>NC_138911.1:16298231-19045107 GCF_965231255.1 Vanellus vanellus | reverse complement strand
CACCTCCACCACACAGCCCGGCTCCTCAGAAACCACAACGCAAACCTACACCACCACCAGCCTCACGCCGACTCCTTCCACATCCTACCCCACCGTGACCTCCACCACCACCCGGTACACTACCCCCTGTGAACCCGAACTGTGCTCCTGGAGCGAATGGTTCGACGTCGACTTCCCCTCCTCGGGGCCCAGCCAGGGAGACTTCGAAACCTACCAGCACATCCGGGCCGCCGGGAAGGACGTCTGCCAACATCCAAAGGAGATCGAGTGCCGGGCCGAGGACTACCCCGAGGTCGCCATCCAGCAGGTCGGACAGGTCGTGCAGTGCGACGTCCACTTTGGACTGGTGTGCAAGAACGAAGACCAGACGGGCAAATTCAAGATGTGCCTCAACTACAAGATCCGCGTCCTCTGCTGCACCCCCAACTACAACTGCCCTCCCACCCCAACCTTGCCCATCGCCAGCCCCACCACCATGCCCATACACAGATCAACCACCACTACCCCAGCCTCCACCTCCGTCACGACCGCCACCTCCACCACGCAGCCCGGCTCCTCAGAAACCACAACGCAAACCTACACCACCACCAGCCTCACGCCGACTCCTTCCACATCCTACCCCACCGTGACCTCCACCACCACCCGGTACACTACCCCCTGTGAACCCGAACTGTGCTCCTGGAGCGAATGGTTCGACGTCGACTTCCCCTCCTCGGGGCCCAGCCAGGGAGACTTCGAAACCTACCAGCACATCCGGGCCGCCGGGAAGGACGTCTGCCAACATCCAAAGGAGATCGAGTGCCGGGCCGAGGACTACCCCGAGGTCGCCATCCAGCAGGTCGGACAGGTCGTGCAGTGCGACGTCCACTTTGGACTGGTGTGCAAGAACGAAGACCAGACGGGCAAATTCAAGATGTGCCTCAACTACAAGATCCGCGTCCTCTGCTGCACCCCCAACTACAACTGCCCTCCCACCCCAACCTTGCCCACCGCCAGCCCCACCACCATGCCCATACACAGATCAACCACCACTACCCCAGCCTCCACCTCCGTCACGACCGCCACCTCCACCACGCAGCCCGGCTCCTCAGAAACCACAACGCAAACCTACACCACCACCAGCCTCACGCCAACTCCTTCCACATCCTACCCCACCGTGACCTCCACCACCACCCGGTACACTACCCCCTGTGAACCCGAACTGTGCTCCTGGAGCGAATGGTTCGACGTCGACTTCCCCTCCTCGGGGCCCAGCCAGGGAGACTTCGAAACCTACCAGCACATCCGGGCCGCCGGGAAGGACGTCTGCCAACATCCAAAGGAGATCGAGTGCCGGGCCGAGGACTACCCCGAGGTCGCCATCCAGCAGGTCGGACAGGTCGTGCAGTGCGACGTCCACTTTGGACTGGTGTGCAAGAACGAAGACCAGACGGGCAAATTCAAGATGTGCCTCAACTACAAGATCCGCGTCCTCTGCTGCACCCCCAACTACAACTGCCCTCCCACCCCAACCTTGCCCACCGCCAGCCCCACCACCATGCCCATACACAGATCAACCACCACTACCCCAGCCACCACCTCCGTCACGACCGCCACCTCCACCACGCAGCCCGGCTCCTCAGAAACCACAACGCAAACCTACACCACCACCAGCCCCACGCCGACTCCTTCCACATCCTACCCCACCGTGACCTCCACCACCACCCGGTACACTACCCCCTGTGAACCCGAACTGTGCTCCTGGAGCGAATGGTTCGACGTCGACTTCCCCTCCTCGGGGCCCAGCCAGGGAGACTTCGAAACCTACCAGCACATCCGGGCCGCCGGGAAGGACGTCTGCCAACATCCAAAGGAGATCGAGTGCCGGGCCGAGGACTACCCCGAGGTCGCCATCCAGCAGGTCGGACAGGTCGTGCAGTGCGACGTCCACTTTGGACTGGTGTGCAAGAACGAAGACCAGACGGGCAAATTCAAGATGTGCCTCAACTACAAGATCCGCGTCCTCTGCTGCACCCCCAACTACAACTGCCCTCCCACCCCAACCTTGCCCATCGCCAGCCCCACCACCATGCCCATACACAGATCAACCACCACTACCCCAGCCTCCACCTCCGTCACGACCGCCACCTCCACCACGCAGCCCGGCTCCTCAGAAACCACAACGCAAACCTACACCACCACCAGCCTCACGCCGACTCCTTCCACATCCTACCCCACCGTGACCTCCACCACCACCCGGTACACTACCCCCTGTGAACCCGAACTGTGCTCCTGGAGCGAATGGTTCGACGTCGACTTCCCCTCCTCGGGGCCCAGCCAGGGAGACTTCGAAACCTACCAGCACATCCGGGCCGCCGGGAAGGACGTCTGCCAACATCCAAAGGAGATCGAGTGCCGGGCCGAGGACTACCCCGAGGTCGCCATCCAGCAGGTCGGACAGGTCGTGCAGTGCGACGTCCACTTTGGACTGGTGTGCAAGAACGAAGACCAGACGGGCAAATTCAAGATGTGCCTCAACTACAAGATCCGCGTCCTCTGCTGCACCCCCAACTACAACTGCCCTCCCACCCCAACCTTGCCCATCGCCAGCCCCACCACCATGCCCTTACACAGATCAACCACCACCACCCCAGCCTCCACCTCCGTCACGACCGCCACCTCCACCACGCAGCCCGGCTCCTCAGAAACCACAACGCAAACCTACACCACCACCAGCCCCACGCCGACTCCTTCCACATCCTACCCCACCGTGACCTCCACCACCACCCGGTACACTACCCCCTGTGAACCCGAACTGTGCTCCTGGAGCGAATGGTTCGACGTCGACTTCCCCTCCTCGGGGCCCAGCCAGGGAGACTTCGAAACCTACCAGCACATCCGGGCCGCCGGGAAGGACGTCTGCCAACATCCAAAGGAGATCGAGTGCCGGGCCGAGGACTACCCCGAGGTCGCCATCCAGCAGGTCGGACAGGTCGTGCAGTGCGACGTCCACTTTGGACTGGTGTGCAAGAACGAAGACCAGACGGGCAAATTCAAGATGTGCCTCAACTACAAGATCCGCGTCCTCTGCTGCACCCCCAACTACAACTGCCCTCCCACCCCAACCTTGCCCATCGCCAGCCCCACCACCATGCCCATACACAGATCAACCACCACTACCCCAGCCTCCACCTCCGTCACGACCGCCACCTCCACCACGCAGCCCGGCTCCTCAGAAACCACAACGCAAACCTACACCACCACCAGCCTCACGCCGACTCCTTCCACATCCTACCCCACCGTGACCTCCACCACCACCCGGTACACTACCCCCTGTGAACCCGAACTGTGCTCCTGGAGCGAATGGTTCGACGTCGACTTCCCCTCCTCGGGGCCCAGCCAGGGAGACTTCGAAACCTACCAGCACATCCGGGCCGCCGGGAAGGACGTCTGCCAACATCCAAAGGAGATCGAGTGCCGGGCCGAGGACTACCCCGAGGTCGCCATCCAGCAGGTCGGACAGGTCGTGCAGTGCGACGTCCACTTTGGACTGGTGTGCAAGAACGAAGACCAGACGGGCAAATTCAAGATGTGCCTCAACTACAAGATCCGCGTCCTCTGCTGCACCCCCAACTACAACTGCCCTCCCACCCCAACCTTGCCCATCGCCAGCCCCACCACCATGCCCATACACAGATCAACCACCACTACCCCAGCCTCCACCTCCGTCACGACCGCCACCTCCACCACGCAGCCCGGCTCCTCAGAAACCACAACGCAAACCTACACCACCACCAGCCTCACGCCAACTCCTTCCACATCCTACCCCACCGTGACCTCCACCACCACCCGGTACACTACCCCCTGTGAACCCGAACTGTGCTCCTGGAGCGAATGGTTCGACGTCGACTTCCCCTCCTCGGGGCCCAGCCAGGGAGACTTCGAAACCTACCAGCACATCCGGGCCGCCGGGAAGGACGTCTGCCAACATCCAAAGGAGATCGAGTGCCGGGCCGAGGACTACCCCGAGGTCGCCATCCAGCAGGTCGGACAGGTCGTGCAGTGCGACGTCCACTTTGGACTGGTGTGCAAGAACGAAGACCAGACGGGCAAATTCAAGATGTGCCTCAACTACAAGATCCGCGTCCTCTGCTGCACCCCCAACTACAACTGCCCTCCCACCCCAACCTTGCCCATCGCCAGCCCCACCACCATGCCCTTACACAGATCAACCACCACCACCCCAGCCTCCACCTCCGTCACGACCGCCACCTCCACCACGCAGCCCAGCTCCTCAGAAACCACAACGCAAACCTACACCACCACCAGCCCCACACCGACTCCTTCCACATCCTACCCCACCGTGACCTCCACCACCACCCGGTACACTACCCCCTGTGAACCCGAACTGTGCTCCTGGAGCGAATGGTTCGACGTCGACTTCCCCTCCTCGGGGCCCAGCCAGGGAGACTTCGAAACCTACCAGCACATCCGGGCCGCCGGGAAGGACGTCTGCCAACATCCAAAGGAGATCGAGTGCCGGGCCGAGGACTACCCCGAGGTCGCCATCCAGCAGGTCGGACAGGTCGTGCAGTGCGACGTCCACTTTGGACTGGTGTGCAAGAACGAAGACCAGACGGGCAAATTCAAGATGTGCCTCAACTACAAGATCCGCGTCCTCTGCTGCACCCCCAACTACAACTGCCCTCCCACCCCAACCTTGCCCACCGCCAGCCCCACCACCATGCCCATACACAGATCAACCACCACTACCCCAGCCTCCACCTCCGTCACGACCGCCACCTCCACCACGCAGCCCGGCTCCTCAGAAACCACACCGCAAACCTACACCACCACCAGCCCCACGCCGACTCCTTCCACATCCTACCCCACCGTGACCTCCACCACCACCCGGTACACTACCCCCTGTGAACCCGAACTGTGCTCCTGGAGCGAATGGTTCGACGTCGACTTCCCCTCCTCGGGGCCCAGCCAGGGAGACTTCGAAACCTACCAGCACATCCGGGCCGCCGGGAAGGACGTCTGCCAACATCCAAAGGAGATCGAGTGCCGGGCCGAGGACTACCCCGAGGTCGCCATCCAGCAGGTCGGACAGGTCGTGCAGTGCGACGTCCACTTTGGACTGGTGTGCAAGAACGAAGACCAGACGGGCAAATTCAAGATGTGCCTCAACTACAAGATCCGCGTCCTCTGCTGCACCCCCAACTACAACTGCCCTCCCACCCCAACCTTGCCCATCGCCAGCCCCACCACCATGCCCATACACAGATCAACCACCACTACCCCAGCCTCCACCTCCGTCACGACCGCCACCTCCACCACGCAGCCCGGCTCCTCAGAAACCACAACGCAAACCTACACCACCACCAGCCTCACGCCGACTCCTTCCACATCCTACCCCACCGTGACCTCCACCACCACCCGGTACACTACCCCCTGTGAACCCGAACTGTGCTCCTGGAGCGAATGGTTCGACGTCGACTTCCCCTCCTCGGGGCCCAGCCAGGGAGACTTCGAAACCTACCAGCACATCCGGGCCGCCGGGAAGGACGTCTGCCAACATCCAAAGGAGATCGAGTGCCGGGCCGAGGACTACCCCGAGGTCGCCATCCAGCAGGTCGGACAGGTCGTGCAGTGCGACGTCCACTTTGGACTGGTGTGCAAGAACGAAGACCAGACGGGCAAATTCAAGATGTGCCTCAACTACAAGATCCGCGTCCTCTGCTGCACCCCCAACTTCAACTGCCCTCCCACCCCAACCTTGCCCACCGCCAGCCCCACCACCATGCCCATACACAGATCAACCACCACTACCCCAGCCTCCACCTCCGTCACGACCGCCACCTCCACCACGCAGCCCGGCTCCTCAGAAACCACAACGCAAACCTACACCACCACCAGCCTCACGCCAACTCCTTCCACATCCTACCCCACCGTGACCTCCACCACCACCCGGTACACTACCCCCTGTGAACCCGAACTGTGCTCCTGGAGCGAATGGTTCGACGTCGACTTCCCCTCCTCGGGGCCCAGCCAGGGAGACTTCGAAACCTACCAGCACATCCGGGCCGCCGGGAAGGACGTCTGCCAACATCCAAAGGAGATCGAGTGCCGGGCCGAGGACTACCCCGAGGTCGCCATCCAGCAGGTCGGACAGGTCGTGCAGTGCGACGTCCACTTTGGACTGGTGTGCAAGAACGAAGACCAGACGGGCAAATTCAAGATGTGCCTCAACTACAAGATCCGCGTCCTCTGCTGCACCCCCAACTACAACTGCCCTCCCACCCCAACCTTGCCCATCGCCAGCCCCACCACCATGCCCATACACAGATCAACCACCACTACCCCAGCCTCCACCTCCGTCACGACCGCCACCTCCACCATGCAGCCCGGCTCCTCAGAAACCACAACGCAAACCTACACCACCACCAGCCTCACGCCGACTCCTTCCACATCCTACCCCACCGTGACCTCCACCACCACCCGGTACACTACCCCCTGTGAACCCGAACTGTGCTCCTGGAGCGAATGGTTCGACGTCGACTTCCCCTCCTCGGGGCCCAGCCAGGGAGACTTCGAAACCTACCAGCACATCCGGGCCGCCGGGAAGGACGTCTGCCAACATCCAAAGGAGATCGAGTGCCGGGCCGAGGACTACCCCGAGGTCGCCATCCAGCAGGTCGGACAGGTCGTGCAGTGCGACGTCCACTTTGGACTGGTGTGCAAGAACGAAGACCAGACGGGCAAATTCAAGATGTGCCTCAACTACAAGATCCGCGTCCTCTGCTGCACCCCCAACTACAACTGCCCTCCCACCCCAACCTTGCCCATCGCCAGCCCCACCACCATGCCCATACACAGATCAACCACCACTACCCCAGCCTCCACCTCCGTCACGACCGCCACCTCCACCACGCAGCCCGGCTCCTCAGAAACCACAACGCAAACCTACACCACCACCAGCCTCACGCCGCCTCCTTCCACATCCTACCCCACCGTGACCTCCACCACCACCCGGTACACTACCCCCTGTGAACCCGAACTGTGCTCCTGGAGCGAATGGTTCGACGTCGACTTCCCCTCCTCGGGGCCCAGCCAGGGAGACTTCGAAACCTACCAGCACATCCGGGCCGCCGGGAAGGACGTCTGCCAACATCCAAAGGAGATCGAGTGCCGGGCCGAGGACTACCCCGAGGTCGCCATCCAGCAGGTCGGACAGGTCGTGCAGTGCGACGTCCACTTTGGACTGGTGTGCAAGAACGAAGACCAGACGGGCAAATTCAAGATGTGCCTCAACTACAAGATCCGCGTCCTCTGCTGCACCCCCAACTACAACTGCCCTCCCACCCCAACCTTGCCCATCGCCAGCCCCACCACCATGCCCATACACAGATCAACCACCACTACCCCAGCCTCCACCTCCGTCACGACCGCCACCTCCACCACGCAGCCCGGCTCCTCAGAAACCACAACGCAAACCTACACCACCACCAGCCTCACGCCGACTCCTTCCACATCCTACCCCACCGTGACCTCCACCACCACCCGGTACACTACCCCCTGTGAACCCGAACTGTGCTCCTGGAGCGAATGGTTCGACGTCGACTTCCCCTCCTCGGGGCCCAGCCAGGGAGACTTCGAAACCTACCAGCACATCCGGGCCGCCGGGAAGGACGTCTGCCAACATCCAAAGGAGATCGAGTGCCGGGCCGAGGACTACCCCGAGGTCGCCATCCAGCAGGTCGGACAGGTCGTGCAGTGCGACGTCCACTTTGGACTGGTGTGCAAGAACGAAGACCAGACGGGCAAATTCAAGATGTGCCTCAACTACAAGATCCGCGTCCTCTGCTGCACCCCCAACTTCAACTGCCCTCCCACCCCAACCTTGCCCACCGCCAGCCCCACCACCATGCCCATACACAGATCAACCACCACTACCCCAGCCTCCACCTCCGTCACGACCGCCACCTCCACCACGCAGCCCGGCTCCTCAGAAACCACAACGCAAACCTACACCACCACCAGCCTCACGCCAACTCCTTCCACATCCTACCCCACCGTGACCTCCACCACCACCCGGTACACTACCCCCTGTGAACCCGAACTGTGCTCCTGGAGCGAATGGTTCGACGTCGACTTCCCCTCCTCGGGGCCCAGCCAGGGAGACTTCGAAACCTACCAGCACATCCGGGCCGCCGGGAAGGACGTCTGCCAACATCCAAAGGAGATCGAGTGCCGGGCCGAGGACTACCCCGAGGTCGCCATCCAGCAGGTCGGACAGGTCGTGCAGTGCGACGTCCACTTTGGACTGGTGTGCAAGAACGAAGACCAGACGGGCAAATTCAAGATGTGCCTCAACTACAAGATCCGCGTCCTCTGCTGCACCCCCAACTACAACTGCCCTCCCACCCCAACCTTGCCCATCGCCAGCCCCACCACCATGCCCTTACACAGATCAACCACCACCACCCCAGCCTCCACCTCCGTCACGACCGCCACCTCCACCACGCAGCCCAGCTCCTCAGAAACCACAACGCAAACCTACACCACCACCAGCCCCACGCCGACTCCTTCCACATCCTACCCCACCGTGACCTCCACCACCACCCGGTACACTACCCCCTGTGAACCCGAACTGTGCTCCTGGAGCGAATGGTTCGACGTCGACTTCCCCTCCTCGGGGCCCAGCCAGGGAGACTTCGAAACCTACCAGCACATCCGGGCCGCCGGGAAGGACGTCTGCCAACATCCAAAGGAGATCGAGTGCCGGGCCGAGGACTACCCCGAGGTCGCCATCCAGCAGGTCGGACAGGTCGTGCAGTGCGACGTCCACTTTGGACTGGTGTGCAAGAACGAAGACCAGACGGGCAAATTCAAGATGTGCCTCAACTACAAGATCCGCGTCCTCTGCTGCACCCCCAACTACAACTGCCCTCCCACCCCAACCTTGCCCACCGCCAGCCCCACCACCATTACCACCACATTTGTACCTTCTTCTCCCACTGTCTCAACACCCTGCTTCTGTAAAATTGGGGATGCTATATTTTCACCTGGTTAGTTTACCTTTTTGTCGTATTCTAGCAGTCTTACATCTTTCCTAGTTTTTTTTTTATTGTAGTTCAATTTTTTCTTTCAAATTTTATAGTACCTTATTTGAGTATATTTTTTTGGTATCTTACTCTTTTTTCATTTTTGTTTTTGTTTTTTTTTCTTCAGGTGATTTGATTTACAGCAGAATGGATAGTGATGGATGTAGATTTTACGCCATTTGTAGTCCAATATGTACAGTTGAACGACACACCGTATATTGCAACGTTACTACTCCTCTACCCACTAGTTCTCCTGAATGGTCTACCATAACAACATCAGTTCCTCTGCCTACCACTTCTAGAGTTCCTTTTCATGGTTGCGTTTCTCCTACTTACCCTCCCCTACTGGTATGCAGTTTCTGTGTTATGTTATGATTAATAACATCAATGTTATATTGACACCAGAAAGAAAGAATTTGCAGTCTTTAAAGCTTATATGTGTAGATTGCCAGAATAAGCATTTCTAATGATGGGCAATATATGTCATAAAATTCATATTTGCCTTCTTTATATTTTTTTTTCTTACTGAGATAGCAAGCTACAATCATTTTTATAATTACTTTGATGCTATGAAAACCCTTTCTGATCCATTGCATTGCATAACTAAGAAACTTTCTTACTGACATAATAGAGGATTTTTTCTTGTGCATTTTGGTTTTTCTCTAAACAGAAAAATTTAAGTTATTATGCAGGCTTTTATCTATTTCCGTTCTTCTGCCCTGTTACCTCTGCTTCTCTACACATTTTTTTTTATAGTGATTGTCTGTGCTGATAGTGAAGTACAGTATACATAGCTAGTATAAAGGACATCACTTCCCTTAACCTAAGAACAATCTCCCCAAACCTCAGAAGAGATCCTCAGTCAGAAGAAACAGCTGAAATTAAGCTTCCCACCTCCCTTTTTTTGCATTAAAAAGTGGGTTGTGTAGAATATTGGCAACCTTGTACTATCAGTGAAGTTTTTAATTTCAGTCTTTGCTTCAGACTTGGAAAACAAAACAGTTTCTGATCCTCCATATCGTGGTCAGAATTATGAATAACTCTGGCCAACATTGTAAATCATTAGTATCACAATTGAAGAGAAGTAGCACATATTAATTTCCTTTCCAACAGCAGCATTTCTGGAAACAATATAACATTAAACCAAAAATACGCGTAAAGTTCATATCTGTTTGCAAATTCCCGTGACATCAATTTTTGTTTATTTTGCAGATTGGACAAAAATACAAATTATCCAACTGTACAGAAATCATCTGTAAGGGAGACAACAAGGTAGAAGTAATTCCAACGCACTGCCCACCTGTAAAGGAAATTACCTGTGCAAACAAGTATCCGCCAATACTGGTACCTGATGAAAACGGCTGCTGTTACCGATATGAGTGCCAATGTAAGTACCAGTAGATTAAGGAATAAAGTTTTTTGAAAGAAGAAAATCTTTTTACAGATTATATGTGCCTTTTGTTTTCTTAGGGTTGCTCTATAAATTGTATAAATTCCCTTCAGTTTCTAAATTATTTCTTCTACATTAATTTTCATGTTTGTCTTCTAAATATTTTCTCTCTACCAGGTGTATGCAGTGGATGGGGTGATCCTCATTATATTACTTTTGATGGAATCTACTATACTTTCCTTGAAAACTGCACTTACGTCCTGGTGAAACAGATTGTACCTAAATATGACAACTTCCGTGTTTACATTGACAATTATTACTGTGATGCAAAAGATGGACTTTCCTGCCCTAAATCCATTCTTATTTTCTACAAATCTGCAGAAGTGGTGCTGACCCGTGAACTCATGAATGGTGTCATGACCAATGTGGTAAAATACACATTTTTTATTTCTCTATTTTCACAAAAAATAAATAAGGTCCATAGGTCTTACTGATTCTCATTTGAATTACAGTCTGTTAGAATATCATGTCACAGAGGTGATGAGGGCAGAGGGTATCATTAGGATAAAAAAAAAGACTACACCAGTTTCTAAGAACAAAATGTCAGAAACAGCTTAGAACTATGAATATATTATGTCCGTGTATATGTATACATAGATGACACTTGGAAACAGAGTAATACAGCAGATAGAGACAGAAGACAGAACTAATGCTTACATTGGTGCTTCATTCATGTTTCATTGTGCCATTCACTTATGTAAAGAAAGACATTATGAAGAAACATGAATGTAAATCACAAGCATGATTCTTCTCTCATGGCAAAGATGGGTATGTATCCCTTATCAGCTGGATGACTAGTCACTGCTTCCTCTGCATAGGGAACCTTTGGCACCAGAGCCGTGACATGCTTCCCCTTCCAGTTCCCTGCTGGGAAGAGACATATAGCTGAAGAAGAGGGGTGACTGGGAGCGTCACTTCACCTTTGTGATCCTAAACTAGTGCTGGCAAGCCAGTGAAAACAAAAAGTCAGTCCCACTGTAATACTGGGGAATTTATTAGTTCATTAGAGAACACAAAGAGGTAGGAGGAGAAGTTTGTCTCAATATGCACTCTCCCCCTACAAAGCCATGACAAGTTCTCCTTACCTACAGTCAGAAAGGCATACTGAAACAATTAGTCCAGTGAAAGAAATCACTGTGAAGCAAAACAGTAACTGACAGTTTTAACTCTTACTTTGTCCCAATTCAATGAGAAGAAAGTTGCAGAATAATTCCTGACAAAAAGTTACTAAACAAGTATGTCCACCTTCATTAGCTCACATAAGATACAGGCTGCAAATGGAACAGCTTAGATTAACAAATAAATATGTCTGCTACATAAAACTGGCACCAGGGACATTTGACTTCATTTTGAATTCAGAGAAATCTTCCAACGCCAAACAACATGTAGTATAGGGACAGTGTGATTTTGTGGCAAAGTTATCACATAATAATGGCAGGAATATTTCTGGAGTTAAAGAAAACTACCACTCATTTTCACATGAAAAATATTTACAGTAAACAAAATTATGAGGGTTACAAAGAAAATACTTGGATTTAAAATGCTGTGCATTAGAACACAATCTTCACAAACACGGTACATAGAGGCCACTTGGATTACTATCACATTAGAGCAATATAGCAATACAAGCTGAGATATTAATACACATATATGCTGTTATTGCAATGCCAACAGGCATTGGATGTGATGCAGATTCTGAAGCATCAATCTGGAGCTCCAGATAGAGATTCTGGGATCGTGTGCAGAGAAAGGCAATGAAGCTGGTTGAGGGGTCTAGAGCACAGTTCTTATGAGGAGTGGCTGAGGGAACTCCGGTTGTTTAGTCTGCAGAAAAGGAGGCTCAGGGGAGACCTTATCACTCTCTACAACTATCTGAAAGGAGGTTGTAGCGAAGTGGGGGTTGGGCTCTTCTCCCAAGTAACAAGCAATAGGACAAGAGGAAATTTCTTCACTGAAAGCGTTATCAACATTGGAACAGGCTGCTCAGGGAAGTGGTGGAATGCCATCCCTGGAGGTATTTGAAAGACAGGTGGATGCAGTGCTTATGGACATGATTTAGTCATGGTTTTGGCAGTGTTAGGCTAATGGTTGGACTCGATGATCTTAAAGGTCCTTCCAACCTAGACAATTCTATGATTCTATGCACAACAATATGGAGTTATGCATGATTATGAAGATTATAAAATACATTATTAAAAACAATCAGGCAGAAGCAGTGCTTATTCTAAAGTTGTGTCTTTTTAACTCCACACTCAGATGTACTTCAACAAAAAGATTGTCAAACCAGGCTTCAAAAAAGATGGCATTTTCTTCTCCACACTTGGCATCAACATGATTGTTGAAATACCAGAGATTGGTGCAACCATCACCTTTAGTGGGCTGATTTTCTCCGTGAAACTCCCATACAGCAAATTTGGCAACAACACCGAAGGACAGTGTGGTAAGACAGACGCACTAATTGGAGGTGGGACTCTTTCCCCACCCTACCATGGTTATTCTCACCCACTCTTGCTATGCAGTCTCATGATTGAGAGTAATTTTTAAACAGCAGTGAAATGGAAATGAAAACAGTACTTCTCTTCAACTTCTGCAGGATCAATATTCCTTCAGGATCTGCTCAATATTTCAGCAACCTGTCTTTTTTTTTTTCCTTTGGGGCTGGGGTTTTAGGTTTGTGTGATTTTCCCTAACCTAAATTAAATTTCATGTAACTGTAAAGAAAGCACTCCCTATGAAGCAAGGCATCTTATATATTTCATGAGCACATCATATTTAAATGTGATATCAGCACAATCATGTACTGTGCATCTCTGATGGGGTTTATGAGACTTACACAGCTTGTCTCTTCCAGGAACATGTACCAATAACGTATTAGATGAATGCCGCTTACCAAGTGGTAAGATCATTTCTTCATGTCCCCAAATGGCTCATCACTGGATTGTTGATAACAATGAGTCATGCCATGGAGTACCAGTAAAACCAGTTGTAACAACACCTCCACCAAAGCCTCACTGTGAAACGCCTCAACTCTGCAAGCTTATCTGGAGCGAGTAAGAAAAAAGCCTGAATGAATTAACTCTTTCTAGATAAAACTGTCTTAGTATCTTACAAGAAGAGTAAAAACTACAACCCTAGTGTGTGATAATAGCTAAAAATGTCAGCTTAATGGCAGAATACATACAGTAAAAGGCCTTTGCAAAAGAAATCGGTCTTATTTAATGACTTGCATGCCAAAGATAACTGAGCAAGGAGATGTTAAGTCAGAAAATCAGGGACACAACAAGCACTAAAATCCATACTCGCTGGGTTGCAACCACACAGATTTATGTTATATTTCTCCCTCCTTACCTTCCAGAGTATTCTCACCTACTTTTAATTACACTATTAAGTAAAGACTGAACTCTAAATTCGAAGCGGGCCTTCGGTACATACCATAAGAACCTTCATTCTTTGTACATTTTGTGTAAAACATGGAGCTCCAAAAGCACAAAGGCTTGTTTTCTGCAGTAATTCCTATACTTATGTGAGCTCTGACAAAATCTTTTTTCAGCTGGGTCACTTACAAAGGCCCTCTTACACGTGCTTGCTGTAGTGTCTAATAAGTTATTAGCTATTGCATGTGCAGTTTTTCTATGTCTCAGCTACTTTTATCATCCCTTTTTCCTCAATCTGATGCAGTTGCCTTTTTCATGAAATTTCTGGTGTCAGACTGATGAAAAGTTGTGTACACGTACAGAAACAACTCTTCAGAGGGAAAAAAAAAAGGAGCTTCAAATTTCCCAACCGTTTCTTTCCTGAATCTATCTACCAGATTATTATTATCTTAGGGTTTTGTTTCTCATAATACATTCCTTTCTGAAGCAGAGTCACGTGCCATTAACTGGGAAGTGCTGTATTTTATATAATGACTTGTTAACACAAAAGGGCTTTGTTTTTTTTCTGTCTGCAGGATTTTTGCAGAATGCCATGCCGTGATACCACCAGAACCATTTTTCAAAGGCTGTGTTTTTGATGGATGTCGCATAGCTGATGAATCCATGCAGTGCTCCAGTTTGGAGATATATGCTACAGAGTGTGCTTCTAGAGGTGTCTGCATTGACTGGAGAGGAAACACCAACAATACATGCTGTAAGTACTGCAGAACTCAACAAATGTGTGTGAGAAATTGCAGTAATTAGTGCTTTATCCCGTAAACACATCTTACATCTAACACTCGACTACTGTCTAAAAAAACACAGCAACATTACAGAAGCTGCAGATGAAGAAGGCAAAGCTGTAGTCACTTTTGCTGCAAAAATGCATCTGCTGTCATTTTTTGATCTTTTTTCTTCTTTTTCCCTACAGCATACAACTGTGCAGCAAACATGGTATACAAGCCATGTGGGCCCATTAATCCTGCTACCTGTGACCCAAGGTATGGAAAGATAAAAAACCCCACCCCAAAACAACTGTTTATAGGTTTCTTTTTTTTCTATTTTTACCTGTCTACTTTCCTTAGAAAACGGAGTAACTTTGTAATGGAGTATCTTGAGAATTTGAATAATTTATTCAAGATTTATAAATATCAATCAGCTCTATGAATACGCATTTCCTGTTGCACTTCAGAAAACAGAAATTCTTTTGTCTCCCTTGTACCTGACATGACAACCTTCTACATATGCTGCTCTTTCTCCTGCTTCACTGCAAAAACGTTATACTCAAATACATACATTCTTCCCGCTCTAGCTTTGTTGAGCTTCCTGGCTACGGAGTAACTGAAGGATGTTTCTGTCCTGAAGGAAAGACGCTCATGCGTGAAGACAGCAACATCTGTGTCTCTGAATGCTGTAAGTAACCTGTAGCTAGTTTGGGGAGTAAATAGGTATCAGGATTGAGAGTCATAGAATCATAGAATGGTTTAGGTTGCAAAGGACCTTGAAGATCATTGAGTTCCAACCCCCCTGCCATAGGCAGGGACACCTCCCACTAGACCATGTTGCCCAAGGCCACGTCCAGCCTGGCCTTGAACACCTCCAGGGATGGGGCCTCAGCAACTTCTCTGGGCAACCTGTTCCAGTGCCTTACCACCCTTAAAGTGAAAAACTTCTTCCTAATGTTTAATCTGAACCTGCCCTCTTCCATATTAAAGCCATTCCCCCTCGTCCTATCACTACATGCCCTAGTAAAAAGTCCTTCCCCAGCTCTCCTGGAGGCCCCCTTTAGGTACTGGAAAGCCACAATAAGGTGTCCCTGGAGCCTTCTCTTCTCCAGGCTGAACAGCCCCAACTCTCTCAGCCTGTTCTCATAGGAGAGGTGCTCTAGCCCTCGGATCATCCTCATGGCCCTCCTCTGGACATGCTCCAGCAGGTCCACGTCCTTCTTATGTTGGGGGCTCCAGAGCTGGATGCAGTACTCTGGGTGGGGTCTCACGAGAGTGGAGTAGAGGGGCAGAATCACCTCTCTTGACCTGCTGGCCACACTTCTGATGCAGCCAAGGATATGGCTGGCCTTCTGGGCTGTGATCGCACATATCTTATCTTTGTTTCAAGCCAGGTTAACTCTCTCAGCCTCTCCTTATAGGAGAGGAGCTCCAGCCCTCAGATCATCCTCGTGGCTGTAAGGGGGCCAGGGGGCACATGTCAGTCACGGGGGCCCCCCTGACGTGCCAGTCAGGGGGCACGTGTTCTGCTGCCATCTTCTGCACAGTCACGTCACAGGCAAATCAGCCTCTTTAAGTTCCCCATCTAAAAATCAAATAATAATCAGTATTACCTTTTTTCCATCTTCCTTATATGAGACTTACCAAGATGGCAGAATTCTACATTTCTGAAGAACTGGACTGCATATTCATTTTCTTGGTAGTTTTATCTTCACCGTATTTCTATTTGAAACTGAACAAATTTGCTCCTTTATGTCAATTTTCAGCCGTGTAAATCCTAAATCTCCATTCTGCTTTTTTTTTTTTTCCTTTCCAGCTTGTAGGGAACCAAATGGAGTACCCAGATTGGTGAGTATCACAATGTGGTTTATTAAGCACAGACAAGTGAAGCTAGAGGATATTTAGTGTTTCATAAAAGCAAAGTTTTGCTGAGATTGAAGGAGACTTGTTTTTTTCAAATGTTCATTCCCCTTTAGTTTTAAAAATAATTATGAGTGCCAGAGCAGAAACCACATCACTCCCAAGAAATTTAACAGTAAATAGTGGGATATTCTTTCAATAGTCATCACCTCACATACTGGGGGGGGGGGAGAAAAAAAAAAGAGACAAAGAGAAAAAAAGAGATAAAAAGAGATAGATGTAGTAGTGGAACTTTGAGTGGAACTTTAGCATATGTTCTTAATTTCCACAAATTTGGCTTGCTAAAGTTATTAGAGATGGGTAACAGAATTTACCTATTGCTGATAAAGTTGATAGTCTGCATTCTTAGTTCCTCAGCTGCATACAAATTATAGAAATTTCTCTCTGTAACCCAATGTGCAAATGAGTATGGTATATTTCCTATTCAAAAATGCATGCAATGCTCAATCACTTCTCCTTTAGACCTCTTGTATCCCTCATACTAACATTACTAATAAATAGAAATTGATAGCTGTGTGAACATGCTCAGACCCTTCGGTGGCCTCCAGTATCTTCCCCTAATTAGCTTCAGTTCGAGAGTTTCTTATAAAATCTAGAAATACTAGAAATAGAAAAAGACTAATGTAATCAGGTATCACTGTATCCATGTCAGCTAGAATGATTTTGGTTTGAGTAGAGAGAATAATTTTAGTTTGAATTTATATATAATTTTTTCTTACTTTATTTTCTTTTTCTTTTTTATATAGCCAGGAGAAAAATGGACAAGAGATTGCCAGGAATGTGTCTGTGACAAAAATACTCTTAAAGTGCACTGTAAAAAACACGAATGTTCTCTGACACAGCAAGTATTTTGTGATGAACCAGGTTACATGCCTGTTCAGATACAGATACCAGAAGATCCATGCTGTACCAGGACTGAGTGCTGTAAGTACTGCCTTGGTTCTTTATCATGGGTAATAGACAGTATTTTTTAGGGGAACTACAGGAATAATTACACATTTTTTAATACTTTGCATTGATTTCATAATGCTTTTCTCCCTCATCCCACTTCTTTAGACCTTCTTGCAGAGCATTTACTAGATACCTGAAGAGGAAAAAGTTAGATTAAAATATTTTACATAGTCAGACACAGAAAAGTAAATGGAAGTCTCCTATAATTTAACATTGAAAAATTTTAATGCTTCCAACACCTGAAACAATATTTAAAAACTATTCAAAGCATTTTCTGTTTCAAAGACCAGTATAAAAAATTAACTTAAAAAATAAAAAAGTCTTGAACATTTAAAAATTGCTCAAGAAAGTTCCTGAACCTCTGGAGTCATCAGATTTCCCAGTTGGTACAAATTTCTCTTTGGAAGTATCTCTTTCCATCACTCACCACTCTATTCTTCTCAGACAATGCTTTGTTTTACAAAGGTTATGGAAAAGCCCATGCACTTTAAACACAGTTGGGCAAATATACTGAATTAGTCATTAAACTAGCTTGTGTAAACAGCACCATATTTGCCCCACGGGAAAACTTCTGAAGTTCACACAAAACAAAATTACTTTCATTTAAAAATTCTGAGTTCATTATTTTCTGCATTCTCTTACATTAAACAGACTGCAATACTAGCCTCTGCCCTAAGGTCACACCCCAGTGCTTAGAAGGACAGGAAGTAGTCACAATAATACAGCCTGGAAAATGCTGTCCTACCTTT
Organism: Vanellus vanellus; assembly: GCF_965231255.1. Classification (NCBI taxonomy): domain Eukaryota; kingdom Metazoa; phylum Chordata; class Aves; order Charadriiformes; family Charadriidae; genus Vanellus; species Vanellus vanellus. Next base: position 19,026,810 of record NC_138911.1, on the reverse strand, counting down.
GAATGCAGTAAGTACTATGCACCTTCTTCATATGTTATTCACAGCTATATTTTTCTAAGTTTATGAATAGAAAAACCTTAAAAGAGAAAGATGCAAATTATCTGTGTTATCATATTGCGCCAACAAAGCAGCAGTTTTTTCACATACTTCTGCTTCTTAAAACTTACACCTCTACGATGTAATTTTTCTTCCTTCTTTATAGGACATGGCTGTGTAGTCAATGAAACCTACTATGCAGTAAGTACACAGAGTAACTCACTATAAAAATAGACCTTCACATAAGTTCACAATGCAATGTTTTTGAGACTCCTATCATGGACCATATTTAGCAGAAAGGCCTGAGATAAAACATTATTGATTATTTAATTGAGGTCAGCATATCAACACCTTCCCTCCAAGCAAAAGCATTTTCTGCTCTTCTTTCTGCGTTAGTAGAATTTAATTCCAAAATGGATATTACCAGCAACAGAAACTCTGCTTAAATAAGACAACCAAAATTGTATTTAATAGTTTAGCCCATACATAGTTGGGCTTTGTATTGTCTGTGATGTACATACACAAAGTAACTTGGTTTTACTGACTAATAACTACTTTTCTCCTGACTTCCCCCAGCCTGGCGCTGTCATTCCATCAGGCCCTTGTGAAGAATGCACCTGCTCTGAATCCTCTTACTCAAGCCCTCGCCACGCTACTGTCAAGTGCAAGCCTGTTATCTGTGACACATATTGCCCAGTGGTGAGTGCTATTTTGCTGTCAGTAATTCCTACCCCACTCAGCTCAAATATCCACCAGTTAAGGTCAGTGTTCTGACTCAACATCATTTCCTCTTTTTTTCTTTCAAAACAGGGTTACAAGTATACAAAGAAACCTGGACAGTGCTGCGGCACATGCAAGGCAGTGGCTTGTATCATGACTATGGGAGACAACATTACACACCCGCTCCAAGTAACTATGCCTGGTTTAGTTCATTTTTGGTGAACTCTGCTAGTCTTTTCGCTCTTTCCTCTCCTTGTCTTTGTCACATTTATTTGCTGCGCCTTTTCTCATATTAGACAAATGCTTATTTAGACAGGGAATGGACTGTCTCACACAGCTTGAACAGTACCTTGAGCCATGAAACTCCAGTTCTAACTAAGACTTCTGGAAGCAACTGTGATACTGAACAATGGCTTTCAGAATTCAACATAGAAAAATACATAGGTGAAACCAGTGGGCCCTTATTTGCCTTCAGCTCTGAAAACATAGCGCCCATTTTGCTCGAAGGACAATTTTATCTGTGGAGGCAGTTTTCTGCTCCAAACAGCCCATCTCAAGTTAGCTGAGAGCTTCAGGACAAGATGAGCCAGTGAAGCTAGCAGAAATTCTGCCATGTATGTGAATGGACCCACCCATAAATTCTGATGACAAAACCATTGAAACACACATTAGTCTTTCCAAATGAGTCCACATACTTATCCTATTCACACAAAAAGCATATCCATATCCAGATAAGAATACAGCCTCTTCACTTGGTTAATGAAAAAGACTTAGAGCAGTATGATAATACGACAAGTAACTATCAGCCGAAATTCAAGGAAATTGTTCGGAGTAATCAAACTGCAGTAGGCATTAATGATAGGACACTGGGGGGTGGAGTTTCTTTTTTATGTAAGAAGATTTTTACTTACTTTAATTTTAACTGCTTTCAGGTTGGAGAATTCTGGAACCCGCCTGGTGATAACTGCACAACTTACACATGTGAAAAACATGATGACCAGTTCATTCAAGTCATCTTACAGAAAAGCTGTCCTCCCTTTAATCCTGATGACTGTGAGCCAGTAAGTAGTCTCCTATCAGTTCTCATGTTTGAAAGGGTTGCAGAGGCTAACACCACTAACAGAAGGATCATGGTGTCCAAGGAAAATACCTAGCAGGAGCATCACAGAGGGCGTAGCTCTCATTTCACCCTCTCTGAATCTGGTCTACATCAAATTTCATTTCAGAAAAGCAATTCAAAGTTAAAATGGGTGATATATCAATCCTCACTGAGAACTGGGCACTAGAGAAAAGGGGACAGCATAATGTTTTGTACTCTTAAAAGTGTCAGGTGACCTAGAAGCAAGAATCTTATTGAAAAATAATAAGATTTTTATTCCTAAATTATTTAAGATTATAAATTCTTTTTTAGAATTCACTTATTGAGAGCAAAGCTGAAGGAAAATAAGCTATTTCAGTTCACAACATCATTCAACTTAATACAGCTCAGGGTAGATTAGAACCCGCCCCACACATCCGGGAAGTTATTTATTTCATTAATTGTGTAACCCTGTCTGACATAATCCTTCACCACTACTGACTTTGGTCACTTAAAATATCCCACGTGTGCTACAAGCTTTACTTCTGAAATTTTACTGCTGAACTCTGATGACAGTAAGGCAGTTCCAGTCCCCCTCAATGTCAGCTTTCAAAGAACTCTTATTAGTATTGAAATGAAGTAGTTATGTGCCCTTGCTTGAAACTAAATTCAATACAAAGAACTTTCTGGTGCCAGAGAAACTTAGGAAGCAGGGACACTCTTTGCTTTAGTATGCAGATATGAAACCTGAGTTATCTTTTTCTGTTTTCCCACACAAGGGTGACATCAAGCTGTCTGATGATGGCTGCTGTAAAGAGTGCCAAAGAAAGAGTAAGTAATGATAATTTTGTTAAGAGAAAGTAATGATAATATGTGCCTTATTAGGTATATTAGTTCATCTTGCACTGTAGATGCATAGACAGAAGAGGTGAACAAATGAAGTTTGGGACCACTACCTCACATTGGGGTGAGAAAGGAAACAGGTGGAAAAAGAAAGCAACAGAACATTTACAGCATGCACTTTAGGGCCTTGGAAAACATGGATATGGTGAACCTTCCCATCCCCTACTGTTAAATGTTATCTTTTTTGTGGGAGGGAGAGGACTATGACTATTCTCCAACTTCCATAGATACATTCCTCTTTAAGGAAGAAAGTGAAGCTAACCCTGGGAGGTGGGTGTGCACTGAGCCACAGTACTGCTCTTTATTTCTGCATCCTGCACCAAAGTTGCATAAGCAAAAGGGAATTTTTCATTTATTGATAACACAAGCAGCAAGAGTCAGCATTTGGCCTTTAACAATTAAAAGAGAAATGTACTGCGACCTAATTTCCTGAAATCAACTCCGTCCGTCTCAGTTTTCCACTACAAGCTGTCTATGACACACAAATATCTATTTATATGCATGTGTATTTTAACCTATTTTCCCTTGGTTTGTGACAACCTCAGGAATGTGCATGAAGCACAATACTACTGCTGTCATCAAATATCATGGATGTGTATCTCCTGCACCTGTTGAGATGACATACTGTGAAGGCAGCTGTGATGCATACTCACGGTAAGTGGTACAAAAGAAAATTTATGTAACACTAGTTACATAAAGCAAATCACAAGTGATTTTCTAACACGTCCAACACCTACCCAGTCATCACCTGTTTCCATTCTGACAACCGGAATTTTTAACAGACATGGTGTTGTACTAGCTTAATTACAAGACTTATAATGTTTTAACAGCCTGTTCAGTGTCATAGTGAATAGACTCAAGTTTTAACTTCGCCCATGTAAAAGTGAGGTTATTTGTTTCTCACTATTCTCCCATTTTGGACTGGCTGTGATATGTGATCTGGATTAATTAATTAACTACTTCTTCTGTGCCTTAAAGAAGAGCTAGATCCATCCATTTTTACAATGAGGAGCAACTTAAATTCCACCACAATACTGTAAGAATGGTAATATGGAGCAATAGTCCTACATACAATCACACAGCTTCTGGTTGTATTTAGTAATGGGTGGGAGGGGCAGTGGTATTTCTCACATAATTTCTTCATCTTTCTCTTCTGTTTGTTTTGCAATCAGATATTCTCCAGAGGCAAACACGATGGAACATAAATGCTCATGTTGTCAGGAAATCAAGACCAGCCAAAGAAAGGTGACTCTGACGTGCAGTGATGGAACCTACCTTGATCACTCATACACCTACGTGGAGAAATGCAGCTGTGTGACAGCTGAGTGCATTCCCCAAGTTAGCACTCAACAGGCAACAAAAACCTCTCAGGAACAAGCGAATGTCAAAAATTAGAACTAGAGAGAAGTTGTCAAACAAGGGTTGAACATAAGACTAAAAAAAAAAACTTTGAAAAAATACAGAAGTGTCAAAAGCAGCTAAAATTTTTGATAAACAGATGATATTTTCTGCAAACAAACTCAATATGTCTGTCTACATTATTTCAATCTTCATTACCAATATATCTCCCATTGTTTTTCATGTCTTTTCTTTTACACCTTGAGAGGTACAGCATAAGGTCATTTTGACATCCCTGTTTGTTTGTCTTCTCAGAAGTATTCTACCATAAGACTGAGAGCTGGATTTACACTTGCACAAAATCTATTATGAGAACAACATTCTTTTCTGGTTTGAAGATTGCCTGTAGCGGCATAATATAGACGCTTGGCAATATCTAATATTTCCATTGATGTAGACTGACCTTTTTTATAACATTTTTATTCCAATTCATTGAGAGTAATCAAAAGCTAAAGTCCAGAAAACAAACAAGCAAAACCCAAGGGAAACTGTACCTCTCTGTTTCTTTATATTTCTTTTTGCATTAAGGAAAACTTAGACTCCAGAAAGCCATACCTTCTCAAAACTATAAACTTCAATATTTTGAACAATTTATGATGGGCATATTTCCCTATATATTCTTGTGTAAAGAAACCCTATCATGAGAAGCTGCTGCACACTACTCTTTGTTTACATAACACCATCAGCATAGTAACTGTATGAATATATGGATTTTTTGTTGTTTGTGGTTAACTGTTTACAGAAGAAGTATATATATATATATATATATTTTGCCAATAGGGGCATATGAAGGATTTTTGTAAACAAAATATAATAATAATAATAATAAATAATAATAATATATGTAAATTCTTTCCTAGAAAGCTTTTAAAAGTTGAACCATTGCTATTTATTTTGTTTTTGGAAAACTGATTTATTGGGTCATTTCTTTCAGAATTAATGTTATCCCATTTCTCAGTCTTAGTCATGTTATCTGGGTGTGGTATATTTCCTCCTTCTATTTTGTTTTGGAATATTGTTTTATTTTTGTTCCTTATGAAAAGAAGTAATGATGATTAATAAATCTTAAGCATTTTACAGAGTGTCTCCTTTGACTTTTCACTGAATCCCTCACATGAGAGTTGCTGGCCCTGTAAAATATTTGCTTCTCATCCTACTACAATAATTTTTCAATAGCTCCAGGTCAAATGTCAATCTAGACTGTGGTACCTAACCCCCTATAGAGCTTTGATACTGCTTTGAATGAAAGGCACTCACAAGCAAATACTGAAATTGTTCCAAGCACATCACTTCAGACCTTCCAGTAAGCAAGCACTTCTTTGACTCTACATTTTATAGCTCTGAAAGTTCTTTACCTGACAGACAGAAACTACCCAAAGTATTCCAGACCAGTTTAACACATATTTTAGAGCCCACTGCAACGTACATAAATATCAAACCTGAAATTGCACTGTTGCAAATCTACAAGTTTTGACAGGTTACTATGCAGTTTTAGTTTACGCTATACTTTGAACCAGCCACCACAGATCTGACTGTAGAATGTATAACACCAAGCAACGTGTTTTACACAATTTACAAATGACCGCTCTAGGATCAGTAGGGGAACAGTAAAAAATTAAAGGTGATGACCTTTCTCCTAGCCTACAGTTTGGACAGCTCAGCAGAGGGAATAACAGGGTGTCATGGTCTGAGGTAAAACAGAACTGATTTTCTGTTCAGTAATGTTACTTTTCAGCTAAGCTTCTTCTAACTAATTGAACTCTCTGAAATTAACAGCATATTTTTAAGACTGTAGTCCACTCCCAGAGTGATAAAACCTGATTGTTTATAATCTATGCAAAGGAATGGTATGCAGAGAGGCTCTTGCTTATATTTATTGCTGTAACAACCAAGGTCAGCTAATTCTGTTATTTGCCCTGTTGGAGGGTTGGAAGCAGAAAAGTATAGAGGGTTTGCACCTGCAGAGAGGAACAGACAGGACAGGTGACCCAAAACTGACCAACAGAGTATTCCACCCCATCTGCATCACGCTCAGTGTAGAAGCTGAGGGATCAAAGGGTCAGCTCTTTTTCTTCAATGGCCAGCATCCAAGGAGGACTCTGTTCGTCTGCCTTTGATCCCAATCCATGCATTCCGGAATCCAGACCTCGAATCCAGTTCCCATCCATCACTGAGTCCAGTCTAGGACTTTCCCCATGCCTGCCGGTGATGTGACCGTCATCCTGGGAGTTCAATGCAGTTTTGTATTTATTGTATATATTTCAATATTTTTTTTATTATTTTATTTATATTTTCATTAAATTAGTTTAGTTTCTTTTTTAAACTCATAAGTCTCTTTCTCTCTCTCCCTCCTCTCCTTGGAGACAGAGGTGGGGGAGAGCATCTGTCGTTCGTTTCAGTGGCCAGTCCAGCACAAACCACTCTGAAACAACATAAGCTTTCTGCAGGTGCTCTGCAGCAGCTTAGGCTGCTTTCTCACCCAGTCTTTAGGCTCTTCTTCTTCTCCATGAGACCCCAGGTGGCATACTGCTCTGTTCCCTCCTTTCCACCTAACCCACTAGGCTTCCCAGTGCAGAACTACTACTGAATGCATGACCAGTCCAGTGAGTGACAGATTCTCCGGCCTTCCCAGGCAAGCTAGGAAATTATTATTCTCCCACTCATTCTGCAGAAGGGAAAAGAGATTGTCTACAATATAAAATCAATTATTATGCACTCCTTTGGTCCGCAACAGCTCGTCTTCCACAGTTAACCCACTGAAATAACAGATTCCCTGCATGTTGCTTCAAGATGATTAGCTGTTTTTCCATGCAAAGCCTGTATCTCACCATCCCAGCAGCTACCCTCTTCCCTGGAAAACTCTGTGTGTATTAAGTCTATGCCACCAGCCACTTCATACAACTCACCGAAAGAGGAAAAACTAATATGATGAGGAATACGGGAAAGAGAGACACGTACTATGTGGCACATGGGAAGACTGAGAGGTGATAATGACAGGGACAGCAGAGACCAAAACAAACCTAGAGTTTGGTGGCATAAGAAGAAAAAAAAAAACAAGAAAGAGAAACAAAGGAATGGACAGACTTTGGTCCTGGCATGGGGAGACAAGGAGGCAAGGAAACAAGGAAGGGAAACATAAGCCAAGGCAAACCATGGAGGTGTACAGAACCTGTGGCTGAGGATGTACCTTAGAGAAGTAAGGTTCCGTATCACAGATACAGTCCTAGTGCTGGGAAAGAGCAAATGGAAACTCTCAGTTCAAGAGAAGAACAGGGGACAACATACTTCGGGCATGAAAGAGCAAGTGGAAGGACTTTCAGGGACTCCCTGACATGTGACAGGGTAAGTAAAAAACAGAGAGCTGCAGTGGATGTAGTAGACCAGCCTTACACGCTTCCTAAATTTTCCTTTACATAGGACTATCTTTGCTCTGATTTATTGCTGACACAGACTGGGCAATAGCTCCACAGTAAACCTTTCTGAAAACTGGGATGAATGAGATCAGTTATACCTCTCAAAAATAAATGCCCAATTTTTTAAACCATAGATTGTCCTGGTTCCAGCAGGGATAGGGTTAATTTTCCCAAGGATCTGGCCTGGGACACAGGTCTTCCATACCACGGGAGCCATGCCCAGTCTATAGAGGGGAGCTGGCCGGGGGAGGGAGCAGGAAGTCATGGCTTGGAGCAGGCTGGGTCTTCCCTGGTCTGGTCGGTCAGTGGTGGTACTGGAATCGCATTTGTACATTCTTTTACCGGTGTTATTGTTGTTGGTTTTGGCTTTCCTTTGCTGTTCTGTTAAACTGTCTTTATCTCAACCCATGAGTTTTGCCTTTTTCCTTTCTCCTGCACTGCTGGGGGGGGTTGAGCGAGCGGCCATGTGGTTCTTTGTTGCCGGCTGAGGCCAAAACCACGACATAGATAAATAATAAAGTCAATAAACAATCAGGTGGAAGAAGGCGATTGGCTTGGTAGCTCTTTATTGACACAGGTCAGAATACTGTGCAGGTCACTGAACTATACTAGCCTAGGTAATTAATGTCTATTATACCAGCGCTAACGCTAGAGGGCTCTAGGGTCACAGTTTACAAGCCCGTATGAAAAAGTTTTCTGTCAAAAGAGTGTCTTTTCGAGGCGCTGCGAAGTGAGCCACATAACTGTTGCCTTACATTTAAATCATTAAGATGAAGTTTGCTCTTAACTTACTCTTGAATCTACAGGCATTCCATTCCACATAACATAGCAGGACTTGTTTATACATCACAATTTTTTTCCCTCTTTCTTACCGGACCATCTTCGGAACACAAGTAAATTGCAGCAGAGAAATCATTCACTTAGGACAGAACCTACTCCAGCTGTACAAAAAACATTCAAAGGTTTGAGGTCTAATTTCAATATTGCCTGTCAGCAGTTCTTCCTTGGGCATTCATACGCTTGCTCCCCACTCAGGACTCCTGTTACATAGCCTAACTACTGCATTACCAGCTTATTTTTTCTCCCTTTCCACACAGCATTTTAAAACTCTGCAGTGTCAATAACAAATCACTAATAATAAGTTTTCAACTATGTTTTGTAATTATCAATAAAATATAAAATAGAACCTGAAATTATATGCCTATTCAGAATTACTGCCTAGGAGTCCACTTCAAGTATTTAGTTTGATTGTTAAATCACGACAGCCAGCTTTTAAGCCACATCTTGTTCTGAAAACAGCTATGGGAAGACAGGATTTTTTATGGCACAACCCAGGAGCAGTGCTGATAAAAGACAACTCAATAATGGAAACCACACTTGATAATAGCAAACCCCAACTCAAAGAAGGGAACTTTCTTCCTCTTCAATAGGTTTTGTTCTATCATTGTAAAAAAGCAGCTCTGTTACAACCAGCCAAATTAAAGCAGAGTTTCATAACAGAACAGGAGACTAGTTCTATTTGAGCATTATTAATGTAATAATAAAACAATTAAAAATGCACAGAAAGTACATTTTTGCAAATGATGCAGTGCTCATGACTGTCACATTTTCTTTTGGTCCTTACTGTTTCAAAAATTGTCTCCCTTCTTGAGTCTCACATTTCTTTCAGAATTCATTATAACGCTTATTTATAACTACAATTTGGTTATAAGGAACCAGCAAATGTTTGCACTGTTACAATAATTGTTCTTACTAACAATTATTCATGTAGCTAAAATCTTTTAAATAGACAGAAACTTACTCTGTCTGCTAACTACTCTCCTGCTGTTACAGCCACACATGCAAACAAAATCCCACTTTGCCTCCCTCTGTTTTAAGGAAACAAAGGCTGTCCAGGCAGTCAAAAATAAGTTAGATATGAGCAATTATAGACATCTTACGCACTGAGTCTCACAAAATGCTGTAGAGAACTGCATGAGTCTAGAAGCCAATCCTGAATCTAAATCATTGCTTCTGCACTTGCACCAGTCTAACCGCAAGGATATTCCCATGGCTATTACTGGTTTTCACTGACTTCAAAACAATAAATGCTAGAAATATTTGAGGGGAGCCTGATTCCAAGGCAAATTTGTAACTGGCCTACATTTTGGAGAATATCAGATGTGGACTCTGCATCTGTTCCCTCGCTTAGCAAGGAGCCAGTCAAAACCTCTCATTCCAATTAGCTGATCTCTAGGGAGGTTTGGGGCCGAAACTGAGCTTTATTGTATTGCTCAATGTCACTCCTACTGAGGCACATGACTGCCAACTGCAGCACAGGCACAATACAAGAATTGGCAGACAAAATACGACAGCAGGTGATATATAATCTGCAGAAAAGGCATAATAAACACCATCATGGAATGACCTCCTGCGACAGCAGAACTAACTTTGTTATTCACATTCGTTGGTGTATCTCTGTATTCTGGAGAATAAGATTATTCTACCTGATGGAATTGTATCACTTGATCTGCTATTAATGCTTTCATACTTTAAGACCTCATTCTAATGGAAATTCAGGTCCATTATTCAGATAATCTCCTATTTTACAGGAAATAAGCATTATAATTGCACTAAATTTGTGTTGGCTGAAGATAATGCAAAACAATACTGAATCACATACCTCATGGCAAGGTGCAGTTGCATAGCATTCATAATAAAGAAGTTGTCACATTTTGTCTAATAGAGACATGAAAAAAAACTTCACCTTTAGCCAGAAAGCTATGGGATCAATATAATCCATCCCTCAGTAATCCTAGACTGGATTTGAATGACCGGTATTTCAACAAACAGTCTTTCAATATCAATTCAGATTCCATCAGAAGTAATTTTTCAACCTAAACCATTCTCAGATTTCCAATATACTCTGGGCTTTTATAAAAGAAAAGAAAAACATGTTTGTTAATCACTGTGAATGTATATTACATTGTTATAGATTCTATATTTATGTGTGTGTGTGTGTGTGTAAAGACCAGCAAAGGTATATAAAGGACAAATTCATCAACAATCCTACCTACTAGTTACCTTTCATCTTTAGTCTGAAATGGTTAACACCAGACACTTCACACACACAACCTGTTAATTCAGAACAATTCCAACCAGAAATAACAGAGTAGCCTGTTTCAACCTAGCAAACTGAAGGTCCTGAAGAAAAGGCATCTCTGAAGCAAACTTTCCAGCAGAATACAAACATTTAGCAGAAAAAGTCACAAAATCTAGCTTTCTACATAAACAAAGAACATCCCCTTACTATGTTAGCTTATCATTGATTGATTAGATCTGCTCCTAAATTCTTTCCTGAAGAATTCCTCTATGTTACTGGCTTTGTGAGAGGAACAGTGGGCTTGAGGAAAAAGGAGAAATGCCACCAAAAAGCATATGAAATTCAGTCAGCCACCAGACTACACAGATTCACATGTGCCTTTCCACCAGTGCAAGAACTCACCCATGAAAGGAGGTCCTTCCATAGCAGTGGATGACCAAGGCCTCAGTTGTATCTGTGTAAAACCAGCACAGTCACTGCTGAATCACACCCTGGAAAAGAGAGGAGACTTCTGTGGGATCACCAAAAACGCCAGGTAGCAGATGGAACACAATAAAAAAGCGCACCTCATGGGAATGTTTGATTTACAGGTTGCCTTTATATGTCAAATGCAGACATTTATTTGTGCAAAATTCTGGGTCAAACCTATGTTTATACTTAAACTCCTGCAAGTGCTCCTGTGACACAACTGCAATATAAAATTCATTTAAATCATCAGCCTCTTATTTGGCACAAGGAAGACTTCAGCTAATTAAAAGACTATACAACCTACTCTGATCCACCTTCTCAGCTCTCCAGGTTCAGTGTACATTGCAGGGACAGGCCGAAGAATAGCTCAAGTCTGCTCAACTCATATGAACCTCAAAAAGATCATGAGGTCTTCTGCCTCAGTATCAAAGAAGCCTTTTTGGGCTCCCAAAGCAGAAACTCACACAAAATAGCAATCCTAAGCCACAAGGCCATCAAAGCTAGCCCGCGCTCCAAGAGACGCAGAAAAACCTGTCAGCATTACACTGATGTAACTACAGTGGACATGATATTAGCAAGATCTCAGTTTTCCTCACAGGAAAATACAAATACGTGCTGTGACTAATCTCTGAATCTTTCAGGAAACTACTAAAATGGCTTGGAGAGTCTTTTTTACAGTTCATTCACTCCAACTGAGTAAATTACTGAATGTCCCAAATGCCTCAGTAAGCACACCTCACTTACCCAATTGAAGAAGCACATTTGAGCAACGCATGAGGGTTAGAAAGAAATAAATAGACAAAAGTTACCAGAGAGAGACAGAGACCGTCTCCTACCTTGGTTCATTCATTCTGGTGTGGTCACACTGGTGTTATTCCATGATTTTTCTAGCACACATGACAAGAGCATCAGGCTTTCATATGCTGGGAATCAAACACAAAGCAGAGCACAACGATTACAACCTTTCTTGCATTTATCAAAGCAAGGATAAAGAAGGGGCCATCTTTCTGAAGGCAGGGGAAACGAGGGGGCGGTGTTGCTCTATATGTCAATGACCAGCTGGAGTGCATGGAGCTTGGCCTACAGATGGATAAAGAGCTGACTGAGAGATTATGGGTCAGGATTAAAGGGAAATCATGAACAAGGGACATTACAGTGGAGGTCTGCTACAGACCACCTGGCCAGGAAGACTGAGCGGATGAGGCCCTATATAGATAGATAGGGCTGGCATCGCATTCGCAGGCCCTGGTCCTCATGGGCGACTTCAACCACCCTGACATCTGTTGGAGGGATAACACAGCAGGGCATAGGCAGTCCAGGAGTTCTTGGATTGTATTGATGACAACTTCCTTCTCCAAGTGATAGAGGAGCCAGTGAGTAGAGGAGATATGCTAGACCTTGTCCTTACCAACAAGGAGGGGCTGGTAGACAGTGTCAAACTCAAGGGTACCTGGGCTGCAGTGACCATCAAATGGTCGAGTTTGAGATCCTCAAGGCAGCAAGGAAGGTACGCAGCAGGCTGACCACCCTTGACTTTGGGAGAGTTGACTTTGGCCTCTTGAAGAATCTGCTTGGTGTGGTGTCATGGTACGAAGTGCTGGAGGTAAGAGGGGTCCAAGAAAGTTGGTTAATATTCAAGGACCACCTCCTCCAAGCTCAGGAGCAATGCAACCCTACAAAGAGGAAGGCAGGCAGAAAAGCCAGGAGGCCTGCATGGATGAACAAGGAGCTCCTGGACATGACCAAAAGGAAAAAGGAGGCCTATAGGGGGTGGAAATAGGGGCGGGTAGCCTGGGATAAATACAGAGAATTTGTTCAAGCAGCCAGGGATCAGGTTAGGCAAGCTAAAGCCCAGATTGAATTAAATCTGGCCAGGAACATTAAGACAAACAAAAAATCCAGCAAGAAAAGAAAGACTAGAGAAGATGTGGGCCCTCTCCTGGAGGAAACGCAAGAACTGGTCACCTGGGATAGAGACAAAGCTGAAGTACTCAATGACTTTTTTGCCTCAGTCTTCACTGGCAAAGACTGCAGCCATACTACCCATGATGCAGAAGACAAAGGCAAGGACTGGAAAAATGAAGAACCGCCCACTGTAGTTGAAGATCAAGTACGAGACCACCTGAGGAATCTGAAGGTGCACAAGTCCATGGGACCTGATGAGATACATCTGCGGGTCCTGAGGGAACTAGCAGACGAAGTTGCTAAGCCACTATCCATCATATTTGAGAAGTCGTGGTAGTCTGGTGAGGTTCCTGACAACTGGAAAAGGGGAAACATAACCCCTATTTTCAAAAAGCGAAAAAAGGAAGAAACACGGAACTACAGGCCAGTGAGTCTCACATCTGTGCCCAGCAAGATCGTGGAGCAGATCCTCCTGGAAAGTCTTCTAAGGCACAAGGAAAAAGAGGAGGTCATTGGCAGCAGCCAACATGGCTTCACCAAGGGCAAGTCATGCCTGACAAATTTGGTGGCCTTCTACAAGGGGGTTACAGCAGTAGTGGATGAGGGAAGAGCAACTGTTGTCATCTACCTGGACTTTGTGCAAAGCGTTTAACACTGTCCCACATGATATCCTGGTCTCTAAATTGGAGAGACATGGATTTGACAGATGGACCACTCGGTGGATAAGGAACTGGCTGGACGGTCACACTCAAAGACTTGCAGTCTACAGCTCAATGTCCAAGTGGAGAGCAGTTAGGAGTGGTGTTCCTCAGGGCTTGGTACTGGGACCCGTGCTGTTCAACATCTTTGTTGATGACATGGACAGTGTGATCAAACACACCCTCAGCAAGTTTGCCGATGATACCAAGCTGTGTGCAAGGTAGACACACTGGAGGGGAGGGATGCCATCCAGAGGGACCTTGACAGGCTGGAGAGCTGGGCCCAAGCCAACCTCATGAAGTTCAGCAAGGCCAAGTGCAAGGTCTTACAACCGGGTCGGGGCAATCCCAAGCACAAATACAGGCTGGGCAGAGAATGGAATGGAGAGCAGCCCTGTCAAGGACCTGGGGGTGCTGATTGACGAGAAGCTCAACATGAGGCAGCAATGTGTGATCACAGCCCAGAAAGCCAACCGCATCCTGGACTGCATCAGAAGTGTGGCCAGCAGGTCAAGGGAGGTGATTCTGCTCCTGTGCTCTGCTCTGGTGAGACCCCACCTGGAGTACTGCATCCAGCTCTGGAGTCCCCAACATAGGAAAGACATGGACCTGTTGGAGAAAGTCCATAGGAGGGCCACAAAGATGATCAGAGAGATGCTCCATCCTCTGATCATCTACTATGATGATCCTATAGTCTTTCCCATGAGGACAGACTGAGAGAGTTGGGGCTGTTCAGCCTGGAGAAGAGAAGGCTCTGGGGAGACCTTATTGCAGCCTTCCAGTACATAAAGGGGGCCTACAGGAGGGACTACAGCTGGGGAGGGACTTTTTACAAGGGTGTATAGTGATAGGATGAGGGGGAATGGCTTTAAACTGGAAGAGGATAGATTTAGATTAGATATTAGGAAGAAATTTTTCACAATGAGAGTGATGAGGCACTGGAACAGGTTGCCCAGAAAAGTTGTGGAAGCTCCATCCCTGGAGGTGTTTACTCCAGGCTGGATGGGGCTTTGAGCAACCTGGTCTGGTGGGAGGTGTCCCTGCCTATGGCAGAGGGGTTGGAACTCGATGATCTTCAAGGTCCTTTCCAACCTAAACCATTCTATGATTCTATGAATCTATGATTTTTTGAAGTTGTCAATTCTCTTCAAGTGATTTGAGATTAATCTGATCTGGTGACATGGCCAAGATAAGCATTCAGAAACTGCCCATAATAAAGCCACCCAGCAGCAAATTGCTTCAATCCTGATGATAGAATTAATACAATGCATTACAAATAATTTCTCACACATAATTTAATGACAAATGTCATTAAATAATAAAGAATCAAACCACACTGTGCCCCCAACAGCTCTTTGAAAACTCCTTTTACAAGGGCTCAGAGTAAACAGTATGGCAGGGAACAAATTTGCCTGAATGTGCCAGGAGTTATTCACCCATGCTGTAAGAGCATTTCAGGAGGGAGGAAAGAGAACAACCACCTGCTGCCTTCAGAGAACTTTTCCCACTCAAAACACCACCACAGCTGTCACAAACTGTTGACGATAATACTGCAAAAATGTGGCAGCACAGGAGCTGCGAGGGGTGGGGCAAAAGGAGGTCGTGTCTTTGCCAGGCCCTAACCCAAAACTCACCGAGCTCCAGGAGAAATATTGAGAAATACAACAGGGAGAGGACCCCCTCCCCCAGGCAGCCTTCAGGTACGCCATCTTAAGCCTACAGGGCCGCCACAGGAAGTGGGGCACCAACAGCAGGAAACTGCTTGCTTCTGGGTAGCTGGCAGCTGAGCAGCTGAGGTGGTCAGCCTGAGTCATGCCATGCTCTCTGGCTGGCATCAAGGCTGGATAAAGTCCCCAGGGATAATGTCCGCCTGGATGTGAGGTGTCACCCACCTTCCAGAGAAAGCAAAGGCCTTTGCCATGGCTGCTGGACATGGGTTACATCAGTGCAGCCCCTGGGATGGAAGGGTGACTGGCACCACCCTGTACCACAGGCGCAGGGCACCTGCAGCTCCAGGGATGGCAATTCACCATCATCACCACTTCTTCAGGAGAAAGGCAGCGAGGTATGTACCTGCAGCACAGTGCAGTACTCCTGCCTCTTTAGGAAACCTATTCTGAGAGGACGTGGCAAGTTTGCTGCATTTCTGCTGCAGAGACAGCAACCAAAACTGTGCCTGAAAAGCCTGGGACTTTTTTTTCCCCTTCCTTTTAATTGTTCTACCTTTTTTTTTTTTCCTGACAGAAATTTGGGGTGGAACAACCCCACCCTCTCATGCAAGCAGGCACCACAAACAAAATCACAGGCTTTACACCCTGAAATGACTTAAGGGAGCACAAGCTAATCCGTCTCAGCAAGGTAACCTGTTAACTCATACCCAAGACTGCATGTAAAGGGTGGAAAAACTGTCCCCCAACAGCCCCCAGGCCCCTGTAGGGCTTCCCTGCCCCAGGACCAGCCTCCCTCGTCCCCTGCAGCCAGGGCACGGCAATGCCTTGGCTCCCTCCTTATATCCACTGTGGCAAAGCACACACCACACAGTATTTATACAGGTGGTATAAATACACAGTATTTATATACAGGTGAACAAAGCAAGCTATCCCACCATTCTCCATAAAGTCCAGTCTCTAACGTCACTGGGATTTGGTATGGTTTTAGCTTCTTTAAAGGTCAAAAGAGAAGAGAAAGAAAAATGTCTCCAGCTGATTTTTGAAAGTATGTTCTTTTTCCAACCTCTTTGTTTTTATCAGCAGGTTTTGCTGGTAGATCCTGGTTGCCTGGCACAGCAAAGCTGCACAGGTACTGCATTTTACAGCCATTTGTGTGCCTTAGAAGATGCTCCCCTGTCTCTGCCTGGTGCACATCTCTGTTCACAGGGTCTTCAGGCAAGGCTGAGGATACTGTTAGCTTAGACAATGGACTGAATTGGGACAACATAGGAAAAGCTCAAAGCCGTACATATTCCTCTCCACAAGGTATGCCAAACTGTGTTCTGGCACTGCTGAGAATCTGATGTGTCCTACCAATGAACTCAGGTATCCTGACTGCAAAAGTAATGACTGTCAAGATCAAACAGGTCTCCTAACAAGGAAACTGCAGAATGTATGCAAGGACAGACTGTTTGCCACCTTACTAAAAGAGCAATTCTATCCTTGCTTATATTTCTTGAGGCTACGTCTGTCTTGTTATTTATTCTTCGTTTCATTCTTAGTATCCATTGTATCATGCAGCTTAATGAGTATTTGTACTGAAGATTATATTGCATTTCTTCTGTTACATGATATAGGCTACTGACTTTCATTCTGTTTACTGACATGTATGTTTTCTTAAAGTCTTGAAATTTGAATTTATTTTTTAAATCATAATGTGTATATATATTTTAAATTAAATCCACAAGCTCTCACTTTTCTGAAGAAACTATGTTATTAGTCTCCAGGAAATATAGCTGGCTACTTTCAGAATCACACTGTAAAGGTCACAGCTGTGCATTTGATTTATTCACCTATCAGCAGTTTCATAGAAGATCATTGGTCTGTCTTGTTGAACTTTAACTTTTGTACAATACAACAGCACAACAGCAGAGTGTTTTGCTTGAGGCAACAGGTTATTTTGTTCCTTTCTCCCAAAAAGTTGTGTGTCATCTAGGATGTGCCTCAGATATTTCAGCTGAGTTGATATATATACGAACTCTCATGTTAAGAGTACTTTCTGTGGTTAGTGCACAAGGATCCCAAAGGGGAAAGGACCTACATGGGAAGTGCAGATTTGTTGTCTATTGCTGTTTCCTATTTCAAGCAATTTTTTTCCTCTTATTTTCAGTAATAAATGTGAAGCTACTTGTATCATTACTTCTCTGAAGTCTATCCAGCCTTCTCTCTCTCAAATGAAGGTCATAGGTAATACAAGGTTTGTAGGTAGAGATAATGTTTTATTGGCTCAGCTGGCATAATTAGAAAAATTAGGCAAGCTTTTTGGCACAGAAGACCTCCAGTCAGCTTCAAAAGAAGGTGACTAAATATTTTGCCATCAGAGAGTTATTTCTTAGATAAGTCTACCTAAGGCAGTGGTGAAATCCAGCCAAATTGTACTCTCCTAGCCCATTCAGCTGAAGCCAGGAGGACTGGATTTGCAGAGTCAGGACAGAATTTGGCCCACAGTCAGCTTCAGGAAAACATTTGCATCATTGACACTTGAAGAAAAATGCTGCATTATTTTAGCGATATGTTTAAAGGCTTGCTTTCTCCATGTACTTCTCTTTCACTATAGACACTCTGAACAATTAGTACTACTACTGTAATACATACATGTTGCTAGATGTAAAAGGGACTTGTAGGACTCGCTTCCACTAGCTGTAGTGGTGCAACATTGTTTTTTTACTTCAAGTAGAGCATACTGTAGTGCATATTTATGTGTCTCTGCACTGCATATAAGACATATGTATCCAACAACCACGTAGACAAATTCTGAACGAGCAGTCAGTATTTTACCTGTAAACATCTCCCAGCAAGGCTCCTGGGTCTTGAGGGATTGTTTCCAGCAGAAAAGATTGGTCTCTCTGGTATCAACATTGGTAGTGGTTGCTTGTTTTACTGAATCTGGTTTCATGGTAGGTTGTTTCAGGGTCCTCCACTTCTATCCACACATGTGACACCAGTAGTTGCTGGTAGCGGACAGAGTCCTTCTAACTGGAAAAACTGCTTTGCCCTTGAACTCTGCAAAGGTTGAGAGTAGTTGTCATTTTATCCCTGGTAATAAATCTCCTATTCATTTTGACAAAGGCATGGATATTTAACAGGCGTCACACAAACTGAATCCATACAGAGCAAACAGTCAGACAGACTGCTATTGTGGATGAGTTGTATTACCTTCAGCCTTGTGCCTAAAAATGTCCTTGAGGCGTGGTCTTGGCTCTACCCCAACACAATGCACATGCTGACAGATCAGAGCCTTGTAAAATAATTGCTGGTAGATAAAGTAAATCCTCATCAAAATGTACTCTCTGATGAAAAGATCAATATAAGTAATCAAGAAATTCTGTTTAGAAGCCACGTGAAGGCTACAGGAACACAGAAGAAGGACTGGGAGTTTTAGTTGAAATAATTCTGTAAAAATCATGCAATAGCATGATTAACATTCCTTTATAGGAGGGAATAAGTAGCAAGGAAATGGCAATCCTACTCTATCTACTCTCCTGTTTTTTTCTCCCCCCCCTCTCCCCACCATTGTCTGTTGGGTTTTTTTCTAGCTTTCTGGTTGAATTTCATTAAGTACATTTCTACTTTGGTGCTGTAGGGTACTTGCTGTCAACTCAGCAACATTCTTAAGAATTTATGAAATTCTGAACTCATTGATAGCTGTGTTGAAACAACTGGGATTACTGTCTGTAAAGTCAGATTCCACTTAATACCCAATTCCATTCCACACACTTATTCAGAAAGGTAGTTTAAGAACATATGCATTTCAGAATCAACTAAATGCTTGCTTTGACATTAGTGTTACCCTAACCGCTAAGAACCCCGCTCACATGGACCAGGATTTTCCTGTGCTAGGCACTATAATATACCATGGTCTGAATCAATTCTTTGAAATATTCACATACACGCTTTGCCAAACTAGATCAGAGTTTCATTTTGCTTACTTCTCTCTGCATTGTCCTATTATTATTTATCTAGATGTTTATTAAGCCAGTGTTGTGCTTGTAGTAGAGTGGCATAGAATTACTTTCTGCTGTGCTGTACAAACATGAAACGTGAGAATTCTTAGAGATAAAAGGTAATATAAAGACACGGAAGAGAGTAGAGGGAGAACAGTAATAGGCGTCTAAGGTTACCTATGCTATTTGTGAAGCTTAAAGGAAACAGACAACTGCTTGAAACTGGGATTTTGCTAGTTATTTCTGTAGTAGTGTGACCCCTGCTTTGCTAGTTTTAGGACAGTAGTCACAGTGTTCATGGAGTGAACAGTAGTCATCAGTGGGGAGGGATCAAAGCTGACTAGGGGCAGAAACTTTTCTTAAACTCCAGCAAGCAAGGTCATTTAAAGGAGACTCTGAGATACAAGGATGTCCGCGCACCACCTCCAAGACAAATAAAATTCAGAAGCATGACGTCCTTCCTATGGCTTGCCCAGAACAGTACAGAAAGGAATTCTTAATACCATGTTGTTTAACTTTTTCAGTCCCAAAGGCCAGCCAGTATCTTTAGTTGTGTTTAATTCAGTCTAACTCCAGGACATGGAGGTATAAATAGCTATGTTATCCTATTCATTTTTTCACTTGCTGCCTCACACACATTCTCAGCTCCTCACTCATCCATACGTAGCCACTTCCCTCTGATACCTCTCTGCATTCTGTCTCCTCACTCATTCTTTCTAGCTATTCTCCCTTTACAATCCCAAAGTACCACTTTCTTCCTCTTCCCTCTCTCCCAGTCAGTGCTCCACTTTCCATCTCCCTTTGGCTTCTATAAGAGGAAGCTGTCACACTAGTAGTCCAGTAGCAGCAACAGCAAAGGGCAAAAAGAAAAGGGTCAGTGAAGAGGAAACTCATTTGCTGGCAACTGTTGAGCTGCAACCGAAAGTCATGAAGAGCATGAAATTGGTCAGTCTTCAAGGTCTTTTAACTTCCATTTTAAGTTTGCTTCTTCTCCATACTGACTGCAACCATGATCCATATGCCCTTTTAAATGAATAACAGCAACAAAACCAACAATAACAACAACAAGAACAACAAAGCCATAGAGATAGTGAACCCAAGGGGATCACATCAGGATCCCTTGAGCCATGTATTTGTGGAGTGTAGGAGGGTATTCTTCAGAATTATCAGTTTGTGCTTTCTCAGCTCTTTCCTTGACATGCTATATTGGCCACTGCCACAGATAAGGTATTGGGTTGGATGGACGTTTCCTGTCACCTACTATGGTCATTCGTATACTAAATGAACAGTGTGGAAGTAGTTCTCATCTGGGTAAAACCAACATCAACTTACATAGTGTTCTTGTTTTACGTTAGGGTTGGGGAAAAAAAACCTCCAATGTGTTAGCAAAGCAAACATGTATTTATCGGAAAGGTTTGATTCTGTTTCCTAGTATCTAGTTTACTTTTCTGCTGAGTTAAAGAAAAGTTAAGAGTTTGATTTGGCATCCATTAAATGTTTTACCACACAACAGAAATACCGGGATCTCTCTCAGCTAAACGTATCACCCTAGGATGGCAACAGCAGTTGTATGAACAGTCTGAATTCCGATAAATTCTAATGAATGGTGTTTTGCTTTTCAAGTGCAGTTGTCAAGACATGCTTTTTAAACAGAAGCAAGATCCCCCCAAATTCCCTTATGCTGCAATACACTGATTTGTTAAATGATATATCAAGCAATTTATTCTCACCACCTTCTGAACATCTGGATCATGCTGACTGAAATATTTCCACCTCCTTCTTCCAAAAATGCTTGGGACAAGTAGATCAAAAATCTGTAAAATGTCAACTAAATGATTAAAAGTTTGAAAAAGTCATAGCAATTGGAAAGAGGGTCTTAGCATGGAAAATGTTGTACAATCACATCTGGCAGTGCTATAAGGTAAAGATATAAAAAAGATTTAGGAACAAATCAAAACTGGAGTCGGTCATGTTCTACCTAATATATAACTGATAGTTCAAGATAACAATTCATGTCAGTAGATATGCAGTCATTCAGTTTCCATGATGCTGTGTCATACATTGCCTTGGAATAGGAAGCATTTTGCCCACTTAGTAAGCCAGCATCTGAAAGGATACAATCATTATCAAAGTACACATTATTAAAGGATTAATAAAATTTGTATGACTCTCCCTAGAAGTCTCTTCATTGATTTCAGTGGGAGGTGAATAATATTCTACATATATTTAATTCTTACCCAACTGTGAAGAATAGAGGATATCTAAGGTTAATCACTAAAACACAAGTGCAAATTCTTATGCTTTAACAAATTAGCATAATTTAAGAAAAATATGAATTTGCATAGATCTTTGTCATTACTTTCATTATCTGTATCTCTGGGCCACAGAAAAGATATCTGAAGCCAGTTCTTTTCCCAAGGTGGTGTTCACTAAATCAATTCAGATAATCTTCCTATCTATAAGTGCACTTGAACAACTTCCCCACATTAACATTCAAAGGCCATTGGATAAAAATGGTCTGACGAAAAATGGTATTTTAAAATAAATTTTGGTGTAGAACTGACCAAGTTACATTAATAAATATACTTACATTCCTTTCTCTTTATGAGCAAATATTAGCTAGAATAGTGACTAATTAGCAGGTACGCCCAAAAGAACAAGCATGAGAGTTTCCTGACATTCTATTCTCTTCTCCTTGGTTTCAAAATATAACATACCAAATGTTTTGCTCCATTCAGAACTTTTATAGGGTTTTGATCCACAAATATCCTAGCAAATAATTCTAGAGCCAGATGTCTTCGTGGGTACAGCTAATGTCTCTGACGTACAGAATGAGCTCATTCAGTTCTTTTATGAGTGGTCAAACTGGAAATTCTTTCCCAAAGTCCTATTTGTCTTTGATCTTGATATAAACAGGATGTTGCTTCTGTTAGGAGCAAAGTAGCACAAAATGGAAAAACCCACTGGTTTGTCCAGGGTGCATATACAGCATGCGCTCTGGTTGAGACCACCTTAGCCTTCACAGTTAAGGTGTGACAGATGTTAATCCAACAATATATTTTATTAGATACAAGAGTCCCAAAAGGTTCCCTCACAATTGACATGATCATGTTCAAACTGAATACAATGGAGCAGCTCCTTATCAACTTGAAAGGGAGCAGAAAAGAAATCAATTTATCTCTCAAATGTAAAAAATATGCCTAGAAAGTCCTTGAGTTGGCCAAGTTTATGGCTTGAAACTTTAAGTGTTACTTTGAAATTATCATTTGAAATGTCATGGAACCACTGCACCAAACTGTGATACTGACCTGTGAACCACAAAGGATAGACATAAGACATTGCATATGCCTCCATGTACGGAAGGGCATGGCAGAGCAGATGTTTGGCTTCATCTGAGCATTACTCAATACAGTCAAAGTGGAAGGTGAAACACTGCTTCCATGAGTGAAGCAAAAGAGGACTAGTTGCTTTGCTCAGATTAGGACAACCTGAAAGATGCTTTAATTTGCTCCTACTGCCAAGATATAACAAAGTCATTGCAGGTGGAAGAGCCCCCTTCTACTGTCTGCACACCAAAATCTGGAAAAAAGGGCTAGCATTTTTAATTAGCAATTTTCAATAATTGGGATTTTTTACTTCAGTAGCAACTAGTATCAAGTTCCTGTCATACTAGCATGTAAATGTAGAATTTGTTATTTCCTTCTTGAGACATCTATAATAAAATTATTTTGAAAAAGAGAAAGATAGAAGGGAAATCAGGCACACAGAGGAATTTTGTACACTGGCATTCTGCAAGGAAATCACAAAATTGAAAATAAATCCAAGGACTCCTGACTCTCAGCAGACTGCCATAGTCACTTCTGGAAGAGACCATAGCCCCACCAGGTTCCTGTTAATGATCACACCACTGCTTTGGTTCTGAATTAGAGTAAATTTATTTTGATATCCTTCCTAATAACATTTCTTGCAATATACATCAAGATTCTTACTGTGAACTGTGTCCTATCCACGTTCAAACTCAGACATAAGCAGAAATACCCAGCTTTTGTTTCCTAAGTACTTTGAATGAGTCGCAAGTGGTTTGAAACTCAGTTCAACTGCTTTACCTACCCCATCAACAGATGGGTTGGGAGAGCTTGGCAGGTTGTTTAAAATACTTCATCTTAGTCCTAAGCACTGGGTATATGAACTTAAATATTTTGCTCTACATAGACAATGAGCTAAACTGTCTCAGGATCGTATGGGTATGGGATGTCCTAAGAAACATGTGATGAAAAGATCTGTATCTTCCTTATTTCATTATGATGGGAAATTTCAAGCACTTCTATATGCAATGCTATTTAATAAGCTACTTTGATATTTACTCATGACTTAGATGCTATCAAAAGAGGAGAGTTAACAGGTTTCCACAGTTATTTGAGCTACAATAAGCTGCAACTGGGAATTGTTATCAGAGCTGGGAGACACGTCTTTGTGGAACACAACTGTACTTCTGCTTCTCCAAATCCTTTCCTGGTATTTCCTTTTATATCCCTATTATACCCCTCTCCAATTCCATTTTCAGAAGGGCAAAATATGCTTCTGCAGCCAGAAACAGTGATTGAGAAGAGGCTCTTTCAGGAGTACGTGGCAAGCATATGTCCAAGGATCTTACTTCCACGAAGGGTCAGAAAGCATGAGATGCTTTTGTGTGGAGGGGTTTATGAAGCAATAGGCAAGGTGAGTAATGGAGTACAAGTAGTGCAGTTGCAGACAGCACAGGTTTGTTTTAAAGGGAAGTTGGAAGGCCATTTGGTAGTACATTTAAGTGAGTACAAACAGCTTGGAGTTGCAGAAGAGGCTGTTTGCTGTCTGTGGGTAACAGTAGGATTGAAGAGTTAGGAACACGAGTGTGGGCTGCTGTAGAGTATGCAGCTGAGGTGCATGGAAATGCATCAGGAAAGGAAAAAAGAGTGGTGGAGAAAATTCACAGCAGTGTGTAGCCCTTCACACCATTGCCTGCTGTCCTGACAGAGAACCAACAAGCTCAGCAATGATTTTTTTTCCCAGGGACTGGTTTCATATTAAAGTCTACCCTTCCTACATAGGGTCCAGACAATTCATACCTTAACACGCAAATTTGAAAAGAACCTATGATTCATAAAGAGCCTGTGGTGGGCAGGTAGTTGGATGACGTCCTTCAGGAT
Source organism: Vanellus vanellus (assembly GCF_965231255.1). NCBI lineage: Eukaryota > Metazoa > Chordata > Aves > Charadriiformes > Charadriidae > Vanellus > Vanellus vanellus. The sequence continues at coordinate 19,002,270 of NC_138911.1, read as the reverse complement.
CTCAGACCACCTCGTTAGCATTGTATAACCTCCTGTCTTCACTAAGCCACTTTAATACCATGCTATCTGCATTTAATCTGATTCTCAAGCTTCTTATCTTTAATTAGGATACCTGAGTACCTTTGGCTATGACAAACAAGAATGTAAAGGGGATCAGAATCTTGCTCATTACATCCAGAAAGCTGCAAGAATAGTTTTTGCTGTTCTTTGCAATGTTTCTAGAGATCAGTCAGCACCATTATTGAAAGTGGTCCTAAAATACAGTTGAGTTTGGGTGAAATAAAATTGCTGAAGTTGTGCACATTCCCTTCTTCCTTACAGATGTATGCCACAGAAAGGAGAAGAAATGAAACCTGATTAATTTCAAATTCTCTTTGGGAATTTGAAACTGGAAGTGAAAAAACAAACCCCCTTACAGCTATCAGGATCTTCTCCTTCAGCAGTTGCGGTATTTTCATTATGGTAAACTAACAGAGCAGCATGCATGTATGTGCATACAGGAAAAGGTTATGATGTGCAAATAATAAATAGAATGGGTGACTTGCAGCCTCTCCCAGAGGAAAACCTGATTGCATGAGATCCATCAACATTCTGCTTTGACTGGCCCTTAAATACCATATGCAGAATGGCAATTAATTTAAACCAAGTGTGAGTTGCTTTGCATGTTCAGTTTGTAAGGAACAAAACTTAAAATTAAAACTCACCTTAGTAGTAAAAGAATAGCAGTAATTAATGCAGCTCTATTACTCTGAAACATTTTGCTGCAACTAGAAGTAGTCAAACAGTGCAGTTGGAGGAAGATCAAGATTCTTACCATGATTTGTGTCCTATCCACATTCATACTCGGACATAAATAGAAATACCCAGCTTTTGTTTCCTAAGTACTTTGAATAAGTTGTACGTGCTTTGAAACTCAGTCCAACTGCTTCACCTAACCCAGCAGTGGCAGGCAGCACCTTGCTGTCCCATAATTCTTGCTATATAGAACAGATGCAGAAATGATTCATCAAGTATCACTGAGAAAGTCTCACAATACAAGGAAAAATACACCAAAATGTGTCCAGCAGCAGATTCTGAAGTAGGCAAAGAATGCAAATGGAAACTTGAGAGTGCCTTGGAAAAAAGAATCATTAAAATAAGGGGCTATGTGCAATTACTGAGGCAGGAAAAATAATTATGCCAAGCTTCTGGAGAAGAAAACCAAAGAAAAAAAGGAACTATATCTAAGTCTCCCACCAAGGATTCAAAAGGCCAGATTTGGCTTATGTATGTTATTAGTATCCCACAGAAAAAGCAATTTATGAAATGAAGAAAATACAGGCAAGGCAAAAGCACAATAACATATAGGACAGTGAATGCTGAACAGATAACAAAGCATCAGTGATGATATTAGTCCAGAAAGGCATACTCAGCACTTTGCAGAAGAGGAAAACAAAACTGAGATCCAGCCAGACAAACCAAATGAGAGCTATAAACACCATCCTAACCCTGTGAGAACCAAGCAAATACTGAAGGTGAAAAATCTACCAGCTGAGTTGTCAGATAGCATGCACAATGGAAAAGTTATGTTTTGAGCTGAATTAAGTGCACCTTGGCCTAAGAACATTAAACCTTGTATAAACAATTCACCACATACATATACACATTTTCCCAACTTAAAAACATAACACCCAACAATCAAAACTACTGAGATAAGACAAGGCATGGCAGCTTTCCAGCAGCAAAGCTATTAAAAGGTTTTCCGGATATTTTTAAAGGTTGTCCATTAGATTAAAAAATTATTCAGCCAGTACAGCTGAGTACTCACATAGTTAAACTCCAGGAGCAAGAATCACAATGAGAAAGAGCGTGTTGAACTCACCTGGGTTATATACTGACCATGTAGAAGTCAACCAAGCTATGTGCTTAAGAAGAGCTATTACATTTGAAAACCTCAACACGAATGACCACATTTCATTAATTCAATTTGAAATGCACATAAGCGTTTGTTGCCATGGTATTATACAGGAGTTTCATTTATTTTTCTTGCATCTTTCATTCCCCCTGGTTAAGGTGAGCAGAGCAAGAGCTCTTCCTTGACTGCCAAGAGCTCAAGATACCAGTTACAGGCTCCTCTTCCAAATCCTTTAAAACAGAGTCAAGAAAAGGGACAACAGCACAACTGCACTTAAGGTGTCACTCTGTAATTACAGAACTATGACTAATGTTACTGACAAATGAGGCAAGTTACTTCATTTCTTCTAACCTTCACTACTCTTAGCTTTCACTTGTTTTCCATTTAGATGATCTAATCTCCACAGCCAGAGTTTTCTTCCACATTCCATAGTACCTTGCATTACCAGTTCTAAAGTTACTGTAACAAACTAAAAAGCAATATCAACCATATACAACACAGACCTCATCTGCCATTCACTGTAAGACTTTAACATCCTCTCCATACGTTTTTCACCGTGAGGCTGTGTACAGATTTGTTTTCCATGGAGAAACCTCACAGAGATTTCTGAAGTGGTGTGACGCTACTCTAAACAGAAAACAGACTGCATCATCTGTTCCAAGAACCAGGGAAATGAGCCTATGGCCACAGTGTGTCCACCATTTTCTTCCACAGTGGCAGTGTACATCTTTACAGGGGCAAGTTAACAAACCATTGAATAAAGGGTGGAGAGTGAGTGTGAATCCCTGGGTAGGGCTGGAAGACAAAACCCTGGTGAGTCACCTGTAGACTGATGGAAGGAAAGAACAGCTGAGGCTATCAGAGAAAGGTGAGACAAGCATGATCAGGACAAGCCCAGGAGAGCAACTAAACTTCTGCAGAGCTAGGTGGACAGGGTGTTCCGGATCCTCTGCTTAAGTTAATGCCAACCTGGTTTATGTTAATTGCAGACCGTTGTTACTTTACGTTAGTTTCCACACCACAATAAATATTCTCTTCTCTGACCAATCCAACTATTCATTCATTTTCCCAGTTCACATGGCAAGCAAGGACTTCACAGATCTGAGGCAGCTTTACCTGAGTCCCAACTACCTCTGATTTATCACGCTTGTGAGGAGGTAGAAGCACTCAACACTAGTGGAGTTGTAATTTGAACACAGAAGTCGGATGAATTTTGGTTTCATTAATAGCCTTAATACCACCACTTCCTAACTTCTGAATGCTTGCCTTTGCCACCCTCATATTACATGATCTGCTTTCAGGTTGGAATTATAGTATTCGTAGTATATGATATCCACCTTTTACCTGGCATTTGAAATTTTACATTAAATTGGTATAATCAATGTCTCAAATTTTGTCCCTATTTCTATGCAAAAAGCTAAAATTGAAGAGACTAGATCCATTGTCACAATTATGGGCCAAACCCCACATATATTGGATTTACTGTTACAAGAGGTACTTTTAAGTGACCAATCCATTGGTATAGATTTTTAATACAAGATCAACATAAGAGTCAGCAGAATATTTGTCAGCCAGATCCTTGGCCATTGTAATTAATTTCCAATAACCTCCTATAAAATGAGCTGGTCTATATTAACTCTAAAGATCTAGCCTAAATTAATTTCCATGTTATTTGACACTGAGATGTCAAGATGAGCTTCTGGGTTTCACACAGCATTATAACTGAGAAAAACAGACAAAAATGCAGGAAAGAAACAAAGATGCTTTCAACACCTCCCTGAACATTCCCTCCTGTAAACAAAAGTTCTTCGGTTTAGTGCCAGGCAATACCAAAACTGTGGGCCTTTAGTGGATTCTTTTATTAACAATAAAGACAACTTCTTACGATTCTGTTATTAAAATTCGTCAAAACTCACTTCCGGGTTTCTTTCCCCTCATACAACTGAAGAGGAGAGCTTGCTCCTTCCTACCTAAGAGTAGGTAAACTCTTTCCACTATACCATTTGGGAAGCTCAAAAGTCCTACAACTACTTATTTTTAATCTACAAGAACTACTTGGAGCAACCACCCACATGACCAATGCACATGTTTACTTAAACGCTTCTGCTTTTCATGATGGTCTCACCTACAGATATGATTCCCACAGCAATCAGTAAAAACTCGTAGCCTGATAACTTTCAAAAATTCATAAGCCACCTAGCAGTGACCTGAATTTCTTCTGTGCCTGTTTTGTTATCACCATTTTCACCCACTCCTTGTGGTGAACAGAGGAAGAGAAAGAGCCTGTTTGGTTGGATAAGCTGAACACTGGAACATTGTTTGAATGTCACTACTCCCTGGAGATCAAAAATTTCATTTTGAGCAGTAGCAATCATAGCAACTCCAGAATATGTAAAGTTCTAAGAAAAATATCTGATCAGCATCTTTTGAAGAACACCTTCAAATATGACTGGGACAACCCCATCCCTTGAATTGCTGAAGGCCAGGTTGGGTGGGGCTTTGAGCAACCTAGTCTAGTGGAAGGTGCCCCTGCCAATGGCAGGGGGGTTGGAACTAGGTGATCTTTAAAGTCCCTTCCAACCCAAATCATTCTATGATTCTGTGATTCACAACAGCTAGATAATACTGTGCACTGGTAAATGTTTAGTGAAGTAACGTATTCAAGTTTGACATGCATTATTCTAATCACAAAGTGTTATAATGAGTGAAAACTATAAACTGTCTTAGAAGAAGAAAGAAGCATTTGATATTAGCACTCTGCTTCGCAACAACTCCAGTAAAAGAGACAGGGCAAAGGAAAAAACAGCCTTGACCCCACTGACACACCTATTCATCCTAGGCACAGACACCTTCCTCACCTTCACCAGACGAGTATTAAAAACACTAACGCCCCCTCAGAAAAAACCTCCCTCTATCAGTAGTCCCTTGCTCTAGTATACGCAATGGGAAACAAGAAACTTGCTCCAAATATTTTAAAGTAACACAAGAAGATCCTGCTACTCTGGTGTTCCCCTCTTGCAGAGGTGGGTGTAACCGAGAAGGGTAGTAGCAAGCTCTTCTACTTCTGACCATCGCGTGTAGTCCGTTGCTAAAAGTATACGCACATTAGTTGCTGAAAGCCTAGTTTGTTGGGTGGCTTGTTTAATTGCTTAAGTGAGACTATATTTATTTAACACAGTTAACTGGTCACGTAAACAAGATATCATTTACCTTCTTTATGTGCAGATGAATTTATATTCATTATGAACACTGGCACAGAATAAAACAACGTTCTATGGGCAGGAAATCCAGGCTTTTCTTTTCTCCTAGTCTGCTGAAGCGTGAAGGTAGAGATCTAGGGTGTGTAAACAGTTTACTACTGATTATGAAGATGTAACTTCATTAAACATCCTGGATATTTTGACAGGGAACATGTTTCATACTATAGCAGGTCAATGTGGTGACTTAAGTACCCCAACCTTGCCATAGTAACCTACCACTGATTTCAGACCAAAAATCAAATCCAGATAACACTTTATAAAGGAACGGTTCTTTTGTTTATTTTATAATACTAAATGAGTGAGGGCCTAATATATTTAGTGCTAAACAAAAGTGGAAATAAAGGCCGAACTGGAATAAATTGAAAGAAAACGACACAATTCAGTTCAGTAACACCTGAATGGAATATTGTATTATGCTCGCCTATTCTTTTATGGAAATATTTTTATATTTATATCTGTGGGGTAGGATTTTGACAAGAACCGAAGGGAATTAGGCATCCAGCTGTGATCACATTTTACAATTAGGACACCTTCCTGATTTCGGCTCCTTCCCCTGCTTCAGCAGAAACAACAAACATTAGTATAGACTCTTGAACTGAATCTTACCAGACATGCAGAAGATAATAGTGTCCCATTTTACGCAAAGAAAGTCCTTTCTGCATGTCTACACATCCTAGTATACATATTTTTTTTTTTTTTTTTTCTCCTTCTCCTGTGGCTCCCCCACCCCAATTATATCTCCCAGGTGCCTCTTGCTAAATCCCCCACTGAGCAGCAGCTCTCATTCCATTTCTCACGATGAAGGTTTTTGGATCCATCAGCTACCTTGGTTCTTGTAAACTGGCAGAAGGCTGAAAATTAAGATGAACTGAGGGCAAATGTTATGTGTATACCAAGTGCTGGACTGTGCATCATTTTTGCCAAACCTAGCAGTTTTAAAACAATTGTTTCACTGACTTTGAACATTTTTGTCGATCTTTTACCATATTAAAGTACAGACTATTGACTCTGGAAAGAGACAGAAATCTGCCCAGAGCAACTCATCCTACCTATCTCTGATGCCAAGCTAAAAAAGAAGGATAAAGTGACACGAAGTAGCAATACTGTCTGTGTTTATTGACATATATATTCATTCCTGCTTTTAAAATGATAATCCATTAGAACTGTGAAAAGCCGATGTTCAGAAAAAAAGTACATTAAACATTTACTGGCAAGCCTTATGGGCCTGATTCATTGCCTGTTTCTGTAGTCCTTATAACTCCATGGATGTGATTGGAATTACACAAGAATGACACTGAAACAATATGATCACGATCGCAGGCCATAATGAATCTAACATTTTTTGCTCCTACAAAGTTGGTGTAAGGTTGTCTGACTGTCTGAAATTGCTCCTGATATTTTCTATGAGAAGGTAAAATGAGATTATACAGAGAATTAAGAAGTAGATTTCAAGGTTTAAGCCCTTCTCTAATAAATGTAGGATACAGTCTAGGTGAAGCTGGCTTAATGTTCCTCAGATGGGTGCCTAATGCTTGTCAGTGCCAAACAAAAGTGTTTCCATGGCATACACTCTGTGACTGTGCAATAGTACAGGACCCTTCAATGTTATTAGTCTGTTCTTTTAAAAAGATTGGCTGCCCCAAGAGGCACCGAGGGACTTCCTAATGCTGGATCCCCACATATGAAATACCCCACACCTCCTCAGACTTCAGAAATTAGTGGGGTTTTTTGTCAAGGAGCTGCGTGGCATCAGTTACAGTACTGAAAACCTTAGAATAGTTACTTGCGTGCCATCCGCGTAACTGTAAAGCAACACCAAATTAGATTTGTTCCAGGACCTGTTATTTGCGGAGGAGGAGTTGTATTTTATTCACAATCATGTTATATTTCTTTATTAGACTGAACCTTAACAAAACATACGTATGTATATGTATATACTCCTCCCAAAATGCAAATAGCATTGGCCACTTGCTGAGGAAGGAAGAGCATCCTCTGTTTACCTGTTCATTTGCTAAAATCCCCCAAACCGCACCTTTCTAGGCTCTCTGAACCAATCTGGGACTGAAGCCAAAGTTACCTACTATATAAGACTGACAGAGCACAGGTGAACTACTACTCCTGACCAACTTTAGAACCGACATCCTTGTGCCAGACTCCACTCAAGATGGGGTTTGGCAGGGGGATATCGGTACCAGAATGGGCTTTCCTGTTAGCAGTTTGCTATATCCATCAGATAGGTAAGACGTTCTCTTTTTTTATTGGGAAAGAAGTAATACTCTATTTAGATCTAGTAATATATTTTAAACAACTATACCCATTTTATTGTTTCACTTAACAGATGGTTGCATTTAAACAAGATTTCTTGGTGGTTTTTTTTTTCCATTTTCATTAAATATTTAGTATCTGTGTATTAACTGAACTGATTTAATTTAATATTGCCTCAAACTACTGCTTATAACTACATTTGGAAGGTAGCCTTGAAGATCAAATCAAAAAGAACCATTATTTGTGTCTTAAAATGTCAGGTTTTCAGTATTGCTTATGCCTTACAAAAGAATTTTATTCCTGTTGCATTTTGTATTAGGATTGATTATGAACATTATGTTTTTTATGAAATTTAAAACACTACATTTTCCAGTTACCAGATCAGCTGGTCAATCTTTTTTAGTATTTTGTCATCTACCAGGAACTAATACCAGATTCCTCAACTCCTTTTGCAAAAGAGACTAGAAGGGAATATTCATGTGGCAACGATTTTCAGTAACAAATTGTGCATTAATAATACCCTCTGAAAAATATTTATATAAATTACTGATACCGAGTGCGAGCAGGACTGTGAGATTTATCTGACGCATGCAGTCCATCATTTTGTATGTTTTTTTTTTCTCCTGTTAATATTATATCCATCAGGACTGGTCTTGGCAGCTTTTATTAATATGAGTAACCCTATTAAGTCAATGGAACCACTTAAATTGAAATTACTTGTATGCATACAAGCTTGCTAAGTCAGTCCCATTCATGCACAGTAATTACTGCCCTGTCTGCTGATTTTTAAATCTTCAGATTGTCTATGTAAATTTATCTTGCATATCACTTTCAAAACATTGAAAAGTGCAAATATAATTTTAGGCTACTTTATAGTTTGTGAAATAAACACTAAAATAGTAGTTGATTTAAGCACAAAAGACAACACTCACTTAGAGTATAGGCTTACGTTTAGAGTTGCACAATGTCAATCAAAAGCATCTTCAGCCATTCATTGAACAAGAAAGTTATTTGTACTGTGCATCGCTTTGAAAAATGAGTAGTAGTTAGACAGTGTCCAGTGAACTTCTCTTTATTCAAATCAAACTCTGTGGAAAATATTTTCAGATGTCCTGAGCGACTAAAGAACATTGGCCCAATGCCATGCCATCTCCACAAACATTCTGTGTCTAAGTTTATATTTTGGGTCAAATACTACTTTTGTAATGATAATTGCATATGTGGATTGGCAGTTGGATATAGACTTAGCAATGTGCCTCCAGAAATATTATTAATAATTAGGTCAGTTCCCAAATTATCAAATAGTAAATGATCTTGACTATTCTTACAACTGAGAGACACTTATTTTTATAATGGTCAACATTATAAGACATTGTGCAATTGCTAAATAAACCTATGCAGCTAGAGTTTCCTTGGGAATGATGTATTTGCAAAGTAAACAAAGCCCCTGCTGTTTCCTTGAGAAAAATTAACAAACCAAAATACACGTATATACTATTTTGCTCTGTTACAAAGGTTCTCATGCTAGAATAAACAAACCTTCTATGATTCTATGCCTGCTGAGATTCCTATAGATGTGTTGGGTGAGAGCAAATTCTGGCCTATTATTAAGACTTAGAGAGGCCTTTGTCTCACCTGATTAGTATCAGTTTTTCTTACCTGATCAGTATCAATTATAATGATGAGAATGCATTTACCTAATGATTTTATCTGTGATACTGCAAGACTAACAGGAAATGGAAAATGGTTAAACTCTGCCCTAAGTTACTTCTTTGTACACCCTTAGTGGTCACGCATAAAGTTAAATGATAAAAGAATTAAAAGCTGCAGACACTGCAGCAACTTCAAGATATGGTGAGGCTGCCCAGAACCTTCTCCTCCAAAGCCAGGAGTCTCTTGGGGACCTCTTTGGGAGTGGGGGCATGAATCCCTTCAGGCAGTCATCCTTCAGCTCTGGGATCAAGTACTCAATGGGTTTACATGGTGGGCACAGCCAGAAGGTAAATTAGAAAAACAATAAAATAAAATGGTGCTCCTGATCTGGTTATTTTTAAGGCACAGGTAGCTGTCCAGCTCTCACGGAGGTATCTGGGCTGAGGTTCTTAAGTGAGGGACATGCTCAGCAAGGAATGTAAGCATCGAAGGGGGCTGGGGTTTGTGGCACATCCCTGACTTCAGCATTTCCCCCTCTTCCATCACTGTGGCTCCCTCTTCAGTGAGATGGGTGTTATGGATCCAGTTCTAAGTCAGTGAACTCTTCCCACCTAATGTATAAGGAAAAAAGGGTCTCAACTTAGGACTAAATTACATAGGCAGTTCCTCTTTGACTGAGAAATTCTCCAGACACCTAGAATGCTCATACATGTCATCCTGATCAGGAGTCAGACAGTAGTAATTTCACTACTTAAATCCTTTCAGGATTTAGACTTGGCAGGTTATTGGTAGATGTTAGTCAGCATGTGCTGAGCATGGTTACCACAGGCCAACAGGATTCAGACCTTCACAAAATATATTTGTAGCCATTTTTCTATAACAGGAAATGCCTGCCATATTTACTTATAAAAGACAAGAGCTTAGAACACCAACCTGTGGGCTCAGGATCAGTCTTTTTCTAGGCATGAAAGTGTTCAGGTCAATATTTGTCATCTCTCAAAAGTCTTTACCAATACTTCCTCTAGTATTGCTGGGTCACGCATGGAAAGGAATTAAAAAATTTTGGAGTCATGATAGAGAGAGGAAGAACCCATCTGGAAGACAGTTTATATAGTTGATCCTGTAGCTATTTAACTAGAGGTACAAAAATAATCCTTGAAGTAAGGCAGAAGAATAGGACAGTTTTGATGAGCTGAGTGCCCCAACCGTGTGATCACATGATGATGGCCTATTTTTTCCTCCTTTGTCGCTGTACCACTGATTTCTGCACCATGTCTCAGCTTCAGATGAGGTAGCAAGAACCGTTGGTCAAATATACTTACAGTACGATGCAGAAGGTTTTCTGCAGAGAAGATGTGAGTTTGAACCATCTCAGAGTGAGAAGAGAGGTAGAACAAGAAACCTGGTTCTTTCTGTTACTTTTCTTGGGTTGCTGCTCAGGCTGTGGGCCCTTGTACTCGGAGGTACCTTCTTGCATCCAGCTATAAAACAAATCTAAGTTCCTGATTGAGGCTTTAGATTTGCTCCAGAAGAAAAGGCCCTATGCTTAGGCACTAAAGAAACTGGCATTATTGGATCAAGCCCCAAGTCTCTTGTTTCTTTTAACCAGTTCTTTGCCTTTTCTTGTTATTACCTAGCTACTACACAGCAATTTTAATAAATGACTGCCTTACATGTTGTGAATTCTTCCTGTAATTATTTCACATATTAGTGATACTTTGTGCAGCAGTGAAATAAGGGCTGTGATCCAGTCATTAGAACCCCTTGTAGTGAGTTTTAAGGGGACCAATGAAAGCAGATATACATGAAATGTTATTTGGATTTCAAACTCTGTGTATTTGTAATAGAAAGTCTCTTTCTATAATTACTTTTTACATTTTTGAGGGCCCTGTTTCATTCTTTCTGATGTGATAAAGCACTCTCCCCTTTGTCTTACAGAGATGTATCTGGGTCCTTTGATTCTATATAAATGCTTTGCTTTAGAAGTTCAGATACAGGACATTGTACTTAACATGTTTTTTACAATTTCTTCACAGGAGCCCAAATTGAAATCCAACAGGAAACAGGAATTATATACACCAAGGTTGTTCAGCAGGAACAAAACAGTACGTTCGTTTGTACAGTGTATTTGTATTTATTTGCTACAGCTCTACTAAATAATAAAAATGCCTAAAAAACATCTTTAGCATATTGCCAGTAATGTCAAATAAAGATAAATATGTAATAACAAGCCTCTCTATATATAAGAATAGTAATATCTTTATTAGATACCAATAACCAAACACACACAGTATGGTTATATTTGTATAATAATAGGTAACTAAGAAAAAAGATGTGTGTTTGTAGAGGCTGTATGTGTATGTGCATGAATAGGCATATATAAAATCAAAGTGGAATATACTTGCAGGATGTTTGGTTCTTCATAAACAAGGAAATGAGACCACTTTGTAAAGCTGTAAAGTCAGTGGCTGATGTTAGGCAATCAAGATGGCAATCCAACCTCATTGATTTTTACCATGTAATGATTCGTGATCATCCTGTACCAACGCACTTGTGGTCATTTCTAAGAGTTTTCAGCCCCTTAACAGAAAAATATTAAACAGAGAACAAAGGGGATTATTAAAGTTTTTATTCTCTCCTTGGACAGAGGAGGTGTAATGAGAAGGCAACTATGCTTTTGTACCAGTAAGAGGCTAAATAAGTACAGTTTAACCCTTTGTATTGTTCAGCGTGCCTGAAGCACTCCAATATGTAGAGCTGTGAATTTTTCCCTCTCCTAACACAATACAGAGTTTCATTAAAGGGTCAAAATTAAAAGGTAGAAAATGCAGCTCATCACAGTTGAAAGCAATTTCTTATGATTTAACTACCCTGATTTTGAATTTTGGTATGCACTTTTAGCCTGATCTGTGGCCTGTGTAAAACAAAACAGGTTTAACATTGTTTCATTGACTTGGCATATTTACTTTCTAGTCCTTTCTAGGTGAATTTTGGGTGCAAAATTTGGTGTTGTTATACTAGTTTTTATTTCCTTTCTTACTTTTTTCTAGCTTCTGCTACAGTTTCAGCTAAGATCAACATCATCCAGCCAATGCTGACAAATCTAGTAATAACACGTAAGTAAAGGAAATTAAATGTATTCAATGTTTTCTATTTTAGGGGAGGTAGACAGAGGAATTTATCAAAAATAGGGAAAGACATTGGTAAAGGAAGTCATGGATTATTAAGACGAGAAAGAGAGTGGTTAAGAAATATAACATTGAACTGTTATCTTAGCTGAAAAGTGGACAACTAATAAAACTCTAGCTAACCATAACTATAACCATTTATAGGGTTATATAGGATGAGTAACAGATATGAGTGACAAATGAATACACAGTTTTATAATGGATAGATGGACAGAAAATAACAAATGAAGGTAGGCAGGTGAAAACTATTCAATGACAAAATGAAGCCTTGGACAAGTTGATTTTTGCCATGTTAAGGCTGGGAATTTTAAGTCATCTTTTTACAGCTAGTTTTAATTCACAGCTTCCAATCCTCCTCACAATGGCCGCGTGTGCAGCACGTGGGGCAACTTCCACTTCAAGACCTTTGACGGAGACATATTCTCCTTCCCTGGACTCTGTAATTATGTTTTTGCATCCCATTGCAACGCCCCCTATGAGGATTTCAACATCCAGATTAGGCGCATAGTGGTGGAAAATGCTCCCACAATCAACCGGATCACCATGAAACTTGAAGGCATAGCTGCTGAACTAACAAAGGATGTTGTCATGATCAACAGCAACAGGTAAGTTTATTCATAATATTTGTTTGGTAACCACAGACCTTTTTTTTTTTTTCAAACTTGCCAAGTACTTTTGTGTATTTGGGGGGAAAAATTATGTGTTCTTCAATAAACCTGACAATTTTACCAACATAATTAGTAAGTTGCTATTAATTCCTTTCACAGTAAATAAATTCTTCCCTTAAAGATTACCACAAAAATAAAATTTGGATGAAAAATCCTGAGAGGCTGGATCCAAATTCAGATCCATATTTGATGATGTTGGACCATCTTATTTTTTAATCAGTCCTCTTTCCACATGACTGTATTATTTTAGAATGCCTACAGATGCTGGATACCACAAGCCATTTTTTTCTGCTTATCAAATATCTGGATCAGAAAATACCCAACATTCTTTTTGCCTTTTCCCAGAGTTCAACTGCCATACAGCCAATCTGGAATTACGATAGACAAGAGTAGCATTTACGTGAAAGTTGCCAGCAAAATGGGTATTGTGTTAATGTGGAATGAAGATGACAGTATTCTGGTAAGAACTGCTCCTGGACTTGTATACACCTTCAGAGACCAGAGCTAATCTTTGATTAGGCCAGGCCCTATCTGTTTAGAGGGTTACTATTGCCTTCCCATCTCGTATTGTTGAGCAATTCTTTCTTAATAGAGATGGGTTTGCATCCAGGTAGTCCTAAAGAAAATTACATGGATTTACTACTAGTGGATAGCAGACGTCTGCTTAAAATAGGGTGAAAAAACACTTTCATTATGTTGTTAACATATTGGTATTGTTATATAGGGTCTACTTACTCCTTCAAATATCATTTTCTATCAGAATTTAACACTCTTAGGAGTTCATTTTTGCTGTGGATTTGATTTTCTTTCTGAAGAATGGGTAAAGAGGCAGAGAGCAATATAGATATTGCAGTGAAAACTTAAGTCTGCATCAATAGCTTGGATTCTGTGTTGTAAATCAACTCCGAGCCAACTCTTCCTTCTATGACCCAGGTTTGAGTTAGATTGCTAAATAAAATTACACAGATCTGATGAAAAATACTTACAGGCAGCAGGTGCAGATCCTTTCAGTGTTCTTGAATAGATTTTAGAATGTTTATGCTAACTTCCATCAACTTACTGTCCATCATTTTAGCTGGAATTGAATGAGAAATATGCCAATCAGACCTGTGGACTTTGTGGGGACTTCAATGGCTTTCCAGTTTACAACGAGTTCTATTCAAACAGTAAGTTTTTTAAATAAAAGAATTTGTTTCTGGAGTCCTTAGTGTGCTAACATCATCAGCGTCCCTCTTTCCTATACTGTTAAATGATTACCCAGAAGAAATGATTCAATCTCTGCTGTAAAAATCTGCATTACAGAGATCAGATAATGTGATTTAATACTTTAAGTGTAAATACAGTACTGGTGCTAACAACTGATTGCATATTTCTTGTATGCCATGGTTTTATTTACCTAATCAGCTAACCCCATAAAAATGAGCCAGATTTTTATTAATAACATAGATATAGAAATATATTGAATAAAATAAAAGGTAATCCTATTGTCTAAACAGTACATTTATTGTTTCAGTTTTGTCTTGAAAATCGGTATATCCACATTTGCCTGCTGAATTGCATAGTCTTTATAAGATCTTATCTTCATCATTCTTCTTTCTTAAACCTTGTCTCACAGCACTCTCCATTGTCCAAATCCCCGTTTAGATTCTTTTCTCTTTTCCCTGCGTGGGCTCAATATAATCCGAAAAAAGTTTCTTATTTTTCTGGTAAAAATCTTAGTTTGCATCTAGATGTAATAGGCTAAGAATTGTTTTCTAATGTTTACTTTTTCCAGGGTGCTGTGCAAAGTTATTTGAGACAGTGAGACAGTGCTTCCCATGGAAGGGACAATCATCAAATTTAAAAACTTAAGGGAACTAGCTGATTTAGCCAGTCTTGAGCAGAATTCATAAAAGGAGAAAAAAAATATCAGGCTGATGCACTGAACAAAAATGCCCAACCTTCATTATTAAAATTCTTTTGTACAGATATTAAGATGACAGCCTTGCAGTTTGGGAATATGCAGAAAATGGATGGCCCAACAGAACACTGTGAAGACTACACTTCTACCCTGACAGATAATTGCACTGATAATTTTGTAAGCACCTTTTGACTATTCTTTTATCTGTACCCTTCTACACCTTCAGAGGGGTAAATAGGAAAAGCCCCTGGGCAACAGCAACTTAAAGAGGGACATAAGATTCTATCAAAGAATAATTATACAAAGTAACAATACCAACAAATTGCTACTTGCTTTTTGCTGGAAGTTGTTTAATTTTTTTTTCTCCCAAGGATGACATATGCCAGAAAACATTGACCAGCTCTGCGTTTGCAGAGTGTAATGACCTAGTTGATGTCACAGAGTACATTATGGCTTGCCAAGATGACTTGTGCCGCTCTGAAGAGTCCAAAAACGCCTCATGTATCTGTGACACCTTTGCTGAATACTCCCGGCAGTGTGCTCATGCTGGTGGGCATCCTCTGAACTGGAGAACCTCAAAACTGTGCCGTAAGTATCACTGAAGATAGCCTTACTTTATGCTCAGTAACTAACAAACAACAAGCTCTCAAATGATGTTGAGGACACATGAGAAATTACAGGCCATTCAAGATTCTCTTCTCCAGAGGGTTCTGAAGTACAAGTTCCAGCATGAAGACTTCAGCAAAAGAGCGAAGGGTTTTAAAGCAAACTGGATTAAACACTATCAAATACTTGGCTAGATGGATACTCTAATTGAGAGTCAAATTGTTATTTAATTAACTGGGGCAGTAAAGGAAGCAAATAAAGGAGAAAGAGGGAGAAAGAACGAGGCACACTTGCATGCTTGTATTACTGTTTCCTTTTCTCATGGGGGCTACAGCTCGTTTTATTCTCAATTATTAATTGATTGGGTGTTCACAGGTGTTTGGCTTATTAAGCACTTCTTTGTCTCCTCTTGCTTGGTAGTGAGGAGATTTCACCACTGTAAACTTCGTAGATATTTGCACCAAATTAAACACATACTAGGTTATGGGGTGTGGGTGTGAATACTGTCACCAGCATTTGCTCCAAAACAAAACCCCGTGAGGTACTATTTGACCTTCCAATCGTATCTGAAAAATGCAAATATACTAAAGCTTTAGAATTTAAGTCTCACATTTCACTAACAATACTGGAGTTCATGAGAAGGGTGCCTTCAGTAGAAACACAGGCCTTGCTGACTTTGTGGGGTCATTACCTTGCTGTCCCCAGAAACCCAGTCATTGAGCCAGTTCATCACCAGAGAGTCACGGGAAGAACATCTCAACTGTAAAATATGGATCTAGGTAACTAAATTGGCAAATTTTGAGAGCTGGCAGTGGATCTGCAGTTTAGTGTGGCTTTACATCTAGCTGAAAAATGAATATAAATATTTTAATCTACAGTGAACTAGAAATACTTTTGACTGAAAAAAATTTCTCCTCCTTTAAAATTTCAGCCAAGAAGTGTCCTTACAACATGCAGTACCAGGAGTGCAGCTCCCCCTGCGCTGACACATGCACCAATCCTGAACGATCTCAGTTCTGTGAAGAGCACTGTATGGACGGTTGTTTCTGCCCCCCAGGCAAGTCCTTACGTCTCTGAGCTCAAAGAACAATAGCAGCTTACCTGTAGGATTCGGGCAGGTTCCATGGGGTATAAGCCTCCTGTATTTGCGTTTTTCACAGCTGCAAGTGACGAGCATTTGTCATGTCTCAGGTGAGAAAAGAAATCTGAATTAGTTGCCAATGCATGTGCAATATTCAGAAAGCAGGAAAGCAGAACAGCAAACAGGTTAAGACCAGTCTCTCAACAAGCCACCTGTGCTACAATAAGCCCCTCTTTCAAAGCAGGTGGAATTTAAGAATACAAAGATTGAATCCTTCACTGTGCAAATTGGCATAGTCCTACTGTCCTCAGCATAGGTGTGTCTATTCGCGACAGTTGCAGATATGTCTCTATTTAGGATTTGTAACAAGCAAAAATGGTGTATAGGAAATGCCTCTTTAATGGATCATGGTTTTGTCTTTTTTTTAATCTAGGGACTGTATTTGATGACATCAACAACTCTGGCTGCATTCCCCAAGAGCGGTGCTCCTGTGTTTACAATGGCAACACCTACGCTACGGGAACTTCTTTTTCAGAGCAGTGCCATTCCTGGTAACCTTTGTTACTTTTCTAACTTATGATTTCCTCTCATATATTTAATGAGCTTAATGGTTTGTTATAGGCAATTGCATCATTGGTAATTGGTATGTGTGTTTAACTGACCACTACAGTTCCAAAATATCCCTAAGGAACATTCTTTGTTTTATTTAGCAACAGCCTTAACTAGCTTGGCACTCTAACTCAAGGTGATCAAAGCAGGGTTTTACAATGTTTAGATTTCTCACCAGTCAATTAAAATGCTTCCTCTTTGTTTATTTTGTTCAAACATTTGGACTTCTCTAAGGCGAATGAAGTTGCAGTCATTTATGTATTTGCAAATATTTATTTTCTCTGGAGAAAGCAAGGGATGACACAATACAACCTCGATTTCACAATTATTAATCCTGTACTTGTACACTACCACATCACCTTAGAAAACAGATCTGCTCCAGGAGTAGATGTGGAGTTACATTTCTGTTAGTTGCTGATACCTTTGTATAAAAAAAAATAGAAGAGATTTTAATTTGTCATTGTGGCTTTCTGTTAGCTGCAAAAAAAAGTAACTACTCATCAAATACTTATTGCTGGAGGGTTCACCTCTTCAAAGAAGGAAAACAATTAAATAAGCAAAGTGACTGCATACCAGAGTCATTCTTTTTACATATGTTTACAATGTTTTGGAAAGTCTTAAACCGAGATTTACCATGTGTTAAACTACAGCTTGAAGCAAAAAACAGTAGCAAAACAGCTGAACCTAATGTCACTGTAATTCCTTTTACTCTGGACCACTGTCACTGATTTCAGCTAATTTTATTCTCTTTTTTCCAGTACCTGTAATGGAGGCCAGTGGAGCTGCCAAGACATATCATGCCCAGGAGTATGTTCGGTAGAAGGAGGTTCACATATTTCCACATATGATAAAAAGCATTACAATCACCATGGAGACTGCACTTATGTCCTTTCTAAGGTGGGAATCAGATATTAATAGGTCATAAAGCCTTATACATCTATAGAAGAAAAGGTGATCTCAATCAACACTTCTGAAATTTACCTCTTTTGGTATACAGATGTTAATTGCCTCTGACTTAGCCAGATGTTTACTAGAACATATACTGCTGTTCAAATGACAATCATCAGTTAACTATTAGGATGTCATGCAATAGTATATGGTGTTTACTGGGGAATTTCCAGTTCTGTGATGTAGTGATTACTGAAGAGCATTGATTTTTTTAAGAACTTGCTTAGTCTACATTCTTCAGTGTGATTAATCCAGCTTTCTTACTGAGTTACACCATTTTTGCCATGTTATTGTATTATAAAGTATTGGACCACATGGTACAAGTCTGAAAAATTACACTAACAGTTCTAAAAAAATATATTTTAATTTATAGGACTAATATTTTTATTTCATTTCTGGGAACTTCAGATATAGAAAATCCGTTTAAGTCAACTGATACATTAAATTTAGGTTTTGAACATTTTAAAACAGATTTAAAATTGAGTCAAAAGGAATAGAAAAATTAAAAGTTCATTATAATAAAAATATTTAATTACAGCCATGTGCAAGTGAAATGTTTTGATCTTTTAGGGGCTTCTTCTGTTTGTTCTTTGCTTTGCTTTTTCCCCATCTGTATAATTCAGTAAAACAAAAAAAAAGCTCTATGATACTGTTTTCCGAAAAATTTGAAATTTTTGTCTAGCATTGATACCAGCTGCAGAAAGATGAGAGATACAGTAGAATCTAATCAAACAGAAGTGGACGTGAATAAAAACTCCAAATATGGTTATCATCAATAAAATGCAAAACCAGATTCTAATTCTCTCATCATTCCTAATCATGGAAAAGCCAAAAATGAATCAGGCCAAAGAACGTCTGGGATTTGGGACAGTCTGTATCTTCTCAAGAAACAGAAATATGTTTTTCAGAGTTGAGAGAAAATTTTACAGGGAAAGCTTCTGTAATTAGCCTCTCATGAAATAACTGTTGGCATTTTTTTTTCAGCACTGTAATGATGAAATCTTCACCATCCTGGTAGAACTGCGCAAATGTGGCCTAACAGACACAGAGACATGTTTAAAGACAGTGACTCTCAACATGAATAAAGGACAAACTGTAAGAATGTAAAATAAGCATGGGAAATAACTATTAAAAATATGGGGAGCAAAGAAACTAGGCCTTCAGTCAGGGAACTGCATTTCTCTCTCAAATGGTCAGCGTATGTGAAAGTACATGTTACTTTTAATCAAGTGAAAAGAAATTGATTGTGTTATGAAAATCAGATCAGCCCTAAATTTGGCTTTGTGAAAGTTCATTGAGAAAAACATTGTACTCACAAAGCAGAAAAAAGCTATTTTATCTGCTAATTAGATGGAAAAAACATGAGCTTTTAGGTTAGAAACTACAAATACAACAGTAAGGGATATAATGCATCACAAAGATGTGTTCAAAGAAACCAAGATGATGTAATTTCCTAATGAGTTGAGATACTCTCTTTTAAAATAATTCTTTCATGGTGGGGAAAATTAGTAAAGTGTACAAAGTGTAACGAAGGAGGTGGTGAAATCACAAAAAAACCACCTTCCCCTTTTTATTTAATACCTTTTAAATTAATATCACTGGAGTCATCACTATTATTGTTCCTTGGACTGTAGTTTTCCTTCACACAGTTGCCTCTTGTTTCTCTTCCTTATCAGCTCATTGAGGTCAAAACTGATGGTGGTGTGTTTGTGAACTCAATCTACACCCAGCTACCCTTCTCAGCAGGTATTTATTTCTTTAACAGTCCATGAGCAATAAGCTCAGAACTTCAACTCCACACGTGTTTATTTTCTTAAACTATGGAAGATAGTGACTGTGATTTGTTCAGAACCTGCATGTTCACAGCTTGGTTCTCTTTGGGATATTTCTGGAGTCACACAAGTGCTTTTGAAGTAGAAGTGGGAAGTTGGGTGTCATAAAGACATGGGAGACAGTACAAGCATAGGCAAGAGTTCAAACAGAAACAAACAGCATTTGCACTCTCCTGATTTGATCACTGTAAGGTTTCCTTCCTTCTCGCTGTCCAAAGTTGAACACAGAAGATATCTTTTTATCTCTTTTACCTCTTTTTTCTTTTTTTGTAACTTACCACCCCTGTTGTCACACTTCCTCAGACAGAAATTTGATTTCTGCTCTCTGTCTCAATAACTAATGATTCTATCCAATATCTCTGACCTTCAGACCTGCTTCGTGTCCCTCTCCAGTGGAGTGAGGGCTCCAATGTATGCTGTACAAGCTTAGAAACAAAACTAGAAATACTCTTTTTAACACTCAGTGCCATACAGTTTTTTCTTCTTGTTCTCTTGGAAGGAGTAATCTCTGACTGCTTAATGTTGACACTTCAAATAAAGTTAGCAACTTGGTAGCTAAAAGCAAATTCCAAACTGTAAATTTTAATTTATATTTCTGATCCATTTTTAAAAAGATTGGCTTTATTTCACCTCAGAATTTGCAACAATTGCAATAGAAAGTCAAGAAGAATAGTATAATGATGCACTGTTTCCAGCATTCAACCTCATTCAGAAAATGATCATTCTGCTTTTCATCTGTAGCTAATGCCACCGTGTTCAGACCTTCATCATTCTTTGTCATCATGCAAACAAAGTTTGGTGTCCACCTTGAAGTCCAGATCACACCCATCATGCAAGTGTTTGTGCGACTGGATCCTATTTTCAAAGACCAGACCTGCGGTAAGTGAACAGAATATAAGA
The DNA here is from genome assembly GCF_965231255.1 of Vanellus vanellus. NCBI lineage: Eukaryota > Metazoa > Chordata > Aves > Charadriiformes > Charadriidae > Vanellus > Vanellus vanellus. The sequence goes on along the minus strand of NC_138911.1, from coordinate 18,981,466 downwards.
ACATTTTGCTTAATGTCTTTTGTTTAGTATGAGCAGTCTAAACTTTTCACTGCTTTTCAACAGGTCTCTGTGGAAATTTCAATAATATCCAGACTGATGACTTCAAGTCCTTAAGTGGAATAATTGAAGGAACAGCAACAGCATTTGCTAATACGTGGAGAACTCAGGCTTCATGCCCTACTATCCAGCACAGTTTTGAGAACCCTTGTGCACTCAGCATTGATAATGGTGCGTGCTTCTTAGAATACTTTTTTTTGCTCATCCCTAAGGAAAACACATGTGTTGGAAAGTAAAGGTATAAGAATAAACACTTATATACTTGATAAAAACATACATCTGAAATCAGAAACAAATATTCAAAATGAAAGCACTAGGGATAAGTAACAAAGTAAAGGCACAGTCATAGAAACATAACTGAAGGAAACTGTAACATCACTGAAAACAGAGAGGATGCCTAAGCTGACAACTTGGTGTCAGAGGAGTGGATGGCAGGAGTTATCTTTGGAAATCTTTTATTCATCCCCTTCAGCAAGTCGTCTTTGGTTTTAGGAACCTTAGCCCACAAGCTGAGTGAACGAAAGACAGGAGAAGGAGAGATTTGATGTAATTTCAGAACTGGCTTCATAGACCAGGGCAGTGTGGTTTTGTGACTAATGAAATACAGGATAATGTGCATTTGTATTGTTTGTTCTCTTCACAGAAAAATACGCTCAGCACTGGTGTGGACTACTTACTGACAGCAAAGGACCTTTTGCTGATTGTCACTATGCAGTGAACCCCTCTGTTTACCACACGGTACTTTGTTAGACTGTTTTTCCCTTTAGAAACAATAGAAATAGTACTACAACTAGCTGCCAGAAAAGGACTGTTCTAGACATGTCTTCTCTTGTCTTACACAATGCCTGTATTTTCATTTCGGTACTGCAGCACTTCCTTCTTTCAACATGCATTTCTGTTTGTGTTGTAACATTACCTTATTTCCATTGTCACTCTTGGCTTCAAGATCCTGACTTGCTTCCAAATGAGAAGGCAGCTCTTTACTCCTGGATGGATATGTGCATAGAGTAGAAAGTGTATGTAAAGGCATGTCAAATGTTTGTTTGAATATCAATGAATTGTTGTCCCATCAGCCTCATATCTCATCAATAACTACTTGGCACGGAAAGCCCATTAGCTAATTATCATCATTCTGCTATCAGTGTGTTGCCTATCTTTCTTCTCACTAGGAATCATCCAGGAACGGACACTGGCGAAATGATGTGTCTACACTGCGTACTGTGAATAGAGAGCTTTCTGTGCTATTGTTCGGAGGAACTTGAAGCTATTGAATGTATAAGAGACTTTAAAACCACTATTTCCCAATAACTGCAGACATCGACCAAATTTCCATTACCTTCATTCTCCCCTGCCAGGAAACTTAGACAAAGACTGGAAACTGATAAAGCTATGTTAGTCTTGTCTATGAGTGAGCATATCTGAAGAAGGATTAGTGCATAAGATCAGAAAGATAACATTCTTTTGTTTAAAATTGACAATATTACCAGTACTGAGACTTTCTTTTTCTTTGCATTCTTAGAACTGCATGTTTGACACATGTAACTGTGAAAATAGTGAGGACTGTCTGTGTGCAGCCCTGTCTTCCTATGTGAGAGCTTGTGCTGCAAAAGGAATCCAGCTGCATGGATGGAGGACTGATGTCTGCTGTAAGTACTCTTAACTATGCCCTTTCCTAAGAACATATATCAATAAAAACTGCTGATCAGCAGTTATTTTATACTGATTTCTAGACAAATATAGTAAGTGTTGAGGAAGGGATTTTGTTAAGTGCAGTTCTGGAAGTACTTCTCTGCTGTTCCCATAGAATCAGTCTATCGCTAGCAAGAGCAAATACGAATAGATGGGAGACACAGCTTGCTTATGAAAGAGACTGCTATTATGGAAGTGCCTCCACCTATTTCTGTGCAACTTTGAATTTCACTACAGCTTTATGTATCACAAGTTATTGTAGAGAAAATGTGACAAATCAGAATAACAGTAGTAGTAATACTAACCAGAACACTTGCAAATGAAAGGTCTCTGAAGCTGCATGCTGGGTTCCACTGATCCAGTAGGTCTGTTTTCAGCGTACCAGGAGACATTCAGGGAAACATCTTGTCTTCTACTTCAAAATGTTTAGAAGTCTTGGCAATGAATGGCAGCATCAAAAGGAGGTTTCTTTCTGAAATGTCATTTAAAAAAATATTTTCTTCTTTGCAAATATCACTCATTTCACACGTATAGTAGCTTTTCAGGTCTAACTCTGGAAGTATTCAGAAATAGATTTACATGAAAGATGCAACATAGACAGAGGTGTACAATATTGTTCACATGTTATTTCTACTGCATATGGTTTCTTTTTTCCCACCAGAAATTACCATCTGGAATTAACAAACCTATTCTGTTTTCCTCTCTTAAGCAAAATACACCACCTCGTGTCCCAAATCCCTAAGCTACAGCTATACCATCTCTTCCTGTCAACCCACTTGTCGGTCTCTGAGTGAGCCTGATGTCACATGCAACATTAAGTTTGTCCCAGTTGATGGCTGCACCTGTGTAAATGGAACCTACATGGATGAGAGTGGCAAATGTGTGCCTGCCAATGAATGCCCCTGCTACTACAGAGGATCTCCCATACCATTTGGAGAAGTTGTCAATGAAAATGGGCTTGTATGGTAAGTGGATCTTTTGCAAAACACTCAAGCAATAGTAGATATATATTTTCTCATTGACATATGCTGCATTTAAACTGGTCTCACCCTGCTTTGCCTGAGTTTCAAAACAACGCTCTTCATTTTTTTCAACTTTATTTTCAACTTTTAAGAATGGTATATGTTCCCGTGAGCTGGAAGACAGGGATGGGGAGCAGAATGAAACCCCTATAATACAAGAGGAAATGGTTAGTGACCTGCTACACCTCTTAGACACACACAAGTCTATGGGGTCAGATGGGAGCCACCCAGGGGTACTGAGGGAGCTGGCAGAAGTGCTCATCGAGACACTTCCCATCATTTATCAGCAGTCCTGGCTAACCAAAGAAGTCCCAGTTGACTGTTGGCTAGCAAATGTGACACCCATATACAAGAAGGGCTGGAAGGAGGATCCAAGGAGATACAGGCTTGCCAGCCTGACCATGGTGCTGGGGAAGGTTATGAAGGAGATCATCTTGAGTGCCCTGATGTAGCACGTACAGGACAACAAGGTGATCAGGCCCCGTCAGCATGGATTTAGGAAGGGCAGGTCTTGCTCGACTAACCTGATCTCCTTCTGTATGACAAAGTGACCTGCATAGTGAATGAGGGAAAGGCTGTGGATGTTGTCTACCTGGACTTTATTAAGGCTTTTGACACCATTTCCCACAGCATTCTCCTGGAGAAACTGGCTGCTCATGGCCTGGATGGGCATACTCATCACTGGGTAAAAAACCAGCTGGATGGCCAGGCCCCAATAGTTGTAGTGAATGGAGGTAAATCCAGGTGGTGGCCGGTCACAAGTGGTGTTCCCCAGGGCTCAATATCAGGGCCAGTTCTGTTTAATATCTTTATCAATGATCTGGACAAGGGCATCAAGTGCACCCTCAGTAAGTTTGCAGACAACACCAAGTTAGGCAGGAGTGTTGATCTGCTCGAGCATAGGAAGGCTCTACGGTGTCGGTCTCTTCTGCCAAGGAACAAGCAATAGGACAAGAGGAAGCCGCCTCAAGTTGCACCAGGGGAGGTTTGGATTGGGTATTATGAAAAATTTCTTTACTGAAAGTGTTGTCAAACATTGGAACAGGGTGCCCAGGGAAGTGATGTAGTCACCATCCCTGGAGGTATTTAAAAGCTGTGTACATGTGGTGCTTAGGGAGATGGTTTAGTGGTGGACTTGGCAGTGTTCAGTTTACAGTTGGACTTGGTAATCTTAAGGGCCTTTGCCAACCTACATGATTCTACGATTCTATGATATTTCCAGATTGCTTTAGCAATTGTATTTAAGTGCATTTTCTATTTACTTCCATGATTTTCCAAGCATAAAATTATGACAACGCCAGCAAGGAAAGATCTTAAGTAAGTAACAAGGAGAGATATATACTCATTTCAACCTATGATTTTTCCCGTTAAGCAATAATGGATATCATATGAAAGCCACATTGGTAGTGGTATTGAGGGAAATTCTTTCCTGAGACTGCAAAACAGCATTCTGGAATTCCTTCAAAAATTCTGAAACTTGACAAGAGAGAAGTAGCTCTCTGTTGCAATACATGGTCTGAGAAGGAAAAAAATACGTTTTTCTCTCTCATACAGCACTTGCATCCAGGGAAGACTGAATTGCATTGGAGCACCCAATCCAACTCCAGGTAAAAAAAAACTTTTGCTTATCTTTTTCTCTGTGCCAGGTTTTGGACAGAAATAGTTGACAGAATTGATTTTTCTTAATGGATTTTTAAATCATAGAAACATTTCTCATTTAGTTATAGTGCAACAGTTATCATAAAAGGCAGGCGTGAAACTAGATTAATTATAAGACCTTTTTCATAAAGATTTCTTTCTGAAATACAGTGGAGTTTTTTTTTCTGGGAATTCGGTGCTATGAAGTGAATCTATTTAGCAGGTTGAATAGGGACAGCAATCCCTACTAACTGAAATACGCAATTTCCAAGGAATTTGTAGATGCTTTTAATGGCTACAGCTGTGGGATAAACCATGTGCCATTTCTTACTGCTCTCGCTTCTTTCCTTCCTCTAGTCTGTCAATCTCCTATGGTCTACTTTGATTGTAAAAACATCACTGCAGGAACAACTGGAGCAGAATGTCAAAAAAGTTGCCAAACTCTGGATATGCAGTGTGTAAGTATGTCATGGCTAGATGAGATGGTGCTTCCAGGTTTTGTCTGTGCTCTTGGTGCTAAAGTAATTGATCTATCTGATCTACTCCAAATCTACAACATAGTACTTTTTTCTTGTAGCAAAAGCCTAAAACCATGTTGTGAAGCATTAACAATGGGACCTTTAGACCAAAATATAATACACTAACATCCAGTTTAATTCATGATTAGTGTCTACCTTTTTTCAGCTTCTGCAAGTAACATTAATTAGCAGTAAAAATATCTAGGGCTCTGCCACACATTTTACTTCTTTAGGAGAAAATTACTGGCTACAAATTGGCTAGGAGAAATAATTTTTTCTCATACCATGATGCAATTGTGAATTTCTTGCACATCCAATTATATTACTCCACCCAGGTGCATGGTAGCCACATGCCATTTCGTGAATAAGTACAATATGAGATAAACAGATTTTAGTGTAACTAAACAAAACTGAAAAAAAAAAATAATTCTTTTCTCTTTAAAGCTCCATTCAACCACAAATCACCCATTACAAAGTGCAAGGCTTCTTCAACTAACACAGAGAAAGACTTAAGATTAATGTATTTCAAATTTCACAGTCTCCAACAGAGCAATCGGGATTGACATATATAAAACATTTAACAGATATATTCTATTAAATCAATGGCTAATAACTTCCTTTTTGTTCAATTGTCCTCTAAGTACTTTGTAGTCCTCTCCCATGTAAGCTGGGCAGCACCAAGACCATATAAAGATATTTTATGATAATTTAATCTTCCTTTTTCTATTGTGATTATTTCATTCTGAAATTATATCTTCCTCTTGACTTTTCCAGTATAGCACACAATGTATATCTGGTTGCATGTGCCCAGCTGGGCTTGTGTTAGATGGGAATGGTGGGTGTATTCCTGAAGAGGAATGTCCATGTATTCACAATGAAGCCACTTATCAGCCTGGGGAAAAGATCAACGTTGACTGTAACACCTGGTAAATATTTCCTTGGAAGTAGCATTCCTGGTTCTATCATTTGCCTTTCCAAAGATCTTAAACAGTACAGCAGTGAGGAAAGATTTGGATTGCACATTTCATCAATTGATGGATATTTTAGTTTTGGATTAAACAGTATAAGCAGGTTTCCTTCTGATGTAGGCAGATGGCCAAAGCACAGAATGAGAGGAAATCTACGGCACCACAGTGTTCATTAAGTATTATCCTGTTTTGCAGTTAATGCATTCAGAGTAGCAGAAGAGAATTTTGGTTTAATTCTTTACATGAAAAATTGAAAAGACTATTTTCGCTCCAGAATCTGTATAGCATTTACCAAGAATGATTTGCCAAACAAATACTGAGTTGTTGGGATATTGTCTACATGAAAGAGTGAGTCGTTTTACTACTGAGATGTTTTATTCTCGTTCCTAGTGTATGCAAGAATAGGAAGTGGGATTGCACCAAAGATCAATGTCTGGGCACCTGTGCTGTTTATGGAGATGGTCATTATAATACCTTTGATGACAAAAGGTTCAGCTTCAATGGAAACTGTGAATATACACTAGTCCAGGTACTGGTAATCAGCAATAGTAAATGAGACATAACCTGGATCATGTCTACAAAAATGAAATCTATTTCTAAATGTTATTCTCTATCCAGGACCACTGTGGCACAGCCAATGGGACCTTCAGGGTTATCACTGAAAATATTCCCTGTGGCAACACTGGGACAACTTGCTCAAAATCTATCAAAGTTTTCTTAGAGGTAAGAAGGTTTTGCATCAAGTTTTTTCTATATCTGTTTAGGGCTTAGGAGATGACGAGAGATCCATTGCTTCAAGGAAGTTGGAAAAATACTTTAACAAGCAAATCAGCTTGTAAATTAAGCTTAAATTAGATTCAGGTGAAATAATTGGTGGAGCTTCCCAGTTTCTGTCTTTTCAATTTCCCACCCTATCTTATACCACTCTTGGGCAAACCACAGAACTACAGGGAAATTGTCTTTAGCAGAAATTTAGCCTATCAAGTCAGAAGATTATTTTGTCCTGTGCAATGTAGTTCCTCCATGACTACCAAAACACCCTTTTTTGACCTACGTGCTTTTAAAATACCTTTTTATCACAGTTTCAGGAACTGAGATTTGAACTATATAGTTTTGATTTATTGCATTTAGATTATTTGTTTTCGTTATATAAACTATTCGTAGTACTCTTAAAAGCAGAAAAAGATCTTTAAGAGCACAGCTGCAGCTATTGAGTTCCTTTCTAATCACGTTTTCCTCCTGCTTCAGAGCTATGAACTGATACTTGGTGAGGAGCATGTCAGTGTCATAATGAGAGGACAAAATGATGAGGTGCCATACAGAGTCCGCTATATGGGTATGTACTTGGTAATTGAGACTACAAGTGGACTGATCCTCATGTGGGACAAGAAAACCAGCATCTTCATCAAGCTCAGCCCTGATTTTAAGGTGCGAAACTAGCAGTTAAATGGCAATTTATAGTCCAGATTTAGACTGGGTGTGAATTTTGTTGAGACCCTGCCAAGATCCCAAACAGATGATGTCTCTAGCATTCCTGCTATGTTCCATCCCATGTTGTTTCTCATTCCTCTGGTGCCCCAGGAAGCCATGTCATCATCCTGCTGCTGCTCTGAGCTCTGAAGGAAGCTTTCAATGCCTCTTTGGCCTCACAGAACTTGAGTTGGCCAGCTGCTTTTTTGGACTTAACTTTGTTAAAATTACACACTGAACCTTGGTAAAGGTTATCAGATCTGATTAAAATTACATAGCTACCTATGTAGAAATCAATTGAGTAGTCTTGATCTTGAAAGTAATCCCTTATTTCTGGTTCTCATTGACACGCAAATCAAATTATCATCCTTCAAGAACAAGGAAGTGAAATATTATGAGTAAAAGCCTCTTGTAAAATGCTAACATGTATTTTTCAAGCGTATATCTATACAGGTGATAAGGAAAATGTATTCCTCTTGTCATACTCCTTCTCCTATTTTATGATATATAAATACTAAGAACTGTACTAAATGAGGAATTTGCTACCTTATTGTGTACTGCAGTGACATTTCAATTAGGTATATAAATTAAGTGTAATTTAGAACTAAATATACAGATTTATTTTGGTATCATACATTCTTTTGCTTCCTCACCCACTGGCACTTTATCAAAATAGCAGTAATGGGGAAAGTATGTACCTTAGATTGACAGAGAAAGCATAGGGTCTATTGTAGCCTATCAGTTTTACAGATCCACAAATTTAGAATTAGGGATATTTCTGCATGTGCAAGGAAAATTACATTTCTTTTTATACCTGTGAGCAGTCATAACAGTGAACGTTCAATGAGTAGACTGTGTGGCTGTACTGGTGGTATTTATGATAGCTTTGGAAGGCTGGTTTTCATATGTACATCTATTGTATAAAACAAGGCTTAAATGAATAGCTTAGTTGGCTAACTGTGAGTCCTCGTTTCTTGTTAAAGACATACCTCAAAGACAGGAGGTTACAGTGACAAAGACGGTTTTATTGTTCAGATTTAACAGAAGAAAAGTCAACAGCAGTATCCTTCTAGCCTTAGTGGTCATGTGCTGTTCCTGAGGAAACAAGGGATGAAGATGTTCAGGAATGTTTGAATGGAAGGGCACTATTCTAAGAGCTGAATTTCAAGTATTCTTTCAGTCTCAGATGTTGTTTCAGGTGTTCTCATATCCATTATTATTCTATTTACTTCTTTTTGCAGGGCCAGATCTGTGGCCTCTGTGGAAATTATGATGGCAACGGCATCAATGACTTTACTACAAGGAGTCAGTCTGTGGTAGAGAATGTCCTAGAGTTTGGCAACAGCTGGAAAGTATCCTCTACCTGTCCTGATGCTTATAGCGTAAAGGACCCATGTTCTACCAACCCTTATCGAAAATCCTGGTCAGAGAAGCAGTGTAGCATCATCAACAGCAACGTCTTTGCTGCCTGTCACTCTCAGGTATTACCAGGGCAGAAGTTTACTGTGTGAAGACTAGGTCTATGTATTATTAAAGCTGATATCCTCATACATTTTAACATGCATGCCCAATTCATTAGCATGCTTCACTTTGAGTTGTGTCAGGAATCAAGCTGAATCCCGCTCAATGGGACAGATTTATAGTCCTACCTGTAAGAAAAAAAAGGACATGTAGCTCATAGGAAAGATTGACTGATCGCAAAAGAATACTAATTTCAAAATTACTATGTATTTTCTTGAAGTGTGACTTAAATGAAAATTCTCAAATACCATGTACAGAACACAAGTTCCCTGCTTTAGCAGAGGAGTTGGACTAGATGATCTCTAGAGGTCCCTTCCAACTCTGAAAATTCCGTGATTCAATGAAAAAATAACATAGTAATGAAGTATCAGCATAGTCTTTATCTGACACTAAGTACATACCAAAAAATGCAGGGTAACTCTGTTCTCTTCCTATTACCTTAGTTCTCTCCACTGGCAGAGGCCTTCATTTTCAAGTGCAGTTGCCTAATATCGCTTGGGAACAGGAATCTAATTTTCCACTAGGACACAAGTCTGGGTGTCTAATAATCTGTCAATATGTGATTTGGATGTATCATTTGGCATCATCTCTGGTTTTTAACAGTGTATATAAACAAAAGAAAAAGAAATTACTGGTGTAGGCCTTTCTTCTGAGATATTACAATTCTAAGAAAATTACCCTAGCAAAGCTAAGAAAAAAATTAGAAGGCAGGATGTATAGTATTACATTTCTTTTTAATAACAGGTTGAACCAACAAAATATTACCAAGCATGTGTGACAGATGCTTGTGCATGTGACACAGGAGGAGACTGTGATTGCTTTTGTACAGCAGTAGCTGCCTATGCTCAAGCATGTAGTGAAGTTGGTGTCTGCATAGCCTGGAGAACCCCATCAATCTGTCGTGAGTTTTATGTCATAAACACTTCTTGTGAGATTGTAGTTAAATGTACAATGCCTTGCTGATGTCCTTGAACACACACTCCAATATCTTATGTATGTGCATTATCATCTCACTGTGTAGACTTTTTACTCTAAGTAGTTTTGATGGTCACACACTTTCACCTATTCATTCAATGTTTTCAAGATCGTGCAAGCAGCATTGCAGGGATGTGATGAACAGACATAAGTCAAAAAAGCTCCTTTTTTTTTTCCTGAACATGTCCAAATTTCTGTCTCTCCTTAGCACTGTTCTGTGATTACTACAATCAACAAGGGGAATGTGAATGGCACTATAAGCCTTGTGGAGCCTCCTGTATGAAGACCTGTAGGAACCCAAGTGGAAAATGCCTCCATAACTTGCCAGGTTTAGAAGGTAAAAAGAGCTGCAAGTACCTTTAAGTGGGCACATTTTATTATATTTTTAATGGTCTAAATGGAGAATATTTCCCCCATCAGGTGCATTTGCACCGTTCAATTTTCTTTAACATCATTACATCCACATGACTGGAGGCAGAGTAGGGAAATTAAAAACATCTAGAGTTAAAAACATCTATAGGACTAAGTCCTTGCGGGTGGGCTCTGCTGATGCTAGTACTCTGCATTACTTTCTAGAATTACTGGAAAAAAATAAGTAGTAAAAGTGATGACTATTAAAAACAAGACCTGCAAAAACATTCTGCACAAATAAAACTTTTACTGACTGTATCTCATTCTCACCTTGTCTACCTTTTATATGCCTTTTTCCTCCCTTCAGGCTGCTACCCTAACTGCCCACCAGACAAGCCATATTTTCATGAGGATCAGATGAAGTGTGTCAGTCTCTGTGACTGTTATGATAATGAAGATGGAAAAATATACAGACGAGATGAATGCAATTTATGGTAAGACTTAACATAATTATGTACAAGGAGAAATGATCAAAACGGCAGTGGGAAATTGCATGTTCCTGTTACATGATAGGGCTCGTTTCTGCTGCCCGTGTAAGAATAATGCCTTACTATCTACTGCCAGTTTTCTTACTACATTAGTAGTAAGAAGTTCTTACGTGATTTTATTTTCTGTTGAATTTGTTCCTGATTATGTTGTAAATCCTCAGCATAAAGATATAACAGGAACAGTAAGTCCTTTACGACCGGCTTTCTCTATTTCCCATTCCTGTGGCAGAAAAAATATTGTTCCAGGAGTATAGATATCTAATCGGAGTCTACTTCCAACGATTTTATTACATTCTTATACTGCTTGTAGTATTTAAACTCTTGCCCTTTGAAGCCTGCTTTTTAGTACAAAACCATTGCAAGTGCAAGGAAAGTGATAACAAGAAAGGAGGAAAGTCTTCCTTAAGGCTTTTACCTGTAAGTTTGCATAATATTTAGCTTCACTTCAATTTATAAATTCGGGGTTAATATAAAGAAAGAGTTTGGAAAACAATAATAAAAAAGAAGCCAACATGAACTGGACACTCAAGGAATAAACACAAATAAAGTGTCTTGTCTTTTGAAGCTAGTATCTGGCAGAAAGATGACTAATAAAATTACTTCGTAATCAAAAAAATGTGTTTTTTAATGTTTTTTATTTCAGTGAATGCACATCAGAAGGTTTACAGTGCAAGTTTGATGATAAAGGTAAGACGGCTACGAAGAATAATTAAGAAAATGAAATACTGGATATTATCTTTTCATACGTGCCTGACAATAAACTTCTGAATTACAGCATGCCACTGCATTTATGAAGGCAACAGCTATAAATATGGTGAACTCATCTACAACACCACAGATGGAACTGGATGGTGTTTCAGTGCAACATGCGATGTCAATGGAACAATTAACAGAAATATCTTTAAATGTGGCATCTTTACAACAACCCCATTTACATTTTCTACAAGTCAGCCCACAACTACTGCTTCAGGTAAGCATTAATACTCTTGAAAATAACTCTGGAAGGCACTGAAAATTGCCTGAAGGGGAGGGCCTTTTCATCAGTTAATGGCATATAATTTTACTTCAAACTGTGGATTTCTGCTAGAGCCACCTATTCATCTGGCAGCTTCATCTGCTAAAGACGACCATAATCAAGGATGTAGAAATGAGTACAGCATTTCTTACAAACTCAGTCTCCACTCTTTCACTATGTTTTTTCCAGGGGAAAAAAATAATAGAGCTTATTAATCGTTGCACCCTGGAGAATCTCCTCATTTCCTTGCAAACAAAACCCAGCAGTTCTAGACCAACTTCCGAAGACACAAAAGACTATTACTGCCATTTTCAAAATTACTGACCACATAAGCCCAAACTGAAGATAAGAAATCGAGTTTGAGGGAATGCTCACATTATTTCAAAACAGTCTTTGGAACCTTTCCTAATTGTATTTAGTAACCAAATCAACAGTTTCCTTCTACTCCTGCAGTACACTTCTACATTCTTCCTGCAGTAACTCATTGTAGTGACTATGAAATTGTGAGAAATATTTCCACAAAATTATACAATACTACATCAAGAACTGAACATTCAACTTTAAGTCTTCTATTAAGTAACATTCATATGAAGAAAGTGGTATATATTCCACAGGGTTATCTCCAAAATGCTAAGAATATGAAAAGAAATCTTATTAAAATAAGTAGAAAATACTTATTAGATTATATATTTCATATATATTTCATATGTGTATTCTGTATTATAATGTATTATATAAAAATACATGTTAAATATATATTTTCTATCTTATATTTATAAATATATTACATGTTACAAAATTAAAATAAGTAGAAAAGTCATTAATCTGTAAAAATATTTTAAAGTCTTTGTGATTAAGTGTAAATATGTACAGACATAATACCAAGGAGAATAAAACCTCCTCTTACTTATACCATAGCAATTGTGAGAGCATATTAACCTATGTATTGGCATTGCACATGAAGGATATCATATTAGCTATATTTAACTACAATTTTTTAATAAATGTCACATAAAACACCACTAGAAAAATAGTACAGACATTAGATAAAAACCAACCTTAGGCATGAAATTCAAGACTGTCAAACTGAGGTCATTAAAATTAAAATAATACTTTAACATATATAATATTACATACAACATTAAAATGGTTGGAAGATTAATATTTTTTTCCTGGCACTTTCTTTAATAAGAACAGGAAAGACTTATATTTCCTCCTTTTAATTACAGAAATGACAACTGTGACACCAGCCACAACTGTATGTGTGAAGAATGTCTGTGCCTGGTCAGAATGGTATGATTCCACGCAGCCTGAAAACAAAGAGGACAGTGGAGATTATGAAACATTTGAAAGACTCAGAGAAAAAGGATACAGTGTGTGTAAAAACCCAAATGGAGTTCAATGCAGAGCCAAAGAACAGCCAGATACAGAAATAAACCGTCTTAACCAAACAGTAGAATGCAGTGAAAGCAGAGGATTAATATGCAATAACAAAGACCAACAATCTAAGCACTGCTATAATTATGAAATCAGAATATCATGCTGCAGCTATATACCATGTTCAGAAATAAAAACTACAACACCAAGAACCACAGAAGAATTCATAACAACTACTGCTGTAAAATCAACACCAATTACATTACAGACGAAGATAAAACCAACAACACAAAAACAAGAAACTAAAGCACAAAAAACTGAAGTACCTACAGAGCCACCAAAAGACAGAGAAAGGACGACACCTCAGACTGAAACTTCAGTTACGGCAAAGACAACACAGGTCTCAACAACAGGTTACCATGCCATGTCAACTCCAGCAGAAACCTCCACGGTGACAACCCAACCTCCAACATCACCCACTACCGCCTCCACTGTCCCTCAACCAAAAGTAGAAACCACCCCTGCCACCACCGTTGTCCCTGGTACCACTGCCCCGTCAACACAAGGCACAAGCACCATCAGTACCACCAGCATGGCCAGCACTACCAAGACCTCTCCACCTCCCACACAGGGAACAACCACCATCACAACAACAACACCTGTGCCCACCTCAGCCAGTAGTACTGCCAGCACCTCCAGCACCACCACAGAAAGCACCACAACATCTTCTGCCACATCTGTTCCAGCAGAAACCTCCACTGTGACAACCCAACCTCCAACATCACCCACTACCGCCTCCACTGTCCCTCAACCAAAAATAGAAACCACCACTGGCACCACCATTGTCCCCAGTACCACTGCCCCGCCAACACAAGGCACAAGCACCATCAGTACCACCAGCATGGCCAGCACTACCAAGACCTCTCCACCTCCCACACAGGGAACAACCACCATCACAACAACACCTGTGCCCACCTCAGCCAGTAGCACTGCCAGCACCTCCAGCACCACCACAGAAAGCACCACAACGTCCACAGCCACGTCTGTTCCAGCAGAAACCTCCACTGTGACAACCCAACCTCCAACATCACCCACTACCGCCTCCACTGTCCCTCAACCAAAAATAGAAACCACCACTGGCACCACCATTGTCCCCAGTACCACTGCCCCGTCAACACAAGGCACAACCACCATCAGTACCACCAGCATGGCCAGCACTACCAAGACCTCTCCACCTCCCACACAAGGAACAACCACCATCGCAACAACAACACCTGTGCCCACCTCAGCCAGTAGCACTGCCAGCATCTCCAGCACCACCACAGAAAGCACCACAACGTCCACAGCCACATCTGTTCCAGCAGAAACCTCCACTGTGACAACCCAACCTCCAACAACATCACCCACTACCGCCTCCACTGTCCCTCAACCAAAAATAGAAACCACCCCTGGCACCACCATTGTCCCCAGTACAACTGCCCCGTCAACAAAAGGCACAAGCACCATCAGTACCACCAGCATGGCCTTCACTACCAAGACCTCTCCACCTCCCACACAAGGAACAACCACCATCACAACAACAACACCTGTGCCCACCTCAGCCAGTAGTACTGCCAGCACCTCCAGCACCACCACAGAAAGCACCACAACATCCACAGCCACGTCTGTTCCAGCAGAAACCTCCACGGTCACATCCCAAACTCCAACAACATCACCCACTACCGCCTCCACTGTCCCTCAACCAAAAATAGAAACCACCCCTGGCACCACCATTGTCCCTGGTACCACTGCCCCGCCAACACAAGGCACAACCACCATCATTACCACCAGCACAGCCAGCACTACCAAGACCTCTCCACCTCCGACAACCACCATCACATCCACACCAACGTTGCCTACCTCAGCAAGAACCATCACTGTCAGCACCACCAAGACCACAAACAGCTGCCAACAGAACTGTGCCTGGACACAGTGGTTTAACTTGGATTCCCCTAGGCCTGGTAGGGAAAACGGAGACATAGAGTCGTTTGCAA
The DNA here is from genome assembly GCF_965231255.1 of Vanellus vanellus. NCBI lineage: Eukaryota > Metazoa > Chordata > Aves > Charadriiformes > Charadriidae > Vanellus > Vanellus vanellus. The sequence continues at coordinate 18,966,284 of NC_138911.1, read as the reverse complement.
AAATAAGAGCCGCTGGCTATGCACTGTGCAACAAGCCACAACGCATTGAGTGTCGTGCAAAAGATTACCCTAATAGGAGTCTGGACAAATTGGGACAGAAATTTGAGTGCAGCCTTGACACTGGGCTTGTGTGCAAAAATAAGGATCAGATCAAGAAGTACCCCATGTGCTTTGACTATGAAGTCAAGGTGCTGTGCTGTGACTGTCAGACAACATCAGCATCCACAGTCACCACTGCAGGCCACACCACCACATCCTCTCCAGCAGAAACGTCCACTGTGACAACTCAACCTCCAACATCACCCACTACCGCCTCCACTGTCCCTCAACCAAAAGTAGAAACCACCCCTGCCACCACCGTTGTCCCTGGTACCACCGCTCCGCCAGCACGAGGCACAAGCACCATCAGTACCACCAGCATGGCTAGCACTACCAAGACCTCTCCACCTCCCACACAGGGAACAACCACCATCGCAACAACTCCACCTGTGCCCACCTCAGCCAGTAGCACTGCCAGCACCTCCAGCACCACCACAGAAAGCACCACAACGTCCACAGCCACGTCTGTTCCAGCAGAAACCTCCACTGTGACAACCCAACCTCCAACATCACCCACTACCGCCTCCACTGTCCCTCAACCAAAAATAGAAACCACCACTGGCACCACCATTGTCCCCAGTACCACTGCCCCGTCAACACAAGGCACAACCACCATCAGTACCACCAGCATGGCCAGCACTACCAAGACCTCTCCACCTCCCACACAGGGAACAACAACCATCACAACAACTCCACCTGTGCCCACCTCAGCCAGTAGCACTGCCAGCACCTCCAGCACCACCACAGAAAGCACCACAACGTCCACAGCCACGTCTGTTCCAGCAGAAACCTCCACTGTGACATCCCAACCTCCAACAACATCACCCACTACCGCCTCCACTGTCCCTCAACCAAAAATAGAAACCACCCCTGCCACCACCATTGTCCCCAGTACTACTGCCTCACCAAAACAAGGCACAACCACCATCAGTACCACCAGCATGGCCAGCACTACCAAAACCTCTCCACCTCCCACACAGGGAAAAACCATCACAACAACAACACCTGTGCCCACCTCAGCCAGTAGCACTGCCAGCACCTCCAGCACCACCACAGAAAGCACCACAACGTCCACAGCCACGTCTGTTCCAGCAGAGACCTCCACTGTGACAACCCAACCTCCGACATCACCCACTACCACCTCCACTGTCCCTCAACCGAAAATAGAAACCACCACTGGCACCACCATTGTCCCCAGTACAACTACCCCGTCAACACAAGGCACAAGCACCATCAGTACCACCAGCATGGCCTTCACTACCAAGACCTCTCCACCTCCCACACAGGGAACAACCACCATCACAACAACAACACCTGTGCCCACCTCAGCCAGTAGTACTGCCAGCACCTCCAGCACCACCACAGAAAGCACCACAACATCTTCTGCCACATCTGTTCCAGCAGAAACCTCCACTGTGACAACCCAACCTCCAATAACATCACCCACTACCGCCTCCACTGTCCCTCAACCAAAAATAGAAACCACACCTGGCACCACCATTGTCCCCAGTACAACTGCCCCGTCAACACAAGGCACAAGCACCATCAGTACCACCAGCATGGCCTTCACTACCAAGACCTCTCCACCTCCCACACAGGGAACAACCACCATCGCAACAACAACACCTGTGCCCACCTCAGCTGGTAGCACTGCCAGCACCTCCAGCACCACCACAGAAAGCACCACAACGTCCACAGCCACATCTGTTCCAGCAGAAACCTCCACTGTGACAACCCAACCTCCAACAACATCACCCACTACCGCCTCCACTGTCCCTCAACCAAAAATAGAAACCACCCCTGGCACCACCATTGTCCCCAGTACAACTGCCCCGTCAACAAAAGGCACAAGCACCATCAGTACCACCAGCATGGCCTTCACTACCAAGACCTCTCCACCTCCCACACAAGGAACAACCACCATCGCAACAACAACACCTGTGCCCACCTCAGCCAGTAGTACTGCCAGCACCTCCAGCACCACCACAGAAAGCACCACAACATCTTCTGTCACATCTGTTCCAGCAGAAACCTCCACTGTGACAACCCAACCTCCAACATCACCCACTACCGCCTCCACTGTCCCTCAACCAAAAGTAGAAACCACCACTGGCACCACCATTGTCCCCAGTACAACTGCCCCGTCAACACAAGGCACAAGCACCATCAGTACCACCAGCATGGCCAGCACTACCAAAACCTCTCCACCTCCCACACAGGGAACAACAACCATCACAACAACTCCACCTGTGCCCACCTCAGCCAGTAGCACTGCCAGCACCTCCAGCACCACCACAGAAAGCACCACAACATCCACAGCCACGTCTGTTCCAGCAGAAACCTCCACTGTGACAACCCAACCTCCAACATCACCCACTACCGCCTCCACTGTCCCTCAACCAAAAATAGAAACCACCCCTGCCACCACCATTGTCCCCAGCACAACTGCTCCGTCAACACAAGGCACAACCACCATCAGTACCACCAGCATGGCCAGCACTACCAAGACCTCTCCACCACCCACACAGGGAACAACCACCATCGCAACAACAACACCTGTGCCCACCTCAGCCAGTAGCACTGCCAGCACCTCCAGCACCACCACAGAAAGCACCACAACGTCCACAGCCACGTCTGTTCCAGCAGAAACCTCCACTGTGACAACCCAACCTCCAACAACATCACCCACTACCGCCTCCACTGTCCCTCAACCAAAAATAGAAACCACCCCTGGCACCACCATTGTCCCCAGTACTACTGCCTCACCAAAACAAGGCACAACCACCATCAGTACCACCAGCATGGCCAGCACTACCAAGACCTCTCCACCTCCCACACAAGGAACAACCACCATCGCAACAACAACACCTGTGCCCACCTCAGCCAGTAGCACTGCCAGCACCTCCAGCACCACCACAGAAAGCACCACAACGTCCACAGCCACGTCTGTTCCAGCAGAGACCTCCACTGTGACAACCCAACCTCCGACATCACCCACTACCGCCTCCACTGTCCCTCAACCGAAAATAGAAACCACCACTGGCACCACCATTGTCCCCAGTACAACTGCTCCGTCAACACAAGGCACAACCACCATCAGTACCACCAGCATGGCCAGCACTACCAAGACCTCTCCACCTCCCACACAGGGAACAACCACCATCGCAACAACAACACCTGTGCCCACCTCAGCCAGTAGCACTGCCAGCACCTCCAGCACCACCACAGAAAGCACCACAACGTCCACAGCCACGTCTGTTCCAGCAGAAACCTCCACTGTGACAACCCAACCTCCAACATCACCCACTACCGCCTCCACTGTCCCTCAGCCAAAAATAGAAACAACACCTGTGCCCACCTCAGCCAGTAGCACTGCCACTACCTCCAGCACCACTGTAGTAAGCACCGCAACTTCCACAGCCACATCTACTCCAGCAGAAACCTCTACTGTGGCAACACAGTCTCCAGCATCACCCACCGTCCCTCAATCAACAACCACCTCTACTTCTGGCATCACGTCTTTCTTCAGTTCTTCCCCTAGCACACCTGTCAGAACAGAATCAAGTACATATATTACATCAAGCAGAACAAGTCCATGTTTTTGTCACGTGAATGGTAGTTTTTTTTCTCCTGGTAAGTGTCTCATTTTATGGTCATAAAAATTTTCATAAGCAATAAAAATCCTTAATACTCTACTCAACTAAAGATAACCACTCAAAATCATCTAAACATAAAACTTTTTATACATAAGTACACTTTAGATTATTGCAATATTTTCTTGTTTTCTTTCCTAAATATTTTTATTGGTCTTTTAATTTCTCCTGCAATTTTCTCTACAGGGGAAGTGGTATACAACAGAACAGATAGTGCTGGCTGTAATTTTTATGCGCTTTGCAGCAAGGACTGTGAAATTGACCCATTCCAGGGACCTTGTCCTTCGACAACTCCTTTCACTTTAGTCACCTCAAAAACTACAACACAAGCCGCCTCATCCACAGAACGAGTATCTTCTTCCGTCTCACCAACCACAGCAACATCCCTCACAACTTCAGTAGAAAGAAACTGTACTGATGTCAATCCTCCACGAAAGGTGGTTCTCCTCGTTATTTTCTAATATTTCTCCATTGCAAAACCAGCCTTATTTGTGTCCTCTAATGGCACATTCAAATCAACTTGTATGTATTTCAATGACAAAATTGGTCATGTTACAAATCACCTGAGTGCACTCAATTCACCCTGGCATTACCAGGCTTTTAAGTAATCTGGGGATGGAAGAGCTCAGTAATACCATGGGAGAGGCTTTTTTCAATAAGAAACATGTAAATGTCAGAGAAATAGTAGACTAGCTATGAAGGTGTTAAAATCTCCTTCTTTCTACACAGAAGAAAATGCCATGATTGTTCTCAGCTTGCCTGCTCTTAAGGCCTGAATTCATATGCTAAGAAAACTCTGATCGGAACTCCCTACCGATTTTGAGAGTCTATCTCAAGTTGAAATAGAACAACTAGGGTGAGAGAGCACTTGAAAATAAATCATTTACTTATTTGCAGCCTGGAGAGAACTGGATAAGTGAGTGCCAGAAGTGTGTCTGTGACCCGCTCACTGCTACCATACAATGCCAGCCGCTCCTATGCCAAACAGTTCAGACACCAGTTTGTGACCTAGGATTTGTTTCCATGCCTGTACTACCACCAAAAGACCCATGTTGTCCTGAATTTGTATGCCGTAAGTCTTAAAAACACATATATACACTCTGGCAAACTACATTTGTACTTCTGTTAATATCTAAGCAAGTTCTTCACGTATCACAGTAACACCAAAACCTTCTTTGTTCTGGCTCAGTGAACATGCATCAATTTTTGGCTAAATATGCATTAGAAGTTTATTTAAAAACAAAATGTTATTTTTAATGAAGTTTGCGGAGAGAATTGGAATGGGCAGGAGAGCAGCATACTACTTTGAACCTTCAAGTGGTCTATGTAGCTCAACTATCTCCGTATCTGTAATCATAAAGGTTATTAATGCATTTTATTTAGTGTTATTAATGCAACATTGGAGCACATTAACATTAGCCTAACTGTAGCTAAACTAAGATGCAAAAACATAAGAGTAAGCCAGCAGAAACATTAACAGTCAACTACAAAAGCAAGTAACATGAAGCAATAATACAAAGTGAATTGTAATCGGTATCTGAATTCTCAATATATGAAAAATAATAATTATACTTACACTGTTGCTGAATGCTCATGAAAATTTGAAAATCCAAGTTACATATGTTTATTTATATAGATAAATTTTTATATACATATATTTTTATACACATATATTTATACAAAACGGTAAAAAGAAAAAGGTTGCCATAAAACAAAGGAACAGCAAAGTTTGAAGTAGTTCTGTGAGAGACATGAATGGGATCTGCCATGTTGTCAAGTTATTTATATTACCGCAGTAAGAATACCTTTCTCCATTCAGAGTCCATCTTCCATCCAAGCCATGTTCTGAGAGTTCTTAAAGAATCAATGACAAAGGTATCTTTGAAGGTTACTTGAATTCTAGGGTTCAAAGAGGGAACAACTGATTTAATTTGAAGTGAACCTGATATCAGAAGGGAAAAAAGGGATTTTTCATGCATAGCTCAAGTTCGAAGCCATTCCTCCTCAACTCTCCTACATAATTTCAAAGGTGAAACTACTTAAACATCCAACTATAGTAAATATGAGGTTAAGGCATGTAGGGGGAATTGAATTGGGGGAATGAAGTTTTCCATAATATCTGCATTACTAACAAACCTTGATAACATCTTGTCTTCTTGTGAAGTCTCACAATTTGAGGTTACTCCAGAACTATTTTTTTTTTTTTTTTTTTTTCAGAACCAATACCTGGCATCTGTGTGATTGATGGTACAATGTATACGGTGAGAACGCTATACTTATGGTGGTATATTGTTGGAAGTGAAATGTACACCCTTTCCAACAAACTAGGCCTTTGAGAAAGTTCTTTTCCCAGTACATGTCTTTTTGTCTCTAGCCCTTAACTGGAAGTTTTTGTGTTTGGTTGTTTGTTTGTTTGTTTGTTTTTTCTAATGCCAAAACCAAAATTGTCACAGAAGAGTTCCTCAACAGGTACCATAAAACAAGAGGGTGCCACGTTTAGTGATGTACTTTCTTTTTAAGCTCCCTCCCACTTCTGGAATTAATGAATTTTCCAAACGAGCTGATGTATAGCCCAAACTCAACCTCTCTGAAATAAACCCAGAAAACCTTCAAAAATAAAGCTAGGATTGTTGCCTTAATAGATGCCTAAGTCTTTTGCTAAAATTGGTACTGAGGTCATTTAGTCAAATTTAAACATTAGCACAGGAGACTTTTGGCGATACATTTCAAAAAGATTAAAATCCATATATAAATTTGTATCTCTGCATATGTATCTGCTTATTTTAATTTCCATTTGTAAATTATAATTGCTTTATAACCACTGAACATGACTTACAGGGAAAAAGAAATCTTAAATGGAGCATTGAAAAGTTGGTAAAATAATGAAGCAGTACAAACCAGTCTTACCTGCATATTATTAATTTACTTTTCTCTTTTATATTGCTTTATTTAGTTTCCTCTGAATGTGTGCTTTCTTGCAAGGCGTAAAACCACACAACTTTATGTGCAAAAAGAGCTGAACAACTCGTTTGCACTTGCATTTCAGCAACCTTAATGGTTCTCAGCAATGCTTTCAATTCTGCCTATACATTATATAGAAACTGTTGCCATTTATTTTTTTTTTTTTTTTTGTCTTCCAGGTTGGAATGGCAACAGTAATCAATTCATGTAAGAAATGCACCTGCAGTTCTGAGAAAGATCCAGTGACTAAGGCAAACATTGTGCATTGTGAAACAGTTCAGTGTGAGATATCTTGCCCACCGGTGAGTTCAGATTCTCTAGGCTGCCCAGTCAGCCCTCAATTACAGGAAGGCTAGAACTCTCCATCACCAACTCAATATACTTTCTCGTTCATATCCTTGCGAGTAGGGTCATCAATATATGACTGAGGATGGAGAATGCTGTGGGAAGTGTATTGAAGTAGCTTGCGCAATCAAACTAAGTAACAACACTGTTCACGTGCTTAATGTAAGTGTTCCTTTTATTATCAGATATCTCTATTAGCCAGTACAGGTTAGAACGGCTAAGAGTGAACTCATGTCCCTTACTAGTAAAAATCTGACACTGCAATTACTCTAAAAACAACACACCCGTTTTCTGAATTGAACGCTTACTTGGAATAACAATATCAAATAACAAATGTGTGGTTAACTGGGCAATGGTTTCTAATTTGTGGTCTGAGTGTTCAGATCCAGGATTTAAACTTTCAAGTTAGCCATAGTTTACAAAATTTCACTTTTGCTACTTGAAAGAAGTTCAGAAGCATCTGAGAATCATTGAGGTGTGAGAACTTAATTAGCTTAGACATTTTTAAAGTAATCATACTATACCTGATCACAATGAAAAAAAAAATTGTTTTCTTTTCTTATAAAATCTTAGGTTGATGAGATCCTGCCACTCGACAATTGCAGCCATTACAAATGTGAAAAAATCGAAGATCAATTTGTTACAGTCCAAACTAAAAAAGTATGCCCCGAGTACAACCCAGGAGAGTGCGATCCTGTAAGTCTTAATCAGTTCTTCATTAATTGAATGGCGTTTAAAAGAACAAGGTGTGTAGGAGGGGAGGGTGTCAAGGGCAAATACTATAAATCACTTTCAGTAAAGCTGCAGGAATGTCTTAAGAATGAAATTAACCTTGCTGTAAAATTAGTAATAAGAAAAGCTTAGTATTTATACAAAGATTCAAGACTTCTATGGTGGGGACAGTAAGTCGTCCATGGTTTCATTCAGTGTTAATCACAGAGGACCCTTCTGCCCGGTATCAGTAATGCTAACTCATATTCATACTCATGATTGTCATCTGTGCATTAACACAAATCCTCCTTCTTTACTTTCGCAAAGAATGAAACAGAGACTACTCCTGATGGCTGCTGCAAAATATGTAAACGTAAGTAATGCTGTGTTCATGTTTTCTCCTTGAAGAGCGCTGTATTCAACTTCTAACTGTCTTTGAGTGGATGGAAGGATTCTTTAGTCCCCCAGATTTCACTTTTTCTATTTATCAAGACCCAGTGTTTCCCTATTTATTCAAAAAGGGAAAAGCAAAATTGTTTTCCTGATACTGAAATCAAACCACCAATGCTCAAGCCTCTGCATTATCTTCCAAAGACACTGTACAGCTGAGATCAAAGAAAAACCTGAAAACGCCAGATACATTACCCAGTATCCCCCGCCACTGTCACATACTGCATATTCTTAATAATCAGGCATCATGCACTTTGAAATTGTTTTAGCATTCATTTAGTTCTGAACTATAGATTTGAAGTACATGTTTTCTTTTCCCCCCCTCTTTTTATGAAGCTACAAACTGCAAACCTTACAGCAAAAAAACTGTGATCCGCCATGGTGATTGTGAGTCTTCTGAACCTGTTGAACTGGGATATTGTGAAGGAACTTGTCCTGGCTCCTCAGTGTAAGTTTCAAAAATCTTAATTTAGCATCTTTATAGCTTCATTTATACTGGTATCTTAAGATAATCAATCACCCAGGGATACTGAGGGAGCTGGCAGAAGTGCTCATCGAGACTTTCATTTATCAGCAGTCCTGGCTAACCAAAGAGGTCCCAGTTGACTGGAGACTAGCAAATGTGACATCCATTTACAAGAAGGGCCAGAAGGAGGATCTGAGGAGCTACAGGCTGACCTTGGTGCTGGGGAAGGATATGGAGCAGATGAACTTGAGTGCCATGATGTGGCACATATAGGACAACAAGGTGATCAGGCCCAGTCAGCATGGGTTTAGGAAAGGCAAGTCCTGCTTGACTAACCTGATAGGGAAAGGCTGTGGATGTTGTCTACCTGGACTTTAGTAAAGCTTTTGACACCATTTCCCACAGCATTCTCCTGGAGAAACTGGCTGCTCATGGCCTGGATGGGCATACTTGTCACTGGGTAAAAAAACAGCTGGATAGACAGGCCCAAAGAGTTGTGGTGAATGCAGTTAAATCCAGGCGGTGGCCGGTCACAAGTGGTGTTCCCCAGGGTTCAGTAGTGGGGCTAGTTCTGATTGATATCCTTACCAATGATCTGGACAAGGGGATCGAGTACACCCTCAGTAAGTTTGCAGACAACACCCAGTTGGGCAGGAAAGTTGATCTGCTTGGGCGTAGGAATGCTCTACAGCGGGATCTGGACAGGCTGGATTGATGAGCCAAGGACAATGGTATGAGGTTCAACAAGGCCAAATACTGGGTCCTGCACTTGGGTCACAAGAACCCCATGCAATGCTACATGCTTGGGGAAAGAGTGGCTGGAAAGCTGCCCAGCGGAAAAGGACCTGGGGGTGTTGGTTGACAACCAGCTGAATACGAGCCAGCAGTGTGCCCAGGTGGCCAAGAAGGCCAATGGCATCCTGGCCCGTATCAGGAACAGCGTGGTAGGCAGGACTAGGGAAGCGATAGTCCCCCTGTACTCAGCACTGTCGAGGCTGCACCTTGAGTACTGTGTTCAGTTTTGGGTCCCTCATGAGAAGACAGACATTGAGGTGCTGGAGCATGTTCAGAGAAATGCAACAAAACTGGTGAAAAGTCTTACGAGGAGCAGCTGAGGGAACTTGGGTTCTGGGAACTTTAGTCTGTTTAGCCTGGAGGAAAGGAGGATGAGGGGAGACCTTATCACTCTCTACAACTACTTGAAAGGAGGTTGTAGCCAATTGATTGTCAGGCTCTTCTCCCAAGTAACAAGTGGTAAGACAATAGGAAGCATCCTCAAGTTGTGCCAGGGGATGTTTAGATTGGAAATTAGGAAAAATTTCTTCACAGAAAGGTGTAAAACATTGGAACAGGGTGCCTGGGGAAGTGGTGGAGTCACCATCCGTGGAGGTGTTTAAAAGACATGTAGATGTAGCGCTTAGGGAGTTGGTTTAGTGCTGGACTTGGGAGTGTTAGGTTTACAGTTGGACTTGATGACCTTAAGGGTCTTTTCCAACCTACACAACTCTATTATTACAGAGCAGTACAAAGTTAATGTGTTTATATGATTCTGTTGAGTGGAATTAGACTCAATGGAAGCAAGAACAGTTTCCTTATTGAAGAGACAGGTAATTAAAGTCACATTCATGGGCGGGGGGGGGGGGGGGGGGGGAAGAGCAAGAAGACAGGATGTGATAAAAATACCCCCAAGCCCCTCAACAAATCCCACAACAAAAGTCACTGTGCATGAGTTTTAAATAAGATATACTTTCTTTTCCTGGCGGAACACAGGTATTCTTTTGAAGCAAACCAGATGCAACATGAATGTGGTTGCTGCCGTGAGTTCAGCAGCCAAACAAGAGAGGTGACCCTGACTTGCCAAAATGGAACAAGCATAAATTATAACTATGTCTATGTGGACCAATGCCAGTGTATGAATGCGTGCACTTCAGAAACTTCTGCACCATCTGGCTCCCAACTGAAAAAAATTGCATCATATAGTTCCCAATGGCATATCAGCAGAAGAAAGAGATGATCATTGGAAAAAGAAAGCAGAGACCCTAGGGAAGTTGGAATTATGTTTTCCTCAGAATAACTTGTGCTCCTTCTGTAGCAGATCTTACATCAGTTTCTGTTATCACCTTTTGGAAAAGGTATATAACATGTTTTGGAAAAGAAGGTTTACAGGGTCTCTGACAAACAAAACCAGAAACCATTGTAGCTACATTGCACTTAACTCTTGTGCCTAGAGAAAGCTTTATTGCATATCATTTTTATGGATGTAACAGTCCTAACAGACATCATGGTGACAGGGAGAAGACTGTTTTCTTGTTCATTTTGTCTCTTATTTGATCAATAAAGCTTTCAGCATTTTTCAGTTTTGGTGACTGGTGACTGTTTGATACCCATCTTCATTATCTAAATGAGGAAGAGTCCAATGGCATCAAGGACTTTTCTGACTCTATATTCTCAAGCAGCCTTTGGGAATGAAGACACTCTCAAAACCCTTTTCCTGGATGAGGTTAAATTCTCTCACCCAGGTCTAAATAGCTCTGCTCGTTGGCATAAAAGGTACAGAGATTAAAGAAACCCTCTCATTTGCTCACTGTATTCTAGTTGCCAAGCTGGTGGGGTAAGGGGTAGGCTGTAGATTGTTTTCCCTGTAATTTGTGGAGAGGTCCAGAAGACAAGTATAAAAAAAAAAAAAAAAAAAAAAAGAAAAAGAGGAAGGAAAAATGTTATTCACTGCTTCATGTTCTAGATCAAAAGGTATCTGGCTGTAGAAATCACCACTTGCTTCTTCAGCTGAAGGAACAAACCTATATGTGAATGAAAGCGCTGATTAGTTGAAGAATACTTATGGTGAGGTCAATGAACTTAGTAAAATCAGAGAAGTCTCCTGCCCATAATTTTCACAGTATTCAAAAATAAGTTCAGGGTATGTTTTTAAACTGTGCATTTCTTTCCTGTGCTATCAAAGAGATTTTGAACAGATTTACACTAGTGAGAAAATTGGCTGCCTTTTCCCCACAGTAGTTCATCGTGTTTACCTGAACTGTTTGGAGCATTTACCTTATCAGTAACTGTTATAATACAAAGCCTGAAATGCACCCTGAAGGCTCAGCTGAAAAATAAAGGAGGAACTGTTTGATCAAATAATTGCACATTTTATACAGGCTTGTTTAGAAGTGAAATTCAATCCTTGAATGAAATCAGTAGAGCCCTATCTATTGGCCTTCACAGGCATGACCTGATATCATATTAGGATTAATCAGAGGGGAGAACTAGGCAGTTACTTAGCTATGACAGTGGAGCAGACAGCTGTACGACTCCCTGCACCTTCTCTGACCCAGTAATAAGCCACTTTTCCCTGGGAACCTGGGCTGAAGCCAGCCCAGCTGCGCACCACCAGTTGTACAATTTCACCACTGCATCCTCAGACCCTGAACATCAGGTATTGCTATGAGCAGACAGCCAAACTGTCCTGAACAGAGTGACCAGAGGGTCAAGCAGTTTGACGGCTTCAGCATAGCTTCCCAGGTTTCCAGCTCCCAGAAGGGTTAGCAGTTTGGGCGCAGCACGATGAGAACGGAGAGCACCAGATGGGATCTAGAACTGTACCGCAGTGAAAAAACCAGCACTGCTGGCTGTAGGAGGGCTTCCTACGTGAGAGGCATTCACATATGCCAGCCACGTTAGGCCTGGCGTTATAGTGCAGAGCTAGCAATATTAACCCAAGCTAGACAAACTGATGCCTGCAGGGCTGGTAAGTCAGGGTGCAGAGTACAAAAACCCCGTGACACTTATATAACGTACAACAAACAAACATCTGTAAACACTTCTAAAGTTGGCTTTGGGTTCAGACTGAAGCCAAGGAAATCTGCGTGCTTTTCCCCCCTTCCTCCCTCATTCCCTAGTCCCCATATTCTGAGTATTTATTGCCACGTTCATCAGTTACAAAACTTCCCTAACATTTTCTGGTCTGCAGGTTTTCCTCAACTATTTTAAGCACTGTATTAACATGACAGCAACCCATTCCAGTTAAAGTCTTAAGCTGCCCTCTAATGGTCATTATTTGCTTCTCTACAGAAAACTAGACCAGGAACCCTTAATTCTGCTGGAAGCATTAAACCTTGCAGAGCATGTTAATCCATCAAAGATCAATTGTATTAGCACATTATCTTTTTTATTTTATTTTAAATTCACAAATTATAGAAGATGTAGAGGCTATTTCTCAAAGCTGAACACCACCTTATTTCCAGGTAGCTGATCAGTTATCCATGAGTTTAATTTGAAGATGTTTTTGCAGTTCTCACTGTTCGTGAATTGTGTTCATGAAAATAAATAAATAAAAAATCAGCACCACAATTCACCACTTCGAAGACATAATCTTGATTAGTAGGTTTTGGGGGGTCGGGTTGTTTTGGTTTGGTGATTTGGGTTGTATTTTTTTTTTTTTTTTTTGCTTTGAAAACCACCCCACTGCAAAATATTAGAAACCACTGAATTTTCTCTGTTCTCCTTAAAATACAGCTTCCAATTTAAAGGGAAATCTATTTTTGTACCTTTTTTCTCTCAAGCCTACGCAGAAGAAAACCCGGGGGATTTGCACTTTAAGTGAACAGGATTCAGAAGGAGACAAACACATAGATTTCTCTTTGCATCCCTACAAAGAGGAAGGCAGGCAGAAAAGCCAGGAGGCCTGCATGGATGAAAAAGGAGCTCCTGGACATGACCAAAAGGAAAAAGGAGGCCTATAGGGAGTAGAAACAGGGGTGGGTAGCCTGGGAGGTATACAGAGGAATCGTTCGAGCAGCCAGGGATCGGGTTAGACAAGCTAAAGCCCAGATAGAACTAAATCTGTCCAGGTACATTAAGACAAACAAAAAATCCTTCTTTAAGTATGTCAGCGAGAAAAGACAGACTAGGGAAACTGGGGGCCCTCTCCAGAAGGAAACGCAAGAACTGGTTACCCAGGACAGAGACAGAGCTGAGGTACTCAATGACTTTTTTGCCTCAGTCTTCACTGGCAAGGACTGCAGCCTCACTACCCATGGCGCAGAATGCAAAGACGAGGATTGGGAAAATGGAAAACCACCCACTGTAGGTGAAGATCAAGTATGAGACCCCCTGAGGAATCTGAAGGTGCACAAGTCTATGGGACCTGATGAGATACATCTGTGGGTCCTGAGGGAGCTAGCAGATGAGGTCACTAAGCCACTAGCCATCATATATGAGAAGTCGTGGTGGTCTGGCGAGGTTTCTGCCTACTGGAAAAGGGGAAACATAACCCCTATTTTCAAAAAGGGAAATAAGGAAGACCCAGGGAACTACAGGCCAGTCAGTCTCACCTCTGTGCCTGGCAAGATCCTCCTGGAAACTCTGCTGAGGCACATAGAAAACAAGGAGGTGATTGGTGACAGCCAGCATGGCTTCACCAAGGGCAAGTCATGCCTGACAAATTTGGTAGCCTTCTACAAAGGGGTTACAGTGACAGTGGACAAGGGAAGACCAACTGATGTCATCTACCTGGACTTTGTGCAAAGTGTTTGACACTGTCCCACACGATACCCTGGTCTCCAAATTGAAGAAACATGGATTCGACAAATGGACCACTTGGTGGATAAGGAACTGGCTAGACGGTTGCACTCAAAGACTTGCATTCAATGGCTCAATGTCCAAGTGGAGAGCAGTGATGAGTGGCATTCCTCAGGGGTCAGTACTGGGGCCTGTACGGTTCAACATCTTTGTCGGCAACATGGACACTGGGGTCGAGTGCACCCTCAGCAAGTTTGCCGATGATACCAAGCTCTTTGGCAAGGTAGACATGCTGGAGAAGAGGGATGTCGTCCAGAGGGACCTGGACAGCCTGGAGAGGTGGGCCCAAGCCAACCTCACGCAGTTCAACAAGGCCAAGTGCAAGGTCTTACATCTGGGTCAGGGCAATCCCAAGCACAAATACAGACTTGGTGGGGAATGGCTGGAGAGCAGCCCTGAGGAGAAGGACCTGGGGGTGCTGATTGATGAGAAGCTCAACATGAGCCAGCAGTGTGTGATCACAGCCCAGAAGGCCAACCGTATCCTGTGTGGCCAGCAGGTCAAAGGAGGTGATTCTGCCCCTCTACTCCACTCTCGTGAGACCCCACCTGGAGTACTGCATCCACCTCTGGAGTCCCCAACATAAGAAGGACATGGACCTGCTGGAGCGGGTCCAGAGGAGGGCCATGAGGATGATCCGAGGGCTAGAGCACCTCTCCTATGAGAACAGGCTGAGAGAGTTGGGGCTGTTCAGCCTGGAGAAGAGAAGGCTCCGGGGAGACCTTATTGCGGCCTTCCAGTACCTAAAGGGGGCCTCCAGGAGAGCTGGGGAAGGACTTTTTACTAGGGCATGTAGTGATAGGATGAGGGGGAATGGCTTTAATATGGAAGAGGGCAGGTTCAGATTAAACATTAGGAAGACATTTTTCACTTTAAGGGTGGTAAGGCACTGCAACATGTTGCCCAGAGAAGTTATTGAGGCCCCATCCCTGGAGGTGTTCAAGGCCAGGCTGCACATGGCCTTGGGCAACCTGGTCTAGTGAGAGGTGTCCCTGCCTATGGCAGGGGGGTTGGAACTCGATGATCTTCAAGGTCCTTTCCAACCTAAACCATTCTATGATTCTATGATTCTTGGGAGCAAATGCTATACTACAATCACAGGTCCAAGGAAACTCTAGTAATTACTTTAAAGCACAGAAATTAGCTAAATAGGAAAACATGAAGATATACATTTGTTTGATAAACAAGAACTTACCATTTCTGTTAAAATGTATCTAGCTGTGAAAAGCTCCTTAGAACTTGAAGTGAGAAAATGCATGTACACCTTGATTTTATAGCGAAGTTTCCAAATACGTTAAATGTACAATCATAGCAGCAAGCCAGTTCCATTTATGTAACTACAGGTTAATAAAACTGAAAACAAGAAACAGTAGTAATATAAAAATGAATCATGAACTTTTTCCTGTCGTTTCCATGGGGTATCAAATTCAATAGAATGTGCCGACTTTTTATCCTATAATATGCACCATAATCAAATATACTGATGTTTCACTAAAAATTACCATAGAAAAGCATTTACCTACATCAGGAAATAAACCACTCATTTTTCTAGTCCACTAACTAGTCGATTACAGGGACTACCGCATTAGGGAATGTTACGTAGTAATACGCATATATGGTGAAACTACCACATTTTATTCATGTGTCAACATAAGGCTTTTCAAACAAATCTGTCGACCACACTGAGAATCTTGAACAGCTCATTAAATAAAGTCTGCCATTGTAAATAAAACCATTTACAGATTTTATTGTCTGGTAATCTAAACTGGGCAAATATGAAGGTCCTGTAAAAGCCAGTGCATTTGTGGAACTGTAATACTTAACCACACGAAAGACATTTGTTAAGTTAATATCTATAATATATACCCAGAGTTCATCAGAGGACAGAATTTAATACCACTGAACAAACTAAATTGGGTAAGATATCTGTACAACATTCACAGGCAAGGCCCTTTACCTCCCAATTCAAATTAATGACCTATGCTTGCTCTAGGCTTTCCAAAACAGAAAATACCAACAACATTCAGTCAGGTGGAGGACTGGAAAAGAATAAAGCAGACAAAGTAATTTGAAAGATTAGATTAAACCAATTACCTTGTAAATTGGGAAACAATAGCTCCAAATTATTTTGGTTAATAAAGAGCAGTAGGTCCCTATTTATCAATACTTCTTGAAGTCTTAAAGCGTATTTTGAAAAATGTGTGTGATATAGAAATACTAAACAAGGTAAATAGTTTTCCTTTTACACCAACATTTCTCTTTCCTCCTCACCTTTCAGTGTAACTTTTCCTGTTTCCTCTTCTTTTGAAACAGCATCTTCAGGCAGTGACTTAAGGAGGCATTTTGTTGATTTGGGCTTCTGACTTTCATTCACCTCCCTTCCTCTACTGATATTTGATAGCACTTCCCATGTTTTTAATAAAATAACATTAATGTCTAAGGAGTTTGATGTATTCATTCATGTCACCCACTTGTCTCCCAACAACCCATGAAGTTTCTGCACTATTAATTTTGCCACTACACATAATGAAATTCCATCTGTTGAGAGAGCAGAGATTCTGTTCTCTAAGAGGCAACACACTTCTTGGCCATGAGTTATACTGGAACATTCTTATGGATACCTTTACTCTTATAACTCCTGTTGTCACACTTTCATTTCCTGACCCTCAATATTATGTTGCCAACAGGAGGATAAGTCAATGATTTGGCTTATTAGGCTCTGCAAACACTGCAAACAGAAGTATATAAAGTTCACTTGCTGTAATCCTGAAAATAGAAGGCATGTGCAAAAGGACTTGCCAGATGTATAATACAAATCCCTAAAGTTTTCTTGGTTTGGGGGATCTGAAACTTTGTAAGAGTTGGCTGCAAACTAAAGAATACCTCCTTTCCACACAGTTTCAGAAGGGGACATTAAAACATGGCATGCTGACCCTCTTTAAATGACCAATCATACTCCATTTATTTTTATTACAAAAATCATAGATGCACCAGCTTGGAATCTAAAAATGAAGATATTGCAGACCATGAATCCATTTTTACTTATTCCTCTTTCTAAAGCCTCTGCCTTTTCCTCTCTAAAGAAGTAAAAGATACTTAATTGGATTTTGCCTCCAGTAGAAAAGGATTGAGAATTTATTTTGCACAACCTTCCTTCACCCCATCCAACCCTAGTCACATAATAGCACAAACAAGCATTTTGTTTTTAAAACATAAAAGCAAAATTCAAAGAAACAAAAAATGCTGTGTTCTAACATCTAGTATCACAGCAACTTTGTGGTTGTTCATACAGAGATAGTCACAACATAGTCCTTATGGTCATGCTGTTTGCTAACAGCTGACTATACCACAAGGACAAGAGAAATTCCTTGCCTATATGCCACAACACTAAAGTAATTAAGCTCCTCTGATTTTCCCAGCTGCCTTCACTGTTGTTTTATTCCCCCCACTGAAGACAGCAGTAATGGATCGCTTTCAATATAAGAATATATTATATTAGCTCAATGGGCATTTCTGAGGTAAATTTTACCACTTCTGCTATATTTCAACAGACCGTGTTAAATTCTTTTGAAACATTCACTTGACGCGAAGGCTGAGTCCTGGTCCTGAGGTAATGAGGCTCTAATCACATGAATTTAAGACCTGAAGTACACCAGAAAGTATTTAGCTGTTCCTTGCTTCCATGCTGTGTGAACATGCTGAAGCCTTAAGAGACACACAAAAATCTCCTTCCATTTCTTTTCAAAAGAAGTGTGCTCCAGAGAGGTTATCAGATATGTCTTAGCAGCTGTTTCAATGGAAGTACTTAAAATAAGTACTTTAAAATAAAGTATTCCCATAAAAAAAAAAAAATCATAATTTCTTCTGGCATCAACCTGCTAAGTTTTTCTTATTCAGACACCCACATTTCAGCAGTGTCAAGTGACCTTTTTCAAATAGACAAAAATAGCACTTGAAAATATATTATTTAGGACGAAGAGGGAAAGTTCTCAGACCTCCTGCTACAGGTCATATGCTGATTCTTAATTTGAGCTAAAAAAAAATTTTTTAAAAAAATCTCCCTTCACAACTTCTTACCCGTACTGTAAAAATATCCAAGCAGGTACCTTGGAAGGTGCTTTTCTGTGCAACAATTTCAGTATGACTTTCTGCCAGCAGCAGCACACAGGTTAGGCTAATTGATAGCCTGTTCCTACTAACGTAGGACTTGAATCAAATTGAAACATCCGAATGAATGTATATTATAGCTTTATATACGCGGTCATCGAGGAAATGCAGAGTTGATGAATAAAAGACATCTGAAACGGTAACAATAACCCAAAGCCTCTCACACTCCAGTGCTTACTGTGTGACCCGTAATGAAATGGAGCTTGATCTAAACCATTGAATTCAGCGAAAATATTCCTGCTGAGACCAGCAGGCTTTGAGTCAAACCCCACATTTATGCAAAAAGGCAGATAATATTGTCTAAATTTTGTTAAGTACCTCACTCAGGAAACTGCAGCCTTATTCTTATAGCTGTAATGATTAGGTTTCCTAGTCACCTGCCATGAGGGAAAAAAAAAAAAAAAAAAAAAAAAAGAGTTTCTTTTTAAACATTTCTCACACTTGTCAGAAGCATCGCCAATGGTAATGTATTTCTTGCCCCTTCACAAGAGAGGGTTCAAGTGCATATTACAGAACAGAGAAACCTGACTATTTCCCTCCTCTTTCCAACTAGGCTACGTGTGTTTTTCCAAGAGAACATACTTCAAGATGCAAGTGTGTTCCTGGGAAACATCAGTGCTGTGAGACAGCCCACTCTTAGCTGTGAGCCCTAAGAGCAAGGTAACATGAAACAGGAGGACAAGAGAAATCCCTTGCCTATGGCACACATAGATAGTGTAGAAACTCAAAAAGGGGGACACAGTGTAAGAACTTCTAAGCTGCACATGAATCCGCCCTTTCTAATAAATCAGAAATTTTCATGGTATTCAATAAGATTCAAATTTACACTTTGTAAAAAATAGCTCAAGTAGTAATTTTCTTCATAGGATTTAGAACTGAAAGAAACCTAAACATTGTAACACTTCACTGTAGAAAACACTTGAAGTGAAAAGATGAAAAAACAGCACACACACACCCCGCCCAATTGTTTAAGAGTTGCTCCATATTTTCTAATGCCATTTGTAAGTTAATAGGAGTTTTGAACTTACTACAAAATTCTATGCCATTAAAACCATGCTGTTGTAGCCTTTTATGTTTTCTATTTTCGTCAGTAATGCTATGGCTATGCTGGAACTGCACATGTGATTTCCAGTGTTTAATGTTCTTCGATACCTTACTATCTGCAAACTAACAAATCATTATGGGTGAATCAAAAAACATGAGACAGGCTGATTAACAACAGACTGACTACAAAAGGTTTTAAGCTTGGAAACATCTACCAAGACCACCATAGTCATATTTTCATTCCTCAATATGATAGAAAATTAAATGATCAAGCCCAGATAAGGAGTCACTACAGAAGTCTGCATTGCAAATTCATTAGAAGTAGGTCAAATGTATAAATCAATCTCCCTTGATAAAGCTCAAAACGTAGACACCTTAAAGATGGGGAGCTGAACTGATACTATTCTCAGCTATCCGGATCACTAGATTTAGTGCAAGCACAGCTGTATTGTTTGAAACTATATGAAGCATCTTCTGGATGCTCAGAGTTAGCATCCAGCCATGAAATCAAACTGAAATTGGTGCCAGTTTGTTTATGCATCAGTTTAAAATTTAAAAAAAAAAATAATCTTGTAATAACAAGTGAGCTTGTTAATTCATATTGTCCATTTGAGAACAGAATAAATTCCATTTTACAAAGGGAATTACGTCTAGTGAGCTGGCTCTAAGTAAAAGCTACTACCATAGAATATATCAAGTTGGAAGGGACCCATAAGGACGATCAAGTCCAATTCCCAGCTCCTTGCAGGGCCACCTAAAACTAAACCATATGACTTAGAGCATCATCCAGATGCTCCTTGAACTCTGACAAGCTTGGTGCTGCGACCGTTTCCCTGGGGAGTCTGTTCCAGTCACTGATCGCCTTCACAAAAAAGAAACTTTCCCTAATGTCCAGTCTGAACCTTCCCTGATGCACCTTCATTCCATTTCCTTGTGTCCTATCAATGATCATCAGAGAGAGGAGATCAGCACCTCCCCCTCTGCAAGGAAGTTGTAGACCATGACATGGTCACCCCTCAGACTTCTTTCTAAGCTGAACAAACCAAGTGACCTCAGCTGCTCCTCACAAGGCTTGCCCTTGAGACCTTTCACTATCTTGGTTGCCTTCCTCTGGACACTCTTAGTAGTCTGATGTCCTTATATTGAGGTGCCCAAAACTGCACACAGTACTTGAGATGGGGCCGCACTAGTGAGGTGTAGAGTGGGACAATCACCTCCCTCAAATGGCTAGCTGTGCTTGATGCACCCCAGGACACAGCTGGCCCTTCTGGCTGCCGGGGCACACTACTGACTCACATTCAGCTTGCTGTTAATCCAAATCCCCAGATCTCTTTCTGCGTGGCTGCTCTCCAGCCTCTTGTCCCCCAGTTTGTAGGTATAACCAGGATTACCCTATCCCAGGTGCAGAATCTGGCACTTGTTCTTGTTAAATTTCATATGGTTGATGATTGTCCAGCTCTCCAGTCTATCAAGATCATTCTGTAAGGCCTCTCCAACCCCAAGGGAGTCCACATCTCCCAATTTAGTATCATCAGCAATCTTACTTAATGTACTTTTGACTCCGGCATCCAGACCATTTATAAACACATTAAAGAGCAGTGGCCCTATAATTGAGCCCTGGGGAGACCCACTGGTGACTGGCTGCCAGCCTGATGTAACCCCATTTATTATAACCCTTTGAGCCCAACCCATCAGTCAGTTGCTCACCCAAAGTATTATGGATTTGTCTAGTTGTATGCTAGACATTTTGTCCAGGCTACTCAGAGAGACAGTATCAAAAGCTTTGCTGAAATCCAAAAAACACCACATCTACTAGCTTCCCTTGGTCAACTAGACGGGTGACCTGGTCATAAAAGCAAATTAAAGTTAGTTAAGCAGGACTTTCCCCTCACGAACCCTTATTGGCTATGACCAATGACTGCATTGTCTCTCTGTGTTTTTCAGTAACTCCCAGAATAACCTTCTCCATTTTTCCTTCTTTCTCTTCTTGATAACACAGACAACATTTGCCAGCTTCCGGTTGATTGAGATCCCTCCAGACACCCAAAAATACCGGAGAGAGGTTCTGCAATAATATCAGACAGCTCTTTTAGTACCCCGCGATGAATCCCAGACATCAGGGCCCATAGACTTGCTGTTCCCCCTGGGTGAACAGCATGTCTCGAACAAGTTCAGGGTTGGCTGGGAGTTTATCTTCCCCCAAGTCATGGTTTTCCAGCATAGGGCTCCAGGGGTCTCAGCATCCATCAGGATCCATCACTGGTGTTAAAGACAGAGGCAAAGACAGCACTAAACATCCCCCCTTCGTCTACGTCCCCGTTTGTGACATGACCAACTTTATCAAGCAACAGACCAACGCTATCATCTCATCCTTCTCCTTTTGCTGCCAAGACATTAAAAAAAAGCCCTTTTTGTTGTCCTTCACAGTGCTGGGCAGCTTGAACTCTAATCGAGCTTTGGTCACGTGAATTTTCTCCCTAGTGGCAAATAGCATCTCTGTAGTCCTCCCATGTTGCCTGCCCTTACTTCCAATGCCCATATGCTTTCCTTTTCTGCGTAAGTTCTAGAAGATCCCTGCTCAGCCAAGCTGGCCTTCTGCCCCACTTGCTTGACTTCCAACACTTTGGAATTGCCTGCTCCTGCACTCTGAAGAGATGGCTTTTAAAATGTGATCAGCATTATTGGACCCCAATACCTTCAAAAGCAGATTCCCAGGGGACCTCACTAACTAGCTACTTCAGCAGCCTGAAGTCTGCTCTCCCCATATCCAGGGTCAAAGTGTTACTGGCAGTTTTTCCTCCTATTGCCAACGATTTGAAACTCATACTTCATGGTCACTGTGATCAAGACAGTCACCAATCACCACTTCACCCACGAGTCCCTCTCTGTTTACAAACAACAAACACCTTTCCTAGTCAGCTCCTGCAGTACCTGCACAAAGTTATTTTCAGTGTGCTTCAGGAATTTCCTGGACCTGTTCACGTCCGCTGTATGATATTACCAATTGCTGTCTGAGAAGTTAAAATCACCCATAAGGACAAGAGCGGTTGATCTAGAGATACCCCTTAACTCCTTGTAGAATAACTCATCGATATCATCACCCTGGCTAGGTGGTTAATGGACTCCCACAACAAGATCCACTTTATTTGCTTTCCCCCTGTATCCCTAACCAGAGGTTCTCAACCATGTCATCACCAGCTGTAAGCGCCATACAATCCAACCCCTCCCTTATATACATCACCACCCCTTTGTCTCACCTGCTCTTACTATCCCTCCTGAGGAGCCTATAATCATCTATCATAGCATACCAGTCAGGGCACATCCCACCAGGTTTTGCTTAAGCCAACAGCATAGCTCTGGGACTGGGCCAAAGCTTCTAGCTCCTCTTATTTACTCCTCATGCTGCATGCATTAGTATAGAGACATTTCAAATGTGCTCCGGTGTACTCAGCACATTGTGGAGCAGGCTGAAGGACCTTGCTAGCACACAGTCCCTCAAGCGTTGGTGTGCCATCCCCAGGCTTATCTCTGGCAAGCCTGGTTTTATCCCTTTCCCCCTTCAAATCTAGTTTAAAGCTCTTTCAATGAGCCCTGCTAACTCCTACGCAAAGCAGCTTTTCCTCCTTTGAGACAGGTGTATGCTGTCTGCCACCGGCAAGCTTGGGAGTAAAAAACAAAAAAAGCCTGAAATTTTGCCAGTGACGCCAGTCTCAGACCCAGGTATTGATCAGCTGTGTCTTCTTGCTTCTTCCCTCATCATTCCCTGCAACTAGAAGGATAGGGGAGAGCACTACTTGTGCTCCTAATCTCTTAACCAGTTGGTTTCAAGGCCCTGAAGTCTCTTTTGATTGCCCTTGGACTTCTTATTGCAACTTTGTCACTGCCTACATGAAAAAGCAATAATGGATAATAATCCAAGTTTCCTCATCACATCTTTAACCCGGGCCCTAGTGAGGCAGCAGTTTCCTAAGAAGTGGGTCAGGTCAGCTAATTGAGCCTTCTGTTCCCCTCAGAAGAGGGCCTCCTACAACAATGACCTGTCTTTTTTTTGCTTTATGGAAGTGGTTTTGACACAGGGCCTAGACCAACTTAACCTTGGCAACACCTCCAGCCTAGATGAACCATTGTCTTCATCCTTGTTTGGTTCCACTTGCAGAGCCTCATACTTATTATACAAACGCACCTGGGAAGGTGCGGTAGTCATGGAGGAGATTTGCCAGCTGCACTGGGCAGGAACTTCTTGCCATTCCCCACACTATGTGCACTTTTACAATTACTTCGCGGTTGATTTTAGAAATAGCATTAAGCATTTCAAATCAACCCGAATGCACGATATTAACCTGATTACTATTACAGAAATTATGCACTTAAGGTGGAAAAACATTGTCTTTTGACACTGTGAAAAGCTCCTGAATCTAATCCATAAAGAAACATGGACAGCATAGACATGGAAAACAAGCTCAGTGTACTTTTTCACCCACTGTATTTTACAATTGGAAATAATTTTAAAATAAATTGAATCATCCTTTATTCTCTTCCAATGACAAATGCACTAAAATTATAAAAGTTGTCCATTTGTATCTAGTCTGCTTCATATTCCAGATTCGCACATTTAATGTTTTAAAACATGTTTTAAGTTAATACTTTGAATACTCCAAACAGCAGTACTTTCATAGTTCTCCCACATAGCTAAGATCAATTTCAATCTACTTGCTTTCCACAAATTCACTTTTCCCATCTATATGCAAATTTTACTTCAGAAATTATGTCATATCCCAAGTACCTAGGTCTATTTGTTCTTACAAAATTAATCACGCTCCTTGCCAAGATAGTAAAGAAAATCTTTCTAAAATATACTGTAGTATGAAAATAGATCAACTTGGGTTTCTAAACAACCTTCCTGAAGATCCAGGAGAGAAAGCTGAAGTCTTCAGTAGGCTACAAGTTAAAACTCCAGCAGAGAAGACTCTTAATATGGGTTTTCATTTTTCCTACTTCATCTAAGAAAACACATATTTGCATTTCTTCCTAGAGGCCCTGCTCTCATTGATGTATTTAAATATTTTAGTAATTCAAGATACACTGATTTCTCTTTACACCCCCCCACATCATTACTGGTTGATTAGCACTGAAATGAAAACGCTAATAAATATTAAAATGCTAAATAGGTGCTTTAGCAGGCACAAGAACGCCAACATTTGTTTAAGTAAATTAATTCTTACTTTTCTTACCTCTCACAGTGCACTGGAGAAATGTGAAAGCAAACTGTAAGCTTTAAAACATAAACGGCAATAAAAACTGACACTCAAGGGCTAGAATAAAGCAAAATTTGAACAGTTTCATTATATAGTAGCTACTAAGTACATTAAGGAAATAAATCAGAGGAAATTCAGTTGTAAAAGATTCCTCTCAACCACCATTTGTTTAAGAAAATTAACTCCTGATAAAAAATACACTATGAACTGGACAGTAAAACCCCAAACGTTAGCTTGGTAACACACTAATACTACAGACTAGCAGTTGATTAATAATCACTGAGCACAGCAATGCTGTTAAATGAGAAAGAGGACCTCAGATAGCTTCGCAGTCAGTCATAGAATTAAAGAGATGCTATGTAAAGCAAATCTTTACAATTCATTAATTATATATTAGCAGATAAAGCCAGCTCTTACTGTAGCTAGAATAGCCCACAAGAAGCTCTATTTCATAACTTCACTTGGACACCACTCTCATCTAGAGATTTCTCAATTCCTTCACACTGTGGAGCATTTCCTCCATATCCACACGCTGTTCTTCCCTCCTCCCTTGCCTTCCAACATGGTCCTTTGAACAATGCAACCTCATTCCTGCTTTGTTTTGTCCTCTAGACCTGCAATACTGTAACGTTTTCTTGAGAAACTAGCACCTAGAAGAGTTAGTACAGTAAACGCTCAAAAGTATTTTAAGCATTCATCTCTAGATAGATGCATTTTTCTAGTTCCACAAGATGATCACATTAAGAACCAGTATAACTTATTAATTAATGCGCAAGACTGATACTTGAATTCTAGATCAGAGACGTAATACACTTTCATTTAGATGATACATTTATTAAATTAGAATGAAAAACTTAATGTACTTGAGAGTGCAAGAAACACATTTGGACACTGGACCTCAATACAGAGAAACAATGTCTTCAGAATTATTACAGCAAAAAACATCCTCTGTACGGTATTACATATCAACCAAACAAGCAGTAACATTTGTAAGGGAAAAAACATTCAGTACCATCAGCAGATGCAAAGACAGTAGAGAAGAAAGTAGCAAGGATCTAGCTACACAAAAAATGTTCCTACCTTTAGCAAGTTTAGGCTCTTGGCAGGACTCAAACTAGTACTAAGAGCACTAACTTTTAGCAGATGCCAGTCTTATACAGCTGGCTTTGGCTCCAAGCTGCTTGAAGCTGTTGAGCAGGAGAGCAGCATCAAACACAGCATTATCCCATTAGCGTTTTGTCAAAAGCTACAATCATAATGAGTAACAATTTATTTGTTTTAAATCAAGAAACAGACTTTCAGTTCCAATGCCTTCATTTCATAGACCTTACGAAACGCTCCGTGCCTTTTCCATCTCTCTCCAATTCAAACCTGACAATGAACAGTTTGAGTGAGAGGATATGCATGCTGAAAAGCTGAGTAGGCTTATGATCAGTGTTTTGTTCTTTTTAAGAAGATAACGTAGCACATCTTGACATAAGAGTTTCAGCTATAATGCTTAATTAAATCAAGACAAAAAAAAATCCAGAACAATATTTAAGTACAGTGTAACATGCTGAAATCCATCTACTGGCCATACTGCTCTTACATATCCCATCTTCGACTCATATATCTGTCCTGCTTTGCATAACATTTGCCTAGAACAAAACAAACAAAAAAAATTCTAAGAACAGGAGCCTTCCTTGGAGGCCCAGAGCCTAGTTTATGAATAAACCTGGCTAACCTAACATTTGCACTTACCCCTCCTGGTGGTTAGGATTGAAAGGTGTTTATTCTGTGCTTGAAATTGAGCTGTAATAGGATGCAGTACAATTTACCAGCCATTAAGTTGAACCATGACCACTTGCTTTTATAAAAAGCTGTATTATGGATCCCAACGTTTTAATATAAAAATTTAAATATATACATTTTCCCTGAATTGTTCCATCCCTAGCAATTCATGCTGTCTGTGTAAAAGTTAGAGCAAGGGACTCTTCCTGGAGATATCTAAGCATTAAATCCTTACCAAAATGTACCCTTTTGGGTGACAATGTCACAAATCACTGTGCTATAAAGACCAAATGCCTCTATGCCTACTCAATCACAAAATTTACCATGATTGTAGGGAAGGGGCAAGACTAGTTTCTTCATGAACACCCGTTTTATTTTAGAAAATAAAAATGCAGTGACTCTACAACTAAAGGACACAGAAAATATAGCCTTGAATCTCATCATTGAAAACCCAATTGGAGGATGTATAAAGACACTTATGCTTTCAACTGTAAAGTTAAGATGGTAACGGATTCATAATAAAACAAAATCATATATTATGAAGAGACAGCTTTAAAAGGTCAGAAACTGGGATGATTTTTGGTGCTGTATTTTAAAAGTTTCAGTATCACTTTTAATCATAAAAAAATAAATATTCATGCTCTACTGCCAGTCCTACCTAAAGGCTTCTTGAATGTAGGTGGGGAAAAAAAAAAAAATAAAATCAGCTTTTCAGCAGATAAGAAAATATTTTAAGCATGGGACATGAAACAAATTGTGGGGAAGAAGAGAATACGGGTCACTTTTCCCTGTTCCAAACCAGGCTTTAATGTTCTCATGAACCACTTAAGAGCCTAGATTTCAAGTGTACATTCATTTCAACTCTTGAAAATATAAAGGTATATGGCTATTATAGAAAGTATTTGAAATCAAATATTAAAAAGATAAAACAGCAACATTGCACATCACTGGAAAAATAAACCGGTGCATACTATTTAAAGTGCATTACTTTACGACCTACAAAAACAGACACCGCAGAAATTTATCCAAACGGTGTAACTGGTGCATACTGTAAGATTCTGCAGCTCCAAGATGAACAGCTATCTGAAAAAATAACACTAACAATAAATACAAGCAACCTCCAACCTCCTCTGAGGATCAGACTGCGACTCAGATATGTTACATTTTCTCTCAAACAATTTATTTCCATCTGCATCAAATAATAATTAATTGACTACAGCAACTGTAGTCTAACAAGTCACTGAGCACCTCATAATACCATTCAAGGATTCTGAAGCTACTTTTCGTGCTTCTTATTTCAGATTACAGGAAAAAACACAGTAGCTTTTCCACTAATATAAAATGATAATTTTGCTGAAATATGTGTAAAGAAAAAAAGCCTTATAACCAGATCATAGGTTTCTGCTTCTTTAATGTAAGACAACACCTTAAATAATTGTTTACGGCTTCAGTAATTTTCCAGGTATAATAACCTTTCCTTCTGCACTTCTCCTTTGAAATAGCCATGGGAATACAGAAGTAGTAGTTAAGAGTGCAATTAACTGTGGGAGTACATTAGGGCTCAGTCCTGTTCTCTGCTACAGCAATACATACTGTATGAGTTAAAAGTTACCTGTTAAGATTTTACAGATACATAACAATACTATACAGGAGTATAAAGCCCCAAATGCATGCCAGATAATATATTGCTTTGGTGCCCAATGACTAGATTGAATAGAATATGCTCATTACAAATACCAACAATGCAATCTAACAAATTTAGCTTATTAAATTAAAAATCTTCAGTCAGAAATAGTTGAATATACCACAGCACCACAGGACAAGGAAAGGGTCTTTGTTTTAATTTCTGGCAGAAATAGACTGCTTGATGAAACCTAAATGCTTCGACAAATCAGTTATGTTTAAAGAACTAATCCGCCACGGAAAGAAAAATAAATTTCAATCTATCAATCAGTAGTAAATCCTGTACTGCATAGAGTTACTTTGTAAGAACAAGTTTATGAAAAGGAGGAGAGAAAGAAAAAAAAGCAGCATTACTCCCCACCCCATCAGAATATAGCCACACAGGGCACAGCTGATAGTAAAGATGCTTCAATGCTATATTGTAGGACGTAAGCTAAACTGAGTATGTACAGATTGAGAAAGAAAGTGAAAAAGATCCAAATGTCCATGGAGAAAAGGAGTTTAATCTTTCACACAGGATGAGCTAACAGAAAGCTGTTGGGAAATTCTTCCTCTAGCTAAATCCCTGGCTTGGCAAGTAAAAATAAGCGGCATTGAGGACGGGTACTATGCAGGAAGTGGGGATCTATGATTCTTCAGCCATCTGAAGCAAGGAGTTGATAGCTGCATCCTTGTTCCCCCTCTGAGCTTCTAGCACTGAGCGGATTACTTCCCTGTCCATGTTGGGGAACATGTCCTGGATTGATTTCAGGTCCTCTTCATTACACAGGTGCTGAGGATTGACTGCAGGAGGTGGTATTGCCACTGGCACCATGCCTGGATTACAGACTGCAGGCATCCCTGCAGGCAAAAAACAGAAGAAAAAACCCAAAACATATGTGAGAGGGGAAGGAAATAAAAAAAAATAATCAATGATCTAAAAAAAGACAAGATTGCAGAGACTATATCTACACTGTTAGAATCAGAATACATCTTTCTAGAACAGGTTATCTGCCCAAGTTACGTTCCAGAAGTGATAAACTACAGTACGACAACAGGTGCAGCTCAATGAATCACTAACCAAACACTATGTGCACCACAGAAAGGTGTGGTTGGTCATCCCGTGTCCATGTCCCCCGCCGGTTCCCATCATACTGCAGTTCCTAGTGTATTTATGTTGTGATGACAAAGATGGTTTTACATCAGCAATATAACTAACTGGTATTTAGAAATGCAATGAATGCAATCTCCACTGCATTCAAAGGAAAGCAAAAAGTACTTAGGTCTACTAGGAGACTGGACCACATGCGTAAGTAAATTTTAAGCAAATGTTTTTCCCTGGTTAAAGTTCCATCCCGTTCAACCTGCAAAGTCACAACGTAGCAAGAGAGCAATTCCTTTTATGCCTACAGGGGTACACACTGCTTTTCTCTGTTCCTCTGCCAGAGGACAAAATTCATCTGACATTTTTCATTAACTTCTTGCATGTCTGTGTAAAATTAAAGCCCTGTCAGTTCATAAAGACAGTTTTAGAAAATGAGTTTTTTAATTCCTGTTAAAAGGAATTACTAGACAAAAGTCTCTTTTCATCACTTAACTTGTAGCATTAATTAAGTATAGATCCATTGCTGAAAAAAAATCTACCATTTATTTTTATAAAACTGAAACCAGGTAGAGTACACATCTAGAGTCTTTTGCTATTTCAGTTCTCTAAATAGTTCCAGACCCATGATTATCTTAGTCCCACACAGTTGTGTGTTAATTTTCCAGTTCTGCTGTACTGTTTCTAAGGTAGAGCAAGGAGAACTGTGTGCATCTAGATGCAAAAGTGGCACTGCTTCACACAGCAGCATGATAAAGTTTTTGCATTTGTTCTCTATTTGCTTTCAGGGATTTAACCACTGTTTCAAACACTATTTACCTGGTGATTTCTTAGAATAGTCCACAGTAATTCAAAGATCTTTCTGTATAGCAATGACCAATCAATAAGTCATCACCAAATACGTATTAGTAAAGATTTTTCTTTACACATAATGCTTTAACACCAGCCTTAATATGTGATTTCATTTCCCATTTACTATAATGAGATCCTTCTGTAACCTGTTGCAGTCAGATAGACTTAGAAAATTGCTTAGATTTTTTGTTTTGACAAATTTGTATTAGCCACCTTCCCTCTACTAGTTTTTTTAAAAAATGTGATGCACCCTGCCAGAGGCCTCCCTCCATTAGGGGTGACTCATCACTTATTTTTATGTGTTCATCAGCTTTTCAAAATACCTATTAAACCACAAGAGGACTGTCACTCTATCAGAATATCATAGCATATCAGAGTCCATAGCAAATAACATTTTCAAAATGCAGCTAAGGTGATACACAAAGACAACATCATTCTTACCCACATACTCATACACCTCTAATTTTTATGGTATGAATGAGCTTCCCCTACATAACCATGTCACCTCCTCCTAAAGTTTACCTAGTTGTTTGTTTTAAATCAGCTTATTCTAATATCCGTAGGTTTTAATCAGCTTATGCAATGGGAACATAGTTAGTTCAGAACTGTTCTTAAAAAAAGAATCAGTTTGCTATTCTCCAGGCCTCTGAAAGCGAGACTAATTAAGCAATACAGTACATACTGTGTTTGGTAAAAACATTCAAAACACAAGACTGGGAATAAATGTAATCTTACCTGCATTTTCTTACTGATGATCTTTATTTATTAAACTCTAAAATTATAATCTAAGGCTCCTTCTCCATAAAAAAAATAATTTCCTTCCCACAAAGGACAAAATCAAGCACTTTTTTCCTGCCCCCTTGTTATTGTCTCGCATTCCAACCATCTTGTGTTTTGTTAGGTTTGGGGTTTTTTCACCCTCTTATATACTCTTATCTTTATAGTCACTTAATTACCTAAATCAGTCTAGGTTCTCTGATTCTTTAAAATAAATAATTCTCAACTCCTTACACATTTGGTCTTCAAAGGCTTTGTTAGCCAACCTTATTACCAGTTCAGATTTAATATAGAATTTAAATCTCTCACATCCTCTCATTTGGGCAGACCTACCAATTTTTGGCAGAAACCTACTTTACTGTTTTACTGCAGAGATTATTTTTTTTAGGATTTTCCAAGAGTGTTTTTTGTTTTGTTTTAAAATTTGGCACACATCTCCTTGAGTAGCTAAACTTTTTTTACATAGTTCATCCTTTGTTTAACTTAAGGAGAAGAAATTAAGGTCACAGAAAGAAAGCTAAACAGGTGAACTAAAAACTATTTGTGTCACCACTATTATACATCTTCAAAATAACATACTTTTTGAACCAGGTTTCATATATTACTCAAGAGTAGGTCAAAAGCTGCTTCTCTTCTGTTGAATTCTGACTAACTGCTCAAAAAGCATAACAACTTAAAGCAGACCTACAACTGACATAATTGTCAAGTGTGCCTCTTTGCAGCCTCATCTCTCTTAGCATAGTGAGTAAAATACTAAAGTGATCAAATGTATTGCAAATATATTATACTACTTCTATTGAGACTCAACATCTAAAAAAAAAAAAAAAAAAGGAAAGGGCAAATTCAATACTTACCTTGTCTCTTCAAGATTTTCTTTAACCTGTAACTACTTAATCAGAAATGTCTATGCTCACTAACTTGCATAAGTATTTTAGCATCACAGTGATTATCTTTTTTCTATCAGCTTTAAAAATACTATATTAAAATTCACATTCAAGGTTGGATCAGCTAAATCCATCTTAACTTACATCAAAACTCTGGCTGACAAGGTACTGTAACTGAATATTTTTGTGACCGTGTGCATTTCAATCTTGATTTTACCCGATATACTCTTTGCTATTTCTTTCCTCGACTTGGACTTCTGTCCTATCTGAAGGGATGCATTACTGAATTGTAAGCACCTCTGTAGTTACCAATGTTCTCTAATTTTGATTTTAAAATTCCCCTTGTAATCACCTTAAGTTTTACTAGAAGCAAAAAAGGAACATAGATGCTTTAAGTCTAACGTACAGGTTGCATCTATTCAAAAAGGTTCACGGTGGCAACTAAAGATATGTCCCTCTCACAATGAATTTATTGCCTTCACACTGGCATCATGTCTCTGCCCAGCCATTTGCATCACACCACTACAAAGGGTATCTATCGTCTCTTCTGCAACAACCTAAACTTTAGCTCTAGACCTTCTTATGCCATTTAGTATTCCCTGGAATTCTCTCTGGCACTGTGTGTCTGAATGTCAGGTTTGCCAGACCACATGTGCACCCTAGAGGCAAACTCCCGTGCAGTCCTCACCAATGCTGCAAATACACTTTACCCAATCATCATACCCAGCAGTATTTCAGATTCCCACTTTTATAGCTTCAACAAGCCTCAACTCATTCATTCTTCACGCTTCCTACAAGCAGTCTAGGCATTTACAAGAGGTGAAAAAAGACCTCAAAAAATAAAGTTGCAAAGTACCTGAAAGAACAGAGCAATAGAAGGTATGCTTACTTTTCCCAAAACTTAATATTCAATCTATACACATACCAATTTAAAGAGTACCTTGGCTTTTTGCTTTCTCCCACACTCAGGCTAAAAGCATCCATACTTTCTGACTTACAAAATAGCAAGCAAGGCTTAAGCATAATTGTAAAGAACTATATACTAAAATTTAGCAAATACACACACATATATATGTAGTCATTAGAGAAAATTATAATAAACTTCAAAATGATCCATGTTCAGTAAAAAGTTTCTTTACGTATTAAGCACCTTATTTCACGAACAGGTAAAAACTGAAACTAAACCACTAAGAATCCACTATAAATGGAATTGCACGCTCCTGTGTTGCTCTCAGATATTAGGTAAGTGTTATATAAATCAGAAGAATGGAGCACTGTTTTCCAATTCAGTGACATGACAACTGCAAACATGCTGGCAAAAGCAGTGACATTCCAATACATGAAACGAGTATGTACAATAGCAAGTCAATTGCTAGGAGCAGCAATGGAAGCATCAAAGCAGCATTAACAGGGCAAACATTTTCTAACTGCACACAAGGTATTACACACTTTTAATTTTATTTTATGGTTCAGTCAAGTGCCCTAGGTTTAATTTCTTAACTCACTATTATTCTATCCCACGCATAGACCCTTTTAGAGTAAACTTCGGAAGCACCTCAGCACAAATTTTCATTTAAAGGAAGAAATCAGTACCACCTTTTTTAAAAATACAAATAGGTCTTAATGCTATTTGCTTCTGAAAAAAAAAAAAAATCAGTGCTAAAATATGCATGCCAACACCTCATTTTTTTTTTTAAAAATGTTGCTTACAAACTACTGGAAAAGTGAAGCCTATGGACCCACAGAAAAATCCACTGCTCTGAATAAACCAAATATGTTGCAACAACCACATCAGTTTTATTTACAGCATCTTTCTGAAATTCAGAGCATCAAGAAATGACATTTTGTCTCACAAGGAGTAATTCTAGCATTTTCTGAACATACTTGATTGAAAGGCTGAGCCATTTTTTGTTAACGATCAAGATCTGAACGATATGCAGTAATGCATGGTCTTCAAAGTGACTTATTTCTGCACTGTCCACGTCCTTCATAAACCTGTTATTTTATAGAATCATAGAATGGTTTCAGTTGGAAGGGATCTTAAAGATCATCTAGTTCCAATCCCCTGCCATAGGCAGGGACACTTTCCACTAGATCAGGTTATTCAAAGCCCCATTCAACCCGGCCTTGAACACTTCCAGGGATGGGGCATCCACAACTTCTCAGGGCAACATGTTCCAGTGTCTCACCACCCTTACAGTAAAGAATTTCTTCCTAATATCTAGCCCAAATCTACCCTCTTTCAGTTTAAAACTGTCACCCCTCGTTCTATCACTAAAAGACCAGTGCTTTTATCAAAGTTAAGGATGTCACGGTATCTTTGCACAATTCAAAATTAAAGGTGTCATAGTAAAGTAAGTCTACTTGAAGGAAAATTGATTTCCTGTACCATAATTTGCCTTTAGAGTTCAAGTCAGATGCTTAACTTGACTTAGATCTAAAACAGATGTTCGTGAAAGATAACTTTTTTTGTCAGTGTGTATCTTTTTGAAAAAAGGCTTATTTGAAGATTAACAGAAGGCAATTGGCAGGCTGTCTTCTCAATGTCATTGCAGAATTGAGTTCTTCGCTTCCAAATTTACAGAAGTCATGACATTATCTGCTTCTCCCCAAACCCTGCTTCTCCCTAAACGCTGCAGTAACAGAACAACTACAAGACTGGAAGTTTCTCTTCTATGAAACCAGTACTATCACCTAGAATAGCTCACCGACATACAACAGTATCAGAATATTAACATCGCATTTTATCCATCAACACCACTATCACCAATTACTTTAATCATTACAGCTTGAAGCTGAACAAATGTCTTTAAAGATTTTCCAACAGGTTAGAAGGGCTTTAACAACTTCCAGGAGATGCATTAAATTGTTCTATTGTGACATCCAAGTGGCAATACCTTGTGATACAGTCTGCTGTAGCAAATAAAGCTGTTGAGATAAGTTCATGCAAAGACTCTTGAGTCAATGACCATGGGAGTGAGAAAAGAGCTTGGAAACTTACCGAGAGCAAAGTACTCAAGCCCTAAAGATTGGTGAAAATGAAGGGGCAAGGGGAAAGGAATAAGACATGGGAAAGAAATATTAATCTATTTTTAAGAGGAAATGAAGCATTTCTCTTCAAAAGGTGAAAGCTGGATAAACTGAGGAAATTGGGTAAAATCTAAACTACCTAATATAAAAACCTAAATGCTGATAGGATTCAGCCTCCCAATTAATTTGCTTCAGCGCTCTGAACAAGTTTCCCAAATATGCTGTTTTCACAGAAGTAACAATTAGAGGAAATGTTTTCAAAATAAGTAAGCCACCACATGTTTGCAGCAAGGATTACATTATATAGCCCACAAAGGACAACATACATCCACGGTTTTCTGCACAAATACCAATAACATCACAAACTAACCCATGAAACTCAACACAGACACATAAAGGAGTAATGTACATACGCACACAACTTTGCCTCGGTGAAAAATGATATTCTGGACTCTGACAGAGCCTTGAGACACATGGGTTTTTTTAACCTACTTTTTATATACAGGTGTTTATAAGCTAAGTACAAACAGATTTCCTATTTGTCCCATGAAAACTTAGCTGATAAGAAATATAGCTTGCTTCACTGAACTAACTTCTTTTGGCTTACTCTTTGATACACTACCAAGAAGATCAGCTTGCAGTGTAAGCAACCAGTATACCACAATATTCTACAGCCTAAATTAAGTATTCTTTAGAAAAAGAAATGGTAACAGATGGCCAATAAACTCAACTTTTAGAAGAGCAACAGGACTAAAGTTCAAATTTTCCCAAAGCCAATCCACAAATATCATCTATGGCAGCTACAGTTCGTAGCAATTAGTGCCATTGTCAGAAGTTTTTAATTTTCAAAACTTTTGAAATTAATTAACATGGTGCAAGAATACTTTATGGCCATATCTGCTTTCATCACAAGTCTGTGACATCTACCATCAAGTGTGAGGAAAAAAGCATTACTTGTATTCGCATTTCAAGCTTCATCTGCTTACCACAATGACTACCTGCTTGCTACTACTATTTACCTCTGTATGATAGAGATACACATAAGAGGAATTAGTTGCTTCAACCCTTATTAGGTTAGTTACATATACTAAGTATTGAATAGAAATTTTCTGTTACAGAAAAAACAGCTTGGCCTTTGTGACACAGCTAAATTTGACTTAACACCATACCTCTTCAAAGCGCAATTATTTTGGACAGTTAAGAAATAACTGTTAAATTGTTTGGATAAGCATTTTAGTCTGCCTGATGTATTTCCATCATAGATAAGACTTAGATTCTAACAGCCTGGCCCAACAGCAGAATCTCCTCGATTTCATATGTAATAAACTATTCAGTGCTGCTCTTCCACTCTGCTGAAGGGAACAAATAGAACTTGCTTATTGACTACAGTCATTTAACTGGACAGGTAAAAAACCCGAACTAAGAAGATGGGAAGAAGGTAAACATATTCCTGTGGAGCAACCTGATGTACTACCATTACTCTTCTAGAGGCAGTCTCAAATAGAGACAAAAACTTGTAGAGTGTTCCAAAGAAAGTGTACCAACTGTTCCCCAGAAGATACAATCAATTCAGATGGGCAGGGAAGGCCAGTAGTTTGCATGCACCCTTCTGAAGGAGTTTACAGAATCCAGGAGGAGCATCTAGTTCAGTATATAGAAAACATTCTGACAATACTCCATGTCTTCCGAGATGCACTATTGGTTCCTTTTATAATGTGAAATTACTTCAATTTCATTACTTTGTAATGCTTTAAAAATACAAGTCATAGACTCAGGAAGAATTTTTAATACAGAATATTATAATAGCATTAATTAAAACAAACATGCTGAATCTCTGCAGAAGGGCAATGTCCCAACATATAGATGAATAAAATTGTTACACAAAGGCAAGTTTTTATATGTTAAGATGTCAGGCATTAATTCCACTTACTAAGTATTAGTTATTTCTTCACTTGTCCCAGTAGATTTAATAAGAACTACCGAAAATATTCTCAAGATAAATGTAGAATTTACAGAACACCAAGGTCTGAACATCAATACACACCACTGCACTAGTTTTTCAACTTTGAAGAGTTTTAGCTTTACAGTTCTATGTCTAGTTTCAATTATACTGGAAACTAGTCTTCATTTCTACTGTCTGTACTCTGACTGGTATAGTAATTTTGCAATATAAATATTCTCATTTTGATCTGTTAAAAAAAAAATTCTATAGCACTTTCACTTACATCGCTATATGTACCACCCCAGCTATTGTTTTTCTTTTAACCACACACAAGATAACTATGTTTGAAGTTCACTAACTGCTTCAGTATATAGCAAAAAAGATACAGCATCTAATTCAAACACAGAAAAGCTACACAGAAGTCTGGCTTACACAACAGAATCACACTTCAAGGTGCATGCACAAGTTGAAACTAGTCTGTTATCAAAGAAAGGAAGAATTAAATACTAAGAATTAAGCTATAGAGATAAAAGCACTTTAAAAGAAGCAAACTGCCTGTTCTCAGAGAATAAAAGTATGTAATCAAACTTTTCCACATTTTGCTCTAACTTAACTCTACAAAAATGGAAAAGGAAGTATGATTAAGTTACACATCCAGTCTTCTGTTGAGGAGGTTTGTTTTCACAGAGAGTAAAATTTTAAATTCAATCAAAAATGAGTCTTTAAAAAAATTATAAAATAATCTGTTGTGTCAGCCCTTAGCGCTGCAATTATGTCCCACAGGCTCTATTGCTCACACACTTGTATGCAATGACATTCAAAATATGTAAATTTATATCCTATTTTCCATAAAAAGTACATATATTACTGAATAAACATCCATACCAAAACCTGAAGCTTTTAACAGCTGTAAGTGAAACACACACAAAAAACCCAACCAAACCTTACTTACCAGTTGTCTAAGGACAAATTCAAGCTTGTTTACATACTTTGAGCTTTTAATCTTTGATGGAAAAATTACAAAACCTACCTTAACACGTCTTTCTAAACAAGTCCAAAACTTCCTTTGCACAGACTAAGAGAACTGACAATACCTGCTTTAGCTCTTCATGATGCATATACATAACTATCTCAGAGCTCCCTAACATTTTTCATTCACTGCGATACACACTTCACAACCTGTGTAGCAAGTTTCCAACAAAGCACCTTCAAAGACCACAGAAGAGTCAATCCCTTTACAGGCTATTTAAGCTGCAATTCTGATAGCAGAAGTCATTTGGTGCACTTTCTGAAGTCTGAACAGTTTCACATGTGGATTGCCACTATTTAAATAAGCACACATTATATTAGAGTGCAGCCTGCTAGATATTTAGTTACTCAGTGACCTCACATAAGTCTAAAATAAATACTCAAAAAGAGAAGCCTCCAAGCTACTGGTTCCAACTTGATAGTCATTTCAATCCAGTTAATCAAACTCACAGATCACCCCTAAACAGGGTACAAGACTGAAAGCAGACCTAGCCTTAATTTGCTCACTCTTCTCCTCCCATAAATGTATCATGGGAAAAGTTGTCACAGACAAAATCATATATAGCTTCCTTTACATTCCAAAAAACAGGAGAAATTTGGTAGTTATTTCTTTAAAACCCTTCATCTGGAACTTTTAAGAGTCTTCAAGAAAACATACCTGCTATAGGCACATATCCAACTCCTTGCTGATATACAGTGGGCATCAGGACCACTGGCTGAGGCTGCATCATCATGGCAGCTGGTAAAGACTTGACACAAAGAGCACAAATCAGAACAGATTAGAACTACTCAAGAAATAGAAAAAAAAAAAACTAAACCAGCAATTAAAACAGCATTTACAAAAAAATCATCACACTGTAAATCCATTTTCCATGTTCAATATTACAATACAACTGTACTAAGTGCTAATCTATATTAAGCAGAATCTCTAGCAAATTAACTGAACTACCATCCTTTTAAATGACAATTAATTTGCCTGTAAATCAATATAAACACATCGTGTCAAACTAGCCTTTTGCAACAGTTTGATAAAATTTGCAACCGAAATTTTGTTACTGAAGTGAACTATTTTAAAATAGGGGTTTAATCAGCTTTCATGCCTTATTCTCATGAAATGTATATACAACATATTCATTGTAAATGGAAGCTTAGAGTAAACCTGCATTTTATTAAATGTAGTACACTGCTCCTAGAAGGAAATTTTAGTTCAAATCAACCATTTTTGAGGTAAACCAGTACTCTAAACAAAATATCAGTTTAACTCCATTCCCTTTTACTACCACAATTCTTCAGTTTGATCCTGGAAAATATTAAAAGGTCAGATTCAGTGTATAATACGTTCATGGGCAGACAGTAATTACAAACTCATTTATCTTACAGGTAATAGAACAACTGTTCACATGTGGGGCACGTGAATTTGAAACAGCAGTGAACATCTGTTCCCAGTTGTGCACTCAAAACCAACTTGGTGTGGTACAGTGGAAGTACTACAACAATCACAGGTGTGGTACAAATGGAACTACTTCTTCAATCTAAAATCTCTCCTCCCACCACCCAAGAAGCTTCTGTCCCTTCCTCCTCCCAACCCAAACTTGGCTTACCGTGTATGACATAACCAGATTAATCATTCCTTCCTTGTCATCACCCTGCCTTCCGCTCAGGCTATACCATTCATCCTCTACATTTCCTTGTTTCAGAGACTCAGGAATTGTAATGTGTGTCCAAGCGATGCGGTCATCCATTGAAAAGGCCCGCTGGAATATAATTTAAAAAACATTGAGTTAATTGTCCTGAAAAAAAAAAAAAAAATCTTAAAATTATTTTTGACTAACACTTCCTTCAGTTTTATGCTATTTCATTTTGCCAATTTTAAAGTTATTCATTTTGAAACTACTAAAGTGTCAGTAAATATTTTAGCCATCTCTTTTCCAACAAGGATGAATGATGCTTTAAGTGGAATTATAGATTGATAACAGATATTTAATAGTAAGAAATTGAAAACCTGAAGCAGAACACTTCTAGAAATACAACATACTAATATCAACATAGTCTGTGAATCTAGTGACATCATATCAGAGGCCATTAAATGACTGTAAACAGCTTCTGTTTACCCTACTACTACAGACTGTGAACTCCAGTAATTCAAGAGCAGATACAAATACTGATCTGCCACCCCTGTTGCAGCAATGGAACAGATACTTCAACCAGTCAACTAAACCCACAAAATGGCATCCAAAAGCCTCACTTGTGTAATGACCACACAGCTGGTGCAGTGCCAAGTTTTACTACACACAGGAAAAAAGGCAAACCACAGACTTTAGCCTCAGCTGTAGCCTCTTCGTTTAAAGGCCAGGTTGGATGGGGCTTTGACCAACCTAGTCTAGTAGAAGGTATCTTTGCCCATGGCATGGAGGTTGGAACTAGATAATCTTCAAGGTCCCTTCCAACTCTAACCATTCTGTGATTCTAAATTGTTCCAGAAGGAATGTTTGTGCTAACTCAAAGTCAATATCTTGAACTGGAACAGCTGATATGCAGGCACATATTCCCTGCTGCCAACAGTAACAGTATCTAGTAGAAGAACATTCTAGAATTCAAGACAGTACTCTTCTAGAAAAGCTTTGTAGAGCAGATTACCTACTAGAGTTGTTAATCCGATCCATTCAATCTCTAAGAAAATGAAATTATTCAGAGGTTAGGTCTTTATTGCCACTGTGTCTTAAGCAAAGCAGACAAGAGCCTATATGCCCACTTGGAATGAAATTCAGGCAAGTATAGATTACATTACGTCTCCGCTAATAAATCCTAGTGACTACGCAGTCTATATTTGACAGTTTTATTCTCAGCATTTCCAAGCTTGGGAAAGCGGATCCAAGGTCCTCCTGGGTTAGAATAATACTGAAGAATTTCTGAGTAAAACAGCATTGTATAAACAAGCTATTTATAATAGGGATAGTACAGAATATAAGGCTGCAGGGCATTTTGATAGGAAAGAGGAGCTTAAATGCCACTCAGATATTTTTGTTTCTCCTCCTTTGGAGGGAACCCTGCTAATGCCCCTTATCAGATACCAAAGAAAAAGTAATAGCTCTGACATTATTGGGGAAGAGTGAAGCCTTAAGCATTGCTGCTCTTAGGATTCTGAAAAACTTTCATCATCTCCCAGAGAGCACAGCTAAGACACAGCCTTTGGTAACTCAACCTTTTTTTGCAAAATTCCACCCAAACCTCAGTCCAAACAGGAGATTGGGGGGGGGGGGGGGGGGGGGGGGGGGAATAAAAATAGTAGTTCTGACCTCATCAAATATCTCTAGATAAAAAGAGTCCACACCCGGGGGAACGGTGCACTGAATAACTTTGTTCCAGCGGGGGTTCTTAGCTCCATTATGTGCTGTTGGAGTTTCATACACAGCATACCCCAGCCGTATTCGACAATATGGATCCATGCGGGTCATTCCATAGTTCTTTGCCAATTTTGCCTAGAAAAAAAGAAAGCCTATAAGCGTATAATATTTACATTAACTTCAGAAGTTAATTACTATTAGTTCACAAAGAGAATCAGATATTGAACAAAGGACTAGATTCAATTATGAGGTAGACAAAAAACAAAAAAAAGAAAGCCAGCATTCGGATTAAAACATAATACAGCCAATGAGACCATTAAATGTCTGGGAGAACTTTAAAAGAGAACCTCTTTTTAACCTGTCTGTTGTAGAAAATATACATCTTCAACATAGCTAAGTTACTCCATACCAAACCAAAAGATACACGACTGCAAGGCAATAGTAATAAGTTCACTTTATATCTAGGTATCTGCTCTCCAATATAAAATCAGAAACAATGTGATGGGTAGCCTGTCCCCTTTCACTTTAGTACTTCTAAAGAATGAAATACAGAAATCCAGTAGTTTCAAGAATATCACACAATACAGGGGCAGGGGGCAGGCAGGGGGGTTGGAACTCGATGACCTTCAAGGTCCTTTCCAATCTAAACCATTCTATGATTCCATGAAAAGTACAAACTGTAAAAGCAGTTCAACTGAGGTAAAATCTAGTAGATCATACTTTTGAAAGTGATTAAAAAACTTACTTAATTCAGTGGGCATCTTACAATCTACATTACTATAAAAACAGATGCTGTATTGAATCAGAAGATATCTAATTTACTTGTTCTGTAACACCAGAGGAACAGAACAAAGTAAGTTAGTGACACTCCTGAAAAAAACCCTGAGTACTGTTGCACAGCTATGCCAAAGCAGAAATCAGACCTTTTGGAAGAGCTGTTTCTCTGACCTGTACTAAGCAGCCTATAGTTCTTTTTATAGTAAGACAAGTGACAAAATATGGTGCCTAGGATGCCTCCCACTTACTGGACATTTAAAGAACTGGAACAGTTGAGACTTGCATAAGATTTAGTCACAAGGGCTGCAGCTCTGGCCAGGAAAGCCCTTTTCTCCTTGAGTAATTCATACAATGGAGCTTGAGAGAAATGTCTCAAACTGTTCCTTGTAAAAGCAGGCTTAACAATTAAAGTAGCACCTAAATTATGCACTCTCTAGACTCTGAAGTCCCCATATTAAGCAGCTTACCAGACAACTTCACTAAAAGAAAAAGTGCATATAAATTCTCCCTCTAGTAATTTAAGAAGAACAATGAACCGTGCTTGGACAAACTCACCACCGTTCTTACGTATCTGCAAGGGAGAAAAAGCAGTAAATTACCTTCCAAAAGATATTTTCTGATCTTCCACCAGTTTCTCAGTAACAAAATTAAGGCATGTTGCTCTATATACTTTATCAACACATATTTAAATACAAAAGACTTCAACTAGCATTTCACATTACACAGGTTAACTATGCCAAGTCTCCTATCCAGAGTGCCACATGCCTCAATATGCAGCCAAGATTCACAGAATTTTCAGAGTTGGAAGGGACCTCTAGAGATCATCTAGTCCAACTCCCCTGCTAAAGCAGGATTGCCGAGAGCACATTACTCAGGACTGCATCCAAGCGAGTCTTGAAAATCTCCAGAGAAGGGGACTCCACAACCTCCCTGGGCAGCCTGTGCCAGTGCTCTGTCACCCTCAGCGTAAAGAAGTTTTTCCGTGTATTTGAACGGAACTTCCTACGTTCTAACTTGTGCCCATTACCCCTCGTCCTGA
Organism: Vanellus vanellus; assembly: GCF_965231255.1. Classification (NCBI taxonomy): domain Eukaryota; kingdom Metazoa; phylum Chordata; class Aves; order Charadriiformes; family Charadriidae; genus Vanellus; species Vanellus vanellus. The sequence goes on along the minus strand of NC_138911.1, from coordinate 18,923,348 downwards.
CACTGGGAACCATTGAAAAGAGCCTGGCTCCATCCTCCTTCAACCCACCCTTTAGATACTTGTACGCCATAATAAGGTCTCCCCTCAGCCTTCTCTTCTCCAGGCTAAAGAGTCCCAGCTCTCTCAGCCTTTCCTCATAAGGCAGATGCTCCAAGCCCTTAATCATCTTAGTTGCCCTTCGCTGGACTCGCTCCAGCAGTTCCCTGTCCCTCTTCAACTGGGGAGCCCAAAACTGGACACAGTATTCCAGTTGTGGCCTCACCAGTGCAGAGTAGAGGGGGAGAATGACCTCCTTCGACCTACTGGCCACACTCTTCCCTATGCAGCCCAGGATTCCATTGGCCTTTTTGGCAACAAGGGCACATTGCTGGGTCGTGGATAATCTACTGTCTACTAGGACCCACAGATCCTTCTCCTCAGAGCTACTTTCCAACAGGTCCGCCCCTAACCTATACTGGTGCTTTACATTCTTCCTCCCCAGGTGCAGGACCTTGCACTTGCTTTTGTTGAACCTCATTAGGTTCTTCTCTGCCCAGCTCTCCAGCCTGTCCAGGTCACGCTGGATGGCAGCACGGCCCTCTGGGGTGTCAGCCACCCCACCCAGTTTGGTATCATCAGCAAACTTGCTGAGGATACACTCTGTCCCCTCATCCAGGTCATTAACGACTATATTAAACAAAATTGGACCGAGTATTGACCCCTGGGGGACACCACTGGTTACAGGCCTCCAACTAGACTCTGTGCCGCTGATCACAGCCCTCTGAGTTCTGTCCCGCAGCCAACTCTCAATCCACCTCGCTGTCACCTCATCTAGTCCATAATTCCTCAGCTTCTTAATGAGGATGTTATGGGACACAGCGTCAAAAGCCTTGCTAAAGTCAAGGTAGATGACATCCACGACTCTCCCCTCATCCAGCCAACCAGTTATAACATCATAGAAAGCTATCAGATTGGTCAAGCATGATTTACCCTTGGTAAATTCATGTTGACCACTTCCAATAACTTCCTGTTCCTCAACGTGTTTGGAGAGGACATCCAGAATGAGTCGCTCCATTACTTTCCCAGGGACAGAGGTGAGACTAACTTGTCTGTAGTTCCCTGGGTCCTCCTTCTTGCCTTTTTTGAAGATCAGAGTGATGTCAGCCTTCCTCCAGTCCTCAGGCACCTCTCCTGTTCTCCATGACCGTTCAAAGACGATGGAGATTGGTCTAGCAATAACATCCGCCAGCTCTCTCAGCACTCGCGGATGCATGCAATCAGGGCCCATGGACTTGTGAATGTCCAGCTTGGCCAAGTGGTCTCTGACACGGTCCTCCTCAACTGAGGGAAAATCTTCCTCTCTCCAGACCTTCCCCTTTGCCTTCAGAGTATGGGATTTGTGAGGGACAGCTTTAGCAGTGAGGACCAAAGAAAAGAAGGCATTCAGTAACTCTGCCTTCTCTGTGTCTTCCACCACTAGGGCACCTGTCTCATTCACCAGTGGGCCTACATTTTCCCTAATCTTCCTTTTTCTATTGATATACTCAAAGAATCTTTTCTTATTGTCTTTAAACGCAGTGGCCAAGCTGAGTTCTGATTGAGCTTTGGCCCTTCTCATTTTCCCCCTACATAGCTTTGTTATATCTTGATAGTCCTCATAAGTTGCCAACCCCCTTTTCCAGAGAATGTAAACTTTCCTTTTTTTCCTGAGGTCCAGCCAAAGTTCTCTATTTAGCCAGGCTGGTCGTCTTCCCCGTCTGCTCGTTTTTCGAGACAAGGGGATGGCCTTCTGCGCTTTTAAGAGCGCCTGCTTGAAGTATGCCCAGCCTTCCTGGGCACCTTTGCTCTTCAAAACTGCCTCCCAAGCGACACTCTCAACCATGCCCCAATGCTTCCCACAACATTCTTGCATAAACTCTCAGACAGGTACAGAAGACTATCTCTTGGGACACCACAGGGTTGTACTGCCATTCAGAAGGACCTTGACAGGCTGGAGAGGTGCATAGACAGGAATCTCATTCAACAAATGAAAATGTTCTGCCCCTGAAGTAGAATAACTGCAAGCACTACTACAAGCTGTGGGCCAACTGGCTGGAGAGCAGCTTTGCAGAGGAGCTGGGGATCCTGGTGGACACCAAGTTGGAAATGAGCCAGCAATGCGCCCTTGCAGCAAAGGAGCCATCTTCTTCATAAATACCTCACGACAGGGACTACTTGTTGATAAGATTCCCCCTTAAGACTGTTGCCCAGCTGCCTCAGCCTTTCCTTGTATATAACATCCTCATTAATTCTTGATTAAGGGACTGGCCAGGTCAGAGGGAGGGTAGGGGTGGGATGTTTATTGTTTATTTTGGACAAAATAAACTCCAGAGGTCCCCTCTAACCTCAACTACCCTGTGCTTCTATAACAGGTGGTTACATCCAGCCATGGCATCAAGAACAGCTATTAGGCTTTATTCTTCAAGCAAGATAAATGTTTTTCTTGTGTGCACAAGCACCTAAAAATAAACGAGAATTGAACCTGATAAAGACCAGTATCAACTCCATCATTTCACACATCCAAACAGGAATCTGGATGTTTCTTTACCTAGCCACTCAAAGCGAGATGCAAAACTCCTTCTTCAACACTGTACTGCCTGCCCCCTTATCTGCTCCAGGAACTTCTACCATCTATAACTGATTGGACCAACATCTCGTGACAAAAAGAACTTTCAGCTGTCCAAGGAAATAGAAAAAGATGAACAACCTATGGAGTAGCATGCAAGTTGGTAGAAACTGCTAGAAAGTTAAGAGAGACATAGCATGTTGATAAATGTTTTGTTTCCTCATAGGACTGAGGTTTAACCTGAATCACCTACTTCTAGCTCTAGAAAAAAAATTATACCAAAGCTTCTACAACTATGCTCTAGAAGTGATAACAATTTTCTGCTCTTCAAAGTTGCAGAAGCAGCTTCCAATCTTACACTTTCTGAACACCTCAGGACTGAAGAACTCTTCAGAACTGGAAAGAGGGATGCAACTGAATGCAATGAATGAGTTCAAGTGTCTAGACCTTAGAAGTAATAAACTTTGAAACAGCATTACCCCCAGTTTTCAAAGGAAGGATGCTGGCTGTGAAGGAACAAACTGACCAGTGAAAGACATAGAAAGGAAGGATAACTGCCTCCTTTCCTGAAAGACCCTATATAGGTTTACTCCCCAATAAGGACCTCACCATGGAAGCTGTAACCATACGTGTACTATTCCAGGGTTGGTGCTAAAGCTGAGGTTAAATAGCTCCTTGGTATGTTTTTTGAAAACAGCACTTGTAAATAGATGAGGTGTGTTAAGTTAATATGAAGGACATTTGACATGCTGATGTAGATACACAGAATTTTGTTAAGACAGGCAAGTTTTAAAACCTGAAGTCTTATGCACATTGAATGCTGTAATACAGTACTGCCAAGAGATAAAAGAAAGGATAACAAGGGAAAAGAGAAAGCAGAAAATAAAGAGCTAGGACTACGCACTTGTGATTAATAAGAAAACCTGCAGAAAGCACTAGGAAAAACAGCAAATGCACTAGAGGAAATGAGGATGGAACAGAGCAGTCACTTAAGGGAAAGCACATAAGGCAACCGCAGTTCCCTACAATGTTCTCAAAATTGCTAATGTCTTCCAACACTGTTTCTACAGGAAGCCTTAACAGAAGTTTTCAGAGAAAACTGTTCACTGCAAAAAAAACCCCGAACATGAGTTTACTTGATTATGTGCTATAATAGCACCATTTACAAGAAATTGCTGCACCATGCACGATGGAGCTATGGATGAAACTGGAAAAAAATGCTGATGTACAGAAACTTCAAAAATTACTCATTCTATCTATACAAGTAATTTAATAACTCAAATTCCAACATAAAATCTTTTTGTGTCCACCAATCAAAACATATTAATTGCATTAATTACAATTACTTAATTGTACAAAGACAGTACTATTTATACCTGTACTACAGTAATGCTGAGTCTGCCTACTGTACCCATTGCTCCTCCATACTGCAGCTGCTGAGCTGCCTGGGCATCCAGCTGAATTTGCTGTTGCTGCTGAGTTGGGGTAATGCGAAGAAAATCTTGAGGAAGCTCACCAACATACACCTTAAAAAAGAAAAGAAAAAAAAACAACATTAAAATTCAAGTCATCCACTTTCAGAAGGAAAAAGACAGATGAATATAAATCAAAGAAAAGCTTAGCAAAAACATTCAGCGGAATTTAGTCTAGTTTTGACAGCAAAAACAAAGAACTAATTAAATGACAAAACTGCCAACTCGCGTAGAGAATGTTCTCATACTCACTTTCAAATACACTAATTTTCAACATAAGCCTCTGGAACAAAGTAGTACATACAGAGACAAATGTTTAGTTGCAGAGCAGCCTTAAGTAGTCCATACAAAAGTCAGAGCTACCAAGTTTTACATTCCATTCACATAGACATTTAATAGCACCCAGCTCTTTCACTTATTCATCACTCATGTTGTATCCAATCATTCCTGTGACAAGACACAGCATCCTGCTCTCATCTGAAAGGGTCACTTTCAAAGTCACCTTCAAGACAGATCATAAAGACAATGTCTCCTATGAACCAAATCCTTCAATGTAACAAAGATCATAGAATGGTTTGGGTTGGAAGGGACCTTAAAGATCATCTAGTTCCAACCCTTCTGCCATGGCCAGAGACACCTCCCACTAGATCAAGTTGCTCAAAGCCCCATCCAACCTGGCCTTGAACACCTCCAGGGATGGGGCATCCACAACTTCCCTGGGCAACATGTTCCAGTGTCTCACCAGCCCCACAGTAAAGAATTTCTTCCTAATATCTAACCCAAAACTACCCTCTTTCAGTTTAAAACTGTTACGCCTTGTCCTATCACCACACTCCCTCATAAGAAGTCTCTCCACCTTTTCTGTAGGCCCCCTTTAAGTACTAGAAGGCTGCTATAAGGTCTCCCCAGAGCCTTTTCTTCTGCAGGCTGAACAACACCCACTCTCTCAGCCTGTATTCATAGGAGAGGTGCTCCACTCCTCTGCCTCTGGTCATCTTTATGTCCCTCCTCTGGACTTGCTCCAACAGGTCCATGTCCTTCTTATCTTGGGTGTCACAGAGCTGGATGCAGTACTCCAGGTGCAGTCTCAGGAGAGCAGAGTAGAGGTGTAGAATCACCTCCCTTGACCTGCTAGCCATGCTTCTTTTGGTGCAGCCCAGGATGTGGTTGGCTTTCCAGACTGTGAGCATGCATTGCTGGCTCACATTGAGCTTTTCATCCCCAGGTCCTTCTGCTCAGGGCTGCTCTCAACCCATTCTCCGCCCAGCCTGTATTTGTGCTTGGGATAGCCCCGACCCACATGCAGGACCTTGCCCTTGGCCTTGTTGAATTTCATGAGGTTTGCACAGGCCCACCTCTCAAGCCTGTCCAGGTCCCTCTGGATGGCATCCCTCCCCTTCACCGTGTTGACCACACCACACAGCTTGGTGTCATCGGCAAACGTGCTGAGGGTGCACTCAATCCCACTGTACAGGTCTCCAAAGATATTAAGACAGTACCGGTCCCAGTACTGACCCTTGAGGAATGCCACTCCGACATTGAGCCATCGACCACAACTCTTTGAGTGTGATCATCCAAAGATGCCGTAATGCTTTTCCAATGTTAAGCATGGCTGGCCTACAACTAACCATGGGGACAATTTGGGGACAAAATCCTACCATAGTCAAAATAATAATAGAGTAATTAAAAATCTGGTCTATCACAAGAACAAACCATGACAAAAAAATTCAAAGTAGAAAAATCTTAGAGGAACTCTGCCACGTGCCAATATGAATCAGCAGTCAGCATGTTTTTACTGCTAGCTTTACAGTAAAAGAAAAGAAAGTGTCTATTGCTGTAATTCAACAACTCAGGTTGTTTCTAGGTTTTAAACGCTAAGCGAACATTATCAATAATACATTTAGAGAGATCATCACATTAAAATAACAAGCATACTAAAATGATATTTTAAAAAGCAAATAAAGTGGCATAGAAAATTTATAATTAAGCTGTACTCATTTCTGTTGTCTATAGAGTTGCTTAAATATTTAATAGAGAACTGCCCACCACATCAAGACAAAAGACAGTGCAATTCTTTATGTTGCTATTGCAGGCAAGATTACTCAATCTTGTATTTGGCAGATGTATGCCTACAGAACATACTTTAAAAAGTTAACAGGCCTCTAGGACATAGCTTTTGACAATTAGACAGCACTTGCATGCCAAGATTGCATCTTGGAGATAGCAACAGTCATACAAAGTGTGATTTGGCAAGAGCTGCAATTTCTGTCTGAGCGCCTCAGGATCCTGGCAACAGTAGGTGCTACATGCCAGAAAGGAAGTTTATCAAAAAAGCTAAGGAGGAAGTACTGAATGCTTGCTGCTAGGCCATTGGGAGGGAGGGAAAAGAGGGAATCAGTTTTCTTTACAAGCATGTTAAAATTTTACAATTACGATCTTAATTAGCTTAAGTTTTAAACAGGGTGGGAGGGAGGGAAGAGGGGCATTGAGGGAGAAGACGAAGCTAAAAGATAGTGCTAATATTAAAGGAAAGCTTATTTAAGTTAGGCTGAAAATTAGACAGGGTCTTGTAACAGCATTATAAAAAAGGAACTACTTTTAAAATAAAACATAATACATCTAGCAAAGATTTGAAATGGCACAAGAATTAGTAAAGCAATGACATTTACAACACAGCAGGTCCTCTCCAATCCTTGACCACCAGGAAGTTTAAAATCTGGTATTATTAGCATCTCTAAGAATAGACATCATAAAAATTTCCCATAGTCAGAAGTGGTGACTGCAGCCCTAAATTTACATGGACTTTGGAAAGCTTAATTCATTCACAAAGTGAGAAGTCTAATAGTATCTTTCACTTTAATTTTATTTGTCACCCAAATACTGCTCCATAATAAAATAAACTAGTCTCTGTACTGAGGTCCAAAACAAACAAAATCTGTAAGGGAGACCAAAGTTTTCTTACAACATCTAAGCAGATTTTAGCTCATTCAGTTATTTCACACTACATTCTCATCCTGGAATTGCAAAGCAGACAAACACAGAAACTGAAAACAGCTAGTGTAACTAAATTCTCAAAAGATCCAAGTGGTAAACCCCACCAAAAGGAGATGTGTAGGCTCCATCTTAAATGTTCAGTTCTGACTGAGATCTGGTACACAGATCCTAGTAATATACTCAGTAAAATATCTAGGAGAGATGCTTATTGAGGAAAACACTACTCAGTAAATTCTTATGCTAATTATCAGTTTATTCCATATCAGTGTAGACAAATCAATAGCGTGCATTCTTTTTATCTGTAAAGAAAGGCTAATTTATGTCTTGCTCAAAGCACTGAAAAGCAGGCCACCTCCAAACCTGAATCAAAAACACAGAGTTACATTACCAAAGTTCAATCAGCTTTTGTTTTTAAAGCAAGGAGAACGTAAGTGACAAGCTTGTATCCCTGATCTTACTCAACACCCACTTAACAAATGCACTTCCCTCTACTAAAACTACGTTTAAGGAAAAATGTGAAAAACCCTGCTCTGTCGTTAACCGTACAACAAAAAATTAATTCCATTTAACATTTGAGTTTTACTAGAACTCGCTTCTCAAGCAAGACAGCAGTATGACAGTGCTATTATAGAACTACAATTTGGAAGACAAATGTTAAGCAGGCATTCATAAAAATAAGCCTGCTTTATAATTACTTCCTAACAAACTTTGACAGCATCGCATATCAAAAATATGAATTACCTAGAAACAGAGTAATATTGCCCTTCCTATCTCCTAAAACCACGTAAGGAGCTAGTTTTGAGGATCTTCAAAATGAAACGCTGCAGGTATAAAAAAAATGCATCTCAACTTCTTCAAACTGAAGGCAGTGTGATCATTTATCAGCAGTCCTGGCTAACCAAGGAGGTCCCAGTTGACTGGAGGCTAGCACATGTGGCGCCCATCTACAAGAAGGGCCGTAAGGAAGATCCGAGGAGCTACAGGCTTGCCAGCCTGACCTTGGTGCTGGGGAAGGTTATGGAGCAGATCATCTTGAGTGCCATCACACAGCACGTACAGGACAACGAGGTAATCAGGCCCAGTCAGCATGGTTTTTGAAAGGCAGGTCCGGCTTGACTAATCTGATCTCCTATGACAAGGTGACCTGCTTAGTGAATAAGGGAAAAGGATGTTGTTTACCTGGACTTTAGTAAAGCTTTTGACACCATTTCCCACAGCATTCTCCTGGAGAAACTGGCTGCTCATGGCCTGGATGGGGATACTCGTCACTGGGTAAAAAACTGTCTGGATGGCCAGGCCCAAAGAGTTGTGGTGAATGGAGTTAAATCCAGGTGGCAGCCAGTCACAAGTGGTGTTCCCCAGGGTTCAGTAGTGGGGCTAGTTCTGATAGGTATCTTTAGCAATGAACTAGACAAGGGGATGGAAAGCACCCTCAGTAAGTTTACAGACGACACCTAGTTGGGCAGAAGTGTCGATCTGCCTGAGGGTAGGAAGGCTCTACAGCAGGATCTGGACAGCTAGATTGATGGGCCAAGGCCAATAGTACAAGGTTCAACAAGGCCAAGTGCCAGGTCCTGCTTTTGGGTCACAAGAACCCCATGCAACACTACGGGTTGGGGAAGAGTGGCTGGAAAGCTGCCCAACAGAAAAGGACCTTGGGGTGTTGGGTGACAGGCAGCTGAATGTGAGCCAGCAGCATGCGCAGGTGGCCAAGGCGGCCAACAGCATCCTGGCTTGTGTCAGAAATCGTGTTGTGAGCAGGACTAGGGAAGTGATAGTCCCCCTGTACTCAGCACTGTTGAGGCTGCACCTCAAGTACTGTGTTCAGTTTTGGGCCCCTCACTAGAACAACAACATTGAGGTGCTGGACCGCGTTCAGAGAAGGGCAAAGCTGGTCTAGAGCACAAGTCTCATGAGGAACAGCTGAGGGAACTGGGGTTGTTTAGTCTGGAGAAAAGGAGGCTCAGGGCAGACCTTATCGCTCTGTATAACTACCTAAAAGGAGGTTGTAGCCAGGTAGGGGTTGGTCTCTTCTCCCAAGTAACAGATGATAGGACAAGAGGAAATGGCCTCAAGTTGTGCCACAGGAGGTTTAGATTGGAAATTAGGAAAGATTTCTTCACAAAAAGGGTTGTCAACCATTGGAACAGGGTGCCCAGGGAAGTGATTGAGTCGCCATCCCTGGAGGTATTTAAAAGCTGCGTAGATGTAGTGATGAGAGACATGATTTAGTGGTAACTTGGCAGTGCCAGGTTAATGGTTGGACTCGATGATCTTAAAGGTAACTTTTCCAAACAAAATGATTCTATGTGATGCTCTACAGCTATTGGAACTAATTTAGGACTGGGCTGTCTGTCTCACCCTCCTGTTTCTTCTCACCCCCATTTCTTGTGCAACATTAAATGGTGCCAAGGCAATTGTAAAGTACGCTAGTACAGAGGGCTGATCAGAAGAAAATAAAAGAAGGGCTATAGGTAAAGGAAGGGAAGCCATCAGGACCCTCTTACCTTGCTAACTGGTCATGTCAGTACTAGTACCTTGATAAGGGAGGGAAAGGGACTGCAGCTCCAAGGACAACCAAAAAAGCCCTGACTTATGAGTCATGAGTATCACTGAGACATGATACATTCAGGGAACCATTACTAAAGTTCACACTAGCAAGTACCAAGAAACTCTGACACTAGGTTTCAGAGAAGTTTCATGTTAAAGAGCTAGCTACTCAAAAGAGTTCTAACCATTCTCCTTTAAATGGATTCATTGTTTTTAAGAAAGAGTGAGTGAATGAGAGAGAACTTTGAACTATTATTCTATGTTTTGAACACTAAACACTAAAGAATATATTGGGACCAGACAGGATACGTCCAGAGGTCCTGAAAGAGCTAGCTGTTTGTTTTTTTTTTTTTTCCAAGGCTACTCTCCATCACCTTTTTGAAAGGTCATGGAGATTAGGGGAAGTCCCCTATAAGTGGAGAAAGACAAATGTCACACCCGGCTTTCAAAAGGGCAAGAGGGATGACCTGAGGAATAGGCAGGTCAGCTTCACTTCAGTTCCTAAGAAATTCATAGAGTTAAGTCCTTCTGGAAGCCATTTCTAGATACATGAAGGAAAAAACAGGGACTAGGAATAGGCAGACTTTACCAAGGGTTAAAAAAAACTTACATGTCTAATATTTTTCCTTATCAGTGACCAGAGGTGAAGACAGAACGTACCTTCATCTATTCTGAGGATGACACCAAATTTGCAGTGGGAATGACTAGTACACTTGAAGACAGGACCAACAACCAGAGAGCTATAAGAATTCACTGTCAGGAATCTCATGAAATTCAACAAGTGCAAAGTCCTGTACTTTTCACAGAAAAATCCCTGGCACCGGTACAGACTAGAGAAAAATTGGCAGGGCTGCAGCTCCACAGAAAAAAACATGCATGCCCCGCTGGAGAGCAAGCTAAACACGAATGAGCAGAGCACTCTCACAACAGTGAAGCCTAACAGCATACTATACTGGACCAACAAAAGCCTAGCAAGTAGGCTGAGGAAAACAATTGTTTGCCTTTACTCAGCACTCATTAGACCACATCTGGAATACTGCAATCAGTTTGGGGCCCAGCAGTACATGAAGAATTATAAACTTGACTGAGCCCAGCAAAGATCCCCCAAGACAGCCCATGAAAAGGGCTGTAGCACAAGACTTGTGAGGACAGGCTGAGGATTTGTTTAGAATAGAAGAAACTTAAGGTGCGTCTCACAGCAGCTTTCCAGTATCTATGAGGAGGTCATTAAGAAAACAGAGTCAGGTTCTCTTCTGAGATGCAAGGCAAGAAGAAAGGTGACCTCAACTGCCAAACTCAAACAGGTTTGACATGAAATAAGGAAGAAGAAAAAAAAAAAAAAAAAAAAAAAATCACTGAATGGACAACAAATTTCCTATGAAGACTGCAAAAACTCTCACCTTAGATGTTTTGAAGATCCTGCTGGAAAAAGCCCAGAGCAACCTGGTCAGAATTAAAAATTGACCATATTTTTAGCAAGAGGTTGGACTACATGGCCTCCTGACATCCTTTCTAACCTGAACTATTCTATGATTCTATAGAACTCATGTTATAGCATGACACATACCCAGTTAAACTCCTGCAGAATAGTAGTCAAAGGCTCTACTTCTCAATTTCAAGTAGAGATGGTCAAAGGAAAGACTATAACCACAATTAAGTTTATTACACTTAGAGATTTTTGCTGGTTGTTTTTTTTGTGTTTTTTTTCTTGTTTTTTGTATTTTTTTTTTTTAACTGTCACAAAAAAAAAAAAATGTCATGGACTGCAAGGCACCAGGCATTTCTTCTCTTGTTCTTATGATTTTTTTTTCCTCTTGCCAGGAATCTCCCCATATACTTTGCTGCTTCCGTTGCTTCCATATTTCTACCTGTAAAGGATTTATTATTCTATAGTCATCACCTTAATATTATTTTACCTTTCCCCCAAGTAGGGCATCTATATTTAGTCTTGACTAAGTATTTTGCCACAAACTACTGCCTCCGGATTTTCCCAGCAAAACTAAATTTGTCCAGGACATTAACATTTAAATACTTGCAAAATACATTCCATAGTGCAAAAGCACAACTGTTAATAAAGAAAAAAAGTTTAGTTTTACTGAAGAAGAGATCAATAGGAACCATTGATTACAATATAAAGATTCTCTTCTTCACTAAAACAATAACATGGATTCCTGCTAAGTGTAGCAGGAACTATTGTATTCAAACACGAGTTAAAAATAAAAGATAGATTGAGTGTCCATAGACATCTCAAATTCAAGAAGCATTTATACTACATTTGAGCTATGTGGATTTGGTCTGCACTCAATGTAAAAGAGGAATAACATCAGGAAAAGACATAGAAACAGCTCAAAATAAGCAATCCCATTAATTCACAATGGGATAAGCATTAAGGAGAAGAATAATTGCTATCAATTCCAATTGCTTCTGATTTTTTTCTACACTACTACAAGACATACTAATACACATCTATCTTTCCTCTGAGTCTTGGTTAAAAGAAAATGCCATTGGATGCAACAGAAAATAAGCCACTTAGTGCCTTAAGGTACTTCTCTTACATGTTAGAGGGCAAGAATTTCAAAGTATTACCAATGCTGCTCTCAATATTTTCTGTCAAAGGAACATGCTCCACAGATCAGATCACAGCACTTAAAAACTAATTCACATTTTGCTTATAAAAACTCAATGACATCTTACTCCTTCAACTTTTAAAAGAAATTCTGAAATCCAAATTGATTGCAACAATGCGTCTCTATGAAATTTCCACCTTTACGGATCAGGATTTTAATACCACATATATCCACATTCTAATAAGAAACAAAATGTATAATAAAATACTCAATTATACCCAGAATTATCAACATAATTATTTTGGTGATGGGATTTTCTACTCAAAATTGCTTATGTGACACCATAATATATATCTATATTGGACAAGGCAAACACCTATTGCTTGTCACCTTTGTTCAGAAAAAGATATCAAAATTTTGGAGAGTCTCAAAACAAAACCTCACGTAAAATCAGAGACAACATGACTTACGTAGTTAAATGACAGTATTAGGACAAGAAGAGAGAAGTAATCATAACTACAGCCTGCCCATTTCAAGATTTCCAATCATCAGAGTAGTGATTATTAGGGAAATTAGGAGAAGAAATCTAAATAATCCTAGCTTGGTGCTTGATCTAATTTTGGAGGACCTGACATACTTCCAAGCGTGGCAAGTAATCATGGACATTAATTTTAGGTGTACTTGGCTAGCTAAGGAATCACAAATTTGGTTTTGATCAGGGTTCAAGTTATTAAGTCTGTGAGACCAAACTGTTCATTAACACCTCTCACTTGGAAAAGGTATCATTTAGCAGCTATAGTTTAGATTTCATAAACAGGTTTGTTCTCAAAAGATCAGAAAATGTGAAAACACACCAACACCATAAATCCTGAAAATAGTCAGAAAAGTCTACATTCTAGCATAATATTTACTCATAAGAGACACAATGAATTCCAGTTCTGTTTCATCTGAAAAACTAAAAAGCAATCTGAAGTTTTAAATTACCTGCTAAATAAGCATCATCACAAACTAGAAAACACAGGTATAAGAACAAGACTGGCAACAGTATAGCAGTACGCTTTACTCTCCTACCTGCATGAAAAAACCTGCAATATTTTCTTGCCTGTTCAAACAGAAAGAGAGAACTGTTCTCTGCAGCAATAAAGAGAAAATGTTTCCCGATCCTTTAGCACCATTTAGTGGCTATTCACTTGTAATGCAGTCGAACTCTATCTTCCACTCTACAGAGAATTAAGGAAGGTTGGCATGTACCATATCAGCACCCTCACCTGCGAATGGCAGCCTAATATTGCATCATGTATTCATTCATTTAAAAACATTCAAATGTCTGAAGTCGTTAAGACAAGGAAGAAAAGCATACACCACAAAGTTAAGAACACATAAAAAAAAAAAAAACACCACCAACATAAAGCCAAAGTTGTACAAGATAAGATCATCATATGCCTTTGCATTTGTCACGCTTAAATAAATTTTAAGTAACAAAATACTGCCAAGGGATTATACAGGAATACCTGGGTAATTCTAAAATAAGACATCTGGAAGAATAACATTCTAAGCTCTGAGATGTAGTTCCTTTAAAACATTTAAGAAAGACTAGGCAGTTATGATATCCAAACATCTGTAAGATTATAGCCATGTTGAAGAAGGTTCTCACTAAAATCTTATTTCAGCCCAGAAAGAGGATTTCACCAAGCTAAGTATCAACAAGGTGTTTAGCACCACAGACAATTAAAATCTCTCTCAGAAAGAAATGCTGTTCCATTTCAGAGACAGAAATATCTGCATAATTTTATCTCTCCACAAATCAGGACTGCAATCGGGCCTACTGTTCAGCTTTAGCCAAACCACTTACTTTTTTACCAATTCCTTCCATCCCTCTATCTCTGCAACCTTCTCCAAACAGAAAGTAAAGGATTACTAGAAGTGAAGTTACTTTTAAACAAACTCTGAAGATTTTTCAGGTACTTATATTATTTTAAGCTTTTTTGATTAAGGCCTCTTCCATATTGACAGAATTCTATATGGGTGCAATCACAGCATCAACGCTCAAACACCAAGCCTTTAGGGATAGCAACTACCTGATTCACCACAGATTCAACCCGAACAGCAGCCGTTGTCTTTTCATGAAACTATCAAGACAAAATAAATAACTTCCCCACTTAACACTTTTATTCCAACAACAGAACCATCATCACAATCCATTGTATAAGGAATCTATTCTGGAAGACCACACAGATAAGGCATTTTAAGGAATTAAACTAATGATATAATATTACTGTCATGAGATAACAACAGACAGTGATGCAGTTTTTCAGATTAGCAGTTTAATAATTCACTTCTCTGGTCTTTCATCATGGCTGCATAGGCACACAAAAACCGTAGCTGTTTTTAAGAAGTAAAACACGGCAGTTTAAATTGATTGTTTAAGAAAATCTTACTTCATCTGCTGAGCAACATTGTATCGTCAATTACTACCAGATCCTTCCAGACAGGAGGAACAGATAGGAACAGCACATCGATCGAGAGCTGATGTTATACCGCAGTTATACACCATACAGTAGAATATCCTGGTATGGGCCAAGATTACTCCAGGGCAAAACTAGGCAATAACACATTCCCAATAAGCTATCAACACTACCTCCCAGAAGACTGTTAAATCGGTTTTAAGACTGCCCAGCTCCCCACCCACTCCCAACACACACGCCTACATACTACCATTGAACGCGTATTTCAGCACGTTTCACGTTCCAGCTTTCAGGTGGCGATTTCAGAGACATCTACCTGAATCTGCCCAGCTCAACCACGAAAACATAAAGGTCTACTCTGCTTTAAAAAGAAAGAAGTTTAGCTTTGGTTTAGTTTAAGCCGTTCGCTCCTTTGGAAGGCCCTTAGACAAAGAACGGGCAGAATAGCCTCTTCAAGCCCTACACGCAGATAGGAGGAACTTTCCCCTCCCCTTTCCCAAAGCCTCTTCGCAAGGCGGAGAACCAGGAAAAGCAGCAGACTTTCCTTCCCCCGCCCCCTCCCCCCGACCGCAGCAGTCTGGGGAAGGTCTTTCCTCTCCCCTCTGCCACGGGCCGCGAGCCGGGGAAGGGAAGGAGACAAGGGTGAGTCACCCTCCCACCGAGGCCCACTGGCAGGAGCCGGGCCGAGGGGGAGAGGAACAGAAGCCGAAGCCCAGAAGGGTCCAAGCCGGGCCCCACCAGCCCAACAGGAAACAACCTTCAGAGGCCCCCGCGGCTCAAGCTCACCCAGCAGCACTCACCGGGCCCCGCTGAGTAGTGACAGTGGTCGCCATGGCGCCTCCCTCGGGCCCAGACCCTTCCTTCCGCCCCGCCAGGCCGCCGCCGCCGCCGCTACCGTTACGGCTCCAACGGCCGCCACTAACCGTCACTCAGCGTGAGCCTCCCCAGTCAGCTGACCCTGGCCCCGCCCCCGGCGCCGGAGCCTGCCTGCAGCGACGCATTCTTCCCCCGCCCCTTCTGGCGGTTTCTAAAGCGGAGCCGTGCGCATGAGCCGAGGGGAACGCAGCGCTTCCCTTCTCGCACATGCGCCGATCGACCGACTGTCCGCCGATCGGCGCATGCGCTGTTCTGCTCTGCGGAGGCCGCCGCAGTCGCTAGGGGGCGCCGCGGCACCGAGGAGGAGCCGGAGCGGGTATGAGGCCCCGGGGCCGCCATCTTGGTGGCGGAAGCGCCTTTACTCGCCGCTCTGAGGGTAGCTGCAGCTTCCCACAGTTTGCGTGCTTTTCGTGAGGCTGCGTGGAGCGCTCGCCGCTGTCCGTGGGTGCGAATGTGTGTAAGGAAGGGAGGTTTTGCCTGGCGGGGTCTGCCCTCTGGACAGCTGGCCCGGTGTTAGTGGTTTTCCAAAGCAGACGCAGTGACCTCCTTCAGCTTGCTGAGCAATTGCAGCCCTTTCCAGCAGAACAAAAGCGGCTTTAGTATTCATCCGAGTGCTGCTTTGGGAGATGAAATCTGATAATTTCAAAGCCTATTTAAATAACATAACTGTTTCCTGTTGTTAGGATCTGCTGCACGAATTTAGCCCTTAATTAAAATTCTAGCGCAGATTTCGGCAGCTGGAAATAGAACAGTGCAATTAGGAACGCTCCAAATATAGCACCAGCTTTTTTTTTTCACACTACCCTAACATCTACTTGGAGTGGGAACAGCCTCATCTTTTTACTTGTGTCTTGATACTCAGAAAAATGAGTACTACAGGATATAATTGATTGGGAGCCATTGAACAAATATAGCTGGTGCCAGCTGTAAGTCAACCAGCCAGCTGAAGAGAAAGGCTGTAATGTTCCCTCTTACCCCTATATACGGTTCCTCTGCTGAAAGAAGAATTCAGGTCAACCTACAAAACCATTAAGTAAATCATCACGATAGTGCACTATATGAAGGGGCAGTGCAATTTAAAATTAAGCTAAGTGATTAAGAACATTCAGGATCTTAAAATGTCAGATATGTGCCCTGCCTGTGCAAAGCTTGTGTACCGATACAGTTAGATTAGTTTATAACAAATGCTATACAGATGTAGCCTCTTTCAGGAAACTTCGTTTCGTGACGCTGTATATACACGCAACCGAGTATCAATGACTAAATGATAGGAGTTTCGTGAGCCAACATGGTTAGAACAGTAAGTAAATCCTATAGAGGTAAGGGAAGAAGATCAGTGCTTATCTCTGTAGTTGCAATCTTGACATCAGGAGGGCAGGTTGGAGGGAAAAGACTGTTAACAAGCCTCATTGCTATTCTTTGCCTATAACCACATAAGCTAGGAAATTAGTTTTAGATAAGTCATTGGCAGTTACAGTTTTACTTACCATGGATTTAATTCTAAGACCTGGTCTACTCACAACAATTTCAAAGAGATTAGACATGAGAAAGTATTATTGTCTCTATAAAATTTATATCAGCAGGAAAAAATAGTAATATTAACTCAGAGATTCTTGAGATTTGTTTCCCTCATACAGACATATGAATATGCATATGGGTGAACATTGTCACTTCCTGACAGCACCACCATTTTCTAACGGCATCTTTTATTTTCCTGTTTTCTTATTATTCCCAGGAAATCCACATAGAATCTAGTCACTTATTTTTAGTCACCATTTTTAATCTATGCAGTAAAGGATCTGTTGTTAAACAAGCCCCCACTCTCCCTAGGGTAAATTCTTATTCGAAGGTGTCCTGGAAACTCTACAAAAATACCGGCTTTGCCATCTGGTGGACATCCTCAAGAACAACAAGTAGCCTTCGACCTGCAGAGGCAGGTTTTTGTTTCCCCAAGTGCGAGATCACCTCAAATAGGGAGCACTGATGCAAAAACATTAGGCGAGGCATTTGATGTCAATGTAGTAATTAAAGTGGGAATGTATACCATGGGAAAGGTGAGAGAACAAAATTCATAAAACCCTGTTATTTGCAACATATGGGCATCATTTTAAAAAGGTTGAAAAGTAATTAAAGAAGCTACAATGACAATAAATTGCATTTATCTTGTAATAAAAAATTAGGCATCAGTTTTTTCTGTATCATTCTTTCATTCTGATTCCCAGTCTCTTCTCTGTTCTTCTCAGTTCTTCATCTGTCCCTTCCAGAATCTCTTCTACCCAAATCTGCCCCTTTTTTCCATTGCCCCATCTGTTCTTTCCTAAATGCTTCTACCCCTTTTGCTTCTCCTCTCCATCCTCTCTTTTGCTTTGAAACTCTCCTGCATTTTTCTGTTTAACTTTGCTTCGTACAGATTTGCTGTAAGCTCCATATTCCCTGAAATTTCACCTGGAGCTTTCTGTTCACATTTTTTATAGCCTCATCTCCTTGCTCCCAGCTACTGGCTGGGTAGGAGGCAGTGCATGTTTCTGAACTCTCCTTGCTTCTTCCTCGATACCAGGCCAAATGCCAAAGATGATTATTACCCTTGCTGAAACCTTTGCCTAGTGGGGTCACTAAATACGGTTTCTTTTCTGTAACCAGTTGCCTATTTTTATGAAATTTCTAAGAGCTTAATATCTCTGAGGACATTAAGTAAAAATTGATTGGAATTCGACAGCAGGTTGGAGATGCGGTTGCTTGAAAATTACCAAATAGGCATTGCTCCCTAGGCTGGCTCTAGAGTCTGAAAGCGTAGATACCACCTATGCTTTTCTTCATAAAAACAGAAACTAATGTCTCATGAGGGAGAGTAGGGGAGAAGGAGAGTAATGTACATGGTGCTATCCTCAGTGAAGCAGAATTCCTGCCAAATTAATTTTGTGCTTGTTCACAAAACCAGAAGCGACACTTCAAAGGTTGAAGAGAGTCTGATACTATGAGGGGAGGGAGGGAGGGAGGGAACATGAAGCTTAATGGGATAGCACCTAACTTTTGGTAGGTGTTTATTTAGCACTCAGCTTTGGGGTCTAACTCTAAAACAGAAACCTGTTAGGTCTACAAAAATGTAAACAGAAGTAATTAGTGTGGTGAGAGGACTACATTTGTACCTCTTTAATAGTGCCCTTTTAGGAAGGTCAAGCCTCCCAGTTTATTTAGCTATGATACATAATAGAATCCTTAAGTTAGGAAGTGAACTTCAAACTGTTTTTTAGCTGATCTCCTTCCCAGGGAAAACTCACAAGTGAATTGGGTGGTTACATTTTATGGTATTTTTTTTCTATCAATAATGAGTACCTGTCAAGATACTACAGGAGTTCCCACAATCATTTAAACCCCATTTGTTTATTGTCGAGTACAAAGATAGTGAAGTCACAGGAATGTGTTTTAAAATGCACTCTTAGCTGAACTAAATCTGGTGCATAAAAGCAGAGTAACAGATCACGGCTGTGGTTTGCTTAGTTCAGAGATATTAATCTGGCCCCGCAGAGATTGAAGAAGGATCTCACAGTGAACTAGCAAAACGGGTTTTGGGTTAAGTTTTTTGTAGGTGTTACAAGCATACAAGAATATTGTGGGATGGCTATGCATCACTTAGACCACTGGCTTGGGTGTCAGGCAAGATCAGCCCTTTTCACCATGTCCCCACAGGTCTTTAGATGCCACACAAAGGTGCAATTCTGTTGCATGGGAAAAAGCATCTTTTACAAAATGCAGAGCCCAATTCCACCATCATTTCTTATGCAGTCTCCCAAAGCTCACTTGAAGTTAATAGCAGGCAACGGTGACAGTGGAAATGGCCAAAGGGATCCACTGCTCTGTGGATCCAGCCCATACCAGAGTAGAAGTGCAGAAAAAGGCAAGGAATGTTGCAGGCTTCAGGCTACAGCAAAGCCCTTGGAGTCCTAGTGTGCTGAACATAGCTTCTCAGGATGTACATGGCCTTACACAGGCACTGGACACAGCACCAAACACACAACAGAGTGCAATGCTAATCTTTTGTTCATGGTACCAACTCAAGCTTGGTGAGGTAGAAGAGAGCTGAAACAATAACACGTAAATCCCAGATGGCATTCAGACTGGCTGTAACACACAATAATTTCCACTTCAATAGCATGCAAGGTACTCACAGTGCACTGCAAACTTTAAATAATCCTCACAATCCAGTTGGGATGCAAAAGAATTATATCCCTCATCACGACGGAAAGATAGCTCCAGCATGAAACATGGCAACTCCGTAACAGCACACAACAACATTACCCAGGAATTTCAGCTAGGATGCACACTGCACTGAAACCACAAGGGAATTCAATTGGATAGACTGAAGAGAGAAAGAACTGAATGCAAACTGAAGCTCAAAATCAGTGTTGCATCCCTCCCGACACCAGGCCATGAAACAGAGACGTTAAACAGCAGGCAACTTACCACCATCGCAACTACCGCATAATTTCATACCCCAGCTTTATAGCTACTGATTGAGCTAGATGAGTATTGGCAAAAGTGTTGTTTGAGCAATTGCGGGGGATTCTAGCAGAAAAGCCGAGAGCACTGCCGAGCAGCTAATAAGTGGCTGTTCTTCAGTCACGCTGCACTCAGAATAGCTTTCCAACAGAGGAAAAGCAAATTCTATTGGCTTCAACACCTGGTTGAGCAACTTAATAAGGACAAAATTGAAAGTTAGAGCTGAATCATTATTTATTTTATAACTACATCTTCATCACACAGTCCACTCCAAAATGGGAGTTATTTCATTTCAAATCAAGCTTGTGCCAGGTTTTTCTATAGGCTCATTCAGCACAGAGGTGAGGAGAAGGTTCTTTGAAAACTATTTCAGACAGCAGCTGCTTCAGAGGAGGAGAGCAATCTACAATCATAGGAAGACTTTTTTCCCTTTTCTCCAGTTCTGCCATGCTTTTCCCGAATTGTATTTCTTAAGTGTATTTTTAATGCACCAGGAAAACTGTAGCAGTGCAAAAACTGTATTTAGTATTATTTGGGTACCATGTCGATTTCCAGACAGCACTTCCAAAACAGATGAGCAAACAGGTAAGAGAGCAAAATGTCTCGGTCCTCCCCACAATAGACACCAAAACCAGCTTGTTCTTCTCATTGAAATTACCTTTTCTGTAGTTCAAAACTGCTATTACCTCTTAATTTTCTTTTCTCTGAAGTTCAGCTGTTCAGATGGATGTCAGTTTGAAGTTAACCCAATTCCTTCAGCCTCTCCTTATAAGTATACTTTTATGAAGCCTGATAATTTTTGTTGTCTTCCTCTGTTCTTTTGCCAATAGGACCATACCTTCCTTGTAGTATCTAAAATTGGACACAGCATCCCAGCTGGGGCACAGACAGCTCCAAGGAGAGCTGAAGAATTAATAAATGTTTTGTAGATTATAATGCTGGCTATAAATTGCAGTAAGGGATTGCCTTTTTTACAGCAGCATAACATTGTTTACTCCTGTTCAGCCTATGAGGTATGTTAACATCCAAATCTTTTTCTGCCATGTTGTTACTTAGCTCATCCTTCACTACCTTATCTTTTTGCAGTTCATTGTTCTTGCCTAAGTGTGGTGACCTGTTTGTTTTTATTGAGCTGCATCCTCTCAGCTCCTCCTGAAGTTGTTCTACAAATGCATACCTGTTATTGTTGATTGGCAAAAATACCTGCCCACAGTCATTGTGAATAAATCAACATGCTTGTTTATTTTAAAAGAGAGAGGTCTAGCAAATGAAATCTTCACATCTTTTTTATTGAATCAGATTATTCTTTTTTATTGAATCAGATTATTCTCTTTTTTTCTAGATTATTTTTCAAATAGGAGAACTCCCTGCTGCCTCATTTTTAAAAAGACAGAATTCAGAAGTCGTCATTTGAAATAAAGACTAAGGTAACTTAGATTTTGGCATTCTAGTCTCACAGAAGGAGGAAATGCAGCGTTCTCAGTTGTGATATCCATATTTGTAACTAGTACCATACCAGTCTGTGAACAGATATTGTAGGAATCCTGTTCATGTGCTGTACAATTTTCCATGTATCCCTTCCCTTCCCTTCCCTTCCCTTCCCTTCCCTTCCCTTCCCTTCCCTTCCCTTCCCTTCCCTTCCCTTCCCTTCCCTTCCCTTCCCTTCCCTTCCCTTCCCTTCCCTTCCCTTCCCTTCCCTTCCCTTCCCTTCCCTTCCCTTCCCTTCCCTTCCCTTCCCTTCCCTTCCCTTCCCTTCCCTTCCCTTCCCTTCCCTTCCCTTCCCTTCCCTTCCCTTCCCTTCCCTTCCCCTTTCTTTTGCTTTTTTGTTTTGCTTTTTTTCTTTTTTCTCAGAAAAGAAATTAAATATGTAGAAAGAGGAAGGAACTGGTTTTGTTCGCTCACCAAACTTCCCCACACCAAAATATAAATTAAGGTCAGAAGGAGAGAAACAATGAAGAATAAGGGTGAAATGATACAGGAAGAGGTGACAACTTCCTTCAAGAAGTTAAGGATATTATTTTAGAGTGATGCTAACAAGTCCAAATTTTTTTCAGATTTCTTCCAAAAACTTCATACTCAATTTGTTCATACATTTCCCATTTGATCTAATATTTTGTGTAGGCACAAGTATGCAAATGTGAATCTCTGCTCAACATAACAAACATTTCCTGCTGGTTCAGGTACAATTCCCCACGTTCATAGTAATGGGCAGAAATTCTTTCTCTCCCACTCGATCCCCATGCAAGCAAACATTGCTCTGCTGCTTACTCAAGTTAGTTATAGAAGTCTTTGCTTATATGCAGCAAAACAGTTTTTCTCCTTTGTAATTTACCTAATTTGTTGCTCCTCCTTGATAACAAGAGATACACACAAACATGACAACCAGATATACATGCAAATCAATATGCTATCTCTCTCCTCTCTGTAAAATACTGCTTTTTTTTTTTTTTACAAAATAAGCACCATTTTTGTTTTTTTGCGTGTAAAAGGATTGAGGGAAGGAGGAATTCTGCGAGTTACATGTCCTACTTTCTCCCACTGGGTACTTCAATTTTATAGATATTAGTTTTTGTAATTAGCAGTGAATATTATGAGGACTGTACAATAGCAGTGGCTTTCAATAATGATATTTAGCAGGTTCTTTCTCTGGCTGGCTCTCCCTCTGTGTCTTTATATTTGGCGCCTAAGTGCCTGCAAGGAAATCATTATTTTCTGTTAGATGTTTAATCACAAACCTTGCAAGGAAATTTGCTGTTTTCCAAACAGTGCAGAACTAACTTCATTACCACATTGACACGCTAGATACACTTATCAGCTCTAAAGTCCCATCTTCTTAAAGTCCCTAGCCTATATTCCCTTTGGAAAAGATTATTTTCAAATAATGCAATAGCCTGTTTTTTACTGTTTCCATCTTTCCTCCAGAGGCTTTCTCGCTGAATGTGACAGGTTATGGGGAACAGGGTAAGTTGCACAGAAATACACTTGGTGCCTGCAGTGAAAGGATTCTGCCTCTGGTTTCTTTGTGGGCAGATCCTCAGCCTCCTTTGAAGTCAGCACCTTTTTACGAGTGTCTGGAGCTCTGTCCAGGGAGGGACAGCAGTTTTGCTTCTCTGCAGGGCCGCCTTACCTCAGCCTCAGGGAAGTCAATAGGAGCTGCAGGAGTGTAGCACCTCTGAAAATGCAGCACATTTGGCAATTTTTTAGCAGGTTTCTTCCAACAACCTGAAAGTTGTAAGGGCACTAGAGACAGTGCTGAGGAAAAGCAATTAGATACTGAGTGAGCTGTAGCTTCAGAGTTCTCAAACATCTGGACTGGATGAGTCTACACCTGTAGCTAAATATTTCAAGCATTTCCTAACTCCTACTTCTGTTCACTGATCATTAGGCGTCACCATATAAGGTGTCACCTTAGTGTTCAGTCACACAAGTATCTGATCGAAGAAGAAAATTAATTTTCTCCTTACAAGGGAGACTCCTAATGAGGTATTGGTCATGTGTTTAAAGCTAATTGCTTTAAACACAAAGGCAATATTCATCTTGTTAGACTCGCTGAAGATCTAAGTTCAGTTTCCATAGGCTCTGTGATCTCAATATCATGATCTCACCACACTGCCTCTCCACTCCCAAACAAGGGGATATTAACACACCTCTTGTGTGTCACAATTCTGCATACTCAATGGCAGCATCTTTGTGTCAATAAACATGCATAGACTGTTTAGCACAAAAGGTCATTTTGGTCAAGGTCTTCAGCACTTACTGCAATATGTAATATATATACTGTAATTTACAGGAAGAAATTACAAACGCAATATTTAGAGAGTGTACTTCATTCCTTTCTATTTTCTGACAGACTAGAGAAAGACTTTGAAAAATGGAAGTGTGTTTTAAGATACAGGACATGCAGGTGGTGTAATCACTAGTGACACAAGGGAGCTGTCAACAGGCTCCTTCATTTCAATCAGCAGGCTAAGTTTCCCCTGTGGCCAAAGGATGTGTACAGCACACCACAGGGCTGGATACCAAGCTGCACGTACAGCACAGCACAAGCCTGCACCTTCTCAGGTTAACTTTTCTGTAGATTGATAACTTGTTAACATACAATGTTCTCTAGTTAGGATAACTGCAGAGGTATCTCTGTGTATGAATCCTCATGAGACCTCATGTACACCTCAAGTTGTCTGCAAGAATGCACTTGGAAAGAATGAATGCCAGAAAAAGTAATGAATGTCAAGGCTGACATCACTCCGATCTTCAAAAAAGGCAAGAAGGAGGACCCAGGGAACTACAGACCGGTTAGTCTCACCTCTGTCCCTGGGAAGGTAATGGAGCGACTCATTCTGGATGTCATCTCCAAACACGTTGAGGAACAGGAAGTTATTGGAAGTGGTCAACATGGATTTACCAATCTGATAGCTTTCTATGATGTTATAACTGGTTGGCTGGATGAGGGGAGAGTCGTAGATGTCACCTACCTTGACTTTAGCAAGGCTTTTGACACTGTCTCCCATAACATCCTCATTAGGAAGCTGAGGAATTATGGGCTAGATGAGGTGACAGCGAGGTGGATTGAGAGTTAGCTGCGGGACAGAACTCAGAGGGTTGTGATCAGCGGCACAGTCTAGTTGGAGGCCTGTAACCAGTGGTGTCCCCCAGGGGTCAATACTCAGTCCAATTTTGTTTAATATACTCATTAATGACCTGGATGAGGGGACAGAGTGTATCCTCAGCAAGTTTGCTGATGATACCAAACTGGGTGGGGTGGCTGACACCCCAGAGGGCCGTGCTGCCATCCAGCGTGACCTGGACAGGCTGGAGAGCTGGGCAGAGAAGAACCTAATGAGGTTCAACAAAAGCAAGTGCAAGGTCCTGCATCTGGGGAGGAAGAATGTAAAGCACCAGTATAGGTTAGGGGCGGACCTGTTGGAAAGTAGCTCTGAGGAGAAGGATCTGTGGGTCCTAGTAGACAGTAGATTATCCACAACCCAGAAATGTGCCCTTGTTGCCAAAAAGGCCAATGGAAACCTGGGCTGCATAGGGAAGAGTGTGGCCAGTAGGTCGAAGGAGGTCATTCTCCCCCTCTACTCTGCACTGGTGAGGCCACAACTGGAATACTGTGTCCAGTTTTGGGCTCCCCAGTTGAAGAGGGACAGGGAACTGCTGGAGCGAGTCCAGCGAAGGGCAACTAAGATGATTAAGGGCTTGGAGCATCTGCCTTATGAGGAAAGGCTGAGAGAGCTGGGACTCTTTAGCCTGGAGAAGAGAAGGCTGAGGGGAGACCTTATTATGGCGTACAAGTATCTAAAGGGTGGGTTGAAGGAGGATGGAGCCAGGCTCTTTTCAATGGTTCCCAGTGACAGGACGAGGGGTAATGGGCACAAGTTAGAACACAGGAAGTTCCGTTCAAATACACGGAAAAACTTCTTTACGGTGAGGGTGACAGAGCACTGGCACAGGCTGCCCAGGGAGGTTGTGGAGTCCCCTTCTCTGGAGATTTTCAAGACTCGCTTGGATGCAGTCCTGAGTAATGTGCTCTCGGCAATCCTGCTTTAGCAGGGGAGTTGGACTAGATGATCTCTAGAGGTCCCTTCCAACTCTGAAAACTCCATGATTCCGTGAATTGAATCAAAGAGGGAAAATGAAATAAGGCAGGCTAGTTTTCATCATCTTTGCGTGTAAAGTTTTCAAATTAAGAAAACTGCTGTTTAAAAGCAATGAATTGCTGCTGTGTGGTTGTAATAAACTGTAAACAAAGCAAAAGTTTGTATAACACATAAATGTAACATATCTGTATAACACATATGCTCACATACCTGTTTCAAGTGACTTCTTGCTCAGCTTCCCTTCTGCTGCTTATAGCATTGTGCAGCACTTCCTGGCACATATGCCATCTTCAACAGAAAGGTGTTGTCACTTGACTGTAATTGTGCAGGTTTTACCTGCAGGAATTCAGCCGTACAGTTATATTCAGAACACGAAAAATGTGTGAATTAAAAATATGACTTTGCTCTTTTTTTGTGATAACCAAGCACATGCTTTTCTTTTTTGGTTTTGTTTTTCTAAAATAAAGATGGGAAAGACAGAAACATCATAGGATTATCTGAGCCTTCTATACATCATTCATAAAGACTGCAAATTGTAGAAAGGACAGTGCTGCATATGTGATTTTTTGCCTCATTCTGGTTCTTTATCCCTGGTTTAACAGAAGAACCTTATTTTTGTATGACCTGTAAATACTGCTATTGAAAGAGTTTATCAAAGACAGAGACATGATTTCTCTCTGTGCAGAATTCACTACGTATTTATGTTACGTGAAGTAACAATCTTGTACTGTAAATACATTTGCAAGCTATAATGCTGCTGTTGCCTTCTACAGAAGCCTCTAAAGTTTCCCCTCAGATTTCCACCTTCAGATTTCATGTGTGTTAGGCATACAGGACAGCAGCTGAAGCGGGTTGAGAAGATCTGTTCAAGAATGAGGGCAACAAAGCTATCTACCTCATTGCAGAGTTATCTTCTGTGGCTCTTCTCACGACATATTTCTGGAACCCTTTCTTTGTGACCATGTTTCCTTTTTAACTTTGACCCCACTGAACATTTGTTTTTCTCATGGCTTTTTCTGTGGCACTGGGCAATAAGAATGAAGTAACATCCATCTGGCTTTGCACAGCTGCAATTGTCAATGAATTGCCAGGTAATGCAGTTCAGACTACCTTGGCACAAATACCCCCTTACAGGTAGTTCACCTCTCATCACTAGTAGTATCCAATAACAATAGTACTTAAAGGTCTCTATTTAGATTGTGTCCTAATTATACCGGGCATTTTGTCTGGTTAAACCATTTTTATGTGTGCCGTTCTTACTGATGTTGTTGATCCAGGGTAAGAGATTCCTACCCTCAATCTTTGCCACAACTCCTTCTCTTTTGCTCCCTCCACTTTGCTCTTTTAATTATTTACCTTATCATTCCCTCCTTCATTTCTGTAAAATTATTCTAGTTTAAAACAAAAAAAACAAATGCTCTCAAATATGAAAAGAAACACACTATTTAATATTACTGCCTCATTATTCAGTTGAGGAATTGAGATACGGAGATTAAGTGACTTGCCAGAGGAAAAGGAGGAAGGATGCAGGAAGAAAACTTAGTTCCTCTGAGTCACAGTTCAGCATCTTAAATAGAAACCGTCTTTGTTCTGACTTCACCTTACCTCTGAGCATTGCCCGATCTCTTTATGCTTAAACTTTCCTCTTCTAGACTGTATCTCTTCTGATTTCAAAGGGTGACTTGTCACACAGGACAGGCACGAAGGAGATGAAGGGGCTGTTCTAGCCTTTTCATCTCTGGAATTTTTCTCCACTGCCACTGCTACAAGCTACAGTGAAAATGATGTCCCGGAATCACAGCTTTCCCTTCACCATCTAAGTTTTTTTTTTTTTCCTGTATCATATTTGTTCAGTGTACTGTTTGTTTGCTAGCTCCTGCCTGGTAACCTTCGTCTACCTGCTTTGTGCATAAATGTCAGGGATAATTCTGAAGGCTCAGCATGACTACCAGCTGGCCAGCTGCCATGTTGGTCTTTAGGATTTAACTCTCCATCCACAAAACGGCATGTATTTATTTATCTGTATTTTAAAAGTTCCTGTGCCTATTGTCTCTAGATGCACAAACAAAAGGTTTTAGCCAAATGTAAATATGCACTGTCTGAATTAATGTCCACTAATGAAAGCCCTTCTTAATCAACCTCAGCTAACATACTAAACCCTCCCACGTTTTTAAATTCCTCCATGCTCTTCCTCAAAGTCTGGAGAAAAGATATACTCTGCAATGTGACCCATAGGTAAAAAAACATAGGAGATGGCAGTCTAGTAGGGAAGTTGGTTCCAGGATCAAAGACTGCACATTGCCCACTTTCAGTCAGATTAGCACAAACTGCAATTTTTTTGTCTCCTTTGCCTGAGGCAGTGAGTTCTCTGTTGGGTTTTTACTAGATGCATCTATCTACTATAAAATATATTCACAGTTAACAATCTAATTTTAAAAAAAGCTATGCTCATAACCTAAAGTTTACTTGATATCTAAAAAACCACATGCACTCATGTATTAACGCACAGAAGGGGTGTTGTGGTGCCTTCCCTGGTAGGCAGCTCAGCACCACACAGCTGCTTGCTCACTTTCCCCTCCAGCAGGATTAGGGGTAGAATCAGAAGGGTAAAAGTGGGAAAACCTGTACATTGAGATAAAGGGAGGTTAATAATTAAAAAAAAAAGGGGGGGTGGGGGTGGGGGTGGAGGGAAGTACAGAAAACAAAAAGAGGGGAAAAAAATCACAACAAAACAAAACCAAGAAAAACAAGTGATGCAAAAGAAAACAATTGCTCACCACCAACCAACCAATGCCCAGCCAGTTCCTGAGCAATGGCAGCCCATGCCAACCTCCACTCCTCCAGTTTTCTTGCTGAGCACAACATCATATGGTATGGGATATCCCTTTGGTCAGTTGGGGACAGCTGTCCCATCTGTGTTCCCTCCTGACTTCTTGTGCACCCCCAGCCTACCTGCTGGTGGGGCAGTGAGGAGCAGAAAAGGCCTTGACACTGCGTAAGCACTGCTCAACAATAACAAAAATATCTCTGTATTATCGCCAACACTGTTTTAAACACAAATCCTAAATGTAGCACCATACGAGCTACTGTGAAGAAATTTAACTCTATCATAGCCAAAACTGGTACAAGGGGAGATTACTAAATTAATGTGGACAGCTCTGCAGAGCCTTTATAGCTATTCTTAAAATGGTGGTAACAGTCCTTCATTTTCAAAAATGAAGTATGGGTATAAGATTTGCACCAGTATATCCAATATACTGCCACTAAACAGTAGCAGAATGATTTTGCTGATAAAATAGTAACTGAGAAGTCCAAACCAAACTGTTACTAACAGCAAGAGCTTTAAGATATTCCAAAGGTAACAGAAGAAATTTTGTGTTTTTAAGGAAAGGGAGAGAGACCTCCAGAAGTTTGTCTTCAGCAGACGTATGCAATAAGGAGGAGCATACCCAGGATATGTTCTCATTCACTACTGCCAAAAGTGCAGCTTCCTCAGCTAATTCTTCTAGTTGTCCTTTCATCTGCACCATGCAATTCCTCTGAACCTCCCTGAGCTTGTCAGGTTCTTCTAATATGTTCCTTTATTGGTGGAGCTTTTCTTGCTCGAACAGTTTCTCCTTCAATTCCAATCTGATTTGCTAGTGTTCCAAATGCCTTTCATTTTCAAACATATTCCTCAATTCTAATATATCTATCTTTTGACACATTTTATTATCCCACTATGCAGAAATCTGGCCAGATATTTCCATGATCTCTGCCTTCAGTTGTTCATTGATTTCATCCAAATTTTCATTCTGCAGTTCTAATTGTTTGATTTTGTTTATTTTGTGTCCCTGGCATCATCCACTTCTCTGTGTAGGTCTCCTACTAATGCCTTCAAACAGCTTGCACTGGCCTGGAGTCACCTGTACCCATCTTTCAAATCTTCCCTTTCTTTCAGTAAATTCCAGTCTTCAACATCCAGCTCTGCTACTCTTTCTCTGAGGTGCCACCTTTGCTTTTGTAAGTTTTCATTTGTCAAAGATAGTTTATTAGCCAGAGAGGTTTTCATGTTGGAGGAAGAAAGGACGGACAAGGTGGCAGGACACTGCCATGCTCTGAGAGCTTCCAGCCTGCCCAAGCGTGACATAGTGCAGATGTCACAATCCCATGGTTCCCAACTGTCTGCTCCTACTGGGCAGCCATGGCTTGCAAGATGTTGTGATAAAAAATATCAGAAGGTGTTATTAAGAAAATTAAGAGCTTCAGGGTAAAATGCCTTCATTGGAAATTAGTTAAGAGTTAAACGGCGAGCAGAAATACATCCTTTTTCAAAACAGCTAAGTAGTAACTGAGAGTGGTGAAAGGCACCATGCTAGGACCGATCCTTTTGGTATATTTACTGAATGAATGTTCAGAGAACTGTTATGAACAGTGAAGTGACCCCATTTTTAGATGACAGCATTCTGTAGTATCATGGAAATGATACTACATTATCAGTATCACCTAGACAGATGATGTAATGATAAGTACATTTTTGGTAGATAAGAAATACTGCATGTTAGAGCAATTCCAGGTGAATTGCACCACAGATTCTTAAATAACGATAATCATTTAGGAGGCAAACATGGAAATGTGGTGGATAGATCAATAAAACAACAGTCCCCATACCGTTAGCAGCAGCAGGGAGAATTCATACTGCATAAAAAATATGATAGAGCAAATGAAGACCTAGGGGGCATTCTTGCAGCAGAGCTCCTCTACCCCTCTATACTTGGCTCTCCCACCCATTTCCTATCCACGGCAATTCTGCTCCTTGGCTTTTCTCCAGCCTGAGCCTATAGTAGTGTACCCTTTTCTCTTGGTTGGTGGCATATTTTATCTGTGCCTCTATTTTAAAGTTAAGGAGCAGCCTGGAATAGCTGTATACAGCACCGAGTATCATCGCTATTCTCACACTAGTCCCATCCTCACATACTCCAATACCAGGACGAGCAAAGCGGGCTCTGTAGGGCTGCTACCCTATTCTACAGTGAAGATCTGTGGTGCCTTTAGAGCATCCGTGTGTTGGAATAACTAATGAGGCTTCCCAGTCCAGCTCACCAACCTTCAAAGTTTCTTCAGTGCATCTGTCAGACATTCTTCTGCTTTGCTAATGAGTGTCCTTTCTGGGGCAGAGCCCACAGCTTCCATTAACTCGGCGCACTTTCATACCAAATCCTTAATGTGGTGTGTTGTGCCTCTCCCAGCACTCAGCTGGACTGCTCCTGTTTGACATGACTTGTAACAGGCTGTGCACGTGCCTACACCAAATGTCTCATTCTTCAGTCTGAATGGCTGAACTACATCAGTGACACCAAAGATACTGTTTTTGTCACAGTCTGTAGTACTATGGAAAAGAAAAGGAAAGGAGAAGGAAAAGCAGGCATTCATGAGATGGACCCTGGGCAACACCAGAGGATTTTATTCAGCTGCAATACAACTCTTTGTCTGAGTGCATTTAGGTGAGCTGTATTAATACCAAGCTTTCTTCCTCCCTCTCTTTTCTTCCGCTTGTTGGCAATGTATCTCCCTCTTCTTTGAAACCAATTAGCGGGTGTATGGCACTGCAGAACCAGCAACATGACTTTGCAAAAGATCTTCACTGTCTCTGCTGATTCTTCTTCACTACTGTTACATAATCCCCTACTTCTGGATGAGTTATTCTTCCATTTTATGCTGTTCTAGCATGAAATTACAAAGCCCTATGCCGCAAATTAGATTTCTGTTGGGATATCAGGTGTATCAAGAAAGGCAATTCCAAGTGGCCTCAAAAAACTGTCCTTTTACAATGGGAGCATCTACTAATCTTGCAGGGAAAACAGGGGGAGAAGGGGTAAGAAAGATTGTGGTATATTTTGCATTGTAAAGTTTGAGCTTGTTAGCCTCATTTTCAGTGTGCAAAGTCCTTATTGTTTTTAATAAGTTTGGGATATGCCGCACGTCTACGTATAGAGTGACTCACTTCTATTAAAATATCTTTTAACGATGTCCCTTTAAAACATGCTTCACTAAGAAGCAAAAAGGGAAGAGAGAAGGAGATTCAGAAATGTGCATTAAATTTCTATGGAAGGAAAACCTTGTTAGGAGGATATAAGGTTATGTCCCAACTTATTTTAACCCATACAGGATTCATTTGTCACAGCTAACATTCACGAAAGTGGCACTCGACCAGCTGCACAGAACCCAAGGCAGACTAAGGAGAGTGATAATCACTGAAAAACCCTGCCGCTGACTCCTCACGTGGCTTCAGGCTGCCTCTTGAAGGCTCTCTGTGATTGTTTCAGAAGTGCCACCTCCCCGCCTGTGTTCTATATTGATGCAGGTGAGAAAGACAAACTCCTGTAGACAACAGTGTGGGAATATTACAATTTGAGGAGGATAAAAATGTTCAGCCTTCAAAACCAAAAGAAGGTACACTTGGACCGCTGTGGCTTGTCATAAAACTGGAAAAGAAATATCTACATTCAACATCAATTCATCTATTGGTACTACTAGAATGGAAATCCAAAACTCTAATTTTCTATTTGAAAGGAAGTTGGAAAGCCAGAGAGTTACACCAGAGCCAAAGTGGACCAACTGCATTTAAGGGAATATTCAGAAGGTTTCAGGGGAGGTAGGAATAAAATGCACAAAAGAAAAATGCCACATTGAATAACATGGAAATACTCCATAATAGGTGAAATCATAAAGTCCTCATATATTTTAAACTCATTCCTTATTCAACAAAATGGCTGTTTATGTCAAAAGGAAGTTGGTGAAGGAAGGAAATGAAGATTTGGCCTTAAGTTAATTTCATGCTCCCCTTGCTTTGGACTGATAAGCACCAAATTAACTTTGTGCTAATCAAGAGGTTAGAAAACATTCTAGAGATGGATGATTTCTGCTGATTGTGGTAAAAAAGTATTTATGACATTCAGACAATAGAGCAGCACATTTCTCCTGAAAGAATTAGTTTTACAATATTTCAAACTTTTCATGCACAAAAGTAGAAAGTGTTGAGAAGCCTTTTCTTCCTCTCCTCTCTCCAGACCCCTGTCTCCCCTACTGCCCTCCTCAGTGCTTCACCACTTCCATTCAGAGAGCAGCAGGAAGGAGAATCAAACAGAAAATAATGTTGTTCTGTTTTCCCTTTTATCATATTCAACACTTGACCTGAGCAATCAGGAAACAATTAAAAGCTTCTGTTCATCCTGTTCAAATTCTTGCTCTCATTTTGTTTGTCTGAAACTGCTCTTTCAAAAGCTTGCCAGTGTGTGTGAATGTGAGTGTGTGCGTGTACTTGCAGACATATGTATGCCCTTGTTCTTTCAGTCAAGTGATATCACAAAATGTCTTTTTATTTCTAACAGGGTTCAGTCATCTTTGTAATAAACACGTCCTTTAACAAAATTCTCAACCTTAATGCTTT
Organism: Vanellus vanellus; assembly: GCF_965231255.1. Lineage (NCBI taxonomy): Eukaryota > Metazoa > Chordata > Aves > Charadriiformes > Charadriidae > Vanellus > Vanellus vanellus. Next base: position 18,890,314 of record NC_138911.1, on the reverse strand, counting down.
TCAAAATGTCTCTAATGATTTCTAATTTACTGACATTTTCCCTGAGCCCCTCATCAATTTAACTATTCAAATTGCTAACATTGTTAATAATTCCTCTGTCTCTAGCAGACCCACTGCAGACCTTGAAATCCCTCTGCTGCCTCTGCAGACAAGAACACATCTGGTTGCACATCCATACCATGCTGGATCAGAGTATTTATTCGCCTGGCAGCAGAGTCTCATCACCATGCAGTACGATGATTAACGGCTTCATTTTCACCATTGCTATCCAGAAGGGCCTCTCACGGGGCCATTTCCTCCCCTCACTTCTATCTTACAGTGGTGTAATTCCACTTATTTCAGCACATGGAGAACAGCATGAGCACAAGGGTCTGTATTTCTAAGGGTTTGTGGGGAAGATTTTGAGAAACATTTGGAGCTGCATGCCAAATTGCCTTCCATGCCTTTGAAAAAGTCCAGATGTCTGTACTTTGGGGGCAATTTGAAGGGGAAGCAGATGCAGGCTGACCTGTGTTCAGACAAAAGCCCAAATTTTCAAAATGGCCCGATGCATGCTCTGCTGAGGCTTTAGGGCTGAAGATACTGAAACAAGCTAGGAACGACCTTGCTGCACATCAGCTGAACTGTGCTAATTGCTCTTACCCTGTGGTACAAAAAAAGCATATGGAAACGGCTCATCTGTCAGTGACAGTTCAAGCCTCAGAGTGTTTTGCACTCCTGCTTTCTAGACAAAGCCTCCATGCAGGGGGAACTCGTTAAGTGGCTCACCTCAAAATTTCCTGGACAGAAGTGCTCGTATCTGTGGTGGTACACATGCAGATAGCAAGTGATGTGTGATACGTGACAGTTTCTTAAGAGACCCTCCTGCTTGTACATGCAGAACAAAGACATGAACTGCCTCTGCTGATGATGCCGCAGCCGATGAAAATAACCAAACAAACTCAGACAAGGACCCAGTTGTCTGCAGCTGATAGCCAGGAGAGCCATTGTACAGTAGCAGTGCTTCAAGGGAGAATCCCTTCAGAAGTGCAGCCGAGTAATTAGAGGATGAGGAACTTGGTAAAGATTTCTAGAGCCTGTGTTTTAACCACAAAATGCCTGTTAACCAAGTTCCTTCAACCTTTTGGGTCTTGGGTTTCCTTATTTGTGAATTTGCAGCTGAGATACTGTCGTGGTTTGGCCTCAGCCAGCAACAGAGAACCACGCAGCCGCTCACTCGACTCCCACAGCCGTGGGAAAAATCAACAGAAAAGGGCAAAACTCGTGGGTTGAAATATTATAATTTAACAGAACAGACAAAGGGAAAAAGAAAGAAAAGAAAGAAAGAAAAACAATAACACCGGTAAAGGAATACAAGAACGCGATTACAGTACCGCCGCGAAGCGCACCGACCGGACCCGCACCGCCGCGACCCGCCCCCGAGTGGCGACTGACTCCCCCGCCCCGGCTAGCTCCTTTTATAGCGGGCATGGGTCACGTGGTATGGAATACGTGCCTCCCCTGCCGGCTCCTTGGAAATTAACCCCATCCTTGCCGGAACCAGGACATTATCCACCCCTTATTCCATACCATCTATGTCATGCCCAGATCTTTCAGTTCCCATAGTCTATGAGCCATCCCTTAAAAATGTCCATTAAGCTCACGTAGTCCATGACGGTAGGCTCCAGCAGTGAGAACAGTCTCTCAGGGCACATAAGATGATGTGTAGTGCTGAACTGGTGGGTGCTGTATTTGAAGCTCGTGACTGGGGAACCCAATGCAGTCCATGCCCATGGTCCACAGGTTGAAGATGTCGATCTCAAGGAAAATTGCTGGGCGCCAGATACTGAGATCAGTTCTTATTACATCATAAAATTATTCACTGGCTATTCTCACCCAAAATCAAATCCCCATGAGGTACACATCGGACTTCCCCATCCTCTCACATGACCCACCAAGTGCACCCGGGTCCTTGTGCAAAAGCAATCCCACGGATGGGTTTGCCTTTGCCTGAGGCAGGGCTAACCCAGACTGTCTTTCCTAACATATTCTTCATATGCACTACAGGGACTTTATCCCCTTCTACTGTACGTGGAAGTTTTGATTGGGCAGGGCCAGCTCGATTGGCAGATCCCCTAGTGTTAACTAACCAGGTGGCTTTTGCTAAATGGGTATCCCAATGTTTGAAGGTCCCACCCCCCATGGCTCTCAGGGTAGTCTTTAGCAGTCCATTATATCGTTCTATCTTACCCGAGGCTGGTGCGTGATAAGGAATGTGATATACCCACTCAATGCCATGCTCTTTGGCCCAGGTGTCTGTGAGGCTGTTTCGGAAGTGAGTCCCGTTGTCCGACTCAATTCTTTCTGGGGTGCCATGTCGCCATAGGATTTGCTTTTCAAGGCCCAGGATAGTGTTACGGGCGGTGGCATGGGGCACAGGGTATGTTTCCAGCCATCCAGTGGTTGCTTCCACCATTGTGAGCACGTGGCGCTTGCCTTGGCGAGTTTGTGGGAGTGTGATATAATCAATCTGCCAGGCCTCCCCATATTTATATTTTAGCCATCGTCCTCCGTACCAAAGAGGCTTTAACCGCTTGGCTTGCTTAATGGCAGCACACGTTTCACATTCGTGGATAACCTGTGCAATAGTGTCCATGGTCAAGTCCACCCCTCGGTCACGAGCCCATCTATATGTTGCATCTCTTCCTTGATGGCCTGAGGCATCGTGGGCCCACCGAGCTATGAATAGTTCACCCTTACGTTGCCAGTCCAGATCCACCTCAGCCACTTCAATTTTAGCAGCCTGATCTACCTGCTGGTTGTTTTGATGTTCCTCAGTGGCCCGATTCTTGGAGATGTGGGCATCTACATGACGTACTTTCACAACCAGATTCTCAATCCGGGCAGCTATATCTTGCCACAGTTCAGCAGCCCAGATGGGCTTACCTCTGCGCTGCCAGTTGTTCTGCTTCCACTGCTGTAACCACCCCCACAGAGCATTTGCCACCATCCATGAATCAGTATAGAGGTAAAGTACCGGCCATTTCTCTCGCTCAGCAATGTCCAAAGCCAGCTGGATGGCTTTTACCTCTGCAAACTGACTCGACTCACCTTGTCCTTCGGTGGCTTCTGCAACTCGTCGTGTCGGATTCCACACAGCAGCCTTCCACTTTCGATGCTTTCCCACAATTCGGCAGGACCCATCAGTGAACAGGGCATGTTTCTTCTCATTTTCTGGCAGTTCATTATACGGTGGGGCCTCTTCTGCACGCGTCACCTCTTCCTCTAGTGATATTCCGAAATCTTTGCCTTCTGGCCAGTCCATGATCACTTCCAGTATGCCTGGACGACTGGGGTTTCCCATTCGAGTTCGCTGGGTGATCAGTGCAATCCACTTACTCCACGTAGCATCAGTTGCATGATGTGTGGCAGGGACCCTTTCTTTGAACATCCAGCCCAGCACTGGCAGTCGAGGTGCTAAGAGGAGCTGTGCTTCAGTGCCAACCACCTCCGAAGCAGCTCGAACCCCCTCGTATGCTGCCAATATCTCCTTTTCTGTTGGGGTATAGCGGGCTTCGGATCCTCTGTATCCCCGACTCCAGAACCCCAGGGGTCGACCTCGAGTCTCCCCTGGTGCTTTTTGCCAGAGGCTCCAGGTAGGGCCATTCTCCCCGGCTGCAGTGTAGAGCACATTTTTAACGTCTTGTCCTGCCCTGACTGGCCCCAGCGCTACTGCATGAACTATTTCCTGCTTAATTTGTTCGAAAGCTTGTCGTTGCTCAGGACCCCACTTAAAATCATTCTTTTTCCGCGTCACTTGATATAGAGGGCTCACAATCAGACTGTAATTTGGAATATGCATCCTCCAAAAACCCACAACACCTAAGAAAGCTTGTGTTTCCTTTTTACTAGTCGGTGGGGACATAGCTGCTATTTTATTGATCACATCCATTGGGATCTGACGGCGTCCATCTTGCCACTTTATTCCTAAAAATTGTATCTCCTGTGCAGGTCCCTTAACCTTACTTCGTTTTATGGCAAAGCCAGCTTTCAGAAGGATTTGAACTATTTTATTCCCTTTCTCATAAACTTCTTCTGCTGTGTCGCCCCATACAATGATGTCATCAATGTACTGCAAATGTTCTGGAGCTTCACCCTGTTCCAGTGTGGTCTGGATCAGTCCATGACAAATGGTGGGGCTGTGTTTCCACCCCTGGGGCAGTCGATTCCAGGTGTACTGGATGCCCTTCCAAGTGAAAGCAAACTGTGGCCTGCACTCTGCCGCCAAAGGGATTGAGAAGAATGCATTGGCGATATCAATCGTTGCATACCACTTGGCTGCCTTCGACTCCAGTTCGTATTGAAGCTCTAGCATGTCTGGCACAGCAGCGCTCAGCGGTGGCGTGACTTCATTCAGGCCACGATAATCCACTGTTAGCCTCCACTCTCCATTAGATTTTCGCACTGGCCATATGGGACTATTAAAGGGTGAGCGAGTCTTGCTAATCACTCCTTGAGTCTCTAGTTGACGAATCAACTTATGGATGGGAATCACAGAGTCTCGGTTAGTACGATATTGCCGTCGATGCACCGTTGTGGTAGCAATCGGCACCTGTTGTTCTTTGACCCTCAACAACCCTACCACAGAGGGGTCCTCTGAGAGACCAGGCAAGGTGGATAACTGTTCAATTTCTTCTGTCTCCAAGGCAGCTATGCCAAAAGCCCACCGATATCCTTTTGGGTCCTTGAAGTATCCTCTCCTGAGATAGTCTATGCCAAGGATGCATGGAGCCTCTGGGCCAGTCACAATGGGATGCTTTTGCCACTCATTTCCAGTTAGGCTTACTTCAGCTTCCAGTACAGTCAACTCTTGGGATCCCCCTGTCACTCCAGAAATACAAATGGGTTCTGCTCCTCTGTAATTTGATGGTATTAAGGTGCATTGTGCACCAGTGTCCACCAGAGCCTTATACTCCTGTGGCTCAGATGTGCCAGGCCATCGAATCCACACAGTCCAATAAACCCGGTTGTCCCTTTCCCCCACCTGGCTGGAGGCAGGGCCCCTCTAATCCTGATCATAGTATACGTTACTCACTTGTTGCAAAAATGATTTGGAAGTCCCTTCAAGAGGATCGGAGGTTAGATCAGGCCTTCCATTCTGTCTGGGGAACTGTCTGCTGGAAACAGGAGCTGCACTTTTTCTGGAGGGATCCCCTTTTTTGTTTGTTCTTCCTTGCAGCTCACGTACCCGTGTCCGTAGTGCTGAGGTAGGTTGTCCATCCCACCTCCTCATGTCCTCTCCGTGGTCACGCAGGTAAAACCACAGGGTGCCTCGTTGTGTGTACCCCCTATACTCTTCCTCTTGAGTAGGGAAACGCCTGCTCCTAATAGCTGAGATGCTGGCCTGTACAGGTGGGGAGTAGGACATACTCTCTTCAAGTTGCTGGACCTTCTGGGACAGTTTCTCCACAGCTGAAACGAGGGGGGAAGATAGGCTTTCTTCATATTGACGGAGTCGTCCAGCCACCTCATCCACCGTTGGTCCCTCTTCACCTCTCCATTCCATCACTGCCAAGGAGTTGGCATATGATGATGGTGCGCTCCGTACAAACTTCCGCCATATGGGCCTTGTGCACTGGACTTCATCAGGATCTGTGGGTAACTGCGCATTATCTGGGTCAAAGTAAATCATCTCTCGTACGGCTAATTCCCTTAGGTACTGGATACCTTTTTCCATGGTGGTCCACTTGCTTGGACGACATACAACATCTTCGCTGAAAGGATACCTTTCCCTTACACCTGCCAGGAGTCGCCTCCAGAGGCTGAGGGCTTGTGTCTTTTTCCCAATTGCCTTGTCAATGCCTGCCTCCCTAGACAAGGATCCCAGCTGCTTAGCTTCCCTGCCCTCTAATTCCAAGCTACTGGCCCCGTTATCCCAGCATCGGAGCAGCCAGGTGACAATGTGCTCACCAGGAAGTCGACTGAAATCTTTTCGCATATCTCGCAGCTCACTCAGGGATAGGGATCGGGTTATTACCTCTGGTTCTGTCTCTTCCTCCTGTTCCTTTGATGGCCCTGGTTCATCATCATCCTTTACTATGCGAACTGATTTCTTGGTGTATTTCTTCTTCTGTATAGGAGCAACTGATACTGGCACAGGTTGGTTGTCCGGTTCAGCTGCAGTGCCTGCCACTGGGGTTTGAGTGGCTGCAGTGCCTGTCACCAGGGTTTGAGTAGCCACAGTGCCTGCCACTGGAGTTAGAGTAACCTCATTGTCTGCCACCGGAGTTGGAGTAGGCATAGTGCCTGCCACCGGGGTTGGAGTAGGCTCCTTGTCTGCCACCGGGGTTGGAGTAGCCTCCTTGTCTGCTGGTCTGGCTTTCCCCTCTTTCCCCTGAGGGTCCTGCATAGTACTGAGCAGTGTTTGGTAGATACTGGCCAGGGCCCAACACAGTGCCGTAAGTTGTGCCTCTCTGGAATAGCCACAGCATTTTCCTTTCAAATATTCTATTACTTTATCAGGGTCCTGTAGTTGTTCAAGGGTGAAGTCCCAAACCATTGGAGGTGAAAAGTTCTCTAGATACCTGCCCATGTTCTCCCACATCCCATGCCACCCCTGACTATCTGGCCTTGGGACAGATTTCTGAGTGGTAGTCTTAAACAGCTGTTTTACCCTAAAAAAAACTTGAAAAACATTCAGGAGACATAGCAATAGGAACACGCTGGTTTGAGCATCCCAAGGATATTCAAAATTCTCAAGAGGTGTTATACCTGGCCCAAAGGAGAAAAAGGAGGCAAAAGAGCTGGGGAAAGTATCTCCCCCTGTTTCTCCCATAGATTGGGTGTGATTATTGATAACTTCTGAGAGACGGGAACCAAGGTATGGACAGGACAGCAATACTACATAGAAACCCCAACAAAGCCACTTGAATAGTGATGTTGCCATATCATAAGCTGATATTGCACAGGACAGCAAAATTATAGTCCTGATCCCTCTCCCCGAGATAAACAGCATCACAGGGAGTACATACAGCATATAAGAATTTACATAACACAGCCATGTAAACAAACGAAGCAACATTGTAACCGGCAACTATTTAACTAATAGGAGAAATACATATAAGAAATCCATTTTAACAAGCTCTGGTCAGATCTGTCGTTATTACAACCCTTCGTGCCCCACGTTGGGCGCCAAAAAGGACTGTCGTGGTTTGGCCTCAGCCAGCAACAGAGAACCACGCAGCCGCTCACTCGACTCCCACAGCCGTGGGAAAAATCAACAGAAAAGGGCAAAACTCGTGGGTTGAAATATTATAATTTAACAGAACAGACAAAGGGAAAAAGAAAGAAAAGAAAGAAAGAAAGAAAAACAATAACACCGGTAAAGGAATACAAGAACGCGATTACAGTACCGCCGCGAAGCGCACCGACCGGACCCGCACCGACCGGACCCGCACCGACCGGACCCGCACCGACCGGACCCGCACCGACCGGACCCGCACCGACCGGACCCGCCCCCGAGTGGCGACTGACTCCCCCGCCCCGGCTAGCTCCTTTTATAGCGGGGCACGGGTCACGTGGTATGGAATACGTGCCTCCCCTGCCGGCTCCTTGGAAATTAACCCCATCCTTGCCGGAACCAGGACAGATACCCATCCTGGGGTGACCTAATTAGCTTATGTTTACAAAATGCTTTGTGATTCTGCAAGAGATGTTACAAGCTACATGTAAGGAGTGTTTTTTGTATAGGACAGCATATGTGAGTTTTTCACTGTCTTGAAAGCTGCATGTTCTGTAAAACTGGGGTAATAAAAATTACTGAGCAGCTTGAATGAGTGGTCTCAATGGCTCTGGAGTTATGTATAACTGTGAAAAGTTGCCCGCAGAAAACCGAAGTCTGCCTCTGAATAGTGTTTGCTCCTTGAAAAACAATTTTGCTTCCATGAAAAACAAGCTTAGAAAAAAATGTGGGGAAATAATGGCAGAATTAAGTTTCACATCTCCACTCAAGTAGCTTTCTGAAGGAGATAAAAAACATTATTTTGTAGCCCTGATGACTTCCTATGTGGACTTCAAAGTTCATAATGAGGCCCTAAACTAAAGTTCTTACATGGAACTAAATTAATCCCTTCCCACGTTACACTTTTGAATCACATTATATAGGAGTAATTGGAACAGAATTTGGTCCCCAATCAGATGTTTTATGAAAATATACAGACACAAATTATGAATTTCAGGCCTAGATCAAAATCTGATAAAGTCCCCAAGGACAAAAAAGAAAGTAAAAGCAGCCACACCTTCAACATCTGATAAGCAGGGCTCTGAGCTGTGAAGGAACTTCACTTGTGGGATAAAGCGTGCTACTGAACTATTCTGGTGTATTTAACTTCTTTGCAAGGCCAGCCCTATCAATGGGGCTAGCAAGTGCAGTAAAACATTAGGGTCCAGTAAAGATGTGTGAGTCATGCCACACAGGAGGTTTGCTGCTTGGCCTGGGGCAACAGAGCCCTCAGAGCTGCTAGCCCTGCGTCTCTGCATCTTTCAGTCTCAGATGCTGCTGACACTCTATTGCTGAGAGGATCTGTTTCCCCATATGTATTAATTTGTAATATTAAAAATAGCTCCTGCATGCACAAAGGCTGAGTGAAGAGGGAGGCATTCTTCTTTTTTGTTCCATTATCTCTGGAGATTCCCCATAGCCATAGTGCCTTTTCAAACAAGTTCAGAGCAATGTGTTTGAACATTTGAAACTTATCCTGACAATATAAGGACGCAGTTCACATGGAAGATGAACATGTGTTAGAAAACATAAGATCGGGGTTTAAAGCTCTTGATGTTGCCATTGCATTAGAACAAAATCTTGATTCATATCCCTTACTCCACCAATAGAAAGGAGAAAAGGAAAAGGCAGTTTCCCTACAACTCCATGTTGGCCACACTCAGATGGTTTCTCAAAAGACATGAAGGAGTACAATCACAGAATCATAGAAGCATAGAATCATTTAGGTTGGAAAAAACTCTTAATATCATTGAGTCCAACCGTAAACCTAACACTGCCAAGTCCACCACCAAACCATGTCCCTCAGTGCCACATTTACACAGGTTTTAAACACCTCCAGGGAGGGTGATTCAGTCACTTCCCTGGGCACCCTGTTGCAGTGCTTGACAACCCTTTCTGTGAAGAAATTTTTCCTAATATCCAATCTAAAGCTCCCCTGGTGCAACTTGAAGCCATTTCCTCTTGTCCTATCACTTGCTACTTGGGAAAAGAGGTCAATCCCCACCTCCCTTACAACCTCCTGTTAGGTAGTTATGGACAGCGATAAGATCTCCCCTCAGCCTCCTTTTCTCCAGACTAAACAACCCCAGCACCCTCAGCCGCTCCTCATAAGACTTGTGCTCTAGACCCCTCACCAGATTCATTGCTCTTCTTTGGACACATTCCAGCACCTCAATGTCTTTCTTCTCGTGAGGGGCCCAAAACTGAACACAGTATTCGAGGTGTGGCCTCACCACTGCCAAGTACAGGGGGACAATCACTTCCCCAGTCCTGCTGGCAGTGGTATTTCTCATACAAGCCAGGATGCTATTGGCCACCTTGGCCACCTGGGCATGCTGCTGGCTCATATTCAGGTCGACCAACTCCCCCAGGTCCTTTTCTGCTGGGCAGCTTTCCAGCCACTCTTCCCCAAGCCTATAGTGTCGTATGGGGTTGTTGTGACCCAAGTGCGGGACCTGGCGCTTGGCCTTGTTGAACTTCATACCATTGGTCTCGGCCCATCAATCCAGCCTGTCCAGGTCCCTCTGTAGAGCCTTCCTACACTCAAGCAGACCAACATTCTGGCCCAGCTTAGTGTTGTCTGCAAACTTACTGAGGGTGCACTCGGTCCAGATAATTGGTAAAGATATTAAACAGAACTGGCCCCAATACCGAGCCCTGAAGTCTAGGTACACAATATCCACAGCCTTTCCCTCATCCACTACTCAGGTCACATTGTCACAGAAGCAGATCAAGTTAATGAAACTGGACCTACCTTTCCTAAACCCCTGCTTACTGGACCTGATCGCCTGGTTGTCCTGTACATGCTGTGTGATGACACTCAACATGATCTGCTCCATAACCTTCCCTGGCACTGAGGTCAGACTGACAAGCCTGTAATTCCCTGTATCCTTCTAGAATTTCTTGTAGATGGGCATCATGTTTGCTGGCCTCCAGTCAACTGGGACCTCCCCGATTAGCCAGGACTGCTGATAAATGATGGTAAGTGGCTTGGTGAGCACTTCCACCAGCTTCCTTAGTACCCTTGGGTGGATCCCATCTGGCCCCATAGACTTGTGTGTGTCTAAGAGGTGTAGCAGGTTGCTAACATTTCTCCTTGGATTATGTGGGCTTCATTCCACTCCCCATCTCTGTCTTCCAGCTCAGGGGGCTGGGTAGCCCGAGAACAATTGTTCGTACTATTAAAGACTGAGGCAAAGAAGGCAATAAGTATCTAAGCCTTTTTCTCAGCCTTTGTCACTATGGCTAGGGTGGGGCATGCATTCGCAGGAGGACATTTCAAATGTGCTCCAGTGTACACAGCACATCATGGAGCAGACCAAAGGACCTTGCTAGCACACAGTCCTTCAAATATCGGCATGCTGCCCCCAGGCTTATCTCTGGCAAGCCTGGTTTTATCCCTTTCCCACTTCAAATCCAGTTTAAAGTTCTTTCAATGAGCCCTGCTAACTCCTGCACAAAGAACCTTTTCCTCCTTTGAGACAGGTGTATCCCATCTGTTGCCAGCAGACTTGGTGTCATGTGTAGACCAACCCATGATCAAAAAAACCCAAGTTTTGCCAGTGACACCAGACTCGAACCCAGGTATTTATCAGCTGTGTCTTCTTGTTTCTTCCCTCATCATTCCGTGCAACTGGAAGGATAGAGGAGAGTGCTACTTGTGCTCCTGATCCCTTAACCAGTTGTCCCAAGGCCCTGAAGTCTCTTTTGATTGCCCTTGGACCTCTTACTGCAACTTTGTCATTGTCTACATGAAAAAGCAATAATAGATAATAATCCAAGGGCCGTACCATGGTATGAAGTTTTCTCGTCACATCTTTAACCCGGGCCCTATTGAAGCAGTAGACTTTCCTAAGAAGTGGGTCAGGTTGGAAAATTAGGCCTCCTGTTCCCCTGAAAAGACAGTCTTCTATCACAATAACTCGTCTTTTTTGCTTTATGGAAGCAGTTTTGACACAGCGCATAGACCAGCTTAACCTTGGCAACACCTCCAGCCTTGTCCTCATCATTGTTTGGTTCCACTTGCAGATCCTCATACCAATCATGCAAGGGCACCTGGGAAGGTCATGTAGTCTTGGAGGAGACGGGCCTGCTGCACCAGGCAGGAACTTGTTGCCATTTCCCCCTATCCCTTAAGTCACTGGGTGAATACGTAGGGAGTATGTATTTCTCCCTATTAAGATCAAAAAGGCAGGGAATGGAAGGATCAGGCAAATAAGGTTTTGCCTCCAGTGGGAGTAATCTACTCCACAAAAGGGGCAAAGCAGCTTACTTCTGCAAGAAACAGAGAGGAGAGTGTCTGGTGTTCAGAAATCTGGCCATGATGCATAAAGGCATTTAGGTGATGACTGAGTTGAGCAGGTTGCCCAAATGCCCTTGTGGATCTTAGCATGTATACACATAAAGGCTATCAGGAAAGGCTGAAGCAACTGGGTTTTTTAGTTTTAGGAAGAGAAGGCAAAGATGAGATTTTATGGCTATCTGCAATGACCTAATGGGAGGGTGTAAAGAAGAAATGCCCCCCCATTCTCAAACTGGGGGGCAACCACCCTGTCATAGGGTGGTAAAAGGAGATGGGAACATTAGGTTACCGATTCCCAGCCACTTGTGGTTTATCTGAAAGAAGGCTGCACCTCTGTCTTCCTTTTTCTGACAGCCATTCCTTGCAGACACAGGGAAACTACTCATTAATCTTCCTCCATTTGATTTCTATATTTCTGGAGAATTTTAAATCGATTAGTGGGGCCTTTTGAGCAGTTCACTTTCCCTTGCAGGTTATTTTCTCAATTCCTTTTTACCTTTGAGACTTTGTGCACTCAAGCTATTTGCAACGTCTACTTTGCACTACATTCAGCTCAACCGATTCGGCATTTCAGGCTTCACAGCTCCTTGCTGATATACTGACTCAGGAGCCCACACCTTGAAACACATTCCTCCATGTTATGACTGCAAGTAGGAAATACCTATGACTTTTTTATTCTGTCTCTGGTCTATCTCTGGACCAGCTTAGTTTCTTGTCCTCATTCTCTTCATAACCCTTAAAATAACTTTGGTTTTCCTGTCTGTGAAATAGGACTAATAAGAACGACTTTAAAAAGTGGACTCTGCCTTGACATTAGCAATCAGAAGGGTCCTTGTCATGATTAAACATCCTGAGCTATAAACATACTGCTACCTGCACATGCCAGACATATAACTAACAAATACAGTATAAGATTCTGTAGGATCTGTCTCCCTTAGAGACCACTTTGATGATATGAAACATGGTTGTGTAAACTTCAATGGAAGGGGAAAGAGAGGACCAGTTCTGTTGCATATGACAGAAGTGACAATGGGATCTGCAGTTTAACAAGCCCAGTCTACACAGGAAACTAAAGTAATTCTAAATTAACATAACTAATTAGCAGCCTTAGATAACATAATTGCTATGTAGAACTTCCCAGTTTTAGTTAGCATTCTGTATTAACTACTATGTAATTATTAAGGCACCATACTCAGCACCAGCAACTTAATTATCTTTAGTATTGCTCCAGTCTCAAGCTTGAATGCCGATGATTAATAAACCACAATTATTTACATTGTAATTGTGGCATTTTAATTAAACTGAAAATGCACTTCGTTTGCTTTTTGCCACAGTGTTAATTTTTTAAATTAAGGTCAGATCTTCTGTCAAGCTTCTTTTTTTTAATCTCTAATTGCAAGTTAGATAGACTGATCTCTTGTCATCTTAATAAAACATTGTGACTGTTGGTGACAAATGGGTTTTGGGGTAACAAAACAGCATCATTGCTCTGGAGTTATGTAATCCTGGTGCTAATAACAATACCTTGATATGTTATTTCCAGGATTGTCAAGTAACTTCAGTGTATGTAAGTCCCATTTCATTTTCTTTTAGGATTAGTCTCTGCAAGGGCCAGTTTGTTATTGCTTACATTATGACGATACTTAGAAGGTCCTGTTGAGACCAAAGAATTTACAGACCAACAAGACCAAAGGTGAAAGGCGAAGTGTTTGCTTACAAAAGTAAAATGATCTGCTTATTGTCACCTAATATGTCACTGTCAGAGCCAGGAATAGAGTCAAGGCCTCCCAGCTCTTATTTCTGCGCTCTGCCTGCTAAAACACATTGCTCTTCATGTTAACAAGTTTAGAAATGCCAAATGCATGGAGGCAGAGGCTTAGTCCCAATTTTCATAACAGGGTTCATGGCCTTAGTAATAATTACAGATTTTTTAATGCATTTTTTAACTCCTCTTACTTCAGAGGATTTCTTTATGATTTACACTAGTATAAGACAGATCAGGCCCAGGATTAATAGCTTTTCTCATAGTGCCTGAGCACAGTAAGATTTGCTTGTATCGAGGAAGAAAGATTTCCCTGCCATTACCCGGAGAAATTTACTACGAATTTGCAGCAAGTTCTGTCCCAGTTTTTGCCCTCTGAGAGGCTCTCAGTGCTAGCTATTAGAAACTTTATAGGTAAGCTTCAGTTTATTTTTATAAAGCTAGAATATAACTTAACTCAAAATGTCAATGTGTTTGCCTTGGGGGAGAATAGGAAGGAGAATTACCTAGTCCATTTCAGGTATTAGTCTTACTTGTGCTTGCTTTATTGCTACGTCTTCCAAGATACATGACTGGAAACCCAGAGGTGAAATGGCTGAACACTGGATCAAAAGCCAGGTTTTTGGGAGCACAGTGAGAGAGGGTTTGTCAGGCGGACTGACTGAAAGCCATGACAGACAGAAAATGAAGACTGGAAAAGATCCAGAGGGGAAAAAATATCTGTTAGCTTAGGAAAAGGAGGATGCTTTGGGCTGGGATACTCAAAACAGAAGCAAGAATCAGCAGACTTTGCAAGCTGAAGAAGGCCATATAGGAAGCAAACTTGGAAGCTCAGCCAGGGGAAAAGGGAAAACAGGGAAAAGACCGACTGCCAAAAAAGGGGAAACCAATTACCTGTCTATAGAAGTCTCTATAGGTATCTCTGGAGCTGTATGTTAAACACGTGATGAAACTTGAACAGGCAAAGAAGCTTTCAGTCTATAGGGAAGAAAAGTTGATGTCCACTATGCAGATTTATAAACACATGTCCATCATTTCTAGCTTTTGCAGAGGTCTAGCAAAAAGGCTAACCCCCAAATCTTTTCCCGTAGAGGATGAAAGTAGGTCACTAAGGTAAAAAAACACACCACAAAAACTGATGCAAAAGCAGATCAACAGGTAACAGGAAAGATAAGAGCCTTTTGTGAGAAAACTCATACAACCCTTTCAATCCACTTCCAAATTCCCCTTCTACATTGGAAAATCCTCCTTTTTAAAGATATAATTAGCAATAATTGCAGGGATGGATGCTCTTGCCATTTCATTCTTCTGCTGCTGTAACTCCTGTGAAGCTGCTATGGACTTAAATAAGCAAAAGAAAAGTCACAAAGCCCCCTACTCTAGGGATCACTTGCCTGTTGTTTTTGTTGCAGATCTCTTAATCTCTGGAGATTATTCTTCAGTTACTTAAGCATTCTGGCTGAATTTCAAGACATTGTAATAATGAGCGGAGTGAGGACAGGGGATTTCTAGGCATTAAGAAAAGCGCTTTCATTTTGTCCTGAAGCAGACATACAAAGTTAGGGATGGCAGCTTGATTCCTGAAGCTATTGGAGGCTTTGGGAATGACAGTACTTGCCAATTTAGTGAGGAGATAACAGAGCTGATTTACACCAGATAAAGACTGGGTTAGATTCTCTAGTGCTGCACAGTCATCACAAAAGTGTCCTATATGATGGCCTCATTAGTTTGGAAAGATGTCAGTTGAATTCTACTGCTTAGATAAAACAGAAGGATGCTAAAGCTTTTCTTAGTCAGATTTATTATCAATATTCTCATCTGTATTTGGTGAGAAGAGTGTGACTCTCTCTTCCAGAAGTAATCCCTGCCAGAGTAATCCCTACTTCTATCACTTCAAGATTACTTAGCTGCATTACACTTTACCTTAATGCCCCTGGGAAACTCAAGCTGAGGAACAATTCTATGACCAATTTTTTAAAGCAGCATCATGACCAAATTATTATTACACCAATATTTCTGGGTCTGTAGCAGCTGCCACTTGGTTTCTAAATGGAATTTAAAATAGTAGGATCAACCTGTAAATCCCCAAATTTATGGGATGTGGTTACCAGAGAGACTGCTTCTTGATTCCTTCACAACTGTCCTGGCTGAGATTTCTAGGGGTGCTTCAGTGGGAATTCCCTGACTATATATCAGAGGTCACAGACAGAATGCTTTTCACAGGGATGGGGTAAGGGCTGGAGACACTTTGATGAAATCTGTATTTTGTAAAAGAGAAAGGAATTGGTTAGTGCAATTTTACTACAAACCACGTATATCTTCAGAATGAACCTAACCTATGTCTCCTCTACACAGGGGCTTCTGTGAACTTATATCTATTCCATTACTGCTATGTACTTAGTGCTTTTGGGGCAAGAGGCAGAGTAACACTCTTCTGGTACAAAGCATTGTCAGCTGACAAATTCCCATTTAGTTTTAGTGGCTTTGGATCAGACCTATTAAAAGGAACCGCCATAGCAAAAGCCCTTACAAAAAATCCAAGCTAATTAAATGTTGAAAACTGCTGTATAGAATAGTATTTTCATAAAGCAGACAGAGTTACAGAATTATGATTACCATGCAATGAATTAGATAAATCTTGAATGCTTTGCATAATTGTTCAATATTTTTCTATTACTTTCATTTAAAGAGTTTTTTATTATGACTACTTGTACCTCTATGTTATCTTTCATATAATGTTTTGGATGTAATATTCTTCTGATTTTTAAAAACTAAAAAAAGTAATTAAAACCAAAAGTAAATAAACCCATTACATGGTTGAGCATATTCACCTTACATTGCACAGAGTTTCTTCAGAAGAAGGAGCGCTGCAAAGGTCTCAAGATCCACATTTCATTAAACAAGTAAATAGAGCCATACTTAAAATGCATGGAATAGTGAGTCACATGTCACTTGAGTATAAACAATATTACGTTTTGATGTGAACCATAGTCAATCACAGATGTATACACGGTCCCATTTATTTTATGCCCAATTGCTTTTGCCACAGTTCTGTTCTTCATCAATATTTTCGTGGTGAATTCACAGCCCTCACCCCTCCACCACTACAGTACTTTACTTATGTTTCTTTAATTTAATTCAATTTATGTTTATTTTAGGTTTGGGGGACTTTTTTGGTATTATTTTTCTTGTGTTCACTGATTTACGGTTCCTATTGTCTTGGCAACCCAGCAACCCTGCTTCATCTTTCTTCTCCAGTTAGCCATTGAGAGCATTACTACCAGCTGTTGTCTTCCTGTGCGTTCAGTAGTTCTCAGAGGGTGTGATGAAAGTCGGGAGCTGAGTATTTCTGGGCCAGGTTCTCACTGTCAGCACAAACCTAAATGAAGCAGAAATCAATGCATCTGTTTCAAAGGATATTGTATACCAATTCAAGCGGAGACTTGGCCCCTTTTTGGCAATGCAGCTATTGGATAGCATATGAAGTAACTGTGGAGTTAAGGAGTCTGTCTGTTTTCAGTAACTTTAATAAGTAATTCCTCTGTGCTCTTTGCAACTAAATACCAATTCTTCCATTCTCTTTATATATGCTAGTTTGAATTTAATTGCTGTTTCTTTGCTCCACATGATATTCCCCCCATTTGTTGCCTAGGCTGGAAGGTGAGTAGCAAATGGGGCTGCGGATGTTAAGAAGAGGACAGAAGGGCCACTGTGATAGTCCTCAGATAACATGCTGCAAGATAAGAAGTCACATATTTGACATGGGTTCATTAATTGCTTCCTACTCCTTAAGTATCTGATCAGATGTGCTAAGAATTTGCAGCTGAAATTAGCATCAATGAGAACTATTTAATTTATAATGCCCAACACAAAGTGAATAAACAATTTGCACCAAAATCACTCTGTCTCAATTTCTATCTGGAAAATGTGAATAAACCCCCCCTAATCTAACAAGAATGTTGTGGGGAAAAAAGTGTCAAGTACTGGCATACTACAGTGATGACTGCCATAGGAAAACCCACAGGGAAATTAATAACTGTCATTTTATAAGGATTTGATTAATATTCAGAAAATAAGTAAGATCTGTTAAACAGTTAGCAATTATAATGAAATTATTTTTTTTTAGCTAAAATTAAACACTCTTGCACTAAAAGAGGTATGGTCACCTGAAAAAAAAATCCTGACATGAGATTGTATTGCACTACAATCAGCTTAAACTTGTGAACTTCTCAACTCTATAGCTGTCTGGCTTTGTGACCTCAGCGATGAAGCTGGCATTATTCATATGAAAAACAGCAAACCCACTCCTGAATACATTTCAAAATCATTGGGGTTTTGTTTTTTTTTAGAAATAAGGAATCAGCTTCTATACAGTATGTAAAAGACTCCATGTATCATCCCCAAACTTAACGCATATAAACTGAGTGAATTTTCTGATAACTTACAAGTAAATCCATTAAGCAGATTAAGTTAAATTAATTAAAAACAGCGTCCTACCAGAGATCTGTCATCTGTGACACTTTTGAATTGGACTTGAATGACCTTCCTGACAAATAACACAGATACATCAAAATTTTCAGATAGCAAAAACCTACCAAAATCCGTTCTTTGAAGACATTAAATGGAGGTTAGCAATTGTTATGATTATTTAGGTTAGTGACAAGCTTGAGTCAAGTTAGCATGTGTCAGCAATTATGGAGATCAAGCAAAGGAAAATGAAAAAGGGGTCTGAATGTCTTAGTCTGATCAGGGAAAAGCAATTCTAAAACTGTTAGCTGGCGTGAAGACTCATGAGAGTAATGAACTGGCAGTTTAAATGATGATTAAGCTCAAGAGTGTCTGCCAGGAGGACACAGAAAGCTCTGTCACCAGGGAAGAAAAACAAAGTTACAGCCCCAGAGACTGACAGCTCCTCATACCAATATCCTCATATTCTCTTTTCTACATCCCCAAAAGACTTAGAGCAATGCAGGCTTCCTCAGAGCATACTGAAGGAGGAAAATCCTAGGTTAAGCACTATGTCTTAAGTGAATGTCCCAAGAGTGACATCTAAGTAGTGTCCTTGTCTGAAAATTGCTCTAAAGAAGCACTCCAACCACTTAATTGTAAGCTTGCACTTAAATACATCACTGAATTTGTGTCTATGACTCTGGATCCTGAGTACTTCCTCATCCTCAAAATTTTTGTCGAACTTTGCCTTTCTCTGGCTTTTGCTCCTTAAGGCACCTTTAGACAGAAGCACAGTGAAGATTACATTCTTTCTAGAAAGACCAAGGGGCTCCAGTTTGCTTTGTGTATTCCCTGCTTTCTCTTCACTCTTTCCATAGTGCATCTTCCATCTGTAAATCTTTGCAAAGGCTCCGCTCACTCTGTCTCACGCCCTTGTGGCTAAGATGCTGTGTTGAGGAAAGAAATGGACTATGCTTCAGTCTCCAATGCAGCAGGGAGACACCAGCCCATCACACAATCTCAGACGCTGTAGAAAAGGTCCTTTGTTCATATTCCAGGGGTCCCAAATAACACTTTTCATTATTTGGGGTTTTGCAGAGGGTTTTTTGCATAACATGAGCTCATATATGGTTTTGTATTCACAGCTGCAAGGGGAAGTAGGGCAGTTCTTCATGTTTATCACTGACTTGTTGGCCACAGGTCTGCCCACAAGCGATGATGGGGTATGAGAGCTCTACAGGTACCTGGCAGCAGCTATATTGAAGAGAATGACAATATCCCCGTGTGTCTGTCAGTTTGACACCCCATAAGGAAGCCACTTTGGTACCAGTTTGGAGCTGAAAATATAATTTTTTTCATGCAGCAAAAACAGAGGCCTCAGTGCTTGTCTCCTTTCTGCCATCAGAAATCAGTGGGAATACAGTGCTGTAACTCAGAATAAGCTACTAATGAAATGAGATGGATGTTTTTACAGACAAGTTCTAATCTACAAGGTAAGTCAGAATTCCTGTAAATGGGAACAGTGGCTGCATCAGTTCACAGAGATGTAAGGTTTAATTCCTCAATTTGTATACAAACACTGACTCGGTGGGATTCCTGTGTATGCAAAACTCACTCAAGTCAATTATCTCTATTGGGTATTAGATTAGACTCTGCCTGCAAGACAAATTGAGTATATGTTGACTGAAAACAAAACAAAGGCTACTGTGAAAAGTACTTTGAAATCTAAGTCACCGCACAACTGAAGAAGGAGTTTACATAAAAAAGGCAAAACAATGAAAAGAATTGTCATTAAGCACTGTACTGATAAAGATAACCTCTCCCATTATTTGACTGGCATCTGTCCACTCATACTTGCATTGCTATTCTATCTTTGTTTCTAAATCATGTTGAAATGTAAGACTTCCATATTTAATCACATTTCTAAAAGACGTTGTGTGATGAACTGAGGATGACAGAAAAGTGACTATTGTCAGGGAACTGAAGGCAATTAATTCATTAGCTACCCCAATTTGCCTCTATTTATGTCCTTTTAAGTAGTCCATCCTCAATGAACTTAAACTCCCATAAAGCAACACCACCACCTACAGCTCAAACATCAGACTTTCCACCATATGCTAGTTGCACTTCTCTGTCCTGAGGTAAAAGCCACATCAGACCTCAGAGTAACAGATTATTTCTTTTGAAAATATACAGTACCACTTTAACTTTCATTATCCAAAATAAGAGGTTGGTTTGGAAAAAATAAAAAAAGAAACAAAAGAAACGAAACACCTCAGTACAACTTTTTTAAAAGAAAGATTCTTCTCTAGGTTTTCATCCTGCACTCTGACTTCTGCGGTACAGGAGCCCCCGTGAAATGCGTTTATGCATTGTAAGCAGAACGTTTTAGTTCCAGAGCAATCCAAGTTCCTCAGAAATTGGTGCTTCTGTATTTCTATGGAAAAAAATACCTTTGTCAGCAATGGGAACGCATGAGGTGCATGTTATGGAGAGAGACTACTGGAAATGGATACCACAGCATAAAAGGAGTTTTACTGCAATCATTTTCCAGTGATTATTTCTTACTTTGGTTCTTTGTCCCACGTTGCCAACCGTACCGTTGCTTTGGCAGGCTGAGAGGGATACTTCCCTCTAGATTTCACAAAGGTGGGTACCAGGCTGCATTGCACAGCTGAGGGAACCATGGTCTCCAAGGTGACAGTGATAGAGAAAGCTAAAATCTTGTTACTTGCAGATAATAGGAGTTGAAGGGAAGTGAGAGAGCCCACAGATGCTATTCTGTCCTATGACCTTTACCCATTCCTCCCCAAAGTAGTAAAGCAAATTTGTTAGCGGCTTTTGACTCCTTGTCTGCCCTAGAAAGGCTCTGTTACTAGGGGGTTTTTTGTACCAGTGTAGTCTGGCTGTTAGAGGGAACCACAGAAGCTTCAATACAGAAAAGGTCTGTGATTACCTGAATTTATTGTCTGTAACCCTGGCTGTGCCTGTTTATGCACCATGTTTTCTATTGTCACCAGATGTACAGTTATGCAGAATAATGCATATAAATTGTTCTTAAGATGCAATCCTAAGCCACTCACGTAGCTGTTTATAGGTTTCAGCACCAAGATATTGGTTTATAGCTTTGGCATTAATCCAGTCAAGAAAGCTCTGTTCAAGTCTTTTGTAGAGTGTTCACATGATTAACCAATTCATGATCAAAGGAGGCTTAAATGTGCTGTTTAAGTATTTGAAAGAACTGCAGGTAATAGCCATTAAAATTTTTAAAAAGGAAGAAAACAAGTGTGTGTCAATTTACTGGTAGCTTTGCTTCAATAGAAAGCTAAAAGTTCATGGGACAGGGGAAATTCTTTTAGTGAAAAGGCATAGGAAGCTCAATAAGATTTCACTTCAAATAATATGGTCCATGAGGTCAGTGGTACTGACACTAATTTACACTAGCTGAAGATCTGAGCCTGTCTGTTTATACTTCCAGACCCCTACAGTATTCACACTATGCTATATATTACACTAATACTTAAAGGAGTTAGAGCTGATAATAGAAAATGACTGCTGCCAATGCTGAAAAGTGATTGACAGTGAGTTATGATTAGATACAGCCATAGGGATCTGTTGTGTAAACACCTAAGCAATCAACAGAGAAGACCCAGAAGAATTTTGAAGATGCCGTTCACAGGGGCTCCATTCTCTGAGGAGCCACAGATGTAGGCAAAGAGAACTGTGGCCTGTTTTAGCATGAGAGTTACTACCTGTAACTCCACCAAAACCAACCCGGCAAGACAGGACAACCCATATGTGTGTGATGGATCCGTTCACATGCTTGCAGGCTTCAATTCTCAGACAAATGCATTTTGGGGAAGAATCACAATAACATTAGCTGCAAAACCCGCCTGCAATCTGAGATCAGGAACCCCTACCCTAGCTGCGTTTAGTAGAAGGACCTTTAACTTTGCCACGTTGACCACTAGAGGGTAGTAACATACATTTGCACTCGGTGCCTTATGAATAGGAGAATGGGGTAAGATGGGAAAGAAGATAAAAAGGAAATGTGGTGTACAGAGAGGAGGTGCCACACCTCACCTATGTAAGTGTGCCCTCCATACACGCGTCACTGTATAGACAATCATTTACTACTGTGAATCTGTGAGATCAAGAATTACTGGCCAGCTAGGAGAACCGTCTATGAAATTCCATGTTTGAAGTTAGTCACGTGCATATTTGTTTTCAAGACCTTGCCTTAGAAAATACAGAACACAAAGATAACATGCTACATTATTTTCCATAGTTGTTTGGGTAGTTGGGAATCATCATACCATTACTAATGCTGGCAGAGATACCAGCATGATTTCTGCATGAGAGGGCAAGAAGTTTTTGACTTGTAATTATCCAAATCTTTACAGGTGGGGTAGAATTTTTTTTAAGTGATCTTGATACTCAAACATCTGACTTAGGTGCACACAGAACTGAGTTGCTGTCAAAAAGCTAACCAAAATTCTGCCATATATAAACATGTACATTTTTCAGAAGGATCTCTCCAACGGTAGCATTCAGTGTAGTTTGTCCACAGACCTAAATCTTTTCCTGTCTTTATGTATCTTATTCTCATCTGTCTTACTCTGTCTGTCCCTGTTCCTGTTTATGCGACCTAGAGCTCTATCCAGAGCCCCTATGAATAACAACTGTCTTCAACTGTTGTTACTGATAGCACAATTTTTGCTATAAATGGAACAAGAACGGTATCTTGACCGTTTTGGTTTTCAGCTCTTCATGATTCTCTCTGCTCTACATGTAAAATTGTTTCTACTTGTCTCCTTTGAGATAGCCAGCTTGATTTCACATCATCGATAATCAGATGAACTTCATGACATGTACTAAGTAGCTAAGCTTTAGCAGAAATTATTTTGTTGGTTTTTTTTTTTTTTTGCGCTTATGAGTGTCCCAAGATTCCATGGCTTTTGTCAAGAAATAGAGAAAGAAAGCTGTCATAGGCTGCTGAATTGGAACTCCAAATTTGTTTTCAACCCTGTTTCAGTTGTAGACCTCTCAAATGTTGCTGAGTAAATTATTTTATCTCGCTGTACCACACGTCTGTCTTTGTGAACTGGGGTGAGTCATTGCTGGGAGAGGGATTGTCACATACTTACATCTGAATTTTTAAGATACAGCTCTTACTCAGGTTTGGACCTCTACATCAAGTTGCAACACAAAATCTAATAGTCTGTAAACGCTGACATGAACAACATACGTGCAAGCAAGATTTCCTCTTTTAAAAATGTGTTCTTTTTTGTAAAAGCATCCACCAGAATGGAAATAGTGTTAAGGCCGTGTCTTGACTTTACCGCCACTGATGTTTGTTTACTAGGTACATTTTTTAAAAGTTTTTTATACTTGCTCAGGACCTGGTCTTCGTACTTTTAAGAGACATATGACACTATTCCCATTAAGTTCATTACAGGTATTTTGCTTACTCATACCATTCCAGTTCAGGACTGTTTCACTAATATCTCTTCCCAAGTGAGTTGTGTGTTCTTCATTTTAGTTATATTTTATTTTTCTTAACAGAAGTAGGACAAATAGAAAACCCAATGAAATACTTCTTCTATGGCCTATCTCATCCTGCGCCTTGCAAGTTCTGGGGCTGCTAATGTCAGTCTCTGTGATTTATCTGCTGGGGTGAAGTTGTTCTGACCTGCAATAACAAACTACATCATTGTTGGCTTGCATGTTATAAAAATGATGCACAATACTCACATCTAAAAGTCAGAATAAACCTTTTACGCAGCTCTTTGTCAGTTCTACAAATGGTTGCAGTTAATCGATGCTATAAAACTTTCCTTCAGGCACCAGTATTCAGCTTTCACACTGGGAAATGCAGTTTCAGTCTGACATTTTAAATACCGGTGGTATTATCTAATGAAATAACTCGGGGTTTGAAAATTCCCATCAGTAAAAAAGCACAAAACTGCTGTTGAGTTAGGATATTTAAAAACATCTTTCGGAGCATTCGGGAAAAAAGATACATTATACAGACACTATTATTTTGCTACATTTTTCCCTTCAGACACTTCTAACTTGACCAGGCTTGTACTGTCCCATCGGTGCATCCATGTAATTTTCATCAACATTAATGGGAGCTATGTATATGAGGCGATGAGGGCATACACTGAATTTAAAATTCTTTTTTTCTTTATGAACAAGTGTCATGCAAATCTTGTCATGAGGGAAGCCTTTGAGACTTTTATTCTACCTTTCCAGAATGAACACTGTAGATTTAGCAAACATTTCAGGATTTCTCCAGGATATATTTTTTCATTTTGTATTTTACAGATTTGCCATTCTGAAATCAACTAGCTCCATCTCAGGGGCTGTGCAAAGAAAAGAGGCGAAGGAAAGGAAAGTCTCCCAGGTGATGACAAACTATGGAAATTCCATAGGCTTTTATCTGACGTTTTAATAGTGAATCACTGGCTAGACATTTTCTAACTCACATTTAGGTGTATAAACAGCAAAGATGGCATTTGAAATTTTGCTCTCATGAAGCCCTCAAAAAAACAACGTTATATCTATTGAGGCCATTTTTTTAGCATTTCCTGAAATTCTGGACACTCAAAAAAGGATGACATGGAGGAAAGATGTAAAAAGATCATGGTGGAAAAGGCAGAGGAAAAAAAAAGCCTTCTGGGACTCTTCTCTTAGAGTACGCGCTGTACTGTATCCAAGGCAAGCCCATGCCTAGAGGGCACAATCTATCCTTAAGTGTATGTGACCTACTAACCACAGTGAAAAAAAAGAGAGCAGGTGATCTGATTTACTGCTTTTCTGAGAGAATAACTTTTGCCTTGGCAGGAGAAATTTGAAGAAGGCACTCATGCTAATGTGTGCTGCTACTCCCATGGGGTTCCCGGACCATTCTTAAGAGCAGTTGTGTCCCAGGTTTTCAGCAAAACTGTTAAAAAGGTCAGCGCAAACTGACCATATTCAGAAAAGACGATCCTTCAGTCCTGCTGTTGGAGTGTTTGTCGTTCTCGTTTCTAGGCAGGTGAAAAAACCTAAATAATATGGAAAGAATGCATTTCTGATACAACTTTTCAAGAATCTCAGACTTTCAAGGATCCTTTTCAAGGATCTCCAAGTATGTCACAAAGAGCAGGTGAGTTGGAAATATGCTCTGAGAAGGAATGAAACAAAAAAAAAAAAAAGGAAGCTAAGGGCAGTAATGGCATTTTAGATGTCTCAACTTTGGGCTGCCTACTTTTAGCTAATTTAAATAGGACCAATGTTTAGGAGGGCAGGGGCTCTGCACTTTTTGCCACTGGCATGGCAAATATCTGTGACCCATAAACGCACTAGTTAGTTTGGCAATCCTTGGTCAGAGTGACTTGCCCAAGCTCATGTCGTAAATCAAAACCAAACCCGTATAACAGGACAGATTCCTATTTTCCAAAGTTTGTTTATTCAACCAGTTCGTAACACTTTCTTCCTGTTCCAGATGAACCATTTAATTGCTACAATGCTATAGTTTGTTTCAGCTTTTTATATCGCCAGCAGGTGGGGATTTAAAAAGCACTTTGCTGTTCACCTTTCGGTCATCCCCGTAACTTTCATCCGCATATTGTTTTATTTTGCTAGAGGCTTTCCCAACAGGCTGGTGTTTTCTCTGAAAAGCTGGATCACCTATAGAGCTAGGAACTGTGACCTTCTGGGGCTTGAATGGTTCTACAGAAACTTCAGAACTTCCTTCACTTTTCCTTTTTCAAAAAAGTAAAGTCATTAAAACATAGGTTTTATAGAGTCTGAAATCCCCTCCTACAATTCTTTGCTCTTTGGGGATGCAGGGAAAGTGCTTGAGCCTTCAGTATTCTGGACTGGCCTGTTCAATACCTCACGGATTTTGGAGCTGGATTTTTCTGGTTTTGATAAATACTTATTGTACTTTTATATTAGGAGAATTAGCATAGCTCACATGTCTAAATATTGTTGCAGTATCTAGTAATATTTTTCTTGTATCTAATAAATATTGCATCTAGTATCTGGTGCTCCCACTCTGAATGTGTTTGGGCCTCTTTGTTACCAAGCAGAAAGGCTCTGAAGAAAATTCAGTTACTGAGGAAGGTGTTAGGATTTCAGTGTATGGTTTTTGTTATTTTGGGGGGGCTTTTTTTTTTCAACAACAAAATGATTGGTGTAGTTAGGAGATATATTTTAAGGGGAAAAAATGATGTTGTTCCTTTGTGATATAAAACCAGCATTTTGACCAGTATAAGAAACCACTTGCACCAATTAGTAGACCCCAGTATGCAAATCTTCAGAACAGCCTCTCCCTTCTTGCCTGTGCAACTGGTGGTAGAAGAATCCTGCAGCTGCTTTCCCTTTGATGAGCAATATCCTGTGGATCCCTCAGATTGTTCTTCAGTTCTTTACTTCTGTCATCAGAGGAAATTCTTCCTATTGCTTTATGCTTGATTCTGCCATCAGGTGTGCTGGCTGTGGCTAACCTACCCCTGCCTTGCAGTTTTCATCCCAGCTACTGTCCTAAGCCAGGAACTACCTCATGTGATCTGTCTTCCTTAAAAGCTTATCTTTTGCACTTGCCACTGCTATAGGTGGCAATTTGATGAATAGATATAGATCTGCTCACTGGTGCATAGTGGCCTCAGGTTCTTAGCTCTCATGCTCTATTTGCCTACTGCTTAGCTTGGCACTCTTTTTTGTTGTTTTTGAGTAGTGCCTTTTGTTTTCTGTGAGACTGCTGTGAATATAAAGAGCAAAGCCCCACTTTTTCACCTCATCAAACTCGTTGCTCATCTTTCACCAAATACCTGGGATAGTGTATTTTTATGGAGCAGAGGACCCTTTATCATTTTGCCATTCCCACCAGTTGCTGGCCTGTCATTAACTCTTCCTTCCAAAGTTCTGTGGAACATAGGGCTGGATGTTCTCTTCTCAAATTCCAAGTGGGTGCTAAATCGCTACAAATCTGTGCACTTTGCTATTTCCTGCTACAAATCAAATGCCAGGTATGCCTTATCTTCCAAGAGATATGGCACGCCTCCAGATCACAATTCCTGTCTGAGGTTCATTTGTATAATTTTCCCCGCAGTAGGAATGGCAGGCTATTGTAAACAAGAAACCAAGTGCTTCTTGTAGTTAAAAGACAAATTATCCAACAGCATAACATATACAATGTTAAGTTGTGTGATAAAAGCCCACAAAGGAGCTCAGAGAGACAATAGCAGGAGGGAGGGGCCCAAATAATACCCTGCTGGGCTACTCCCAGGCCCATCACAGGGGACATCAGCACAAGCCCAGATGAACACAGAGGCGCAAGGGCCGGCAGGAACCCAAATCAAGAACTAAGCTTTTGGACTAAGGGCCTCACCGCCTAGGGGTGAGACACATTAGGGGATGCAAGGGAAAACAGTTCTGGATCACACAGGACTAATTATGGGATGTTTAGGGGAGGAACCAAAGGTGAAGAAAGGAAGAGGTTTAGGTGATTTGGGGAGGGACAGGAGTGGGAAAACAGAGGGGTCAGCAAAGAAAAAGGGCTGCTTTTATACACATAACTGTCTAAGTCAGAATGCCTGTCTGGCTGCACCCTGTGCCTGATCAGCACAGTCTGTCCTCTTTTCTAATTCTTTCCTGGGCCAGGGGTCTCTGTTCTGTGTGTATATGTGTATGGGGCTGTGAGTCCAGCAACTGGAGGCAGACCACAGGCTGGAGGTCCTGAGAGTCTGTGGTGCAGTGACTGATCGAGTGTGGGTGTGCATGTGAGTGTGTGTGATCACTAGCAAAGATCAAGACAAACCAGCTGGTGAGTAAGTGAAGAGACTTGGGAGCAAAGGGGTGAGGGGGTCTCTAAGGGCCAGCTCTGGGTGCGAGAGCACCTGTGCATCTCTAGGGGTGAGAACATAGGGGAGTGTGTGTGGGGGGAGCAGGTGGGGAGAGTGGGGGTGTCAGCCTCACTGGCTTGTATGTCCAGGTGCCAGCAACTGAGCAGACTGGGATCCCGGGACCAGCTACTGGGCAGACTGACTGTATGAGTCCAGTTGCTGGAGGCATCCACCTTGTGCATATATATATATTCTCACTAATGGTTTTACATGAGAGGGGAGCAGGGTAAGGCCATCAGTGCTGCCTATGTTCACATGACTGCTCTGAGTGTCTGCCTAGGAATTGTGTGTCCAGCCATGCAGATATGTGGTGTATATGTGTACATATGTATATGTGTAGTGTACCTCTGTGCTTTGTGCTGGCAATACATCTTCAGCCTTGTTAATGGTTGGACATGGGCATATGGAGCCTTGCCCCTCTCAGGCTGTTGGATTGAGCATGATATATTTTCCTCTAACATACACATATTGCATTGCTCCAGTTCATTTGTGCATTACTGTCAACCCAATACATACATTCCTTAGCTTTTCTCACGAGTAGCTCTATGTGCACACATGAAACATGCATCCATCCATGCATCCATACCCAATTGTACAGTACCTCATGATCCCTTTTTCATCAAAACCTTATGTTGCACAGACAGCTAAAATCACTGTACATGTTAAACTCAAACTGTATCTCTTACTTCCTCTGCTAAAATTTCCCCTGTGGTCTACAGAATTAATAGTTTTACTTGTTCATCTAAGTCAAAACTTTTTAGACTACTTGAAATCTCTGCAGGGAAATGCAGGGATATTCTAGGGTGTTGACTGAATGTTCCACTGAACCATGTGTGATAAAATCTAGAAAATTTGCTTTATTCAGCATATTTGACACCATACAACTTCACTGCATCTTGTTAGAGTGCCAATAAAACATTCATGATTCATGATAGCTACTAATACCTGCTTAAAAGTCACTTTTTTATGATATAGTCCATCAGCTTGTGATCAGGCTGCATGTACATTTTGTAGCAGAAGCTGAATGGGTGGAATTGCTCTACAACAGAAAAGCACAGCCAGAAACCATGTTTCTGTTTTCACGTAACTATTTTCTACGTTTAACCACCAAATGTTCTGGTCTCTCAGCTCTACTGTTTCTAGGCTTCTTAAGCAGTGACCTTGCAGCTGGAACCGCTCCATACAGCTGCAGGATTTCAAGAATGATGCCTTACTCATAATTTTCTTCACTTTTGGGGGTTCTTGAGCATTGATCTGTGGATGTTACTTGGCTCAAGGATTAACTGTCTTCTGAGAAGTATGCATATAATCTGAAGAGATAGCTGGCCATCTGTCATGGGGTCAAGTTTTTAAGGGAAGACAAAAACAATCATCTCATGGAAAAATAAATCTGTTGAGGACTACGCCGCACACAGAAACAACTTCTGGCTCAGAAAGTCCCTGTGCTGAAAACAATTGGATCCTGGGAGAGTACTGCAGAGAAGAATCACATACACTTGCCTTGGGCTTACTCTTCCTTAAGTTGGTGTTTACAGGCACCACTGGAGACATAGTATTAGGGTAGGTGGCCACTTGACCTGACAACCCAAGACAGACATCCTTTTGGTCTCTTGTACCTCAAAGACAGGTCAGTTACCACAGATCCATCCTCACCCTGAAGTATCTGATTGCTTTCAAGTTTGGTTTCCATCAAGACCCAGTCAATGGCTTCACACATGGAGCCTATGAATGTGTCTCTATAAAGTATTCATATTTTTATGAAATACAAAGCTCAGTGTATAAAAAAAACTTCACACAGAGGTTTCCACATTGTCTATTAAGCTGACAAAACCTTTTTGTTTCTTAATAGATTAACAGTTCTGTGAGGCAGGTAATGACAGCAGCAGGCTTGAGAAAGGATGTTAATATTTCCAAAGGGATAAAGAGAGTCCACAGTCCAGAACAAGTAATACTGTGAAAGCAGTTATCTATTTTGTTATTACATGGTTTACAAGCTTTTACCTTAACCTGGCTTGAAACAAAGATAAGATATATGCGATCACAGCCCAGAAGGCCAGCCATATCCTTGGCTGCATCAGAAGTGTGGCCAGCAGGTCAAAGGAGGTGATTCTGCCCCTCTACTCCACTCTCGTGAGACCCCACCTGGAGTACTGCATCCAGCTCTGGAGTCCCCAACATAAGAAGGACATGGACCTGCTGGAGCGAGTCTAGAGGAGGGCCCTGAGGATCATCCGAGGGCTGGAGCACCTCTCCTATGAGGAGAGGCTGAGAGAGTTGGGGCTGTTCAGACTGGAGAAGAGAAGGCTCCGGGGAGACCTTATTGCGGCCTTCCAGTACCTAAAGGGGGCCTCCAGGAGAGCTGGGGAAGGACTTTTTACTAGGGCATGTAGTGATAGGACGAGGGGGAACGGCTTTAAACTTGAAGAGGGCAGGTTCAGATTAAACATTAGGAAGAAATTTTTCACTTTGAGGGTGGTAAGGCACTGGAACAGGTTAGCCAGAGAAGTTGCTGAGGCCCCATCCCTGGAGGTGTTTAAGGCCAGGCTGGACGTGGCCTTGGGCAACCTGGTCTAGTGGGAGGTGTCCCTGCCTATGGCCGGGGGGTTGGAACTCAATGATCTTCAAGGACCTTTCCAACCTAAACCATTCTATGATTCTATGTAGAAGATGAGCTAACAGTTCATTTTTCTGGGTGAACCTTAAAAATGACCTACAGAATACAGAATGCCAAGAATCCTAAATAACAGCTAAACACATAATAATAATAAATAACAACAACAACAGAAAAATCTCCAAAGTGTCTATCTAAATAATATCATGCTATACCTCTGCTGAGTGATGTGGACCTGTTTAGGAGCCGCTTCTTTGGGAATCTCTGTGGAAGCACTGTCTTCCAGTAACCAATGTTAACTAGTTCCTCAGCACTTGCTGGCTATTAGAAAAAGTGCCTGAAATCTAAGAGAGTTCTAAGAATTTGAAACACCATGCACCTACCGAAATCCCTTTCTTTCTTTTCTTAAGGCCTACCCCAGCTTCTTAGGAAGATGGTAGATATCTAACGCGAAGGAAACAAATTCTTAATTTTAGACTTAGCAACTCTCTGGAGAGGTTGTAGACTTATCATAATTCTCAATATAGGTATTTGCAGTTTGTCAACAGTATTGATGCCCAAATGTCCCTCAAATACCTGGCTCAGTTTATCATGGAGTATCTATACAATGAGGTTAATACCCAAAATATTTTATTCCCAAATACCACTTATCAAAGGGGTGTCATGTGTCCATAGGTATGGAGATGGAGCATGTAATTCAGGATGTGATAATGGATCATGACATTGCTGATACTGAATATTTTTGCCCTGTTTATCTTTAATATCTCCTTATGATTGGTACTAGCTCTTAGGTTATTCTAATTGAAGACAAACTCCCAGTTTATGTGAAATTCTTCTTACCATGAGAAACTATTGATTCATTCTATGCTAAGCCTGACACTTCCTTCTTTTTTATTTTTATTATTAACTCCACAAATACATTCAACTGAACAAGTGAAAAGGATTGAATAAAATGTCCTCCTGGTTTTTTTCCTCTAGCTTCTTGCATGATTTCATGATCCATCTTGACCCTTAAGATTCTCATGGGAATAAGAAGAAAGGCAACGGCAAGCATCTAAGAAAACAAATGAACATGAGGACTTCCATTAGACACAAGCTAGTGTCAACTGGAGTGGGTGAAAAATGCCAAAAAATGCAGATAATTTTGCTTTGCTTTGTTTCAGAAGTATGACAAAACTGAGCAAAAATTCTAGATCATGACTTTTTTTTCTTCACTCCTTACTCAAGCAAAACTTTTGCTGGCATCTGTGTTGAGTCCTTCCTGAGTGAAATTTCTGGAATTTAGTCCTTTAATGAGATCAATGAATGAAAAATAATTAATGGGAAAAGAAGTAAAAGTACTGAAGATGGTGCCAATACACTAACTATACACTTAAGTTTACACTACCTGTTCTTTTAAGCACAAGATGATACAGAATAAGGTCGGGGGAATCATCCTACATGCATCCCCAAAGAAATCTGAAATATCCAACGACAGCAGAGCCCTGTTTATTCAAAATACTTTTGGAACATCAAAACATTTGGATAAACAGGGCTTCAAATAATTGAGGGAGTTATTGTATAAGTAATTCACACCAGGGGGACATAACCTAGATTCAAACGAGTGAGTTTCAGATCAAAGGGGTACAGATAAATGGGATTTTGCTCTATATGAACAAATAAAATAAACAGCATTTGATTATTCAGGAATCAAGAACTGTCCAAACATTTTTTCAAAAAGAGTTTAGGATGAAAGGTCAAAATTGTTGTGATAGGCTGTAAAGAAGAATATTCCAATGGAATCAAAATAACAAATACATAAATGAGACCAAAAAGGTGTGGGGCTTTTTGAGTGTGTGTGTGTGTGTGGGGGGGGTGGGGGTGGGGGTGGGTTTTTTTTGTTGTTGTTGTTTGGATTTTTTTGTGTTTTGTTTTTGTTTTCTTTTTTTTTTAAACTCACTGATCTTCCAGTCAGGATCATATGAACTTTAACAAGTTTTTTGATCTTATTCCAGCAGTGACACTGACACATATTTTGTGGTGGATGGTGGGCATTTGTAACATCTGTGGCTCTGTTACTCATTTTCCCCAATGCCCAACGGAAGCAAACTGTAAAACATGCAAGTTGGATCTTGGATGGACAATATTGCCTGATTGCGCATCTTTCTGTTAATATCATGACCCAGATATGGTTTATCTACTTACAGACACAATCTCCTATTAGATGCCCTTTAAAATACAAATCTTGGAATTTAAAAAGATGTTAAGTGTAAAGATCTATGCTCATACTCATCCCCTGCATTGCTAATACAGTGGTGTGGATAATTTGTTATATTAGACAAATAAACAGTCTTTTCCATTCCTGTAATTCAGTATTGCCCCTTACTGTCTGCGTAGGGAACTTTTAATAGTGGGGGTGGCAGGGGAGACAACAGACTCAACATTTAAAGAGCAGTCAAAGGTCTGAAAACATGACAAATTTAGATTCCCTCAACACTTGATTTCTATGGCCAAGAGCCCAGTCAGGAGAATGCTTCTCCCGCCATGATACGTCATCTCAAACAGCCCCATCCTGGCTTGTAAGCCATAGGGAAAAGAGTGTCCCTGAGGGATGGTGTGTGTGTAAGATACCTTCTGCCTCAAGTTTCAGAGACATTTTTTTCAACTGTCTTGCAAGATGTACCAAATCATCCTGTTGAATCCATCATGATGTTTCTGGGCCTCGTAGATGGGTGTTTGAGCCCTCGGGTCTGCCAGTGCTGCCAGGTCCAAGTCCTGTGCCACACCTGCAGCAGGTTCACTTCACACCATGGACAGGTAGTGCCTCACCCCTCAGCCGTCAGGCAGGTCTCGTAGGCCTGTCAGCCACCCATTTAGCCGTTGGTCCTAACACCCTAACCTCTGCCTCCCCACAGGCTGTCCTAACAGCATAACCCACACAGAGTTCCCCATCCCGGCCCTAAACACCCCCTTCCCCCCACCGCCTTTTGGTGGGAAGAGTGGTGCCGCGCTGCTGCCATGTTGCTGTGGCTGCCAGCAGGGCCCACTGCCTCCTCTCTCCTCCCCCCCTCTCCAGCCCCACGGCTCTGGTGGGGGCTCCAGGGCAGAGGAGAGGGTAGGACAGCGTGGGGAAGTGCTGCCCTGGTTGTTGTCATCGTTTTTCCCTGCTGCTTTTCCTCCCTCCTCGTTGAGGGGCTGTGGGCTTAGTGAGGAGACGCCCCAGGGCTCTGAGGGGCGAGGGAGAGGGGTGGGAGTGTGAGGGGGAGCAAGGATTAAGGAGGAGCAGCTCTTGGGCTTGTGGTGAGGTGAGGGAAGAAAAATGCTTAATGAAAGATTTAGGGGAGGGAGCTTGGAGAAATGGTAATTTGGAGATGACTTCAGTAGTAGGGGAGGACAGTAAACACCTGTGGGGGCTGGAGGCAGGGCAGAGGTTGCCATTGGGAAAAGGGAGAGGCTATCTTTTCACCAGAGAAGGAATCATAGTTGGTGGTCATAGAGGGTAAGGTCCGGAGGGGGAAGCAGAGGAATGAGGACAGCTGGGGGTGTTTTGGAGTTTCTGGCAGATTGCTGCAGCGGTGCAGTCTGGAAGTAAGTAAAGATGAACCATAAAGAGCAAAGCAGGGGAAGATGAAAGCTAGTGTTGGGGTTTTGTTTCCTGAGGAGGCAGGAGGATACCTTCAAATTGGTTTAAAGGTTTCAGTCCACTGGCCTGGTTTCCACCTGCCTCCACATCATGTTACTCCTCTGCAACCTGTTGGGTGGAGTTGTGTTGTCTGTCATACAGGTAAAGACCCAATTTCTAGTTTTATTCCAATTCTGTCTGTAGCTACAAGTATTAAAAAAGGTAAATTTCCCTCTTTAAAAAAACAGCAACAAACAAACCAACCTGAAATAGTCTTTTCTCGCAATGAGCAACAGATAATGGTAAGGCTTGTTCAAATTTCTCCCTCTCTTTACTCTCACTTTCTTTTACAGGCTTGTCAAGGCTTCTCTCTCTGACTGAAGAATCATTGCTGTGTGTTATGTCTCGGTTGCAATTTGGTAAGAATATCTTGACCAGTTTTCTGTCTGGAGTGGAGCAGAGAAGAGAAGGTAAAAATCAAACTTGTGTGTCATAATGATTTCAGCTTGATAGCCCTGGAGTCTGGCTGAAACTGTTGTAAGGTCCTGAATCCAGAAAATACATAGGTTTGTGCCTAACTTGAAGCATATCTACAGAATCTTTTATTTCATCCAACTCCTTAAGCTCTGAAGGTTAAACACAGGCATAAGTACTTGGAAAAAAACAGTGATAGTTTTCTTACGCTGCTAGTAAGGGGCCTGTGGATCTGAGAATCGGTTCCTCTTGCCATCTTATCCCTGGATTTTCTGCTGTATTTCTAATTAAGGTAGTGGCCATGCCATTTTGGATCTGTTCATCTAAGGACCTGAAGTCTGTTTGCTTCTATCAAACACCAAAGCAGGTCTGTCACTGAGTTCAGTCATTGCAGGATTTGTCCTGTTTTTTTTTTCCCTATCTTTTTTCAGTTCAACACCACCCCTCCACCACCCCCCTCCGGCTCTCTTTAAAGTGTAAAACCCACAGAAGATGTAGGTCCTCCAGAATCAAACGGAATCAATGAATTTCTCAAGCTCATTTTCAGAAGTAGTTTTCCTTTCCTATTTCCTGCCACAATCTCAGCCTTTCTTTAATACCCTGAAGTACAGCTGCATAGGGAGTATGATTCAACGTGTTTGGGTCTTAAAATATTATACACATCAAGCTATATTTAATTGTGCCTTATCAATAGACTGATAAACTTAGGTGTTTGCTGTTGCCATTGCTCATGATGCTCTGTAGCAGGCTGAGGCAGTAACTGCTGCTGATGGAAAAGAAAAGGTAGTGGAAGGAGGAGGGGAGAAGGAGGTGGGAGACGAGGGGATTGGCTGCTTTTAATGTCAATCACGGCTGCGGCCCCCAGCTCTTCCGCTGCACTAGCTGTGGCTCTCCCTTGAACAGCTCCTGGAGAGAACAAGGCGTGCGGAGCTCAGATTACCAGCATCATGCTCCTCGGGCTTGGATCGTAGATCCCCCTCTTTGAACATTAAAATAACTCCTTCGTCCATCAGCGTCCCAGGCAGACCCAGCGAAAAAACACGCACGGGAGAGAGAGAGAAAGAAAGAGGAGGAAGAGAAAAATCTGCAACCAAGTGGACTAAAGCAAAGAGAAAGAGTGCTTTGCTTGCACAGCTGCGAAGTGGGAATTTAAAGAACCTGCAGAGAGAGAAATTCCAGCTCATCAGCACATACACATTGCAGAATTACAGATCCAGGTAGAAATGACATCAACAGGGAAAGAAGGCAGCGGAGCTCAACATGCACAATATGTTGGACCCTATCGTTTGGAGAAAACCCTAGGCAAAGGACAGACAGGTTGGTTCTTTTGCAGCAGCACTGGCGCTAGGGGGAAGGTGCTGTAACAGCCAGTGAGGTGTTGGGGATGGGATATTTGAGGGTTCAGGTTTTCCTATTTGCTGTTTTAGTGAAGATAACATTCACAGGCGATTTTTACCTTTATGTTTAGTTTTCATTTTAATTCTTCCTCTTCTTCCTTTTAAAAAAAAAGAAAGAAAAACCCAGGATGCTTTATGTTCATTACTCCTGCTAATGGGTGTTGTTCTGATGACAGCCAGAGTGCATGCAGAGGAAAAAATAGATGGTATGCTGGTGGTGAATTTTCACATCAATTTCTTCGCTGCCCTACTTAGGAGCATTTTCTTTTTAATCAAATTATATTGAAATAAAAGGTTCACAGCCTGTAGTACCGAGGAGGTGGTGGTGGTGGTAGTGGGGGAGTCACCAGCAGTATTTCATGACATCATGATTGAAAAGGGTGTAGTCCTTAAGGTGCAGTTGGGGGGGTGGAAATATGTACAGTATGTCTGTGGCACTGACTGCTGTGGGTATTTAGCAAATATGGATGGATGGGCTGGTGGTTTTTGTGGGTAGGGTCTGAAATAAAAGAAAAATAGAGGATCGGTAGCAGAATTCATTCTGGTTATGCTGTGTTTTTGTAGGAGGGATTGGGAGGGGGAGGGGATGTTATTTAATTATTTTTCTTAAAGCTTGTTTATGAAACTCGCCCCCAGCAGATTTTCCTGAATGGAACAATGGTAAGAAATATTAAAAAGAGGAAACCGAGTGGAGGGAATTAGAGAGCAGGTGCTTCTGCCTTACGTGACATAATTAGATCCCCTAAATGCGTTCAAGATCTGGACTTGCTTGCTTGGATAGCACATTCACTTCAAGGGCAGGGGAGCATTAATTGGAAGAAAAACCCTTAAAAAGAAGCCCAAATGTTTTCCTTATTTAATTTTTTTTTTGTAACAGGTGCAATAAGCAATGGGATCTGTCAAATTCATTGGGTTGGGAGCCCCCCCAAAAGTGGATTGAAACTCAAGATTATAATTTAGAGAAAGGGGAAGATCAGCTATAGGGGGGCTTATTTGGGCATGTGGGTGTTAAGTGTTGTTCATTATGGTGGGACAATAAAACATGATGCATTGTGGTGTAATTTTTTTTTTTTTTATAACCCAGCCGAGCTTTGCCCATCTGTTGTCTAAAGGATTTAATAGGCGTTTCCATCCCCAGCTGCTGCCTCTGCTCTGCCTGCTTCCTCGCTGCCCTGCGTGGCAGCAGCTCTGCAGTCCGCAATTTTCTTAGGGACACAGTCAAAATCCAGATCTTTCTCTGTAAGAAGCAATGCTCTTCTGAGATGATTGATTATAACTCCCCCCCCCTCCCCCCCATCCTTCCCCTCCTCTTCACAACCCCATAGCAACCGTTCAGAGACATGGATGAAGATGACATTGTCTTCTAGTGAAAGTGACTTTTATTTATATTTCATTTTTTCCAAATCTCTTCAGTGTATCAGCTGCTAAAGGTAGCTCTCTGTCACACTTTTGGTTACCACCTTTATTCTTTGCATAGCTCAATAAGCCCTTACTTCTGCAGCTGTATACTAATATCTGCTTACTAATATCTGTTCGGATTATGATACTGAAAATACCAAAAAATTGCAGTGTATTGGTAATAAAGCTGCCTTGTTCTGCTGGTAATCCTTTTCTGGATGCTCCAGGTGATCAAAGAGCCAGCTGTACATGACAAATTAATTTTTGCCTTCATCACCATTTCCTTTTTTCTCTCTCCCACCTTCTCAGCACTGCTCCCTCCCCTTTAAATACAATTGTGGCTGAGATTCCTGAAAATACAGCTGTATTAACCTTTTGCTCCATGTCTCATAGCCTAACGTTGTGGTCCTAAAGGGTTATCTGCAGCTTTGGTTATTTTTTTCCTCTCTGCTAATCTTCCTATCTTCCTCCTAAGTGATTAGAAATGTGGGGGAGGAGGGAGAAGAAGAGGATGTATTTAGAGGCTTGCTGCTGTTGGCCTCTGCAGTTATTCAACCAGCTGGACAAGGGTGAAAGTTTCCTTTTGCAGTTTTACCATATAACTGATCTTTATAGATAAGTCTCTGCTGTTTGCACACATGAATGCACGTAAAATGCACAATATGTGGTGTCATAGAAGCTGGAGGTGGGGGGAAGAGGAAGAGAAATCTTGAAAGTAGCTGATGTCAGTATATGTCTTCCTTGCTATACCCGCCCTTGATTAACAGAATAATGCACTGAGGTGAAACCTAACTCGGTATTAAATGTACATGACAAAATATGGAAAGATGCCTTCTGGTCTTCTCGCATTTTCTGTGCTAATCACATTTGGGAGCATGCAGAATGGCATGAACAGTGTGTGGTACGTAGCTAGTCCTCATCCTGCTTGTTTTGGAGGGTAAGCAGGCAACCTGCAGCATTTTAAGGAGAGGACAGCAAGCGCAGTATGAGGGCCTGATTTACCATACTATGTTATCATGGTGTGCAACTTTGAATTTGGGTTGCAGTGGCATATGGCTGAAGAAAATAGTGGTTGTAATCATTCCTTTAGCGCTTGTCTTTGTAGGAAGATTAGGAGGTAATGGCTTGGAATATTATTTTTTTTTTCTAAGGGAATGGCGAAGAGTGAGAAGTAAAATCTGACAAAATGTAATGATGAATGGAAAGAAAGTGTAAGTTGTGTTGCAAAGTCCTATCCATTTTGCAGTCATCTTCATACCCATCATTTTCTATTTTGCATAAAAAAAATCTTGACTCTGTAAAGTTATTTCAGATAGGCAGGTCTAGCTTTGCTCACAGATACATTAATATTATACAAATGTATTAATTACTTTTGATCTCAGTAAAAGCAGGTGAAAGAAGGGAGATTTGGGAAGGAGTGTGGGCTCATAGTTCAGGGCAGACTTAGAAAAGGTGCCATGGAGGGAGAACTTAATAGTAAGTAGAGCTCTCAATGGTGCTGTCTCTGTTAGTTTCTCACTGATTGCCACCTTAATAGCTGAAAAAAAAAGCGTTTACCACCAGCAGCCTGCTGGTCACAGCAAACGGGTCCAGTTGCATATCTGTGACATTGGTGGAACCTGGTGACATCTGGCTGTGGGTGGGCAAAACTGACAGGGAAAAGCCTTCAGTTCAAATTGGTGGGTAACAACCGTTGATGAAAGTGTTGATTAGAATTCAAAATTGGGTATGCAAAACTTGTCCTGAGCGGCCTTCTGTGCTGGTGCGTCAAGCTTGCTGAGGGTGAC
Source organism: Vanellus vanellus (assembly GCF_965231255.1). NCBI lineage: Eukaryota > Metazoa > Chordata > Aves > Charadriiformes > Charadriidae > Vanellus > Vanellus vanellus. Next base: position 18,851,378 of record NC_138911.1, on the reverse strand, counting down.
TGATGCCATAAAGAGAGGATTAGGGCCTCTTAGTCGGAGAAGTTGGAAAAGGGCTACACAGGGCACTGCTGAAAAATGTCTGTGCTTAGCTCTTTGCTGGTAGTGGGAATGATAGAGGAACTAAGGAAAATTATTTTTAATAAAGTAGCATATGAATTTAATGTATAATTTGAGTACTGTAGTAAGATGGTTTGCTTTTGTAATAGGTTGAATTCAGAGCATGCCTTGTTTACTGCAGCTGGAGGAATAGCTCATGAAATCTGTTTGATTTTGCAAGAATACAAGAAGCAGCATAATTTTAATTATTGTACTCCAAAAATTATTTTATATAACTGTCAGTGTAAAGGATCATTACTGTATATACGGGTGTATGGGGAAAGGTTGGTTTATGTAAGTTTCATTGATACATTCTTCTAAAGTTAATTATAGGAGGTTTTCATTGTAATTAACAGTAATGAGCAAAGGGTGTGTGTCACGTTACAGTAAGACATGTGGAAACAGTGTGCCTTGAGGAAACCCCAGTCATACCTGATCATGAAACACTGTTTTAGATTAAATAGAGGATTTTCTCTATTTGCCACTAATTCAGTGCGAAATCAGCTTATTGCATATTCCTTGCCTTTATTTTTTTTTTTTTTTAAATCCCACAAAATCTTTGTTCGCATGTTTCTTTTGGCCTCATTAACCCCTATTCCACCCTTGGAACTCTTAAGAGTAATTCAGATTGACTATAGTGAATATTTATTGAGTGCAAAGATGAGGAACTGAAGTATTTCTTGTGAAGGGCTTCAGTGTTTCAGAGGGTTTTCGTGTGTTTTCATTTGACAGTCAGGCTTCAGCATCATTGTTTGCTGTGGCATCAGTTCAATGTCCAGTTGAAATTTCCAAAACGCTGCCTTATCTGCAAGCAATAAGACGTTGGCTCTATTCACTTTGAGATAAACTTGATGAAAAATTTAATATTACTGATTCATTTTGTCTTGTTCCTTTCTTTCTCTTTTAAGTCCAGTTCTGCAGATATGCAATACAAAGAATCCTGCTTGAAACTCATGGCACTTGGAACTTCACAAATAGTGTAGGGGGTCCCTTTTCTGCATTGTATACCATATAACTTACAGCTATTTTGGTCTATAATATGTTAATTATATATGAGCCATCAGTGAGATGTTCAGCAGTATGCTATTGAGTTATGTAAGAACAGAAATCAGTAAATTTGGGTCTTAGCAAATGTAATAGCCTGTTACTCAGTGGGGGATTAAACAGGATGTTTTTTACAGCCTTAACCACCTGTTTCCATGACACCGGCAGAAACTGAAATTTGTTAATTTTTTTATTTGCTCTGTCAAATTTGGTTGAAGTTGAAAGCTTCAGATCTATTCGAGGAGTGTTTGGTAGGCAATGTGATTTCAGAGGCCTGGTTTACTTCGGTAAGTAGGCTAAACAAAGTATATCCTTTTCATTCATACTGCTGTATTTCTTTTTTCTGACCCAGTGTGTTGGATCTAAGAGAATCTAAAGAGTACAGCATTATTCCATTTAGCTGTCTAGATGAATATATTGTTATAGAGGTGTAAATCATTGTGTTTCCCCCCATGGCCTTTTTAAACAAACAACAAACGATTATATATTCTATTCATGTTTTCATATGTATATTTTACTTTCCTTAAAAAAAGTTTCTTTCAAAACAGTGAATCCATACCCTTCGTCATGATAGTCTGTGAAGACTTAAGCGGTAAATTAGTAATCACAGAAATAAAATATTGGAAGCAATACTGTGGGCAGTAGAGTTCTTAAGAATTAAATTTTGCCAAGAAAGGTTATGCCCCAGTGGCTTAATGGATTTTCCAGTAATGATTTGGTCTTTCTTAAATTTATATACCTTTGATCTGATTGTTCCAAAGTACTGTTTGCCTGCATTACTAACTGAAATAAACTAGTTTTACCATGCTGCGTGTCTGAACGACAAAGTTCAGATGTCCCTTTTATGACTTTCACTCTCTATTTTTTTTCTCTTTTTAAGCACAGTCCTGTTTGCTAACTACAGTGAAAATGATTTTTAGCTTCCATCCTTCCACAAACTTTGCAGAGGCACACCATTAGTCTTTTCCCCCAATATCAGTAGCAAAATTATTATGAACTTGTTGAAACAGGAGCAGGCTCTGAATGACTGTTTTTCTTTGTAAAGCACAGTAAGCTTTCTCACCCAAGAGTTGTTAAAATTTAGATACCATCAAATGAGTAGGACTGTATGACTATTTATATGCCTATGTTTCAGACAGCAGCAGGAACTAGAGAAGCAGTGATTTCACGAACAGAGTTCTTGCGCTGCTCAAGCACTTTTATACTTTCTGTCACCGCTCTGATGTCATTTTGGGAAGGACTGCATTAGAATCATGAGAGAGGTTGGAGAAATAAAAAAGCTTCTCAATAGAATTTAGCTCTTGAGAGGAATTCTTTCTGATCTCAAGAAAACCTGTGACTCCATGAGAAGAGCGAATGCAGCATTTTAAGTGGGTTCTTCCAATTCCTTTTGTAAATTGAGTGGCACAGCCAGTGTATGTTTTGGGTTCTCCAACATTGCAATATTTTTAAGTATACCATAAATTTACTCCATACGTTATATTTTGGGAAGTCTTTAATATTGTACACTTTAGACAGTAATTGCAATGATGATAACAAGTGTTGATATCTGCCTCAAAATTAGTAGGTAGGTAATATAGAACAAATGTAGGTGGTGAAAGAATTCCAGCTTTCAGAAGCAATTTGAAAGGAAATGAGAAATTTGGAAGTAATGCCTTCTGAAGTAAGAGACGTTGCATGAGGCGCATATTATGTACAAAGGAGAACAGTCAAAATAAGAAGAGATGGAAGCCTGGATATAGATTTCCACGAAGGTAAAGGCAGAGACACAGAGAATGCTCAAGGAGTGCTCCTCTTCAAATCCTGAGATACTGTAAGTTGCCCTTGTGAAGTCAGTCAGGTTTTTAAGTTGAGCTGACTTCAGTAGGAAGATAGTCAAGTTAAATAGGTAAGGGTGGAATTTTTTCGTTTGTCGTGGGTTGTTCTATTAATAAATTCCCCAAAGAAATCTTCTGGTTTTGTTTTAAACAAACCCAAGATGTTTAGCAATCCTAGTCAATAATGTTGTTTGTTCTGCTTACAGAATATGAGGAGATTGTTTCATTTTCAGTTCATGCGTGAACTACTGTTTTTTCTACAAAACATCCGTACTGATCTGTAAAGTAACATGAATAATTTGTTATAAGTAGTGTTCTTAATGAACTTGAACCATCTTCATCTGCAGTGTCTGTAAGTGCAGAGAGATTTCCTTTAAGTCCTTCCTTGTTTTGGATTTTCTGGCAAACAACTTTTTATCTCCTTTCCCCAACTCTCTTTACCTCACTTATGGATTGGTTGCAGTTAATCAATATTCAAAGATTTGAATTGTACTCTTGAATGTAGTTTGTTGCATATGTTGTATAAGAGTATTATATTCTACTTGGATAGTTGTCTGAACACCTCCAACATAAATGTTTGCAAGTGCAAACCGAAAATTTTGTTTTCCTGGACAGTTTGGACACGATTCCCGTGAGCACCCTTGCCTGAAAGATGTGAAGTTTTCCAGAAAGCTTTTTTAAAAGGTGCACAAATGTTCATGCAGTTCCATTTGACCTATTCTACATTTAATTTTGAATAGGGATAAAACATTTTAATTAATTCCTTTAATTCTGTTTACAGACTAGAAATATTACTGATAACATTCTGGTAAAAACTATGCAAAAAGTCTACCCAGAAGATATTTTTTCATTGCTTCATAGCTTTTGAAAATTGCATTTAAATGGAATTTAGGTGAAACAGAGGAAATTGTGTTGGTTCCTTTCATAAAAGTGTATTACTCACTATTGATGTAGCTGCAAGCACTTTTTTTCTTGAATGCGTCATGTGTGGCAGAGATGCCTGTGAGATCGCTGCTGTCCTGTGGACTGTATGAACAGGAATATATTGTTTCTTTTGCAATGACCTTGGGATACGGTTTTTAAAGGATAATAAATGGAAGTGTGTGGTGAGATTGAGGATAAAGAGCAATATGGACAAAGAAGGTAAATGATCGTGTTTAAATATAAACAAATCTAGGTACATTCTTTTGCAGATGGTACTGTTGCCTTCATAATAGTGTTGAGTAACCTTCAGGCTGGTTCAGGTAGCTGATGGGTAGTTACTCGGTGCTGGAGTGGGTAGAATAGAATACTTATCTTAAGTTGTCAGCTCTTTCAGTTTTATTTGGAGAAAATTATTTTATTATTTCCTGAAGGCCACAGAGATCATTGTCAACTGACATAAATTAAAGTAGCCCTAAAGCTGCCCTGAATAACTCTTTCATGAAGTTCTGATGGCTGAGCTAAGTGTTTTGCACCTCATAGCTGTGCCAGGCAGTTTCTGCCTTTTAGACTTTTGCTATTCCTACTCTGGCTTCCTTGAAGAAAGATTATTGCATACTTAAGAGGAAAGGAAATATTTTTTAATTTCTTGTTCAAATAAACCTTTTTAATTTGGGTTGGTGGAAGGGGTGAGGTTAGACTGAAAGGGACCATTCCTTGTGTAGCTTACCACTGATAACAGGCTGCTCTTCAGTTTCTTATCTAACATCCACCCATTGATAGTCAGTGATTTCATAATTAACGAGATTGGAAAAAAGTAGATAACTTGGCAGTTACTGGCAAAAGGAGGTTATTGCTGGTAAAAGCTTTACACCAAGATTTGCAACATAACTGATAGTAAATGGGTTAATGCAGGGTGCAGGGGAGAATTGGTGAGAGAAAACAGCATCAAGTGGCTTAGGGTGTGCAAGTACTCTCTTCTTTTTTTTCTTTTTTGTTGTAGTGTTCCAACATTATGTGGGAATTTAGGCATGATAATATTTCCAGTGAAATGATAAACTTTAAAAAAAAAAAAAAAAAAAAAAAAGGAAGACTGTTTTCAGGCATCCATTTAGTAAGCGCTCTTCTGGCTGCCTGCTTTTACTTAAAAAACAACATATTCTCTTTATATCCTGAGGCTCTTGCAATTTTGATTTGCTATCTTTTGCAGTATATGCTTATTGTGGGAGAAAAAAAAAATCAGTGTGATAATATATATTTTTTTTAATAATGTCTCTGTTACATACGTACTAACAAGCTCTGTTTTTGCAGTGTAATTCCTCTTCGTGTTCAGCCTTATGGGCCATAAGTTGACTGCCCCTGTCATTTAGTTATTAAAAGCACTGTTGACTGGAACAAAAATAATGGAGGAGCTGGTTTCTGGGAGAAACAAACTGGTCTGGACCAAAAATGTGTTAATTTTCTACTGTCTGTCTAAAGCCTACTCTTAGACCTGTAAGGTTTCAGCGTGCCAAAAGCTGAACAGCAGTCCTTCAGCTGCAGATGAGAACATACCAGGCCTTCATACTGACCCAGCAGGGAATGTTGATGGAATTGCTTGGCTCTTTATCTTTTTTCACTCCTTTATTATTTTATGTGTGGGTAGCAATATAGACACTACATTTCTACACAAGTATTCTTGGAAAAGTGATTGTTTTGTTGCTTTGGTCCAGGGTGAGGTACACCATATCCCAGGTTCATAATGTTGGCTTATCTGCCCTATGGTAATATAATTTATGAGGAAGAGGAACCAGAAATAACATATTTGCAGATAAATGTGAGCTGGTGAAGTATGATTTCCTTTTTTTAAATTTTACTTTTAAAGTTAACAATATCCTGCTCTGAAAAAGTTTGAGCTAAGCTAGCACAAGACTTTGCTAAGATTACTGTTTTGTAATCTTACTGTACTAATTTAAATTAAACCACGAGTTTAAGTAGAAAAAGAAGACTTCAAATTTCAAATCCTTGTGGTATGAAATACACTGTGTGGGATGTTTAAAAATTTCTCATGTCTTGCTGACTGTTTGCCAACTGAGGGTTGGGCTACTCATCGTGCCAGCCGTTTGCCCTGGGTAAGTTTCATTCAGTGAATATCTTTTAATAATTGTGACCTGTCCCTAAGATTAAGAAATGGATTTGACTCTTAAATTTTTACCTTACTCAAATCTCTTCATCTCTCCCAGTATTCTATTCCAAAGTTCTCATCTTATTTTCAGGTTGTAAATGACGGGTAGCTTGGCTGTCACATTGAGATGGTGTGCTGTCAGCAGGTACAGGATTGATCTATGGTTTTCCTTTTGAAGTTCCGGTCATCTATTTTTTGTTTTGGTGGTGTTTTTTTTTTGTTTGTTTTTTTGTTTTTTTTGTGTGTGTGGGGGGGAGTGTTTTGTTTTGGTTTTAAACTTTGAGGTTACCTTGCCTCTTCAAACTGGAAGCTGGTTCAAGGATTGGCATCCTAATCTAGAAGATGCCAACAGGTATTTGGTTCTTTCTACAGCTGCAATCTCCTACTGCAAATTAATGAAGGCTTTAGGAGGGTATTCTCAGAAAACTTCTGGGGATATTACAGTTCCAAGACTGAGCCCTTAATCTTTTCAGCCCTATTTAAATAGGTTGATGGTTACTGCTAGAAGAGCTGGTAGAAATTCTCTAAGCAAGAAAACAGCCTATCTCTAAATAAGCGTATATTATTGTTAGAGGGGGGTGTGTGTGTATATATTATTATTTTTTTTAATTCTATGGTCATTGTAGGCTGAAAAATAAGGTACTCCTAGGGTTTTCTCCTGCTTCTTACACAGATGCATTGTCTTTGGGAAATTAACACTGATGACCTGTGTGTCCTTGGAGAATTATGTTCTCTTATGTATGTTTTGTCTTCCACACTTCTGGTGTCTTGCCTAGGTTGTGAACTGAGAGGAAAGATAATTTGTGTTACATTATCTGCATATAATCCTTTTCATGATAAGGCACTGATCTTTGTTAGGCCTTTGTGTGTGTATAGAAGCTTCTCCACTGTGAGGGTGAGTTGAACTGGCACAGGTTGCCTAGAGATGTTGGGACATCTCCATCCTTGGATATATTCAAAAACAAATGAGATACAGCCTTGAGCAGCCTGCTCTAGTTGACTGCTTTGACCAAGGGTGTTGAACTAGACGATGGCTTCAAACTGGAAGATGGTAGATTTAGAATAGATATTAGGGAGAAATTTTTCACTGTGAGGGTTGTAAGGCACTGGAACAAATTGCTTGGAGAAGTTGTGGATACCCCACCATTGGAAGTGTTCAAGGCCAGGTTGGATGGAGCTTTGAGCAACCTGGTCTAGTGGGAGGTGGCCTTGCCCAGGGCAGGGGGTTTGGAACTAGATGACCTTTAAGGTCCCTTCCAACCTAAACCATTCTACAATTCTATGATCTCCAGAGATCACTTCCAACCTCTGCTATTCTCTGTTGTCCTGTGCAACTAAACCATAACTTGTTCAGTGAACTGTGAAACTAAACAACTCTTGTTTTCTCCATTTTTCGTACCCTATATTGCCTTCCTCCTCCTGGTATCTCTAGATGTCCCTTGTCTCTTGGGCTAGGTGAAGACAGTGTTTGTGGCTCATTTGGAGCCATCTCTGCTGCCTGTCCATCTTTTTTCTTTCCCTTGGCACACATTAAAGATTAAATAATGATTACTCTTTCCATTGTGGGGACAATAGTTTGAATCTCTTTTTTTCCCCAGACATTCAGCACTTTCCATGAAACTTGTATAATCTTAGAGACTTCCCTTGCTTTGTCAGACTTGGTTGAAACTTGCTAATCTATTCTGGTGTAATGGGGGAATTACAGACATTTAAATTTTGTTTCCTTAAGAAATCAGGCTAAAGCAAAGCTGTCCTAAACAGCATAGCTTCTCTAATCTGTATTTGGTTTTGAAGACCATGAGATGCTTCTATGGCAGATTTGGATTGCTGGAATACAGCTACTCTTCAGGTATTGCCCTCACCTTGATTAAGACTCTCACACCAAAGTTAGGAGGAAAAAGTGGTGCTAAACCACATTGTGATTACCTAATGCTGGGGTGATCACCAGCCAGTTTGACAGGCTGGATTCTTGCCTACTTTCTGCTGCTGGAGCAGTGCAAAGCAGGGAGGATGGAGGCTAGAACTTAGTCCTCTCTGTTTGCAAGCTGAGCTTAGTGACTGGGGAGTATGGGAAAGAAGGGAGCCCTCTCTGTATTTCCTCCATGTATCCATTTTGGTACAGTAGCAGTATTTGAAGTAGTCCTTTCCTGCAGAAAGCTGAGAGGAAGACTGAGAGCTGTTTGTGTGTTTGTAATGCCTGTCTCTACAAAAATCGTCACCAAAGACAAAGCCAAGTATTATATTAGAACTTGGCAATGACACAAGCGCTATAGTCCTATTAAACGCAGGCACTTCTTTTGTTGAAAAGACATGGCTATGAGTAGCATAGCTTTTAAGATTCTTTATACTTTGCGAGCACCAGCCTTAAAAAGTTTTTCATTAGCTTTTGAAACTAGTTAAATCTACACTTTTTTGCAAATTTCCCACCCATATAAATCATTAAACTTTGATTAAAATTAGTAATCATCGACAACAAAGAAAGATCTGTCCTGATGTTTCTGGGTTTTGTCCCGTGCGGCTTTTCTTCTGGATCTGTGGTTTATTTCATTGCTCATATTTGTGAAATCACATCTCTTGCTTCTGGTTGTTTCCTGATTGCACTGAAGACATTACTTAGTCAAATTCAGCACTCAGTTACATATATGCAGTCCAAGTGACTTCAAGGCCTTGCTCAAGTTTATACGAGAGGGGAGTTTGACCCATGAGTAAGCTTCTCATTGATGGCAGCAGAGGCAGACTTCTGGCAGTGTTCTAGTTAAGAGCAGCCTAGGAATGTATCTCCTCTGCAGTGAATATTCAAGCAAATTAGAGCACAAAGTGGAATGATACTGTAAGTGAATTCAATTCAAACTGAAAATACAGGCCCAGCATTTTACAAATTACTATCTTTCATCCTTAAAGCAGAAGTCTGTCTGCTCAGCTAACAGACAAATTAAAGGAAGCAGATCTTCTAATACTCTTAGCAGTAATTCTTCTCTAGTATTCCACACATATATACTGAAATCACCCAACCAGTTTGCATTAAGCTTCGGGATTTAGAAAACGTCCTTACCTTTATCATTACTGCGTCTTTGCTAGGGAAAGCAACAGCCAGACTACTAGCATGATTGAGACAGTTGCCATTGTGTTACCAGGTGCCTCTTCCTGCTCAGAAGAAATGCTGCAAAAATAGGCATGGTTTCTGGATCTATGTTGTAATGCTGTCATCACCATTACTCCTATCTCCGTTGAATCAGATGAGTTACAGCCGAGAGCCTCTTTAGCTCCACCAATGCTTATTTATTCTTAGTGGTTTACTGCCTGTGGCTTTACAGAACCAGGTGGTCTGTGGACTGCTTCTCAAGAATTTATAAAAAGATTGATTAGAATAGCCAACTTACCATATTTGCTATTCAAGTGTCTACTTCTCTACTGCAAATTTCTGAAGAGTCCACCAGAGGGGACAGATCTGTGTGTCATAGTCTTTTTCTCCTCATTGAAACAGTGGGAATTGAAAACATGGCAAGGCAAAGGATCTTAATCAAAGGGTATGTCTACCTTGCCATCAGAGGTGGAGCTCTACCACTGATGGGTAATGTTGTTATATCCTGGCACAAGCAGCAGTGAAAATAGGGCAGTGCAGGCTGTGTGAGGGTTGGAGAAGTGTACCAGAACACCTAAGAACCTTGCCCTGTGTAGAAGTCCAGTCTTCCGCATCTTTACCCGACTATTTACTTGTACCAGTTGTGCCTTTGTTTTGCTCTCTTGATAAACCCTGCACCAGCTACAAATCAATGTGGTATGTCACACGGGGATAAGTTGAGTATTTATATACATAATGCACTGTATGCTTTGTGTATGTATTATTATATATGTATTTCAGGGTTGGGTTTTTTGTATACGCAAAATACCAACCTTGTGCTTGATGCTGTAGAGTTCTAATTCTGTTGTGAAAGATTATTCCTTACTCAAGGCCCATTGGATTAAAGGTACTCAACTTCTCAAAGGATTGGGTCCCTGTTTGTACTCTTATGCTCTCTGAAATGCTACAGAGTCCTAGCTGTGTCATTTCTTGGAGGAAGAGTAGTAGAGACATGTACAAAACAGGCTCTGTTCATGTCATTGTGCAGTTATAAGGCAAAGTATTCAGAAACAATAACTATGTAGTCTTCATTGGTCCTAACCGGCTCAGCCATTGACTTGGGGTGGAGCCTTTGGCAAGTTAATTCATCTCTTTGTTTTTGTTTTTTGTTGTTGGGTTTTTTTCATGATGCCCTGCTGTAATACTAAGAGAATGCTTGACTTCCCTTTTGGGACTGACAGGATTAGCCAGCTAGTACTGATAGCTTTTTCAGAAATAAAAAGCAGCATGGAAAGGCCTGGGATAAAAATCACTAGGCCTAAATAGTATGTTTATTTGTTTATTTGTTTATTTATATGCTAGTGTTCATTTTTGCTAACTTCATTTTTTAATGTACCTCTGTAGATTTTCATCTTCTGAGGATAGACTAGACCATACAGCATGATCTGTCCAGGTGATGTTACCTTTTCATGCTGTATTTGTCTTCCATTGTAGTATTGATACGTAAATGCTGAAATCTCTGTGGCTGCAATTTAAAACTAAAGTTGTTTTAACTATCTAATAAAATAAAAAAATTGCTTTGATGTTCCCATTTTGAAAATTTGTGGCTATGCTGACTTTTGTTGCTTGTTTCCTTAGGGATATTTGTCCCTGATCTCTCAAACAAAATGTCACTGAGTAAAACTATGTTTGTATGATGCTGTGTGTTCTACTGAAAACAAGATTTATAACTTGGTCACTTTTATTTATGCTCCTGTGGAGCTGGTAGAATTACACTGCAGTGTTAAAATGCAGCAGTTTCATTTTCCTGCAGGCAGCAGCCCTCTGGTGGTGTGGGTTTTTTTTCTTCCTTTTTTTTTTTTAAAGTCATCTTTGGATATTCTGACAGCCTGATATTCTGAGCCTTTAAAAATGCCTCAAATTAAGCTGCCATATAGTTCCAAATCTCCTCTCTTTTCCTTTCCAATCCTCACCTCATCACCACCCCCACTTAAATTTGGAAGTGGAATGTAAAAGGCAAAGCAAGGTTAATAAATGCACCCAATTGATAATACCAACAGTCTTATTTGGTGAAATGATATTTACCAAATGCTATTTCAGTGATTTTCAGCTTCCAGAACTGTAAAGGGTATAGGTCGGTGTGAAGTGGGTGGTGAGGCTAATGGGTTATTCTAAAGACTGGCTGAATTGTTAGGAATGCAGGCATTTCTGAGGAGGCTGCTGGTGAACTTGAAAATTGAAATATCAAAGATTTTTTTTTAAAGGGCTGGCCTTACTAGTCTGTTATATGGGCATTAATGATAGTTATTGCAGGTTAGTGCCTGGAAAAAATATCTCGGCTAATGGGGAAGGAGAATCTTCTCATCAGTGCCCTAGGAGTGAAATTTACCCGTTTGCTTGGTATGAGATTTAGCTATCACTTGAGTCCCACTTAAGACCTATTTTGTAGTATTAAGTTATGTCCTGGGAGGTAAAAATGGGAGTTCAGAAAGTAGATGAAATAAAATATTACTCCTTACTATTTTTGAGATGATACGCCACAGTTATGTGCAAATGTTTTTATGAAATTATTAAAGCTGTGCCAGGGATGCATTTGGCTGTTCCCTTTCCAGGACTACAGTAAATGTCAAAATCACGCTGTATCTGCAACTATGTTACTGCATAAATATTCTGTCTTTGTGGGAAGACATAAAATTTTGTTATGATTGAAGCCTGAAGTTGTATTAAAAAAAAAAAAACAAAAAAACAAACAAAAAAAAAAAAACAAAAACAGAAAACAACAGAGAAGGTGCAGAAAAAAAAATAAAAGCAGCAAGCTTTTACATAACTAAAGATGCACAGAAGTAATAATTTCTGCAGTTTCAGATTTTAGGGCAAATAATTTCAGTTAAAAATAGTTGTTTTAAAATGCACTGATTTTTAACTAGGATGCGTTGATGTTTGAAACGTACTGTGTGTCTGTCAAATGAAATAAAAGTTACTGACTAGGTTTATCTTTGTTTTTTTCCTCACTAATGGGATTGATAAGTAGAATTTATTCCTGTATCATAATACTTTCTATTACTTTAAATGACAGACAGTGGTTGTAGTGTATGAGCCCCTCCCAGTAGTGGGTTGGACTTCATACTGTGGACAGCAGATAATGCAAACTTGTGGCCTGGATAATGCTTTAGGTCACTTGTGCTGCGATTGCTAACAATTATTATCAAGAGACATTTATGCCAGCTAAGATATATGATGCAAAAGTATCGTTTCATCCATGATACTTTTGGGGGTGTAAGTCTTGACTCTTTGGCAGGTTTGCCTCAATTAGGAAGGCTGTCCAGCCTAGTGCGTGTATCACTTGCACAATTTGAGGTCAGAGTCTGGTCCCATGCAAAGCACTCTCCATGCATGTAGCTTATATATTAAAGGGATAGTGTCAACTTCTGACTTTTAATTCTTGCAGTCAACGTAAGGTGAAAAGGAAGTAAAATGAAAGAGGAAAGCTAGAAAGAAGAAAATTTCCCACCCCCCAGCCCGGTTACCCAGTCACTGATCTTGAAAGTGAAAGCTTAGTTGAGATTTTCCTGCTCTTAATTGTAAAGAAATAAATTTGGGAGTAAATCTACTGAACTGAGTGGAGACATGTTGGCATAAAAATAAAATTAACTAAGCGGGAATTTGGCATCTCTAGATGTTAAAGATTCAGAGCTTTGTCGCCTTAGATCTATTTTTTTTTTTAAACATTAAAAAAATGGAGAATTGTAGTAGAGGTCAAGGTATCACTAGTAACCCACAGTCTCCAAAACATTATTTTATTTTTGCGTATTCAGATTCTGGTTTATGATTTACAACACACAACACTGTAACACATGCTGCAGTAGGTTGCTGGTCATTTTGTGGAGGCAGATTCAAAATGGATTGTTGCCTGCTCAGGCATGGTGTTTAAAAACAAAACCAAAACAAAACAAAAAAGCCAAACAGAAAAACCCAGAAAATTAAAAAAGAAAGACCTTGGGCCCTTTGTATGCTTTTTCCTAAATGCTTGTCAAATTGGCTCTGAGAGGCCTAAGCCAAACAGTTTTCTGCCATTCAGTGGAGGGTGTTACAAACTTTTAAACTATACCCGTAAAAATTATAACAATGCAAAAGCCAGGACAAGGGAAATCACTTTTTTAAAATACTGGATTTGCCCTGTCTGTGTAGAAACTGGTGAGTCACTGTGTATTGGGTTTGGGTGACCATGTTTTGGTACGGGGGGGTGGGGGGGGGAGCTACAGGAGTGGCTTCTCTGAGAAGCTGCTAGAAGATTCCTCTGTGTCCCATAGAGCCAATGCCAGCCGGCTCCAAGACAGACCAGCCGCTGGCTGAGACCGAGCCCATCAGCGATGGTGGTAGCGCCCACAGGGGCAGAAGAAGTGGGGGGGGGGGAAAACTGGGCAACTGCAGCCAGAGAGTGAGGAGTGAGAATATTTGAGAGAAAACAACTCTGCAGACACGAAGGCTGGGGAGGAGGAGCAGAGATTTTCCTGCAGCCCATGATGCATGCCCATGAAGACCACAGTGAGGCAGGCTGTGCCCCTGCAGCCCATGGAGGGTACCAATGGAGCAGGTATCCACCTGCAGCCTGTGGAGGACCCCATGCCAGAGCATCTGGATGCATCCGAAGGAGGCTGTGACCCTGTGGGCAGCCTGCGTTGGAGCCGGCTCCTGGCAGGACCTGTGGACCCGTGGAGGGAGGCGCCCACGCTGGAGCAGGTTTGCTGGCGCAAGACTTGTGACCCCATGGGAGACCCACACTGGAGCAGTTTTCTCCTGAAGGACTGCACCCTGTGGAAGGGATGCCCACTGCAGCAGTTTGTGAAGAGCTGCAGCCCATGGGAAGGGCTTACATTGGCGAAGTTTGTGGAGGACTGTTTCCCCTCCCACGCTGGAGAAGGGGAAGAGTGTGAGGAGTCCTCCCGCTGAGGGAGGCAGAGACAACGTGTTATGAACTGACTGCAACCCCCATCCCCCTGTGCTGCTCGGGGGGAGGAGCTAGAGAATTCGGGAGTAAAGTTAATCCCAGGAAGAAAGGAAGGGTGGGGGGAAGGTGTTCTTAAGATCTGTTTTGGTAATGTGACCTTTGCAATTTTTGCCATCCTAATGTTTGTCCTGCTGTGAAGTTGCATAGATGTGCTATTTCACCACACTTTGGAAGTTGTGTAATGTGAGCCGGTATGCAAAACATTTAAATATCGGTTTTAAACCGACACATTGCTGTCCTGGAGTTCTGGGTTTCTCCTCATTATAACAGGCTGTTTGACATGACAGTCTAAACTTCTCCCTGGTCATCAAATTTGTACCATGTGTCTTTTGTTCAGAGATTGTGTTTTACACGAAAATTCTCCCATAATGATGGGTCAGATTTTTCTTCTTGGTACACTTTTTTTTTTTCTTTTCCTGTTGCAGTTTCAATGATTCTTTGACATTTCTTTGGATTTACAGCAGTTCGACACAGCAGAGCAGTATAATGTCCTATTACGGACCTTATTGTCTTCCATACGTCCATGTAAGAGTCACCATACTGTCAGTAAATGTGTGCTGCCAAAAAGCTTTTTAAGTGAGAATATTTTGTAGTTGCTGCTCCTGAATTACATGTAGACTAAACAACTTCAGCAAAGACTAGACCATAAGCATTAAAGGGTATAGATAGAAATATTAGTAAAATATGATTTGATTATGAGATGTACCAAAAAAACCTTTGATGCATTCTCTTACTGTCAACTGTGATGCTTATTTAAAATGACATATACTGCTGAAGAGAAGCATTTAGTAATTGAAATGTAAGTGGGTGACTTAGAAGCAATACATACACAGCAGCATTTTTTGCTTCCAGTTTTGTGTTTCCAAAAAACCACATCTCTGACTTTCATAGTAGCAACTATTGACAATATCGGAAGTAACATTTTTTTGTTTTCTTATTCCTCTGATGCTGTATCAAACCTTTATTCTTCGGTATTTGACAAGTCAGTGGCATAGGATCATCTTATTGCTTACCCTTTGATTTTTTCACTCTTTCCCTGTGGCAACTTTCCCTGCTGGATTTAGCTTAATTCCCAGCCTTGCCAGCAGCATTGTAAAATTGAACTGTAGCATTTGAAAAAACAAACAAACAAACAAAACAAACAAAAAAACAAAACAAAACAAAAAACCAAACAAAAAAACCAAACCAAAACCACAACGCTCTATTGAAAAACAAGCTGGAGCAATCTAGACTTGGATATCAAAGGGAATGGAAAGATCTTGATCCATGCTGCTTTGCAAGCTCAGCACCATGGAGTGTGATGGACTGTAAACTCACTCACCATTACGAAAAACTGAAGAGTATTTAGTGTGATGACAGGCTGTAAAAGTGGGATATGTGAGATCTTGAAGAAGCCCAGAGTCTGCCTTTCTCCACAGGCAAATTGGTGCTTTGCTTATGCTGTTGTAAAAATGGCATGATGGTTCTGAGGCTATTGAGTCTTACTTTAGATTTACACTGCTGCACAGAAAACACAATTTAACCATGCATTACTCCAGAAATAATCTGAATTTGTATCCCATCACCTTAATTGGAGTTGATTTATTTTATTTTATTCGGTGTAACTGAAAGAAAGGTCAGGTTCTGTGCCTATGGGCTAGATCCTCAACTGATGCTATTTGCTTAAGAGCCTTGGACTCCATGCTGCTGGAATGACTTATCCTGGTTATGGATTGGACCTTCTATATAAAGGCAGAGACTATAAATTTAAAATTTGGGTAAGGGTCTAGATGTTGGATTCTCTCCTTTCAAGCACTGCTACTTGAGAGAAATATAAAACCACACTCTTAATGAAAGGTTTTGGTACCTAAAGTTTTAGATATCATACCCTTTCTACAGAGGCGTGTATTTGTTTCTCTTTGAAAAAGCTTTTCTGTAATCTTTTCCTTTTTCTTTACTTTCTGTAAGTAAATGATCTCTGAATTTATAGTAACTGTATTTCTATGTTGATATAATAGGCACAGCTTGGATATTGCCTCTGCTCTCAGCTATCCACAAGTACTTACAATTCTCTTAGAAAATTGACCTTTGGGCTTAAAATTTTTATGCTTGACCTCTAGTCCAGAAATGACTTTTTTCTCTCTCGAGATCTTGATAATCTGTATGACTAGGTTTATTTTATCTGACTGTTGGCAGCAGGAGGTGGTAAGAAAGGGGAGGTCACTAGTTCAGTTCCTTGTTGGAATTAAATCCTTGAGAAAATAAGGATAATCCTTCATTTGATGTTTACTCAGTTGGTTGCTTCCCAGTACTTAGCTTGCTCCACATCAGACTTTATAATTTTTGTACTTCCTTTCCTTTTCATTAAAAGGCCTGGAAGTTGTTAATTCTGCATTAATACTCATTGATAAACAACCACGTAGGTGAAACATGCACAGTTAAACAGAGATACTGTTAGTTACAGGTAAAGTTTTAAATCTGAGGTCTAAACATCTTTGAATTTCAGGAGAATGCTTGTAGGAAAAGTGTGTTTTGTTCTAGAACTGAACACAACCACATGCTTACTTCACAGCTGAGTAAGATGCGAAAGGTACTTCACTGTAAAAGGGCCTGTCTTTTAGATCAGTTTTGAATGTTGTCTGGGATCTCATGCCATTTGGCACAATCAAGCCCAAACATCAGCCTAGTTCAACTTTGAGTATGTCTACGATGCAGTTACTAGCCAGGCAAGAAGGAGGGCTCCAGACTGCTGTGGTGAGTCAGGCTGATGACTGAATTTGCTAATTTGGAAGTATCTTGGTTGTCTCATCTCTACGCTGCCATCAGTTTTAGCCAGCTTGGTTCTTGATGGGCACAGCAGGAACATTGTGATAAAACAGCTTTTTTTGTATCGGACCAGTGTTTTCTCTTGTGACACTATGGTGTAGTAGATGTGGTTCAGTGGACAGTTTTAGAAATGTTGCAGAAGCTGCCTTCAGAATCACCAATAGTAGGATTATTTTTGTTGCCCCCAGTATCTATTGGTTAGTAATTGCCTTCTATCTGAATGTGTCAACGCTGATCTATTTGTTGTCTTTTATTCTGATACAGGGATATGAATCTGTTCCCAATATCCATCTGTATTTTAGATATATGTGATTGTGTATTGTACAAAACCCCAAATGAATGAAAAGGAGCATCAAAATCCTTTTCTCCTTTGCTTCCTTCTCCATTTAAAACTTTGTTCCCTTTTACTTTATCGCGATAGCACACATCCTGGTATTAAGAAAAGGGGGCATTCTTGATATGTCATCCTTATACCTTTCATCATCCTGTGTTTGTCTAACATTATTTAGTATGTGTCTTTTTACTCAGGTCTTCAAAACTGGCAATCTGTATGTTTTTGTTCTACCTCACTAAGATCCTCATGCACTTATCGTTTTTGCTGCTTGTCTCTTAACATTACTTATTTCTGCTGTGCATTTTTGAGGTCAGTATTCCAACTGAGGATGTATCATGGATTTATACATTGGCATTATCTCATTCTCGAGTATAATTTTCTACTTCATTGTTCAACAGTTTGTTGTCACTTTTGATTACCTCTGCACATTGAGTTGGTATTTTTATTATGCTGACCAAAATAACGGTAAGTCTTTTCTTGAATGACTCCAGGTAACTTGGGAGTCAGAAATGTATATTACTAGTTCACGTTATTCTTTCTATTATGCATTTCTCAACACTGAATTTCATTTACAGTCATGCTGTCTGAGTTTTCATGTTTCACTGTTTTAAGTGCTTAAGTGGGACTTGGGTAATACATTGGTCTTGTGCTAGCCTACTGTGCAAGGGTAAATTTCACCCTTTATGAACTGATGCATGCTGTCACATTAATCATGGATGTACTGTGTATTTCCTAGGGCAGTATAAAGCATCAACTTTTCCTATTAACCCCTTCAGAACTGAATTAAGTATTGATGACATATCTAGAATGTGTACCACAAACCTGATGTATCACGATCTATAGTTCTGGTGATTCATCCTAGTACCACCATAGCAGAAATACAGAAGTAGCAATCTGCTGGATACTTGAGTTATCTTGAGATTGAAAAGGTCACAACTAGTGTATCCAGGTGTTGGGATATTTGTGGGTTTTTTTTTTTGCTGTTGCTCCTTCTATTTGTAACATAGCTTTTTTTTCAAAGCAAGTCCTTAAAGGTTCCCCCAGAGCCTAAAACATTAAGTGGAATTTTGAAGAAGTGGCGATTTACGCCGATCTACCCCTTTGCTTTTATTAAAAGGAAAATCTGTTTCTTCTTTGGTGTTTCATGAAAAAATTTCTAGGTAGGTGAGCAAATGGCTGAACTCAAGCTTAGAAGGTTTGATTTCTTTAGTTATCTCTGATTTTGAGTCTTGTTTATTGACACTTCAGTTTTGTCACCTGTAACTTTTACAATGTTCCTTATGCAAATTACTTTGAGAGTTGCAGATTCACTGTTCTGTGAAAGCTAGGGAATTTTTTGAAGTATAGCATATCATAATACATAACAGGATTTGCTGATGTCTGATTTGCCTTTCTGTTGGTCACCAAAAATATCAACAAATTGACAAACCAAATAAAATATCTTTCCTCCATATCCCTCAAATGAGGGGGAAAATATAAAGCTATGAAGATGATTCTTCTTCCTACTTTCCAAAAATAACCAAAATAAAAAAAAAAACAACTGCGGTATAAAGGGTGTAAAAATGTGAACAGATGGAAGAATTTTTTTCATCCCTGCAAGCTTATTATTATTATTTTGGTGCTTCTGGTTTGGGAAGAGAACTTGATGGGTTCAGTGATCACTGATCGCTGTAAAATTGTCAAACTGTGCCCAGCTGTTCAGTGGATGCTTGTCTGATCATGGAAGTCCTGCTTTATGAAGTAGGGCAGGGAGAAAAAGAGGAACATGCTGGTATCTTGGTGGATTTAGTATTACACAGTAGCATCTGCTAAACACGCAGTCACTCTTTTAGTTAGCAATTTAGATTAAACCCCATAATTATTTAATGAGCAACCTCCCTTTCTCTCCCATTTGTTTTGCTCCCCACTCTTCCAAAAGTGCTGGCTTCAGGATCTATGTAAGGCATGGCTTAGTCTGTTTACCGACTGCCTACCATGGGTATTGTGTATGTTGCTTTCATTTATTTTATTAGTCTTTATTTTTTAATCTTTGTGAAATTGCAGAGAGGGAGGAAAGAAACAGGACCTTTAAATGACAATCCAGAGCTCCTATTAACTAGTGACAGATGCCTTCTGACATAAAATTTTAGGGACTTCAAGGCTCTCGATAATAGTATTTGTGGTTTGGTAATGACCTTGCGTATCAGAAAGTCTTCTCCTATCCTGCATGTCACCATGAGTTAAACACTCTGGTGAAACAGCACAAACCCAAGAAGTGCTGTGTCTGAGACTCGTGCAACCTCTTTATCCCCTTGTCATGTTTAGGAAGAAACTAAAAATGGATGTATCTTTCTAGAAAATAAGGAAAAATTTTGCTGAAAGGAAATAGCTGTTTGTATATGCTGCTTCGAACAGTCTACAGGCTATGCTGGTACTTGACTCAGTCATGGTTAGTATATGGAAAAAAAATGCAAGAAGTCTGGTATGAAGCCAGTTCTGAACCTTGCAAACAAACTGGACTCAGTAAATCATTTATGTCTTAAGCTATTCTAGTTAAACTGAAACTTAGTTTACCAGAACTATAGTAACTAGTAAGTTACCTTTTTATATTAACTTTTGTTTATGGTGCTAGATGGGCAGCCAAGTGAAAATTGCATTTCAGTTTCCAAAAAGCTTTTTCGCCAGCTTACTAAAACAGGTCATGCTCATTTGTGCTGATGTCACAATCAGTTATGGAGCGGGGATGGTTGTGTCATCAGAACTGAGGATTATGATTTAGATTTAGCAGTGGAGAACAGCAACAACTGGATTACATGCAAATGCTCTGGAGTACTGTTTTGTATCTAGAGATTTAAGGTTGGAAAAACAAGATCTAAAGGGCTTTGTATTTCAAATGGTGCATTCACTTATGATGAGATTGTGATATGACTTCTTCACAGTGCAGCACTGGAAGATAACTGTAATCTTTGTCCTGATCACGCTTCAACTTTGGAATGAGTTCCCACCAATGCAAACTCCTTATCAAAGGAGTCAATCTCTTGTAGTCACTGCATTGAAATATAGCTCTTCATTATGTGTCAGAGTTATGCTTCCGGACTTTGCAAGGGCTGAAAAGGCTGTTGCTTCTAGAGAATGGCTCCCAGCTTCTCTGGGGTGCCATACAGGAGCCTGATAGGTGGCTGGTGAAGTAGAAACAGGAGGGCAGTTTTAGGGCTATATACAGCAAATGAGCTCAGGAAAAGTAGTATTAAAGGAGCACCCCAAACTGATTTTATTTATTTTTCTGCAAGGGTTGCATCTAAGTGTAGCCATTATTAATGAAACCTTTCCTGCATGTCATGTTGGATCTACTGGTTCTGCCCCTAGGACTTGCTGAAGCCATGAATTGGGAAGACCTTCAGAATTTTGCTATTCCTTTTTCTTCCTTAGTGAGGATAAGGGGACCATCTAAAACATTATCAGAACACTTCATTCGCTGCTGGGTTTGGTGTTAGTGTTATGTAGTTTGATTTCAATTCTTTTTGGTCAACAGGAAGTTCCCTGTGGTAGTGAGAAGTCTCTGCTTCCAGTAGTGGTGTCCCACTACTGGAGGTGGCTCTCGTGCAAGCCTTGCTATTTGCATTGGCCCAGTATTATATGTTGTAAAATGAAAAAAGGTCCTGAAGCAGAGCTGTCCCATGCCAGTCATTCACTAATACAAGGTCCCCCAGAGATTCAGTGTCATATGTGAGAACAATTCCTGCTCTTGCCTACATTATGACAGTCTGATTATCATGGCAAAGGAGCTGTAGTTGACTTCTTTGTGTAGCTTATTTCTTCTCTAAGAAGAGGTAAGTCACAACAACGAAACTGGCCTTCAAGACAGACACTTGTGTAGTTTCAATGATGATGATCGGCTTTTCCAAGCAAAGCTGTGCTGTCTCCTTGTATGGTAGGGAAAGCTGGCTGAATCAGTCATTTCATTCAAGAATAACCCTTCTCTTGAAAACAATTTGTTCATGATGATACAAAATGGGAAATTAATTTTTTTTTTTCTAGAAGTTCCTTTCAGTTCTCCTCTGTACTCAGTCATGTGTTGTGACATTATTTTGCATCTTTTTTTCCCCCCTTCTCATTGAAGTCAGAAGGTGAGTGAGGATTTAGTCACACAGTAAAATCTGACCAGTAGGGAAGCCATAAGGCATATATTTATGTGGTGTAAATTTACTGCAGCTCTGTTGAAGTCAGTGTTGATTTAAACTGGCTGGTGATCTGATCAGCTATAGCACATGTTCATACTTATCATTCTACTATGTGCATCTCTATTTTTTAGGAAAGGAAGTGGCTATGACAAATAATATTTTACAATGGTGAAAAATACGCGGAGTCTAGTTAAAAATGCTAGGTATTCCCATTTAAATCTCGAACTCTTGATGTGAGAAATTTGTCAGATGGAGAAATTATGGTGCGGGCCTCTCTATCTTTGTAGATCTTATCTTTGAGTGTATAGTCTTAGAACTATACCAGAAACCATACTGACAGAAGAGAATATGTCCTGTTGCTTGGCTTCTTTGGGTTTGGGATTTGACGCCAACATGAGAGAGTCTAAGTTTCAAAACAACCAGTTGTAATTTATGAATGCTGATAGGTGAGAATCCCCTGACCAGTTTACTGTATTCAACTAACGTGATTTGGCTTCTGTCAGCACAGTATGCACTTACGGTGCTGGAGTGGATGCTCCTTTCACAGAGGAGAGTTAATACAGAAAGAACTTTCTGGAAAGGATAGTTCTGCTCTTTGGTTTCTTATCCTAGTTTTTTAAATCTTATAGCTGCTAAATAACTTCGTTGGAGTCTTCCGTTACATCTAAATATTTTTTCTTCATGTTTTGTACTGCTATAGGGACTTTATTTGCTCTTTCTTTTTCTAGTTAATTCTCTCTTTGTTGCATAAATACTACTCGGCATCCTGTAAAGTCTTCCTTCTTGCTTCATGGCATTGTGAGTCTGATGGAGCCATCCGAATCTAACACTTAAATCTTCAAATCTGACATTTAAATCTCTACAAAGGATCATTGGTATGCCGCCTTTCTTTAGAAATATTATAGGACAAAATGCAGGCTTGCTGCTCATGTTGGCTGTGTTGTCTGAAGTCCATGCGAGCTACTGTGAAACTTGTAAGTGCATCTTGTTCTTGAATTGAGACCCATATCACTTCCTGCAGTAGTAGTATTTATCTGTTATCATGGCAGGGGTTGGTGGAAGGCAGGTTGACTTTCTTTTTCACTGCAGTTTAAATGATGAAGGAAGTCTATGAAAATTCCTAAAAATCAAGCCATGTTCCTGTCCGGTTTGGATAGCCAGGGGAGAGATTCTGCTTTTCTCTGTGTCATGGATCAGGAGCAATAGCTGTCTTGAAAACAAAGCAGATATGTGGAGAAAAATTATGTGGGACCGAGAAGTCATGCTCCCAGTGGTAGATGTGGACTTGCTTATATTTTTGCCATTCTGGGCAACTTTACTTTTGTGCCTCTCTAGATAGGAGCAAGCCATGTTGAAATGATAATACTGGAGTGTATTACAGCCCTGGGGCCAATTCTCCCCTTCGCTGCATGTATGTGACCCTTTCTGAAGTAGGACTTATTTGGTATTCTGGGAAAATCAGAAACTGACAATTGGACACCTGTTTTTTACATGGCTAGAGCACAGCTCTGTAACGTGATTATAATAAAATTCCTATCAACTTTATGCAATGTATAGAAAGGTCATAGCATATCATATTGTAACATGGATACCTGATTATCATTGTAAAGGATGATCTCTGGCACAGGCTGATAGTGTAAGTCATTACTTCTTCATTTCTCACATTCTTGAACACTTCCTGTTTTCTCAACTGTTCAAGCAGCGGAGATCAAGAATCAATTAATTAAGCTGCGATAAGCATCTGATGATTATTGTTGCTGTTTTCATACTATTTAAATACCTTCGGAGCCACCCTATTAGGGGGCTTTCTCCTGGCTGAGCAGTTGCTACCCTGAGAAACCTGCATTCTGAATATTAAACTTCATGGATATTAAGTACTGCCAGAGGCCAAAAAAAGTCATTTAAAAAGAAATGTATTTTTTATTCTTGCAAAACATATATATATTAAAAACCCAACATCCTTGCATATTGATGCCCTCGTCTACTAAATATTTCCATAATACAAATAACTGACAATTTTAAACTAACTTTCATCGCTGACTCATTTCACGTATTTTGAAACAGGAGTATCAGTACTCTGAAAAATGTGTTAGAAAATTACATGGGTATGGTAAATCCTTCTTTGTGTCTTTGTCAAACTACAGATATTATAGAACTTTTATTGTAAGACATTATTCAGTAATAGTTGTTTCTGAATTGCAACAGCTATTCTGAGTGCCCAGCAGAACACAAAAGTTTTTCACCATTTTTTACAGTCAGTGTATCCAAGAGTCAGACTTTTATTTCTGTCAGTCTGTGTTGAATACATATGGACCATTAATACCAATTGTATACTCATATTTGTTTAAAACTGACCTAAATGTACAGAGTGACACCGTACATACAATTTATGGATTCTTAGCACAGTAATAGGTTGCACTGCGTTTGTTCAACTCCCAATTCTCCAGTGATATTCTTGATCCTGAAGAATTAACCCATCTCTGTAATTGTTTGCTACAGGAAATGCATGAGAGTGGTAAATCATTGTTTCTGACAAACAAAAGGAACTGTCCAGGATTTTCCAAGCTGAATTTATTAAAACACTGACAAACTTGGAGTGTCTTGTAATGTCTTTCAATGCTTTAAAAGCCTCTCATCTAAGAAATATTTTTTCTGTACATAGTGTATGTGTGTTTATATGTCCGTGTATCTCTATATGTTGAGAGACACTGCAGATAGTCGCAAAGGCAAATACTGTTTGTAGCCTAAAAGTCTAGCAGTTGCAGTGCAAAAGTGATGCGAGCTTTAACTTCTAAATTTCCTCATGAAACCTCCAAAACCTTCTGGGTTCGTGAAGGGATACAAAATGAAGAAAATTGGTTTTAGCATCAACGATAAACTATGATGCATCTAGGCATTCAGACTAAATAATAAAGAACTGTGTCTAAATTATGGCATAGCTCAGAATATCAGTAAGGATGAAAGGAAAGAAAAGAGGCATAATACTCAGATTATTGATTTGCTTGGTATTAAAAAACATCTTAAAAATTTCAAAATTAATGAGACATAAAATCGTCTCCCTCCTTTGCAGCTGATTCTCATCAGCCAGTTATAAAAGAGCTATCATAGGAGAAGAGAGCATTCCATTAGCTGTTAGTTCAGAATGACTCTGCAAAATAGTCCTTAAAGGTCTACTGACATCTTTTTGAAAATCTCCTAAAGGTCTCAAAGCTGCTAGTTGCTGCAATATATCAGGCTGTCATCAAACCTAGATCTGAGTTGTATAGCAGAAAAGTCCTCGCTCTGCAATTTGCTTTAAAGCAACAGTCTCTGAATAATGTAACTTGGGAAGATATGCTTCCACAAGGGTCATCTGAGCTCTGTGTTGACCTATGCAGTGGGGTGACCCCCAGCAGGCGTGATAAGTTTATCACTAACACAGCCATATTTTCTGCCAACAGGCTTTACAATTGGATCTCTACACTTAATATAATTCTGTTTGTAAAAAAAAAAAAAAAAAAAAGGATACAGGCATCCCCACTGCAGAATAGTACTGGCTGGCAAGTCTACTTTGTGACTTTTGGGATGCAGGCTGTAGTGTAGAATATTGCTCCTGCAAAATTTGTTCTCACTTGAAAATATCTCTCAACATTGGATGTCCCAAACTGCCCAACTAACAGTCTTCGATTATGCAGATATTAATCATTGTGATATCAAAATTTTCATTACTCTCATTTTTAAAAAACTGCTGTAGAGACTAAGGGATGGGAGAAAAGGGATTAAAAAGAGTGGCAGCTGTATTGTAGTGAAGTTAGGTATTATAGAGCTATCACATGTTATGTACAAATTATGTTCGCTTGCAGTAAATTAGAGCTGGGTGAGAAAGTCTTCTGAGTGCTCAAAAACATGTGATGAGTTGTCATCCTGAACAGTTAAAGGCAATTTTGGAAACTGGGATCCTCTCCCTCTTCCCACTTACCTCGTCTGAGCCAGGTGTCATGCAGCCAGCTGGAAAAGCAAAGTTTCCATTAGTGCTTTGCCAAATACGCCACATTCTCTGAAGCAGGGTGAGCCCATCTCTGCTTCTCTTATTTTTAGGACTGACAAGTAGCTTGCTTTACACATTTTGATCCTTGGTGTATTTTGAGAATAGCCTTCCAGTCATTCTGAATTGCATGTGTTGCTTTGATATTAAATTTTCATGTTATGGGTTCCATTGGAAACAAATGTGTTTTCTACCCCCTGCAGTAAAATGTTGGTTTATACCAAAACAGTCTGAGAGGCAAATTGGCTGCTTATTTAAGGATGTCTTAATGAGGAGTTGTGAACCTAAATATCTTGATTAGTGTGAGTAGATTATGTGAAGATAGCTAGCTATGCTGTGTTATTGTTGCCACCCATAAATTAGCCCAGTAGCCAGAATGACTGAGGGTTCTATATTGTCTGTTGCTATTTGGTGCTGGTGAGAAAGTGGGGAACCACTTAAAGCAGAGGACAGTGCTACCCACATATATAATTTTGGGTCACAACAGTTTTTAATAGTTTTCAGAAAATGTTTCCCTAGTAAATGACAAGGGGCAGGGAGAAGAAAAAAGGTGACTGGAATTATGGTGACATTTGAAGGGGGAAGAGCCTTGTCAGAGGCTTGACTTTGTACAGATAAGAAATATATTTTCTGATTGTACAGAAGGTTGGTAGAGGCTGCTGCACTGGGCAGATAAGAAGTGGGGTTACATGCTGGTTTATCTGTAAGGAGACGGAGTGTTCCTCTCAGACTTGTGGTGTATTTAATTTAGATCAAAAAATCCTAGGGGATTTACAGCTAATCATAAACCAGCATAGATTAAGAAAAACCCTCTGAAAAATATTATAGTGAGATATAATGTGTTGTATATATATTTATGTATACTTACTTACATCCATTTATATTTTATGTGAATTGAAGGTCATTCTGCTGTACTAGTGAAGGACACTGTAAGTGTTTCTTGTGGGAAATTAAATGTAGGTATGTTAGGGAATCTTGCTGAATATAGAGCAGGGCATGCCCTTTGGCTGTAGAACTGGCCCCTGCATGGGCAGCATGCTTGATGGCATGACTCCTTTTAGTGCTAGGCTGCTCTGTAGGAGGAACTTGCCAGAACTCCGGGCTGCTGTAAATTACACCAGACCTCAGGTAGCCCTGGGCAGTATTTGGAGTTCAGAAGATAAGTATTTTTGCTCGACATGTTGTTTGTTGCACTTCGTGAAGGAGATGATAATACTTCATAAGGTTTTTAAGTTTTTGTGTTTTAACTCGTAGTGGTGACAGTTGTTCAGTGAATTCATCTGAGTTCTAAAACAGGTACCATATGGGTAGTGCTTGTATAAATGTTTGTCTGTTGCCCTGCTAATATATTTGAGCAATCTGAAAAAAAAAACAAAAACCAAACAAACAAAAAAACCCAAACAAAAACAAACAAACAAACAAACAAAAAACCCAAACACAAAAAACAAACAAACAAACAAAAAATCCCAAAGCCCAAACCCACTAACCATAAAAAAAAAAAAAAAGACCATTTTTTACTTGTTTCCCTACCTGTAGTATCCATGGCTTTTTCACTCCTTTTAGTGCGTTTTCTTCAGTGTACAGTACATCTGCTGTGCCGCAGGAGCTATGACTGCAATCTGTAGCCATCCTTAAACTACCTTTCCTCTTATTAGAGCAACAACCTATAGAGTGGAGCAATGGCAGCACAGACCGGGGCTGCATAAGCTTGCCCAGAACCTCAAGTACTTTAATCAAAAAACATGCAACCAATGCTGAGGCCTGTGCTGCTCTTGACTTGCTGTTTTAATTGTGCTCAGGTGTGCAGATACCCACCACAATATAGATGCCAGATGCAAGTCTTGTGATGTTACTTGTTAAAAGTTGAACTCTGACCACATTTTTAGTCCTGAAAGCTGACAAAGAGTTACTTGTGAAAATACCTTTGATTGTGTAGGTATAGGCGTGAGAGACAAAGAGCTCAAATTGTACTGCATCTTTGGAGGGAGACCTGTTGTGCCATCCAGCTGCTATTCTGGCAAAGATTCATGGTGTTTTTTCTGTCTGTATGCTACATGAGAGAAAATGGAATATTTTATATGAAGACAACTTAAAATTATCTTTTTGCTTTGTTTCTCTGTTTGCATCCATTTTTTGACATAATAACTTTTAACATATTCACAGAGGTTTAACTGTACAGCTGTTGCTAGACTAATGAACAGTTAGAGTTGAACTGTTGGAGCACAAGACACACTCCTGCTTGAATAAAACATCACAAGGTGAATAATTTTAGTGATACAGTGGGAGAACAGCAACTTTGTTTACGTAAAACCTGAATTTTGTAAACCATATGATTCAGAAACAGATCTTATGAAGCTTTCATAGAGCTATCCTAAATGAGTAATGGAAAAACAAAGCAGTCTTTCAAACTTACTGATGTGAGTTTTTACATGCGTTTTTCTAAGTTATGCTTTCTTCCCATTTCAAGCGTAAAGATTTGTTTTGTCCTTCCTTGTTGCAGTCCTCAGATGCTGGGTTCTGAACCCAGTGAAGAATTGTCATGGAAGGATTCAGATGCCTATTGGGAGTTTGACTGACTCCATTTTGGCAAGAGAGGGTGCGTGAGCTTGTCGTTTTGCTGAGACCTTGGTGTGGTCCTATTCCTTAATGTTGCCGAATGGTTCAGAGCCAGCTGCTTCCACTATGTTTCAAGCACATGGGATGATGAACTAATTTTGATTCTTTGTACTTAAAAAATAACTGCATTTTAATTTTATCATCAGCATACAACATAAACTTCTAATGCTGTTCTAGCCTAGAAATAATATTAACCATTTCCCTTTTGTAGAAATTTCTGTATTTCACAAGCTAAGTTGCCCCAGTTCTTTTCTTTCTTTGTGGTTTTTTTTTTGTTTGTTTTGCTCTTTTTTATATCCTCCCCACCTGTTCTAACAATCAGTACAAACTTTGAGTTATCTTTTAAAATATTCTGTCATTTGAAGATAAATTGTTATGGATTAAGGGTTTATATATTTACCTTTGCCTTTTGTCAGAGCTTGATGTTTATTTTTTGTTTTTAAAGATGCAGTAGGTTGAGGAGTAAGCAGGACAGGGTGGTCACGTGCTGGTGATGAAGGCAGCAAAATGTGTCCTGTAGTTTAGTCAAGATCTGAATGTGTTAATTTGAGTTATGGAATAGCCTGGTGTGGCTGGCAGAATCCCCATCACATGAACAAAGGTAGAAGGATTGTGCCTTCTATTGCATTTCACAAACACTCCTTCACGTTCTAATTATGTGGGTTGCTTTTTGGTTTAAGGAAGAGAGAAAAGGGCATCCTGATTCCCTGCAATCTGCACTGTTGCTTGTTCCTTGGGACCCCACTAGTCAAAACAACGGGATTCATATGTTGACGACAGCTGAGAGACCAAAGTATGACCAGATGGCAAGGGGGGAGCTGAGCTGTCTGTTTCTGCAAGCGATAGGCACATTATGGTTATTCTCTTCTGGGGACGAGGGGGTGGAAAGGAGGGGGAGGGGGAGAGAGAAAGAGAAAGGGAGATATTAGATAAACAGACTGTAGCCTGAATACATATGACATGTGGGAGGAAAGCTTTGTTAAGCAAGAACTGAAAGCCTCTTGCAGAGCATTAAGCAGCACCGCCTGTGCATTGGACTGAGCCAAACCAGAAGAAACACAAGCATAAACCTGTAAAACTGCTGTAAGGCCAGCAAGGTTCACCACGCTTCTGCAGAGGTGCTTGAAACAGTGAAGTACTGGAAGGTTTTACTGTTTCCTTAGAACAGTTTCTTTTTTTAGTAGGAAGGAAGGGTCATGTAGTAGCAGACATGCCAAAGGTGTGTTTTCATTATCTTTATGATGTGCAAGCTGTATTTTATTAGTCAAAGTTGATTCATAGCTTCATTCTGCTAGACTTTTTTATCAGCTTCATGCATAGGAGATGGCTTTATAGGGTTCTGGGTATCTGCTGTTTGCACTGAAGTCATTGAAAGTTCAGTCTGCCCAGTGATTTGCAGGTGGTGCTCACCTGGGGAATGCATTCTTGCTTTAGATCACCCTGAGCCTGATCTGGATCTAGCTGAAATCTGTAAAAAAATTTGCCACTTTACTGTATTAGGGCCTGGATTATGTCTTATGAATGAAACTGAAGTATACTTTTCTTTTATCAGTTATTGACAGTAGAACTATCAAACCTTTTCTTACTGCCCTCTCTGCCTCAGCAGCATAAGTTGCGATGTTTGTCCCATTTTTCTGACTGTTCTTCTTGTGGGACTTGAGTGAGAGAGTAACTAGAGCAATTGATACTTGCATTACACAAAAAAAGGAAAAGGAAATTTTCATTATTTTGCTCATGTGAGGACAGTGTCTGACTGTCTAAAAACTGGTGAGAGACTATAGAGCATTTATTTGAGAAGGGTTTGATATTCTTTCCCATCTACGCATCATATGCTGGTAACTTTAGTTCTGTTTTTCCCCTCTCTGTTTTGTTTTGAGTTTTGCTTGTCTGATTTGCTGACCTTTGAGTAGTTCTTTCTGCGAAGTAAGGTGATATGAAAGCAGCCTCATACTGTTGTTTACCTGATGAACCACTCTGAAGCACTCTGGTTTACGTAGGGGGAAACTTAACAGATTTGTTGGACTGTGGCACCTAACACCACTGCTCAATAACCTATTGGAGTGTTTGAACATAGTCACCAGCCTGCATTCCCTGCTGCTCCCTAGATAGTTGCTTGTGACATTGATCTGTGGGGGGTGGGGGCAGAAAGCTGATTTATAGATGTAGTCTATTGCCTGGAGGAGTGGGTTAGCTAAGATTGCGTTCTGCCTGGTTTTGGTCACAAAGACTTTAGGGGGTCTTTGCTACACAAAAAAAGCAGCTAAAAATTTGAAAATTTTTATACTCATACATACACAATGAAAACCTTAAAAGAATAAAAAAAAAACCAAACCACAACACAAAAAAAAAACCCACAAAAACAAACAGCAAAACACACCCCCCCAAAAAAAAACCAAAACCAAACCCAACCAACCAATAAGCAAAACCAGAAAAATACCAAAAACATTTAAACTCTTTTTGGAAAGATGCTGAGTGTTGTATGCCAGTTTTCTATTCACTTCTTGGAAAACCTTTTGCCGTTCCATATGGGACACCATCTTTTAGAACACTGTTATTTTAATTAGTGAACCAAAAAAAGCATTCTGCTAATTACCGTTGCTTCTCTAGCTATGCAGAAGCCCCTTCCACTGTTTGATAGTAGTGTACAACACATATAACTGCAATGTATCGGAGATTAACTTTTTTATTTTTACACTAATTATAATGGCTGAACCAGAGATGCCAGTAAGTTTCTGTCAGCCTCACTGATTAGATAATATACGACCCTGTTTTTCTACAAAAATTCTACCCCATTGTCAAGACTCATAAAAAGTTAGGTAAAACTTCATTTTGATTAGATGCAGCTTTTCTACATATGACCTTATAAGTTACTTCCTCGTACAAGGGAAAGAATGAAATGTTGAATTGTTCCAAATTCACTTTAGAATCATAGAATCATAGACTCCTCTAGGTTGGAAGGGACCTTGAAGATCATCAGATCCAACCATCAACCTAACACTGCCAAAACCACCACTAAACCAGGTCCCTCAGCACCACGTCTACCCAGCTTTTAAATCCCTCCAGGGACGGTGATTCCACCACGTCCCTAGGCAGCCTGTTACAATGCTTCACAACCCTTTTGGTGAAGAACTTTTTCCTAATATCCAGTCTAAACCTCCCCTGGCGAAACTTGAGGCTGTTTCCTCTTGTCCTATTGCTTGTTACTAGCAATAGCCAGGCCTGCCTCTGCTCTGAGCTACTTTACTTTTAAAATATCTGCAATTGCATTGGGAAAAATTTCTCTTTTTTGTAAATATGAAAACCTGTTAAAAACTACTATTTCATTTCTAATTTAAATAATGTAGGAAGCCTCAGTTATTTTCTAACAGATACAAGTAAAGCATGTGGTTTGGCAGTAGCTGTGTAGTAAATGCCATGTACCATGTTTACATAATATAAAGGGGCACAGATACCAGAGAGAAGGCTGGAGGTTTCCTCATGTATGTAATAATAGTAGCTAGCTATTCCGCTATGTAGACTCTTAAGTCCATGTTTTGTCATGAAAAAACACCTATTTTTCAAAAAAATCTGTCAGCGTGGACTTGTCACTTATGTGGGATCTGGCATTGCCAGGTCATTGTGCAGGTTTTATGGGTTTGGGATTTTTTAAAGTGTTAAGGGGTATTGTGGCAAACAGTTTTGGACTCGGGGAGAAAAAAAATTGTTTGTTTTTAAGCCAGAAAAGGTTAGCCAAAAATATCTAAACGAATATGTTGAACACAAATTGTGTAATTATTTGGTCATTTGCTTTTCTTTTGGAAATAAGTGGCATCATTTGTTGTTGGCTTTGTTAGGATCAGGACTGTGTCCATTCTAACTCTTCTGTTTTGGATAATCTATTACTAGTTTGGTGTTGACAGTTTTTCATTGTGGTCTGCTAGTATCTGAGCTGGTAGGGAGGAATCTTAATACAAAGCTGTATTTAACCATTTAAGTTTGCTGTCTCTTTAGCCATTCCAGTGTTTATGGTCTAATTGGGACCTCAGCCTCCAAGCCAAGGAAGCAAGGAAGGTAACAACTCATTAAGGATCCAGAAAGTTAGATTTGGGGGTTTATTCTCCTGTCTGCTGTTAAGTTATTTCTGCGTTTTAAAAACCTTCAGACACAGGAGTTCATATCGTATCCCATTACCAATCAATTTGATTGTCTTTTGAGCACTTGTACCTAGAATTAAATAAATGAAAATAATAGACCTTGAAAATTGTGCCTGATGTGTTCCAGCATCAGTTTTCCATATGTATAAGAAAGTTGTACTCATCTACCTCACCCATACGTTGGATTGCTAATGTGAGAATTGAAAAATGCTCTGCAATTATCAGAACAGAGGTGTTCAGTCCTTATCTTCTAAAAATGACAGCATAGATTTTGAATCTTGTCTCTGTGTTTGTCCTCTTTGCTTCTCTTGCTCTTCAAGTTTGCTGCCAAATACACTTGAATGTCACAGTATCCATGTTGTTACAATCTGAGACTTTTCATCCTGTGAATAAACTGGCAGCTACTGGTGGCAACGGAGATGTTTTTAATTTCAGCTCTTCAGTACAGCACTAGGAATTCTGAGCATTAATGACTGCATTCTCGGGTCCATCCCTGTACTGAAATAAAAGAGCAAGTAACCCTGTTCTACAGTCATTAATTTTCTGTATAGAAATGTCAACCGTAACTGGGACTTAAAACAGTTCTTAGTGATGACTGCTTAGATAAAAAGTGATATAGAAGTGATAGAGTGAGATCAGTAGTATGTGGCTGGCAGGTTTTTTTGAGCAAAAGGAAGATTACTAGAGTTTTAGTGTTCTGAATATAACCGAAGTACAGTAGTTTACAGCATGTACTTTACTGCTACAGACTCACACTTTAATGTATTACCACTGGATCACATACATCTTACATGAATACAAGTGTATATGAGATTTAATTTATTTCTATACTGTTACTGAGTTCAGATAAGGATTTCCTGCTCTGTGCATGAATACTTACCCATTACATTTTCAGTTTCTTAATCACAATTAATAATACACTAGGTATGTTTCTATAGCAACTTCTACTCAGGGATCTCAAAGCGCTTTAGAAATGCTAGTCTTAGTTTCATAATAGCACTCAGATAAAGTGCATATAATTATTCATATTTTGCAAGTGGGGAAACTGAATCGAAAAGATTGAGTTGTTGAAAGACATACAGAAATTGGTGACAGAATTAGGGGCGTTATCTGAAGATTTGATCTAAAGCCTATTGAAAGTGTTCGGTTTGTGTCAGAGATTTCTAGTTCCTTTGCAGTGTTATAGTGAGCATCCTTCCATGATGAGGCAGCCTGGAATAAAAATCCTCTTTTCCCATAAGGTTTCTGTTTTACCCTACCTTTAGACTACCTTACAAGTTTTCTGAAACAATTACTTTTTATGGTTGCAGATTTTTATATTTCAAAAACCACCTGATGTTGGAGAATATCCACATGGGAAGGGAAAGAGGACAGGTAATCATCTGAACACTTTGAGCATTTGTTCCAGCTGTGCAGACAAAACCAATACCATTCTCAGACCACTTCTCAGAAAGCGGATAGATTGCTTAAAGCTGGTTTCCTTTGTGCGACATCATTGATTTGATATCTTGGTAACGGTTGTACAGGAAGTGGTAAGAAATGGAGGCATCTTGTTGCTTTTTTCCCTTCCCTAATGCACTTATCTCTCTCTATCATTTTGTTTGAACTCTATTTGCAATTAAAGTTATCTTGAACATGGCACTCAAGAAGAGTATAGTTCTGTCTGAACTGCAGTTGCTCAGCTTTGCAGAAGCAGAGATAGATTGTGACAGGGCAAAAAAAGTCTTTATTTTCAATCCCCATTCAAGAAGAACTGAATTTTCCATTTTCTGAACTGAAATGGATTTAATTCTGTTCTCCTCCTTGTTCCCTCCACCCTCCAATAGCTGCCCGACAAACCCAAACCAACCATACAAACCAAAAATTTCATAATTTTTTTACTTGAGAGTAATATCTGTGGCGACCAAAGAAATAATTTCTTTCTAGTGCACAAGTGGTATCTGTGGACTGACAAAAGCGGTTTTTGCTTTTTCAAAATTCTTCCTACTTCCTGCAGCAAAATGAGGTAGGAAATGCAGCCTTTCTTTTGATTCTCTCAGGAGATCTACATTCAGGTTTCTGTCTCTTCCACAAACTGTGTTTGCTTGGTCTTATCCATCATTCTGTGTGTCTCTAGCTTCCAATCTGTAAAATGAAAGTAAATGAAGCTTCCTTTCTCTTGCTTGTCTGTTTTCTCAGTGACTAGAGGAAAGAAAACTTGATCTTGACTGAAGCTTTTATAGCATCATAACACAAATGATAACAAAATGGATGGCTGACAGATAGCGCTTAGTGGGTTGTGGTTAGTGGTGCAGAGTCTAGTTGGAGGTCAGTAACAGGTGGTGTTCCTCAGGGGTCAGTACTGGGTCCAGTCCTGTTCAATGTATTCATCAATGAGCTGAATGAAGGCATAAAGTGTACCATCAAAAAGTTTGCTGATGACACAAAATTGAGGGGGGTGGCTGACATGCTGGAAGGCTGTGCCACCATACAGCATGACCTGGACAGGCTAGAGACTTGGGTGGAGGGGAACCTTATGAAATTCAACAAAGGCAACTGTAGGGTTTTGCATCTGGGGAGGAATAACCCCATGCATCAGTACAGGTTGGGGGCTGACCTCCTGGAGAGCAGTTCTGCGGAAAGGGACCTGGGAGTCCTGCTCAACAATAGGATGACTGTGAGCCAGCAATGTGCCCTGGTGGGCAAGAAGGCAAATGACATCCTGGGGTGCATCAAGAAGAGTGTGGCCAGCAGGTTGAGAGAGTTCATCCTCCCCCTCTACTCTGCCTTGGTGAGGCCACATCTGGAGTATTGTGTTCAGTTCTGGGCTATCCGGTTCAAGGACAGAGAACTGCTGGAGAGGGTCCAGCAAAGGGCTACAAAGATGATTAGGGGTTTGAAGCATCTTTCTTATGAGGAAAGGCTGAAGCCCTTGGGTCTTTTCAGTCTAGAGAAAAGACGTCTGAGGGGGGATCTTATCAATACTTACAAACACTTAAAGGGAGGGTGCCAGGTAAATGGGAACAGTCTTTTTTCAGTGGTGCCCAGTGACAGAACAAGAGGTAATGGGAACAAACTTGAACATAGGAAGTTCTATCTTAACATGAGGAGGGACTTCTTTACTTTGAGGGTGGCAGAGCACTGGAACAGGCTGCCCAGAGAAGTGGTGGAGTCTCCCACTCTAGAGACATTCAAAACCTGCCTGGACACTGTCCTGTGCAACCTGTTGTAGGTGACCCTGCTCTGGCAGGGAGTTAGACTAGGATGATCACCAGAGGTCCCTTTCAACCCTGACCATTCTGTGATTCTGTGATGGAGGAAAATGAATCTAAGAAAGAAGGTAATGAATCCTTTCTGGTTCTTGTTTTGCACCTTGTAATAGTCATGATGCTGGAGACTTACAAATCAAACCTTTGACTGAGCAGTGCACTGCCGCAGGAAGAAGGCAGGTTTTCTTCAATTTTGGATTCTTCAGAAAAGTTCTCTATTTGTAAAAAGCTTTTTCTCCTTATTCCCCCTCCCTTGCTTCTTTTGTCCAGTTCACTTGTTATTGAAGATGAAAGGTTACTGACAGCCAGAGAAATGGAGGGCAGAATTATGCAGTTCATCTTCCTTTTTTTGGTGGTTAGTGTAGATGTTTGTCCGAAGCTCCCAGGACAACTTTGAGATGCAGAGGATAATGATAAGAGTTTTTATTTCAGCTCATGACAGAGTTTTTGGAGATCCAGTAAAAAAAAAACAACCAACCAACCAAATCAACTAAACCAACCAACCAAAAACCCAACCCCATCTTCCCTCTGTTTTGCAGTCTATAGGTATCTGGAGAAACAGGAGAAGGAGTCAGTAGGATGGAACTTGAGTATTTGGCACAGTGCGGGGAAGTTGAGTTGGCTATTAGTAGCTGCTAGCCAGTCGCTGCTAGAAAATGAGTGTTTGAATGGACCCATCCTATCTTTTAAGAGCCACTACTTTCCTAGATACTGTTAGCCGGTTTCATACTTCTATAGAGCAGAAGGGTTGTTTTGCATTGTCATTAACAAATGGAATAAACCAGTGTTGGAAAGGAACAGTCCAGGAATACTTTTAGCGTTAGTGCACTTGTGCACTGCTTAATTACACAGCCTATTTAATACCACTCTGTTGACAGCACAGCATTCAATTTATGTTGTTTACTCTATGTGCTGGTATTTGAGAGGATCTATCAGTTAATTTAACGTTTTTGGATGTCAGTGCTGCATGTTTGCACCTTAATGTAAGGGCGTGGATAATACTCGCCATTGACAGGAATAGCTGCATATTATTGCTGTCACCTTAGCATAAGCTGTGTTACAGTGTTGAGTCAAATTAATGTCTTGTGCTGCAGAAACAAGGTGATTGTGCCTGCGATAAAAATTTATTTGTTGTCTCATATTGGTGTATAAGCAAAAATTTGTAACAATAGTGAGTGACATCTGGGAAATGCCTATTGCTACTGTAGTTATAAATAGTAGTTCATCTACTTTTTCCCAATAAAATTTTGTAGGCTTCAAAATTTCCCTCCCTGTCATCTTGTTCCTGTCACTTGTGGTCTGTTTTTCAGTTAGTGTAGTTGTAGTATTTGGTCTGGGATCAATACCTGGTCCAGGATTTCTGTGACATCTCTGAAATACTTTCCTGTGATTCAGTCTAATGCAGCTTTCTGTGTGCCTCTAACTTATAAACATGTTAGCTAGTTGCACAGAGGGGACAGAGAGGTAGTAGTGTCACAAATGCTGAATTTCTACAAGTTTGTTGGAAGCAAGCTCTTGGTTAGAGGAAAGAAGCCAGTTTAGTGCTCTGTTTAAGGGAAATACTGTAGTGGAAGCTCAGCCTTTTCTAGTTACCGCAGAATCTGTATACAAGAGGGATGCTTCACATAGCTCAACCACAGAAAAGTCTGATGTGAGCTTGCCCCAATGAATCTGGTATGAACAGAATACCTGCAGGAGAGCAGGCTTCTTTAGTTGTGCTGCTCACATAACTACTTTTTACCCAATAGCAGGTAGGCACTGGCAGTTTGATGTGATCCAGTATAGCACCTGACCCATTTCTGCAAACATTCAGGCAGAGTTTTCCAAAGTAGTAACTGCTTAGTTTATCTGATTATATCGTGTTGGGTCTAAGAAGAATGAGATCCTTATGAATGATGCTGGGATTAGTTAGGAATTCCCACTATCTGTAACACAGTAAGAAATGCCATATATAAATATCATTTTACTTACTGAAGGTTGGGAGTTGTGCCTGTTGGATAGCATCCAAATGGAATTCATGTTTTTTGATGAAGGAAGATCAGAAGCTGTTCTTTGCTGTGACAATTTATTGTATTAAAACATGTAGTTATCCACTGGAGACTTCTGAGGAACTATAGGAATAGCTTGCATATTTGCAGATGAGTGGGGAGAGTTTGCAAAAATCGTCTCTTCCTGCTTATATATTTCCAACTTACCCTTTGAGGCTTGGTGGTTGCAGTTTCTGTTCTGCTGGCTACAGAAAAAATTATTAAAAAAACCAAACACCACTACAGCTCACTACAATAATTAGGAAGAAGAAATTCCCCATGAAGATCTTCCAAATGTCAATGTCGCTATTGTAACTGTGGGTCTGTAGGAGTTCTACTAATGTAGGATTTTGGTGTGCAGGTTTGCCAGTATCTCCAAGAACTGCTACAAGGAGCCTGGCTTCCTGTTGAGCTTTCATATGGGAAGTAGCTATCAAACTTTGAAGGGCCAAAGAAAAAAAGATCTTTGCAGCTCCAAGTCAGCTGTATAAGGCATAGTGTGCAAATATACTTTGGCAGGAAACATACGGAATATGAAATCTATTTCTTGGCATCTTCACAGCCAATGCTCCCTGTGGTGGTTGGGCTTGTTCATCTTCAAAAAAAAAAAACAACAACCAAACAACCCAAAACAAAACAAAAAAAGCTAAACAAAACCAAAAGCCCTTCCGAAACAGTTGTCTTTAAATCAATACCACTTCCCTTAGTACAGAATACTGACACCATAAAACAATACGGCTAAGGCATGTTCCTGATTGCAAGGATGGAAGTTTGCACTGGAACCTGGTGAAGCCGTTGGCTTCTGTGACATTTGGGATGGGGTGGTGGGGAATTGCCTTCAAGCTGAAAGCTTGCTTTTGGCCCAAGAAACTCCATCATTTATTAGAGCCTTCTTGTCTTTCATTCTCAGGAATACGTTTGAGGGAAATGAATGTGTACTTAAGTTCTTGCCAATGCAAAGCAGTCTTGTCTCTCCTCACTGTACACAGGTGTGTTCCAGTGCTTCACTGGGTTTATGAGATCTTCATTGTCCTGCCCCAGTCATTAACAGGACAGATAGGACAGGTCTTCAGGGTAAGGTTTACAGAGCAGCCTATGTCTATTCTTCTCTGGCAAATTATAGTTGACAAAACCTAGAATAAAATACTAAAGAAATTTTTTCATATGTGTGTGTGGATGTAGAAGAGATCATACAAATCCAGTGGAACTATTCTTAGGAAGTGTTGCAAAACCTTTCTCTTTGCTAAAGATTTTCTACCACCATAGTGTTCACAGTATCAGTTAACCCCCTATCCTTTTTAATGCAAAACACATATACCACTTTTATCCGTTGCATCTTTGAGGTCTCCAAGAAACTTATGTTGCTAACATACACAGGAGAGATGGAATGTGTACAGGTGCTGAAATGATGGGCGACAGGACAAAGGCAAATACAGGGGGATCAAGAAGAATACAGTGAATACATGTTTCTAGCTCCTTGTGCTCATCGGTAGACTGGCTGTTGTCAGACTGGACAACTGGCCTAATTTAGTATGGCAATTCTTGTTTCTCCAAAGCAGTCGCCTAGTTGCTATGTGCTTTCTGCATCTACAAGGTTGTTTTACTCTGCGCTCCCTTCAGCTGCACCTTAAAACATCTGCAGAAAAAATCAGCACTATGTGTATGAGTAGATTTAAAAAATAAAAACAGCTCACCAAACGTCTCTCCCTTTGCTCCTCGTTTTCAGAATAAAACTGTGAAATTTCTCTCATTTCACCATGACTGGTCTGTGAAATTGGGCATCGCTTTCTTTAGTTTACTGAAGGCCCCAATTATAAGATCAGGCTCTGGAACCGTAAGCTTTGCCTGGCATGGAAATTTTGTTTGGGAGTGATTTGATTGGGTCTATGTGTATGCACAGCATGCGAAAGTGTTTTTTATACTGAAGGTTTTCTCTGAAGTAGAAAGCTGACCAACCTTTGGATGTAGCTCTTGTACTTAAATGATCTGCACACATACATGCTCATTTTTCTTGAGGGTGCGCATGTTTAAAAAGTCACGATCTTACTACAAATGTTTACATTTGTTCCTACCCACCACTTTACTATTATTAGAAGATAGAATAACATTAAATGTAACTATACACATGTAACCACAGGACTGGTTAGCACTTATCCATCAGTAATCTTAAAATATTTAGGCATAAAGGAGGCATTACTTAAGACCATTTTGCAACTGTTGATGGGGTCTTAGCGGGTCTGAACCAATGGCTGATCCTGCAGAGAGCTGCAAACCATTCTTGTGTAGGTGGCAGTTGTTTCAGGGTACTGACTAATCTATAGTGAAATAAAGTGCCTGAATTGTATGTGTACTGTAGATGACAGAGACTTGGCATTAACAACTTTAATGTAGTGATGTATTCCTTTTGTACTGGTTTACTTGTAAATGTAAGTCTAGCCGAACCTGACCCGCATCACACAGAGTAACGGTAGGAGATGGGGGGATACAGCCTCCACTGCCTGAATCTGTCTCCTGTTCTGATCTCTGCATTTCCTTCAGTGACATGTGAATACTGGGGCCCTGACTGTGTCTTTCTATTCATATGCTAAGTAAGATTTCTATGTCAGTCACACATTCAGACTTTAGTGACTAAATTGAAAACTGATGCATTTATCTAGTACAACTGGTTTCTTGTGAGTTTCTGGTAATTGCATTTCACACAAATAAAGCTAACTTTTCTGTGACCAAGTGCTGCTCTGAAGGATTTGGCTGTATTTTGCTGCTTTGTCCAGGTTTTTATTCTTATTTAGACAAGCCTTGCCATCAAGACTAAATCTGCTGGAGTTAGATATTCTCTGTAGCATGTCTTTATTACTAAAATAATTCCCTGGGGAGCAGGGTTGGGAAGCGTAATCTAATCTGCACTGTCATATTTAAGAGATTGCAGGGAGATTATTTTGGCTTTCTGTTTATATATAGATTTTTTTTTTTTTAAATGACAATGTAGGAAAAACTTTGATTTGCTGTAGAGAAGGATTCAGGAGTTGTAGTCCAATGTGTAAAAGCTTGCTTACACCAGTTATAGGTGAATGCGGAAAGCCGTTGACACCCTGAGGTATGTGATGTATGCCATACAGATTGTGCTTTTTGATTTCTTACCAGTAGAAATGAGATTTAGTGGTATTTTTTAAATGAATCTCGGTCAATATTGAAACAAAGCTTGTGCATCTCCACAGAAGTTGTATTTCACTATCTTTAAAATATCCCTATTTTTTAATTCTAATTCCTGAAAATGAATGCAGACTATTAAAAAGCATTGTTTTGAATAGTGTCTCTAGAGCTGTTTATCCAAATAGCAGGAAAGTAGTTCTGGTATTTAAGCAAGAATAATCTGCTGCATTATTTCAGATAACCCTTGCTGTATGTAATTTTGGGGATATTTTAATCCTAAAAATTCTTTATCTCTCTGTGGTATATGTCACCATCGTAACTGTAGTCTATTAAAGATACATTAAGTTATCTAATCTGTCTGTTATATATCTATTAGTATCTAACATACATTAAGTATCTATTTATATCAGATGTTTTTCCTTTCTCGTTAAGGAAGGAATAGTACTGCAGTGTTACTGGCAAGCAGGTCAGCTGTTGTAATGTGCTGCTTTTCTTTAAAATGAGTTAAGATAGCATATCAGATTTAAGTATTTTTAAATAATCAAAGGTGTTGAGTAAGAACATACCAGGCCTTTCAGAATGAGAGAGGGCAAAAGGCCCAAACCATGACAGAGTGGACTACAGATTTGTGTGAACTACAGAAATAAAAGGCAAGGGTAACTACAATTTAGTAATTATTCAGGAAATGCTATTAAGATGAGAAGGCTCTCTTAATCCAAAATGGTTTTGAATTGGATCTTTTGGTTTATGGTGCTGATGTGGGAGCTGTAGGAAGTAAATTTCAAATAATGAGGAATTGTATGAGTTTCTATCCCTGACTTGACTGAAGGTATTTTGAATTGAGGATAGTAGGGGTGGTGTGAGGCGGCATACGCTGCAGCTGTTGCAGCTTTTGGGGATTGTTCTAGATTTTTTTCTGCTGCATTCCTGTTTTTTGTAAGCAGCATTCTGGAGTAGTATGGGGTGGTTTTGTGCTTCTACCCCCTGTCCCTCAAGAAACACAGACATCTATTTTTAATTCAGCCATGTTTAGGAGCAGTATGTTTCTCCCTTTCTCTCTTTTCTCTGTGTGTGTGTGCGTTTTAAGTAAGGTAGTAAGTAATAAGTAAGGCGAGCTGCTTTGAACAAAATATGTAGTATCTAATCTTTTAGTACCTGGTGATGGGAAAACAAAGAAATTATATGTGTTGGAAATCTCAGAATATGTAAAGACCCAAAGGCTTGTCAATCTGATGTTGTCTTGTTTTCTTGCTATGCTAGTGATAAATTTTAAATTGTCACACCTTTCACAGATGGCTTAACACCCCGTGATATCCAGTCTCTGAAACGCCTGGTAAATAGTTTCTCTTATAAAGTATATAGGGGTTTTAACAAGATTTTTGGAATTATTAATGCTGCACTAATAGGGTGTTTTGGTTTAATTTTTATTACATCTAAGAGAGAACCAAAGATTGAGAGAGAAAATATTTGCGAAAAGGCAACATTAAAGTGAACAGAACTTAAACCAAGAAATTGGTACAGACATTGGAGTGTAAGTGATCAGTTATGGGCCAGCTGGTACAGAAGCAGAAATTTTGGTCCTGGATTTGCTCTTTTCAGTAGCCTCTGAGGCCAGGTCAGATAAAAGTGATCTTTCTTCAGAAATGAGATCATTCTTGCTAGTCCTGTGCTGCAGCACTGCATGAAGGCTATATTGCATCTCTCAGGAAACTGCTCCCTTGTCGATCTGTAGGATGCAATTTCTTTTTGTTGTGACAGAAGTTGGCCTGTTCACAGTTCTGGCATAGCATCAGAAATACTCAGTCTGGTAGTAGTAGGTTTTTTTTCCGTGTATCAGGGAAGATCAGGTCTTTTTTCTCTTTGCTTACCTATTAGGGTAATACCATGAATGGTGTGATTTCACACGCCAGACTCAGAGTGGTTTCCCTTTAGCTTGTAGTGGAGTGAAAGGATGGAGTGGAGGAGTAAGTCTTTGTGTGCAGGTAATCTCCACTCTGTTCCTACAGACCCAGTCCATGCTATGGATGACTGAATGTGTGTTAAATTTGCGGATTATTTCTGAGGAGCCAAAAATGGTAACTCATGCTGGATCTATTGCAAAAAGTAGATCTTGTGATAGTCACCTTCATGCTGAATGGCATTCCACTTGGCTTTTTGGGAAGGCTTTTGTTTGTAAGTTTGTGTGTTAACAAGACATTCAGATTGATTCCGTCTCAGGGCTCACAAATTGTGCAGACTTTTTCAGTAAATTTCAGTAAACAGCATTCAAGTTAGGACAACTAAACAATTAATTTGCCCCCAAATCTGTCATCCTTAGATAAGAGATAAAAAGATCCATGTGTCCATGGCACTACTTGGCGCAGTCTCTTTTTTTATGCAGTCCTGCTTGCTTCTGAAGTGTGGGAGCAATGGTGTGGTTAAAGCCATACTTGTTGGTTTGATTTTAAGTGGTAGCAGGGGAGATGTCCTAACTGCATCTTTTTGTTTGTGATGTTGTTGTTTATTAATTTTCCTTTTATTTTGCAACAGAAAGATCTAAGACTCTCTATGCCATTCTTCTGACACAAACTGAGTTGCAGTTTGGCTTTCAGGTTCTACTGTTGGCTTGCCTGCTTCGTATTGTAACTGGTGCTTCACCTCCAACTCAGTGTGTGGGTCAGAATGACGTTACCTCTCATCTTGGTAATGCAGAGTCACGCAGGAAAACCTGAAAGGCATCTGGTCATGCTAATTGATATTCCTTGTTTCCACCTGTCCCATATTTTGATCACTTTGCTCTGACAGGAAATACAAGTAGTTTTGTACTGTATTGGGCAGAGAGGGGGGAAAAGAAGAATTGTCTTCAGTTTGTGAATTGATGCATGTATATGCAA
Source organism: Vanellus vanellus (assembly GCF_965231255.1). Lineage (NCBI taxonomy): Eukaryota > Metazoa > Chordata > Aves > Charadriiformes > Charadriidae > Vanellus > Vanellus vanellus. The sequence goes on along the minus strand of NC_138911.1, from coordinate 18,807,897 downwards.
GACTGTGACCTTCCTCTAGGCTTAATATTTACAGGCTATTATCTCCAATTACACTGACTATTTAAAATAAAGCTCCAGTGCTGCTTTGGGGTACACACAAGTGTTTGAGTTTGCACCTTTGTGGATCATTGACAAAACCATTTTAAAACCAGAATCTTATGAAAGGTGAAGATTTTGAAAGGAGGCACTGTGTAGAGGGCTGAAATGCTTTTGAAGACCGTGTCTTTGGGCAATTAGGTAAGTTGGGACCCAAATTCCAGAGAGAAAGATTACAGTTAAAGAAAGTAAGTATCTGCACCTACTCTTTTTTAAAGCCTTGGCTACCATTGCTTATAATTCTAATTGCACCTGTTTTTAAGATTTAATTATTTATTAAAAAAAAAACCCCAAACAACGACAAATTAGATTGAAAGCAAAATAATCCCTTGGGGTTTTAGTTAACCTACTTCTAGTTGTTGGTTTGTTGCCACCACAAGAGATGTGGCTTTCCAAGAAGGGAAGTCGGGCATGGGTGCTAGAAAATGAAAAAGGTCTTACCAATTGCAGTCTGTTTCTTTTGTTTAACTACCTCTTTTTAGGATTTCTGACCCTGAAACTAAGACACTATGGTATAGGGACGCGCAAAATCATGGAGCATGCAGTTTTAAGGCAATTTCTTTGCTTTTAAAGGACTTCTTTTCATGAAATACAGCATCTCTTTATTCCAAAAGGAATATGTACCAGTGTATGGTATTATCACTGTATTTTTCAAGGTTTTTCACTTGTTCTATGTATCTCTTCTTAACTTCTGCTTGTGTATGTGCCTGTTTTTTGCATCTATGCATCATTCTTTCCCTGTGTTTCTGTCAATGTTTATAAATGGAGATATACCTAATTCGGAAGCTGGAATAATCTTTTGGGAGTTTTTATTGTTTCTGCATGTTACTCATGGTTGCTACTATGTATGTGAATTCAGCTTAGCTACATAAGGGTACTCAAAGCCACAACACCCCACACCAACAATCAAGAAACCAATGGAAGGGTTGATTGCTTGATTGATTTATGTTTAGCAAAAGAGCTATTTGTTCTGGAGATCATTTCCTCCATTATGTGCTATAACCTCTGTTGTCCTTTTGAATTCTTCACTTAACAGAAGATTTTAAAGTGGCGAGGGGTTTGGAGGGTTCAGTAGTTTAGTAACAGATGTGTGTTCTATTGTTGAGAATGTGTTTCTTTTTAATTATTTTTTTATTATTATTATTGGGGTGTACTGTGTTAATGCATTGTGGTTGAAAACCTGAGGATGGAGAAGAGGGGAGGCACTGTTGACATAAGTAATTTTCTTAAACTTGTCTGTACTTGACAACATTTATAAAAAGAACTGTGGAAGGCAACTACTGATTAAAGAGACTAGTAAACTAGTGCTGTTGATATCAGTAGCAAAACTTCGTAGTGAACACAAGAACAAGTTCTACGTAGAAGATATGCCCATGTTTTGGACACTGGATGCCATAATAAGGTAATGTGCTGTTTGTCATGTGTGACAGAGTAACTGTGAAGGTCATAAATCAGGTATTAAAAACAGAGATGCTGGCAGTCAGTGTTTAACAAACGGTCTTTTCTGTAAGTTGTGAAGCGCTGTTGAGAGCAATAAACCAAATCTGGTTTCTGAGCAATCTGCCACATTTTGCCATTGCTTTGCAAGTTTCCTTATGGAGTTTTGTGACCAGGACATTACTGTGAGAAGTGTAGTGAAAAGTGGGAACATCTGTGTGTCATGCTGTCTCCTGGTGAAATTGTTCTGGTCAGGTAAAACAGGTAAGAGATTTAGGGTTCTGTTCTTCACTTGTGGATTCTTTTCATCCCCACAAATTGTTTCAATACTGAAGACCTCTCTGAAATTTACAGACTGAAGAATTGGAAATTATAGTGGAAATTAATATCTGATGGAAGAGAGACCCAGTCCAGAATCCTAATTTGCCAGAAAAACATCCCGTGAGTAATAACTCACCAACAAAGGCTTGTTCAGTCTTCAAATTTCAGTGATTCTTGTCTTAGCTAAGCGTGTGAGATTAGGTTAAATTCCAGAAGCCTGATCCAGATCTTTGTTTTGGATTAAACTTTTCTCATGATGAGAAAAGCTGAATAGTATGTATTGTTACAGAGATGAGGTACCCTTATTTATTACTCAGCAGGAGAATTTGCATTTGGAGTTGCGGACAGCTGACAGTAAAGAGAACTCTAACAGGATTAGGGATTTTGTAGTGGTAAAATGTCTTTGCCTCTGTGTAAAAGTATCCTTTGAAAATTTCACACTGCCATTCCCAGTTCTGTCCTACACCTTTACAATATTATGAAGGAATGGCATTTACCTGTTAGTAAAACTTCAAAAGAGAGCCCAGAGTCTCAATGAAGGTAAGACTTTGAAAGTTACGGCTGTGGGGAATGTGAGTAATGATTTATCACACAGTCTTCCTAAAACAAATTAATAACTTTGTTCCTCTGTGAATCCTCCCTTCTTCCCCCCTTCTCCAGATAATAATGCTTAAACTTTACATAAATAGGTGAAATACTGTGGAGGGCCTGATAAGCAGATTTCTTCATCCATGCTGGTTCTCCCTTATATCGTATATCCATCCCATTATCTTGTGTGAAATGCTTATTGCAATTTCTTTCATTTAGTCTCCTATATACATTATCTATAATGCATAAGGGAGTATGTGTATGAATGAAGGACAATATCCCATAAAGCAAGAAAATGACTTGTAAGTTGCGAGCAGCAGAGCCTTAATGGTGCGATCTCATTATGTTAGGAAAAAAATTCCCTAGTATCATCCTTTATACTATAGAGCTTGATTTAATTTTCTCTCCCTTTTTTAATTTTCCATATATTTAATCAAGCTATGCTATAAAAGAAATAGATAATGATGTTGAAGTAGGTTATAGGGTTTGTGCCATGAATTCTTTTTGTACATCTGCCCATTTAAAGGAATATTATAAACTTCCAGTGTGTTATGTGGGAAGTATAAAATTAGGAACTTTGAACTAATATAATGGTAGTAATAGTACCATTTTTCCTCTTCAAGAGTTGTGTGTTCTAAACTTTGAAATGCGGAGTGTAAGTGTATTTCCATTTTTGAATGCTCCACTTTGCTGTATGTAGATATTTGAAAGTTTTGAGGTTACTCAACAACATTATTTGTAAGAGGGAAGAGGGACTAGCCGAAGGTCTTACCAAATACCTGTGTTCAGTTGCATTTGTGTAGTCTGCAATAGTCTTATTTTCAATCAAATAATCAGCAAATAGGTGTTAAAAAAGCTGCCTTAGGTTATCCAGGCAACACTGTCATTGGAGGATTGTTATGTATTGTACACTATTTGAGATGTTTCTTTTGGTTATTTAAACATATTTTTGGCCTACACTTGTTTTTAAAAATTCTGAATATTGGAAGTTTGTTCTTTTCCTCTGGAGACTGTTCTGCAGTTTCTGTTTCTTTCCTAGATGTTAGAGTGGTCTGAATTGCCAAATTCTTTTTTCTTTTTTTTTTTTCCCTTAACTGTTATTCATACTTGCATTTACTACAGTAAATAATTCCTTTCTATCACTGGTGTGTATGTTTTCCTGTATTTCTAATTTTTTTTATCATTTCTTTCTTTAGTCACTATTCAGCAAGCTCTGAATATCCAGTTGTTTTTTTGTTGTTCTTGTTTAATTTTAAATATCTGCAGAATAGTCCTTCCAAGCAGATATAATTTTCCATAATTGATATCCTTCAAGTTTTGCCAATACCTCTTTTGGGAATGGAGTGAGTGGAACCAGTTGAAAGACTCCAGGTGGAGTCAAACGTAGGCTCAACTGGACTGTGTTGCCAGTCTCTTTGTGGGACTTGCAGCCCCAGGATGTGGCTATGGAGGTAGCACTAGGACCATGGTTGTGCCTTCTCCCCTCACAACCTGGCCCTGTGGCCTGAGGAAACAACTTCAGGGAGCAACCAGACAGAGACACCAGCTGGTACTAACAGCTGCAGAAGCAGCACAGCAAAGGCTGGAGGCCATGCAGAGAGCACCCTGCAATTCTGGCCAAGGCGTTTGCCGCCCTGTGCTCACTGGCAATGTGCTCAAAACTTATCTCAATTTCTGTTCCTCAGTCCTGTCCTTTTTTACCCTCCTCACGTTATGTGTACGGATGGTTACAAGTCCTTGCTGTGCTCATCGTGCCTTTCCTCATTCAGCCTTTCCTCTGTCATCAAATCATCAAATGGTTTAGGTTGGAAGGGACCTTAAAGATCATCTAGTTCTAGCCCCCCTGCCATGGGCAGGGACACCTTCCACTAGACCAGGTTGCTCAAAGCCCCGTCTGACCTGGTCTTGAAACACTTCCAGGGATGGGGCATCCACAGCTTCTCAGGGCAACCTGTTGCAGTGCCTCACCACCCTCATAGTGAAAAATTTTCCTCATATCGAGTCTAAGTCTCCCCTCTTCCAGGTTGAAGCCATTACCCCTTGTCCTATCACTACATGCCCTTGAAAAAAGTCACTCTCCAGCCTTCCTGTACTGCGATTGACTACAGTACATAACTGATCATGCTTGCTGTCTTCTCCTGTTAGATTTTGGGAGAGATCGTAGGTGCATTTCTGTACTTGCAGAATGCCTAGCACTGTAAGCAGACACTGTAACCATTTTTTAGCTAACCTTTAGGAACTGCAAGAGTAAATACAGTTGTTACTACTGCTAGTAGTAACATAGGAGACCTGTGCCCGGTTTGTGGTTGGCTGTCCCCCGTGGATTTAGCAATCTGGCATATAAATGTCTCTCTTAGCTGAGTATCTGAGTTTCAGATTATGTCCTCAATACCTGTCTACTTTACCTTCCACCATTCCTTCTTCTAAATTATTTCTCATTTGACAATTTTTGGTGCATTTTTTCACCTTGAAAGCCCACTGTTTATGGGTGTCAGTGGACAAAAGCCTTCGGTGGATTTTTGCTCAAAACTGTTAGTTTTGGTTTAGTAATTGTGACCAAATTTCTGTCAAATCTGTCCTCAAAAATAAGCAAACAAACCAAAACAAATTGTTGTATAATGTCATGTGTTATTAAATAGCTGTCAGGTACTGCTTTGTATACAATAACATTTCTGTTGTGGGTGACAATCGAAATGCCTATTGCATATGCAGCATTGAATTTTTAAGGAGCTTTTAGACACTTGGTGAAGTGCTAACTATTTTTTATTTTTACTGAAATGTAAGTGCTTTCAGCTAGGCCAAGAAGGATTGAAGTGCTATTATATTTTGAATCATTGTGAGGTTCTGTTCTGTAGTCTTGCTTCCTAAGACTTCTTTTCTTCTTAAAATAGCTACAGTAAATTTAACATTTCTAAGAAGTATTATCACCTTATTGAACCTGGAACATAAGCTCCTAGAGACAGGGGAATTATAAAATTTTTTTGTAAAACACTAAGCACATTTGTGGCACTGTATTTGCAATGCGCTTGTAGAAAGGAAAGTTAAGTTTTGTGGTGTGTATTTTCAGTCACCTCCCTCAGGCCCCCTACTTTGATATATGCAACTTCTCCTAAAATTAGTTCTGACTTATGTGGTCCCCATTGATTGTGGGAGGACCCTGTTATGTCCAGAGCCCCATTCAGGGTGCAAGAAATGCATCAGAGGGCTGCCCTTCAGTGAAATTCTGTTATGCCTACGTTCCTTTGAACGATATATTTGCTTGCTAAAATATTCAGAAATAATTCTGTCGATCTGCAGTGACTGTTGATTGGGATTGCGTATATTCACCTCTCTGTACTTTTTTTTTTGCGTACAAAAAGATCTCTGTCCATGCTGTGGTTGCTTCTTTCAGAACACCTGGGACTGTAATTGGGTGTGAAAAAAGGAAGTTGCTACCTTTGCATATCCTCCTGGGCCTGATTCTGGGATCCTTGGGATATTTGGCTCTTAAGTATGAATTCTTCAGGATTTTGTGCATAAGGAATATTGAACATGGATAAAAGTTGCAGGACTTCTTTCTAGAAGGTGTTTTTGGAACTAATGTATTTATTTTTTTAAAGTACTGTAATGTTCTTCAGCTGTGACTCTCCTGTTTTTCTAAATTGATATAACTACAATACTGTGTATGTTGACACTGCCTGACATCTTAGTGCCTACAGAAATATTTAAGTGACTGCATGAGTGAAAATCCTAGTGTATTTGTAAGTATCCAAACAGAGATATTCAGGGAAGTGGATGTGTGTCATGGTTTAGGTTAGGCTGGCCAATAGATGAATGACAGATGCATAGTTTGGAAGAAGGTTAGGAGTTTTGAGGTCAAGCCAGCCAGCATCTATGAAATGGAATTAGCGCTGCATGCCTGGAGTGAGAAATCTGACTCTCCTTCCTCAAGTCACCTTCTTGGCCACTGCTTTTCCTGCTGTTTATGTCCCCTTGCATTTGTCGTATCGTGACACAGACCATTAGAAGGACAAACGAACAGCACTCCATGTACTTTTCTGGACATATTCCTTTATACATCATCCTTTCTTTTTTGGTGCAAAAATAGAAGGAGCAGGGCGGCGGTGGGGCAGCTAAAACTGTTCATGCAAGTAAAAATCTTTCATGATGACTAGAGTTTGCCTTAAGATTTGTTCAAAGACTGGTGTTGCTAACAGTAATAAAAAGATTGTAATGTGGCTACCTGCTTTGCGGAATAGTTGTTTACTAAATGAAAAGGGGAAGAAATAGGTGGTTTTGTTCTTCACTGTATCTGTGTCACTTCTGTCCAGGAGTGTCGTCTTAATTTCTTTCCCTGCCTGCATGGGCTGTCAAACTCTCTCAGCTCCAATATGTTACCCTCCATTATCTGCACTTTCACCACAGTTATGCTCTCACCCTGTTTGGGTTTGGAGTTTACTGACACAGAGAAAGGAGAAAGCTATAGCCAATGACTGATGTCAGTATAAGCTGCTTTAAGAAGAAGAAGGTATCCTTTTACTCTGCCGTGATTGATTACCGCCCCACTGTAACTTAGAAAACAACCTTAGGTTGTTAGCGAGGCATTTGACAAACCGATATAACTACTCTCTTGTGTGGAGAGAATCACAAGTTCTTCTGTACATACAAGCCTACTTAAAGGGACTTAATCTACAGAGAACGGAGTGAACTGCGAAGCTTAATAGGAGGTAATAATGTTACCTTTGTGTAAAAAGAAGTATGAAAACAAACATCATTACAAAAACTGAGGGCAGCTAAAATATAAAACGTAGCCTCTCTGGCTGCTTACAAACTGTGAGAAGTTTTTGAAGTGAAAAGTAGAGATTGTTTAGTGATATGTCTCTTCATGGAAACATGAAGGTTAGGGAGTAGTGATCATGCTTGATGGTGGAGATGTAATGATGCACCCTTACAAGTACCCTTGTATTTGACTAGAAGCGGGCTTTTATGCTTTGCTGTCTTTGACGTAGAGCAATATAGTCTCTCTTACCGTTAAAATGGTGCGTTAGTTGAAAATGGATTCAAAGATGTGTTTTAAGACACTTTTCATGCAGCACCAGGGTTTTATCTGGAAAGCTTGTCCAAGTCTCTGGATTTTCTCTCTGTTTTGGTATTGTGCTGTGATGGGATTACAAATCACCACGATGTGACTCCAGCTGAGCTATTGAATGAGAAGAACCAGAAAAGGCTCCTCTTACTTTTATTCCAAAGCAGAATCTGTTGGTCAGAGTGACATGCCATTAACAGCAACTTTTAAATAAGAAGGGGAAAACTTTCCCAAAGGTAACTGGGGATTTCGGTGTCACCTTCAACGAGAAGCAAAGGCTTTTTTGGGTTGGGAAGTGGGGAGAAAATGACTCCCTTCTGGTCACATTTATTTTCTGCATCTACTCTGTTATACAGGCATCAACTTTACACTGACGATCCCAGCCATTTTTAAGAAGCTCAGTTTTCATTGCATTTGAGCCTGGTGCTAGAAACAAAGGAAATAAGAGGTCTTTAGCTATGTGCCTCTTTCACTATTTCTTTCTCCTTTGTGTAGATAAGAGCATAAGTATGAATATATGTGTACATATTTGTATATTTAAATGCACACACATACACAAAATCCATATATATAGATAAACACATTCACCTAATGTAAAAAGCTGAAAGAAAACTTAAGATTTGGGAATTGCTTATTTATTTGTTAGTGTGGAAAGAGAATTTGGAGCTCTTGAAAAGGAAGAACTACTGTACTTGCACTAAACTGAACTGCAAGCAATAGGAATAGGTAAATGCAACACCTTCTTTTTTCTACTTTCCCAAAATCATCTTCTGTTCTGGTCCTAAGTGTTTTTAATTAAAAAATACTGGTTTGAGGCATGTGACTTACAAACAATATCCAAAATTTGAGCACAAATCCACAGTCATTTTGCTATGTTTACAGACCTTCGACTTATTTTGTAAGTACCATAGTAACATGTCAGTAATAAAAAGGTGCTGGTTTGTCCACATGAAATTATTAGTGAGCAACACATTTAAGAAGATTAAATCTGTGTAGAGAGAGATTTCAAAGCTGCTGTGTAATTAAAGTTTCTGTTCATGAATTTAAAGTACCTTCTTTCCTACTTAGATATAGGAATGATGTTTTTGTGGTGGTATTAAGTGATGAAGGACTGCTGGGTTTTACAATTAAGTGCTCTAGGAAGGAGGCAAATGATACATTTTCTGGTCCGTTGAGAGTGTTATAGTAAATATGGCAAAAATATGACTTCTGTTGAGAAAAGTAGAGAACGAATAACAGCATATTCAGGAGCAAGCATTTGCAGAATAGACACTCAGAAAGTGTTGTTTTTCAAGAGGAAACTAAATCATCATCATTTGCTCTTCTTACTGGCGAGATGAGAATTGTGAGAGTGGGACTAATAGCCTCTACTAGCTTGCTCCTTGGAGAGCAGAGATCCTGAGTGAGATGTGAATATGCCCAGTACAGATCCTAGGAGATCCTTGCAGAGATGCAGCATGTTGTGAGTTTCTCTAAACTTCTTTTGTTAATAAATTATATGTCATTCCCCCTTTCTAAGTAACAGAAACAAGGTCGTCTTTCTGGGCACACTAGTTAATCCTCTAGACGTTGGAATCTTGTCCTGAAGCCAAGAAACCTGTTAGGTTTATTCTTTATCTTTAAATACCATTATCGAAGTTACAAGTCCTATTTCTGTGATGTAAAACTAATTCATAGGCTTATGCTTTATGAGAAGTTATGCCCAAATGTCAGGTTCTTGCTGAGAAATTGGGACTATCCCATTGTGGTTTTTTTTTTCTCACAATAGAGGGGAACTGTTGTGTCAAATGTGTGCTATAATGCCTGTAATGCAAGTTTATAGCCTACTTTTTGTTTTTACAAGCATATGTTATATCAACTGTCCACATTAGGTTTAAAGCCTGACACTGAATTACAGAAGAAATTTAATGCAATGTATTAGACACTCATATGACTGGCTCTAGTCTCAAAAAAGGTTGCTCCCTTGACATGGTGAGCTTTAGAAATTGATTCAGGTGCACAGAGAATTGATTTGAGAAGTCTCTCTGGCCTTGTGGGACAGCAGTGAAAGGAAAGCTCAATAAAAGGATGTTGTAAAACCAATCTGCAGTAATATGCAGTAGCCAAGATCAAGGAAATTGGAATAGGTGAACATTCAAGGGGCACTCTCACTTTGAATTTGCATTTTAACTGATTAGAAAACCAACATGATAGTAAAGGACAGTTTAGTGTTAGGACTTTTCTTTTTACTGTTGGATTTTTTTTCTCTTTTATGCTTGGTCTTTTAGAAAGGTACATAAGCCACTATACTAAGACAATTCTCAGGCCTATTTCTTTTTTTCTTCATTATGTCTTTCTTGCTGAAATTTCTTCTGTCTCAGTTATGCTGGTATTTCCTATTAAATGATTTCAATTAAGTGATTTCCTGATGTCTAGGAAAGGGTGAACACTACCAAAGAAAATGGTGCAGTTGGCTACACAGAAAAAATTACTAAATATGACAAACAAATGAACTGAAGAATGAAAGAGAAGACAATAAAACAAATTTTAAAATCAGAAACAAAATATATCTTGCCTACTCTTTCCTGGTCAATAATCTTAGTAATTACAGGAATAGGTTTTTAACTTTCCGGGGGTAATGTGATTTTCAAATTGATGCTGTTCTTTTTTAAGATTTTGACTTGCTTACTGGAGGTCAGTAGAAGCTAAATCTGGAGGAAGCTATAGATAACCACTTGAGACAGATCCTGGGCTGGAATACTAGACTTTAACATGGAAAAAAACACTGTCAAAAATCTGTCTTCAAATAACAGAGAAATCACTTCTTCAGGTAAACTCAAATTCATGTTGTACAGGGCAATAAGCAAATTATTGCTTGTGTGGCAAATCAGAATAACTGAAAACTGGAGGAAAGGGATGCCATGCAGAGGGACCTGGACAGACTGGAGATGTGGGTCTGTGCAAACCTCATGAAATTCAATCAGGCCAAGTGCAAGGGCCTGCACGTGCGCCAGGGCAATCCCAAGCACAAATACAGGCTGGGTGGAAAATCGATTGAGAGCAGCCCTGAGGAGAAAGACTTGGGGGTGTTCGTTGATGAGAAGCTCAACATGAGCCGGCAGCATGCACTTGCAGCCCAGAATGCCAACCGTATCCTGGGCTCCACCAAAAGAAGAAGCAGCATGGCCAGCAGGTCGAGGGAGGTGATTCTGCCCCTCTACTCCGATCTCATGAGATCCCGCCTGGAATATTGCATCCAGCTGTGGAGCCATCAACACAAGAAGGACATGGACCTGTTGGAGTGAGTCCAGAGGAGGGCCACAAAAATGATCAGAGGGCTGGAGCACCTCTCCTGTGAAGAGAGGCTGAGAGTTGGGGCTGTTCAGCCTGGATAAGAGAAGACACTGGGGAGACCTTATAGTGGCCTTCCAGTATCTGAACAGCACCTCCAAGAAAGATGAAGAGGGACTTTTTGCAAGGGCATGTAGGTCAAGGGCTAATGTTGAACTTCCCAAAGTAATTCCTGAAGCAGGAACTGTGATGCAGTACACTCCCTTTCCTTACAGACAAGACAATCGAGACCCAAGCAGGCAGTTATTTCTGTTTAACATGGGTTGTTTCTGTAAAGAATGGGATGTATTATAGCGACATAAATAGACACTAGTCATTTCAGTCCACTGATTCCAGTATAGACAATAATGCATAAGGCTCTTTGGAGGTGTGAAGCTAACTAAGACTTAGAATAATGGATAAAAGCATCGGCCTGTCAAGTCCAGTATATTGATGAAGAGTTCTTATTGTTATCTCTTTATCCTGTGGATACATCATTCGGTTTTGTCCCTTCCTTAGACTTCTTTTTTGGTTTTTAGTACTCTCCTGGGATTGTTTTATGAAGCAATTTTCTCCACTGAGCATGCAAGCACACTTGTTAGCATTTGATATATGTAAGCCACATATTTTATTATGGTGGATGTGTTCGTATAGGATTCTTATTGATTTTCTTGTGTTCTAGTCGATGATGAAGTGAAGCGGTAATAAAGCATGTGTGTGCCGTGTTTGTTTTCTTTACCTCTGCTGTGACTTGGGCACACCATTGTAATTTTTTTAGATATGCCAAGTGCCGTGGAGAAGTAATCTTTCTCTCAGGTAAAACAATGTAGGATTACAGCAATAACTGCCGTTAGGTACTGCATTTGTCCTTTGTAGCTAACTCATGTGCTGAGAATCCTCCTCACTTCAGTTTTTCCTTTTACATCATACAAATGTCATTTGGGATCTTTGTTCATAAAGGGCTTATTCCTGTTTCCAGTGAAGCCAGTGCTAGAATTCATGTTGGTCAAAGAGAAGGTTAGAGACAACCATGTAAAATAAATGCCATGTGAGTATGGAACAATGTCATAACACATTAGTGTTTACATGTGTGACAAAACGTTGCTTATCTATTCACTGATATTTTTGAAGAGGTCTTGTCATTATGGTGTTAAGATTATAGCATCTTGAGAATACTTTACTTGGCATTGGAAACTTGTATGACCCAACCTGTTGGTGAAAAGTGTGTTTTATCCATGCTGCAAAACCTAGGATACCTGCAACTTAGTTGTACAGATGTACAATTACAGCAATTTATACAGGTACATGGTGTATGCCCAATAGGCAGAATTGCCTGTAAAAGGCAATTGCTAGCTGCTGCTTGTCAAATAAAGCATCATGAAAGGTGCTGAGAATTTTCGCTCTCGTGGTTGCTCGTTTTCACATGAAGACCAGTAACTTATTTGCGTAGCATGTGAGGATGAAAAAAATGCTCATATTGTGGTGCACATTTTCAGCCTCCTGCATGCAAAAAAGGGAAAGCGTAACAAATGCAGAAAGGACAGGGTCAAATTCCCTTCAGCATTTGCTTAAAACTGTGTGGTGATTAATCCTTCATTTCCTTCTTTTCTGACATCTTGGGGATTCCAAATAAATTCCCTGTTTTGATGGAAAGCATCATTAAAAAATAGAAAATAAAGTTGGAAACTTACATGTTTCATCAGTTACAAGTACAGTCTCACAGAGGTTGAAATTCCACCCTGTAAATGTGGATATAAAGCAGGCTGGAGGTGTAACATCCAGTGTCACCAAAGACCACAAAGAGAACTGGGGGGGGGGAGGAGAGAATCATGTGATGACTGCACTCTGACAGGATGCTTTACTTAGTATTAAGTAGTGTATTTCCATTAAAATAATAATGACGTAGCAAATTACCTAAAAATATCATCAGGCTGTCTAAAGAAAAAAGGTTTAAATCTGGAAAAAAAAAATTAATTTGACCAGTGGAAAGTCATATGTTGTCAAGAAAAAAACAAAACCCCTGAGGATAATGCAAGAAGACAGGTTGTATGTTATTGCCTTCTTGAGCTTTGGGTCAGTATCCTGAAATGCAGCTCTGCTCCAGGTGAGTCAGTACTAGGTCCATCAAGCAACAGAACTTAATAAATGTTCTCCTCCACTTGGTCATTGAAGGCTGGGCTTTGCACTTCTTGCCTTTTTTGAATGTATCTCTTTTTTTTTTTTTCTTTTCCTTTTTTTTTTCTTTTATTTCTTTGTTCTATATCTGAAACTTAAAAAAAAAAAACACATCAAAATAAATATTAACAAGTCTTTATTTCCTAGTGAATAGAGATTGCGTCTCTCCTCCCAGGGCTTGCTCAAGGTCAGCAACAACTTCTGCGAGAATGATTTATTGACTTCTATACTCTGACCAGAATTAAAACTGTCACCAAAGGGCCTGTAGTCCCTAGACACCAGCTTGGCCTTCTCAGTCAATCTGCCAGAAAGATGGCTTTAGTTACATAGCAATTAAAAGACTTATTTCATGGTGAGTAACTAAAGGGAAGTGGAGGGCAGAGAGAGAAAGGTTAACACACTGAGGCAGAAATAGTACACAGCACTAATTCTGTGCTTGTATAGAAGTCTCTCCTTTCCCATCATCTCTCCCTGTTGTTCATTTTCCACTTTTACTTTATATATGTCTCGAATTATTGAACCATGTTTGGCAACCTTGGAGGCTTTGTGAAAAGAGTTAAGATTACTGGGCTAAAAATGCTACAAGTTTAATTCATGGCATCTTAAACCTAGCTTCATAAGGGATCAAGGGCTATGTGATCATGAACAATTTTACCATCTTTGGTGTCTTCCATCTTTATCCCTTTCCAGCTGTGGGCCTATTGGCCAATTTAATCCAAATTTTACAAGGAAGGTAACAGCCTCCACAGTGCAGGAGAGGGGGTAGCCCTTAGTGCTCTGCTGAGCAAACAGCACTACAGGTATAACCTTTACTAGGCACTGGAGACTACAAGTGAAAAAGCTCTGGTTTGGAAAATTGTAACGTAAAGGAAATTTTAAGTTCAGGTTCGCACCTTGTTGGAAACTGACTGGCACACAAGCCCATAGGAAACTTGACTTCATCACTTCCCTTTCTTATAGTCCTACTTGTTTTGTGATGAGCCAGCTGCTTAACATACCTGGAAAAGAGCCGTCCGTCCCTGTGGAAATTAGTGCAATGTCTATGTGAATATCAAAGGCATTTCATTAATACAATTCTTGTCGTTGGAACCAAGCTCACGCGGAATCAAAGCATTAGGATTCTCATTGTTTTGTGTTTATGGTGGTTTTGGAGAATTAATGTCTTCTCATGCTGTAATATGCCAGGGAGGCAACAATGCTTTTTGGATGGCTGGTTGAAAAGATGTGCTTTTCTTACTGCTTACTGGTTTGTTGTCACTTCATGACTGGTGTATCGCATGACGGACTCCAGGCCTTCAGGCCTTACAGAACTGCCATTCTAGCAGCACTTAGTGAATTAACACTAGGTACACGGTGTTGGCATTGTGATTTTTACCTTGTTTGGCTGCAGGGATGGATTGTATCAGGGTATTGTTCAGTAAACCTGAAAGAACCCTTTCTTATTGATAGGGCAGCGAGTTTTTATCTGATTTTGTAGAACAAGACTTGCAGCTGTACTTTTTAGCCACAGCTTCCTTTCCCAGCTCACTTTCCATGGTGAAGAATTGGTGTCAGACCTCAATATTACAGTGGCACTGTGGGGACTGAAATGTGATTCAAGCCCTACTTTGCTAGATTCGTTAAGTGCATAAATGTTTTTATTCCAAACAGGTATTATGAAGAAAATAATAGTAAACTTCATTGAATATGTTGATCACAAAGGGATTAAATGACATCTCAGACTTGCTGTGGGAGTCTGTGACATAGCTGTGAGCTGAACTCCAGATTTCTGCATATCATCATAGTGTTTTAATGACCAGATCCTACAACTATTTTACCAGGGAAACGTTCATCACTGAAGTGTCTGTGTCCCAAACTGGCTTTAGTATCATACGTGGAATAGAAAGTAGATCTTTTTCTTACTAAATCCTCTCTATCGAATAAAATTCTGGTGGTACTTAATGCCCAAGTATATTTGAGATTTATAGCAGATAAGGAAGTAATTATGAATTTCTTCTACCTTAGCCTGCCAATGCATCTTAGTTTGTTTGTTGCTGGAGCAAATGGGTCCCCTGTCAGAGTTGAATGCTGTTCTACCTGTCTGAGAGAATTTCATGTAAGGTGGGCGAAGATCCCTGGGGACAGTATAAGAGAACAAATTTAATGTGTGTACTAATCTGAATTTGAAATAACTCTCACAAGCCTTTTTTTTTTTGGTTTAGTTTTAGGGGGTTTTGTTTGGGTTTTTTTTGTGTGTGTGGTTTTTTTTTTTTTTTTCAAAATGTCACACACACACACGAAGTTCTTAGTGGCATGTCCATTTGTTTCCCATTGATCAGATCCTAGTAAGCAAAATATAAAAAAAGTTCATAGCAAAGAGGAAAGTTAGTGGCATTGTAGATTAGAAGCCTTGGATAAAAATGTTAACAATTTTGATTTACAGTATTGTCATTGAACCCACTTTGAATTTTCAGTCACAACAAATATTTAAAAAAAGTGCCTTTGCTGAAGAGGGTGGCAGCCAGTCTTCAGATTTTGGGCACCTTACTGGTAAGAGATGAAGGCTTCATCCTGTCATGAGAATATCACTGTAATTTACAAAGACAGTATAGCAAGGAGACTGTGTTGTCAGACATGAAATAACATCTGGAGTTACACTGTATTTCCTATTTTATTGAAACTGTTTAATATACATTAAAGTCCTTTGGGAACTGGAAATCTCCAAAGCTTTTTTTTCTTCCAGTATACGGTGGAAATGTACCTCTCTGCTCTGGATGCATTCATTGCTCTGAAGCCTCCCCCCAGCTCCCCTGCTTCCGATGTGTGTATGATACAGAAGAGGAGTTCTAGAGATGGCAGGATGTTGAGTCTTGGGAATCCTGACCCAGTGACCCCACTGAATGCTGTGTATCTGTAAATATGGACGTTCGTGTTAGCTTTACCATGTCTTTCTGTGACAAAGAACATAAATTTAACTCTGCGTATAACTATAAAGAAAGAATCGAGATCCTGGTCTCTGCTTTTATTCTGGTCCTTTCAAAGACTGTATTCACGTGCTAAAAGGCCGCCACCACCCAAATTGGCACCAAGTTCAGTTAAATGATTTGTTTTTCATTTGAGGAGACAAAGCTCTGTCAGAGTTGTATGTTGGAACAGCTCCGTAGACTGAGGTTTTTGGAAGGGAAATGAAGAAGAAACAGCACTTTGGGGGCATGATTTGGCCTGAAATGAAAAACAAGTTATTTAAAAAACACAAAAACCCCCAAACCAACCCCCGCCAAACTAGTTGTTTTGGGAGAATAGAATAAGTCAGAACATTCTTCAGAATTTTTGTTAAAACAGCTTCTAGTGGATAGGACCAGGAATTGCTCAAATTAAGTTTTAAAATTCCTAAAGTAGCACATAAACTAAGAGTTAAACTTTCAGGGTAATATATTAGTGCTGTCTTCTAATTAAATCATGGATCATTGTGCAGTTGAGCTGTTTGATATAGATGATGCTGTCGGAAATGCTCTCACCTTTCCAAGCTACTCCTTGTCAACATCTGAGTGCTGCTTTCTTTTCTGGGATAACCGCTAGGTATCTGTGTCTACAATTTCAGGTATGTTAATGTGCATTATACATGCCTCCAAAAAGTCAGCAATTCTTAATTTTCAGACTTGGACTAAAAAATTCATAGCTAACCCTGCTGGAGATAAGGTAGAACTGGTGTCATCAAAACAACCTGTGGGATGATGCAAATGGTGGTTCTTATTACAACTCAAATATAGCTTGATTTGCTGTGGATGTAAAGAAGATAGTAATTGGCCCAAAATCAAGCAGGTTTTGTGACTTGTTAATGCTAGTTTATTCATTTTGACAAAAGATATGCATGGGTCCTCATATATGGATCCTCTGTAGGTCTTCATTTACACTTAGCCAAAAAAAAAGGCAGGGCTGGAGGTAGAATTAAGGGGGAATTAAAAGATCAATTCTGATCAAACCTGACTTAAAACCAAAGCCCGAAGAGCCTTGCTTTGAACCTGTTAAAAGCACTGTTTGTCTTGTTGGCACTTTTCAGGCTTCTATAAACACAAATCTCCCCAGCTTCTGGTTTTTCTATAGCTTCTGTCATTGCAGCTTCACCCTTGGGTAAGATGCAAGGCTAAATCTCTCAAAGGGACTGTCCTACTTACTAGTAAAACTAGTTGTATCATAAAGCTTCTTTTAAAATGAAGACCTTTCAAATTAATTCTGGAAGTGGGTGATGTTCTTCTTAAGTGGTCTCTTAGCGAAATATGTTTCCTGTTATAATTTTAGGGTTTCATCCAGAATCATCAGGTTTTGATTCCTTGGAAATATAGTTTTGACTTCTTTGGCCAGTGGATGCAACCTTTAGTGAATTTTGTGCTTTTATGCAACTCATGCTTCTCTGAATTAATAGATGACAGAATAGTGCAAGGTCTTTAATTTGTTATAAGTTTTACTCTGAAATGATGTGTGTCAATGATAATCCTACAATGTAAAGGAGTGTTGGCAACAAACAATAAGAAATGTCAAGGAAAGGGCGGAAGTGGGGAAGGGATTTTAACATACTGATATCATGCTCTGTCCTCTTTTTGATAAGGTGTAATGACAGTGGCTGTCAAAGCTGTCAGGGTACTGAAGGGCACTTCTTGAGATATATCTCTCTATTATCGACAGGCAAGGAAAAGTGTCTGCGTGTGCCTATACGCACATATATGGAGGGATGTAGTTTGATCCCTTTTATTCTGGATCATAAGAAAAGACGAAATGTTAAGTGATACTCCGATTCTTATTTGTAATTAGTGTATTTCCATAAAGTCTTTGGTGCTGTGTGCACTGTCATTTCTTCTGCACCTGTGGTGTAAATTAGGGAGGTCATGTAATTATAGATAAGTTAATGGGTATCTGTTTCGTGTATCTTATGTGAATGTATGTCTATTACAATCTATACCTATGATGTATATATTAGGCCAGAGGGATTTTGGTTAACTGTAAGGCTTTCTAAGAAAGGGATGAAAAGAATCTTGTCTTTCATTGTCTTTCTAGAACTGCTGCAGTAGAATGTTCCAAATTCAGATACTCTCAGGTTTCTAACATCATCGATGAGTGGGCGAGTTTTAGCATGGTCCATACTGTGTCTTTATGTTATGTCCCAGCTCCATAAGAAACTCATTAATTAATTGAGATACTGAAATAGAAGCAAACGTTGATAATGTAATTGTATTTGGGATGAGGCCTTTGGGCAGATGGACTTGTCAAAATCTTGTTTTTTTTTGATTGGGTGGATTTGCCAGCTTCCTACTATATCCACACCCTGCCTTTTAGTGGGTCAGTGTACTTTTGCTCTTTTGTTTAGAGCATAATACTAAAACGTTTTCTGCTGACTTAACTCCATGGAAATGACAGAATTTGCAGGAACAGTTGGGTCTTTTATTTTTCAGTAATGTCAATGAAATGGTCTTGCTAATCTTGAACTTAACTTCTAGTCACTGTGTGAGTTTAACTTCTGGTTGTGTCAACACGAGCTTTGCCAGAGTAAAAAAAGTGAATCTGAGGAGAATGTAGGCAGCATATGAGTAGAGGTTTGTGGAACATGAGATGAAAGCCTAGCCTGTGGGGAGAAATATTACTTTAATTTTAAAAATAACTACAAGGAAGGAAGTAAATGGAACACAGCTATTTTATTTTTGCATTCTGGTGACTCCAGTGGTGTACAATTGTTTTTTTTTAAATGTTTCATCAAAAATATATCTGATATGATAAGTTATCCACTCTTCTTACAGAACCATATACAGATGTAAAAAAAACAGTATACATACAGTTTGGCAGCATCACTCTTCAGGTTCACTGGTACAAACCCCTGTGAAGCATTCTGCTTGAAGACTGATTAGTCCCTTAATTTCCAGCACCTTGTATGATTGGGTTCAGTTTTTTTCAGTGACTGCTGTAGTCTTTCCCGGAGCCCTAGCCGTAGAACTGCTGTGAAGGAAACACAGAAGCTGAAATGTAACAGCAATACTGCTGGTCTGGGTTGCAAAAGTAGTATCTTTAGTTCTCAAATTACCAAATAGTTCTTAGGAAAGATGGAAATTTTGACTCTAATCTTTTGGAAATCTCTCCTCTAAATCAAGTCTCTATTAATTCTGCTGTTTGATAGCTGCTGAAGTGGCGTTCCATAGTATATTTTTTAATGGGAATTTTTCTGTCTTTCCCCGCCCCATTTTTTGCCAATGCTCTAACATAACAGTTTTGAGGAAGAGCCTGTGGGACTGGATGGCAAGATTTATAGACTAGAATTCATGAGAGATTATAATGTAGCTAAAACTTGTGTGATCAAAGATACTTGTTGTGTTTATGATGGTGGTTTGCCATGTCCTCTGGGAAGTACAGTTCCTATTTTTGCATCGAAAAGTGACTTCAGCTTTTGTAAGCCAGAGGAAATACAGATGCAGAGGATCACAGTGAGGCTGTTTGTGCAGGAGAGTGACTTAACAGTTGTTTAATATGCCTTTTTTTTTTTTTTTTTTTTTTTGTTAGAAATGGGCTTTAATTCTGTGATGATTTCCCTGAACATTTCTTTATCTTTCCGAACTGTCGTTTGGCCAGCTGTCCCCCAGGGCAGAATCACTCAGGCTGTGAAATGCTGAGTGCAATCTTCACATTGCAGTAACGTGGAGGGCACAGGGAATGGAGAGAGTTCTTCCTCTTCTCCTTTTCTGTAAGGTAAGACTGGACTGGCAAAGCAAGGATTCCTGCTGCTTATTCTGTAGCCTAGCCAGCCATCTTCCACCTGCTGAAACAGAAACAGCTGCTGTACATCCAGGGTATTCGTACTCCTGCTGCTGCTTAACAATGCGGCATGCTATGCAAAAGCTTGAAGAAGTATTTAGGGCCCCTTCACTTAGCCCTACTTCCTGCGTTTACATGACATGCATAGGTAGAGATGAAGATCCCTACATTAAGCGTGCAAAGAGTTCAAGGCCTTGCTAACCATTAGCAGTGGGAGATGTGTCTAAGGATATGGTTGATGCTTTGTTGCCTAGTTCAGAATGTTGTAACATCCCAAATCTGCAGTCCAAAGGCTTGGCTGGAGTGCATTTTACTTTTCATTATTTGCAGCTGTATGTATCTGATGAAACTGAATAGTACAAATGTTTCTTGGCACTGCAGACACTGGTGAAGCAGAAGGTGTTTGCCTGTGGATTCTGGCCTTGTTACTGCTGTTGTTATAGGTGCTGTAAAAAAGGAATAGGTGCGTCTTGTCCTGTAAGCACAGGGGTCTAGAAAGAGTTTTTACAAAGCTCTAAAATAATGCTGACCTAAGTAGATAATTTTAGAGGGGGTAACTAAAGTAGGTTTAGCAAGAAACACCTGTTAAAGCTGAAAGTATCAGATTTAAAAGGTTTTTGGTGAACTAAGGACATGTACTGGAGATGATGAGTCAAAAGGCATTTGGAGTGCAGCTTCTGAATCCTAGAGATTACATGATTTTTATTTACATGCAACTTAACATTGAATCCTCTCTCTTTTGAGTCCATTCAAAGATCTTCAGTTTGGTTCTCAAATTTTGATTTATGTTTGAGGGGACAGTGGGTATCTTATTGATTACAAATTTGTTTGCAAACACTAACACATGACACAGCTCTTGAGAGGCGATATCGAAAGTGGAAGCTTCAGAAGGCCAAGTGAGCAACTTTTAACCCTGAACTTCAGTGTCCTTTGCTGCCAGAAGCCTTCAGCTGGTATTTCTCCTGTGGTATGTAGCAACTGTGCTGACACCTAAAGGTTTGATCCTTAGACCTGTGAAGTCAGTGGACCAGCTCTCAGTGATGCAGGATCAGGACCCAAAATGGCAATTCGCTAAGTGACTGAAGGTGTCGTTATGTCAGCCTCTGCTACAGGGCAAAACATGGGCATCCTCAACCTAGTTCTTAGTTGCTGAATAAAAGAAGCAGGGCTGTCTTTCTGGTTTGCATTTGGTTTGTATTTATTGAAATCAGCATTGTAAGCTTGTAGTTTGGAAAAATAACACTTTGGTTCCTTTTGATAATGGAAAACATCTATCTGAATCCATCATTTAGATTTTATTTAACAAACATTTCCTTCTCCGCCCGCCCTTTTCCTTATTTTGTTGTCACAGATGGTACCAGGCTAAGGATGAAGAAGAAATGGTAAGCTATTGAGTAGTCAGCCTGGGGCAGGTTAGTGAATTAAAATGCATGTGAAAAAAAAATATTACACCAACACTTTCTACATTATTAAAATAACAGGTTTTATTGGGCTGAATATGTCTACAGTGGTGTTTGTATAAATAGCTGTGCTGGAGTGAGATGAGTGGCTGCTTCTGTATTCCCGTATTCTATTCATTAACTCATTACAGCTTAACATGGCTTTTGTTACAGTGCTGGTTGCAGTATTTTAATATGGCTTATGGGGGAAAACGGGCAAGCACAAACACTCAGAGAAAATGTCCTTAACATTCAGCTGATGCAGGACGAAAAGGGAGTGTTTGCAGCCTTTTTTGCAGTTTGTGACATAATTTGTTAAAGAAACAAGATTTCTTGCTCCCTGTCTGATAGATAGGCCAGATAAATGAGAGAGATAATAGCTCATTGTTTCCTGCTCTTTGAATGACATTTCTCTATTGTCTTAAAGCCTCAGTGGAGTGAACTTAACACAGTGGGCTTTGTTGAAACAAAAGCACTTGTGCCCCATGTCACCAGAGAGCTACAGTGGAAATGCTAATTTGATAGCACTGAAAGTGTTTGAGGTGGAGCCAATGAGCTAAATATGAGATCTTAAGCATCAGCTATTTACAACCTTCGGTTTTCTGTCCTGGGTGAACAGCGTGTTTCACCGGAACGTTGATTTTTGTGCCTTGTCATTTCACCAATTGCATCATGCAGGCAGATTTCAGATGCCTTAAGAGTAACCATAGTAACTGCAGGTCATTTAAATAAGCTGAAAGAAAAGGAATTCCCTCCTTCGTAAAACCCTTCAGTGAAACAAGCTCCAAAGGTACGGCAAGATTCAGATTCTCCTCTGCTGCAAACTGGCACTGCTCCACTGGGTTTTAGTAAGGTTCTGTGGATTTGCACAGGTTGATCTGGTTCTAAAAGTATCTACAGAGCAAATCGGCATATGTGGGTGTAGCTGCCACAGGAAGACAGAGCTGTGGCTGCTCGCACAAGGATGGATTTGTGTCTTTGTAGATGTGCCTGCCTGTCTACTCAGGCAAGCACGGATGTGGCCGCTTATTCTCTCCTCCGCTCCTGAAAAATGTCGTGTTTGTTATCTGACACAGAACTACTATTGCTCTTGTGCTCTTATTAGTAGAGCTATATCAAAGCCTCTGGTTTTACTTGGACAGGGTTTCTGTAGTCAATTTAGGATGGGTTATAAATCTAATCTTAAATGTTCTGAATCAGAATTTTAATGCAATTGGGTAGTCCCAATTCTAAGTGCAACATGATACACTTGGCTATTGTTTAAAATCACATTGTCATCCATGCAAGAACACAAAGAATAAGTCTGGTTTGAGCTGTATTTTTGTTGTGATGATGAGAAAAATCTAAATTTCCCTTTCACTCCTGATGTAAACTTACCCTTACCTACAGCTCTTACATTTTGCCTGTTTCCTTTGTTTACTAAACAAAAATCAGGTGCTGTATTGTTATGGAGGCCCAGAATGTTTTATTAAGAAGATTTATCCATCCGTGCACTTATTGATTCATTGAATAATTCTCCCAGATTCATGCTTACGTTGATGTCAGTGAAACCTGGTGCTGGTGATTCTAAATGTCAGTGACTGTTACATTTTTTTCTGTAGGGATCTCTTCATCTTTACTCTGAGTTTATAATACAACAGTGTAAATGCATTTAATTTAGATGAATAATTTTATTGTTAACTTTTCTGAAAAAAGACAAGGACTAAGCTAGGTAAAATTCAAGTAAGCAATTGTTCCTAACTCCTAAGCTGAATGTGCTAATGAAGCAGCTATGTACTGACTGGAGATGTTGGTGTCTGTGCTGGTTGTTAAGAAAACTGTTTTATCTGCAAGAATACTTTAAGTGTCTTGTTTGGCATATCAGTGAGAATTAAAAACTAGGCTAAATTTTGAGTCCATTTATAGATTTAATAGCAAAGAATATCTTCTATCATCTTTCATTCAAGGCTAGTATTTTTTACCTTGGTGATTCTAAGTCCAAAAACCAATTTTCTAATAAGGAGTGATTAAGAAACAGATTTAAGTACTGGTTATTAGAAGCTTATCATATGGCCTTATAGCGTTAGCATTTTCTGTTCTTTGGAGGCATTCACAAACTTTTTGAGGGGCTCACGCTTAAAGCTTGTTACAAGACTCCTACTGAAAAACAGGCATTCTCATCCTTTGTTGGGCTAACCTGGAGACATGTTGGATGTTAACTGAATTGTTTATTA
This sequence comes from Vanellus vanellus, assembly GCF_965231255.1. NCBI lineage: Eukaryota > Metazoa > Chordata > Aves > Charadriiformes > Charadriidae > Vanellus > Vanellus vanellus. The sequence continues at coordinate 18,784,480 of NC_138911.1, read as the reverse complement.
GTCTCTTTCCTTTTAATTTGGTCACCACCAAGGCAGCATGCATTTTTGTTTTGCATCGTTCTTTCCTAAAATTCTTTTAATGAGTGATTCTCTAAACCCCTTCCATAATTACACTTTCAGATATTTTTCCTGCCTATGTTCCTCTAGTTGAGCAGCCTTCAACTAACTCTTTTCTAGAGGGCTGTCATCAGCCCATAGTACCTCCTTGCAACAATGGGATTTCTACTCGCTCTTTGACTTCAGTACAACTGCAGAGATCAATAGTCTCTGTGTGGCAGTGTGCTGAACAGGCATGTTTTGGAGTCATCCCAGGAAGAAGGGTGTAAAGCTCCCTGACCTTGTGTAGACAGAGGAGGAAGTAAAGGTGACATTTATACCTCTTAGTGAGGAAGCAGGAATAAAAAGGAAAGGTAATATGTCTTTGGGACATCTTTATCAATGGTTACAGGAACTCTGAATTTGGGTCTCATTTTTCCTGTGTTAAAGAATATTGTCATCTTTCTAGCTGTGTAGAGGTAGTGTTTTCTCTTCCTTTGCCACATCAAAAGTTTGCTTAGTTTGTGAATGCCACCTAAACCATGACAGTGATTGAGTTCTCTTTTTAGGTTCATTGTTGTTCAATGTATTAGAATTTTTCATCATGTTAACTTTTTTCCCATAGCCTACTTGGAAAAAAAATATTCTATAGTTTCAAATTTTTAATTGTGAAATATTACCAGCAGCACTTATTGAAATCAATCCTTTTGCATTCTATCTTCTGTTTTATAACAAGATAGAGATGGAATAATTAATCTTTTAGTAGGGTATTTAAGCATAATTATTCTGTGCTGGGTCCCTCCCACTTTCCCCTCCATCTCCCCCCCCAGATTATCATCGGTATTATCTGAAACCTCTCAGATTTCAGTGGTCTGAATTAATCTGGGGAAAAACTGAAGTAAAATGCCAGATCAGATCTTGGGTACAGCTTCTCTGGAATCTACAAATCCTGATCCACAGCTGTTGGTCTCAACAGAGAGTATTTTCCTGGCTTCAGTGGTCTTTGGAGTGAGCAAAGAGAAGTTAGCAAAATGCTGTTTGGCAGTGGTGGGAGTCTGGAGGTAGTTATAGCCTGCACTGTTGTGTAAACAGTGAAGATTGTAGGGGTTAGGAAGAGATTTAATTGTTTTGAGAAGTAGAGAGAAAGTAACGTTTCCTCTACTATATTTCGTAGGAGGGTATCTCGTAGGATTGTGATAGTTTGAGAGCTGAGGTGATCTTGAACTATTTCATTCAACATTTGGAGAATTTGAATCCATCTCCAGTCTCTTCCTTAAGTGTGGTTTATATTTCTGACTACTCTGAACTACTGGAGGCTGGCCAGTTGTGGAGCCAAAACATTAGATGAAGAACTTATTGAAGATGAAAATATTTATACAGTGGGTAGCAATATAGATATACCATGCACATTTTGATAGAGAAATAAAATGACACATTTACACTTCCAGTCTCTGTTTTTTTACGGTAGTGATTTATAACCCTATTAACACTTGGCAATCCAAGGTCTGGAGAATAATATCAAGCCATCTGCTTGTGCCCCTGTAGGGCTGCTTGTAGCCGTGATGCTGTGTTGCAAATACATCACTGCAACTCACATGCTGGAAATCTTGCTGCATATCTTGGATCCTTTTTGTTTTGTTTTGGGTTTTTTTGTTTTGTTTTTTCTTTTGCCTGCAGGATGGTGGCAGATGCGCAGGATACACATGTATTTTTCATGCGATTGGCTATGCTGTAAATAGTTGAAATTAACAATCTGCAATATTTGGGGCTTTTCTTGGTATATAGCCTGAGAAAACAGGGAAGAGTCCTTCGAGGAAAGGCTGGCATGCACTAGAAACAAGATAAAATCTTTTTTAGAGAAGAGAAATGCTATTTCCCATGAACAGTTTTTGAGCTAATTGTTTTGCTAATTCTTCTCTCGATAACATACTCGTCTCTTATGGGCTTCATACTTTGATACTACATAAACTAACTGGGGGCTTAACTAACTGTAGGCTGAATTCTTTACTGTGGATGCTATGCATACTACTCCACAGCAAATGTAAGTTCAGATATGCCCTACCACTGAAAGACTCTCCACTTTTTTTTTTTCCTGCTCTCTTCCCTGGCATCTCTGTGAGGACTGATGCTGTTCTTCAGCGAGTATCTTCAGAAAAGAAGATAAAGACAGATTGCAATGAATGTTGGTCAAATGCCGGGTTGCAAATCAAGTTTTTGTTACCACAGTTCCACAAACTAGTGAGATGTGTTATCTTTGGGATTAAGTTTTCCCATGCTTGGTGTGTGCCAAGGAGCACACTGTTGTGAAACCCCTGAGAAATACCCTTTTTAGATCCTGTATAGTTACTGGGGAAGATGCAGTTACAAAGTGGTATCACTGCAGTTACAAAGTCCTAACTGGAGAACGCTGGTGGCATTGCTGATGACTTTCATTTTAAGCTACATGTCATTACTCCTTTTGGTTCCAAGATGCAGAGAAGGTTAAATGGGAGTAATGCTCAGGAGTTGACTGGGGTCAGCAATGCTGTAGGTAATAAAAAGAGAAAAATGGGCAGATGATATAAACCCCTATTTTCTGGGGGTTCCATTAATGTGATATACCATGTAATCTATCTGCTTTTAATTATTCATTATGTTAGAAAGGTTTACAGTAACAAACAAAAAGACAGCATCTCGGAGCAGAGATTGCAAAACCATTCTGAACTGCAGAATGTGCAGGAATTTGCTTTTCATTTTGCCTACTTGTGTTTCTCTGCTTAATGAAGATTTGGTCTGTAGTGTCCCAAATGTATCTTATGTTACTATCATTACTCATTCATAACCAACTGTATAAATGAATACCTGGCAAGGAGAATATTCCTTGAAGGACTGCAGACAAGAGCAGGAAATTTCTTTTGGGATGATTCTTGTTATGCCTTATGTATGCCTAAAATTACTTAAAAAATAATCTGTTGGAAGTGGAGAGAGAATTGCAGTGCCAATAACTGGTCTGTTCAAGGTTGAACCGTGGGTGATTTTTGAAAGTGCATTTTAGTTTTAGGGGTAGTATCCAATGCATACATTGATGCACTATTTATGCTTCTAAAACTGTAATGCAGTTTTCCTGTTTGTCTGAGATCCCATAGTGAAACTTGTCACATTTCTCTGTTTTTTTTTACATGGCAGGAAGGTTTCAGTGCAAGTGGCTTCTGCTTCACATGTAGATGCTGTGTTCATGTCAGAGACGCAATGCATTTGGAAGGTTTGTGCTGGCAGAGTTTCACTTAGCATTTGTGTGATGAAGAATCTCTGGATGTTGCTGAGGTTTACCCTGATTTTATGCAAAATCTTCAGGCTAGATCTGCCAGGCTAAGCTAAACTGTTCGGTTTTGGATATTGAACTCAGTGGGTCGTGTTCTCTGTCAGAAAACTACTCTGTTCTGTTCCCTCTCGATGTCTTGTTCTAGAATGTGTCAGTAAAGCTATGGACATAGTCTGTTAAATAAATAAGGAAGGAGTGGCTTTCATGGAATCAATCTATTTTCAGGTATGCAGATATTGGACAGGAAAATAAGGATAATGATGAAGAGAGGCCAGGCAGAGATTTGGAACAGACCCTCAGGAGGCCTTGCAAACAAGGACAGCCAGCCCAACTTCCCAAACTTGCTTCTGAAGAGAGGTTGGATGGAGAAACCATGCAGGATTTCAGCTGCCTGTGTGGAATCAGTGCTGGTGGGATGGTTAGTCCTGAGGGGAAGCACCATCTCCCTCCAGAGCTGCTTCACAGCCCCATGTGGTCTGTTACTCCAGCGGGGAGCTTGAATAGAATTAAGCATTTTGATGCAGCTCAGAATCATTCCCCACATCTGCATGCTTGCATTGGCACACACGGCAACATGCTGACCATAATCCTGTATTAGTGATATTGCCAACCATTCCCTACAGCAACAGACACTGATGTTGCAACTAGAAGATTATGACCTCTTAGGAGAACTGGCAGGAGAGAAAAAGTTAGATTAATAGGGCAGGTAGATGAGGAGAGAGAAAATTCTTAAGCCTAAGCCTTTATTGAAATTTTATTGGCTCTTTCACAGAAGAGTTGACAACAAACTCAGACAAGAAGCTCATATAAACTTATTTTTTTATTTAATTTTGCAGGTCTGGTTATGGAATATATATATATATATCTATTGATCTAACTCTCCCTGCTTCCCCAGACAGGTTCATCCTTCTGGGCTGTTTTCTGTATTAGAACAAGTTTTCTTCCATGGATTCATGGGGCTCCTTGTTGTGTTTATTTGGTGTATAAAGAAATGCTCTGTTTGAGGGCCAGGTGGTGAGGAATATGTAGGAATCACAGCAGTCCACACTTGGGTGGTGTGGAGAAGCAACCCACAAGACTTCTTTCATATAAACTGTATGTTCCAAATTAACTAATCAGAACAGATACATTGAGGTGTGTTGCTATTTGCTGGGGAAATGCTGTCCATTTCTATAAGATAGTATTGTAACTGTAAAGATTGTATATTTTTCTACAGCTTTATATTTATATGTGTATGTACACATGTATCTCCCTTCAAAATCCTCTCGTATTTCCAGTCCAGTAGTTTGATCTGATCAATACTTCCTCAAATGTTGCAGGCCAGGAAAGGTATATTGTACATGTTACTCTCTGGAAATTAAATCTGAACTTGCTGCAGCTGTGACATATCTGCAGAACCCCTCTGAATAACTCTGCTTCTTTACCAGTGTAATTGAGAGAAGGATTTCCCTGAGTACCCAGCCCCCTGAGCTAGTAGATAGGAGCAGGGAGCAGAATGAATCCCCCATAATCCAAGGGGAAATGGTGAGGGACCTGCTATAGCACTTAGACACACACAAGTCTGTGGGGCCACAGATGGGATCCACCCAAGGGTACTGAGGGAGCTGGCAGAAATGCTCACCAAGCCACTTTCCATCATTTGTCAGCAGTCCTGGCTAACCAGCAAGGTCCTAGTTGACTGGAGGTTAGCAAATGTGATGCCCATCCACAAGAAGGGCCTGAAAGAGGATCTGGGGAACTACAGGCCTGTCAGTCTGACCTCTTTGCCAGGGAATGTTATGGAACAGCATGTGTAGGACAACCAAGTGATCAGGCCTAGTCAGCATTGGTTCATGAAAGGCAGGTCCTGCTTGACTAATCTGATCTCCTTCTATGACAAGGTGACCTGCTTAGTGGATGAGGGAAAGGCTGTGGATGTTGTTCACCTGGACTTCAGCAAAGCTTTTGACACCGTTTCCCACATCGTTCTCCTGGAGAAACTGGCTGCTTATGGCTTGGATGGGCATATGCTTTGCTGGGTAAAAAAACTGTCTGGAAAGCCAGGCCCAAAGAGTTGTGGTGAATAGAGTTAAATGCAGGTCGTGGCCCGTCAGAAGTGGTGTTCCCCAGGGTTCAGTATTGGGGCTAGTTCTGATAGGTATCTTTAGCAATGATCTGGACAAGGGGATGAAGAGCACCCTCAGTAAGTTTGTAGATGACACCAAGCTGGGCAGGAGTGTTGATCTGCTGGAGGGTAGGAAGGGTCTACAGAGAGATCTGGACAGGCTGGATTGATGGGGCGAGGCCAATGTTATGAGATTCAAGGCCAAGTGCCATGTCCTGCACTTTGGTCATAACAACCCCATGCAACGTTATAGTCTTGGGGAAGAGTGGCTGGAAAGCTGCCCAGTGGAAAAGGACCTGGGGGTGTTGGTCGACAGCTGACTGATTATGAGCCAGCAGTGTGCCCAGGTGGCCAAGAAGGCCAACAAGCATCCTTGCTTGTATCAGGAATAGCGTAGTGAGCAGAAGTAGGGAGGTGATCGCCCCCCTGTACTTGGCACTGGTGAGGCCATACCTCAAGTACTGTGTTCAGTTTTGGGCCCCTCACAAGAAGAAAGACATTGAGGTTCTGGATCGAGTCTAGAGGCAGGCAATGAAGCTGGTGAAGGCTGTAGAGCACAAGCCTTATGAGGAGCGGCTGAGGGAACTGGGGTGGTTTAGTCTGAAGAAAAGGAGGCTTAGGGGAGACCTTATTACTTTCTACAACTACCTGAAAGGAGTTTGTAGCGAGGTGGGGGTTGATCTCTTCTCCCAAGTCACAGGCGACAGGACAAGAGGAAGCAGCCTCAAGTTGTGGCAGGGGATGTTTAGATTGGAAATTAGGAAAAATTTCTTCACAGAAAGGGTTGTCAAGCATTGGAACAGGCTGCCCAGGGAAGTGGTGGAATCAGCGTTCCTGGAGGTATTTACAGATGGGTAGATGTGGTGCTTAGGGACATAGTTCAGTGGTGGTTTTGGCAGTGTCAGGTTGATGGTTGGACTCAGTGATCTTAAAGGTCCCTCCAACCTAGACAATTCTACGATTTGACTACTTACAGGATTTTTTTAAGCTCCTAAGGGAGTAAGGTATCAGTTTTTATTGGACAATGGTCATAGGGTGCCTAATTTTCTTAAACTGATTTTAAAAGTCTTAACCCATTGTGACTATTAACATCCGGGTAAGAAATAAGGGTGAATTTGTAATCCTCAGTAAAAGAGATTTGATTGCAAAGTTACCAAGGGGCGAAAAAAAAAAAAAGGAATAACATACTTTGATACAAATTGGTAACGTTTTGTGGACTGTAGTGGAGCTGCAGTGGTTTTTACCCTCAGTCATTTGGCTTAGTAAGTTTAGTTTTAAAATTATGTCCCCCACTGAGGGTCCTCAGAAGTTAAGAGGAGATCAAGGAGAGGTGAAGTACAAAGGGAGAAGGAGGAAAAGACGAAAGGATGTATTGGTATTTTTCAGACATTAGAATTGCCTCCCATGCTCTTGGCTGGGGAAAAAAAAAAAAAAAAAAAAAAAACCACAAAGAAAAGAAGGAAAACACAAAAAAGCTTTGTAATTTTTTTCAGTATAAGATGTGAGGTCCCAAAGACTGGTCTCCAGGTTTTTGGGGGATTTTTGAAAAGCACTGATCTGGTCTTGGTAGCTGAAATGCAGAAGTACAACTAGTTTACTGAACACCCGTTTCCCACCTCTGTTTTTTTGGCTTCCTGCATGTCACCATTCTAGTGTTGTGCTGCTGGTCTTCTGCTAAAAGGATTTGTACTGCCTGGGTTTGCCTCATGATTTGGTTTCTGTTACTGACTTTTTTCCTACACACACACCCCCTGCCCCACCCTCATTAGCCCAGTGCTAGTTTGGGATTTCCATCCACTGCGTAAATAGTTCAGCTAGACCATTTGAATGTCATTGTGCTTTCAGACATGTCAAAGCCTACTCCTTAAACTCAGACGGTTATCAGTCACTCCTGTGCTGTTTCCTGGTTGGTTGCATGGAAGCAAGCACCCAACCAGCTACTATGTAAAGTATGTAGAGTGATAATTGGGATAGATATGCTACTTATTTATAAAACTATTAACTTAGCTAAATCAACATGTTAATCAGTTTAACCATGTGATTTTATTACCTATATTTCTTCTTTTTTTTTCATTTTCTCCTTGGTGTTTGTTTTAGTTTCTTGCTGACTTGTTTCAAATTATTTATGTTTTCATGAGTGTTTGTTAGAAATTGTTCTTGCTTTTTAATGGCTTTTTTTTGCATATGCTTTACAAAAGTGCATTAGGCTATTGACTTGTACTGGAATGGGTGCTTGTAGACAAACACGGGACAAAATCATGTTCAGCAACAGCTTTTAGCAGAAATATGTTCACAAAATTTAATCCTCTGCAGACAGGAAATAAAAAATAATTCCTTGTGTCTGATTCAGTCATGCCTAACAAAGCAACACAGATCACATCCTAGATTTGGAATGTCAAATCACAGGAAAGAAAAATAATGAGAAAACCCACTGAATAGGTAATAAGCTTGTAAAAATTACAGGATGCAGACAAGAAGTGTGAACTTCGTGAAATGTCTTAGCCGTTCTGAGTTGTTCACTCAGGTCTGTTTGCAAGAGGCTAGTGTTGCGTGCCTTGTGGATTAGGGGGCTTAAGAGGCTCCAGTCTCTCTGGAGGTCTGTTATCTCATGCAGGCAGCTCTCTGTCTGCTTTGTGTACCTGCATGAAACTCATCTGCTGTAATGGTACAACCACATTAAAAAGGGTGCCAGTGGAGCGGGAGAGAAAGCTGCAAGGAGCAAAATAGGAAACAAACCAGAAAATGGGAGTTGAGGACCAAGCAAGGTAGAGGGGATAGGTATGCCCCTCTGTTTGCAGGTTGCCTACATAGCACTTGAAACCGTGATGATCTACCTTGCTTTGCATATTCCCTTGTTACGCTACATCTGCAGAACTGTAGGGGCAGCAGCGGGAAGCCCTGCACTGCCCCTGTCCTGTGAGTAAATAGTGGGTTCGAACTGTTAGCATTTTTGACCTATTTTTGGATATTTATTTCCTTGAAACCACTAAATGATTCTGAAATAAAACTATTTTGACTTCTCCAAGCTGTGAGTGCTGAACAGGTTAAAAAGGGAAACAAGCTAAAAGCTCTGTTTCCTTTGCCTGAAAATCCACTGATGCAGGATGAAATTAAAGGCTATAAATAGTTCCTGTCCCTTCAGCTTCATCATGCAAGCTTTGGCTGTGTGCAAGGATTAGGAGAAGACAGAATGGATTTCTGTGTGGCGTCAACAAGAGTCAAGGATTATGCCCACTGTGCACATTGTATTGTTCATTTCTCATGGGCCCTTGCAGGGAAATTAAATCCCTTCTGATGCTCAAGGTGCAGGGAGCAGAGTCGGCTTTGAGCAGGACACGTGCACTGCAAAGCAATTTTGCACAGTAGCACTTAGCTTCCCGTGGGTCTGCAGCATCAAGCCCTGGCTTCGTTTTCATACAGGCAGACAACCCAGCACAGATCATAGCAGCAGGGGCCAGGGCTTTCCAGACTTTGAGCTGGACCTAGTATCAGTGAAGTTCATCGCTACTGAACACATTTTGAAAATGAGTTGTATGTTTGTTCCTCATGTTGCCGCTCCTTCATTCTGTCCCCTTCTCTTTTGCAAATCCTGTGTTGTGAGAGTACTGCTCTGTAGTTACTAGTGTCGGGTGACAGAAGGCTTTCACAGGGTTAACAGCAAATAGACCCTTGTGATATGTGTAAGGCTCTTGAAGAAAGGATGCCATTTCTTTCCTCAGAGGAGCATTCAAGGTTGCCATGACCTTAGTAGTGTAGAAAGTTATTGCATCTTTTCTCTATTCTCCTCTTGCCTTTTCTGCCTTTTTCTGCATGGTTTGTGTAATTAGAAGACATTTGTTTCAAGGAGGAGGGTTATAGTAAATCTTTCTCTGTTATTTAGAAAAAAATAGAAGTATTGAGCAACAGTATTTGTCCAAAAGGTGGGCAGGTGAATAAACACACAAACAGCTCCTTTTTGGAGCACTTAACAAAACTTTTGCTTTTACAGATTCCTGTCCTGTGAGATGCAGAAGCCCACTTGCTTGCAACTCCTGTAGGTTTAAATGAGGTTTCATGGTGCAAAGCATCTTTCAGAATTGGATCCTCAGCTGCATATGTTTTTAGAGTTGTATAATTAAAAGTACTGTTAATATCTCTGCTTTATGTACAGTAATTTCCGTGGAGAGAAGGGCAGGAGAGGAGTAACTTTGGACTGCTACCTTATTACTTTATGAATAAGAGCTGATGTCTTTGCTTTCAACGTTTAAATTAGAAAATAGTGGTAGTAATTGTTACTAACTGATAACAAGAGTTTATCTGCATGTTTTCCATATCATAAATATACCTTGGGACTGCTCAGATTACAATTTTGTTGTGGCAACACTGTAATTCTTCTACTAAAATGTCAGCAAGTCAGCATTATGGCAGCATCAGAACTTGTCTCAGTACTCAGACTTCTCACAGCCTTCCTAAGAACAAAAATGGTTGAGGATGTAGAACTTACAGTAGTCTTAGAAAGTAGGCATAAACTTTTTTTAGATTGAATAAAGCAATTTTGTTGTTAAGTCTTGTGGATACATCTAGTATTACAGTGTGCGTGTTTAAATTGCTGCTTCTAACAGCTAAGACCAAGAAAGATTGGTTCTTTGTTCTGACCTTGTAGTCCCGTTGACCCCATCTGCTGATCTGATGGAAACCATATTTCCATCTCTTACTGTAGCACTGAGGAGAGCATCATCCTTGGGAATTCAGCAGGTAGAAGGAAAAATCCTATTCTTTTCTGTATTTGGAAGCCTAAACAGATGTGTGCTAACTATTGGACTGTGAACCTGCCAATTTTGCAGAAATGTGATTTTTATTTTTATTTTTATTTTTTTCCTGTTGAAAACATTAGCACACTGTGGTGTTGGGACTTCCTTCAGTGGGACAGTGGATGTGAGTCTGATTGAGAGGACTCACCGACTGGTAGATCTCAAGGTCATTCACTCAATTTCCCTGACACTTTTTTTTAGACAAATCCATTACAGGCACATCCATTGAAACTGTCGAGTTATAAGTGTGTATCAGTAATTGCTTTTAAAACATTAAAATAAAGAGCAAATAGGAAAACAAGGAATGCAGAATTAAGGTTGTATGTCTTAGAAGAGCTGGAAAAGCTACTTATGTCTGCCTTGAATAGGCAATGAGAAAAGTAAGAGGCTTTTGTTACTTTGTTCATTTGTTCACATTTAATGTCATCGAAGACCACTAAAACAAAAAGCCTTGATTTGGACTCCCAAGTTACTATGAAGAAGTTGGAAAGACTGGTGGATGCAGCTGTTCCTTACAGTTGGGCTGTGTTCTCTCTCATTGCCCTTGAAAATAGAAGCTTAGTAGGGTCCTGCTGACCTGCTCTCCCTGATACAGCTTCTCATTGCAATGCAGGGTAGTCAAAATAGTAATCTGGCTAACAGCTCCAGTGCTATGAGCAACCATCCGCTTGCCTCATTGAGGCACTGCTCAAAGGGACTCCAGGGGTGCAGATTCAGCTCTCATTTGGTTCTGTCAAGGATGGGCACTATTAAACAGCTCTTTTGCCAGCTATGTAAAAAATCTTTACTGATTCAAACTTGCCTGCAGTTTGTACTTTGGAAGTTCTAGTGATTAGACCTTTGTGAATATTTTTGTTGTAATATATTTATTGATTACTTTTCCCCATGGGTGAGCTAAACAACATTTTATGTCTGTGCTCTATGGCAAAGGAAAGTTTATTTCTCCTCTTCAAAAATTACTGCAAGTGTCCTAAGGGTGACATGCCATGTATTGACTGCAACAGAAAAACAAGAACTATGTTGTCATAGTAGACAGGAAAAAAAGTAGGAGGACAGGAATGATTTATTCCATTAGTTCTGAATTCTACCTGTTCCATCTTTCCATATAATGTAATGCTGTAAACCAGGACTCTTAATGGAGTAAAGCAGTCAGTGCTTTAACCGGAGGCATGTAAGAATATCAGTTAAACATACACTTGAATAACATCGGTTGAGAAAGTAAGATTTAGTAGCTGCCATTGCAGAACGTTAACCTCCTTTCCCTTTCTTGTCCTCACCTCTTTTCTGGGCTTCTCTTTTCTCACTCCATGAACTACAACAGAATGGCAGTTCTCTAAAAAGACCCCTCAAGGACTTGCTGTTTGGGGCCCAGTTCTGCATCAGTCTAGAAATTAGCTAGCCCATTCTTCAATTGATGTTGATCACTACCACCCCATTGACTTCAGTGAACGGTAGCAGACTCAAATCCTTTAAATTGTTTTACTACCAGAAGATAAGGCAGTGACTGTAAGCGTGACAACTCCCCATGGGGTGGGTGCCCAGTGGTGAGGGCTGTACGGAGGCCCAGAAGTCATTGTGTATCATACCATTCTGTGTATCTCTGATGTAAGGATGTGTTCCTGAACAGACAGATGGTATCACCCACCAGGGGATTATCAGGTCCTCCCCTGTGGAAGTAAAAATTTACATTCAGCACTTTCTGAGAAGAGGGAGGAAATAGTACAGCCAAACTCCTAAAGAGACTAGCCAGCTGCTGCCTTGCCATTTTTGACCCTATCCTTGACGTAGCTCTTATTGAAACAAGTAGTGCAAAATGGCATCATTTCTCCCCAGTGAAACCTTAAAATATGTAGGATGTGGGCAAAGGAGTCGGAACCATTACTATTCCTAGACATCTATCCAGTCAGACGAGCAGATGGAAAAGCACAAACCGTTCTCAGAGAGAGTAGGAAATATGGACCAATGCCTATAGCTCAATTTTTATGCCAGAAAGCCGTGTGAAATCAGCAAGAGTAGGGATCCCAGTAGACAAAGCCACCGAATAATGCTCAGTGTAGTATCTAGTAGAAGAAAATACCTAAAATACCTTGACTTACAATATAATTATATAAGGTTTGTCACCTGAAAAATCATCTTTGCATTTTGAAAAACAAGAGAAAGTCTTAATCTGATGGCTGTAGAAATTTGACAGCTGCCCAGGTTGTAGAATATGTGATCAGAACTCTCTTGTGACCAGGAGACTTGACTAATCCTGCAGTGCACCAGACTGTACATCTTGCATGTTTGTGAATTGAAAATGAGAATCAAGAGAGCAGTGCTGCTGCTTGTGTGTAATGTTATTAGCTGTGTAAAGAGGTGGTAGTTGAATGTGATAGCCAAAGGCTGTGAGAAGATGACAGACTAAAGATACGAGTTGAGGCAACAGACATACGTAAGCAACTTGAGTGTCTGCAGTTACAAGTCAGAAGTCTTGGCTAGGCAGGTTACATTTTGAGATGCTTATTAAGAGAACAGAGAAGTGGGAAGAACCCAGTGTGTGGTAAGTAGCTGTACTGTTAATAAGCTGTACTATACAAGATGGAATGGAAGAAAGGAAGAGTGAGGAAAGGAGATGAAAGATGCAGAATAGGCGGAGGCTTGATGAGAAGGCAAGGATTAGCTCTTGCCAGACATCAGGTTTTTGTGGAATAGTAGTTATTGCATGGTTCAAATAAGGTATCATTGAGGAGGAATATGTCAGTCTAGGTACAGCTTGGGGGGGCAGGGAGAAAAGTACACTGAAGAGGTTTGAAATTCTCATTCCAGATGTATCATGCAGATACTAAAAGCTGTAATCAAGAACTTCAGTGTGTCAGCCATATTATACTGCATGAGCATTGCCTGAGCACAGTCAATTAACAGGGCAAGGAGAACATACAGTGTGAGAAACAAATCAAAAGAGCTCACTGAAGGTGTGAAATAGCTTTCACCACAGGATTATTTTCTAGTCATGGTGTAATCCAAAACACTGTCCATTTGCTCATACCAGATTGGGGCATCTGAATCTGTAGCTAGCAAGTCTTTCCACATGAAGCAAACAAGAAGGCAAGGTAATGCAAGAAAAGGGACCATGTTAGATCACGTAATGTGGCTCTTAGTGAAACCATTGACAGAACTGTGGAACTATTTCCAGTAAAGTAGGGTAAAAAGTCCCTCAGCCATGTTTCTGAAAATTTCAAACTAACTTAAAGAAAAAAAAACAAACCCAAAACCTGGGCAGATGATGTTTTCAAGGGCAACAAGAAAAGCTTCTACACATATGTCAGTGATAAAAGGAAGACAAGGGAAAATGTTGGCCCTCTCCAGAAGGAAACAGGAGACCTGGTTACCTGGGATATGGAGAAGGCTAAGGTACTCAATGACTTTTTTGCCTCAGTCTTCACCAGCAAGTGCTGTAGCCACACTGCCTAAGCTGCAGAAGGCAAAGTCAGGGGCTGGGAGAATGAGGAATTGCCCACTGTAGGAGAAGATCAGATTTTCAGGTTTGAGACCATCTGAGGAACCTAAAGGTGCACAAATCAATAGGACCTGAGGAGATACACGCGCAGGTCCTGAGGGAACTGGCGGATGAAGTTGCCAAGCCCCTGTCCATCATATCTGAGAAGCTGTCGCAGTCCAGGGAAGTTCTCGCTGATTGGAAAAGGAGAAACATAACCCCCATTTTTAAAAAGGGAAAAAAGGAAAACCTGGGGAACTACAGGCCAGTCAGTCTAACCTCTGTGCCCAGCAAGATCATAGAGCAGATCCTCCAGGAATCTCTACTAAGGCACATGGAAAATAAGGAGATGATTGGTGACAGTCAGCATGGCTTCACTAAAGGCAAATCATGTCTGACAAATTTGGTGGCCTTCTATGACAGGGTTACAGTGTTGTTGGATAAGGGAAGAGCAACTGACATCATCTACCTGGACTTGTGCAAAGCATTTGACACCACCCTGCATGACATCCTGGTCTCTAAATTGGAGAGACATATAGATTTGACAGATGGACTACTCGGTGGATAAGGAATTGGCTGGATGGTTGCACTCCAGTGGAGACCAGTGACGAATGGCATTCCTCAGCGGTTGGTATTGGGACTAGTGCTGTTTAACGTCTTTTGTCGGTGACATGGACAGTGGGACTGAGTGTACCCGCAGCGGGTTTGCTGACAACACTAAGCTGTTTGGTGTGGTTGACATGCTGGAGGGAAGGGATGCCATCCAGAGGGACCTGGACAGGCTTGAGAGGTGGGCCTTTGCAAACCTCATGAAGTTCAACAAGGCCACATGCAAGGATCTGTGTGTGGGTTGGGGCAATCCCAAGCACAAATACAAGCTGGGCAGAGGATGGATTGAGAGCAGCCCTGCTGAGAAGGACCTGGGGGTGCTGGTTGATGCAGCTCGCAGCCCAGAAAGCCAACCACATCCTGGGCTGCACCAAAAGAAGCATGGCCAGCAGGTCGAGGGAGGTGGTTCTCCCCCTCTACTCATCTCTAATGAGACCCCACCTGGAGTACTGTATCCAGCTCTGGGACCCCCAACATAAGAAGGACATAGACCTGTTGGAGGGTGTCCAGAGGAGGGCCACAAAGATGATCAGAGGGCTAGAGCACCTCTCCTTTGAGGACAGGCTGAGAAAGTTGGGGTTGTTCAGACTGGAGAAGAGAAGGCTCCAGGGAGACCTTATAGCAGCCTTCAAGTACTTAAAGGGGGCCCACAGGAAACCTGAAGAGGGACTTTTTGCAAGGGCATGTAGTGGTAGGATGAGGGGTAAGAGTTTTAAACTGAAAGAGGGTAGATTTAGGTTAGATATTAGGAAGAAATTCTTTACTGTGGGGGTGGTGAGACACTGTAATGGGTTGCCCAGGGAAGTTGTGGATGCCCTATCCCTGGAAGTGTTCAAGGCCAGGCTGGATGGGTCTTAGACCTACCTGGTCTAGTGAGAGGTGTCCCTGCCCATGGCAGAGGGGTTGGAACTGGATGATATTTAAGGTCCCTTCCAACCCAAACCATTCTATGATGCCTATATAGAGCTGACATGCTGATAATTCTCCATAACTAAAGCTTGACTGTAGGGTGGAAAAAAAATGTCAGTAGATTTGTTACCAACGAGCTTGTAAGCAAATGCAGTCAGGATATTTACGTGTTAACCTGATATAAACTGATCGTAACATGACATAACTTGATCATAACCTGCATGTTCCTGAAATGAGCATTGCCAAAGCTACATTAGAAACCAAGTTTTAGACTAGGGAAAGGCTGGGATGTTTCCTTATAGCAATGGGATGTGCTGTCCAGCACCAAGCATTGTAGCCTGGAAAACTGACCTCTAGATGACTAGTTTTCATCTTTCAACTCAATCTTTTTTTTAAAACATCATTTAAAAATAATTGTCAAGGGTTAAAGCTTAATCATTCCTCTTGCATTGTGTCATATCAAAGCCTTTTTCAGGCTGTTTTAAGAAGGTATTAATATGTTTACTCAGTATTTATGGTTGTTTTACAAGCTTTGAAGTGGGGAACAGTGGAAATATTAATAGATAGTGAGGAAGGTTACCTAGTGATTTTGTTGTAGAAGATGTCCTCTGCTGAGACTCCTTAAATCAGTCATTCATAATGTATACCTGTGCTTCTGAGAGCAACAGTGCCCCACCGTGAGACTGTTTTCCCTGTCTGTGATAAAGGGAAGATGTTAAGCAGGAATACAAAGTCTCGTAGCTCCCATTAGAGCTGTACTTCATTTTTTTAGGCTGATGTTTTAAGGAGCCGCACCCTTTCATCTCAGAACAGAAGCTGGTCAGCACCTACAAACAGGCCAGGACCAAAGTGTTTTTTCTAAATCAAGACAAGCCCCTGCATGGCTTATGTATTCATACAGGGGATCTAGATTCTTTCATAGAATTACCATTAGGGTTAAGTTCTTCCTAGACACATAGACAATGTCTAACTTGGTTCTCTTCCAAGGTGAATAATTTATACCTCCCTCCTCTTCCTCTTGTTGTACAGCATGTCACGTGAGGTAAAGCCACCCTGAGACTAGATTTCATAGGATTCCTTCCTTCATGACTTGTGCTTCTGAAAAAGATTACCCAACAACGCAGGATTCCAGAGCAATCTTTGAACTTACTTTTCATTTCCTTACTGGTCATCCTTTTGCTCCTTGGATCTATGGTTATGGAGAAGGAGATAGCATGCATACTTCATTCTCAGGCTGCACTGGCTGACAGGAAGCAGGTGAGAGCCACACCAGTGGATGGGATGTGCGCTTCCTGACCTCCAGCAGATCTATTTTGTGATATTTATTTTTTTTTAATTTCCCCCCACCCCCTTTTTCACAAAATCTCAGACCTTGAAAGACATTTAAGTATCTGTAACCCACGGAAAATAGTGAGATTCAGCTGCCTAAAACACCTCATTCCTCATCTGTGAAAGAGTGAGTATATATTATTTCATGTTTATTAAGGCACTCCATTACGCTAGCAATGGCGGGGAGGAGTCCATATTAGAAGAACAGTATAAGATCAATATCATACCCTATTACACTGTTTCAGGCAACTACTACCGCAGTTCGTATGGTACTGGAACAATAGACTGTCACAGGAGAGTTAATGGATTGTTGACCTGTTATATGGTGACCTTCTACATTATTAAAAACATAATGTTTCCTGTATTTTGTGGGCTTTGCTGTTTGGGTGCAGAATGCAGGTGACCTTTTGGGAAAAGAGCTTTTCTGTATATATCCAGAAGACATTTTTAGAAACAATGGAATATATTCTTGTGCTCGCTTTTACTTCTTCAGACAGTGCATGTCTGCTTTATGCACAGTGTCTGTTGTGTTCTTTTTTTTTATTATTTTGTTGGGTTTTTTTCAAATGGCACATTTACCACTGAGTTTTTGTGTACCTGAAGATGAGGCCTGGAGTTATTAAAGAGTCCATCAAGTCATTTAATGAAAGAAAAGATTTTTAGACCCAGTTTTCTGGGCAGAATTCCAGGTTGGGAAATCATGGTTTTCTCTCTGTTAATTTCTTCTCCCCATCTACTTAAACACTATGCCTTTCACTCTGTGTCTTAAGCATTTTTGTACTATTGCCCTATTTTAGTAAACGGCTATCACATTTCACCATAAAAGACGCTGCATTTCAATGATAGAAAAAATAGTCTAATATTCACCTTTTGAGAAGTGCTTTGGGATTTGCTCAGATAGATCATGCATAAATATATGTTTTGTCTCTGTAGTGGTTTCCTTAACCGCTTCTCCTTCAAATTAGAAACCTTGTCCTGTTTCCAGGAAGAGGTGCCAGGTATGACTTCAGGCTTACACATCCTACTGGATTTGAGATCTTTGTTCACTGGCTAAGAATATATTTATGTAGGTTTTAAATATTGCCGTGTCTGTGCTCTGGGATTATAGATATTTCTGTTAATTAGTTGCCAGTGGGCAGCCAAACAATATTCGGTATGAATTTGCTTGCTGTGTTTGCACATTAAGAATCATTGCTTTGTCTGTGGATTGTAAACAATTTGATACAAGTATTCAGTATTCAAAATCTGATCAGGTTGTGTAATTTTACTTGGCTACTTAAATCACTTCATTCATTCTAGAGTGGGATTTATCTTGCCTAACTAAACATTTTAATGGGAGTCTAGTTTAAAGTACTTGTGTAGGCTCCCATGAATAAAGAGAAACATGGGAAGAATGCACACTACCAGGAGAACTTATAGGACTCTCTCACAGTGAAGGGAAAATAAATCAGGAAAAAAAGAGAGTATTTTCTTTCACCCTCACATATGCCCCGTATCTTTTGGTTATTGGAGGCTGGGTTATTACTTCAAGCAATACTGTGTAAGATATTTTTAAACAGCAGTGAGATTTTTAATGTGATTGTGTTCCTTTAAAAATGTTCATGTCCCTCAACTTCCCTCCTTTAGATTTCTGCAAATAAAACTATTACTGTACTCTTTCTAGAGACTGAACACAAAAGGGTGAGGAACATGGAAGGGCAGAAATCAATTTCTTCCATTTGTGTGAATGTAAAGGCCATAGCTCCATTTAGGTGTACAGCTGAAGACGTGTTTCCTTTGCAAATAAACTGTGCGACTTGTGTTGTTTTCCCACTTTGCCTATAATTGTTTTGAATTAAAGAGTGGATGGAGTCCTGAAGAGCTAGAGAAAGAAACCTGCAGGTAGAGATGTCCAGAGGACGGGTCTGTGTTGTTTCACGTACAAGAGTGGATGATCAGAGAATAGCATTTTGCTGTAGCAGTTCTGTTTGCTGGTTTCTGTGCTGCACATCCGCAGATGTCTGAAATGCCTAAATCTTAGTAGTTCAAGGCTTTCCTTTCTGCTTCCTGTCTCCGTAATCCATTCTGATCTTTTAGCTGGGGCAGAGACAGCAATGCTCCTGTATTAAACTTGTTTTGAAAGGAGCATTTAGCAGTTGCTGTCCTCTCTAAACTCATTAATTCAGGTGAATAGCAAGCAGAGGGAGAAGGTGGCTTTGCCTGTGTTGCCATACTGCAATCTTTCTGTGCTGCGGAGCCTGAATGAGGAAACAAGGGAAAGAGGCAGCTGTGTTAGCCTGTTGTCACTGCCATCGCTAATAGAACACGATGATTTCCATCTTTTCCCATCTGCCTATGGGGGGAGAGGCGCTGATAAGGCCTTGGGATTGGTTACAATCTACTGAAATCACAAAGCAGATGGATATTGAGCAGATAAGCGTTAATCTGTCCTGGGAGAGGATTAATCGGGTGAAAGATGGCAATCTATGTGTGCGTGCGGGTGTGTGTGGAAGGGGGCGGGGGTGGGAATGGTGGGCAGCTGGTGCTGCTGTCATCTCTTTTGGTCCTGCTTTTGTCTTGCTTGTGTGCCATGATGGCAAATAAGGTCTGTTTCCTACAGAAGTCTTATTCCTCTAATTTTCTCTGAACTTTGACTTCAAAAGCTGTTGAAAATGTCTTACTTTTTTAAACAAGCTAAGTCTTCTTTTTCAGCGATTTAGCTTAATAGCTCAGCTTTTCATTCTTTTCATTGCTTAAACAAAGTGTGTAGCATTTGATTGTCTACTTTTCCTCTTTACTTTTAGCCAACATACTGTTTCTTCGTAGCTTGCAAGCGTGGTTGTTTCACCAAAACACATTCAGTGATTATGTGACATTTGATTTAAATTAGTGTTCTGACATCTATAGCATTTTGGCTGAGAATCTCTGAACATTTTCTAGGCATTAGTTAATTAATCATCACAACATCGCAGAGAGGTTAGGTGAGCATTAGAGACCTGGTTTCTCTTCCACCTCCACCGCTCCCCTCCTCCTCCCTCGGAGCATTTGATTACCTGTAGCACCTGTTGCCTGAATTTGGAGTTACAGCACTAAGCAATTCTGAAATTCAGACCTTATTGGTGGGTATGCTGTGGCACAGGGCAGTGGGATCAAAACTAGAGATAAAAGTGTATCAGTGAAAAAGATGGGAATAAACCAATGAATCCAACCTTTTCCTCCTCAATCTCCTTTTTTCACTAAAAAATACAGTGCTTCTCTGATGCTACACATTGAATGCTAGTCTCTTGTTTCTCTCTGAAATACAGCTATGTCTTTTTCTGCCTCCCAGTTGTGGTTCACATGGTTCGTTTTTCCTCATATCTCTCTCTATCTCTTTCCTAACCTGCTTTTTGCTGTAGAAGAATATGCAGTGATGCCAGAGTCCTCTCACAGCTATCTTCTGACATGCCTGTTCTTTTTACTGCCTTGCTTGCGAGCATCTATGAGAGAACTGGCAGCCTTGTATAAAGCCAGAAGATAATAAAACTACTGGGGTTATGTGGAGTGCATAAAGACAAATTCTGTCCTGCTATTCTGCCTTGAGGCCAGCTCTTGGTGTCTACACTGACTTTACCAGTGAGTGGTTGAACAGCATGACGTAGTTCATGTATGAGAGGTATAATTGCATGTCACAGCCAGATTTTCAGAAGAGCCCTAACTCAGTGTCTTATTTTCATGTGCTCTGAACATTTATTTTCGTACGTAAATGAGCTCAATCACAAAGGCGTATAAAAAGAGCCTTTTGTAGATTTAAAACTCGACCAATCTGTCTATTTCTATAGCAGTAGTATGATAAATGAACACTATCTTTGGTAAATTGTGTAGGCATTTAGGGGCTTATTGAATTCATCAGGTCAGCACAGTAAAGATCCCTGAGGAATCGGAACCAGGTAGCTCTATAAACAATTTGCTTTGGGTGGACTGGAGCAGACAAAGCAGTGTGCAGTATGTTTGATCAGTCTTGGGTTTTCCTCCTTTCTCTCTTGAAGATGAATATTCAAAATGATTTTTTCAAAGCTAAGTACAGAGATTTTACTGTCACAAGCCTGGGTTGGGTGGCAGTTGTTACTGGCTCTGGGGTCAGGTGAGTGCAGAGGCATGCTCTGCCAAGTGCCCTGGAAATATCAGGGGTATCCCTGGAGTATAGGCCACAGCAGCAGAGTTCTTCCCACTGTAAGCTGAGCAGGAGTTGTCTTGTCCTATGTCAGCCGTCTCAAGCCTTTTTCTGTTCCTTCTAGAATCTAGTCCAAAGAATAAGCAATATTTTTGGGGGGTTTGTTTTGAGTATGAGTTCGGGTCTCATTTAGTATTAATCACCAATATTTACAGGAATTCGGGTGAAAGTTTTCATTGTGCCACATTTTTATAATAAACCAGTTGCTGTGGCTAGGACAGGCATGCTGGTTATCTTTGTATCTTACTGGGGAACTTGCCAAAGGCATGAGAAAAGAGTCAGTCAGACAATTGTGAACAGGAATGAGATGCAGGTTTTATTTTTATTTCTTCTTCTTTGTTTCTTTTTACAGTTATGATATTTTATCAATGGTACAGATTGATAAGGAGGAGTTTCCCCTCTCATAAATGAAGACTGGATATCTTTCAAATTATGTAGCCTGTAGTCTTGACCACAGTTTGCAGGCTTGTTATGCAGAAGGTTCGACAAGGTAATTAGCATGGTTCTTTCTGGCCTCAGATCTCTTACCTGAACAACAAGATGTCAGGGGTATCCACACTGGAGATGCTTTTTTGAGTCACCTGATGGTCGTTTTTTCCACATATTGGGGCGGGGAATGCAGTCTTCTGTCTTTACTCTTTCTTGACTGAGTTTCTGAAGGTTATTTTCTCCACCTTGTTTTGTGCTTCTGAATGTCCTGATGTTGTTTTGCAAGTTTCCTGTGGTCAAACAGTTTGCCAGAGTTTGCTGTGGCACGTGAGGTAGAAAAAGAAAACCTTTTGAGACATCAAGTTATTAAAGCCAAGGGGACACACTGGGAAAATAATTTGCCACAGCATGAACTAAAGTAGAAATATTTGTTAACTTGCTGTCAGACACAGATTTTTTTCTTTCCTAAGAAAAATTATGGAGGCTTTAATTTTTCTTCCATTTCTTTACTCTCCTTACTGTTATGTTCTGCATCCTTTCAGTCACCTTTAAGAGGAGCTTTTACTGTCTCATAATTTTGTTGGTTTGGAGTGCTTAAATAGTTATTTTGTAAAAGTCTACATTTCTGACAGGTAAGAGGATACAGCAAGGTTAGATTCTAGCAACGAAGATTGACTATATAATGTTCATCAAAGATCCATCTCATAAGGGGATGGATCCAGGGCTGCACTGGTCAGAGAAGAGAATTCTATTGATTCCTGTGGCTTAGGATGAAATGCAAAATGGTGTTCTACTAATTTTCCTTTAAATAATTCTCCACCTTCTTTTTCAGACCCAAAGTGAGGGCTCTCTTCATTTATCAAGGCAAGGCTTGGCAGAGTCTGTTTCACATAATAGAGTAAAATTAAAAAAAAAAAAAAGCAATGGATTTTCCCTTTGTAATTTGTTCAACAAGTTTGACAAAGAGACAAAATTTGTGTTATAGGTGAGAATTCATGAGTATATCCAGTGGTTAAGATTTGGTCTGAAATTTAAAACTTTCTCTGTATAGCTTTAATGACACTCATGACAGAGTCAAAGCAAGCAAAAATAGAATGAAAATTGGAAATGTGCATTTGCTTCCCCCACCCTCTTTCTTTTCCAGTGAAATTCAACTCTGAATGCTTCAGTTAATCATTTCAGTCCAATGAAGTGTAGCTGACTGCTGGTAATGAAGGTACCAGCCATAGGTATAGCATTAGAACTCTCAGTGTACAAATAAATGTTCCAATTTATCTCATTTGAGAAAATTGGAGCCCTTTTGGCTGTGCTGGGATCAGTCAAGAAACTGAAATACAGATTCTGTCCCTATTTGCGTGAAATGTTTTAATTACTTAACTTAGAGACATGATCACACTGGGAAATACTTAATATGATGTGCCAAATCCTGAGCAAATATAAATTAACATAGCTCCATTGAATTATCCAGCCAAGGATTAGAGCTGATTGAAACACATGAAATGGCAATGAAAAAAATCAGCCAGCTGAAAATACCTACTTTGATTTAGTTCCATTTGTTCCCAAAGTTTTTATTTTGTTTTGGTTTTGCTTTTGCTTTTGATATTTTTTCTTATGCTCTGTGGCGGACTTGTCACTTTTTTTTTTTTTCTTCTTTAGGTTTCCTTATCTATTTTTGCT
Organism: Vanellus vanellus; assembly: GCF_965231255.1. Lineage (NCBI taxonomy): Eukaryota > Metazoa > Chordata > Aves > Charadriiformes > Charadriidae > Vanellus > Vanellus vanellus. Next base: position 18,761,629 of record NC_138911.1, on the reverse strand, counting down.
GCTATAAAAGACAATATGAAGGAACAGAAAATATTTGTGACCAAAAAGATGAGAACAACTCAACTTGGAATTTCCCATTCCATGAAAGTGGCAGATTCCTTTTGTTACTTTTTTTTCAGTATGAATGCATTTTTTCCTGTAAATGTGCAAGAAAATCTGTTGAGTGAGAATGCTGTCAAAGTATCTTAAACAAGTACCTTTATCATTTTCACTTCTTTATGCTAATTTTTCTGTCCCTTCAGGTAATGATATACTGCTTGGTTTATACTTCAGTCCTGTGCTGTATTATCAGGATGGTCTCATTAAGAGTGGAATAGGAAGCTTGACACATGGCCACTCTTAGGCCCAGCAGTCCTCTTTTTTCTTTAGAAGAGTGCAAAATCCTAACTTAACAAGATTTTACTTGAAGCAAGATATTTCCAGCCTGCTTTTCCCCTTCCCCCTTCACTTCTTAATGTAATTGTTTCTGGTTTTCTGCCTTCTCACTGTTAGAAATGTCATGTTTTTCAGTTATCAGCATGCTCATTTGGAGAAGTTTATTAAAGGCGACATAGAGTTTCTGACATACTAGTGGCAGAAAAGTGAAATGAATTTCATGGCTCGTTTGGTAGAATGCTCCTTTTTGAACTGGTGGATTTAATGTGACTATTATCTGCTTAAGAAAATTGTTACCCAAAAGAGACAGTGTGTTTTGTGTGAAAGTAGTAATTAATGAATATGGAGTGGGAAAGATGGTTCAACTGAATAACGTTACATGAGATGATTTAAGGCAAGTGGAAGTTTTCTTGTGTTAGTGGAACCACACCATGCTTTGTTGATTCATATTTTGTGTAGTTGAACAGCATTCAGGTGCGTGGCCCATCTTTAGTTTCACTGTCATACCGTAAATAGTTGAAAATGACAGGCCATTCCTGCATATGTGACTTCTGCTTTGTCCGTGTACTACTGCATTTCACAGGTGCAGCTGCACTGAGAGATCCGGGTACATACTGAAGTGCATTATTTAAGGGTGCTCGCTATCAGTGCTTCCTAGGATGTTCATCTCAGTCAAGCAGGAAATCTAGTTGACTCTAGCCAGCTTTTTCTTCCAAACCAGACATTCTTAGTTCAGAAGTTAGTCCAAATTTTTTATTGCTTTACGCGAGTGAAAATTGAGACTAAAAGCCTAAATTTATTTGCTTGAGAGCATCCACTCAAAAATGTTGTTGCAAGGGGGGTGGAGGGAGGCCTAAATACATAATGGATTAAAAAAAAAATTGGAAGAATTGGAGGAATCTTTTTGAAAATATGCACTCTTGATTGAGGCCACCCTGTTTTCCAGTATTTTGCCATAGATCTTGTAGTGAATGACCTACGCATTGTTCACACCTGTAGGTACAGGAAACAGTTTGGTGGTGCTTGGTACAATTCCACAGAACGCTTCCATGATGTTTCTCAAGCAGAAGTTTCTAATCTCTGTCAGGAACCACTTTACCAAGTAATGTAAAGCAGTGGTTATTAAATTCCCATTAACCCTACCCAGGGTTTTAGGAGAAAAGAGGAACCAGGGTAAATAGGAGGAGAGACATTATAAAGATAGCTTGAATTTCCCATGCTAATGTTAGGCCATGAAGCTTGAGACACACACAAATGAACAAAACCCAGTTAGGATTCCAGCTTTATATTTCATTAAAATACAGATCTGTAATCTGAATAGGTATGTCTCTTGTACAGAATGCCTCTGCCCTATGCAAGCTCTGGATTTCAGGTCCCCTGCTGAAGTACTATCCGGGTATTTGTGTTCTTAAGAGAGGATCAGTTTTGGTGGTGATAGAGAAAAAAGCCATTCTTTAAGGCAGATCCTGCGTTAAGACAGTGATTGTCGAGGTGGTGGTGAGGAGGTAGAGGAGAAGAATTCTGCTGCTGTTGAGCTGGAGGGAGCAGCCCTGCTGAGATTTCACTGGAGTGCAAGGAAGCATGGCTTTTGATGAGCGGTGTGCGAGGCCTGCGCGTGCTGGTGTGCACGTCTGAGCTCTTCAGTCAGGACTCATTCCTCTCAAGATGCAGCACAGTGAACTGCGGGGAGCAGAACTTCGTAGCTGCAAAGTTGTCTGTAGCTGCCATGGCTGACTCAGTAGCTGCTGCTGTGGACTGCCCTGTTCCCAGCTGCCCCACAAGCAGAGGAGACATACTTAGTTCAGGGACAATTTGGAATGTGTTTGTGTGTTTTGGAGAATATGGCAACAAAATAATAAAACACACTGATTTTTTTTGACCCTATTTGTAGTTCAGTTTTGAATTTTTCTTTTCCCGTTTTATGCTTAGAATTGATGCAGTCCTGAATGTATTGAATCATGGGCCTCTGTTGTCAGGTTTGGGACAGTGGTCCATGTGATTTGAGAGGTGCCTCTCAGTCCATGAAATGACAGTTTGAAACCTCATATTTTTGCACTGGCAGATGTTTGGGGTAAAAGTACAATTAATAATGGAAGAAGGAAAGAACAAGTTGGAAAAACTTACTATGAATATTTCAGAAATGGGTGTCTTTTAAATAAATGCTAGAAGATAAATTAAAACAAATACTTTGCTTCAATATTTTGTGTTTTGAAGATGGTTGCTGTTTTTGATATCCAGACTTGGAAAGTGACAAACAATTGCGTTTTTCTGTAGCTAGTGGCCACTGTTTTAGAGTTTTCTTTTAGGTTGAGATGAAGGGAGAAATACTGATAAAACAGAGAAGTACAGATGAAAACAAACAAAAAAAATGCAAATTTCTAATCTTCATTGCTTTGGGTGAGGAATGGTGAGAACATTACATTATATATACAGAATGTGAATCAGACCTTAACACCCATTCTACTGTACCAAAAAGGAGATTAAAAACGTAAAAGCTGTCATAAGGAAAGTGCTTGCAGCACTAGAATGCCAATAGGTGTTCTGGCAAAAGAAGTAGTCTAAGCAGCTATGTGTGGCACTGGCAAAAGCTGTAAAATCAAATAATTAAGTCTGGTTTATGTACACACGTACAGACACGCGTGCGCGCACACGCACGCATATGTGTGCTTGTGTGAAAGAGAGCTGGGCAGAATAGCTGTGCAGGATGGTTCCTAGCTGAGCTGCCTTTTCACTGTTGTTAAATGTGCAGCCCCAGCCTGCCTATTGTGGGTTTTGATCTTTGTATCATGTGCTGGCAGTTGAAAGACTGAAGAAGAGCAAAAAAAAAAAAAAAAAAGTATTAAAGTATGTTGAGCTGCAGTAATAGCAGTGATGCTTCCTGGACTTTCTCCATCTTGTGAGACCATAGATGTTTCCAGGAACAACAGTGGGGCCTGATCTAAGGCTTACCTAATTACATGTTTCTGAGACATGATGGAGATCTGTCATTGCTCTGCCCAAGCAGTGATGCATGAATGGAGGCATTTGCATGGCCTGTATTCTGCATTCATAATTGACTGTTTTGGTTGAAAAGTTACTATTTCTTTTAGAAATTATTATTTCTAGTGTGCGTAGTTCCAAGGGAATATATACTGCACATATATACTGCTTTATCAGTTCCTTCTTCCCTCAGTTCATACAACTTTTACTGCAACTGTTTACTGTATCTTGAAGAGATAGGGCCAGCGAAGCTAATTTCTGTGGAAGTGGAGACAGCTGAAGTGGAACCAAGCTGAAGGGGAGTGCTCATCTGCATTACAGTCAGCTCGTATGACAGATGTAGAAAAAGCTGAATGACGGGGTTTATTGTTGGGTTCAAATAGTTGTGCTTTGTGTATTCCTGTCTGCAAGATAAAGTACTTTAAATAATGTTATGCTTTTTGGGTGGTAAAGGTGGGAGAAGATCTCAGGAGAATGCAGGTGTGAAAGATTGGTGACTTGCCTGAAGAAACCTAGAAACCTAATGGCAGAATCACAAGAGGAATGCAGATCTAATGAGACCTAGTCTGTGCTTAATATAACTTATTTTCATTGCTCAGAGTATACTCTAACTTAAATAGCAACTGGAGGAGGAAATACACTCATTCAGTCTCAGTTTGTAGTCTGACACATAGGGTACCACATCTAGCACCGGCTGCCATTATTTAATGTTTTATCCTTTTTTGGTATATATGTGCCCTTTCAAAATATTTCAAGATGGAAATAAACTTGGACTTGATCCTTTTTTCACCTCCATCAGTACAAATCTGAAGAATTTCAGCCTGAGTCTCGTCCTTCCCAAAAGACTTTTTCTGGGGTTTGGAGAGTTGTTTTCAGGAGAAGAAATAGCAAGAAATGTAAAACATGTCGGTCGAAGTTGTGACAGACATTGCATACCCAGGGCAGTATTCCTGGAAGAGTCATTCAGCATTTCCAAGCCTCTTTAACATAACAAAATTGACAATAATTAATAGTGTCCCTGGCATCTGATTGCCTTGGAATCATTGAATCATTAGATTTTACACTCACCTCTCTGTGAGATGGGAAGCCATTATCTGCATTACACAAAGAAGAAACTAAAAGATGCAATAAATTAAGCAACTTGTTCAAAGTCACACAGAGAATCATTAACTGAAGAGGGCTTGAACCCAGGTGTCCTGAATGCTAACCCCATGTCTCATTCACTAAGCCATCCTTCATAGCAGTTCATTGTCTCCTGTCATACAGGGCTTTGCCTTGAGGGCTTATGAGCGCTAGCCTTTTTATAACAAAGCTATTCCAGTAAAACGATTATTTTTCTTGGGTAAATCTGCTCTTTCAGTAATTAACTTTTTCTTTTGGACATATGAAATATTTTTGAGTTAGATCGATACATATATGCAGGAGGAGTATGAGAGGAATGCGTGAACACATGTAAATAGCAACCCATGGGAAATGAGTAAGTGCTCTACACCTTGCTGAGAGTAATTTAAAATAACATTGCCCTCACTATAATTCATCTCATTGTTCCAATGAGGCTGACTAGCATGGGGTCATATTAATAATTTAAACAGTCTTACCCCTCAGCCTTCTTCCTCTTCAGTAGAAGGATTAGCACTTAGCAGAACACCATTGTTTTAGCTTTTGAAGACTTTAATTGGTGTTTCAAAGAGTATGACCTCATTCACTCACACAGCATTTTTCATTCATTTTCTGTTCTCTTCTTAAGTTGCCTAGAGTTCAGGTTTGCTTATTTTTCAGGATTTTTTCCCCCCAAAATATTTATAAGTATTTTGGTGTATAAAGAAATTAGAAAATTGCTGTGCTGTCATCTCCGCCGTTATCCATTCAGGTCCAAAGCCAGTCAAAATAGCTTAGAGGACTCCTGTATTTTTGCGCAGAAGTTAATTTCTCAACATCTACAGAAGCAGTGGTTAGAGTCACATAATCTTTACTTCACTTCAGTCCTTTCTGGCACCCGTTTCACTCCTGCTTCTCACCTTTCTGTAGCTTCATCGCAATATCTGAAAGGGACCTTTGTTGTTACCCTATTCTAGGCATCTCTTGAGCAGAAAAAAAAGCAAAGATCATTCCTTACAATATTATGATACCAATAAAGTATTTGAAAATCTCTTCCTGTAATGGACAAAATAAAGCATGAACAAAAGTCCAGAAGTTTGAAAACACAGACCCAAATTCAATTATATGAACTGATATATTTTCATTGATTTCAGGTATGCCGTCAGTGGACCTATATCGTTTTTGACTATCTAGCACTTCAATGTTGAATCAATTTTGTAGAGTAGAACATCCTTATTTCATCCTGGAATCGAGTAACATGAAAATTCAGTGATGCTAGTGAATGTCTTTTTTCTGATGTTTTCCAAGTAAAGCAACAGTTTAGACACTCTGACCACTGCTGTCCTGCTCCCCGACTCTAACTCTAGTCTTGAATTTATAGAAAAAATATTGTGATGCCTGGAAACTAAGATAAAAATATGTAAATGATTTTACATTAATCCTCGTCTTACTGTAAAAACTTAACAACAACAAGATATATGGGTCTTAGGGAAATTTTCAGACTTTTCCATCCAGATATCACATCCAGCGATCATAACCTATTCCTAGCTTTAGCTGTCTGTATAAAGTAAGGTACCAGCTAGTGCTCCAACATTCAAACTATGATATACAAATTACATCTTTGTACCTTCCAAAAAGAAACAATAATTCCAGGTTTTGTACCCTGCCATAATGAACCTTAATAGCAGGTGTGAACATAAGCTAGATAACAGCCTGATTATCCAAAATTAATGATCAGGTGTAAAAAAACAATCTTTGACGCCTGCCCTGCCTGTCCTCATCTTTCTTCTGAGAACCTGGAAACATTTAGTAATAATTCACACTACAGTACCGAGTTCCAAACCTTAATTGTAAATTTTTGAAAATAAATTTGAATTGCTATAGCTGACCCAAATTTGGTATTCAAATCTGCTGATGTTGGCTCTCCACTTAGCTACTTTCTATTGTGCAAAAGGAAAGATCACTTCAGCTTTGTAGTTCTTAACTTTCCAAAACCCCAGTGCTAACTCTAAGATTTAGTATGACATCAGTAGCTGTTGCTAACTGAAAATTATCAACAAGGCATTCAGAGTCAAAACACCCACTTTTAATTTCTCTCTGCTGCCCGTTGGAAAGTCGAGCAATAATGCCAGGTGAGCAGCCCCTCTGACCTGGAATCCTAACCCCTAGAAGCTATTGAAATCTAGTGTTACTGTCACAACCCTGGAACAATGTGTCAGTTGAATCCTGGTGTTTTCCCTACTGTCCCAAGCACTAAGGGTTTGCAGTTCTGTCAGTTTTCAGCTTGATTGATTGATTTGTGCCATAAATTTCCTGGTTAGGAAGCAGTTTGCTCTAGTGTATACAAATCTGTGTGTCTCCTTTTTTTGTGAGGGTTGGTTGTTTTTTTTTTTTGCATATTTATGCAAGTTACTGGATCGGTAAGCGGAGGTCAGTATAACTCTTAAGTGCTATTCTTGATTTTGCTCTAAAAGAAATAACTTAAACCATAAAAATCTCATTAGTACATGTACCTTGCTTACACAGGAGGGGTTAGGAATGAACCCCTGGGAAGTGGCCTTGGATTCCTTTCCAGTAGTTGGGTATCAAATGTGAGGAAGCCTGGAGTAATGATGTTATCTCTGTTCTTCTTCTGCTTACCAGCTCACTTCTTGCATGTTCTCTCTCTCTCATTTTCTTTGATATCTCAAGGTTGTCTCAAGGTTTCTTTCTCCCCTTTCCCCAATTTACTGTTTTTTTCCTTGGCTTTCATCAGATACCACTGTCATCTCTGTTTCATTCACTTCTCTCTGTCTTTGCTTGACTTCTCTTACCTTTTCTTTGCTTAACCCACCCCACCAATTCCATCCCTGCCCCTCTAAAGAGCTGGATCTGGGAAGGCAGGAAGGAAGCGATTCGGTGAGCTCTTCCAATAAATGCTGCTGCTGGCAGGGATTTGAACTCATAAAGAAAGGAATGTCTCTTCTTGGGTCTTAGGGAGTGAGCTACTAGGTGCAAGGACACAGGAGTGGAAGAGAGCTCTCTGCCTGGAGTGGAGGGGCTGGAGAGGTCTAAGCTTAGGACAGAGGTGGGGTGAAATCAAGCTGAGAGTCCCTCCTGTGCACCAAGTGGTCTTGTGATAGTGCTGATTATATATAGGAAATGGAATCTTACTTTCATTATCAACCATGCTTTGCTTGCATACAGCTTAACCAAAATTCTTTTGAACAGTACAGGAGTCCTCCCTTTGTTGGCAGTGGTCCTTGGATGAGATCTGTGGCAGGATGGCTTTGGATTCTAGTGGCATTTTAATGTTTAAAATGTTGTGGTCCTTCTTAAGAGAGCAGGCAGCCTCAGATTTTAAAATTTATATGTTAAGTGAGGTTGGTTGAGGTCAGCGGTGGCTTAGAGTATCTATCATCAAAGAAAACTCTGCTTTGGGAGCGAGGTCACTGAATCAGAAGGCAGCACTTTTTACACAGATTCAGTGTGACAATCTGATACAGGAGCCACAGCACTTTAAATGACAGGTCGAGCTGAGGTACTGTCTATTCATGGGCATCAAAAGGTAGTGTAGCTTTGCTGGTGACTTACTAACTTCAGTGTCCAAAGCGAATCTGTTCTGCCTGGTCAGACTCCCTCCCTCAGAGTTTCCTGCATGTTCTAGACTTTGATCCCAGTTTTTAAATGACCGTGTTGCGTTGTGGCACAGTTAAATAATTGCCATGCTTCATCCCAGTGATGGGAACGCTTTGTTGTCTAGGGAATTGTGTGCGTAGTGGCTGATAAACCAGTGTGTTAATCCTGTTAATGCTTGTGTGAATCCACTAATTTTGACAGCGTTGCATTGTCACACAGTAACAGGATTGTATGGGTGACCCAAGTCCGCACCTTGGAGTGAACTTTGTCACATTTTCAAATAGTAGTTGCTATGATTAGTTAAGGATCTGTTTTTCCTTCCAAGAAATTGTAATGTAATTGTGGTGCTCTTTAGGTTGCAGATATTGTATTGCATCATGTTTTATGCAAAAATAGCTAGAGATGAAAGCCCAAACCCGAAGTCTTAACTGGGGTCAATAACAGGATCAGTTTTGCTAGCAGATCAGCAGGGGAACTTACAGCATCCTCAATAATAGCAACAATAATAATTCTTTACATTTGCATTAGCATTTTATCTGTAGTTTTTGAAGAATTTTATAAAGTTACTACATTCTCTAGATTCTAAATGGAAGAGCAGAAAATTTAAATCCTGGAGGTAAGAGTGACTAAACTAGAGAGACCTTAGGGGGGAAAAGGTATTATCCAAAGTATTCCCATCTGTCACTTTGTGTTTTCACCCACCCCATAAAACATGCTGTTAGTCTACTCTGGTCTAACTTTGCGTTCTCTCCACACTTAGGTCTGTGTCACAGCTGGTCTAAGCTGGTGTAATTTCTCTGAAGTTGGTGGTTTTGCCTCCACCACTTATCTCTTGCCTGTGTTTTTCAGTTAACTTTCCTCAAGGTAATTTCCATTTCATTTGTCTGTTTATTTTGGCACCATTTTTGTGCTTCCTCTCTGCTAGTGCTGTTTGAACAGCTTGGAAGGATGGATTTTGTTTAGATTCAAGAATTCCCCAAAGGTTTGTTTTAGAGGGAGAGAACCTGTAGGCACGCTACCTTTGAATTGGTCTTTGCAACCATCTAACAGGGGACACATGCCCCTTTCTCCATTTCCTTCCCTCTGCAGGCTCCAGCAGAAAGGATCCCATTTGCGTTTCCCCCTCTCATGTCTGTGTGTTTTGTTCCTGATGCAGATGGTTAGTTAGTACTGACAGGTTTTGCAAAGACATCTTTGGATTTCACGTGGCTTTGAATGCTAATGAAGGGTTTGTTGTTTCATTTCCGAGTCTTACCAGCAAACAGTTCCACTGTAGATGCATTCAGAGGAGGAAGTTGCTCATTATGTCTTCTGCCTCCCCTCTCTCCTTTGGTACCTGTTTCTCCCTCCTGGTTAGGTGCTGTTGACGTAGCAACCGACCATTTATCTTGCTAGAGGGTGTATTCATACCCATGTGTGTTCTGGTGGTGGAGCTGTATAAATAGAAACTGTGAGATGTCAGGAGCTGGAAGTAAATCCGAAAGCACTGTGGGTATGGTGTTTGGATGAAAACACTGCAGAGGTCTATTGTAGGTGGAAGCGTTGCTCCTTGTACATGGTAACACAGCAGGAAGTTTCTTGTATTGTTTTTATTTGGGATTTCTTAGAAGGAACTGAGAACTTCTGTAGCCTTTCGCAGATTCTCTTAAGTGTTTGCTTTGCCCTAAACATTCCTGGAGTGTCTAATCATTGTAGGGACATAGGAACAGGAAAGAGTATTTTCTCTCTGTAATGGAAACGCAACATTGTCACAGAAGTTGTCTCTCCTTGTACCAGGCCTCACTAGTTGTTGCAGTTTTAAATAATTGCTTTAGCATAATCCAAATTTCAGAATATTATAGTAACAGTCTTGGCTATTCTTACTCCTTAATCTTTTCATCAAGCTATGACAACCAGGAATGAAGAATGAAATTGGAACCTGTCCTCTCTGTGTCTCCATATAATCTTTGATCTGGAAAGAGGTCGCACAACAAAACCTTAATTCTTAATTTCCAGTTCCCAGAAAGATGGAGTTTCGGGAATTCAATTTGCCTCCCATTGTCTCTATGCCACCTTATCTTCACACGCCTTGTAGAAAGTTGTTAGGCTGCCCAGATTTTCATACTGGCACATTTCCAGTTACATGAATAGCCTTTGTATCTTTGCAGCCAAGAGAGTTCAGAGAAAAGAAGGTAAATATTCCAAGACTGTTTGATGTATGGACAAGTTATGCAGCACTGTGGCAGTAGAAACATGTACTGAGCTCCTTCCAGTAGCTCATTAAAGCTGTTCCAGTGAGACAAGGGGTCTTCTAATATCCTGCTGACATTAGAAATGTGCTTCAGCACTTCACACAGAGTTACTAAATATACTGAGAACAATGACTTTAATAGTAATGCTTTTATGTAGCAGCTGTAAAAGGTAGTTCTCAAAGCATTCAATATGGAAAGCGAATACTGTTAATTCCATTCTGCAGACAGTGGAACTGAGTTATGAAGGGGAAGTGAAGTGAATTATAAAGGTGATGCAGCAGGCCATTGACACAAGTGTGATTAAAGCTTAGGTCTCAAGTCTAGCGTCCTGTGCCTACTAACAGTGCCACATTGCTGTATGAAACCAGAAGGTTATAAGGTATATTTTACTGTAGCTTGGATATGTATATTCTTAACCACTGTCACAAACAGCTCAGCCAATTGTATAGCACTTTCTGATATATTCAGTTTGGTATTGGCATGGATAAGTATCTCTCAGCATTGCTCTTGAAGCTGTGATGTACCCAGACTCTGTCCCAGATTCCAGGATGCAGGCACGTGACTCCACAGAGATCAACAGACCGTGTACCTCAGCCTAAAAAAGCTCTGAATTTGGCCCATCCTCTTGAGTAGTAGAGCAGCACATCTGCTTGCTCTGTCAGCCAAATGTATCTGTGCGGCGTGTGAAGAATGGCAGTCTTCCAGTTCTTCAGCAAGTCAGGACAATGTGCTATTAAACTGAGTGTATCAAATAGTAGGAAGAACACAGTCCTTAAAGGACAGAATGCAGACACATTATAAAGTGATCTATTTATATCAGAGCTACACCTGTAGCAATACAGTGCTTCTGGAAGCTACCAGTCATGGCTACTCTCCTATTAAAAGCATGTGACAGAGATGGATTCTGCAGTAATAATTTCCTTTAATCACTTAATAAAAATTCTTCCCATACATCTTTCCTTTTGTACTTTTTTAAGCATTGTGGTTGAATTTTGTTGTCAGAGGTATAATTCCAAGTGAAAAATATTTTCTGTAGGTCTTTGCAAGGTCAGGCATATAGTACTGCAGGCAACTACTGTGCAAGTTTCTCTGCATGCAGTTCTGTCAAATGTGTACTGCCCTGTGGACCTGCAAAATCCCTCCTGGTTATTTGGTCTGTGCCTTTCTGCTCTGCAGCACTAACGAGTACTCACACTGAAGTATATAGTGCTTCTATGGGAAAGATACAGATATATATATACACACACACATATATATATCTGTCTTTGAGGGGAGATTGAACTAGATGACCTTTAAAGGTCCCTTTCAACCCAAACCATGCTATGATATGTACGCACCTTCCTGGCTGCAAATCAGTGCCTTCCAAATGCATTTGAATTGTTTCCCATGGCAAATTATAATCCAAGGTTTCTATAACAAAAGATGGAAAAGAAAACATTTCATTTTCAGGTATTTCAGGGTTTCTGCTTTTGTCACTGAATTGTGTTGATGTAGACAATGAATAGTATGTTTGCAGCGCTAGTATGTCCATGCCAACCTCAACATCCCTGCTCAGGCTAGTGGGGTAATGAGCACGTAGTTGTGGGGACTGTGCTACAGTCATACTTTTGTAAGTTTGTGTAAATATAGCAACATTAGATCTAGACAGAACAATGAGATATTGCAGCCCACAAAATTCTTAAGTTATGGCTTGAATCCGTTTGCTTATTCATCATCATTGTTTTCTATACTTCTGTGAAGTCTAGCTTGATATGTGATGACCTGTTCTGTTTTCTCCTTTAAGCAGTTGTAGCCTTATACAAATATACATGTTATAACCGAATAGATGTTGATAGCTCTATAGAAGAGAATCAGATGAAATACATTGTTCATGGCAAAGGGGTACAGAAGGCATTAGTTCTGTTGGAAGATTACATGAGACTGTTCAATCAAGGACAGCAGAGCAGAGTTAGCCTGTACAGCTTTTGTCACTGGTAGTTCTTTTCATGCAGTGATATTTTTATAATGATGTTGCTTGCAATAAAAGAAGCCTGATGGTGTTGGAATAAATCTTTCTGCTTGACCAGTCCTCAAAGAATATTGCTTGATTCATATAGTTGATAGGAAGGACAAAAGTAAGTGATCATCAAACTACAAGCTCAATCTGATGCTAGCGTTTTAAATTAAAATACACACAGTTTATTTGGCATCATTGGGCTTCTCTCCACGCTTTTGTGCAAAGGGGCTGCTTGTTCAGCAAAAAGTGACGGTTTCAGAAAAAGAAATAAGGTAGGTTACTAGTGCTCGGGAGCTTACTCAGGGAGAAGTATGGAGCCCTGGAAGAGCCAAAGCAAGAGGCTCCACTTAGAACATTTCGGTCTCCGTCACGATGTGTACTGGCTGTGGAGATACCTGGTGGTGACCTGGAGAGGAACTTAACTGCAAGATTTTTATGCAGTAGGTCTATTTAGTCCTATGGAATCTCGTAGGGAAGTTTATATGCTGAAAGTCCCTTGTGTTGTACGTGGATGGTGAAATAACCACACCATTTTTGTGAAAAAGTGCAGAGTCGGGTGCCATGAGCACTCCCTAGATTTTGTATCAACAACAACAACAACAGTCTTTTATAAGTGCTTGTCTGGTTTGAACAGCTGAGGGCTTGATCTATGGATGGTGCATTTCATATCAAAGAAACACCTGTGGAGTGAGCTCAGTGCATTCTGTTCACGTATTAACTTTCTATTTGGTCTAAATTAATGGTTGTCATTGAAATGTGGTTTGGAAGCAGATTTCCCAAAATTAATAGATGAAGCACCAAAGGTTGGCTGCTTCTTCCTCTGGAGGATTTCAAATTCTGCTTTTTTCCCCTCACTTCCCCTTTAAATCTTTTCTGAAAACTATGCCTTTATAAAAAAAAAAAAAAAAAAAAAAAAAAAAAAAACCCCAAAACAAAACCAACAACAAAGACTTGAAACAAACCAAAACCTCATTTCAGCAAAACTGAAGAGATGTTCTATGTTTCTGTATATGTCAGTGAGCACTTGCAGGAGAAACGCTGTATGTTATGTCATGGTAGGGGAGAAAGGAGTTTATAAAATTCCCTTTGGGAAAGGGGAATAGGTTGGCACTAGAAAGCTCGTCTGGTGAATTAATGAGAGGATGGGGCAGGTTGGGAGAGAGGCAAGTGTCTCAGAATATTCTGAGAAATGCAAAACAGAATTAAAAAAGAAGGAATGGAAACAAGGCAAAGTCCATTGGGGGATTCTGTGCTGCATTTTCTGTATGTGGTGGAGTATTAAACATCTTCAGGCTGCACTAATGATGTTGATAACAAGCCTGATCTTTTGATGTTTCTGAAAACATCAAAGCGAAGGTCCTGGAAGGCCCCAGTTCATCAAAATCCAAATCCCAGACAAAAAGAACTTTTTTTGGTTTGGTTTAATAGGTATGGATATTTTATTACACTTAATTTTATGTTTCCAGGGGCTGTGGGAAAACGAAGGAGGGTGGAAGAAAAATAAGCAAGAGTTTTGAAGTAGGCATGAATGGAGCTGAAATGTGATTCAGAATAGCACTTCGGAGAACAGTTAAAATCCTTTAAACTACTTTTTGCCTGTTCTGATTTGTGTGGGGAAAAGGCAGAAACTATCGTGGGTTTTTGTTTTAATGAGAAGAGCTTTGTCAATTAGGGACATCAATAGATCCATGCAGCCTATAAGAAAGGAATGATTTTTGCAGTTGCTTCCTGACATCTGCCACCCTTTTCCATTACTGGAAAACCCTTTCACTTCAGTGTTCAGGCAGTTTTAAACCCTGACCCCTGTAGTCCTTCTGAAGGACAACTTCCAAAGCAGACACAGGTGTCCAGCACTGATACTGTAGCTTGTGCCTGTTTCAGGGCTGTAAAGAAGTTGTGTAGGCTATAAAAGATGTATAAAGGTACTGGGATGAGGTAGAATGTAGTTGGGATATCCCTTGAGATTTCACTTAATTTTGGTAGCCAGTACTTCTAGCGATATGAAACACAGGCAAGATATCACTAGTACTTATATTTCACACACCTTTAGAATGCCAGGAAATCATATTAAACTCAAAATTAGAAGGGCTCTGCTTGAAGTGAAACTGCTGTCATGTGTAAACCAAACATAAGGAAGAGCTGTTCAGAGAACTTCAAGTAGAATAGAATCACTTTTGGGTACCTGAGGGACAGAAGCAGAGAAATGTTTTTGACTCTTGTCAGAACACCAAGCTCTGGTCTTGTCCCTTTTGAAGTTGAGTCAGCTTTGAGTGAGATGCACATCTGTTTGATCACAAGTGTTTATTGGGCTGTAGTTTGCTGTCAATAGGCATGAGACAAGAATTAAAATCTTGATGTAACTAGAGTTTGCTGTGTAGCGAAGAAGCTACTGAATAACCTCTTGGGATGTCATTGCTGCTCTACTCCCTACAAATGGCTTTTGGCTTCTTGAGTTTGGGAGTTGTAGTGCAAATCAGGCATTGATTCGGGGAAACTAGGGATGAAATACATTCAGATTAATTCATCTCGTCAAAGTCCTGCTCATGGATGGCTATTTGCTGCGGTGTATTTTGGGGGCTGCTGAAGCGACTCAGGGTGAAATGCTAACCCTCTGCCTGACGCTGTGCTGGTTCAGAGGACTTCCTGTCAGGTTCAGTCTTTTCATGATGGCTGCACTGCCATGAGAACCCATGAGCTCTTGTTAAGGGTAATATGGTGGAGGGACAAATGACGATCACTGTTGGCACTACGATGGGATTGGCAATTCAGTCAAATGCTTCTAGAAGCTCATATGCTTGTATTTTGAAGCTGAGGGGCGCTTTTTACTTATAATGGTGTAATAATACATGGTATTTTCTTTCATTGTTTAATTCCACAGATTTAGATGGACTTGTGATGGACTGCCCTGGTGTAACAGCCCTTTCTGAAAAGTGATTTCCTCTACTGCTTTGGAGTCCTTATACAGTAGACTGGGCATACAGGGTGCAAGTCACTGACAGGAGATCAAGGACAATATCTGTTGTGCTCTTTTATGAATCATGAGGGCAGTTGGTTCAGGGGCACACTCTTGAACAGCACAATATACATCTATATAACCCCTGCGTGGGGAGGATAAAACCCAGTTTTGTCTTACTTTTTTACCAGGATAGGAGGTTCTGATTCATACTGTCTCTTAAGTGATAGTCTGTGTCTGTGAAGGTCACAGCATTACAAAACCCCAGAATCTAGTTGTTAATCTTCAGGGTAGGAACTGGCACCAGATTGAAGCCTAGGGACGCTGTGTACAAGATAGGAAGTTACATACTAGAAATTTTTCATTCACTGAAATTTTACCATTGATCTCCTTTCTGTCCTTTTTATTGTAAACTTTCTACCCTCATATTTATGGTTGGCGGCAGTAAGTACTACTATATGGAGATGTAAATAATCACATTACAAAACACTAACTTTTTTTTTAAAAGCATGGAAAATGGAGACTAGTCTTCTCTATCTTAAAGAATAACTTTCCTTTTCCCCCCACGCTTAACATCTGATGCATTGCTTCAGGTTATGTAGCCACGGCTTATCTGTTCTATTCTGATACTGTTGAACTGTAATGTATATTACAACCAAATTTCTTCAGTCCTGTCCTCTAGCCTCTTTCCTTCTCCTCCTGCCCAGTCTTTCCAAAATGCATCAATTCACTTAATTTTTTCATACACCTCTCTGTTTTACCCCAAATCAACCACAGACCTCTAATATTCTTTCTTCTACAAGTAGTCCATGCTTCATACATTTACTTCTAAAGCTGTATGCAGCTGCACTGTGGTTCCAGCTCCTCTGATTTTTGCCTTCTCCTGCTCTGCTAGTCCTCAGTCCTTACATTTCTTCCTCCTGCCTGTGAGTCTTGCACACTGAAGTCTGCAGCATGGCTGTAATGCAGGCAGGCTTCACCAAGGTGGCTTTAATCCATCTAGTTCGACTGTTGGTAGCAGTGAAGTCACACTGAGCACAACTTTTCTCCTGTATATGCATTCTCCTATTTGGTAGCAGTGTGGACTCGGCTCTCTGGGAGTCTGGTCATCATCCCCAGTGTGCTTTGAGCAGCCTGCTGCTTCCCACAGAACAAGGAACTTCACTTCTTTTCTCCATCAGATACTGCCTAAAACACCAGACTGTGCAAAACCTCCTGCTGTGGCTCTCCAGGCTGAGGCTGATAATTTCGTGTTGGGTTCTTAACTTTCTTTACTGTAAAAGAGATTGCAGACTTTGTTTTCCTGTGAATGTGCTTGTAAGTGAGAACAGTGATAATAAAAAGTTCTCATGATGGGACTAGAATCATTGTTGGCTTATGACTGTCCAGTATCTTGCGTTTTCTTTCCTTCTTGAGAAAAGCAGGAGGAATATGTTCCCAGGATCATTGCCTGGGGTTGTACAGGTGAGCTGGCTGCTTCACAATATCTCTCTGCTCATGTGCACTGATATTTTTTTGGTATTTTGTTTAAATGCCATCCCATCAGCAGTGTTAAAGGAGGCTGAACAACCACTCAGTGCAGAAGATCCATGGTCATGGTTGGATACGTAGATGATTGTGAGCATGACATTCAGAGATGAGTTTCAGAAAGATGAAAAAGAGGGTTTTAAAAACAAATAAATAAGAGATGCTATCCAGCAGTCCCAGACACATACCTAGACAAGACACTTAAAATCACTGGGCTGTTAACAGCAAGTTTGCCTCACTTCATCAAATGCATCAAGCACAGTGCTTCTGAGAGATAAAAGATCAAAACTCACATTGGTCACCCTCTCTTGGATTTCGTTTGCCTTTCTGGGTTAATCTGGTTTTGTTGCTTAGCTTTCTTGAGTTGGGGGCAGGGGGGAGAGCAAGTGGGGTTTCTGCTGAAGACAGTTTTAATTTGGTGATTGACAAACTCTCCCAAGTGAGAATAGTTTAGCTGAGTTAACAGACTACCTAGTTAAGAAGTCAGTAGGCAGTGGTTTGCATTCAGAAACCTTAGCACAATGGAAGGTATTCTAGTGGGCATAACCAGTGACTCAAACAGCTATTCTGTACCTCCCAAAACAGGAATTTTACAGCATCTGATAAGGACTTATAGTTTGTTTTAACACAAGAAGTGTGAAACTCAAGGTTCTACTCCCGCACAGTAAATACTATATAGTACAGTAAATAATTTTAAAATGAAGAAGCAATAAAGGTGCCATCAAAACAGGAGAGGCAACTAGAAGCACACAGACCTCACTGGACTTTCTCTTGTAGTAATTTCTCTTGAGAGATTATTCCAGGTAACTTTTCCCTCCCATGTCTATTTTAGGTGTCCATGGCACCTGCCTATTTTTGTAAAATTCAGCATTACAGTTTGTGTGGTTTGTGTGCATTTACTGGGTTAGGTACTGATGGAACTGTTTTCTTGGCAAGTTCATATTATGGGAGAGAAACCAATGTTTGTCTGCTGCTTCTAGCTGTTATTCACATTCCCTCACTTAAAAACAAGAAGGCATTTAATGTAGTTGAAAGATGGCAGGTAAAAGGCCTTTTCTTTCACGTATCATCCTAATGTACATCTCTTTGAAAGTTCTTCTCATTTAAGTTTGTTGATTGAATTTTTCAGATTTTTGAACAAAGGAAGTACCCAAAGAGAATGTCCCTGAAGTAGATAACTCTCTACTAGCTCTCGTAATCTGCCTACCACTGATTTTAGATTGAAAGTTTTCCTTTCTTAAGGCTTATTAAGGTGGTGAGGAGAACCTGACAAAGGGTACTTCTTTAAAATGCCCAGTGTTTCTCATTGGAGAACATAATTAGGCAAATCCAGGTAGCTAAACTCTGAGGAATAGCTTGTTTCTTTCAGCTGCAAGCTTAACTCTGAGTATCTGGCTGCATTGTTAAAATCATAGCTCGGTTTTCTCCCCGCCTCCCAACCCTTTTTAATCACAGAAACCTTCTTCTCACGCCTCTTTCTAAACACCTCTGTCACCCCCACTTTGGTACATGTTTGCTAAAATACTCTTCTTTGCTTTTAACTCTGATCATGTCACAGTCTCTTTGGTTCTTCCAGTTACTCTGCTTTTTTACCATATCGAATTCAAACTTCTGGTTCCCGCCTTCAGAGCCCATTAACTTTCCCCCTTCTGTCTCTTCTCTCCCCCTTCCCCCTCCCCCCCCTTGCTGTGTTTGTCTGTGTCTTCACTGCCTGTGGCACAGTGTCCTTCATGCACAGTTGCCCACCTGACATCATCTCCCCTCCTTTAAGACATCCTTAAGACTGACTCCTGTTTAGTGTCTGGAAGCAATCAGCTTGCTAATGATGGCTAGGTTTAGCAGCAGACTAGGGATTGCTAATGGTATTTATTTATTCATGCTCCTTGTGGAAGATAAAACATCCAGTTGATTGTGATTAGCTGATCTAGATAGCCTTATCCTTATTTTCATCTTCCCTCCCAGCCTCTATCGAAGTCTTTTATTTTAATTTGTTTTGTGATTCAGTTCTAAACTTTTAAAGTCAGTGGCCTGTGGTTTTCAGTCTTAATACTGCAGCTTGCATAGTGAGGTCTTCATCCCAATTAGGAAGCTTGAACTTAATGACATAAATGATAGCTATTGCTACTATTGGACAGTTTTAGCCTGGGATTTTCAAGAATGCTTAGGAATGTAGGTGTGCACGTGATCTTCTGGAATCCTGAATAAACTGTAGGCCTAATTGTTATATATAATGGGATTTTTCTTTGGGATTTTTCCAGTTTGCTAAGGGGATGCTTGTGGGTTGTGAAAACAGTGTCCTTCGGGTTGCTTCATGGAGAATAAAGTCAGTCCTTGTCGTGGAGGTGAGGCTGTAGGACAGCACTGGCAATGCATGCTGTGCTCCAAGAAATTACATGGCTCAGCACTTCCGATGCATAACAGAAAAAAAGGCTCGATTCCCTGACATGTGTATGCTATGGTCATTCATCAGCTACTTTAAACTTGATTGGTTACAATTTTTCTATTCCATTTGAATCAGAATGAAAGCAGTGCAATTCTAAGTGTCTTAAACTTGGGTGCTTGTGAAAGAGGGCCTGGAAGTGCAAATCAAGGTCAAGGATATTGTATTCGGTCACTGCTCAGAACTTGTAACGCATACCATTTTACTGCTTTCCGTCATAGACCTTGCAGAGGTCAGCTGTTCCGGGTTTCATGGGAAGTCTGAGAGGGACCTCAAAAGATACACGTTGCATCCCTTATCCGCGCCATCTCTGGCAGACTTTGCCTAGCTTGTTCTGAAAGACCTCCCAGTCTCCTTGTGGAGATTCTGTGACTTTTCCAGTATTTAACTGATCTCACCATTAGAAAAGTTTTCCTGGCCTGAAACTTCCCTGCTGCAATTTAACACCTTTTAAACGTTTTTTTTTGTTTGTTTTTGTTTTTTTTTTTATGATTCTTTTAGACTCCTTTGAATTCACTCTTAATTGACTTGCGACCTTCTTGAAGTATGAATTGTGATGCTGCTGAGTCCTTGGTAGTATAAAATATGGAGGCAAGACTCTTGCTTAACGAGCATGGCTTGCAGATGATGCTTCCATTCATGCCGTCTGCTATGATTTAGCGACGGTGACTCTGCTGTGCTGTATGTAGCCAAGTCCTGGGCTGCCACGTATGTTTCTAGAATGTAGTTTAAGCTTTTCTGAAAGAGTGAAAATTGTCCCATGTTGTGAAGTAATTTTATAATATGGCTAAAGTCATTGTTTGCCAGTCTGGACCCTCTAAAGGTATATATGCCATGAAACAGATGAGAGCTCATTTTCCACATTGGCTTTGTGGAAATCCCATTGGAATTCAGCAAATGACTCCCAGCTGTGAGTCATAGACGCTATATGAGCAAAACTGGCGTCATAAACAAGAGCGCCAGTCCAGCCCTTGGCTGAAATAGTTTCTGAAGGATGAAGTAGCTAGTCATTTTATTCTTCCCTGTATCTATCTCTATCTGTTTTAAACTTATTCCACTAGTAATCAGGCCTACTGCTCTGTAGTCTCATTGTGAAAAGCATGTTGAGAAGTAAAGAATGCTTTGAATTATTCACCTGCTGACGTATCATTTCATTTACAGATATGTGCGCATGAGCTGTAGGTAGCTGGCAGAAGCAAAAAAACCTTTTTCCCAGTATGCATTTGATTATGAACCTTCTCTTTATCCCTCAGTTGTTTGTCGTGTTAGGAGTAGCACCAGTGGCAGAGCAGAACAGATTGCCAGAGACCCACGGCTCCTGAGTTTAGCGACTCAAGCCAGGGGAGAAAATACAGTGAGAACCAGTCAAAGGTGTAGCCTTAAGGCATGAAAAACAACTTATTGAAAAATGTATTTATTTATTTTTAGTTTTTGAAAGCACCAAATGAGACTGCGTTTTATCTTTGTCAAGACATCAAAAAATGCCTTATGCTGAATTTTTCTGCAGAAGGCTAATGGACTAGTTCTTTCCTTAAAAGTGTAGCTTCTAGAGTGAAACAGAACAAGCTCTTCATTTCTCACGAATGCTGGAAGATTTAAACTGTAGGTACAGAAATTGCTTGAGCACATATATTAATGCTCTGATTTGTTTATAAAGCCCTGTATGTCCAGGATTGAACAGAAAGGAAAAAAATTGTTTGACTTGCACACTTACTGCTTTTCAGTTTTTGAATGTTAATAATATTTCATTTTGCACTTATTTCATTTGGCCCTCTCTGGTTTCCTGTGCTTGAATTATATATTCAAAATGAAAATATCCCTCTTAGTTTCTAAAGACTTTCAAGAAATTTGCTTCTTATCTATGTACTTATTTATACCAGAAATCAAAACATCTAAATGCTTGTGTTTTCTTGCCAAAGTCCTTCTATGGTTTCCTCTGTCATTTTGAAACAAATTATACAAAATTAAACACTTTTTTTTTTTTTAAAGAAAGATCATCTGTGCTATGTATCAAATAGATCTTGACAGGGCTTAAGACATGGCATCTTTGTAGAAAACTTAGATGTTGCCTTTATTCTTTATTAAGTTTGATTTCATTTCTGCATTTCTTGCACAATGATCACGGACAACTGACACGTCACAAATGCCTCAAAAGCTGAATTCTCAAGAGAAAAGCCTGAGGTGAGGACACTACATTCCCAAAGACCCTGTCACAGGCAAGCTGTTATTTATTGTACATGAGTGCAAATATCCATGAACTTACGCAGTATGTGAAGACAGGCATCGTCTCCTGAAGTGCTCACAGTTGAACTCTGGCAAATAATGCAACCAAGAAAAGAGTAGTGTTAGGCCTCGGTGGTAATATGATTTTGGAGATCTGCTTAGAAAATTTTCTGTATGAAAGACCAGGCCCTCGGATTGACAAGAATGAACAAAATGTTTCGCTAAAAGTAAAAATAATTAGAAAATACTTTTGTCTCCAAGGAAAGCCAAATGAGAGATGTACATTTCCTGGAACAAAGTCTGTATGCCGTTTAAATTTGGCTGGCTGTACTTGGATGGGGCATCTCATCCTGCAATACTGACCTTTCTGCAATATCATTTGCATGCATGGTCCCAGGAGGGCACCAAGCTTACATACTGGAGTTAGTGTTGCAGGATCAGGCCCTTCGTACTGGGAGAAAGATGGAGTGCAGGGAGGGGACCTGGTAGAGCAGGGCAGGTGTTGACAATTAATTCATGAATTAGAAGGAAGGAAACTCATAAGGTCATCATGTCCCCCACTGTGTTGTTCATATGCTTATAGAAAATCTTCCCCATTTCCCCCTGCTGATGCGAGGCAAAGGGAGGTGTGAGCTGACAGGATGAATGATGAAGGCTTCCCCCAACCCATTGCCTCACTGTGATGGAGTGACATATTTAACCTCCCCTGATGCTACTGCTGCAGGTGAAATGAATTATGCGACCCTCTGAATCCCTTATCGGTGCTAGGCTGTCTCAGGGGCTGGATGCAGCTGCTATAATTTTGGAGTTCCTTCCCTGCTTTAATGCCAAATACAAATCATGCACATTTCTCTGCTTGAAGACCCCGGGCTGCTTTGAATATGGAACTGGTCTCCCTAGGGGATGTGAAGGGGGAGGGGAGAACGGTGATAGAAGATAGGAGACCTGCACAGAATTGCTAATCAGGCTCTGCCCTGTGTCTTCCCGGGCTGCAGATGGCTTCTTGCTGTGTTGCAAGCCTCGCAAAGCCAAGCACCTTCATTGTCAGACTCTGAAAGTGCTTTAAGTGTATGCTGCAAAGGGTGGGTGGAAAATGGATAGCCCCATTTTTAAGATTGCTAGAGGAGCCTAATTAAGCTGGTGATTTTCTTGTTTGGGTAGTGGTCACTGGTAGCCTCGAAGGTGATGAAATATGTCGGTCTGAACCACTTTTCGTATCCGTGGAGCAATGAATTTTGCTTGTCAGATGTCTATTGCCTGTTTTACTCTGGAGGGTCAGAACTGTGAGTCTCTCCTGTCTTGATTCCCCTTTCTGTATCGGTATTGTTTGCTCATGTCTCTTATTTCCTTTCACAAAGAACTGTGAGGTCTCCTCTTTCCTGCATGTATGGCCAGATAGAAAGATTCTTCTTAAAAAAAAACAAACAAACAAACAAACAAAACCAAAAACAAAACCCCAACAGCAACACAAAAAGAACTTCACCACACTGAAGAAACAAGGACTGTAGCACTGCAGGACAGGGTAACATTTTATGCCCTGAAGCATTGAGAACAAATACCTCAAAATGCAAGTTCCCTGATGTTCGATAACTAAAGAACCCATGGGTGGGGATGTAGATAATGTGCTAATAGCACGCCCAGCATTTAATTATTTATACAGCCTATAAATCGCAATGGTCCATTTATACTCATTATAATCCTCCTTTGGCTTCTCCTTCTGTTGAGATCAAGCACTTGAGGTGCTCGGGAGCTTTCCTGTACAGTGCCATGAGATGTAGACTCAATTTCCTCTGCTATACATACTCTGTGAGCTGGAAATTAGTGGAAATTCTGGAATAAAACAAACGAAGAAAAAATAGGAGTGAGATGGAGAGCAGGGAAGTGCTCACAAATACTCCTGTGCACAAGCCACAATTTGTGTGTGTGTGTGTGTGTGTGTATAGGACCTTCTGTCAGTATTTTCTGTTATTGCTTAGGAGCTTGGCATTTGCTAGTTGTGTACTACTGCGAAAAGTGAATTGGTCACTCGGCTGTCATTTCAGTTTGCTTTGTGAGCTGTGTGTTGCATTTGTGTGTTTTGTTTTCTTTTTTCTTGGTTAGTTATAAGAATTGTGTGAGATACTGTACTGATTGCTCAATTATTTTCACTGTCTTCTGATAATATGCAGTGCAAAATCTGTTTTCTGAATAAATTCAAGCACCATTTTTAATAGGAAAAATATTCCGTATTTTATTTTATTATTAAAGACAGTTCGGGAAGGGAGAAAAGCGTAAATACTTTAGTTGATTTATTTTGAAGAACCTGTGTAGCTCTAGGCCTTTATTAATTTTTTTCAGGCTATTTGTATATATTTTAATAAGGTTGCCAATAGCCACACTGCCTGAACACTTCTGCAAGCCCTGACGTAGGCAGATTTTTACTGTTTTCAATAGTGGAAATTGGCTTCATTGGAGAAACAGTCAGCAATAAACAAAAACCACAGAAATCTTCACTAAAGGAAGTGATGCAGGAATTTGTTTCCTGAAGTTTTGTTAATGAGCCCAACTTCTTTTCTCTGAAATGCAGAATTGCTTTTGCTCAACATATCAGAAAATGCCATCAGAGATCATGCAGCACTTCTGAAGCAATGTTACCTTTTTGTTTTCACGATTCGGAGGTTTTTTTTGTTCTTGTTATTCTTTCTGCAAACTATTGCATCCAATTTTATGTTTGCTGGATTTTCACTAAATTTTAAAAATTGTTTTAGCATATTTTACTTTTTTAGTTCCAGTTTGTGATGGAAGTTTATTTTAGCATTGTATTTTGGTGATGTGTATACACTGATCATTGCTACTTCGCTTAGCTACTTGGCATAGAAGAGGAGTTTAAGTGTCATGAAATGTTTACTTGATTTTTGTGGAAAATAGAAAGGGGAAAATACTACATCCTCTTGCAAGGAGAACCATAGATTGCCTTTCCTTACTTTTCTGGTGTTTCATCTTATTTCATAACATTCTTCATGGGCTGCATGTTCCACCTTTCTGCTCATGCTAAAGGGTAGTTTGGGAGAAGACACAAAGGTGTCAGTTCTGGTTTCTCTTTCCAGAGAAACCAGGGCCTCATTTTTGTGTTAGATGGGAATAAAGTACTTCATAGGATTGCTGCCAAACATATTAGTTTTCTGTGTTTTAGCTTTCATGCCTTTCATCACAAGAGGCATTGTGCAAGTGTAGAGAATTCAATGGGTAAGAACAAATAGGTGCCAGTTTCAGTTTTGCGATCCGTATCTCTTTCCTATGAACTGTATAGGGAGGGCATTTTTCTTCTGTCGGGTTTAGGGAATTTGCTAGATTAGACTGATCAGCATTTCCTTATCTTTCTAGACGACTGTTGAAGTTACTAGATTAAGACTTTAAGACATATTTACTCATACAGTCTAGCTCCTTTGTGTTGGCTGAGTGAAACAAGTGGGTCTGAATATATCGCCTCTGCTTCTCCTTCATGTTTGCTCCTATCTTTTGTTAATCTCAGGGGTTTGAGACTACTGTTAAGAGCACCCCTTATTCCAAGGCTGGCTTCATGGCTGGCTGGAGCCTGAGCAAGCAAAAGTGAGAGGGACAGCAGCAATTTTGAAAGCATCAATACACAAACTTCTCAAGGTGGTGCTATCAGTGTCAAGCACTGGAGCCTGAATTTTAGGTTCCACGTATATCAGCACTTGCAAACTGCTGGTCTGTCTCTCAAGTGCTACATACATTGCCTTGGGTGCAAAGCAGACTAAGGCTTTGTTTGGAAGCTGGTGCTGTTTAGCAGGAGAGAATAAAATCAGAGAATCATAAAATGGTTAGAGTTGGCAGGTACCTCAAAAATTATCTAGTTCCAACCCCCTTGCCAGGGGCAGGGACCGTCCTACTGGACAGGTTGCTCAAAGCCCCATCCAACCTGGCCTTGAACACTTCCAGGGACAGGGCATCCACAACTTCTCAGGGCAACCTGTTCCAGTGTCTCACCACTCTCAGAGTAAAGGCGATGAATGATTTAACATGCAGTGTTTAGGATCAGTGGCTCCTTGTCAGTCACCAGATGTCTATCTCTGTACTAGTAACTGCAGAGCTGGTACCTGGCAGGCAGCCTTGCTGAGCTCTGACTCCCCATGCTCTGTGCGCTGGCAGTGGGTGGACCGGGTGAAGGTGTGCAGTTGCTGCGGTATCAGAGCTGGGCAGTGGTTACCTTTTCTGTAACGCTGAAGCCTTATGCCATGCTGCAGACTGGTATGTTTTGTGATGCCAGTGCTGCTAACGTGGGACACAACTGCTGGGCACACCAACAGCAGGGTTGGGAGATGTCAGAGCTGAGTCTGTAGTGAACGCCTTCATATCTTTTTACTGTGCCCTTTCTCCAGGACTTTTCTAAAGTCCCATCACACATCAAAAACTCTTCACTCTGTCTACTAATGTGCTGCATATCCTGAATAGGACATGTTGGAAGACCACTGCAAAGGTTCAACCCCCAAGTAATTATACAAACAGTAGTGAATCAAGATGTAGTATAGCAGCATCCTTTCCCCATTTACAAGTAGAAAGTGGGGCGAGTGCTTGGTTTTATTTATTCATAATTACATTTCCTTTAGATCTCTCTTCTCCTCACTGTTAATGCTACATTTCAGGTTGCACTGTGATCCATGCCCTCTGCAGCTTTTTATATTATTTTCGTTACCAGTTTTTAATTAGCTTCCTGTTTTTTCTTCTCACACAATGTTAGAAAAAAGAGAATGTTTGAGTATGATGTATTGTGCTTTCATTTCACTCTGCAGAGTAGAGGAGATGTTTTGGCATTATGTATTGTAAATGATGGACCAGAAGCAACTTTTAGCATTCTGGAGCACAGGTCAAATAATGTACAAATCCTTTTGAATATGTATGGATGGCCTACAGCTTCCTATGAAAAAACTGCTCTTGTGTAGTGTCTAAGAGTTTTTCTGTTTCATTAAGCGTTGATTCTATGTCTGTGCTGCTGCACTGAAGTGTTGTGGCTTTTTCTGGCAACGAGATGGATTTTTCACTTTTTTCAGCAGACACTGGTGTGTTTCAGGTTTTATCCCTGTTCTAAGTATGTGGAAACTCTCCTATTAGTGCCTCTAGACACTGTAGGATCACGTCCTTACTGACACATACTTCATGTAACTTTCTTGACATATGTGGTTTTGAACAGACTATAAATCAAAATAACTTTGTGTATGTTCGGTAACATTTTCAAGTTTTAAGCTGTGCAAAAACAGATGTACACTTCTGATTAACACTGCATTCCCAGTATTGCAGGCTGGGGCTGCAAAATTGCCAAATCAGTATGACTTTCATTCTGTTGTAGCACCTATCCTTATGTAATGTTTGATTCAACTCAAACAATTATGGGGTGTCGTAGTATCTCAGTACTTTATATTATTAAAGAAAAAGGTAGTAAGATATAGCAAGTTAATAAGGTAAATGGGGGATAGAAACATCAGAGAGAGAAACTTCTGTTTAAGTGTAGCTAATGTCATTGTTTCCCCTAGAATTGGTCTCTATGCAAGAACGGCGCAGCAGGATTTCATGATATATGAAAACCTTCTACTGGGGTCAAGAAAGAGTTGTGATCATCTGTATCAGCTGGTCATAGCCTAACTGATGGAGTGAACTATGGCCACAGCTACTTTTATTCACGCCTCTGTTGCCCCTTGAGTCTAGTATCATGATTAAATCTGCCAAACACTGCCTTTGCAGTATTAGTCAAGATGTCAGCTGCTGTAGCCACTACCAGGCAATGTGTCTAGATTTTGTGCCTATTCGTATATCTTAAAAAGTTCATTTTCATAAACTATAAGGGAAACAAGATGAGTTTCTGTCCGTGTGGTGTTGGAGACAGGAGTTGTATTGCACTAGTGTTCAGAAGCCTCAGAACTTCTTACAAAAAAAAAAAAAAAAAAGAAAAAAGCTGACTTTAGAACGAGAGAGTTCCTTTGAAAAATAATAGGGACCTGGACAGGCTTGAGAGGCGGGCCTGTGCAAACCTCGTGAAGTTCAACAAGGCCAAGTGCAAGGTCCTGCACCTGGGTCATGGCAATCCCAAGCACAGACACAGGCTGGGCAGAGAATGGATTGAGAACAGCCCTGAGGAGAAGGACTTGGGGGTGTTGGTGGATGAGAAGTTCAATGTGAGCTGTCAATGTACGCTCGCAGCCCAGAAAGCCAACTGTATCCTGGGCCACATCAAAAGAAGCATGGCCAGCAGGTCAAGGGAGGTGGTTCTGCCCTTCTACTCCACTCTTGTGAGACCCCATCTGGAGTACTGCATCCAGCTTTGGAGTCCTCAGCACAAGAAGGACATGGACCTGTTTGGAGTGGGTCCAGAGGAGCCCCACGAAGATGATCAGAGCGCTGGAGCACCTCTCCTATGAAGGCAGGCTGAGAGAGTTGGGGCTGTTCAGCCTGGAGGGAGACTTTATAGCAGCCTTCCAGTATCTGAGGGGTGCCTACAAGACAGCTGGAGAGGGACTTTCTGCAAGTGATAGGATGAAGGGTAATGGCTTCAAACTGGAAGAGGGTAGATTTAGGCTAGATATTAGGAGGAGATTTTTCACAATGAAGGTGGTGAGGCACTGGAACAGGTTGCCCAGAGAAGTTGTACATGCCCCATCCCTGGAAGTGTTCAAGGCCAGGCAGGATGTGTCTTTGAGCAACCTGGTCTAGTGGGAGGTGTCCCCGCCCATGGCAGGGGGGTTGGAACTTGATGATCTTTAAGGTCCCTTCCAACTCTAATCATTCTATGATTCTATAACTATAAAAGAGCTACATCAGGAGCCTCACCAACTATAAAGAGCAGGAGGTGTTGTCTTTTCTGCCTTATTTTTTTTTTTTCTGCCTTAATCTTTTCTCTTCCATTCCACACACTTGAATGAGCACAGTTTGGTTTCATTTTCTTTTAATGGAAAACAAAGAAGTAATGGTCTGTACCTTTCCAGGAACAGACTTCTTTGGGTTTAATGCAGTAGAGAATTACAGGTTTATAAAGCGATGCTGGTAAGTCTGGGAAAAGAAAGGCTTTGGAGGAGGAAATAATTTCTGTGACTATGAGAACAACTTGCTGATTGCGAACAACAATTATTTTTACTTTGTAAGTTCCGCTTGGTCATTGCTGAAGTAAAGGTCCCTCAATATCAGTACACCTTGTAGTGGACTCGAAAGGTAGGAGTTTGTAATGTTCAGAACTAAGTTCTTTGTGATACCTTTGTACCTTCATTTAAGATGGCAAGTTTGCTCATATTAGCAATTCCCATGTGATTAATTACATTCCTTAAGATTTGGCAAGTAGCAGGATAAAACATTTGTTTCCATCATTCATTTTCTGTTTGTGTTTTTCCTCTGTTTGAAGGATATAATGGTTATATTCTGCTGAAAAACATAAAATTTGCCATTCAAGACTTAATCTTCTCCATTATTAGAAATCGCTTGACTAACATTTGTGTTCACAGCCGAAAAGAAAACTTAAAACCAACCAACCAACCAAATCCCACAGTCCTACTGTTGATGAGTTATTTGGGTCCAGGAGATACAATTGGCTGCATGAAGTGGATATGGATATTCCCAGCAGGTTATTTGGATGCCTTATTATTCAAGGGTTAGCTGTTGATAGTAGCATTTAGTATCATCCCGCGCTCTGTTTCTCCACATACTAGGTTTAATTCATCTGTGGACTAAATGCACTGAACTAGTAGAGTAACAGCAACATCCAGTTTGCCTTAGACAGTCCAGTTCATTACAACCAAGGATGAGTTCTCTCCTTCTCATTCTTTTACAAGTACTTTACTTGTGAATTCAGCAGAGCATCTTACAGAGTAATGTGGGTTTTTTAGGTCATCTGAATGGATAAATTAGGGATGGAGGGAAGCTGCACAGGATCAAGTCCTAAGCTAATATATCCTTCTTGATGCCCCATGTTGCTTATAACATTTCATTTTTTTACCTTATTTCTTTTACCACGGAATGGTCCCCTTTTCCTATTACTTCCTATCTGTGTGCAGAAGAATGATTAGCAATAGTTTTAATGGTCCTCAAAGCATCATATCTTAAAGCAAGCTCAGCTGGACTTTTCCCACTGCCTCTTGCTCACATCTTCCAGAGGACTTGAGTTTGAATCTTTTATCTCAGTCAATTACTGTGAATTTATGAAGTTGAAAAATAAAGTTCCAGTTTTGACCTTTCACTCCCTAATTTTGGAAGTTGGATTTTACAATAACTAGTCAAGAGGAGTGAGGGACTAGGAATTTTCCTTCTCTGTAGCTTTCAGTTCCCTTTCTTTTCCAGAGGAAAACACAAGAAAAAAAAGTGTTCTATAGTCAAGCAAATACATCTAAAAACAGCAGCCCTTGCTGTCTCAGCCCTTGTTGCCTATGGAAAAAGAGATTTGTGTATCAAATGAAATAAAATAGTCATAAAGTGGTAGTGAATTCCAGCTCCTGTGTTTCCTAAGGGCCCAGTGACTCGGATTTTAGGACATGTTCATGATTTTGGCATCAAACTATTGCATTTGCAAATGAGTTTATAACCAGCAGCCTTATATATAGGTTTCTCTTCATACTGGTTTGAAGCATGGGAGTAACTGGCAATTCATCCCTGAGCTGGCACTGTGCCCTCGCCTGGTGCTGACCACTATCTTCTGTCTGTGAATGGAGCTGACAGGATCAGAAATTCTCTTACCCTTTTCGGATGGATTCTTTTTATGTCTGTCTCTCCTCAAATCTTTATGCTGATATTAATTATGGATGCTCTAGAATTTTCCTCACAAAGACATGTTTTTCTACCCAGTGTAATTAATATATGCCTTGTCCTTCACCTTAAAGAATGCAGACCCAGCCTGTTTTAAGCTCAAAGTAGCTGAACAGGTAGGGGGATAACATGCAAAGATGTCTCTATTGATGACTTTCGGCAGAAATCCAGAAAATGCCTGTCTTGGGATAATGTCAACATCTGGAGAGAATTAAACCTGATTTCTGGTTATCACAGAAATTCCTCTAGAATTTTTGCAGAATAGCCTTTTGTCCTGGTTTCAGTTGGGATACAGTTAATTTTCTTCATAGTAGCTGCTGTGTTTTGGATTTCATATGAGAATAATGTTGATAACACATACTGTTTTAGTTGTCGCTAAGTAATGTTTATAGAAAGTCAAGGACTTTTTCAGCTTCCCATAGAAGCTGAGAGGGAACATAGACAGAACAAGCTGGCCAAAGGAATATTCCATACCATAGATGTCATGTTCAGTATATAAATGGAGGTTGGCCGAGGCCAGGGATCCACAATTGCTGCTTGAGACAGGCTGGGCAACCAGTCATCAAGTGGTGACAGCAATTTGTGTTGCATCACTTTATTTTGTATATTCTTTTACCGATTTTATTATTATTTTTCTCTTCCGTTACTGTTCTATTAAACTGTCCTTATCTCAACCCACAAGTTTGGGGGCGGGTGGGGGGGTGGGTGTTCTCTCTTTTTTTCTCCCTCTTCTCCCTACCCTACTGGGGGGAGGGGTAGAGTGAGTGAATGGCTGCGTGGTCCTAGTTGTCGTCTGCGGTTAAACCACGACACCCTTGCGGAGCAAGGAGAGAATTATGTTTTCAACTTTACTGTTTTTACCAGGACCCCGTAGTCATAACACTATCATAGCTTAAAACAAGACATTGGAAGGAACCTTTTAGAAACTGAAGTTATTCTTCTGCTTTTTCAGACAAGGATGCCAGCTAATCTTTTTCCAAAAATTTATCAAGCTTGAGCTTGACAGTCATTTGCTTACTTAGTTGTTTGTCCACACCAGTGCTATTGGAAAACTATTCTAAAATCTTATTTACCATCTTCACTGACATGATTTTGAACATTATCTGTACTCTTCACTTTAATTTCTTTAGTGTTCATTGTTAATTTATAATACTAACCTATGAAATTTATTAAAATTTGAAGATATGCTAAATCATTTGGAGAGAAACTTGTGCCTTAAGTATCCTAAATATAGAGAGATCAAGATATTTTAAAGTATCTTCTCGGACATTTTTTGCCTGCTGTTTTGCTTGATTTAAAATGTCTTGGTTGCTTCTTTTCATTACTAATGCATTCTAAAAGCTGTATGTTTGTTTCAGATCCTTTTCCTCTGATGTGACAGCTAGGGGGGTACAGAAATGTTACTTGTAGTGAAGGGACTCTTTATCCAAATTTTTAAAGCACCCTGGTTTTGTCATGGAAACCCATGGGTTTCCATGTTTGAAAAATTCAGTAGAGGAATACACAAAGGAAGGCAAACAAGTTTTTCACCTCCGGACAAAGGCAGGAAAGACACCATGAGTCTCCTCACCAAGAGCTGAAAAGAAAACTAGCATTGAGATGCAACAGCTATGTATCTTTGCAAGACCGCTGAGTACAGGTATGTCACTGGGCACCCATATGAAAAGAGCAGCAGGTACATGCCATTGGTTACCTCCCCTTACCTAAGCTCTCTGAGTCCTCTGAACTGGTAGCAGGAAAGCAAACGTTCTTGAAATAGTCTTATGTGACTATGAAGTAATTCAAAACTTTCTGGTAAGCCCTTGTACAGTTTAGTATGAAGCAGTTTTAAGTTCCTCGGAGACAGGAGAGAAAAAAAACGTTTGCGAGTTAAATCGGGCTGTGCTGGTGGCTGCTGCTGTGAACATGAGTCCTTGCTCTGCCTAAGTGGCGTAGTCCCTAGGCTCTTGTGCAATTATCTGCTCTTCTCCCACCCTCTAAGAGCAGGTTGACCCACCGTAGTCCATTTGACTTGTCTGTGCTCCCCATGGTGTGCAAGCACAGTAGAGTTTAGCTGGTATGGTTTGTAAATAATCAAGAGCATTTATAGAGGAAAAGGTCTGTAGCGATGGGAGTTCCTGAGGGTTCAATTGCAATGCAAGTCAGGATTCACGGCTTCAGGAGGGCAGATCGGAGGGGTGTGTTTGCTAATATTGAATTGCAGGAGGGTTCTGACACTGCGTGCTCTCTTCTTTCACTTACAAAACTGTACAGACATTGCCAAGAAGTATATTTTGGGTTCTTTTTCAAGTGAGGAAAGTCGTTCTAATTCTCTGTGGAAGTGTCATCTTTGATACGGAGGTCTGTATTAGTTGCAATCTCCACTTCTGTATTATGTTGTTTCTTACTTCCATCAAGTTCTCTTTGCCACTTTCCAACCACAACTGTTAGTCTTAATGTAAAAAAACTATAAAGCAAAAAAAATATCCCACATTAAAAAAAAAGTGGTCTAACATATATGCCTAAAGTACTGGGAATGGAAATGAGGAAGCAGAAATTAGACAAAAGCTCGGAAGTGTGTCGCATGGCTCTACGGTGAATAAAGGCAGCTTTACAGTGGAGAAAGCAACAATTCTTTATTAGTGCATGTAGCATGTCTAATAGTGCTAATGACAGTGTCTATATCCTGCTGGGTTTTACCGTATTAATATTGGCATGCTAACAGTTCTGGGATCCAAAATAGTGAGTGTTGTTAATGTGCTACATCCAGCCTGTAAGTAAACAGTAAATAGTAAATCTCCATGGTTCCTGCTCTCACAAACATGCCATATGAGCACTTAATCCTATTATTTTTAAATATAATCTGGAGGCTGCATTAGATACTCATAGTATTGACATTTCCCTTTTAAAATTTATTATGTGGGGACAAAATTCTTTTATGTGGGGAAATAATGCTTTTGGTCTTTTTTCAAATCTTTGAATAGCAAAGAAATGACTTTTCATGTATGTCATTTCTACCTGTCATTTCAACCCTCTGTCTCTCCTCATCCAGCAGCCACTTTATCATTTCATTATAGTCTTGCTGTAGCAATGCTATATTTGAGGTTGCGATGGCATTTTCATCGGCAACCTTATATTCTCTGTCATTTACAACTTCCCCAGAACAATACCTTTCAAGCTGAAATCTCCGTATTTGCTTTCTGCCAAGGAGTAGGGTTCTGCATAGGTGAGAAACCTGTTTTTCTTAAAAATAGCAATGGTAATTTCTTTGAGTGTTGGTTGTGGTTTTTTCCATTCCCGTGAAAGGGTTTGACTAACTTGGAAAATGTCAGAATTGTAATTCTGAAGAAAGATTAATGCCTTTCCTTTCTGTTGATACATTTTAAAATTGGAGACAGATCTTACCTGGTGCTGCGCAGCCATACACACGTAGAGGAATGAAGAAGGAGTTCCTTTGCACTGTCTCTGGAATACCTTTTCGTATTGGGGTTTTGCATGTATGTGGAAGTTGCTTCAGCTGCTGAGCTAGAAGAGGCTAGGAGTAAAAGTACATAGGGAGCCCTGTCCCCGTATGTGCTTGCTATCTTCTTCTCTGGGGTGGAGCATGCCTTTCTTAAATTGGGGGATATATACAAAAGATCGTCTAGTTCTCTGTAGGTTATTTTCTTTAACTTTTGAAATCTTCATTTAACAGGACAGCTAAGTAAAAGCTTAGTGTAGGGACTGTACCTAAGTGCTTTGCTGAATGAGGTCTTAGTATCTACTAAAGCCTGGCAATTTTTTTCCTTTTACAAACAAGTTTGTCATTGAATAAATAGAAGGAGGTAAGGGGCAGAAGGAGAAGGGTAAAATAGTTTGAACTAACTGAATTTCAGATCAAAGAACTTCACACAGCACAATTACGTATTTACAGATCTGCCTTGTCTTGGTACTTTAAAAGTGCTATGGCTGGTCCTTAGATGCTAGGCTGTACCACTCATTTTTTATCTGCTGGGATGTTGATGCTTGAGAGGTGCGGGCTGCTACAAGTCAAAGGCAAGAGCAGAGGAGCGTTTGATAGAATAAGACTGTGGTTTGAGCATCTCTGGTTTCTATTAGTTACAAAAGAAAAGCAACGTCTGGTCTAGACAGTACTTGGATAAGAAATCTGTAAGGCTTAAAAAGGAGTCTGTTCATATACGTAGCTTTTTTTCCTACTCCCTTGTTTACAGGTCTGAGACAGATCTCTTGCCAGGGAAAAATAAAAAAAAAAGCACATTTATCTTGGTTCAATAGGTTCCTTCATTGCTTTTGGATTCATGGGTCGTGGTTCAATTTCTTGGTGGAATAGATTCTTTACAAACAAGAATAATCCTTCATTTGATTTTATTTTCTTGGTTACTTTTCAGAATGTTTCTCTGTCTACATCACACTTTGCCTTTTTCATCTTTTCTGGATTGAACATTTCTAAGTATTATAGGTTCTCATTATGGTTATGCTTGAGTTGGCATTGTAATTCTGAATCTGTAGTTTCTGTGGCTTCAACCAATCCAGAACAAACGCTTTGATGTCCTGGAATTTTATTATTATTCTCAGCAAAAAGGTGAATGTGTGTTTTCTATTTTTATTTATTTTTAAGACGTTGGAAGAGTGTTTTCTCTTCAGTGAAAGCAGAATTCCTAATTTTGTCTTGCAAATGCTAATATACCATACAATAGATATTTTGTTCTGCAATGACAATGATTTAAACAAATCACCAATCTGGCTGATGTCACAAGCGCAGCTTTATTCTCCCTTGATTTTAGACATCAACTTTCAAGCTTGAAAGGTACAGAACATGAAAGGGAAAAAAACCCATGGAAAAAGTCTTGTGTGTTACTTAAAACCTGAGGTTTGCAGTATTATTTTGGCATTGGAAGTGGGACCAAGAGAGGATAGCTAGAGAGTCTGGTAACATGTAAGAGAGAAGCAAGTGGTGCTTAAACAATTTCTAAGTTGATCACTGTTTGCTTAAGATTTTACGAGAGTTTATTTTCTTACAGATTTTAGGGAATTAAATAGAATAGATTTTTACAAGGAATTGTTCATATAAGAATTTTTGGAGCACCGTTAGGCTTATGTAAGAAGAGGTGTTTATACCCGTTGAGACATTTACAACACACAGATCCTGGAGACGCCCAGTTAGGACCATTTAATGTGAAATGAGAGTTGATTCATTGTCCCATGGAGTTTGTCATGAAAACACTGAAAACAGGCAGGGGAGGTGAGAAAAGAAACATGATCCGCCTGTGCAAATGGGAAATTGAAGCACTGAAAAATTACCTTCTTGGCTATAGTATCAAAGAAAGTAAACAAAGCTTCAGAATGAGATCGTCAAAGCCCTATTCCCATTTCTTAACCACCAGACTTTCTACTGTACAATCAGATGCAAGATTGGATTGACCTTTCATAGTAAGAATTTAAATAAATCTGCAGTAACCTTGGATGTATTTTTTGCATGTATGTGGAGATACGTGTCAGTTACACAGAACTGGAAGAATCTGGAAGATTTTAGTCTAAGAATTTCTCTGCAAAACTGGAAATACAGCATAATGTTTAAAATTTAATATGATATAAACATGACTGTGGCTGCCTACTTCCATTGTCTAAATTGAGGGGAAAAATGATAAATAATCAACTAGCAGCAAGTAAATGGTAAAACATAATTTAATCTTAATAGTTTTTCTATTTTGATAAAGTAGTGTGATGGTTGTAGCAGAAAGCAATTTTAAAAATACAGGTTTCATATCATGACAGTTTTATAGTTAAATTGTTTTGTGGTTTGGAAATGTGTAATAAAAATATTGCATTACAAATAAAACCCTAATGTCATAAGTGAGCTTCAGCCCATCAGGCACCGTAGCGGTAAAAGAGTTTGATATCCTGCCCTCATCTGTAGTACACAATTAGAGCAGGTAACTAACCACCAACAGAGGCTCGCAGCACGAGAGCAGCTTAGCTACCAATCAAAGAAGTCATTTTGAAAATATATATAGTTATTCAGAGTTTATGCCAGCAATTAAACAAAAATGATTGATTGTTTTTTGGACAAATGACCTCAGATTACAAAAAGAGGAAAGAAAATGGCTAGTCAAAGCTGCTGTTTCAGAGGAGGATGTTAAACCAGTACAAAATGTTAATGTTATGCTGTGTTTTGTTTTTTTCTTAATTATGGAATACTCAGAAACTGAAATGCCCAGCGCATGGGCAGGTCCTGAAAGCAGGGTGCAATTAGTATTTTTTCATGCCAAGATAAGAACTTCCAGTGTAGCTTACCAACTTTTTTACTTTGTGACTGAGAGATCTCCAAATCAACATCCCATCTTGAATTTACCATTGTGCCAGCACAAAAAAAAAACAACCAAACATGTGTTTTAAATGCTGATTTATAAATAAGTTTTTTGGAGTCCATTTCTATTGTGGTTCCTGTTACTTCATCTCTCTTTCCTTGTGCAAAACTTGTCAGTGAGTTTTGCCTGTTGGTGATGTTGAATTTTCATGTAGGAGTGTTGTACCGGTTGATTACAGGGTGAAGGACTGTGGCTGCTCAACTCTCATTGCTTTTAAGTTGGGAATGGGGTTTCCGATAGATGGTCTGTTGTGGGAGCCAACTGCTGAGTGGCCTATTGTACAATTAACTGCAAGAATTGAGAGCCCAAATTATAGGGCAAGCTATGACTTGAAAACATGCCTTGACATTTCCGGTGCCGCTCACCACTGCATTGTCACCTACAGCTTTAGGAAATGCTTGTGATGGCACAAGGTTTAAAACAGCAGAGAAATAGCAGTTTCTTGCCTTTCCCCACGCAGAGAAGGTGATTCAGAGGACTTAGGGGGATGTGTTTAAAGAGAGGTATGAGACGGTGGTTCCTTCCTGCTGTGCCAGCTGTGCATCGCGTAACCTGACTACACAGGCTTCTGAGAATGTGATGTATGGCCGTCCCTGCGGACATCTCCGGAAGCTGGCTGCAGGCCTGCCTTTCTCCCTTCATCAGCAATTAGGAGAGCGCACCTCTGGCCACGTCTTAATGCTATTTCTGTGCCATTGTTACAGCATGAAGTTACTTAAGGTTGATTACTGTGCTGAGTGAAGCTGTAGCTAGTTCCCTAAACCCAGCTTCTGCCGTAGGATATATATTGCAACATTAAAACATCAAACAGTTTGGTGTTCTGTGAGCTATTTGCTGGAGTAAAAGACTTTAAAAAAAAAAAAAAGTGTTGAGTTTTCATATTGCGTAGCAATTTTCTTGCTCCGTACTTTAGTACCCAGAGGGTGGGAAGTGGTGTCTGAGGTACTCTGCGGTAGTAAGCAGAGATTTCCCTAAGTCTATCCGAGTTTTCTCTGCTTACCCTACAAGACAAATAAAGAGAAGCTGTAGGAATGCAAGCCAAGTAGATGAAGTGGTTTGTTGTACATGCAAGCTTTGTGATGTAATGATGCATGAGTCATGCAAGACTTGGTAGCCTAGGTTTCATTTCCACTTGAACTGTAGAAAGTGGCCATGTGGAATGACAGGCTTACATAAACCATTTGCAAACCAGTCTTGAGTTACCTGGTACCTGTCCCTGCTGCTTCAGCTACAAAGCAATTCAGTAACTACAAGGCATGGCTGTTAACAAGACAAAATAATCCAGTGTGTTACAGTGGTAAGAGAAGAAACCAACACAAGTTGGTTTGTTCTGCTGATGGCCTGTGGAGTTGTATTTTGGCTGTAGCATCCCCTCTCTCCCCTTTCTTGTGGTGTTACCTTATGAATCAAGACCATTTTTGCACGGTTTTATCAGATATCAATTTGATTGCATTTTTCTTGTACATATTATTGTCTTTTTGGTGAAAAGTACAGTTAGAGAATCTCCAAGAAAATCTGATTGATTACTAGACCAACCCACTTAAGAGAGAAAAAGGGAGCGAGAGCAAAAAAAGTTTCATAGGAAAGAACATGAAGGTAAGATCTGGGACTCTGGGGGTCCAGATTCTGTTCCTGCCTCAGGCATCGACTCCCTTGGGCAACTTGCTTTGGTCGAGTCAGCATTATACCTCTGGGTCTTCATTTCTCAGCTTCTGTAATGGTGAAAGTCACAAATCCCTTCTGACAGGAAAAATACGAGGATTTATTGATTGTGAGTACTGTAAAGAACTGAAATACTATGCTCCCGAGTGTAATAAAAACATAGATAGAAATAAATTAGATATGGTCCTAACAACACATGAATCTTTGTTGCTAGCTTTAGAGTATGGGCTTGGGCAAGGCATCTAATCTCTCAGAGCCTGAGTCTTCTCACCTGCAAAATGAAGGTGAAAATTCATACGTCTATTGTGGACTTAGTTAAAATCTGTTGATGAATTTAAGAAAATAGTTTTGCACCCACAGTACAGTATTTTTGTGCTCTGAGAAACTACTACGTTGTATTCTTCTTCATTTTAGCCATGTTTTTACTTATTTAATGAAATTCCATAGAGTTTGAAAAAAGAATGTTTTTAGTAGACACCCTTCTTCAATGAATTGGAAAACAGAACATGGCATCTACAGCAAATAAATGATTTATCATTTAATAACAAATGACTAATAAATGCATGTCATTTAATAATATACACATGTATATTACATGTATATGTATAGTTAAGTTGTTCGTTTTGTAAGCTTCTTAAACAGAAGGGCCCTCATTCAGGAGAGCACAGCAGGAAGTTTGTTTCTTATTGGGCATAGAAGTTAGAAACAAGCTGAAGATGAATGAATATATGAGTAAACAACTGCAATTTCAGTAAATTTGGATCAGATCCTTAAGTCCGTTCATGGCCTGGGCAGTTTCCCAGGTGGAGTCCTAAAAAGCAGGAACAGAACAAAATAAAATACATGATTTTGTTAGGGTTCCATGAGTGTTGGTTTGCCAATGGTTGGGCTGTGACTGTCTGGCTTTCCAGTTGGTTGAGGTGGGGATATAATATATTCCCCAAAAGGTTTTCTTCTTTTGGGTTGTGGCTCTCTCTAAGAGGATAGAAATGGAAATTGGTTTAGGTCACCTTCCTTTTGCAGGTAGTTCCTTACGTTATGTGCTCCACTGCCATTACCTGTCCTGTTTCAAAAGCAAGTGAAAAGGATGCCACATTTTCTGTGGGGAGGTTGGTTTTTTAGTCTCATTGATCTTGCTGTTAGGAAATGGTTCCTGGTACTTAACCTACATTTTCCTGTGCTGAATTCTATCACATTAAACTGAGTTATTACTCCAGACCATACTAAATAATTACTTTTCTCTGCCCCCACTTTGTGCTGTTATATTTGAATTTGAATTACAGATTGTTTTGAATACAAATAACTGTAAAATGATGAGGTTATTAAACAACTAGGCATCCAGTAGGAGAAAATAATGAAAGCAGAAACATTTCTAAAGCCTTCTGTGTTATTAGGTGCAATGACACAGGGAGAGTGTAATGGGAAACCAAGCTGGAGCTTTCTAATACACCTCAACAGTCTAAAATAAAGATCCTTGAAGCAGAAGGGGGTTAATGTAACTGGAAATTGTTGGTCTTCATCCTTCTCCTTTCTTTGCTTGAATAGTACCTATCATACATCTTTGTTACATCTGAAACTTTCTGCTTTTTACACCTGTTGGAAGGCAAAGCTATTGGGCTAGGAAGAATTTACCACTGAATGTAAAATATTTTCTTGTCTGCCCCAATATTTTATGCATTTGTGATTTGTCCTGTCATCTCTATAGTATAAATAATAGGACTACTGCTGCTAGTGATGTTTTGCGGGTAGCATTTTTTTCTATAGAAACAGGGTATAGGACAGTGAGTATCAGTCTATCTATACAAACAGATATTGGGCAGTGAGTCAAGGCAGGCTTTCACTGTCCCCACTGCTGTTGGCTCCCTCTGTCCCACTTGGAGAGCCGCAGATGGAAACCTCTGGTGGTACAAAGACTTTTCCTTGTTGCATGTTTGATAAAGGCTATATTGTAAACCTCTCTTCACTATGCTTTGATGTTTATAATAAGTTCAGAATGGAAAGGTGCCACCAATTCAAACTTTGTTGCAGTTAGTTCTTCTTCTGCAAGCATTTCAGTTTCCCATTAGTAAAAACTAGAAAGTAACTAAAACATAAATACAATAATGAGAAATACTGTTTCCTTTGGAAACTTTCTTCTGTGCCTCTGGCTTCCTTATATTTCTGTCTCAGGGCTGAGGATGTTGACATCATTGCTGTAAGCACCATGTTACCATTTCAAGTGGAAAGCCATAGGATCAGGTTGTTTCCCATTTTGAATGGAATGGAGTTAAGTGCCCATCACTAATAGACACAAGGAGGGAGTCTGCCTGATTTCTGACTGTGGCAGGTTATCTGCCCTCTATTACAGACTGAAATGGTGACAGTGGCTTTCAGCCTCGACTCTGAAGGGCAGAGAATTCAATGCATCCAGCTGAGTCTCCATGCTGGCCTTCCAAAAGTAGCATGTGCCTCTGCTGCTTGAAACATGGTGCGTAAAGTGTGTAAGGCTGTGAGAAATATAGCTGTTACTTCCATGCCTAAACCTAATGGCCAGGATGTGCAGAAATGCAGAAAACTCAAGGTATGAATCTTTTGCAGCTTGATTCACCCGAAGGGACCTTGGTGGAAACGGGAGAGGCTGTGGTATGGCCTCTACTCTCCGTACTCCGTACATAATTTTGAATCCTTGTTTTTGTTTGTTGTTGGTTTTTTTTTTTGTCCGTAATAATGTTCTGTCCTATGAGGAAGTGTCACCCAAATGACCTATTTCGTTCTCCATCTAACAGCTATATGATTTCAGTGTTGGCTGGAAAAGCACCAAGAGGTTAGGTCCTCTGGCAAATGTTAATGAATCAGGATTTTATTTAAACTGTACATGGGTAATTATAGCATGAGAACTGATATTGTTGATGTAGGATTCTTATTCCTGTTTCTAGTTGTCTGCTATAATAGGTTTTTTTGTAGTATGATAACGTCTAAACGTTCATAGGGAGAAAGCAGGGCTATGTTATGTTAGGTGCTGTATGTATGTCCCTGATTCTATTTAGGTGCAACCTGCACTGAAGTTCTGCAGCATTTTACCTGCAGTTAGTGTCATCCAGGGAAAGATACGTACACAAATGTAAGTTAAAGCTGTGCTGGACTGATGAGGACTCCATGGGTCTTAGTGTGGGTGAACAGACAGCTTTGGGATTCAACTTCGGTGGCTATCTGGATTTGCTTGTAAATGTTTTGTTTCTCTAAACTGTTAGTATTTCTGTTGCTAAAGTGTTAGGAGTTTGGTGTTAATTCTGTTTGTTTTAAAGCACGATTGAAATGAGTTCAGTTTAACTCTGGGTATGAAAGTTGTCACAGTGCATCAGTCTCTGTGACAGTGACACAGGAGAGGAGCACAGAGATACTTGCTCAACGACCGGCACATAATATTTGCATGGCTAACTTGTCAAAACTACTTTCTGCTACCCTGAGCCCTGAAGCACCAACC
Organism: Vanellus vanellus; assembly: GCF_965231255.1. Classification (NCBI taxonomy): domain Eukaryota; kingdom Metazoa; phylum Chordata; class Aves; order Charadriiformes; family Charadriidae; genus Vanellus; species Vanellus vanellus. The sequence goes on along the minus strand of NC_138911.1, from coordinate 18,719,936 downwards.
TGGCTCATGAGAACTGGGTTTCTGTCTTCCCACTTCAAACTTCATTGCCAAATAGCCCAAGGACAAGCAAAAAATAATTTGGGATTGCAAACAATAATTGCCGATCAGGATATAGGAATCGAAGATTTCAATTGTCCCTTTGGGAGAGCTATTGTTGTGTCCTACAGGAGCTGCAAGAACCGCACAGGCAGCTTGATGAAACCATCCATCCCTTCCTCCTTTTAACACACATTTATTTCTGCTCGTGTTTTCTGAAGTGTCCTTACAACTAATGTGGGGAGAATTTAAGTTAAGATATTTAATGGGTCTGGGAAGGTCTGCATTCAGATCTGGAGCAATCCAGATGTGGTTGATGCAGCAATGCTTTTTAGAATATTGCTTGCACAGAAGCAGTGCTCACCTTTTCGGAAAATAGAAGGCACAATAGAAAGAAGAGCTGTTCTGCTAACAGAAGAGTTTTGTCTTCACAGGAGAAGGTTTTTGCATGGTGTAGAAAAGGTGTTGTAATAGAAATAACGTAGACTAAGATGCTACTTTTTTTTTTTAAGAGGGGCCCTAAGCACACAAACTCCCATCAGCCCTGATGCTGCTCTGGAGCAGCTCCTTGTCTGTTTACAGCTGGTGCCTAGGATATGGGGAGAGGTTCCGCTGGATTTGCTAGATGGAAATAGCAAATGAGGAGCAATGAGATAGACTGAAGCTTTCTTTCTTCCCAATGCGCATATCTCACATGGTTATATGAGCTTAACATCTCTGTGTTCTCCAGGTTGTTTAAGAACATGATCTCAGACCTCCACCTGTGGAGGGACTTGATTCTAGTTCACTCCTCAAAGGGCATGTGACAGTCAAAGGAGCAGGCTTTGTGAAGGACTCAAACCCAGTCACATTTAATCAGAACAAAATAGATAGTAACTGATAGACAAAACAGTAAAAATAATTACACGCGTAACCCTTCTGTACCAAGTTAGGAAATCACGCCCCTTTTGCTTCTCTGAGATTTAGCTGCACTTCCTTTTCTGTGTCAATTGCTCTGAGTTTTTAAAAGTGACCACTGATGACTAGTTTTCTTGTTCTGAGGAAATTCCTTCCGTTTAAATGAAAGCTGTCACTCTATCCAGAGTACACATACAAACGCCACTCGTCTCTCTGGCACGAGAAATGCAAGACAGTTCATAAAATCAAATCGGAAGTTCGGTCTTGTATTAATTGCCCCAAAACTTGCCCATTCGTGTTGTGTCGTTTCATTCTGCTGACCTCAGAAGCATTGAGCGATCAAAGGTAATTGCTCACTTGAGTTGTTTCATGGCCATGGACTTGCACATGCTTCTGGGTAAACACACGCCTGGGTGTTTTGCTGGATCAGGGCCTGAATGCTTTCTGGCTTTGCTGGGATCTTGGATCTTAAAGTGCCTGTCGCTCATGAACTTTAAAATTTGCATTCGAGATGCTTAGCATTGTTTCCAGAAATGACTTCCCACCTCTGTTTTTCCCCATGTCGCTGTTTGTATACCTGCATAATTTATTTGGGCTCCTTTGCCACCCAGTTTCAGTGGCTTACATAAAGTGCCACCCAAGGCTGAAGAGCTTCTGTCTCTGAACAAGATTATTTACAACGAAAGTTAAATTGAAAACTTTTGCAAAATTATTCATCCCCTCCCCACCTTTTTGCTGCCAGCTTAGTTTATGTGTATGTGTCTTGTGTCAAGGCCTGTGATGTGGCATCGTCAAATTACATGAGGGGCTGAACTCCGCTTTCAGCTACCTGTGATGCAGGGAGGCTGCTGCGCTGGTGCTCAGAATTGCTGAGGCCCCCTGGAGAGCTTCAGTTCTCTCATCTCTTACTCCAGCGGATCTAAGGTGCTGGGCTGTGAGGTCCTCTGCGTCTGACTGATGCAAGATTCATGCTGCTGAGGGCTGGAAGGGAAAAACTGCATCTCGGTCAGATGATGTTAGAAGAGTTATGCATAAGGAGTGGGCAGAAGAAGTCCCTACCGCATACTTCAAAGGGTTTCTGCTCCGATTTGTGAATATCTTTTTGAAGGGGAAAAAAGAACAACACTGCTACCACAAACATAAATTCCCACAGTGATAATAAAGGTCCTTAAGCCCCCAGTGTATTAATTACTGTAAAGAAAAAGCAAAATATGCATTTATTTTATTTTTAATTAAATTTAGGAAAGCATACAAAAATTGCATTTTGAAGAGTTCCTTGGAATGTTATGGACTGTCCTGTGTTCGTTACTTCATCTTATATTTGTAAAACCTTTTGGGGGTTAAATCCAGCAAGCCTGAATCTGTCTTATGATATGCAAGTGAAGACAAATACAACAATTATATACACATGTATGTATATTTTATATATTTCTATATCCACAGTTTATTCATGTGTAAGAAAACAAGCAACTGAGATGTGAAAGTCAGGCTGTGAGCTTCTTTTCAATAGAAACTATATTTTTAATTTTGCACCTAGCAGATTGGCATTCTTTTAAATGCCTGGAGATCTTATGCACTGTCCATCCAGAGCAGGAGAATATGGTCCATGCCCCACTCGGGAGCTTACAGGGAAAAGGTCACTGTACTTGATGAGGATTTCTACTTTTTCTTGTCAGAGCAGGGGGAATTGGGAAAACAGTAGTTATTCTCTTAATCAAGGCTGATTCATTTGCCCGTTCTCAAAGTGGTTCAGCCAACACTGTCGTTTACCCAAAGGGGTCTTAACGGGTACAGTCCAGTGTCAAAGTTACTGGAGCCTGCAGGGACCCACTGTCCCCAGCGTCATCCCTCTGAGGCACCTTCTTAGGAGCATTGTTTCTGAGTAGGACTGCGAATGCTGCAATGTGAGTTGTCTTCCTGTTGAGTAACTCAGGCTCTTCCTGTCCATCCTGATGCCCCTGCTGCTCTGTACTGTCTTTGTGGACAGAAAATGCTGGCCAGGTTGGATTTGACACGCATACTACTCCTAAGGGAACCGACGGGGCAAGAGAATCGGGGAATTTATTAGCCTTGCTAGTTGAAGCAAAATTCAAAAGCAGATGGGAATGCATCCTGTGATATCTCAGACTTATTGCAACAACGGATGAACGCCTAATTTTGGCAATGTAGGATTCCCTGTGCTCCTTGAGCATATGGCAGAAGAGTGGAGTTTGTTTTGGATAACAAGATACAAGTTGGATTGAATAAACGTCAGTACTTGCAGTTTTCAGGAATTTTCTACAGGAAATATGGGAAAGTACTGCATATACTAAGGAAATACATCTATTTCTCTTCAATTAAATTATGTCTTGGCCTTTAAACTAGCATAGACGTATCTATGAGGTTTTGTTTTCAATTTTTTTTCTTTCTGTTTTGTTATCATGAATGAAATGTGTGTAGGACTGCAGAACATTTACTTACCATGCTTCCTGTGTTTGTTCAGAGTTATTTACTGAATGATATGCTTCCTGTGGAACAGGGAATACTGGGATGATCAACTTTTCCAAACCTGGCAATGGTAATTAATTGTGCTAGATGGCAGCGTGAGCAAGAGCGCTGTGTATGCCCGATTAATTACTTTGTGTCTATGATTGTAGTGATGACAGAAAATTACAAACCAGTAAATTCAGTAACCCACATAGGATGTTCTAACACGGCAGAGTTGTGCACGATGCAGTGGTTGGATCAGGGCATCTCTTGAGAGCCCTGGCACAGAGGCAATTTAATGAACATATCAGTGATATAAAAATACCCTTGCAGTTGCAACTGCCCCGGTATGCAAAGTGATTTTGGTTGGAAACTGCAAGAAGAAAACCTGATCTGTATTCTTTTTTGGTTGACAACATCGTCTTATAGCTCAGTGTTTTGTACAGTTTTGTGTCTTGGGCAAGGCACAGGTGACTGAGAGGAAAAAAGATTGAAAGTACTTTTAAATCCCTAACCTGGCATTGTTTTCTACTTCTTCGCAAAGTTGTAGCTTTCTATGAGAGGTCCAAAGGCCCAGACATTTCCTTAAGCCTTTCTAATTTTGAAAGCTGTGCTCAGTTGATTGGGGGAAGTTATTTTTTTTATAGAAAATCAGTTGATGGGGTCTAACTCTTTAAGATAGTCACAACTAACCAGTATCTATGTTTTGTGTATTGTGTATCCAGTACTACCTGCAAATTATTTTTAATCTCTGTGGAGTGATTAAAAATCTCTCAGAAATAATCCAGAGCTGATGCTGATGTCTCCAGTACTGCATGCTTGCCATCATACTTCAAGAGATGTCCCCAGGAATCCACTGGGGCTCTCAGGGGGGTGAAACACTAATTCATTGTAAGACCAGCAGCTTGTTTTTTTTTAGGGATAACTCTGAGTAACAAATAAATTGGAGGGAACCATAGTCTCCTCTGAAATGCTGCGCAACATTCTGTGAGGTGGTAGAGAGGCTACGTTTCTTGAGTTGGTTATGTAGGTGAATGACTCTAACCCAGTGACAAGATGGTGATACCTTTGGTTTCTGGGTCAAGTAGTCATATATATGCAGAGTGAGCAGGCAGAATCTGTCTGCATATTTGTTTTTGTGTGTGTGTATAGGTTTGTTTACAATCTGTCTCTCTAATGAATTTATATCCTTGGAAGAACTGCATCCAAATTGGATGAGACAGGATTATGTGACCTAGATGTTTTCCACTACTATATTGTGAAGTGGTCAAGAGTTGGAGGACTTGTTTTTGAGTCAAATTTGAGTCAGATGGCCCCATGACCTAGGAGAAAAGTCCATCTTTCTAGGGAGAATTTTAATCCTATTGTATGTTGTAGGGTTAAAAAAAAGCTCTCTATCTGACTTGGTTTTAGTTGATCAGACACTGTACTAGCAATATAGATTATTTTTTTCCCTGCACATCTGCTATTCTTTAGGCTTGTCAAGCAGAGCAGAAAGCAAAAATAATGGAAAAGCAGTCAAATTAGACACTTTAAAACATTCTTGTGAAAAGTCAGTGGCACTGACAAGCATGTTCTGGGCAAAAAGAAATATAAAAATATATTTCAGAAAGAATATGTTTTTCAATTTATTCTTTTAAATAATGTTGTGATCTGTTTGGCAGAAAAATGTGAGTTCAAAAATATTGTTACAAAATCTGCAGATTGGATTGTGAAAAACAATCTCGACTGAAATGTATTGTCCACCACTAGCTATAGATCTACTTCGTTGTTCCGATTTTTGAAAAGCAAATCTGTTCATTTAAAGGACTGCTTAACTCTAAGTACCACTGATTGAAATTTGGTTAAGTATATCACTGAGTTAAGCTCACATTTATTCATCAGTGGATAGGAGTCCCCTGGTCATTTTTGTTCACATCAGGTCAGAACAGGAAAAAGACTGAGAATGCTGATCTGCAATTATCCATCACCTCTGCTTCCTATTAGGGTTTCTAGGCACTGGGTCCAGAAACAGAATTTTTAATCTAATGTTTGATTCAAGTAAATGATGTGTTGATTTCACCCCCTTGTTCCTCGATCTTGCATCTCCACCTGCGAAACTCAAGTCCTTGTAGGCACTTTCTGATACTGCAGTTCCCATTCATCTTTCTTTGTCAGCATATTTGGGAGGAGGCTGGGAGGCAATAAAAAAAGAACATCCTCTTTTTAGACAAAAATAACTTTTACTCAGAAGAGATTTTAAGATATCTCTTTGAACAGCTACTGCTGAGTTGATTTTTTTCCTCTCTTTTTTTTTTTTTCTTTTTTTTTTCTTCAGCCCTTGGAACTACTCTTTTAGTTGGGAAAGTAAAATCCTGAAAAATTACTCAGTTGGCTATTTATCTCCCTGGAAAACTGAACTAGATTGTTTCTTTTTGTGTTACACTCTGCCTATTAGTTGGGTTTCATGTAGTGTACGTATGGTGAGATTTATAGATAGGTGGATTAGCCCTGTTACATGGCAGGCAGTGGAATGGATGCCCTGACTCTTTGCCAGAGGCAAATCCTTATTTCTGCCTTGGCTTAAAGAATTCTTAGTTTGAGGCAATGTATTCTGCTTCTCTTCATCAGGATCTGCAGCACCACTTTAATTTATTGGTATGATTTAGAACCTTATGTTGTTATTTCGCTTTTCTTTCAAGGGGACTCTTAAGCTGCTCTGAAAGCATCCAAAGTGTAACCAGGGCAAAGGCGCTAGTATCAGAATATAGTGGGGAAGACTGGAACTGTTAGAGGTTTGTATTTGTGGAGATTGGAAGCAAGATGGTTAGGGAGGGAAGATAGAAAAATCCAGTCTCTCGAAAGGAAGTGCATATGTGCAGCCTCCAGTTAAGAACAAGGAAAAGGGGAGTTTGTGACTCCTGAGCCATTTTTCATGCTCTTCTCTATGAAAACTGTTTTCATAGCTGCCTCTAATGCCTATTCACTGGCTTCTATTATTTAGGCACTTTTGTTCAGAAAACATTGAGCTTGGTAGATTGGCCAAGAGATGCTGAGTGCTACTCAAATCTTTTAGCTCTGTTTGCCTGAAGGGGAGGGGATTTCCTTGAATTGGACACAGAGAGATTTAGCAATGGTGCAGTATGCAGATCAAATGGAGCTCACCTAAGTTACTTTAGTTTCTGGCAGCTGTTCCTGGTGCTTGACAAGTAGGACATTGCCAGAGATTTAGGGATATTTTTTTTCTTTCATTTTTCGGATGTAAACATTATGTTAAACTGGGCTGAAATCAGAGAATTGATGGAAAATTAGGTGGTATCCAGCATAGTGAAATGATTCAAGTATGACATTGGTTTTGAGGGTAACTTCCATCAGCAAACTTGGTTAGAAGTGGAAAGCGCAAGTCTTTCTTTTTTTATTTTTTTTTAAAGGTGTTTTCATATAATACTTGCTTTCAAATGATCTTCATCGTGTGGGATTCTTTATTTTCTCAGGAAAATCAGATGGATCTGGGCTGAATTCTGGATTCTGAAATCCAGACAGGATACCTTAGTGAGAAAATGCTAAGTCTCTTCTGTGGCAATTGAGATTTGTAATGCCCAGTGATTTACTAAGTAGTATATCTTACCTTATGGGCCTTGGGTTCGTCTAGCTTGCAGTCCAGGTGTTGCCTCTGCCAGACCCTGATAAAATTCTCAGAAGTCCTGTCTGATTTCGATAGATTTTGAGACTGAGTCACTGGACTGAGACACTTCACTGCAGGGACGTCATTCCTTCCATGAGGCCAGATGCTGTTGAAGTCAGTGGAGAAGACTCGTCCTAATTCTTAAAGGTCTTTGAATATGACAGCCCATACTAAAGAGGTGGCTTAATGAAGGGAAATCCTGCATGAAAGAGCTTTTGGCCCCAAAAGTATGAGCTCCCCCATGAGTAACATGCTTTGGGGTCCATTAAGAAGCCAGCTTATGAACAACTGTGGCTACTTTCATTAGGACTGTGTCATCAATACTTCATGGTACCTGAGATTTGAGACAGTTGTCATGGACAGTTAATTAAACACTTTACCCTATCTTAGTCAATAAGAAACCATTCTGTCTACTTTAAAGAGAGCTAAAATTGGACGGACAAATGACTTAGATGCTCAGAACCCAGAGGACCTTCCCCAAACCTTTCCCCCAGACGAAGACTGTTGATAATGATATAAGGATGTCACATGCACACCATTTTTAGTGTTATAAATTGAACAAATTTGATATGAAAATCACTGGGAGGAAATAGGGAAACCCATTATACTGTAGATAGTCTTTGGATGTTTCTTTGCTGCTCTTCTGCAAACTTGCGTAAACCTGATTGGAGTGATTTGAGTTATTCATGCTTTACACTGCTGTAATTCATAGCATATTTTGGCCCTTATTGCCTCATGTTTGATTGCAGCTCTTGTGAAAATCATGCTACCCTGGTTAGGGGTAAATGGCTTTAAGAGTTTTGTTTGCAAGTTGAGATGGGATGTGTGTGTAGCCGTAGAACCTCCTTCAACATGTCAGAAGTGATGAAATCTTGTTTTTAAATTTGGTGATAGTTGGTCTTAGCGTGATGTGTGGCTGTCATAGAGGAACGTGAACCTGTGTGTAGTAGAGTAATTTTTGTTTGTATAATCTGATTGGTTTAGATTTGCATAATCTTTTCTGTGCGTGCATGCATTCCGTACCCTTCACAGAAATCTTAGAGCTTGACTGTCTCCAGTAAAGGGATCCCAGTAATTAATTGGTAATGGCTTTCTGCTTTGTAGACTGAAATGTATTTCTTTGGGATTTTTTTAAATTCAAAATAACCTTAAAATTAATCTGTAGACTGAGCAGTAAGAAGTATAGGTCTAAAAGTGGATTTCCCATTCTGTAAGCGAACGGAATGTATGCACCTTTTAGCCCCTTGGCTTTCTCAGTTGGCTAAAATATTTGGCGTAGTTTCCTTCCACTCAGGAGATGAGTTATCAACTTGTCAAGCAGTGTGATGGTACTGTCAGTGTTCTCAATTGCTTACAAAGGGTGATTGTAGTCCTCCCTTGTTCGTACTGATTTAATTTATAGGTAATTCCACTAATCTCAATTAGCCTTCTTGTTGTTTACATACTTTTAACTGAGACCAGGTTATCTATTTTTTCAGTTGCATTTATTTTATTTACTTGAACTCCTTTATTTTACTGCCGTCAGTGTCACCAGCATAAATATGCAGGTTATGAAGGCTGATAGATCCTTCAATACATAGCTGGAAAGTCTGGTATGCTATTTGGAATGGAATTGCTTGCTGATTTCCTAATATGATGGGGAAGTGCTTCTAATACGTAAAAGAGGAATACATGGTAAAGGACAAATGGTAAGAACATTTACTGTCATAGTAACTTGCAGAACTTGGTTATGGTTTATATAGCTAGGGAATTCAGAGCTGTGTCTGAAGGATAGCGGAAGAAGACGTGCTTCTGTCTCTCACCGGTACATGCCAATACATGCTAGCCAGCACTAACTAGCCTTTTTATGAAATACATGTTTATTTGTAAGAAACAACTTTGAAAAGAAATCACTAAAGCAAACAATCCATCAATTTAAGCGATTACAAATGGCATATGTATGATTAGAACTGACTTAGCCTGTTTAGTCTAGCTGTACCTCTGTGATTTTGAAAGGGAAGAAGGATAACTTGCTTAAGTGAAGGTATAAATTTTGCAAGAAGAGACCCCTGTGTTTACTCAGTTTGACCCACTCTAGCGTTAAGGGGCATGATGCGCTCTGGAGAGTGTGGCATGTTATGTAAAGACTGAAATATGAATTTGGGGTGGACGTGTTACAAGTGTGGACTGGTCAGTGAGAATTCACAGGTTCTGTACATCTTCCACCGTAGAATAGTTAGAAATAGCAAGTTCAGCAAATTGTCTTTCCGGCTCAGTTCTAAGGAGGAAGAAAAGGAGCCTATACAAAACCACCTTAGAAGTAATTTTGACATTTTACCAGCCTGAGCACATTAATCCTTAGTTTTTCTGTGTGGCAGGTTAATATTACCAATGGAAAAAACAAAGACATAGGAAGACTGAGACCCAGATTCAAAAAGACCTTGAGGTACTTAGGTCCCTGTTGAGTGGTGGACTTAAATGACTGGTCCCACAGGACAGTTTCCATAAGTCTGGGAATATAGGTCTTTTGAGTTCCCATCCTGTGCCTTAACAGGGTAAGTACTCTCTACCTGTTTTTTTGTCAGCAATAGTCCAGAAAAAGTGCTTTCTCTTATTTGACACCAGAACGAAATGTGCAAGACATAGCTCATCTCAGCCGTATTCCAAAATAACTAGTATCACATTCATGAAGTTAGTATGGCCTTCAGTTATGAAGAGGCGTAGCTGTCAGCTCTCTTTCTTTTACTATTGTATCTTAATTGTAATACAATACCTACACTTTTTGGTCAGAATTGGAGATGTGTTGTACTTGTTGCTGTATAGATTGTACCAACCTGTTGCCCTGGGGGCAAAGCCCCTGTGCTCTGAGTAGACAGAAAGAACAAAGCAAATAACGTTGCTCAGTGTCACTGATGGGGAGTTGAGGCTTGGGAAAAAATTGATTGATCAGTGATGTGAAGGGAGTTTGTAACAGAAAAGGGACTTTAATTTGGACATTCTGGAGCTATACTTGCAGCATTGTGCATGTACATGTACAGTGTGGCTAAGCTGGCATTGCTGTTAGGGGAAGTGACCCCTCTTCCCCTGCAGGTTGTGTGGTTCTTCTCTGTGCTGGGTTTGGGTACAGGCCTGATTTAATTAAACCCTTTTTTTTTTTTTTTTTTTTGTCTTCCTGGATTGGCTTCCATCTACATCAGTTCTCTAAGCTGGTTTACTACATGGACCAGAAAACACTTGCAGGTGACATGAGAAGGTTGAACTGCTGCTTGTAGCCTTAGTGTTAGCTTCTGAGTTTAACGTGTATGTGAAATTACAATACATGATCCTTTCCAGACTTTGGCATTGCTAGACAATTTTTTTATCTGCTTTAATACATGTCCTTGTACCGAGGCACCCCTCCTCCATGGAAACAGGCACCTGATGTCAGTAAGATTCATTGACATTTTTGCTGCTACTGAGTATCACCCAGCCAATCTTGCTGGCAGCGAGCAGTGGTACCCCTCGCCATCTTGCATGTTCTGAAGATACATGCGACCTCCTTCCATTCCCTATGTGATAATTTACAGATAACTCAGTGGTGGAAAAATCTCTTTAAATTTGAAGGAGTAACAATTTTTGAAATGATTCCCTGAAGCTTAGTAGCTTCACTTCACAAACAAACAAATAAACCTCTCATAAATACCCACAGGAAAAACAACCAAAACCCTTAATTACAAAAGATGCCTCTATGCATTCAAAATCTTTGCCTTGTTTTCTTGTCAGGCCTCATTTCTACCAAGGAATCTCTTTCCTAAGGCCAGCAAGACTGCTGTGATGTAGAAGGAGATAAATATACACGACAAAGGATGTGATGGGGCAGAGCCCGGCCTTGATGTTGACAGAGATAATTGAGTTATTGGGGAGTTAGTGTAAAAGTTGACTCTTTCTTGGGAGACATGTCACATGGCATTCTGGTTGTGGGAACAATGAGTTTCCTCTGGCAACATTTATACTTGCTATTTTCCCCCTTTCATTTAATGCTCCTAATTCCTTTTAGCACTATTTTCAGCGACTCTGGAATAGATGTTTAAGAAAAAAAACTCTGGATACATTGTGGTGTATGCCATCTGATCTGGTCACCTTGGTAGAGATCACTGGCAGGTAGGGTCCTTCAAGACATTTCTATTTATAACAAGAAAACCAATTCATATTCACAAATGCTTGTGTAAGGTTGCCAGAATTTAACCTTCTCTCTAGTCTCTGTTAAGAGTACCGAGATACTTTAGCCAGCAGTTGAAATGGAAATCTGTTATTCCTATATGAAAAAACCCACAGATCTTTTGCCATGAAACTTTTGCATGCTTTGCATCTAATATGCACAAAAGTGCAGCTATAAATGTTTGATGTTCTGAGTAGTGCCGTTTGTTACGGCATAGTGTTGTATAGTAGTAATTACATACGTTAATTATAGAGGAGAAATGGATTATGGCTTTGGGTGCCCTCATTAGGAGGGGACAGTGTACAAGTGGTCCTGGGAGGCTTTGTTAATTGGAAGAAACTTGTTTCATAGCATCTTCCTTGCCTTTTCACCAGGAGGTAGTAATTTACTACTGCTTATACAAACACCAAATGAGACACTGCTACTGTAAGTCAGCACTGGTGCTTGGTGAGAGAAGAAGTGAATGCGAGTCACTTTGTTGGTTCATTTCCAGCATTTCCCCACCTTTTGCCCTCTTCAGCACTGCTTGGCTTCTGCTTTCCTGGATTTGGTTCAGGCAGTCTGTGTGGAGGTGTGTGCACATCCTGTGATGCTTCATCAAAGACCCCCTTGCAAGACCTGATATTCACAGGGGGCTTCTTCTGAAGTATAAAGTATACCACATGGCAGCTATTGACGTCTTTCCATGTTTCTTTAGGAACCCAACCATATACACATGCACAGGCACCTGTAATTCTGGACAGATACATTAGGTGCAGTTATCTTGCAACCGGGAGGCCTTTGCACTTCAGGAAACTCAAATAACTCTTCTGTATCTTTAAAAAAAGAAAGTAACTGCAGGCCCTCTGGAACTCTAAGTTGCCTGTGCATGCAGCTAATTATTTTGAGATGGAAACAGCACCTTTGAAGCATGTCCATGAAATACATAATTAAAGTATCTTGTGTTCGATCATACCGTTGGACAGCTAATTGAAAATCACATTGTGTCTACATAATGAGACAAATAATATATGCGTTTGTGCACTGATGAAATGACTCATCCCATAGTCTTTTCCCCTTTAATTGCTACGATGGGAACGGGCAGAAGAGGACCACGTGCTGGGCTGTCCTTGATCAGCAAATCTAACAGACGCAGAGTTACTGTTAGGGACTCCTGTGAGTTCAAATAAAAGAGACTCTAAGGATGGCACTGCTGCTTCCAACAATTTCTGTACAGATGCGTAAGTCAGGCAGAACATGTTGGGTTTCCTGCTGTCAAGGAAGTCAGTGGCTAGCACAGCATCTGCCTAGACTTCATAAATGAAATATTTCTGTTTATTGTATTTATGGTGAGGAATGGCTTGAATGGTTTTGGCCTGCGTCTGCCCATAGGATCGTGCCATTCGAGACCCTCTGTGATGCCCAGTTGGCTCTACTACACCACAGAGTCCCTGCAGAGTGGCTGGTATTTCAGCAAGTGAAAGTCTGGGGCTTGCCAAGCTCCAAATAGCATCTGGAAGTCTTGCAAGCAGTGAGTTGTCCTCAGTTGGTCTCTTGGGGATCTGGTGACTCAAGAAGTATTAATGGTAGGGAGTACATCCCTCTTAGCCACATCCCTTGTGTGTTTTTTATTCCTTCAGTATCTATCTTGCTCCCTGTGGTAGGGAAAGTGCTGTGCTATATTTTATCATCATGCCGTGAACATGTTTCTTGGAACGTAAGAACTCAGGAAGGATTCCTTTGCCCTCCTCACCACCATATGTTGTACATTTGTGGAAGACAGGCATACCCTGATCAGTAAAATAATTGGTTTGCTTTATCTTTCTTGGTTATCTTTCTTGCTAACACAAAATTAATTTAAGGATCAACATATATGAGGAGAATTCCAGGCTGGTCCTTCCCTCTGAAGTGCACTGATGGCAATAGCCATAGAAAGGAGGACTCTGGGATGTCACTTCTTCCTCAGAAGATTCAGAGCTGCATCACGGCTTAACTACAGTGGATCTTACGGTCTTATCTTTATGCTGATGACTTGCATGGTCTCCCTCTCGTCACAGCAAGAACAGCTTTCCAGCTTACTGGGTCATTCATTTGGCCGTAGAATTGCCTGGATAGAGCTAGGTGTTTCAGGTCAGCATTTACACGTACGTATGTTCATGTATATGTTCTTTATGAGAAATAAATTAAGTCATTTTTCTCAGCCTGCAGTCACACAACCAATCATAGCTTTCCTCTGTAGCTCTTGTACTTTCTGACATCTAAAAAAATGTCATAGTGCATTAATGCTAGGGAAACAAAGACAAGTAAGGAAGTCTGCTGATGCTGCTTTTTACATTTAAAATCATGCAACATATCCAGGGGTTTAGGATGCATTTTCTCAGGGGATTCCTATGACCTGAGTCCCCTGCTGTTTACCTTTTGCAGTCACAGTCTTCTAATTACAATGCCACAGTTTTGGGAAAGGTTATAGTCACTTCAACTGGCTTCAAACCTTGCGTTGCAAAATTATATTCTGCTGCTGCTAGTGCCTGACAAAGATCTGGCTTCCAAACAAAGGCAAAGAGGAAAGAATGAAGCAGCAGACCCTGCAAGGGATAGAATATTGTCTGTGTGATTAAAGCTCTTTTATTAGGCTGTGGGCTGTAATGGGAAAGAAAAAACATGATCTCCACTGATCTGCATTTTAAACAATGTTGAGGATTAGCAGAGGGGCAGCAGATGCACCTATTGAGCTGTAAAGGAAGGGATTCAAAGCTATATCGTGCAGATGGGAGATTATTGTACTGTACCTCCCTGCATGTGCCAGTCAGTACTCCTGCTGCTCTGCAGAGCGGCACTTATCATCTCCGTCAGCCCTCCTTGTCCCAGAGCACGCACAGCTCAATAAACCTGCTTTAGCCCTGCCACCGAGTTCAGCGGACACTCAACCAATCTAAACAAGCAGAAACCGAGCTGTGGCAGCCATTCTGCTGCTGCTGGTAGGATCATGATATGGGCACCGGATGATTATCATATCCCTTCCCAACACAGTCATTCAGCCAGGTTAACCCTTTCCATTTGAACAGCTTGGTCTAACGAAGCTGCCTATCATTTTGCTACAGACCCGTCCTTTTCCTAGAGCAGAGTGAGTAAAATGATAGGCGAGAGGAGAGAGATTTTCCTTCATGTTTTTTTTTTCTGTTCTTCTGATGTTGCTTCTAGAAATCAGCATCCTTTCTCCTATCTAAAATACAGTGTTGTTGTTTTCATTAAATGGATCATAAATTTGAAAGCTCTCTCTCCAACTTTATACATTCACATATAACATAGGAAGCACTCCACTTTTCCGTTCAGATTCTCTGCTGTCAGTCAGGAACAGGTCTAGTGGCACAAATGGAATTATTCTCCTGTTACACTGCTGTAGCAGGGGGTGGGTGTGAGGTTTATCTGGAATTTAATAAAAACGATGGTCTACTGGCCAATTATTTCTGCTCTAGCATATAGTTTGTAGTTGAAAATACATTAATAATTTTTTCTAGCTTTTACGTACTCCCACCAACTTAAAATGTGATTGTGGCATGTGCTTGGTTTCCAGCTCTGCCACAGGGTTTCCGTGTGACCTTCAGCAAGTTACCCAATTTCTTCATGCCTGAAGTCTTTATCTTCAAACTGAGAAATAGCACATAATTAGGTGTACTTTTGACTGCCTTGTCTGTATGGATCATAACCACCTACCCTAAGGCAGGGCCTAGCACCTATTTTGTGCATGCATCATGTTTAGCACAGTAGAGTCCTAGTCTTGGGTTGAGTCTTCCAGTATAAACAGCAATAATAATTCCATAGGTCTCCTTCACATAATTAGTTCTGTGCTCAGTTATGTATTTTCTCTTTAAAAATAGTTTTCTCAGTAGTCCTGAAATACGTTCATGAGGCTTGAAAATGACTGGAGAATATGATTATTTTCTGCAGTATCCTATTCTTACTGTGTTAAATGTGTCATAAAGTTGAGCTTTCCCAATAGCAGCCTGAATATTATCTCATGCTGTGTCTGCTTATATGGGGGCAGGAGAGAGAGTGCAAATTCCTATATATTTGTAAATATGAATATCTCTCTGTTTATTAGTTAGTGTTGATTCTACCTAGGTCACCTCAGTAGCTCCATCACTTTGTAGACAGTTCTCTGTCTTAAAGATTAAGCCCTGCTTAAAGCTGGAACCCACCTCAAGTGCTGACATATTTCCCATAGCTCCCCTGTTTCTCCATCCTGAACAGCTGAGTTCCCACATCCAACAGGATATGAGGAAATGTGAACCTCGAACCACAGGCTCTAGCTCATAGAATCATAGAATAGTTTAGGTTGGAAGGGACCTTAAAGACCGTCTAGTCCCAGCCGCCCTGCCATGGCCAGGGACACCTTCCACTAGACCAGGTTACTCAAAGCCCTATCTAACCTGGCCTTGAACACTTCCAGGCATGGGGTATCCACAGCTTCTCTGAGCAACCTGTTCCAGTGTCTCACCACCTGCATAGTGAAAAATTTCTTCCTAATATCTATTCTAAATCTACCCTCTTCCAGTTTGAAGCCATTACCCCTCATCCTATCACTACATGCCTTTGTAAAAAGTCCCTCTCCAGCTGTCTTGTAGGCACCCTTCAGATACTGGAAAGCTGATATAAGATGCCAGTAAATTAAGTGCAGAAGTGGCAAGGATGCTGCTGAGGAGGTAGGGTTTGGCTACAGCAATGCACTCTTGTTTGCACTTTTGTTGGGTTCTGACATGTGACTGATCTCCTAGCTGTGAAGAGAATTATTTATCTGAAAAGTAGAGTTGATGATTTTATGTCATGTATATTTAAATCAAGGCAATTTAGATTGTGGCTTTTTATTACGGTTTAAATCAGCAAGGGCAAAACCTTGATTTCATTTATTGATTCCATACTTATTTGTCATTTGTACATTTTAGCTATTTTCCTAAAGAAAGGTTGATTTTCAAGTTGGTGGCCATCCAGGTATGTTGATTTGCCCAACAGTTCTTTTTACACAAAATTTAGTATTTTTTTTCTGTGATTAGGAAGACATTCTTTACTACTGCCCATTCACTGAAGTCATAATGTAGTTAATGTGCATTTACTTGTATCCATTCTTTAAATTTTTTTGCGAAATTATACATTGATGGCTGGCATTTTCTACTCACTGTAGGTGCACATACATTCTTTATAGGTAATTTGCATCAACTTCTGTTTGGTTTGGAAATTGAAGTGAAATTGAATTGATTTTAAAAATTTAAAATCATTATTTATTATCCAGGTGTGTTGATTCCATTTAAATATAAAAATAAAGGAAAAAATATTTTAAACCAGTTTGGTTTGAACAGTTACAACACATGTGAGGTACATCTAGGCCCACACCATACAGAGCTCTCTGCTGATTTCCCGGTGCACCTCACTGCTCACCTGGCATTTCTGGGCTCTGGAAAACAGCATGTGTTGCACTGGGATCTGCAGCAAGTGGGGATCCCCACTTGGAACTAGAATGAGACCAACCAGACCGTAGAGCCAGGTCTCTGGAGGAGGAAGTCTCAGCTTCGATTTACATGTATTGTTACTCTTCTTCCCTTCAGCAATTCCAAAAAAATGCGTTGATTGGGAGTGTTTGAGGTAGGGGTAAGGTTGGCAGACAAACTTCACTGGGGTGGGGAAAGGGTAAGCTATCATTATTGGCAGCAGCTGAAGACTCAGTCCAGCAGTGGCTCTTTCCTGCTGTGTGGGAAGAAGTAGAGAGCAATTTGTATGGCTGGGTGTCTGGTGAGGGCATCTAAGCCGAAAGAATCGGGAGGAAGGTTGGGGTGAGGAAGGAGAAGTTGTGTTTCACATGTCCAACTAATAAAAGCATGAATTTACCACAGCAGTGGCCCCATTCGTGACATTGCCTGTAGTCAGAGCAGAAGCACATGAAGTTATCCTTAAGCTGGTAAGGTCTCTGCTTATAGGAAGACTCCTGCGAATGGACTGTGGCATGGCTGAAGAGAAACAAAAAGCTCGTTCACATCTTTCTTTCTCACTTCCTCTTTGTTGTACAGCTTCTGATTTAGTACTAGCTAGGAAACTTTAGGGGAAAGGTTTTCTTTTAGGACAAAACATGTAGAAAACATGAATAATTACTTAGAATAATTCAGATAACATTCTTCAAAACTGCTGCAAAGAAACATTGTTGTTCCATTAAACATCCTTAAAACACTCCAAAAGTGTTCTTTGCTCATTAATACCTATGGAGACTGAATGGAAGGAAATCACTGAAGGAACCAAATACAATACATTGTATTTTTGAGACCAAAACCTGGAGGAATGGCTGATACACCAGGTGGTTGTGGCTGCCATCCAGAGGTACTTTGACATACTGGAGAACTGGGCAGGCAGGAACGTCACAGAGTTCAGCAAGGGTAAATGCAAGATCCTGCACTTGGGGAGGAGTAACTCGAGGCACCAGTACGAGCAGGGGACCAGCCAGCTGGAAGGCAGATATGCAGAGAAGGACCTTGGCGTCCTGGTGGACAAGCTGGCCATAAGCCAGCTGTGCACCCTTGTAGTGGAGGCGGCCAACAGTATCTTGGACTGCAGGATCGACTAGACTGAGGCAAGTGATCCTTCCCTCCTGTTCAGCACTGATGAGGCCACAACTGGAGAACTGGGTCTCAAGCATCTCTTGTGAGAGGAGGGCTGGGACTGTTCAGCCTGGTGAAAAAGTTCAAGGGTTTCTCATCCATGTGTATAAATACATGATGGGAGGAAATTAAGAGGGAGCTGACTCTTCTCAGGAGTGCCCACTGACAGGACAAGAGGCACAAATTAAAACAATTCAATCTGAACACAAGAAAACACCTTTTTACTGTGAGGGTGGTCAAACAATGGAACAGGTAGCCAAAGAGTTTATGGAGTCTCCATCTATGGAGGTATTCAAAACCCAACTGGACACGGTTTTGGGCAGCCTGCTTTAGCTGGCCCTGCTTGAGCAGGGGCTTGGACTAGAGGATCTTGAGAGGTCCCCCCCAGCCTGCATGATTCTGTGACTCTGTAACCATCAGCAGATTCCAGATTCTTTTTTTCTTTTCTCCTCCCAGTGGATTCCAGACCACTAGCACAAGTCAGGCAGCATGTTTAGGGAAGACTTTATTTGTTTCTTTAACCCTGTTGCTAAATAACTGGCCATCTGCTACCATGATTTTCTTTATGCTGTTTCCTGTGCACTGGCACCAAGTGCAGTCTGGACATTCCTGCTCTAGTATTCACTCACCTGATTGCCTCTGTGCTTTCAGAAGGCACTTTCTCTGCCCAGTACAGCATTAGGTACAGTACACAGCAACAGTCACATACAGCTGCAGAGGTAGATTTTAAGTAGAGTATACTGCAGAGAAGAGAGACAAAGGTTTTCAAAAGAACCTTCATTTTAGGCTTCTTCATGTTATGGTTAGTGGGATTTACAGTTGTTGCTGTGGGCAGTGGGATTCTCCTTCATATTTGACAACCTGTAGTCACACAGGGCCACAGATTTGCCTTAATTCCCTTCAATATGACCAGAGGGGAGCACCTTTGCTCTTTCTCAACCGCAACTATGAAAAAAAGCCTCTGTTTAGACAAACCTCATCTGAGAAGTAAGTTAGCTTCTCTTTCTGTGTTTCTCTGTCCATCTCCCGGAGCTTGCTGGGGCTTCTATCCCAGTGAAGGGGAAGGGAGGAGATCTAGTGTTAAGGTCCTTTAAAGTCTTGTATTTGCAAGTGAAAAAGGTCCCTCAGGAAACTTACGGCAGTTCCTTTTGCAGCTGAAATCTGTGGGGCTGAATCTGTTACACACTCCACTATCGGTAAGGCTCACAGTACACAGGTGCTTTCAGGAACACCTGTTTCTACTGTACGTAGCCAGTCTGCTTGTGCAGGAGGCCTCATTCACCGGGGCTGGATCTCAGGAAGCAGATCCTGTGCTTATGGCAGTCCCGTTGCACCATTTTGTGACATTACGTAGGTCATTCCAGCTCACAGTGTTTCCCATACTGGTTTTGTTTGTCCAACTGAACAAACCATGCTCGTCGGTTTGCAGATTGCATTACCAGAATTGGACTTTCCATCTCTGAAGACTGAGGCTTTTCTATATTTGTCCCTTGCTAGAGTTCCCGATTCTCGTTTTAAGTCTTTTTCCATCCTTGCTGAGAGTTTTTTAAATTATTCCCCTAATAAGATTTGGACTGCAGCCTCTAACCTTTAGTGTCTTAACCATAGAGGGTCACAGACAAATAGTGTTTCTGTGGGATGCCTGTCCTGCCAGATAAATGCTATTTAGCTGCTGATGATTCTTGTGTTCAGGAGAGACTCTTACATACCCCATCCTACGCAACTTTGCCATAGCCTTAATGTGCGAGTGGCCTGACCCTGCAGTATGAGTAAAGACTATCACAGCAGTTTCTAGTCACTTAGGAGCTCATAATACAAAGCCAAAGAACATAAGTGTGTGTGTAATGTTCATAAGGACGAGACAGTATTTTCTTGTGCTCTTTACAGGCAGTATCCCTTAAGGCCAGTGGCTTTGCAGAAAGTGATACATGATTTGTCTAATGCCATTATTGCTGGGTAGTACTGTATTATCTTAGCACGTTTATCCCCTGTGTATGTCGGAACACTGAACGGGCACAGCAACCTCAATTATTTCTGAGCTGCCTCCTCTTCTGAGCATGAGAGGCTCTGAGTCAACACTGAGCTCCTCTGTGGCCATTGTTTGTAGACTGCGCTGTGTTGTGTCACCTCCTTGGAGAGACTGGGATGGCTGTGGCTCTTCTTGGTCGGTGGGAATTGGGCACAATTCCAAGGAAGCCAATGGGATTACACTAGTGTACGTGCAGGGAAAACTGAGTCCTCGTGTGGGAGTGTTTATCTTGAGGGACGGTGTTTTTAACTTTTGCCCAGACTTTGTTGCTGTTAGGGAGAAGATGCTTATTGGTCTTTTGCTTATTTCCATGTACTTGTCCAGGCTTAAAATTTGTCCTTCTTAAGGTGATTTTTTTGACTGAACCTTTCTCAATCTTCTGACACCTCATGCTAACTGTGCGGGGCCAAGAAATACAATTATTAGTAGAATAGAAAGCAATCAGAGGAAAAACCCTGGGGATGAGATTCTCTGTTGACATCTAGAAAACTCATCCACTCTTTACCCTTCTTTATTGTGGGTCTGGCCTTGAACTAGTGTTTGTGGGGAGCCTAATTTAAAGATTTCATGTTGATACTAAGAAATTACCAGTCTGAGTAAAGGTGAAACCCTTTCCTGTGTGGGGGAGTGGTGCAGTAAAAGGTGCCGTAGATTCAAGAATGACAATGCCTACAGATTTGTTTTGCCTTCGTGATAGTCAACACATACAGAGAGTTGTATACTTTGGCAACTGTTGAGAACAGCTGGTTCTAGCATAGCTATAAGGTCTTCTACAGCCAGATCTTTCAGCACTTCATCTCACTCTCTACAGCAACACCCGTTGGAGGCAGCCATGAGCTGCTGCTGAAGAAACTGATCTGCAAATTCCTGAAACAGATTGCATTGACTTCAGTGGGCTCCAGATCAGACCCATGGGTTTGTTCATCATCCTCCCCAGTGAATTCTTCCAGAAGAGAAAAATTCACTGTGGGGTCTTCTAGCAACTCATGCAGGGCTTGTTACACAGGTAACCTGGAACAGAAGCGTGACACAAAGATGTGTTTTGACAAGACAGTTTTCATGCTACTGTCCTTTTATAATCACCAGTTCCTGCCTGAGTTTGAAATTGAACTCTATTTCGGGGCGTACTTAGCCTCAGCTACTCTGATATGAATTTCCAAGTGATGAAGCTGGGTATCAGAAGGTGGGTTGCGGTGTGCATGTTTGTATTTATCCAAGTACCTTTCTTTTGAGAGGAAATTAAATTCACTTCATTTTCTTTCTTTTTTTTTTTTTGGTGGAGGCACAGCTGACCGTGCTCTCTAGGTATTACATTGTTTCTCATAAACCTTACCTTAAATTAATGAGGTGCTTGGGCCTTTTTTATAACTATGTATTGAATATTACCCCCTGCTTTTCTCTGTCTGTAAGGAACACGGTGAACCAGCTGTAGTGAAGTTTGTACTACATGAGCAGGCAGCTCCTGTTCTTGGTGTAGAAGTCGATAAATGCTTTCAGCTCCATGCTGTGACCTGAGCCATTATTCTCACATTAAAGGAAATACTGTTGAAAATTCTTATTTTTTTTACATGGCTGTTTCTATTCATTAAAATTATAATAGTCTATTTTTTTTGACCTTCAATTCTTTTGCTGTGACTTTCCTTTTTTTAGGCCAGAAATCAGTTTTCAAATGGTCTTTCTTCCCATTGTCCTAAGCTAAAGGCTGGGAGTATCTCATATTCAGTATAATTAAGAGAATGTGGTATTTCCTGCACTTTTTACAGAGGAACATATTGCAAAATGGAAGAAGCAGTCTGGTACAATTGTGTCATGAGAACCTTGCCTTCATAGTTTCGTGATGCACACAATCCGCTATGGAGGATGGGAGGCACTTAAAACATTTGCTCAAACTGAGACTACGTAGGCCCACATGTCGGGGTGTAGGAGTAATGTGAAAATATCAGAATCTTATTAAAATTATTTATGTCCATTTCTTTCCATTTAATTGTATGGAGCTCTGTTCTGCGGGCCCGTAAGTCTGCTGTTACAAGTCTCCAGACCTTCCCTCGACCTCTTGCGCCTCCAGTAGCCTCAGGGCCACCCGTTCTCCATCCCCCTCCCCTGTCCCCTTGGCTAACCTGCCACCAAGGTGCTACAATTGGACTCTGCCCAGGAGTTCATTCTCATGCTGACTGACCAGGAAGGCTTCTTCTTTTAGCCAGACTGAATGACAGAAGTCTAATCTGTATCCTTACCTTTCTTGTACTGGGGCAACTTACAAGGTATCTCCATAGCCAGCTGCTCACTTTTGTTGAACCTGTTACTGAGGGCTCATTGTTGAATTTAGTTGG
Source organism: Vanellus vanellus (assembly GCF_965231255.1). Lineage (NCBI taxonomy): Eukaryota > Metazoa > Chordata > Aves > Charadriiformes > Charadriidae > Vanellus > Vanellus vanellus. The sequence goes on along the minus strand of NC_138911.1, from coordinate 18,697,717 downwards.
TGTTTGCCAGTGTCATCCATGTCACTGGACAGGGTGCATGGACAGCTAGATGTGCGAGGTGTCTGTATTAACCTTGTTTCACTAGGAAGTCACATTAATTATTATTTTTTTAAATAAATAATCAAGATATCATGCATCCAAAGAGGAGCTTAAGAAGTCTGAAACTATAGTGAGAGGAACTGCATTAGAAATTCGGAGGGGTTTGAACTTACATATTAACTCAGCAGGATTTGAATTCCAAAGTCCACTGCCTTCTTTGGAGGTCTTGGTATCATTTTGAAAAGGGCTGTGGCCATACCATGGGAGCCAAATACAGAGCAGGGAAGATGAGGTGTCCCTGCTGTGCTCTTACCTGAATGCTTGCCTGATTCTCCTCTTGTATTTGATAACATGAAAATGTATGGTGGGAGTATCTCCATGGAATGACATTAACATAAAGATCTCACAATCTCAAAAATCTGTCACAGGTAATGAAGTTCTTTCAAACTTTGTTGTATTCTGTTGACTGAGTACAGGAGGAAGAACCAAATCTGAGAAGGAAATACAGGGACAACTGAGATGTTAGATGTTCTGTTTGGTAGATGCTGGTTGAGCAACAAGACTATGTGCTCACAGGTCTGGACTAGCCACAGCATCTGTTGTCTTCTACACAGGAGAAAGGAGAGAGTAAGCTGTATGGAAGAAAACTCTGCAAGTCATAGGTGAACTGCAGGACAAATGGGTAAAACTGTGGAGAGTGTTACTGCAGGAGACATAAGTTGCTACAGACAATAGGTGTAGAGGTCCATAGATGTGGTGAGGACCTGTTGGGATGGGACTTGAGATCTCATTGGGGAACATGAGGAGGATCCAGGAGTTTGTGGTGGACAATGAAATGAAATTTAGGGGTTTCTAACCCTAAATGAAATCTGCAAGAGGTCAGCCCCTATTAGTTCTACTGTGTACAAAACAATTTGTCCTTAGAAAGAAATCTGTAGCTGTAGACCAATGTATGCAGTGGCTATCCAATGTATTTCTCCCCTGGCTGTGTATGGGCCATATCCCAGTGCCATTAACAAGCCCTTCTGGAGTTCATGGGAATTGGGATGTGGTGCACGTGCTTGTGACTTGCTGCTTGGCACCTTGTTCATAGCGTGGGTGCAAGTATGGTTAATCCAAATCACTTCTTGAGCCTGCAGTGCAGCATATCGGCAGTCAGTGAAAATCCTGTTAGGAATCTGTCAGTGGGTGATTAAGAGATGTCAGAGGGCACAGTAAGCTGTAACAGCACTGAGCTGGGTAGATGAAGTGTTCTGTGGTGAGCCTAATCTTGTGAAGAGCATGACCTTTGTCTTCTGTATAAAGGTTTTCCATGGTAACCCTCTGTTTTAATCAAGTTCTTAATATACATATAACCTAGCTGAAACAGTCTCGGTTGATGGGAGGGTCAAAAGGGTGTGAGGACTTCCTGAGAGAGGGAGGGGGGAAAGGTGTGGTGAAGAAGGGGAGATGTAAGAAATGAGTGTAGAAAATGGGATTAACATCAGCTAAAAGCACACGTGAAGAGCGGTTTATCTGCTGTTTCCCCTCCTCCGTCCTCACCTCCTCTTTCTCTGCTGCGTGTAGTTCCCTCCTTATTAGTGCATTAGACCTTCTCAGTAGATCACTGGACCAAGCGGGGACATTGTGGCTCATTACCCAGATGCTACCTAATTACAGTGACGTGTTTTCTAAAAGATATCTTAGGCAGGATAGACAGAGCTCTGCTGGCTTCCTGCTATACCTGAAAATGGCCATCCTTGGTCATCTCCTGACAAAGGATTAGAATCATAGAATCAGTGAGGTTGGAAGGGACCTTTAAGATCATCAAGTCCAACCATTAACCTACCCTGATAAAAACACCACCACTTCTAAACCATGTCCCTAAGCACCTCATCTACCCTTCTCTTAAACACCTCCAGGGATGGTGAATCCACCACCTCTCTGGGCAGCTTATTCCAATGTTTAATAACCCTTTCAGTGAAAAAATGCTTCCTAATATCCAATCTAAACCTGCCCTGACATAACTTGAACCCGTTTCCTCTTGTCCTATCACTTGTCGCCAGGGAGAAGAGGTCAGCTCCCATCTCTCTAAAACCTCCTTTCAGGTAGTTGTAGAGGGTGATAAGGTCTCCCCTCAGCCTCCTCTTCTCCAGGCTAAACAACCCCAGATCCCTCAGTCGTTCCTCATAAGGTTTGTCCTCCAGACCCTTCACCAGCTTTGTAGCCCTTCTCTGGACATGCTCCAACACCTCAATGTCCTTCTTGTAGTGAGGGGCCCAAAACTGAACACAGTACTCGAGGTGAGGCCTCACCAGTGCCGAGTACAGGGGGATGATTACTTCCCTTATTAATGAAGTCTGAAGGGGGACAGAAAGAGTTTTTCAAGGAGATGTACAGCTGTTGGAAAGTGGAAAGAAAAGCTTTTGACTAGCAGAGTTGAGGGCAAAAGCAGAGTTTTCCCAATACCCATCCAGTGATGGTAAAAATAGATTATTTTTTTTTCGGTGCATCAATGGAAAGATCTTTATATTTTAATTTATCTTTTTCATTTGAAAACAGTGAAACCACTCTTCTCTTTCCCCATCTGCACGGGGTTGGGGTGCTGCACAAATGCTTTTAGGTGTGCACATTAGAGGCTGAAGGCTGCACTTCTTCTGTGGCAGCAAAGCTTAGCCTCCTAAGTGTTTTTATATGGGAACAAAGACTTGATCTGAAATAGGAGCTCAGCCCACTAGACATCACAAGCTGCTGACAGATCTCAGAGGACTTCAAGAGTTTGTTAGAGTTTGGCTGATGAAATAATGGCATTTTACAAAAGCAGCGTCCAGTGTGGCCATCAAGGTTTGTGTCCTGGTTCCCTCGAGTTGGGGGGTGGGAGCTCTTTAGACATGTGAGTGTCTATGGTATAATGGGAAGGAGAGCATGTCAAAAGGACTCAACAGTCACGTTCTTTACTATATTCAGGGGGCACAAAGTGTTTCTGAGAAGTATTGATTTATGAAATATTGTAAGAAAGAGACCAAGATAAAAATCAATAGAGGTGATGTTGGTTCTGTGTGTTTTGATCCTGCTGAGCTTGGAGGATGATCCTACCGTAATCTCTGAGGCATACAGTGTAAAACCTACTCCTAGTGGGCTGCTGTGTATATATACGTGCCTGTGTCTCTTGTTCTCTAATATCAGGCATGTGGATCCAGTCACATCTGAGCTGATGCATTGTTCTCACCAATCTTTGAGCTTAGGAGTGTGTCCCTTCGGCTGGCCGAGCCAGTGTACATTTGACAGCGCTCATAGCTCAGGAGAATAAATCTAGGCTATAGCAATTTAGCGTGCAGCTTCCCTGTGCTCTGAGCTGAGGCACGTGAATCCCCGACACTGATGAACATCTTCCATGCTCCTACTGAGCATTTGAACTCTGGCTTTAATCCTACTGTAATTACAGTTTATTCAATTTAGAAACAGTTATTGCATGAGCCCTCAGAACAGCCTTTTAACACTAGAATCTGTCTGTAGAAGAGCCTATGGTCAAATTATTTCATTACCAACGTGGGTAGCTCCGTCCTCATTCTTTTAGATTTCTAGACAACCCTATACCTCCTTTCCCCATATGCAATTATAAATTGATACGGTATAATTTGCCTGTCATTTGATATAAGGCTCTGTTTATTTTAAAGGCAATAATTAGAGATAACAATTGCTATAGAAAAATAAACATCTGTTCAATGAGAAGACTGAGTAATTAAGGGCAATTATTGGTTTCCATAAGTAGGATGCTCAGTAACAAAGTTCTTTCCAGTGCAACTAAGAAGAGCCTAAGATGCATATTGTAGGAGACCAGATATCTATGCGCTAGAAGAATTGGGAAATGAAGTGAGAGCTATTAACAAGAAATTATCTAGACCTTTCTTTCCAGGTTTTTTTTTAAGATGCAGTTTTCCTGGTGGTAATATGTAAGGGTTTAGATCCCTTTCCAACATTCATTGCAAGGATTAATCAGTTAATCCTTCTACAGCCCTTGCAAGGCAAGTAAGTGTTACTATCCTTATTTTACGGCTATGGAAATTGTGTTGCTGTCGGCCAAATTTTAATCCATTTTCCACTATTGTAGATCTAAAGCAACTTCACTGCAGTCAGCAGAGTTAGACACTGTAACTGAACTGATTTAACCCTAATTGAAACTACAGTGTTTGTGAAGATAACTGAGAATAAAGAGCAAGAATATTACACTTCAAGCATTGTCCTGTGCTCCACTTGATTTGTATTAATGCTTTTGTTTGCTTTAAGGGTTGATTTTCTAAACTGGCATCCTTCAAGGTTTGCAGACCTTGCATATGCTAGTGCATTTTCAGGAATGAGAACCCATAAATCCTACTAAGATTTACAACAGCAACCTCCAATTTGTGGGCATAAATTACATTACTTCTATATAAAGATCATATGTGCAAAGCTCACATGCAGCAACTGTGTACACACACTGAGGGTTTTAAAAATCAGTTTACTTGGGTTTGTTCAGCCTAAGATTTTTGTTCCTCCTTTAATCCAGGTAGTTTGTTACCATTACTAGTTTGAGCCCTGAAGTAAACCACAAATGTTTTTGTCCTGCAGTGCCTAGATTAACATTTGCAGAGTATTCATTGACTTGAATTAATTGGCAATTAGCTAACTCAAGTTAAAAGAGGAGTGATATTTCTTTCTAGACATTCTTTTAATTGCTCATCCAGCCAAAAGAGATACTAGTGGCCAGACCAGACCTTTCCACTCAGATTTTTTTTAAGAAGTTTTTCGACAGTGCGCTCTGAATTGAAATGAACCATGCAGCTGATCTTCTGAAATCAGTGGCTAGTTTCCCTACTACAGAAATTTATCAATACTTACAAATAGGGCATTGGGTTGGTTTTATTTCAAACGAAAATGAAAGACCTACATGGACGGAAAAATTATATGTATTACATGTAGCAAATGTACCTAATTTTTCATTCCACTTCTTGAAGTAGTTATTGGCCTTATGGTTAAAAATCAGGATAATGAGTTACTTATGTTTAGCATTTCTGAAAAACTGTGGGAACATTATTTGTTAACAACGAGTATACCGTAAGTGCTGTACTTAAACAACAATGTTGTTTCATTATTTATTAGTCTCTCTCTCTCTCTCTCGATGATAAATTTGTTTCAGAGTGGTGTCTTTGGCAGACTCCAAGTTTGGATAGGACTGAAAAACAGTTCTCTCTTGTTCCCAGAACATTTCTTTCTCTAATGAAGAGTTGTAGTAACGGGATTATTAGTAAGGTGTTAGAATCCACAGTTGCATTCCCCCATACTGCAATTTACACAACTGTAAAGTGGGTATGAAATAGCACCAGCTCCACACTCTTAGTTTTTTATTCAGTCTGTGTTAGAGAAAATTACTACACAAAATGCAAGGCAAAAGTAAATCAGCCTTTTCTGAAATCCTGTCCTTGGCTGAAAAGTCATGCAAGTGATTGCCAGTTACAATATAGGCCACGGAGACGGCTTTCTGCGATCCAGGATTCACAGTGAATATATTGTCTCAGCTGGAGGGAAGTTTTTGATTCTCCATCCCCACAGTGCATTCTTCTTGGGTAAAATAGAGGATTCCTCTCTGTACTGCTTCAGGATGGGCTGTTCACCTGTCCAGCTGATTGGAACCAGTCCCTCACTCATCGCATAAGCTCCTGCCCATTTCAGAAAAGATCTGTGTATCTTTAAGCATCTGCAGAGTGGGAGTTTACTAGCAGCAAAATGCACAGGCATGGTTGTTAGCAGGTCAGTGCTGCATTAGGCTGTGTCAGGCCTGCGTGCTTCCCTTTGCTCTTCTTCCTTGAATGGCATCTTTCCCTTGTGTCATCTGGCGTTCCCCGTGCTCATTGATTTTCAATTCATGGCTTTTAATTATAAATGAAAAGACAATGTTTGCTTACACCTCCCCTTGCTTTTCAGCGTGTTCATGTTTTCTTCTTTACTCCCCAACCTGAAATTATAGGGCTGGTTCGGGTGCTGTTCAGTGGCTAAGATCAAAAGCAGCCCAATGTTTGCAGCTCGTAGGATGTAACAGCCTATTTGAAAGCCCCAGCATGTCAGTGCCCGAGACCGCCCGGGAACCACCAACGGATGGAAATCTGAAGCGTGCCCGGAGGAGTGAGTGGGTGTGACAGCTATGTGGGTGGTTGGGGGGAACTTCAAGTGCTTGATTCCCACAGCATCTTAGATTTTCTGCCAGGGTAGACCACAGTTACCTTTAACAGCCATGAAGATCACTTGCCTGCATTTGAGGGGTTAATTACTCACGAGGCTGACAAGTTCAAGCTCTATTTGTTGCCTGGCAGACTCGCTTTAAGCCAAGCCAGTGCAAAATATCCTCTTAGAGGCAGCCTTTTTTGTTTTCCTTTGGGGACCACACACGTACCTGTGCTGGCCTGAATGTATAGGTAAGCTTTACAAGTTAGTTCCTAGCTTGTTGACACATTTGTATTGGAGATTTGCTATAGATTCGTGGTGCTCATTAACAGCTGCGTATATGGGAGAGCAAAAACTGGAAGGGCCGCAGCCACTTCCACAACCCTGTAAATATCCCCTGGACGCTTGTTTACGAGCGAGCATTTCTGCCGCTTCCATTTCAATAACAGCTCAGCAGTTTACTTACATAGTTGCTTCTTATTCTCTCTTAAGGGTCTGTCATTACACAGATATATAATACATCTTGAATGGTTTATGTTCTCTGTGTCAGGAAAAGGGCTTCCTAAGCATCAGAAGCCCCCAGGAGTTCAAATCCCCATGTAAGTCATCTCTGAGTAGTTACACACTAGACTGGAATTATAGGACAGAAACAGAAGTCCGGAGTACAGGCCCTTCCTGCCCAAGCTCAGTTAGCATTTCCTAGTAGTAACAGAAGGGCCCTATCATATAGATGGACTTACTAAGAGGGTTGGGTTTTTTTGTTAGGCTGGCATGCAAATGTCAAAAGGAAGTGGCTAGGGGAGGAGGAAGGAGGTAAGGCAGAGCGACATGGTTTATTTTTAGTGTAAAATTACATTCAGCGAATGTAGTACATTGTAAATTGCTGTCTTGGGCTGTTCAGAGGGTTGTCTTAAAGTTCTATCGCCACAAACCAGACAGCGATGACAGTGCATTTTTTTCCTTGATTTTTAAAATGCGAATTGGGAGAAGAGGAAGAATGCATTAAATCTCACACGTGTTTTCTCATTCCGTCCTCTGGTACCATGGTGTGAATCAGGAAGGACTTCTTGAGGTCGATGAAATTAATTCAGTATAAAATCAGTATAGTTCAGTATCAGTGTGATTTTTGCAAGGTGTGTGGTGTCTTCTAACAGTTGATTAACTTTTTTATCAGAGTAAACAGAATGGTTTAATCTTAGTTTTTGAGTTTCTCTGGGAGTTTAGTAGCCAGAAGGACAGAGGATGCTCTGAAGATTACTGTACAGCATGGTGGTATCCCAGAAGTTCGTGGTTAAAACCCTTCTATGACTCAGTGACAGGGTGCTTCAGGGAGGACAAAGGAAAAATAGTTTACAGATCAGCCAAGTTCAGTGGGACAGATGTCTTGATTTGGGAGCAACAGCATTTGAAATCAAACCCTGAAGTGTGAGATACCAGAAGCCTTTATATTTTCTTCGGGGTGAAGGACAGAGAACAGTTGTTTGTCACCTTTATTGACCTCTTAAAATAATTGTTCTCCAGCATGTTCCAGTACAGCACTGTGCCACAGATCCTGGAAGTCTAGATACAAAGGACTGAGCTAGAGGTTTGGACGAGATTTGAACGTGTAACTAAGAGCGATGTAAAGAGTGATGCTGTAGTGCTGTAAGAGTGATGTAGAGCTGTGATTTGTTCTGGAGGGAGGAAGGAAGCAATCGGCACAGATTGAAACTGTGCACACTTTCAACAAAGTGGTGCCAAGTAGCCATTTACCAAACACAGAACAAAGCCAAAGAGGAGAAGCATAAGTAAGGCTGCAGCTGCTATGAATGGTGAACAGAGAGCCAGTAGTGCTATGGGTAATATTATAAATTTATTGAATAGACAAAATTCAGACATAAGAGTGAGGATTGGCCGGACATCACAGCATCTTGCCCCAGCTGCACTTCTCGGCTGCTTCAGGCAGAGGACAGGCTGTTACTATGCACAGTTTCAAATGGATTTGTCAGTGCACAGCATTCTTAATTTTTGTGACTTGTTTATGTCATGGCTGAAAGTAAGGATGTCAGCATTTAACCAGATGAGACTGAGAAATTATGTGACTAGAAATATCCAGAACACTTGAGCACACCATAAAAGAGATGTGACTCGAAGTGAGTCAGGAGTTTATTTCTTAGCATAATAACAGTGATTAATTGTTCCAAATTTATGATTAACTGTGTAGCAAAAAGATGGACAGGTATCTGCAGCAGATTGCTGGAGTCCCTGATGAACACCAGTTCACTTCACTGGGGACAGTTTGTAGCAAGGCAGTAGTCTGTGTATTCATTCCTCGATAGGAAGTGTGAAATCCTATGTTCATTGTTTCGCTGGACTGCAGATCTGTTGTGTTCAATTTGTAGATAAAGCAACGTGTTTTGCTTTGTGGTTTGCATCAGGAGATGGGGTCGGGATCTTAGCTGCAACCCAACCTAGGACCTGTGAGCTGAGCTAGACTTTTTCTTACTCTGCGGTGTCATTGCTCATAAATGCTCTGTGAAGCCCAGCAGGTCTCAGTGGCTCCGGGGAGGTGCTATTTCTTCTTACTTCAGTTATAACTGAATTAAACTAAATGGCAATTTGGCATATTGTGCGTGGAGTGGGATGGGATCCAGCCTATCAGGTGTTGTGCTGCATGTGCACGTTTGACAAGAGTAAAAGCTGAAGCAAACAAGATCTCACTAGACGAGACCTACATAGTACAGTTTTTCTGGGTACGAATTTTCTTGATGGTGATAGAGTTGATGCTACGTACCTCTTTTTTTTAATTCTTGGGAGTTTTGTTCCATATTTTGGTGATAGCTCAGACTTCCTGATCTTATCAGGATCCTTTTTGCCAATATATTCACTTAACAGCACTCTAAGTTATTTGAGGACAAAGATATAGTAAATAATAACAAATAAGAAGAATTTAGAATTGTATTGGCATATGTTGGTGTTCCTCCATATCACAGTGTTAACTTTATACAGCAGAGTAAATTAAAACAGTAAGGGAAAGCATAATTAAGTACCTTTTTATTGTGATCATGAAAGCTTTGGAAGGAACTAGAAAAAAGTAGAGGCCATGTCTACACTGCAGACATTTGGCCATCTAGTTGTGTCAATTCCTGAGCTTTCGTTGATATCAGTGTCAGCAAAAGCCTTTATCCCAGTGCTGTTAAATTGGCAGAAGTTTACTTCTTACTGGTAGAACGCACTTTGAGTGGTGAGAGCTGGAATACAGTGCTTCAACAAAAACACAGCTTCAACGGCAGAAACTGCAGCAGCATTAAGGATGTTGGTGGCTTCGCTGCCAAATGGTCACAATGTGAGCTGCAGGCGTCTTTGTTACTCGCAAGACCTTATCTGTCTGGAGGAGGAACTAGTGGAAATTTGTTTGCATATAATTTGCCAACTGCTGGGTTGTGTACTAATAGCAAAAATCTCAACAGTGGCTATCTCTAACCAATTCTTCCTTTCTGTTTTGCTCTGTTTCTCCTGCAGGGCTTGTGAAGTTGGGGGTTCACTGTGTCACGTGTCAGAAGGTCGCGATAAAAATTGTCAACAGAGAGAAGCTCAGCGAGTCGGTGCTAATGAAGGTAATTTTCTAATGGGAGATTTTAAAAAAAACTATGTTCTTGGCTCTGTGTCTTCTGTTCCATGCAAAATTAATATCCTTAATTATATATAACAAACACCCCTGTCAGTACTAGGATTATGTGGAGCATAATAACAATAATTTCGTTATGGGGGAGGCTAGGGCAGCTAAAATTAAATGGGAGTATGCCTGTGCTTTGTGAACAAAATAAACGGTCAGCTGCAGAGTTGTTGCTTCTCTGCTGGGGCAGATCTGTGTTGGGCATTTGACTTCCACCGCTACAGCAGCGCGTGATAGTTGCAGTGCATTGCAGACTCGGGTGTACAAATGTCAGTAGGAAGAGATTTAAGAGAGGCTGGTGAATCTGTTGTTTGAGTACTCCTACTGCTTGCTCTGCTGCATGGGTTCGTTATGATCTGATGCGCCAAGGTCCATGACTGTTTAAAGCTGTTGTAATTCTGTTAACATTCCACAGAGCTGTGCCATTGGAAACCATCAAAGTGTCTGTCCTGATGGTCCCAATGACTATAGTGTTCAGAAGAGCTTAATTCATTTTTTACCTAGCCTTGTGATATCCATCTCCTTACATGAGTGTCATTGATTGATCTTGGAAACCTAAAAATAAAATAAATGTATGCATAAAAGTTTGTTCATGTGATTTGGCGACTAGAAAGGCTAAATTCAGCTTGATGGGAAGGAATATAACTGCACCGCAATCAAGAGAATTCCATCAAGCTGTGACCTGCAAATGACACTAACAGGTCTGCATGCAGCATAAAGCACTTTATTGAGGTAACTTTCCTATAAGCACATGGAGCATATACCTTTACACTGCTGTTTCTTATATGTACTTCTGCGTCAACTGTTTTCCAGCACAAGTAAGTATAGCAACCGTACTAGGAGCAGAAGGAAAATGAAGATTAAAGGAATATGCAGTTAGTGAATGTTATGCATACAATGTAAGTTTATTTTTTTCAGGGAAGGCTTCTTAAAGTTTATATTTAATTGTAATGTGTTCAGACTTACCTTTCTGGAATTTCATTGAAGTGTTCCTTTCCTGCAGTACTGTGGATTCAAACAGTCTTCTAATATAGACCTAAAGTTAGAAAGTCAAATAGGTAAGAAAACTACAACTTTAAAGGGAGATTCAGTGGATGAATGGAATACAACAAAAGCAAAGTGTGTAAATGGTAAAATCTGAATGAGAATCTAAACACGTTGAATATTTTCCAGAGTAACATAGTAGGAATATTTTTAAAAAACATGAGCATTTTGTTTGCCGAGAGACATTGTCTGGTATCTGTGTAAAACATTTTATTTACCTCATTGATTTTCAGAGTAGGAGGCAAATCACTTAGCATAGCAAAGTGATCTCTCTGCTTTAGTTGTGTTGCATTACCTCGGTTGTAGTATGAAATCTGAGTAGCGAAACGGTGTGTTAGGCCCTTGTTTACGCAGCCGCATGCTGAAGCATGCCATATTTTCTGTAAGATTGCAGAGCATCCTTCTCAGGAGGAAACCACATGTTGTATCGTCATTCTCATTTTCAGACCATTCTTGGTGAGATCGTGTCTTTCAAGGATTCTGTTCTCTGTGCTCAGGAGGTTGGAACAACAGATGGGATTGAAGTGGTTTGCCCAGTTCTTGCATAAACTCAGTAACCAGATGTCTTTTCAGGAATGCCCTGTGTCTGATGGTCACAGGCAGGGCCTGAGACTTCTAAGTGAATTCGGAATTGACTGTACTGTTAGCCAGCTTAATCCAGCCTGACCATAGGGGAAAAAGGCTTGCAGCTTTCAGCAGTCCCAGTGTGACCATTGCCAAGCATCCAGCTGACAGCTTGCTGCGTGGAATCAGCAGCCACAGGGAAATAGCCAACAGTGAAGCCAAGTCATGGCGGTGTGGTGGCATTCCTACTTCGCAAATCTTCCCACTAGCTTATCAGTTCCAGTGACTCTCTTTGCCAGTGGGCTGCACAGGACAGTCCCTGGAGCCAAATGATTCAAAGCCACAGCTACTCTCCCAAGCCAGGCCCAGACTGATGGATTTTACTTTAATCCATCCTTGGACAGAAAAACTGGATCTGACAAATACGCACACCTGCCGCATGAAGCTGTAACACTGCAGTGCTGTGGCCATTTATCCTAGAGCATAAGGAAGAAGTCTGCTCGCGGTCCTTTCAGCATCTAAAATGACAGGCACAGGCATATACAGCAGGCTGCTTTCTCTGCCATCATTATTCTGTTTTGACTTGCTTCTTACAGCCTTCGTTTCTGCAGTGTTTTTGCAGCGTTTTATTCTGTACATTCAGGGAACTGTCCCTTCTTTCTACAGCTGCTCTTCGCCTGAGCTGTGCAGAATTGAGAGGCATTTGGTAAAGTGCCTTCTAATCATAACGTCGTAGTATCGATATTTCTGGAGAGAAGAATTTGGAATTGAAGCAGCTGGTCTCAATTAGCAGAACTGCTGCTATGGAGATGATACACGGGCAAGCACGATGCAGAGCAAGCTGCAGTAAATGTATCACCCAAGCGCTTGCTGCTCTGTCAAAGGACAGGGCTGCTCGATGCACAGGCGAGCCTTTTGCTTTGTCATGCCCTTGTTCGCTGAACACAGGCTTGGGGAGGAGTATTCCTTTCCCAGCTCCAGCTTGGGACTGTTTGGGAGCCTGGGCAAAGCTACAAATGTAATTTCACTGATGAGGGTAAAAGGGCTGGTTCTGTTCTCGCTCCTGCGTTCACACAACTGGTAAAAGCATCAGCTGGGTTTCTTCAGCCACACTGTGGTAAACCCCACTGATGTGGAGACCTGCCTCCCATGGTACCTCTAGCTTGCTCTAGCACAAATCGGCAGAAAGATTTCAGAAAGGAGTGTGTTATAGGGAGCATCTTGAGATTGAAATAGGGTTCCTTAATTTCCCTGAATTGCTACTGGATCGCTGAGAATACAACAGCTGAATGTGTCCGTAAAGCAGTAAGCTTCCCTGGACAGGCAGGTTCACTGTTGATGGTTGCATTTTCAGTACCAACACAAGCGTTTAGAGTTTATGACTTCAGAATATAAAGGTTAAAGCAAATCTTTCCTCTGTTGTGGCAAAAGCTTGTTTGGAAACATTGAGGTGTCTCATGAGACATACTCAGAAGAGTCCTTTCCTCTTTACCACCTCACCAGTTCTCTTCCACTCCCTCCTTCCAAAGAATAAACGACATAAAAGCTATTCTTTTTGTGTTCATCAGACAAAATACTCTTTGGACAGAGTGGAAGTAGAAGCAATGGGAGCATAAAGGGTGAAGAGTGAGAAGGGGACAGCTGGCCTTGGACTAATTACTTGAACACGCAGGCATCCTGAGAAAGCCACAGATGCCCCAGGCTTGATGACTGGAGCCCAGAGCTCCGTCTGTATGTGTGCTTTGTGTGTATGTGCCTTTGGTTTGTTCTGACCAAGTCCTCCAGTGCTAGCCTTGAAGAGAGACAGGCATTTCCAGGGTGGGCGATGGGAAGAGACACAGTCCCTTCCACATTTCTCTTGCGGAGCTCGATTGAAACATGAGTGGTGGGTTTGAGGGAGGTTGGTTGGTTGTTTTAGTGCTTGTGGTGCTAATGAGCTCTGCTTCCAAAAAACTCTACAAATGTGTAGTGTGTGTTCTTAAGTAGGGAGGATCATGCAGTGATTACTATCAGAGATCACCGATTGCCTGAAATAATTGAGTGGAGGGATAGGTAGCAGGATTGAGTGTCAGCCTCTTGGAGCTGCCAAGATAACAACGTATGAAAGTGTAAATAGGCACTGCTTTGCATGGTCTTTTCGTCATCCATTGCTTCTTCCTGAGCTGCTATTTCAATAGCTACTGATTTCTTTACTACCTTGTCCTACTTTGAGTCTTTCCTTCCTTCTCCATCAGTTGTTATTTTGCCTCTTTTTAACCTCTTTCATTCTTCTTTTCTCCCCCACTTTGTGTCTTCTTCCTTTTTTTCTCTATCTTCTCCCCTTTTGATAGAGAAAGTCATGTAATAACTCATCGTTTTGTTGCAAAAGCTGCTGAAATGCAGCAAGTCTGGTTAAGGTGCCTGTTCTTCATGGAAAAAGTTTAGAAGTTGGCCACAATTCAGAAAGTATCTGAGAGAATAAGTAAACAATCAGAGCTCATGTTTTATGAGAGACTCAAGGGACTCAATCTACCTAGTTCATTAAAGAGAAGGTTAAGACATAACTTAATCACGATCTGTAAATACTGATATGGAGGACAGGCATTTGATAATAGAGGATATCACAGTCTTGGGGACAGAAGCTTATTGGAAACTAATAGTTGTAAACTGTAGGTAGACAAATTAAATGTAGAAATATTACGCCTATTTGACCACCGGATGAAGTTACTAATTGGAACAAGCCACAGAAACCTCTGTTGAGGTTTTCCCCTGAAAGACTATTAAAATTAATCTTAAACTGCTGTGTGTTTTTCTAAAACCTAGCTCTTAGTTCAGCTTCAGCTGCTGGACTTGTAGCAGGAAGTAGCTGAAGATGGTTTCCTCATCCGTGCTACGCATTAGCTCTGACTAGATTAACACAACAGCCTCTCTTAAAATCCATGGAGCTGTGAATTTCTAATCATACACTTGAAATCTGTAACAAGTCACTTATCTCTGTCTGGAGCATAAACAGAGGCGCTTGTGCGAGGTGTCTGCAGTAGCAGAAATTTAGGCTCCCCCAAGTGAAGTAAAAGAAGGGAGCATTTGAGAGCAGCATCTTCGCTTTGGAATACCTCATTTTCAGACTTTTCAAACAAAAGACTGTGATATTGGCTGACCTAGCTGTCCTCAGCTGCTGACTGGAGGCCTGATCTGCAGAAATCATTACCAGAATATCAGAACAGTGTCAGGGAGAAGCTAAATCCGAGACAGAGACAGAAAGTGACTGAATAATGTTCAAATTCAGCTTTGACCATAACAAGCACAGTTTCCCTGACATTAGCGAAGCCAAACTCACCAATGCCAAACCTGAATTTCACCAGATCAGAATTTTTTCTTAATGTATTCAGTAGTAGACTAATTGTTTTCCAGCTGCAGTATTTAGGAGTTTTACTGCTGATTGCAGTGGAAATGGTGTTCAGCTGCTGCTGAATCCCACTGAATACCCCTACCATTGGGTACAAATGAACAAAGAAACGACACTGTATGATTTTACCAGTGAAATGTATTTAGATCAGTCTAGAATACTGGCACACAAGATTTTGGAGGTGGTCATATTAAAAATAGCAAATAGGAGGGAAAGTATTTCCCTTTATTAAACAGAAGTCCTAAAGAAAAGGTTTTAAAGCATTTATTAAACTTTCCAGAACTCCCTGATTAACAAACACTGTGCTAACTTGCTGGTATGCATCTATTATTCTTCTGAGTGATTGGCATGCTGCTGTGAGAGGAGAATAACTCAGAGGACCTTGTATTCATGGCAAAAAAGAGATGAAAGGATAAAGGAAATCAAATCTCCCCCAAACATGTATGTACTCTCTGATACATGTATTTTTAGTTGCTGTTGACCATGCAGGTTGCAATGCACACAAGAGTGTGTTCACACTTACACGGAATGTCCCTTGCACATTTGCTGCGTGTGCGTGTTAAAAACACATACTCACCCTTATCTTTAACCTGGAGAGTTACCACATGCTTGTCTCCTTTTAGCACTGGAAGACAGCAGATTAGAAGTGTCTGCATGTCTGTGTGTGTGTTTGACAGTGTATAGGTGGTGAACAAACTGCAGGAATGATTGGCACTCATCAAAGAACCTGAGTGCACAAACATACTCACCCCCCACCTCTATGACCCTAGTTCGTATTCCAGTAGCAACCCAGTCAGCACAGCACAGCTTCATGTGTGCGAGTCTCTCTTCTGAGTTCAAAGAGATAAAAAAGCACCTTGCAATATGAAAAACACGGGGAAAATAAAAGGGGCTTTTTTTTTTTTCCCTGGCTCCCTTCTGCTATAGGGAGTTTGGGAGTAGGGATCTGTTACTGAATGTATAATGCAGAGTGTTTTGTTTTAAACTGGAGCTGGTGGGGAGCATTGAAAGCCTGTTCATTTGTCATCTGTTTGAGCATTTAAAGAAGTTGGGTAATTGTATTTTCCTTCAGAGAAGAATCACTCCCCGCCTCCACTTTCCACCACACCCACAAGGAACACAGTTTGAGGTATTCTTAAAGAAGGAAATTAAACAGGAATCACGAGCACATGATGTACCTGTCAGAGGAACAAACCTGTCAAGTGTGCACCGTACCTTTTGCTTTCTAAAGTTAGTATACTCAGTTAAGGCATTTGGGCAAGCTATAAAAATAATTGTCCCTATTTTTTCCACCCTACTTTTAATTCCGCAGGCTTGTATTATAGCACTCTGGCTCAAACATCTATTGTACCAAACATGTTCTACCCACAGCCCTGTGTTTGCAAACACATAGACACAGACAGTTTACCATTCTCATGTGCTGCCTTGGTCATGCAGCAATAAATGTCCCTCATGACCCCTGGCTAGAGCTAGTTGAAGTCAAAGAATGCTTTTTCCATTCATTTCACTTGATCATAACCATAATGCCTGGATAGGGAAGTAACTGCTCCCAGAGATGAGATGTCTAAATGCGCTCTGCCATCTAGTCCTCATCCACCTGTGAAGCTGGTATCATTAAGTAGTGTGTAAAAACCCTTTCTGTTCGGCTTTCTCTTTATCTGTTTCCACTGTAATCGTGCCATGCTTGCTTTTCGGGTGAGACAGACCATAGTTTGACTTCACGTTGCTTAGTCTACAGAAGCTTCTAGGAATTCTCCTCTTCCTTTGCCAAAGCTTAGTTTTATCAAAAGATGCTGATTCACTAAAACGTTTTCTCTGAAATCATTTGGCTCAGTGAACTCCCGATATATCAAAGACTAGGTTTCTTCTGAACTCTCTCTGAATTCGTGGCAGGCTGTTAGGGAGTCCTGCTTGCCATCTCCAAAGCAGAAACCCTGAAAATCCTGCCTCTGCAGGGACTCCCACCATCTCTGAGCCCTAGGTTATCAAGCCAAGACATAGGAATTCTTGAGACAGGCTCCAAGAGTCCACAGCTATAGGGCAGACCCAGCATCTCCAGCTAGAGAGGTGTGGCCCTACGAAGCGTCAATACATGGGGGAGTGACAGAAAGCACCAGGATCCTCAGCTGTTGTCAGGCTTGATGCTCAGTTTCCTGCAAAGGACAACTAGCAGGAGATACCCTGAAAGGCAAGGGGAACCCCAGGTGAAGGTTAGCTTCCAGGCTCAGTCTTGTAGAATTGCGATGCGGAGTGTGAAAATCTTGAGACTGGCATCCAGAGTTTGTAACCCCTCGTCAGATCCCATAGTATTTCCAGAATTTCTGGCTGGCCGGACACACAATTGATCTGGGAACCTGAATATTTGGACTCCTCCGGCCTGGGTGGTCTTTCTAGCAGGGCCACCCAGAGCTGTAGTCTCTGTTAACTCCAGATGTGAACCGTGGGTCTGGCGAGATTGTTTTTTTCAAGCTGGAGCTGCAGGCTGTTTGCTACATTCAAACTTTCTTTTTTTTTCCTGTCTCACCGAAGGTTGATGGAAAATGCTAAAAAGCATTGGATTTTGATCTGACTTAAGCTAAACCCCCTTTTAATTGACTTTTTCTACCAGCACTTCAACCAGCTCTGTTCTGTGGTTAATTAATCAGTCTGAAGGGGTGCAGGATGAAACTTATCCCAGTCTGCAGAGAGTAGAGGAAGCCACAGGAGAGTGGGTTCTGGTTGAGCCTAGGTAGAATTGGCCACATTTACAGATAGGAAATGCATTTTAGATTATGGATAAAATCATTTCCCAAGTCTTTTAAGCAAAAAAGGAGTTGGGTTGGCAAGTTTTCTGACCTGAACTACAGAGAGATTTTTAAGTTATACAGCTCTTTATAAAAAAATAATTTTCTTTGCTCATACAGTTTCTTCCTGGACTGAGAGCAAAACTCAGATGCAGTCAGCAGTGTGAAAGCAATATTGAGTCATTTGAAACCCCTATCTATAAGCACCAGAGCAACAGTATAGGATTTTTTAAATTATTCCTCACCCATGCTGGAATTGAATGAGCGTGCATTGTGCCAGAATGTATTCTGGGGTTTTTAGAGACTGTTATATCCTGTTTTCGTGATTTTACCATGCCAGTGTTTGTTCAGTGTCATTGCAAAAAGCTGTAAACAGTTTAGGAGGACAAAGATGGTGGAATATCGGGGCCACAACACAGCATGTGCTTTGCAGGGTGATTTCATTAAGGACCAAGGGTAGCTTGGAAAGTGTGGTTTAAGCTGTTGTATATTTTCTTTTCGATCTTAAACTCTTTTTTTTTTTTTTCCCTGGGTTGCAAAGAATAGACTTCTGACTCCATTTTACATCGTTTTTTATTTCACATTCCAGCATCTTGTCTGGAAACCTTTTAATTCTTTTTTCTTTGCTCCTGGAAAGAGAACCAGCATTACATCAGAAGACTTCTAGCAGTAATGGGACATCAATCCTTAAGTAGATTGACTGAGACCAGAATTGGCTCAGGTATTTGACTTTCCATCTATCATGTAGAATAAGCACCATAAACATCAATATACTGATCCATCCCAGTTAAGGGATATAGTCCATCCCTGTATATAGCAGGTAAGCCATTTGAGCAAAGACTTTGTTCAAAAGTTGTCTTAAAGTTTTGCTGAAACAACTGGGTGGTGCCTTGTACACCAGAAGTACCTTTCTGTTCAGAAGCATTTCTTAGCCTCATATAGCTTACAAGTTTCCCAGCTCAGACAAAACGTGTCACCTAATGGATATTTAACTAGTACAACTGAGAGCCAAGGGCTGGCATTGCACTCTCAGCTAGGGGATGTGGGCTCTTTTTGTTTGTTTTGCATTCCTCTATCCAACATGAACATTTTGCTGATCATTTGTTAAGCGTAAACCAGGCCTCACTCTATCCCTGCAGTTTGTGCTATTAAGTAGTTGGCACAAATTTAGGAAAAATCTGGGAAGGCTCAATCCCAGTACAATTATCCGTTAGTTCCAAAGCTGTCAGGTGGAGCCGGATACAATATGCTGTGGGTTTGCTTTGCTGCTGTTAGAGCATGTTGATCTGTGTAGTGGTATGTTTTTAGGTGTTTGGGCATCTCCTCTTTTACCAGGTGCTATCTTTGAACTCGCTGCCTTGCCTCCTGGCATCCTGAGATGCCAAATCCATGGTTAGCATGTATTTAATATGCTTGTCTATTCATGAAGAGCAAACCCATACTAGTAAACCTCTGTTTGTATTCCCCTCCTGTCCTCCCAGGGATCACAGAATCACAGAATCACAGAATTATCAGAGTTGGAAGGGACCTCTAGAGATCATCTAGTCCAACTCTCCTGCTAAAGCAGGATTGCCTAGAGCACATTACTCAGGACTGCATCCAGGCGGGTCTTGAAAATCTCCAGGGAAGGGGACTCCACAACCTCCCTGGGCAGCCTGTTCCAGTGCTCTGATGCACGCAGCACACCTAAAGGAGACTCCAGAGTTTTAGTTCAAAATGGTGTTTCTTGTCCGACTCCAAGAGAATCTTCCAGGTGCGCTAATACTAAGAGAGCTCAAGCCCATGCTCTAGTGGTCCAGCTACCATGTCAGCAGCAAAATTGCAGTCATGGCGTGGTTGCTTTTGTTTCGATGTGGGAGAAGCAATCACTGCTTTGTCAGAACACCTGGCATTCTTGAACCTTGCGGTGTAATTTAATATGGCATGCTCTGCAGCTGCATGGGGAGGCAACAGCAATGGCTTTGTGCTGTGAGGGATAATGGAGATGTTACCTTAATTCTCTACAAACCATAGGGAAGGAGAGATTGAGTTTAATCTTGAACTTCTGCATCTGTTGCAGTCTCTCAGTGTGTAACGATTGCTCAGTAACATCTCTATTACATTATCAGGCATTGCCCCTGGTGGAAAGAGAGACTTTTGAAAGTGGCAAGAAATTCTGGGGTGCAGGCTGGCTTTTTCAAGAATGCACGGTGAAAACTCAGGCAGGCGACTTCCCTTCTGGAAATTTGGGACCGATGCTTTAGATTATGCTAAAATTAACACATTCAAAGTCTTGTTTGAGAACATTTTGGTAAGGCAGGGGCGAACAGCTGTCAACACTTAAGAAGGATCTGGCCTAAGAAACATGATCAATCGCTTGCAGCTCTCACAGGTACCTCCTCTTCTGTACATTCAGTAGGAAAGTGATGAGGAAATGTCACTGGTGCAAGGTGTAACACAACAGAGCGCAGCTCTGTAGGGTTTTTTCTATTTTTAGGTTTCCTGTTGCTCCAGGACACAGAAACTTGCTTTATCATCTGTATCCCTCAGATGCAGGCCTAACTGCAGGAAATAAATAATAGCACTATGTATAAACAAGACAGCAACACCTAGTTTGCTCTTAAGTCTCTTCATAACGAATGCTCCTGTTTTTTAATGGGGTATGTATTTTATCTTATTCTTCCAGTTCCTAATAGCTTGTACTACCCTTCTGTACAGCTCTATATAACTAAGTAACCAAGGCTAGAAGATCTGAAATTAAGAAGAATCACTAGAATATGCAAAAGCTGTCATAACAAACGTACCAGGAGGTACGTACCAGGATTATGTTACTAGTTTTCTCCATTGTACCTGAAGCAGATTTTCAACAGTCACGATACCCAAGTTGTTCTGTAAGAATTGCGAACACATTACATTTTATGGTGTTCTGGAAGTTCAGTCACACTGTCTGTGAGAAACCTGTCACTGTGGATCCTTGTAATAGGCTGGAATTTACTGTTGCTCTGTGAGCAAAAATCTGGTGTATGTGTCTAGATCCACATGTGTGGAGATGGTCCAGCAGAAAGAACTTTCTGTCAATAGAGGCAGAATAATTTCCCCCAGCTGTGAAATACTTTAACGTAAAGTTATTTTTTAGAGATTTTTCGTCTTATATTTCCTTCCTAATACCCTGAAATAAATCCCCTCAGTCTAATGTTCTTATCACTTTTCTTTGATGAATTTCCTCTCTTCACTCCTGCTCCCTCAGCTGTCCCTGAATTTCCTTCCTAAATCCCTTCTGTCCTTTGCTAACCTCCTGTTGTCCCTCACCGTCCACAGCAGCACTTTCAAGGCAGAAGGGAAAGACACACACAGTAAGAGAGTGCATATTATCCTCTAGGTATTACGGATTCATTTTATCCTCATTTCCACCTCTTAAATCAATCCGTGATTTATCAAATCCAGAAAATAATAACATTTACTTAAGAACAAATGGGTAAGATCATTGGGCACAGGACAGAGTGGCACACAGCTGTTCTCACAGTCATCTGGGGTCAGGTTTTCACTTCTTTTTCATATAGTGGTGTAAGCTGTAAGTTTAGCAGCCACGGAGGAACTTGGATTAGGAAGTAGTCTTTTGGGGATACCTAAGAGTTCCAAAGGCTTTCTGGGCAGCAGTGCAGCACAAATTATAGATTTGATTGCTCTGTAGTACCCAAACATCCCCAATAGAAGAGACAAGGCATCTGGGCCCTGCCCAGTAGTAGAGTAAAAAGATGTATTTCACAGGGACTGACATGGAAGTCCAGCACCAGGTAGAAACATATCTAAATACTGCCTATAACAGTAAAAAAAAAAAAAAAAAAAAAAAAAACCAAAAAAAAACACAACAACCCAAAACGCAGAGATCTGTTAAGCTTAAAGCCTTCATTTTTGAGAGAAAAGGTGTCCTTGCCCTCCTGCACAGCTGAGCAAGGACGATAGGGGTGAGAACGCTTTTAGGTAAAAACACTGCTGAAAACTGCTTTACTTCGTGTTGAGGAGAGAGCAGTACTGATTACCACTGACTGAGGACATAGTATCTGCTCAGTGCTAGGTAACAGCCGCTTCCTGCTTGTGTATCAAGAGGGCATATAGTTTATTGAGCCATCCTGACACCTGGCAACCTGTCACCTATTTTTTGGCAGATACCAATGATTCAATGTCTTTCTGCATCCATTTGGCTGCAGACGCATCACAATACAAATTGAACCAGCGTTCGGGCTCTCAAATGTCAAGACTGGAGCTGATGACATACTGCTTGAGGAAAAAAGGAGATATCAAGGACGAAGAAATCTAAGATAGCAGGATTTTTACAGGGTGTAGGAGTGAAATATTGGACAAATGTGTAGAATCATAGAAATAAGGGTTGGAAGGGACCTCTGAGGGTTTACGCGGTACATCCTCCACTCAGACGAGGACTGCTGTTTACTTGGGTCAGCCATGGCTTTGTCTCGCTTTGTTTTGAAAACCTTAAGGGATTGAGATTTGTCAGCCTCTCTGGACAGCCTGTTACAGTGCTACATTACACTCCTAGTGATTTAATTCGTCCCTAATGTCTAACCTGAACCCCAGCGCAGATATGAGGAGAGAGATTTGCCAGCTCTCGTGGCTGTTGTGTTCAGTAATGAATAAACTTGTGTCAGTCATCAAATAAGGACTTAGAACAATTAAAACAAATTCTGTAGGAGTTGGAAGAAAAACTTAATGCCCCAGAGAACTGCGGAGACAGTACTGATTGCTGCAGCCTCATGGTAGGAACAACCAATCAATGAAATTAAGAGCTGTGTCAGGGAAATTTAGTATAAAAAGGGGCAGCAGAAGCAAAATTGATGAGTAAAACTGAGAATCAACAGACTAGCATACAAAGAATGGGGATCTCAGCAGGTGAAAATAAACATTACAGGAGTAGCATGAAGAGGGTTTAGGACTGGTTTAAAGGCTGCTTTACTGAGAGGACTCTGAGGCTTAAGGAGCCTAAAGGAACTCATGGTAATGATTGCATCTCGTTTGTGGTTTGAGTACCAACAAGAGAGCAACCACATTAGTAGGCAAAGGAGGAATGCTTTCTTAGAGCCTACCTGGAGTCTTGAGAGGAGATCTCAGCTATCTGTAGAAGGGAACACTGGAAGTGGGATCATAAATGCACTGGGCTGGAATAAAGGACATGATTACGGAATTTCTGTGAGTTAAGTGTTAGATATAAATCAAATATTAGATATAGATGAAGTTCTGTAACTATAGTTTGAAGAACAACTAGCAGACGATAGATGAAATAATGAACATATTGACATACCTTCACCACACTTCTACAGAGGTCTTAACTATTTCTGACTGTTTCATTTATCACTCTCAGATTGCTGGTTCTCACAGAGGCTTGACCTCCATCCTCTGATATAATCTCTCCAGCTGTCCCTTTCATTACAGTTTCTATTTCTCTTCCACTTATTTTCCAGGTGCATATCCAGTTAGAGATGCTTGGTTTCTCTCCCCTTATTTTTACACATCTTTTGAACAGCAATGCCATTCATATCATCCTTAATTTCTTCCTCCCCATTACTATAACTGTCTACTACTACTGCAAATATATTTTTTTTCTCCTGTTTTGATTCTGGGTCCTCTCTTCAGAATGCCCCACAGCTGTGCTTTACAGCTACTGTAGTTATAACCCCTCTGGCAGTTCTGTATCCTCAGGCTTCAGTTCAACCTTTAGCTGTGCTCTCCTAATACCCGTATGCCTTAAGAGCTGTTCATTTACCTTTTTTTCAAAAGCTTGTGGAACTTAAGCAAAACTAGAGCCTACTTTGTCTGCATTCTTAACCTGAAATAATATGCCACAAATCCTGCCATCATGCCTAATGGTCGGATATCAGCTCTGTGACCTTCACTATGACTGAATACAGAATTTAACATAACCTGGCTTAAAGAAAATGTTGTTAATAGCCAGTCAGGATGTTCAGCTTCTTTATTTGCATATGCAGATAAGAATTTTTGAAGGTACGATGTTTCAACCAGTCTATATCAACAGTTTAAGCATTATTCTTATGATCAGGGCTATGAATACCTAGACCCACAGCACACAATGTCATGGCAGAAATGAGAGATCTGAGCAGAATTGGAGAATTCAGGGCCTGGCAAGAAGGCTAAATCTCGATAGATTTAATGCATATATAGATGTTTAGATATCCTAAGCTTAAAGCCTATACTTAAACCCCTATAGAAATTAAGAAGCCTTTCAGGGTTTTATTGGCCAGACATATTCCCGAGAATATGTTTTAATGAATTAGATTTGTTTATGAGATTCAGGAAGCTAATGACATAGTAGTTGAAAGATCAAGGTTGCTCTTATATGCATCAGAATGTATTGATGCTGGATGGGAATTTTTTAATTGATTTAGTAGACAATTTAGAACAAGTATTTGTTGCCCAGCGAGTAAGTGACATATGATGTGATTCTGCTAACCGTCATGGAAATAACTTTCATTCATTTTCAAGCAAGACTTCTGTGGCTCAGAATGTGTATGGAATATACTGGCCTAAGCTCAGAGTTATCATAAGAGGGTTCTACTCCTGTTGAATTCAGCAGAAGTGCAGCTATTTCCTACAGTTCTGAATTTGGCCCTAGAGTTTTATTTATAGTGTGTCATCCCTGAGATAAAGCTCAGAGGGTCCCTGATCCTCTTGCTATGAGAAATAATTTTTACTCACCCATGGGCATTTTTGCTCCACCCATTATGTGCATTTTCCGAGCCATAACCTCCTTCTCAAACAGATGATTTGATTTTTGTTCGTTTTATTTTTAAGTGATTTCCTGGGGATGGGGGGAGGAGATTTCTGTGCATGCAGAACAACTGTTAAACTGAATCCTTATTATAGTAACATCAAGTGGCTGCTTTAAACTGCTGACCACCCATCTGAGTCATTATGCTAAATGTTCTTTGCTTCTGGGCACCTCCCTCTCTGTGCATGCCACAGTAATGTGAGAAGAAACACAGAGGTTTCTGTGAGATCTTGACGTCTCACCCAAAGCACCAAAGGGCATGGACTGCATGGGTTTGTGAGTTAGTTAGTCTCTTCCCATAGACTTGAATTCACCCGATGGGTCTACTGGTACAGCGCAGTCACAAAAATATATAGGTCAGAAAACCGGAGTAGAAATGGAATAAGTTTTAATCGTTGTTTGTAAATGTGTACATAAACTTCAGAAATTATGCTTTTGAAAAAGCAGTATGCAGTTAGCATGGACAGTACTTTGACTCCCAAAATATACCACAGTATAAAATATACCCAGCGTATTGTACCTGATCTATATAGCTTCAGTTCCTGGGGAGGACGTGTGGCTGCCTCGTGAAAAGCAAACTTTGGAGGTGGCAAAGATCACATTATTTTATCAGAGGGGTTGTTGTCCTTCAGCCCTGCACAGCTGTAAAACCTAAGGCAGCGGGTTTTTCCCCTCTTTGTGTAGGAACCTGCCTTTAATTTCTCTTCACTGTTACATGTCCCAATAAGTCTAGCACTTGCTTTGGGATGTCTACTGGCCATCTGCTATGAGAGATGACTGTATATATGCATACAATGCTTCCGTCAGTGCTGTGTTATTTCATTTTTATTAGGTACAAAATCTGAAAGGACACTACGCAGGTACAGACCCATCAGCTCCTGAATATATTAGGCAACTGTATTAGTGGATTCCCAGCATTTCCAGGGAATTAGCTCCACAGAATAGGTTAGTTGAAAAGTATATTTATCTTCAAATGATAACTAGAAA
Organism: Vanellus vanellus; assembly: GCF_965231255.1. Taxonomy (NCBI): domain Eukaryota; kingdom Metazoa; phylum Chordata; class Aves; order Charadriiformes; family Charadriidae; genus Vanellus; species Vanellus vanellus. Next base: position 18,672,305 of record NC_138911.1, on the reverse strand, counting down.
CCCTAGGGGAAAACAGACTTTGTGGCAGCTGTTTTTCTCCCCTTGACTGCTCTGTTTTCACTTTGTACTGTAACTCTTGCCCTCAATTAACCAGTTCCTGATACCTGCCCAGCTTTGCAGAATCAACCACTTAATCATAGACAAAGGCTAAACTTCCTTCTTCCAGAAACAGTTTAGCCTCTGAACCTCATGCTCTGTGTGTCTTTCTCTTCCCATGCTTTTGCATTTCCCCAGTCCTGCAATCAAGCTTGTCTTAAGTATCTGCAAGTGCACTGCATTTCTTTTCTTTATTATTCCCTGCGATGATGAAATAGCATTAGTGGAAAATGGGGCCAGTTTTCTGTTTGCATGTTAGGACTGCGGCATTATAAACTGTTTGTTACTTCAGAAAACTTGGAGCTGCTGGTGGGAAGACCATACCCGTTTCAGGTTTGAAGCAGGAGGAGACTGCTTTTTGCCTTGATTTTGGAGAGCAAGATGCCAGGCAAGTTGAAATGGCTTTGTTACAGTGTTCATATCTCCATGAGAAACAGGAAGAATCTGTTCCCCGTCTCACCCTGGGCTCTGGTTATAGTCTGATAGCACAACCACAGCTAATTTCCATTATTCTCCTTTTCATTCTCCTTCCATTACAAGTTGAACAAATGGTATGCTTAATTGACAGACTGTTTCATCGTTTCCTGCTAGCCTCACTCTTCTTTTGTGCAAATAACATATCAGACTTTCCAAGTAGTTCTTCATGTCACAACAATGTCAGAAATACTGTGAGTGACTAATTGGGCTACCAGAAGCCTTTTTTCCTTCTTGGGCTTCATGCGGCAGTCCCATCTCAGCTAAGACTCATGGTGTTGTAGAAAACTATGCTCTTCCGCGGTGTCATTACCATTCATTTACCTGTAGTGAATTTTCTTTAATTTGTTGCTTACCCTCCTCATTTACTAACCTCAGACTGGTCCCTTCTTCCATTCTGTTGTATCCCAGAGCTCTGTTTCTGCATGGTGTTAAGTAGCTTGGGAAGTCTCTGCTGTGGATGTGTTCAGCAGAAGCCGGTCAGCAGCTGAGTAACTGCAGGTTGCATAACTTGCATTCTGGCCCAATATAGCTTTTCATACGAAAAATAAACAAAGCAGATGCCAAACCAGGTGGTTGTGTTTTTTTTTATTGGCAGAGCTTCCCACTACGCTTTATGTTATTGTAGGAGAGTACTTTTTGTTTCAGTGGAGTCCTGAGCTTGAGCTGGAGAAGAAGCAATACCCTAGGCTGCTGTGAGACATCAGCCCAGCACTTTAGAGACCTCAGAGCTCTTACCTCTCAGATACCTTCTGCCTTTTTGCTGATCCTGAAACATGCCGAGATGGGACTCCAGGAGTTTCAGCCAGAATCATGTAGATACAAGGGCAGTATCCCAAGTGTTAAGAACTGTTCTCCTCATGCTCTTCTAGCATTTTTGGTAAAGCTCTTGCAATAAAGAGCCAGCAAAGAGTTAGCTTGGTGGAAGTATATTATAACCAGTGATGCCTTTTCCTCCTTTTCTGTACTGATGTGGGGTTGTATGCTTTCCTATCCCTCAGCTGCTTTGGGGGTCTTGAAAACTAGAGTAAGCGTACTTTGCTGAAATGAGAATAGGCTTGCTGCTGATGTATAGCGATTCATCAAAGCAGTGCAGACCAGCTTTCCTATTCATATTCTCCTGTTGTGTATGAATTTCAGACACAGGGCTCAATAAAGCTCTTATTTATGTACATTGTTCATAGAGCTTGCTATTTGATTTAGGCATCTCCCAGTCATCTCATCTGCAATATAGGCTCTACTTTGCAGAGTTTAGCACTATAGCTAGAAGGCAACATATCTCCAGAAAGAGCTTGCCTTTGACCTTGAATGTTCTTGCAGTTGTTAAATGCTTGTGCAGGTTTCCTGAGGAGCTGGAAGAGCCAGTTTTGCAGTATGACTCTGATTCTAAGTTTTTCTATAAAAACCAATAGTATTTTAGGTTTTCCTGTTTTTTTTTTTTTTTTCTATTCCTGGCTTGCAGATCAAATATGTCCAAGCTTGCAAGTGAGAAAAAGGTTTTTCTAATTGCTAGTTTCAGAAACTCACTCACTTGGTAAAGATACCTGAAGGTAAAGCTTCTACACCTGAAGGTTAGTTTATAAGCTTTATTGATGATACAGGAACCAAAGTAGGTTTTACTCCTTCCATCATGGCAGTGCTTACTCTGCAGGGATGATGGAAGTGTTAAAACCTTGTTTGTGTCATTTGGCTATGCAGAATTGTCTATGAATACACAATAGGGAGCAAGAGGAGGTTTTTTTGAAATCTGTGCCAACCACACTGTCAAAATACTTATGCAATACCGGCACAGCACTGCTGTTGGGAATACAGCCTTATTAGTTACCCTCAACCTACGCAAGGCACGCTGAACCAGTGAAAATTGTGTTTTGATGCTGTCACTGCATTGACGGAAGGGGTTTCTGTGGTCATGGCTTTTTTTAGTCACATGTTGTCATGCCGCTGTCAGATATAGTCATGTTGGCAGCGCCCTGAGGTGCAACCACTTTTCTAATGGTACGTATGCTTTTAAGCTCACCTATTACAGAAAGGCACTACCTACCCCCTAGGAGCAGGAGACAGATCATTCCTGATTGTCCTGAGAGTACCAGAATCATTTCATTTGGGAAAAGGACAATCAAAATAAGATACTGCGTGATAATCAGAAAATTTGGTCCTGCAATGCAGCATTATGGAAGGGAAAAAAAAAAAAAAAAGGAGAAAAAGACAGAGAGAGAGAGAAAACAGAGCAGTTTGTCTCCCTGCACTATATAGGGGAATTCAGAGCAAGAGAACTGTGTATTTGGGTCAGCTGAGTCCTAAAGGAGAATTTTCATGCAGTCTTTTCAACCCATTTTCATACATGGTTGTTGAAGATGCCAAACCTTAAAGGGGCAAATATTAATAAAAAATAATCCTGTAATTATAAACTGCCTATTCTGTTGCTGCTGCTCTCATTTCAAAAAGAAAGCAGCAAACCAGCTAGGGTATGTCTACATGATGCAATATAGGGTCATGCAGAGACACCAAAGTTAGCTCTGAATGTGCCCATGTGGGGACAGAAACATTATAGAAGTATCAGCAGCACTCAGCTTGGGCTCATTAGGCAGCTTGTTTGGAGCTAGCTGAGACATCTCTGCCCAGCATGAAAATTTCTTAGTTCTCCTCCAAATGAGCTTAGGCTTTATGTAGGCCTGATCCACAGCTCACTAAATTTTGAGAAAGTCTTTCCAGTGGACTTTGGAACAGACCTGGACATTGTTTTCAGAAAGGTGTCTCTCAGTAGGGTTGTACTTGTGTCTGCCATGCAGGACACCTCTTCTGCATGGTGTTCTGCAGGGTCGAAAGAAATAAAAACAACTCATTGGGGACGATGGGAATGGTCAAATACAGAGGAGCATCGCAGTGAAAAACATCACCTTAGTTATAAAGATGCTTAGCATGAAGTCACCTTCTGGCACGTTCTCTGTATGAAATGAGACCAAAGTCAAATATTCATTCCCTCAAACATCATGCAACTCCTGTTATTTCTGCTTTGCTCCAGTGACTTCTGTATTGCTGCTTTTGCTCCTCTTTGTCCCAGGCTTTTCATGCTTGCCCTGGGTGCCCTCCACACTACCACTGCCAGGGTCAGTTCTTGGATTAATCTGTTCCCTTCCATATCTAGCTTCAGGTTTTTTAATCTAAACTAAGAGATCCAGAGTCAGGAAAGGATTGCCCACATCTTTTCTTTGTAATGACCACTTTTTATAGCAAGCCTGAACCAGAGCCCTCCAAAACCCTTCGTCAAGAATTTGAGCTTTTAAAAGAAACAAACAAAATTTTTTACAGGAGGAATAATCAAAACTTTATTTTACTGTGTGAGGGTATTGAAGAATAAATTGATGGTTGCACAACACTGAATTTTCTAAAACTTTTGTGTTGTTGTGCATCAGTTAAGCAGTTGAGCCTGACTGTGTGTGTTTAAAGAAAGGTGACTTAGGTTTTTTTCCTGCTTTTAAGACTAAGGAAACGATGTTTGAGAAAATCTCTCTGATGTCCAGATCATGAGGTTCTAAACCAGGCAGATTTTTGAAGAGACTTAAAAGGTGCTATAGTGTTTTAATGTGCCAGCTACAAATTGTCCCAGACAATTTTCATTTGTTTACAGAAAATACATGATGGTGGTGCAGCAAGAGTACTTGTGCTTTTCCTTCTCCGAAACTGCTGTAGTCAGTTTGAGCTTTTGGTATAGACTGTAGTTGTACCTCTTCCTGAGGGTCTCCCATAGTTGCCACTGCAGGAATATCGAATCACCTAGGTTTAAACCAGGCTATGCCATGTCCTTTGCCTGGTGACGTATTCCTCATCTTTATTACCACAGTATCTGAGGGGCCACACTGTGCTTTGCCAAGTAGCCTGACGCAAAGTGAACATGAAGCAGCTGTGAATTAGTCCTGGAAATTGTGACAGTGGAGTTAGGGGTAATGCATGTATGTGAACTGCTTGTGATTAATATCAAGTGTGTTTTTTTTTAGCAAGAAGCTGTCATCTTCAAAGTTCCCCCCCACCTCATCTTGCTCATTAATTTTAATTTTTTTTCCAGTCTTCCTGTTAAAAATGAATACTTAATGAGTGCTTCTGCTATTTAAAATGCCTCAAATTCCCTCCGTAATGATGCCTCTCCATCAAACTGAAAACACATTCTTTGTAAACAAAAAACAAGACCTTGTGGCGTGCAATTTACATACCTTCTGTGGCATCTTTTAATTTATAGTACTGAAATTTATTTTTAATTTCTTTCTATTTCATTCGGGCTATGCTGAGTGAACACATGATGTTGATGGCTAGTTATCTTTCTTTTTTTTACTTGGCCTGTGTTGAAAAAATGTTCCTATAAAAGCAGCGTTTGTAGTCCCTCTGTCTCTGAAGTTTGAATAAAGTTTGACTTGTGAGTAGTGAACGATTCTTCTTAGCACCTGCGTTTCGCTATCGTTTGGAGCTTTGGAAATGTGTTCTAATAATTGTTTTCAGCATTTTAAAAGTCCATTCCTGCGCTTGGACAGAAGTTTTATTCCCACCGACATAGGCACGAATAAAATAATTAGCCAGTAAGTTCAGCTCTGATTGATATCAGAGGAAGTTTTGCAGTGCTCATCTTTTCCTGGCAGTACATAAAAAGAAAAATTAGTCTATTGTAGTAAATTTCTGATGTCTTTGGATTAGCTACAATAGCCATGAACTGCAGTGCAGAAGCAGAAGACAAAGCCTGGGTTGAGAATCCAGCGGCGTACTACCACCTTTCCATGCAAGTGGACTTTATAGTCGGTGCAAAGGCATGCTAACAGTTCCTTAACTGCGTATGTGTTACGACACAGGCCCTTAGCATGGTCACTGCCTCTACGCCACAGTAGCTGACAGTAAAAAGAAATATATTGAAGGTAGGCAGTCTCTCTACAGATCCGTGTGCTCCCTCTCTTCCTACCTACATGTCATCTTTAGCCACAACAAGTTAACAAAGTATGGTTGACTAACTTTTATCCTGCTTTGCCCTCGAGATCGAAGGGGTGCAACCTCAGATGGAAGTATACCATTCTCCGTTGAGTTCAGCCTTGAACAGCTGACATCTCTGCAGAAGTTGTTGAATCTTACGTTTCAGTCACCCAGCCCAAAAACTACCTTCTTCGATGAGGTCTCAGATTGGGGGTTCAAATACAGCAGTCACTTTTAAAAATGCTCTGCCCCAACACAGAATCACAGTGTTGCCTCCTTAAATAGGTCATTTGTCCTCAAATGTTGAAGGCTAACTAGTCTTGGGAGATGCCAACATATCTCGTAGCTGACTACTTAAATAGGTGGCATTAAAAATTACCAGTCAGTTGAATGAGTGTGCTCCAAACTTCTGACTTAAGTTCTTCACAGCGTTTGACTTGCTGCTACCAGACTGTCCTTAGAAATTTTCCCTATCTTAATTTCAAGGAGCCTTAGGAACTAAAATCTGCTTTTCTGAAAATACTGTGCTCCTGTGCTAGAAACTCTGTTGGTTCCCAGTGACAGGACAAGGGGTAATGGGCACAAGTTAGAACATAGGAAGTTCCATTCAAATACATGGAAAAACTTCTTTAAGGTGAGGGCGACAGAGCACTGGCACAGGCTGCCCAGGGAGGTTGTGGAGTCCCCTTCTCTGGAGATTTTCAAGACCCGCCTGGATGCAGTCCTGAGTAATGTGCTCTCGGCAATCCTGCTTTAGCAGGGGAGTTGGACTAGATGATCTCTAGAGGTCCCTTCCAACTCTGAAAACTCCGTGATTCCGTGATTCCATTTTGCTGTTGTTAACTGTCTTTTCTTGACTTTATAACCAGCAGGCAGGAGATATTTTGCCTCTTGACACCAAGGATAAACCAAAACCATTAGGGGAGAGAGGAACTGTCCATGTTGTTAAAAAATAATTGTTTGTACATCAACAAAACTGTGATATAAATGGAGAGGATTCCTAATGGAAGCCAAACAATTATTCATGTAGCAGAGGAGGATGTAATTTCCAATCTGAAGCACTTGAGGGGCCTTCATCTGCCTTTTGCTGTGTACTGGCTAGCATCTCATTTCCAAGAGTTATTCTGCCTCTATCAGCACGACTGTAATCTGCACCCACTGCTGTGCTAGCCTGTAAATCACTGCGGCCAGTTACGTGCTCCAAGTTATTGTGCGCAATCTGAATGCACTACGGAGGACCATTCCTGCCAGCACCCAGCCTCCAAGGAAATGCATTTCTGCTTTCCCTCGGTGAGACTTTCCTTTCTGGTTTCCATCTTCATTTCAGAGATCTACTGCCTGGTATTAGAGGGCTCTTTACTACAGAATCTCCTCCTTGCTTGGCAATCAGTGACATACAAACAATATGTTGCTTTTGTTATAATATACCCTCTGTAGTATTTAAGCAGGGTATATATACCCATGGCTTTAACTTGTGCTGGTGATAGAATAACTGTGAAATGGGAAATGCCTTTTTAGTATCTCTTGTCTTTCCTGCTGACCTAAATGCAAAGTTCCCTGAAGTATATTCCTCAGCAAATGTGGTTATGATACTCATTTCAAATGAATTTGGCAGTAAATTTAGGTCTGGTTTCTGCTTCCGAGTTCATGATCATGATGTTAGTTTGTACTTACTGAAGCTTCCACGAATCCGTTTGTCAGTATTTCAGTGACTCATTTGGGATTAAGCAGTTTTTCAGAAACATGTTATTAGCAAACCCGTTCATATTAGTTGCTGGTTTATATTCACTGTTTCTAGTTTGTGTCCCTTGTTATGTTGGTTACATGGGTTACCCTCTCATTAGCTGACTGTAACTTTTTAAAGCAGGCAAGAGAAGAGGTTGTCGTGGTAAATAATGAATAGTATATGCCCCTCTTCTCACATAAGTATTGGGTATGCACGGAAAATAATGCAATCTCTCAGACGATGAGAAAACATCTTTGCCTGGGGGTCTTTAGGAAGACCAGGCACAGACTTAGTGAACAAAGTGACCAGTAGGTTCTACACAGGTATTGTTTGACTACTTTATTCCTACATAATCATAATGGTGTATGTCACTTACTCAAAAGCATCGCATAACAAAAAACCCAACCAAACAAATAAAAAGCAGGAACTAGAAGCATGCACAAGATTGGTGAAGACGGAAAGGCTACTGTAGAGCACATGATTACAGTGGCAATATCACATTCCTGTCTAGGGCGCTGAGAATCCACTTCTGCTCTCAGTACAATTTACTCTGATGGAGGTTGTACCTGTGTTACCACAGCCAAGCAAGGGATATATAAATGGGTAGTCAGAAGTGCTGTAATGTATTCAGGTAGAGCCTTCCTACCCCCAAGTAGATCAACTCCTGCCCAACTTGGTGTCGTCTGCAAACTTACTGAGGGTACACTCGATCCCCTCATCCAGGTGGTTGATAAAGATTAAACAGAACTCGCCTCAGTACCAAGCCCTGGGGAACACCACTTCTGACCGGCCGCCACCTGCATTTAACTCCATTCACCGCAACTCTTTGGTCCTGGCCTTCCAGACAGTTTTTTACCCAGCAAAGAGTATGCCCATCCAAGCCATGAGCAGCCAGTTTCTCCAGGAGAATGCTGTGGGAAATGGTGTCAAAAGCTTTAGTAAAGTCTAGGTAGATGACATCCACAGCCTTTCCCTCATCCACTAAGCGGATCACTTTGTCATAGAAGCAGATCAGGTTAGTCAAGCAGGACCTGCCTTTCATGAACCCAGGCTGACTGGGCCTGATCGCCTGGTTGTCCTGTATGTGCTGTGGGCTGGCATTCAAGGTGTTCTGCTCCATAACCTTCCCTGGCACTGAGGTCAGACTGACAGGCCTGTAGTTCCCCAGATCCTCCTTGCAGCCCATCTTGTAGACGGGTGTCATGTTTGCTATCCTCTAGTCAACTGGGACCTCCCTGGTTAGCCAGGACTGCTGATTAATGATGGAAAGTGGCATGGCTAGCATTTCTGCCAGCTTCCTCAGTTACCCTCAGGTGGATCCCATCTGGCCCCATAGACTTGTGTGCATCTAAGTGGTGTAGTAGCTCACTAACTGTTTCCTCTTGGAATCTGGGGGGTTCATTCTGCTCCCTGTCCCTGATGTCCAGCTCAGGGGGCTGGGTATCCAGAGAACAATGGGTCTTGTTGTGAAAGACTGAGGTAAAGCAGGTATTAAGTACCTCAGCCTTTTCCTCATCCTTGGTCACTATGTTTCCCAGTGTTGATTTTGCTGAAGGATTAAAAGAAGGGGTAAAGTGGGTACATGGACACAAGTACAGTTGACAGACCAGTGAAGGTAAGAGGTAGGTGCTAGCACCCTAACCTTGCTATGGCCCTCAATGGTGGCTGGATTGGGGAAGGTTGGGTGGGGTATTTCGACCTTTCTGAAGGTCAAAAAAGAAACTTGTCTAGAGTCTTGGCTCTCAGGTCTGTATTTTAATCACTGGTGTGGCACAGTGGCAGTCAAGAATAGTATTTCTCTTGTGGCTTGTTTGAAATTTTGTGAGGTTACCTATAGGACTTGTATAGATAAGGAAACTAGCTGGAATAGCTGTTGAAACAAGAGGTTCTTGCAGCACCTCAGAACTAGCTCCACATGTAGAACATCTCATTCTGGACCAAGAATTTGTTTTTGTCATAGAATTTAATACCTTTTCAAACTTCTGCTGAACAGGAAAAGACAGTTTTAGTTCACTACCTGTGCAGAGCAATTTGAGAATACCTACTTCTTTTAAAATTTCCTTTGTTGTGTAGAGAAGGAACTAGACATGTAGATGTGAGGGGAATGCGTTTTGCCCTGTAAATTCTAGAGGAGAAAGAAACCTGCTTTGCAAAACTAAACCCAGCCCCCCTAAGAAATCAAAAGCAAATTCAATGGTACAGGAGTACAAGAGGTAACAGGCACAAACTTGAACATAGGAAGTTCCATCTTAACATGAGGAGGAACTTCTTTACTTTGAGGGTGGCAGAGCACTGGAACAGGCTGCCCAGAGAGGTTGTGGAGTCTCCCTCTCTGGAGACATTCAAAACCCGCCTGGATGGCCTCCTGTGCAACTTGCTGTAGGTGACCTTGCTCTGGTGGGGAGGTTGGACTAGATGATCTCCAGAGGTCCCTTCCAACCCTGACCATTCTGTGATTCTGTGAGTGTAAACAACACCAATTGCAAATGAGTGGCCCTTTATGATAAGTTTCAGAGCTTGCTCTTGTCATGTTCCCAGTTCATAGGAAGCGCAACCATGTGATTGCAACTACATAGTGTGCCTGGGAGCACAGAAGGCACACTGGGAGACGCTAATCAGATGAAGGTAAGGGTTAGGACTGCGATTGCAATTACAACCCCTAGTAAATCTACTCCTGGTTTTGGGTGACAAGGTTATTTATCCTAAGAAGAGAACAGGCTGTTTCCTGTAATCTGGTCTGGGACTCGGGGAGAGTGAATAAGGTGTGGGGGAATGCTGTTTGGAGCAGAGGAGGTTTGGCTTTAATTTGTGTCACCACCCTTCCTCCTATTTATTTGGCGCATTTTGCTCTATGCATTTTAAATAAATGGAGGAATGTATTTAGCTGGGTTTCGCCTGAAAGGCCTAAGTCTCTGACCACAATCTGTGAAGTTTTCTCTTCCAGTATCCATGTCACTAATAAAACCCATATCTACAGCGTGATGCAGTTTCTACCTCTCTCTCTTCTTCGTGGGAGCTGCTTTTCCTGTGAACTGAGGTCAGCCATTTGAAGAGTCCCTAGCACAGTGTAAACCCCATTTCCCATTGATGCTCACTGTTTTGGGGGGCTGTGAAAGGCACATCTTTCCCAAGCTCCATGGATCTCCCTGTCCGAGGCTCTGATGCATACTTAAGTGCCATTCTTATTAAAGCTAATCAGTTATAGGTTCTGTCTGTCACCAAGAGCAGCTGTTTGTCTCCTAAATGAGAATTCCCACACCTGCGCCTGCCCTCATTACAGCTACATCCCCACGACACTGCCTCCCGCTCACTTCCTTCCCTGCCTGTGTCTCTTCTAGCTGGAAGTCAAAGACAAAGATTTCTCTGGCCTGTAGGTGTTGTGTGCAGCATATGACAATTCAGAGGGAAGCCTCCTGGTCTGGCGGCTGGAGCAAATGTCCGCAGGACTGGTGGCGCCTGGGATGCAATGCTGGCTAAGCAGCTGACTGTGTGGCCTTGGGCGAGTCACTTGACCTCAGCATGCCTCAGTTAACCCAGCTGGAAAATTGGGTAAAAAGCAGAAACCTTAATGCTGTGTCTGAGCTGAGTTCTCCTGGGGAAAGATATAAATGGCAGGAAGGTGGGTGTTTACTGCTTTAGGCTTATGAATTATGTGAAGTATTTGGATGACTGGAAGTGCCAACTGGTGTAAATAGCTGGTGCCCAGGTGCACATAGAGAGTGGTGACAGAAATTGATGGCAGTGCTCCCTAGGGAAAAGCACTTAGATTTTGTCTCAGGCCGGGCACATGCCATGTTTACATGGGAGGTAGTGGCCAGCTGTGACTAGAGTTTAGTGAATGACTGCTGTGCTCAGGCTGGGATGCTTTTTCTTGGTGTATTCCTTAAAAAGCTGGTCTTCCCTGACTAGAGCATCCCCAATTTTGCTGGAATATTGAGAGAATGTTGAGACAAATTAGAAATATATTGGTCAGAATTCAGTAGACTCCATTCTCTGTGATTTACCTATCACTGTGAAGTAAAAAAGGGAAGAAGGGAGGGGAGGGGAAGGGAGTAGATGCTACAGCTGTAGATGTGTGAAAGCAAATCTGAGGAAGAAAAGCAAGTAAAAAGAGTAAGATTCAGACCCAGTGGCTGCTGTTTCCTTTGAAATACTCTTCCAGATTTGATCAGGTTGTGATTTAGCTAGCACTAGACACCACAGTCCAGAGATGCATAAATTGCCTTCAAACAGCTTCCCTTGTAGCGTTGCATCAGGCTCTGCGTCAGGAATCCTCTCCGTGACTTCAGTACTATAGTTCCAGGCTGCCATTTGCCAGCCTACCCCAGTCCTTCCTGCTTCTCTTATTGAGGTCCTGAATCTCCCAACAACTTGCACCGTGCAAATTTTTCTGGTAAATTAAGATTTGGGACCTTTGCATCTTGCAAATAGCTTGGTAGATGCATCTTAACCTGTCAGGAAAAATAAGAGGTAAGGAAAGGTCTTGAATGTTTCAACAACTCCTCTCTCCATCGCGGTTTTCCTCCACTTTCTTCAAGCAGCATGACCGACTTGGATCTGCTATTTGTTTTTGCAATAGGGGGAGGCGTGGTATCTGGTCCGGAGAAAGAAAGTTGCACAGCATGAAATTCGGGCATAAACTTCAGCCAGAAATGAAATTATTTAAATGGCAATAAAGATTCATTCCACTCCTCACAGATTCCCCCATGCAGCCTGAGTGGCATTTTTCCCAGTTCCAGTCCAGAGGGATTATTATTAAGAGCAGACCTGAATGTGCTCTAAAGTAACATTAATCATTGGCCAAGGTCAGCAGGACAGAGCTTGCAGTAGTGAAGTATGTTTAGCATGTATCATCCTTGTCTTCTTTTTTTATCTGTCCAATTTGGTTCACCTGCATGTGTTCACCAGCTTGTGCCATCCCCACTCTCCCTCCCTCCATCCCTTTTTAACTTCGTGACGATTGACATTGCTGAATTCAGACGCGGGCACTTTATCTTGGTGGCTGGCTGCCAGTTTATCTAATCCAGGGCTGACGCATTTGACTTAAGGCTGTGCTGTCACTTGCCCCTGAGCTGTGCACCTGTCTGAGGTGCTCTGTCCATCTCATTCGGACTAGCTTCCCCCCTTTGCCAAGGCTTCTTGCAGGCTGTCTGCTACGGGTAAAGGAAAGGAGGGCCAATGTTAGAAAGAGCCTGCGTAGAGGGAAAAGAAGGAAGAAGAGGAAGGAACAGTAATAAATTACTAACAGTCATCACTGTGAGCCATCTGCAGAAATCCCCATGACAATACAGACACTGGGGATATTGCTTGTAAGCAGTGCTGTTAACACCTTCTGCAAAGGAAGAGCTTTGTGAACACCCACTGATCCCAGAGAAGGCACCCACTGGAAGCCAAGTTTGCAGCAGGCATTAATAATCCTATAGAACAATATGTGCCAGTTAGAAATAGCTCAGCTATTTTTCTCCAGAGCTCTCCTTGGGCAGCTGCAGAGGGGCTGGCCTTCTATATTTCTGATCGACACTTAGTAATCCAGTATCTTTTCTATCTAAAATGCATGAACAGAATGATACAGCACAGACGATAGTCTTTGAAATTATTATTTGTGTTATTTAGCACAGACTTGGCTGAAGCATGAATGTGGTATTGTACAAACAGATAGCGATAGGCAATCCTTACTCCAAAAATTAACCATCTCAATAGTCAATTGAAGGATAGATCAAGTGAAGTGATGTACCTGGCATCGTACACAAGGTAAACAGCAGAGGTAGAGAAGATACCAGGTCTTCTTGCTCCCAGCGTGATGCCTTTCGCCTATATCACATTTTCTGAGTGCTGCTTTTCAACAGAGTTTCACAGTGCTTTGCAAGAAATCATGAATGAATCTCCACCAGAATCTTATGAAGAATTCATGAATGAAACTGTATCACGTTCCTACAAATTAAGTATTATTGTTCCCAGTTTGTAGGGAGGCCCAAGTTGCTAACCCAAAATTAAACTGCAAACAAACTCCCAAGCTCTTCACTTCAGATGCTTTTCAGGTATTACTTAAAATATTATTAGGTGATGGCAGACCTCTTTTTCATGTGGAGGATTCAGTCAGCAATAGACTGCCATTATTCACATTTAGTGTGTTCTTCCTCACCTGGAAAACTACCTTGACACTAGAGAGGACAGAGAGGCCAGCGGCTAGTAAATGCAGGTCTGGTGTGGCCCATGTAAGTCAAATGAAGCTTCATCCATCCATTGAAATCTTCTCTAAGATTGAGACTGATTTTTTTCTGCTCACCTTCCATCCTCTTGTTTCTGCCCCAGAAACCTCAAATTCTTGTGTTTTTAGGCTGCACAAGGGTGCAAATACTTTGGGGCATTTTGACTAGTGAAAAACGTCATAGAACCCTAAATTCAAGGTAAGCAAATTCAAGCTTATCTTGGCCTCTGTGGATGAAGGCAAACCACCAACTGTCACTGCAGGAACATGCAGTGATGATTCCTGCTTGGAGATAGAAGAGTGTAGGTCCTCACAAATAAATAAATAAATAAATGGTGGCCAGGCCTTCCCAAATAAGGCAGCTAGCAGGTGGAAGAGAGCAGGGCTGGTGTCTCCATTTGTCAGTGAAAGTTTATCCAAACGGACAGACTTTCCAGGGAAAATGCATGCTATATAAAACACCTGACATCTGCCGCATTCCAGGCGCCTGCCAAATTCTGCCCTGTCCCAGGTGTGCTTATTCCCTATGAAGTTTGTTGCTGCCAGCACAGTGACAGCATACTGCAAGTAGAAGGGAAGATAGTGATGATCAGTGCCTCTGATAGCCATTTTGGCTGAGTCAAATTGTGTTGCCATGCTCTCAATCCCCTGCTTATCACAGGATGCAGCTGTGTGCTACTGGAACCAGCTCTAATTGTGCTTGTGGCTGTCTCCTGGAGGATTTTAATAAGTCCTGCAGAGTATGTAGGAATTAGACAGTGTCTCTTTAAGCAATTTGTAAACCCCTGGGAGCATTCTTGATTTTTCTTGCAGAAGCCACCAGAACCAATCCGCATAGTGGTTCATGCAGGTACTAAGGCTTTGCTCGTTTATATCCAGCAGAGACTGTAATTTTCTATGGAACAGTGGCCATGTGACTTCTTCATATTCCTCACATTGTATAGAGAGCAAATACACCATCCCCTGGTGAGAAGCCTCGTCTGAAGAGGTCTGCCCATACAGCAAAGATGTGCAATTCCTCAAATACACTATTACTATTCAGCTGGTGGGCTTCCTGATGCTATCACCGATACCACCTTCCACTGCAGCCCTCTAGGGGCACAGCATAGAACTGACCTTTTCAAAAGGAGCACCCCTTTAAAAACTGTTCTCGTATATTTTAATTAAAGTAAAAGAGAAAATTTTCAGATCATAAAGGCCAACTTTATTCCTAAAAGCAAATACAAGCAGCAGGTAGTAAAAAGAACTAGATCTTTATTGCAGAGCATTGTAGGTAGGTAATAAATATTTATCAGCTTAATTCACTGATATAACTATGAGCTCATCTGTGACTTTTCTCCACCACTCGTCTTCCTCACTCTCAACTAGCATTTACCTGTTATCCATCCATTCACTCCATTGTAATCTGCTACTGATTACAAAATCTTCTTTTCTTTCCAATGATTACTTCTCTAGAAAAGCATCAGTGAAGAGAGCTAACACATTATCGTTTAGGAATTTCCCATTAATGAATGGAAGAAGATTTCTTTGTCCTTACAGAGAAAAAAGAAAGACAAACATATGCAGTCATTTATTGTGTAGTTTCACTTAGCAGAAAACACTGCTGCTTTTACTGAGTGAAATTCTTGGAGCAAACTCCTGGGAAAAAAAGATTAAAAATGGGTGCTGGGAGGTAGCCTTAATCTCATTTCCCAAATACTCTTTGAAATCTGAGTCCTTGTCCTGGCTACTGTTGACCATGGGCCTATCATGAGAACGTTGGTTTTGAGAAGTGATTAAGGAATGACCTCCCAGAATGAGTGGGAAATCAATAAAATGATTGAAGTAGGGGGGTTAAAATGAACAAAAACCACATCATGAAACTGCAAAATAATGGGAGCCTAAAGCATGTATAGGTTCAAGAGTTAAAGAGAGATGGTTGGATAGACGTTCCAGGTCAAGTGGTCCTTGCTGATTGTAGAAGCCGAACAGGGTAGATAAACTAGGGAAGACTTAGTCCTTAGTTGCTCTGTTAGTGTGTTTCCATAAACCATGGCTGCTGGCATCTGCTGGGAGAACTCTGGACTAGCCAGACTTCTAGTCTAAGCTCCACCTCTAACTGCTTTCCCTGTCTCAGTAAGGCTAGAACTGTCTATTTTTGTATTTACAAGTATCAAAACAAAGGCATGAAGTTTAATGGGGTCTTAGCAAAATATGAATAATAAAATGATAATTGATAAATATGTAAAAAAAAAGATTTTATCATCACAAAGAATTAAATTATAAGACCAGACTCAGCTGAGTGAATAAATCCTACATTTTGTATGGCATTGGTAAATTTGGTAATGACTTTTCATAACCAGGTTACGCGTGTTACTGCTCTGTTTGACCATAGCTTGAGGCCCATCATGCCTGTTCAGAGGTCTCAGAGGGATGCACTGGGATATCCCATCAAGTGTGCAACAAAGCAGCTCTGGCTGTGAGGGTGGGAGAAGGTATCGTCCATCAAGTGAGATGAGCATAGCTTCCCTGTGGTTTTCCTGTTTTGGTAGGATGATACAGCTCCTTGTTCACTTGTAGTGGAACAAGGATTGAGTGCGCATGCTCTTCACCATTAGGAAAATGCCCTTTGGAGCAGGTGATCATTTAAAGAGCTCCTTTGTTTGATAAAATGTGTTTGGGGTCTGGTTGAGCGGAAAATGTATTCATTGCAGATTAGCTCTCAGTTGTAGCTTTTTTTTTTTTAAAGCTGTCGATGTATGGGAGCTGGCCTTTGTCTATAAGCCCCATTCTCTGTGAGAGCTCATTGAAAAAAAAATTAAACGTGTGATTTCCCATATGTGTTGTCTGAAAGCACTGAGTGCTGAAAATCCTGGTGGGGGTTAAGTTCCTGTCGGGCATTATGAGAATCTGGGGGTTGCATCCCAGGCAGACGAATGTCGTGGTTTTCCCTTGCAGCTGTGCCTGGGCATTTCGGTTTTGCCTTGATCTCCCATCCCAGGATACCTGCAGGGAACCACAGATGTAGTTCGTCATCCCTCTCATCACCTCTCCTGATCTTCTTCCTTTTCCCATTGCACCATCAGAACAGCTTGTTATTGCCTGGGATGTTGTATCTCTGGTGATGTGGCTGAACCTCCTGTATACCTGGATACAAAGTCACCCAGTTAATTTTGCTTTGGGCTGGGGCTGCACTGAAACCTGTAACTGCAGCAGGTAGAATGCAAACACATGAGGCTTATCCATCACCAGAGCATTTTCTACTGCTTTCCATATTTCCTAGGCTTTTCCCTGTCATTTGCATTGAGCAAAGAACAGTACAGAAAACTTGGTAATCGGTTACAGAGAGAAGTATTTTGATTCACTCCCGATCCTGAAGTGCAACATTTGAAGAGCAGAAAGGAAAGAAATAGCCGTTCTTGTAACCTTTGTTTTGTTCTTGCAACCTTTGTTTTGTTCCTGCCGTTTCTGCAAAGGCAATGGGAAGGCCCTTTGCAGGGGCTGGGGGGCACTACTCAGTGCTTTCCTGTTCCCCTGGTGCACAGATGATGGATCACTCGGCTGCACATGCGCGCTCTTTCTCTCTCCGATGCATCATTACGTTATTAGCCCTGCTCTGGACAGCAGCAGTATTTAGGATTGGGCAAGGATGCCTTTAGGATGCATGTTTACTTGCTCATAAAACAGGAGGGATAGAGGGACTGAAAAGTGAGGGAATGAGAATTGGGTCAGACAGAAGCTTCCAAAAAGCTTAGCTTATTTGGAGAATAGAAGAAGCAGCCAGAATAACAAACCATAGGACAGTGAAATTGATTCCCCATTCCCTCTTCATCATACCCTCCTCCGGGTAAACCTGTTTCGGTTGATAGTGAATATTTCATGCAGTGCTGAGCGTTTTCCGAACTGTGGTGTCCTAGTTTTTCCACCTCCAGCCCCAAAGGAATGTTTTTACATCATGGAGCTTTATTTTTGGGAAGGGGAGGAGGGAGCGGAGGCTGCAGGCTTGCGAAGAGACGGCAACAAAGAGTGGTTCAGAGAACAGCTTGACTCTGATGTCTCGGCTGAAAATCTCACCTCCACTCCTTTGCTCCCTCCAGAAAGCTCAGTGAAAAGGGTCGGCTCCCAAGGGGCTGGAGCATGGTTCCAGTCAGAATAAAATAACCCTAAAAATGGCACCCTGCCTCTGCCTGGATCTGCTCTCAGCACACTGCCGTCATCATAGCTGCTTCGTTAGCTGACAACAAGCTGTTGTTACTGTCAGCGCTGCAGGTCTGTAGAGCTACCAAAGGGAAGAGCCGTGTCTGTTCTACCTCATGCACCAGCACCCAGAGGACTGCCTGGCTGCTCGCTGCATGTCAACTATCCCTTCAGGAAAGGGGAGGCACTGAGCCTTGTCCCTCTTTACTACCTCCCTACCTTCCCTCCATGTAGAAAGACCAACTAAGAGTTTGCAGGTGTGGCAGTGCAAGTCCAAAAGCCTCGTAGGTCCTGATCCAGTGCCCTCCAGTGTCAGTGTCTTTTGATTCATTGTCGTAGGCTTTCAGTTGCGCGCTTTGTCCTTTAAAGGGAACCCTCAAATCCTGCTAGCTACTTAAGAAGCAGGGTAGGGAGCAGTGTCATTCCATCCCAATATTTTATTCCCTCTTTTGAAACCAATCTTTTAGAAGTTTCCGCGTACGTTTTTGTGAAGCTGGTGAAAGGTGCCTGCTTGAAACAGACCTTCCCCACCACAGTGCTTTCAGCTACCTTTGAAGGCGCCACAGCAGAATAAACTGCCCCACTAATCTGCCAAACAGCTCAGAGTCTTGTGTTATCCCCCACCCCAGCAAACTCTGAAGGAGGTTGCTATCCCAGACCATGCTGTGGATTTGCGTTTCACAAGCGCCTCTTCCCTTTCGGACAGGCGGAACAGCTATGAAGCCTGGAAAAGTCCCAGAGCCTCAATATGCTTGCACATATTAGCCTTCTAAAAGCACACTTTACCTGACCAGCTGAATTAGCATCTACTGTAACCAAGATAGCAGCACAGCAATTCAGAGTCTGACTCACCCCTATTATGGACTGCAAAGCCCAGCGTTCATGTTCCGTGATTCCCTAGATAGCCTCTTTTCTCCTACCTAGTCACGCTTGCCCTCCATGCTCACTGCCCATTATTAAGGGGCACAAACTGGCAGAGCTTTTTCCTCAGACCACTGAGCTGCAGCTCTAGATCCTCTGCTCCCCCGACATTAGTCCACAATGTGAAGCATTTGCTGTGTGCGCTTGTTAGTCTGCAGCAAGCTGTGTTCACGCAGCCTGAAGGACGTGGGGCAGGCATGAAACTGCTTAGTTAATGCTTTAGATTTGCAAGATTTTGGTTGGTGCAAAAATGCCTGAAGAAAGTGATAGTACATCTTTCTTCCTTGGTGGTTCCTGTCCCCTTACAGGAAAGGAAGGGTGAAGGGAAGGGAGAGGAAAAATGGTTCTTTCGTGGTGTGGTGGAGGCAGGGGGAGAGCTGCGGAATATCCCCAAAGTGTGCTCCACCTCCACAGCGTTACAAAACGGCAGTTCAGCGGGGGACACAGAAGCACTCAGGGAAACTGCAGCTGAAACTAAGCGAACCTTTCAGTCTACTTATCACAGCATTTGCAGTCCTTGCTTCAAGGAGAAACAATAATAAATAAAAAAAAAATTTTTGCAAAAGGAGCTAGTATCCATCTAGAGCATTGGATGAAATAAAAAGTGACAAACAAACAAAATCACCAGCTCCTGCTTTAGAAACTGTTGTTAAAAATAAACCATCATTCACTGCTGCAGCCCTGCCAGTTCCTCCCTGCTGAGAGCAGGAGACCCAGAATACTGCCGATCTTTACATTGCCTGCACATGTTGTAGAGTTTAACAGCTCTGTTGTCATGACAAAGATTCCCTGCTTTCAGCACGAAGCTTGCTCTATTATTTCTAGTCTACCTGTAATGCTGCCTTGCCTCCCTCCCAGCTTACGAGGCACTGGATTTTCCTGTGCTCAGAGGGTGTGCGATGTCTCTGCTTGCTTCTGACTTACATGAGGACAGTTCCTGACTCCCGATTCCTTGCACAGAGCCAGAGCATTACAGAAGAGCACCAGCACCGACCACAATCAGGGGCTCAGCCGTGACAGCATGCTTTGAACTTACATTTTGCTCCATATGACATATTGCAGATTTCACCCCCCCGCTGCTTCGTTCTCTGCAGGCTGTAAGTTGAGTTAGTGGTGACATTTGAAACGTCATTTTTTGTCTGCGTTTGTCAGAGGGTGTGTCTTAGCACGTGTCCTAGCATACTAGGCATTGTAGCTGTGTTTAAAAACATAGCAAGGGACCATCTCTGACCTGAAGTATGTACAGTCTAGACAGGCAATGCATGTAAAAGGGCAGAAAAAATGTGGGAAAAGTCAAATATCTTACTATGTGCATTCTCTAAATACTGAACTAAGGCACAGATAGGTTAAGTAATCCATCCAGGGCAAAAAAAGCTATCAAGAATATCAGAAAGTTAAGCTAGACTTCCTGGATCCCAAATCAACACCTCAACCTCACACCCTCCCTTGTATTCCCTGTCAGAGCAAGCTAGTATTGATGCCATATTTCCCAGAGAGGTTTGCCAGAGTCTTTCCAGACCCAGTGACTCCAAGTTATGAGACCCTTAGACAGCTTTATGGCTTCCTTTGGATATCATTTCAGATAATCATCATTCCAACTTTTACCCTACCTCATGAAACCTCCAGGTTTTAGGTGGTTATCATTTTGTTTAGAGATATGCCAAAGGTGGGTTTGGATGCAGACCTCATTCGTATTCAAGTTTGGAACTGTATGTATACATGCAATAAAAGGTATCGCACCTTTTATTTTATTTTAATATTCTCTTTGTTTTGTATGTGTACTTAGGGCAAACAGTAGAGATGTGTCCCGTATTTGGGGTGCTTTTCCTGAAGAACATGTAGAAGACATTTGCTGTAATGAGACTGACTGCTCCCACCTCAGGTGGGACCCCACAGCAACCTCTCAGCACCTCCAAAATTTAGGCCAGATTTTCATTAGACCCAGTCAATGAAAACCAGTGTTTGAGCAACTTGAAAATCTGGTTTTTATTTTGTGCCTAATTGGAAAGGGGATTCTTCTTAAAATCTTAGCTCTGGATAGTTCGGCAGCTGAAAATCTGTCTCCAGAGAGCTTAAGTGTGGAGAATCCAAAATTACTGAACCTTTTGAAAATGTGGGCATTACCTCCTGCTGCCACCCGCAGGAGAGCTGCCAGAGGGGAAATATCCTTCCTTAAGGAGATTCCTGATGGTGGGAGTTGTCAGCATCTGATGAAGCTCCCACTGGCAGTACCTGAATTCCCAGAGGGAAACAAATAACTAACTGTAAGCAGTATTATAGAAAGCTTTTTAGTGTTTCTCAATGGTGATTTTTTTAAAAATTGTAATCATTGCACTTTGGGGAAAAACAAAACAAAACAAAACTCATTTAAGAAGAGCTGAAAGCTCTTTAATCCTAATGTAAGAAAATCCCCTGTGCTCTAGTTTGTGTAATATTTTTTCTTGGGAATGAAAAGGGTGCTAGCATATATGAAGGCCTGACCCAAGTTATGTTAGCACTGGGAGACTGCTTTACAGTGACTGAAACAAGTCCTCAGTGAGTAAGATGTGCCAGTGAGGTGTTCAATGCTGATGCTTTCTAATACAGCCTGCCCGCTCACATGTGCCCCACAGGTCCTGGAGCTGCTGTCCATGTGACGGTGACACTGTTCTGAAGTGGCTACTTGTTCCGGGGATCCAAAGAAAAATTGGTTGTAAGGGACAAAAGAAGGAAACATGGAAAGGATGACGATCATTCCTGAAAAGACCACCTTGCGCCTGGCCACTCAGAGCTGTTCGGGAGACGGGGGGATGGAGATAGAAGGGAATGCAGAAAAGGATGCAGATGGAAGTTACCACCAAAGGAACATTAAATCCTCTCTCACTGGGTTCAAGTGGAGCTGTTGTACGGGAAAAGTCCTATGTGAAGGTAGAAGCATCATCCCGAGTGCATTAGAGCTGCCCTAGAAGTTTGTGGAAAGCAGTTAGTTTTCTTCATTTCTCTCTGTATTCCTGCCTCTTTCTATTTGTCCTGCAGGACAAAATACCCACATTGTAAGGGTAATCTGTGACAGTGAAGGGGTTGTTGTTGTTTGTGCTCAGCCAGTGCTGCAGAGGGAATAGGAACTCTGACATCACTGGATCTGCTTTGTACCAGCACATCAGGGCACGTGCAGCGCTCTCACTTTTCTGTTGATTAGTTGAAAAATGGGAACACGCCTTATATTTTGGAAATGCTTGGCAGTCCTGTTCTGGCTGCTGACAGATCTTTGGTTTGGAAAAGTTATTTCTGAAAGAGGACTTCCCCTTTGGTGTTGTATACTGCATTTTGCCAAGCAGTTGTATTTGTCGGTAGCTTGAAGGGCACAGCCTGCTTTCTCAAGTCTCTCTGCTGCGTTAGAGGGAGTAGAGCTAAAGATGCCTGTATCTAAGGGTAAGTTATAGTAGCTTCACAACTGCTTTGGCTTCTGTTTTGCTTCCCGTAGTTTTGTCTCCAGGGACTGAAGGAGAATAGCAGCTGTGCTTCACCCAACAGCTGGCACTTTCGTGTGCCCCTGACATGTCTGGGTGAGAAACTGGCACAGTGTCTTTAGTCCAACTCTGCAACGATTACAGTGGCCTTTTGCGTGGGAGTTTGCTTCCATGCATACATTTTAATGCCTTGACTCTGCTGGTACGTCACTGTAGCAGAGAGCCAGCCACAGCCACCGTGAGGACTGCAGTACAACTCTTTTTTGTGCTTTTAAGGTCAGAACCTATATTCTTCTGTCGCAGCACACACACACAAAAAAAAAAAAAAAAAAAGATGTTTCCCTTTAAAAGCAGTTGGGGGAGAAAAGCCTTGAAAAGCCTTGTGTAGCGAGGAGAAGATGACATCCTCAGTCTTTAGGTGTCTGCAGCAGTGGCAGTTGCAGTCGCATCCCGAATGATTAATGAGCAGGCAGGCTGGATGTGAGGAGCAGAGCACAAGCCCCGATGCAGAGCTGGCTGTGGGGATCCCCCAGGGAGAGGGGGGCTGCCGCGATACGGCAGAGGACTCAGGGTGGCTTACGGAGAGCTGACTGCACAGGAGGCAGCAGCTTTTAATGGGGCTGATGTCTTAATCATTGATGGCTTCGGCAAAGACTTATCTCGTGCCCCCATACTGCTCCGGTGAACAAAGGACTTGAGAAACATAGCTTGACCCCTTGGCATTAGGTGGGTTTGGGGCTGGAAAAAGCAACTGTATTTAAAGAGGTGTCACAAGGGGAAGAGAAAAAGGAAAGAAGGGAATTCTCCAGTCCAAGTTAAAAATAAAATAAAAATCCTATTTTAACCCCTTGCTGGATTCATTCTGCTGATCTAGGATCGCACCTGCAAAATGCAGTGGTGTTTCAAGCCAAATGAGGGCATTTCTAGAAAGGCGCCCTGGTTTTCTGTAACAAAACGACAGTATATATATGCCCTGCTAAGCTGCACAATAAACTGTTTGGCAGTGCTTGAATCATAAAGTGATCGTTCAACTACGTAGTCTATGCATCTGCTAGATCCCCGGTGCATCGTGACAAGGGAGGTTTGCACAGGACTTGGAGACAGCCAGAAGGCCAAGAAGAGCAGCGTGTGGCAGGGGCAACAGGACCAAAATGCTTACAATAAAAGTAATTCTGCCAAATAGGACTTCTGGCAAAATGCCCACTCACCCATGAAGGCAATCCCCTGAGGTTGTCTGAAAATCCTTTTGGTTGAATAAACAGTATGAGGGAGAAAAAATTAGGCTGGGTGGGCTGCTTCTGGCCTAAATTTGAAAATCAAACTCATTCATTCATGTAAACCCTCTGTAGATTCTTGCAGTCGTGTTTCATCTCTGAGGTCCTGGGTTCACTTGTAACATCAGACACTTCTCCCAGGAGAAAGAAGGCTGCTGCAAACTGGGTGGTTAAGTGAAGCCTCAGGTCTAAAGGAGATCATCAGCAGAGTGATCCCACTGAAGAGCTGAACAGAGGTGCTGACTCCCATCCAGAGGCTTGGAGAACATGCACACATATAATGAAAAAGGATGAAGAGACAATACAGTTCAGATTGAAGAAAGGACACAGCTATGCGCTACATACTTCCTTTCCCTCTACAAGGAACGTTGTCTTATTTGAAAATATTCAGACCACTTTTAAGGGAGGGCTGATTGCTTTGTTTTTTTCTTCTTTTGCTTATTTCCTGTTTCATATTTAAAGAACTGCTTCATATTTCTATGGCTATTTGCTAAAGCACATGGAGGCCAGGGAGGTGATTTGAGACAGCCATCATGGCTTCACCAAGGGCAAGTCCTGCCTGACCAACCTAGTGACCTTCTACAATGGAGTAACTATACCAGAGGACATGGGAAGAGCTATGGATGTCGTCTATCTGGACTTCTGTAAGGCCTTTGGCATGGTCTCCCACCACATCCTTCTTTCTAAATTGGAGAGAGATGGATTTGATGGGTGGACTCTTTGGTAGATGAGGAATTGGTTGGATGGTTGCATCCAGAGGTCAATGGTGCAATGTCCAGGTGGAGATCAGTGACAGGTGGTGTCCTGCAGGGGTCTGTGTTGGAACCAGTACTGTTTAATGTCTTCATCAATGACATAGTGGGATTGAATGCACCCTCAGCAAGTTTGTGGATGACACTGAGCTGAGTGGTGCGGTTGATATGTCTGAAGGATGGGATGTCATCCAGAGGGACCTGGACACGCTCAAGAAGTGTGCCCTTGTGAACCTCATAAGGTTCAACAAGTGCATGGTACTGAACCTGGGTCAAGGCAACTCCCGGTATCAATACAGGCTGGGAGATGAAGGGATTGAGAGCAGCCCTGCTGAGAAGAACTTGCAGGTACTGGTCGATGAAAAGCTGGAAATGAGCTGACAATGTGTGCTCATAGCCCAGAAAGCCAACCATATCCTGGGCTGCATCAAAAGAAGCGTGCTCAGCAGGTCCAGGGAGGTGATTCTGCCCCCGTACTCTGCTCTGGTGAGACCCCACCTGGAGTACTTGATCCAGCAGAGGAAAGATATGGACCTGTTTGACCATGTCCAGAGGAAGGCCACAAAAATGATCAGTGGGATCGAGTACCTTTCCTATGAAGACAGGCTGAGAATTGGGACTGTTCAGCCTGGAGAAGAGAAGGCTCCGGGGAAACCTTATTGCAGCATTCCAGTACTTAAAAGGGGCCTATAGGAAAGATGGGGACAGACTTTTCAGCAGACCCTGTTGCGATAGGTCAAGGGCTAATGGTTTTAAACTGAAAGAGGGTAGATTCAGACTAGATGTAAGGAAGAAATTTTTTACACTGAGGGTGGTAAAACACTGGAAGAGGTTGCCCAGAGGGGTGGTGGGGGCCCCATCCCTGGAAACATTCAAGGTCGGGTTGGACAGGACTCTGAGCAACCTGCTCTAGTTGAAGATGTCCCTGCTCATTGCAGGGGAGTTGGACTAGATGACCTTTAAATATCCCCTCCAACTAACTATTCTATTATTTCCGTAATCAGAGCTGTATGCTTGTATTTATTTTCACTAAGTGAAGCTTCTGCTCATTTGTTTGAAGATAGAACTGACAAACTCAGGCTTTCGGTATGTAGGCAGCAACCCCCTCTCCTGTGGGCTTGAAGTGACTGGTCATTTGCAGATCATGAGTAAGATAAGGGATCAGAGAGACACAACAGTGCTTCAGGGATCTTGGTATGCCTGGAGAGTGCTAAATTATACCCTGTTGAGACATCTCAGGTTTCTCAAACAGGTCACTGTTCCCACAGAAGGAAGAGGGACAACACTGCCTAGTTCCCTGCGTAAACGAAGACATGTCCAAAGGAATCTCATCAAAAAAGTAGCTCTGCAAAATGTGTGCTAATGGGTCAGAAGTAACAACTATCCCCACTTCCTCATTGGCCACCAAAAACATTCATTTTGGCCACCAAGAGCTTTCAAACTAAACCTGTTACTCTCCTAAATTTGTCACAAACCTATAGGTTTGCTAGAAGTTACAAGGTAATTTTTCTTTGTCACTTTTTTCATCACTTTGCTGTCTTTCTATTGCTTGCAGGTAGGCCCTAGACTATATAGTAGTGGTGCCGACTAAAGCATGCACCTTAAACACTTTGTTGAAATGGAAGTAAAACATTTTCTACAAGTTCATGTCCCCAGCCACCCTGAAGGGAACATGGAAAAGGTATGGAAAATTGCAAGGAAAATCACTTCTGCCTCAGAAAAAAAAAGTAGTATGAAGCAGAAAAAGTTAACAGTTGAGAAACACTAGCAAGCATATAAGAATGCAAAACCAGAAGAGGAATAGTAAAAAAAAGGCTCTCACAGTCCCTAGGATTTCACAGAACATGGTTATTCTTGAGTGGCTTCTGTGGTGGCATAAGGAATCCACTCCAAAATAAAGAACAGGCTCCCACTTTGGCTGTGTAACGTTACCCTGCTCCAAATACAAGAACATGTGGGCAGCAGAACGATATGACATGACAATAGTCTAGACAACTCTCAAGTCATCCACTTGGGAGGGACTAAGACTCTTAACAATGGAGGGGAAATTGCCTCAACTCTGTTTAACAGTTACGTAGATCTCTGGAGAAAAGAGGGCTGGCCTCCTAAAGTCACCACGATTCCTTATCAGCTACTGTCCCAGGCTTTCTCACTGAATATCACCCGGCAATAATTTTAGGACTCTCAGAAACAAAAAGGACTTGTCAATGTTACTGTGTTCCTCTGGCAAACAAAATGTGAGACTGGGTTGGAGCAATCTTCCATAGAGCTTTCCTGAGTACCCTGCAAGGGTGTTTTGCAGAAGTCTTTAGTTCACCTTGGCTCCTTGGACCTGGCAAAACGGGTCCAGCACAGAGCAACTAAAAGAAAGTGTTGCCCTACTCTCCCAGGGTGTCTAGCAACAGAGCACAGAAGGCAAATCCTTTACCTGGAGTGTACATTTCCTACTCAGAGGATGGACTGTGAATAGGAATTATTTCTGGTTTTGTGCTGTAATGAGCTTAAGGGTAGGAGTCAGTAGAGGAATGAAATTTGTGACCCACACACAAATCCATATTATACAGCAGTAGAATGGACTCTAATCCCTGCCATCTTACATCCATTCATGTAATGATCGGCTACCCCTAAATAACGTGAGCTTTTACATCCAAACTCACTGAGTTTTGTATGGTGCAAGGAGAGCATCTCTACGTTACTTTCCTCCCAAATAAGTCAGGATTCAACATGTGACTCTCACAGCACAGGCACCGTTTCCTCCTATCAGAGGTTACTGCTGGGCTTCCTCAGCACGGCCTCTGCTTCAGCACGATTTTGGTGGGGTTTTTGTCTGTCCTGTGTTTGCGTGGGCGGCAGTATAAGCTTTTCATGGAGGGAAAGGCTTTCTCCATTGGAAAGAAGGGAGCTAATTATGTCTCCTATGAAGAGATGTAATTGGGGGTTTTTTTCTGTAGAGGATGACATGAACAGCATCCCTTGCCTTTTCATTCCAAAACTCTGTTGTGACCATATTGCTGAGTCTTGGAAAACTCCCCGATTCACAGGTTGTTTTTTGCATGTTCCAAACATCTGGAAACAAGGTTCAGCTGACTGATGAATGTGATCTCTGGCAGAAAATGCTGAAAAGCTGGGGAGGGAGGGTGGTAGATCTAGCCCAGCTGTCCATTTCAAATATTGCTACTTTCAAATTTAGCCTGCCATCTTCTTAGCAAATTGTTTGCGAGCACTTTTAAATCTGCACATGTAAGTGTTATCATAAGTATTTGGCAAGTGCAAGGGATTTTGAATTAGGTTGTGAAAGGAGGATGCCTGTGTATATGCCAAAGCATAGGTGTGCAGGCCTAAGATGGTATGATTTAAGTGAACCCCAATTTTAAAATTTTCTTCTGTTTTTGGAATGCTTGCTCTGCCACTTTCAGGAATAGCTAGAGTAAGCGTGTCCAGGCAAGTCCATTCTTTTCAGACAATTAAGCTGATTTGCTTATCATTAGAACTTTCCTGTTGCTTCCTCTATGTAATTTTTGAGTCATTAGCACTTTCTTTAGCGATGCATTATTGCCTGACATAACAAAGTGTTGCATCCTGTCTTTGGTCTTCATCAGAAGCCAAATAGCTTGGAACTCTGTATTAGATGTGTTGCGTAGGGCAGATACAAAGGAATGGGAAGAGACTCAAATAAGCAATGGCACTTAAAGATGACTGTTCTGAAGATGCATGACCCACAACATCATCATCACAAATAATGAAAATACCACCTTCCTCAAGTTTAAAATGCCTTCAGTTCTTTGCTTTTCCTGGTCTCCATAATGCTGTGTTGGTGGGTGCATCTGCACAGCAGTATAGCACTTGTCATACCCATATAGGTTGCTTCAGAGTGACACAGGTAATTCAAGGGAGAAGTTTCTATACTGCAGAAGTGATTGTCACTATGTGGAAAAGATTATCTGGTTTAGGATAGGGAATGCTTTTGGCTGTGGTTTAGGATGGTGAACTGAAGAATTCACCATTAGGACTCAGAAAGGCTCAGAAGTACTGCGGGATCTGGGAAGTAATGTTCGAGGAGTAGATTCATAAATAGCGAGGTAGGCCTCGTATTACAAGACCTGTCTCTAGGGACTTAGAACTAAAAGATGGAATTTGCCATTCATTACTGGCTGACCCTGGTCTCATTTGGTAGTAAGAATCCCATGAACTTTGAGATAAAGTGATGGGCCAGTGCTAAGTACTTCTGAAGGTCTGACCAGACTGAATAATGTATTGGAAAATATAATGAAGATGTGGAAAACAATTGTATAAAGCTCCGGAGAATATGCTGGACCATTCTTTAAGGATGTGGCCAAGGATGTCTGACCCCTCTTTTCTCAAGGAGGTTTGGACAATGTGAAGAAGGAATGACTTGGCTTATCCTCATTGCCTGTTCTGAGATGCTCGAGAGCCTGTCTTTACAATGGTGTTTGTAAACCTCCCTTGCCAAGAGGTTTCTTGATCCTGATATTGATGTTGATAGGCTGCAAGATGTCATCAGCACCTCCAGCAATAAGGGACTGGTGTGTGATGGGAAGGATATGAGAAGAGCAGAGATAAAATAACTGAGAAACAAAATGTTCCTTCGTTACTGTCTTTGATCTCTTAACTCCCAGCTGTGAGAGATCCTGGATGCTGATGGCAGCAATCGACTAATTTTCTGCTGCTTCTGTTGCTTGTACAAAACAGAGGAAGACGTTGTCTTCACCAAGGGGAGTACAAGTCTTGCTGTAATGTTTTGTGTTGCGGGGTGAACCTGAGGAGAGATGGGGAGCGAGCACAGGCAGCCTCAAGACTGAGGCCAAATATGCAATTTTATTTCTTCCTCTCCTCTCCTCTCCTCTCCTCTCCTCTCCTCTCCTCTCCTCTCCTCTCCTCTCCTCTCCTCTCCTCTCCTCTCCTCTCCTCTCCTCTCCTCTCCTCTCCTCTCCTCTCCTCTCCTCTCCTCTCTCTTTCTGCCTCTTGCTTTGTACTACAATTCCTGCCTTATTAGCCATCCTTTTACAGGTTGAAACCCAATGGAAAGCTCCCAGCCAGTGTTGCTATCTTTGCTGCATCCCTGATGTTGAAGGAAGAAGTGGCAGGCACCATGGACAAAGCTATTGCGTCAGGGCTAGCATCATCTTGAAAGCTTGTGTCATTTCTCAGCACTGATGTGTGGTAATTGAAGAGGGGGACAGTTTTACGATAGCACTTTAACAGTCCACCGGTAGTTTACTCCTGACGTGGGACTGAGGCTGAGTCCATAAAGCTAATTTTGCTGTGTGAGTCACCAAAGGGCTGAGAGCAACAGGCTTTGAGACCGTCTGCTGTTGGCTAGATCCAAACAGGTAGCTCAGAGATGAAGATATTGAGAGGTCACTGCGGATTTCCCATGCTGTTCAGATGGGTGGGCAGGGATGGTTGGTACTGAAGTGCTGGTTGATTTCGTCAACAGTTATGGTCATGTCATTATAGACACTGAACAAGTGCATTCCTCAGTCACAGTCTATGCTAAGACTGCTTATTTTATGGACAAAGAAAACTAATTTCAACATCACAGATAAGAATAAGTAGTTCTTGGGATTGGTGTCCCTAAGATGGACATAGAAATGCTAATGTAGAGCTGGCGCACATCAGGCGGGAGCTGCTGTTCATGCTGCAGTGCCATGGAAAGTGTTGCTGACCTGCTGTGGTAGAAGAGCTGGGCTGAAGGGTTCCTCACCCTCCCTGAGTACACAGCTGCTGGCTCTACAGTTTGGCAGAAAGTCAGCTGTTGATTCCTCTGCCTGCAGCTGCCAGGCCTCCCCTCAAGGCTCCCTCTTTATTGCAAAGCGAAGTGCAAATGTGAACTTTGTGAGTCTGTGTTGCCCTTGGCCTCTTCACAGTTTCTGGGTGAGGTCCATGCTGCTGTTTGTCTGGGACCATGTGCCTCTGGGAGGTGCAATTATGCTTCAACAGCATATTTGGAAAATGGAAACAAAGGGGAGAGCAATGGCATGTTTTGGTCTCTGCTTCCGTCACTGCCAGCTGTAAGGGACTATTGGGATGGAGAATCCCTTCTAGATATCAACCATTTGTAGATCCTAATATACAAGTACATACAAATATCCATCTAAAGAGTCAAGGGACACCCAAAAGTGAAGGACAGGAGAATATAGTAGAATAACAAAAGCATATTATCTGTTTTCCACTCTTTGAAATGATTGATGTCATTAGGCTTGTTGTGGAACGGGGCAAGGAAGGATGAAGTCTGGCATTCTGCCTCCGGTCTCTGCAAAGCTGCAGCTATTCTGCCCTCCCCTGGAGCATTTGTTACCTGCCTTATTTCTTAGGGAACCAGAGATGGCCATTAAGGAAAGGTGTAGAGAAGGAAACAGCAGCAATCCTATTGATTGCTTCTGGAAGAGTATTAGGGAGAAAGTGTAAAGGACATTTGTGTAAGACAATGCCAAAAAGTTGAACAAGGCCAGTGTGACTAATGGAGAAAACGAGGAAGAGGGGGAAAGAGGCTAGCCGAGACACATAGGAAATGGTGGAGAGATTATCCTTTGAAGCTTTTCCAAAACTGTGCTTTTAAATTTCTCTTCCTACTGATGGTGGACTCCCTTAAGGATCCAGTCCATGGTTCTGTCAGCATCGCTTCACCGTCTCAGTGCCTTTCCTGGATGCTCTTGGGAACCACTCTGCTTTATCATATCCTCAACCAATGCTCTCAGCAACTCTACACTACATTTTTGGCAGAATGTTATGCTGTTCTGTGCTATACCACCTCCTTTGTGCTTGCCCATATTCCCTTAATGGGATTCAGCATCTCCTGCATCCTCCACCCACTCTTTGGCTCAGACATTCCAATGTTGTGTTTGGTAATGCCCATATTAAATCTATGATGTCTCAAATACCTCAAAGACCTCTGCACTTGTATTGTTTGAAGTTGAGCT
The DNA here is from genome assembly GCF_965231255.1 of Vanellus vanellus. Taxonomy (NCBI): domain Eukaryota; kingdom Metazoa; phylum Chordata; class Aves; order Charadriiformes; family Charadriidae; genus Vanellus; species Vanellus vanellus. The sequence goes on along the minus strand of NC_138911.1, from coordinate 18,641,338 downwards.
CTCCGTACCCCTCAATTTCGCGTCTTGTTTCTCTTTTGTGCGTAGTGACTGTGTTTCCGTAGCTGAGCATAGCAGCCCACAGGGCATTAAATGTTCTTGAATATACTTTCTACCTTAAGTAGAAGTAACTTGCACTGCGGGAAAATGAATTACAAATTGCGCTCCTTTCCTGCGCTCCTGCACAGGGCCTGGTGGCTTCCTGCTCTTGCGTTCTCTTAAGATATACATCCCTGAAACGAGCCAGGCATAAGTTTGTTGGCCCTTCAGCAGGAAAAAGCTGCAGGTGAGTACTGCCTACAGCATTGCTTGTGGGGAATAGACTTAAATTTCTAAGTTGGTTGTGAGCACTGCAGGTCTGGCATGGCAGAGAGGGCTGCTCACACAAGAGGGACTGAGCGTGCTGCTTTGGAGCAGTAGCTACCGGTGTTCACACAGGCTTGGCTGTAGCTGCTGATTGGGGATGATGGGTTTCTCATAAATACTGGGCTGGCTGCACATGAGTTAGGTTTTTTTCCCCCAGCAAAACCCAAAAAAACAGCTGTGCAAACATTCTGCATCAGGTGAAAGAAAGCACAGTACACATTAACATTAAAAACCTGGATAAGGAGGGAAAAAGAAAGACGAGTCAAAGATCAGGTTATTTCTCCTGCAGAGTGGCTGTTGGTTTGTGTCCTGTGTCCTGCACTACTTGGTGATGGCAGCCAGGATGTGGCACTCACCAAAGGTGACAGGAGGCACAGGGAGGCTATTTGCCTTCCGGTGTAAGGGGCCAATTCTGCTGACGGCTGGCAGAGGCTTGCACGTCAGTCACTTGTTAGCTGCGTACCACCAGGCAGCAGATAATCTCAAGTGCTGAATGAATAAATCCACTCCTTGTCAGCTCCCATCAGTGTCTCTTGCATGAAGCCCTGATGCTTCTTAAAGAAGCATACGCTGCAGATAAGTCTAAGTGCCATATTTACTCGGACGCCTATGGCAGAGTGCTGAGGAACAGTGCAGGTGTTAAATACTGAGTTAAACCGTGAAATTCCTGGGTAGGATTTTCCACGGTTAGATAACCTGTAGGATCCAAACCCCGTCACTTCAAGACCTTGGAATCAATATGCCAGGCCAGGCCAAGAGTCCTCTCCTGTTGTGGAGGTGCATTTGCACCAGCAGAAAGGATTTCTGAGGAAATTCTCACTGTATCCGTTCAGCTGATTTCATACCCTCAGACTTCATGCCAAATTTTGAAATTCAGCGGAGCTCTAGAGTTGCAGTTTTGAAGGGACTAAAGAGAAATACTTGTTTCAATAAAGACAAGTAGAAACTGACATTCTGTTATAATAGTAGTTTGTGGAAAATAAATTTCCCTACTAAAGCTTCATGGTATAGAAGTTTGCACATGCAAATTTTGACATCAAATATGCATCTCACTTGCTTCTCACACATACCCATTTTCATTTTCATTTATAAGGAAATAGCTTTGAGAAGCACGCATGCAAACAAAAATTGTAGTGGAATGAGATCATAATAGAGCTTTCAATAAAATGAAGAATTGCTCAGCTTTCCAGTAATTTTGTCTGTTTGTTGTAAGTAGTTTGTACAGCCTTGTCTAGGTGCCTGATTCTGTGGAGATCTAAGTCTAGTTTCCCCTCCTCATTTATCCACTTTTTATAGAATCTTCCTGTAATTACTAGTACTTAGCAGAAAACCTGAGTTCATGTTAAAGCATTTAATTAGTCAAAATTGTGTAATAGAAGATTTCTCCCAGATACCACTTAATGATCATTAGAAGGTCTGATTCAAAGCCCACTTAAGTCAATTGATGCCTTTTGTTGACTTCAGTACATTTTGAATCTGGCTCGGTATATTCAGAAATGTGAAGCTAATGGCTACAATAGCAGCAGGAAATACTCTGTGTAGATGGACAATGTCTGTGGTTCTCTATTTGCTTCCATAATGGCCTGCTGAAGAAGTTTTGGACAAATGTAATGAAAGACCACTTTAAGTGAAAAATCAACTAAATCCAGAGCTGCAGCGGAAGACATTTTAATGTTTAATCATTTAAAACCTGTTTTTTTCCACTTTTACTCTATTTATGCTCCCATTGAAATTAAGGATGCAACTGATATAATGTATTGCTTAGATTCGGTAATGGCTTAAGTAAGTTTGGACAAATGATATCCCCGCAGCAGTGACCCTACAGGACATACCGGGCCTGCAGTTGCTTGTCATATAAAGCCATTTCTGCTTTAATGCAGTTCTCTCCTGATTTCAAGAGTAGCCTATTTATCCTGTGATTGATTGTGAGAAAGATTGAACAGGTGACCTAGATGGTCTTCACCAAAGCCAGTCATTTTTCACCATTTATAACTTTCAGTCCCACATAACATGGAAGCAAAAGTACCAAATTAATAAAATCCCAGGGTCTGTTCCTGGGATATTTCTGTTACAGCAGGAATGCAGACTTTCCAGAGAACTTGAGATTAGTTTCTTCCTATCTGATACCTTTGGTTTTGCCACATCAACTCAGTGAAGTATCACAGTGATTTACTTTCTGCTTTCTGTGCTGTCATCATGGAAATGCAAATTACTGCACAGCAGGCCAGACATTGGAGAAAGTAGATACTTTGGTACACGGTTTCCAGCCTGAGTTCTAAGCCTGAGGAGTTAGATGAGCATCCAAATCTCTGCATCCTTTGAAGTTCATTCTGAGCCTAAGTAATTCTGAACTCAGAGTAAGTTCATGTCTGGGTTGAGTTTCTAGTAACTGAGGGCAGCCATGAGTTCTGAAAAGCATTTCATTAATTACTTCAAAGCAAAGCAGAGTCAACATTAGAGAGCTTGATTTTCACATGGAAACCTACCACCCCCACGCCATTCCACCATTTTGCTCTGAGTAGGAAAAACGGCACAACACATTTGCAACCTGCAGGGCTTTATTGCCCCTCACTACTTCTACAGCTCCAGACTTCCTTCTCAAGCCAGTGTTTTGAGCAATATGGGAAGCGCTTATGTCGATAGAGAAAGACAGAGCTTTGTGGCGTGCTGCTTGTGAACTTCAAAGCATCCAAGGAGAAATGTCATCTGCTGTCCCCCAACTTTTTCGACGTAGGTGTTCTTTGAGAAACACTGCTACTAATGACTGTTGCATAGTGCTTGTACAGCTTTGGTAAATATAATACATGCCGGTAATATGAAACAGCTGTCCACTTCATTTTTCAAGTTCGCACAGCACCACCCATGGGTGATGGGTGACCCAATTGTTATTGAGCAAGTGAATATGACAGAAAAAGGAAGCTTTTTACATCACTGAGACAAACCTTGAGGTTCCCTCGACCTGCCCTCCTTGCCTTCTAGGTGAATTAGCACCCTGTGTGTCTGTGAGTCTGAAGGCAGGAGAGAAGAGCACTTGCCACCAGTGAAGACTGTGCCGACGACTTGGGCGTAAACCAGAGAGATGTGGTTTCCTCTGGGGGAGAAGGAGGGCGAAGTAGAGATGGAGGAGAGGGAACCAAAGTTTTGCATTATTCCTCTCAGGGTCGCATTTCCCCCTTGTTGCACTTTGTCATTAGCTGAATTGCTGGAGCATCCTGTCAAATCAGCCTCCTGCATAGATTTTTAGAACCTCTAATTGGCACCTGCAAGGTTACAAGCTAGCAATGTGTCTCCATTTGCTCTGCACTGCCTTTTACAGCTCTTTCCCCCAGCTCCACGGTGCTTGGAGTGCTGCACATCAGTAACCTACTGAGGTATGAGGCAACCCAGGCTGTAGCTGGGACCCTGTGACGTGACCTGGCGTTTGTGTGACAGAGAAGGCTTCACTTTTTTCCTTTCTCTTGTAACTATTGTGCAAATGTTTCTCCATGTTTCTTGTTTGTCACAGACTCTGAGCCTCCCTAGACAGGCTATTCTGAGCTTGGCCTGCTTTCTGATAATTGCATCTGCATTAAAGCAAACACCCCTGCAGGGTTTCTCCATTCCCCTGCCCTTGCCAACTCTGAGCTGGACAGCACTCTGGCTTGCAAGCCCAGGGATGCGCAAAAAAGGCATGCCAAGGGCTGGCAAAGCTCTGGGGAAGAAGGCAAAGCTGTGTGCTATTTCAGGCTTCTTCTATTTTGCCAGTGAGTTCAGATACCTCTCCTTTTCTAATGACGCGGTGGCTGCTAGGTCCTTCCGAGCCATGCATCAGTAAAATCACTATTGAGATCTACAGTCTGTGTCCAAGACGTATCAATTACTGGCTTCTCTGTGGGGATATAAAAAATGAATAGGATCCGGGAGAGTCACCTGTTAGTAGTGACAGCAGTAGTAATTTTGAAAAGGTGGTCCATTGCGCGTTTTTGTGACGTATTGTTTTTCTTTGGAAGGGAAAAGAGACAGGACAGTGCTGTAAGATTTTTGAGGATGATCTTTTTCAGATTGCTGTGTAGAGAGCTGGGAATCTCTAGTTCTTGAAGTAATGCAGCCAGTAGCGGCTTGCTCCTCTACACGGGGCCAAGGCCTGGACTATGAGAAGTACAGTAGCGACACTTTTCCTTCATAAAGCCCCTTCTCACTGAAGGATTATACAAAGTCTTACTGAGATGAGTAGATTAGTTTTGTCCTTGGTTTGCAGCTAGAAGAGGTAGCAGACTGTGGAAAGGTGGCTGCTGCCTGCGCTGGAGTGGTGCAGCACACACCACTGAACTGAATACATTGCAGGGAAATGCTGCCAGGCGCATCAAGCCGGATACTTTCTGCATACCTGGGATTGAAATCAAGACCTCTGAAAGTGTATTTCCTCTCAGGATTTAGTTCCCAGGAAGTTAAAAATATGCACAGAACCTGCCACACTCACACACTTCAAATGATGAAAGTAAAGTAACTCAGGTTATTTCTTTTTAATTGGTTTCTAACATAAATCTGTAGGTAGTAAGTATGTACTTGCCTTCTGGTCTGATTTTCTCTTATCGAACATAGACCATGCAGTGCCGTAACTGAATCACCTCTCTCTGATCACTGCCTCTTCTCATGCTTTAGGACAGTAACCACGCAGGACCCTGACTGGATGCTGCCATCCATCACTCACTTGGTCTGAACGTACATTGCCACTGCACCCACCAAGAGGTTTTTCAGAATTGAATCTCCAATGCAGTTAGAATTCACCTTTCACAGGCAGGCTATCCCCCAGGAGGGAGAACAGGGTTGGATGATCCATGCCATAGCTAGTGCAATGGCCACATTCACCATGAAATACCTCATCCAAAGGGAACTTTGCTGGAGTTCCAATTTCTGAGCAGCTGCGGTACATGGTGCTGATGGTGAACCTCACTGCTCCTGGAAGAGTGTTAAGGGAGTGGGTGCTTCTTCTGTTTAGTTTTTCCTCATTCTTGAAGCACATCCAACTTTACCAATTATAGGGCTGAAAAGCCCCTCTGCAAATATCAGTGCATGTCTTGTAAGATAGAAGAGTAACAGGTCTTTTTGAAGAGGAAACAAAAATGGAATAAACTAGATCTCCCCTTGGTTTTTTTGGTGGAATAGCCGTACAGTTGAAATCTGCCCAACTTTGTTTTCCTTTTTGTATAAGTGACTTTCATCTAAGTGCTGGTCATAGTAAGTTACACCTACAGGGTGTCACCGTCAAGTACTGTGTATTCGTATCAGTTCTGGCAGTGCTGAACTGCATACATACATGTTTACATGCGTTGTCACACGCATACTTAATTCCATTAGAGCTTCCTGATACACTTTTCTTTTCCTCACTTCTCTGATGGAGCTATTTCCAGAGATCACAAGTGTGGAAGTGGGTCTCTCATGACTTTGGATTCTGAAGAGAGGAATAAGTGTCTTTGAAAGACTAAGATTGACACATGTACGAACACCCTTTTCTCCATCTTGATATGCGAGAAAGGCCAAGGGTGTGAGAGCCACTTTTGCTGGTTTTGTGTGGTGGTGTAGAGGAAGAGAGATCTGGGGTGATAACCAACATGCTGGAAAATCCACCTCCTCTACACAGTGCTGGAAAACTACCACTTTCTAATTTCCTGCCAAATATCTTACTGGCATTCAGGGAAAGTTGTCTGTGTTCAGGCTTAGCAGAGGATGACGATACCTCAGGAAATTAAAAGACATCAAGAACTCAGGGTATACCAGGGCAAGTTCCTAATCACTCATCTGATCGCTGCAGGAGAGATGTTTAGGGATGGTTTTATAGTTTGTTCATGTTTTGTTTTTTAACGTAGCAGCTACAGGACAATCATTTATTTGAAGGGCTGGAAAATAACCTATCTAGTTGTCCTTGTTTGCTTCTTTAGGTCTTTTTCCTGCCTTTGTGGATTCCTGGAAATTTGTCATGCCTGACTGTGCAATGCTTGGACTGCATCTTGTTGCAGAGTTTATTTCAGTAATCTACAGTCTCCACAGTGCTACATTAATTCCCTTCAAGTTAGCCTAAGTCAAATCAGAGCAGTTAGGGTGGCTTTGAGCAGCACAGAGCAATTTTACTAGCAGCTGAGGAATTGCACTGACTCCATCTCTAATGAATACCCTTAGTAAATTCAAGTTAAAAGAACCATAGCAGTCATGATAAGAATTTTGGGTGAGAACAGGGCTTGCACTAATTACAGGGACTTAGTCACAACTTGTTAATTCCGTGTTGAAGACACGTTCTTAGAAGTAGCCGTGCTCGGACAGATTGGGAATTGAAAGAAAGCACAGTCTTATGCTTAAGGCTGTGAACACTACATCTCCAGTAATTGGGTTTAATTTCTTGTTGTGCCTTGTACTTCTTATGTCACTTCTTATGTCACTTCTTATATTTCTTTCCCTTTCTGTGCCTCAGTTCTGCAGCTATAAAATCACATTGTTGTCTGTCTTCCCCTCTTTGTCTCCCCTCCATACACTGCAAGTTCTTCAGGATGGGGATTTTCTAATATTAATTGAGTATGCAACACGTAGTGCAGCATGGCCCAAGCTGTGCCTGTGGGAGGTCAGGAAAGCCCTAAGTGACACCTTAGAGTTTCTGTACTTTGAGGATATGTCATTGGCTTTGGGTTGTGAGGCAGGAACAGCCTTGAATGCTCATATAGCTCCTACAGCTAATTCCCTTTGGTAGATTTGATACTTTTCTTTCAGCCTTGAATTTTGCTAGTTTTCGGTTCTGCAGGGCAGGGAGTGCTGAGGCTGAATAAATTGAATTTTTCTCAAATTACATGAGTACTAAATATGATACATTGTTATAAGTTGCCGTATCCTCTGCATATAAAGTGGAGTGGAAAATGGATAAATGGGAAGAAAATGTGTGACAATATCTAATGTATTCTAAGATCGAGCTTCTAATCTTCTCTTTCTTTTTGTTTCTTCCAGGTGGAGCGGGAAATAGCCATCCTGAAGTTGATAGAACATCCCCATGTTTTAAAGCTGCATGATGTTTACGAAAATAAAAAATATTTGTAGGTATTACTGGCTTTTGCCAGAGAAAAGGGAAGGGAAGGAGGAAGGAAGGGAGGGAGGGAGAGGAGGGTTTTGGAACTTGGTAACATTTCTGAAAGAATGGAGCAGGTTATGTTTTCACCCTCAGCTGCTGTCTGTGTGATATCTGGTGCTTGGATGAGGAAGGAACACTCCTTATTTCCTTGGCTTTTCTCATTTGCTTTTCTATACTTTACTTATCTGCTGTTTCTTTTCCTACTTAAAATGGAGGAGAGAGGACAAATGAACGGTTTCTATCAAACAGCAAGAGGGGAGGAAGGTTTGTACCTGTAATATCTGGAACCATTTTGAATCAAAACTATAACAGACTGTTACAGTGGATAATTTGGATAACCTCCCTTGCCTAATAGTTTTCATTCAACTCTCACTAATAATATTTTAAATTTGCCCCATCCATAACAATTTTTTGTTTTAAGCGCTGCTGAAATCTCCTGATGGTTCTGCAGTAACAGTTAAGTAGCAAAGCCTTTTTTTTTTTTTTTTTTTTTCAGATCATTGCCAGTGCCAGACAGGGATGTTGTCCACAGACAGAGTCGTTTTGGCTTGACAGGGCACTAGATATGTTGAATCTGTTGTCAAACAAACAGACCACATTAATCTTGGCACAACAGGAAAAAAAATCAATGTTCTCCAAATGGAAAAGGGCAACCCAGTAGGGAACTCAGTGTTATTTTCAGCTTTTTAACAGGTTATTTCAAGTAGAAGAGAGTGTTTGAAAAAAATTAAACTATTCTTAAAAACCACCATCCATTGGTGACCTCTCCTTAATGTCACAACACAAGAAGGGAATGACTGTTTGCCCAAAGAAAGTGTGCTGAATGGAGGTAACAATCCCTCATGGACTGTTCAGCCAGTCTTGTTACCGGAGCAGTGAATTCCTATTCGGAGAAGTAAGGCCTCTGTGCCTAAGGGTTAGCTTACTAGAGCAAGCAGTAATTTCTTTTGGATTCCCCATCCTCCTTTGGGGCAGGGCCTGCCATCCGCGGTGAAATGCGGTTGCCAGAGTGAGCTCGTGCAGGCACTGGGTGGAGGCTGGCTCAGATGTTCGCTGAGCTGCATGCCAAGTGCTCTATCCTCAGCGACATAAACAGCCATGGCTCTATTAAGCCCAGTTTGCCCCAGCAGAGGACAGAGGCCCGGATCTAACACAGCCTGCTCTGCCTGCAGGAGAAGGGTAGCAAAGGGAAATGAGGCTTTACAGCAATTAAGTTCTCCTTTAATCCCGAAAAGAGAAGCACCGTTTGAAAGAGTACGTTTGTCTGTATTCTGATTTAAAAGCGGGTAGGATAAGGCCCCGGGCTTTCTTTTGGTTAAGAGAGAGGGAATATTCTTCTTTGTGATCCTTGTTTATTTGTATGTATGAAAAGTCTATCATTTCATGATCGCTGTTCCCAAGACAGCCTCCAACCGTCACATCCGCCCACAAGACCTTCCCTGTTTACAAACAACAGTTCCAGCAGGGCACCTTCCCTAGTTGGCTCTCTCACCAGCTGTGTCAGGAAGTTATCCCCAGTACATTCCAGGAACCTTCTAGACTGTTCCCTCCCTGCTATATTGTATTCCCAGCAGATGTCTGGCAAATTGAAGTCCCCCACGAGGACGAGAGCTCGCGATCTTGAGACTTCTCCCAGCCGTTTATAGAATATTTCATCTGCCTCCTCATCCTGGTTGGGCGGTCTATAACAAACTCCTACTATGATATCTGCCTTGTTAGCTCTCCCCCTGATTCTTACCCATAAACACTCAACCCCATTATCTCCATCATTTAGTTCAAAGCATTCATAACACTCCCTGACATACAGGGTCACCCCCCCGCCTCTCCTTGCTTGCCTCTCCTTCCTGAAGAGCCTATAGCCATCCATGGCAGCACTATAACTATGTGAGTCATCCCACCACCTTTCTGTGATGGCGACTACATCATAATTATCATGCTGTACAATGGCTTCCAGCTGCTCCTGTTTGTTGCCCATGCTACGTGCATTAGTATATAAGCACTTCAGCTGGGCTATTGGTCCTTTCTCCTTTTTACTGGAGGGAGCCGAAATTCTGCCACCCCCAGACTTACTCCTAAGGGGCCCGGTTACACCCCCTATCTTTTCCAGGTCTAGTGCCAGCGTGCCACTTTCAGGCTTTTTGCTAGCAAGCTCGGATCTATCCCCATCCCCCTTCGAATCTAGTTTAAAGCTCTTTAAAGATAATGCATTAATACATGAAAAAGAAAGGCCGTGATCATCACTTGGAGGGAGGGGATGGGTTATAGAGGTGCTGCAGCTTTCTTCTTGCTCTGAATGCCTGTGAGGCCAGCAGCTGAGCTGAGCTCTCCTTCTTTACCCCAAAAAGATTTGGGGGGCTATTTTGCTCTATGTGAAAAATATCTAGTGATCAGATCAGTGGGGATGGTCTTACTCCAAGATTTAAAAAAAAAGAAAAAGACTGCATTCCTTGGCAGGAAAGTATCTTCCTGCTGAAAACCACCTTGACAGGGGAAGCATCCCATATCTTTAAGCTATATCTGGATATCCTGGCTTCTAAAAAATGTTGGACTCCAAAGCATGCTTTGCCAGTGACCGTTTAGCCTTTAACAATCCCTAAGTCTTATTTGTGCTGTAGCTCCTCTGCGATAAGATTGAGCTGTCTACGTCTCCCCACAAAGGCGCTGAATCCCTCTGCTGAAAGACACTGATTCTGTGAAAGAGCCACTGACTGTTAATTACATTTCATTTTTTATTAGTCACTATTTTAAAGAAAGGGCACAATGCAGAGCTTCTGCCAAACCTCCGTGTTCAGAATTAGAAATCTAAGACATGGAAGAGAGCGCCTGTGGAGGGGCAAAGGGTTACAAGTGTGTGGGGGCTGAGAAGTGTGTATGCATGTACTTTCCCAAATAATAAGAGGCAGTGACCTCTAGTTCTCACCAGCATCAAAAAAAGGATTGCTCTCTGGTTGTGACAGCACCTTTCCATCATGCATGCCATCTCAGCAGTAACAGTAGTGGCATGGTTTCAGAGGAGCTCGTGAATTATGGGTGATATTTCAGATGCCAGAGTCTAATCATGATGCAGCGCTGGGGAGTATTTCCTCGATAAATGTTAATTTCACAAATCATGTTTGACTTTTGGTTTATGATTTAATTTGTGACAAGGGGCTTTGGTTGAGTAGATTCCTAATGCGACCATGAATCAAATCCTTTTTCCACAGTTTATTTAACACTGAAAATGAGTTTTAAAAAATAATAATAAAAATCTGTTAGCATATGCGTGTTAGCCTAGCACTCATTTTCTGTTTGTTTTGGTGTTTTTTTTTTACCAAGATGGGTGGAGAGATGGAGATGGCTTAGGGGACTGGAACACCTCTCTTATGAAGAAAGACTGAGGGAATTGGGTCTCTTGAGTCTGGAAAAAAGACGATTGAGGGGGGACCTGATCAATGCTTATAAATACTTAAAGGGTGGGTGCCAGGAGGATGGGGCCAGGCTCTTTTCGGTGGTGCCCAGTGACAGGACAAGAGGTAACGGGCACAAACTTGAGTATAGGAAGTTCCACCTAAACATGAGGAGGAACTTCTTTACCTTGAGGGTGGCAGAGCACTGGAACAGGCTGCCCAGGGAGGTGGCGGAGTCTCCATCTCTGGAGACATTCAAAACCTGCCTGGACGCGTTCCTGTGCAACCTGCTCTAAGGTATCCCTGCTCTGGCAGGGGGGTTGGACTAGATGATCTCCAGAGGTCCCTTCCAACCCTATGATTCTATGATTCTAAGACTTCCAGATCTTTATCCTGTGTTTTGAGTTGTCTTACTTGGTAAGATGGTGGACTACATTTCTAGGTGCGTAGGGAAAAACACAGCTGCACTGTGGCTCTCTGTATGTGTGCTGATATACCACCTCAGATATACATTTTTTTGGCTAAAATAGCAAAATCACTGACAGTTGAACTATTTTGTATTTGTTGTGTGGTCACACTGACAGCCTTCAAGCAAGGTTGGAAGTCCACAGTAACAGGTCACTTAGAAATAGCTATAGACAATCTGTGCTTCCCTCTCCCATCATATAAAGTTAATGGAAAAAACAGCCAGGAAGGGGGCTCCCATTTTAAAGATCAAGAATGAGTTAAAGTAGCCTGGTATGGGGTAAGCCCAGAGTTTAAGAACTTTCATTGCTGGTTCGTAATGAGGAATGATCAATGAGCTCCCAATATTTATGTGTGCACCAGTCATTTTGACTAACCAAGTTCAGACAGTCAGGATTTTGGGGGAAATGTAAATAAACTAAGGGAATGAGCAAAGCAATGACAAAGCTGATAACAAAGTTTTGCTGTGTTCTGTAATGCGTATCAGAGGGGAAACACTCCTTTGGTCATACGGTTTCTGCATTGCAAATGTACTGCGTGAACCTGGGTGACAGTCGTCTTTTTTCTGTGCTGTGTGTAGAAAAGGTCTTTCCTGAATTGTACCTAGATAGAGTTTGTGTAGCAACTGGAGAGGAAGACGGAGTTCATACACTGTTAGCAGCATTACCACTGTGAATGAGCAGGAGGTTCTCATTAGCAGACTTGTTGAGGATTAAATAAGAGGCAACATGCAAAGCCCTCTCCTTCATGAGTGAAGTGGTTGGCTCAGATATTTTATAGGAGGCAATATTATGCTTCATTCTTAAATCTCCGATACATACATTTACTGCATTTTATGCAGTAAATCCAGCTTTTCTTTTGATCTTAGAAAAGCAATTGTCCCACTGTTGGAGGAGCTGTTAGCATGGCAACCTAAGTGCCATCATCTAGTCCACAGGAGATGGACCTTCCCTTTCCAAAAGCTGACTGATAGAGTTTTGCTGCAGAACTCCCAACGGTGGTGGCATTATCGGTTTGATCTCATTTGATTAGCTATTTAGCTTAAATTATTGAGGGTTTGGCAGGGAGTGGAAATGAGATAAAGACATCCTAGGACCACTCCGTGCCCTTTTCTTTCAGATGTTTACACTATTATTTTGTGATTCCCTTTCCATCAATGTCTGTATATGTAGATCTGTAAATTTCTGTTTATAGGTGCATACAGATACTTGTATATATATGTATAGATTTGTATCTATTCATTTTCAAATCTTCACGCTTAAGATTTCAGATTTTCAAATTTTTCTCTATGTTGTTCAACTTGATCAGAATTTTAAACAAGAATCTGTTTTGAGAGAAGGAGTGGACATCAGAATATTGTTCTCTGAAATGCGCCGTCAGCTCTTTTCCTAAGCACTACAAGTCCCTTTCTCATCATTCTGCAGTACAGCGCTATCACTGGCCAAGTGCCCAAACCTCATTGCAATGTACACAACACACCACCTCCTGATTTCAGAGGTGAAGGTGCTTCCCAATGAGCCAGACAGATAACAAAATTAAAATGTCCTCCTACCCATGTACAACTCACGTTTCTGGCTTATACAAGATCAGTTGACAGGAGGACTCAAAGACTTATAGCTCTGGTGGAGTCTGCAGAGGCATTCATGCTGCCAGTCCTCTCCTGCAGCGTTTTCCTGTAATTCTGTTTATTTTTGTTGAAAACTATTTGTGAGGAGTCGGAGGGGTCAAGAAAGAGAAAAAAGGTTTCTGCATGTTCTTCTGTTATTGGTAGCCCAGGACTTTGACATTTGATCCATCTGTGGGGAAACCTGTCTAAAGGCAGAAGGAGGATTCAGAAAGTTGGAGTGGCTCCAAGGGCTCAGCGTTGAAAATTAATTTTGTAGGTATGCTTCTTGGTAGTCTGGTTGTGGGGTGTCAGATGCTGTGGATAAAGGAAAAGAAAATAGAACAGGATTGGAAGACAAAATGATCTTCCACCTGAGACTTGACTAGAATGAAGAGAAATATTCATAACCACCTACTTTGACCCCTTTTCTTCTGCTGTTGACTTGTTTTAGTACTGTCATGAATTACAAGCGTGTGTAGCCGAGGGAAAGCCAGTCAGCTGTAGGAGTGGAGCAAGCGCACGTGAGGTTTTGAGTCAAGGATGGGCCTGCAGACGAGGAGCTGGATAGAGGCCAGGGGAAGGGGAGGGGATGCTGCGCCAAGGGTAGGTGTCACCGCTTGCAGGAGGGATGCCAGCCTGGCACAAAGCAGGGCTTGCACAGAGGTGGTGGTGCTGATTAATGCTACGCCCTGTGCAACACGGTCTTAATAAGCTCTACCCAAAAGCCAAACTGTGTCTTCTGCTCACTACCTGACATGTGCACCTGCATACCATCCAGGCTATGATGCTGGGCTTGGGAGGAAACAGGCCCATAGCAGAGCAATTCTGTGATGTGAGCAAAGGTCCCGGGGAGATGTAGCTCCGGGGCCACGGTATAATAACGTGCCTAATTTCATTTTCAGGCTTTGGTAGGCAATGTTGTGTGTGTCTGGGCCCTAGTTGTTAAGGACCACTTAGCTCTGAAGAGTAAAATCCAAAATTACGTGTTCACTAGCAGAACTGCAGCAGTGAGCTGATAGGTGCTGTCTCAGCTCCGCCTGTTCTGTGCTGAGGATCCCTCTGGCTGGTTCCCTTCTTATGATGTGCCCAAATAGGATGGCTGCTGCAGTGCCTTGGTGTGCATGACTACACACTATGAAGGCACTGCTCAAAACACCTTTTGTCCCCAATAAATCAAAGGTATAGTCCTACTATCTCTTTTTTCCCCAGAAAACCTGTTCATGTCCAAATGTAATAAGCAAATACAATCTCCATTCAAACAAGCAGACTAGAGTTAAAATTGTCTCTTGGAAAAAAAAAAAAAAATCTAACGCATGCACATTTTCTTGCAAGCGAGAAAAAAAAAAAAAGAATTCCCGGCCTGGTGCCAAATTAGGGTTTAAAATTCATGCCTGCCATAAGAATTTATATAACTTCTGAATAATTTATAGGCTGCACCAATAACAAGGGGCTTAATATCTGATAGAGATTATTTAATCAATAGAAAACAGTGCAGTGAAAAAGCCGTCAAAGGGCTACACATGTCAATCTGGGCTGGGCAGCTTTTAACCTTTCCCTGCTACACATATATCCATTCATATATACATATGGAAGGACATTTTGCAAGTAGGGTGGTAGCACGAAAGAGGAATCGCCAAGACTTTTTTCTTCTAGAGGCTTTTCTTTGGCAATCTGCCATTCCAGACAGATCCCCTGTTGATTCACCAGAGCTTTGAAATGTAATGAGTTTTCTAGCTCTTCGCTGAGTTGGTCAAAAGGAGTAGTTAGTTTCTTGTGAATAATCTGCCGGGAATTATGGGTTACTGTGAGATGGTTCAGAGTTCATCAAGATTGGTGGCAGTGCCTAGCACATACCATTTCTGGTGCAGCCATTTCCATTTGTGTTTGATTCTGTGGCCAAAGTTCAAGTTTTTACAGATGTGGGCACTAATAAACATAGGGATAGAAAAGAACTGAAGACGTACCTGTCTTTGTAAAGGAGATTCCCACCTGACTTGCGTCCCTTGCCTTGGTAATTACTTAGGCGTCTGCATCAACTCCACAATGTCTTGATCCATGCCATATTCCCCAGTTTTCTGATTATGCTCATAGTTTTCATATAATAATCAACTCTTAAGTGATAAAACAGAGTAGTTGGGCTTCTCAGCAGGTGTGGTCATT
Source organism: Vanellus vanellus (assembly GCF_965231255.1). NCBI lineage: Eukaryota > Metazoa > Chordata > Aves > Charadriiformes > Charadriidae > Vanellus > Vanellus vanellus. The sequence goes on along the minus strand of NC_138911.1, from coordinate 18,626,268 downwards.
TAATGAAATGTCTTACCCATAGGCATCACAAAAAAGTAAACTTTTGAGCATAGAGGAAGCAAGCAGGAACTCTTCTGATTTTTCTTGCCTTCATGTGTATCTCTTTCTATATAACTGCATCTGGGTTTTGCATCTTGCTGGAGTGCACACCTGAAGTTGTGCATCTTAAAAGCTAGCCAGTGCCACATGGACATCCAGTCTAACATAGTAAAAGTCCTGGAACGTCACGCAGTGGTGTGTGATGGTACCCAGTGGTACATTCAGGCTTATGTAGAAGACTGCTTGCTTAGGTTTAAGCAAGGTTGTGCCTCATATGTGTAAATATTGTAGAATCACAGAATCATAAAATAGTTTGGGTTGGAACAGACCTTTAAGGTCATCTAGTCCAACCCCCCTGCTATGAGCAGGGACACCTTGCACTAGATCAGGTTGCTCAGAGCCTCATCCAACCTGACCTTGAACGTTTCCAGAGATGGGGCACCTACCACATCTCTGGGCAACCTCTTCCAGTGTTTCACCACCCTCATTGTAAAAATTTCTTTCTTATATCTAGCATGAATCTACCCTCTTTCAGTTTAAAACCATTACCCCTTGTCCTATCATTACCCTGGATTATTAACTGGTTCCCTAACAGACAGCTAATTGCACACCCTGATGAACAAACCTTCTGTTGCCTGACCAAAACAAGAAGCTGTGTGAATTGACTACCATTCCTAGAACACCATAGAGTATTTCTTGTTACTCTTAATTTTGCATTTATAATACTTACCTGAGATACTTTATGTTTCAGTATGAGCTTTCATCTAGAGATCTCTATCCATTTAACACTTTTATGATAATAAATACATTTGTATTGCCCCAGAGGACCTAATTTGTGTAGCTGTGAATGTCTCATAAATTGTCTTCATCTATAAGGCTGTGAAAACAGGAGCTGCATACCCACGCTGGGATGTATAGTGATGGGCTGCTCCAGGCAATCCCTTCTGGCAAGAATTTTAGTATTTCACACCATTCTTGCTAATGGCTTAAAGGCAGCTTTTCGTTCTTTACAGATCATTACTGGTGTGTTTGGGTTTGTTTTTTTTATTTATTTTGCCATAAATATCTGGTAACGCATGGTCCTGGTGTTCTCTGTGCCAATTAGTCTTTCTTTAACAGCATTTTTCCAGCCATTGCTCAGAGCCAGCCTGTTTTGTTACAGTCCTGCTTTGGAGGTAGCATGTAGCTGCCTTGCCTCAGTGAGAGCTCTTTGAGTTATTTCTCAAAGCTCCCTAGGGCTTGGGCAAAGGCACCCTTTAATAAGTGGTAGCATAGTCCACCAGACAGGAAGGAGAAATCATCACCAAAAGAGTCCTTGTTGCTGTTTTAAGTGATGTCTTCATAGTATTATAGCACAAAGGCAATCTGGTCATGGAGAAGACCTTGCTGTGCTGGACAAGAATGGGACAAAAACAGAGCCTATGCCCTAGTCATCTTACAATCCAAAACATAAAGCAACTGTTGGCAACCCTGTGATTGGGAAGTCCAAGCTGTTGTCAAGTATCACAGCAGAGAACAGTCTTCAGGAAGGAGCTGAAGAAAAATGATGATGTAGCTCTGTCATTAACAATGACGCTCCTCCAAATGTAGGTCGGGTGTTTTAAGAGGACAGAATCATTTGCCTGGATATTCAACAAGTGGATGATGGAACCTGGCTTTGGAGGCTGGTTACAGACAGACGTCAACCTCAAAGGCAAAGGAAGACATCCTAGATTGGTTACAGAAGGGGCTACAAAGTGTCTAGAAGTGAAGACAGCTAGTTCATGTTAGATATAGTATAAAAAAGGGAGACAATGGAGGCATGGAAGGAGTGGTCAAAGTGGAAAGCTAAGAAAATGATATTGCAATGATGATCTGATACCTATTTTGAATTGCCAGCAGTGGGGCAAGAACGTATGTATCAAAGTGAAAGAGACGATGATGAATTAATTTAGATACAAGATATCTAACTAAAATTAGACATGAAATTTTAGCCCTGTGGGTGGATAGGAAAACCATTATCTTAGAGGTATAGTAAAGAAAACATCTAAAAGGTACCAGTACAACTAAGTCATAGGGATCTGAAAACAGCCTGAGTCAAAGGTAACACCCGCACTACAAGCCTGAACTGTAATCAAACAAGCAGTGTTTTCCCTAGGGGTAGAGAAAGGAAGAAGTGGAATGGGGTGGTGAGGCTAAGAGTTCTGCTTTAGCCTTGTTGTGTTTGTGGTGATGATAGGTCAACCAAAGACGTTAGAGATGAAAACCAACATCTTAGTTTATTCAGGAGAAAATACTGATTTTTAATCTGTCTAAATTTTGCAATTTTTTTTTTTTTTGTCTGTTTCAGAGCAAAAGTCACAGCTTTTATTTTTTAACTTCTGGTAGTGTCATCATAAATCCTCACAGCCCTGTCAGGTAGTTAGCATAGTTGGATACAACCAAAAAATATGGTGATTATAGACAAAACTGTTGTTGATTGTTGGATATTTATTGATCATTCCCAGGGGAAACCGGACCATCCTGTCTGTTTATAGGAGTCCTACTGACATGCAGGATTTGGAAAAGACTAAATTGACTTGAATAATGCAGGAATGATGTGAAAATGGTGGGCTGTCACATCCTGTGATCCCCAGAGTACAGGCAAGTTGGGGTAACAGGGAGTGCTCTTTTGTTAAATTTCCAGTCTAAGCTACAGAACAAGCCACAGGTAAGCATGGGGAGGCTACTGTGAGTTAGAGAGCTCTGGAGTCTGTGCTTGTTCCTGGTTTAGCCAAAATCTGAGGGGCACAAAGGTAGTTTAAAGACCACATTTCTCCACATTCATCTTGGCTACTCCATCTCTTTCCCATGCAGCAATCATCCCTCCTTTGCCATGTTGTTTAGTTTGCATTATTGCTTCATTACTGTTTGGGTTCCTGAAAGAGTAAATAAAATGAACCAAGAAGAAAGAAAAGAGCCTAGGATTGTTCTATTCTAAGCTTGCTTTCATAAACTGCATGTACATCTCTGATAGAATATGGTCATTTGAGGTTAGGAACTTAATAGCTTTTATTGGGGAGGTGGTGATAATGGGATGCCAATGGAAAAATGGCAAAGGTAATAGAAAGGATGCTGCTGCACAAGATCTCTCTGCTCCTCTCCAATAGACAAAATTATTCTCGCATTAAGCATTTGGCTTCTTTGTCTTTAAAGACCAAAGTCTTGTTTCCTTCAAGCTCTGAAACTTAACCGGAGATTTTCTGTTTTGTGTCTTGGCTTGTAGAAGGAGCATGAGATATCATGCAAGATGTGGACCTTGGTCTCTTATGAAAACAGGTTGTCACCTGTGAAAATTTGTGCAACCTCTTAAAGAATACATCTAATGAGAAAAAAGTAGTCAAGAATTTATTTTTAACACCACACGTATTTGGCTTCATGTTGAGTTGCACAAGCCTGATGTTTTCTTGCCTTTCCAGTGTCCTAGCAAGCAGAGAGAAAATTGATGGTGGGGACAGGATGGAGTAGAACACACAAGGGATCACAGGTGCAAATCCCAGCTCTGATACTGGGTTACTGTAACCCTGGGCAAGTCACTTTGCTTCACGGTTCCCTATCAGTAAAGAACAGGGGGTTAATACTTGTAATGCTTCTATCATGTGAAATGTAAGGATTAGAAGAGCTAGCGTGTGTCCAGAGCATCCGAGATGGGAGAGCTAAGTGGTCTTACAGAGTCTTTTGTCCTAATATAGCTCCTCTCTGTATTATCACAGCAGGTAGTGTGCATGCTGCCAGCCAGAGGCTGGATCTTTCCTTTCCTTGAACTTCCTTGCAATGGCTATTACAGAACAGGGCTTCCTACACTTTTACAATGGGAAGACTGATGGTGTCAAATCTTACGTAGACAGATTTTTAAAAAAGCTTCATTCAGCAGTAAGTTACTTTTCATCTCCAAATGTAATAGAAGACTAGTTCTGGTTACTGTTCTGGGATTTTTAGAATTTGCTCGCTTGCCTAGAGTAAATGGGAAAAGTAGTACTATAGTGAGAGGAGAACCTGTGATATCTCAAAAAGATAAAAGGGAAGGGGAAACTCAGAAAAATACTTTTTAGTGTTTTTCTCCCCTGCAGGCTATGTGTTATTTACCTTCTTCTAGATCCTCCAAGAGTTGGCATTGGCATACTTCCAATCCTATAGCACTTTGCTAAAGTAAAGGATTTTAGACGCTGATGTGGACTCAGGAGATCTGGATTCTCTTCTGTGCCACAAATTCAGGAAAGATGTAGTGTCTGTATGCCTTATTTACCAGCCTCTGGAATAATGCTCTTTATTTCCTTTGCTTTTCCTGTTTGGCTTTTCAGAGTGTGTATTCTCTTCTTTTACAAAGCCACTCAGACACACTCACGCGTACACAGATAGATGGATAGATACAGATATACCACATTTAGTGGGGATTGTGTAAGCTGTACAGTGATAGCTATAACTGGTGCAGCACTTGGAAATGTTTAAACCCCTCTTGTTGTCCTGTTTGGAAGTAACGTGTGTACTACTACTGTGCCATGTAATGCGCCAGCAGAACATTGGCTTGAACAGAGGTGGAGGCAGGTGCTGAATTATGCCCTTGTTTAGTTGAAAATCTCCTAGTTGGGGGCTATCCTAAAAAAAAACACATCGGACTGGATGGAATAGGGTTGGCAGGTGACCAGCTGCACATCCAAACTCAGAAATCCTAGCTGCAACACAACGACTTAGTACTTACGGAATGATCCCTGCAGCACTTATTTCTTGCACTTGACCACTGGGAAATGTGTTTGTCGTCCTTCTCACTCCTGTCGCATTGGGGGCTTTGTCAGATCAGAATACATCATTGCTGTGCTTCTCTGTGTCCCTTGACTTGTCATAGGCACAAATCTTTTTCAAATGTTCTTCCCTGTTCATTTCCATTATTATATCTGGTGCTTCTAGGTGGCAAGCAAAAATGAATAACCTTGTAAATGCTCCCTGTCTTTCAATTTGTTTTATTTTTCATACAACGTGTCAGTGCATTTTTGTTGAGTGTTTTTAATAAGATGAAGTTGATGAAAATAAATTGCTTTGCAGTTCCTGCTGTGGGTGACAGAAATGCTGGGTCTGTAATTTTCCAAAACTCTGCATTTGAAACCAGTGCGGAGGGTGTCCTGTATGCCTGTAACGGCAATCATCTTTGTAAAACACCTCGCAGGAAAAGAAAGCAGCTATCAATTTGAATTTGAGGGGCAAGATGCACTGCTGTATCCAGCTTCTGCCGGGCACGGTGAGAGAGGGAGCTGTCAAGGAGAATTTTAGGATTGATTCTGTGCCAGGCTTGGGTCTGCCATATGGGATAGTTAGCCAGATCTAGCTCTAGTATGAGAGAGAGAATGAATTATATAGCAAACCGTCTTACCAGAGTGTCTGTTAGCCAAGGCTTGGAAAGTGAGGATTGGGACATGAAAATGTGGGTACTGGTGGCTACTGCATATCAGCTTTCTTCTGAGCAGTTCAATGTTGTCCTGGTTTGAGGTAAAACAGAACCAATTTTCTCTTCAGTAATTTTACTTTTCATCTAAGCCTCTTCTAAGTAACTGAACTCTCTGAAATTCACAGCATATTTTTCTGACACTGTCCACTCTCAGAGTGGTAAGACCTGATTGTTTATAATTTATGCCAAGGAATGGTATGCAGAGAGGCTCTGGCTTATACTTATTGCTGTAACAACCAAGGGCAGCTAACTTGGTTATTCGCCCCATTGGAGGGTCGGAAGTGGAAAAGTGTAGAAGGGAGGAATGGACAGGACAGGTGACCCAAAACTGACCAACAGGGTATTCCACCCCATCTGCCTCATGCTCAGTATAGAAGCTGTGGGATCAAAGGGTCAGCCCTCTTTCTTCAATGGCCGGTGTCTGAGGAGGACTCTGTCTGTTCGTCTGCCTTTGATCCCGATCTGTGCATTCCTGAATCCAGATCCGGAATCTAGTTCTCATCCATCACTGAGTCCAGTCTGGGACTTTCCCAGTGCCAGCCAGTGATGTGATTGTCATCCTGGCAGCTTGATACAGTTTTGTATATATTGTATATATTTCATTGTTTTCTTTTTGTTATTTTATTAATATTTTCATTAAAGTAGTTTAGTTTCTTTTTTAAACGCATAAGTTTCTTTTCTCTCTCATCTTTCTCTCCCTGAAGGGAGATTCTCTCCCTTCTCTGAAGGGGAAAGAAGTAAAAGAGAGCATTTGTTGTTCATTTCAGTGGCCAGTCCAGCCCAAACCATGACAAATGTCTTGCTCAAAAAATGTAATGCAGATAAACGGTGGTCTCCACATTACCAAGGTGTACTCAGTAGACAGTCTGGTAACTGCTCATTGCTTCTTGGAAAGAAGATAACCCATGTATTCCAAATGTTATTTTCAAGTCAATAGGTTTCTCTTTTTTACTCATTTTAATTAAAAAAAAAAAAAAGTCAGTATTACCATATTTCTTGTAACTGTTTATATTTTGATAAAAATGGCAGAAAATACCATTTTAATTCCCTAAAGTTTAGAATTTCATTTTGTTGGCCACTTTTTTGTGCTTTTGTACTACTTACTTAGCTGGCAAGACAATATTAATGTCGCTCTCTTACTGCATTCTCTGCTGCGTTACTGTAAGGCACGGAAATGCTTTCTCCTTGTGCTGGCTGGGAGATGACACATGGAAGTTGCACAGGAGCTGATGATGGACCAGGAGCTCGGGTCGCACTTTTGCAACTTCAAGGCTAATGCTGTTATCATTAAGCGAATTTTACTTTCCGCTGAACAGCTTTTACTCCTTTTGCTGTTCCAGCTTTTTGGAAACATTGAAAATGGGAATAATTAAGTCCCTAGATTTATCATAATCTTCTCCTCTTTACATTTTCTGGTGATGTCTGTCAAACAAACTGCCAAAGATTTGAATGCCCTGTTCACCCTTGCATTGTTGCTGTACAGAAACCACCTTTCCGATCAGATGCCTTGCCGTGCAACCCTGAAACTCACTTCAGAGGAGTTAGGCAGTAAGGGAGGAGTACAGGTTTCTGCCTCTCTTAGAGGGTTTAAACCAGCTAACAGAGCCCAAGAACAAAAGTGATTTTTTAGTAATAATAATAATAATTTGTTGTTTATACTTGTAATTTCAGATTCTGAAGAAATAATCTTACTGCATAATTTCTTCATTCTGTATTAGAATTGTACAATCTGGGCAAACAAGCAAGGAGACAGTAGAGCACAAAATCACAACAGAGATGAAAAAAGTCCATGGAGGTTTCAAGCAGTCCTCTTGCCAATAGAAGTCTATTTCATAGTCCGTATTATATCTGGTTTATCTTTAAATGGTTCAGTTGATGCCGTTCCTTCCACTTCCATGGGGAAACTATTTCATTCCGACTGTTAGGCAACATTTCCAGAGATTTATACTAAGTTTTCCTCTGCTTGGCTGCCTTTCATTACCCCTGCTTAAAACAACAAGACGGTCCATCCATGGCAAGTCCTTTCCTTCCAGAAGATTTCACTCTTCTCTCTGTGACTGCCAGAATTGCTATGTGAGGTCTGGGTTTTCCTGTCTTGCTCCTAGGTCCCCATTGTGCCACATTTGTTCACTCACTGCCACATTTTTCATGTTTGAATTGCAAGGTAGGGCAGCTACTCCAGCAAATCACTGCTGTTCAGCAGCAAAAGCGGAAGCCCTTACGTAGGCTGCACACATGTAGCTCTTTTTATCTTTTTTCATAATTTAAACTATTCACCTTTTTTTTTTTTAATTCCCTCTAGTTTGTTGACATCTGTCTGGTTCTCAGGTGTCCAAGACAGAACAGTATGTGAGTGCAGCTTTGCCACAGCTGTTTTATAGAGGAACTGTCAGCTTGGTTAAGGGACCTGAGGCTTTCTAGTACAGAGTCTCACTCCACAGTAGCTTTAAGAGCAGCTGTGAAAGCTTATACCTGATTATTCTCCCCCCCCTCCCCCCCCGGTCTTTTGAGTAATTTTTGGCTTCCAGATTATCTCTTATTATTATTTTGAACACTGAATCCAACAGTGGCGTGTCTGAAGTTTGCAGAACTCCTGTTAAAAATATTAATCACTCCTGATTTTAAAATTCTAATTCTCTTTCACTGTTCTTTTCAGAAGTGTTCTCCTTGACCATGTGTAAACAGAGGTGTTTGTATGTAACTGTGCGTGTGTGAAGAGGTTGATATGATAATGTGCTTACAAAATCCTGGCTTTGTTATTTTCTAGGTATTTGGTGCTAGAACACGTGTCAGGTGGGGAGCTCTTCGACTATCTCGTAAAAAAGGGAAGATTGACACCAAAAGAAGCCAGGAAGTTCTTCCGACAAATCATCTCTGCTTTAGACTTCTGCCATAGTCATTCAATATGGTAAGTGCAGCCATTTCCAATGGGAGTTTTACCTGTTACTTAAAAGCACAGAACAAAGGGATCTCATTTCTTGATACTTCTACTTACTGTTAGGTAACTGATATCGTAAAACTCTAAAAGCATTGTGTAAAGTGCTGATGTATTTTTTAATTCTTGGCTGTCTGTGAGACATTGCGCCAGTCACAGATAGACTTTTCATGGAGATTGTCCATCATTTCTTGCTGGATGAGAATTTATTCACAGGGAATGCTTTAACCAGGAAAACCAAAACCACCAAAGAAGAGCAGTTTAATTTCCATTAACACTTGCTAATAATGAAGCATTACATACACTATGTCAAAATGAATCCCTGAAGAAACTTGGGAAAGTTACAAATACGGCAAAGTCATTTTATGGCTTCCTTCAGTTTTTGGAAACCTGCTGGCTTTTGGCAACCTTCACTGAGTCCCTTCTGGGTACTTGAGTAACTGTTCCCTTTAATTTCCTTTCCAGTAGGGAAGAATTTTCTTGATCTGACTGCTGTTGATACTTACTAACTTCATCATATGATTTAACCATCAAGTGTGGTTTAACCTGGGCTTTCAGGTGGTGTTTTAAATTGGACCCATTTCTTCTTCATCTTCAGCAAGTTTAGGCAATTTAAATTATACTGAAATCAAGTTCTTATGATCACTCTGAGTAGAGTTTCTGTATAGCTGCTGACCTTTAACTACCTGCTTATTTCTCAGAAATGCATCTCCTTGCAGTTAGATTGGCTGGGGGAGACCATTTACATTATGTCTGCCTGGCTGCTTCTGCATAGCCACAGATAGCTGAAGATCCCCCCCTCCAGGAGGCCAAGGGCCACCGATAGATACTGCAGTAGTTGGATTTGCACAATCACTGTGTGGTTACTTCTCAGTAACTGAACAGTGATTTTCTGTACCCCCAGTTTTGCGCTGAGAACTCACAAACCAGACGTCCACGGCATAAATGGCCACAGCAAAATTGGATGCCTAAGTATTTAACTTGCCCTTCTAGCCTCCTCCCTCTACATCTCTGACTCATTTCAACACTAAATATTAATCTGAAAAAGAGCCTATTTCTAATAAATGGAAAGGGAAATGAGAGCCTTTTTGAGGATATATTAAGAAGACTATACTGTTAGCAGGAGAGGCTAAGTGGTGGATTAGGGTGAGAAGGTTCTGAGGACAATGCCTACCTGGCACAGGCAGGGTTACAGTAGTCAGAGAAATTCTGAGAGTAGCCAAGAGCTGATTGTGGGCCCTAACTAGAGGATCTAAGTTTTCTCTGTTGGCAGAGACCTCTGACAAATTTTATTCTGCAAATTCCATGATTTTTCCTCCCTGCTAATCAGCTGGTTTGAGTGATCATGATCTTCTTACAGTCAGCATAATCCTTGGTAGGTTGTAGAGCTGTTATTTTTTAGGTACACTGGGAAGTGTAACGACTGGTGGATTGCATTCTGCTCCCTACTTGGCTTAACGCTTAGAGACCCAATCCAAGAAGACTCAAAAATGTTTAAGTACAACTGAAGAGAAATTATTTACTCTTCCAAATGAGTATTCCAGAGAAATATGAATCTCTGTTGGGACAGAAGTTTCTATGAAAGCATGCATATAAACACATACATTCTGGTCCTTTGGGCTTGTGATGGATACCTCTTGATATGGCAGACTTTAATAAGCTGAGTGAGGATCATGGTGAGGTTGTCAGACAGACGAGCACCTCTGCAGGTTTAACGATATGTGGAATTTCCAAGGCAGAGTGCATGTCTCTCTTGAGGAATATTGGATTGTGAGCAGTAGTCTTGTTTAGAAGTAAATCCCCTGTCTCCTTGCCAACTCCCACTCAACTAGCACCTAGTGCTGAATAAGTTAACAGTAAATCATAAGCTCTCCCTCCCTCCAGGTCAGTCTGAGACTTGTGTGGTCTGTGTTATATTAGACTCTGTGTCGTATTTTGGACAGTTATCATTAAACCCTTTTTGAAAATCAGAGCATGCATAAATATATGTGTGTGCGTGTGTGTGAGAATAAAAGTTAATGTGCTTTCCTAAGCAATGAAGCCTGACCTTGTCCTGTCGTGGGGCAGTGAAATGACAAATCATCTCATCAGCCAGGTTATCCAGTTATGACCACTTTGAAAAATGAAGGCTTCTGCTTTGGTTAATGACTAAATGTGGGTGCCTCTAACCTACCGGCAGAATAGATTGATAGCCTGGTGTCCCCAGCCCCGTATCATTGTCCCATCTTCTTCCTGTACCTCCCAAGACACTGTGAAATATCGGTGGCTTACTTTCACAGCAGTATGTAACCACATTCAGCTTTCACTGCTCAAAATGTATTGATGCAGCAGGATTCCTGGATCAAAGAATCAGAAAGGATTCCCCAATCCTGCCGTCAGTAAAAGGCTTCTGCTGCTACTGTGTGGAGACATCACTTGTGTCTGAGAGGTGTTTTCAAACAAGCAGCTCAGACAAAGAAAGCAGAATAGGCTCAGAGCTTGACTCTAGTTGTGTGTTTTTTTAAAAAAGTATGAGCTTTCTGTTCTTATTTGATGGAAACAGTGGGGGAAGATTTGATGTACCTCACTCTGAGTTGCGGTCACTTAAGGGGTTTTGTGGTACAGGTTGGCCATGGGGGAAAGCTTGCAGGTAACCCACTGTAGGGTTCTCTAAGGACTTTTCCATGTACACAGCACTGTGCCGTGCTCGGAACCCACAGGCGGCCACGGGGGCGAACAGACAGCACACCATGCAGAGGTATTATGTGGGATCCTGCAAGCAGTGTATCTGTGTTACCTCGCTCCTTTGCCTGAGCTGGCAAACGGAGCTGTTAGCTCAGTGATGCAGCATTATTGCTTCTGCTTCCAGCTCTTCCTCTGTGCTAGTTCCGAGGGCTCTGCACCACGCTGCAGTGCCCAGAGCAGACACGCTCAGCAGTGGTGCAAGAAATGGCAGAGGAACCTGGCGTTCCTTGGACATCAGTGTAAGACCATCCTAGCCTAGGAATTTTTTTTTTATATAACTGACATTTTTTTTTCCTGAGCTGCCATTCACCTAGTGCTGGGTGTCTGCTCTCCTAAATTCAGGGCCTTTAAGATGTCTCAGCTGGATGTCCCAAATCAATAGTCCCTTTTGAATATCCTGCCTCCGTACCGCTCTCGGCTACTTCAGTGCCGGCTATATTTTCTGTCGGAAACAATGTAGGAGCATGTATCTGGGTAGGTCGCAAATCCTTGCTTTCCCCAGGAAGCGTCTCCTTTATCTCGAGCGAGGGGATGCTGCAGCGCCCACGGAGGGTGGGAGCCGGGCGAGGAGAACTGGCGGGCGCCTCATTGGCTGGCTGTGACATCACCGGCAGGAGCTGGGATTGGCGGCGTGCGTATTTTGTGTGTGCGTTGGGTTTTTCGCTTTGGTCAAGCTCATATTTGGTGTCTGTATCTCACGAGCTGACAAATAAAAATATGATTACAGAAAATGCCCCGTGGCAAACCTTATTATGGCTTCAGAGATAACAGATAATGCCAATTACTGCACAGGGCAGTGGTGACATTGAGAGGAAATCCCCTGCGGTAATGAGCAGCAAGATGATTATTTCACTTTATTTTTATTTTGGTTGGGTTTCATTTTGTGGTTTTTTTCCCGAGCATGCACAAGAGGGGGTTAAGGCAGGTTCTTTATGAATATTGATAAATGACAATTATGAGGGCCCTTTCTCCTTTCATTGCCTGGGGCTGTGCCTGCTTGAGTACGCGCAAGGCTCTTGCAGAAGTGTGTCTGTGTGTGCCTGCGTAGGCATGGGGGTGTGTGACTTAAAAGGCTGAGGCAATGAATAAGAGCTTTGTTTGACTTTGCCTTGTGTTCTTCCCATCAGTGCGGGCGGGAGGAAAGGCTCCTTATAAAATAACACTTCAAGATTTCACAGCACTAGTGCCAAAATCTCTGGTATATTCCTGCAGGCAGGAGCTGCAGAGCACTGTCAGTAAAGAAAGCACGCTTTTAGGGAGATATCTGGGGTGTCTTAGAGAAACAGAGAAAGCTGAAGAATGCCAGGTGCCATGTTCTCTCAGGTAGTACCACCCTACCACCCTCCTAGTGACTCCTGCTCTGTCTTGCTTCATTTATAAGGAGCGTGCTACAGTGTTCTGCAGGGATAGTCTGTCAAACACTTAAGGCTGCAGCAGCTGGACAGTTTGAAATCGTGACTCAAGGCCTCCAAATGTGAAACTAGTCTAGAAATTTTGGAATTTAATAAGATTGGTTTCTGGGTTGGTTTTTTTTCAGGTCCTTGAGTCTTTAGATTTTCAAGTTTTCTTTCAGGCCATCAGAAGTGAGGAAGGTACCTTTTTCCCCTGTTGAGAGCTGAGATTTACCGATCATTGCCTGATGCCAGGAGTTTCAGATCTGTGATTGAGACTCACTCTAAAACACTCTAAAATTTTTGAATTTCCCTTGTAAAGAGAACAGGAGGAAACTCATCAAGTGCCGCAGCTGCAATGCCAAAGGCAAAGTTACCAGCTCAGCTCAAGTCAGAGGACATGTATTTTTGTGAGTTTATTTCTTTATATAAGCCACTGGAAGCTCAAAAATGGCATAGTCTTATTGTAAGTGTAACCAGGTAACATTCTTTGGCGAGTACAGCAGTGGTGATCAGACCTGACAGTCTGTTCTGGCTTTGAAATATGTGAATATATGTTTGGAGGCAAGATTGGTAGGGAAGAGCAATATATTTGAATAGATCAATGGAAATAATTGTTGAAAAGCCTTGCATATAAACCCTTCTCCAGGTCTCCTGATATGTTTATAGATGTTGTCCTTTTGACTAGCTATAACTATGTTCATTTGTTCTGCAGAATTCTCTGAAAACTTACTAAATTTGAGCATAGCAACCATGGCTCTAAACAAAGATTCTTCTGTAGGTAGATGTAAGTTACACGTTCGGATCTGATTTGCAGAAGCAAAAGAAAATAAGATGAAAGGCTTTTTCTGCTCAAGAAAATTAAGAATATTGCTTCTTGTATTATTAATTATTACTGATAAATTATTTGCATCACATCAGACCCTTTTAAGAGGCATGCTGCAGAACAATTATTCTGTGGTCTGGCCCTTCTGGGAGTTTGGGGTCAGTAAGAAAAGCATTTGCAAAGTAGCCAACAATTTGATTAAGTACAAATGACCTGTAACTGCTCCAATTAGGAGGTTTCTTGGGTGAGAAATATGTGACCTACGATGAGTTGTCATAGAAACTGATATCAATGTTTCAGCTCAAAAGTCACTTTAAAATAAGGGGTTAGTTCATCATCTCATGCAGGTGACATAGCTCCTCTGAATCCAATATCTGGAGTCTGTCACTATACCAAAAATCTTCTGCCAACCCTGGGTGACAGGGAGAGAGTATTTTACTTGTCTTTTTTATGTATGCTGCAGTTGCCTGCAGTACAGATACAGGGATATTCCCAGAGCAGGAGGATGGACTAGAAAGGCAATGGAGGGAGCTAGAGAAGCTGTCTGAACAGCATCACTGGGAGCAACCAGAAATCAAGTGTGGCCAGTGTGTTGTTGGAAGCTGGAACATGTTAATGCATATGTGTGCCTTTCATTTTCTATGTACTACCTTCAAGAACTGTGCTCATTTCCATGGGACAATATTTTCGGACCTCTCTCTGTATCCATCTTGTGCTGCAAGGAAATTGTAAAGCCTTTGTTGTAATCTGTAAAAAAGGGACGTTACGGGGAGCCTGGCAGTGTGTACTTCCCCTGCCATGGCTTGTTTCATGGCTCCCTTTCACTCATGCGTTCTCCCTTCAAAAGCCTGCCGTATGCAGGAGTTAACTTCTTGCTCCATTGTCAACCAGAGCTGGTTGAGGAGCTCTGAGCAGTCCGTGGCCACCCTGGATCGGGGTTACGCTCACTTCTTCTTCAGTGCTGCATTTCTCTTTCATATTCTTTCTCAGCATATGCAGGGCTCAATAGGAGAGGTTGCCGTGTTTGTCACTAAAGAAGCTGCTTTCTTCTCTTCTGATTTTCCAGCTATGTGATAAAGCCCCTGCAGCTTTAGAGCCTTTAGAACAATGAAAGGGTAACGAGTCCTCTGTTCACCTGCAGAGAGAGGAGTTGATGCAGTCATATAAGACATGGAGAGCCAGAGAGATCAGCTGGAATGGGACCAAATTAAATGCATTTACTCTGCAATGTTCCATTAATGCCAAGTAATTACCACATACAGTGGGATTTTTGTTTTGTTTTGTTTTGTTTCATTTTGGCACAAGAGAATTCTTTCCAAATATGAATGTATGAGGGTGTCCGGGCTGCTGGGCTCTTAGGTAAATTATAACAAGCCTTCCCTATTCCCATATGTTCCTCTCTCTTCCTTCTGCCATTTGAAAAGCTGGCAGTACAAAGATGGGAAATGCAAATGTGGAGAGGAAGTCTCATTCCCAGTGGCAGTGATGCTGGTTCTGCCGCTCTGGTGCAGTCTCCTGGCCTGACTTCTATCCCCAGGATGCTGCCTTGGCAAATTCGAAGTCGTCCAAAGATGGGTAGCAGAAAAATGTTCCAGCTAGAAGAAAATTTTCATTGGGGCGTGAAATTCCCTTGTGGTTGAATGTGCAAGCACTGCCCAATCCCTGTGCAAGGACTGGCACCCTGATCTCTGAGAGAAGTTTTGCCACAATTAAAAAAAAATTACTCAGGTTGCCATGAAATTCCTATACTAACCTTCCATACTGCTCACTAGGGACTGTGTTGAAAGAGGGATGGAGAAGGGTCAGAGAGATGCAAAACTGTTGTATGACAGTTCTTGTATTTTAGGGCCTAGTCAGCAATAAATGTAACTATTCTCAACGGAGTCCACGCTCTCCTCTCTGCTCAGTGGGCTACAGTGAAGAGCTGGTAATTTTCCTTGGTTTTATTTTGATGAGTGTCTGGACCAAAAAAAAAAAAAAACCCAAAAAGCTCCAAGGTCGGTTGCTACTCCAGATTTCCTTTCACACATACTGTCCCAGTCTCGCGAATCCCCAGGTCCCAACTTAAGGCTTTCAAAATGCCTTCACTGAGAGGTGGGTCAGGACCTCTGCCTAAAGACCGCCGTCATCCCCTGTAGGCTGATCATTCATGGGAAAGCATTGCACAGCACAGTGAGGTGAAGCTTACTGAGCTTACTGCACATTTGGAATGTGGATGGTGGCACTCCCTTTTTTTTCTCTCTCTTGCAGTGGCTCTCAAAAAAAAAAAAATAATGTATTTGCCACTTCATAGGAACCTCATTTTCCCACTTGATCCTCCCTAAAAAAAACAGGCCTAAAACTGTCTGTGTTGTTGAGCCCAGGTGGGAGGACGGGATGAAATGGGGATGGGGAGAAGGAGACTCCTTTCCACCAGTGAATACTATACTCATTCTCTTTCACTGCCTCTCAGCGGTCTGGGAGTGGGGCTAGTTCAAAGTTCACATACGTTCTGCTCCAGCCAGGGCCTGTGGCAGGTCTGCTAAGGCTGGTAGCTTTGAGGCATGGAAGAGGAGCAATTTTGCGCTTCCTTTAGCTGCACCGTTTTCCTGAAATAACATGAGATGTTTTGTATAACCGTGCATCCAGGCTGGAGAAACTTGTGGACGTCCTGCGCTTAGGTCATGCTGTGCCTTGATCATTCCTTCAAGTTCTCTTCTCTCTAAAAAAAAAAAATACGCAATTTTAGGATAAGCAAAGAATTTCAATTTTTAGGTACAAAAGGCACATGTTAGCAATTGTGTGCTATAGACTGAACATGTATGAATGATGTCAGCCAGTGCACAAACAGTGGAACAGGCATGGGCAACAGCTTCTACACCATGTATCTGTTTAGCAGTCAGCCAGGAGCAGTTGCCAAGACTGAAAAACAGCCATAGCCACTGAAAAACCACGCAACGTAGAAGGATACGTGCTCAGCTTGAGCTGTGGGGAGGTTTCTTGTTTCATAGCATCAAACAAGCACTGCTTGCTTTTTTAGGGAGCCATTGCTTGCCACTGAGCCCTGGTCCTCAGACAGGAGAACTTCAGCGCATCTCCCCAGTCAAATGAGGTCTTCCCAGCAAACCATTAATGAAACCAGTTGTAAGATGAGAACTGTCCAGATGACTGCTGAAGGAAAGATTATATTCCACACTACTGTCTCATTAGTGTCCCTAGCTTCCCTAATTTACCTTAGGACTGTGGGCTCTTCACTCCATTTCACTGCTGAGGCTGGAGCACGTTCAGATTTGGCAGATGTTGACCATCTTGCTTTTGTCCAGGGCTGCTGTCCTTGATGATGGCATTCAGGGGTTCTTTTCACGGCCGTTAACTGGTCATTCACTGCCTCTGAAACATTTCCTCTCATCTCCTGCTTTTTTATCAAGTAGGTATGACTATCTTGATACTTATTCTATGGTTAATAAGTCTTCTGTCTCCAGTTACCTCAAAACTTTGATTTCTATGAGAAAGATTTGGTAAAGCACCTTTTGCTTTGTCAGATGAAAATATGCACAAATCTGAATCACGCTGCTCCATTATCTAACAGATTGTTTGCCTGTGGTTAACAAGGCCCACTTTAACATGCAGCATTCATTGTGTTAATAAAAGATTGGAAACCGATTTTTGTGCTCTTTAAAAAGTGAGGGGGATGGAATCATAGGACTCAGTGATAGGGTAAATGACCAGTACCTGCTTTGAATGTGTGCCATTTTGTAAGTCCCCTTTGGAAATATCTGTTACGCTCCCCAGGTGTCCTGTTACAGTGTGCTCTGGTTTTGCGTAGAATTGACCTGCATTATTTACAAGCTGTCTCTAACTGATCATTCCAGACTTCTCTTCAGATCAGAGGAGATAATTTCCAAAACATTGTCATGCCTCTCATGTTTGTCCGATAGGGTAGAGACTGTCCTTCTTTACAGTGGTATAGGGGTAGAATTACACTTGCTTGCATGAGGAGTGCTAGAGGAATCTCTTAAAAACTGAAGAGGAAATGGCATGAAGATAAGGCTGCCTTCCGTTATGGGTGTCACTGGACTAGACTGTCCTAATGCTGGTTCTTTTGCCGAGTTCAGTTTCTGGTCAAGGTAACTGGTTTTAGTGAATCATTGTTGCAAATGACTGTTGTTTGCCTGATGCTCACGTGTGTTGTCGGCCGGCCGTTTCCCACAGGTTTGTGTTCTGACTGGGCACCGAAGCTGGCCGTTTTGCTTGCAAGGTTTGAGCGCTCATATTTGGAGCTTTTATTAGCAAGACATCAAAGACTCGCTTTGCCTACTCATAAGCAAAAATAAGAAAAGACCTTCATCTTTAGCCTGCCCTAAAGTGCTTTTCTCGCCTCTGTGACTCTTCAAGAGTTGCAAATAAAAAAAAAATATAAAAAAGCAAAGTCATCACAAATTTCGTCAAAAGCACTTGAGTACTAAGAAGCAGACACGGGTACACAGTGGTGTTGGCTGTGGGTAATGGAGATTAATAAATTAGTCGAGATATGACACCTTTGATTTAAAGCAGGAGTTGCCATCCTGAAGATCATGGCTGCCTGGCTCTTCCCATGTTGCCAAATAATAAGAAAATCGAGCTTTGATGGAAAGGAGGGAATCGTCTCTCTTCCTTCCCACTGCTGGCACCCTTAGTTACAAGCAGTGCTGGGTTGGAGGGATTTCTCCATCAGAGCTAATTACCCAAAATTACTTCAAAGCCATATGCCTATGTAGTCAACTCCTAATAGGGCCTTTTTGCAGTAGCATTTACACCAAGGATGTTTTCTCTAGATATCACTCATTTTGTTTCCTGTTGTTGACAGAATATATTGATGGTGTTGCCTCCTACCTTAAGGAGCTGGCATATGATGGAGTATATCAGCCCTAAATCCAAGCTGAAATTCTCCTCCTACCTATTTCCCTCAGTCTGTCCCTCAGATTGTGTTGGTATCACTGGAAGTTGAAGATGTTTGTTTCCTGTCAGGGCAGTGCAGGCTCAAGCCTTGCATTCGTCAGGAGTGGGCATTTGGGATATGGTCTCAAGGACTGAAAGATTGGATCTTGGATACGTGTGTTCTGCTGCCTGGGACAGGAAAAAAAAATGCAAATCAATTAAAATGTAGTAGGTTGAATGCTATGCTGGATACGGAACAAGTTTTGGAGTGGGAAAGCTGTTGTGGATAATTTAACTCACATTTTGATCCTCTCTTTACAGCCACAGGGACTTAAAACCAGAAAACCTACTGCTGGATGAAAAGAACAACATCCGGATAGCAGACTTCGGGATGGCATCACTGCAGGTTGGGGACAGCTTGTTAGAAACCAGTTGTGGGTGAGTGTCTCAGAACATATTGCAAAAATCAGTGACAGATTCCAGACACAAGAGTTGTCTATAGTAAGGGTTTCAATAAAGACCTGCAGACTTACACCATGCATTGTTATTTCCCAGCAAGATAATAAATTGGTATGATGCACACAGTGTAGAAGATAGCTAAAAGAAGTTTTTTTAAGGGCATTACAGTGAAAAAACAGGCCTCTGTAGGTTCCACATATGGATATGAAAATCAAAGCTTTCAGGTTTGGATTCATCTGCATACGCTGGTATGTGTTTGCTTTCACTGGCTGTATCATTTTGGGGAACTGAAAGCAGTAGTGTTGCCTGTGGATCAAGTGGGAAAATGAGGTTCCTATGAAGTGGCAAATACTTTTTTTTTTTTTTTGAGAACCACTGCAAGAGAGAGAAGAAAAAGAGAGTGCCACCATCCACATTCCAAATGTACAGAGGCTTTAAAAATATTAGCAGGTGAAAAAAAACTAATCTAGGGGTTCTGAAATGGAATTTGCATGTCCTGATTAGGCTGCCTTATTGCAGCTCTTCTTGTTCGCGGTCCATACTGCTTCGTTTCAGCTCACATGCAGGATTGGCAGGGAGGCAGCAGCGTCCTTTGCAATTACAAGCAGGGCATGAATGCAGATACAAAGCAGACTGCTTGGATGAGTATTGCAGGGGCAACCTAAAAACATTTCCATGGCAATTCAGTTGCCAGCAAGAGCTTTCTAGGAATTTCCAAGGGAGCCAGCAATTAAGCCCAACAGCTGAGCAAAGCCTGGGTCCCTGGCTTTGGGACGGGACATGCTCTCTGGGGGCAATGCCCTCTCATCACCATCGCCTCTAGGGGCACAACTGGATCATGCCCCACACCCCCGCCATAGCTATGGCTTGGTGCCGTGATGACTGTGGAGGGGGCTGCCGCAGAGAGCTGTGGCAAGGGCAGGCAGCAGCTGCGTCGAGCTGCTGCAGCCTGGCACCACTACGCCAGCTTTTAGCTGTGTCGGAATTTGTTCTAACAGCGAGCTCAGCAACTGGAGTTGCAGACAGTACCAGCAGATTTCCACTTCCTCCCATATAGACCTAGTCTTCCTGGCCTTTGGTAGTGTGAATCTGATGACTCCAGTCCAGCCCCATCCTCAGCTGGTTACAGTCCGTGTTTTTTCAGTCTGTGCCCTAAGCCAAGGCGATTCAAGGTAGACATGGAGTCATTGTGGTTCCCTGTACAGCCTAGCCACTGTGTCTCAGTCCCGAGCTGTACAGCTCTGCTCCCCAAGTCAGGAATAGTGGATAGCAAAAATATTTGAAGTTCATGATGTGATTGAGTGCTGGTTGATGAGTACACTGAGACCCACCCTTTCCTTCCTTGTCCATGTCAAGATTTGACCTCTTAACAGCACAGATGAAAAGCAAGGGGCTGTGAGTCCACACATCTGTTGCTTGCAGCTGCTTTCAAACCTCCCCTGTAGATTAGGAAATGAAGTTGTCCCTGCAGTTACCGCAAAGCCTCTACACTCTTTAGATAAAATTTCCCCCTTCTTTCCATGAGAAAAACAAGAGGAAGTATAAAAAACAACCCAGTCTCACATTGCCCTGTAGGATTTTTCAAACTCCTTGGGAACTTCTCGGTAGGGTTCTTCTTCTTGTTAGCACTGGGCTCTGTCATCCAGGTCTAGAATCTCAAAGGGAGACTTCCTTTCCATAAGCTGTGCTGGAATTCAAACCTCCATGCTTCAAGCAGAGCCAGCCCCCGCATTGTGACCTTAAAACGCACTAATAAAGAAATCAATGGAACGGAAGAGACGTGCCTGTAATAAACAGAACACAGCAGCAACACTATGATCTCCTGCCTTGCAGATGCATTTTAAGTGTGGTGCCAATCACTAGGCCTCTGTGTGAGCTATTACACCACTTCATTAATTCTCCTGGCATGGAGCCCAGCATGGCTGATACTGGTGTCTTATGATCTCTCGGGTTTGGGGGGTGAAGGGAGGAAGGAAGGAAGGAATATATAACAATATGCCACACTGTGCAGAAGGAAAGGCAATCAAGTTATGATTCCCTTTCCCTTGGAGCATACAGAGTAACCAACCTCAGAGCTTTTCAAGGCAACAGTTTTACCTACCCTTGTACTTGGTACTTTCAGCCAGCATGAAAAGGAACAAAACAGAGTGAATCATGGCTGAGATACTGAGCTTTAATGAGATGCTCCTCCCTGCACCCAGAAGTTAATTTCCAGAATGATTTTATCTGTGCTGTGAACGCTGATAATGAGATGAAACTGTAACATTTCCATTGACAGTCACGTAAGGAGTCTCCAGGTATTTCCATCAATCAGAGTGGGAGGATCAGATGGGGTTGAGCTGTGTGATGCAGCTAACTTTGTCAGTACAGCAGAGTGGTTAGAGTGCAGTCAAGAATTCTTTGCTGTCACAAGTGAACTGCTAAGTTTAGTCCAGAGTTTGGGTAGGCTTTAGGCCACCACAAAGCCTTGACTGGCCTCGTGAAGATAATCATGCAGACTGAAGTGTGCTGTATTGCATACCTCAGAGTCAGTGGTTTCTGGGACCTACTCCTTCAATCTGCACAGTTTTCTGTAGCACTGATGGCTACCTGCAGAAAACAATAAAAGTTCAATCCAGTTGTGTTTGTGTAGGAGAGGGAGGTAAGGGTGGACTGTTTCATTGACATAATTTGTCACTGACAGACTGCACATTGGGCCTTGGTTGTAATGAATCTCCATTGCTGGAAGTGTATATTGCACAAATCCTGCATATACACAGCACAGAGGAATAATCTGTAGTTGTAAACATGTGTCTTCAGACCCCTGAGGGAAAGAGGAGCTGCAGGAATAATTCTGCTTATGGAGAGACAGTCCTTGAAATGCCAAAATAACACAGTGAGTCTCTGCATTCCTCCAGGAGCAGGGGAGGTCTGTGAGCAAACAGCCGACAAGGAGGGAAGCAGAAGATGTGGTAGGATGCTGCTTCTATTATTTTAGATCTCTTTCGCTCTTCCTCGTCTTTACCCGTCCAGGCAATGGCATGCAGAGACACTCCCCTGTCTCTTTTCACAGCAGTTCTTCCCTGCATGCGGCCTCGCAGTGTTTCAGAATGGTGGATGCTGTCCAATCCATCCTGAATTGTCACTAGGCAAGAAGAGTGAGTGCCTTATGGTTAAACCTCAGGACCGAGACTTGGGTGATCTGAGCTTGATTTCTGTCTCTGCTGAAGGCGTTCAGGGTGGCCTTGGACAAGATGCATTACCTTTCTCTGCTTCCATTCTCCATCTTAGCAAGTCATTGCAGTGCCCAAGTTGCTCTCAACATAAATTGCAGTCATTTCTATAGGAGTCTTGGAAAAGTAGGAAAGGCTGGGGAATTTTCTGGACCTTGTTCCCTTTTCTTGAACTAAGAGGGCTTATGGCTAAAATGAAGGACTGAAAGAGGATACTGTTGAGCTACAATTCTTGGGAGCTTGTAAAGATCCTTCCTAATTCCCCATTGCTCCCTACAGAAACCTGGCAAAGTAAATTTTTGTCATCTCTTCACTTTTTTTTCCACTCATCACAGCTTCGAAACACCGAGCCTTACTGGATGGAGATTGCTGCAAGCTGCCAGATGACCGAGAACCCACAGCAGTGCTAGACTCTGTGCTGCCTGCCTCCAAATCTCTCTATCCCAACCAAGAGCTAGGACAGAGCTGACATGTAAATGTAGCTTGCTCCAGCACCAGACCCAATCTCTGCCTACAGAGGCAGTCGGTATGGAGACTGACACCACTGCTGACAGCCCCACAATTAACTGACTGTATGCAACAGTTGCCCCATATCGGTGTCTCCATAGGGCACCCCTGCCATGGTCCAGAAAATGGTGTGCACACGGGAAAAGCCATGCTGATTATGATTTTATAGAGAGTGAGAAGAAAGCCTTGCGCCTGTTGGTGGCATAATGGAGGTAAACAGCAACTTCCAACCCCAGCACAGTCAGTTCCTCTGCTCTCAGCTCTCCCTAGGAGTTCCTAGCAACACTTTGCAGACCCACAGATTGCCTGGATCTATCGAAAAGAAAAAAAAAAAAAAAATCACATATCCTCATTAGGACTGATTACTGGTTCTTTTTGATCTTAGGGTATTTATAACAAGCAGTGCACTGTGTGTTTGTTAGAAATGCTAGCAGAGATCATCTAGCTCCTGATTCCCTTCCATCTGTATTTGGTGTATCAGCACACCTGTGATGAGCAGATAATTCAGAAGAGCAATATTCTGTTGCCACACACCTCAGTGTCCAAGCACCATTTCTGATTTCAATGACAAGATGGGATGCTGCACATATTCTTCCCCCTTTATAATAAATGCGTGCATGTTGTCTAAAACATATGCAAGTGTCCTACATCCAGTTATTGTTAAGGGTGAAAATTTAGGCTCTTAAAATTGGAAATGCCAGAATTAGTACTTTTTACCCCACCTCATCAAGAGCTGTGATTCCCAGCACTCTGTTCCCATCTCCTTCCCTGATTTGCACTCTAGTCTTGCCGACTTCCCTCAGTCATTTCTGCTCCATATTTGGTCCCAAATCCCAGATCCTTTTCTCTTTTCCACTAAGGTCAAGCTCTAGTTTCTTCTACCTGGTTGTCCCAGTGTTTCTTCTACCTGGTTGTCCCAGTCAGGTGCTGTCAGTCCTAGATCTATTTCCCCTTGGTTTTGCACTCACTTTGTTTTAAAGTTTGGTACCTTGTGATAACCCCAGCCACAGCAGCTCTTGGTATCAGTTTCAGGTAGAAAAATTGTTCTGTGAAGTGTTACCAGTGCAGGTAGAATTTTGATCCTGATCCTCTAGAGACTTTCTGCTAGCAAGTGCAAACTGCAGTTTTCTAGTGGCAGTTTGAGTAAATTTTTCTAGAAAATGCAAACAAATATTCAAGTTTTCCCTTTGCAGTTGAGGATACTAGAAATTTTCCTTTTTTATGGGAAAAAAAATGTTTAATTCAGCTTAGATTTAGGTAGTGGAAATGTTTTGGCCCAAACACAACATGCATGTACACACAAACATGAAACCAGTCTGAGGCAGATGAAAAGCGAGGAAAATTGTTGTTATTAAATTGATGGTAAGTCATAAGCAATTGAAAATGAGGATTATAAGGGGAAATACCAGACAACCTTATTAATAACCACTAATACCAGCCTCGCCTATAATACTTCCCAACGTATCTTAAAAGAGCTTTAAGTCAGCAAAATCAAGCACTGAGGATTTAAGATGTGCTATTCTTCTGATTGCCAGTATAACATTAACTTAGCCTGTGCACATAAGAATATCGCCATTAATTACAAGCTTGTCCAGGTTTTTTCCAAGAAATCTTTGCCTCATTTGATGTTTGGATGGTATGGTTTTTTGAACAAACGACTATTTAATGTTTGATTTTTCCTCATAATTCATTTTATGGATCCATTTGTGATTTCTGCTCACTGCATTCAAGCCTTGATATGAATGCGAGGTCGGATTTTCATCATAGTATCTTAGGTTTACAAACATTAATTATACTGTTTCCCTATTATGTTTGCCACATTGATCTGCTTATCTCCATTTGTATGAGGACACGTGATTGTGCAGAATGAAACTCAAAATTATCAGCCAGTTTTGAGTGTGTAGTTGGATACTCTGGGGCCTAATATCTCAGAATACTCAGTGCTTGATAACAGTCCTTTACTCGGACAGCAGAGTGCCTACCGACGGCAGCTGCTGTTCCATGTGCTTATAAATTCTGTAAATCAAACTTCGGATGTGTCGCACTGTGATTTTGAAAACTGAGGAACCTGCAACTCATAATTACCTGTGAACATCTCAGTTTAAGGCACCCGTTCATTTTCTTTCACAGAAAGATTCTGTGGCAGGGGCAGAGAGAGAGTTTGATTCTCCAGTATGTCAATCAGCTACCTCTATCACAAGCTTGTCCTTCATGACACTAAAATTCCCTCACGTTGCTACAGACTTTCCACAAGTAAAACACAGGCACTGGGGACAGCAATACATCCACCATCCCGCCCTGACTTACCCACAGAGTACAGTATAACGTCTTCAAGCTTTATTTTAGTAATTTTTAACTTTTGAATACTTAGCTTTGCAATATTTATGCCTTTTTAATACAGGGGTCTGTTTCATTTTTTAAATTAAGATCTCTAAAAGGTTCCAAGTCTTAACAATTTGAATGGATATATTAATTAATGAACTGATTTGCAGATTGCCCAAAAATGTAGTTGGGCTCAAGGAGTAAACAGCTGTAAAATCTAGCTGAGGGCTAGACGATGAGTTATCTCGTATAAAGCTAAATGAATGAGTTGAAACTTTAACAGCAAATTAGCACTCAGCCTTAACTACAGCTACTACCTTAATTACAGCCTCACCTACAGCTACTGCCTTCACTGTAGCATTAGCTACCCGCTGCTACTGGAACCGTTTCTTCAGTCTCCCCTGTCTTACTTTTCTGTGTATAATCTGTGGCTATCGCTTTCTCCTCTCAGGATGCTCTAACGTATGTCCTTCTCCTGAAGAATTCCCTTTATCTATTTTGCTGCTCCTCTGGCGTTCCCCTTCATCTCAGCCCTTTGCTACCCAGCATGGGGGGAAAGCACAGGCAGCCTTTTGCACTAGTGGATAGCTTCTGTCTCTGAAAGCCAGCTTGGAGACGGTGATTGGGGGGGGGGGGGGGGGGGAAGAAGTGCCTCTAGCATCCAAGCAACAGCAAAACCGGCTAGATGTGGGAGGACTTCGGTGCACCTGTACAACCTCCTGTATCAAGGTAACTTCATGCATAAGAAAAACAGAGGGAAAGGGGAAAGAGACTTCTTGTTC
The DNA here is from genome assembly GCF_965231255.1 of Vanellus vanellus. Classification (NCBI taxonomy): domain Eukaryota; kingdom Metazoa; phylum Chordata; class Aves; order Charadriiformes; family Charadriidae; genus Vanellus; species Vanellus vanellus. Next base: position 18,600,717 of record NC_138911.1, on the reverse strand, counting down.
CTCCCTCTCTGCAGAAACTCTGCCTCCAGCTGTGAGGCCTAAAGATTGGCACTCAAAGCAGCTTTTCTTCTTCCCCAGATAGTACCATCTTAAGGCACAGGACTAAAGGACTCAGGCATGAACACTCATCTTTGATGGGACCTGGGAACCCATCAGGCAGTGTAACACGTGATTTGTGACACTGTGGAGTAGGATCACACAGCTTTCCCTGTGCTCCTTGATCAACCACCTGCTTCTCTGGAAAAGCAGCTACTATATATTCCCAGATAAACCATACACGGGCAGTTGATTTGTGTGTGCACAGTGCAGGTCTCTCTTACCTACATAATGAGACCCGTAGGTCACGGGCACATCACATCTGCACTGAAGGTATGGCCCTGGTTGTCTCAAATCTACTGTAGCTGCACTGTATCTTGATATGAACAGATCCAGAACTACTTTTCTAGTTTCTCAGACGAAATTTAGGATGGATACATCAAGGATCTATACGTTTCTTTCTGAATGCCTGACATACCTGTCCAGGGCTGTCCTGGATTTCACCATTGCACTCTGGCTTATTTCCTCTGGTTGAAATCTCACAGAAATGCTTTGCTAAGGTCCTCCAAGATCCTCAAGTTTACTGTGTCCTAGAGTCATAGCTGTGAATGACCATTCAGAGAGCCCGTCCTGCCCCAGGCAGACTAGCCTGGGAAAATCCATATCACCCTTGAAATAAACACTGCCAACATCGGTGCTTTTTTTGCAGCAGTACCCGCAGGCGGCAGCTGCTTCTTGATCTTGCCGAGTGATATACTTGTTATCAAGGGCAGATTGTGGCTTTTGCTGCACAGAGATGTAGCTGAACGATGAGGAGATGGCCTAGGGGAAGAGGCAGGGAATGTTGCTCTTGACACACGTATATTGAATAATTAGTGATAAGAGCCAAAGAAATATTCATGACTCTGTAGAAAGATAAATAGATTTTTGATTAAATTTGAGTTTTCTCTTTAAAGCAGTTGAAGTTGCTCTGTGATTGGCAGCATGAAAATGAGTTTTCTATGGATTCTGCCTGGCCGGAGGATCCCTTTTAGAGCTGTTAGCCAAGATAATGCTGCAGATATCTAGCTAGCGTGTGCTGGCAAGAATTCAGAATGGCTGTGCCAGAAACGTGTGCTCTCTGGGCAGTTGCAGTGCAGCTGTTGAATGATCGAATCAATCCAACTTGTTCAAAGGATTTATTATAGCATCTTCTCCATGCATTCTCCTAGATTTTAGCAGAATCTAAGGCAGTGGTGCCTTATAAGACACCTAGCAGATTCCACTGTACTCCAGCTGACATCAGGAAGGTAAATGCTTTAAGTACATTTGCTAGTGGCACACCTAAATAGGTATGTACCTATCTTGGGTTCTTCACAACACTTATATTCTTCTTTTCAAGGATGTTAGTGCAGGAAGCTGTCAAGGTGGTTGCGTTGCTCAACATCCACAATTAAAGAGTTCTGAAGTATTTGTTGGAGTCATCGCATACAAATAAAAGCTCAGAAGCACTCTGCAAATTGAGATGCTGACTCTTCCAGCGTTCAGATGGCATGGCCACCCAAAAAGTATTGTGCTGAAGGATAATGCTGAACTATACAGGATACTGTGCAGGATTTGAAAGGTCCGGCTGAAATTTCTAGCTCAGCCACAGACACCACCTGTAGTAGCCATTTAATGCACTGTGTGTCTGTGACTCACCTTCTATAGGAAAAGCAACAGTAGCATCATACCTGACAGAAGCTAAAATGCATGCAAGACTGAGAAACCCGGACACGCTAAGTGACAGGAGTTCAACAGTTACCTAGATTGTGTCTTCACTCCTTTTTCTCCCCCAGATATGTTTTCCAGTAAACCTAATATGACTCAGTTATATAGAACGTGTTAGAACTGGTCTTTCTATTCTGAGGTGGCTAAACTGAGTGAATGTCCATGATCTGATGTAATTCCCATACTCTTTTTGCTACCTTGTTTTTTTCCAAATTATAGTTGCATTACTACCTTCCCTGCAGCTCCCATACTGCCCTCTTTTACTGTTCTGTCTGAGCAATCTAGCACTGGTGACAGTTGGCTGTGCTTGTCCAGTCCTGGGTTGCAGTCCCAGTTCTGGTGCTGGTCCTTAATTCTGATTTGTGTGTACCTTAAGAATGGCCTGTACACTATACACTCTTTTTATGATATAAAAAAAGACAACACCACTAGTCAAGCATTCTCACAAGAATAATTTAACTTGTCTTCTAAAAGCTTGTAAAACCATGCATTAGTCCAGTGACATGACTGTTTAGTGGTTAAAGCTTTGGGGTATTAAAAAGAACAGGTGTAGAGCAGCTATTGGATTGCTATAAATAAGCAAATTCACAGGGAACAATATACGTTGGAGGGTTGGGAACACGTACATAATGTTCAACAATTCATTGTCTCACTCTGGCCTCCCTTTGTCTCCAGCAGTGGCCAGCAATACGCAGCAAGTACCCCAGATCAGCCCCCACTTAGTTGAGAAGCAACAATTTTATTAACATTACTGTCTGCTTTAGCTTTATTTCGTTATTACTGCCATCACACTCTTTGTTACTATAGAAGCTTTTGCCCTAAATGGTTAAAGCCTCATACAAATCCCAGTGAATTTGGTCATACAAACTTTTGTGAGGTATGAAAGCTGTGGCGGCGTTGCTCTTGTTTTAGTCAGAAGAGAAGACTCATGGTGAGCTTCTGGTCGCCTTTTTCAAACTATGGCCAGCTGCAGCTTTTAAAAACATTAAGTAACCTTGTCCATGTCCATCTGGCTGCCAGTGACAGAGCTGCCAAGAGTCCAGGTAGTCTGGCACAAGTCCATTCTTTTTGGTCTCCCAAGGACCAAATCCGGCCAGCTCTCTGAGGGAAGGCTCTGGTTTTCGTTATCTGGTTTGACTCTTGAATCAAGGGTTTTAAAATCCAGTCTAAATTAAGACAGTTGGGATCACTACAGAGCGGATAGACCTGGTTAGAATACCTGTGATAACCTGTTAAATGAGGGGGCAGAGGGGTATTACTTTCTCATTCCACCTTGCCTAAAATTTGAGAGGGATCAACTGCATTTCTCTCTCCTCGCTTAAGCTTTGCTGTCAAGGTAGCTGAAGTCCCAAGTGTACCCCGAGTTTATTATCATGGTCTGCCAAAAGCTGTGATACCACATCAGGGCGTTCCATGCCCTTGGGATGATATTTTGCCATAGGATAAGTGTAGTGTGTATGGAAATTCAATTAATGGGCTGTCTCACTGGGCATTAATGTGGCATCCTAGCACAAAGCTAACCTCACTGTGCTTCTGTTTTGCTCATTACTTTGTGAGACAGGTATTGCCCAGCCATGATTGTGTTTGTCACAAGAAACAAATGCACAAATGAAGACAGGCTCAGGGACTGCTGGGAGGTGTCAGTATAAACAATAGCATGATTTGCACACAGGTCTCAGGCAGTTTGCGTCCCTTTTACTTGTCAAGTCACTTTAATGAAGGCTATAAAATAAATAGCTGTGGCTATAATCTTTAGGAATTAAAATTATTACCTGGCAAGTTGAAGTAATTAACTATTCTCAGCCAGGAATCAAACCAGAGATTTATGGTTAGAAGGATGCCAAAAGAATATATTAACTCACTAGGTAATGGTACTACTGTCCATCCTTTTTAGTTTTTTAAAGAAAAAAAATTGCATGTTGAAATCATGTATCAGCAGCTTTTATAACCACTGGAGTGGTTTGGGAGCAACCTTAGCAAAGAGATGCAAGGCGTGGTTTAGGGATGCATGTGTTTGGTCTGAAAATACTGTTCTATCTTTTTTTTTTATAAAAGGCTATCCAGTGTGGGCCTTCCTTCTAGTTAGATACAAGGCCAAGTTAAAGCTGGGATTAGAGGGCTGGAATTCTGGATAGTCACAGAATATGCCTGATCTTCTCTTCCTTCCTCACTTTTAAGAAATTCATAGTAGGGGCATAGAATTTTGAATGATGCTAGTTCTCGACCATTTTCTGAGTTTCTTAGGAATGTGTTCTCTGAGGTAAGGAAAAAAGTGCTGGTTTTGCACACTTGCATTCTGTATAAGCAAGCCAATCATGATTCTGCTAAACAAAATGGAAATGCACATAATCCATAAATACCAAGCTGGTACATGCTCATTTGACCGTATTTTGTGTTTCAGATCACCACATTATGCTTGCCCTGAAGTCATCCGGGTAAGTTGGTTAACATTAGTGTGTATAAATACATTTTTTTGAAGTGTCACTCATTGCAAGTATGCAGATAGACCTTCTGTACAGGAAATCTGTCGAAGGCACACAGTGTTGGAAAGGACACGAGGAATGTAACTACAGTTTTGTTTGTTTGGCTGAGCCCTGAATCAAGCCCCATCGACCGTATGAGGGAAATGATCGTGTGTTATTCTCACAGTACCCTTCATGCCATGTGATCAGACAGAAATACAGTAGCCTCGTTTAACTTGATCTTTCCACCCAAGGGACGCAGTCCCCTACGCTTTCCTGTCTCTGATGTAGCTGTCATTTCAGTAGAAGAACCAGGGTTGGCTGTCAGTGTTGTTGGTTTCCGTTAAATGATACGAACTGTCCTTTCCCTCTACTCTCCCTTTGTCCTCTGAAAATAAGCATCCGAGATTTCAGTGGCCGAGATTCCCCTCTTTTAAAGCGTATCTTTAATGTAAAGCCAAGCAGGAAGCATACAGAAGAGACTGTCCAGACAATACTATGAGTTTGCAAATAATGTGACTGGTGACAAGCTCCCTGAAGAGACAGGGAAGAGACAAACACCTTCTTGACGTCCTTAATGCACCTCTGACGCTGTTTAGGTGCCAGGTCTAATCATTTGTGAGTTGTCAACCATTCTTACCCTACTCCCCACTTCTGAGCTTGTTGTTGCAGATCTCAGGTATGACTGTAAACTGATGTTCATAAAAATTCAATTAATGGGCTGTGTCATGGCCTCCTAGTTGGGAAGGCCACCTTGGGAAGCAGGTGGCTGAATTGAAATGTGGGGTTTCCCATTCTCCCCTCTCTTGTTCTTCAAGGATAATTAATTCACTTAGTAGTGAGCAATCTTTTGAACTTCTGTGTCATTGCTGCACAGGGAGAAAAATATGATGGAAGGAAAGCAGACGTCTGGAGCTGTGGAGTCATTTTATTTGCGTTGCTAGTGGTGAGTCATCTTCCTTGCGCTATCCTTTAAAAAGAAAAGAAAAAGCAAAAAATGCTGCTGTATTTAATGGAGATTTTGTTGACATCATGTACAGATGGGTTTTTTTAGTTCCCCTATTTTTATATCTCTCAGTTGCATCCTTTCCTCTTATTTCTACATCGGTCCCAAAGGAAGATCATGAGGATTCTTTGAAATGCTGCTGCCCTGCACAGGGGAGCATAGACAAGCGTCAAAAACTTGTCTTCATAAATGCTCTTTGCAGTGTTGTGATATTGCAGCACATTTTTTGACTGGAAAAGATGTGCAGGGTTACAATTCCAGGATACAGAGAGTGTCAAATAAGTTGTCCTTCACAGGATCAAAATATGGCTGGGTTTGGGAAGTGTTTATTTTTCTGCTGTATGTATATATGTGTTTAAGTAGGTATATGCATACATTAACTGCAGTGTTTTATCAAGAGAAGATTTGAGTGCAACAATTTTGTTTCGTGCAAGTATTGAGCTACATTTAAAATTGGTACACTTGGGAATATAAAACTGAGCCGTTAGTACAAAGTTTAAATTAGTTTCCATATGGCTTAATAATACTTTCCTTAGTATTCAAAATGTGGTATCTTGCAACTTATCCTTCTTTCGATCAAAGTTTCAGTTCTCTGTGGAATTTATTCTGATTTGCAGTGGTAATGTTATACTCCTAAACATAGAAAAATTGGATGTCCAGCTGGAGGCAGATAGGCTTGGGATTTGATATCAGTTTCCATAGAATAATGTAGGAAAATATAGCTTATGTTCACGTAAGCATATACCATGTGGAGATTGGATACTGTGTATAAGAATAGATTTTATGTGTATGTTAATTTTTTTATATCTATAATTGTTCAGATGATCACCTACAATTATAAAAATAACAAGCCTGAAAGTCAAATTTTGATGTCCTTGTACATTTATTAGTAAACCTAATTACTGCACTTAAATGTTTTATTTTGACAAAAGCACTTGTACAATGTACAATCAGAGTTAGAATCTGCACATTATTTGTGTTTAAAATACTTGAAATTTTTAAAGGATTTTTATTTCCAAAAAAAAATGCTGGTAATTGTTTTAATGGCCTGAATCAAAATACCTGGAAGTAATCCCAGTATGATGCTTGAATTCACCTTAACCAGTTTTACTTTTTTTCTTTTTAGTCATTACAATTCACTGGCGTTTTTGAAGTTTTAGATTTTTTATCCTGATGTTGCAAGAGAAGAATTTTAACTATCTCACTAGATAGCACCTGGTCATCTCTTGCTCCTGAGCAGCTAATTTTCATGGCTGATAAAATAGAACTGTATAATGAGCTCTTAATGTACCTTCTTGAATTTGTAAGGATAGAAGAGAGGATGTGTCAAGATGGTTAGGATTTGCAGGAGTGGGCTTTTCATTTTCAGGGGGATTCTCTGTCAAGATTTGGTGTGTCTCTGTTGCTACATCTTCATCTGTTCCTACATATATACATGAGCCTGCAAAATGATTGAAATAAGTCTATTATTGACAGAGAGTGCAGAGCTCTCCAGTTAATTATGTCAGGACAAACCCTACAAAAACTCTCAAGCTATAATAGCAGGTGGTAGTAATAAAAGAGCTGTAGTTGTTACCTTCAGGAAATGCCACAAAGCAGCCTTGCTGACTTCATCGTGGCTTAAATTGCGTTAGCCAAAGTACTGAACTATCAGAATTGATTTTCTTTTAAGTCTGGAACGGTTAGGAAAAAAGTAGGTAGGTAACTCGGGAGATTGGTTACAGAAGACAGGGAGGCTCTCTCTTCAAGGCCACTTGAATGAACAAACAACAGTAAATAGTGCCCAGTAGCGGTTGCCATCAGGTGGGCTTTCAGAGGCTTCTGTAAATGGAGCTGTTGGTCTCCATAAACCATGGACACAGGATTGCTTATACAGATGCACTACTCACTGTAGTAAGAGCAGTGCCAGAACTGACAACTTAAAGCTTCATTATCACAGCAGCCGACAGCTTGCAGCTTCCCACAAACCATCCTGGAAATCAAGGAAGCTCAGCACCTACTAGAATTAGGTGGTGAAAGAAGGAAGTGAGAATATCTAGGAAGGTGCAGACTTGCTATAAAAGGGTATCAGCGTCAGTTGGTGGAGTTATCCTAAAGATTTCAACTTCTTTTTTTCCCTTCTGTCCTTGCAGCAAGGATAGGTCTTTTGCTGCTTTTTGTGGCAAGCTGATGATCTATTCAAAATGTAATTTCCGCTAAAAAAAACCTCAAACCATTCATGTAAGAGAGCTACGGTAGGGAAGCAATAGGAACTGATGACCTGACCACAGCATGGGAACTGGATGGAGTATATTAAACAGGTAGAACGTCTGCTGCTTCCAAAGGCTAATGTTGGTCAGGGTTTCTTTCAGCTGTGTCATTTCACTGCTCCATCAGAAAGTGGATGTTCTTTACTGAAAGTCTCTCAAATGCTGTTCACCTCCTTTCAATGTCTGCAATAAATGTGTCTCAGGAAGATTAAAAATAAGGAGACGATAAACATTGCTGCTGTGAAAGTATGCCCAGGAGGAATACCAGCAGATCAAAAGCTTGAGCTGAATTTAAGTGAATCCATGCATCTTTGGTGAATTTGTCTGGAAAGGCAATTTCATATTTTGTATTATGTTTTATACTGGTAGTCATTTTCTAATTAAAGGTCTAATAAAAAAACCTGTCCTCAGTTTTGTTTCCTATGTTGGAGAAAATATAGCAGCACTAAGAAATTATTTATTTTCAATGAATAAAAAGGTTTTCCCACTTATTATAATAATTCATTATGAGCTGGCTTCCTCTTTTCCATTCTCTCACCATGTTTATCCTGGCTTTTCTCCTTTTGCCCTCTCCAATTCCCTTTTGCTTATCTCTCCCATCCACCACTCTGTCACATCCCTGCAGGGTGCCCTGCCTTTTGATGACGACAACTTGCGGCAACTGTTGGAGAAGGTGAAACGTGGAGTGTTCCACATGCCACATTTTATCCCCCCGGACTGTCAGAACCTTTTGCGGGGGATGATTGAAGTGGATGCCTCGAAACGTCTCACGGTAAGAAGGCATTTGCTGCGAGTCGTGTGAGCAGGGCTTCATTTGTCACCTTGTTGCAATTACAGTTGAATAACTAAGGTAACTTGTGATTTACTGCCACTCCTGCGTGTTTCCTCTTGAGCAAAGAATGAGTGGAGTTGGTGGAGTCTTTGGGAAGAAGTTAGTTACCTTCTCCTTTGAATCATGAAGGCAGATTACCTTTGTGTCTCTTCTCTAGCCTCATAATTCTCCTTCGTAGGTAACAGGGGGGGCATTTAGAAGAAATCCCTCATAACGTCATCACGGTGCCACTAACCCATTAGCACACTTTGGGGTCCACCTGAGTTGTCTGGCTCTTCTGGCTGGTACAGCAGTTTGTTGGGGACGGGATATAACTGTTTGAAGGTCAAAACTGTTAGACTGTTATTTGAAGCTTTGCTATTAAACAGAGTATGCTTTTCTTACATTTCTGACAAAAGCTATATCTTCTCACTTCATGACACGCAACCTGCATTATATTCTATCCTGCTATGCTCTGCATTATCCTCTAGCAGCCTTCAGAGCAAGTGTCTTCTAGTCTGCTCTTTCATCTTGTGGTCCTGAGAACCGTTAGGCCCATAGTGTCGAGCTCCTTGGCACTCAGCACTGAGTCGTTGCATCTAGGATACATCTCATCACTACAACAGAGACCCTGCAAGGGTGAGCACTGTGTAGTGATTGTATCCTTCATTAACACTGGGTTAATGTTTTGGGGAATTAAAAAAAATTAGCAATTAAAATCATTTTGGAAAGCAGGATTGCCTGCTTGTCAGTGGAGGCTTCTGCCTTTGTGGGTACATTGCCCTTGTAAATCCTATTGTCAGGCTCTGGTGATGATTTTATACAGATTTACTAAGCTCACAGATTCTGAGTGGGAGTATGTATAAAGAAATGTAAATTTAAAACTCCTCCTGGTTCTTCAGTCTGCTAAAATATTTATAAATAAACTCTCAGATCAGCGCTTGGCCTCTCTGCTGAGATTGCTAACAACAGCATCAGTCTGCGCCAGCTGTGATGGTGCTGTTGGGATGCAGACACCTGTCTGGTAAGAAGTGAACTGAAACTCCCTCCACAACTGTCTTTACAGTATTACCTGACAGCTGCAGCTGGTTTGTTTTTTTTTTTTTCATTCATTACAAAACCAGCTCATGATCTATTTGGTGACGTAGGTGAAAAGTTCTTCATGCTATTACTAGTATCCCTACTTCTGCAAACCCAGCAGCCATCCCAGTTGCAGTACATAAGTAGCACTGATTGGAAAAAAAATAACACAAATATTAGGCACTTTAAAAAGCCTTTTTAAAACAGATTTTTAAAGAAAGAAAGACTATTTTTCCAGGTATTTTTATGGAAAGAACACTGCTGAGGTTAGGGTTGAACCCTGAGACAAAGAGACAGCTGTTCTTCAGCACTAAGGAAGTTACCAAAGTTCCTCTCTAGCTTAGTTTCTTTTCTGTAATGTAAACATAACAGTTTTCCTGTTGGCTTTGTTTTTTTCTCTCAAAGATCTTAGTGCTGATGGTCTGAGTATGCCAGGGAGCAGATCATCAGACGTTAGATCTTCAAATTGTTCTGACTGAGTTTTGCCATAGAGCATAGTCCCTAAATGTTTTGAATTGTGCAGTACAGCAGAGAATGTATACATGTAAGAGAGAAAACAATTAAGGTAAATCAAGGTCCCAGAGTGACACCACCACCCCCTCCCTTTTCTTGATCAAAATGAAGCTCTTATTTCCTCAGGGAGGAAAAAAACCAGATCAGATAGTTATTGACAAGCACTAACCAGTGAATTGTGAATAAGAATTTGAAATAAAACATTCAAAAGCTGAGAGCTGGGAGGAAAAAAGGATAGCTCTTTGTTATTAGCTGCAATCTTATTTTCATTATTTTAGGGTCTCTCCATTTGCTGTCCCTGCTGCTGTCACACTTCCCTTTCTGTGCTGTTAGCATGTCGGTTGCCTACATTGCCAAGCAGAAGGGAGCTCTTTGTTTACTGCGCAGGAGCTGGGAATATGTGGTTCATTTTGAGGAGAGATCTGAATTCTATTTTAACTGTGTCCTGTGAAAAAGGGTATAAATATGGGTTTATTTGGAAGCCTCTATTCCTAGAAAATATCTCACTTGAATCAATTTGATATTTATACAAGGATCTGAGGCTTGGGTACAATAAGTACAGATGTAGCTGTTACCATTCCTGATCATTTGCTCAATATCTCATTGGTGAATTCAGCAGAAAAATATAGTGAAATGTAAGGTCATTAGAATTTTTTTCTTTCATTTTTGCCTTCCCCTCTCTGCTTTGTTCCTTTTCTTTGATTTGTATCTCTTTTCCTTTTCATCCAACTGCATTTCCCTCCCTGCAGTAATTGCCATCTCACAGCACACCCACACCTTCCCCAGTCCATCTGTTAAAATGATCAACAAAAACAGAACTAGCATTCGCGTTTAACTGTCATCATTCGGCTTCAGTGTTAGAGCCTGAGAGGACTAATGGAGAGGAGGGTGATCAGAATTATCGTTGCTTGCCCTTTCCCGCCTTAAGAAATAGGCATTACCTTTCTTTGTATATGATTCATTTATGGAAAGAAGTCTTTATGATGTGTCAGTAGAATATTGTTCAAACTCACCATATATTACATAGCCTCAAGTATGGTTAGTCGTACGTCATTGACCACTCTCCTTTACGGGGCCTGTTTTACTAAACATGCTTTAAAATAAAAGAATCCATGTTTTTCTTTCAGTGGACTGCAAAAATTGATCCTAGCTGCTGGTCATGATGCTTCTGACAACCTGTGTTCAGGAAAGATGAAATCAAACAAAGAATGATTGTTAAGATGGTCAGCATTTGAGAAAGTCTGTCTGAATAGCACAGACTAAACCAGCTCCACTTAGTCTACACAAGTGATGTCTAAGAAAGGTTGTACTGGTTGTCTGCATATGCATTAGAGGTAATTACTAGGGAGAGAATCACAGAATCATAGAATCATAGAATGGTTTAGGTTGGAAAGGACCTTGAAGATCATCAAGTTCCAACCCCCCGGCCATAGGCAGGGACACCTCCCACTAGACCAGGTTGCCCAAGGCCATGTCCAGCCTGGCCTTGAACACCTCCAGGGATGGGGCCTCAACAACTTCTCTGGGCAACCTGTTCCAGTGCCTCACCACCCTCAAGGTGAAAAATTTCTTCCTAATGTTTAATCTGAACCTGCCCTCTTCCAGTTTAAAGCCATTCCCCCTTGTCCTATCACTACATGCCCTTGCAAAAAGTCCTTCCCCAGCTCTCCTGGAGGCCCCCTTTAGGTACTGGAAGGCCGCAATAAGGTGTCCCCAGAGCCTTCTCTTCTCCAGGCTGAACAGCCCCATCTCTCTCAGCTTCTCCTCATAGGAGAGGTGCTCTAACCCTCAGATCATCCTCATGGCCCTCCTCTGGACATGCTCCAGCAGGTCCATGTCCTTCTTATGTTGGGGGCTCCAGAGCTGGATGCAGTACTCCAGGTGGGGTCTCACGAGAGTGGAGTAGAGGGGCAGAATCACCTCTCTTGACCTGCTGGCCACATTTCTTTTGATGCAGCCCAGGATACGGTTGGCCTTCTGGGCTGTGATTGCACATTGCTGGCTCATGTTGAACTTCCTGTCAGTCAACACCCCCCGGTCCTTCTCCTCAGGGCTGCTCTCCAGCCATTCCCCACCAAGCTTGTATTTGTGCTTGGGATTGCCCCGACCCAGATGTAAGAGAATGATTATTTAAACTCAAGGAAGATACTGGCACAAAAACAAATGTATGTCAAATGGCCTTAAATTAAAGTAGGCTAGAAATTAGAAGAAGCCTTTTAGCTATATTAGTGGGGTTCTGGGACAGCTTTCTAGTAGGAGTGGTGTCAGGAGGGAAAAGTGAACTAGTTTTAAGTTTGAGAAGGTTTACAGAAGAGAATGAGTGCTCTCGGTGCCTGCAGTACTGCAGGATGAGGTTTCTTCTAGTTACGTGCTCTTCAGAAAGTGGATGTTTTTCCCTTGGAGGTTTCAAATGATTCAGCATTTCTACAGCAAAGAATTACAGCTCCTGTAGTGGAATCCATTTGCATTCTCAGCTTATATTTTCTTCTACAGAAACACAAGGGCGAAGGGGGGAGAATAAGGAGCTTTTGATCCACTTTCCTTTTAAAGTTGGATGATCATTATCGAAACTTTGTCTGTAGAGCAAGGCGGATCAGAGCAGATATTGCAGAATAAGCTATTCTGATAAAGCTGTTATTGTTCCAGTGTTGACATGTTATTCCAGAGTAGAATGACTTGTCTTCTGTGCTTGGTGTCCACACATAGTCTGAAATACCAGTCCCTGAATATTATCCAACTTAAATTACACACATTTTCAGAATCTCCTCTCTGCTCTCTGTTTGATTTTGTTTTTTCTTGGGTCTAATGTATGCTAATGATGGACCACAGCATGTAAAGAATGTTAAAAAAATGAACAATGGAAAACACACCCTGATTCCTTCTTAATTTTTCTAAAAGGTCTTACGGTAAAGTGCCTATCACATCATTTAAATTATCTCACTTCACCACCTGTAGAATGGAGGTAATTGTCCAAGTGATGTATTTAGGCTGTAAGCTTTTAGCTGCCAAAGGCCTATTCATGCACTGTGCACGTAGCACAGTGATACCTTGCCCTTGTCAAGGTCCCTGGAGGCTGCTGTAGTACGGCTGCTACTACTGACACAGAAATGGTTTTACCAGTGCTGTTTGCACTTCCAGCTTGAATCCTTTGGTCAGGAAAAGCCTCTGTCTTGACATTATACAGTAGGTTTAAAGCTCAGACTAGAGGATCTTCTGAATGAAGAAGATTCATCTGAGGCGTAGGTCGATTTAGCGCACAGATGGGTTTGAGGCTGTTCCCATTCTGGACAGGGAAGTTTGAAATTTGACATGAGTTCAAGCCCAGAAGCCCTCATCCATAGCCACAGACTTTGAGAAAGTTTTTCTTCAGGTCAGAACTTTTTAGCTTGGCAACTGCTCTGCTGAGATCAGTGCCGAGGATGTAGACAGCGCTGTCTTGTTTTCCATCTGCCTGTCTGTCTCCATCTGTTGTTCCCTGTCTTAGAATTCAGATGTAAGCTCCTTGGGGGAGGAGACTTCTTTTTCTGATGAGCTTGTACAGCTCTGTATCTCTCCTGTGAGTGAGGCTCCTAGATGCTACTTCATTATACAAGTTCAATATATATTGGAAGTATTTTTATGTAAAACCATGATAAAGGAATTCCTCCTCTCCTTCCATTTCAGCATTTTAGCTTGCAGAAGTCTCTCCTCTGCCTGTACATGTGCAATGGATCTGAACATGTTTTGTTGGTTCAGAGATGATGTCATGAGACAATTGCCTGCGGTGGCTAGGAGATATTAGGAAGCAGCATTTTTACAACTTCCATAAAATGGCATTAAATTTGGCAAACTCATGTGCAAACGGCTAGAAGAACCCTCTGGGAAGGGCTGTTAAATGCCTTCATCACTTAAGTGCATTTAAACGTTGTGTTTAAATGAAGGCAGGAGGAGTGAAATTAGCTCCCACTGTGTATCTCCCTCCCTTGCATTGATTGTGAAAAGCGTACAGACTTCTCCTTGTCAAAACCAGTTGCCCTCCCATAACCCTCCTGTCACTTTAAAGCAGATGAAAAGCAACAAAGCATTAATTAATTACCTTTAAAAAAGCAGTGAAGATGTTGGCAGCAGCAAGCATACTTGTAATAACATTTCAATGCAATTACGTTTGAATCGGAATAGAAATTGGGTTCGTAGAATACTTTTCATATCTGGGATATCCCAGCGTACTTCACAGCGATGATTTTGATGTGGATTGAATGGCAGATGTGTAGGTAAACAGCAGCCACGAGAGCTCTCATGCACCTTCGAATGTATATCAAGGTGCTACAGGGCTTCTCTTTCAGTAAAATGCTGTTGGTTCGTTAGCTTGAAGGGGATTGATCTGCAGTGACGGGCAGAAGGATTTCACTTTGACATCTTCTTTGAAGGAGCCCAGAGGTTCTGTGACTAAGACATGAACTGGTGACCCACCTTTCTTCCCCCTCTCTGGCTCAGAAAACGAAGTGCTGCTGTCTGCTTTGCCGTGGCGTTTCTGCATATCACAGGCACAAAAGAACAATGTGACCCATGGAGACAGAAAATGCAGCAGGAAAAGCAAGCATGAAAGAGGCTTGGACATCGCTTAGCTGTATCATCTGCGTCTTGTCTGAAATCATTAATGTCTCTAATCCTCCATGTGGTCTATGTGAAAATAATGAGTAGATATGCATCTCAGAGGGTAGGTTTACCAAGTACACTTTACCAAGCACACTTGGTAAAAAAAAGTACACTTGGTAAAGTCCTTACGGTCCTTAGCAGATCCTCATGGTACTATGGACCTGATAAGTAATCATGCTAAAATGCTGTCCCATGGAAACTGTACAAAGTAGACTCTTCTTACATTCTGTGTTTGTACCTCAGGAGGAAGAGGACGGTGTCTCCAGGCTGTTACGGGAACACCCATTATGTATATCTTATCTCCATGAGTTAAGGTGGTCAGGGGAGATGGCAGTGTGTCAGGAATACTCCAGCTTTCTCTTAATGGTGCGGGGATGAAATGACTACGTAATGCAAGGGGAATTGTGATGAAGGGGAATTCTTGTGGCAGAGCTGAGACCACAGCCGGAATCTGTGCGAGTCTGCCTGGGCCCGTGGATGTGTGCGCTGGGGGGCATTGGTGCAGCCTGGCACCTGGGCTGGTTAGACGACAGCTACATATGCGAGTACCAACTGCACCTCTGACTGCAGTGACGATACAGTCTTCGTTTTAACGGAGGCTGTTTGTCTCTCATACTGATCCCTCCAGCCTCCTGTCGTGCTGTCCTAAGCTGCATTCCCTTGTTTCTTTGTTTTCAGGAAAAGCCCTGTCTCACTTAAAAAATGATCTCATATAGAGCCGACCTCATATCTTGCTGGTTTCCCAGGCACAGAGCTGTTGTTCCACAGCACAGAGGTCTCTGATTCCTTGCTCTCTGTAGCAAACACCTACTTTCTATCATCTCTGAGATTTTGTTGTTTGTCCATTCCTCTCTTTTTTCTTTTTTTTTCTCTCTGATTCTCATTATTTGGGAATTGAAGTGGAAAGTAATAAGAACAGGACAGCTGTCTCCGTTCTTCCTGACCAGTTTAATGGGTCTGTGATTTCATCTTATAGCTGTAAGCACTTGAGTTTCCTTCCAGCTCTCCCCTGCCTCTCACCTGCGTGTTGCACAAATGCAAGCCTGTGTGCAGTGAGTGTGTATTGTTCTGTATGTACAAAGTTGCTTCATAATGAGGAATATGAGAAATATTGTCTGCATAGCATTTATGAAAAGTTCTACCATGATGATGCTTAAAAAAAAAAAAAAAAAGCCAAACAGATTAGGAAGGTTCTGCTGTAAGTATGTTGTATGGAGAGTTTGTTCTCTCTACTATTAAAAGTTTCTCTTGGAAAAAGGGTGTTACTTTCTTTTCCCCATACTTGTGGAAAACATGGTCATCATGTAACATTTGCTGGGATCTGCCTTACATAGGTGGACAAGGCCACTGTTCAGCTTTGATCAGTCCTTCATTACATAGTAAAATGCTCATGTGTGAAACAGGAAAGAGGGAAGTAAAAGAAATTTGCAGTCTGGTGTTCAGGTACTGGAACAATAAATGGTATTATTTTGACATAGAACCTTACTCTACTTGGTCTTTAGATTTTAATGACAAATGTGAGGCCAATCAAGAATGGGTCCTGGCAGAAGGTCATGTCCTACATGCACAATTTATTTTGTTTATTCACATTATTTATTTGAACCTGTTTCGTTTCCTCCTATCTGTCTCTCTTTTTCCAAAACAAAACTAGAAATGAACTTTAGGTGCAAAGAATCAGCTATTATGCCCATACAGAAAGGAGCAGTTTGTTAGCTTTGGTTAGGTTGTAGAGGGCTTAGGAAGGGAAAAACTTAAATTGCCAAAACACTTGCCTGTGAAGCCTTGTACTTATGCATTTTCCTGGGATTTGCTCCTGGCTGATTCCTTATGTCCAGAATTATAGTCTCATTTCCAGTGGGCTGTGTGAGGATGAACATACTCTTTATGCAGTTCCTGTTCTTTGCACAGATCCATATCTGGAATGTTGGACTTACTTGAATAAGCCTTGAATAAGGATGTCTTATGGAGTTACCTTTTCTGGATTACAGCACTAATTCCTTGTTTTCTTATCTTTTACAGCTAGAACATATTCAGAAACACATATGGTATATGTAAGTACCACTTTTTTAAAAGTACCCTTTTGCATGCATTCATTATTGGTTCTGTTACAGAAGGTTATATTCTAGACATCCCTGAAGAGAGATACTGGAGTTTGAAAGCAGCTTTCACACAGGTGGAGAAAGGGGCAGAGGACAGAAAGGCTTCTAGTATTTTGGGTTTTTTTCCCTTTGCTACTCATGTAACTTCATCTCTCTATATATATCAAGCCAGGAACTTTTTATATGCTGGCTAACAATTGTTTGAAATAGGACGTCCAGTTCAGCGACATGCTGTGTTAAAAAGATACCCGCAAGTGATCTGCAAAAAAAACCCCAACTAACAGCCATATTTAGTTTGCTATCCAAGTGCTGCAGACAATCCCTTCTAATACCTTCTTCACAAGAAAGCTTTCGTTTGTTCCTTCTTGTCAGCTTGGCTTTTCTCTGAAGTAGAAACAAAAATGATGATATTGATAAGTAAGCACCTGTGAGCAAGAGCTTTTCTGTCTCATAATCCCTACTCCTTCTTCACAGCAAGCTAAGAGGCTGCTTCTGACCTTGTAACCTGTTGATGTGAGAGTAGTTCTGTGACTTGATTAAAAGCAGCAGTCTTGACAGTGAAACAGGAGGTCTGTGAGAAAAGTACCCGCCTGTCTAGTGGTTTGGGGATAGGGAAGATTGATGGCTCTTAAAAGTGACCTTGCACTTTGTCTAGCCTTAATAGTATTTCAAGAAATTTAAGTAAGTCACTTTTTTTTTTATACTGATGATAACCTAATCAAACTAAGGAGAATACTTCACATATTAAACAAGGAAATGATGCTTTGATACATGCTTTTTGGGGTCAGCATAGCTACAGGTTCCCCAGGTGGGTGATAAGGAAAGTCTCGTCTTCGTAATCCTATCATTGCTCTTGGGAAATACTTGAGAATGATATGAACTGATATTTAAGCCTGTCACCAGGAGAAAACAAAAAAAGAGGACCTTGGTTTTGATTTTTGTTTTCTTTTATTCTATCTTGTGGACAATGTTCACTTCTGGATTTCTCTGACTTTGATAGGACCTGAGGGCATTCAACAGTTTGTTGAATAACATGTTTTTTTCTTAGTTCACCTGAAATGGTGGCAGCACTCTCTCTGCCCATGGCTTTTTCATGGTCTCTACAGTTACCAGTTAACACGGCACCTTTTTAAACCAAAGAAGGACTGGAGTGTTGTTTGCTTCAGGTATTTGGTTTTTTAAACCCGCATGGATAAATGTAGGAGAAATGGAGGGGGGAAATCTCTAATTGTAATTTCTGAAATAACCCTCATATAATGTCTCACTAGAAATTCCAGAAGTAAATGCTGTTTACATCAGCTGATCCCCTCTGTTTCTTCACGGAATGAAATCATCTGACTTTCTCTGTGCTTTGATTAGAAATATAATAGGGAAAAAAATGAAATGTCATTGATCGCTTATATTATTATTCTAATCCCCCTCAAGATTTTTGCCTGGAAGTTTTCAGAAGACTGTTGTCCCAGGTTCATATGCACAATTGGGCAGGTGTTATTTCATTACTTTATTCTAGATTTACAATTTGAAGATTTATTTTCTTTGCAGACATAAGCGTTTGAAAATTGTCATGTACTTCTCGATGAAGGTCAGACTCTGATGATTGACACAGCAAACAGTTTTTTACCCCAATAAAAATAGCATCTGAGGCTATTTTCAGAAGTAGAAACTGAGTTTTGCAAGAGCAGGTCTCCCCTAGACTCCCAGTGTAGTCAATGCAGAGAGAGAAAGGCTCTTGCGGAAGTCTGGTCAGATTGCCTAGAATAAAATTTCTACTCAAAACAGCTTTTTTAATGAGTTTGTTTTTCATTTTCTCTATACTGGCCATGGATTGACCTAAGGAGATTAACCTCCTTTGGCTAAATTTAGTCTACGAATAACCCTGCCACCTCCAAAACTCAACTACTTTCATCTGGAGTGTCTCACAGCCTCTTTGCATTAATTTTGCCTGGAAATATTGATGCTGACAGAGAAGGAGCGGTTACAAGTGGTTTTTTTACTCTGTGCCTCTTTTGCTCGCATCCTTAATTTTTTCTTTATTGCATGTAACACTACTATTCTATGTAAAATCTTCATGCTTTGTCATATGTAGGTTACTGACCTGAAAGTCGCACTTAGAACATATAAGTGATTTCACTTAATTCTTCAAATAAACATTAAGACTACTGTAAAACTGAGGAAAAGATTTAATTGCAGACTAGGCAGACAGAGAAAGAGGTCTTGAAAGTTGAAATCGTGATTCACAAGCCTAAAAAAAGGAAAAAAGGAACGAAAGAGAAACCTTTCATCACCAACCTCCAGTTCTTCGTGCTCTCCCACCCAAATTAATTCAGTGAGGTTTTTTAAGCCTTTTTAATTGAAATCATTTATTTTTACCTCAAGTGCAGGTTATCATAAATCAGCAACTAAACAACAGTTATTTTCGCATTTTTTTAATAAAGCAAGAGGGCAAATAAAATTAGCTATTATGGTAAATACGTACTCCTCTAACACTGAGTTATTGTCCTAATTGTGAAGGTACCAAATTTACTAAAATCAGAAAACAAATAACTGTACCGGTTCTGCTTTGCACTGATGCAAATGTGCATCTTGGTGAGATTCACGAGGGAATTTCATGGAGAGACTGAAAAAGTCCGCCCTGCTCTGGAATTGCAGCCATTGTATGCACCGATCCTCACAAAAGAGGATGGGTTTTAAAGCAGCAATTACATTCATGGGAGCCTTTAAAAAATATATGTGATTTGCAGTATTCATTGTGTGACATTGTTTGATGTCTATGTGGGCTGAAATGCAACAAATTTGTCACTCTCTGCTAGACTGAGAATGGAACAGGCAATACAGTCATGCCAATCACAGCCCAGACCCGGTGATTTTCATTTCCTGAAGCGCTGAATTGCGTTGCCAAATGACGAAGTGCCACTTTGCAGATTTTGCTTGTACCTGATGAGGAGGTGTGAAAATTCCTGACTATGTCTGAGGCTGACCAGGTGCAGGGCATAAGGAAAAGCCACTTTTCAGTGCACTGAAGATGGCAAGCTGTGCTCTCTCGAACTGGCTCCCACGGTGATGGATATAAAAGAAGCTTGCAAGTGATATTCTCCTATAGACTGGGGCAACTTGTAAGAAACGCAGATTTTCTGGAAATTTTCAAAACCAATAATTATTTCTAATCTCTTTAAATTATCTTAAGGACATCTGCTTGTAACGTAATGAATGATTAATTAAGTCAATACTTTTTAAAAGTGAACTTCAGATCATTAAAAACCAAAACCACTCAGCTGCTGTTCAAAGCTCCATCCTGCAAGAATTTATCTCAATGACAAGGTCATCACTAGCTTTAAGGTTATGATCTAATCATTGCTTATTACTTGATGAGAGCTAGATTCTGATCCTAAGAGGTAGGAGTAGCTACCTTTTAAAGACAGGGCACTCAAGGAATAAGATTTTTCTTTAGTTGAACAAGGATTTTTGAATCTAGCCCTTAGATTCAGGACAATGGTGTCATTGCAGATGACGTAGACACTTCTGCGAGACTCCAGGGAGGCGTCAGAAGCTGTGTTTTAGTGGTTTGACACACAAGAATGAAGCCCAAGGAGCAGATTCTGTCTCTGTCCTGTATATTCTGCTTCCAGTCCCCTAAACTGAATGAAACCGAGCAGGATATGTGTGAGCACTCAGTGTAAGAGAAATGGGATCTGACCCATGTTGTCATGACCCATGTAACACACACCAGAGTCTGACTCCATGACATGTGTCCAGGAAGGGCTGAGCACATTTTCACTGCTTCAAGAGAAGATAAAGTGAAGATTTCCAAGGAGTCTTTCTGCAAGTGATGTTCCACAAACATGGTTAACAGAGCAGATGCCTCACAACTGCATTTCAACTTGCTTAAAAATAAAATGCAAGTAGCACCTGGCAATCCCTTGTGCTTAAGGTATAGCATGTAACTGTCCTGTCCCAGCATCAGACCCCTGGCTGCAATGACTTAGTATTGCCTTCTTATATTGGAGGAGATAATCTGCATTGGCTCTCTTTTTGGTGCACTAGCCGAGACTAGCTCATGTGTATGATCCTACCAGAGTTGCTTTCTAACCTACCCAAGAAAAATTAGGTGCATTTGAATCGGAGCTCCTTTTTCTGTGTAGATAGCTCACGTCTTAGCCCAGAGCATTTTAAGTTGTGTAAGTTCACAAGTCGTGTTCACCTTATTTATGCCATCATCAAAACGAAGAACCTCTTGCCCAATCACCGCCTCATAACCAGCAAACACTGACATCTGGTGCAGTTTAAATATTCCTAATTCCTGTTGCCCACCCTGGGAGCCTGGACCCAACAGTCACACATTTATATCACATGAAGGAAAGGGAGGACCTCACCCACAAAGTAGGAAAACCTCAACATCACACAAAGCATCCATTAAGAAATAGCAAAGGTTCAGGGTAGACGGTTTCTCCAACCAAAATACCACCACCGCCAAACCCACCCCTTTGGGTGGATAGAGTTTACATAAATTGCTCACTGCCTACCTAAACAAAATCAAAGGATATTCAGAGTGCCCGCAATATATATCATTCAGTCAGTTATAGATACCCTGACACCTTGGCCTGTTTCTTACAGTCAGGGTCTTTAATTGCAATGAATAATCAATATTTCCTGAGTGTAGTGAATGGGATGAGATAATTATGCAGGAAGCCTGTGTTAACTACTTTTAAGAGAGTAATATGCTCTACTGCTAATGGTGTATTCCTAGGTCTGCCACTGACCTGGAGCATCAGGCTTGGGCCACGATTTCAGATTCGCATGTCTGAAGAAAAGCAGAGATTGTTGTATTTGGGCGTGTATATAAACAGCCTGATTTCCTCAAAACCCCTTTAAAGTGTATCAAGTGGAGACTGGAACACTGAGGTCTCTTAATCACGTTGGAAGCTTTAAAGAAAGGAACTGCTGCAATGCCAGTTGTAATCAGGATTGGCGAAAAACAGTGACTGTTTATTCTTTGAAAGAGAATCATTCAGCTCGCGCTTTTCAGCCTGATAGCCTGAGGTCTGACCTGCTGATGAGACAGCATCTCTAAAACCACGTAGTGTTTTATAAATGTTTGGCATTAGGATGCTGAACAGCTGTTTAAATTATGAGGGCACTGGTAAGTGAAGTTCCTACTGCCTTTCTAACTGAATGCAGACATTTCTCATTAAAGACCCAAATCCACAAGGTGCTGGTCACTCTCAGCCTTCACAGCGGTTTCTTCTGAAAAGAATATCTGTCTGGTTGTGAGCTCTGGTCTCTCAGTGGGAATTTAACAAGCTATTTCCATCTGTTGCTGCAGGCTGTGTTTCAGAGTACAAGTTCATTTGTGACTCATGTTTCTTTTCTCTCCTTCTTTCCCTGCCCCCTTTCTCTCTCTCGTCTTCTTTCCTCTGCAGAGGGGGTAAGAACGAGCCAGAACCAGAGCAACCAATCCCTCGAAAGGTGCAGATTCGTTCTCTCCCTTCCTTGGAGGATATTGATCCAGACGTGTTAGATAGCATGCACTCGTTAGGCTGCTTCCGTGACCGAAACAAACTCTTACAGGACTTGTTGTCGGAAGAGTAAGCACTTGCTCAGTCTTAATATCAGTTGGGTGTCCATGGGCTGGGATGCTTATGAACCTGGGGAGAGGTAGAGATCACTTCGCTATGTATCGCGCTGTGAGGGACCAGTAGCAACTTCTCACCCTTTGGCTGCTTATTTGTTAGTGAGGTGTTGGGAGCAAGCACCCAGCCTTTCTTTTACCATGTGTCAGAAACTCACAGAGTGACCAGGGAAGGAGGCATGGTGCTGTCTCTTCCCTTTGCTGCCAGGCAAAGTCACTTCATGGAAAGATGGGCCGTGCAGTCCAAACGGGGAGATATCATTGCTCTTATTTGTGTTGGATATGCTTTTGTTGGCAAATTTTTATTTATTTTAAGCTTACACCTGAGAGATGGTGTATTTCCTGAGGTGTTAAGAGAGAAACGTAGTGGAAAGAGAACTCAGAGGCTCAGGAGACCTGTCTTGCTGCCACCCTTGGTTTGGACTTCCTGTGGACACGTTACCTCGTCTGTCCTGTGCCTCTGTTTTGTGTGTGTAACATGGGAATCATATTTCCTTTTCTCACTAGCTGCTTGTTGGAGACAGCAAGATTCTCAAAAGCTTTGTTGGTCGTGTATCTAGCTGGCAGGTACATGACCATTTGCAGCTTATTTAGAATAACTGTAGCTGTTTGTTCACTGAGAAGGGTTTATCTACATGTTGATGTTTTTCTCTCTTCAGATTTAAAGATTTTTCTTCTTTCTTTTCAGAGAAAACCAAGAGAAAATGATTTATTTTCTTCTGCTTGACCGGAAGGAGAGGTATCCTAGTCATGAAGATGAGGATCTTCCCCCTAGAAATGAAATAGGTACTACAGATATGAACTCTATCACCATGAACCCATCTCAATTAGTTCCTCTTCACTTTTTTTTTTTTTTAAATATATACCCAAATCCTAGCATTACTGTTACCATCCCACTGAAATGGTGTACAGCATAGGTGAGAACACTCAGTGTGAGGCAGGCAGGTCTATTCTGTGATTAAACTCAAGGCTTAATTTTTCAGGACATGTCTGTCTCACAGTGTGGAAACATCCAAGTTGGTCTTGAACCAGATCTTAAAAAATATAATGTGAACCCACGAGCTGGATCTATGCAAGCAGATGAGGTTTAGAAGCAGTGTAGTTCAGTGGCAGAATTTTCTAATTACTAATCTACATGCAGCATTGCAGAAATTCTGCTTCTGGGCTTGAGCTAGTAAGACTGTGTAGCATTGCATCCCAGTGGAGTTATGTATGTACACATTCTCTTTTCTGTAGATAAATATATACACCGTTGAAAGTATGAATGATATTACATACCTGTCTATAGTATGTACATCTTAGACTATCTTAAAAAGATTTTTAAAGCTTAATATGCAGTAGGATTCTATATCCTGTAAAGCTCTGGTGATACCACTTTATTCCTACAAGAATTGTTCATTGGTATTTTAGGGTACTGCTGATTGCCAAGGACTTCACTGATCTAGACAACAGGAAAAATGCTTCCCTGAGGAACTAACTGTATAAGTGACTCCTGCCGTGCAGAGTGACAAAAGTTTAACAATAAAGGATTAGTCACCTCTATCAATGACCTGAAATAGCATTTTTACTTAGTGGTGTTGTGATTTTCATAGAATCATACAATGGTTTAGGTTGGAAAGGACCTTGAAGATCATCGAGTTCCAACCCCCCTGCCATAGGCAGGGACACCTCCCACTAGACCAGGTTGCCCAAGGCCACGTCTGGCCTGGCCTTGAACACCTCCGGGGATGGGGCCTCAACAACCTCTCTGGGCAACCTGTTCCAATGCCTTACCACCCTCAAGGTGAAAAATTTCTTCCTAATGTTTAATCTGAACCTGCCCCCTTCCATATTAAAGCCATTCCCCCTCGTCCTATCACTACATGCCCTAGCAAAAAGTCCTTCCCCAGCTCTCCTGGAGGCCCCCTTTAGGTACTGGAAGGTTGCATTAAGATCTCCCCGGAGCCTTCTCTTCTCCAGGCTGAACAGCCCCAACTCTCTCAGCCTGTTCTCATAGGAGAGGTGCTCTAGCCCTCAGATCACCCTCATGGCTCTCCTCTGGACATGCTCCAGCAGGTCCATGTCCTTCTTATGTTGGGGACTCCAGAGCTGGATGCAGTACTCTGGGTGGGGTCTCACGAGAGTGGAGTAGAGGGGCAGAATCACCTCTCTTGACCTGCTGGCCACATTTCTTTTGATGCAGCCCAGGATACGGTTGGCCTTCTGGGCTGCGATCACACATTGCTGGCTCATGTTGAGCTTCTTGTCAGTCAACACCCCCCGGTCCTTCTCCTCAGGGCTGCTCTCCAGCCATTCTCCGCTCAGCCTGTATTTGTGCTTGGAATTGCCCTGACCCAGATGTAGGACCTTGCACTTGGCCTTCGAAGGCTAGAATTGAAGTACTCTTTATTTTCACTGGAAAGCCTGGAATCTCGCAAGCCTACAGGGCAGTGGTATATTGAACTTTAAGTTTGTTAATACTCTGTTGAATTATTACCTTATCCAAGTTCCAGCCTCCAAGCCCTATAATTTTGCAGGGAAATCTCTTCTATGGGAGAAGAGATGGAAATCTTAGTCAACACAGTAATTTTTAAACTGTTACCTGGATGGACCTGCAGAGAGCATGTTAGCAGGGATCCTGATGAAGATGAGTAGATGTGCTAGCTGCAGGTCCTGTGGTCAAAAGCCCCTTGGTCTGTGCAGTTTGTCATCTAGCACTTTAGTAATCAGCTTTTGACTCAAACAGATTATCCTGTAATGTAAGGACACCAACATCTTGTTTTAGAAATGCTTTTGTCATAAGAAAAGAAGCAAGGTGACTCTAGTATCTTCATATCCAGCATGTCAGTGAATACGTAGCTGTGCCCTAAATACATCATATATCGCTCTTCCACGTGCCAAAGTGTTTTCGTGGTTTGAACTGCAATATTATGCTTTACTCTTGTATTTTTTTTGCACAAGGAGTGAAAATGTTCCCCACCAGGGAAACACTACTCTGAGTATATCATTGTGCCTCATCAGCACATTTTAGACTCTTTGAGCATTATTCTTTGCGTGTTTGCAAGTTGTATTTCCCCTTCCACAAGGGGTTTCCACCTCCTCTGTTCACACCAGTATCTCTGAGAACATGGGGCAAAGTTTAATTGAAAACAATCATGCTTCTGATTAATATCTCATTATTAGCCATTAGCAATGGCCTTGCACAAACAAAGAGGAGCGAAGAAAAAATAACAGATTTAATAGTAGCAGCTTAAAGAAACCACATTCATGAGAGTTGTGCATTGCCTGAGCTCTTGCCAAAAAGAAAAAAAAAAGTGCATCTCAGAGTATTTTGCTTTTTCCTCTTTCTTCACATGTTAGGTCTCAGAAGGGATGGATGCAACTAAAAACATGGCCAGCTCAGACTAACACTCTCTTCTGGTGTCCCTTTTCTATGTTTCAGCTATATAAAGCTTTCTGAAAGGGTCAGGGAAGGGCTACCTTCACCATCTTTCAAGTCCAGCTCCATTTTCTTTACCTGAAAACATAGAAATGAGAAACTTCTCAGTAAAATGAATGAATGTCAACTGATGTCTCCTTGAGGAAAATGTTTTTGTGGGGTCGAGTTTCTTAATAAAACAGAGGACAAGAGATTGGGCCAGAATAGCCATATAGGATATAGGTGCTTCATCCAAGTTGAACCTTTATTTCCCGCTTTCCAGATCAATGCCTTTATAATTGGATCATTACCTATACAATTCTCTCTTCCTCTGTAAAAATCCTTAGGAATGGCTTCACTTTTCTGATACGAAATAAAATGAAAATGCATCCCCAAAATTATCACAGGTCCAGACTGGGACTTAATTATTTTCCCATATGATATACTTCCAGAGGGTCAAGAAGAGAAGGACAAACACCGGAGGTTCTCCTGGTTTTAATTCATGTGCTTCTGCAAAATCTTCTACTGCTTTTATCCAACACCACTTTAGTCTTTATGGCAGGATGGCTGTGTAATTAACTATTTCTATAGTATCTTTAGACTTGACAATGACGACAGACTGAGTACCCTGTCATTTCTTACTCAGACTCTTTTAAGAAATATGTACAATACTTGCTACCCTCAACCATGTATGGTGTAGAATTGTAGCCAGTTTTAAAGCTCAGCCAAAGTCATGCGAACTTCTGGATGTATTTTTCATCACATCTTTGTGCTTTGTGAATTGCTGTTGTTGATTTTATTGGTGTGTTTCACCACCCGCTCTTTTTGCTTAGTCTCTCTCTTTGATAGTTTAAAATATAGATTGGATATCAGTATCTCCCAGCATCTTAAGCAACAAGGACTGATATAAAAGAACCATTTAACTTGTTAGCAATATCCTTCTCCTCCTTAATTGTTTTGTTGATTCCTTCATGTTCCCTCTGGCTACTGTCCTTTTCTCAAGCCTTCTCTTTCTGAGGGCTGTACAAAACACTGTTATTCCAGTCTTTAGCTAATTCCGCATTAAATTTCTTCTTACCTCTCTTTTAATTTCCAACTTATATTTGGCCTGTCACTTTTTAAAGTGTCACTCTGCTGAATTTCCATTTGCTTGTCTTCTGTTTTGAACATGCTTGGATCAAATTGCCTTTTAAAATATCTGTTCATAAAATTGTTTTCTTGCCTTTTCCCATCTTTCGTCTTTAGACTCTATTCTTAACTAACATTGATGCAGTCTGAGCTTACTCATCTCCATTCCTTTGACATTAACTGCCTTCTTCATCTTCCTCCTTCCTTCTTTTTCCTTTCTTTTAAACTGCAGTCTTCCCCCTTCCTTTCTAATGTCTGGTATCCCTCTGCAAAACTTGTATCAACTCTCTGTTGTTGATACCAAACATAATTAAATTGTCATGATGTGTGTTACTTGGCTCTAGTCATACTTCTGATACCAGCAGTTGTCCTGTGGGATAAATCCTTTCTCATTCTTTGAACTTGTTTGAAGAAGCAGGAGTTTGAAATGTCTAAAGCTTGTCCCAGATTACTTTTGACCACTTATGTGTGTGCAGCTGAAGTCACCGAGTATAACTGCTTTATTAGGTTTATCTCCCTTTGTTTTTCGCTTAACTTTATGCACTGTATATCTTTCTTAATTTGGAGGTCATCACCCCTACTAGTATTTTATGCTACCTTTTTATTACTGGATGTAGTTTGAAATGGAATGAGATAGAACTTCTTTTTTTCTAATTAATTTTTAATAGGAAAATTATTACTATTAATACAAAGAATATTTTAGTTGTATAGTAGTGGGGTCAGTTGTTATCACTACCCCATTTGCGTTTGAGCCATCTTTGCTCATACTCTTTTTTTCAAGAATAAGACCTGCCTTAAAGGGATTTTGTTCTAAAAAACATGATGTGAGAGAGAGAACAAGCAAGTAGATGGGCGGCATGAGGAGGGCCGGATAATACAAATAATACCATCAGACTAGGCAGTAGAGGTAGAATTGTCAAATGCAATATTACTGATTTTACAAAGGAATCCTGGCAGGGGAAGAAGCCTTAGGGGCTGGGCACTGTGAGCTTCTTTCTAACTTTTTTTTACAGGTCGTCACCCTCCACTAAATTTAAAAACGTGGCTATAAATAGAGGCAGGGAACTGAAATAGCCCAACCAAAGAAAAGAAAATCCTTCTGTATTTTTTTTCTGCCTTCCTTCTGTTTACTGTTTTGATGCCATGAGAGATGCTGGTAATAAAACATCTCAACAGGTCTGCATTTGGTTCCCTGCTTCACCGTGGAGGTGTGTATGGTTACCTAGTCACCTAGGAGCACTTTATGCAGTGCAGTTTGGTATCTAAAGACTCTTTTCAGAGCAATTTAGGTGCTCCTCAGAACCTCCGTAAATGTTTGTCAGCACCTTTAGGAATGGATTGCCTTTAAATATCTCATTTTTATACCTCAGTTTTCACTCTGCAAAGTGAAAGTAGCACTTCAATACCTCATAGAAATGTTGCACAATAAAAAGCGTAAAGCACTTCAGTTACTATAGCAGTAAAAGCTGTATGATGACCTCTGAGATAAATTTTAGTAGCTCTCATTGGAGATTCATCTCAGGTAGACAAGTATGTTTAATTTGTAATGCTGAAGGAGGAAAAATATAAAGCAGCAGGGGAAAACTGAAATCTAATCTTAAAGATGCAAAAAAAAAAAGTGTATGTATTCAGAGGTGGATGCAATTCTGAGTTGAGAGTGTACTCATGTCTCTGTGTCACATTTAATCTAGCTAGCAGGGACATCGAAGGCAAGCTCTAGCAACCCGAGTACATATACAGGATCCCTAGATGGCTTGTACTCTGGCTAACAGCTTGTGCTATAGCCCATGCTGTCATCTTGTTATTACTGTTATCAGCTTTGTAAGGTAATTTCTGTAAGCTGTGCTATAGTTGTACCTTTATTTTACAGTGCTTGTACATTCAGGGCAGTAGCAGGGCTCTTTCTCTCTGTAGACGGATTGCAAGTTTTGTCTTAATGTTTGCAAATTTGGAAGAAGGGAGAGAGTGCAAATGTTCATCTCCATCATGAAGATACCTGTCTCTGCAGGGGAGGTGTAAGAGTAGATTGTTGAGAGAGGATTTTAACCAACCTGTTTGAGGTAAGTCACAGCCGAATTCAGCTGACAGCATTTTCTTTTCGTAAAGATCCCCCCAGGAAGCGTGTGGACTCCCCAATGCTGAACAGGCATGGGAAGCGGCGGCCAGAAAGGAAGTCGATGGAGGTTCTCAGTGTTACAGATGGCGGCTCCCCAGTCCCTGCTCGCAGAGCTATTGAAATGGCACAACATGGACAGAGGTGGGTCTCTCCTTTACCCAGGAGTCCTGCCTGTCTGGGTTTGCTACCCACTTTTGTGTTATACATACAAAGCAGCTGTGGAGCTTTTCTGTTCACACCAGCACTCATGACAACTTCCAAGCACATTTGCAACATGATCTGGCAGCCAGCAGCGCTTATGCACACAGGACCAGAAGTCCTGCCAAGGGCTCAAGGGTTCTGTTCACTTGCAACTATTGCTCAGGAAACCACCACGTCCTCTGGGCAAGATTCACCTCACCTCTTTTTAATTGTTGAGAACCTAGGCATTCAGTCTAAGCTTGTGATACAGGCCGTCACTCTAGGCAATGGGGACAGATGAGGGCTTTGGAAGGTCTCAGATACATACGTCCTCTGTTCCAACAATCTTAGATGGGATAAATTACCCTCTGGTTGTTCCTCTCTGCCTCCATAGCCTACAACAGGAATCTAGATGACTATCTTGCATTAGATGCCTAGCTTTTGCACACCCAAAGTTAAATGAGATGAACCCCGCCCTCCATGTCATCAGAGCAACTGGAATCTGGAAAGCCCTGTCCAGGCATCTGTAGGTGCCTCTAAAATGTGCTGTTGGAGCCAGCGTGCATCTGACCCACATAAATTACCACATACCTGTAAAGTGATGGAATATGTATAATTGTGCTTCTTTTCTATCAAAGATAGTGTTAGTCTTGTGGAGAAACAGCTGAGGAAAATGGTGTCTCCTCAAGGCAGGTTCTGGGAGAGTAAGTGAACTGTGGAAGTTCACTTACGTGAACCATGGAAGTTGCTTCCTCAGTCCCTATGACTAGCCTAAGGGAAGCACGTGCATTTGGATTCACACTTGTATAGATCAGTCAATATGAAAGAACACTTCACATATATGTATGCTGATGATGCTGTAACTTCTGTTTCAGCTTTATGACATGGTTTTTTTGTTCAGCTGTTAAGATCTGCTCAAAAAGAGCCTGCTGTGCCCAGAAACTCCCTTTGCTGACGGAAAACTGGGTGAAGAACATGAAATAATTCCATATCCAGAGGCCCTTAGAATTGCTGGAAAGTTTTGCTGGCAACTGTTACGGTTCTGTCTACAGTGAGGAAAAAGTGGCAATTTCCAGAATCTGCTATGACTTATTTCAGACTGGATATGTGGCCTTGAGATACACTGCCATAACGATTTTTCAATGTAGTGTAGGTTGGAAGCCTGTCTTGAATATGTGGTTTGCTTTGATGTGAGGTCTGGGTGAAGGAAGCGTTCAGGCCAGTGTGTGCTCAGTGTTCCTCATAGACCTCAAAGTGACCAGGATGGACACAACACCGACAAACAGTTGCTCACTCCTTATTCAGCTTGCAGTGTTTAATCTGCTAACTGGTAGATGCATGGGCCATGAAGCTCCCAGAGCCAGACAGAAGTGAATCACTTTCCCCCACCCCAAGGCTGCCTGCGAGTCGCAGTACTCTGCAGCTGTTTACAGTAAGTGTCCAACTGGGTGGAACAAATAGGAGGTATCAGATCAATCCCAAAGTTTTCTGAGACCTGAAACCTTCTCTTCCAGCTCTCAGCTTTGACTTTGGATTCAAAAGTCTGAAGAGGCAAAGCTGTATCTTGCTATCCAAAGTATTTCTTTTGCTTTTAAATGTCTCACTCAGTTCTGCACATGAAGAAACAATTGAAGTCAAAAGGTCTGAGATGAGTTCAGAGCAGGGACATATCCAGGCTATGTATCAGTAAAGAAAGGCTTTGGCTTAAAGAGGAAGTGAAACCTGCCAGGCACAAAAGAGGTACAGGGCAATGCATACCACAACTCAGGGCTGGACATAAAGGTGTGAATAAGGGTGGAGAAAGGGATGTAATAACACCATGATTGATGACGGTGGGCTTGGTAGTGCTTGTTTTTGAAGGGGTTAAAGGGAAGATGTTATTTTACTCCCATGTGTGAGCTTCCATAATTCACACCATCCACATCACAGATGACAACAGCACATTTTGTGTTGCTGGCAGCACAGTCGTTTATAACGTGAACTGGCTTCATTAACGAACACCACTGCATGGGGATTGTCTGGGGACGATGCATTGCTGATGGGGCACCATCTGTCAGAGCAGTCGGTAACAAAATGACAAGTGCCTTCCACCAAAAGTGGAGGATTTTTAATGGCTAGTCGCATGTTATATTCCATGAAATGGCCCACTGACAGTGGATTTTACAGCAGTAGGGCTTAGATCCTAGAAGTAGATGCTATTTTAAGAATTACAGTTTCTGATCTCAACAGATGACTATGCAGTGCTTTTATCCTACGATACTTGGAAGACATGGAGGTGGACCATGGAAAGAGGTCTCCTGTTCAGGCACAAATGACTTGTATAAACATCCAGAGACACACAACCATTGCTTCTTTCTTGAGCTGGCAGAGATACTCTTCTAACCAGTGGGCAGAACATACCCATATGCTTTGTGATTTAGTCCTATTGTCCTCTTTCCCAGTAGAAAACAGATGTTTGCTTGCACAAAGGGGATTTATGTTATAACCTCTGGTTTATGTGTCTGTGTGATGAACTGTGCTTTTGGTAACCATGTGGGGACCCTACAAGTGTCTGGTCTTGGCTTGTTTAAGGGCATATCTTTCCACTGTGATTTGAAACCTGGCAGCCTTCAGCCCGACAGTCTGAGATAGTATTAAGTGAAAAACATAGTGCTTCAGTGACTTAGTTTAGGATAATGGGGGAGAGGAACTCAGCACAAAAGCTTACAGACTCCTTGAAATTCTTGTGCTGACCTCTCCAAGGGTTCTCCATTGGGTCTTTGTATATGGCAGAGTATGTATGCACAAACACCAGCCACCCTAAAGCTGGTGACTAAGTTTTGTTAATTCTTGGTTTTCCTTGCTAGTTGTCAATTATACAGGTTCATAATTACATCTTAATTGCTTCTGCTATTGTATCCACACCTCTCAGACTATCTGGTATTTCATTGAAATGTCAAAAGAAAAGAGGTAGGTTCTGAGCTTAGTTTAACACTGGCTAATTTGTCCCTTGTGCCAAAATCACACAGACTAGGAAGAATTCCATGGGAGCTAGAAACCCTCGGAGATATGCCAGAAATTTTCAGCAGCTCTGCTGTGAGAGTCCAAAAACTGTTCTAAAATGGGCTTCATTAACTATTCATTTTCCTCTGGTTATTGAAGTGGATAGCTTGCATGAAAGATCAGCTAACATTAGGAAGCAGTGTTCTGTGAAACAGTGAAGCATGTTACCAGTGAAACATTGCTCCTTTAGCAAAGCACAGGGAATTTTGCTTGTAAGCTTCAGGGATTCAGACCCAAGATGATAAAGAAGCGCATTTCTCTGTACACTTAGTATAGGGAAAAGAGTTGGGAGTAAATGGTAATGGACCCTACAAATTAGAATACTAAATGGATTACTGTTCCTCTAAGAGGCTCTATGGTCTGATTTTAACCTTTTTTGTGCTTAGTGTTGAGGTCTTCTAAAAAAGTCTGAGTAATGAGTGCTTTGCAATTTGTGCTTCCAGGCATGTTCTATTTTCCCTGGACAATATGACAAAGTAGATGGTACCTGGGTTTTCAATTGGATAGAGGAGGGTTTACATGTATGGGGGAAGTCATCTTAGACCTCAGAGGTCAGGGGAAGATAATGAACTTCAGCACTGTGTAGGCTTGAGCCATAGCTGGAAAGTAAAAGAAAGGTTTTTTCAGAGCATTGCTTAAAAAGGGGAGGATGGGTTGGGGGGCTGGGTGTCCAGCATTGCTTCAGGTGACTCTCTTGTATAAATGTCCACACTAGTAACTCTGTTTTCTCGCTTTGTTCCTGCCATAGTAAAACAATGTTCAGTAAAAGCCTGGATATCTCTGAAGCCAATCCCAAATTCAACAAAGAAGAAAGGTATAAACACTGACAATATGTTCCTCTCCTCTACCTCACTGCTGAGACCTTAAAGATGCAGTACTTACCTTCTCCGTGTGGGGACATAGCTATTCTCTCTTTAGAGAGAAACAAAGAGGGTGGGATATTTACAGCCCCACACCACATATGTTTTTGTACGGTACCATTCATTTGAGGCTATCCCCAGTGCAGCATGTGACTGTACCGACGTTTTCCCCACTAAAATTTCATCCTACTGCTACTTCTGATTCAGTTCAGAGTGAAGATGCCAAGGGTAGATGATCTGTTTGCTAAGACTGCTTTGGGAGGGATTAGAATATATAAAACACTAGGAAAGTCCAAAGTGCTCCACTCCCAGCACTAGAAACAGCAGCACAACCAAGTCAGTGACAACAGTGGTAGGAAACTTTGGAAATCCTGTCACGACAGAGCAAAATACTAAGTGCCTGTAGGTTAGAGACAAAACTCCTTAAGACTACCCTTGCTGCACCAGAGAACACCAGAGGTAAAGATGATCGAAGACAGAGTTTTTGGAGGATGATTCCAGTCTAGCAGTTCAAGAGACAGATGGTGAAGAATAACAAAAAGGGTAGCTCCCAACTGTGACTAGAGGCACAATGGAAGACATGCAGGCCACCAGATTTAGGGAGCTTCCGTGGACTCATGTGGGTCCATGAACAAGAAAAAGAAGTTTAAACTTTTGGGAAAGTTTTTAGTAGACAAGTTGATCCTAAAATTTCGGTCTCAGAGGAAGAGAATTTTTCTGTAATGTTGAAAGCTGGCATCCCAATGGATAATTCTTCATCAAAATGTAATCCTTATACATTTTGGACAAAAACTTAGCTTACCCCAAAGGTTAGGAGCGTTCCATACGATTCAAAAAGGGAAAAGCAGTGGGTTCTTTAAAGGAACCTATGGACTTGGCAAACCATTCTTCATTCCATTTCCCCTTTTAATAGAAACCTTTCTATTTGAAGATAAATGTGGCCTTAAAGCCTCAGGAGACTTGTGGGATGTGTGAGGGACAGCCCCTGTTTTGGCCTTTTGCAGACTTGAGGCAGTCCTTTATGGGAAGTGTTTCAAGTCTTGAACCCACCACAATGAAGAACATCGTGCATCTGCAGGAGAGATTGTGCCTCACCTGGTGTGTAAAGCACCCTCTTTAAAATGCCAAGAGAGGAACAAGCATTGGACAGCCGTGCAGAAGTAATGGTTATACAGTCTTTAGTGGCTGGGCTTTCCCGGACCATTACCCTAGACACAGAAATTCCTTTTCCTTTCTTCGATTCCCCCTATACGTAAGTTCTGTTCTTGAACACGTGGCACTTCTTGCATTAAAAGTTAGTCTGAAACTACTCTGAAGATGAGTTTTTCCACAGTAATTACAAGTCAGGTCCAGTAAGAGAAGTGCAGAAATTTGATCTGTGACAAGAGAAGGGTCTTTCAGCAGATGTTCCCAGCACCATTCATTGTCCCTCTGTCCTTCTCTAGCAGCTGCTACAGCTGTGTTAGGAGCAGAGGAAATGACCCTGCAGTAACTGCTGGGCAAATTCCTTAAATACACATGGGCATTTCGTGTTGCCTCACAAAGGTAGTATTTTTCAGAGCACAGGAGGAGAAGGTTAGGGCACTGCACAAGGATCACCCAGGGTCCTTCTCATTGAAGGACCAGGCTGATTTTTGGAGGATTACATTCACTGTGGTCTTACCTCCCTCCCACTTCTAAGTGGTAGGATGAAGGACCTCAGTGGTGGGAAAGTGAGAGGACCTGCATGCTGGATCTGCGCACACCCACTTGAAAGAAAGGGATAGGCAGCAAAGAGAACCCCAGCAAAGTGGAGCCAGCTAATCATGGTGGCCGTTAAATTTTTGGCCAGTGTTTAATTATCCAACTTGATGATGTCTTTTTTAAAGGAATACTGCATCTTTAAGGGTCCCTTCCCTCTAGATGCACATGGTTGTCTTAGTAGCTGAGGCCACTGTCCCTTTCTTTTTCTTTTTCTTTCTTTCTGACTTTCTCTTTCACCCCCTCTTTCAGTGCTTCTCTTCTTCTGTATCTGGGTTGCTGCAGCTCCGTAGTTCACTTGCTTCAGTATTGTAGGGAATGCACATGTCTGCGCTTCTGGGTCTATTGTGTCCTGGGATTGTTCATTTTTTTTAAACCTCATTTCCCTCTTCCTTTTCCCTATTGTCAATTTGCTTTCCATTCTCTTTGTTAACCTCTTCAGTGCCTTCCCTGTTGGGAAAATGACTTGAAAGAAAACTTAATCAACCTTCTTGCACCCATTCTATTTACGGTTTAATATTCTGCATGTGTGAATATGGGTGTATTTTCTGTATAAATATACACACGTGTTCCAATATACAATGGGTGTCAATTTGCTCTTCTCAGTTACATCACTGTAGATAGATTTGTACGGGTACAATTGAGGACAGCCTTTGTCCCCAGATATATACCTATATATGTATTTGTATATAAATGAATTAGATCTTACCCATATTTGCACTCCAGGCTGAAATTCAAATGGAGTGTCACTCAAACACATGAAAAAGAACTTACTGTAATGCTTCTTTCCACTTCTCTATCAATGCATAGCACAACAGCTTTTTCTTTCTATTCTAACTATGTTTTAATTTTAACTTTTCTCAAAACTGCCTTGCGTTGCCCGCCCAGCATTTGCAATGTTGATGTAACCGGAAGCATGGCTAGTTGCACCGAGCAGTAAACTGTGAAATCTACTGGGCATATATTAAATTTGGCATTTCTGTTGGTGACTGTCTTGTGGAGAATGGATTTTCCTCACCCAGCCAGAGGTAACTCTGGCAGCTTGGGAGCCTGTTATTGAAAATGGAGAAGAATGAGAGAGAGAAAGAGACAGAGAGGAAAAAAAGCGCTGCATCCAACTTGAAAATAATTTGGCTTAATAACACACCAGATTTATTTTTTTTATTTCTAATCTAATCTTTGTTAATGTGAAAAGGTGGTGACGCTTTCCTGAGTTTGCTTACCTGCATCTCTGAAAACTTAATAACCTGACTATTCTTTTCGATTTTGAGTGCTTTGGTTAGTAGTGAAAAATTAAGAATACTGAAGTTTTTGATTGTCGCTAGGTTTCAAAGTCATCATGCCAGAGATTCATTCTGCTTTTAGAGCTGCTGTTTCAGACTCTTTTCAGCACAGCATTGATTTATTCTCCATTCACATTTGAAAGATTTTCTTTGCAACCTTTAAGACCCAGAGACTGAATTTATTTTAAATGAAAAATGAGATCCTGGAGCACAAGATGGCATCCGCAGAGATAAGTGCCGGGTTGCTGAGCTGGTATGTTCTAGCTGATCTGAATTCCTGACTATAAGACCATCATGACTAATAAGCCAGTAACAAAGCAGATTCACAGCTTGAGCTACAATCTTGTACCCTGGGCTCCCAAGCTGGCTCAGAAATGCATGCTTTAATAACCAATACGTTTCACAGTTCATTCGTAGCAAAAAAAAAAGTACTTCCTACCAGGCCAGCTTGGGGGACAGAGGGACATTACACTGAGCAAACTGGGGACAAAACGAAAAATTTCCTTGATAACAGTCTGATATAACTGTGCCTTATGTAAGACACAGAAAAGAAATGCAGCATGAAGTATGAACCCCATTGCTCTGCTGACTGCTTTAATTGGGATTTGGCTGGGAATTTTTTTTTTACAGCCTTAGTATGTCCCTCTCCATATTCCCCAGTGCCAAAGTTGCATGTGTCTGCAATATTGTGAGCAGGACAAAAGTTGTTTTCTGATAAATGAGACTGTCCCCCTAGTGTTCCTGGTCTCTGAAGACGTAGGCACCGGTGCCAATAATTATGACCATTCAGTTCTCCGAACAGTATTTCACTCTGCTTTTCCTACTCTTCTCTCCACCTGCCTCCACATCCCTCTCTCTTCCTTTCTTTCTCTCCCTCTCTTCATTTTCCCTTTCCGAGGATGGCGAGTGCTGATCCGTTGGGGTAAGCTCTAGTTTTGGATTATTCCTGTTGCGGGACCTGTTGTATCTTGTAGAGAAACTTTTCATTTGCACTTTACAAATACAATACAGGTTAATAGACTTCCATGAATGAGGCTTTACGGCAGGGAGAGATGTGGGAAGAAGCATTTTTGGTACTTTGGTGTGTGTTTGTGTACTTTTATGTTGGAGCCACACTCCATATAATTTACTTTTGGGTTCTTTTTTGTTCTCTTGCTTGTCTCTATGTTTCAATGTCTGTGGGCACAGAGAACTATCCTCAGACGCTGTGTAGGTACCAGGACGCCTTCTGAGAATGAATCCCCCTTCTCTATTTAGCACTTTTTGTATCTGTTTGGTACCCTCCAGTTAATTTTGTTCCTAATTTATCCTTTTTTATTCTTTTTTTTTTTTGGTTTTTTAAGATGAAGCTGAATCCCATTTGTGTTATTAAAAAAATGCTGGGTATTCCCTTTCTTTTTAGTATATGTTTTCTTAAGAGGTGAACAGAGACAGATATATCTTCAAAGCTCTTTATTTTAAATAAAGAGGGTATAGGTACAACTAGGAATGCAGTCACACTTCAAATTAAAGTTCCATTTATAAATACTGAACAGAAGGAGAATATTTTATTAATAAATGATTTAATAAAAGCATTGTAATAGATCACTTCAGACTACAGCAAAAGCTTATTGAGAGGGTACGTATTGAGAAAGCTAATTAGCACCAGTAACATTTACTTCTCATTTTTGTTGCATGCTTTACTATTTATTAATTCTTTCTAAACCATTTATAAATGGAACTTCAGTATAATTGGCCAATTAAGGAAGGTGGTGCTGTTTAACATCACCCTCTGTGTGCGCTGAAAGGAAGAAGAGGTGGGTTACCAACACCTGCGGTCCTTTCTCTATACTCCTTGTAAGGTTACATCTTACAAGTGGTTATTACCGTGAGTAGACCTTCTGACTTAAGCATAAGTATTGCCAGGAAGACGTGTTATAGTTAGTATTATTTGCACGGTTGGGACCGTAAGACAGTGGAGCATCAAAGGTATTCTATTTCCTTAGATGAGGGAGCAAGGAATCACAGTTTATATGTTTTGGACACCCAAGAGTAATAGTGATGAAATGTTGTAACACACAAAGCCTGACTGCTCACCTATTGCGTATTAATTGAGGTCATTCTCAGGGGTCTGAATACAGTTTTGAATTTTTTGGTTTTATTTGAGTGAGCAAGCAAAGAGGAGTATCAAATTCCACCCAATTTATGATCGAAGCAAATAAGAGGTTGGCTGGATATTTGGGGAATGACTTTCAAAACAAGACATAGAATCAAACCGATTCAAAATTTCTAAGCCATTTCACCCACGGACACAAGTCTGATGCATTACTGCACGCTGCATGCATGCTGCAGGCTCCCCTTCTTGGAAGCATGGCTCCAGCTTGACCAGCTAAGAGGCTATATTCAGCATCCTGGTAAAACTGTGCTATGAAAGCAAGTTCTGCTGGGACTGCAACAAGGTACCAAACTCCCCTTTGATTGTAAGAAAAATTTCCATGAGATGGTTATTCAAAGAAGAAACAAATGCCAAATCCGATCCAAATATTTAATGCTGGCTGTGCAGCCTTTGCACTCTACTGGTGTGTACTAGCAGATGCACTGTTTAAAGCACTTGAAAATTAATCTGAGTGAAGGGCTATACAGAGGTGCTCTGTACATGTGCTATATGTGTAGTATGGTTACCAGGTCAGCTGTGCTTTTCGTTCCTATATTTCTCTCTGCCTACACCTCAGCGGTGTGAGGTTTTGGCTCTTTACTGCTTAGCTTTCGAGAAATTTTGCAGTCCTCTGAAACCAGCTGGAAACTGGATTCCAGCTCCTCAGTTTCACCAGTAAGAGACCACTAGTCTAACCTGAATTGGGCCTTGCGTGGCTTCCCCTTTGACAGCAGCTGGCTAAAATGAGTAAAAAATTTCCTTAGAGCATGGGACCTTTTAACTTTGATACTTTGAAGTATCAAATAGATTGAATAAGGTGTAAAATCATCACATCTACAAATTACAGCCTGCACACGCACATTTCGTTTCAGTCCTTGGCCTCTCTCTTTCATAGCTCAGATGTCTCCAGATTATTGTCATTCTGTGAGATGGGAGGAATTGCCTGCAGTGGTCTCAGTGCACATCTTATGTTTAGAGTGCCCTCTACATCTTCCCCCTCCTAAACCTTTGGTCTAGATCCCGTTTGTTTTTTTTTAATTCCTTCCTCCAGGCTTGGCAAAACAACTCTGTCACTTTGGAATGCACTAAAGAATCTCTTTCTGTGTCTAAATCTGGCAATTGTGTTTGAGGGAATGCTCTTTATCTGAGCAACTGCATTAACTTTTCTGCTTGTATTTTTAACAACTTTTTGATGGCTTCCATTGAGTTAGTGCCCAAGCATACAGCAGTGCAAAACACAGAGCAAAATGAGTCACACACGATCTTCATAGTTTCCTAGATTGTTGCATTCAGCATTAAGTTATTGGAATAATTATAGATTTAATACTTCCAATGACATTTAATGCCTGTAGAGACTCTTAGGAGGTTACTCACTAACAGATATTTCCCACTAAATAAACTTAGTTCATAGCCATAGAGATAAGATGATGTCATATTTTTCTCCTCTTCCCACACATAAGATCATCCAGGGTCTGCCTTACTAATGTGCTGCCTGTAGGGCCTCATGCTTTCATTTTCTGGTGAGAGGGATAAAAATTTAAATTCTCTCTGTTCTTTCATTACAGCATTTCAGCATAATGCAATGTTTTCATTACTCTCTTTTGGCTCTGTCCCAGTTCTGTCCACCTGACTCTGAGATACAGGAGCAGTGCATGTGTTGGATCTTTTTTAAAAACTGAATTCTAGCATTTCTCAGCTGAGATGATCTTGATGGGAGGGACAAATCTGTCATTTTTGCTTGTTAGCATTTTTGTACTGGAATATAGAGCCTGCCGCTGTACTGAGTTTTTATAGCCAGCTTGGGAACTACGTCCCATTTGTAAAGGCAAATTATGGGAGATTTATTAAATTGAAGAAGATGCAAGGGAGATCTCCTCAGCCTGGGTGTCATATCCCATACCAGCACTCTCTTGTAAAGGGGAAAAGCTTTGAAATGTACAGCTCTCTTTTCACCCCAACGCTTAAAGTTAACCCAGGATTCTTTAAACTCTTTCTACTGCTCCTCTATACAATGTCCAGCGTGGACAAACTAAAACTTGCTATAGGGCCTACTTTACTTCTTACGTATTTTGCATGTAAATCGGCAGCAGAAATGAAGCTTGTTCAATAACAATCATGTGGATACTGAATGCATTTCCAGGAGGATTTCACACTAACTCTCTCTTCTGTCCCCTACCTCAGGCTCCTAGGCTGGATGAAAATACAGTACACAACAAGTCTTTTTCAAATATTGCTTCCAATAAGGAACTGGGAGTTGGGAGGTGGGGCCTGCCGTGTTTTGCCCTCCATGCGTCTGATCATTTTTGTAAAAAAGTAGGAGGCAATGGGGTTGGGAGGGGAGAATTCAGGACTGGTGGGAACACCTGATTGCAAAGAGGAAATAGCAGATGGGAACTTTTAATCAAGTATCCTGGAATTCA
Source organism: Vanellus vanellus (assembly GCF_965231255.1). Classification (NCBI taxonomy): domain Eukaryota; kingdom Metazoa; phylum Chordata; class Aves; order Charadriiformes; family Charadriidae; genus Vanellus; species Vanellus vanellus. The sequence goes on along the minus strand of NC_138911.1, from coordinate 18,560,151 downwards.
GGTGAGTGTCAGAGAGGACTTTCCCACCACAATTAAGAGTTGGTGGGAACAGCTCCTAGTGGGAGTTTAACTCCTAAGTAGGTGTTTAACTGCATCTCTGGGCACCTAAATGCCTTCCATAGTTGTCCAAGATAATCTGTAGGCTCCTCTTGTAATTTATGGTTTGGAAGAAGCTTTTCCTGATGACTCATACCAGGAAGATTTTAACTAAATGGACAATGGACTTCCCATACGCATGACATCTGTGTTGCACTCAGCTACTTCAGTTATCGTAGAGGCACATAAAATAGCCTTTCAAAAGCGGAGCAGATGGTTCTCTCTGAAAATTACTTTGCAAAAACTTTTATGAGTGCCCCAGATCTTGATGGTACAAATTTAGGTTTCATCTAGTGCAAAAGAATGCCAAGACTGAGCTTCTAGTTTTTGACTGCTGTACTATGATGGGCGGACTGCAGCAGGGTACAAGGAAAAACACAAGTGGGGAGTTTCTGCATAGAACGAGTGCCCCAGATTTTCACGGTGCAAATTTAGATTTAATCTGGAAAAAAAGCATGCTGAGACTGGGCTTGTGGGTTTCACCTACTTACTGTGAGGGACAAACTGCAATGAGATACAAAGAAAACCATCAGTGATTAGTTTCTGCAGAGGATACAAATAGAGAGAACGGGGCCTGCCATTGTGCTCAGGTGTAGCTTATTCTTTCCTTGGAAGTATTTCCTCTTTTGCAGTTCACTTATTTTATAATAATTCTACTACTCAAATTTATTTAGTAATATATGTTTGTGAGACCATTTTACGAACTGATTTTTTTGTTTTGTTCTTCTCTAACAGTAGAAGAGAGTAAACTGAGACAGTTTATTGTCTAAATTTGTTTTATATTCTCTTTTGTATAAGCTGGCATTAATTATCTGACCTAGATCAATTTTAAATATCTATATGTGTACACCCACACATACACACATATGTAGTCACATACACAGATGTACTCTGTTTTCCAGGCATCTACAAGATTTCATCTTTTCATGTTTGTTACGTGAAGGCAAGTAATTGCTTTCACGGCTCTTACTATAGGTGAAACATTGGTAGGTTTGCTATATTGACATGTTGCATGGTGGTTGTTGAACAACTAGGTTCTTAGCCAAGTCCTCTCCTATAAGTTGTTTCAGTCTTCAAGACAACTTTCTTTTTATATAAAATGGATAGAAAGCAGCTGCCTTTGGGGCTTACTCATTTACAGTCATGCGGAGGGTGTTTTTTTCCTGCTGGGCAGCCCTCCTCCTGGAAACTTCTGCTGCTGAAATGTTTGTGCATTTGGCCTGTCTGTCCTTTTGGCACGTTTAGTATAGCATATTTGTACATTTTACTGTCTACAGCTGACATTTTTCATAGGTGGCCTTTGCTGGAGAGCATAAGAGCATTACAGTGTAGATGACCTTGTCAGCAAATAGAAGGACAGTTTATTCTCCCTTGACTGGCCTCTTTTTGAGGGAAGTTGGGCTGTTATCTTGATATTAGTACAGTCATCAACAGAACTCGTTATCTATAGAGAAGACCTGGCTTGTTTAACAGCAGGAAATCTCACTGGACAGCAGAGATGTGAAATCCATCAGTGAGAAGCTGGAAAGGGTTAAGTCAATGTGAGCTTTGATTTCAGTGGGAAGTTACCACATAGGAAATTATGGTGTGCCTGCATCACGGAGACTTGGGTTTTTTCTTAGTATCTGGAAGAATCCCCTACCTTTGTGCCTTGTACACATGGTGCTTTTCCATGTTGCTCGTGACAGAGAATGTCTCATTCTGTGTCCACCACCACCGTGCAGAAGAGAATTCTCAACACCAACGTGAATGTCTTGACAGTCCTTTTTGAATTCAGCAGTTCAGCTTGCACAGGTCAGAGGTAGTAGCGTCTGTGTGCTTGATGACCAAAAAGAAGGTAGCAGCTCCCTCGATGAAAAGGAATTATAGTATCCTCCTTGAGAAACAGCATTTCTTTGTTTTGAGGGTGGGACAACTGAAAAACGTGACAGCAGTGAAAGGAAAGAGTCATGTGCTTTTCCAGTGACAGCCTCCCTCCTCCTCCTCACTTCATGCCTGTGCCTGTAGTGGCTGGTGTTCAGGGTTATTACTTGTCCAAGGTTTCTGAAGTCTGTTTTCCTTATTGTGTCCATTCAGGTCTCGGTCAATCAGCGGAGCATCGTCTGGGCTCTCCACCAGTCCTCTCAGCAGTCCAAGGGTAAGTGGTGCTGCTTCAAGATCTGTTGGTCCAATTCACTCACACACGCTTGATGCTTTTCGACATCTGTTGCTGCAGAGCTGCGGCTCTTAGCTGGGATGTTTTGTTTTTTCCTTGGCAGCTTGTAAATTTTCATGGGTGGTGAGGGAAATGTTATTTACAAATGCAAGCAGAGAATTTCTCATACACGTTCCCTGCACCGTTAGCAGGGATCTCACTGTGCCCCTGCCCTTTTTCAGTCTCATAAGCACATAGAATAACGTTGCTATGACTAACCACCGCCATATCCAGCTGAAGTCTGTATACGGTGTGGTTTCAGACCAAATATCAGGAACCATTTCACAGCTACCTTCAATGAGGTCACAGTAAAGCACCAAACCATGCTGGTTACAACCAGCTTGATTCTGTTTGCCTCGGAATAGCTTGTATTAGAAAGTCAGAGAAAATAAATTATAGAAATTTGAGGGCTAGCAAATTTAAAAGGAATGTAAGAAGTTGACTAATTAAGATGAGAAAAGAACACTCAAACCCCTATAAATAAGGTACATTCACATGCCCTTATTCAATATACAGTCAACTAAATATCGATATTCTACTAATACTGATACTCAGCTAGTACCAAATATGCTTGATAGTACATCCGTGGCAAAGTTATTATAGTTTCTGGGTGCAATGACAGAGGCCTTCCTCTCCTTGGTAACATCTTTAGGGCTAAGAGCAAGTATTCCTAGTGTCTGACAAGGTCAGCTTAGTCACTTCAAGACTGCACTCCTTGCAAAAGTCTAGACCTCATCAAGAAGTCTGTAGGGCTGTGGCAATCCACGTTACCTAATTGTCCGGCCCAGAGTCTTTGGAGGTTTTCTACTTACCTTTCATGACTTCATGAGAAGATGCCATCCCCCATTGGAAATGGATATATTCCATGTGTTAGGGTATGGATATACCTATGGATCTACTCTTAGGTATATGAAGATAACATCAGTATTCAAAGTGTTTAAAATTGTAATTCCCCAGTAACATTGTGCGTAATTCTTATGCATAAAGACACACCACTGGCGGTAAGTTTACAAGCTAGTAAAGCTTCCAATTCCTTGCTTGATTGAACTATTTTCTGAAACATATTCTGGGTTCCTATCAATTGTTACCCTGTTTTGCAACTGGCATAAATGTGATTGTGGTCTCCTCTGCATCTTTAATGTGCCAGAAACCAGTGAAAATCCATTTCCTTGTTTCTGCACTGGGACTCCTGGATGACAGTGCAATGAAGCAGAGGTCTGAGAACTCTTATGCCACTGCAAAATGTACTGAAAAAGAGCATGGAAACAGTTTTGTGCACAAAATAAGCATCCAGTGCAGCAAACCTAAATCTTGATCTCATTAATTGATCTCTTGGGTTCAATTTCTGACATCTCAGTAGGACTACATCAAAGAATAAGGATGACAAGATCTGTTCCATAGTTGCTGTGTCTTACCATTATTACTTAATAGGCCGTTGATTAAATGCCTTCAAAGGGCTTTAGCAACCAGATGGCATTTTCAGCAGATCATAACGATATTAAGGCAGGTCAGATTTGAAGCTTAAAAGGAAATGTTGGAATAAAAATCATACTTTTTTAAACGTTCTTGCCTGTGCTTCTAATAGCACCTTAGAATATTGAAAGAGAACATACTTTAAAAAGCAAATACACATTTCACTATGTGCGCTACTTAGGTTCGGTTCTATGAGGAGCTGAATTCAACAGCAACTAAGAGTTCTTAAATCTCACAAGATCTTGCTAATGGTGTTCCCCATTGCACCAGCTGAAATATAGACATAATCTTGTTCTTTATTTCATTATTAAAAATGTGGTAATTAAGGGTGCCCCTTCAGATTCTTAATGGCTTAAGTGGGAGTTGAATTTGATTTTATTTCTTTCAAATTTGTTTCTCAAACCATCATACACATGAGATACAAAAATTGCAAGAAAACATTTGCAATCAACAGTCTTTGACTTTTATCCATTGGCATCATTTGTAAATGGTTAATAGTCAGATGCTGGTAGTGACTTTCGTAAGTTAACTACTTCCCTCATCTTTTCCCCTTCCTTTCTCATTGGTGATCAGAATTTACCAAGCTGGAAGACTTTAGTTTAACTTTACCATCCTAATAGTAATACCAATCTTTTGATGTAGTGATTTTCTTTTAATTTTGGTGGCCTAACCCTAAGTTCTTTAAAGTAATGACAAAACTTTGATGCAAACAATTTTGGGAATTAAGTCTTAAATATATTTCTGCATTTTTTTAAATATGGCAACATTTGCTAATCCATCAAACCCAGAAAGTAAACTCACTAGTGAGTGTGCTTACCTGGGACTGAGATTTGAGGCGTGGTTACACGTACATGGTATGTCTAGACAGTGCTTGATTACAGCTTTTAGGTGTTAAGAATGGATAATAATAATAATAATAATGGTGGTAAATAATTTATAATAGGTAATAATTTATAGAAATCAGAATCTGAATGCAGACCAAAGCTAAAGATCTTGAGTAGTGATTTCTAGTTTTACAATTCTGCCAGTACTTGTAATCTAAGGTTTTAACAGCAATGTTTTGTAAGGACACACATTTTGTTTTAAGTGTGATTTTTAGCTTGCTGATATCCCTTTAAAAGGCTTCTGTCCTCCCAAGTCTGTGTATTGCTGTTTGCTGTCAACATATGAATGGTTTCCCAAAATGCCTCTAATGTGTAAATGTTCTTGTTTGGGGAAAAAAAATTCATAATCCCATTTTGATAACTCAGTGATGGATTATGAACTTTGTTGTCTTTTTTTTTTTAAACTGTCTTACAAAACAATGGCTCACCCCACCCCCTCCATAGAATTGGGACTTAATGGCAAATATTGCTGTGACTTTATGACAGAAATTCTGGTTATCAAGCTGTCGTTTGATGCGATGAGGGATGCTGCAGGAGAAGCATAAAGTCTGGTGGGAAGTATCATCTCTTCCCAGATAAATTTGCCAGGCCTCTCTGAAGTTTTTGCTCTAGCTGTTTACAAATCAAACACCAACCTGAGTTCATATTTTTCTCATGGTGGTGTGTGCTCTGAAGCCTCCAAGTGAATGCTGAGCAGTTTAACCTTCCAGGCCAGAGGAGGAGAGTGGATGCCCAAGTGGCATCACTCTGCCTTTCCCCCTCTTTCTGCAATGGGTGGCTGCAGCCGGGGTGTGCGTTAGCCAGAGTCAGGGGAAAAGAGGAAGGAAAGAGGTTCTGACTGGTGTGTGCAGTAACCTGTGTGTATCGCCTACCACTCCGTATGTATCACACACCTGTTTTGAGTTTCATCTCTCTGCTGGGTTTTCATATGGGCACTTGGAGCTGAAAGAGGTGGTCCCATTCTTGGCACATCTCAATTTGTCTGTGGCTTGAGTGGTTCTTCTTCCCCTTCCTCACCTCCCTACAGCATCGTGCTTCTCTCACTGCAGGGCAATCAGAACAATCCCAGAGAGATGGCATTTCTCTCTTCTTTTTTCTTGGTTACTTTCTTTCTTTTTTGTTGGTTTTTTTTTTACTTTTCCTTTGTTTTACTTTTCTTTCTGTTGTTTTCCTTTGCTGACACGTGGTTGGTTAATATGATGAAGCCTGTTATGACACTGTTGTTCTTGCTGCTGCCGCTGCTGCTGTTGTTGATTATGCTGTGTTCCCAGCTAACTGCATGTCTTTTTTTTGTTTTTTGTTTGTTTGTTCGTTTTTGTTTCTTTGCAAAATCCCTCCCTCCCACTACCCCTTCACCTCCATCTCTTGTGTCTCCTTGTGACATGGTGCATCTTTGTGACTCGGATGGATTTTGTTCTGACTTTCCTTTCTCTGCTCGCCCGCTCTATGCGTATTTCACTGTTTTTGATGTGCATGGACACTCTGCGTCTGTCTCGTAGCCTATCAGAAAGTTCTTCATCCCCCCTCAGACCTCCGACCTCCCTTTCTCTCCCCGACCCCAAGTCTCCTTGGACCCTGATGCTTGTAGGAACGCCTCCAGGCCTGGACATGTACTCCAACCAAAGCCAGCACTTCAGCCCAACCCAAAGACGCAGACTTTGCCATCCAAGAGCAAATTGGCCGAAAAACCACTCCAGTCTACTAAATCCAACCCACTCCCTACCAGCAATGCCAGCGCCCCCTCTTCCCAGAACACCCCTGTGCAGAATGCCCAGGGCCGCTCACCTGCTGCCGGCTTTAACCCACAGCTGGCTGTTCCTAAAGTACAGACCAACCCTATGTCTCCTGTTAGATTGCTCCCTTCTAGTACTGACCCAAGCACCAAATCTATCCCCATCATACAGGTCACCCCTCACCCCTCTCCAAGGGGAAGTCCCCTCCCTACCCCCAAGGGGACACCTGTCCATACGCCAAAGGAGAGCCCAGCAGGCACACCCAACCCAACACCACCATCCAGCCCCAGCATTGGAGGAATGCCATGGAGGACACGGCTCAACTCAATCAAGAATAGTTTCCTGGGGTCTCCTCGCTTCCATCGCCGGAAATTGCAAGGTGAGTACTCACCCAAACATGCAGGTTGATTCTGATCTGGGCAGACATTCAGCAGTAAGTTCATACCTCTCTCTGGCTCTGCAGATTTCATGTAATGAGGACTGATATCGGTACTGCAAATGAGAGTGATAGCGTTAGCCAGCCCTCACTTAAGGCACGTGTGAGCAGGCTCTCAGGTGCCAGTGCACCTGGTCAAACAGCACCTCCTGAGCCCTCTTCAGACCCAAGCCATACAGCTCTTACTATGCTTGTTGTGGCTCTTAGAACACAAGAAAATTTTATCTTCAGCTTCTCCACTTGTTTTGTCAGAGAACCTGGAGCTCTGCCTTTTCCCCTATGCCTGTACTCTGCTGCCTCTCCATAGCCACAGGCTGAGCCTGCTGAAAAAAAGATAGCCAATGGCAATAGGCTGAAATTGTCCTTCTGAAGCACAGCTTGTTTATCTTGGTTAATGCTTTTTATACCTCCTGTGGTAATTGGTGTGAAAATCTCCTTAATACGATCAGTGGTTTCATATCTGCTGGCCTGTTTCAGTTTTCAGAGTCTCTAGAGTGTTGAGATGTGCAAAATTTTCTTCTTCAAACTCCAAGTGGCTTTTTACATTCAGGCAAATGGCACCCAGAGTCACAGGCATTATCCTCAGATGTCATCAGCAACTATCCCAACACCCTGTGGGTTTACAGGGTACTGGGATGTGATCCCATGGGAAAGGAGGATTACAGCCATGGAAGAGTTAGACTTTGAGCTGTCATGGTCAGGGGCATTGTCTCTGATGTGGTCAGAGAAATGCCGAGAATTGCAGCAGTGACTGAGCTGCATCCAACTGGGCTTTAAAGCAATCAAACTGGCACGGTGCTTGGGTCCAAACCAGAAACCATTGAAACCAGTGCGAGATTACATAATGATTTAAGGACAGGTAGGGTGAGCCTTGAAATGCAGCACTTGATTAGATACAGTGATCTAGAGACATACGACCAACGTTTAAATGTCAGAAATAGTCTGCAGAGGCAGTGGGCAAATGCAAGAGGGTGTAATGCCAGAATTGTTTCATTGGTATACAAGCAGAAAATGGAAGGTGTACTGAATCATCAATTTCTTTTCTCCCTCCCTCTCTTTGGCTGTGCGTGCATGGGCAGTACCTACACCAGAGGAGATGTCTAATTTAACCCCGGAATCATCCCCAGAGTAAGTAATTTGCTAGTATGCTACTTTTTTTTCCACCACATACAAATGTCATTTTCTTGCCGCCTGAATGTCATAGGTTGACATATTCCTGTTCTGCATCAGTATCTGACTGTAACTTGTTATCCTGTGAGTGGGACAGAGATATGAAATGGTTCTTCTGCTAAGGACCTTGGATAAAATGTATACCTCGGTAATGGCAGTGGGGTCAGCAGGGGATGAAACAGTCTCCCAGTAACCACCTCATTTTAGAATCATAGAATAGTTTGGGTTGGAAGGGACCTTTAAAGATCATCTGGTCAAACCCCCCTACAATGAGCAAGGACATCTTCAAATAGAGCAGGTTGCTCAGAGCCCCGTCCAGCCTGACCTTGAATGTTTCCAGGGATGAGGCATCTACCACCTCTCTGGGTAACCTCTTCCAGTGTTTCACCACCCTCAGCATAATAAAAAGATTTCCTTATATCTAGTCTAAATCTGCCCTCTTTTAGTTTATAACCATTACCCCTTGTCCTATTGCAACAGTCTCTGCTAAAAAGTTTGTCCCCATCTTTCTTATAGGCCCCCTTTAAGTATTGAAAGGCCACAATAAGGTCTCCCTGGACCCTTCTCTTCTCCAGGCTGAACATCCCTAACTCTCTCAGCCTGTCCTCTTAGGAGAGGTGTTCTATCCCTCTGATGGTTTTTGTGGCCCTCCTCTGGACCCACTCCAACAGGTCCATGTCTTTCCTATGTTGGGGGCTCCAGTGCTAGACACAGTACTCCAGGTGGGGTCTCACCAGAGTAGAGTAGAGGGGCAGAATCACCTCCCTCGACCTGCTGGCCACACTTCTTCTGGTGCAGCCCAGGATACGGTTGGCTTTCTGGGCTGCGAGTGCACATTGCCATGTCATGTCCAGCTTTTCATCAATCAGTACCCACACGTCCTTCTTGGTAGGGCTGTTCTCAATCCCTTCATCTCCCAGCCTGTCTTGATACCGTGGGTTGCCCTGACCCACATGCAGGACCTTGCACTTGGCCTTGTTTAACCTCATGAGGTTCATATGGGCCTACTTCTTGGTTTTCTCATGGCTTGCTAAATTTACTAGGTTTCTAACATGTTCATTCTCTTTCCTTTCATTTGGTTGTCAAGCAGATCGCTCTTGGGGAGTGGAGGGGATAATCAATGGCTTATAGTGGCACTAACTATGCACTAAAATGTCTTCCTCTTAGTACAGGAGAATTTGCATCCTCAGGATAACATGCAGAAGCCTCTGCTAAGATAATTCAGAGGAAACTTTGGCTGTGATAGTAAATGCAGTGTTAATTTTGGGCAGCAGCTCATGGGACGTGCAGAAGCTGTTTCATATTCACCAGACTCGTTCCTAAAAGTCAGTGTACATTTCAACCATTTCACTGCATGAATGCGCGTCACTGCATAGCAGGTTTGGAAGTCCCTGCCAGAGTGCTGCTCCAAACGCTTCCTAATATATGCAACAAATGCCAAATTATTCCTTTTTATTTTCACAGCTTGTGTTTGTGCACCCAATGCCCATAGACTTACCCTGCCAACTAAGGCAATTTGGTATTTTGTCAAGATACTCGTGTGAAATATTCATGAGTCGTAGATGGAAATTTTGGGCCCAAAGTTTTGTAATTGCTGACAATGGTATTACCTTAACAACTTTCCCCATACCTGGCATTTATCTGGTATAAGATGGGCACTCTATATCTAATGCTGCAGAATGGAGAGGGATAAAGACTTTAGGAGAGGGAGAAGTGGGGAATAGTAAAGGTTAGTAAAAGAAATACAGGAAGAAAAATGAAACAAATTCTGTTTTCAACCCTTTGGAGCGTTTACAAATAGAGAGGCATGAGAGAATTTCATAAAATGAACGCATCCTTATCAAAGAAATATATGACACTCTCATCTTAAATGTTTTTAAGGCTGTTAAAGCAGAAAACCTTCAGAATTAAATCTCTTCTCTCATGCATGTATATTGGTGGAAGTTTTTCTGTTAATTTTTTGCCTTCTCTGCTTCCCACTCACTCTTTGAAAGCTGGTATAGAGAAGTAGTGCCTGTCATTTGAGGCAGTTTGGATGCAAGTCAAAGCCTAAGGCCCTTTTTTCTGTTTCTGTATAATTGCCAAATTAATGAGTTCAATTGGGCTGCACCCTGCAGTAAACATAATAAAAGTCATAAAAAATAATGAACTGGATTATATGTTAACGATAGATGTCTTGTTGCTCAGTGCCCACTTCCACATGTCTTATTTTTTCCTAGTGTTTTCTTCCTTTCTGTAAGAAATAAGATATCCTTATCAAGAGTTTCATTGACCTCATGGGTTGAATGATAAAAATACATGTCCTTGCTCTGGTACAGCATTCTTTAATGACTGCCATTTATTTAACAAGTCTGATGATTAGGTAATACACTTTGACGTGTCTGGGTAATGCTATTCTTTCTCATATGAAAAAGTCCTAGAAAATGTGTTAGGGATGACATTTAAAGCGACATAGCTCCAGCTGCTTTAAACCTGCAAATCTCCATTTGCTTGAGTAGAAATGCTGTTATTTATGCCAAGCAGGTAAACCTCTGGAGGTTACAGATCCATGCGCTGAGGGACAGATAGGGAAGATGGTGAGGCTTGCCAGAAGGCGATGCAGTCAGACACTCCAAAAGTAGGAAAAGGAACAACATTATAGCAGTGAGAAATTCAGCGTGAAGTAATAAAGCACTAGCCTCCATTTTCATGCTAATCTATTTGCTTTTTCATCAACCGGACACCTGATTAGATTCCCTAGAGTAATCTACGTACCCAGCCTCCCACACGTGTCTCCTGTCTCCCTCCGCCTTAGGAGGCTTGCCACGTCAGGAGAAGATTGTTAATTTTAAGTACATTTTTTACTGATTACAGCCTGATCTTGTGAGATGCTATAGCATCTCATGCAGGGTGCTAAGGATCCTTGTTTCCTACACATTTTAACCCAAGTTAGTAGTGCTTGACACTCTCTAAGAGGAGGGAAACCTTTACTGTGTCATGTTACTCCAAAGCTGCCCCCTCTTCTTCAGTCGGCCTATTCCCTGGGTGAATGAGCACAGCTAGTTCTGCCAATTTCGGGGAGAAAAGCATGCGTGCTATGTCTTGATTCTGTTCATTCCAGAAACAGGAGAGGCCACTGGCATCTATTCCATCTTATGCGACACCAGCAAAATTATTTAGTGAATTCCGGTGATTTACAAGCTGGAGCGTAGCCCAGGCTGTCAGTGAATCTTCCAGAGTCAGTATTACTGGTGATAACCTTGCCGAAGAAAAGAGCCCAGCTGGACTCTGGAGACTCCAGACCAAATTTCCAAGCTGAACAGCAGAAAAACTCCCTATGTTCTGAGGCCCTTTTAACCTGTGCTTGTTAAGAGACCTATAAAGGAAGGGCCAAAGAAACTTTAATGAAAATACAAAAATGAAAAGCCATATTTTAACATGGCAGACCTGCAATTAAATATGCGCGCTTTTTCCCGGCACAGCTTCCATGCGTGACATACACTGAGCCCCTGGAGTCCGTATAGCCAACCCCAGTTCAGATTATGATACATACAAGCCTAAGACAACCAGACGTTTTAGATGGATAACCAGGTGCTAATTTACTAATGAGCATAGACCCTTTGCATGCAGGGAGCTATTGCCCCAGCTCTCCAGGGGCTTGCGGAGTTGTTATGGTGTGTGCGAGACACATGAGCTAATTAGTATGTAATTTCCTTTCACACTCTAACCCTGGTTCCTTAACGATCCATTTAAATGAGAGGCCCTTTCTCTTTACTGCTCCCTATGCTAATCTCTGGCTCACTGGCTTAGTTACAGCTGCCTATGAATATTTTAGGGAGTGACGGTTTTCCAGCCCACTTTAATTGAATGGGGGGCACTGGTTTACCAAATAGCAAGTGAATCTTTCTGTACTCTTATTTTTGGTTGCCGGCAGTAAGTAGAAGCAAAGGATTATTTGCACAGCTGAGCTGTCATCCAGTTGTGGTCTTTCTGCTGTGTGCATTAAATGGGAGGCTTTTTCCTCATCCCGAAGGTCTAGACTTCAAGTTAGTTTCCTAGTTTGCTTCTCTCTCTCCTAGTCTCTGCCTTTCCTCATTCTGCTTTAGTCTGGGTCTTTGCCATGGAAAGTGAATCTACTAATAACTCTCTCCAGCTGTTTATTGCTTTACTGGAAAGCTGGTGTATAGTCATCCTTTTTGCAGATGGCTCTCCTTGTCAGAGAGGTTGTCTTCTTCCACTGAGTGGTGAATGTCCTCCAAAACAAGTGAAAGCCTATTGTTTGCCATACGGTAAACTGGACTTGTCATGGCATTATAAAGTATCCTGTGGAGGAAAAAAACTGCAGTCTTTTGGTGGCAGGTCTTTTCATTTCTGATATTTTCATGCTAAATTCTTCCCTACTGGAATATGGCTGATTTCAGTGGAATTTTCCCGGGGTTTAGGTTGGCCCAGCAATTTTTCAGCTGTACCTGATGGCTGACAGCATCTTCTCTCCCCTCACAACCACACGTCAGAGGTGCTGCCGTCAAGTTCTGGGTAGTGCCCCCCAATAACATTCATGTCTCCGCATTTTTCCTTTAGCCTGTTTAACTTTGTCAACAAAGTGCATTGAGATGGTGAAACAATAAGCAAAATCAAACAGTTGTTGATACCATCAGTAGGAAAAAATGGCAGTTTCATTTTATGATGAAACCACCATCTGATGTGGAAAGGAACTGTGAAGTTGGACTGCTGTCAGTGGAAAGTCTGAACTGTGTTTTGCATAGTGTTGATGTCTTCTCTCTTAGTACTGAAAATTCATTCCTTTGTAGGATGGCCAGAGTTCACTCATTATATAGACACCCTGAATGGCACTAATGAATGGGACAGTTTTTGTCCTGGACCTCTGCATAGGAGTGGATTACAGTCATTGACAGATTGGAGGTCCAGTGAAACCTACATCTTGCTTTCCAAAAGCAAGATCCTGGGATTGTAGTGTCAGCCCAACAGGACACCTTCAGAAAAGGAACTTTCCAAGTCCCAGAATACCAAAGAGGTTGAAACTGGGTGGGAAGGAACTTAAATCCCTGTGTTAGCAGCATCCTCATATTCTCACAAGACATTGAGAGATCCCTGGAGACAAACCAGAAATGTGTCACCTGGCTTATATGCACCTCATATGTGCAGTATTCATTGGTATATTGGCTCAGTCAAAAGAGTTACCATTGCTACTGATTTTTCATTGCTGGTCACCAATGCTGCCAGACTAACACAGTGTGTGGTCCGTCACTTTAACAGTTTTCACTAAGTGAAATATTGTTCCAGATGTCCTCTGACACTGTTTTCCACTTACTATTAGTAACAGTATCACATCTGGAGTGTTATCAAAACTTCCTTGTGTGTTGTTTATTATTTTTTCTAGCTGGGGGTATGTAAGAAATAGTGCTCAATATTCTAAACCGTCTCTTTCTTTTCATCACATCAGGCTTGCCAAAAAATCCTGGTTTGGTAACTTCATCAACCTGGAGAAAGAAGAACAGATTTTTGTGGTCATTAAAGACAAACCACTAAGCTCCATTAAGGCTGATATTGTCCACGCTTTCCTGTCGGTAAGTCACCCCACCCTCTTGGAGACATTACTCACTGGTCAGTTCCAGGACTGCTTGTGCCATGTGTTACTGGGAAGGGTCTCTGCTCCTTCAAATGCATCCTCTGTGAATTTAATTTACATGTCCAGTTGATTCAGGCCTCCACTGGACTGTGTCTGAATTTCTAACTGAAGATAATACTCTCTAAGTTGAGGAAAGATTTCAGCCTCCTTGGCAGGGTCTCCAGGTTGGAATATCACTGCAGTTAGAGCACACTGCTGGTGCGGTATCAAGACAGGGATTTGCTGCTTTTTCAAACCTTACAGTCACCGTCTGGGCATCAGACTGGGTCTTCCTCCACCACTTTTGTCAGACAAAAGTCCTGTCTCACATCTGCATTTGTTACTTTAAATCTCCTTTTCAATGCCTTATGGCAGAAGGAAGGGTAATTTCGTCTGGTGACCAGAGTATCAGTTGTTGTAGATGCGGTTTATTTACAGTCTAGGAAAGCAGAGGGAAATTGTCTTTTTTTCCTATAGGAAGTCCTTATTCTCAATATCTAGAAGTACCAATGAAGAAAGAGTCAGCACAGTAAAGTTAATTTGAGAGATTTTTCAATTCAAGGTAGTTGACAACATAATTAGACTTTTTTTCAATAGAATTAAGAGAAGGAGACTTGATTTCTTATATAATTTATTGAATTGATATTGTTTTCCACAAAATACCACACTCCTTTTTATCCTTTATGATGCTGCAATGAATTTATTCCAAAAAAACCAGCCTTTTAACTGTACTTAAGGAGCACGTGCAGTACAGTAGCATGCATCAGACACTGGTATCCATCTCAGATTGGTTTGAAGCAGCCATGTTAGTGTATGAGTTTCATGCATTTAGCAGTGCTTGTGGGTTTATATTGTGGCATGTTGTGCACTGCTGTCTATACCGATGATCCTGTGCATACCCCACATGTGGGGGTTGAGGTGTGATGTAGTGATTTGTGTGCAAACCCTATGAATTGTCTCTTACAGTCGACTTCAAACTTAAATGCATTGTCACAGCCTGCTAAGTAAGTCCTTAAGTCAGCTTCGCAAAGAAATCTTCATTTTTCCTCCTAAATTAGAGGCCAGATTTCCAAGTGATTAGGGTTGTTCTTTTTAAATCTGGTCCTTTTTGAAGCAATAAATAGAATGTGAGTATGTTAAATTTTGGCAGGAACTGCAAATGGTAACTGCTTGAAAATTAGGCAGTTAGGAAATTCTATCACGGGTCTGAAGATACAGATATTGGGTGATACCAGAAAGCTTCTCAAAGTTCTTTCACATATTGATAGGAGTTGTAGTTTGGGTAAGTTATTTGCAGGCATGCTTTCCCTGTGGATACCCTAGGCACTTGTCTAAGTGTCTGCTCCGTGTCCTGATGTCTGTTTGATATCATAGAACCACCAAATGATTGAGGTTGGAAAGGACTTCGGGACGTCTCCTGCTCAAAACAGGATCAGGTTACTCAGGTGGTTTTTTTGTATCCAGTCTTATATCCCACTGTCTTTTCTGCCCCCTCCCTTAATATCAGCTTCCACTCAGCAAAAGGCATTTCTCAAAACTGTTAGACGAGTAGGAAAAGAAAGACTGCGTGTATGAAGTTGTGCAATGTGTGTAAATTTATAAGCATGCTGGGTATTCCACCAATATTCAACCTTTAAATTTAGGTCAGTCCTATAAGGAGCAGTGCATTCTTCTGCGGTGCTGAGCAACCTACACTCTTACTGATTTCACAAGAACACTCTGTACATTACAAAATCAAGTCCGGAAGCAAACCCAGCCAATCTTATCCACTCTGGAAATGTGAACTGTTCTAAATCAAATTTTGCAATTTTGTTCCCTTTGTGCTCTGGTTCTACTATCTCCTTCTACCGACCTGTTTCAGATTCCAAGCCTCAGTCACAGTGTCATCTCACAGACAAGTTTCCGTGCAGAATATAAGTCCACAGGAGGTCCTGCTGTCTTCCAGAAGCCAGTGAAGTTTCAGGTGGACATAACATACACAGAAGGGGGAGAGGCACAGAAGGAGAACGGGATCTATTCTGTCACTTTCACACTCTTATCAGGTAACCATGGCAAAGCTGTAAAATGGGTGCAAGCTGGCTCTGTCCTTGCTGATACAGAGGCCTGCAAAGAGAGCTCTGTCAGGGGAAAGAATATAACTGTCTTGACCTCAGGGGAAAATTCAGACAGGGGCAAGGAGGACTTCAGGAACAAAAATGGTGTTGGTAGTGATGGAAATGCTGGGAGGGAAAGAGATTCCCAAAGAGGTGAAGTTGCCACCGCCATGATTAGTGCTAAAATGGCTTCTCTGTGCATCAGATTTGAAGTATCTCCCTGCACTGTCTCCTTGTTTCACTCAAAGGTCTAAGTGTCTCAACTGTCTCCTCCTTCTGACAGAAATATGCAATGACCCTTTTCTTCTGGGTGGCCACGTGCCCCTCACAGGGATTAAAACAAACAAACAAACAAACAAACAAACAAACAAACAAACAAACAAACAAACAAACAGTTTGGGGACAAGACTGCAGGGAAGATGCTTGTGATCCTTTCCCTCCAGCCTGGGTTGTATGAGGATTCAGCTCCCGCTCCTCTCACAGCCATTTGTGCCTCTTCTCTCCTCACAGGTCCAAGCCGTCGTTTTAAGAGGGTAGTAGAAACCATTCAGGCACAGTTGTTAAGCACACATGACCAGCCTTCAGTGCAGCAGTTATCAGGTAAGTAGTTTCTACTGTTGAGCACCTTGCTTCAGCAGGGACAGGAAGGTGAAGTGCCTCTCAGTACCAGGAGGCTGAGGGAGGCCATCCCTCTGATTGCAGCAAGAAACGAGCTCCATTCAGACAAGAGCAGTAACTCCCCAAACCCACCCTACTCCTCCCTCTCTCATTCCCACTCCAGTGCTCCCAGCGCATTCCCCAGTTGAACAGCTTCTGCCCTCCTCCCTCCCAAAGAGCCATTTGCCCACTTCTCCATCAAAAGCTGCATCATCAATAGATCTTCCAGATTTTCTCCGACTCCAAAATCTCCCAGAACAGGGGTATGCTCTAGAAGATACCTGATTTTCAAACCCTTCAGGCATGCTTTAGAAACATCCAACTTCAGAACAAAGTTGAGAGCTACTTTTAACTTAGTCATTAATTAACAGCAGCATTTTCAGATGGTCAGAAGGTGGCTAATAGTTTCCAGTAGTGTGGTCAAATTCTTGGCCCAATACTGTGGCAGCACAAATCATATACTAAGGTTCTGCAGAAGCTATATTTTATCTATTTTTAAAGTAAATTCAAATTCCTCATGGTGGTAAAGAAAGCCTTATGCGTGTGACCCTGTGCAGTGACATCAATCTGAATCTGCAGGCAGCCTGAACTGATAATACAGAAACTGGCCTTATCCCACCATTATGTAGCAAATGTTCACTCTGAACGCTAGTGGTGACACACACCCCGAAAAAAAAAAAATATCAATCTTAACTCTTCTATCCTTTAAAAGGACAGAACAAAGAAAGAAGGTGAAAATTGAAAACTTAAGCTTAGTTATTGGGAGTGCTTCAAGGAAGGAAAAATGGGGAGAACCAGAAAGAATGTACAGATACAGGGAAGAAATAGGAGCAAGGCAGAAAGCAGAGGCTGCGGGAAGAAGACAAAGAGGCAGGAGGAGTGGGAAGAATTTTCCCATTGTATGATGATGAAAAGGTAGTAACTACGTATTATACATAAGAGCCAAATTCTATGCTTGACCTTTGTGTGAACTAGCCAAGACAAAAGTGGAGGAATGAATTCGGCATTTCATCCTGCAGTTAAATCCCAGCTATCCTTGGCTCATTGCACATATGGGTTACATCCTTCTGGTCTAACAGTGTGGCTTTAACAGCTGAAGATAAAATACCTCCATCTAGAAGAGTGTATGCTCACTACATGATAGAGAAGTATGCTCAATTCAGGAAATACTATTTTCCACTTTGCTTTTGCCCTCCAGCACTGCCTGACCTTCTGCACACTAGATTGCAAGGGCACACAGCACATGGGTTATTCTGTTAGGAAACAGGAAAGGTGAGGATACTAGAACCGGGGTTGATTCAGGTTTTTGCTGTCTGGACTTTTGAAATTAAATCAAACTCAAGGAAGCAGCCAGAATTTTCTGCCAGCCCTTCCTCTGGGGAAATGCTGTGAGTGAGGGAAGTTAGATAGAAAAGCATCCTTTGAGTCTAGTTCATATTACGCCTGCTGCACAATGTTCAAGTATTCTTCATTTCTTAGGGAAAGAAGTGTACGCTTACTTTCTGGCAAGGAAAAAAAATGTTAAAAAAGTAAATAACGTGGTGGTCTCTCTTCTTCTCCCTAGTATATGCTAGCTACTGAGGCTCTCTAGAAAGACTTGGACCCTGTTGCAGACTTGCATGTAAAGCAGGATATCTCCCTAAGAAAGTCATATTATAGCAGGAATAAAAGCCATTCATCTGACTGAGGCTCAGGGAGACATTTAGGGCAAACTGTGCTGTGAGAAATGTGTCTGACTTACCATTTTGCTCTGGTTCTGGAATGGAGAAATCATATCACAGACACAGAATCTCTTTCTACTGCCTCAAGCTACATGAGAACATGTTGTTCTAGCAGGGAAAACTCAGCCTGATCTTTAAAGCCAGAGTGGAACAGATAACTCTGTATGGAGCAAAACCAAAATGAATGGTCTCTTGAAACTTAAAAATGAGAATTCCTTCGCCAGGGAGTTATCCAGGCAACAGCTCATGAGTGCCAGGCTACCCTGTACCATATCACCTGACCTGATCAGGAATATGCAAGTCTCTTGAAAAAGAGAGAAATAATTCAACCTGAAAAATTTAAGTTGGAGCACAGTACAAGAAAAAGAGAAAAGGAAAGGGGGAAAAAAAAGATTTTTACCAAGAAAAGGCAACCTGTGCCTTAAAACAGGGAGGCCCTGTGGTTCACATCCCCAGCCAATGAGAGTAAGGGGAAATAAAGAGATAAAGGGACAGCAAGAGTTCACATTCAGCACCTTGCTTAGCTGGGTGGCTGTGGTTGGGAAGATGTGTGCAAGAGCTTCCTAGGAATTGCCATGGAATTAATGACTCAGCATTTCTTACTAGAAACAAGGCAAATTCTTCTGTGTTTCTCTTCTTCTCCCATACTCCCAGCCTGAACACCTCACAGGAATTGTGGTAGTTGGACTCCTATTCAGGCTCATGGTTTGAGGATACTCTGTAGGCAGTCCACTGCTACTACAGAACGAGCTCACAGTTCACTTTGAATCTCCTCCTCCGTGGCTCTGAGGATACTGCTGGGTCTGACCAGCAATACCGTCCCAGCACTGGAGATTTTCCTAGCTCACTGTGCGCAGACATATCCTCTGTGTGGTTGTATCCCCTGCCTTTTAGTTCAGATGCCATTACAGGTGGGATGATGAAAACCATCTGTGAAAGGTGCACGCGTGTAACATGAGACCTGCAGAAGGGAAAGATTCAATGAACACAGTATAAAGCAGAACAGCAAGACCTAATAAGCGTATGGCACTGATAGTCATTCTCTCTCCTGCCCCTCTTTGATGTGTTATGCAGCATGCCAGCCCACTACGCCGGCTTGCCTGGGTTTCAGAACACACTTTCCTCTTTCTCCTTTCCTCCAGCTCACAACAGTGTTTGTAGATGTCGTGTTGCCCATGCATCTCTGTGTGTGTGTGTGTATGAGCCTGATATGTACCTGATCTAGGCAGATGTGTTTCTGTGTCACACTTGAGCACCTTATAATTTCCCTTCCCCCTGGATATCCCTCCGTTCACTTCCATTTTTCCTTCCTAAGACTGCTGTGCTTGTTTCTTCTGACATACTCTGAAGCAGGAAAATAGCTTCCCTCCTTTACCTGAATAAGCATGTAAATAAATGAAATCTATCCCAAAAGCTAATGTAATACTTCTAAAATCCACTGTCCGGTTGGCCAAATTTAGTGCAACATATCTGCCTTCTACCTTAATGTTTCAGGACATTAAATCCTCTGTGGTATAACTGCTGAGACAACACCAGGTCTACAGACTCACGACAGGCACAGAACAAGTAGCTAGGGGTTCATTTTTTCTCCGCTATGTTCATAGCGGAGTTCTATGTTCTCCGCTATGTTCATTTTTTCTCCGCTATGAAAGAACTAGAGGACATCATATGAAACTAGTGGAAGCCAGGTACCAAAAAAATATTGGAAGGTGTAATGTAAGACCCATGGAACTCCTCGCTGAAGCAGGTTCTGAATGTGAGGAGCTTGCAGATGCGCATCTTCCCCTGAGTACTTCTTACTCACAGGGAGGCTTGATGACTCCCTGGAAGAGAAATCTTCATGAGGATTGCTAAACAGAGAAATCGCAGCAGGCTCAGGAAATCTCTGACCTGAAAGCGGTGAGAGAGTGCGGTAGCGTTAGGAGGAAGTGTTCTGGATGCCTGGCCTGCTGTTACTCTCCTGCATATCTGTGTGTGGCTGCTGATGGAGGCAGAGCACTGGACGGTTTTGGCCATCTAGTTTTTGACAGTCCCTTTTGGATCGAGAGTGAGTATCACTGTCTATGAAAGCAGATTGCCTTGTCTCTCGTCCATGTATGGCTCCGTCCAGGAGCTTTATACTCAGAATCTCTACTTAGGTAATCCCTGGGCAGGACTGCCCTTTGGTGGGATGAAAGGATCTCTCTCCATGGAAGAAAATATCTCAGATTTGTGCCTTTGTTTCAACCCAATACTCTTTCCATTAAATCATAATCTGTTTTCCTCTAATGCCTTTGCACAAAAGAGTGATAGAAACAGCTGGTGGATAGGGACATGCAAAAGCCATCTGTGATCGTTCACAGGGTATCAATTTTTATTTCCCTAATATTTTCTTGCCTCTTTGGGCTTTGTTTTTAAGTGTGGGGTGCTGCATATTCTCATTTTTTCCCATTTTCCCATGTTCTGGGCAATCAGCAATACTGAAGTAGTCTAACTTCTTCGTAATAGGTTATCTGTTTCTTTATTTATTGGCTTCACATCGAATTTTAACCATTGGCGTCTCAAAGTTGAGAGCTTCTCAGTGTTACTGCTGGAATTGCCTTTCATCAGCATAAACAAGTGTTTAGAGACCAAAATAGGGCAGTGCAAATTCTTGCTCAGTGTGTGCAGCTTCTGTGTATGCACCCAAGCTCTCTTACTGTGCTGGTGTACACCTCAAAAAGCAAAACATGTTCACATGACTCAAAAAACTTTGCTAGAGTATTGATCTGTGAATTCTGGGTGTTCATCTTTCTGGCTGACAAGAGCTGTAGGCTGGCTAATTTGCTACAAAAAAATTAGTAATTTTATCGTCAAGACAGAAAAAGGAGCAAGGAGCAAATAAAGTGCTACGCAAGGCAAACTGCCAGCTGCAGACTCAAAACGGCTATGCAAATACCAGTTTGGAATTGGACTGCAAGTCAGTTTTATCCGGAGGTCCCAGGTTTATCTTGTTTCCTGCATTTTGTGTGATCCTTTATGTCTTACCACTCTTTTAGTGTCCGGGGCAATCTCTCCATCTTGCTGTCATGGTTCCCACCTACAAAAGGTGCCACGTAGCACCTGGTTGGACTGGCAGAGCACTGTTTTAGTATCTTTAGTATTATTTTTAGTATTATTACTGAACAGACCTCATTAAAATTAATTAAGTAATCCTGAAATAAAGCATGTAGAAAAAACTCCAAGCTCTGCAGAGTTTTGATAGGAGAACAGTGCATTTCAAATAAGCACCCAAACACTGGGGAATTCCAGTCTAAATTATAACTGCCTTGGAACGGAGGAAATGGTGGCTCCTTTGACATCATCTCCCTTAATGGAAACGTCTATTGGGGACTATGAGCATCTGGCAGGAGATGCTCGGTGCTTCCTGGGATCTAGCCCTGGATTTGGAGATCTCAGAGGAGCAGCTGTTTGGGTGAGATTGCCTGGGCTGGGACAAGTCTCAGCCTCAGAGATACCAGAAGCATCACAAACCAGGCAGCTTGATTGTGAAATTTATGTAGAATAAAAACACAGACATTAAAGAAAAAAGATGATCAGGAAAGAAAATTCAGCAGAACGTTAGCATTTTTAAATGGATTCAGAGTTTGTTTGGCCTTTTGAAGGAAGGTCTTATTTTAACCAAAGCATTTGCCATCTGTTGATGAACTGAACTGGGGGTCATTTATGAAAAAGCCTTGGTCAAATCCAAAGCATGAGTGACTGCCAGCAATCTCCATGAAATAGGGAATTGCCTTATCATCAGAAGGATTGAGATCTGACACTGCCACTATGCTTAAATTAAAAAATTAAACAGCACACATTAAAAATGCAGTTACACGACCCATCAACTCTTCTCAGACAGCTAAAGGCCTTTGGACCCTGGTTTTACTTACCTCGCATAACACCTGGATCCCACAGTCACTGGGTTATGGATTATTATCCATGAGCAGAAGCTGACTGCCAAAAAACTAAGGCTTTCTAATTAGAATGAAAATTCTACTTTAAAATGGTCAAATATTTTATCATATAGAGTATTTACTAAAGCAGATGTTACAATATGATGGAAATGAAAGAAGTATTAAGTATTTATAACAGAGAAGCTGAAGGCATTTTAACTCTGTTAACAGTCTTTCAAGAGATGCAGTATGAGCTACTGTTTCTGGTGTGCTCATGTTTGCTACGCCTTAGGAATGGAGGAAAAACAACCCGATCGTATCTTGGAAAGACCTTAAAAATAACGCAGTTCCTGGGACTGGCCATGGCAATATAGAGAATGCAAATTATAGTTGTGTTTGAAAGTTTTAAGAAAGACAAATTAGAGGTTTTATTAGTGTTCCTTTGATATTTTTCTATGGTCTTGTATTTCAAAAAAGGGTTTGTGTTTTTCCTTATCCATCAAAACCAATTCTATAACCTGCAAATTTAGTTTTTTAGGAACAAAACAGGGTACAGAGCCCAAGATGTTATGCTGTCAAAAAGCCTATGTTACAATCCTTTTTACGTGCTGTAGATCTGTCAGTTTGTATTCTAATCACACGATGTAGACCTGTACACAATTAGCTTTAAATGAAATACTAAAAAGAGCTATGCTGACTGCAAGTGACTTAGAAAAAATACAGTATTCTGCAATATTAACTTAAGGACACATGATTATTATTAATTTGTTAAAATTAACAAGAAAACAGAAATACCAATTTCAGGAGAATCTTTGTAAACCAGCCACGATATTTACCTTCTCTGACATTAACCAAATACTACCTTTTTTGTTTCCAGACTGCTAGTTTCTGTATGGCCAGTCGGTCTGGATACACATGAGGGGAAAACACCTCCAGGTGTTGGAGATGGGACTCAGAAACAATCTTTCAGTTGTATTTAAGATCTTCCTTGCTCTTAGTTATTTTTCAGAGCATAAGTTCTGCTAATGCTTGGGTGGATGCTCTGAGCTCTACCACTATAGATCTGTATTACACTGCATTACAACAAGGTGTAGTTGACTCAGAGGGGGCTGAACAGGAACCACTACATGGCATGAAACAACAAACTTCCCCAAGTTATTAAAGAAAAATAAGATACAAACTTGTGACTGTGATTTCTGGTCGTTGGCTCAATCAGCAGCTGTAGGCACTTCTTAAAACTGTTAGGCATCGTCAGGGAGAAATGTATTTTGGGAGCTTAATCTGCCTTCACTCAGTCAGATGAGCCAAAGAATTTCAAAGGCAGGTAAACTCCTGGACTCTCTGACACCTCTGATGCTTTGTTCCAGTTCTTGAATCCTCTCTTCTCCTTCATCTCCTTCCTTTTTCCCCTTTCTCTCATTCTTATGCCTTTCTGAGAGACCTTCCATGGGTATCATCTCCCATTGACCTCTGCCAGCCCGCCTCTAACCTTGGGGATGGAGAACATATAACTGCTGCTTTGATGCTTTGACCAGTATCACTGGACCAAGCACCTGCCCTCTCTACTTCATGCTTTCCCAGCTGATCTATGCAGCACAGGCCTGGCTGCATCAGAAACCGTAGATATCCGTGCTCTTCTAGCATGGGTTCATCTTACCCAAGCATATCCACCACCCCTCCCCTCTTTTTTGAAATTACTTTTCTTGGTATTTAAGGGGAGGAATGCCGAGAAATTATCCTTCCCTCTCTCTTTCGGACTTTTCAGCTGATAGGGAGTAGTTAGAGCTTCCTAGCAGTTAGGGATTTTCAGCATATGTGTGCGTGTTCCCAAGCAGCCTATTTCTTGAATACCTAAGCGGTAATCAAGAGGGCAGGCAAGAAGAGATCTGAGTGCTTTAACTGTTAGCCACTTGCTCAGCAGTGAGTGGGTGTCCAGCACTCATGGATGCAATGGTTTAGATCCCAAATGCAAGGGAATCCTGGCTGACAGCAGCAGATCTGGCTTGCCAGCAGGTTCCACTTGGAAGTGTCCAGCAGGGTTGGTCCTTTCTGCTTTAAAGCTGGCACGTAAAGCTCCTTCTGCTTATCGCACCCGAGTAAGAAGCACTCAGGGGCTGTGGCAATGGGAGCTATACACAAAGTGGACAGTAATGTCTTAAGGACAGATTCTGCCACCCTTTCTGAAGTAATTCTATTACCTGTGAATATTGACATGGATAGCAAGAGGAGTAAGAGACTGCACGTGAATGAGAGAGGCAGAGTTAGGTTGAGGACTTGGACATTACCCTTTGAGGTCTAAAAGATGGTTTTGAGCTGTGTAATTAGCCTTCTCATTCTATGTCCAATAACACAGGGCTCCATTTCCTCCATTTTCGCTGTACATAGATCAGCTGGCTGGGCATTTCCTGGCTGTTGCAGGCTAACTTGCAAAGCTGGCCAGGTGAAAGAATGTATTCAAGGATTTTAGTTGGCCAATGTGGTGGCAGAATATTTCCCACATCTCATAAATACCTGTAGCTATAGGTATGATAAAGAGGTGAGTGGAAGCAGCGGGACTGAATCGGCATCCACTCTCAGTCACAGGGCCAGGTTTGCACTGGCATGCAGTGGGTGGCAGAATTTGGCCTGGGTTGTGTAAAGACCGAGATGTGTATATGTTTCCTGCTTCAGGTAATAATGTGCTGAGTTACTACTTTATGCACAGAGGTATGGAAACCTTTTTTTATCTTTTTCCCTCCCTCCCTCCTCTTTCCGCTCTATGATCCAGACACCACTAACTGTATGGAGTTGATGACTGGCAGACTTTCCAAATGTGGTAAGAACTTCCTTCCCTTCTGCCTTTTCTCCTTCCCCAGCCCCTGCTGAGCAACATAATAACGCGCCGCCCTGTCCCTTCCACCTGTTCCCCCTCCCTATCCCTGCTCTCCCACGCTCTTTTCAAGGCTACCCACCCCATAACAGCCCACTATGTCTTTCACTTACCTGGTGGACACAAGCACATACCCCTTATTCTGTTCCTCCCCATCCATGCACAGATGCACAGGCTCCACCACAGCTTTCCCCTTCATAGCACAAGTGTGTGGTGTTGCACTTGAGATTTCCTCCCTCACTGTAACCCAGGCCAGTGATTTTCTTTTTCTTTCCTGGTTTTGGTTTTTTTTTTTTTTTTTTGTCCTCTTTTGTTTACTTGCTGCCTTTGATTCATGATTCTTCAGTCCTTTTTTGGCAGTGAAGCTGAATGCTGCACTGCTAGCTGCTGTCTCCCTTGGTTTCCTGCTATTTATTGAGACAGGATTGCTATGTTATTTAATTCCCTTTTGCATCCACTCCCTTCTTCCCCAGATATCCTTGGGGTAAGAACCTTTTAAATCTTCCGTAAGACACACTGCATATTATCTGTCAGATACTTAGCTAGTGTAAATTGTCATAGTTCCAGTCTGGTCTTGGGGAAGGATGTCGTGTCTCTAGCTGGCGGAGTAGTGAATGTACTGGAGATTCAGAATTTTACTAGGAATTAGAAGAAAAAAAAAAAAAAAGTTTCCTGCAAAATTTGCAACGCAACTTGCTTGGGGTTTCATGAATTTTGATTAACTTGTCCCTTGCCTTCCCTCCCCTCTATTCACACATGGACTGTATTCTTTCTTTCATTACCTGTGCCCCTACTGACTCCTCCAAACACAACAGTGGAAATACCCGAATACTATGAGAGGCATTTGTCTTATTACTTATATCTTGTACAGAAAGGTTCTGTACAAGAGGACTCTGTTCTCTTTAGATTTCCATTCTGGTATCTACGTTGAATTCAGATATCTCTGTGAAAGGGAACACAAGCTGTTGAGGAAGTGATCACTGACTGAGCTAGTACCCCTCTCCAGCTGGACCTGCGACTTCTGCGTCATCTCTTCATAAACTGAGGAAAGTTGTTCTGGAGTTGGGGAGTCTGTAACAACAAAGGAGTATTGCCATAGTGGAGATAATATTAGGTTTATGTGCAGAATTTGGCCCGTTTCCTGTATTTCAGATGATATCTTTCCCTTAAGTTGCAGCTTTGCTGGTGGGAGTTTTTCCTTTGCTCTGAAAAGAGCTCATTTGATTTCTTGTTTGAGTTTTCTGGGTTATACCATTTCTGATCTCCTTGTGGAGACTCATTTAAGTTGCAGGCAGACCTCCAGCTTCTTCTTGAACTCATCAGACAGCAAATCTCTCTTCTCCCTCAAGCCTTTGTTTCTTGCCTGGATCTGGCATTCGCATCATGCAAAAATATTGAAATGCTGAGTCTACTGATTGCTTGCAAGTTAACTGAGCTATACAGGTAACCAGCCAGTACTCTGCGTTCTCTAGACAGAAAGCATTACTGCTCACTCCCAGTTCAGGCAGGCCCTCCAGCTGTCACGGTGTCAGCATCAATCCAACAAGGGACAAAGAGGACAAGGTGGATGCCAGCAGAAAGACTGTTTTGTGGCAGCTACAGCACAGACAAAGCACATATATATTTATATATATCTCCAGAGAAGAGAAAGGATGGGTTACAGGGGTTTAATGGAGCTGCTTCCTTTAAATCATATTCCTGTTGGTGTGCTCACACACAACATAAGCAATGGTGACTGCACCAAGCTGAATTCCACCCTCCTATATGAGTGAAGAGCTATTTTGTGTGCAGGAGAGCTCACCCACAATTTAGACAGAGGAGCAAAAGGGAATGATTAACCTATTATTGGCAAACTATCCTCTATGTCTTTAAGGATAGGGAACTCTCTGTGTAAGAAAAACTATACTATGTGTTTTTGTGACCTCATCATTGTTCCATATTCTGAGACTGAGCACAGGGGGTCATTTTTGTCAAAGAGTTAACAATGGAGCAGGAAGAGCTAATCAGATGCTCTATGCCTGGTTCAGCCATGTGAAAGCTTTGGTGGGAATGAGGAATATCTTTTCACCCACTAGAAACTATTGAATGCTGTAATTATCAGCAAGGCAAATTTATTTAGTCCTTTAAATGTTATCTCATCTTCTGCTAGCAGTGGTCATCAATCTGAGAAGCGAATTTGCATATAGTCATTGGTATTGAAAAACAAGTTAATTTTGAACAGCAGAGGTATGTCACAGGAGGTGCCAATATCCAAATGATGAAACAGCTGCTCTATCAACCCTACCTGTGCACACTAGAAAACTGCTGCCAACTCATAATATTTCACAACAGAAGAAAATTATTTGGCTCGTAATAAAGTTGCAATGCACATTGGGATGGAATATTTTATTTTATGTTTCCACCCATTTCAGCAGGGGAATGGGCATTTCTATTGCCAGAAAGACTAAACTGGTTTCCATGAAGTCTTTAATTTCTGTTCATAAGACTAAATTTACTTGGTAAAAATTAAAACTTTACATTTAAAATGCAGCTGTAACCTGAAAACTGTCTATAGGAGTGATACCTTCCAACTTAGCTGATCTATTCCTTCTATGTTTATAGAGCCAAATCAGTTTAGTGACAAATAAGCTTTACCACTTTATGCGCTGCTCTTAAGCCTTATGAAAACAACACAGCTGTAAAAGAACAGGCTGGATTCTGTTTCTTTTGAGGCGGGATTGAGAGAACTGTTTACTACTGTATAATCTGGTATTTATTTCTATCTTACTGAAGAATAGATTGTGTAAATGAAAATAAGGTTCCAATAGATTCTATAGAGTCCTTACATTAAAAAAAAAAAAATCAAGATTATATACAAGCTGGAAAGCCCTCCAGCTTCAACCGCAAAGCTGGGAATTAGAAAGCAAGTATCATTGTAGATCGAGCACGTTGGATCTTAAGCCATTGATATACACCACACAGAAGCCCACAGTGCCATTTCAGTAGTCCTTGTTCAGGAAAGAGTCTGTCTTTAAAGGACTTTTAAGTCCTTTAAATAGTGAACTGAGGATTTCTTTGGGTGGTGGACTTAGTAGTAAAGCTGGTGTATAGCTTTTGATAAGCTCCCCTTCCCAACCATCCCCAGTTTTTTGGGGTCCTTAGTAAGTATATTTCGGCAAGGTGCTGGCTGCTGGCAGAAAGCTCTGAAAACCCTGCCTTATTCTTGACTTTACCTTCTGAGAAACACTTACCAGGGAGCCTGTAAACTTAGCAGCTGCCACACTGTAGCTGTTTGGCGCTGAATTTTATTTCCAAGTGAGGCAGATCTTTGTTTGTTGCTTTCCATCTCTCACGAGTCTCAGGAAAGTCTTCAGTTACATCAGTGGCACTTCCATGGAACTGGGAGAAGGAAAAGGTTAGTATGTATAACTGGTCCAGTCAAATCATGCTATTGTGTAAGGCACTGCACAAACATACGTCCCTGCAAAGTCTTAGACCATAAGCCTGTGACAACAGGCTGGCCAGAAGACCTCGTGTTTATTCTTAAGCATCCTGTGTTGCTGCTTACAATTTGAAACCTTGACTCCGGGCACCAGAGTTAAACAAAAAGCTTTAAGGATCCTTGCGTGTACCAGTGGCTATCACCAAAACGATCTGATCACAGCAGAAGCACAGCAAATCCACTTGCCTTTCATATCTTTCCAATGTATCTCACTCAAATCTCTTGCTTCCAGTGTTTAGGATTTGACATCTCTTCTTACTCAGAGCCATCTGACCTATCCCCCATGGCCAATCATCCCCTGTGCACACAGAGCAATTGCACTGCAGTAAAGGCTTCTCTTGCTCCCTGTGATCACAGTTTGATTCATACAGACACAAGCCCGTGTCAATAGCATCCCAAGCTACTTGAGAAATTAGGAGACGTTTTGTAGTTTAAAACTGGTTACATGACATTTGGGTTGCAATTGCAGCATGTAGCTTTGTGAATGCTAATTTAGAGACTGTCGGTGTTACTAGCAGCAGCAAATATCTGGATCTGGTGCTCTTGGAAGTGATCCTGATCCATATTGGCATTAATTAGAGTAATCCTGCTAATCACGAAGTACCTATTTGATGGAAGAGGAGGTTGGTGATTTGCATGCATAAAGCTGTAACTGATGGCACTGATGCTGAAACCTGCAGAAAAAAATGCATGCCGCCCTCACAGCTGAAAGGCTCTTCTCACCACTGTTACACTGTGAGGTAGTCAGAACAATATGGGTTTTTATTAGCATTTCTGAAAAATGTGCTGGCTACTGGTCTTTCTGAGCATGGCTGATTCTTCTGTCTAAATTGTGACCCACATGAGAGGTAAAAAGAAGAAAACCCACCTGAAAGATCACATATTCATTCATAATGGGTGGGTCACAATAAATATGATAAGGGAGATTTTCCCAAGATTTTAAGCCAGGTTTCCTAGTTATCCTACTAGTATCCTTTGCTGTCCAAATGGATAGCTGACTCCCCACACACTGTAGCCGTATCTCTTCATTCTATTGTTGTGTTGGGGAGACATTTCTTTTCTAATTCATGACTCATGTTTTTGCACTGTAGAAGAAGGTAGCAACAAAAATGGCAACTTGGCACTAAAGATGAATCCAGATGTATTGAACCATTTGGTACACATCAGATCCTGTTTTGACAGCTATGGCTAGATTTTTATGGTCCCATACAAGATCTTTTCTTGTTTCTCTGTAATAATATCTAATGCAGAAAACACAGGTATCTTTCTCTTAATTAAGGTCACGGTACTTTATTTATGGCAGGCAGTGCTTCAGGATATGCCATGTGAATATTTGCTTGGTTTACAAAGCTAAATTTGAGATGGCCTCCCCAGAATATTAAGTTGTATTTTGAAGGGATTGATTCAGAGGAACTGAGGAGGCAATGTTTCACCAGAATACACAGGTCATTTCGCTCCTTAGTAGCAGGTCAGAGAACTTAAAACCCGTAAGATCATACTTGAACATCCATCTGGCCGGAAAGGACAAAATCATATTATTAAGTGCCAGTACATTTCTGACATTTTTATAGACAAAAAATTGGAATGAAGCATCAGAAGTCTCTAAGAGAATGGGTAGAAGCAATACTATCATCTGCTGTGGCTCTGTGAGTGTAGGTCGTCAGCTTCCCCTCTCAGCACACACTTGTGCAGGCAGATCTTTGTAAAAGGACAGGGAGATACAAAGAATTCTTGGGCTGAATCCTTTACCAGCCAACTTGCCAGAACAGTATGATTCCACAACAGAATCTGGCATCTCTTCATCCCACCGCTATCCTTGCCTGCTCTTTCAGTGCCACCAGCTGTCCAAACGAATGTATGATTCCCTCCTCTCCGTCATCATGTCCCCTTTTTTGAATGTTATGTCGCCAGAGCTATTCATCAATAAGGGACACGTTTGTTTTCTGATTAATTATTCATGCCTTAGCGCTGCAGAAGGTAGCAGCAAGGAAATACGCCTGTCTGTTTGGGTCTTCGCTGCCTGTGTTCACCATTCTCTAACTCATTACCAAAGAGCTACCTGCCTCAGTTATACTGTCTGTGACAGGAGAGGCTGAACTGGATCTCAGCTTCTCTGTGTGTGCATGAGAGAGAGAAAGAAAATGTGCAAAATAGAGACAGAATGGCCATCTGGATGCATCTAGCTAGTCACAAATACTGGGCCACCCTCCTGCAGACGAGATGGGAGTAAGAACAAGGACAGGTTATAGAGCATTTAAATGTGAGGTTGGTTGTTCAGATCTGCCCAGGTGTGTAGCGATTGAAAGTTCCCACCCTCTGCTGGTAGCACGGACACCTGTGCTAACAGCGTGTGATAATCTGAGTAGTTCCTACCCACAGTCTCTTTCTGCAAACACTGTTTTCAGTTGGCATTTTTACTGGCAGAGTCTAAGGACTCTGGAAAATAAGCTTTGTTGTTACCTTTGGAACTCACCTATCCCAGTTGCAATTCAGGTGTCCTGCTAAGAAATATGGAGTTGTTCTGTGGACTGTCCCCATTTTCTAGTCCTAAACTGAAATTAAATCAAAACAACTGTTCCATTTGGTAACTAACTCGGGGGAAAAAAATGGGAAAACTTGTTCTGGTCAATCTGTTGTGACAGTTTATAAATCCAGTAAAAAACACATCCATGTCTCTTGAAATGCTTTCCTGACTTCCTATATTTTTAGACAAGTACGTGTCTTGGGATTTCTGCAGTTTCTTCAGCTCACCTCAAGTGGCCTATGATGGGTTCATAGACTAGGAGGAAGTTCTGCGTGATGGCCTCCAGCAAGGCATTGCAATGGCCTTTCCGTCACCCTTCTCCAGTCTAGAGGAAAGCCTCATACATACAACCATTAAAGGAGAAAAAAATTCTTTCTGTAGCCTTCTTCAGTGGTCATTGAGCTCGTTGAGGCATCTCTCTGATTTGTATTTGTACGATGCCTAGGCTAGGGGCTCTTTAGTCTGGAGGAAGACCCCTACATGATATTACAACTAAGCAAAGAAGAATAGGCCACTTTTATCTTTTTGTCATCCCTTTTACTGCATATACTCTTGGAGTGGGATCTGTATTTTAAGCCTTCTGTTTTCGAAGGCAGAAGTGACTCTGCCAATAGAAACCAAACAAACAGGCAAAAAATGCCTAGTATTAACAAAGGGGACTAAAACACTGTCAAAGTAGCAAGATGGGTTTGTAAGGGAACGGATTATCACTCATCAAGAGAGTGCTTCAATGCTTTATGTGAAAGGAGTTTTATTTCTGTTACACGATTCACTGCAACCACAGCTGCTATTGAAATACAGAGCAAGCTAGGGATGTCAAAGACAAGGGGCAAAGAGAAAGGAATGAGTATAGGAAGAAAACCTCAGTAGTAGACGCAGGCAGAAGACAGTCAGAAAGGATGTGAAAGCAACAGGGGAAGGAATATGGTAAGTCAGGTTGACAAAGGGTGTCTCCGTTTCCAGTGGAGACCTATCTTTTCCCATCCACTTTCTCCCAAAGCCTTAGCTAAAAATGCAGAAAACCAAAATTTCTCAGGCTATACAGAAAGGAAAGGCAGAGGATAATCCCACAGATGGCATATTTGGTTTGTGCAACTTAGTGTTCAGCACCACAAGGATTAGTGCATTAAAAATACATAGACTCGAGAGAGATGGTTTCACAGGAGAAGGAAGTGCCTCGGGGTTTGCTTCCATTAAGTCAATGGGAATGTTGATATTTGCTTCAATGAAAAGAGGACCAAGTCCTTATCTGACTGTCTTAGAATATTACAAAACAGCAGTCTCTAATCAGTGACTGAAGCCTCCAGGCTTGTCCTGAAGCTGCTTGTTCACCACCTCCTGTTGTTTTTCGTGGAGGACTCTGAGGGTCAGGGCGAGGTCAGGGCAGATTTTTTGCTAGGTCAGAGCAGGGTCTTTGCAAGGTGCATCCTTTCCTGATGTCAGTTCTGGTACCTGGAGTGAATCACCTCATTTTCTTTTTCCTCTCTTACCTGGGTACTCCACTTTCCCTTTGCTTCTCAAACCTGTGACACCATTGGGACTAGGTCAATGTCAGACAGACTTCCCAAGAACAACAGATGAAATACTAAGGACTGTGAGGGTTGATATGAGCCACCTGCCCAGCTCCCTTTTACATTTTTGTGTCTGTCTCCAGCCCCGTTCCTTCCTTTTAGTGCCTGTTGTATTAAGATGCATTCACAATTTTGACTTCTTTCATTATATTTGGCTGTGACAGTGCTGCACACAGGTGCCACAAACCAATGCTTTCTTAAATATATTTCTCTAGCATCCCTTCAATACATGACCCTTTCATAAGCTTCAGTGTGTGTTTTCAAACCCATTCCCCTTCCCCATCTTGCAGCATACAGCTCCTTGGTCTAACTCAAAAATGCACATATCCATCTCCTCCTAATAGATGTAAACCTAATGCTCTGAACCTCCCCTCCTGCCTCCGATCCTTCTCACAGTTTCTCACCCTGGCTACCCTTCATGCCTTCTTTGCTCTGTGTTGATGAACCTTTGCTCTCAAGGGGAAAGAAGACCTTAGTTACAGATGCATGAAACACCAGGGAAGTTTTGAAGAATCAGTGAGCCCAACCTTCATCCCTGTCCAGAGGAAATGGGATGTCATCTCACTTTCTGAAATAAGAGAGGCAGCTTTTTTGAGGGCCCCAGATGGACTTACAGGTGTAAGAGCCTATCACACATTTTGCACTCAATGCTAGGAGTGGAACATTGCTGAAAAAGCTATTCTAATCCATCATCACCTGCATTTTCAAGTCTTGTTTTACTGGATGTATAAGCCCAAAGGGAACTGAGAACTAAAAGGAGCAACACCACACACCATTTTCATGCTTCCAGTGTAGCTGGCCCATGTTTACATATCTCCAGAGAAAAATGTGAGGACTCTTTGTCTATCCAAAGACCAGTATCTAGACTAGCCCAAGAGTGGGCTAACAAGCTGTCATGTAGACAACATCAATGCAGTGATTGGCTTGGTGTAGGATCGGTTCTTTCTTGACTGCAGGATAGGAGAGCATTATTACCTAGTATTTAGTTACAATTCCAGATACTACAAAAAGCAAAGGAAGGAAAGGGTTAGTGAAATGGCCTATTTTATTTTTTCAGTAGCACTCTTTAAACATCCCTAAGGATTTCTTACCTCCCATTAATATTTTACCTGAAAATGCTGATTGTAAGAAATCCAGCAGTGATACAGGCAAAAAAAAAAAAAAAGTAGACTGTTAAATACTTTTGCTGCAGTAAATCTCCAGGCACTTGAAAGCTGCTAGGACATGGGGAGGAGAAAGGGTGGATGAAACAGGGGCTGCATATTTTAATAGCATGGTTAAAAATCCTGTATCAGGACTCAGCAAATACAAGATATATAAATATAATTTAAAAAATGTTTTATTGCTCCATTCTTGCAAGTTGTACTTTTGTCTACTGTTCTTGTCCACGTGAAAACAAAACAACTTCCTCAATTCCTGCAGAGCCCTGCTTACTCTGCCCTCTTCTTTCCCTCTAAGCTTGTTGAATAAACTGCTCAGCTGAATAACTAGAGATACTCCCCTCCCCTTTTCTCCCAACCTAGCAGTCTTTCCCTCTCCAGCATTTTTTTCAGTGCTCTTTTTCATTCTCTCTGCTGACTCCATTTGCTTATGAAGATGAGGGGTCCAAAGCCACATAAGAACCAGATCTGCCCACATTCCTGCATTCAAGGCTGAGTGTTTGCTTTCTTTTTTTTTTATTTATTTATTTTCACTGAAAAACAGTATCCACCTAGAAGTAGAAAGAAGCAGTAAAAATGAGTCGGAGCAGATAGAAACAAGTCTAAGCGGAACACGCGCCCACAAACCTAAAACAGTTTTAGGGAGGCTTAGGGGAATAGACATCATAGATGTGGAAGGAAGCAGCTGGAACTCATGGAGGTCTGACCCCGAAACGACTGAGAGTTTGATAGCTCTTCTCTTAGCCAGAAATTGAGATATGTGCTTTGCCTGGCTGTTTGTTTGGGCCCATCTCTAAGGCTTCAGTTAGTTAAGTGAATGATGCCCTTCCAGAAACAAACAGCCATTTGCTTGTGGCATTGGTGTAACTGAATGCACAGACAGAACCAGGGCCAGCAGTAAGTTAACCACAAAGCAGCAAGTAGGGGGAGACAGGGAATGAATTAGATTAATAAGACCGAGATCCTTCACTGTATGTGCCAGCCATGTGATTTTTCTCAATGCCCGTTAACATGTGGAGGAAAGCAGTGACTACCTGGTTAGCACAGGGCAGGAAAAAAAGAGTAGCACATTCAGTTTTGCGGGGCACAAATATTATATATTTCCTCTTTCTTTGTGTAAGAGCAGTTGATGTCTCTCTAGCATTTTCCATTAGAGAATAAGAAAGCACTCAACAAGAAGCTCTTCAGACGAGTTACCGTGCACAGAAAGTACTTGCCTGCTGTAGTAACTGGTTTGCTTATGTTTGTAATGAAAGTGAAGGGAAATACAATATTACCAAGCCACCAGTGTCCCCGAACTGTGGATAAATGGCAGTCTCTGCTATGAAGTCCTTTGCTCCTGACTGGATGTTCCCATCGCGGGGATGAAAGATTCCACTCTTCAAAGCATGCCACAGCATTGGAAGGCAGATACAAGGAGCCCGCTTCCTTCTTGTAGCTGGAGAATGAAATTACTTAGGTGGGATGTAAATTATTTGAATTTCTTAGAACAATGGAGCCAACAGCCCAATATTGAGGAAAGCATCATGGAGTTTTAATGATCACGAACAGGCATCACCTCCATGGTGTAAGTTAGATAAAAAAACATCAATATTCATGTTTACCAAATTTGGTGTGACACCTCCTACCTCTGATCAGGATTAATCCCCAATGCAAGAAAATAAAAAGGGACTAGAAATGCCCCCCAAAGGCTACTTTTCCAGTAGTAGCTGGTCCCTTTCCCTTGGTAGCACCCTCAAGCCTTTCCTCAAGTATGGCCTTCCACACATCCTCTGACATAGGACTAGATTAACAGCATCCAGCCCTGCTGCCTGGAGGTCCAAATGACATGAAAGATTGTATTCGTGTGCATGGTGCCCAAATCATGTTAATCCTGCAACCTGCTCTAGTGGCTGGTTTAATGGGATATCTGGTCTACTGGCGTGCAACCCTACACCCTTCTCTGGCTCCTGACTCCAGTGGAGTGAATGTCAGTGTCATGGAGGCTGTACTGTAGAGAGAACATAATTCAGGACAATAAGGAAGTAGTTCTTGACCCTGCTAGGTCCCAGAAATAGTTAGATGCGTAACAGTCTGCTTCCACAATGCATTCAGCATCTTCATTTCCAGGTACCTGCTGTGAGAAGGACCTGAAGGTGCTTAGAAGCTTGCAAGTACAAGCCACAAACCACACATGCAGATGGCAATACTCATGTCAGCCGTAGCTCATTTTTCAAATCTGCTTCCCTTGCGCTCAGGTGCTTCAGGCTTAGTGACTGAAAGGTGAGCAAGGAGATACTCGGAAAGACATAAAATGCAAGCAAAGAAAGCCTAATGGCCAGTGTAGCAAGAGAGCTTAGCAAGGCTGCAAAGCAAAGCATCAATTGGTGACTACATCCAAATACCCCATGTTTGTAACAGCAGCAATAAGATGGGATTTGCCCGTATCCAGCATTACATTCACTGACGTTTCAGTGCGGCGTGGCCAACTGACTCCAAGTAATAGACTGAACTATTTCAGCCACGTAGTACTGTGTCCTCCTGCTAGGTGAGACAGCAGTGCTCCCCCCCCCGCTCAGGAGAAAACTAGGACCTTCCCCCTAGGTGCTTTATCCTCCCAGCCTCTTTATTTCTGTAGGTGTCCCATCCTAAACACTCTTCCTCTTCCTGCTCATTGTCTTCATCCCCCACACACCCCCACGCACGTGGCTCTGGATCTCCTCATCATGTTCTTCTCGTTAAAAACCCCATTGTTCATTTGTTTGTTTGTTCTCTCTCTTTCTCTCCTCTTTTTCTCTCTCTTTCCCTCTCGTTTTTTTTTTTCTTTCTTTTCTTTCTTTCTTTCTTTCTTTCTTTCTTTTTTTGTCTCCTCTGTTTTGTGTACCCAGGCAGCCCATTGAGTAACTTCTTTGACGTAATTAAACAACTTTTTTCAGACGAGAAGAACGGGCAGGTGAGCCATCCCCCCGGCACGCCAACCAAGCATAGCGCAAACAGCAAGCGGAGCGATTCCGGTTCTAATGACTATGGGTCTAGAGGAGACAATAAGTACCCTGCTGGCAAAGACAAGGCAAAGATGGTCTCATCAGTCGGCCTACAAGACCAACCTTAAATAAACACATAAAAAATTAAATAACTTAGAAAAAAACAAAAACAAAAAAGCAAGAAAGAATGAAAGAATATTCCTTAGCAAGCTAGCCTC
Organism: Vanellus vanellus; assembly: GCF_965231255.1. Taxonomy (NCBI): domain Eukaryota; kingdom Metazoa; phylum Chordata; class Aves; order Charadriiformes; family Charadriidae; genus Vanellus; species Vanellus vanellus. The sequence continues at coordinate 18,523,404 of NC_138911.1, read as the reverse complement.
TAAACTAGAAGGATGTATATACCTTGCCACAACAGTACAAAACTGTCTATAGACAAATTTTGTATGAAGGAATGACTGTATATATATACATATATATATTTATATATGATATATAATATATATCTCAGAAACAAACACAAAAACAAACGAATGAAAGAATGAAAAGAAAAGAAAGAAAAGAAAAGGTAGCACAGATGACAAACCCAGTTCACCAGATCTTGGGTTGTGGTTTTTTCGATTGTTTTTTTTTCCTCCCTTTTTTTGAATGTTTTGCTTTTTTTCTCCTTCCTGATTTTTTGGGTTTTTTATTATTTTTTTTTTGTTTTCTTTTGTTTTGTTTCTTGTTCTGTTCATGCTCTCTCTGTGTTTCTGACGACACCACTTGTTTCCGCTCTGCTACCAGGAATTATCCCGAAAAGTTAACATGTCAGCCACGGCTTCACCTTCTGTGCTCTGCGGACACTTGTTGACGGAAGGCAACCGATGTAGACTGTCCAAGGACCAGTCCTGTTTGAGGTTCCCAGCCTCCCCTCTCCCTTCAGGAAGTGGGTTTCTCCCCCACTTCTCCCCAAACACCTCCCCAGTGCACGCCTTTTTTTTTCCCGCCCCTCTCTTTTTCTTTTTTTGGTGCTCCACAAGAGACATCTGCTCAGTTATGGGATTGCAGAGTCTGGGCTGAAAGGAGGTTGCAAATTGCTGGAGTGAAACCTTTACCCTTGGCAACTTCTGTCCGCGCAGGTGAACTCAGCCCGGAGGGGGAGGGTGCGGGGAAGGAGACGGGCATAGCGGGAGCGCAGTGTTTCATGAATCCAGAGCGCGTTCTCATCAGAAACCAGCCAGGAGCAACTCAAAACTAAGCGTTGAACCAAGACAATATTGGGGAGCTTCATCACGAGATTTTCTTAACCTTCTTTTTCTCCCCACCACCTTTTTGTTTTCTTTTGCCCCCTTTTTTATATATACATGTATATGTGTGTGTATATTTATATATAAATATACATACATACATACATATATATACAAAACAATTGGTTTTTTTATACTGTATCGTTTTGCTTTTTGACCTGCTGGAAGGGGAAAGGAGTAAACTTAGGAGGGAGAGGGGGTTCAATGAATAAACACATACAAACAAAACATTAAAACTTAGGGAAAAGAAGGCAACTTCTGGTAGCAAAGAAGAGGGACAAGATTCTGCCGAGGACTGTCTCTCCCGCCACCAGGCACAGTTGCTGCTGCTGCTACTGCTGCTCCTCCTTCGACACCTTCCTCCCCACCTGTCAACTCCCTGCCACTGTGCCACCGCGCTGGGACCTTCTTCGACCAGCTGGATCCTCCACCGCACCCTGCATTTAGAGGCAATTGTTGTGTTGCTAGTGCTGCATTGATATCAGTATTATTATTTCTTTAAGTTACCAGTTTCATTTGTTGGCTTGGGTGATTTTTTTCTAAAAAAAAAAAAAAAAAAGAAAAAAGAAAAAAAAAGAAGATGAAGAGGAGGAAGAAAAGAGACTTATCTTGGGTTTTATTTCCTGTGTGTGTGTGTGTGCAAATTACTGGCACTTAGTTCATCAGAGCAAGACAAGGTGGAGTCAGGGCAATGGGAGACTTAATCACGAAGCTACTGTAAACTTTAAAAATTACTGCAAGATATTTTTATAAAGTTTTTGTTTTGTTTTGTTTTGTTTTTGAGGGGGAGGAGGGTGGGATTGGGTGGATGGGGACCTTTTTTTTCTTTTGTGTTTCAGTTATTAGGTCTCGGTTATTTATATATACATATATATATATTTAAAAAAATAAGCTGTTAGATATATCTTCTGTTTAATAACTGTGTAGAGGCAACATTGATTCTTATTTATTTTGGGGAGGAGGGGGAAAAAAGACACAGAAACCCCGTAAGTGTTCAGCTTGTGACTTTGAGAAAGATGAATCGCTGCCTTTTTTCCTCCTCCTCGAGTTGTGACCAAGTGTAACTTATTTTGGCCCAAGCTCAAAGGTTAAACAAACAAAAAAAACGTGGTTTTACGCGTGGAAGACAAAACACAGTGAGAAGTACTTCTTGACTGAGATTTTAAGAATGTAGGCTTAGCATTAGTGTTCAGCTCTTTTATGACCTTCGATTGCTGCTCGTTGGGTTCCTATGGGTGTATGTTGTATCGCAAGATTATTTTTTTTTAATGATAATGTTGGATGAGTTCTTTTTTGTTGTTGTTGTCGTTGTTGTTTTTTTTAATCATTTTTCCCCTTCTTGGACCAGTTTTACTTGTACATAGGTTTGAAGATTAAAAAGAATTTTTAAAGACACAACTGGGGCAAAGACCTTTGACTTTTGCCCCGTTTCCCCATTTCCCCAAATGGGAGGGATTTATTTTAATTTTTTTTTTGTTTTATTTATTTATTTATTTTCCCTACTCTTAAACTTTTCTCTCTCGTATTGCTGTGTGCATGTCAGACACCAGGGAGTGATGGCTGGGGAGGGGGGGAGGCAAGGGTGCAGGAGAGGGGGGCAGTTTTAATTGCATGACATTGCTGTAAATTAGTCTCTTTTGCTTTCGTTGTCTTTCCTGCCTCCACCCTCTCTCTACTTCTCCTCCAGGCTCCCCTCCCATCACCCCCGTCCTTCTTTTCCCTCTTTTCTCTTCCCTTGTGTATAGATTTTGATGCTTCTGTTACATTGTACCTCTACAAAAGGCTGGGATTTCAATACAAAATAATAATAATACTTTAAAAATACCTATATCAGCAAAACCCATGTGGTACAAGCAGGAAGGGGATTACTTACACAAGATATAAGAATAAATGAAAGCAATACCTCTTGTTATCCTTCCTATTTTGTACTTTGAAGACACACACGCGCGCACACACACATATACAGACACAAACTGACATTATTTAATGGTTTAAAATGGACAAAAAAATCTGATGTATCCCTTGTTAAATAACTGTGAGCAACTTTAGTTCAAAAACCAATAAATTCATTCAGTAAAGATACTAGTTGTTGAGTGTCCTGTTTATGTCCACGAAAATGAACTTCTCGCCAGTGCCAGAGCTAGTAAGTACCATATCACGGCTTTCCACACTAAAGGAGCTGAAGATGGCCGGCACAAAAGGCAGCATCCTCCCGGCCACAGAATTAACGTCGTCTCCTGGCAGCACCGGGGTCCGTAGTGCGCTCCACCCTCACAGCACAGACACGCCATGTGTGGGCAAGGACAGCTCAGCCCTGTAGGCCTGGTTTTCCAGTTATCGTGTTGAAAAAGATTAATCCGAATTACAAAGCAATCACCCCCCCCCAGATCTTATCGGGATGGAAACCACTGCACCAAAAACTGTTGCGGCTTGTCATCATTCTCATCTCTAACCTGAGCTTCTCACGCTGCTTCCAGATTTAGCGTAGGAAGGATTTCTCCACGCTCCCCGCCTGAAACACCCTCACTCACATATATTTGAAAAAACTTATCAGGTACGTCCCTGGCTTGAATTGGGTTTGGGTTTGTGGGGTTTTTTGCTGGTCGGTCAGTTTGCGTGGCTACTGGCCTGTCACACGCCTCTCGCAGCTTTTAGGCGACGCTGGATTTGTAACTTCTTCCACATTACCACAACAGCCTGGTAGTCCGCCTCTTGAGCTCAGAGCCGCGGCTGGTGCGTGCCCCGACACCCGTACGGGCCCTTCCCTGCACGGCTGGGGGTGAAGGCGGCGGGCCCAAGCCCGGGGCAGGCCTGCCCTGCGGCGCCATCCAGCCGCGCCTGCGGGACCCCGGCCGCGTCCCCTCCCAGCCCCCGACAGAGCTGCCCCAAACCGGGCCGAGTCTCCCCGCTGCGGGGCCGCCCGGGGAGAGAGGGAGGGGGGTGGGGTGGGGGGGTGGACACGGGACTCCGCGCGCGCGGCGGCCGTTGGGGGCGGCCGTTGGCGAGCCCCCCCTGCGGCGCGCGCGGGTGCCGTTTGCGAGTGGCTGGCGGCGGAAGGAGGCGGGAGGAAGGCAGCGAGGGCGGCGGCTGGTCCCGGGGTCCGGCCCGGCACCGCCGCAGGGCAGCGGGGCGGAGCCGGAGCAGGTAGGGCCCGCGGGAGAGGGCGGGGCGGTGCCCGGCAGGAGCTGCCGCTGCCGCCGGGGGGGGGGGGGGCGTGGTGCCGTCTGGAATGTTCCGTGATGCCGCCCTGGTCGGCGCGGAGTGTGGAGGTGGAGCCTCCCACCGTGACAGGCAGGCCTCCAGCGGCTGCCACCCCACGAGGGCGCAGCACGGTGTGGTGTGCTTTTGCAGGCCCTGTTAGAGTAAGGAAGAGGTATAGTCGCCACCCCACCACTGCCTTGTTGTGTCCACCATTTGAGGATGTAGCCCATCTCTTGTGGGGTGCAACTCCCCAAAGGTTTGTTTCCCAGGCCTGCAGGTGGCAGCTTCTCTCACTGGGCAGTCTTCTGAAAAGTAGTGTGCAGGGAGGGTGTGTATGCTGGTAGGAAGAGGGTGTATCAGAGGTGCTAGGAGCATCGCAGCAGCTATCATGTTTCAGGGATGTCATGGGGATAGTTGTGGCCTGAGGCAGCTTCGACGGATGTGTGCATCAGCCTCTGCAGATCTGTGTTGGACTAGTGCAGATGCTTTATAAAGCTGAAGCTTTCCAGGCAGGGGTGACAGAGGAAGTGCCTCACAAGGATGTTCCTGCTGCAGTAAGGTCTCAGGAGGGTGCGAGACTCGCAGCTGTAGCAGATCCTTTCCTGGGAGGCTGTGGTTCTGGCAGGCGGTGTCTCAGGGGGGTGGTGTTAGCACCTGCTGCAGTGGTAGGGTGTGAAGGCTTGCACTGCGGATGGCATCCCCTGTGGATGCAGGAGGGACACAGATGTGCTTGGAGGGGCACAGGGGGGCAGGAGTGCAATCGCTTCAATGTCGTGCACGTTATTCATACAAAATACATTCTGATCTAGGAAAAAGCCAGAGCGTTTTTAAGGTCTTTGGGGGATTTATTGGACTGCTAAAACCAAAGGAGAGGGAGGAGCAGAAGCATGAGAGGAGTGAAGAAGCTGACAAAGATCAAAAGATGAGGAGAATAACAAGTGCTGCAGGATTTGGTCTCTGTAACACTGGAAATGCAGAACTGGGAACTAGCTGTGTATCATTTGCAGCTCTGAAAGGATGTGCTGGGCTGGAGTGTAGAACAGGGGAAGGGGATTTAATGGTAATGTGGCAGCAGGTGTATGCTGCTTCTATATTGGTTTCTCCCTCTCTTCCTGTGTTTTCAGAAGTGTTCATAAACTTCTGTGATCTTTTTATGTCTTCAGTAGTATTCACAATTAGGGTCCCCAATATTGCTAATTATGATCTCCAAAACCTATAAGAAGAAAATAATGAGTTTGCAAAGTGAAGGACCTTATACGTAAAGCCTACCCACATTTATTCTGCCTTCTTGTTTGGCCATGTTATAACACAGTCTCTAGCTATGTTATGTTATATTATCACCTGTAATACATAGGAGGGACTGTGCTTCTGAGTTAATGGAGTTTATATTTAAACTGTTCACTGCAAAACACCCTTCCTATTTTGTAGCTTAAATCCAAAGGCAAGCAATAAATGCAGGAGAGGATTTTGGTATGCCTCTGTGGTGAGGTAGTTGGATTATCTCTGCTCTCAGGTGGTGGCTATTGTCCTCATCCTGACCCCCTACCAGGTGATGGCTGTGGAGATGCTGTGAGCTGTGTGACACCTGTCCTTCATTTGCTGTGGTTCTGAGCTCTGCAGCTCTCTGGTTCTCTTGGAGAGCCCAGCCCCTTGGACTTAGTACCTAAAAAACTTACTGTGTTCAACGTTCATCTGTCTGATTTCCTCTGGGTAAAACAGCACAGCATATGACCTTCTGAGTGTAAACTGAAGACAAGGCAAGTGTGTAAGACTCTAGTTTGTTTGCATTCATGTGGATATTAACTTTGTTTAGATACATGAAAAATGTATTTGTGCTCAAGGTGAACTGTTATTAATTGAGCCAGTACCTGACATGTGCTATATAAGCAATAAATTGTATATATGCATCAAATGAGCAGCTAAACTTGTAGTCATGAAGGTGATTCTCATTGCCACATGTCAGCATACAGTCTGTTTGGGCGCTGAGAAAGAAGTCAGTTGTGTTTGAGAGCGCTAGTGCAAATTGCCCAAGCATTGCAAGTGATGCATGAAAATTCCCTCAGTAGTCAGGTTAGCTTTAATGAAAGTGATCTAATACAAATGACTAAGCTTTCATGGTTCATGCTATGCATAGGCCTAGCCTACAAACAAGTGTTTGTAAAGACAGCAAAACTTGCGTAAGGCCTCTAGGTAGTGCTAATTCTGGTGCCTGCTGTTATGAGGTATGCCTTTTTTCCTGCTGATTTGGACAGTGCATTTAACCCAACAGACTTGGATGTTTTCTTAAATATTGCAGCAGAATTCCCATGAGGAATGTTTTCCCGTATGGAAGTCTGCAGGACTGATCCCCCTACATTTGCTTCATTTCAGGTGTGTACAACCAATTGTATGTGAGCTCGTGAGAGAAGGGGCAAAGTGTTTGGTACGGAAGCAGATTTAGCTCCAAGTTTCTTATTATAGAAAACAACAAGGAGGGGAGAGAGAGACACTTGTTTAAAAACTGGAAAGTATCTTAGCTCTTTGTTGTACCCTTTAATCTTCTTATTTGATTTAAACCCACTTTAACAGCTGCAGCTCCCATTTAATTTGGAGAACAAAACCCTAGCAGTTCAACTGTCTGGGGATACTTGAGGCCGCAAGTGGAAGGGAAACCCACATTGAGGGCAAGTCCTTTCTTCTTCTAAATGCACAACTTATTGTGTGGGTTATTTTTAGTGCTGTAATCTCACTGAGTACTGCTGTGAGAAACTGTGCCAGGCAGGCTGGCAGGCTTTGAAGGGCTTGAGAAATGGGATTTCCTGTTCCACCGGCTCAGAGCTGACTCTTGCCATTGTCAGGAGCTATTATCGCCTTCTTGCAGCCAAAGCAGATAGCACAGCTTCAAGGTCAGGGAAGACACAAGCTTTCATCAACAGCATTAGCAGAAGGAAGAGTTTGCTTGCAGTCGGGGTGAATTGTTTCTGTAGCTGGTGTAGTCAGGGACCTCTGCCTGCACAGAGAGGTCTACATGTGGATCAGAATTGAGGTTGAAAGGGACCTCTGGAAACCTGCTCAAAACAGGTTGTTCACTTCTCTGTGCAGTTGGGTTCTTAGTGTCTCCAAGGTGGACACTACACAACTTCTCTGGACAGCCTGTTCCAGAAACAGCTGCTGGGGAGAGGAGAGAAATTTATTTCTCTGCTCCTCAGCTTCTCACTGATCTGCTGTTTGTTGTGGCTTTTGTGCTTCGGCTGAACGTTATCTCTTGTGTAGACATACCTGGGACTAGAAGGCAGTACTGGTCCAGCACTGGTAGCGTGGCATGTTTCTCTCCATGCTGTCCAGAATAGAAGGAAGACAGGCTGGTCTAGGGAAGTAGCAAGCTATGGTATAGGAAGCACTTCCAGGTAGAAGAACTGTCAGTAAAGTCTCGTATACTCTTGAAAAGAGATAGTGGTTTCAAATTGCAATGTCTGTTCTGGATAGTTCCTCTGTGAGACATCTTTGTTCTTAAAGTAAAATCAGAATCAGAATGGATGAAACTAAGCTGAAACAAGGCACTCCTGACTCAATAGCAGGGTGCGCACACTGGAGTTACCTGGAATTAGATTCCAGTATTAGGCTGTTCGTGACAGTTGGCTGGGTCAAGTCTTGTTATTTATATAAATAGTACAATGGAGTAGTGATTTCTCTCCCGTCTGAAGTAAATTACGTCCATGGTTCTGATACCATTTATTGAATCATGCTGCTTGCAATTAGCGCAAGAATGCATCAGGGAATGAATGTATTTGAGCTACATACATTAGGGATGCTTTGAGGTTATGTGCAAAGCCATTTTTAGGCCTGTTACAGGTGGAGTCCTGACTGAGACCTTGCATCACTGTATGGGAGCACTCGTGAGCTCCAATTCATATAGGGTTCCTGATCTATACTCTTGTGCATAAATGTGGTGTAGGAAGTTTCTGTCTGCCCAAGAGCCTTCAGTTTTAGCACTGAATTACACAATGAGAGCAGTAGTAGGGGTGGACTAGGTAGAGCTTGTGTTTACAGAAAAGCTTAAAGAAAAAAACAAAACCAAAAAAAAAACCTCTTGGGACTAAAGTCTGGTCCCAAAATCTGGTCCCTGTCTACTGAGCTTTAGGCCAGTGTTTTGATGGGCTGTGAGGTAGGAGGGCCTCTGCACAGGATGGTGAAAAGAGGGTTGGGCTGTGACTACAATGCGTGCTGGCTTTGGGTTTTGCCTGCTGCGTAGCAGTGGGCAACTCCTCTTTCTTAGCATTGCAGAGACAAAGAAGCTGAGGAAGGCAGCAGTGCCTCCTTTGCAAAGAGCCTTGAGGATCACTGTTAAAAGTGTGGTGTAAGAAGTAGGTAATTTTGTTAGACTGTTCCTGGTTTACTACAGTTGAGGAACAGAAACTGAGCGTTGAATGGGAAGCTGACGTTTTGTCTGAAACACAGCAAGTTTCCCGTGGGTCTCTGAAGTTGCTGGCTCCTGATAGAGACATCTCAATATGGGCTATTCCAATGCTGTTATACTTCATGTGAGAGTCAGGCACATTCTTTTGCTTGCACCGAGGTAGCTCAGAAATGTCTCTGGAGTCACCCTGTGGAGAGGAGACCTGGAGCCAACACAGAGGTCTGTGGCACATGGTGTGGCTTGGTACTGTCCTGGTCTTAAATTGCTGGAGTTTTTTCTCCTATAGGGAATCCAAATGTAGATTCAAATAACAATTAACCATAACCGTTCAGTGTCAAGGTGTTTATTTGCCAGGTGCTTGGATGGCACAGCAATGGTGGCTTTGTCAGCACTTTACAGAGGGGATGACTGAAATCTTAATTGGGCTAGATAAGAGCAGTAAAGGATGCCATTTACTCTGCTAAGGTTGTAAGTGAGAGCAGGTATCAGAGAGAGCGAGCACAACCCTTCCTTACTCTGCCCCTTGCCTTGTGTTGAATGTATAACCGGATAAGTGTGTGTGTGTGGGGGGAGGCTAAATAGTTCATAACTTACAGCTGTAAAATAGACTCCATGCAGTCTGCCTGACATCAGAGCTGGTGGGTTTCCTGGTGGTAGCAGCACTACTCTTGGGTGTAACAGAGCCATGGGAGGGCCCAGCAGCCACATCTGGCAGAGGCCTGTATTGGCTGAATTAAGAATTTCATTCAAAAAAGGAGGTAAAGGTCCATGCTGCTATTTGCTTGATTCTATATTTATATTTAGTCAGTAATGTTCAGAGGCAATGGTGGAGGAGTCAGTGTTAAATTTGAGACTGAAGTATTGCCTCAGCCACACTGCAATGCTGGTGGGACCTGGCCAAAATGGGATCTGTTTGCTGCTCTGTTAGGTTTCCTGTGCATCTTTTTCTTCTGCAACTGTGTGTTTCACTCGTGAAGTGGCAGAACCCTTCCTGTTCCCTGCCCTGGGAGGGGTGACCCATGGTGGCCGCCATCCTGGTGCTGGGCTGCCAGCCAACAGCAAAGCAGCAGAGCAGCAGGCTTGCTGCTCTCACACGCGGCGTGCTGACACTCACCCCTTTGGGAAGCCAGGTTCTTCGGTTCTGGTTATGCCACTGCCTGGTTTAGCATGTGTTTTGCTTACTAGGGTAACCCTGCTCTGTACATTGATACTAACATGACATGTCGCATAGGTGACTTTCCAGCACAAGATTATGTTATTCACCGCCCCCAAATTTTTCCTCGGCTATTATACTGCATTTTATCTGCTTTCCCTGATTCTGTGCTTTTCCTGATTATCATTCATTTACAAATAATGACTCAGCAGTTGCTGACTTGGTAAATGCTGTCCTCCACATCTTGACCAGGCGTACATTAGTGAGATGTCATCTGGTTTGACAGCAAGAGAAGGAAGTAGGAGCAGCCCTTGAGGCTTCATCCTGTTAGGTGGCAGTGTGAGTGGTCGGGTGCTGGAAGCAGCCCCCCTGCCATCCCCAGAAACACGTCTGCAGGACTTTGGGTCCTCTTGGACAGCAGGTCCTGCTGTGGGGATGGACTTGGTCTGGCAATGATGTTTGGCATTGGCCTTGATGCAGCCTTTAAATGCTGCTGTTACCCAAGTAATAAATATTGTGAAATATATCTTATTTTCTTATCACTGCACTAAGCAATGAAGAAGCAAGACTATTGTAAACCTTGTGGTGAGTCTGGTAATTTCTTTTCTTGCAGTAGGAAGAGGCAGCTTGCTGCTTTTCCCAGAGGTGCCAAAAGCAGAGAGTGCAGACACGTGTCTGCTGAGAGGCTAGAAACAACCCTCATAGAGATGCCTAAGCTTGCTATAAATGAGCTGGTTTGGGTGTGGGAAGTGGTTGAGCTATGTTAGCTGGCACAGCTCCAGGCTAATGCAGCTCAACTGGATCCAGTACCTGAGGCAGCGTATCTGCAGGTGCTTCAAGTATCACTCTGTGATGCAGAACTGATTCACTCACTGCTGCTTCAGTGTTTGCAGGAGCTGAAATTTCTGTGTATTATTTGAGGCAGCATATACATACTCCCTGGCTTGGAGGTGTCTTCCTCATTGGTCGGGTAAATTTTAATAAGTCTTTCACTTTACCCTAAGACAATTTAAAATAAGAAGCCTAGACCAAATAGGAGCATGGGTCAGTAGGGGTATATGCAAGTCTGAGCAGCCAGTGGTCTTCTGCTTCTTGTTCCCTGGAAAGTCCTGACATACATAAAGTTTGTATCCTGGCAGCAAACAGGGAGGCACGCAGGTAAAGAGAGAACTAGCAAATTCTGTCTGATGAAGGTTCCTCTGATACCATTAGGATTCAAGGTGGCATGGTTACAAGCTGACCTGTTGCACAGAGCTCTGTGCTTACCATGTGGTATCCCCACTTAAGAGTTGAGTCATTGAGGGTGGTGATGGCACACCAGTTCTTGTTTAGGTATCAGGTGCTGTGAGAGAACTATTTAGATTTCCAGCAACTTTGAACCTGCAGCACCTTGCCTTGCATAAAGGGAAGTGGTTCTAGTGGTTAGTTCAGGTACTGTGGCTGAGATTTTTAAGTGCTGACTTAATTTTTTCCTGTTGTTACATGCGAGCATAGTTAAGCAACCCTCAAAGCCTCTGAAAATCCCATGTTACTGTAGTGCTTGTAGTAGCTGAACTACTGAAGTCCGGTATGCCTGATCCACAAGTCAGTGAAGGAGAGAAGGATGATTACAAGGAGAGACTTTGACTTGAGCATAGATCTTGCCATGCCTGTGCACTCCCCAGCCAAGCCGTGCTGTGCTCTGGCTTGGCCTCGATCCTGCTATGCAGCAGGAACGCAGTACCTGTCTCTGCAGCCTCTTCTTATCAGTGCAAAGACAAGTTCCCTTGACTTGGAGCGTTCTGTGGGGTGCGTGCCCATACAGCGTGCTGCACCTCTCTTGCACTGGGTGCTGGAGCGAGTGCAGAGGAGGGCAACGAAACTGGTGAAGGGCCTAGCAGACAAATCATATGAAGAGCGGTTGAAGGAGCTGGGACTGTTTAGTTTGAGGAGGAGGAGGCTGAGAGGAGACCTCATCATTCTCTACAGCTATTTGAAAGGACACCGTGGAGAGGTTGGTGCTGGTCTCTTCTCACAGGTAATTAATGACAGAACAAGAGGGAATGGCTTCAAGCTCCAACAGGGTAGATTTAGACTGAACATTAGGAAAGAATTTTTCACAGAAAGAGTGGTCGGGCATTGGAATAGATTGCCCAGGGAGGTGGTTGAGTCACCATCCCTGGATGTGTTTAAGAGACGTTTAGATGTGGTGTTGGGGGATATGGTGTAGGGGAGAACTTTGCAGAGTAGGGTAGATGGTTGGACTCGATGATCCCAAGGGTCTCTTCCAACCTAGACAATTCTATGATTCTATGATTAAAGGACGCAGTGAAAAACACAGTCTTGGGCCAGCCAGGATGGTTAGACCATCCTTTTAAGGAGCATGTGGAGACTGTGTATGTGTTTCTGGCCCTGTCCTAGGAAGAGGTAGTCATAGGAAGTAGCAGTACAGATTTTCCCATAGCCATTGCCCCAATAGGGAGCTGTGTGTGTCAATTCAGGCAATTGAGACACAAATTATCATTGAGGGAAGGAGGAATCACATTTGTACTGCTTGATATTTAAAAGAGGATCAGTAATGTCTGTGATTTATGCATTAGAAAACACTGAGAAGATTTAGTTGGTCAAGTCAACATGGCAACAGTAGTAACACATAGAAAGGGAACTTAAATATTTCAAGACAGACTGATAATTGTTGCTTCAGCTGATAGAAATCTGTACAAGGCCATTGGCCTGGTTGGGTTAAACTAGCTGTAGATCTGACCCCGAATTAGCAATAATTCTGGCTCCAGGTTCCACTTCTGCCTCACTGTTCTTTCCTTTTGCTGTGTTGTGTGCTCAGCTCAGTTCAGAGTACTGTATCTGACACAGCTGCTGGATTATCAAATAGTTTCAGGGAAAATGTTTGGGTTTTGGCTTAGCTGCCAACTTCAAGCAGAGAACGAAATGGTGTTGCTCTGGGAGAATTCCCTTAGTGATGTTGCATAAGACAGGATTCTTTGGGACTGTTGTTGTGGCTTGTGATACCTGGGATTTCAGAGCAGTGGCTTGCAGTGTTTCCTTCTGACGCTGAAATGAAAAGTCTCACAAATGAAAGTGGGCTTGCTTTAAACCAGTAAACTTGAGCATTTTACACTGGAGAAGAATTAAAACCTTTAGAAAGGTTCTTAGTTTATGTGCAGTTTTAATTAAGTTTGATGCACTAGCTCTAGGTTTTAATCATGTTGTGGGGATTTGGTTTTTGTTAGTGACCCGAAGGCCAGATACAGCCATTTATTAAAAAAAAAAAAAAAAAAAAAAGTTCTAAAAACAGATCTGCGAGATACGTTTGGAAATATGTGGGCTGCAGGATCATATAGAGGTGTGAAAGTGGACACAACCCCAGTCTCCAATTTCAGTGGAATTACACTGCAAATTTGCTTTAGAAAAAGGGAAGAAAGAAGAGAGCCTGACAGCATCTGTAAGCCAGAATGAAGAGGACTGCTGCCAAACAATCCTATTTGAGAAAAGGGGACAGACAGCTTTTGTCTCCTGAAGTTATGCTGCTCTGTAATGGAAAGGGCTAACTACTTGTTGAGCCACGTGTGTAGTTCATGCTCGGTGTCTGTGTAGTTCACCCTAGCCTGTCTTCATGTGCAGTTTCTGCTTGTGCTTGCCTGCACTGTCTCCTGGGGAGATGGGCTGCAGTAGGATGGAGTCAACCAGAACCTATAGATCAGCACAGGGCGTCTCTAGTGTGAAAGGTTATAGTAACCCCTGTGGTGTGAGTGGTAATGGGTTGAACCAAGTGTTATGATGTTACTTGCAAGTACAGACAATGTGTTTTGCATGAAGATAAACTTCCCAGTCTGCCTGTTGCTTCCATAGCTGCTGCCGCTCCACTCTCCACAAAAGAGGGATGGAGAAACAAGATGACCTTTGTAGCATGCAAAAATCCTGTAGAGAGGCAGAATATGGGGTCACCCATTAGATGTTATGAGACGCGGCTGGGGATCTGTTGTGCTACAGTGCTTTGTGCTGGGCCTTGTATGATGCCCTGCTGATTAGCTAGCATGGAGAAGAACAATGTCTAGAACACAGGACCGTTCTCAGAGAGGACTGGGTAGCAGAGATGCTGTCATTTCTCCTTTCTTCCTAAAGGCTTTCACAAGCTGTACCATGTGCCTGCTGTCAGTTGTGTTGTCCAGAGGCAGGGGAGGGTGAGAGAGAGGTGCGGATATGCCTGTGTTGACAGTGTTCAATCTCGGTGTGATGGGGATGCAGCTAAACGTCAGAGTCTGTTTGCATGAGGGGAAGGCCCATGCATAACCTAGTCCTTCTCAAAGGGAAAGGTGAAGTAGATCCCACTACCACAGGAGCCTGGACAGATAAATACTGTGGCATTATTGTCCAGGAAGGCTGGATGTTTTTGAGAAGGAAGTCTTAAAGGCGCAGGAGCAGGCTGTCCCCATGTGCAAAAGACAAGCCAACGGGGAAAAAGACCGGCTCTGTACAACTACCTGACAGGAGGTTGTAGAGAGGTGGGGGTCGAACTCTTCTTGCTAGTAACAAGTGATAGGACAAGTGGAAACGGCCTCAAGTTACACCAGGGGAGGTTTAGGATGGATATTAGGAAAAATTTCTTCACAGAAAGGGTTGTTAAGCACTGGAACAGGCTGCCCAGGGAAGTGGTGGAGTTACCATCCCTGGAGATATTTAAAAGATGGGTAGACATGGTGCTTAGGGATATGGTTTAGTGGTGGTTTTGGCAGTGTTAGGTTTATGGTTGGACTTGATGATCTTAAAGGTCCCTTCCAACCTAGACAATTCTATGATTCTAAGTCTGGATCACACAGACTGTCCCAGTTGTGCAAGCAGTGTCCACATTTCAGAAGCTAGATTTGTACAGTTTGTGATTTGTGGTCGATTCTGAGCTTTTCTGTCCCTTTGCATTTGGGGACTTTTAAGAGTGTGTGTTCTTGTGTAGGTTCTTTGGCATCTAGTAACATGGGAGCACAGGTTGCAATTTTTTACTTGCTCAGGAAAGTTAAGGGTTTGTTTACAGGCTCTTTCTCCCCTTCCAACGGTTGCTTGTTTCTGCAAAACTTGTAAAAACTTTCTAATCACATTGAAAATTCTACCTGTCTTCCAGGTTGCTTGAAATCAGCCAGCAGTTCCAAAGTTTGGGGTAGGCAAGAAAAAGGGACAGGCAGATGGTGTCTTGCTTAAGCTTTATTAATTTTTGGTATCTGGCTTTAAAAAAAGCCTGTGTTTTCATTCCATGGGCCAGAAGTCTTTCCCTGCGAAATAAAACAATGCTCTTATAAACCACCTGAGCTATTTATCTGAGGAGCACCTGGATCAGAAATGAATGTTAATCCAGTAATAACAGATAATTAAACTGTTATAATGGGGTTTTTAATCTCTCTTCTCCAGCTGTAGTTTTGCTTTTTGCCTTCATCAGGGAGATTATAATGAAGCACAGAGGGCTTCTAATCCAATCAAAATTCCTTGATGGATTAGAGTATTTGTTGTGCTTTCACATTTAAGCAGTGGTTACGGCACAAGATTAACTTCATTCACAGGGTCGCCATCTTGTTACTAAATTCAGCCTAGTGGTTTGATGTAGGCAGAAGAAAGGTGATTCCGGGGTACCTGATCTCCATGATGGTCCATGAACATCCGTGTGGCAGAGCCAGGTTTGTGAAGATGTCAAACCATCTCTCAGACAGGACTGACGGAAGTCCACAAAACCAGCACTCAGGTCCTACCCAATCCTAACAAAATCCACAGAGTCCTGGCAGTTCTGATTTGGCCTCTAAGCACAAACAGATCAATGAGACTCTGAGCAGCGAAGAGCAGTTAACAGCTTGTCTCAGGCTGTGTTCCCGTGAAGGTCTGCAAAATGCACATTCCTCTTCAGTGGCTCCGCTTCAGCTACCTTATCTGCATGCATAACACAGCACGGTTCCGTTGGCCAGGTAGCCCTGTAGTTGCTCAGCAAGGAGGTTCAGACTCAGCTCTGCTTGATTTGGAGCAGGGCAGGTACTGATCATTCCCTGAAGGTCTCCTGTTCTTTCCTGCAGCATGTCATAAGCGTGGCTTTTGACCTGAAGTCCATCACAGCATGCAATGGGGAGCTTGGGGCTGGGAGTGCAGGATACAAATGTGCCCTGTATCTCTGCTGAACAGCCATTGCAGAATTGCTGGCAATTGGAAGGGGCTGGGCT
The DNA here is from genome assembly GCF_965231255.1 of Vanellus vanellus. Lineage (NCBI taxonomy): Eukaryota > Metazoa > Chordata > Aves > Charadriiformes > Charadriidae > Vanellus > Vanellus vanellus. The sequence continues at coordinate 18,507,560 of NC_138911.1, read as the reverse complement.
TTGCAATTCAGGTGACTCTATGCAGTCTTCTGGTGCCTCAGTGCTGAGCTTTGTGTGAGTTTGAACTGATCTGGCTTAAGCCCTGAACTCCAGTAGTGGCTTTGTAGGTGAAAATCTCGTGTGGAAAGAGCCTTACCTGTCCAGGTGGGAATTGTGTGTCTGCTTTCTTTTGCTCTGTAGATTTCATCGGATTCTTCCCAAGCGTCTGGGCTTCAAACTGTGATTTCTGTTTGGCAACAGGATGCCGACAAATGTTGGTTTGCGGTGCCTGACTACCCTCCTGCTATCTACTTCCTAATGGCATCCTGAGAGTGAAATAAGGGACTTCCTGCACAAACCTTATTGGGTCAAGAGGTGCAAATTCAAGGAAGTATTGGTTCTTTATCATTCTGCAAGCCATGAGTATCACTGGTACAACAATGAAAGAATTCACAGTGATGAATAATATTGAAGACTCAATGCACTTCTTGTTTTAAGATTTGCTAGGAACTACCTGTCCAAGCTGCAGTCCTTTTCACGTGCCGGGACTGTGGTGTTCTGATCACAGCACAGCATCTGTTCTATAGATTTCATTTAAGCCAGTTTAAAATGTTTTTTAAACCGGTAAGATTATTCAAAGATATTTTTTATTATTTGTGCTCTCTTGAAAATGTTCTTAAAGTAGCTAAAGTTTTCACAGTTCTGCTGCAGTGGGTACAACTGGTCTTTAGGCACAGTTTGTCTTCTGCTTCTCATGTTCACTCCTGCTGAGACAGGTTTTATAGCCACAAGGATTGAAATTAACCTTCCAAAATTGTTGAGTGTCAGTAAACCTGGCTGAAAAAGACAGAGAGTTCTTTCTGTTACAGGTTTTATATAGATTTCATGTAACTGTAAAAATACTGCATTATTCAATGTCAGTTTCCAGTTCTGTTCTGGATTATCCTTTTTAAGTGGAGCTAAGCACAGGGTTCTCCTTATTCATGAAAGTAAATTATTTTAATAACCAGATGTAAGTATTCTGGCTGTAAGCAATACCAGTGTCGCCAAATTTGCTACAGAAGACTTTAAAAATCAACGTATTTACACCATGTAAAGTAAAAGTATCCCTTACATTTCGTCATCCAAAAACCAGACATAGTCTGCCTCTTGGCACTCTGTCGTGACAGAGACAGTAAAGACTCTAGCATTAGCTTGCAATAAAACTAAACAAGAACCTCAGGTTGGCCAAAACAGCAAATTTGGATTAATTTCTGTATTAATATCTATGTCATTGTCTACCAGACTTTATATGAGAGAGTTAGCTCTTCTACCCAAACTACTCCATAAGTTTTGATGCTTAGGAAGAGAAAGAATATTCCTTGAGATTACTTTGGGAATGAAACCTATAGAAGTCAGGTTTTTGTGTTTGATACTTGGTCAAGTGCAATGAAGAGGTGGAGAAAAGTCAGTTAGGAAATCTCATCTGCTTGGAAATAGAGCTTTTAAGTGTAAGTCTTTCCTAAAGGAATTAAGTCCATGCAGAAATAAGCAGAACTGGACTCTCTAACTGCTGTGTGGCCTTACGAGGGTCTAATGAATATGTGGTGATGGAGAGCTGTGCACCCTTTCTTTATTTTATCAGTGATGATTCACCTTCAACTCCTTGTACACTTGAATTAAAGCCCTTCTGGGGGAACCCTGGACCATTTCATTGCTTCAGTGTGGTAGTTAAATTAGTGACTGGTGCCAAGGACCAGTTTGTTTTCCTTTTTTATGTTTCCTTCTGCAGTCCTTGAGGGCAGTACTTGCTTCAGGGCAAGTGTCTTCTAAAGCTTACTGATGTCAGGTGAAGCAGTGGTTTCACAGAAGCTGAAGTCCTTTGTGAGATGGCATTTGACCTTTCTGTACCTGAGCTGATGTTGCAGTGGGTTGCCCTCTGCTGAGCGGAAAGGCTGCCTAGCCCAGGCTCTTTGTACCCATTGTTTTGAATTATCCTAGAGACCATTAAAAGGAGGAGGAGTTTTATGTAAGGGACATTGCACCATTTTGTGAGAGAATGTTAACTATCATTTGAGCTGTTGTATGGGAAAGCAGCAGCTTTTACATATAATAAAAAGAATTAGCAGATGACGACACATAGAGAAGTGAGGCTAGTTGGGTTTTTTGGTTGGTTTTTTTTTGGCTGGACAAAGCTCTCTGAATGTTCTCTCATCTGTGTGCTTGGCCACAACAATTTCTGTTTTCTCTGAGTCACATCCTAACCTAGCTTTGAAAAGTCTTATTGTTCATGTCAGCTGTCACAACCAGAACAGTTCTTCTGTCCATGAAAAGAATGGAGACCCTATCAGTACACTGAGGGTTTTTTGCCAGCTGTTTGGTGTTTTTCTCAGTTTATATCATCAGTTCCATTGGGAAGATTGGGATTTGTCTGTTCTGCATGCAGCTGTATCATGTAAAGATACCAGATCTGTCTTTAAACCCTTCGGGTACTGAGCTTGTATTCGGACATTAGTAGTGCCACAGCGGCATGAATAACATAGCCATACTCTGTGCTGTAACTACAGCCAGCACCTGGGCATTAGAACTAGATTTAAACTGTCTGGTGTTGCTGTTTGTGCTACCGACATGAACATTGGTTTCATTTGTTTAGTAGGTTTGAACAGAATAAAACAACAACCTGTTCCTCTGACCTCCATTTAGATAATGGAAGAGTATTTCTGGATTCGAGTCTTTATGTTAACAGCTGAAATGGTGAGCTAAGGATTGGCTGGGACAAGTTACATGACATGTGACTAAGGGCTTGTTTGATGAAGCGTGGCTTTGCATGAGATCAGCATACGCAGTAAGTGCTCCTGAAGTTGGCTTGTTCTTTTATGGAATTGCTTGTTTCTGGGACAGTCTTTTAGTGTTCTGCTAATGTGCAGGAGCTAATTGTTACCTGACAGCATCCACCTTTAGCCCTCGATCCCTTCCAGGAGCACTTTGGCATGAGCGTGTTTAACCAGAACCGGTGGTACCTCAGAGCCCAAACACATCTTTCTCCCTCCTCAGATCTTCTCATCAGAAAAGTGTTCCATAAGAAGCAAAGTCAATTTTCTTAAAATTCTTGGTTAAAAGGTTGTTATTCATATATAAAATGAGTGTAGAAGGTCACTTCCAGGCTTCAGTGGCATCAACCAAGCAGAGTTTGAAGACTTAGTGATACTTCTCTATGTAATGTTACTACAGCATAATTCAGTAAACATTGAAATATGGTTGGATGCCTTGAGGCTGAGCTTTACAGTAACATTTACTCCTGACAAGAACATTATTGTTGGCACTGTTTCAGTGTTTTCCTTATTCCCACTGCTAAACCCAACAAGATAGGCTACACTAAAATAGGATTCATTATTTGTATTCTTGTTAACTGCTTGTAAAATATAAAAAGATTACCCTGCTAGATGAAGCGTCTATGCTTTCAGGAATATCAAATGCCTGCAGAGTAAACTTGGGACAGCTGCCATGAACAACAGCAGGCTCTTTTAGAGGTAATGTGGTACTTCACTGTTCTCTTGGGAGCTGAATTAATGGTTTGCTGCTTTGCATCAATGCATGGGTTCCCAGACTTCCTACAAGGCTCTGTCAGTTTTCCTATGGGAAGCTAAGGTCTAGTCACCCTTGCGTTTGATGTAGCTATAGATAGCTCGCTCAGCTCTGCAGAGAGGGACCTGGGAGTCCTGGTGGACACCAAGTTGACTGTGAGCCAGCGATGTGCCCTTGTGGCCGAGGGCAGTGGTCTTCTAGGACACATTAAAAAGAGCGTGGTAAGCAGGCCAAGGCAGGTCATCCTCCCCCTCTTCTCTGCTCTGGTGAGGCTACATAGGGAGTACTGGGTCCAGTTCTGGGCTCCCCAGTTCAGGAAAGACGGGGAACTGCTGGAGAGACTCCAGTGGAGGGCTATGCAGATGAACAAGGCAATGGAGCACCTCTCTTATGAGAGGCTGAGAAACCTGAGTCCGTTTAGCCTGGAGAAGACCTGAGAGGGGATCTCATCAATACTCAGAAATATATAAAGGGTGGGTGTCAAGAGGATGAGGCTGGACTCTTTCCAGTGGCGCTCAGCGACAGGACAAGGATCAGTGGGCACAGGCTGGAACACAGGAAAATTCCATCTCAATAGGAGGAAAAACTTCTTTGAGGGTAAGAGAGCACTGGAAGTGGCTGCCCAGAGAGGTGGTGGAGTCTCCTTCTCTGGAGGTATTCGAAACCCACCTGGATGTGTTCCTCTCCAACCTGTTCTAGGTGGACCTGCTTTGGCTGTGGGGTTGGACTAGATGGTCTCCGAAGGTCCCTTCCAACCCCTGCCATTCTGTGATTCTGTGATTGCTCTGATGATAGCTTCTGCTGACCTCTGGTTTTCCCTTCAGACATTAGTGTAGGGAATTTTAATGGAAAGGCTCACATCAGTGTGGAGACTGAATGGGAATACTCATCTGGATATGGAGGCCACAGCAGGAGGACATGGTGGGGAAGGAGTGCTCGTGAACAGCACCCAGATGAGCAGGTCAGCGAGACTCCAGCACATTTACCTGCAAGTTCACAAGGTACCCACAATCTGGAAACAAACAACACAGGGCAAGTCTGGGCTCACAAAGTTTTGAGGTCATTTTATCTCACTTGTTCCTCCACTTCTCCTGCGCTTGTGGCCTTTTTGCTCTGTTTTTCTCACTTATGACTTTTTCTCACTTGGACATTTTTCTTCCTTTACCTGTTGTTGCTCTTGCACACCTCTTCAAAAGCTTTTCCTTTGCTTGTGCTTTTTCTCTTTTTTCCTCCTTTCTTGCTTATGCTTCCCCACACACACTTACGCTTTTCTTTCTCTTTTTTTTCTTTGCACTTGCTCGCCTTTTCTTCTCTCTACTGACTGTTACTACAGTTACAGACCTCATTCACGAAAACCTTCTAGGATTCATGCCAGGTAAGTTATTACTGATGTATATACCTCAGGATAATGACCAAAAGCAGTAACAAACAATTCTCGGAGGCTGCCACAGATTTGATAGAAGCACAATTGCAGGCAACATTTGGCATTTTCCCAACTGGAAATGCTGACTGCAAGAATTCAGTGGAAATCCGAAGGAAAGAGTAGTATCACTGTCCAGATACAATACTGTATCCACAGATACTGCAATACAATATTCACTGCAAAATATCGAGAAGCCCACTGCATTTGCAGAATTCGAGTATGTACAAGCAGGAAACTTGGTGCTTTCCAAGTATTGCTTATCTCCACATTACCTGGGGAGGAGGTTCCTAGCGCTACCAGAAAGAGCAAGGAATTGATTATAAATGTAAGATTACAGGGTAGAAGACAAACAATTATTTATAAAGCTGGTTCACAGCACGGCTAACTGCATTCAGTGGTGAAAGGGAAACTGCATGGGTGGATTCCACTGACTTTTGACGCTGCAAACACAAAACCAAAGCTTATGGCTGATAGATTTGTTTTTATTATTATAGAACAGATGAACTAAAATAAGCCAACAATATAATTTTATGCCAACAGCCATCTTTCTAGCACAGGCGGTGACTGACTCGTTGTACCCTTCTCCCCCCTCCCCGGGCCTCTGTTCCATGGGAGGCAAATGGTGGTGGCTCTTGCACATGGGGTTTGGACTCCAGTGATCTTACTCTTTTTATTTGTAGAGGTGTGCCTGGGAAAAGAGGAGGCGGGGGAGCAGAGAAAAGGGCATACATGTTGTAGGAGCAGTAAGCAGAAAGGCTTGTGGATCCTCTTGCACATTCACATGTTGTGACCAGGTAGATGGGACAACTGGAGAATCATGCCCACTTTCAGCATGTAGCAAGCATGTTGCTACTGTAGTCAAGCCAGCAGTTTCTTCCCATTCCAAGCTAACAAAGGGCAAGATGCACTCAACTGGGGAGTTTTTGGCAGGGTAAGGGGCAGTCTATGTAAAACCAAACCAAAAAACCACCCCCACCTGCCAAAAAACACCCCAAACAAACCTGCATTTTAAGCCACTTCAAAGTAAAAGTCACTTCTTATAATATAATAGATATTTTTAAATGGCAGGACCACCATCCTAGAAAGACAAAGGGCTTGCACTCAAGACCAAAGAAAGAAAAACAAAAAAAAAACAACCAACCAAACAAACAAAAAACCAACCAAAAAAAACCAAGAGTGGCCCCACTCTCAGGCTTGGCTCTTCTCTAAAAACAGCACTCATCATCCATCTGAATAGGTAAAAGGAGGAGTGGACAGAAAATAAAATAAAATTGGTGCAACTTCTCGCCAGGTGGCGCATTAAACCAAAGCTCCATACAGTCCCATACGACTACATGTCCTGTGGTGGCAGCATTTCTTTCAGCTTTCATTGCTGTATATGTCTGTATGTATATCTGAACGTATACATACACATACACACAGAATATATAATATTGTTTTTAATGTTAGTTTTGATCCTGTAGGAGGGCTCATCTCTCTTTCACATGGTTCTGTGCTCCTGCGCTGTTGCTGCTCCCGTTGCCGCTCCCGTTACTGCTGCTCCCACTGCTGCTGCAGAGGACCTCTGTGAGGTCGTCCATGATGGTGGTCTCTTTAGGGTCCACGAGGTTGAACTCCCTGATGAATAGGATAAAGTGTGTGTAGAGCGTGTTTAAATGTCCGTGCAGCTCCAGTGCCAAAGTCTCCTTAAAGTGTGAGGAGTAGATATGGGCCAGCACATGGAACAGGTACTTGCAGATCTTCTTCACTAGAGACTCAAAGGAGTTTGGGAATTCCTTGCCTGAAAGGAAGACAAGGAAACACCATGATAGCTCCAGCTGTTCACCTTCAGCCCCACAGCAGCATTTGTTTCAACTGAGCTATGGGTAAGAGCTACTAGCCCACCTTATACAGCAGACAACTTGTGTTGATGAGATCCTCTCATCTTACTCTTTTTACAGGAATTCAGGGGAAGAATATAAGAAGGTTTTAAGCATTTTCATTTGAAGTTAAGTTTTAAACCCTAAGGGTTCGAAAATGAGGAAGCAAGCATAATCATTCTTTAAAACCACAACATTTTTTGTTACTGGCTATAAAAATAATGAGACGTCCTTTTGGGACCTTATCTACTTTGTCCAGGAGTAGCAGATTTTTCCCCCAGATGTACACAATGCTGGGGAGACCAAGTCACAGATCCTGAAATGGAAGCTAAGGTACACAGGCCTTGGTAGTGTGCAGCAGTTTGACTAACGGTATATAACGACTTTCCTCATTTCATTGTTGAAATTCTATGAAATGGGAAAAGAAATGGAAGGAAATACTGGGTGCCTTCTATCAGGTGCAGTTGAAATTGTGCTTGCTGGAGCAGTACTGTGCCTGCATAGTGAAAGACAACTGCTTTGGTAACACTGAAAGTAAAACTGAGGCAAGCAAAAAAGCAACACCTGCCATCCTGTGCATGATGCACAATACAAAGTATGTTACTGGTCTGAAGTGCCCTTGGCCACATGGACAAATCACTTGCATGAAAGGCCCTCATTGCCCTTGAACAAACGTATTTAAAAAAAAATGTTAACTGCAGCTGGCTTACTAGACACTGCTTCTTTCCAGATCAAGACACTTGTAAGCAAAGGCTACTATCTTAACATTTCCTAGATTGCAATGTCCTAGCTCCTCAATTATCTGTTGAAGGGGCTCAAGACCCCAGCTGCTTTTAGTCATGATTAAGCCCACCTACCATAACTTCACGTCTCTATTTTCTTCTTCTTAACCAAAAGCATTGCATGTAGCAATTTGTTAAGAATACAAATTTGAGTTACTCTCCTGTTGCTTTTCAATTCTTAAAAATCATATTCTTATTTAATCTTTGGAAGGAAAGGGAGACTGCAAACAATCTGTGAGACAAGGCCTGACTGGGCAAGGAAGACAAGCCACATTCCTGGCAATCCAATTTATTTCCCCCTTAATGCATCGGGGCTCTAAAGGAAATAGTAGAACAACAAGAAGATTAAATTTTACTAGCAGCAGGCCATATTGAACACACGCTGACAGTTTTCAAATTTTTATCCTCTCTGAATACAGGCTAGAAGATCTCAAAATGCTTGAAGAAAAAGATGTACCAATGATGAAATATAAACCAAGGGGACAGCATTGTGAGCTTTTCACCCCAGTTCATATGCCAACAGTACAAGTCTTTCTTACTGCAAGAATGAACCAAACTTAAGTGAGAAAGCTGTCTGGTATTAATACATATGCTGAATGCCAACTTTCACCTTACTTAATGCATCTGCAGAGAGCCACAGGAAGCACCTGTCCAAAAGCAGACATACCGTATTTTGTTGGAAAGACATCCTCATCTGTCACTAGTTTCTGCACTGAACTCATGACGAAGTCAACATACTGGGGAGCAGTGCACTTGATCTTCTTTCCCCGCTCATCATACCAGTAGTACTGTCTGTGGAGAGAATTGACAGTGTCAGCACATTATACCTTGGCTCCTCAGCTCCACTCCTCTGAGATTAGTGTCAAAATAATACAAAACAACAGCTGCAACATTACCAAAATACATCATAGCTGCTACAGAAGAGATTCACTTCAGGGTATCTTTCTCCATCAAAAACCTTGAATTTCTGTTAACTAATTTTGGTTCTCCCTATCAATTTAGTAGTAGTACCAAGCACAGAAAGCCTGCTGACAAGTCTCCATGGAGAGGAGCTCTACTGAAGCAGTGATAAGACTCAGGGTTTACTTACAGTCTGTAGAACTGTACAGGAAAGCATTATATAACTGTTTTTAAAGGGTAACAACTTTGCACAGTGATAAACTGGTGGTCTTCTGCTGCTTACTATCACAAAACATGAATTAGTCTTGTAGTGTAATGTTATTAAACAAACAGAAGGTGGCTCCAAAACACCAGCTTTTTCAAGCTGGTGCTTTGAAGTGCTGGCAGCATTTTTAAGCGCTATAAATCCTGTTCCACAATCCAGCTTGGGAAAAGTTTTCAGGACCCTTCTGCGCATCCCTATCAGTGTGCCTTAGAATTCTGCTCCTTTGTTTACAGACTCCCAAAACCATCTGAATTTACTTTTGACTAAACACTGCAGCCATCCTTCACCTGATGGAGGAATCTGAAAGGCTTTTTTTTTTTTTTTTTCTTTAAGTCATGGTTAATTAAAGTGCCTCTAACTGTTACCAGGAGCAGCTAGCCATCGCATTAGGCACACACAGTGAGAAATGTTTTACAGATAAGTAAATGTGCCTATGTCACATTAGGGGTGTCCGTCTTGAGTTCCAGTTCCTGAATTCTTCTGAGCGTCTGAGCTCCAGGCGCAGTCCCGTATCATTACAGGACTGACAAGAAATCCATTGTATTTGTCTTCCCAGAATGCAGCATAGAGGGGGTTTGCTGACTGCCTTTGGAAGCAGAGTTGGAAGTGGTCTGAGCATCAGCACTTGGCTAGAAAGATAACTCACCCAACGCATGAGCCCATAAAGCCAGGGTACCATTTTTGGCTGGCTGTTCAGCTCCAACTCTGCTGCTGTTGACTAACAATCTGTTATCTGACATTGCTCACACAAATCACTAAATAAGCCTCATTGTAGCACTAAACAAAATACCACTTCAGTGTGACATTCAGCCACCTTTGGACAATTATTTTTTCTTTTTATGGAAGATAAAAATTAAATATTAAATGTTTTTTCTGTGCCTAACAGGACTAGACTGCATTGAACTGAAAGGATCTATACGTGCCACTTGGAAAGTGAAGTTTTATGTATACTGACCAGCAGAACAGTCCTGAAGCAACTAAAGAAAAATGTTAATTAGCAAATGAAAAGTTTTACTTTACAGTGTGTTTTCAATGCCCTGAAAGATTCTTCAGGGACCTGAGGGTGGTAAGGTGAAGACACTAACAATCCCAAGCCAACTGAAAACAAGAGGAAGCTGCAGAAATAAGTAGAGTAGTTGAAACTCTAAGAGAGGAAGGCAACTGAAAACTAGTTCTGCAGACGCTTAAGGTTTAGAATTTTTCTTTCAGCTCATTTTCAGCATGTGCTGCTTGGTCACTCTGCCTGTTTACTAGAGAGAACAGGATTGACTGCAAAAGGGCATAAAGGTGAGCAAGTGGATGAAAACAGCAAGAGTTAAAAGCTTTTTGTAGAGCTATGTCAGGCATCAAAAGTAGCATTTGGGTCCTTAGGCGTAGTCTGTGTTCTTCATCACTGCTTACTTCCTTTATACAATCCACATATAAGGAATTATACAATGTAGTGCACAAACACAAGCCACCTCATTTGTCTAGTCCTGCAGTAAGCTGGAGCAAGACAGTTCTAGGCAACTTGGACTTATTTTGGGTCATAACACAATGCTTGTTGCCAAGAGCAGAAGCAGACTGGACTATCTGAACCTCAGCACTTTTCTCATGCTGCAGAAGTCCTCAACTGCAAGATAGAAAGCATAGTTTAGAGTTGCCCTTAGGCGCAAAAATGAATCTGAATAATTGGATTTTAGTTAAAAGAAACAGTTTGGCAAGTGTACAAGTTCACTTACATGAAAATGTAAGTGAATAAATCTGCTGTAACATCCCACTGCATACCCTTTTTGCCTTTCCTTGAAAATTAGGCTAATTATGCAAAATAGGAATTGAAGAGAAGAATCATTAAGAGTAAGGGGATAACTTCAAGGATTGTCCTGTTGATTAGAATCATGTCTTCCTCAGGTTTCAAGTGCTGTGAACAGTCTTCACAGGTCTTGGAGGAAGAGAGGAGTCTCTGATGTGCCATGAACATCTCACACCTGGTATGCAGCTCCCACCCATGCTGGAGTTATCTCCATTAACAAGATAGGAAGCAGGTTGGGGCCATTGAAGGGCTCGGTTGGGCACTGAACCCTAACTGCATTCCACCACTGGCACTGTGACAGTACAGTCCCATATTAGGCAATGGATGGGAAGCAGCAAGGACAAGAAGACAACACTTAAAGGCACTTTTCAAAGAGTGCTCACATGATACAGATTTTGATTATTTTATTTCCTATGTAAAGTTCTGGCAGATTTAAACTTCCCCAGTATGGAGAGCATGAGGAATTTGCAGCTCCATTCTAAATCCCACGGAGAAACGACTATGGGTTTAGCAGAGAAAAAAGCCTATGATGCAAATAAAAGTATAACGCATATTTCCCGTTCCCTGGAAGTGTTCAAAGCCAGGCTGGATGAGGCTTTGAGCAACCTGGTCTAGTGGAAGGTGTCCTTGCCCGTGGCAGGGGGGGAATGACTATATGATCTTTAAGGTCCCTTCCAACCCAAACCATTCTATGGTTCTACGATTCTATGAAGTCACAGTGCTGCATCTGGATATACATACATATTTTATCCCTTTTCCTGTAAAACATTCTGGGTTTGTGTTGATGACATAGAAGCAAAGGCAGAACAGAAGTTACATCAGTGTGTAAGAAAAGCCTCCGGAAAGAAGGAAAGGCAAATGCTGTGGAGATTATGTGGTCTGGAATGGAGAGACAGTCCTGCTAGAAATATCAAAAGATGGGTTATGAAGAAAGCAGGATAACAAATTATATCAAATGCAAGGGCAGTAATACAGTGCTTGTCAGCAACTTGGAATAGCTTCAATGGTTTGATAGGGGCAAAGCAACGTTTAGATGGGGGGGAAAAAAGAAGAAAGGAGCCACCATGTAGAAGCATACAGCTCAGGGAACTTAAATATAAGAAACTAAGAAGTAAGAATAAGTAAAGTAAAGTAAGAATATAACAAGTTTGCGTTAAGATTTGTAAAAGGAAATGACCTCCATATGCAGAGACACTAAGGGCAAGATAGACATGAGAAAGGAGAGCATAAGACTGGAAAAAATGAGTGATAAGGAATTATCAATTCCTGGTTTCATAAACCAGGAATTGTTTATGAAATGGTTTCATAATGGTATGAACGGTTTTGTTCAGATTTCACTGCACCAAAACGAGACCTTTCACTCTTATCTGTGGGCTGCCTAGAAGTTTGCATCCATCCTTGATTTCTCTTTCAGGAGTTTTGTAATCTGGGCCTCATCAACAGCACTTCTATACATCAGCACTTTTGAGAAGTTTTTGCCCAAATAGCTAGAAAAGCAGTTTACAGCTCATGGTGCTTTAAAGTTAGTTTGTGCAATAATAAGCTATAAAGCATACCAATCTAAATAGTAAGGACTGTTAAAAATATAGTACCTGCTTTACAGCAAGTGATAAACACATTAATAAGCAGAATTAATTAATACCCAAAGTTATATTCATGCCACCCTCATTACATTTTGAAGATAACTGGCCATTCTGGTATTTCTCTTGGCATTATCCCACCTTGCCAGCAAATGCTTCCATCTGTTCTACAAGGAGCCTAAGTTTTGGTCAGATGTCTTTTAGTAACCCTAAGCACAATTTCTCTTCCTCATTGTGTGCAGATGGCTGTGCTATCTCATATATCTGACAGAGGGCTGAAAGCTGCATCTGTCTGCAGTTTGTCAGTTGGCTGGAGCTTCTCTGAGATGTTAAAACCTTACCTCAAATATTTAACTGCAACTGGTGTTTATTTTGCCAGCAAATCCTCTGAATTCAGGATTGAGTATTTGTAGCGCATTTGAATGCAAAGTAACTTGACAAGCAACCTGTTCTCAATAGTTACTTCAACATCTCTACCATAAATACAAAAAGCCTTCCTTAGGCACGACCAGAATGGTGTGATCCAAAACACGCCTTAGGCAACTGGGCAGGGAAAACATAAAGAGGAACAGAATGCAGACCTTCATATTGAACTACCTAAGAAATTGGCACTGAAAAAAAATGACAAACTGCACCTTTATTCCAAGCTACTGTAATTCCGTGGCAATCTAATATAGGTAGATGCTATTTTTTTCCAAAGTACCTGAACAAACAGATCACAACCAAAGAAGGTCAAATCTGGAGTTTCCATCAGGTTAATCAGCAACCGACTCTTAATGTTTAGGTGATACTCTTTATATACTAAGGACATGTCAGAGGCACAATAAATCATATCCACTGGTGTTTCTCCAACATTTTGACAATAAGCATGCCCTTACCTTACTTTGTTAGGGTAAGATTTTTAAAAAGAAAAGGGAGGTTGGGGGGGTGCAGAGAGTGACATATGGCTTTGTCATAGCCATAATTGGATATGAACAAATGAGCGTCTTTGAGGCAGTTCTTCATGTTCCATTTAGGCATATCTCTTCCAAAAGGGAAGAGCTAGGAAAAGCAGAGCATAAATATAAGGATTATCCAAAATTGTCATTAGAGATATTTGGAGAACATGATTATGAACAGGGCCTTCAAAGCTGAACTGTACTGAGGTGTGTAGCTAGGTGATCTCACCTCTCTGTTTTTTTCATAGACCCGCACACTTGATAGAAGAATGAAATATGCAGCCGACAGTTTGCAAACATGAATCAGTCATCTGCCCCCAAGTACAGGAAGATACTTAAGTTGTTATGATTTAGCTAAACACAAACTGTTTCAAGTGCTTCACCCAAGTGTAGACATGCTTCCTGTTATTCCCAAATAGAGCAATTTTTCAGTTTTCCAAAACAAAGGATAGGAACATTCTGCTATTGGTCCTCACCACCAAAAATACAGACTACAGCTGGAGCCGCCTACAGGCACTTCCTTTCTTTATTCTGCAGCATAAATTGCTTACAAGGAATTCTTGTTTAAGACTCACTAGAGCAGAATGGAGCAACACTTACATAGGTTCCCTGCCACCACCTCCTTTTAGCCACTATTTCACATTGGCCAAGTGGATAAACAGTTAAACTCAGTCCTTTGGACAGCCAGTGCTACATCAGGAATTAAAACATGAGAAGGCTTGGGAGCAAGAGTCAACAAAATACTCATCTTAACTGATCACCACTTCTCATTTAGAGACGTGCTGTCTCCTTTTGATAAAATCTGGGTCCAGCAGAGATTTATTACTTTCTGTTCCAGCCTGCCTTCAAAGTCCCTAGCATGGCCTTTAATTCTCTACTGACAGTTATCTTTCCAACTTCTACATGCAAAAATATCCTCTACACACTTTGCATTCTTCAGAGTGCTCTCAAAGAAAGCCCCTGATATTAATTTCAAGTGTGCAAGATAGCCCAGTGCATTAAGCAAGGATTCCTTTCTAAGCACCACGTAATAACTGTCAAAGATACAATATATTGCTCTAGTTCTGTTGCATACATTCCCTGGGATGTTTGTTTGATGTACTATAACATTAACTGCTCAGTCTTCTGCTTTAAAATCCATCTCAACTAAATAAATCCCAGGAAATGCAAGAGGAGGGAAGAAAAGGACTATCAACACATGTGCTGGAGAGAAAAAAAACACCACACAACAGTCTTATTCATACGCGACTGGATCTCATATTCCATCATGTTGGACTGTGCTAATCAAGAGCAGGAGTTTATAGTAACTTTTTCTTATATTCACCATGTACAGTACAACTACAAAGCTTTCTTTCATAAGTGGCAGCTAGTCAACATTAAAAAAGCCTACTAAGTCTTACACGGGGAAAGTGCCAAACCAAAACGTTTTCCTTACTCTTTGCAAAGCTGCCACTTGTGTCGTCTGTGCCCAGGGGCTCGGGCAAAAAGCCAGTGACTCACATCAGGCTAGAGGTTATCTGTCAGCAGCCTGGTGCTCTGTCAGCATCCCAGCTATCAAAAGCACCCTCTGAGGTTTTCGCAATTCCTTTATCCTCCCCGGCCTTCTATGGAATCCCAGCACTGTTACCAGTATGGACAGTTTTGCCTTGCTCTTCTTCCCCTCTCCCCACAAGCTGCACACATGGTAATTTGCCTCTCTGATCTGACCTTACAAAACCAGCTCAGAACAGTCAAAGATTCTCATCCTTCTAATCCTCTAGAAAAACAGATTTCTACCGCCCTTCACTGCTGAGGGGAGAGTAGAGGACATACAGCTGCCACATTCTCACTAAGTAGAGATCTGCTGTAAAACACTTGCCCAGTGCAATCTAAATCCAATATCCTCCCCCAGGCAAGTCTGAAGACTCACGGAAACCATATAATTGTAAATATCGACTTACGTATTGCACACTGCCATGGTCTGACATGACTCTCCTGTACAGAATTCTGAGATTGTACTATATTGTAAGTTGATGTGATGAAAGAAAGTTGTTGCTGAAAAATAAGCACAAAGGAAAGAAATTCAGAAGTCAAATACTTTCAAACACTGGTTATCCTCCAGACAATTATTTAAATAGAGCAAGTGAAGTGACCTCAGAGTCTTAAGCTTGCATATAGATTTAAACATGATTTAGCTAAATTAGTCTAATTATGAACTGCAAAACAAAGAGGTACATAGAATGAAAGCTCTTGTTTTGATTTAAGATGAAAGCACCATGATGCATCAGCTTTTATTACTCACTAAGCAGCAAGACTGGAAAGTGTCTCCGTCATCAACCTCACCTTTACAGTAGAATACTCTACTACAAGCTAAAGGCAAACCATTTGCTACGCTCTTTTGAAGTCAGACTTAAAATGTACAGTGGCTAGAAAACAGCATTAATAGTTCTCATGACATACCTCCTTTTCAAAAAACAGCATTAAAACTAGCGCACTTCTACTTTTTAAAAATCTCCTGAGATAATTTAACATCTTAATACTCCTCAGGAGGCACCTCACTTTTTCTTAATGAGTCTCTATAAACTGTCCTAGTGTGCAGTTTAAAGCAGTTTCTTGCTACTACCATATACTGTTGAAAATGTAAACAAGACTGGGTCATAGGTGCAGGTTAGGACTGGCAGATGAAGCAGAAGCACAGGAAAGTATTGTAAATCAGAACTGAGAGGCACAGATAGAGCATTCAGTCATAGTAGTCAATCACGTCTGAGTTTTGGCTTGACTACAGTTTAAATTCACAGTAATTCTACCAAAGCTTGGAAGGAGTATGGTGAAGAAATCCAACCAAGAGACTTCAAAACTTCTGGCTTTAAGCATAACTTGCTTTACATACAAGTCTTAATAAACTACCATTTTTACAATGCTTCTGGAAGACCAATAGGTTGAGTCAGAAACATGCTGAACCAGCTGGTTTAGCAAATAGTCAAAGGGAATCTGATGGTCCTCAAAAGAGCATCAAAAACTATAATGCCCTCCGTGCCACAGTGAGGGAGTTGGAAGGAGGAAGCGCATCAAGGCTTGCATGCTGCTGAGCACAGTTGGTTTGTAAGTAAGAGAGCTTAATTACTATTGAAGGTATAATGACATGCATTATGCAGTAAGCATAAATAGTCAGTGAGTGTTTTTCTAAGCACTGAAAACAGTAAAAAGAAACAGAGTGAATGAATGCCTTCTTGGGTGTGGACAGCAAGCACAGCTTTATGATCACAATACTCACTGTTGCTGGCTAGCCACTCGTTGAGGTCTATTTCTCGTGGTAACATCACTAGCTCCTTAAATTCGAAGTCAGTAATTCTGGATTTTGTGTATTCTGGCTCTAGGTAAAGTTTCTTCTCTTCCGGTGCTGGCTTTTTACCATTTGGCTTTCCCTTGGACTTCCTGCAAGAGATTGAAAAAGGAGAACAAAGGTTACCTTTACTGATGATGAACAGCTACAGAAACCTGAAAGAAGCTTGTTTATCCAAACTCCTGCATTTGTGTTTACACTGCTCCTCCTGCCTTCCCTCTCCTTAGCTTAATTTTTCTTTCATTAAAGAAAAAGATAGTTTCTTAAAAAGTGTATTTGAACTCAATCACTCTTCAAGTAACATTGGAAGTTTTGAATGGCATTAAGAAACTTGAGACTGAGCTGCTCCATCTCCATTGCCCTTTTTGTCAGTTTAGATTGCAAATTATTGGGAGAGTGACAGTCTCTTTACGCCTATGAACAGTCGTGACAGCAGAAATGGCACGGTGCCCGAAGGAGCTACTCTAATGCAAGTAAACAATCTGCTGCATCATACAGTTAAGTCACCTGCAAAACGGGCGTTTGAGGGACAGTAAAAGCAGACTGCTGCAAAAAGATAGCTCTCAGTTGGAAAAATGCTCTTTCCACGCAATGCGCTGGCACTGCTCATTCAGAGCTACAGCATTCCTCATATATTCAACTCCAGCCCTACGTTCTCTGAGATACCAGAAGCCTTCTAGAATTGAGCAGCTGTGAGTCCAGCTAGAAGCACTGGCAGCTCCAAGAACACCTGCTTTCTTAACTCCTGGGATACTTGAGACAGAAAGACCAGAGGGTTGGGGTTTTTTTTCAGAAAATCCTTTAAAATCCAATGCATTATGATACAACCTTTATAAAAGCAGACAAACCACATTCCATAAAATCCGTTTATCTCCATGGCATATTGTGACTTTTCATCTGCCATTTTTAAAGTGTTTGTTGTAATCACTAGTTTCCCTCCCAATCTGTCTTTAACATCCTCAAACTAGACTCTCAACCAAACCCATATTCCTGGGCCGGGAGTTCAGTAAGGACTTCTGAGGAAGGACGGTGGCTCAGCGCTTTGGTCTTTTAGGCTATGTGGTCAAACAGCTGCATATCCATGTGTTTCTACAGTTAAAAAGTCCACCTAACCAGAGACAGAAGATACATTTAGTGGTGAAGGACAAGTGCAGTAAGGCAATACTTGCTGTGCACTACCACATCATCAAGGAGGAGATACCAGGATTTTTTAATGTCAGGTTTTCTTGGTTTAAGGATCTGTAAAACCAAGATAAGCCCACCTTGCAGATGACTGCATTAAGTTTGCTGTTAAAACTCATCTAGAACCCATCCAAAGGAAACTGACCTCATGTTCTGGCTCTCAACATACTTTAAATAATCTTCCAGCTGTGCCCCTGTCTGAGATATGAGCAAGCTTGATTTTTGCTGTAAGGATGGGATGCACATCTTTCCTGGAATGATGTTCAAAGTGTCAGTGCTTTCCTCAAAGAAAGTAC
Organism: Vanellus vanellus; assembly: GCF_965231255.1. Classification (NCBI taxonomy): domain Eukaryota; kingdom Metazoa; phylum Chordata; class Aves; order Charadriiformes; family Charadriidae; genus Vanellus; species Vanellus vanellus. The sequence goes on along the minus strand of NC_138911.1, from coordinate 18,489,678 downwards.
GATTATGCAGATTTCTCTCTTTATGGGCTCTTTACTGATCTGTTCATTAAGCCCATCTTCATAATGACTCATTGTCCACATCATCAGCACTGCAGTAGGAAGAGACCGAGATTTGCCTTCCATAAGAAAGGAACACCATAACTTACTACAACTCAGTCACCAGCACTGCCACTGTTTACTATCTTGAACTTCCATTGAATCTTGTCATACTTTTCTATAACCAGTAAATTAAGACTAGAGGGACTTTCAGACTTCAGTAGGGGCATCATCAGTGACAGCAGCACGATACATGCTTACACCCTCACAATATATTTACAAACCACAGATGGGCAGACCGCACTGTAGGAGGTCTCTGGTAGGGAAAAGATGGTCACATTTTATTTCCATATGTTAATGAGAAAGGTGGATTTTGTGGTTAGAAGGAGGACGCCTGTTTTATAGAACATCTTTTTAAAGAATACAAACACAGTAGGAGAATAAACTAAGCCCAGTATATGTGAAGATTAATTCAGCACATAGCTACTTCTGCACATTTCCTGCCACCTCCTTTTTCCACAGCAGTGCATTCCAATTCAAATGAAGCCCGCAAGATTTATTCCTTTCGTTTATTTAATGAAGTAACCTGGACTAATTCTCATAGCTCCTCCACAAAGGGATGTTTTAGGACATGCAAAGACAGATGTTGCTCAGTGCAAGTCTCTTAATACAGAGGGGTTGCTGACTTAGACCAACAGCTCCTGGTTGTCAGCTAACTGTTCTTGTCTTCAAACTCTTACATTTGCTAGATCTTGTTTGAACCTCACTGTGTAAAAATAAGCTACAGATAAGAGAGAAAAGTCTGTGAAAGCAAGAACTGCAGGAGGGCCTTAAAGGGATTTAAAGAAGCTATGAAAGATATTTATGCTTGGGCCTGAGACTTCAGATTTTCACAGAACTTGAGATGATATTCAAGGAAAATATAATCGCATAAAACAATAGTATCATTTGATAGTCTGTAACTTGAGTTTATAGCAGATGAAGCAATATATTTGACCTCTTCCTTTTGCAGGAATACCATGTTAAGACTTGAAACTACCTTAACCTGACAGTCAACAGCATAAATCCAGTTGAAACTATGCACTTGGCCCTGAGCTAGTAAAAAATACTCCAGGCCACTGATTTGCTTAATTCCCAGCAGAGGCTGCCTTACTCCTACGCTTGGCTGAAATCAAGCCTGGCATGCTCCATACAGCACCTTCTTACCTGCTGGGCCTCTGACAGTGATATTAAGGTCTATTCAGAATATACTGTTTAGGGTTTTTTTCAGCTGATTGGGTTTAGTGGTTTGGGGGATTGGTTTCAGAGGGCAGGATTCAGGCATTCAAGGATATGTTGATTTTTAAAGAAAAACATAGTTCCAGTAACAATCATGCAGAAAATACCTTCAGCTTCAGAGACTGGTTCAACAAACTGGATTAATCACACTTACGGAGAAAAGTTATCAGTGGGAAGTAGTTTGGATAGAACAGAGTTTGTGTCTTTGCTTTACTTCAGGATATTTAAACCAAGGGCCCCAGGTTAGGGCTGTGCCACGTCAGCTAAGAGCGGTCTTCTGAGAGAAGGAGGAGGAGGAGGAGGGGAGAGAGAGCTGAAGACGTCAAAGACAGTCTGTCATAGAGCCAGGCTGTGGAGGGAAACCTTAGAAGGAAGCCAGACATAGAGCCAGGATGAGGCAAGCCTTCCACTGAATAGAAATGTGTAGCTCATTCTCACTTCAGCATCTTCTCCCCATTTCAAGAAAAGAAGCAAAAATTCAACATTAAATATATTTCACAAGTTTGCTAATGCAAATGACTACACATTGTCCTTTTACAAAAACCAAACCCCCTCATTTCCAAACAAATGTCAGTTGTCTGTTAGATTAGTACATGCAGCCACTTTGCATCTTTTCAACAGATTGTGTAAGTCTTTCCACAACTGCCTTGTGCTGGAACTGGAGCACTTCAAACAGAAGCTTCCTGAAGGATCCCCATGCTCTTCCCCTTTCCAAAGCTCCAAAGCTTTGGCTCAGTTTAAAAAAGAACCTGACTCATGGGTGTCATCACTGAACCTGCAAAATGCCCATAATCACTGATATCAAAGGGTTTATTCACACCACTGAAACCTGAATGTCAAATCACCACGTGCAGTACAAACTTTTTTAACCTTTTGCAGCTGCTGAGAGCTAAAGCAAGACCAGAGCAATTGTTTCTACCAGCAGATTTTCATGACCTGCATGCAGTGCATTTGGGATACTACATGGTCCAAATATTATAAATACAAACTAAAAAAATTTCCAGTCTTAAAACCATCAAGTTTTGAACTGGACTACACATCTTTCCTCAATTACGCAGAACTTAAGTTATAAAGTCAGACTTACTCGTATTAATTGAATCATGCTCAGTCTAGGCTATAAAACTGGGGGTTTAGTTTGGAAACTGTCAATACTACTCAATACTAAAGCATTTTCTTTATAGACTTACAAAGCTGAAGCATACAGCAGTACAGAGAAAACAGTTTTAGAAACACGATTACATATGATTAAGAATCAACAAATAATGGTTCTATATTATAGGTAAACCAAAGCTCCTACATTCACAATTACCAGAATTACCAGTGTAAAGTTCAGAAGTTAGCTTCCTTCCTTCTCTCCCCGACCTCAAAGTTCAGTGTTGTTTCGAAGACTTGTAAGAAAACACCATCTACCTGGAACCAACTCCAAATGTGCAAAATGAAGCATCCTTTATTTCCTCTGTTGTGATCTGTTCACATTCCTTCCTCAATTTTTCATTTTATGTTTGAAGTACACAAATACGAAAAATTGTGTGTAGCCATCTCTGAGATGTCCCAGAACACCCTTAAAAGTGAAGACTATAGCAGCAAGCATAAAGCAGCACATTCAGCAAGAGTTCATTCAGCCTGCTTTCAATGAAAGGAAAAGTAGCAAAAACGGTAGAGTTTTACTGTTCTATTGAGGAAACACCAAAATCCGTGACCTGTAGATGATTACTTACTGGAAAATGTAACTAAATATCATACAAGACCACAAAAAGGGCAGTACCTTTCACAACACTGCTATAGGCACCCTAAAGCAAGCCAAAGTCCTGATTCACGTTTCCCTGTCTTTCTTAAAAAATAAGAGAATTCTGCTAAATGTGTCTTCACCTGTCCATATCAGATCAACTGTATTTCCAAAACAGCTGGAGGAATAGCTGTTACACAGCAGTTTGATGAAGGTCTGTCAAGATGTTAGACCAAAACCTGTCTATCAATGCTTAACTACTAATTAAGGAAAGAAACATCTTTAGGGAATCCAAGGAGACAGCACTCAGCAGCGTTTTTTTTTGACAGGCAAACCAGAGTACAACCTAATTCTTCAGGTAACTCCCAGGAGAGGTTTGTGTTTGTTTGGTTTTAGGCACTCAGTTGAATATGATGCCACAGGCCAAGTCACACCCACGAATAAGTTTCAGAGAGGGAAAAGTGATGGGAGATGGCGGAAGAGAGGTCATTCGTCTAAAGTCTTAGAAGAAAGCTCAGCAAACTGGCTTCAGACAAAGACGGTACATTGACTAATGCTTCTAGCAGGGCTTCCATACTCAACTTTGTGTTCAGCTGAGAAAACACAGCAGCTGGAAGTTTGCCTGGATTTCACTGGAAGAAGAGATGTATAAGACATTCCACCAAGTGACAGGCCCACTGGGCTGTGATGATTTCTTTCCCTGGTTTAACTGCTTTGTTAAGATCGAGTAAAACTGCCAATTTCCCAGCTTGTTTTCTTGTCCCATCTCAGTTAATAAAGATACTCCTCTAATCTCTCTCTCTCTCGTTTCCTTCTTGATCAGATGCCCGGTAGTTTCTTGGTTTTAAAAAACCCACACTTTGGAGCATCTTCAAAGCACCATCCAGGTAGTAATTTAGTTTGAAACCATACAAAGAAAGTACTATTCCCATTTCATAGCACAAACTGGCTGTAAGGTTGAAAGTTTATTCATGGTATAAATACTAAAGATGTGCTTCAGTTTAAGCTGATATAGTTAGTTTGGAAAGAAGCGTATGTGAAGCAATGTGATTCAGCTGAAGAAGTATCAAAGACGCAATGTCCATTATGTGGACATGCTTCATAACCTGATGTAGTTCACATCACTTTGGAATTGTACCAGGCGTCCATGGTTTTGGTCATGAGAATCTGATTTATTACAACGTTGATCACACAGAGGGAATACTAGTGATTTATTAAATGCCAAACTTCCCTAAACTGATCATGTAATTGAAGATTATCTCTACCAATTCAGGATTCCTTTTTTTCAGCGGGAACCACCACAGCTATAATAATTTCTTCTTGTTTCCAGCAAGCTGTGCAGTTTCTTAGACTGCATCTGAAACTGAAATCTCTTCAAGGACAAATGATGATGCTTCAATCACAATCTCCTACCCTTCACACCCAAATAACCACCCTTGAGGTGAGAGGCTGTTTATTTTTTTTTTTAAATACAAGTAATCAGTGGCTTTTCTCTTTTTAATGTGGCATATTGAAGTGGTTTTATTACCAGATATAAGAGTAACTTTAAAAAGTTAAAGTTTATAAAAAAACCTATAGTGGTGAAGAGCAGAACTGCAGGCAAAACTCCACTCACTTTGTGCCCTCTGGATCACACACCAGTTTCAGGTTCCAGCCAAGTCCCAAACATACTGATTTCCGTTTGAAAATTGACAGAACAGGTCCAACAGGCCTTACATGGCAAATTTGTCTCCCTGTTTGCAAACCTCAAAACTCACAAGCTATCTCAGGTCTGTGGGGATGAAAATCATCATGGATTATGAACCTTACAGGACAAAGATGCTTATTTTGTGATTAATATTTTTTTTCATAACTGACCCTGTTTCTTACCTGGGGTTAACTGGTATAACGCTAGCAATCCCCAGTAAATTTAGAAGAGAGCGTGTCTCAACTGTGACAATCCATCTGGGATGCGTTCAGTCAGTGTTAGTGAGAGTAAAAGCCCCCACAATTCATAGCAACACATGCAAAAGCGGCACAAAAAGAAAAATCTATTTTAAGGAAAATCAAAAAATAAGATGATCATAGAAATGTTATCAAATGATATTTTAAAAGTCACTTAAGGTTTTGGGGGTTATTTTCAAGTAACCTAGCTTGTGCTATATAATTTGTATAGTTCACAATCTGGAAAATTTCGGGGTTGAAATGGTACATTCCCAACTAAAACGTTTATGTGGAAAACTTAACAGTCTCCAACAGCAACACCATATTCCATCTCACCCAGCTGCACCTCTACACTACCAAACTACCGGATATATCAAACTATCTCGGCCTTTGATTTTCATCCTGTAATTTTTTCCTTTCTTTTTCAAGTGTCGTGTTTTAAAATATCCTCCACTGATGAAGTATTATACAGTGAAATACTCCTGCCAAAACCTACTTTCTTGGTAATCTGAAGATGGGGGTTAGCTTCTTAAAACATAAGCCAACACAGAATTAGAGAGGCAGGAAGCCAGCATTTTCACAGTGTATTTTAGGCCAATCTTTATGAACACTCCCATGCTTTTATAATTTCCAGTGAATATGGGTTTATAATTCAAAATTAAGGGTATACTAGGTATTTTTGGTGTAGCTTCTCTCTTCTTCCCTTCTTTGGGTAAGGAGTCAAGTGGGATACGTGTGGAACAGAAAACACATTAAGGTAAAAAATTGTAATGTGCAAGCTCTCTCCCTCTAATGTACTCCCTTTGCAGAGGGGAAAAGGTTTAGATTGGATATTAGGAGAAATTTCTTCACAGAAGGTGTTGTCAAGCATTGGAACAGGCTGCCCAGGGAAGTGGTTGACTTGCCATTCCTGGAGGTATTTAAAAGCCATGCAGATGCAGTGCTGAGGGACATGGTTTAGCGGTAACTTGGCAGTGCTAGGTTAACGGTTGGGCTTGATAACCTCAAAGGTCTCTTACCACCAAAACGATTCTATGGAAAACCGAAAGATTTCAGCCATCCGTGGAAGGCTACAGCTTTGTAAGGAAAACCAGGTTAGCTGCTCACAAATCTACTTGTTACCTTTCTGTTTTTTCTGTGGCACTTTACTGGAAAGAAGTTATCAGTTAATTTCTGGTTAGAAATGTTCTGTGTAAGTATGGCAGTCCTGAACTGATTCATAGCAGGAAGGAAACAGTTTTATAAGCTAAATTTTATGAGTCCTACTGACAAACTCCCACCAAGAACAATGAAGAAGCAGGTTATGCCAGGTTTTGCAGGACGAACAAACTCTTGCATGCTGTCCAGTTTCCCACCCCACCAGCCCACAGTCTTTTCGCCTCAGTCAAGTACAAGGACTAAAAGCTTAGAGGCGCTAGGCAGCTTAAAAATTACTTCTTGGTAATTCAATGTCTTTATTTCTTTGTATAGTGAGGAAGAAAAAGAAAAGGGGAATAACAACTTTCATTTGAACATCAGTAGAGCTGTCCTTCCTTCTGAGAAAAAGCGACAGATGAGATTTGTATTTCCCTCTTTCTTTAAACCCATACAAGATTAGTATGTCTCTGGAGATTTTTCTGCAATCCCATGTCCAGTTTTAACCCAGATCACAGCTAAATCTTTAGCTGAAAATGCCATGTGACAACACACCCAGAACACAAATTCTGCATGTACATATACATGTTCGGGATTGGGAAAGAACAGAAAAGAACATCAGCATGGGAAGGGAAGCTGTGTAAGGTACTGGAAAGCAAGCCCAAATCCCAGTGCAGCAAACAGTACAATTGTTCACGGATTGCTGCGGTCAGACCATTTCTCCAGGGCCTGGGGAAGGGAAGGAGACTAAGCTTTTTAAAACAGTCTCCATTCTGATTTCCTCTCGCCCCAGATCTCTGACAGACCTCTCTGACCTCAGTTTCATTCTTCCCCCTCCTGCCCTGGGTTAGCTCCAGGGCTCAGCTGCTGCGCAGGTCTAAGGGGGCTGCGTAGAATAAAATGTGTTTGGCAGCATTTCTGGCCCCGCTTCTTCATTTTTGTTCTGTTTTAAAAGTTACTAATAGTTTATTTAAGAGGAGGAGGAAAGAAGAATGTACCCTACATGCCAGGGAAACTTTTTCTTCTGGATTCTCATAGTGGCTCTTTGCCTTTTAAGGGAATCTTTGCTTGGCCTCTGGATGCTCTGCTGTAAACAGTCGGTGCCAAGGCATGGCAGGCATGTTAAGGATGACAAGTGCCATAACATTATTTCATAATGTTGCTTCTCAACAGAAAGCCCAAAACATTCTGTAGGGTCAAACCGAGTTCCAGCTGGTGCTGCTGGCAAAGCAAGGAGAACATGAGGCACCTGCACATACTATGTCTCTGTGGTACATCAGGCCTTTCCATTCCCTTTTGTAGGACCCCCCTAACCGGTGAGGGGGCTAGTGCGCAAATCTCATGAGGAGCAGCTGAGGGAACTGGGGTTGTTTAATCTGGAGAAACGGAGGCTGAGGGGAGACCTTAGCACTCTTTACAACTACCTGAAAGGAGGTTGTAGCAAGGTGGGGGTCAGGCTCTTTGCCCAGGTAACAAGTGATAGAACAAGAGGAAATGGCCTCAAGTTGTGCCAGGGAGGTTTTGATTGGATATCAGGAAAAGTTTCTTCACAGAAATTGTCAAGCATTGGAACAGGTTGCCCAGGGAAGTGGTTGACACCATCCCTGGAGGTATTTAAAAGCTGTGTAGATGTGGCACTGAGGGACATGGTTTAGTGGTAGACTTGGCAGCGTTAGGTTTACAGTTGGACTTGATGACCTTTTAAAGGTCTTTTCCAACCTAAATTACTCTATGATTCTACTTCTCTCCCTCCTCTCTTCCCTTGCATGTCACCTCCCAGTGTTAGCTCAGTGTTTGCCATACTGTTTTCCCATAGTGCCATGTCAGCTGCATATTAACTGCATTTCAAAGTACAATGCTGAAAGAGTTACAGGTATTTGCTGGTGGCCAGGTACCACTGTGCTCCTCCTCCTCTGCTCAGGATCCCCCATCTTCTCTTCAATGCAGCTCTGGGAAGAATGGCTACAGAGGCAACGCCAGGCATGCAAAGAGCTCAGTTAATGCGACAAAAACGCACAGAGTGCATTCTTGTGGTAAAACACACTGGACTAGAGTTTCCTTTCTTCTCTGGGTGTACCCGCCAGAACTCCTCCCCCAGACCAAGAGGAGTTATTCGGCCTCTCTGGTTACCTTTGGGGAGGGTCTTCTGACTGTATAATCCTTGCACTGGTCCAGGTTCCCCTCCAGTCAACACAGTTGGGAGGGGCTGAGTGGGACAGATCCCTAGGAACACGAGGGAAGTGATGTCAGATGGGAGACAAATAGATTATTTATTTCTAGGAGCCAGTGATGCAATTTAAAAGGAACCATTCACTAGTAGAAACACAGAAAATTACCTTATCCAAGCAGATACCCTGTTGTTCTTCGTTTTGAAATTTTGTCTTTTACCTTTGTGCCAAAAAGCTCTTATATCCAAACCAGGAAGTGCCAACATGGTGCCAAGATTCTTTTCCTAAGTGATTTAACACCAGTCCAGATTTTTGGTAATTTGGGGATTAGCGAAGAAAAAGGACACGAATCTTTCTTAATGTTTATTTTCAAGAGCTCTACATGAAGCCAAATTAGGTCTGTGGTAAGAGAGGTTCAGTAGGTCATAGATTAACAGTGTTGCAACAAATTAATTTATCCAATGCTTAGAACAAACCATACAGTAGAACAGTGTGTCATAGGTGCCCAAGTCCTGAGCCTGTGACAGACATGGGGTGGTGGTTTTTGGGTTTGTTTTTGTTGTTGTTAAGTTTCCAAATGTAGGCAAACTCTAGCTGTCTGACAAAGGAAGCCAAAAACCCAGCACAAAGGGCAAATCCCTGCTTGAGAAGGTGTCTCACATAGCATATTCTCCCCTGCTTGCAACTCTTCCTCCCCTAGAACGGCAGTCAGAGCACACCCTGGTGCAGGGCACAAAGGGGCAGGAGAGGCCATGCCATACTAACTGTCCTGGGCATCTCTGCCCAGCCATTCATCAGTTCATCAGCTGAACATACAGGCTGGAGTTCTGTGTTCTGGGGTTTGTCTTGTTAACACGCAATCCATTTTAGTCCCCAGGCACACTCACTACTCCAAACCCATCAGGCCCATACACAATACCAAGATAAGGATGCTCCTGAATCCCTGCCTCCCTTAGAGGAAAAATGTCATGTGTATTGTAGCAACACAAAGGCTTCCTCATCATCTTCAGTTGCTAAATATACTCCCATACTGCAGCTAGAGAGTATGAACAGGATTCATTTCACCTAGCCAGGGATAGCCGCATATGTAAGTGTTTCTGTCTGAACTGGCTTTCTAAGGACCTTTTAAAGTCAGCAGAGAGAGTTTTTTTCTCTATACTGGAAAACATTTCAGTCCAAGGCAGAGATCTATAGTATACCTTAGATTTTTTTAATTAGAACACACAGGCAAAGGAGAAAAGTGGCTCTCAACGGAGAGCAGACAATGGCAGAGATACCAAGCCTGGTGCTGTTACAGATGCTGCATGCTGCAGTGGGAAGATCTCCTGCACTACAGAGCCATGAGAACAAGCGATGTGCACCAAGATTTGAAAGCAAGTAAGTTTTGGGGTGGCTCTTAACACCTTTTTCACAGGGAAGGCAAATATAGGCCTGTCAGATTTAGTATTATTAACATGCAGAACAGTGTCAAGACATGATTTGAGATTTTGGAGGCCAGAAAAACTGCTTGCAAAGAACAAGTAAAAACTAAGAAGAACATAACTGTCAAAAAATGTCTGTATCTCTCTTTAAGGTTTTTAAACTTGAAAAGTGAAAGATGTAAGTGTATTACAGTAAAAACACAGAAACGTCTTAAGGTATCTATTCCCTGTGTGTTTTCAGAGATGTCTGTTAACTTAAGCAGTGGTTTATTTATTTATTATCCTGCAATATTCTGTCAGAACACACAAGTTATTTTGACTTCTGCATCATGATTAAATTCAAGTTCTGGCAGCAACTGCTCCTCCTGGTTATTCTGATGCAGCCCTGTTATCCTTCTGGAAGAGCACATGCAGTACACTTTGGTCCACCTTGTGGGGACGGAGTTCACCACCCAAGCACATAAAACCACTGAAGACACTGCTTGTTATCTTCCAACCCGGTTTGTAGAGCTGGCAGATTGCAAAGCTATCTTTTTATTTCTAAACCAAGCAAATTTGATTTGGAAACCTCATGGCCTCGTAAATATGGGATTTCACAACGCAGTTTGCACAGAGTTGCTCTTCAGGATAGAACTGTGCTTTAATTGCTGGGAATTATTTCACCATGGCAACGTGGCTTCAGCAGTCAGACTTCTTGCTATATAGCCCAAGATATACAAAGGCAGTCTGCTCTGCTCAGAGACTACCAGGGTGCAGACAGGTTTGTCTTTGTAAGAAGCGTTTTAGTTTCCTCACTGCCTTTTATAAAGCCTTGTAAGCTCTCTTTACAGCAAAAAAACATTTATGTAACAATACTAACTCATTTTAAGTACTACTGTAGCCTATAGAAAACCTGCAGCAAAGGTTAGATATGCAGGTCAAGCGTACCACCTTACCCACATACTATGTTCTGGAGGCCAGGTACATATAATGTCTAATGTACTTGTAATCTGAATGTTACAATTCTTAACTTTTAAAAGTCCACAAAAATCTTAAAAAATATATAATTATACTGTGCAGTATGAAAGGCAGCAATATGGACTGCATGACAGTCCCCAAACAGTTAATGAGAATACTCACTCCCAGAGTCTGCACTCTCAATAGATAAATATTTTTCAACATGGTGCAACTTGTCAGCTTGCAGCTGAGCTCAGTCATAGTTGTTGTCTCTCTGCTCAGCTCCCCAGAGGCAAGAAACAGTAAAGGACTGTCTTTTTTTACTTCTGGCAGGACCAGGCAAATTACAACTATTTAGGCAGAAAAAGTGTCTTGCATTGGTTGGATAAGTTAGTTGGTTTTGTTGGGAAGAGAGTGAAAACAAATTCATCACCTGCCTTGCTACTACAGTTCCACCTTCGGAAAGTCATCTATATGTAATCAATCACACAGTAGGCAGGACAGCAACAGCTGAATCCTTCACATAAACACAGTTTAATAGGACAGAAAAGTGCTAGGGCTCACCAGAACTGAGAGTGTACACAGAAACACAGGTAACAACTTTAAACATCTTGGCTTTTTTGTAGGAACTTCAGTAAACAATATAAACTCAATTACATATATAGCATAGGAAAAAACTGGAAGTTGTTTTCACTATTCATAAGCAATTTTGCATGCCTGCACCTGTAAACTCACTTTTAAAGCATCTGTACTAGCACACACATGTGCATCTTGTTGCTTTGAGACACGCAGCTGTGAGGAATTCAATTACCTACTCAGTCACTAGTTATTGAACAGGTTGGGCAAAGAAACACCAATGTGAAGAAAAAGCCCCACCTGAACTTTTCAGCCACTTGATACAGCTCCACAGACTCATCTCTTACACTTAAAATTAACTACAGCATTTTAATTAGGAAGCATATTTATTTACCAGAAATGACCATGGGTCAAGGTCAGTTCTGTCTCAATGGCAGCTTTGAAGATCAAAAATGGATCTTTTTCTTTTCTTAATATTTTGGCTTTAATTTAAACCAAAGTTAGTTCAGGGAAGTCCCATCTCTCCTTGCATGCCTGAGATGAGATCCTGTGATGTGAAATGGTGCCTTTAAGTCTTAGTAGGAACTATCTTGTTAAACAAAAAACCTGAAATCCACAGTTAGAAGGCAGGAACTGTGTCTCCTTACAGGCTAAGACAGAGTTGAAGGTAAAAGGAATCAAAGCATTATCTTAGTTAAGTAACTTTCATTAACAAATGGTATATACAAAACATTCACTAATCTAATGTGTAGTTAATTTTTAAACTTTGCGACAGAATGATGCAATGCTCTTTGTTCAGTTTTGTCATCAACGGCACACAGCTGTTCCAGTATTTCCTAGAAAACAGCACTTTAAAGTTTTGCTTTCTGTACAATAGAGGAAGAAAAATCTATTTAAAATACAAACTGTATGGAATCATGGGTCAAATTAAAGAATATTTGAATGACTGATTGAAAAAATAGTAGGATGGATAATCGTTTAATTACTGGTACAGTTAGATCAGCCACTGTTAATTAGCTCATTAGACAGCAGTGATTCCCAACCCTAATTTATTACTTTTCAGGATACACCAAGGGAGACCGAAAAGCTTAAGCAGAAGCATCTTTAGAGGTGTGTACTGATCCATTAGCAATCAGAAAACCCCCAAAAAATAGATATATTCAAACTTGTACTGTTACCTCCAAGGGCTTGCTGAAAGACAAATTCATCCTTTTAATTAAATGCTGAAAGCGCAGCCAAGAAATTGGTTAAGGAAGACTAGTAATTTTCAAAAATAAGTATTAAAATTAGATGCATAGTTGTGCGCTGAATTTGTTTCGTTCCCTTGGCTGCACGTGCAAATGACAAGCAATATCTTTAACCATTCATGTGGATTTGCAATTAATCAGTTCACACAAGCAGAGACCAACATCTAAGATTCTTCCTCAAAACACAATGTGAAGTTGTGCTTTTACACTGGCTTTTGCAACTCAACATCACACCTCAAAACAAGGGATGGTTATGACCAGCTAACTCTTTTCAAACAGAGCCTGCATTGCTCTGTTTCAATTCCTGGCAGCAACCGACAGTTCATACTGGTTTCGCAGAGATGTAACCATACTAGTCATGCGTGCACTAGTACTTTCACTGTGAAGAAATGAAAGATGGTCCCTAACCAGTGAAGTCTCTCTCAACACAGTAGTTTACTATCATTATTGGGCAATTCAGTTTCTTCTCAGTATTTAAGTCTCTACTTAAAAATCAACAGGAATCCTCAAAAAGTTTGCAACTGAAATCACTTAACAGATTAGTTAGCTCGAATACTAAATAAAATGTGTGGATTTAAAAAACAAACCAACAAACCTGTCCACAACCCAAATTTTTCATGTATTTGAATGATGTACCTAGACATGAAAAAAGCTTTGTATGCTGAAAAAGAACAGAAAAATAAATATTTCAGTTGAGACAGAAAACAGTTTCCCTTCTGTCCCACACAGATGGTGGTCTCAAGACCTCAACTTTATCTTTTCCCTGCACAGGTTTGTACTGAAGAAATAAGGCAGTCACATCAAAATTGAGGACTTCGTATAATGAAGAATCAGCAAGACCTAGTTTATCACAATTTCCTTTCCCCTGTCTTGCCAAATGCATCCTGCTGATTGTCAGCACTTATCCCTCTAAGGCTTTGGTGGTGTGAATCGGGGATCTGTGGTCACATTGGACTGAAGAGCAGATCTGGGTAAGTGTCTGGAGTGTGAGTGGAGCTACGAAGTGCACCTAACATCATCTCTCCTGTGTGCGAATTTTCATAGTTCACCATGAAGAAGCCTAAGCCTTCTTTCTTCATTAACTCCATGTACTTTGTATGATGTAGCGAGATAATTTTTTTCAGGTATTATGCTGTCCTAAGAGTTTTAATATTCTGTTCTGTCACTACTTGCCTTTCTGAGGACAGCTGTGCTCACTGCTGATTCTTCCTTTTTTAAAAATAAAAGGAATTACACAGACATCCACAATGTTCCTTTCACCTGGGGAGCATCTGCTATCACCAGTCCATGCTGTCTGAGCAAAAGCACTTCTAAACTTATTTCAGTACCAGACAGAAATCAACTTGGAAAATTAAAAGAGCGGCATTTTCTGACAAGCTCAAACAACCTAACTCCATTGTTAATGGACTCCATTAACTCCAAGAAGTGTTTTTTCTTCAGAAAACTGGAAGACAAGGTTAATTCATACGTCCAGTACCCTTCTCTTTCCAGAGACTAGGTGCTGGCAGCTCTTAGAAGAAAAGTAACATCTCATCTTCTCTAACAGCGGTTTGGTGAAGTCTTAGTTAAGGTTCCGTTGAGCCCCACAGAACCAGGGATTAAGAAAAAGGATTAGAAACCTCCCCTCAGCAAAAGCACACTTTCTCAAACTCAGTTTTGGTGCAAGTCACAGAGAAAGATGTATGATAGGGGAATGGATACATTTTGTCTTAGCCATCTTAGAGACAGGGCAACAACCGGTGGGAGACTGCATTCCTAACACATCACTTCAGCAAAGATCATCAAGAAAGGAAAGAGAAGAGCTCTTCTACAGAGGATTTTTTTTTCCTCCTACAGAGGATTTTTTTTTTCCTCCTACAAACTTACTTGGTATAGACCTTGAAGTGCACAGATGGTTTGAGATACCAGAGAACAGCAGATAGAAATTAATTGTGAAGTAGATACTTTCACCATAAAGAACAGCACCAGAAAAATGGTCTATTTCAATACAGGAAACAAAGACGCAAACCAGGAATCACAGTCAACTCCTAGAAGGATGAATGCTGCATGCTCATACTTTGCGTGTATATAAACTGAAATCATCTTCCAGGCAGAAACAAGCCGCTAAAATCTGGAGCAAATCCTATAATAAAACAGATGCGTACCAAGAAAACAAGATAAAAGAAGGGTGAATAATTTCAGATGTTTGACATTACAATAAAATCTATTCTTCTTAAAGTGTCCAGGAGGGATCTTCAGAGAAAAGCATACTTTTGCCCCAAAACAGAGAAAAATGCTGTTAAACCTTGGGGCAGGTACCCCTCCTGTACTAGCTCTGGAAACACCTCACGGGGTTATTTCAACACAAAGAAGAATTTTAGCAGTCCTCTCCCTCTGGCTATCGCTTCACAGGATGTAGAACATGTAACCAAAATACAGCTCAATGTTTTAAGTACCTCTGACACCAACTTCTTCATTAAGTTAATATACTGTATGTGGTTCCCCAACTTTCATAAATGCACCAGGGTCATGGCCCTCCTGTGGCGAATACAGGTGAACAAATGGACAACTATCCCAAAGAAATGGAGAAGTGCATGGCTCACTGGACCACCGGTGAGACACAGCATCAAGTCCTGAGCTTTAGGAGGAGACCAGGTTGCTGAATGGCTTTGACAGAAATATCTGACAGCTCATAGTGGGGCTGAACATTAAGCAGAGCACTACAAGTTTTGCAGCCACCACCAGAAGACACTTTGCTACCTGCGTATGCTGGAGAACACCCATCTGCACAAGAAGGGAGAGCCACTCCTCTGGAGGGCACATCCCAGCCGGATGAGTCCACTAGGCTGGCAATACCACTCAGACTTACCTCCACTGCAACCTGCTCTGTCCCAAGGACAGGACACTCCTGTTGAAGAACCATCTCCAAAAGCATATCTGTGCTTTCGTATGCACAGAAGAGCTACCACAAAGCCCCTCCTGCCTGGTCACACCTTTCCAAAGCACAAGATGTTACTGCCCCATAGCGGCAACAGTCCTTTCCGAGTAGCTGGGTGAGAGTCCCAAAAGGCTGTCAATGAACAAGGAATCAGCTCCTGTTACAGAAATATTCAGCAAGACACAGCATGACAGTTAGTGATGTCAGTTACCCAGAACCATAAACATTTTGAACTATTTTGGTACAATGGAAAGTTGTGGGAAGAAGAAAAAGAACGGGATAAAAATAGCTGACATGGTTCTGAAGAGCATTTTGCCTATAAGCCCCTTCCCTACACACTGTCCTCCATCCCTTCTCTTCTGCCGGTACCCAGACATTATTCAGATTAGCTCTTCCTAATTACTTTCTAATACTGTAGACCAGAATAAATTATTGAAAAATGCTTCTACCTAAATAAGGATAAAACAAGATTGATTTTTTAAATATTTGCTTTAGTCCTGTCAATACACACAAGCATCACAGACAACAGCTATCTTCAGCAATGAGAGTCAAGGCAGTGGAGAAGAGGCAGCCACGTCAAACATGCTCTGCTTCTACCCACCTACGTCCCATTTCATGAACACATTTAAGACGACTTTGCATGATCACTTAAAAAACAGAATCCAATGTCAGAATTCACCTGGTTTCTTTCTGATCTTGCTATGAATTATGTAAGGAACAGCAGGAATTTAATTCTTCAAAAACTTGTAAGTGCTGGATGTAAAAATATATAGCACCATCCAGGATCCCAAGACAAACTTGCGAAGTTAGCTGACTGAAGCAATCATTATCACACTACCACTGAAAACAAATTACTACACTCTTGAAAAGTACCTGTAAAAATTCCACTTTGTCAGTAATGCCAGTGCCACACCTGCCCAAAAAGAGAGGGATTGGCCGTTTTATTTTTTTGGTTGGTATCCAAATAAATCCTGCACATTGCTGTAAGAAGGGAGGCTCTTATGAGAAAGAGGAGTTTTCAGTTATCTATTCCCACACTCATCCTGGACTATGTGTACAAATAAACCATACTGTACTTTATCAGAAGTCATTACACAATGACGTCACAACTCTGTAGCCCACATCATTCCTGTTTCCTGACACCATATCACCAATTATTAGTCAACTATCCCAGAGGGACTCTGTTTCACTGGAGACTTAAAAAGAAACACACCGATTATGAAGCTGCATGAGTAGTCATCTCTGAAAATCGCTTGCATAGGACACGAAGTGCCATGGCACAGCAAACGCGCTGCAGTTCTGAGCTGCAGTCGAGCATCTGAATCAGGATTCAAGCACTGGCACAGGCAGTGAACATCGTGTCCTGAAGTCATCAGCATGTGGCTCTGAAGAACGCTTACTGCCAACTTAGTTACCCACTGGGACCAAAGAGGGGAGATCTCTCATGTATCTCAGTCTTCCTTCCACTCGTGCTGCTTGAGGCCAGTAAAAAGCACACCTCTGCAAGGAAGCTAACAGTAATCAGCTGCCTCACAAAAATCTTGAACAATTAATGTTAAAAAGTAGAATAATATTCTAAGGTTTTTCATTGTACTTTTTTCCCTTTCCTCTTCTACTTCTCTCCAGAACCACCAACTTTTAGAAAACAAAACAAAACAAAAAAACACCAAAAAAAAACAACAGGAAAACTGCATCCATTTTGATTTTTTTTTCCTCACTAACCATGGGCTAAATAATTACACAATTCATAACAGGAGAGGAGAAAAATGAGATTAACATATTGCCAAAACATCTGAAGTGAAACAAAAGCCCTAATTAAACACTATGCTAAGGAAGACACATAACTTCATCTCAGCTATGCTATGGTGAATTTAAAGTGGAGATGACACTTTCCTAATGGTATTTTAATTTTTTTTAATCATTACAAGTGTGTAGTCTTGGACCCATCCCTGAAGTGTTAAACACAGTTTACTAACCCATATGATGAAAGATACAAGCATCTCCAGAGTTCTTCATAGCTGAATCACTAATAATTTGAAAGAGGAATAAACCTAACAGTAGTTTTCATAAAAAATTAATTAGAAGGGCTGAGAGCACATCTGTTGCTTTTGTTAGATTTTCCCCCCTTTCTGGTTCAGTTGTCTTTCCCCACGCTCTTTTAACTCTTCTCAGGGCTGCTGCTTCTTCTTGTGAAAGGTTTTTGCTTCCTCACAGTTCCCTCCTTGTTTCCTCCCTGTACTGATTTTTCCTTCAGCAGCTGTTATTACTAGTGTGTGACACAGACACTATTTGGCACCCAGCAGCTAAGAGGACTTAGTCCTACTAACTAATGAAAACAACTCGCATGTTAAAAGCTTCAAGAGACCGAGTTACTTAAAGTACATACAACTCATGTAAATAATATACAAAAAAAATGCTATGGAGGAAAATCATACTGTTTAAACAACTGAGCTTAACTGAGCAAACCGAGTGGTATTTGATACCCTTTGTCCTTCACTTACTCTGAAATACATGATAAACCATTACAGTAATGTGGGATTCATCTCATGTAAGTTCATATGACTACAACATAAGCGCTAGCAAGCGAGCTGGTCAATCTGTATCAGGCTGGCATCGCACCTCTGCATTCAACCACATCTGTAACCTCTCTATTCTCTACCAACAATAAAGTAGACAAAACTCAGCTATGGATGCCTACATTCAAAGAAATCCCACCACAGCTGTCACCAACAAGCCACAATTTTTGGCCTAAACAAGGTCCCATGTGGTTCCTTCTTTCACAATCACTGGGCTCACACTTTCTTAAGCACTAATACCCGATTTCTGCAATAAGGAAACTTTGATTGGACTTAGTATTTACCTAGGCTCCTAGCTAGTACCTGTACTCTCATGCTGACTGAGCTCTTTGCAGCATAGGATGAGTTTATATTTTACATTAAAAAAAAAAACTGAAGAAAAGCAAGATGAAGCAACACACATAAAGACAGATACAGCATCTGAAGTATATTCAAGACAAGAAATAAGAGAACCAGTCTAGCATCTAAGAAAAGTTTTTGTAACTTCACATTTCTCTCTATCTGGGTGCAAAAGGAGCTAACCCAGAATGAAAAGATACATTAAAAAACCTCTACTACAAAATAGTAATCACTCCCATCTAGTAACAGGTTAGCAAAATAAAGTTATGCGATTAATTCCCAAGCCCAAAATATTTCATGTATAACAATAACTTTTTCCTGCTTCCGCAGCAGTTTTATAGTGTATGTAGAAAATAAACCTCAGGGGGGAAAAAAGCAAATAAAATTATGCACATTTTCTGCACGTACCCCAGTTAGAAGAGAAAGGACAAGGTTATGTTATATTTTTTCAAAAGTGTGCACTGAACAAATCATAAAAATATATGTTTCACTGCTAGGTCACAGGAAGTTACCTAAACTTCAAAATAAACTGCCATAGATGCTGAACAAAAGGTTTGGCAATTCTCCCCTACAGAGGCACCCATCTATTTACATCTGGGAGTGCTGCCAATAGAACAGCTACCAAAAACTTCAAAGGGTTCACAGCATGAATAGCAAGCTGCTGGCCAAAGGATTTTATGATATGACCAGCTGTGTAACACCATATTGAATTATGGACACCACCACCCCCAAAAACATGTAAAGAAGGAATGTTAAACTTATTAAAAAAGCTGAAAAAGAAACCTGAATTCCTTAATGTTTTCTACAGGAAAGTATTTCTAACAACAAAAAAAAATATACCAGGGCAACCAAAAAGTACTGCAACACAGCACTTCTTTAAGAGTAACTCTAAGCAGTTCTTCTCACAAAGCCTACTTCAAGCCCAATGAACTTCTCTCGTTTAAGTCACAGCCAGAGCCTAGCCTCTGTGATCAGAACGCTCTGCTTTAATAAATGGCTCCCCTAAACTCGCTTGGGAAGAGAGGAGACATGAGTCAACAGAGGAAGAGAGGGATAATGTTTCTGTGGACAAACATTTAACAACTGCCAACCAATAGTAGGAAACAGGGACAAACGAAAGCTTGCCAAATAAAGTTACACTGGAGGAACAAGGCTCCTTTTTGGAGCAGCACTGTCATTTTTCATAGATCCCAGAAAAATATCTGAACACACTTAACCAAAATAAAAAGCTGCAGTTGTTGAAGAGCAAGGCTGCTAGTCCTAATATTTGTGGTGACGTTCCTCCCTGCAAACCAGAACGGGTCAGAACTCCTCTGAATCAAATTACTGTGCATCCTTTGCCAAAGAGTCTGGTTTTGGTCTCAGTAGTCATACACGTCTCAGTGTTCACACAAGTCCTTCTGAGCTACATGAGCAATTTTTTCCCCTCATCTTACGACATTTCTGTAGAAAACATGCCAGAGCATATGTAGTGTCTTGGTCAGACTCCTTAATTCAGGAAAGTCAGGACCTTCACTGTCTGCTTACGTCCTGGAAATTCAGTTCTTGGGGAGCACAAACAAAACTGGACCGCAGTCTTATGGGTGGACAAATGTTTCTCTCCAAGCAGCTATTGATATTCCAGCTTCCACCCTCCCAGACTGCTTACACAAGATCCAGAGGGAGCCAAAAGCAGCCTCCCTCCTCCAGACAGGAGAGGAGCTGAGTAGAACAAGGCACCCGGGCCAGATTTAACTTGAGCTCCAGCTCCCTTCTCGCTCCTCCCAGGGCCGCACAGACGTTCCTGGGGGAACCCCCCGTTCACACACACGCACTCGCCCACGGGAGCCCCGCGGGGCAGCCACCCTGCCCGCCCGCCCGCCGCCACCGGCGGACCCCTCCTTACCGCAGCACTTTGCCCACCGCCTGCAGGACCATTTTGCAGCTTAATCCGGGTTTGGGACTCTGGGCGAGGACGGGCCGTTCACCGGGCAGGCTGCAGTGGTCCCCAACCATGGTACGGCGGGAGGAGCGCGGCGCAGCCGAGCACAACGGAGCCGGGGAACGCCGGGGCGCCGGTGGGCACGGCACGGCACGGCCCGGCCTCTCCGCCGCTCTCCCCGGCCAGCAGCCGCCCGCTTCGCCGAGCGCCCCGGCCCGGCCCCCGCCCGGCGCCGCCAATGGGCAGCGGCGCTGGGGGCGGGCGGCCGCCGCAGCTCCTCCGCCCGCCCCGCCCGGGGCTGCCCCTGAACCGGTCCTTTCAGACCGGAGAAGGCCGCGGCGACTCGCCAGGGCGCCGCCCCGCAGAGGCAGCGGGGCCGGGGCCGGGGTCGGGTCGTACAACCCTCTCCGCCCTGGGCGCCTCGCAGGGCGCTTCAGAGAAATGCTGCGGGGCTGTAGCAGGTCTGCAAGCAGCGGCGGGGTAGGAGGGAGGCAGTACCCCGGCCCTGGCCCTAAAGAGTCCACCAAAGCACCACCATCACTAATAAAATCCTCTGCCACTTCTTTTGGCAGCCAAAAAGTAAGCAAGACAAAGTAGATTTGCTAGGACAGTGATGCTGCAGGACACGGGGCAAACACGCTGCTGCCTGCAGTACAGACCCCATCCGTAACAGGGCAACGCTGGACTCCTGGTGACAAATGGGAATAAAGACATGTTTCACGAGCAAGGCTTTGCATTGCTCTCTCAGGACTCTGACAAACAAGGGCATGGGCTAGCCCAAGAGCAGAGGTAAATATGTCCTGCCAGAAATACAGTTTTAGATAGTGAATGTCAGCCCAGCAACAACATCGAGACCTTTGTCAGAGGGTTTAAACAGAGGAAGGGTAAAGAAGAGCAAAACCATAAACAGCAAGAGCCACCTTGCCGTTAGGACCAGAGGAAAGAGCAGGCACCTGGGCAATGGTCCTCAGAGGATGAATAATTAATCACCATCCCCAAACACGAGGTCCATTGTGACACACCACCAGTTTTACATGGAGAAGCCACTTTGCCACAAGTTTTCCTAACAGACCGTAGAAACGCGCTGTATGTCCAGCTCCTTTGCCACACCACTTAACCACCACTCCACACACACCTTTTGGACAGGCAGCTGTGCCCATGGCTTGCTGATGTCGCATTTAGAGCCAAAATGTGATGTGTGTGACGTAACGTGACCTAGAACACAAAGCCCCGAGGACACAACTTATTCTGACACACCAAAACCCGACCTGTGACACCTTTGAGAAAACAGCGGTTTTGCCATTTTACGTACACCTGCAACACCGGCTGCAGTCGGAAGGGGCAGTTCCCCAGACAGGTATTACTAAACACTCCAGTTCGTTTAACAAACAGGCATCTTCCCCTGTAAACAGAAGGCCAGCAGACTTGTTGAATTAAACCTAGCACAAATCATGCCATTGCTGCCATCACCAACCCAGCATCACTTAGTCAAAGCGGGTGGGAACATGGCTGCCGTTTGCACAAACCCAAGAAACTGCAGCCACATGATGCAACTCGGAGCAACAGTGTGCTGCTCTCAGTCCCAAAGCACCTACCCAGGCAGCAGTGTTTGGCAGTTTAGTCCCACATCCAAGTTAGGCCTCCACACCCTTGTGAAGCAGGAGGTATTTTTATTCCCACTCTCCGAGCAATCCACTTAAGACGGAGTTTGAATGACTTCACTGATAGCACACAGGAAGCCTGCAGTTGAACACAGCTCAGCTTTCCACTCGGCGCTTCATACAGAAGATTATCCAACCCTTGAAAAACCTGATGCTCGCTCAATCTTTTCCCTAAGTAACAGCGACTTGTCACAGTAACATTAAAAAGCAACAGTCCTGGCAAAGGGAGGGAGGACACCTGCCAAGAGGGCAGTTGCCTTCATTTCGTTCACCAGTGAAGTCTGCACAGAGAGAATTTTGTTTGTTCAAAAACCACCCTAAAAACAACAAGCCTGTGATATAAAGCAGCTTAAGTTTTATTAAAAGTCTGTCTATCCAAAGTAAATTAAAGAAAAATCCAGGGGTCAAACCAAAATAAATACAGCTCTGTGGTGTTACAGTTGTTTTAGAAAAGCTGGCCTCTCCATGACTCTGACAGCTAAACATTCACTCTTCAGAGATGGAGCTTCAATGATCTCACACAGGTTAGGAACTGATGCTCTGCTGTTAAAACTGATAGACCAACTGAAATAAAAATTTTAAACTTGGTATCTTTTTACTTTGACCCAGATAAATGGCCCACTTTCCTATTCTGTTAGATTCTGCAAACCGGTGCCTTCCTTTCCCTTCCCTCAACTGTACACCTCCACAGCACCCTTTCCAGCCTTTCCTCCACCCATCAGTTTTCCTTCATTAAAGCAGTATCCCCTTTTTGGATCAACTGCATGCTACAGTTTACCTGTAGTGTTGGATTTTATGCGAGTTGTGGGAAAGCCCGGCATCCCAAAGTCAATTTGAAATGCTCAAAATAATAAAACCAAAACAAGGTTATTATAGGAAGCACGACTTAAGCACGTACACTTTATTTATATGGCATTAACATAAGTAATTTAAAACACATGTGCAGTATGGATTCTCACACTAAGATTTAGAGCACGTGCAGACACATAGCTGGCTGCATCTAGAAAGAGCAGTACTCAGTCTAAAAGCAACATATTTATTTGAACACAGCTACTGGTCTGATCTCTACATATGTATATCTGCACTTCCTCAAGGGTGTGTCTTATAGCCATCTGATATCCTGCCTATTTACATCCATGGGTAGCTTCTTTTTCACTTGCTTCTTCAATATCCTCTGCATGTAACAACATGGTGGATGCTACCTTAGCACAAGTGTGCTTCAGCAGTGACAAACTGCTTCTACCATATCCCTGACCCACCAGCCAGGCTTCAAAGATCATGGAGTTGCGTATCCATCACAAACATGAACAGAAATATCTGTGAACAGACCTACCAACAGCTTAATGACTTGCATCGGACCTACATGTCAGCAAAACAGAAACATCACCAGTGGCACACAGTAAGGGCACAAAACAGTACGCTGGGAAGAGGGGAACTCCATTTCCCACCACTTGCACAATGGCTACATAGTACACTAATGGAAAGGCTTCTACATTGATCCCAACTACCAGGCCAAGGAATGGTATTTATACATTTTATGAATAATGCTTTGTATTTATAATGATGTTATAAGCAGCAGTTACACAATTACATATTTATGTGCCCCTTTTAGGGTTCCATAAAAATTAAGTGTAAAGCAGTCACCACATGGATGTATACTAGTACCCAGAGGTTTGGCAAAGAAAGTAAGTCATATCAACCCAGACAAGCAAACAACGTAAGGAAAAAAAAAAAAATCACAACGATTATTGTGATTAAGGTACAATTCAGTATTTATATGTATAGAAATGAGGCCTTGTAACATCAGATTGTAGAGTTCTGTTTTAAATTAAACTGAAGTTTATTGTGTGTCCCTGCCTGACATAGATGTTTCAATTTTGGTAGCTCATTAGCCCTTTTGTTTAACTGTAGTGTGCCCTGATACCACCTAACCAAGCACCCTTTCCAGTTACCTCACAGTACATCCCCAGGTCTCTGGAACCACTTAAAAATCAGCAATGAAAACATTTTATCCTTTAGCTTGCCTATAAGCAGTATTTATACTGAGATTACATTTGCTCTCCATTTGGTCATCCTCACACAGCAGCAAAGGCGTCATGAGCAGCTCTCCTCCGTATAGTCAGTAAAGCCTGAAAGTCAAAGACTGAAGTAAAAGTTGTCTCGGTCTCAAAAAGTAGTTTGGAGGTGGTCACAGCAAAGGGGGAAATAAAAGATTTCAAGTGTATAATTTCAGCTCCACTCTTGAGATAATAACAGGAGAAAGCAGTCTTCCTGACCACACAGGCTGTTGTGATAGAAGCCTTATCAACAGTGGCCACACACATTGCCGAAAGTTTGTGCATAAAACATGGAGCTTAAAAGCAGCATATTTGTAAGTGACAACATGCCTACATTTGCTGCTTTACTGAAAGCTCTGGTAACAAGAAGTCAGTGTCTATCCTACAACCACCACCTTTGGATTCATCAACACTGGGTTGTTGTTTTTTTTCCTGCAATAGGCAGAAGTGGTACACAATATTCTCACCTAATCCATAACATGAGAAACAAACAATCAATTGCAGCAAGAACAGCAAAATACCTCCAAATATCAGGAAAGCTTCACCAGGAACTCCAAAGAGTTTATATTACCAGATTTTAGAAAGAAATAATGAGAAGAACCAAGGGTTCATCAAGTATCACTTTACTGAAAAAAGAAAGAAAAGAAAAGAAAAAAGGAAAGTGAATGAAAGTGAATGCTGCTGTATATACCAATCAGAGAAATAGTGATCTCAAAGGTACTGTATTTCTGGCATGTGTGTAGGCACATCTATTGTTCTGAAATCCTCTGAAATGTGAAGCTAAGCCGGGTTTATCAAGAAGCGTGTATGGATGAGAGCTGAAGAACATGAATGTGTTGAAAGAAGCAGCAACAGCAGCAGCTAAGCAGGAGATATTCAACCCTACCAGCACTGAACAAGTACCCATGAACTATTAAGAAAGGTTGGGATGGTCACACTCAGACTCTGCATGGAGAAGCGATGTGAAATAGAGGGCAGACTTGATTTTTATCGCCTGCATTTCAATCAGTCCTCCTGAGTCAGCCCACCTCAAGTGCAGCCCCTCTGCAAAACACCCACTGGCAGGTCACTTGTTTCTTGAGTGGCTGTTCCAGGTGAGTTTGTGGCCGGTAGACTGTGAGTCAATGAACTGCTGTGGAGTTGGAGAGAAACATCAGATTTGGACCTCAGCTTGTAGTATCCCTGAAAACTTACCAGAGTTAAAAATAACTGGTGTTTTAAAAAAGTTATTTATTATTCTGGATCCCAGGTAAATTTCAAGATTACTGCATTCTGCTTAAAGTTTCCCCTGCTTTCAACTGAAAGGTTCTTTGCTTTCTGTACTAAGATATTGTATACCATTATACAGCACCCTATTTCAGTGACGGATGAAGCAGTCCCTATACGGTACCTTTCTTACATAATTCATTCCAAAATAATAAAACATCACAACGACACAGCCTCAGGAGACAGAGGGTTTTCCTCTTTCCAGTTTGCAAAACAATATGCTTGGCACTACTATATAAAGGAACAATAAACTGGAAAATATTTGCAAACAAACAGTTCAAATCTATCACCCTCATAAAACTGTCTTCCATATAGACAAAGTTTGCTGGGCAAAAGCTCAGCAATAGCTCCAGGTGACAGTGAAGCTCAAGTGACAAAGCAACATCTATCTCAGAGAGGATGAAATCTCTTTTTTTCTTTCAGTGGGGGGTGAGGAGAGAAGAAAACACAAACAAGTAAAGATGTGCCAGTGAAGCTAATGCATTTATCATTCTGAGTGCTCAAAAGGATGTCTTTCAACACACTGCATCTCACTGATTAAGTCAGAGGATGAAGTTTTATTAAGCAGAGTACCTGCTGATAGGCTGCATGGGGTGCTTAGAGTACTGTAAGGACTGAGATGCTTAATTTATACCATTGCAGCCGCTGTCTGTCTGTTCCTTCCTTGAGATAACACTAGTGAGAATTTCATCTCGCATTTTACCATTCCTTTTTTTTTCTTGCCCCAATTTTGCAGTTTAACTGGGCTGCGCTCCAGGGAAGCATTAGTGCAATGTGCATTTCATACAGAAAAGCTAAAATGAAAGACTCCTGTTCTCTTCTTTCCCTCCCCCAAATACACCAGACCTCAAGCTTCATATAAAGAGGTAAAACTTCTAAAACTTGGCTAAGAACTTCTCCCCAGGGATTGTTTAACATATTTGGAGCTACTTGCTACAGATACACAGAACTCTCCCTGTAAGTTTTATAACACAACTACTGTTTTCACAGACTTAGGTAAATATGGCACGGAAAACAAAACCCTAATTGCAAATTGGCACCAAGCTCTAGACTGAGGAGTCAAAGGTGTAATCAGCACAGGAAAGGAGGGTATCTGTGTCAGCACTGTTATTGGTCAGGACTATCTATGCTTGGGGTGGGAAAGGCACAGAAGGAAAAAGGGGAGATGCTGGGAGTGAACTTGCAGAATTTTCCCAGACAGATGGAGAGCCACTAAGGAAATACAGGTTTCCCTCCTTCTTGGTGCTAAGAATGGCTTCATTTCAGTACAGCAAATTATTTTATCTGATAATGTCATGTTTAGATGACAGTATAAGGGGAAAAAACAATTCATGAATTAAATGTGAAATTCATTCTAGGAGATTTTTCTCCAGGCCTGCATTACAAAATATAACACACACATCTTACATTATGTAAGATTAAACAGGGGAAACTATTCATTGTAATTCCTGGCACTTACAGAATAATTCCTTAGCTACTACTTCTAAAGAGCAGGACCACAAAATCCAGAAGTCACAAAATTAACTTGGTTCACACCCAGACCAGTGCACGTTTGCATTCCACATACAACTCAAAACACACATGGCTGCATCCCAGCTAATTTGATTTCTTTATACCTCCCAGGCCCAGCACAGATCAGAGTGACAGGAGGCCAGTAACAGCTTCTGCCATGCAAATGATGCTATGAAGTGCCTAACTTAAAACCTGAAATAGTTCAAATTTATGAAACAGATGAAAAAAAAAAAAAAATTCCCACAGTCGTTTCAGCCTCTCAAAGCTGTGTAAATACTGTTTGGATTGCGGCAGCTCAGCCCAGAGGAGGGGCCACTTCACAGCTCTGCAGTAAAACCTGTTCGGTCAGTGTGCATGTGAAGGCCCGCACTGGAGATGGACACAGGGCTACAGAAAGGCACTAAACAAGTACTTTGTCACAGGGACTCACCTCTACAGAGGTTACACGGCTGCATTTCAAACAAAAACATCAAGATCTCACCTTTGAGCAAATCTAACATACCGCTAATTAAGCATTTCAAGCCATTTGAAAACACTAACAGTTCTTTTTCAGTATGTTAAAGGAGAGATTTCTAAATTTACTGAAAAAAACCAAACAACCTCGAAATTTTATAGGACAATTCTTGACACTTGCTTATAGTCAGGATGTTACACACAAGAACCCATAATACACTCACAGCAGTACTGTCTTGGGGGGCTTTGCTGCACTTGCCAGTCTTGCCTGTGCGAGAGCTCGGCTGCACGTGGGACATACACTTATGTAGGCACAGCCACGAAAAAACTGCATAGCCAAAGTAACCTGCTTGTGATTTTCCTAAATCCTGTTAGAAAAATATAGCCATTTTTCATGTTTCGATTTTCTGATAAAGAAAATGGCTTAAGTGCATTCACTTACCCGTTTGATTTGACTCTCACACTTCAATGGTGGAAAACTTCAAGCATCTTACGAAACCCAACATGACCATATGATCTTGAGATCAACCCTCTCCCACCAGTTCTGGACAGATTTGGACAAAAAGTGGCAGGATAATACAATTTACAGTTAAGACTACCATACACTTTTTTTCAGGCACTGCACTAAGATATGCTGAAAGCACACTGGTCTATTCAATAAGGAACTGGTGGATTAAAAAAGCTTGTATACATAGGATTGTTGGTTTTGTATCACATTCATTGTTTCTAAAAAACATTTATTCAAAAGCAAATTAAGTTAGCCACTGAGTGAAATCATGCTAGTAGGCAAGAAAAGAACCAAAACACAACACCTCAAATAATACACAAAAGAGTAACCTTTTTTGAAAAATATCACTTCATACAAAAATAATATAAAATCACTTTATACAAAAATGCACAACTACTTGAATTATCTCAAACCACCAGAAATTTCCTTTTTGGGCTCAGAATATTTGAGAGCAATTTTTTAAAAAGCCCTTCCCTGGCAGCATACAGAGGTCATGAGAAGGTTTACTTATGACAGAACTTCCAAATTATAGTTAGGTTATTGCTTTACAGGACAAATATTTTTTTTACTGTGACATGCTCACACTGCTGTAAACCCTGAAGAGGCCATCATAGATTACATCTTGAGTGAGAAACACCATAAAATAAAAGTCTATGAACCTAAATCTCATCCGATCAAGCTAAAAGAAAATGTCGAATGCACAACGGAAGAGCCCTGAGTTTAAGTCAATCTTGGAGGAAAAAAAAGACATGAGTTTAAAAACAGCACCATTAACCACAGACCTGTCTTTGAGCCACACTGCTGTGTATAAAGCTTTTGTGATGCCATCTGGCTCAAAATCTCCATTCTGCCTAAAATTTGTTCTATGGCTAGATTTACACCTTTTCCCCCATAGTCCATTACAACTCTTGTATGGATGTTTACTTACTAGGAAACAAAGAAAAGCACTGGCTGACAGAAGAGCTTTGCCGTTCTGGTTAGACAAGATTGCCATTTGTCATGTTTTAGCAATGCAGTAAGAAAATTAGCCTTGCCTGCTCTCAAGCACAAAAAAAGTCACACTTAAGGTACTGGACAGAAACTGAGAAGACACTACTGTGTCTACCAAGACTATTCTGCATGAACTTTGCTAAGTAAGTCTCTACCCAAATTCCACAGCGAAAAAAAAAGAAAGTACTATAATTTACATTTTGCATGCCTGGTTTTGCATAGTTTTCCTAAACTCCTTGATTCCAGGACTTTGTCCATATCAGCATATAGTGAGACTAGGCTCAATGGGTGATAATGTCAAACTATCATAATTCTTACTTAGCTACTGAGAAATACCATCACCATGAACAGAGTAAAGACAGCTTTCAAATGCTTGATGAAAATTGCTTCATGACTAAGAAAAGGCCCTGAAGTTGCAGTGTTACTGCGAGGATGCACAGGCAGGCGACTGCCAGAGGAGAGACAAATACGATGTGGTAACAGAAGAAGAAGGGGAAGGACAACTCCAGACTTCTCAAAAGTCCAACTCTGCTACCACTTCCTCTGAGGTGTAAGTGAAATTAAGTCCCTCTCTAAAGCAAGATAAATACATATTGCATTTTATGTATCAGATTTTATCTAAAATCAGTGATACGTACCACCTGAAGAATTTTAGCATTTTTGTAGGCTTCTTATTATGGAAGTGAAATGAGCTACTTCTGCACTTTGAAGGTACATTATATGCATCAAGCAAATGTGCTCCAATACACAGTACATGAACCTTTCTCTTTTGACGTTCTGCTCTAAAAAAGATTTGAAACCAGGGAAAATACATTGTGTTCCACTATGCAAATAGCAACTTCCCTGTATAATTATAGTACATTTTGCTGAGAATTGCATCATGACTAGGATACTACCAAGAGGACAAACATTTAACCACTATTCTTAGTTTGTTAGAAAATTTTTCCCACATTACATAAACACGTACACACCCACACATGGGCAGCACCACCAATCTTCTCATTGTTTTTCCTTTCGTAAAGGAACAGTTATTTTTCATTTCAGTAGCTTTATTTTTGTTAGTGTTACGAAACAGATATTAACTTTTCCCCTTCGGCTTTCTTCACTATAATTCTCTCCTTGTCTTTACCGCGGTTGCCTTAACTTTCTGTAAGACAAGACTGTAAAACAGGGATAAAATATTTGGCATGCTGATTCCAAAATATTCACTTCTAAACGTGCATTTAACAGAAAAGGGAATTGTCAAGGAGTTTCTTCTGATTTTTCATAAAATGGATAGTTGCACATCTGACAAAAGAAGAAATAGGATGTATTTCTAGTTAACACATATTAACCAGAAGTACCAGGAATAAAACATAGCAGATTATTGAAATTATAATCTAAACTTTACAAGCTCTTCCATAGGTTGGCCAGAAGTATGAACCATGCAAAATTCTTCTGAACAGATGCAGCCTTATATCCTTTTACTTGTACACATGAAGAGTCAGCCAGCTCAGGGTAACCACGCTTGAGCAAGTCACATTAAAAAAAGATACAGAACAGCTAAGGCAACCAATAAACACTCAAAAGCTGACTTTGGTATGTCGATTTGCGCTCTGTGTCCAAGTTTCTGATTATACTTCAGAATTCAGTTTTTCATTTCTTTGGCTGAAGGATGGTAAAATACAGAATATAGATCCTGCTCCCAGTTGCTCTCCTACACGCTCAGTGCAAAATCTAAAAGATCGTATGAATGCTGTCAAGGATCCAGTTGCAGCCTTCCCAATCCAACCAGGCTGTTAGATATGCATATAAAAATGATGAGCTTCAAAAGAATTTATGTGTGTTTAAGTGCTACATTAAACTGGAAATTAAAAGGTTGGATCTTAACCTCTTTGAGAACCAGGATCAATATGATGCAGCTTCCTCAGAGAGCCAGGGAGGAGAGGGGATGAGGGCATGGTATTTGAGCTCTACAGAGTAGAAGACAAAATTTTCTTCCCAATACATGCTCTACATTTATACAATGAACACATGGCCAACAAAATGCAAATTCTGAAAAGAATCTTTTTATCACAAAAAAGTATGGTTATTGCTTTTAATGAGACAACACTCAAAACACGTTGCTGTTTCTGAAAGCAATAAAATATTTTATTCCACAAATTATGCTTCCCTTTGTTTGCATATGCAAGCGTTCATGCATATTTGGAACCTGACCACAGCTGTAAGTGCTAGCACTACTGCTTGTATGCCTGATCACTAGCAATTCTTGTACGAAGTATCTTTCTGCTTGCCTTTCCCTGTTTATACAGGGAAACCGGTAAAAATCCACCTAATAAATCTGTATTTATACAGAAACCGGTAAAAATCCACCTAATTGAAGTCAATATCCATATCCATCATAATCTGGGTGCAAGCCAAAACACAGAATAGACACAGAGATCATACCACTGAGAAGTGAGGCCCTGCTATCAATCAGCTGAGCAGTGACAGACACCCATTGCCCTGTAATCCCACGCCTCTCAACAGCCCTCGGCACTGCAGCCCATCAAGTCCTTCTGCTCTGCCTAATAGAGGAGGGCAGTCCAGGGCAGGGGGGAGCGCTACACAAAGACTGTTTACTTCCGAAAGCAAAAGAAAAGAGACGAGAAACTATGCTTCACTGCCTGAGGATTCTGCAAGTCCTTCAGGAAACAAGCCTCCTCAGATAAAACTTTACCTTTTAAACAGCCAGTTGGAGCAGGAATCAATCGGCATGGATTCAGCTGTTAGAAACATGCAGGCAATGTACAGCTCCTCTTATCTTTCGCCTCATATGACTATTGCTTTGTCTCCACCGATAATGGTTTGTCGGGGGACAGTAGTTTTAAAGACAAGACAAAATATGCAATAATTATCACAGCTTAAAATTTACATAGAGACAAGATCTGCCAGGTAGGTACAATCAGCATTGCACACCCCTTCCTGGGGTTGACTTCACCTGTTTTAACCACGTAGATAAACTAAAGAGTCCCGTCCCTGCTATGATTTTCATAGCTTACATGTATTAATTATTCCACAATGAAAACGGTGCTTTTTTGATCCGAGAAGATATTTTGCCTACACAAATACAGCATGCTAGCAAAGAGCGGCTGCTACTGTAGACAGCATTTCCTATGAAACCTGTGCTTTGCGCACGCATTTTAGAAGTCACCCCTCACCCATGGCTCTTAGCTGTCCAAGTAAAACAAGCTATACTGGTAAAGAACATATTTTGCCTATAACTACATTTGACTTTCTTCCAGTGCAGGTGTACTCTCAAAAACCTTCTTCATGCCCCAATCAACAACGCCAGAAGACATTTGGAGCAGAGACAAAACATACGTGGGTAACGCCCAACTCTTCCACCAGGTGATTCACACATTTCCTCCAGTGGCACGCTAGGCTCGTACACCACAGTACCTACCCAACACTTCCCTGAAAAGCCTGATTTACTGGGATTGCACAAATCAAAGACGCTGCACGTGCAGGGGACGATGCAGCCACCTACCTCCTGCTCGGTAGCCCACAGAAGACAGAAGCCAAGGAAGGGCGGCTGCCCCTGTCCGGAGTTCCTTTCCAGGGGCCCTCGGGGAAGCAGGGGCAATTAGGTGCAGGCCACAGAACGAGCTACCAGAGCCGAGATGCTCAGGTACGCTATATGCCTGCACACCACAGTAACCAGAGAGGTAGGCTCTGGGGTCAGAACCAGCCTTCAGGTCTTGTCTGCCTTCCATCTAAGTTACCCCTGTAGTGAACCCAAAGCTTAACTAGCCTAAAGCACACCTTCCAGAAAGGCATCTGTTTTTAACTTCTGTATCTGACAAGAAAGAAAAATCAGTTATTTTGCTCAGTAATTTGTTTCAATGGCTGATCACATCCATTGTTAAAATGCATGTCCTTTGAATACCTGAAACCTCCTAGATTTAACATCCATTTATGTTTCCAATTATGGTTGTTATCCTTTCTCTGTTAGATTACAGCTTTCTTCTTCCCCTCTTTTTTTAACATAATTAGCTAGATATTATATTCACCTCTTGACCTTCTGAGAAACTAAAAAAAGAGCCACCCTCCTTATGTCTCATTATTAAAAATCTTTTTTCCAATCTTTAAATACCACAGGTCTTTTCTGCCTTTCTAATTCAGAAGGGATCCAAGTGCTTACTCGAGACAATGTAAGTACAACTGATCAAAAGATCTGGAGCTGTTCTTAAAATCTTAACACAGATGAACAAGCAGGCAGAACTTTATCTGGCTCTTCAATCCCCAACAAATTAAAGGACCATTTTTCATTTAATAATGTTGCAAATTTAAAATGCTTAAGTTTCTAACTTTTAGAAATTCAGAGAATATTTGCTTCCTAAGACAACAGAAAGAATGCTACTACTCATTATCTGAGCAAGGAAAGAAAAACTTACAAAATGATCAATTTATTTACATTCTCCAGACAGAAAAGCTATAAATATAATATAGCCCTTGTTTTATTAATATTTAATCAGCTTAGTAACAACTAGGATCATTTTATCCCACATAGGTTGCGCTTCCTTTGATTAAAAACCTCAAGGGGAAAAAAAAAAAACCAAACAAAAACCAGCTTGTTTTTCTTGTAATCCATTTTCTTCGCTTTCTCATTCACAACCACGGGGGTGGGGGGAAGCCACAGCATGATCATTCAAAATTAGGTTGTAAGAAACAAATGGAGAGCACACGGCAAAAACGTTATGTCCTTCCACATAAAATTAGCTCCTTATCACTGCGTTGCTTCCACTGTAATCCTTGAATACCCTTGAGCAAAGAGCAGGATTGATCCAAGTCAAATTGTCTGGCCCAAGAGACTGTGCAGAAAGGAGCGGGGAAGATGATACAGCCTAAAACCTGAATGAGTATGTCTTATCATCTGCTAATATGACCATTAGTGTGGAAAGCCGCTCAGTTCCACTCTGCTGCCTGCTGTCTCCAACGCCTTCCTCATTCTCCCCCCGCTTCTACTCAGAAAGAGCAAATGCCTCCTCCCATACTTCACAAGGATCATATTCCAAGAGCAGCAATGAAAGACCCCAAAACAAGTCATGCCCCCCAACTCCTTCAATACTGTCCTTTGTCTCACTTTAACAATGCTACTTTTAATGTACAGAACTCAGAGAAAATACATCCATCAGTACCTGAACACACTGAAAAACATTACCCACCGTCACCCTCTCCAGAAACACACTCCATATACTTCAAGGATTGTTGGGTTGCCTGACGGATGAGAAACCCAAGGCTTAACAGATTGCCATTATGCAAGTCAGAACTCGCAGACCTTTTCCAGCTTCAACATGTTACACCTCTACTAAAAGCGAAAGCTGCAATTTACCCTCTTTGGGGCTTCATTTACCACTTCATTTCTAATTCCAGGTAATCAACTTCCAACAAAAGATGAAAGCCCAGTGCTCTCTCACCATGCAACAAAGGAAGCCAGATTGTCCTCCTGCACTGTACACATCTGCTTTTGTACCACGACTTCTATTAGCAGATTGTTGCTTAAGAAAAACAGGCTGGCAATGAGAAACAGATCAGCAGCTTGATGTTTGCTCTACTTGTGTAACCTTTCACAAACAGCCTTGCATTTCCATGAAGGCAATAAATGTCTGCTCTATGCAAATACAGATATTAGATAATCCAAAAGCTGCAATGTTGTTCAAAAATTGGCTGAATGGATACCAAGAAACCAAACTAGATTTACATTCAGATGCTCTAAAACTTCTAAGTGGTTTTGTGTTTTTTTTTTTTTTAATTTCTACAAACCCATTTACAGTAAACTAATATTTAAATAAGTGCTTATGCAGGCAACAAATAAAGGTCATCAATCCCTCTCTTAACAGTGTTCTTTAGTAGTCTACCAACACAAAACGCTGCTAGGATCTTCTGAAACCCTCTGAGGGCATCTTTTGGTGACACAGCTAAGCCACTCTGTCCGCTAGCTTCTTCAGAGCGCATTATTCCCATTCATTCCTCCCTGCCCAAACCAACCGGAAACTGCATTTTCATAGCATTCATTTTCTCCTAGTTTAACCCTGTGATGCAGCTCACCATGGAGCAATTTCACAGTCACTGTACATACAAGAGAAACAGCAGAAACTCAGCTAGGGATAGGAAGTCTTTTCAGGGGAGGTTTGCCACGATAGTGGCTCAGCTGTATTGTTGAAGGGCATGCTTATGCTAATAGCTTCACACATGCACTTGCGAAGAACAATGCCCAATATATGTAACTTCATCGGTTCCCATAAATGAGAGCGATAAGACTGTATACAGAGAAAAATTACACTTGTTCCATTGTTCCACGCTGCCAGGACGTGGTGTTAAATATCACCAGAGGAGTAAGTCAGAAGCACTCCAGAACACAGGAAAACACTTGGAGAAACAGGGGACTCGGACTTGAGACTGGAGAGGGGCAATCCAAGTGAAGTTGTTCAGCGCACACTCACGTGTCAGAAAACAGCTCAAGGACTAGTCATAGATTACCAGAAGACTATTAATAATCTCTTCCCAGTCTTACAACTTTCTGACCACTCTTTGAAGGCTCACTCTAAGCGATAACAATAATGCTCGGGCTGTATTTTCTTTATGTCTGAATCTTGAAGCGTGTATGAAGCTTGAAGTACGTATTTTGGGCAGATAGGGAATTACTGTCCTAAGGATGAGATGAAGCATGCTATCCAAGAAACATTTTGTTTATAAATATTTTTTTAAATCCTCTGAGATGGATCTGTTTTGAAATTGCATTGCTGTATTCCAATTTGTACTTACAGAGGAAGAGACAAACTGCAATTATTTTTCAAGAACAAGACAATGAAAATATTTAACCTGTATTGCAATATAGTTTGTAACACAGAAACTGCCTCATCATTATCTTACTTACTCATGCTATAGAGCAGATTTATTACTACAAACTATCCTGCACATACAGAAGTGGAAATTCACACTTATTTCCTATTGACAGTGTCATGGCAGTGAAGTTGAAAACTTCTTAATCTATCTAGATTTTCAATGCATGTAAAAATATCAAAAGCTCAATTTACTTATTCAGTCCACTATATTTCTATGAAACAGTACAAAACTCTCCCTCCCACCACACGTCCTTCAGAACCACTATAGTCAGAGTGTGAGCTAAAAGACAAAGCAAAAGCAGCAAACTTACACACAACATAACTCCTTTCCAGAGCATAACAGAGAAAAGGGAACGGATAATTCCACAAGCACTTTCTGAAAAAAAAAAAAAAAAAACAAAAAACAAAAAACACCAAACCCAAACCTTGCTTTTAGTTCTTGAACCAATTTTAGGAGAGCTGTTATTTACTCATAGGCCTCTTTAATACACAGTGACGCACTACTACTCGTCCTGTATCTGAGCACTGCGATTCCACTATTGATCACAATGTGCATTATTGACTACAAACTTCTCCCACAGAGAGCAGAAGTATGGTGGGTTTTTTTACCTTAAAAGAAGAGAAAAAAGAGGAGACATGAACTCTAACTTGTTTGAAGCCGCCTCTATGAAAGTAAAATTTATTTTTGTAATCTGTACCAGTGGAGTTGACTTTAAAACACAGCTGTCCCAGCTGGTACTATTTTAAATCAGGATGCACATATATGAATAATGTTCAAAATTTCAGGTGGGAAAAGGCTGGAGCTATTCTTGTTCACATAATATAGGATAGCATTGGAATAGCTGTCAAAATCTAAATGAATAGACTTGGTCTTGGAGAAACAGAGCTGCCACACCTAGGGTGATATCCCTTTAAGTGAAAAGAAAAAGAAAATTCACTCTGTTCCTAGCCTGTATGTCTTTACTGTTGTTACAAATTGATTAGCATCGCACTTGGAAATTGCTACAATTACTTCGTAAGTGGCTGAAGCACGAGTTCCCTCCCTGCTACTGCATCCTCTGCTCCTTGCAAAACTCACTCTTCAAAGCTTAATAATTTGTGACAAAAACTATTCCATAAAACTCAAAACAAGGCATTTGGGGAAGAAATCCTGCAAGGAAAAGGGGAAGATACTGACAATTGTTCTATGATTCAATGATTGCTTCAAAGCGACGTAATAAAAACTACACGTTCAGCTCTTTTTATCACTTTTCGGCCAGTTTCTCTCTCTCGTAAAACTTTGAGGGTAAATCCTGATAAGACAGACTGCAGACGCAACATGCCATTTTGCCAAGGGTCCAACTAAGGAACTCGCTGTAGTCTTCAGCTGTTTGCACCCTCACGTTTAGGCTGGCAGCGGGTATGTAGTCACTGCCTGTGTCTTTTGTTTTTCAGAACAAGGAGAAAACACACTTTTCCCCTCCCTTGTCTGGGAAACAGGAAATAGATTCTTATAAAGACTCTGCCACATACAGACTGGGCAGGAAAAAGGTGGAGTTTGGCAACATTAAGATTTGTTCTTCAAATGCAAACCAGTAATTATTCTAAGGTAAGCGACAGGATGGCTGGGCTTAGTAATGTTTACTCACCCTGGTGCTGCTGTTTTCAAATGTATTCATATTTCAATGCAGACTTCTCCACGAGTGTAAAACCAGTTATTTTTACCCAAGTTTTCACGTGGTTAGACCCTTGCACAGACTTTATTTACCTTTATGTAAAGGCAATAAATGCAAAGAAATACACCTTTTTAAATAACAGTACAAGTTAATTAGTTCTTAAGCTCCTTATAAAGTGGCTAGACATTTTTATCCCTATATCATAAATGAGGTTACACTGTTTCAAGTGCAGAACCTAGTTCCCCAGAAAGTTCTACACCTCCACTTTAGAAACCATAAACTAGTCGCAATGTTGTCTTTAGCTCAGGGGAAAAAAACCATTCATTAGGACGGAAAAGTACATGGGTATTCTTCAAATGTCAGTCACTTGATAACCGTAACTTGAATGTCTGGAAGGACCGATCTTGTTGTTCGTATATATTCCAGGTAGTAAGAACAAAAAAATTAGCATGAACACAAAGAAGGCTCTCCACTGAAAAAAATCCTGAGATGCTGGTTTGAAGCTACCAGTGTATGAGCCACACAAAAAAAATCCTAAAATAACTTACTACATCCAAAAGTTAAGTATCTATCTGAGCATTCTTTTTCACTAGCCAGAGTCCGAGTGCTTCTGTGACCACCTATGAAAAGTTGAACTGTGGGAGCAGCTGCGGATGATACAGAAGATGCTGAAGGAATAGAATCATGGTTGGCTACCCTCAGTGGGTACCAAGCAATACATATAGTTTGCCTTTTGTTTTTATATGGGATGTCCTAGCCTATTTCTAAAATTTTGCATGAGATTACTCTTTGCAACTCTTTGCTCTAAATTCATTCCAGGCTTAGAGCTTTTTAAAAGCTTTCCATTGCACAGGAATAGCACAATTTGGTAGAAAACATTAATGTGCTCAGTATCCATCTCTTTCAGAGTTTATGTTGCCTATATTAAGAAAAGCTCTAATGCTCATGGAGTGCTATTAATCAGCAGCTCTCAAAATGGTTTAAATAATATTTTTCTTTCCTGTATCATGTGCCTCCAACATAAACTGGTATCGTATGCCTATATCACATATT
Organism: Vanellus vanellus; assembly: GCF_965231255.1. Classification (NCBI taxonomy): domain Eukaryota; kingdom Metazoa; phylum Chordata; class Aves; order Charadriiformes; family Charadriidae; genus Vanellus; species Vanellus vanellus. The sequence goes on along the minus strand of NC_138911.1, from coordinate 18,451,459 downwards.
CCTCCATCATAGCATACATACCACGACTTCCAGCTCATGCCAGTGCAGTTCATGCACATACCCTGACACATCCCTGTCAGTTCCCCTCCCTTCCCCGTATGCCAAACCCCCCAGCTCTCTATCGGTTCCAGGAGTCTCCAAGCATAAAAAGACAACCCAACTAGTTTTCCAGCTTGTTGGCCAGAGACAATAGGTTCTTCCTGCCTTGCTCTTTGCCATAGCTGCCTACCTTTTCTTCTCCGTCTCCCGAGCCTTGCATCCACTTGCGAGGACAGCGGCAAGGAACACACCACAAGGTTGGCTCCCACGCTAGAAAAGGGGACCGGTCAGGAATTCGGGGCAGGCAAGCTCTGCAAGAAATCAACCACTCCCAGCACAGACAACCTCCTGCAGCATTATGGTGCAGGGTCCTGTGCATAACAGCTCTTACTGCACTGCTCCAACACTCCCAGCTTCCAGTTCACCTCGGAAAGGCATCAGCATTGGTTTCAGAGTTCAAGGCATTCCCCAGACGGCATTTCATACTCTGTGGCTTGGAAATGGCTACAGAAAATTATTAAAAGATAATTTTCTGATCACAAAACCTTCTCTAAAACAAGAATCAACCCCTATGCAAATCTGCCCAGTCCCTTCTATGTCGGAAAACAGGAGGGAAAACAAACCAAGGGAAATGCACAGTATTACAGACCTAGAAAAATAACATTTTGAAAACAGCATTTTTTGTTTAAACCCTACTCTGGAACATAAAAAGAAAAGTCCCTCACAGCACGAATGGTCAGTACAACCAGCACAAATAAAAAGAGAAATGCTCCTTTGGCAATGTGGTTGATTTTATGTAAAATCTAAGTTGCACAGTAAATGCTTGGGTAACTCCAGAGACCCCCAATATCACCTGGTGTTGCTCAAGCTAAGACGCAGCATAGAGCTCCAACCCGACTCCTCAAAAGTGATCTTTCCCCGCTTGATTGCATCACACACCAAGTTCAGTATGTTATCCACCTTCACAGAAAGCATCTAACATCCAAACTGCTTACTATTAGCGCATTAAACTGAGAGTCACTCTCTCTCAAAAAGCCATAGTCCAACCACTGAGATATCAAACTGTTTTAGTGAAAAGATGGAATGAACCTGCAAATAATCTGGAGTTTTTTCAGTTCCTGAATAGCTACCTTAATTTGTGCTTGCTGAGGTCAGACCGAACAGTCTTTTAGAGCTGAAAAGCAAAAGATTTCTTAATAATCTTAAGTGCAGTGAGAGTCCTGCGTGTATTACAAAACACAGCATAAACCCCCAGAAAAATATTTAAATATGCAGTCAATGTAGTTCCCTTCAGTTTTCTATGAGCCATCACTCATTACAAAAATCCCCTAACAAGCTCCATGAAATCAAATTATAATGAAAAAATGATTAAATTCCCCTCAGAAAACTGCCACGTTACTGTATCAAGAATATACTCTTAATTAAAACTGACTGGGAAAGCAAAGACTTGTCTTCAAAAAGAATAGGTTCAACACCTTTGAGTAATGTAGCTGCATGACTGCCATAAAATAAAGCTCCCAAGCCAATAAAACCTGACATGCACATAAAGTCAGCGTGGTGCTGCCAGCTACCTAACATTCAGCATTAGGATCTTTCCTGCCAATGCACGATGCTTTGTCGTCTTTAGCATCCATCGGCATTGCTGCTGTTCTCTCCCACATAGAATTAGTTAAAGAACTTACATTTTCTTTTAGCTGAGCTAGCAGCTGCAAGCAAAGTGCTGGTTCATCCTGCATCATTGGCAGAACAGAGCTTTTGGAATGGACGATTTAAAAAAAAAAAAAATCATTAACAGGTTTTGCTTCAATTTTCCTTCTTAGCTTTAGAGCAGACCATAATCAAGAGTCCCCTCAATACAGATATGGATGAAAGAAACCTCAATTTACAGCATCATTATTGTAGGTATGATTTGACAGCGGGTAAGGGAAGCAGAAAAGCTTCTATTCTATTTTAATGGAAAGCTTGAATCCACTGAAAAAGCCTTTAAAATAGCTACATTTAATATATTTTTTTCATCATGCTTTCAAAGCAATATCCCATTAAAAAGCTCTAGTCCTCAGAGCATCTTAGGTGTACGAAGCAGAAATAAACTGTCCATTGCATATCAGTGTTCTGAATCTGCAATTCACGTTTACTGGTGTAAAAGTTTAGAGCTAATTTACTGCCCCTAATTATTATTAATGAGATATAAATTGGGATGTAAATAGTTCTGGTGTACAACAGATAAATTATATGGCTACTTTTAGTGGGAAGTTCTTACCCTGCATGTATAAGCCCTGACCACACTACATACTCCACAAAGCAGTTTACTTGGTGGGAGGGAGGTGGCATAGAAGGTGCCAAAAAAAAAAAAAAAAAAAAGTTGAGTGTCTGAAGTGTTTTGTTGTTCCCTGTTCTGGGCCCATGTTGTTAATGGAACATCATCACTGTAATACTCAAATCCTAATATGAGCATTTATCACCACCTGAGATTCTGTATAAGAGCATGGACGACAGTTTCCTTGAATTTGCGTCACAACATTGTTTTATATTAAGAGGTGAGACATTTCCAGTAAGTAAAATATACACTATAGGGGGAAGGGAGGTGGGAGGCAGGGAAAGAGAGAAGAATACACACACACACACACACACACACACACACACACACACACACACACAAGACCTGCAACAGCACATTCTGGAGTTCTGAATTAAATCTTCTGGTAGAGACTAATAAAATATTTGTGAGTTACTGATAAGCTATTGGTATGAACATGTATTCCTATATGTTATTCTTTGATTTAAGTATTTCCAAAGGGTAGAAGATTAGCTGATCAGGCCAGTTTTAAGAGTACACATTAAAATGAGCGTCTTTCTATGTCACAGCCTGAGATTTTTGTTTCTTAACCACCTTTTCACATAAAAACAACAAAGATTTTTCAGACTAAAATATCATCTGGCATAAGGTACTAGAGTTTCAGAATTACATTACAAGATTATTCTACACTATATGCTCCACTGATCTGAATAACTGGCTGATCAAGAGGTTACCCCCAAAAAACATTTTGTATTTAAATACTTATTTTCTTTAAGTCATCTGTGGCATTCACCATGAAGAAGGCCCAGTTCCAAATCCATATTTGGTAACAGCTCTATTAATATAACAACAATGACTCACAGTACAAGTTCTAATGAAATCTTCTATTTAGAAGCATTATGTTTATAATATTATCCCCATATAAGGCTTACCGTTTAAATCTTTACGCATACACTGTTAGTGAATATAAAAAAGCTTAAACTACTTTTGCCTGCTCACACATGCAAAAAAATCCCAAAGGAAACACATGTGAGATCATAAATCTTGTGTTGTGGGACAAATGCTACCAGAACAGCCAGGCTGAATATAGAGAACAGTTACAAAAATAATACCCACAGTCTCCATAAAAGAAACACCATTCCTGAAGGTGATTATTAGCTCAAAAGATTCAGAATTACAATTCTAGAAGTGGTTCAGTATTTTGCACCGTATTTCCGTCTCCCTCTACTTGGCAAACATACTGTCACCTTCTCATCTCAGGTGGACAGTAGCAGGACTGCCCAGGATACAAAAATAATGCCAAAACGTGGTGGAATTGCTGCAAATGGTAAATTCTTGTCACCAGACGGTGACAGTGAGACTACCGTCAGCCCTACTGCTTGCTTTGAAGACCCTTGTGGTTCATCGTCACTCTCCTTCTCCAGCTTTTGACAGCTCAATACCCTTCTCTACAGTTTCTACAGCAGAGCCAACAGAGTAAGGTAAGAGGGGTCCTTCTCAAGCAGAGCACTGGGAAGAGCTCAGCAACCAGAACCCGCACTAACTCACCCCCAAGGCACAGAGCAGGCAGCAGCGGTCAGAAACAGCTTAGCAGCCCTTCCTGGCTCCACTGCTTGCAGTGCGCAGGGAAAAAGGCGCTAGACTGAAATCCTGTCCTGATCATTTGGCTATGTCACCAAGCAGTAATGTGACAGAAACATGGGATGCAGGGAAGTGGAGTGGGAGACTCGGGGGAAAGTATTTTATAAAGGGAACTTCTGCTGTTTGTGAGTGAGAATATTTGCCACATTTTGCTTGCCCCTAGGCTGTTCTCCCTCTATGCCCACCCAGCAGTCAGAGCATCTTCAGATCTCAGTCTACGTCCAAACAAACGACTGAAACATCATCCCTGCATACACTGCAGTAACCCTTCTCCAAAAAAAACCCACAACAACAAAAAAAAAACAACCAAAAAACAAAGTAAGGGGCATTTTAATGACACATAAGAAGCCACCTCACTTTGCAACTGAAGCATACTGAATGAAAGTCACTGTATCACTGACAGCTTCAGAACATGGAAGAGCAAACCTGTAACTAGATTACAAATGAGCACAAAGGGCTACAGCTGACCAAGAAAGTACTAAGATCACCTCAAGTCAGGCAGAATTCAGTCAGCAGTACTCACACATTGCATCTTGACTTACGTTTTTTGACACTATAAAGCATTCTAAAGAAGACTCTCCAAAAAATGGATTCCAAATCCAACAAAAACTGAAGTGGATAATCTTCATTTTGGGCCTTAATCTGATAAATTTGTGCTGTGCTTTCCAAGGATAACAGTCTGTATTGCTACCCTTAGACTTTCCCTATTTTTTATGATAGAAACTGTGGTAATTTGGGAGGACTGTGAAGCAGTTCAAACAGCTGCTTCTCCTCAGATAAGATATTTGGGTGTTCATACTACTTCTGTCTGCCAGATGAGCTATTTCAACAAGCTTTCATGAGCTGTTTATCACATCCTTTAATGCTATTTTGCAGGCAGTTGCAACGATACTTAATAAAAAAGATTTCTAAAGCAGACTTATGCTCTTTCCAATTTCTACTTTTTTGGGCAAAACAAACACAAGATACTACTTTTTCTCCTCAGCTTGCTTTGCGTCAGTACAAGACGGAAGAACACAAGAAAAATAAATTCTTTTTCAACTTCAGTGCTTGGCTTAAAATCAAGACTCATTAGTTTAAAGTAGTGGCTTGGAGCAGAGGAAACAGATCTTGGGGCCAACAATATTTTTTTCGGAGTCAGTTGAGCATCCATTAATCATCAAGATAATCCTAAGTATTTTGTCCCTGTCCAACTTGAATTTGTTTCAAGGCATCGTTTACTTCTGACTTTGATTATATATAATCACCTTCATGTACACATAGTCCTGAGATGAATGCAGCAAAAAAGCATCTTCGAGCACAGCAGAACTCAAAGAGCATTTGCAGAAGGGCCCAGGGCAGCACCGGGCAGGAGAAGGGAGATGTCAAATGATTTGGGTTCTCAGTGGAAACGCCAACATACAGGTCAAACACAAGCTTTTCAAGAAGGTTGAGCAAGTGCTCTTCAATAGCACAGGCACTGATGGAGATGCTAGCTGCAAACACCGCATTTTCAAAGTTTTCACCCCTGCCAGATTTCTGAATGCACTATCCAGTCACATTCCTTTGGCACTTAGAAAACATGCCACACAGCAGTTACTCAGCAGTGCAGTCATCTACAGTAATGATGAGAAGATAAAAGCTATTTAATTAACACTTAAGCATTTTACTTTGTGCTACAACACCAAGCTCAGTGGTGCAGTTGACACACCTGAGGGACAGGATGCCATCCAGAGGGACCTGGCCAAGCTCAAAAAGTGGGCACATGTGAACCTCATGAGGTTCAACAAGGCCAAGCGTAGGATCCTGCACCTGGGTCAGGGTGATGCCCAGTATCAAGACAGGCTGGGGGATGAAGGGATGGAGAGCAGCTCTGCTGAGAAGGACTTGTGGGTACTGGTGGGTGAAAAGCTAGACATGACATGGCAATGTGTGCTTGCAGCCCAGAAAGCCAACCACATCCTGGGCTGCATCAAAAGAAGTGTGGCCAGCAGGTTGAGGGAGTTGATTCTGCACCTCCAATCTGCTCTGGTGAGATCCCACTTGGAGTGCTGCATCCAGCTCTGGCTTTCTCAGTACAAGATAGACATGGACCTGCTGGAACAGATCCAGAGGAGGGCCACAAAAATGATCAGAATGCTGAAACACCTCTGCTGTGAGGACAGGCTGAGAAAGTTGGGGGTTTTAAGCCTGGAGAAGAGAAGGCTCCAGGGAGACCTTACTGCGGCCTTTCAGTATTTAAAGGGAGGTTATAAGAAAGATGGGGACAGACTTTTAAGCAGGGCCTGTTGCGACAGGACAAGGGGTAATGGTTTTAAGCTAAAAGAGGGCAGATTTAGACTAGATAGAAGGAAGACATTTTTTACGCTGAGGGTGGTGAAACACTGGACCAGGTTGCCCAGAGAGGTGGTGGATGTCCCATCCCTGGAAACATTGAAGGTCAAGGTTGGATGGGGCTCTGAGCAACCTGCTGTAGTTGAAGGTGTCCCTGCTTATTGCAGGGGGTTGGACTAGGTGACCTTTAAAGGCCCTTCCAACTGAACTGCACATGCTGTTCAGTTTCCATTACCGTGAGTTTAGGATGGCTGCTATGCAGGGTTACAGACATTATTGCTTAGTTTTAACAATATTCTTCAGACAGTTGTCAAGCTTCTAAACCTTCGCTGATTTAGAAAATATTGCAGACCAAGTGTATGCTGCACAGGCTTGTCAAAATTGCCATGCCAAGCAGAAGAGAGCTATGAAGTATCATGTGGCTCACTGACCAGCATCATCAAGAAATCCCAATCTGGGTGCAATTTTAGCTAGTAGACTGTTTATCAATATATCCTATGATATTTGAAGCAAGGTCAGCAAGTTGTCAGCTGTCCAAAGGAGCTCTTCACTTCTACAATTGCATGATCTACTTAACACTGCAGCAAAGCTTTCCTACAGCGGGCATGGCCATTGTGAAGGTAAACCAGCGTGGGCACGGTTCTGTCTGCACCACGACAAAGGTTATAGGAATGTGCAGGCCCATACATTATGATTCAAAAAGGTACAGGAAGCTTAGATCACACCACCAAAGCTCAAGCTGCATATTTATATCGGGTAGGTTGAGGTCATATCTTGCAAAATGCATGCTTGGATTTACACCCTTCCTTAAACTTAAGTCATTAGGAGAAAAAGAGGAAATAGATGTGTAATAAACAATACTTGTTATTTGACACCTTACCAGTGTGCAAAGACTTATACTGACTATCAGTAATTCCAAATGCTAAAGAAACAAACACAAAAATAGCATTTTCAAAGAGAAAAAATGATGCTGAAACAATTACAGTGCCAGTGAATTTTTCACTGTCAATAAACACAGCACCAAGCAAATAAAGAAATATCTCCCAAGTTAAGATGACCTTCAAAAGAGATTGTTTATAAAAAGGAACTTTGCAATGCAAAGATATATAATCAGCACACTGCAGATCTGCACATAACAGCACAGCTGACTTAACAACATTGTCAAAGAGATGGTGGCAGCTAAAATTTCTACCTAAGTCTCAGCAAGATAAGGTAGGTCTCCTAACTCAGTGTCCTCTGATGAATCTCAGATCCTTCTGTCTCCACAAACATGTACAACCATTATCTGCTTCAAAAAGCAAGAGCAAACATGCCCATGTCCAGTGAGACCTGCTCAAAGAATACCTGCGAATCACTGTTTCTAAGTGAAACTCTAGATTTTACATGTGTTTCAGTTTGTATGTATGCAATTCTTACAGCAGTATCATCTGAGATACAATGGAACAGAAGAAAGGCTAGGCAGGGGGAGCTTTTGGTGGCATTAGGTTTGAAAACATTTTCAAGTATCTTAGCTCCCCTTGCAGTCTTCCTCCTCTATGAGTTTACAAGTGCAATCAGAGCCTGACCAAATCATATCCAAAGACAAAACTAATTATTGCAATGACTTTTGCTACCGATTCCTTGTTTACAAGCAAAATTAAAAACAAGAATCAAGATTTGCCTGAAAATGGGATCAAATATCTGCGGTTTTGGGGAGTACCTTACAGTGTCAAAGACAGAAATATTAAAAGGAAAAGTGAGCATCTTTATGCAAAAGATGTAAGGGTCTTCACATAAACCCTGTATTCTAGAGACTGGACTTCTCCAATCACCCTTTTTGGTTGCCCCATCCAAGATATCAGCATCACCGAAAACAAAAACACTATCTAGAGCTTGATACACCAATCTTCGAGAACTTTATGAGTCAGGTGTGGTTTATTTACTTTTTAAGAACACCTGGATACAGCATGTAAGGAGAACAACAAGTTGTGCTTTCATTTTAAAAGTTGAGGGTTTAAACAGAGTTCTTGTTCTCCCTCACAAATGCTATTACACCCTTTAATGTGAACTTCCTGCAAATTCAATAGCTTCAGTTTACAAAGTAAGATTCAATACAGTAGAAGTTGCTAAACAAAGTGACTTTTGATGTAAAGAACTCCCTCCTATTGGTCTTGATGCACGACTTCTATGTTTTAACATTATTAAACATTTAACATAACACCACTGTGTCTGGTTCAGAGCATACTTGGGAAGTTTATTGCCATATTCTGCAGTTACATTTCTGAACACACTGATTATTTTGAGGTACTCACATTTGGCTGTACAAACCACCTGCTTTTTTTTTTTTTTTTTTTTTTTTAAATAGGAGAAGGTAGGTTTTCATGCCCTACACTGTAAAAGGTAATCCCACAGTAACTATGTCCTAGACATGTGCAGGTATCTGCTCCAGCAGTGCTTGTATTTGCCCTACAACATTCCACCCCAATGAGCTCCCCTCTCCTGAAGTGACCTGCGCAACAGGGCGCCGCTCCACCTGACAAGCGGAACACACTGTCCTAAACAAAAACCCCTAAAGATCAAAACAAGCCTTTCTGCTGACATGCCAAAAGTTTAGGTTAAACAGGAAAACATACTTGAAGCTCTTTTTCCATTACCTTGCATTATTAAACTATCTAGGCAAGAGATAAACATAAAAGGAATTTCTTTAATTAGATAAATTCACTCCTCAGCATCTGTTGTTTAATAGAGCAAAGCACATCAGCAAGTTGGAATCAGATAATATTGGAGTCTCCCACAAACTCACAGTTGAACCTCCTTTTTCATTCAAGTCTTTGGGTGCCACTGGTTTTACTCACTGTAATACAACACTTAGAGTTAAATGCTTGCCATAAAATGTAATGCCAGGTATGCACTGGGCCACAACAAGTGAAATTCCTTAAAATGATTATGCAGCATCTTGCAAGTTAGAACAAGGCAGAACAGATGCACAGGGTGATCTTGCACAACTTATTTCCCTGAAGTTCTACACCATGCATTCATTTTTAATAAACCTCAAATGAATTAAACATTGTGCTTCCCGTAACTAACATCTAAAAAATTCCTTTAACATAAGCAATATCCATTACATTTTGCATTTCAGCATCATTTCTTAATTCACTCTCTAAATTAAGATAATCTCTCAAAGGGTCAAAAACCTCTGCCAAAAAAACAAGTTGATGCTAATATATTCTTAACCTCTATCTACTACAAACTCAATCCCATTGAGTGACAAACTGGTCTTACAGATTAAAACCAAATACTGTAAGATAGTAACTTTCAATTACGTTTGATTTTGTATGCCGTCAAATAATGGAATTTTTATTTACAGTTATTAAAAAACATTAAGGACAAGCCAGGAAGACGTTAGCATCCATCTACTTTGCCATTAAAAAAGAGCCCAATCCAAATCCAATTTAATTTTTTTTTTTTTTTTCAAAATCAGATTTAAACATATATTGGCAAAGACAGGGATCCTTCTAAGTGGCACTGTGCAAGCAACTGGAGGCAAAAACAGTCCAGACCAGCTGAACGACCCTGCCAAAAGTATTTCCTATCTGATCTGCTTGCACTGCTATATGCCTCTCTTGTGCAGAGATTGCCAATTAAGTGTGCAATGGACCATGAGTTTAAAGCAACTAGGCAGTTTTGGTCTAGTCTGCACACTTGTACTCTGAAATATACCTGGGCTTTTCAGGAATGCAGCACTAAGCCAAGTGCACCAGGAAGCACTTATCACAATGCTTACTCAGGACAGAAGGTTAAAAGCGGCAGCAGAGTAAAATGACACTACCAACACTAACAACTTTCTTCATCCGTCAAGTCACCTGCCAGGTACTAATAAACAGTTAACACAACACTGTGGAAATACAAGTCCTCTTCAGTTCAGGTATGCTGTGCTGAGATATAAAACTTACATTGTACAAAGACATAGAAGAATCTGTTTTAGTGAAATCAGGTGTAATTATAAAAAAAAACATTTTCACCTGAAAATTCTCCATTTTCAATTACTACAAAAATATTCCTTAAAGAAGTTAGTTTATCTAGTTACTTATTTTCTCTACAGTAATGATACATTCTCTGTTACTGATTTAACAGCAGAGAGAAAAAAAAATTAAATCCACAAAACTAGTAAAATAACTCAGAGTAGTTTTAAGCACGTGAAACTATTTAAACTAATTTTTTAGACTGACTAAATTTAAAGTCATTTGTATTCCCTATCAGGAAGCATCACATTTAAGGAGTTTAGCTCTTGTTCGTATCAAAAGCATGGGGTGTTTGTTGGCAAATGCTTAAAATAATTACCACACACATCTCTTTAGGAATTGCACAGTTCCTAATGCTTTGGTGGTTTTACTGAGCAGATCCACTTCATCTTAAACACAGAGACAACTCTAACCTGCCCCCACCGAATGCATTCGCTTTAAAAGCAAATCTAACAAAATGCAGAAGCAAGCAAGCTAAATAAGCTGCATAATTCACATGCTGCGTTCCGCTGCTCTTTTTGAGACAAAAGACTTGGTCATTATTTCATGTACCCCGTCACTAGAAAGAAAAACAAAGGCTTCCGTTTTCAAGCAGTTTTAATGATGAAGATTCAAAAGAGTAAGCAGGCACTTTCTTACCCATTCAGCGTGTATGAACCATTCCTCTTGAGTCTCATACTTGCAGATAAGAATCTTAGGAAAAAATCCAGAATGAGGCGGTTCGTCCTCTGCTAGAGCAGAATACAGGCACCTGTTTGGTGGTTGCGCTTTTTGTTCACCAGGGGATCTCTTTCCTGTTTCTCTGAGTCATCAGTGAGGAACAATGCGAAACCGCCACCAGAGCCACTTAGCAGGAAGCCCAGAGGAAACTGCCTGCAGCCAAACAAGAGTCTGGAGGTGTAAAACCTCCCCAACACACCTCCGACAGTATCCTGGAGCCCACCAAGGAAAAGTAGCAAAAATTCACGGAGAAGGGTTTTTTTTTATAAAATACCTTAACTGCTCCCTGCCTGTGCAAGAATAAATCTTGCACAAAGCTGTATTTTATTGGTGAGCTGCTCTTCTTCCAATTAGTCTGAAAGCAGCTTCAGATCTATTCCCTCCTCTCACAAACCCTGCTGTGACTATCGCTCAAGTATTCAGTAGTACCTTCAGAGCACAAGGCAACTAAACAAGAAGCCCTAAATAACACACACTGAGATTTTTTGTGTGTGTTTTTTCTCCCCCCGAAAAACAAGTTGGAAACTACACAAACGAAAAGGGACACACAATTAGCAGTTAAAAAGTTTATTTTCCTTTTAGAAAACTAAAAACGGGCAGATCTAAAGTCACGCTCAAATGCTATGGAGAAAAATATCCTCTAGCAGTCCAGTCCTGGGCAGGCTGCCCTGCATAAATCACACAACGGCACTGTCTCTGAGGCGGCTGTTTCCCTTTCCTTTCTGTTCACCCTACCATTCCCTGGTAGCTGTGAACTAAACAGCTGCACGGCTTAATGGCTGGACCAGAGGGGTGAATCTACTGCACAAAGCAAAAATTACTCCAGATAACTGTTGATCATTTACTGACTGCGAGCAAATCGACACTGACTCAAGTAATAAATCACAGGAAAAACACTTTTAACAATGAATGTTGAAATGACTGTCACTTGTGGCCTCAGTGAAACTACTCCAGAATGGGAAAACTGCACACTAGCCAAAGATTAAATATTCTGTACCTAAACAGAAGGAAACAACGGGCAGGGTCCCACAGAACTCTGGCCTGAGTACTTCATTCTGTATTTTAATGGCCCAAATGTCTAAAGACAGTATGTTTGTGAAGCTGAATTTTCATCTTGATCCCGTCTTTGCATTGTTCTTTCAGATTTGTCATCTGAAAATTTAACAGTTATAAGAAAACAGCCTAAAAATAGGAGAATTGCTTAATTTCTTTATAGGTACTTGAGTTTATACAATTAGGTGTAATCCAGTATACCCGTACAGGGATTGATTAGATCGCAAATATTGAGAGAAAAAAGGGTTACAATGAATTACAGGCTGAAATCAACGATGTCGTACTGTTGACAAAAGGCAATGAGACTGAGCTGTACAAATATGCTGCGTCTGCAAGATAGAAAGTAATTCTCAGCATCTATCAGGCCTCATCTGGAATACTGTGCCCAACCCTTGGCACCCTAGTTGAAGACAGATGTAGAATTAGCTGGAGCCCAGGGAGCACCAAGAATATTATCTGTCTCACAGATGAGAAAACTGAGGGAGGAAAACAACATAACACCTTCCAAGAATGTACAACACTGCTGTAAAGAGAAAGGAAACAAAATGTTCTTCCTGCTCTATCCATCACAAAGGGACTTGAATTAAGCAAGAAATAAACGTGGTTAGTATCAGAATTTTTTTTTTGTTTGAGGTTTTGTTGTTGTTGGTTGTTTTGTTGGCTTTTTTGTTTGTGTGTTTTATAAGTACAGGAACAGATCACGGCGTCTCCATGATTGCAGGCCTTTGAGATGATCCTGCTCCAGAGCTGGGGACTGACTAGGTGACCTTTACAGGTCTCTTTCATCCCTAGCTTTCTATGATTTCCTTCCATTACTAGCTGGAAGAAAGAATGAAAATTTTGCTGCGTTACCAGCTGAGGCAAACTAGCTCAAACCAAGCCAGACTACAGCATGCTTTAGATTTTTTTCACTCAAGTTATACTGGTCAGGAGTGCAAATAGGTCCAATACATTACCACCACAGTGGTAGCAGCACTCTGCTTTTATCATACTTATCATGGGAAAGCATTACACTTCATGTTCTACTCAACCATCAACTCTGCCAAGATCCTGCCTACATGCTGACTAGTAGCAAGGCCTGATTCTTCCAGTTGCTATGGTCAGGACCTGCTGTGCCTCAGGAGAGGAGTGAGTGAAGATTCCCTATGACCACAGAAGAGCTATAAGTTAGTTCCCTGCAGGCAGCTACGTACCAGCACTGGATAACGCAGAGACACGTTCTTGGAAGCTTATCAAAGAAAACTAGAATGATTTATTTGATTAATAATTTAGAGAAGAAAAAATAGTTACAGCTAATAAATCAAAAATTTTACGTAAAGATCATTTCTAAACACGCTGCAAACCCAGAATCAAACGAAAACTTGAATTTGTTTCTTCTTGGAAGCAAAGATTTCTAGGGAAAAGTTTCTGGAGAGGTGGTCTTAAATCCAGGCTCCGAGTAAATCTGTTATGTCTTCAGTTTTAATTGAAATAAATCACACCCCACTGAAAAGATGCGTTTGACAGTATAATTAAAGCCTACACGACACTGGGGGTTTTGGGGTATCTACTAATTTGATTTGGAAGTGCATCAGCAATATAGAACACAGGAGCTATCATGAGGCCGTGTCTGATGACTGTTACTTAACAGCAATTGAGTACTATTGTAAACTGGAGAATCACAATTTTTGTGATTTAAAAAAGCAGACCTCCCCATAGCTTTTATTTAAACTCCTTTCTGGATGCAAAACGTAAGCGATGTACCCACAGATTTTGAGCATTTTGGTTTTATTGGTTACCTAATTTCTTACAAATAAATTTCAGCACTCTGTAAGCAGCTGCCGTTTTTTCCAAACTCCTGCTGAAAGACATCAATGCTTTTTTCTTTTCCACTTCCCCATGCTCTTTCAGGGATTACAGCAGCACAAGGGTATGTGTTCTTTAACATCTCCATCTGAAAGCTATTATAGGAAACCAGCAACTAAATATAAGCTGTCCAATCGGAGCCAGAGACAGCCACATTGATGCTGGGATCCTAAAATGCTATCATGGACAAAAGAACTTACCACAGAAACACAGTGAAAGCCTACTTGCCAACACAACTGCTTCAGAAACAATGAATTCCTGCTTCAGAGAGGCCTTCTGGAGAGATGTGTTTGGTTAAAGATTAAAAAAAAAAACCCTTATTTCTAATCAACATGAAAATAAAGATGAGAAACTTGCTGCAGTAGGCAACTCTGCAGTGAGGCAATATGCTATACACATTATCTCCTACAGTATTTTCAATTAGCTGCACCTAAAGAAATCCTCTTCTCTCTCCCTACACGTACGCATTCCATAGAGCATACAAAAGCTGAATCATCATTACTGTGGTAAAAACACATGGGAGGAGGGAAAACATCTTTATGTCTCCTTAAGATCCCTTCTGACAAATAAAGCATTCTTACAGCCCACTTCTCTTTTATTCCTTTCCCCAAGCAGAACCCATAAACTTTAGCCTGGATTATTTGTTCCCAAGCTAAACATTCATCCAACTAGTGCTCTGCTTCTGAGGGGAATTTCAACAGGACCATTTGGCCCAGTTATTCTGGATGTTAGGCTCACAGTACAGTTTTCCAGATAACAGAAATTAGTATGGATGATTTACCATTTTCAACCATCTTCCAGCCACGTCGTGCTTTGAAAACAGCATTAAAAGATCTCTGTGTCAATCACTATTAAAAAAAAAAAAAAAAAAAGAATTCTCCATTTAATAGGGAAATGTACATACTAAGTAAAAAGCTGGGTACAGAAGAGAATAGCTAGTCCTCTACTACTTGGAAAGACTTAGAGTACACTCAGAGCTTAATTATTCAGCCAGGGGGAGTTTTGCATATGAATGAAACATCTTTTTACATCTAAAAAGAAACGCTCACTGGCAACCTCAGTTCTCCACAGCTGGTCAGGAAAGAGTGGAGACAGTGTACCCATATGTAGCCTGTTTTCCAGAGCCATGGCTTTTTCACAAGTGTTGAAATTACTTCTACTGCACTTAAGTGTTATTTTATACATGTATCCTTGACCCATTTCCTCCAATGTTTTTGAAAAATCTATTTGAATTTGTCACACAACTGAAGAGAACAATTTACTCCCTTTCTTCTGGAAAAGACCCCCTAACCTAATGCTTAACCTTGTTTTCTACTGTCTTGCAACATAACTTGCACTTAAGGGCTGGCCAAGTTAATTCCCAAGATAATCAATGAAACATTGAATCGTTACAAGAAACAAATTTGAGTCTACTTTTCTGGTCTGATTATAAACTAATACAAAGTGCTGTTAGTGTATATATCACACAGGGCTCCAAACAGTGCGTCCGTCAGGTTCACTTTACTTCTACTTAACTACTTAGCTAATTCAGACTTAATTTAAACACTGACGTTAGAGGAACAAGGAGCTTATGGGTCAATATCAACTGTTGCTGGATAGGGAACAAAAAAGTAAAAGAGGAGAACAGGAAAATTGATTCTGAGACATAACTGGAAATAAAATGTTTTCCCCAAATTCTGCTAATTCATTCTGTGCATAAGAATAGTGCTGCCTCAGCTTCAGAGCTGAAGGCATTTCTTTGCCAAAGCTGTAAAGAAATCCCATTTCAGTGGGGGGTTTGGCTTAGCATTGAAAAGAAGAAAAAACACTGTGTGGGGACACCACAACACTCAAAATACAAATGAAAGTGGTATCACATTCCCTATATACAGAAAGCTGTAACACATGAGAAGTCTAATTTGCTTTTTAAGAGAAGATTATTTTAAATGAATACAACAGACAGTCCTGATTTAAGGCAAAGATGACAGCAGCACAGAAAGGGTTATTGCAAGCACTTCATAATAAGCAAAACAGGACAGCATTGGAGAAAGTTACAGAACTGAAATAACAGAAAAGCAATCCGCCTGGAAACGGAAAAGGGTGGGTGAGCAGTCTCTACCGGAGGAGGGCAAAAGCCAAGGTTTATAAATTTAGAAAAAAAATACACACCCACACAAAACTTCTCAAGTAAGGGGGGGGGGGGGGAGGGGAGGGGGGGAGACAACACACACACAACATTTCACAAGGCCTTTATATAAATTTTGCCTAATCATTCTTAATGGACATCTGCCCGTGGCTTAATACAGGCAAGACCAAGCTTTCAGCATGTGCCAGACTGTCTGAAACACAAACCTTTGGCACACTGCCTGCTTTGATCCCCCACTTTGGGCAGTTTCCTGGAGGTAGGTTTGGAGCGAAAGAACACGGGCAGATCACTCTTTGGAAGGGCTGTCCAGAAGAGTTAATGTAATGCAAGTTAGGTATCAGACTTGACAGTGCTTGATTGCATTATTTTTAACTTAATTATTTCTACGTTTTAAATACAGAAGCAGCTAGACAGAATTTAATAATTAGTTTCAATGTTAAAGAGAAGTCCTTACACAGGGTTAACAAAGTACTGTGGCCAAATAAATTTTTCAGCGAGAGGTGAAAGTTGCCCTGCTTCACGCAGATGAGCATTAAGACCAGCCACGTGGACAACAGTTATTTATATAACTGTGGTAAATGGCTGTAGAGCATGAAGACCCCCATTCAGATCAGGCCCCAAAACTTTGTCTACCTCAAAGGAAGGCTCATAAAGTAACCTAATAAATAGTAACAGAAGATTGATGTTCTTGGCAAGAGCAGCAAGCAGGTAATTTAGAGCAGGCACTGCCCCTTCAGTCCAAGAACAGGAAACAACTGTATGACTTAGCAAAATGCCCCACCCAAGAAATCCCAGTTGGTATAAAAGTCTCTGCTGCAAAATTTAGCTAATGATACAATCCAGGAGAAGTCTGGAAGTACCACAGAGGGAGAACAGGAGAGAAATCTCTGAGAAAGAGACTTTCACTAAAATTAACTACACACAGTCAGGCATGTTCCAATCCCTGACATCTATAAAACAAGCAGAAAGAAAAAGTGGCTTTCTACTACACGACTTGCTTCTTTCCTTTTTTCCCTTTTTTAATTTAGCTAAGTGGTCTCACACTAAGGTGCTAAAAGCTACAACCAATTTTTAGTAGTTTAAAACTAGATTGGTTTTGTTAATAATGAAACAGTACCCAGATTCCAATACATAAAGCTGGTATTCCACAAGTAAACCTTTTGTTTCCTTTCACAAAGCAAAGGAAGGAAAATTCTTTAAATATTAAAAAGGGCTGTAATTTGGGTCAAATACAGAACAAATCATTAAAAACAAGAGGTAACAGGAAATACAATTGGATAATAAGGGTCTAAGTTTTGTAAGACAGACTGCATGCCTTATATAGGTTAGAGAGTACAACAGGTAGTAAGATATACAACAACTAGGTGCTTGGTGATTACAATCTTTTTCATTTGAAATGAATGAAAAGCGTCAGGCCCTTACTCTCTGAATCTCCTTTTAAACTTGATTATGAGCTTGCCTTTGCACATCCTCCCCAGTGTCCTCAAAGATTCATTTATGCCTTCCATTATCATCCTTGTCACTTCACGGACTGATGGGACTCTAGAATGCTCCTCTCACACTAGGGTAAAGGAAATTCATTCAAGTCCCAAGTTCAGACTGCAAATGCAGATTCTTATTGCCAAATATTATAAATTTAAGAAAGTTATTTGCTTAACAAATTGAACATTTGCACCTGCAAAAGAAGACAAATCTGCCAGCCACTAAGTTGCTCTTTTGCAGTTCCTAATTCAGATGGGTCTGAAAGATCTGTGCAAATATGCCTACTTGGGGAGGGAAACACTGATCAGCTCTCTGCAATTCAGTATCCAGTACAAATTTAAACAAATAAACACTTCTGCACCCATGGAATATAGTTGGCTTTGACCAAAGGGATTATGTATAGGAAACAGGGCTTGCAAGTAGTAGGGGTGAGGGGGTGGGACACCAAAGATCAGCAAAAAAAAAAAAAAAAAAAAAAAACCCAAACTGTAAAGTCAAACACATATATTACAGGAAGACAACTATAATCAGAAGCTGTAAACTAATCTATCAGTTGCTAACAGGTATGAAAAGAGGAGAAAATGGGAAAATTGAACATTTCAGAATAAATTCTGATCATAAAAATTATCATCCTGCATTTGTAGAGTCACTTACCAGACATGCTTTACATGATAGATCTTCAGAGAGAAGACAATTAATTGACTATCTTAAATAAATACAATATTATTTTTGCAGATTATTTTGTACTTCTAAATTAATGCACATAATGAAGCAGCTTCTCTGAAATTAAGTGCAGAGTGAAAAATACTGTGCGTGTCAATCGCAAAGTTAGCAACATAAAGCATCTGAACCCTGGCTTTTTAGGTGATCCTAACAAAGCCCTTGCCAAATTGGACTTCAGCTGCTGCTATTCACATTTTTGCAAGACCCTAAATGTTCAACAAAAAAAGTTCTTGCAGACTAATCCCAGGCATAACTCTAGTCATCTGTCCTTCAAAGAAAGGCAAGGATACTTCACCCCAGAGTCTGGACCTCAAATATGAGGTCATCGTAACATTAGCTAACATTTCTATAGCACTTTTGGAAAGTCTTTTGGAAAAAAGCCCTCAATCCCTGCAACCTGTGTCATCTCAGTGACTGTTACAGTCATTAGATTGGAAAAAAAAAAACAGGAGGAAATGGCTATAAAGTGGAACAGATAAAAGGAAACACAGTTTGGAAACAGAATCAAAATCTCACCGCTGTTTCTGTCTTTCTACACTACTAAGGATAAGACATGCAGGGTACCATCTGTACTGTGCATTTTCATTGTGTTAGCTAAGGCATAGCAGTGAATGTGAAGTAAAACTCTAGTAAGACCAGAACACTGGACTTTCAGTATCGGATAGCTGGTAGCTATAAATGCTAGACTCCCAGACACTTAAATGGTTTAAGGAATGAAGAATCTGCTACATCTACCAGTTAGCTCATATATTTCACTTCGGCATCTCCTTTCCCCAAAGTGCAAAATAGCAATAGTGACACTTCAGGAAGCACCCGGACAGCCAGAAACTACGAAGATACAAAGTCTAGGGTTTTATGAGTTGAAGTGACTCACGTAAAGCCAAGCACCAAATGAAAGATTAACATAATTCAGAAGTCTTCAGCTCTCAATTCAAACCTCACTGCTTACACCTCGTGCCTTTCAAAATATCTCCTACATGGAGAAACTGCATGTTAGTTCTGAGTAAGCGCCCTTCATTCTCTCATCTGTGCACACACACATACATGCTCTAAGGATTTTTGTTGAACGGGGAGCTCAGCTCTCAAGGCAAAATTGTAGGCAAAGCCTAATTACTAGATTTTAACTTTATACGCTACCATTCTCAAGTCAGAAAATAAAATTAAAAAATTGTACACCCACCACTAAATTTTATCCAGACTTTGTATAATGCTGCTTGGCCACATTTCTGATTTATTCAGAAGTCATCCATCTATCTTATACAATAGGAAAACCTACAATCCAAGGTAATCCCTAAATCCTTACTTACATAATTTAACCCATCCCTATATGCAGTCTTATGTCCTAAAGTGTTTAGCCTAGAAAGCTGATATTAAATGCCTTCAGAGATATGGGCAATACACTTCAGTAGCCAACAGGTGACCTGGGAGAACAAAGCAAGATAATCCTGGTTTGGGAATGAAGCATTTTCTTCCTGGAAAAGACAGAGTAACTCAATATTAAAAGCAGAATTACTAAGCCAGCACCAGAACTTTTATCCTTTTACTGTGCCACTACATAGAAGAAGGACAACTTAAGGGTAGTGACTAATCTTTCTGCGAACACCCAGGTTAGATGAGAGAACCAGTTTTTGGCTGAAAACTGAATCACCAAGAAGCAACCCAGTTTAAATCTGAAAACCTGACTGCCAAAGTAATGAAGTCACAAAACTTCATGGGACAGGTTAGAATTGCCTCAAAACCACAATGTTTTTCAGCTTGTATCACTCTTTCATTTGAAAGGCTCTTGAGTGTCCCTGAAAGATCTTAACCATCATCAGTTTAGCTCCACAAACACCCTCATGTGCACATATGATGCTCAAATACTTTTTTTTCAAGCACATCTGAGGGTACGTATCTCATATAGCTCACTCATTCCCCACAACAAGTCTCTTCTACCAACTTACCCAGTTTACTTAAGATTGCACAGCTGTTATGCTTCCCCTCTTTATGGATTCATTCTTTACTTCTTCCAGGATTTAAAAGGAATACTAAGACTGCAGTCATACGTTTTACCTGTCTAGTAGTATTCACCCATATACTTCCACTAGAGCACAGCTTCTGCAGTTAGCAGTAGATGAAACACAAGCCTGACAATCACAGAGGTTGGGAACTTATTTTCAAGAGAAGTCTGGGTACCTGTTTGAGCCATTCCTCCTATACACATGCCCTTTTATAGAATTTCAGCTTACACACCGGGGATTTAACCTAAATCTTGGATGTATAAAGCACGCTGTTTAGGGTCACAATCACAGAGTTTTTAGTTTACATTCACGATTCAGAAGAATTAATTCAAAAGCCAATCATTAAACCCACTCTAAACATAATTTTAGATTCCCAACAGATGGGCAAAAGAAAGCTTGCACAACAAATTGAGAAGGTGGATTCTCCTTACATGCTATTCTGGAATATCTACTATTTATCTAATGCTTTGTTATTGTTGTGGTTATTGACTTATTTACTTTGCTTGGATTTTTAAATCCAAATTCATGTAATTTTGCTTGAAGTTACTGAACTACAGTAATAAAAGCAGTCTTGCCTACAGTGCTGTGAACAAGGCGCAAGCAAAAAACTATACTAATTAGCATACAATTTTCAAAGGTCAATTATCACATCATTAGCCAACCCATTTACATCTCTGCAATGTGGAGTATTCTCCAGTTTTAGACAGTGAAATGGGACAAAAATGGATTAAATTGCTTAGGGTCAAATAGTACAGTGTGTTGCTGAGTAAGAGTTTAAACTCTCCAGTAGCCTGAGTAGCTCATAATGGGCCATTTTCACACTATGCCCTTGTTCATCTGACACCATCTTCTGTCAGATATTTAAAGAGATAGAGCAAGCTTATCTCCCAAGAAATGTTAGCATTCACTTATACTGTGAGTAAATCTCATTCCTTTAGCTTAAAAAAAAAAAAAAATTGTAAAGGACCAATTAGTAAAAAATGTCTGAATGTATCTTCACGGTCACATAGTTTAAAAGTAGCTACACCTGTCATGTCTAGAAGCAAAACCAAAGAATACTAAGACACAGTACAGAGTGTCCTAAAACTGCTTCTAGTTCAATCATCAAAACTTTAAAAAGTTTATCCTCAGAACAACTTTTAAGGGACATCACCAGTGTAATAAGGTTTTTTTCCCCTAGATTCTAGCTGCATCGTACATAACCAAAAAGATGTACGTTAAAGCAATTTTGGGCATGCAGTGTCAAGCAACTCAAGTTTCAAAATGCAACAGTTAAAGACTGCAGGCCTTAGAGCAGCCTTGTTGCACATATGGAATGTAAATCATTTTTGAAAAGTAAATTCTACATTGCAAAACTCTAACATCTTCAAATCCTGGAAGTGTATAAAAGTACGCAGTTCTGGATCCATGGCAGACCTCTGCCACCTAGGCAGGCACTGCTACCACTCTTAGTTTCAGTACTGAAATAATGTAAGCATCTTTACGATGGCATTTGCTCTGCTAGCCTAGACAAGCAAGCTAGGCAGAGGACTGCTGGGTTCAGCTCCAGGGGATGAAAGGAGGAAACCTCTAATAACTGGAAACCTTTCTGCCTCCAGCGGAGCTGGCATTTCTCCCCCTGCCTATCCAGCTTTCTCCTTATCTGTAGTGCTTCTCTGTAGCCCTACTCACTCTATGATTATATTTAACCTTTATATTGTACTCTCCTTCACAACTATGCTTCAAGCGCCTGCATGAACACAGTTTTTCGGGTGCCCATCTGACAACTGAAAGGGCCTATAAAGACATAGTACAAAGCAAAGTTAACCGTGCACGGCTTCATCAGCTTTGACCTGCCTTTCATTCCAACCTGCAACCCTCATTCCCTTTTTTCCAGCTACTTCAAATTTCTTAAGAAAAATCTTTAAAAAGGTTAGCAGAGATCTCCATTTCTGATTAAATTCAGACCCGGGGAGTCACCAGAATAGATACTGAACCGATCGTGGCATAAACAGCTGTTTATGGTCATATTATTTACCTTGCACACCAACAGCTGAAATTCCATTTCTTATTTCAAAAGTTGGGCTAGATCATCATTCAGAAAATGATGTTCTATTTCTTCCTTCTGACAACTAATTCAACGAAAAATTTTACTCTGTTGATATATGCCACCAGACTCTCCACATCCTAGTACAATAATAGATTATCTACTTGTTTTAGAAACAAAAAAAACCACTATGTTGCCATAAAATAAGATAAAGCTCAGCTCGGAGCAGCGAAAGCTAGAAAGAGATATTATTGTACTTTTGCTGTTAAACCTTAAAGACATATCCATTTCAAGTTTAAGTGATGAAAAGCTTTCTTCTTCATCAGTGGTGAAAAACAGACTTTTCAGTTTCCTATGAATCATTACCAGGGCATGAACCAGTTCTGGTCCTACACCAGACATAACAATTCTTATAAAGCTTTGTTTCAGGTTGTCAGCATTTATTTATTTATTACAACATTTCATTTTTCTCATACACTGCACTTAACAACATATACTGAAGAATTTGGATAATCAAGTGAGATGCCTTATTTCTACCTCTGAAGTCGCAAGTGCCAAATAAATGATTATGCAAGCACCTACAAAACACTGTAAATCCAGGGCCAGAGTTCTTGCCTCACCTCTTCAATGTTTCTGCCTCTTCCAGTTTCCCTCATCTCCTAAAGAGTGACTGATATTTTATAATCATGAACAGATTTAAGGAATGTCACTGCAACACTTGGACATTTATTGATACAGGTCACCATTTTTGATTAAATTATTGACCAAGATAATGTTAAGTCCACCTACTACAAAGATTTCCCCCCCCAAACATAACAATCAAACTTATTTTCAAGGCCATTTTCTGCTCCTCTTCTGCTCCCAGTGTGCATATTTTGGCACAATCACATAAAAAATAATTGCTTCCCTTATGTCTGCAACTGGCCAGCAATCTTGCTATTGCACAGAGTCCACGACAACAAAGAGATAGTTCATCCTATGGCTCAGGCATAAAGCAATAATGTGCTACAAGGTAAGCATATGCGTGTGTTTTTACATTAATCTTTTAACATAAAATTCCACTTTTCACATGCAGGTGAAACAAAATCCCATCTTTTTGCTCCTCAAAAACTCTATGACAAATTTCACAAACTCCACAGAAGCACAACAGCAAATGCCCAAAGAGGAAAAGTGATTGTAGTAAGTTTTGATTAAGCATATTAGAAACACTTAAGTATCATAATCTTTAAGCTATGCTTTGTCCTTCTCTATAGACAGTGCAAAAGGATTCCATTTAAAAGGTCTTTTCCACATATTTTCTTGTGACAGAAAGGTGAAAAACACTGCCATGAACTCATGCAAGCTTCTTGAGAAGACAGGATTTTTTTCAAGCTTGGCTCAAAATTGTACTAAATCAATTCTATGCTCTTTCCTTGTATCTAAAGAAAGATTTGCCCTCTTCATGTTGTCATATTGCACTGTGCTCCTATTACACACATCACAAGCCAAGAAGGTTACAAAATTTCTGAAGTTACTGCTGCAGAAGCGTCAGCAACCTAAAATCCTGGCATGTACAACAAAAATAACAAAAGATATGCACAATAGGAAAAAACACGACTTACTTTCAGGGAAGAATCAGTGATGACTCATTTAAACACTGACAAACTACTGAAATTCCTTTTCTGGCAAGCTACTGCTTTACAAAAGAACTAATGAAATTCGGGAAAAAGCTTGCAAAAGAAAAGAACAAATCACACTCCTCTTAAACTTATGAAAGAATCCAGCTTACCACTGTTCAATCCTAAAACATTTAAGGATTTATTTTTTTTAAATACAAAACCAACCATGTCTTAGGTAAGGAACTGGCACAGAGATCATGTTATCCACTATTTATTTCTTCCCTCAAGAGCAAGATGTATTTAAACCTGTAAACGGGTATTTCACTTTGCAACTGTATGCAGGTATATGCTGTGCTATGGAGTTTGAAATACATACTGCAGCTGGCAAACAATTTAACCTGATCACAGATAACCTGCATTTCCCCTAATTAGAGATTCAAATAGTAGCTGTGTGCAAAGCCTCTGAAATAATTACAGTCCTTACTGATACACTGTAAGTGATGATATATCAAGTCATTCAGAGGGAAACGATAACAAGACAAACCTTCCAGCAGTAAAGATGTTGCTGTGGAAGGATCTACTTTTTCCATTACAAGAAGTTTATAATATTCATATGGTTTTCAAATTCACAGTTATTGATCAATATGTATATTGGAATTTCTAGACTAAGATTTCTGTCAGTTAGATATATGGTCTTTCAGCTACATAATCCTACCAGGGAACGGTATTAAAACATTAGGCTAACAGGTTAATTCACAAAATAAGTACAGTAAGGAACCTGAAAATTACTATTACTTTTTGACATAATCTTCATTCCAAACCTACACCTTCTACTCTCAGGTATCGTGACCTCATTACTCCATTACGTTTTAACCAAATTATAAACTATCTGGGGTGATCACACCAAGAAGGCTGCCAGTGCATGTACCTGATAAAACAACTGCTCTGGAAATGTCCTCTTACACAGGAAAGACCTTGTGCGACCACTCAGTTCTCATAGGCCAGTGAGTGCTGCCCCTTAATGCACACTCCACTTCCAAGGTCAGTAATAAGAAACGTATCACCACCTTCACATGGGGTATACAGTAAATATTTCAGGATATTCTCATTTTTCATTTTCATTTTTCAGAAGCATTTAGTGAAGGAAAATAGCTCAGTTCTGCGTAGTCTAACCTTCTCTAGAGTCAATGTCTTGCTCTTCTAAGAGCATTCTTTAGATGATAATGGCCCTGAAATCTTGTGATGAGTCATTTATTGTGTGCATTGAAAAGCTCACTTATAGGAAGGAGCTGCTTCATGACCCCATTCGTTAAAGTATTTTGAAAACTGAAAAAACTTACCTCATTTCAACTTAATACTTACAGGACAGAACACAAAGCAAAAACATTCACCATTATCTGACTGATTATCCTTAAAAACACACACCAGGTGATGCAAAGAATTTTCCCTGCAGGGTTTCTCTGAAGGTATAAGAGGCTTTTATAGGAAGAAAAGATGGGTGGTGTGATTAGCTGACATTTCCATTCTGAGAAAAGTACAAAGACCGTACCACCCTCATAACCCAGAAAGGAAGAATATTGTTCTCCAGTATTATGACACTAAAGCACACTACAGGAATAAAATATCCCACCTCACTGGCTTTACTACATGAGAAAAATCACTGAGGGCAGCACAGTCCACTCATAACATCATTTGACCTGACTGCAACAGACCCCACCAAACAGCATGCTGAAGTAACACAGATTCGTGACAACTCAAACACCACAGCATCACGATAAAATTTAAGACCAGCTGGCACCATTCTATCTTTCTCTAAACCTTTTCTATTTCAAAATCCCTAGTATGCCAAGAGCTACAGTTCTAAGCACTCTTTCCTACAAGGGGAAAAAGATCCAAATCACACAGATGAACCCCTGTAACAAGCAACTAAAATGCTCTCACATGTACAAAGCAGTAAATGGAGGGGAGCTTAGGCCTTGGAGGAAGGGCTGTGTGCCTCCCAGTGCGGCACAGAGGCTCTCCTTATCTGCCTCTCATCCTTAGCAGTACTGTGACCTACAGAGCAGTGATGCTAAGCAGCTCCCCTCCTCCAACCCTCCTAAGTCTCAGACACTTCCTGTCTCCACTGGCATTTATTTTCAGCCCTCAAGATTCCTTTCTATATGTTCCAGGAACCCTCTAGCCATCCTCTGTCCAGATGGCAGACTTCAGATGAAGGGAGCAGGGTCTTGGAGAGTCTTTTCTTGGCCTGCTTCTCAGCAGCCTGCTGGAACTTAGAAGCAGGCTGAGTCTTGCACAGACAAGGCTCTGTTGCGCTGCAAAAGCCCTTCAATCCCTCTCCACAGTTTTCCTCAATGCCCTCTTTGTCTTCAAACAAATTTGTCTTAAACCTTTTAACAGCCTCTGCTTTCCAGGGGCATGCTTTATACAATCTATTCCCTACAAAGCTGCAGAAAGCCAATAAAAGGGCAAAGGAAAGGGGTCTTAAACAATGCTATAATGGACGGCCAGAGCCTGAGTTTTTACTACATACAAAGTAGAGGCTATTTTGACAAGCAGATGCAGGAGAAAAAGGTAGGTAATAGCTTTCAGTCCTGTTGATCCCTGTCATCAGCAAGAGATACCTGAAACATGACAAAAACATAGCAGTTTATGTATTCCAATTCAATTAAGACCATCACCCTACAATGAACTATTTTCAAACAATGACTCTCACAGATAACTAGTCCTTCTTAAAGACCCACACAGTGTTATCACCAACACTATACATTCATGTACAAGCTTCAGAGAACCACTTCTATGTCTCATTTGAGAAAGTCATTTTTGCCAAAATAAGTAGAAAAATAAAAAAAAAAAAAAAAAACCAAACCCCACTTTGTTTCCAACTGAAGCTTTACTGAACAATAGTTTTGTAAGATTTACTAAGATTTATTCAGGATTCCTTTAACTCTATTCATATCAAAGGCTATGACATTACTTGATTTATTATAGCTATATAAATGAAACAATATTTCCAAGACCCAAGAGGATTTACATCTGAAAAAAAGCTGGATGCTTCAGAGTAAAATATATTTAGGCATAAACTATTCTGAAATCAAATGCAGTAAGCAAGGCCAGTTCCCCATTTAAAGACTCGAGCTATCAGAAAGACTCTAATGTAGCTCTTGGCTAGAAAGATTAATTTAGAAAATGATCTGCAAGAGAAAGAACAAATTGCAGAACTTCAGTAAAACCCAAGTGGGGTAGGAAAGGAGAAGTTACAGAGAAGCTGCAGCAGCACAGAAAACTTCCCAATTTCAGGTAGAACTTTAAAAATCCAGCATCTCAAAGGAAATGATCAGAACAGTGAAGTGATGGGAAAATTAAGCAAAACATGGCCTTGTCCTTTGAAGGTTGATTTAAAAAAAAAAAAAGGCAGCATCTTTGGTGGGAAAACCAACACAACCTAAGGGGAATATTATGCACTTCAGTGCCACTATCACACTTCCATTGGTGTTTTTCTCAGTCAAATTCTTGTTCTTTAGGTTTACCATTGATTTTAAAAGTTAGTCAACTATCTCATTCTGTCCCTTTTATTATTTACATTTGTCATAACACTGCCTGTGAGATTATATCTTCAGTCCCATTTTGACCAAAAAACATACAAGAAATATCTTGACAAAAATCCACCACTCCTTTATGGGATAGTTTGAAAAGCAAATGCTGTAAATGAGCTATATTCCATACCCCGGCCAGATTTTTATCATGTATACTATTTTTATTTTCCTTAACATTTGCACATAGTTAGAAACCAATCTCTTCAGAGAAATGCATAAAAGATCCATAACTAATTTCAAATAGCTTAAACCCTTTTCAGATAGATCACACCCCTTAAATAAAAGGAGTTATTTGCTCATTAGGGTAACATACTAACTGCATGATGATATCCATAGCTCCTCCCAGAAACATTTGGGATTGTCTAATTGAGATTTATCTGCTCTTATGAAATGTCCACTGTGTAATTTACAATCATTTACTGTGTAATAGCTGTAGCTGATGAACTGGTTTTAAGTTCCTGTTTTATCTCCTCCCTTCTTTAGTTTCTCAACAGATTAAAAAAGGTGTAGCTTCATCAGAAATTATTTAAATTGAAAGGACACTGTAGAGAGGTTGG
This sequence comes from Vanellus vanellus, assembly GCF_965231255.1. Taxonomy (NCBI): domain Eukaryota; kingdom Metazoa; phylum Chordata; class Aves; order Charadriiformes; family Charadriidae; genus Vanellus; species Vanellus vanellus. The sequence continues at coordinate 18,423,444 of NC_138911.1, read as the reverse complement.
TGCTGGTCTCTTCTCACAGGTAATTAATGACAGAACAAGAGGGAATGGCTTCAAGCTCCAACAGGGTAGGTTTAGACTGAACATTAGGAAAGAATTTTTCACAGAAAGAGTGGTCGGGCATTGGAATAGATTGCCCAGGGAAGTGGTTGAGTCACCATCCCTGGATGTGTTTAAGAGATATTTAGATGTGGTGTTGGGGGATATGGTGTAGGGGAGAACTTTGTAGAGTAGGGTAGATGGTTGGACTCGATGATCCCAAGGGTCTCTTGCAACCTAGACAATTCTATGATTCTAAATTCAATTTATATATTCACAGCCAGTGGCTGTGAATTCCATGAACTGGAATAACATGTTAATTAAAACTGAAATAGGTTACAGACAACTACAAAAAGTAGTCCGAAATCGAGCTAGTACGGTGTAAGACATTTGGTCTGTGATCTGAAGCCATGCCATCCTTATAATACCCTTGGTGCTGAGCTTTCATACTGACCTTTCCCTGGTTGGCTCCCTAGCCAGCAGGTGTCAGACAAACTTTCTAAGAGTTTGAGAGTGTGGAGAAAAGAAAAGGGAAAAAAAAGACAGAGATACATAATAAACCTTTTAAAACTCATGCAATTAGTCAGGCTTTGAAGAAAACGTAGAGGAAAAAAAAAAAAAAACAAAAAAACTCCAGAATTTAGTTACACAAAGAAGGCCAAGGGAGCAAAGTGACTGAGAGAAAGAGGAGGGGAAAAGACAATGACTGCCATAATACCTGAAAAGACACTTAATCATCTGTTCGGATATGCCAACAGGGCAAAAGAACAAATACAAATGAAAGTGTATTATGATTAATGGAGATGACGATTGCTTTATCTGTTAAATTTTACATGGTGTTGCTTTTAAAGTAGGATGTGAACTGCACATGCTTGGTCCAGCAGTTACAGCTAAGCTGTAATAGACTTAAGGGTGAATAAACAAATAATTTTGCACTATTTCCCACAGTAGCGGGAAATACAAGAGGTTACTGCATTGGAATTTAAGCATTACTTCCACGTACCTCTTTCAATTCCGGTTTTAAAGCTACGATCAGTCTAGCACTTAATGTGTAGTGACTGTTCTTGCATCACAGCAAAGAGTTAGCTCTATCCAGTACGAACAACTCTAATAGCAACAGTATCACAGCTAGGACAAGAGCACACTAAGAGCAGGAACAAAAGGGTAAAGTTTATATTGCAAGCCTCTCTGTTTTATAAGCATCTACAGGGTCTACAAGCAACATGAAAAATTAGGCAAGATAATCACACAGAAGGTGGGACAGTAAGCCTATGAATTAGTAAACTTGAAAAAAGCAGATGCTGAAGCCACAGGCAGCTTTGTTATAGATAGCCTCTATCTTCCCAGTCACAACATTTTCCATTATTATCCTAAAAACTCATTGTATCACCCCGTCTCTCTAAGCTGCTCAGGGATTTTTTGCACTGATTTGAAGCTAAATAAATGGCTATCCTGCATTTCTTTCACATTCTATTTTGAAATTAGAACTTGCAGAGAAAAGGGACCATAAGGGAATTCAGCTAAACAGTCGCCAACATCCTATTCCATTCTCTAAGGGTGGTTAGGCTACGCTTAGCCCCTTTCCATGGGTATTCCCTGGAAGCATCTGTTTTAGGGTTGCTATTTTGATATCTTCATACCAAAGTTTGTTTAAATAGAGCAACTATGATCTTTTGGCTAATAAGCGCTAAGAAAATCTTTGCTCCGAGACAACTGTATTCTGTTACCAACAGAGGAATGCCTCTGAATGCTGAGGGTGTTTTTGTCAATAGGTCATTGGCACGTGTAACACTAAAAAAAAAAAAATTTCAACTCTAGTAAATATACCCTCAGTATCCTTAGCTTTATCATCTTTACTCACCCTGAAACTCACTGTTAAAATCACTATTTCTGTAAAGCTGTGTGGGAAATGAGTAATTCTTTATCCAACTCTACAGACAGTCATTGAAGTTTGGAACTGACTGCTATAGAACCACTCACTGTTACAAAATTTAAGGATTATGCAAAAGCTTGCATCTACAATATTTTTAAGTAATTGATACTGCTATTGCTTTCAGAAAAGAAAGATATTTTCTGCTAGTGCTAGGAAACAGAAGGGGTGGAGTACTTCAAGAGTCATTGGAAACTGGACATCCACGTTGGCAGAAGCAGTGGGAGGGAATAGCAGAATTCTTGCCCATACACAACCACACGTCCCATAAGATCTGCACAAAAAAAAAACCCACGATTTCAAGCTCACTCCAACACCCTGCTCATATTACTTTATTTTTTTGCAAGTCAAATATATATTCTGAGGTTGTGGTTCAGAAATCTAACTTAACGTTATATTACAGGGAAGGGCTCATCATAAAGCTGTCCAAATGCACTACCACATCTTTCATACCAACAGATATATCTACTCAGCTAGTAACTATTTGATACTTAAACATTGTGCAACAAGAATACCTGAAAAAAAAAGGTGGAAACAAAAGAAAAATAGACAGTTCTTAACATGTCAAGACTGTGATAGCATCTGAGGGAAACTGAAGTTTAAGGAAAAATTCTTAACTTGGATGTGCAGCAGATCCAGTAAGATGCAGAAGCATTACAGACTGGTTCAGCCCCTGGCATACATGAAGCCTAGAAATCAGTACTAGTCAGTCGGTGCAGAAAGACTCAACTCATTGTAATTAAGCATAGATAACACCTGCTTTTTATTGCATTTGCCATATGCCTAAAACCGGAGAGGACCATCAGACAGGGGGTAGCAGTATTAGAAAGGGAAAAATTGGATTTCTGATATGCAGTTTCTGTTCCGAGTTCTTAAGGTTCTACTTGTTAACCTAGAGAGACTCCTGAACCACAAAAAGAAAAATCATAACTAATTTCTTATTTCTTGCTTACTAACACATCACCTACAAAACACGAAAGAAGTAACAAAAAAAATTTACTTTGAGAAAATGTTTCACAACCTTCAACTGCAACTCCTCGAGTCAAGGACAAAATGACAACACAGACCCTGCAGAAAGTACTAATAAAGTCTCTTGGTCTAAACATATTGAGAGTAAGATAGGAGTTTACTGAAGAAAGGCGAGAGGGAAAGAGTACTTGTAAAGAAGTCTCAGTAAGTTGCTTCTATCCTCAGGTTCTGTTTCATACAAAGAGGTGTGGCAAACATACATTACTAACATTTATCATCATCAGAAAAAGCTAGATAGAGGCAGAAAAGCTGAACAGGAAAAACACTCAAGACTTTGGTTTTGCCCTCCCTGCTGCTACCCCTCATCCAGTCCCTTCTCTTCACCCTCTCCAGCTAAGCTCTTCCCAGTTTTTGTCTGCACAGTACTAGCTCATGTCCATACACGTCCGTGCTAGTTAATGTATAAAATTGTCTTACCAGCAGCAGCACAGTGAGCAGATGATGAATTCCATTCCAACAAAATTAACAGCAGGGGATTTCCGACAAGATGGCAATAGAGTAAAACACAGTTCAGATACTCAAAGAAACTTGGGAAGCCCAAGATAACTGATTACTGAAACACGGCCTGAAATACTGGGTAGCACTTTTCCAGAATTCAGCAAGATGCAACTTCTGTCAGGCAAAGACAGAAAAAGGTTCTCTTCTAGAGAAAGGGTATACATAGCTTACTCTTGAAAAGATAGCTGAGCAAAAGAAAGGAAAATGCTTTCTGCCTTTCTTTTATCTATCAGAATAGCTGTTATCTAAAGTTTCCTCCTCTTCTTTTAGGGTAGGACTGTTTAAAAGGAAAAAAATACTCCTCCCAATAAATGAAGATTTAGCAAGCATTTTGATAATGCTTTTCTCTGTCTAATTCTGCCTACCTTTCAAGTCAGTTTGGAAGCAAAGAAACAGTAATTCCAAAATAATAAATAAATAATGAGAACTATTTTTTCCAATCCTTCCTTTTCTCTTTTACCATATTAATTCCAGTGATTCAGACATATTAAAGAGCCCAAAATATCTGTTGAGTCTGTTGTTTTTTCTAAAACCCACCCACTTTCTTGAAAGCCATTGAAATGGTCGGTTTATACCTGTTTAAGAGATTCCATAAACTGCATTCATCTTTTGCTTATTAGTCAAGAGGGAAACATTCCCACCTGCAGAGTCTTACAGCTCCACCTTGTGGACGATGCCTATAATATACAAATAGGCTCCGCAGGGAAAAGGACTTAAAATGGAGCTTACAATTACTAACGCATTTGACATTTCTACTTTGTCATCAGTCATACAGTAAGATAGTCTCTTAAATGCATTCTACCGCAGTTGAAAAACAAGCGCAGTGGGGGATTAACAATAAAATGAAAAGCTGGTTTTATTTTGCGGCAATAGAATAGTCATTCTGCATTGAACCAGCAGATAGCGCCCACAGGAGTCCAGAGCAGGTCTTGCTTTCAGCACGTTTGCTGGCTCCTGTGCTCTGGACTTATTAATTCGTAAGTAGGAAAACGGAGACTCACAGACAGATTTATCAGAGCAAGGGGCGGACAACCAAAGAACATAGCAACCCTGCCATTAAGAATAGATAAATGACTAACAGAACTTCATCTTGTGGTATTAGATTGACTGTAATTTTACACGGATATTCTAAAAGCTAGTCACAATTCTCCTCCAGCCATCTATTACAAACAAACTCAACTCAATGTCTGCATTCAACCATTCCTAAAAGCCTGTATTGAGAACTGCATAGCACAACCATATGCTGGCTATGACTATTCAGCTAGTGGACTTCAAAGGAAACTTGAACCAGTACTGCCCTCTACTGAAAGAGGAGCCTGCACATGAAAATTGTAGCAACTTTTATGTCATTCCATTTTTCTGCTTCATTTCCATACCTCGTTTTTCCTTGGTTTTCCTTCTTCTCTGTAATCCTCTACAATATTCAGGGTTCTGCTTAATCATGTGTTTTCCTGCTCCTCATTCCCCCCATGAGGGCCACAAAAGCAGCAGATAGGTTTCTAAGTTTACATACTATAACACCATGCCAGCACATACAGACTGCAGAAATGAGAGTTGCTGCACTAAAGCACTGCAGACACAGCTCATGGTTCTAGCAATGTAAGAGCAGATAAACGAATAAAAAAATAAGGAAAAAGAGGTGTTCAAAATAACCCCAGAAAAACAAATTTAAAGTTTTCCTTTGTCATCTGCAGTACACCAGTTATATGACAGTGTCACGAGATGTTCTTGTGTAGTGAACCCAAGACACTTCAAGAGCTTACATCCATATTGATACAATACTTTGAATTAATTAATGTACCTTAATTAGTAATTATTTACTAACAGTAATGACATTACTTTCTCTGATATAAACCTTGCAATGTTTCTATTTTCAATCAGTTGCTCCACTGACATTTAGATATTCATAACAACCTGAAACTCTGAGTAACTTAAGGATTGAATACCGTACAAAATCTGAAAGTGGCATACCTTTAGCAACATAAATACAATTTGGCTGAAAAATATGTTGGCTTGGAACATTAAGGATAAAAAAGTGTGAACTAGTTGAATGCAAGGTCTCTGAACCTGTAGAAAAGATGTAAGCACGCCACTCAAAAGAGAGGAAAGGACATCACTTCAGAAGCACATCAGTCTTCTCATGCCCAGGAGCTGGGAGAGCCTGTACCTCAGCCCCAAACCCCCAACCGGCAGCAGCCACCAGAAGATTTTCAAAGTCGTTGCGAGGACATTGCGTGCTTCAGCAAGTTCCCATGGCCGGAGGCTGCCTCCATTCCCCTCAGAATCACTCGAAACATCCCCATCTCCTTACAGCGCGCTCACCTCCACAGGAGGTCCCCTGGCCTCAACGAGCTGCAGGGGGAGCCCGCGGCCCGCACGCCCGGCCCTCGGGTCCCTTCCCCGAAAAGGCAGCGACTGTCATGTCACACGCAGTAATCCAGAGTCCCCTCTCGGTTTCATTTTTCAGCAATGATCATACCGGAAAAATAGAAAGAGTGATTACTCAACCGGCAAGAAGAGGGCCTGATCCGTTGCTGCATGGTACCTTTCGAATCTATTTCTTAGAGTGCGCGTTAAGCGCCACTTGTTAGAAGAAGGGCTTGTTTTAAATCACACTGAATATTTTATTCTTAATGTTCTCTAAGCTATACTAGCTCCAACTCCGAATGACCTCCCACTTCACACAATGCTTCTGTGGGAAGGATAGACTTTCTCTTTTAAAGAAAATAACACCACATCCTAGCTTGTTCAAGGCGGATCCTAATTGCGCCTTTTAATGCAAAAAAAAAAAAAAAAAGCTGCATTTTACTGCAAAAAAAAAAAAGAAACATTCACAGCCTCTCTGAAGTCCTCTATACTCTTCACTTTGGTGGCTGTTACCCCAAAAAAAGAGCCCAGATACAGCAGAACAAAACCTTAAATTTATTAATAGATTTTAGAACCAACTGAAGAGATTCAATATACCCACCCCAGTACATAACCTGAACGAATTTACCTCACCTTTTGATAAAACTATCAAGTCTTTATTTAAAGGAAAAAAAAAAAATCTCACTCAAACAGTCTTTATTCCAAAACACAGAAGCATATCTTAATTTTTATAGTTCATGGAGCAAGACCAAAATCACTGATAACAAAACCACTGTGTATGGACAGGAGGCCAAAAGCCCATTTGTGTATTAACAACAAAGTGAAGACCTTAAAAAAAAATGGCATGCCAAAGCAAAACTATCTGTCATCATTGGCATGTGGAAATCCCTCATTTAAATTAAGCTTTGTAATTCCTCTTTGTGAAATCAAAGCTTCAGTCTAAAAATGACATCTAATACATAAAAGTTTCAAAGCCACTGTTCTCACTTTGACCCCCACGTGAAGCTGTCAAAAAGATTGTTCATCTTGAACTCTCATTTTTTACTGAATAATCCCCCTTTTGCTCACTACCTTACTTCAGCCATGCTTGTGTGCAAATATCAGATGTGGCAGTTTGGATTAGTTTACCTGCAGCACTAATCACTGCATTCAAGAATAGACAGACCACATTTCACTTACGGAAAGGTGTGCCTCATTACCACAGAACTGAAGGAACACATTGAAGCTGAGAAAGGAAGCACCTTTTGTAAATTTTTTTTTTTTTTTGATGAAAGGCTGTATATAGCACTTAAAAAAACAGATGCAGCCAAACTGTTCCTGCAACAGTAGAAGCAAGAACACACCTAGCCTAGTCTGAGTCAGTCTTGTTGAGATAAAACTGCATCATGTTTCTAGCAATTTCTTCCTTAGAAATCAAAAGCATCGCAGCTAGATTATCTCTCTGAAAGCCGAGTGCTGCCATGTGGTTTGTCACTAGGGCAGTATCTTTCTGCTTGGCAGCCTCACCATGCTTTATCACTCTTTTACTTCAGCTGCCATATGCTTAGTTTCTGTGGCTGGGAGATATTATGCCTGCTGAACCACTTAGTCTGCGAGCATAAGAAAAGCATCCATCGCATGAAAGGGCTAGCAGGAATTGACATATAATTTTTTTAAATGCACAACTTCAAGTATATTTATCATCCTACAGAATAAAAATTCATTAAATTCCAAAGATCCCTCCAAGGAACCACAGGAGAGACCTGCCTGTCAGAAACATATTCTAAATCCACTTTTCAGCACATCCACTCCATCATGAATAGTTAAACCAGCAAAACTTTGTAAAAATAAGGCTGGACTCAGGCTGCCAGGCTACACAGAGAACTACACGCAAACAGTACGATTACAAGAAGAGTGTTCTGGGCAGATAATTCACCCAGAGTACGAGAAGCAGGCAGAAAGCTCAGAACCACAAGAAATTCATGCCTGTTTCATCTTACAATAATAAAACAAAACAAGTTTATTCATCTCCACCTTTCATAGAAATTACAACACATAGAGGCTGAGGGCACGGAACAAAATGCATGAATTTGCCATAATGATGCACTCTGACAGCAATACGCATACTGTGACCTTTAATCCATGTAGGCCTCTTCTGTCTAAAGGGAAGTCAGGTTAGAAGTGTGGACTGCAATGACAGATTACATGAGACTCACTGACAAGACTTTCTATGTGTTACAGCATTTTCATATATTTATTTACAGAAGACACTGAATAATTCTGTTGCCAGTATCCTGACTGATGCTCCTAGCCTGAGATTTCATGCAAAGCGCAGTTGTGCTTACGGAGTCTGCAGCTCTCACCTATAAAAAAGGAGGAAGATGTGAACCAAACACCATTCCAGCAGAGGAGGCTAAGCAGTTAAAAAAAAAAACACAAACCCTTGTTTGCAATACTGTGATGAAATTTGACCACTACAATTTAAAAAAGCCAATCAGGACAAGCTTCCTAAAGAAAACTATCTGAAGAAAATACTAAATGGTAGTTTCAGTTGCTTCCTTGGAAAGAAATATTGATGCAATAAATAGAAATTATAATAAAAGTAATATAATTTACTACTGATACATAAAAGTATGGAAAGCATGGAAAGAAAACATTTTTCTCCTTAATTAGCATGGTCGTTCTATCTGACCTTTAAGGTCTTTTTTATGAAGCCTGAGAAGACTGACACATTCTGCAAAGTTGTCCTCGCCCAATGACAGAGAAGAATTCTAACTCATGCAGTTGAAACAGGCAGACTAGTCCACGTTTTGAACTTTCACATCTACACAGATAAAATAATTAAAATGTTGAAGCCAGACAAAGAAGAACTGATAGCAAACTTAGTTTTCCCACCTGATATAGCCTGTGGGGAAGGGTCAACTCTTGAATGATCTTCTTAAAAAAAAAAAAGAAAATCTGTTTGATTCTCTAGGTAAAACTGTTGACAAAGACATCAACACACACACACAAAAAGATAAATATATGTGGCCTGCAATGAATATGAAAAACTTAAAATGTCCAGCCTTTTTATGCACTTGCAAAATTTAGGCATTCTTTTGAATGCATGTTTATATTAATTATTTCCTGCATTATCTACAGCATTGCACACAGGGAAGCAGCTGGACTCTGGAAAGTCAGCTTCTCCCTGCTGTTTTTCATCCTAGTGTTACATAATGGACCAGCTTTTATAGTGTGACTGCCATCCTCGTCTTCGCTCTCTGCTTTTAAAGAGTTTTCTGATGTTGTTTGCTGTTTCGTGTTTGGTTTTTTTTTTTTTTTTACAGTAACCTAAAACACAAGACCAGTTTCTCACCATAAAATCTTGTGTGTCTAGCTAATTGGCAATGTCAGCATTGTATCCTTAACAGAGAATGATGTAATCCATCTTACTCTGCATTGAAAGTAGAGGACTCCTCAATTACCTTTGAATATGTGATGTTTAACATACTGCAGTTATCGGAGGCAAACACACACCCTTTGGGTGGCTGGGAACCAGTACTGTTCTGGTTTGCCTGGTTTAATACAGGATATCCACACCTGCAGTAGAGCACAATGACAGGAAAATCAAGTTGATTTTCAGAAGGTATTCTTTTCTCTGATAAAAAAAAAAAAAAAAACAAACCACCAAACAAACCAGAAGCAACAAGCCATTTTCACTTATGTTTCCCCCCCAACATGTCTACAGTATTTAATTCTGTAATTTATTTCATTTGAATGATCATTATGACCACTCAAAAAAAAAAACAAACCAGTGTCAGACAGCAAGGCTGAGCTAATTAAATCTGGCATGCTTTACTGTTTCTGAAAAGCTCTCTTGCTGACCAGCTCAGCAATACTTCTCATTCACAGATATAAAAAAAGCACTTTCCAAAACCTACACTTTCCAAAACACTTCCCCTGCTATGCAGAGGGTACAAAAGCACTCTCCCACAAAAGCAGAGGTCAAAGGCAGAAGAGAAATAGACTTAATTTTTCCTTACTCCTTAAATAAATGTCTCACATACTGGCCTCAAAATCACCTTCAACTCTATAGTAAAGTTCATCAAGGTCCCACACCTTAATAAAAAAAGTCATACAGGCAAACTTAGAAAAAGAAACTAACCCTGAAAGTTGACTCAATAGAAAAACACTCACTGAAGCCACTGTAAAGATATTGTAAAGCAAAATATTGAACAGATAAACATAATTAACACTTCAATAGTCATCACCAAAAAGACAATAAAATACATTTAGTAGCATTTCATTGATTCAGTTCATAAACCCATAGTGCAGGAGTCAAATACAATCATTAATCAGGTAGTCTCATCCAGCACATCATTAAGTGCAACCCAAAAATCAAGAAATCAGATAAAGTTAGTTTGGATGTTTCAGAAAGGAATTTAAGTAACCATCTTCCCTATAGCACACCACGTATATCCCGAGCTTTTCCCAAATAAAATTAACCCTTTCCCATTTAGTATTTTTCCCTTTCTTGCCTAGAGACCTTAAGGTGGATATACCACCACCACTATGTTAAAGCCCCCCCATTACCCTTTTCTTTCTCCCACCTTATGCAGACCCTTTATTCACATGCTAAGTACTCAGTTTACTGGGAAGCTTTTCCCAAAGGGGTAAATGGTATTTTAAGGACATAGTCTAGCATTAATACATTTCATGGGAAAGTAATAGACAGGGTAAAACACACTAACAAATAGCATGCTCAGCCATTATTACTGTTGTTCTAACTTCCAGGTTAATAAAAATTTAACCACGATGCATCCAGCACAAAGAGGTATATTAGTTCACATCTCAAGAGACTTATCCGAGCCTAACATAACTTTTATCAGTTGTGCAACACAGCTGCAATTTAGAGAGCCCCTTCGCACAGCCACAAAAACTAATGCAGGAAGTCCTCCACTTCCTCTCATTCTCATTACACTTCCAGAATTATACTTGCAATAGAAGCAGCAGCATCCTTCATGTAAACATGTATCTTCTTGATTTGCGTGAGGCTGCACAATGTTCCTTTGGAAATGTGTCACTAGGAGACCCACAGCACAACACCCTCCATCTTCTCTATGTATGCCTGGGAAACACAATATTCACCTCCCAAGGTCGTTATGAGGAATACCATTTATAACTTGCTAAGCTTAAGAAGCTATACAGCTCTGCATAGCTGTCAATTTAGGGCAGCAGCTTAAAGACAAGGCAGTAACAAAGCAAAAGGCGAGAAGAGTTTCCCCTTCATAAAGGACTCCATTCTCTCACAAAAATCTCACAGTCTAATGAGATGCACCTCATACATCAGGTGGTATTCTTACCTGATAAGCAGAAAGATGGCTTTAAATCAAAAAACTGAAACATATCTATACGTCAGGAAGAGATGAATGAATATTTCAGATCCTTGATATTAGTGGTGGCCTTCCTCTTAAAGAAAGCTCCCAGCCTGAAATCACTTTCCTTTCCGAAGAAAACCACTTCTTTAGATACTGGAATCTTTCAAAGAATTACCTTCTCAGGGACTGCAAAAAATGTGAAGATGCAGTAGTCCACAGCAGAGGGAAATCACCTTTGAAAAACCTCAGTCACGGGCAATACATTTAAATCATATATTATCTAACAGGCAAATGCATTACAGATTTAAAACTTGATAGTGAGGATGGAGATATATTTTTTAATGAAAATCAGACGACTACATTTTATGAAGATAACCAAACACAAGTGACTTAAACTAATTTTAAATATGGTGTTTGCTGTTATACTCCTCTTGTCAGACAAGCATGTCCCACACCATTGTGGAAAAATTATTAGTGAAAAATGTGTTCATAGTTATCATGTTACTAGTAAAGCAACAATAAGAAACTCAAAGCCTGAGCAACAACGTAGATGGAAATCTAAACTGAAGCTACAGGACCTGAGAGTGTCACATTTCCTTCCCTCTAACTCAAGCCTGGAGATATTCTAGGCAAAAAAAAACCCATCCAGGATGGTAAAGTATGCCTCTGACAAACCTGCCTTTTTCAGAGGCTCCCTTGAAAGTGTGGTGCAAGGAGAAGATTTATCTACCCTGAAAAGTGAAGTACTCAAAACACTGTTTAGACCTTCCAACTGTAAATGCTGCCAGAACTCATTCAGCTTATTGTAATGCCAGATGTATCTTAAATTCCTGGTAGTGTTTCACAGATAACTTAGAAACAAAATACAACAGTACTTCTATTGCCAACTCTTGCTTACTTTTTTAAAATGTATAAACAAGCCAAGCTGAATTGAAATCATTATGTTTCAAAAAATAATCCCCACCATCACTTATTTTGTGGGCTACAATAGTACAGTTATTTCTTATTATCCAGTTAATCAAAATATAAGCATTTTTGACAGCATGGCTTAGGAAAAAAGTCAGAATTTTGCTATTTCAGGGAAAAGATTCAATTCGTAATTTTCTAGAAACCCACATAAATACATCTGTACAGTATAGAATTTTCAGCTTGTTTCTTCAAATGGTTTGCTGTTAATTTTTCCATTTAGCCGTAACCCAAGACTGCTTGGATTCTTCACTACTGTGTACAATATTGCTTCTGCAAATTAGGCTACTACCTGAGCAAAAATTTCCCTTTTAGACTGAAGAATACAAAATGTACGTAGAATAGCCACTTTTAAGACATACTTTTCACGTGATTTGCAAGATTCTTTCTAGCAGCTAAAAATTAACTTATTCTTCTGACTATTTCTCCTTCTTCAGGCCTATAACAGTGCTGCTACAATGGTAAATGTAGGTTATTGACCATCACTTAGGTGGTGTACTAGCAATCACTGTAGAACCAACACCCACAAAGTTTCTCCAAAATCAACAGGTGCGAGCAAAACTCATGTAGACTAGTCTTACACTGGGGAGGGAAGAGACGTATGAAATTCAACGACAGCCTGAAGTTACTGGTGGCATCACCTTCTTAACATTAAAAGCGTGCTGCATTTTCTGGTACCACAGTCCATGTTAAGACAAGTCATCGGGGGATGGGGGGGGGGGGGGGGGGGGGGGGGGAGTTCATTTGTCCCCCTGCCTGCCTAAGTATTTATCATAGCTACCAATGCTCCAGCCCTCTTACCAGCTTAATAAGATGCAGACTATCTATCTCAAGGATATAGCCATATCCAAGTCTCTTAAAATTAATTTTATCAGCAGATCTCAATGACTTACCTGGGAGTTAACGATTTTAGCGATGGGAAATGAAAACAAAAAGGAACTGGAGAGACGTGCCTGAAGTCACTTAGCATGCTAATGGCCAAATTCAAAATAAAAATCCAGATCTCTTAGAATCTCAAATTAGCACTCTGTAGCCTGTAGCCACACCAAGAAAATCTGAAATCCAGTTAGTCACAAGAGCAGCCCTGCTTCTGAACAGAGTATTTTATTCCATGTTCATCAACATTTCTTAATAGAAGTTTCTAGCGAACATTTATAACATGGACACAACAGAATTCTCTTCCTCCCTCCCTCTGGAAATGAAAGGAAATTTACTTGCAAGGAGCAAGTTTAAAAGTATTTTATCATCCTTATAGCAAATGGTTCCTGAAGGATTCAATGAGGGTGGAGATCTAGATAACTTTTCACCTTCATTTTTCTATGATAGGTCTATGGTACATGTTCAGCATAACCAAATGCGGATTGCATTTTCTACCACCTATGCGGTATCTGCTTTGTGCTTGATTCAGGCTCTACAACTATGCATTCAACAACTTCCAGGAATACCAACTTTTGTTGGGCTTTTTAGTTATGCTGAACAAAGAAGTTAAATACTATCCAACATTCTACAAAACACTTCATTACTTTTTCTTATTCAGTATTTCCCCAACAACAGATATGGCATGGGTTGCTGGAGTCCTGTCTGCATATGTTTCCAACTCTGCAAATCCCTGTTTCTCGTTCACAGTGCTCTCTGGCCCTGATGCATTACATTATCTAAAAGGCAACTGAATAGCTACTGGGCTACGCGGCTGGGGGGGGAAGCCATCCTCCTCTCTTTTAGTAATATTACTCCATGTCTCACCTTCTCATTTCTTTATCTGAGAACCTAGCATTTTGGAAATGTCTTTGGAGACTGTTTTGAATATGAACTATTTCTCAGGTTTTGGTGTTTAGTTTTTTTTTTTTTTTTTTTTTTTTTTCCTATTTTCAGTTATTTAAGAACAGGGTTGAAAGAGGGAACCCGCACTTAACTAAAAAAAGTCAACCCCAAACTTTTCATATTTGAGGTTCCTTTGTTACTTCTTATTTTACACATTTTTATAACAAAATCCTGATGATAATACTGTTGCAAAATACTTGCTCTTTCATTTATTCATATGGACAAGTTATTTCAAGAACTTATATCATTAGTTTGTCAAGAAAATTAACTGGTAAACTATATTATGCAGGACATTATTGAAAACTACGGCATATTTTGGAGCAGCCTATGTTCTCCCAAATACATGCGCACACTTGTGTTAAGGTCCCAGACCTTAATCGAATGGAGTATCATACATCTTCATAGGGATGCTCTTCTTTCCTAATAACTGCTGCATTGCTGTTGTTACATTTGAGTTTACAGATAGTATGTTTCTCTATTTCTTTTACCCTGAAAAAAAAACAGATAACACTAAATTGTCACACAAAAAGCTGAAAAATCTCTACTCCTTGAGGATACCCTTGAAGCAACCAGACAGCCCCACTATCACTGGTCTTCTGTGGCCTGCTGGATGAAGCTTGCACCGGCAGCAGCAGCTTCATCTGCTCAGTGGGTGTCACCCCAGTTTGAAGCTGTCAGCTATCATGCCTACAGCCATCAGGTTGTGCCCAAAGAAAAGAGCTCTGAGACTAGTTTCTCCTGGAGGGCCTTGGTGGCATATGTGCACAGATGTTCCCCCAAGCAACTCGGGCAAGAAATAAACTGATTCATCATCAAGAAGAATAGCTAAACTGAACAGAACCCAAAATTCATTAGTTAACAGAATTCACAGCATCATAATTATAAATCCTGGTGAAGAATACTGGCTAATAAACAGCAATTTCCAACATACTGCACAGTGTACTTTCAGGTTTCTCTCCGGAGCTTGACTGAGCAGGCAAAGGGACGCTGAGAACAGTAAAAAAAACCTACATGGCTTGTTAAAACAGGGATTGCTGCCCTTTTCAAGTGACTAATGTAATTTTTTTCCTCCAATTGTAGTTAGCAGGAAGGTGATATTAGAATAAGCGGCTCCAGGCAGTACATTTCTCTTATAATTATTCAGCATTGATTTGTTTTTGGTAATTGCCTTTGGACATTTCAGAACAGACATTATGAAATATACACAGAAGAAAAAAAAATGAAAAAGATAGCTTTTCATCAGACAGTCAAATACACATTTATCTGGCACTGCAAGTTATCTGTCCTCTTGTTTGTATCCGAAAGCAACATTCAACTGAGGAAAAAACATCTCATAGTAAATTAGATGCCCAGCATAGTCATAGTATGAAACCTGTACGATTAAACCACGCTTATGTAAAAGCAAAGCAAACTGATCTGTACAACAGTTAGCCTTGTGGAGGTTTGTAATGTTATCGGTAAGAATTTAAGAGCTGCAGGTTGAAGTACAAATATTGGAAAAGCAACACACCAAATCTTATAAGGTATGGCTGGGTTTGGAGCTTTTTTTTTGCATTTTCATTTTCAGTGTGAAAATAATGCATCAGTAACTACCACCTGCACATAAAAATGCCTCAGTGAAACACAAAGTTTTCAAACGGGTTTATGTTGTGATACTCAAAATTGGATCAAACTCTGGTAGGGCAACAAAAGACACCCATCCAACAGTTGCTGGCTGTTTTCATCGCAAGGAAATACCTCCAGCTGACAGTTATGTTCTTTCATAGCTGCACAGTCCCCATGAACCAATACATCAGGCCACAGTGCAATCTTGCAAGCCAAAGAATACTGGAAAGTTTCACCGTTCCCTCTGCATTCTTGCACTGGGGACATGCAGATGGTAGGTACCAGCACACTGGGTGCATCACCGTTTCACAAGGCTTTCAGTGGCTGTCTAGATAGCATTGACCCTCAACTGCCATTGCCCTCTAGCAAGACAATCTGATTTGTGCTTTGTTATTCTAATATATGGATTTGCATAGCATTCTTTAAATATTTTGCTGGAAACAGACTACTTGAACTTAGCTTCCTGAACAGCACTGTTGTCCCAGTCATTAAAAGCTCAGCGGAAGCCATACCCCAGCTTTTATACTTCCATCAGTTGTGAGGAACAATTTCTTACCAAACGTCAGGAAGCACTGAACTACCAGCCTGCGCTTCACAGTGTAAAGATTACACTGTAGAATTAGGTGAAGTAATTTTCCATGTAATTCCTAAAATTATTTCATCTCACAAACATTAGCTAGTCCTTCTCCAGATTCTAAAACAATACGTGACACTAATCACAGATTTTGCCTACTAAACGGCTACAAAGCATCATTATCATATCCTTCAATTAAGGACAGGGTGTTCTACTTCCTTAATGGTGTCAGATTTTGCCTGCTAAATAACTACAAAGCATCATTATTGTATCTTTCAATTAAGGTTACGGTGTTTTGCTTCCTTAATGGTCACTGATCAAACAATACATAAGCTACAGGAAAACAGTGCCATTCCTCACTCATGCTACCTGCAGATTTGATTAATGGTAAGAAGCTGTTATTGTACTCAGTGCTACAGACAGCAAAATGCAAGATAAGCTCAAATGAGTACCTGGTCTTGCAAGAACCATCACATTTCTTACGCAGTCAATCTTAACACATAAAATACGCAGCCCGGTTCAGAGTTTGTGAGTGCAAGTTTCTGTAAGAGTACTACAAGGTTTATTACCTTTTGTTTTATCAGGAGTTAGTATTGATCATCACGACTATACGTATAAATCAGTCTGGAAGTACAACCAGCTGTCCCAAACGCTCCTGAGCAACAGCACTGGTATTTGCTACATAGGAAGCATTATTTCACCATTCTTGAAAGTAGAAAGGCCAATATTTTGCTGAGAATCAGAAGAGGTGACTACAAAAAAAATATTCTCTTCAGGTGATGCCAGTGCTCTCTTCAGATGGGGATACTGGGGCTTTCTTAGTGGGAAGGTGCCCCAAAAAGGAAAGATGTTATCCTTAAGATGAAGATCCCACTGACGTTTGTTTGCCTAATGGAAGAATTCAGCTTCTCCTGAGCAAACAAGAGGAGACCTAAACCATTGTGTAACTTCTGGAAACACAGAAAAACAGTTTTAATTGATGATGCACTGTTTCTTAAAGTTAGCTTCAGTTCCAATTAAATCACAAGTGGCATGGCTGAGAGCGTGGTATTTTCTGCTCTGCTGGGGTGGCCAGGGTCCAGGCCATCTGCGTGGAATGCACGGCAGGACATTCCACCCTTCTGCCAGCATGGCCAGCGGTGCCAGCCGCTCCTGCAACCCGCCGAGGGGACAGGGAGGGATCTTCTTTTGTTTTCCTTATTTGTTTATTTGCTTTACTCTGGCAGCAGGCAAAGGGGCTCTTCTCTTGCCAAGTTCATTACCATTGTAAAATGTTCCCAATTACACTGAGTAGGGCACATGTCATGGGTTGGGACAGACTGGCCACCACGAGGAGGGAAAAAAAAAAACCAAAACCAAAACCTGTAAAGTTTACAATTCAACTACAGGACTTCATAAGCCTTGATTTTAGGAAACAGGCGAGAGCTGGATATAGCACAGCTCTCTTAAGCGCTCAAATCCACACAGATCACTTGTTCAAAATATTTCTTTCAAATTTTTTAATTACATTTTTTGTTACATTAAAGAATCACCCAAGTGCTATCAGCCTCTTCATTTAGTGATCTACAAACCCCTCCTGAACAGCTTCCAAAACTATAAAGTTTTATGTTTATACCCAAGACTATTCAGTCATAGCTGATTTATTAATTAACAAACTGATTGTCATTGGTAGAAAGTGGTATTATCAACACTAAAAGGCATGCCTGTGCCTCTTTGCCCTCCATTAACTCCCTCCCTCATCACACGATATTCTTGTTCCCCATTCACTGAGTGCAGACACAAATTGTTGGTGCAGCACCAAGCAGCAATATTCTGCTAGTGGCAGAACTGATTCAGGAAAATCCCATCCCCTTTTTCCTCAGTGGCACCACAGCCTAAATCAGCCTTTTTGTATGACTGTGCTCTGAGGGAGTCAAAAATGCTACTTAAAAGCATTTTCAGGCAAGCACCTATTATGCTTAAAGCACAAGGTTAAGAACTCCAGCTGTATCACTTGCAAAACTCTGGACACCAAGTTGACTGTCACAGACATATAGAGTATATGCACAGGACAAGTTCTTACTCATTTACACCACAGAGTTGTTCTATGTCTATTACGCAATTCAAACATTGCATGTTTTCCTCTGACAAGATTGTATTTGCGGACTTGCCTCTTATGTCTAATTTATGGTCCCAAACTCAGATCAACCAGTGCAATATCGGCAGGGTCTAAGCTGCAAAGGACAAGGAGACCTTCCTCTCCGAGAAAGAGGAATCCATTCCTGTGTAGTAAACTAGAAGTTCTCCAAGCACACCAAGAGACAGTATAGAACTACACTACACATTTGCTTCAGATATTAAGAAACTGATAGAAGACCTGAGCCTAGTAATAACTCTGTAATACACTACAAGAGCGCTGAAGATCCCACAAAACCCATATCACTTTCTCCAAATACACGAGGTTCCAACAGCCAAGAATTAAACCCAGAAATCTTTCAGTGCTCTTTCACTATGGAAAGAGTTCACAGTTACCCTTTAATACAAAAGGAAGAGGTAAGCTGAACGAATGCTTACTGTTAACCCTTAACTGGCATAAGCTTAGGGAAAGGGATGAGAGGAGAAAGAAGCAGGAGAGTAGGAATAGCATGAAAAGCAAGCACTCACCCACCACTTCCTGAAGTTAAACAAAAGGCGCAGAAACTAATCAAGCTGCTGTATGCCCTCTGCCCAGCTCATACCTGCCACGCAGCTTCTGCCCACAAAATACAACACCCGATGTGAACATTTTGAAGACTGAGCGTTACCCTTTCGTGAAATGTTCCCACATTTCTCAGCAGAAAGGGAACAAGAAAATGGACTGCTGTCTAAATCAGTTTACCTAAAATAAGCCATCCCTTCTTCAACACTCCCTCCCTATCCCAAGGGATTTAAGCATGCATTGCCATGATCTGACAAGAGGTAATCCAATAAACCGGACAGCCTCCGTCTCGCCTGCACAAGGACACAGCTGCTCTGACTCCTCATCTAGGCCTTGTATGTCCAAATGCCGTCTGTAACAGCTCAGCCAGATCTTTTCTGAAGTAGGAAGTGTTAGGCACTCCTCTAATCAAGGCTGCAATTAGATCCACATGCAGATAACCAAATCCTGAAGGCTTCTTCTGACACAAAAAGATTAGTAGAGCTTGTTTTATTTTTCATCATCACTTTTCACCTCCTATCTCTGTTACAGTAGCTCTGCTAAAACTTGGTATACTTCCCAAGCAAAACTGTCACCAGCTAATCTCTAAAAGCCACCAGCGCTCTCTCTCCCCCCTCTGCCCCAGATGGATCCGTCCACAGAACAAAAACAGCTGCTCCTGATAAACCTACATGGCTGCATTTCACAATACGTTGGAGACCTCTAAAGCACTGTGTCTGAGGACCGCATGCTTGGTCCTGTAACAAGTGTATTGACACACTGCCCCTTGCATCCTGGAAACACAAATACTACTGGAAAAAATTGCACAAAATCAGAAATTTTAATAGTGAACTGAGTCACAAGAATTAATATACTCTGAACAGCAGCTAGGTAACTCCAGGTTGAACAAAATTACAGTCATCTGCAGTGAGTCACACACAAAACAAGTACAACTTGCAAAGAAAGTGAATTAAGAAACTTCGTTACAATTTTAATCAACGACTTCATGTCATTTCATATTAAAGTGTCTTTTTGTTTTATAAGTTACATGCTGGATTTTCACATCACAAACTGCCTGTCTGAGAGTATGTGGCAATAGGCAGTGTGTGATGCACATCCTACTTCCTAACTTCTCTTTAGTCCCCTGACCAGCATGAGTTTGCCATCTGTGGCACTAAGGGAGGACATTTATCATTATTCTTCTATAATCGCATATGCAATAAACAGGATTTCATACATAACAGCTGCATCCAGCAACGGACAATGTGTTTTATCAAAGTCAGGTCTTTACCAAAAGATTACATCTGACTACCCACAAAGAGAATCCATTCCTGTCCCCAGGATACACAGCATCCCAGTTAGGGAGTGTTATGTCAGCAGGAAAAACTAGCAAAAGACAGACATAACTTTGAGTTGAGATTTTTGCTGGCTATTACCATAGAGGGTGACAGAACACAAAAGAAACAATACAGAATGAGTCTGATTTGCATTCACTTTCCTGTAGCAAAGCAACTTGAATATAAAACAGAGCTAGTCTAATTTTAGCACAAAATAAACTGATGTACAAACTACTCTTCCAACAATGATAATCAAGTTAGAAAGGCTCATCTGAAAACTACATTTATGTAAATTGTTAAAACATATCAACCTAATTAGCATTTCCCCCCCCCAAAAAAAAAAATCACACGTGCATACAAACCATCACCACAAACCCTCACAAGATCTGCAGCAATTAAATAGGATACCTGGCAAGCTGACATGCACCTTGTTCCTGCAGTTGCCCTGGCCCCTCTTCTGTTTACCAGGGCAGCCTGATTTTGCCATCTTGACAGATTACACTAGGTCATCAGATTTGAAGTTACTTTACTTCCTCCAAACAGAAGCATATTCTGTCATAGTGACATTTCTGGATCCACAGTTGTAGCAAACAAGAGGAACAACTTCACAGACATTTGAACAATTACGTATTTCTCAAACGACATATCGCTTAACTGAAAATAGATTGTTTTAGCCTGTTTATAGAAAAGAAGAGTTTCATCTTGTCTAGTACATAATGAGATTCTGAGAGAGACCATAGCACCTAATGTCACAGTTCCACAAATACATGAAGTCAGCAAATGGTCGCTATCACCATTAGAGTTGATCCTACTCCACCTCCATTGTTCCTGGTCTGTCAGTGTTCCAACTGCAGCTCTCCCATGCAGAGGTATTTGTGCAGCAGTACAGTGAATTGGATCAGGAACTGCTCCCAGTTAAACAGAAATACTGTTTTCTTTCCATCGGTTTTAAACTACATCACTAGCAGCATCCAATTCCTAATGAGATCCCTCAAGCACTTGAACTGGCAAAGAGAGGGGAATGAACAGCTGGAATAGTGAGAAGAGAGCACTTCTCATGGCAGTCCAGTTAGCCAAAAGTGCTTAGGGAACTATGGCATAAAATACATTGTCTTTGTGTGATACCAAGATTTTTGTTACAGGATACTGGGGTGCTTTTTATAAAGGCTTGTTACTCCTTGTAAATCTGTATATTTAAAGGTAAGTTCCACAGAAAGGTCTTCAAGGTTGCCTTTGCATATCCCTCAGTTGTTGCTAGAAAGTATACGCATTAGGAAATAAATTATATTTTTTTAAAAAATAATCAAGAAATGTAGCGTGCAGTGAGCACAACAAAGTACCAAACATAAGATATTTATGCCAAGTCTAACAAAATTAAGGAGTTCCACAGCTGTCAATACCTCTCTTCTCACCTTCTCCAGAAGAGAAGTTTTTAAAAGCAGAGGAAGGATCACAGTAGAAGTCATTGGGCACAACTCCTAAACATAGCCAGAGCTCACTGGGGTTGAGGCCTGCTCTTCTAGCCCTATGGTTGTGGTTATTACAGATATAGCGCTACCAACATTTGTGTTGGGTGGCACATCGCTGCAACTGGCAAAACAAATACATGCTTGTTTTGCCTCAAGATGAAAATTCTCCTCCTCCTCAAAGTGATCCACCCGATTTCCTCTTTCTGAGTACTATAAAAGCACTTCAATGTTTTTACATTTTCAACGCCGCATGTATCATTCCACATTTACCTTCATGACTGAGACTGGAGAAGAGCAACACATTTGTTATATTGCTTTTTTTTTTGCCCAGCTGCTTGGATACTAGGAGAGGAAAAGCTGTGTATAAGGCAGATTTTTATTGATGTTGATTTTATGCCATAATTTTATAGTTTTCATACTTCAGCGTGCTAATGTTTTGTTCAAAATAAATCCAAATGATACAAAATGATGAGCTAAACCTAGCATTTAATTTTCCAAATAGTACTTGCACATTCTGCATTTTGATACATATGCTAATACCTACTAATTAGAACCATAACAAAGACTTTAAAGATAGGAATTAGGGAGAGGGATTTTCCAAGCCAGATTTATTCGTTATATGACAAAACAAACATTAGCACCATTTCTCCTGTATAATGATGCAAAATATTCACAATAGGAAAAATAGGCGGGAGAAATTCTAATAGGAAAAAAAAATAAAGAAAATTAACCACACAACTAGATGTTATAAATCTGCCATTTCATTCAGTATGTCCAGTCTCAAACACTACTTAAGTAAAAAGCTATCTGATTTTAGCGTACATCAAAACCAAGAGATACCACAGTTTCTAGGTGGTACAGTACAAATTCTAGGCACAGTGTTAGAAATGAGTGACATAAATACCATAGGAAGGTTGAATGATGAAATCCATACTGCAGTATTATGGTTAAATTCTCTTTATCTGTAGGAAAAAAATAGTTTTATTGGTTCAGAGCACATAAAGGACCAGGAAAGCTTCTACACTCGTATGCTTTTTTACATAGATGAAGGCATATTTTACTTTTTATCAACACTGTAACTACATTAGGTTAAGAGGTGGTTTTACAGTAGCCTACAAAAGCAGATGAAGCAATACGATTTCACTGAATGGGAAGATCCTAATCAGTACCTTGTATTAGCAATTTAATACCAAAGACCACTGAGACAGGGCTAGATGTTAACACCAGCCATCTTACTAGTAAAATTCCTTTGATAGATTCTAAAAGCTCCTCCTTTTGAAATACCTAATTTCCATCAATCATTCTGCTTTTGTATTAAACCCATAAGCAAGACCATATGAATATATTCCTAGTGAGCATCTGTTGAAATCCTCAAAAGTATTTCAATATGGCAGGAATAGGCTGTTACACTATTAAAATTGCAAATTATGTCACCTTTTAACAAGAGACCAGCAACAGGCCACTTAGAAGAGCCTGGTAATGGAAGAAGGCTTGTTTGCACAGTAGTTAACGCTTACATTACAGCTGACCCATCTCAACTTTGCAGGCTTGCTTACCCCAGCAATCTGTACATTTGAAGTAAATGAAGCAGTAAGAAGAGAGAAGTATATATTTCTGTTCCAGGCTGCTGCTTTCAGTATTTGTGCAAGTTCATCTGTGGTTACACTGTTCCATAATAACAGCGTGAATATTCAAACTGCTACCAGACTACTTTTTTCTTACCCTGAAAAAGAACCAAAACCTCTGAACCACAATTTAGGCTACTTAGACATCTGTACCATCACAAAATACTTCTAAAAAAGCTACTAATCCATCCATTAGTTAAAAGAACCTTGCTAGTTGTTCAACTCTTATACCATTTATGAATATCTGCACTTCTATTCTAGCATTCACCAACTTTGTCAAATGCAAGCACAAGACATCCTTCAAGCCACATTCTCAGTAGGAGCACAAGACTAAAGGAAATAACACAATTTGAAAACAGGATGCGCACAGGAGATTTTTTGCATGCACATTCCCAACTTACATCTTCAAGGAAGATTTGGGCAAGGGGAGAACGGATTGAAGCCCAGAGCTTTGCATAACCGGCAAAACAAATAAACAGCAATGAGAGGACGGAACAACAAGATTATGCTTCGAATGCTGTTGTCTAACGGGAAGGCAAAGCCAAGAAACCCTGCAGGAAACACAGGCTAGAAGCAAACTGTCTTATTTCCTATTGCTTCTGTGTTTAAAAACATCCCCAGTATGCATAAATCAAGATGTCATTGGCAGTGAAAACAGAAGCCCAGCTTAACTCCATAGCTACAAGGCTCTGTTAATCCCTCTCTAACATCCTCACTAGGGTCCCTAGCTTTCTTTTGTTGTCATAATATCAAGCAATGACAAAGAAGCTATGACAATGACACACAAGAAGGAAATTCATATTCACTTGTCAGATACTGGGTAAAAATATCTCCCTCATAGCTACATTAATGATAAATAAAGCAAGCAGAGGCAACTGTGGCATATGGACAATTATTCCGATTTTGAACACAAATTTCTTTACTGCAGCACCTAAAACACTGAGAACACTCACAGCTGCAGTCTAACATAGATCAACATAAAATACCAATGCCATTACTTGGTTCTTTTAAGATAATGTCTTCAGAAACATTCCTAGTTCATGCATACATCAGTTCTAGTTTTTAATATTGCAAGGTGTAGCAAGAAAAATGCTGTCCTCGGTAAACTTACTGGAGGGAGAAATTGGAGCAATAGAAAGTCATAGTTCTCCCCTATAAAAAGGGTATCTCCTGCTTTGACACAGCCAAGCTAAAAATCCAGATAGCTTTTCTTTTGACAAGATGTATCATACTGAAGTCTGTCATAGAGGTTATAAACATGTTGCTGCCACAGTGCACCTGAGGAAGCAGGCACTGTATTTTTAACTATTGTTTATTTCCCTTCCACTCCTATATGTGAACTATTTTCAGTATTATCCAAAGAATTTATCAGCAACTTCTTCATTGACTTATTTTGGTAAAAGGTATACCTTCCAGAGGAAAAAGGATGAAGGAGACAACATTTATAAAATCTGCATAACTTTTAATAATAAAAGCTCATAAGAGCTGCTACAGCCTCATTTGTTCTCTTGGCATATGATGAGGTCACCCTTTAGATGATAAAGCACTTAAATCTTCCCCAAGAGATTTTGAAGAATGTAATACCTGAACAAGTCAAGCTCTACTGTATTTTTAAGGAAATGGAATCTCACTGGGAAGAGCTGAGGTATGAGACAAAGTTGGACGCTGTCATACTTTAATTATCTCTTGCACTGAGTTAGCTAAACCAATGCAAATTCTCATAAAATCTACAAGGACAATAATGCGTACACAATGGTTTTATAACAATTTGATTTAACACCTACTAAAGAACGAAGCCAGGGAAGAGCAGTGGGTTTTCAAAAGTCTAAAGTGAAGACAGTTCCAAGAAATATAAAAAGGTCATTTCCAGTCGCTACACAAACCTGATTTATCCTCAGCACGATACCAACAAATCAGAGGTAGCATTCAACTGATCAGCTGTTTGAACTGGCTTGGTTATATATTACTCCTTGCAGTACCAAACAGAATCATATTTTCTTCGCATACATACTTAGATTCTATTTATATGTCTCCTGATCAAGACTTTTCCCCTGTATTTATACTAGATAAATAAAATAAAGCTAGGATTACTGAGCTAGCATGTTACTAACTGTAAAACTTTAAAAATGCAAAGTGTATTTAGATCACATGCTGAGATCTCTCTTGTGCATATGCAAAACAACCAACCCCCCCAAAAAAAACATCAACAGGTAAAGCACTCGCCTAATGAGACAAAAAAAAAGTAATCATTATTCTTTTCTATCAAGGATCCTCACCATTAGTATTCTGGGGGAAAGAAAATTCACTTTAGCATTTTACATAATTTTAAGTGGCAATTACATTTAGGGAAAGCACCTTCAATCCATGATCTTTTTCTTTCATATTTCCAGATGCTAAAGTAATTCCTACTAAAGGATTATAATTAGAAAACTGTGCTTAAACATTAACATTATATTGAATTTGGTTTTTTTTTTTAATAAAAAAAAATGACAAAAAATTACCATAGGCTGAAACCACTCCTTCAGATTGTGACAAAAGTTTATTAAAACTTTAGAAGCTTCAGCTCAGAATAGCCAAGAGAACTATGCAAGTTTGAAGTATTTAAACTGTTCAGGAAGCACTGCAGATTCAGGAAGACCAAGGCCAATGTAGCATCTCTGAAAACACATCCCCGATCCAACTAGATACTTGTTTGTGAAAAAGTTATAATACAATAAACTAAGCAAGTACAGATCAGAAAAACAGCAAATCAATAATACAACTCATATATATATAATCAAGTTGTCTTAGTTCCAAATTTACATTCTATTCTTGCCAATGTCAAAATAGACTCCATCTTAATTCTTACTTCTTTCTGGGAAGGAAGAAAAAAAACTGGTGTATTTTCAGCTCTAGAAAACTAGTAACAAAGGAGGAGCACCACCATGATTCAATAGTAACATCCTGGGATACTTTTAATTCCATGGAATTTCAAATCTTCTCCCCCAAGAACCAATTTTGTCTTTTTCCCTCATTATCATTGCATTATCAATATCATTAAAAGTTATTACAAGGATTAACATATGTCTAATGACAGTCACAGTCCCAAAGGTGACATTTCAACAATAGAGAACAGTAAATACTAGAAAAAAAAGTGATGTCATCATGCTTAGGAACCAGATGCTGTAATTCAGGGCCTCTGAACAAACGTAAGAATGAAATATGCTAACAAGACAGCTGACTTCATGAATAATAAATTGAAAAAAGCTGACATTAGTCTAAAAAGTATTAATTTAAAACAAGGAAGAAGATATATCAATTTCTTAATCTTTCTGTAAGGTACATCACAGAGGTGCAAATGCACAAATAGCCCTAATTTAAAAATCAGGAGAAAACACATTCCATTAGTACCTAAAGTTTTCCAAACTTAAAATCAAATCACCAACTAATACACTTAGTACTTTTGTAAGAAGAAACAGATATTGGAAATGAGTGCTACAAAAGTTGTTTTAGAAGGGAGTTATATTTTTGTCCTTTCATAACAATCAGATTTTTTTTGAAGTATTTCAACCTCCTGTACGTTCAAAGGGGAGGTATTTACAATCAGAATAAAAGATTTAGCTTTTTTAGAAGGGAGTTATATTTTTGTCCTTCTATAACAATCACATTTTTATGAAGTATTTCAACTCCCTGTATGTTGAAAGTGGAGGTATTTGCAAGATTAAGGTCTATTGTGCTGTTATATAAATACATTCTGGGTATCTATGTCTGCATCATAGGACCATGCATAATGCAAAACAACAGCCTATGAAGCCCAATATTCCATTTCTGACAATGGCCAACACTGAAGCGATTCAGAAGACTCCATAAATCTCTGGAAATGCCGCTAATTGCCCAACATCATATCCCAAGAGAAATGTCTTTCTGGCTCTGACTGCTCAGCTTTGATGCATGGACTGAAAACCAGTATTATGCTAGCTAGTACTCTTGCTAAGATGGTTAAACTTTATAGAACTGTATTATTTACCTTAGTGAATCATACAATTAGCTCAACTATGGGCCGTATACAAAAATACTTCCTATTTATTAGTATTCTAACCTTCTATTGTTATGCAAGATGCCAAAAGTGTCCTTTATTGTAAAAGTATGCTGTCAATCATTTGTCTTTTGACCCACTTTTGCCTTATTCTCTCCCCATTTTTCAACTTACTGTTGCTTTTCCACATGATGAAGCAGAACAAGTTATTTATTGAAACCTAGTTAATCTGAAGTTCTTCTGGATTTGATTTTGTAACAAGACCATATTGGAGAATTCATTCTTTCTTTCAAGGTCTGAGACAGGGCCTGCTGTGATACTCACACTGTCATTTTACTACTAAACTCCAGAAAGTTGGCACATAAAAGCAAATCCAAAATGAGATTTAAAAGTAAGTAACAGTTGCATGTTAGTAGCTGGCTGTCACTCTAGAATAATATTTGGTTTAGCAACCCTGAGTTAATGAGTAGCCCATGGCTATATGATAACCATTGTCTTCCTTGGAGATTAGACTCCTTTTTGGACAGGTTTATCTCACAATATTTTTACTTCATGTCCTGTGCACTCCACCCACATTGCTAGTCTCCCGGGATCTTAAGGAAACAAGTCACGAGGACAGTTCCTGTAAGCAGCCACATTATTACTTTCATTGGGAACACAGATCCAATTTGGATTAGTTGTTCCCACAGCTGTTTGGTCCTGCCTCAGGTTTTTTTTGCATGTAAAAAGTCCATATATTTGGGTATATACTAGCAAAATGATAAGATTACAGTCAACTTCAGTTAGACTCTTTGAGAAACTTCATCTGGGCACCATCCTTTCGTAATGATGCAATATTTTTCACCCAAAACATACCAAAGCTAGGATGCATTATCCCTCTTATTTTAGGAAATACAGATCAGGTCTACTTGATTGTTTCATCAGCAATACCAAACAGGTGAAATTAACTCTCTCTCCATCTAGCTAGTAAAACACCTTGTGCCATTTTTAAAAAAGCATAAGATTTAGGATAGTGGATCACACAATTAAGAAGATACAGAAAACGAAATACATCTTCACATTTCACTTTGCTAGGAACAATAAGCTCTGGGTGGATTTGGTTTGCACGTGCAGTCTGGCTCTCCCATTACAGCAGCCTTTGACCTCCTCCAAGCCTCATGTACTTCTTCATAGCTCACTTAACAGATGTCTAGTTTGACTTCTAGAGTATTTGACTGACATAGTAACAGCAGCAAACTTGAAGTAGTTACTAAACTCTAGTTTCAGAGGAAATGGCACAGGACACAATTTTGCACAAAACTGCACGTTTCTGCCCCATGGTATTTCCTTTTCCATCACACTATCAAATCAAGCCCTGCAGAAAGCAAAGGTTCTTTCCCACACAGGTACTGTGCAGTCCACAAAGGGTGCACTGATCTGGCAGTTAGATGCCCTCAAGTTCAAATCTCACATCATTCAGAACACAACGGTGTTTCTCCATCTTAGTCCTTGAGACTGATCAATAGTAACTTTTGGCCTGACTTGTGATACCATCAAATTGCATATACTGATTTTTGGCATAACTAGGGCTAGAACCTTTGTCTGTAAAGTCACAGTCCCAAACAAACCACATCCACACCTTATAATAAAAGTGCGCTAAGTCCAGAAATAGAAGAAAACATTATATACAAACCATGGGACAAGAACTATTGGCCTAGGGATTAAAGGGCGGGCAATAATGTTTCCAGCCACAGGCAACCAAAAAGTCACAACAGCCACATAGACAGCATACCGTGATACCTGGGTAGCATGTTGCAGGCATCTATTTGCAAAATGAGCATGTGTGACAAATCAGGCCATAGACGTTTATCTGGATGAACAATAAATTACTCCTTTAGGTCAGACGTGTACTGGAATTCACCAGATCCAAGTCCTTCGTGCGTTTGACAGCTCCAGTTCAATTACAAACAATGATTCTACATAAGATACTACTGCACACAGTATTTTATAAAGATATCAAGGTCTCAGTAATAATGAAAATAATTATTATTCCCTTCTTATACCCAGACAGGAAATGATGATGCATGTGCCAGCAAGGTTTTATTACATTTATAAGCACCTTCCTCCTTCCTATATTTGCATCCTCTTTGCTCAAATCCTATCTGCATAATTTCACAGCAATGGCTGTTCTTAACACTGGGGACCATCAGTCTGGTGATCTCTCTCAGGTTTGTTTAAAAGACATTTTTTTTTTTTTTTTACTGCTTGTCATTGTGAGAGTGCTTTTCTACACAGGCAGTCAAATCAAGTTAAAAGCGTGAATTTGAATTGTATCTGTTAAAACACATTAAAACCTTCATGTTGTCATTCAGAAGTTAAGCAGCCTTCATGTTAGCTTAATTCATGATGCCCAAGGAAATATTTAACACCCATTTATTTTACGTTTTTGGCTTGGCTTAGAAATACTGTGGAGAGCTGACACACCTAAAAACCAATAGAACCAATGTGTTGAAATGAGTCTGTCTTTATTAATAAGTTCCTTCCTTCTCAAGAAATTTTTGCCAATTAGAAAAAAAAGAGCACATTTTTCAGAATACAATGTTTATACATGGGAATTTAATAGAACTACTAGGTAAGAATATTTATTTACTTAGGAAAAGGACTACATACATTTCTACTGAAAAAACAAACCAGCAAGTGATTCTGTCCTGCAAGGTAGTGGATAATTATACTGCATGAGTTTCACGAACTGCAGAGAGTATTTCTCCATTAACAAGATCACTAATTTCAAGTATTCCCAAACAGTCAACCTGGTAAGTTTTCACTCTACCTAAAACCAAGATGAACTTGATTTAAACAAAAGCATTGATTCTATTAACAATAATGAGAAAATGCAAGTCTGTGAACATGTAAATAATACTTTGCCCACCTGGAAAGTTATACCACATATAGGAAACAGCTGCCTATGTTTTAGTGGATGACTGGGCACATCCGGCCTGAAACAAGTATGGAAAACACTTATAAACACTAAAAAAACAAAACAAAACAAGAAAACGACCTTATAGCACTCTGTGAAAACAGGAAGGCAACCCTTTAAAAAGTAAACCAACCACTTTGCCTATAAACTTGCAGCTAAATACCTAGCTGTGCATTACAAGCATTAACACAGAATCTCCCCTTTCATAGATGAGTTTTCACAGCACCTTGCTCCACCACCTCAAGCCTCAACAAGCTCAAGTGACTCGGGCCAGTACCTTCATATTCAGCAGGGTGGGGCAAGAGAGACAACCTCATTACAAAAACTCTGGAGTTATAAGAATGCAAATCACCAAATTCAACATTTTGAAGAGCACCCATAACTCAAAGCTAAAACCTGTACCATGCCAGACCATGTGGTAAAAGCCAATCATATGCCTAATAAGAAATACTAATAAATACATCCAAAAAAACCCTGAAATTTCAGTTTAGTCTTAAAAAATTGCTCATAACCAACAGTACCACAGTAATCAAGTGAGGAAGGGACACAATAAGAACAACTACTGTCAGATGCTCATCCAGGAATACTGGGCAGAAGCAGCAGTACTCCTTAATGCCTGAAAAATCAAGCATCAGAGGGTATCCAACAGACCCTCTGCTTTACAAGACTAAGACTAGATTTGAACTAAAAAAACAACTGTAGTCATTAGGCTGAAGTATCCCCTTCACGATGTCTTCTGTTCATCTCTTACCAGTCAGACTTCTTCCAAACCTCAAAAATCAGCTAATTTAAAAAATGGCACTATCTGGCTACAACAAAAAGGAGACAGACAAGACCCATAAATATGTCAGAACTGCAGGTTAGCACATGCACCCCACCCAGAAATTACTAATGAACCAAGGAAGGCTGTCTCACAGAACAAAAGAAAAGACAACATTGGAAGGGATTTGGTATATCAGAGGATCTGGATACCCTAGACCAGAACCAGCAAATACACCCATTTAATAATCTCTTTCTTTTCCTAGAAGAGATTCAGAAAACCTAAAAAAGCAAGACCAGTGCCCATCAGTGGCTTTTTAAATGTATGCTGGTCAGCTCCTTAAAAAGGTACCACCCGCTGCTAAATCAGCAGGTGAGATTTCTCCAGCTGACATGGAGCTGTAGTACTAACTGGTTTAGTTCAAGACAGTCTATCAACATAAACAAGAGATACAAGTATGCCCAGAAGCTTTTTCTTTCTTCCCCAAGTACATCTGTTGCTCTAATGAAAGTTATTAGTCCTCACTACAAACTCCGTCCCTTTTATATCTGATGGAAAGCAGTCACATACTAACACTTTATACAATCTTGAAGGTTATAGACTGGAGTTCCAGCAATACCTGCATATCATCAGAGAGAAGACTGAAAAGAAAGCCATTTATCATTTATCACACCTGACACAAACTTGAAACCACAGAGTTAACTCTGTAACCTGAGCCCATCCACAAAGCAGACACAAACCACCTCCTTGTAAAAAAACATTTCTATCCAGTTTTGAATAACCTGTTAAGATACAGTGTATGGAACAAAGCCTTTCCTGAACAACTCCCTGCTGCTTTATGAAGAACCATACAAAAGAAGTAAGTTCTGTAAATTAGGAAATTCTAGACTGAAGGCATTAAGGTTGTAAAATGAAGCAGTTAAAAAAAAAAAAAAAATCAGTCTCAAGGTCACCTCTATGCAACCTGTTTCACACAAATTCTGTGCTTTATGTATAAATACTAGGAAACTTCTCAGGTGAAAGTCCCAACTATTTACACATTACAGTGTAGAGAAGGGACAGCAGTGATACAGTCACTGAACACTGATGATAAAGTATCCAATGAACACCTTCCTAACCTGAACGGCGAAAAAGAGAGGAAAAAAAAAAAAAAAAAAAAAAAAAAAAGAAAAGGCATGCAGATATATTCTGAAGATCAAACTACCCGAATTACTAGACCTGGATCATTTTATTTTGACTTTGCCCTAACCAACAAAGCCCATAAGATGCTTGTTAAAAATACAGTTTTCTGCATGCTTACATTCTGGCTTAATGGATTTACTCTTTGAATGTTCAGAGTAAAAAAGAATATGATTTATGACAGTCATTCCTGTCTTGATTCCAGTTTAATTTCTGACATTCTTCAGGGCCTTGAAAATTGTATCTAAATTCTGATTTTTATTTTTTTTTAATGTGTGTTCAATGTTCTTTTTCCACAGTCAGAAACAGAGCTTTGTGGATTGTGTGAAGAACTTGCACCCTGACCAGTTTCTCTTGGCTGAAGAGTAAAAGGAAACTAACTTCAGACAAAACTGCCATTTTCCCCCCTCCAAATGCTAAAATTATAGTACTGCTGTTCAGCTATTTACAGTTATA
Source organism: Vanellus vanellus (assembly GCF_965231255.1). Lineage (NCBI taxonomy): Eukaryota > Metazoa > Chordata > Aves > Charadriiformes > Charadriidae > Vanellus > Vanellus vanellus. The sequence goes on along the minus strand of NC_138911.1, from coordinate 18,390,829 downwards.
CTCATCATTCTAACTCCAAAATTAAATTATTTAAAATTATTGCACACTACCTCAGGAGCAGGGAAGCTCCTAGAGTGCCACTGTTTGAAGTGCTGGAACAAACTTATGAAGCAGCAGTTCTTCCTTAAGTAGTCTCACTGATATAACAGTCTTCACTAGTATTATAAGCAACATGATTGCAAAAATAAATTTTAAAAAAATCACATTTATTCATTATAAAGCTTAGTACAGTGAAGAACACAGTCTAATTTATTTTAATTTTTTTATTGTATAAGATGGGTGGAAAAATTACTAAGGACATTTAAAAACTGAACCTAGCAAGTAAGTTTCACAACCGTATCACTGATTGTAGAAGGCTATAAACATGGGTTAAAAATGATGCACAAGATTACTTCAACAGCATTCCACTAGCAGAGACACACATTAAAGTTGTTTAATAGGTCAGCAATGATTGCAGAATACGCAGATCTGACAAGACCAAGTTCAAACTTGTATACACAGCTATCTAAAAACTGCAGTCTCTTATTAATTTTACTCTTTCAAGTATGCTTGCTCTGGGCCCACATCCAGTAGATGTAACAGATGGAAACTGCCAGTGAAATATGGCAAAGCTATGTAGGCCATCATGCGTGAACCAAGCTTCCTGAAAACTCTCTTGAATCAGACTGCTGGATTCAGCCAGGCATCCAAAATACCACCTACCTTCACAATCACACCATGACAGAGCCAGCATTTTTCTCAGGTAGATGAAACATGATTTAGAGCAAATCACAAATTCTGAGTTATTCATAAATATCCAGTTTGCTACAAGTATATTTATAGTGCAGCCATAAACTGAATGTAACACAGCAGAACAGCAACTCTGACAGTGCTCTCAGGCCATTACCTGCCTCAAGATACTAGCCTAGTCATAGCATCTCCTATTTTCAGACATTCTGCAGTTCTTCCAAACAGTTCAAGCCAAAGGATACATCATCAGAAAATCACTAATTATTTGCAGAGTAATTAGCACTAATAATCACATTACTACATGACTACATTCAATTGATTTAAGTCCTTGCTGCCACCAAAAAGAATGGTCCCTCAGCTTTATGTTCTCACCAGCTCCATAGTGCTATAAAAAGAGATTAGTTTTTAGTCAGATGAGCATCTTAACCTATCAGCCTTCCAGAATACTGATGGTAGTACAAAGGAGACGGTAACACGCAGAGACGCAAGGAAGCAGTACTACTACACTTTTAGAAAGCTCAACACTTTTTCTAAGGAAAGTAATAGCTCATTTTACTTTAGGGATCTTGAGATTGAGCTACTCTTCTTGCACCTCAATAAAATCCTTGTTGGACAAAGAATGCTCTCAAAAGAACAAACCAGTATTCATGTGCATTGTACTGACCAAAGGAAAGTAACTGCTTAACTGATACAAACACTGTGGTTTGCTAAAGTACCACAGGTTTCAAAACGCAGGATTTATTTGGCATTTTCTCCAAGAAATCAATAATTAACTATACCAGGACACTTCAGGGAGCAAGACTCTGCAGTTATTTTTTATTTGTTTTGCATTACAGCAGAGAAGCTGTAACAGTGACAATCTCAGTAACACAATGAAGAACTTTCAGAACCAGAGAGACATAAGGGAACAACACACCTGAAAGTTTAAATTGCTCTCATCCAGTCCTGACTCCTTTTCTACAACTATGACAGCCCTGGAAACTCACGTTTCAAGCTAACAGCACCCTTCCGCTACTATACTAATGAATATTACAAGTTAATATTTAATGGAGATATTCTTTTACCTGTAGACTACATTGTACTAGTTGTTTCCACAGCTAACTTTTGGTTTAGCAGCGGTACTGCTCATGTCTGATAAGTGTATGAAATAATACTAAAGTCTCATAAGTAGTGAACTGAGTGCACGTGGCTCACAGACAGACCTAGATTTATCTGGGGAGAACAACCTGGGACACCATAGGTAATGTTACACCTATAAATAGAAGTAAATAAGGAACATGTGAATATTTCCCTGCCCAATGGGACTGGACATGTCTAGTTTACCGGTTCTGAGTTATTTTCAGCTCCCTCAAAGTAGGGAAAACGGCCTGTGAAGCCAAGTGCAGGGAATGTAATGCAAGGGAAACACCTGTTGCTAGGTCAGTTGAAAAACAGAACAAACCCTGTGCAAGCTGTGAAAGTTGAGAGGTTGCAACAGAGTTCCTAGGAGGAAAAACTGCCTTATAAAGGCAGGAGACTTTCTTCACTGAAGATAACTGAAAGGAAGAAAGGGGAAGGCATTCCTTATGGTTACAACAGCTGAAGAACTTCCAGTGTTCTTCCTTTTCCTAAAAATAGCAAATATTTCTTTAAAGTTTCAAACAGTACCTAGAATAAAAATCATTAGCTACCTTTTTATATAAAGGTCTGCTAGGCAAAGATAGCAGTACCTTTCTCAGTTCAACTGTATTATGCACCAGCCAAGCTGACAGCTAAGCATGGTGCAAGATTTCTCACTACAAGACACATTCCCTACGATTAATGGACTTGATGATCCTTATGGGTCCCTTCCAACTTGAGATATTCTGATAATGCATCCTGTTCAAAAGCAACAAAGACTTAGTCTAACAGCTGAAAAATTAGCATATTGGATTTTTACTGACTCAGAACTATAACACGTGTGTGCTTTTTTCACATCTAGTCCTTAGCTGTTCTAGCTTAAGGCTAGGATTTCTCTGCATAACAATATTACTCATAGCTCACCATAGTTTATCTTGAACTGGACAGTGCCTTAAGGCCTTATGAGGAAATTTCTTAAAGACACTTCCATAAATGCAGAATGGAAGACAACAAAACAGCAGTGTGTGTTACTTTTCTTCCAGCCTTCAAAATCACTGTTGGGATAATGTGGCAAAATCCTATATCCAAAACAGGTGGAAAACCTGATAGCTTTATTTTTAGCCCCTGACAATTATAGCTAAATAAAATAAATCCATGACACACAGGCTTTTTGTACTAGACAAGTCTAGCAGTGTGCAGACCTAGAGAAGTTCTCTTGCACTGTTTGCTAAAAATCATCAGTACCGTATATACTTGAAAAGATTGCATTTACATAGTTACTGTGCTGTCTTAATACAACATACTTTCCAACTACCTATCCTGATCAGATGAAAACTACGCAAGGCAGCGTATATATGTGGTGTTTATAATGGACTAATTGACATTACAAAATAAAACTTGCAAATGTAAAAGCTATTACATTAGATTAGACAGTCTTCAGTTTACAGCTGTAGCCACTTGCTCTATCTTGTGGATCACAGAACATCTGAGTAGATCGAACTCCTCTGTGTTGTCTTCAGGCACAAATATTATGATCAAGTGTTTGCTTCTTTCTTCTGCCATCTGTATTTTCCTGATCTTTCTAGGCCATTGTTTTTCTATCTATCCTCAAAGCTGAAGATGTGGGATATGAGAAGAGGATAGCCTTCAATCATTTTAGGTCCTCCTTTCCAAGTCACCAGGGCAACATATGAAAGAACAGGTAATTGAGCAGTGGATGGTATGACAGTATGGACAGTAAAGTCTACAACTTAAAAACTAAAGACAGGACGAATCCCTATTGCACACAGCCTCTTCTCTCTTACTCCACTTACATGCTAATTAAGTCTGGGAGAAAGAGCTGTGAATCTTTGTAAAGTCTCCTTAAGGCAGAGAAAGGCAGAAAGATAAAGTTAGCATGCTCCCACAACTTAGTTCTTACTGTGATAAATACCCCCGCAAGAGTTAGACACCCTGTTGTCCAGAAGAAAGAAGTTTTACCACACATCAGAAGTTTTGCATCTAAAATTTTATTTTTAACAAGCCACTACATGCCACAGTCTTCCTTCAGAAAAAGTCCCTAGTACCACAGTGAAACCAAGACACACGGATAAGGGCAGTGACATTTTACTGGTACCAGAAGTGAAAGGATGGACACTGCAGCTCACAAGTACAAGAGATGCTTACACTGATCCTGGAATAACGCAGTCCTCTGATACAGAGAAAATACTGATACACATTCAACAGAAAATAATCTTCGTTGAAGAGTTTAGAGGTAGCATTTCACTTCCTGAGGATGCAGATTTTTTCTTGTGCTCAGAGGCGTAGAAGCAAGAGTCGAGAGGGAATACTATCAGTTTATGGAAACAAGCTTTCTTGCAAATGAAAAAATGAAAGACCTCCCCCACTGCCCATTTCCTTCACTAAGAATCCTTTTTTATAGGTCTGTCTACATGCTGAAGGCTTTTGAAGTAGCCTATACAAGGCTCTTCAGCTTATTTCTGCAGAGGTAGGGTTTTTTCCCAGTTTAAGATGCATCTACAGAGGTGTTTTGCCATCACAACTGTGTTACTGTTGCAGTTTTCTTAGTTTCAATTAGCAAAGTCTATTAACCTGCTAAACTACAAAGTTTATAGTACAGATGTAGCCCCGAATTATGTTTTATGTTTAACAGGTAATTGTTGGCAAAATAGTTTCTCTCTCCCCTTTTTACATAATAGTTCACATAATAGTTCACAATCCTCCTCTATTAGGAAAAAATGTGTTAACAGCATCAGGCATCATAGATGGAGATTAAAAATAACTGACACCATGTAAGGTTTACCAGTACCATTAATATGTTTTACTTCTTTTTAATTATGAATTTTAAAACAAATTAAAAAGCAAGTTTTGTAACTGAAGGAACAATGCCTGTCTTTGAATGTCAAGAGCAGATCAATGCTATTTGTAACACAAAAATTTGAAATCTCTTCCAAAGAGGGTAATGTAGATCTCTGTCAGATGTTGGTTAGCAAAGCAACTAAGCAGCACTGATCTCTAGTCAAAACTGCACTGAAAATATATCCTATGTATAACAAAAAAGCTCAAAATGGTGGGGTTTTTTTAAATGTAGAGAATGCATTGAAGAAACCATAGTCTTTCACCAATATCAGTATTAAGTCTGCATTCAGTAGAAGGGTAAAAGATACAAACCAACCACAGAAAAGACTTTGGGCTGAGCACTGTTTCATGCCAGCAGCTCATTTTTTTCAGCTTTCTTCCCTAGGACTTGACCGGATTTTGAAGCACTTGACTGAACAGAAGGCAGCACCCAGAGAAGTTTTGCTGTGTGACCATGTAAGCCTATAGCTGTTTGTTAATCCGTAATAAATTCACTATTGTTTATAAGCTTCAGCTTCCTTTTTTTGTATATTAAGCACTCTGAGGCGATCAGAGACACTTGGGCTGCTGCCCTTTGTGGTATGATTAGAACTTACCCTTCCCCCACTTTCCAAGAGACCACTAGTGAAGGGGAGGACCAGCAAGGAATAAAGCAGATCTCAGTGTAAATCGCCTATCGGATAAATGCAACACAAGCTTGAAGGGTAGAGATCTAGAACAGAAGTAATTGTTACTGCTGCCTAATTTAACACACACTTGCACTTGAAGGTTAATTTCTCAGGAACATGAAGTTAAAAGATGGGGTGTTTCTCATACCAAAACATTAAGAAAGCACAACCAATAACATAAGACTCACAAGGAGGGTTCTTGTGAGCAAGCGCATGGAAAACTGTAGCTGCAAACCAACATGTTAGGAATAAGAAAGATCACAGTACTTTTATTAGTGGTGACACTCATTCAGGAAAGAGTGACAACACCAAGAAGCAGACCAATACAATTTGCTCTCCAGAGGCCCAAGACATCAGCACAAACTGAGGGGTTGGTTACTGCGAGTGACCTGTTTTCCTACTATTTCTGCAGGTTCTTCCGCAGCGCTTCTCACACAAGAGACCCAAACAGCTGAAGTTTTCACTGAAAGAAAGGCTGAGCTAGTGACATTACTCAAACTTCTGCCCTGGCAGACAACTGTGCTCATTTTCTTTTCAATAAACAGCTTCTTGCATGTTTTCATTTATACATAAAGTTGCTAACAGCAGCCATAACTTGGACAGAATAAGAAAGGGTCCCTCAGGCCTTCTACCCCTTCTCCCTTCAAAATATCAATGCTCTCCCCTTCCTGCCATAACCCTCCCCAAAATTCACAAACAGAACTTACAAAGTTTTAAAGGAGAAAATATTAAGAGCATCAGTGGGACAATACTGGGTTTGGTCAGGCGAGAAATGTATCAGGAAATAGCTGAGAACAAGCAAGTAACGCACAAGTGACTCAGGATCCATTCCCATTACAATGGGGAAAACAGGCAAGTCTTTTTCCACACACGGATGGATCCACCCACCCCGGGTAAAAAAAAAGTACAAAACAAATGCCAATTTTTTTCATAGCAACTTCAAAAAGCCCAAAATATTTTTCATAAGAAAACTGGTATTTTAACATATTGAAAGTTTGGCTAAACTTAACTTTGATTCTTTTCTGCTTTACAACACAATTCACACAAAATAAGCACAACTGCATAAATGAGGCATTTTGAGTCATCCAAATGTCTTGCATAAGTCCTGGGTTTGACTTTCTTTGTAATTACAGTGGCACTTTGACACTTCAGCTTTTACTTTTACAAAATAAATATAACTGACCACCTGTGCTTTGTGATTGTTATGAAATGAATCAAAACAAGCTTATCGTTTATATTTTCATTAAGACCACGTAACAACAGAGTGCAGCCCTCTGACTTATAGGACACAAGCGTTGCAGTATGTGGCATACAGACCCCTTCACATGCCACAAATACTGCATTTCCGCTGCTCAGCCTGCTGGAAGAAAACCCAGCCATCGATATTCAGCATTCACTCCATCAAACTGAGGGGTCAAACTTACAGCAAAACATAACTCATATTGACAACCGGCTCAAGAGTCGGGCACATCTAGTCTGAAGATAAGTAACAAGTGCCATGCTTTCACCAACAAACAGTACAACTGCAGACAAAAGGCAACACACACACAAGTGATCTTTCTAATACACCATATCTAGCAACTGTGACAAAATAGTTTATTTTGTATTCTACACACATCATATTAGAAAAAGAGGCAACCTAAACAGTAAAGATCACATTCAGGAATTGGATCGAACTACTGTAAAGAAACTAAGGGCAAGTTATGACTGCAATACTGGTTCTGCTGATGCATAAACCTACTGCTCATGCGATTTTGAAGCACAATTATTCACAGTTCACCTGAGTGTAGGTCGCCAGCACAATTCATGCAAGAAGTAACTGAGTTTATCTTGCTTGGGATACTGGTAGCATATCAGGTCACTCCCATCAACTGCATCTCCCACTCCCGCACTAAGGTTTCCAGAACCAGCAGCAAAGAGCTTTCTACCTTCTGTCTCTGTGTAATTAGCACTATTAATCCCAGGCTATCCAAGCCCCCTGGCGTGGCTCTGATTTGGCTTTAATCTCTGCCGAGGTCTCTTCTTCCTCTCCACAGAAAGCCATTTAAACACTTGGCAAGCCTTTCAGTTTAAAGTGATGTTCTGCTGCAGAGGTATTAGCCCCCCCCCGCACTGTACTGACGGGAAGCACGGAGACCTGCAACGCCTAGCCTCCCTATACGCCCGGCCAGCCCCCCCCCCCCCCTAAAAAAAAAGGGAACGAAAAGTTACTTTTTCAGACAGCGACCGCTTGAGACAAGGCAAGGGCTCCCCTGCACCTCTTCTCCCCTCAAGCGCAGCCGGCTACACCCAGAGAAGCTCGCCTCTGTGCGGTCCCGCCGCCTTCTCTAGCGCTTCCTCTCGCTGTCACCGCAGGACGCGCACGCACCGCTTGTCACCTCCACTGCGAATAACTGATTAGTCATTTGCACCGCCCGCGGGGCGCCCCTCACGCGCCCAACGGCTCCCCCTCGCGCCCCCAACGGCTCCCCCAACGCCTCCGGGCTGCCCGGGAGCGAGGAAGCCTGCCGAGGCGGGAGCCGCTCCGGCGGGTGCCGGCCCGCCGGGGAAGAGGCGGGAGGGGGTGGGGGGGGCACTCACCCCATGAGCCAGTCCATGGCTGGGTCCCGCCGCGCCGGCAAGCTCCCGCGGCCGCCGACTCCCCGCTCACCGCCCGCTCATGGGAGCCGCCGCCGCTGCGGGCGCAGGGGCCGGGCTCCTTCCTCGCTCGCTCGCTCGCTCGCTCGCTGCCTCCCTCCTCCGCCGCTGCCCGGCTCCGGCTGGGCGGTGCGGGCGGGGCGGCCGCCAGGCTGCGCCGGGTCCCCTCCTCAGGCTGACACTCGCGCACTGGGGCGGCCGGAAGTAAACACACGGAGCTGGCGGCCACCAGCCGCCAACCCGGAAGCGGCCCCCCGCCTTCTCCCTCCTCCTCCACCACCCCTCCCCGCGCGCCCGGGGCACGCTGGGAAATGTAGTTCAGGCGCGGCCGTTAACGCTCTGAAGGCCTGAGGGGCCCCTGGCACGCCCGGGTCCCTCAGGGGCTGAGGGGAGCGGGGCCCCTCAAGGGGCTTCCTCCTGGTCCGCGGGCCGCCGAGGCCCTCCAGCGTTGCTCATCCCCCTCTGGGGGGATTTCACTGTCCAGGACTGGGGCTCAGTACTTCAGTTCTTGCTATGCCACAGGCTCCCTGAGGGGAGATCCATGTCAGGGCCCCTGAGGTGGCGCCGGGGTGGCAAAATGCGTTAATTCCTGAGGGTGATGAAAGCCTGGAGCTCCCACAGGGCCACCAGGCATCGACCCAAGCCACTCCTGCATGGAGACTGTGCTTCTCACCCCTTGCAGCACCCTGTGAGAGTCGTGGAGCCTTGGGTGTGGGACACAGGCTGGCTGCCTCTCTCACCTGCGGTGTCCTTTCTGCTACTGGTTGCACCTTGTGCTCCAGAATCTCCTCTTTGACTTTCTCAGTTCCTCTAATTGCAAAAATACCTGACCAACTGCTAGCTCCACAAAAACAGAGAGGACGATACCTGCCCACACCCACAGAAAGGCCTACACCACACCTCTTTGAGATGTAAACCATCCTAACTGTTTCAAAGAGGAGAAATCCTTTCCAGGAAGAGCAGCATTTCCAAAGGCTCTTTGAGCTGGGGGGATGTCCTCTTCACCGATATCCCCCGATCAGCAGCACTTGCTTCGGTGGAGATGTTTACAGAAGCAGATTTGCTGGGGGTGATGACATGCTTTGGACACGTGTATTAATTAAAAACTATTTGTGTTATGGGAGAGTGATCATCACTTCGTTGGACTCCCAGCGGTCACCAGCTTTCTGAAGGAAGGAGGCTGTTTGAGCTACCATCCTCTTCCCCTGCCCTGCTCCCTCCACCCTGCGCTGCTGGGGGCCCTGTAGGGCCCTCCCAGCCCCGTGGTGCTGCAGGTGTGGGGTCCCCAGGGCCCCTCATCCCACAGGCACCTGCCTGTGGCCCCGCTTGTTCAGGGAGGATGAGTCGGTCTCCAGCCATCACGCTGATTCCGATGACAGTTTCAACAAAGCAGCGTTATCCTGGGGCTAGTAATGCATTGCATAGGGGTGTCACAGGGGTGATTTAATAAGAATGAGTCTTGGTCACGGCTGGTTTGTATCCTTCTGTCTTAAGGGAAGGCAGTAGACGTTTTGTATTAAAAACCATATTGCACTGTCATTTTTGGAACTGACCTGCCCTCTGAAATCTGCCAGGGTTCTCTTTGCATGACACATAACTGCTTTAATTTGCCATTCTCCTGTAACAAAACTTCACCCTCAGAATTATTTGGGTATCCAGCAGTGTAATGTAAGAAATGGAAGACCAGAACTTGAAAATGTATGTTGTCTGTGTTCAAATTGAATATTTTTCTTTAACACCTACATTTTATCTTTTAATTGCTTATAGTTTTAGTTATCTTTGTATTTAGAAAACGTAGAGAGGATAGGAAAGAGGTCTCTTGCAGCAAAACCCCACATACTTTACTGAGCTGCTGGGATGAGGATTTTTTACAATGTTTAAAATACCAGATCAAACCATCTGTGGAAAATAATTATCCTTTATGCAGACACTTGATCCAGTCATCATCTGTAAACATTTGAGAACAGATGTCCCTCATTTGAATTATGTTTTCTTGTTGCCCTTTGTTAGGAGTATTTTTGGCAGGGCATTTGAGGATGAGCTTCATCCAATTTTACTGTGGGGTGCATTGTACGAGGAGTAGGGTGTTTAGTCATATGACACACGTTTTAAAGCAGAAATGACTTCTGATACAATGAGTTTGTCATGTCAGATTAGCTGTTTTCCTCCTGATTGTATCAAGGAAAATATATGGCAACTGACACTAGGAGAATTACTGGTGCAAAAGAAACTCAGACAACTAACATCTAATTTATTAATCTTTTATATCGTACCTTCTAATGGCACAAGGCATTTATCTATATCTCACCTAAGGTGATTATTTTATCTTTTTTTTTTTTTCCATTGACAAATTGACGTTAAACCTATTGCTTTTTTCCTTCTCCCCTCAGCTGCTGGAAACCCCAGAAGTCCCTCTGGCAAACCAAGTATTTCACATTCATCCCCATCCAGTCAGGTGCCTCCGTGAGCAGGTCTGAAGAGCAAAGGCTGTGCCAATCCAAGAGCAGTCTCCAGTGGTTGTCCTGGAACTCCCCTTCTGTTTCTAAACCCTCTAAAATATGCATGGCAGCCATTATTTGTTTGACAATAGCAAGCCTGGCAGGCTGTGGGGCTCTTTTGTGCTAAGCCCTATGCACATGCATAAAGAAAGGGTGCTCCTTGTTCAGGGCAACAAGCTTGCTAGATCCTGAAGGACATGAATATAAGGTGCTTAACAAGGGACACTTCTTGGCATATAGATGTGGTAGGAAGTGCAGAGCATCGGGGAGGTTTATAGTGCTTGATGTTGGATGGTTGTGCACTGACTCTTCCCTGGATTACTGTCCTGCAGTTTATTTGTGTCTAACAGGATTTAAATTGCAAGATTATTGCCAGACAGTCTGGACAGAAAGGCTGTGGTGCACCCCATGGGCTTGTGGGATCTGGACTGTAAGGCTTTTGTCCTGGGATGCACTGCAAGGAATACTGCATTCATTCACTCCTGTCCTCCTTGTTCTGCCAACTGTATCCACCTTTGCCTGGCTGGCAAGAGAGGATTCCAAAAAAGTTCATGCCCTGCTCCTCCTGGCCTCCAGGCATAGGGTGCTTTGTTCCCAGGTGTTCCTCAGCAGCACCAGAGCTTTTCGGGAACTGATGGGAAGCTGAGGTGGATCCCATACAGACCAGACCAAAGGAGTTGGGGCAGATAATCCTCTCGCATGAGGATCTGGCAGTCATGTAGAGCTCTGCAGAGCTCAGTATAAAAGCCAAGGTACAAGACAGCATGGACCTGAGGGCTCTCCTAGTCTATCAGAGAGCTCTGCTTGGTCCCATAACCCCTGAAGAGAGACACTGCAGTACTGAAACTGACTCAGCGCTGGCTGAGAGCTACCATGGAATGGCAAGCCTGAAGGTTTCTTTCCTTATTTTTCCCTCCTGCAGTTCTCATGATCAGATTTGCGCAAAACAGGGCGTTTGATAGTAGTGCAGACAGCGTCTGTCATATATAGCTGATTTTCGTATTGGCTTTTCAGTCGGCTTGCTTTGCTGCTCTGGTAATAAAGTGGCGCCGCAGAGGACAAGCAGCTATGAGGAAGTAATCAAGGCTCTGGTCTCTCTGAAACTCTGTCCCTTTACTGCCTCTGGTTTTATTGTCATTACCTCCTGCAGCAGGAAAAGTGCAACGCACAGGTGGGCAAACACTGATTTGCACAGCCGAGCACTAAGGAGTGGGAGTGAACTTTGCTCCCTTACGGGCTTATTGCATCAGAAACACCTGTCCCTCCTTCACCACCTGATATTTGGTGTGGGGCCGAGCGGCCTCATATCTGATACCTTGACAACAGCTTTGCATGTTCCCTCTTCTCTCCCTAAGTGGCTGTGGTAGCACTGAAGGAACAGGCGAAGGAGGAAAGAAAGCATTGCTCTGGGCTGTATGGGTTTTCCTTCTTTTGATTTGGGCAACATCATTCCCATGGAGCTCATCTTACTCTTGGCAGCTGAGAAGCCTCAGCAGGCAGAGAGATGTGAATCCTTTTGCCGGGCTGAGATACTTCCAGTGGGTGGCAGAGAAGCAGAGCAGGTGATGGCTGCCCTGACATAGAGGGGGTGTAACATTTTTCAGCAAGCTGCAAATCTGCTGCTCAGAACTGGGTCTTCAGCAACAGGAGGAGATACACCCTCACTGGGAAGACATGGCAGACTGATGGGCTTGGAATCAAAATGGTGTGTTTGTGAAGCTCTGAATGCGGCACTGGCTCTTTAAGTCAAAAACATCCACATACTCCTTCCCTGAGACAAAACGTCTTTGTCCCTGTGCATGAAACATATTACGGTTCAAATTCCTGCAGAGCCATTAGAAAAAGCAAAGTGCATGAGTCTGACAGCGTGGGCCTCCCTGCAACTCTGAATGTGATTATTAATCATGCTGGATATTAATAACAGCATCTCTTCTTGGTTGGAACATTTGATTTTTTTATAAATAAACACTGTGAGTGGTTATAAATATTGATTGCTGCCAGTAATAGTAAGACATTTTAGATATAGTCTTGCAATGAGACACTCAATCCTGCCGAGGACCAGACTGGAAAAAAAAAAGGCATTTTGGGTCCTGAACTAGCTAGGAAATATGGCTTGTGCTCAGATGTCTGAGAGAGGACTGAAGCTTCAGGGAGGAGGGCTGAAAAATCTGTCCTTGGGGGGTCTGCATTTCCAGGGATGCTGAACAAAGTTCAGTCTCTTCAGTCTCTCTCTCCCAGTCACAGAAGAATAAGAAGTATTAGGCATTTCCTCTTTCAGACAACAACTTATGAGTGGATGTTAAAGCACGAGACTGGTGGTGACTGGGTTTTATTTCGACCCCCCCACTAATTAGGTATTGCTGAGCAATGCCTGCCTCATGCCTCAGCTTCCATATCTGGAAAATGAAAGAAATACTTCCCTCTGCATCAAAAGTCTTGTGAGAGCTGATGTGTAAATGTTCGGAAACCTTCATTGCTTAGGAGTGCTCAAAATTAGGTGGATTTCTCTGTTCTTCCAAGGAGGGAATACAAATATTATGCTACAGTTAATTGAATAGTAGCCAAGAGAGTTTTAGTTTCGGCTAGGAAGCTTAGGAAACGCCGTTGGCCACCCGTGGGGTCAGTATGCCTAGGCTGACCTACGTGTGTTGGAGAGCTGTCTAAGCCGGATGAGTGTGGGTTTCCTTTTGTCCCAGTGCTGGTGACACCATGTTGTGGACGGGCTGTAACCAAACCCACACTCTCATTTTGCCTGACCAGTACTAGCCAATTTGAATGGCCCCTTGGAAAGAGGAAGCAGGAGCCACGCACCAGCTGCCTTGTAGCTTGCTGTAGTTGGTGCTACTTTTTCTTACCTATAAGCTCTTCCCCAGGTGTATCTTATCCTACTGTCTGTGTCAAGGCAGAGAAAAGGATATAGGGTGAGAAAAAGGAGATGTACTTTTAAGTGTGGAGAGGGATATTCACTCAGTGTGGTTGGCTTGTAGGCTACCTGCAAACAAAAGATGTTGAACGTAAGCCAGGGCTTGCCCATCCCCACTGGTTTTGCAGGAAGATGGAGACAGTGCCGGAAATTGGTTGCATTATTTTCCTAATGGCAAAACTCCCCCTAAGCCTCCACCTTGAAAAAAACCAACAGGCAGCCCAGAGCCTGTAAGTCTGTTTTTCAGAGTCCTGGGTGCTTTTAACCAGTGCTTGATGTTATTTGCAAAGGCAAAGAACAACTTTCTGGCATGTTTTTCCCTCTGGGACAACTACACGTAAAGCAGTTCACCATGTAACACCCGAACTGACCTCAGAGCCTGTGTCACATCTCCTGCAAAGCAAGGAGATGGGTAGCCCATCTGCATGCGCATGGGGTGCTTCTCGTACAGTGCAGAGTTTGCCCCCAACAGCCGTATACCCAAACAGCAGCGGCCCTGGATTTGCAAGCCATGGGATAACAGTGAGACTCATGTGCTGGGATCACACCCAAGGGTTTGCTTTGCAGGTCCTGTGTGCCCAGCTCAGAGCAAGCTGTGTGCCCTCAGCCTGCTCACATAACGAGGGTGAAAGCAAGCAGTGGGCTGGACCTGGGCAGTCACTCTGCGCCTCCACTCCCACTGAGGTCGGGGAGCGGGACTAGCTCAGCATCGTGCTGGCACCGTCCAGCCCAGTGCAGGGTTGGTGCCTGCAGTACAAATGTGGCCTCTTATGGCTGCATTGAAGTGTTCCCAGCCCCCACTGATTACAAAGGGTGGCTACAGAACAGGAGTCTGTTTGTCTGCAGCGCTCTGCACAAACAGTTGCATCTGTAAATACATCTCACATGAGCAATTAGCCCCGACAATAAAGAGGTCCCATTTCTGCCGAGTGATTCGGGGAAGCTGCTCTTTCACCAGGCACCAAGGATGAGCTCAAATAGCTAGCTCTCCCCAGCCTGCTTCCTTCCCAGGGAGACAACAGGTCTGGGTCTGCAAAGCATCCCCTCCTTTCTGCTCCAGCCCTCTCGGCTGGGACTCAGTGCCTTGGCGCAACACGTATGACGACAGCACTCACAAAACAGCCTGCGGATGATAAGTGAGCACTGAACAGCGTGGGGCTGCGCAGAGAAGGGGCACACATTGCTCTTCAGCTCCTGTGACACCCTGGGGGCAGGGAGAAGTTATTTTAAGGGTGCAGGAAAGATTATGCTATGAAATTGAAGCTGGCTCCCACCATGCTTGGAAACTACCCAGCCCAGCTCAGCAGCCATTCTTATCACTGACTAAATGCAATTGTAATTATTTCTCCTCTCCCTCCTTCCTCACCTTGCTAGCATTTTTCTCCTCTTTCATCTTGCACAATTAAAACCTAAAACCAGCCCATGAAAAGCACTAATCAGTTATTATTCATGCATACTTGCAATGTCAGGTAGAGGCCTCGGCTGGACAGGAGGGCTGCCTGTGCCAGGTTCTGGTCGTTGCAAAAAAAAAAACACAAACCAAACCACAGAGTTATTAATACCAAATCCCTGGAAGTCCTGGTCCCACATCTGGAGGGGAGATGTCAACTGTGATGAGCACATTGCAAGCAGCGTGCCTTGGTGCACAAGCCTCTTCTCTTTGTGCTAAAAAAAAAAGGACGAAGAGGCAGGGTGATATGGAGGGGACACGATCACCCCTGAGCATCAGGCAGCCTACTGCCTGCTCTCTGGGACTGTCCAAGGAGGTCAAATCCTGTGTCCCACGTCGCTGGCATGGAGGGAAAGGGAGCTTTCACTAACACTGCTGCTCTCATTTATTTCTGTCCCTGCTGTGTGAACACAGTCCATCTCCAAATCTTTCCAGCAGTGAAAACACCTTTTTTTTTTTTTAACCTTTTTTTTAATGGGGGATGGGAATTGAGGCTGAAATGCTCCTGTGCTGCTGTCACTTGCTCTTACACTGATATCACTGGAGGCAGCTGCAAGAAGATAGCCAGTCTTGCAAGTCTTGTGCAAAAAACAGGAAAAATGGTGACATGGGTGCTTGTATTTTGGAACAACAGAAACCCCAGATTTTTTTCACTTTGCCAACACCTGTTCTAGAAAAATCTCTTCTATTTTGCCGTATTTGGAGCTGGGCAATAATGCACTGTTCCTTGCCTGTGAGGTGGAGCAAGATGCCAGTGCGATCCCTGGTGCCAGCCTGCTGTCCTCGGGGCTTCACATCCCAAGAAGACTCAATGGCACCATCTGATGGCCATAAGAAAAGCAAGCAGTAAAAGCTGTTTTCTCCTGGAGATGGAGTTGGGGGGCAAAGATTCATGTGAAAGATATTCCCAACCAGTAACTCGGTTTCTAGTTAGGTGTAGGTGGGGTAGTGGTCTTGCTGGAGAGGCTTTGGGAGGGGGTGAGGAGTGCTGAGAGGTGGGCTGGTGTGACCTGCGTGGTGAGAACCCTCTTCCCTTCCTCACTTGGCTCCTGGAGCACCTCTGGAACAGGTACATGGGAAAGGCGGGTGAGCAACAGCCAACTTGCAGGGTGCAACTGGGAAAAAATGTAGTGTGCTGCTGAGGCTCCCCAAAACCAGCTCAGGGCATAGTGCACAGTGCCAGAACTGGTGTTCTGGTAGAAACAAAAAAAAAAAAACCCAACCGTGCCAAAACAGCCTGGAGAAGGGAAGGCTGAGCTTCTGCTGGGGCTGCTGAAGAATGTATGGGTGGCCACGTGAGGCTCCGTTGATGCAGGTGGTTCAGACCAATGGGGATTCTTTAGGTAAGTGGCATTTCATTGATTTTTTCTATGTATAGGTAGTGTTGATTTCTCTAGCAATCACTGTAAACGAAGGTCAGGTTTATTCCATGTCTACTTTGCAGTGTTAGCAATGTGAGGCAACCTGCCCTCTTTCTTGTCTGACTCTCATTACCGCAAGGGCAGTAAGTGCAAGGAGTCAGCTAAATTCTGGCTTCTGCGAATGGTAACATGCTACTACATGAAATCCAGGAGGGTAGGGTGAGGGTCAGAAAGCTTTGCCCAGAGCAATTTCCTCAGATGTGTGGGGATCAAATAGTGCCATGACTGAATCATCACCTAAAAAATGCCACTGGTTGTTACTGCTGGACCATCATTTGTGCACATGAAACTGGCTGAAACAACTCCTTGGAGTTTATCTTCATAGGGGTATGGAGGTGCACCCATTGTTCCTTTCATGAGATCAGGCCTCTGCTCCAAGGTGTGTGTCCCATCTGCAAACTGGGGCTGCCTGAACAGTTTTTAAAGGAAGAATTGAAAACCTCTGTGCTCAGCACACTGGGACTCTGGATGAACATGGAGGTTTCCTCCAAGGCTCTGTTGTCCACAAACCCACTGAAAAATGAGAGACTTTTCCCTGCTAAACCTAACCCGCCTCCAGGGAAAAACACAGCCACCACCCAAACCCCTTCTCTGGAGAAGCTCTGTGAAGGCTGCTGTAGCAAGATGTGAGTTTTTCTCTCTGTTCCGATGGTCACTCCTTCCCATGGGCTGCCAGCCTCAGAGCTTGCCTGGTCAGGGCACCGGGTGATTGTTTGTCCGCCTGTTTCTTAATCTGGCTGTTGTCAAATGCAAGTCTGCTTCCTGGGTGGAGTTGATAGATGCAAGGGAGGGCTTGATCCTGGGCTGCTTCTGGCAACCAGCACTAGTGCTAATGTTTACAATGGCTCAGAAGACATTTATGAAATGCACCCAGACACCTGAAAGTCTTCCTGGGAATGTGGGGGGAGTGAGGGAGCCCATTTTATAAGGAGCCAGGCAACAAGTTGTTTGCTTCATACCTAGGAAAGGAGCCCAGAGCAGGTGACATGGTTTCTGGCTGTAGCTCCACCAGTCTTTTTTGACTCCCCAGCTGCCCAGCGTGGTTCCTCACCCTGCCACTTTGGTTGCTTGGGCAAGGTGTACCTGAATGGGTGGGAGAAGTGGCCCAAGGGGTGCAGGATTGTTCTTCGAGGGATAGCAGGATGCTGCTGAGTTGATCATTACCATAACTGAAGTGCTCCCCAGCAGACTAACAGGCTTATCTGCTTGTGCCGCTGGGGTGGGTTTGCACAGAGACACAGTCTCCTGTTTACTGGTTGGTACAAGTCATGCTGACAGCTCTGCAAGCATGGGAGAGGGAGAAAAGCACACTGCCGTGGGCACAGGGCCTTCAGAAAGTCCATGCTATGGACGAGCAGAGACGATGTAGGTCTGGTTCCCATGTAAGGCACCAGGTTTTCCCTCCCTTAACGTGCAACCTTAACCTGGGGGAAAAGTCCTCCCCTTCCTCCACTGAGGAAGCTGGAGAAGATGAATAAAGCACGTAGTAAGGCACAGCAAACAGGAGGTGCTGGCCAGGCTAAACCCCCATCCCTCTCACTCGCTTGCTTTTCCCTTAACTCCCAGCTCCAAGGTCCCTCAGACAAGCATTCCTGGAGGCTGTGGAGGAGAGACAAGGAGAGGAGAGGAGAGGAGAGGAGAGGAGAGGAGAGGAGAGGAGAGGAGAGGAGAGGAGAGGAGAGGAGAGGAGAGGAGAGGAGAGGAGAGGAGAGGAGAGGAGAGGAGAGGCAAAGAGGTTTCCTGAAACCAAAGCCCTGAAGGGGATGCATAAGAGGCGTGAATCGATAGCTGCACTTCCGAGAGCCTCCAGACTCCCTGGATCAGCGATAATAGAGGGGTGAGCTCATTGCTAATAGCTTTGGTGGGTGCGATAGCCAAGGGCAGCCAGTCCGCGGCAGAGAAAGGCTTGATATTGTCTCTGTGGCTCTGTTGGCAGTGCTGCCTGGTGCAGGCAGCAGCAGGACGATCCTTTTTCATTAGTCTTCTATTTTTTTTTTGGTGAGGAGGGGGATCAAGGCTTGGTCTTTGGCTGAGTACTATCAAATATGCAGTGGAGCTGGCAAAACCACAGAGGTTATCTGAGCTAGAGGACTCCTTGCAGTGATCCAGGTTATCTTGCTGGCTGCATCCCCGTTAATCCACTCTGATATAAAAATACCCAAAAGAAGGTTTTCCCTGCCCGAGGAGGTTATTCTGCTTCCTAAGAGATCTCTGTACTCCCACTGCTGCCCTGCTGGGCACCTGATTGCCTGGCTTTGGAGGGGTGCAAGGGTCACGCTGGTGGGACTGGGGTGAAGTATGTTACTATCAGGAGTCCATCAGGCACCTGAGCCTCAGCTATTCCTGTTTGCTGCCTGCTCCTGCTTTGTCTGGCAGGTTTTGCCTCCCCTGCACCAGCCTTGTGCCCAGTGCTGCACCATGGGGAGCGGGGGGAGCATGGTGAACAGAATTTGTAGAGGAATACTGAATTTTCTTTTTTTTTCCTCAGGTTCCCACAACTAAGCAAACTTCAGAGCTGAAAGCACTTCAGGAACCCTGTGTGACCCAGAGGACTGGGGCCAAGAGGGGAGAGGGGAGGGCAGAAAGTTCACGGTCCTCTGAATTGATCCCACTGTGCTGGCCCAGTGACATTATGGCCTCAGCTACAGCCCCCATGGGCACCATGTAATCAGCCAGTGCCTTCACCTTGAAGGAAATTGCTCTTCTCCCATCTCTGACTTGTCCATACCCCCTACGCCCCCCTCTCAGCACAACGTCCGGGGCTGAACCCATGGCTCTCTGGGCTCACCCTGCAGCAGGGATAACCGGCACAAAGCCCTGGGTACCTGGGCATTTTCTCAGGGGCTGCATGATCAAAATACCCTGGTCATCTGTGACAGGCTGTCCCAGAGGTTTGTAGTGAGTGAGAGGCAGGCGTGCCAGGTGCTTGCGGGGATCATCTCCTGCATGTCCTGGCCCTTGTCCCTAATGGATGGCCTGTGCAGCAATTAACGGGGAAAGCAGGGCAGGGAGAGGCAGCCCTGGCAGCACTTTGATTTTATGATGTACTTTTGCTTGGCATCAGCAAGGTCTGAGGAGTGTCTCTGGTGGGGGAAGGTTAATGCTCCCTGGCTGGAGACGAGGCCGTCTGGTCCTTGCTTGGGGCACCACCAAGTCTGCTGAGCGGCGGCTGTGTGGAGGCTCCCTCGGCCGAATGCAGACGCTTCGTCACTGTGTTGTGCCTGGGGGATGCCAGGGCAAAGCCGAAGCCAAGCCTTGAAGCCAGGCTGAAGGAAGCAGCATTCCTGCACACTGTGAAATGACGGCCTGAGCCAGAGAGTTTCTGCGGAGTTTCTTTCAGCTCCCGATGTTGGGGACCACGCACATGGGTCACAGATGGGATACACAGTCTGGAAGGCAGTGGGGACCTGTTGCTGACCTCTCTTGCTGATGAAGAGGACGGTCTGGGGTGTCAGTAAAGGAGTATTGGGGTGCAGAGCAGGGTCTCCTAGAAGTGTAGAGGACTGTAGTATCTTGTACAGCCCTCTGTCAGCAGCCCACCATGTGGTGCCTTGAGTTTGCCGACGCCTCAACCCAAACCCAGTACTCAGTGGCTTTACAGATGCGAAAAACTTGAACCACAGGGTTCAGGTGAATGAAGCAGGACAGGTGTGGCTCTTCGGGGCACATGGAACCCTTCCCCTCCCCAGTACCGTGTGTGGCTGGTGTGCTGAAGATAAGATGGGAGCCGGACACTGTAGATGTGTTCAGAGCTGATGTGTCCCTCGCAGATAGGCTGCAGGAGGGCAGGTTGCTTGCAGAGACACAGAGCAGCATGCTCTTATGCAGTGATTTGCACCTGTAGGGTGCCAAAGATTTCAAAGCTGAAGCACAGAGGTGGGCACCTGCCCTTCCCCATGTCACACAGCCTGGTACAGCCAGAGCCAGGCCAAGGGCTCCTGTCACACCGTGGGCTATCGCCTTGCAGACAGCTTTGCTCTCCGGACTTCTGTCCTGCATCTGTCCAACAAGGTGTGTAAGCAGCTGTTGGCCTTCATCCCTCCCTCCTCCTCCACCTCTTCGTGCTGAATGCTTGCAGTGGTGCTTCAGCACGCTTGCAAAATGGCATTTGTTCGGTACTGAGCATCGCTCCGAGCGCTCCTGGAGGACATGAAAGGAGGGTAAACTTCCTTTCCCATTGCCTGGTGTTGCGCAGGCAAAATTTTGGTGGTTTAAAGAACTCCCGAGCCGTCGGGAGCTGCCACTAGAGGTTGCTCGCATGCCTCGCTGCAGGCCGGGGGCTGCGGGGGCTGCGGGGCGCTGCAGGACCAGGGCACGGCTTTTGCCCAAGACACAGCTCAAGGATTTCCCTCCAGCCCCGCTCAGAGCCGGGCTTTGAGGCAGGTGCCAGGGAAAGGTGTCCCGAGGGCCCGTTGCCTCTTCTGGCACAGCCTGGCTTTGCTGTCTCCTCGGTTCCCAGGGTTGCCACCAGCCACTGGGCAGCCCTTGGCAGTGTGATGGATGCTATGGGGTGGCAGTGGGGTCTGTGAGACAGGAGCAAGCCTGGCTGGTTGGAGGGAACGGAGGTAACACACAAATATGTGTTTACCAGGGTATGCAGGGTCTTCATTTCCAGCCTGCAGGTGGGTGTCCAGGTTCCTGCTTCCCTCTGTCCTGCATCCCTGGCTGCTGTCAGCCTTGGCTGAGCTCGGTGCTGTGGAGCTGGGGACACCAAGGCGTGAGCCCCTGTCTCTCATGTACAGGGCTTTGCAGAGAAGCACTGCGGGCCTGCTCATCCTGGATGGATGGAAGGGCTCCCCCTGTGATCGCAGTGCAGGATCAGGCCCTTAGCACCTCTTATGTAGAGACCCAGGGCAGGGTGGTGAGGAGAAGTACCCCAACCACAGCCCAAATCCAAACCAGCTACCCACACCCGTGCAGGGTGGACCTATTTGTACCCAACATGCATCTCTGCAAGACACACCAGACCTGCCTTGGAGTTCCACAGGCGTGCCCCACCACAGGGGCTGTGTCTGCTCTCAGGTAGCCCTCTTAGTGCTGCTGAGGCTTCATGAAGCATCTTGGGCTGGAGTAACGGGCCCCCTGATGATGGGAGGGTTGAAGAGTCTTGCCATGAAGCTGCGGGGTTGGAAGGGCTGGAAGAAGAGCCTGAAGAACAGCAAAAGAGGGGGACTAGCAGGCTGAAGCAGCAGGAAGAGAAGTAAATGCCATCCTAACACACCTCCTCCAGCTCTGCTGCCAGTGCCGCGCTTGCTGCATCCTGAGTGACTGCCCCCACTGCGGTGGGGCAGACAGAGGAGCCATGTCCTCCCCTGGCAGTGGCAGTGCTGGCACGGCAGCGCCTTGCAGACACAGATGTGCACCCGTCAGGATGCAGCTCTGCTCCCAGCACGACTGGCTGTGACTCAGAGAGTGCCTCAGGGGAGAAAACCAGATGGGGAAGATGGTGCCTTTTTGTTGTTTGGAAATGGAACCGCTTTTTAACATGGAGGCCTGTTTTAATTCGCCAAGGTGTTTTGCAGACACCGCAGCACCCACTGCATGATGAGACACTCTGAGGAGAAGAAGGAGGGTTGCAATTAGTGTGGGCCGTGGGCGAGATGGGTCATGCTGTGGGCATCCAAGGGGCCAGTTGGATTTGGGCCCAGCCAGATCCATGCTGGCATTCAACATGGATGGTTTCTGGAGGAGAGGATTTTTGTTTACATGCTTACCCTGGTGCCATGAAATGCGAATTTTAGAGGCATTTTCTGTTGCCCTGCTCCTACCCACACATCTCCCTCCTGGCAGGGCAGTGAGCAGGAGCAATACAGAGAGATTGCCAGCGTGATTGATGGAGGTTGCAGCATTTTGGGTCAGGGCACACATATTTAGTGGTAAATCCAGAGCAGGATAATTACCTCTTTTTGTGGATGGAGGCTTTATTAAAAAGAAATAAATAAAACATCTTTAAAGGAGAGGCGAGTGAGAGACACAAACCCCATCCTTGGGGCAATGCAGACGGATGAGTAATGGGGCCCTTTGAGTAAGTGCCTGTCCGGCCAGCTCTGAGTCACTGAGCAAACAGCACCAGCCTGGAGCCAGCAGCAGGGCTATTCTTAGCCGCTCACCCTTCAGGAGATGCTGCTGAGGGAGAGGAGGCAGGTTAAGGGGTGTCATCAGGCAAAAACATTTACTTTCCAACTAAAAAGCCCCCAGAGCCAACCTGAGGGTCAGTTGCAGTAACCTAGCCTGGAGATGGCAAGTGTGAGGATGAGGAGGGTGGCTGCTGCCATGTTGGAAGGCTCGGGCTGAGTTTCTTAGGGAGATGGAAGGAGGGGAAAGGCACCTGGGGAGACAGGTTCTCCTTGGCCATGGACATTGCCCAGAGGGACGTGGAGGTTCCCCGGTCCCAGGGCCAGTGGGCAGCACAGACCGAGGATCATCCCCTCACCTGCCCCCTGAAGCATCTCCCCTTGCCACCCACCCCACAGGGTCCCGTTTTGAGCTTCCGAAGAGTGACCTCCTCCGAGGCAGCCTGATGTCCCTGCTGTGACCAGGATTGCATCAGCAGGGAAGGGAGGTGGCAGAGGGGTGCCGCGAAGGTCTGGGCTCGGTTGCACTTGGGCTCCTTCTAAATAAAGCTTCTCCAGTCATAGTGGCTCAAGCTGCTGGCTCAGCCCAGAAACCTGGAAAACTAAATGACATCATCTGGGTACTGCCAGCAGACGATGTTTCCACTCAGACACAAAGTGCACGGGTTTCAGCTGAAGAGAAAATTATGGTCGGGGAACATTGCTGATTTTAGGGAATCCCCTAAACCCACCTTTTCTCCCTGCTAAGGACCCAGGCAGGCAGTTGACCCTGGCATTTTGGTCTCCACTCTCACCTAGGGCATCCCAACCCAGCCCCTCAGTGCCCCAAGAGGAACCCTGTGCCCCAGGAGGGACCTCAGCAGCATCTCAGCTCTCTACGCCAGTCTCACTCCAATGCACTGTAGGTGGGACAAGCCCAAGGACCAGCCCATCGGCTCCTTTCCCCCTGTGGTGCCAGCACTGCGCTGGTCACAGCAATGGGGGCTGCTTGCCCAGTGGCTGAGGGCTGGTGGGGTCAACCACACATAGCTGAGGGTCCGGGGCTGTGATTCCAAAAGGGGGGTCATGAGTGGGAATTTTGGGACTCACCACAGCAGTACTCCATACTCCAAACCAATATACTCACAAGCCTTTTCTGCATCTGAGAGCAGTGTATCTCACCACCTTGTGAAGTGACGTTGTGGAGAGGAAAGTAAGCAGCCAAACGAAGCATCTGCATCCCTCTGGCATTCCGCAGTTGAGGACCTGCAAGGGGACCAGGATTAACCTATCAATTGGGGAATTATAGCCCGGTGGCATAGGAGCAGGATTGTGGGCCAGGATTTCCCCCGTCCATGAGTTCGGCTCCAGCTCTGCCTTCCTGGTGGCCTTTGGCAAATAACCTGTCATCTTCACTCCGAGTTTGCTATTTGTACAAGCTGTGGTGAGTGGGATTCTCCTCTGATTTTCAGAGCTCTCTGGATTTGGTAGAGCTGATCCCCATCTGCAGGGTACATGGGAAAGGAAAAATCAAGCCCAATAACAATAATTACTTTTCTCCTTCCCATGGGTGTTGTAAGGATTAGCTCATGTTTAGCAAAACTCCCTGTAAGTGCTAAGTGTTATTAATGTCTTGGATTGCTTCAGGAGTGAATGTGGCTTTCCAGGGAGTGACGGGGTTTTTCCCTTCGCTGGCATGGAGCTGCAATGAAGTCGTCACAACCCAAGGTAAGCAGCATCCTATTTCTGTTAGGCTCAGGGGGTAGGGCAGTGTTTGCAGCACGCTTTGCTTTCCATCAGTGTTGGAGGGATGAAGCCCATCCCTTCTTGCATCATTGCACAACCAACAGGGCTCTGGAGCAACACGCATCCCACGGAGGATCTCAGAGTGTGGTGCACTAGTAAGGGCTCATCTCACCAATGCAGCAAATAGCATCTCCCAGACACTCGATGAAGCGGGGTCCCACCAGGAGCAGCAGGGGACACGGCTGCGGCATTGTCTGAGGTCCAGAGAACAGCTGGGGGCAGAGAACAAGGATACAGCTGCAGCACAGCTTGGGGTACTGGTTTGTGTCCTGACTCAAGCAGGGGTGCATGGGTGGGGGTCAATTCATGCCCCTGGGTGCCCTCAGGGTCCTGACACACAGCATCTCTGTGCACTGGGAGTATTTACTCTCCTGCAAAGTGTGAAAAAGCAATGCACAACACCTAATACTGGAAAGCTTATGAAAGATGATAAATTCTCTTTTCCAGGCTCCAGTGCTGGAAAAAAGTCCCGAGTCCTCCCAGGAGAGGAAACCGGCTTGTGGCTGGCTCAGCCCCTGCCCAACCGCACCAGCAGGTCCCTCCTTGGGAACCCCCAGCTCTCTGGGCCGGGGTACAGGGGGCCAAAGCTCCTCTGGCTGCCAGACCCTGCCACTCTGGCTCTCCAGCCCTGCAGAGAAAGGGCTGACTTTTTGTGACCCCTTCTCCCCACACTGACTCAACCATGCCCCCGCAGTGGGTGGCCGCAGCCTGGGGTGGGACAGCGCAAAGGTAGAGGCAGTACGGACTGGCAAGCTTTCAAAGAGGCCACAAGCTAAATAAATAGCCGGCAGCCTATTTCAGTGGCTGCTATATTTAGCTCAAGGAACATTTATTTATAGGCTTGGCAGCCATTCTGAGTCAATAAAAGCCCGAGAGCTGGAAAAAGGACGTTCCTGGGTTTCTTGTTGCATTAATGGTTTCTGCCCTGCAAACCACAAGGAGCGGGAAGAGAGGCAGCCTCGGCACGGGGGCAGAGGGAGGAAGCTGTGCTGGGTGCGCACCCATGGATGCATCTGCCAGGGAACAGAACCTCCGCATACTTGCAGCCCCAGCTAAGAGCAGGTACCCCACAGCATTGCCTCTGTCCTGTCCCACTGCCGGTGAACCAATGGCCCAGCAGTCCCCTGGCCCAGAGGGAATTTCTCCCTAAAACACAAGGGGATTTAGCTGTGCCCATGGAAGCAGCGACATGAGATGTCAGCCCTGGGGACTCCGCTGCAGCGTCTTCCCTAGGGCAGCGAATTTGGAAAAACAAAGCCCAGGAGCAGGTAAATGGGGAGGGAGATGGGAGCAATACTCATTTTTCTGTATTAAATAATTTTCTCTTTCCATGTCACACATGGCAACGAGTGGTTGAGAGAGGAGGGCATGCAAATAGCTTCTCTGAAGCCACTAGCAGGGTCAGCCGAGCACGAGGCTGAAGCTTCACACTGGGCAGTGTAATTTCTAGCCCAGCAGCAGACGATGGCAGTAGTTTCAAGAGGCTTTACAAAAGACTCAGCAATTGCAGTTGGATGAGGGGAGTGGATTTATAAGACACCGGGGGATTTAGCCCGGCCTGTGGAAAACAGCCATGGGGAGGGATGTCCCTTCTGTGTTTAAGTCAATAAGAGCTGCGGCTTTCTGGAGCCAGAGCTGCAGGGAGCTTGCTCACGCCTTCTCCTCCCTCCAAAGCAAACCTGCTGCACGGGGTCAGCGGGGAAATGCTTCCACCAGCCTTTGCTTGAGCGCAGCCCAGCTGAAATGGGGCTGCTGGTCAGTGCCCACCGGCTGTCCCCCAGCACAGCATAGCTGCTGCCTTGGAGAAGAAGTGACAGCTCAGTCAGCCATGGGGGGACTGGGGGAATGTTTGTAGAGTTTAGCTGTAGTGCACAGCTCACGTGCAGCTACACGCTGCCACCATGCCACGAGGAAGGTGGTAGGAGCAGAGCATAGCTGGGAGGCAAAAAAAAAATTAATAATAATAATTATTAATAACAGAATGTATTTCAGTGCAAACACTCCGTGTCTTTGTGCTCTTTAGCTCAACAATCTGTACCATCCCCTACACTTGTATATACCCATCTGAAGCAGGACCTGGCCTGTCCTTTCCACTAGAAAGAGGCTGCTCAGGTGCCTGCCTACAGCTTCAGAGTCATGAATCACACACCAGACCATCAGAAACCCCTAGAGTGGTTGTTTGCTGTCTGTGGGCCCATGAATGCCCCAATTAATTTTTAGCCCCTAATCCCTCAGCCTTTGAATTAGCGCAGCTGCAGCTTTCAGCTGCAGGGCCATATGCATAGATGTCGGTCTGGCTGTGTGTCCAGGTCTGGCTGTATGTCCAGGTCTCCATGGGCTCTAGCCCCCATCGATGCAGCCGAAGATCCATTGCCCTCCCCAAACCCTCAAAGAGGGCCCTCCAGCCCCACCCTGAGAAGGTCTGACCCTCAAAAACCAAGGCTGACACCAGCTGTTAAAACACCTATTTGGGTATTTATTACAACACGTTGTTCCAAAATACAAAAGAAAGGAAAAGAAAGTAGAGGGTAGAAAAGCACTGGTGTTTACAGCCTCCAGTAATAAATAAATAAAGACGAGGCAGGGGCAGGGTGTCTCCCCGGGTCCGACGCCAGTGCCGGCCGAATTGGCAGCGAGGAAGGGAGCATGATGGGGCTTGTGGCCAGAGCCTCTTTTCCCTGCTTGGTAGTCCCCAGGTATGCCAGGGTGGGTGCAGACCCCCTCCTCATGTTGTGCTTGCTGAGGAAGGGTCTGATCCTGCAGGGACGGGGGCAGGAGCTGAGGAGGCTCAGCCCCAGCACTGTTGGGACCTGCTTGCTCCCTCCCTGTCCACGGCTGCCCCAAAGGCAGGTGAGGTAGGAAGGGTGACACTGGACCGGGACCCCAACAGGGGCCTGCCCAGGGTCCCCCAAGAGAGGGGCGAGACCTGAGCTCTCTGCTTTCTGATGCGGTCTCAGAGCAACCTCGGAAATGAGTTCAGCACAGCATGATGAGAAGGACCCCAACCCACAGCGAAGCAAAGTCACGACAGAGACAAGAAACCATGCCCAGGCTGCTTGGAGAAGGGCGGTGTTAAACCCCACAAATTAAAATGACTCTTCATGGGGCTGGCACAGTACGGAGAGTGTTTTGTACCACGGTGTAGATGAGGTTTCTCTTCCCTTTCCCCAATGTCTCCTCCTTTACCTTACAGTCATCTGGAAACCTCCAGGTTGTACAAGAAGCCCAGGTGATGGGGGCAAAAAAGCAGCACCAAATTCTGCCCGCTTACGAAACCTCTGTTTGTCAGTGTTGGGTAAAAGCCATATCCAGTCCCACATCAGGAGCCATTCCTAGCCCCTTTCTGAATTCCTCCAGGTACTGGAGGCCTCTCCCATCTCTCCTTGCTGCTCTGCCACTGAGCTTGCTCTAACACAGGCCAGGTGTCCTCCCCAGGCTGTGCTGCCCCTGGGCAGAGGGAGCTCACTGGCACGAGGAGGACAGTCAAGCCAAGAAAGCCCAGGGCACCTGGCTAAAACTGGGCACCAGTGCACAGGTTCAGCTGAACAGGGGAGCTTTGCAAACCAGCTGCGATGGGAGAGCAAGAAGCCCCTGCAGGTGAAGATGCAGCCTATAGGTGCAGCCAGAAGAAGAAGGTGAGAGGTTCCCAACCTGGAGGGAGCTGATTCCTCGAGCTGGATGCCTGGCTAACGCTCCTTAAAGCTATTACAAAAGCTTTAAGCTTTTGCAATTTAATCCTGCCTCTTGCAAACATGAGCAGGTACCTGTACAGGGGAGAGGAGCAGCAGAAAGGGAAGGGAAGAATTAAGAGAATGGATCTGACCGGGGTTTGGGTGTCTTTATACCCTTAGGAAGCACCACCCTCCAGCTCCTCTGACAAGGGTTTGCCTCCTGGGGCTCAGGAGAGCCAGGAGCTGTGCCTAGCGCAGCCCCAGCCGGGCTGCGGGGAGCAGAGAGAAGGTATGATGGGGCCTTGCGTTTATTCACAACAGAGAAACAAAGAGCAACATACAAAGAGTAAGAAGCAAAAAAGTACAGAATCATAACCATAATAATCATAATAATAATCATAAATACTCAAATCTATTATTCATAGATTGCAATGACAACACTGATAGCTTATTATCATTAGTATTAAGGATGGGAGGGGGAAGGGGACAGCAGGAGGGGGTTCTGGGGGGCATTGTCTCCTAAGGGGCAAATGTAATGGGGATGGATGTCCAAAGAAACAAGCAGACAAAGAGAAGGACCGGGAAGGCAGCAGGGGCTGGGGATGCTGCTGCCAAGGCTGGGGACAAGCCTGCTCCGACCCAAGCCTCTGGCTCCATGTTGCCAACCTGATCGCTGCCCTCCTGCCGGCCTTGCTCAGCCCCCTGAAAGACGGCTGGGAAGGAGGCGGTTGGGGGGCTCAGCCCTGGGGACAGGCAGGGGCTGGAGGGAAGGGTGCAATGTCCCTTCTAGCCTGAAGGAAAACTGTGGTTTGTTCTGTCCTTCGTGTGGTGGGAAGCTCAGCCATTGCCGCTGCTGTAACCATCGGGCACTGAACAGCTTTGTTGGTTCCTCCCTTGAAAGGAGAGACCTTTAATCTCCTCTGCTTACACTTCTGCTACTGTGGGTCCCTAATAATAAATGTACCCTCATCAGATTGGCATGGAAATATGATTTTTGGTTTCAGTGAGGCTTTGGGTTGGGTTGTCTGGCTGTGAGAGCTCATAAAAAGACTCGGCTGACAGATGATGAGGAGGGCTACAAGCCTGCACATTCATCCTTGTGATAACTCACATCTCTCTGATTCATGGACAAAGTGGTTTATTAGACAGAGTCCGACTTAAAAAAATCATTTAAGTTAATTGCAAGCCACTTGGTGACCCTGACGGCTTTGGGTCAGCACTGGCAGAAGACACTCAGGCAGGGCTGCTCCATCAAGGCATATTTTCTGGATGTAGCCTTAAAATACTGCATGAAAGAACTTCTAGTGCACATGCACAATGTAAAGAGGAAGGATGAATGCAAAGTACACCAAAATAAGGCTGCAGAGCTGGTTCATGAATGTCTCTTGGCAGTTATGATGTACTAACCTTAAAATCTACTTCTCTTTGCTCTGGTCTCAGAGGAGAGAGGAGTCCATAGTGTTAAAGCCACAAGCATGGCTGAGGAGTGTCCAGGGGATGGCAGAGTGGAGATCACAGAAAGCAAACCATGTACCTGCCCGTTGCAGACATTTAGAGTCTCATTTACAACATGCACCCTCTCCTCCCTGACTTACTCCAGCTGGTTTTTTTGCGCCCTTACCACACCATGTCAGCTAACGGGATGAGTTACATGAGACCTCGCTAGCACCTTATCTCACCTGGCTGTGCTGACTTGTCGCCCTCTTTTTATTAAGTCCCTTGGGAAGTCATCTAGCCCCCTCTCCATTGCCCAAAGCTACACCTAACCATTGCCCAAAGCTACACCTAACCAGCTCCTGCCAGCAACTTGCCTGAGTTAAGCTCAGTTGCTCTCTGCTGACACTAACCCTGGAGGACTACGGGATGGGCAAGAACTGAGCGATATGGAGCAGAGATCAGCAGGCGATGACCCCTAGAGTGCCTGGGAAGAGATGTCACTGCCAAGGGCAGCAGGAGGGGAAGGGGTACCAGCAGCGCTGCTTGGGCAGGAGGCAGGCAACACTAATCTTGGGCTTGTGGGGCTTACCAGAGGGAGGACGAAGCCTTTTTCCCTCCCTCCTTAGATTTTACATCAATGCCCACTTAGGAGCCCTAGTTGCAAGTGCAGTTCCTGAATAGCTGCCCAGCTCATGGGATGGACCCAAATGCTTATTGGAATCTAAAAAGGGAGCTTAGAAAATAGTGTCATCATCCTTTCATGGCCAGAAGGGAGAAATGTTCAGGTTGGCAACAGTGAGCTGGTTTGAGGTGGTTGCTGGAGGCAATGATGGGTGGCAGTGGGCTTTTGAGGGGTGACTATGAGATCTCTCGCCCTCATCAAAAGTGATATGGGGAGAGAGGCAGGTGGTCCCTGGCTCTCTAGCCACCCCTGTCCCTCCCTGCCACATCTTGAAGAACCAGGCAGGAGCATGTGGAGGTCCCCCAGCATCTCACCAAATGGCCCCGTGGAAAACCAGAAAAACTAAAGCCGGCCTGAAGAGAGTGAGGAGCCTCCGGGGAGACTCGCCTCGACTGCGGACACAGAGGTGGCTGGGGAAGCAACCAGCTGAAGTGAGCAGCCCCTCCTCACATGATTGCAGCTCCTCATGCTTCTACTTTGTGTTCAGTTTTAAACCTGAGATCATTTGGTTTTGTCACGTGTATTTCGATTTAAAGATAGAAACGAACGACGAGAAGAGGAACAAGGGAAAGGGAGAGAAACCATGTGGACCCAGAAAAGAAAAAAACATCACTCCAAGGATGACACAGGACACAGACATGCACGAACAGAGACCCCTGAGGTATTAGCTTTGCAAACTAGCGCAAGAAAAGGGAGAAAGCAAAGACAGCCGCAGGCAGAGATGTGCTTTGCAGCGGCAGCAGTTTAGTGCCTACAGCTCCAGAAAGCAGCTTCTCAGCAAGCTTGATGTTGGGGTTTGAGGGCAAGAGCTTGGCTCCCCACCAGGACAGGGGGAAGCAGCCAAACACCTCTGACAAAAAAGGCAGTTGTGCCCCTGTGTGCTTGCAGAGCTTCGTTTCTGGCCGGCTTATCACCTGCTGCAAGGAGGGGAGCTGGCCCAGAGTGGAAGAGGGCTAGGAGAGTCCTGGCACCTGCAAACACTGCACGAGTTTCTCAGATTTGAAGTGACAGATGGGGGAAGCCTGAAAAACCACCGCCCCCAAGTGGAAAATGGTGCCCATACTGCCCAAGCAAGGTGGCTGAGGCGAGGGGGAGCTGAGGGGCTGGGGCGGGCAGGCAAGACACCCCCCGACAAGAAATCCCAACTACCACCAGCCTCCCCTCCCTGCCTCTGCTGCGGCAGCCTCCGATGCCTTCCCCTTCTCCGCGCAGCTGGAGGAGACATCCGGCACCCTTCCCTCCATTTTGGGTAACTCCCTCCTTGCCCTCTTGTGAGGATGGCCAGCCCAGGGGAGGGGAGGAGGACACGGTTGGGATGGGGTGATGGCCAGGATGGGGGACAATGGCTGGGATGGGATGAGGAGAAGCAAACAGAGACCAAGGGGTGAAGAAGCAGCAGCAGCTTCCAGAAGAGAGTTTTCTGGCTCAGTTTGTGTTGTAAGAAGGTTTTATGGTTTGCTCGTTCGCTTGTTCATTTCTAGAAAAAGTGCCCAGAAGAGTCTCCTGTCCCCTTGTCGCTGTGCCCAGAGGGAAGGGGGGGAAAATCTTTGTCGTCGACATGAGCTATAGAAGGAGCCACAGGCCTCAGATATTGCTTAGAAACTCGTATTTCAGATTTAAATACCATACACAGTAAAAATAGAGCTGAAAGTACCGCCCCACATTGTCTGCAAATCATTGCCAGAATGAACAGCTTCAATAAATTAAAAACAAAACAAAAAAATTGAAATATTATTTACGTCTCAATAAAAATTGCAGTAAAACCATTTACCTTTTCCTTTGTGTGTGTGTTTTCGGTTTTTTTTCTTTATATTATATATAATATATATTTATATATGTATAGGGCTGCTCCAGGGCAGCATTTTTAGCATACTTAGTCAGAGAAACACGAGGGAGCATGCTTAGTGCACCAGGGTGCAGGGAAGGGGCAGCCATGGTCCCCCCACAGGCGCTGTGCCCCATCCCTGCAGCCAAAATTGCGAACCCTGCCCCTTCCCGCGTGAATTTTATGCCCAAATTTCAAGCACGGGTCTCCGAGTGCTGGGACCCCTGGGGATGGGGAGGGGGGGAAGGACCAGGGTGGGTGCAGGAGGGACACTAAGCATCCGCCGTTATGTTTCCCGACTCTGGAAAGACTCATCCGCCTTTGCTTCGGTTTCAGCACGTGCGCTCCCGAAAATGCACACGCGGGTATAAATACTCCACCCTTACCCCACCACCCTCCTCCCCTCCCCCTCCCTCCCCCCCCCCCCAAGTTTAAATATCCCCCCACCCCATCCCTGTCCCCGCTCTCCAGGTGCCCTGGGTGGGTGTCAGGACACCTCGATGATCTCCATGCTGCCCGAAAAGCTGGACTGTTTGCCGATTTTGCCCAGCTCTTCCCGGGCCCTGCCCTCCGACATGGTCTCCTCGAACTCCATCTGGCAGCTCCTCCGCTTGAACTGCTTCTCGGCGCTGGCCTCCTCGTGCCAGCTGTGCCGCCCGTCCCGCGGCTCGGCCCGTGCCTTGTCCCTCAGTCTGATCTCGCAGCCGCCCGCCACCCCGCCGCAGCCGAACGGCGGTGGATACGGGCTGGCGCCAGCGAACAGGCTCCCACCGCTACCGCCGGCGCCACTGGAGTCCATGCCGAAGTACCAGCTGGCCTCGCCGGAGGGGGTGCTGGGGGACTCCAGGTGCACCCCACTCCAGGTGGTGGTGGTGGTGGTGGTGGCACCAGCAGCGGCAGCCGGCTGGCCGAGCCGCGGGGGCAGCCCGTCCTCGGCGCCAGGGCTCTTGCGTGCAGTGCAGGGCCCGCCAACGTTGAGGCTGAGCCCGTGGGCCGGCGAACCCGCCGGGTGCCGGTGCTTCCGTCGCTGCCTCACCTTGGCCTCCAGCAGGAGGTCAGGCCCGCTCGGCCGGTCGGGGCTGTCCGCCCCTGGGGAGAAGGGGCTGAGACCACCAGGGCCTGAGGGGCTGTCTAGCTTGCAGAGTTTGGGGGCATCCCCGGGGCCAGGGGGTCCAGGGGGCTCCTGCCGCAGGCCGGGGGAGTAGGCGGACTTGATGTCCAGGGAGAAGGAGCGTTTCAGGCGGTTGGTGTCCTGGATGCGTTCAGAGGAGAGGTGCAAGCCGTTGAGCCCCTGCTGCAGGGCGGTGGGCGACAGGACCTTCGTGGTCCCGCCTTGCCGCTCAGGGTCGCTGTGGGGGGATGCCGGGCTGGAGCCTCTTGGCACCTCCTCGGCCTTCTCTGAGGTAGGTGGTGGGGGGTGCCGGCTGCCCTCAGCCGCCTCTGCTGGGTCCTGCTGGGTGTCCCCCTCGCCCCGGTCACCCTTTGACTTCAGGGCCTTGAGGAGCTTC
The DNA here is from genome assembly GCF_965231255.1 of Vanellus vanellus. Lineage (NCBI taxonomy): Eukaryota > Metazoa > Chordata > Aves > Charadriiformes > Charadriidae > Vanellus > Vanellus vanellus. Next base: position 18,357,564 of record NC_138911.1, on the reverse strand, counting down.
AGGCTCCTTTCGTACTCCAGGAGCTGGCCCAGGAAGTTGAAGTTGGGTGAGATGGACGGGCGACGGTCCTTAACGAACCTGCCAAGAGGCACAGACAGCCCCAGTTGGTATTTGGTCCTTCAGTGGGTTACCCCTACTCTCTCGGCCTCTCTGGAGAGAAGAGGCATTGTTCAGGACCTTCTGAACAGACCCTCTGAAGAAAGGGGTCTTGGGGAACCATGTGGCCTCAGGATGCTCCAGGGGTAGAGCTGGGACTGCCTCCCCCTCCACTTTACTGCACCCAACCATTCCTCATTGCATGCACTTTATGAAGGGAGGTTTGGTTTGGTTTCACTAGGACTCAGCCAAGGCAAGACAGAGGTTCGAGCTCCCACCCTCTCCTTCTGGGCTCAGCCTGCTGTCCTTCCCTGGTGTGAAGCATAATGGCATAAGCCCTTCATGCCCTCCAGGGAAAACTCACCTGTAAGCATCATCTGACGACATACCCATGGTCTTCATGATGTAGGCAATGGCGATGGTGGCTGACCGGGAGATCCCAGCCAAGCAGTGCACAATCACCTGGCAGCTGGACACCTTGGCCTTGTCTGGAGCACAGTAGAGGAAACAGAGACAAAAGCATCAATGTGGTCAGCAATGGTGAGCAAAATGACTCTAGCCTCCCTCCCTAACCCTCAACCCCTTTGTGTGAAAGAACAAGAGTTGCTGGGAGTAAGACCATGGAGGACAGGTTTTGAAGGCTGAGAACCAGAGGGTCTGCAACCATTTGTAACTAAAGCTCACCAATGAATTCAATGGACTTGTCCAGCCATGGAAGCAGCTTCTCACAGTAGTTGTCATTGACAGGAATGCGCATGAAGTGACTGTCACAGATGAAGTCTGGCTTGGGACAGGAGTTGCTGGCATTGAGGACATAGCTTATCCCATTCTGCGTCATCAAGTCCTGATGGGAAAGAAGTGATCGAATGATTGGCTGAGTTAGGCCAGCACCGAGTGCTGAAGATACACCTTGCCATGCACCACCTGCCTTTTCCCATCCCAATGTCTTCTCCTGTGGGTCTCCCACTGCTGCCTTGGCCTAGTTGATGGTAGCACAGCAGAGACCAGCTGAGAAGGTTGTGTCAATTTACATGACACAGGTTTGAACCTCAGCAGGTTTACTTTGGTCCAAGTAAAAGTAAACAAGACCAAAGGCACCTGGAAGGGAGTCCCAGAGGGGAAAACCCAAGAACCCCTATGAGAGGAATAGAAAAATACAAGACAGAAAATCAGTGAAAACTCTGGCTGAAAGTTTTGAAAGTATCAACTGAGGGAGAGAGGAGGTATCTCACCAACAGAGTGAGGCCAGTCACTGATAGCACCCTATGTTAACCCATGTCTTTGCTCCCACACCCCTCAGAAATGCATCGGGAGTTCTCACAGATTTGCTAGGTGTTCATAGTTCTTCACTGTGGACACATGCTCTCATGTTGGGACACAGGCAGGTGGTGAGGGGAATCATCTCTTCCCTCTTTCTGACACTGGAGTGAACTTGGACTTGTTTTGTGTGACTTTTCTGCTTTGGGCACTCAATGGCCACCATCAGTGCCCATATTTCGGAATCAATAAAATGCAATGGCACAAAGAAGACCCTAGGTAAATAGGGTCAGATGAAAAATTGCAATGAGTGGGTGAGTTTCGACCCACAGGCCATCCATCAGGGAACTGGCTTGCTGGGTACGTACCGCTGTGTTCACATCAACTGCCATTCCTTCCATCCCAGGGCTATGTCCAGCTTCACCTGTATGCAGTGCTGACACCAAATTTATGGCTCATCTGACCCCTGTCTCTTTTCCCATCCCATCAGCTTAGGTATCACCTGTACAACTGGGGGGAGGCTGCTTATAAAAAATGAGGGAACATCTGTGCCAGCTGCTGGGCGTCAGTGCCTGGTCTGCAGTATTCCAGGGAAGACCCAGAGTTAAACGTAAGGAGAAAACATGGAGATAAAAGAGTCCTTCCACACATCGTGGAGCTGCCATGAGGGATCTCTCCTTTGCAACGTGCTGGAGAAGAGAAGCATCGTCCATGCACAGCCTCTGCACTTGACCCTGCTCTGTTGCCTATGAGCATCTTCTGGCCACATCGTGGGGATGGCAGAAAACACAGCTCCAAAAGATGAACAAAACCCTCCGAGGAGGCAAGGAGGAAAGGAAACCATCAGTTTCCCTGCCTGACATTGGCTCCTCAGGAGATCGCACCAGGATTTTGGCCCTGGCTCTCCAGTGGCCAGTTCCTGCCCACCCCAGCAGGCTCTGCAGAGCCCAGCCTCGGCTCGGCGGAGCCAGCCCAGCTCCCGGGCTCACATTCTTGGCATTTTTCTCTTTCATTTCCTTCTACTCCCTGTATATAATTTCTCTCTCCCTCCTTTCTGTCTCCAACCCCCCTCCGGCATCGGCATCGTGGTCCCTCTCCCCCCTCGCCTGCCCCGGGTGAGGACGCCTGGCTGGCTCCCTCCTGCCCGCGGTAGGCAGGCGCCCGGCGGCATTTTAACTGCAATTCCTCTTTCTTTCTTCTCACAGTTATTTTTCCTTTAAACAAAATTCCTTCCCTGGCATGACATCACAGCACAGCCCTTCCAGCACCTTTAAAAGGGCACTGTCCCTCTTTTCTCCTCTCTCTTCCACAGCAAAACTTTGCTCATTTTTGGGGCTCCTAAATAAGCCCCTGGCCAGAGCTGCCTGTCCCCATGGTGCCGTGGCTGAATAACCCAGCTTGTTCCCACTCTCTCTGGCTCCCAAGGGGATCACAGGGTTGCTGAAACTGGTGCTATCTGGCAGCCTGGCTGGCTAAGAGGGTGGGTGCAAAGTTCACTCCTGTTCCACATCTCCGTCTAGCTGTAGTAACTCCCCTTCCAAGCCCAGGTTTTCCCGGCTGTACTCTCCTGCCCCTGAGTTTGTGATGGGCACTTGGGAAGAGTCTGACCACCTCAAAGCTCATCGATATAAGATAACTCATCCTGCGACCACCTTCCCCAGTTCTGCCAGGCTCTGCCTATGCACTCCCTGCCTTCAGCCTCCTGGTAGCGTCAGACCAACCACCTGTGGTCCTCCCACCGGACAGGGGAAGAGTCCTTAATGCCCTCACCCTTCTGCATAGTGGGGGTCCCAGATGGGACGGACATGTCCCCTCGACAGGGTCATACCTTGTTTAGGACGTCTTTCTGGGAACCCAGGTAGAGATGTGGCAGGATGCGTGTGGGGCCAACGTTGGCCACGGGCAAGCATGGCTGGGAGATGCTCATCGGCAGGATGGCAGCTGGCTTCCCCTCGCAGAGCCCCGGGAAGCAGGATGAGAAGGTGGCAAAGCCTCCTGTGGAGAAAATGGGGACATTGAGCTTGTAGCAGTGAGGCTGAGACCATCAGTACCTGGCACCCTTAGGTCCTGGCTGGGGCCAAAGCGGTGATAACCCTGCAACACTGAGAACAGAGCCTTCAAGAGCAAAAACCCAACAGCCATCAAACCAGTGCAGACATGTTGTGATGACTGTGCCACACACATGGAGAAAGGAACAGAAACCCAGCTTTGATTTTTCCTGCCGCAACTGTATATTAATGCACGTGAGGCATCCCGCACTCCCTCCTGTTCTTTGCAACTTCATTCAGACAAACAACAGGAAGAGAAAGTCCTTTTCTTGGCTGCCTACTACTCTGAGGACAACCAGGATCAGTTTTTGATAGCAAAACCTGCCAGGGCAGGATGATGACAAGGAAGTCCACTGAGATGCAAAGTTCCCCAGGGTGGGGAGGTCAGTGCAAACCTTGCTACAATGGCTACACTTACACATTGCAGTTTCTGAGAGTTGCCCCCTCTGCCCAACCCCACCTAGCCCATGTTTTCCACCACATCGGACCAGACTGGGACATCGGTACCTGCAGGCCATTGCTGTTTTTCATGCTCTGACCTTACTGAATGTGACAGCGAGCAGCACCCAATTTACTTCACCAAGCTGCTGGGCAGTCATACCCAGCTTGTGCATCTTGAAGCCCAATATTGAAAGAAAACCCCAAGCTGGGGCCGTGGTAGGTGGCATCTGACAGCCAGAGCCATTACCATGGTGTCTGGCATGGTCAAAAGTACAGATTAAATGTGATTGAGCCTGCCTGAAAGCCAGTCTCCCGCCCAAGCGGCAAGAGCACTGACTTGAGCAGGGCAGCAAGCATTGCTCTACCTGCATGGTGGACAGCTCGGGAAGCTGGAAAACCCCCAGTGCTGTCGCACATCCTGCGTGGTTGCATAAGGCCACTGGTGATCCTGATTTGCTCTCACTCACTGATCCCGTTCTGTGAGGTAGAGCTGGGTCTGGATAGTGGTGGCCCAACCTCCCTCCCCTCCAGCTGAGGACATTTGGGTGGCAGCTTGGTGCAACGAAGAGGACCTTGGGTTGTATTAGCCCAACCAGTCTCCCTTGAGGTTTTCCCAGTCATGCGAATGAGCAGATGCAACTTGACATCACCCAAAGGGCAGAGATGACTTTGGGGCTTGACCACCTTTGACGGCCAGAGGGACCAGGATGCCCCCACGAGATCATTCAGAAAGTCCAAGTATCTGGATTTAGCACCATGGGAATCCCTGGCCCATCTCCACAGCTAAACAAGACCTGTTAATGAGCCTTTGGTAATGATCTTTCCATTCAGTCTCTCTCCCCTTTGGAAGAAGGGCAGCCTTGGCACATTCTCAGTTTACTTTCTGCAGCACCTTTCCAGCATTTCTGCTGACCCTTCTGGAGCACCTCCCTGGTTGCTGGTGTGGCACCCAGGCTCTGGTGGTGAATGACTGGTACTGCAGACAACCCACCTCACGTGTTTGGGAGGTGAAGGTGATGGAGAAGCCAGAGCAGTGCACAAAATTATGTTCACACCACCTGAGAACGTCCAAGGTCCTCCATCAACCTCCATCTCAGCAGCTCCTGGTGTCAGCTCTCACTGCCCCAAGAGGAAGGTGTTCTCCAACCAACCTCTTTTCTCCCCTCTCTTATGTTTTCCTGGCTGGCAGTTAACAGAGCTGCCAGCTTCAAAATCTGGCCAAGCCGGGAAGGGTAGAGTTAAAGCACCTTATCTTCTCTAGACTTCCTTTTCTCTGGCTCCCTCCGAAATGACATCACCTCTCAACTGGGACATTAAATCAGAGCGAAAGCAGGAGGCCCAGTGCAGGTGCAGCACAGCTCCAGTTACTGCTCATCCCTGTGCTGTGTCCCCATTGCCAAGGGGTGTAAATCACCAGCCAGAGCCCTGTGTTGACACGTGCAACCTCCCTGCTTAGTCCCGCGCTTAAGTAGACACTGCTGATGCCTGGGGGATGCTCAAGCAGAAACCCAGCAGGACATGTTTCCTTCAGCTCCCCCCAGGGAAGCCTGCAGCACATGGGGTTGAGTGGGGCGCAGATTTGACCCCTAGACTCAGGCAAAACAACATGGGAATTTTTCTGAAGGAACTCAGCACATTTTTGAGGAGGAGGGTGCACGCAAGCACAGCCCCAGGGATCGGTGCCTGCTCTTGTCCCAGGTCCCCAGCCTCTTGCGCTCACTTGTACCCGTCAAGAGGCACCCGGGGCCATGTACGGTTTCATATCGCTCTTTAAAAGCCGGGAGCGCGGGGTGATCTCATAGCTAAAGCAGGTCAGGGCACGCCGCTCTCTCCCCCTTGCCCGCCGCCGCCGGCACTTGCACGGCAGCAGATCCTCTTCCAGCCCTGCCCGGGGAAGTCCAGGCAGAGGGGTCTGTGAAGCAGGTGGGGATGTCTGCAGAGAGCAGCAGCAGCACCCTCAGCTGTGGTGCCTACCCTGGCACGCTGCCAGCAACTGGAGGATGCCGGCACCCAAAATGATGCCTGTAGCTTGCCCTGCTTGTCCCAAGCAAAGCTTCAACCCCGTGTCTGGGAGCCCAGGCATGCTCCCATCCCACCTGTCCTCATTTCCCCCATGCTTGCAGCTGCTGAGGACAGCCCGGGCTTGGGGGAAACCCTAGAGAAGGGGCCGGGTACAAGACACCATCCCAACCTTGAAGTGACACTCAGCCCACCCCACCCCATGCCGGCTGCTCTAACATGCCTTTCATTTTTAGAAAGCAAAGCAGCTCTTCAAAAACAGTCCCAAAGGCAGTAAATGTCCCTGGCTGGGCTCCAACCGATACCTGGGCATTCTCCCCTCTATACCCCAGGCCATGAATCTCAGCTTTGGCTGGGAGAGCGCGGCAGAGCCCCACGGGGTGAAGAGCCAGAGCAGCACTGGGTCTTTCTAGTCTTTCCTCTTTTATTCGCAGTGCTGGTGCCAGGAGCACTGCTTCTCTTGGCACGTGGGGAATTAAGCTCAGGAAGGATTTGTGTATGACGTGGAGTGGGTGCTTGGGGATCTCTGGTTTCTCCTTGATGCTCCCCTCGAGCCTGGCGAGGGCTTGCTGAGGAGGAGCTGGTCCCTGAGCAGCACAGCTCTGTGCACTGCTTACGGCTCCTGCACTCCTGAGGGCTCTCAAAACCGTTCCCTGGAAAACCCAGTGTCTTCCTGCCTCTTGCATGAGGCAGAGCTGGGGCCCAGGAGGAGAGGTGGGATGTTTGGGCACAGGTAACCAGGCCAGAAGTAGGGATGCCTTCACTGCTCCTGCTGAAAATGGAGGAAGCAGGAGCCAAGAACCAGCATCAGGTTCTTCCTCTGGGAGGGCTTTGGGGGGTTCATTCAGCAATAACCCCAAAGACATAAAAACCCTTAGTGGTGTCCAGCTCAAGGTGGGGCTGAAGACAAATGCAGCTTTTGGGAGGGAGGGGAGTGCTGTCACCTTCCCCCAGAGGAAGAGTGCGACAACCGAAACCTTGTTTCTTCTCCCATACCAGGCTTCACTCAGGGGGTGCTGACCCTCCCTTCCACCCATGGTTCTGCCCTGCAGAGACCCCTGTGGGCCAGGCCCCAGCCCTGCTCTGCGCAGCTCTGGCGGCAAACAGAGGAGGGGGAAAAACTCCACAACTTCTCCTTCATCCCCATCTTTGCCAGGCCCTCCCCTCTGCACGTTTTCCAGCTGAACGTCTATGACAACCTCCCAGTGAAACTGGATTTATCGGGAGAACAGATGCCACAGAAGGAAGGCAGCCAGCCCGGGAATCCTTCCCAAGCCTATCCATCAGCCCTGGGGGAGATGCCAGTAGCATCTTTGAATAAGCCCCTGTGGTACCAGTACCGCTGCAACTGTTGGGGAGCCCTGCGACTTTTCCCCTTCAGCAGCAAACTGCACAGTGAGGACCCCATTTGTCAGTCTCTCTTTGCACCAGTGGCTGCGCCAGACCATGAGATGGCTATAACAAAAATGAACAAAAAGCCCCAACGCTGGCGCTGAGCTGACGGGCATGGAAGGAGATCAGAAGGTGGAAGAACAGAGGTGTTGGACTGCCAAGCTGGGACCTTGCCGCACCTGGGGACCCCTCCACTGCCTTGGCTGTCACCTTCAGGTGGTCTCTGGGGACATTCAGCTCATAGTTGGGACACTGATAACACCTCAGGCATCACCCATCACCTGCAAGTTGCTCTGCTCCGCTCTCTGCCAAGGCAGGGCAGCAGCAGTGGTGCAGGGAGGGTGACACAGAAGGTGACAAAGTCCAGGCTAGGGACAGGGATACAGCGTGGCATCATTTTCCTCCTGGTGGTAAGCCCCAGCTTTGGGGATTTACAATCTGTTGAGCTGCACTGAATGTTAAGGGAAAAGTTGCTGGGGATAAAAGGGAGGTGTGGTGCACACTAAGCAGGGCTATCCCAGCTCCCTGTGTCACTCCCTGCACCGAGGCCATCTTCCTAGGTTGGAGGTGTAAAGTGGAAACAGGGAAATGATGGGGCTTGAAAACCCTCTCATGTCTTGCTCTGACAGCTGCAGACTGCCCATTCATCTCCAGCCCCAGGGACTCACATCCTTCAGTCCCTTGAAACAACCCAACAGCTCTGGCCTCAATGCTGCACCCCGACGACTGCAAGCTGTCACAAAAGGGTTGCCCAGGGTACCTGCCTCACCCCAAACCCACTCCTTGGGAGAGCCACGTGTCTCTTGAACACCCCCAGCCCCATGAGTCTCCTAAATGCCCCCCCTGACACACCAAGCAGCGGGGACATGCCCTGTTCACAAGTCTCCCATGTGCATGGTGGAGCACACCGAACCCAAAGTCCCCCAGCAGGAAACAGGGATAGAAGAGGCGACATGTCACCCTGCTGTGCAAGGATGAGGGAAACAGGCACAGCAAGAGCTGCAAACCCTCCTTGGGCCAGCAGCTGTCCCACCTCCTCACCCCCGGCTCCCCCCCAGGAGCTGGCAGGAGACCTACAGGGGGTATTAAAGAGGTGGTTTATAGCCCACCCTCATTGCTCCTGTAATGAATGTTAAGAAGTAGCAGCTGGAGCTGCTCAGAGACCCGTTCCCTGTGCAGGTGCTGGGGCTTTTGTGGCAGCCCACAGCCCCACCAGTGGGTTTTGCACCTGTGCTTGTTCTGGAGACCTTCTGTCCCCCTAAAGCTCCCAGCGGCCGGAGGGGCTGAGAGAGGCCTGGCTCTGCTCAGCTCTCATTAAAATGCCTGCGGTGGCTGAGAGCTGCTGCCAGGGCGGCACGTGGCGAGGGGCAGCGGGGCATGCAAGTGAGCACGCGCCTCGGCTGCTGCTGGAGCAGCCACCACACCAGCACGGTTCCCCCACTGCTGTGCCGGCTCAGTGGCCGGGACGGTGCCTGGATGCCCCCTCTCTATCACCCCAGCCTCTGGGGACACGCTGCTCCCAGTGCCCTGACTTATACATCCCCAGGTGTTAAACCACCTTGCTGAATTGAGTCATGGCAGATGATGAGAGCCAGGGGGACCTGCAAAATCCCACCCCTCCTCTGCATCGTGCCCAGCCTTGGCAGGGTAGTGAGCCCGAGCATTCAGCTGAGCATCTCTGTAGCGGGTTGAACTGAAGGAAGGAAAGCGGAGGGGCCAGGCACGCCGCACGTGAATCCCCAAAGCCACTGGGAAAATCCCTCTTTGCAAACCGCCGTCTCCCTGGCTCTCGTGCTGGGTGGGAGCCTGTTGGTGCCGGCAGCTAAGCCGGGCGGCGTGATGAAACACTGCTTACTGCCACCCTTACTCACTGTGCTCTGGGAAGCTCCAGGGCTTTGTCAGCACTTCCCGCTGCCTGGGACGTTTCTGAGTTTTCTCCCTGCCTCCATCCTCGCTGTACCCCTCTCAGCGCTGCCGCCCTCTTTGCTTTTCCTCAGCTCTGCTGGCAATGCCTGGTGCTCGCAGCCCTGCCAGCGATGCTGGATGCGGGCAGCCTGCTTGCTTGCATGCCCTTCCAACCTGCCTGGGTGAAATCCCGGTGCTCTGCAGCCTGGCCAACTCGCCCTCTTCCTGGCTGATGCTCTTTTACTTCCACCCATCTGAGAGAGATGTCTGGTGCTCGCCTAGTCTCCTGTCCCCATCCCGCATCCCCCCACCCAGCACCTGTGCTCTTCCCCAACCCAGGTTTCACCTCACCTTCACTTGGCACCGAATTTCATCACCCCACTGCTGGCTCCCTTTTTTTTTTTTTATTTTCCAAGCAGTGGGGATGAGAAAGCCGATGAATCAGCTCTATTATGGATTCATGTGAATTCCCTGTTTCCCTAACGGTCACCCCAAACAGCCTCTGCCCATCTGCTGCTCCATCGCCCTGCTGCCTCCCAACCCACACCAGCCCCCCCTGGCCTCGCAGGCTGGTCACAGACCTCCCCTCCCGTTCTCCTGAACAGGCAGAAAACATCCTTAAAAAATGGAAAAGGGTCAGAAAGGAAGCCCTCCACCCACACAACCACAGACACGCTCTCGGAGCTGCTGGGCTTGATTTTCCTCTGGTGACTGTGCCTGCTTTGGACCAGCCTTACTCATTCTAAGTAAAGAAAAATGTGTCATTTCCAGGAGTGACTTATTACTGATGACACCACCACTGGGTTATGTATTTCATGCCACAAAAACCTGTCAAGCACTTTTAGCAGGCTCCCATTTTAAGTGGTGATGGAGGGGAAGTTTCTTGATTCAACCCTTCGGTAATCTAGGTCATTCCAGGCTCGGCATATTTTTAAGCTGCTCCAGTTAATATCCCCTTCCTCTGCTTGCCCTTCACCCTGGCCCGGGGGGTGGCAACACTGCAAACCCCCCTTCTGAAAGAAGTATCCCTGAAAACGGGCAGGCAGCAACCATGCTAGCGAAGCGAAATGGCTCCGTCGGGCAGCTGCCCGGGTGCGGGCAGCAGCGCAGGGCTCTTTCAGCCGATTCCTCCTTGCACACCTCGCCACACTTGCTCGTCCTTTTCCCACTGCACACCCCCCTTTCCCCGGGGCACGGACACCCGCAGCCGTGGTGACCCCTCCAAACCAGTTCCAGAGGGAGCAGAGATGCCAGCGGCAGAGCCTGCCCTGGTTCCCGCAGCCTTTCTCCATCCCTCCTCCTCCTCTGCTCCGTCCATGCACTCACCAAGCTTGCCTGAACGAAGAAGGGTTCAGGAGACCCCGGAGTGGTCCCCCGTGGCCAGGCAGCCTCGCTGGACCCCACACCAGGTTGGAAAGCTGCCCAATGCCGGGACCGCTGCAGATGCCCCTGCCCACTGCAGGCAGCCTCTCACCTGCCTGAAGGAGCTGCCCCCTCTGTGCAGCTCCTTGCCTGCTGCTGCCTGCAGGACCGGGCTAGCTGCCTCCGCAAGCGCTTCCGCACATTGCCCGTGGCTGGGAACTGGTGATCGCTCCCCCTCCGCACGCTCTCCGCTCGCCTCCATCTCCCCGCTCGCCAGCTGCCTGCGCTCTTTGTATCGCCAGCCATCGCCCTCCGCTCCCCGTCGGCCGCTCGGAAAAGGCGATCTCCGTCCCCCAGGCAAAGCAGGGCTCTGAGCAACCCCCTCTTCCCCCTCCGTCCCCATCGGAAGGAAAGGAGCCGGCCGGCTGACAAACCTCTCATGTCCCTGCTCTCCTTCATCCTCCGCACCCTTATTTTCAGCTTCATCTGCCCCTCGCGCATGTCTGTCCAGAACTGGTCCTCGGAGGGAGCAATCATTACATCCACGGGCATCCAGGCAGCTGGGCTGCGGCTCGCCGGGGCACCTCTCGCCTTAGCAAAACAACAGCTGGCGGGCAAACAAAACGCTAAAAAAACCAAAAAAAGCCCCCCCGCGGCAGGGCACCGCCAGCTGCCCCTGGCTCCAGCCTTCAGGCTGAAAAAATCAAAGGCATTAAAAAAATTGAGCGAGGTCGGGGGGCCCGGCGTAGCCCCCTTTCCCCGTCCTCCCTCTCGCTCCCTGCGTGCGCGGCTCCCGCTCCAGCCTGAATGAGCTCAGCCCATGAGCAACAGCTCTGCTGATCCATCCACCGCCGCGCTCATAGCGCGCTCATAGCGCGCTCATAGCTAACGGGTCAGGCATGCGACCGCATTCCTTACTCAGCACACAGACACGCAGGAGAACGCCGGGCCTGACATATGCTTCGCTCCCCGCTTAAAGGCGCAACTGCGATTTTCTCGCCCGCCCAAAGCCCCTCGCAAGCCAGTGGCCGCGGTGAGAGATGGATGGCTGCACCACGCTGGATTTGGCCCCGCAGAGTTAATTTGGGGACAGGGACTTGGAGGAAGCTAATGGCCACACCTCATTTCAGCACCAGCCAGGACGGTGTGCAATCAAACCCCCGCTCCCAAGGGGGGATATGCGGCACCGTTCTCCATCCCTGCTCCCTGCTGCCCCCCACCCGGCGATGGGCACCCCACGGTTGCACCCTATCCTGCCCCCTCCCCACAGCTGCTCCTGGCCGGACAAACGTGCATCCCCTGGGGGATGTCTAACTCTGAACCCCAGCACCAGGAAGGGGAATGCCATGATCTCCATTTCCCAAGGGGGAAACTGAGGCACAAAAGATTAAACAACTTCTCTGGGGTTCTCTGCTGCAGGAAAAGCTGGGGACCAGACAGCAGGTCCCTAACCACCAGCTCATCTTTCCTCTTGATGTCTCCACCGAGAGCATCACCCAGAAGGGATGCTCATCCTGGAGTGGTTTCAAACAGCTGGAGGCAAATGGGCCCCAACAGCTGGCGGGGAAAGGGGCTGGCGCTGGGCTGCTCACACCTGTGCGCAGCCACGTCGATGGAGTTATCTGCCCAGTCCCGGTGGAGAAGGACAGTGGTCTGGAGGAGATGCATCCTCCGCCAAAGCCTTTTCACGTGCAAAAGTCCAGCAAGAGGGAATATGCAGGAATGGGCTTTCCCAGCCCCGCTGGGGTCTATCCATCAGCGGTGGCTTCTGAAGCAGGTTGGGGGTTGATACGTTTTCTTCCTTGTATTTGTCCTGGGGAGAGAATTACTTGTCCCCCCCCCTTCCCACCCGCGGGACTCCTTAATACGTCTCCACACAGCTCCTTACGAGTTTATTGGTCTGAGCCCAGGCCTCCAGAAAATCATTCAGGATTATAGCAAGCGGAGGAGTGAGGCGGGGAGGCGGGGGGGGGGGCATGTATTGTGCCTTTGAAAATCTGAAGCTTTACAGGCTGAAAAACCCCAGGCTGAGCCATATGTGAGTGACTTCAGTGTTTTTCCTTTGAATGACATCACATGAGATGAGGTCACTGGCATTAACTAAGTGTTCTCCCCTCCCCCCCCTTCCCTGAGCGGAGCCAGTCTCCTAACAAGCCTTGTTGTTGTAACAAATATGGTTTGATTATTATCAGATGTGGGTCAGAGGTTGGATAAAATTCAAAGCGTGCTCCAACTAGGCTGGAAGAGAGAGAAGCAGCCTTCCACTAAGAGCCACTCTTGGGAAGCGGCTCCTGCAGCAGCTCCCCAGGAGGTCCGTGGTCCCCCACTTTTGCCACCTCCGTCCCTATAAGGGAGGGTGCATAATGCTGGCAGCCAGCGACAATGGCTCCCAGCAAGGGAGATGCCTCTGTCTCCCGCTGCTGCTGGGCCAGTGGTGCTCTACCCATGCTGGCGGGCAATTCTGCTGCGACTCGCTCTGTCAGCTGTGCTTGGGGCTCCACTGGGGTGGAAACCATCACCAGGTCATGCAGGGGCAGTGGCCGGCTGGCTGCTCTGTGCCAGCCAAAGGGGATGCTGCAGGAATCATGTGGTGAATTAGGGGGTGCGATCATTGACCTGTCTCTCACCCAGCAGTTCACAAACATGAATTTGCCTCCCCTCGCTGCCCTTTCGTTGCCTGACTCCCTCAGGCTTGTGAGAGCCCTCGGCACAAGTTATTTTGATACTGGCAGGTTCCTTCAGGATGCATTCGGACCTAGTTTTTCACTCAGGGCTGCAGCTAGGAAGCTGGGCACGGCACCACCAAGTAGTCCCTGATGCAGAAGGCTCACTGGTGTCCTGTGTCCCTCTGACCCTCAGCAAAAGACAAGCGAGCAACCCCCTTCCTCCATCAGTGTGAGGTCCAGCCACATGGAGATGCTACCCGCAGCCACCATTCCCCAAGCAGCGTCCTCTTCCCCATCCTCTTCATCCCTTTGCCAGGACCAGGGTAGGGGTCAGGAGCTGGTGCTGGGGCAGGGGAGTGCTAGCAAGTAGAGAGATGAAAGGCAACATCCATAGCATGGAGACACATCCTGTGTATCACCTGCTGCCCCTCAGTCTCTTTTCTCAGGTGCTCCTCCTGGCCAGGATGTCACCCACTCTAGGAGACCGAGGTACATCATCTGGGGAGAGATGCCCAGCCTTGCTGGCCCTGCTTCACTCTCATCGCCACAGTGCTCAGCAGCAAAAAACCTACTGCAAAGGGTTGGAGGGAGTCACGCAACCCGCCTGCAAGAGCAGGGAGCAGAAAGCCCCTGTTGAGCACCTACATCGCAACGGTACCTATAGCCTGGCGCAAGCCCAGCTGGGCAACGGCCAGCGGTTCCTCTCTCCACCCAGCACCAGGACCTTATAATAATTGCCAGCGCTGACCTTTCACAAGCGTGCGGCATTGGCCCGGGAAAAGGGGGTGGCAGACAAGGGGAGGCAGGTTTCTCAAAAGGAAGGAAACCATAACTGGGCAGCGGCTCCTGCCCATCGCGATCTCTTACTGAGGAAGTTGCCTTCCTCCCATCGGCTTTCCAGAAAAGAGAAATGAAATTACATGGCGTTTTTGTAAGTCTTGGCAACCGGAGGGTTGCTCTTCTGTAAGTCCCTTCTCCTCCGTCCCTCTCTGCCTTTGGCCCTTTCACTCGCCTTTTCTGGGTCCGATGGTTAAAAACGTGGCCAGAGGGGGAGGGGAAGCTCCTCGAGGTAATTATAGAATCGGGAAAACAAGTTGTCTGACGACAGCATTGCTAAACAGGGAGGTTTAGAGCATAGGTCTGGAATACAATCAGCTCGCACATACATGACCTGGCTTAACCTCTCCCAGGGATGCAGCCGCCAGTCCCTCTGGGGCTGAAACCCTCCCAGGCATCTCCCGGTCTTGGTGGAGGATGGGAAGAGGGTACCTTACCCTGCCACCATGCCTCGGGCTGCAGAAACTGGTAGCAGTCCCTAGGGCCACCGCTGGGCTGGGTGGCAGGGCTGGATGCCAGCACCCACTGGATGGGGGCTGGAGGGCAAGAAAACACGGTCCTGCCCTGGCCAAAGTGGTCCCAGATGGCCTTGCTGCAGGAAGGAAAGCAACTCATTCAGTGCCACAGACCCAGGGTGGGAAGTGGGCGCAGGGGAGGGAGGTTTGGAGAGTTACTTAAATCTCCAGGACTGTAAAAATCTCAAACCTTGGTGTTACCATTTGAAGTCCAACTTCAAGTGACTAAAGCCAAAGCTATGAATTTTAAAAAAGCGCCTCTCCCACTAGGCTGGCAATAGCTCCCTAACTCCATCCCTCTGGACAGTCAAAAGAAAAGCATCACCGCAGATAATCCCTCTGCACCCCACCACCAACGCCCTGAGAAAAGCCAGGTGTAACCCCCTCCATGGCACTTTTTACCCTTCTTCCCTTCCCAACCATCACGCAGGCAGCCTGTAGATGAAGAACAACCAGGATCCCCATTCACATTATTTGCCGTGCTGATCTTCAAAACTCCCAAATCAGGGAGAAGCAAGACATTGAGAGTCCCACGAGAGCATGCTTTCCCATCTCATCCCACCCCTGCACCCTCCTTATTCATACCCATATTCCTGCCAGCTGAGGATCTGCTTTTTGGTTCATCACAGTATGCTATGGGATGGAGACGTCCATGGGTGGGCAGAGGTGCTTCTGGGAAGTTCAGAGGCAATAATTAGACTTTAGAAGAAAAGGTTGTGGGTGTATCTTATGGATTCATGCCAGTAAGTCCACAAGTGCTCTGAGACCTCGTAGTCTGGGGGTACCTGAAATAGCCCTAATGTTTGACCTACACATGCATCTTCAGGCACCTGCACCAAGCAGAGGCTCTGCTGGAGCCAGAGGACAAAGCTCACCACCTAGTGCATCCTGCACATGCTGCATCCCCAGGAGACGCACTCACATGCCAAAGTCATCAGATGAAATCATGATCCTGTCCACAGTGGGCAATGAGGAAGGTGACCAATAAATAACCAGCTGCAGGGGGGTCCTGCTTCCCCACTACCATCAGACAGCTTCTGACTGATGACCAAAGTGTGGACATTCAGGATATTTTCTTTCTTAGGTTTTAGATGATTTTTTTTCTTACATTGGGTTTGTAAGAACCTGGTTCTGGATCCTGCTAAGCTTTCAGCTTCAGCATCAACTGTGACAAGTTTTGCAGATTCATTTGTATTTCTACTGCCTTTCAGACGCATACACTGTCTCCAGCACCTGGGACTCTGACTAAAAGCAAGCCTCCTCTGCTCTGCCCTGCTTATGCACTGCTTTTGCACCTGCCTAGCTTGGCTTTTTTCATTTATCTTGTCTTTTCCTCTGAAACAGCCCCAGCCCGATGTGTTTCAAGAGGAGCAGGCAGCAAGGGAGATATGATGCGGGCTTGTGCCTTCAGATCGACACAACACGCAAAAGCATCACTATTTTCAGCAAAGGATGCACAAAGTCACATTCAGTTGCCATGATGGTTAACCTCCTTTTAGGTCTCTATGCAGCAAAAAAAAAAAAAAAAAAAAGTAAGTCCTTTTTCTTTTTTATTAAAATAACCTGTCCCTGAATCCTTGTTTCAGAAATAATTCCAGCCAGTGCTGAACCCACTCCCGCCTGGGCAGCTCAAGTCAGCTCCTGCAACGGAAGTCCCCTCTCCTTTTCCAGTACTTCATTTTGTCTGCTCTGAAGTCACCTGCCTTTGGTAGATTCCTCCAAAATCCCCCAAATCTAAGCCTTCTCCAGATCACTGCCGACACGCAATTACAACTCTCCCCGGCCGCACTGGTTGGTCGTGGCACCACCGGGCTGGAGAGGACCTGGGTCACGGCCAGCGCTGCTGAGTCCAGCCCGCTCGCCAAGGAGGAGGATGAAGAGGGGAGGGCTGGGAGGGATTTCTCACTGATGATATTGTTACATTCTTTCCGAATCCTGGGAGTAAACAGACGCTCCAAATTTAGAAAGAACAGGACTGGAAAATTTAAACATTCCTTGAAGAATTGGTACAAAAGCGGGGGGGGGGGGAGGCTGAAGATGATCTCACACGCGCTCCCGAGCCAGATGAAAAGCTCATGACTTGAGTTCAGAAAGCAAGCGAGGGGCCTGTTTCAGGTCGGAGCACGATATCGCAACAATAAAGCTCCCCCAGAGCATGAAACCGTGATGAAAAGAGCCTCTGCCATGCACGGGGCGGGGGTCCCAACCCCAGCGGTCAGGGCTGCGGAGACCACTCCTGCTGGCCACACTGCCACCCCAGTTTCATCTTTGGCTGGAGTACGGCTTCAGCCACAGGAGAGAGGAGCCCAGCGCTCAGCTCAAGGACCAGGAGTAGGGATGGGATGGATGCCTGAGCATCATTCGGACGAGCATCCCAAGCCCTCGGCTGTCGCTTTTAGCTGCTGAACGGGAGGAAAGGAAGATATCCCCACCCTTTGCTTCAGCTGGACAAATGAAGAGGAGCTGGTGAAGCTCAGCACCCAGCAGCTCAGCACCACGCTACAGCTCTGGCCAGGCTACAATACAAGAGCTGGCATGCAGGAACCATCAGGGAACGATGGAGCCAGACCACTGCTGCTGTTTCATAAACAGATAATGGCTGTTAATAAAAACTAAGTGGGAGTTTGCAAAAGGGAAGAAGAAGGGGGGAAGAAAAAACCCAAAGTGAAAAAAAAGGGAAAAAAAAAAAAAAAAGCTGGGGGGGGGGAGCAAAAAAGCAAGGGTTTGTGCTGGAGTAAACAAAGGTTAAAGAACAGTCAGGCTCCTGCAGGAATAGCAGAGCTGGGCCGGGAGGGAGGGAGGGGGCATTACGTAATGCAGGAAAAATGTTGGCTCCATTCAGTTTTCCACCACTTCATGTGATGTCAGGAAAACCATATAAATCAACAGGCTTTCTGCTCCCACGGATGGAGGGCAGCAAGCAGCACTATTTATACTTACACAATTAAAAAAAAAAAAAAAAAAAAAAAAGGGAAAAAAGAAGACAAGCTGATGATTTCCAAGACTGGGAATAATTGACTCAGATTCCTCCTTCCCAGCCCCACTGGAATCGCTGCTTCTGGGCTGTTAACCCTTGAAAGGTCCTTGCCGCTGCTCTTGCCACCCCCAGCTCATCAGCCTCCACCAGCTGCTTCAAGGGTCTGAAGGACAATGGGTTGGAGGTGAGCAAGAATGGCCAAGCATGGCCCTTGGACAAGATGGGGACATTGAGGCACGGATGTTTATCAACCCTGGAGAAACATCTGTTGGGGCTGAGGAGAGCTGGGGTGCACAGGGGGGCTCAGGAGGTTTTGGGGCTGTGTAAGGCTGGCATATGGGTTTGGGGACCCTCTGGACGGGGTTCCCTGGGGCGCTGGCATCCACTTAGGGACAGGCTGAGATTTCAGGGCAGGACCCTGTGATTTTGGCAGCCCTTGCCAGCCTAACTCCCCACTGGGGTCACAAGTCATCTCCAGCGAGGACCCTGGCACCTCTTCTGGGACACAGAATGGGCTGGGGCAGGACGAGGTGCCTAAGCCTGGAGAAGACAGTCTGAGGGGTTAAACCCAACCAGGGCGAGGGGTCAGAATCAGGCCCAGCACGCACATCCCCTCTCAGACCTCCTAAGAACTGCCTCTAAAACAACCCGGCCGCTGCCGACACCGCAGGCAGGAGGAAGCTGCGCGTGTTGGCGAGTGTGCCCAGCCTCCCCCGGATGCTCTCCGCAGCCGCTTCCAGTCACGATTTCCATGTAAAATGCCGCCGCCATGACCCAGTGTTCTACATTTCAGTTCCCGTTTTTTCCACCCACTGGCAGCCCATGTTCCCCATCAGGCTGCGGCCCCGCACAGCTTTTAATTGGGGAGATTTAAGCTTTGCTTGGCGCCTAGCACTGCCGCACCCCTGCTTGGGGGTCTGGGCTCCCTGCAGCCCAGGGAGACGGAAATGGCCGCCCTGAAGATGGCAGATGCGTGCGCCCAAGTGAGGTGCAGGTTTGCTCGTGGCGGGCTCGGCAGTGGCGATGCTGACGGCTGGGGGGGTGGCATGATGCCATCGCTCACCCAGCGTGGGGTGTGCTGGGCATGTGGCTGGGGTGCACCAGCACTATGGGGGTCCCCCCAAGCCTTCCCTCACTTTCCCAGGGAGAAGAAGACTCTGAGGCTTTAGGGATCACCTCACCCAGCCCCATCCCTGCTCCAGGAGGACCTGGGGGGAGTGTGGCGGTTTGCAGCCAGCGCACAGCCCTGGGAAAGCAACGGGGCGGGTTGGGGGGTGCCAAGGTCATGCTGCGAAGGCTGTTTCCTGACCCTTCCCGGTGACTAAGCAGGTTCCTTCCCAGATGCGACTGAATCCGCCTTCTCCTGCACCATGCGCCAAGCTGTGCCCTTGTTTATGCCGCGATGACCTTGGAGCCGCAGGCACGGCTGCTGGGGCAGGCCGGCGGTGGCTGTAGCAAGCTCATGGCTGCATCCTCCAGCTCTGGACTCAGCAGAGCTCCTGCAACCTGGGCCACGTTAATCAGCTTTAATGTGATTTCGTGTAGTCACTGCTTGCTTTTGAAGCCCTCGAACCGGGGAGTTTATTCCCGCTATTTCTCTGCTCCGTTCTCCCCATCACGATGCAGATGCTCTAATTCAACAGCACTCACCCATGCCTTGGCACGGGCAAGGCTCCCTGAATGCCACTTGCTCGCGCCACCTTCCCCTTCACAACTAACCCTTCTTAGGGTCTGTCACGCTGCTGGGTTTGCAGGGGGATGGCTGCTCCCTCCATTCCTGCGATGCCTCTGGGATACAGAGGTCGGTACCCTACGCCTCAGCCCCAAAGCAGTACGCAATCGCCACAGGATGAGGACAGGCTTGGGGAACAGAGATGAACCCAATCTCTGTGCTTTCGACACTATCTAGGAGCCTGGCTGAGCTAAACAGGACCGAGGGGCTGCGTGGGGCAGCGCCTGCCCACCCCTCCACGGGCAGAAAACTCAGAGGTGGGTGGCCAGGCAGGAAGATGCCCGGCCGTCTCAGCCATAAGGAATTAAAGGCAGCTTAAACTCTCCCTTCAGCAGCTCGCTGCCTCCTTCTCCTCCTCTCTGCTGGGTTGGAGCCTTTTATTCATCGGTTGACTGTCTCCCATTTTGCTCTGCAGAAGACCTGTCATTAGGGCAGCGTGTGCCTCCTCCTGCCTGCACGCCTGTGTGCAGAGAACATCATCTCCAGCAGACCCTGACTCACCCAGTGATGACCCTCTGCCCCTGCCCTCCTTCCCCTTCTCCTTCCCAGCACATCCATGGATTTCCTCTTCTGCCCTCCCTTTAACAGCAGCGAGAAGGAGCAGAGCGCCCGAACTGGGTCCGGCTCTTGGCACGTTCACCGAGGATGAAGCAGCGCAGGGATGGGAGAACGAAGGGCACCTTTTGGGTAGCTGGATCCATGCCACTGCGACCCCTCCATACCCTCCTCTCTCATTCACCCTGGCTGGTGGGTGCAGCAGCGGGAAGCTGGACGGTGCAAGAAATGAATGCATGGGGATGACCCTGCGATGCCAGTGTGGGTCGAGCCTCCTTGGTCCGCATGTGGGGCTCTCCGCTGCCACCACAGCCACCAGTGGCTGAGAAAGCCGGTGCAGATGGACGCGTGTGGCCACAGCTCCATAACTCCAGACTAAGGGCACGAGCGCCAGGTGAAGTGGTAACCCAGGGCTCCTACCTGTGAGGATGGAAACACTGTGGAAACAGCTATCCAGCTTGCCCAGGAGGATGGAGAGGAAGCTGTCTGCAGCCAAGCCGGTCACGTCCCGCGTGCTCTGGTCATAGACGACCACGTCCTGGTGCTCCTCCGCCTCCACCTGCAGGGGAACGGTGAAAACCAGGTGTCAGAGAAATAGGCTGAGTACTGAGGATGCTGCTGCCCACACCACCATGGGAAGCAATGCTGAATTTAGCAGTGACACAAGTGGGAGACCCCAGCTCCATGTTGTTCCCATGAGCTGGCTGCACTCACCAAATGAAGGGTCCAGCAAGGCTGGCACTCTGCTCCATGGTTACATGCGAGTGTGTCAGTACAGATGCTCATTGGAGCAGCCCCACCAACTGTGAGTGCTTTTGAGCTTCCTACCCAAAATAGGGTGAATCCTCCCCATTGCCCACCCTCAGCTTGCCATTACTTAACCCCATCCCAGAAGTCGCCATGACTTCTTCCACCACCTCGTCCCCACCCAACCTTTGCCTTCAGCCTGGCTTGTGTCATGGGGATTTGGGGGTGGCTCTGCAGGCAGGGGTGCTCCCAGCACAGCCCCTGTGCTGCAGCTGGAGCGAGTGGGGCTGGAGCGACAGCTCCTCAGGGCTCAGCCAGGAGACACTGTGCCCAGCACAGTAACACCTTTGTAGGCACTACCCCTCAGGAAGCTCAACCCAAACCTGCAGATCGCCCCTGAAGACTGAAGGAGAGGGAAAATCTCTTCTTTAGCTCTGTGGATGTTCAGGGGGGTGCTCTTTCTTCTGTTTGTAATGCATGGTGGGGCCTGCACACGGCTGAGATGTGCTGGGATAGAGGGAAAGCAGCTCCCAGGCTGCTCTCACGTGACTTTTCATGCCACAAAGAGCACCCAGCCCTGCTGCCACTGCTGGGTCTCTGGGCAGGTGAAATGGTGGGGTACCCTGCAGCCAGGCAGCTGTCTGCAGGCAGGAGTCCCCCCCGTGCCTGGATTGCAGCGAGACCATTCAAGGCACAGCTGGCCGGCCGTTCCTACGTCTACCTGAAGGTCCGTGCATGAAAAGAAGATAAAGATCCTTACAGAAGCATGGCTCAGCGCGTTCACTGAATAGCCTGATGGATGGCATACGCTTGCCTTGTGAGCGCCTGCCTTCCCAGCCGGCGCGGTAAGGCACATCCATCACGCTGCGGGAGGAGGAGGAGGAGGCAGCAGCAGGCAGGGAGGGAGTCTGCACCCCTGAGCTGCTCTCTCCTCCAGTTTATGTTGGAGTTGCCCATTTCCCATCCCCTGTCCATCCCTCTCCGAAAACCCTTTAGGAGACCACTTGAACTAGGAACCACTCATGGACACCCGCCTCCTTTTGCTGTCTCACTGCCATGCGCTATCTTATCACCAGAGCAGATTCGCTCGGGGTTGCTGTCGATATTAATGCTGCTTTCACACCCTGCTGCAGGTGCTTCCCTGCTCGGCAACGTGAGCGCCATCCAAATAAAACTGCAGGGCGCACCAATTTAGCTGAGCTCATCACGATTCCTCGCCGCAGTGGAAGGACAGCCCCAGAAATCCCTGCCCGGCCACAACTCATGGCTCTGCAATAGGAATGGGGGAGCTCAAAGAAGCCGACTGTCCCCAGCCCGGCACCGGAGAGCAAAACTAGCCCTGCAGGTCTGCAGGATGATAGGAGGGATGAAAAGGCAGTGGCAGGATGAGAGGGAAGAGAAAAGGCTGCGGGAATTTTAAAATAAGACACTGAAAAATGACCAAAGCCAGCTGCGGATACGACAGCTGAGGACATACCCCAGCATCTCTTCCTCAGCCATCCCAAGTGCAGTTGGAGGGAAACAGGGTGGCTGCCGAGCCAGCCCAGAGCCAGGAGCCCACCAGTCCTTAGCAGGGCCACTGTCCCTTCAAGCTCCCCTAGCACGCCCTTAGCACAACCCGAAAAACCTCTCCCCTAAAAGCACGGTGAGGCAGGGACTGAGCTGCAGTGGGGCAGGGGCTTGTCCTGGCTGTGCAGTCCTGGCCAGGGTGGCTGCAGGGGAGATACCAGCTCTGGCTGAGCAGAATTATCCCACAATAGGATTTAGTGTTCCCTCCGCACGGGAAGGCTTTGTTTGGGCCACTACTGCAGGGTTGCTGAGCGACGGCAGAGATGTGCGACACGGTTTACATCTTATTAAAGTTATAATGTTTCACTCAATGTAAATGCCAAACAAGCGCTGGCCTCGCATGGCCCGGCTGCAGAAAATAAATACCGTGCTTGCTGGGGCGAGGGTGCCTGCAGGATGGCCCCGAGGAGCCCTTGTGGAGCACACAAGGAGCCGGCACCGGCACCCCGGCTCCTCGCCACAAAGGGAAATGAGAGGGAGATGTTTAATCAGGTCTGTGGGTCTCCCATTAACCTCACACACTCCTCATACGTAGGGGAAGGCACTGCCCCATCTCTGGCCTTAAACATATGGAGGTTAAAAGCTAACCAGGACAGAGGAGGAGGGTAAAGCTGAAGAGATGCTCAGGGAGAGATTCCTGCCTCTGCCAGGGGCTGGCATAGGGCAGGGGCACGGCTAACAGAGGAGTTCCTCTGAGGCGCAGCACCTCCACGGTGAGAGCTTTCCCATGGGGGTTGCCCATCACCCCAAGAAGTAACCAAATCCCCAGGCATCACCCTCCAGAAAGGGTCCCCAAATCTAGCCAGCAAGGGACAGTGGGGCCAAGGCACAGCAAGTCTTTTGGCTCCAAGGAGATGTTGAGTGGGGTTTGCAAACCCGTGCATGCCCTTGAAATGCTGTTGGCCCCAGGGCACCTCCCCATGGACAAATTTCCCCCTTGCCAGCATCTCAGCTAGGGAGGATGGTCAGCCAGGAGCAGGGACCACCCGGCCAACAGCTCCAACCAACCCTCAGCTGAGACCATCTATCGCCTTTGCGCCAAGCCCGGTGCTGCCCACCACCCTCCCCTACTGTGGTTGAAGGTAACTCCCTTATGGACATTTGGTCCTGGGCACTGGGTGGTTCAACGCAGTCTGGGTCCCTGCTCCGCCTCTTCCCAGCTGCCAAGCACGGATGATGATGCTCTACAGGTGATCCGGGCTCAGATAAGAGCGAGCTATTCTTATTATCCCAATTACTACCGACATCTCAGTCACATATTGTTTCAAAACACTGTGAATCACCCCACTGAAATAACAGGGCTTCCATCAACATAAAGAGCAGCCAGGCACATGGCTCAAAACTAAGCCCCGGCTTTCCCTCAAGCAAAACAGCTGCTTGCAGGGCCATGCTCCTAACGCAAATAAATAAATATTCCCATTGCCCGAAGAGACCCTTGTCATGCCTCAAACTGCGGCTATAGCCGCTCCAGAGATAGCTAGATTTCAGGAAGTGAGAAGAGGTGGAGAGGTGGAACGACTTTCCAGGGGGATCTTGAAGAAGTGAAATTTTCAACAGTTCCCTCAAGAAATGCTAGTAAAAACCCAAGCAGGAATTTCCCATAACCTCTGCCCCCGAAACTACACCAAGGAGCTGAATTATTCCAGTTGTTATTGGAATTTATTATGGGGAGAATTTATTATTGTTAGTATTGGGAGAAGGGTTCAAAACCAAAACCAGAGCACTACATTGGTACCATTTTTGTGCAGAGGGATACTATTGCTAACTGGGAAATGAATTGCTGCTGCAGTTTCCCAGGCGGGCACCATGGGAAGATGCACACGCCCAGCGGGATGCAGTGCACAATGGGGCTCAGGGAGCAGTGGCTTAGCTATGCCCACAATTGTAGACATATTTCATTGAAAAAAAACAAAGGGATTTTTATTTTCCCCATTTCTTTTTTCCCACCAAATGGTCCTTTCCTTTCCTTGCACCAAAAAAGCCAGGAACTGCTGTTATCCCACGCCGTTGCTTCAAACTGCAGCGTCCAGAAGGACCATTAATGGTACCCTTCCTTAACAGTGGTATGGAAAAGAGGGGTGTGAGCACTGGGAAAAGCAAGTTAGACAAATGCTCTCATCCCTGCTGCCTGCGCGCATGCAGGAGTGGAGGGGAGAGCCCAAAAGCTCTCCAAAAACCCCAAAAGAAGGGTTGCCCAAAAGCTTTGCTCTATATCAGCCCCTGCATCCTTCCCCAAAAGGCAATCGCCACCCGGGCCATGACCGAGCCAGGATGCGCAGGTTGAGGTCTCTTTGCACTGGACAGGCGAGGAGGAGCGGGACGAGGTGGGGGCCCAGGACTACCCTTTCCCTGCCCGGGCAGCCCCGCATCCCTGCCGGCTGCCTTTGTCTCGGTAGCCCTGGCCGGCCGGGAGCAGGAAACAGGAGGAGGGCGGGAGGAGGGCGGGAGGCCCGTCAGGAGGAATAATGGGGCCGGACAATCGCACCACTGATGTCACCCTTCCTGCCATCTGCTCCCAACGCCAGCAGTGCCCCCCGTCCCCCCCTCCCCTGCTTCACCCCACCGCCTCCCCCAGCCCCGGTGTGGGGAGACAGGGGCAGAGCAGGGCTGGGGGGAGGAGGGGAGGGCTGCCCAGGGATGGCAGGTGGAGGCAGGGAAACCATACAGTAACAGAGGTCTAAACCAGCTTTCAGCATCCCCCTCCGAGGGTCTGTGCTCCATGTTGATTTCTGGAGGTCCCAAAATACATCTATGATCCCAGCGGCTGAAATAAGAGGCGTGGGGGAAGGAGGGAGAGGAGAGTTCATCACTCTAAAATTCCAACTCGCAGGTGCATGCACGAAAAGGCTTGGACATCCCGAAACCACGTCTGCCACCCCTGCTTTATGCCAGATGAGGATACGGCTGTGACACACACCACCCCCCCCCGGTCCCTTCCTCCAGCTTCCCGGGGCAAGTGGCTTAACCTCACAAGGGTGCCCTGAAGCTTAATTAATTCCCCAGTTGCGTGCGCTGAGAAGAGCCAGCGTGCAAGTGGCCAGCGCAGAGCGGCAGCGGGGACACGCAGCCTCCTGCCTGCGGATGCGCCGGGAGAGATTTCAGCCATACCGAAAAGAAAAAAAAAAAAAAAAAAGAAAAGGAAAGGAAAAATCCGTGAATTAAAGACGGTGGTAACGCCTCTCCTCCACCACCACCCCCCCGAGCATCCCTTGGTGATAATCACGTCCCCAGCCGGTACCTGGACCATTACGCAATGATCCAGGAGTGGGGAGGAGGCGGCTGCTCCTCGTACGGGGACAGAGCAGGCACCGCCGGGGCGAGCCAGCCCACCCCTCTGGTAGCCACCGCTCCTCTGCGGCTGCCGAGCTGCAGGTTCGGAGGCGGACGGCATCAGCTGACGTTAACTCTTCCATGCTTCCCCCCCCCCCCCCTTCCCCGTCATCCTCCTCTTCTTCCTCCCCCCCCCCCCCCGCCATTGCGCATCGCTTTCGCCGCTGCTGCCGCTCCACGTGACGGCGGCCACTGCAGAGGTGACCCTCGCCGGGGGAGGAGGAGGAGGAGGAGGAGGAGGAGGAGGAGGGCGGCCGCACCGCTCTCCCTCCCCTCCCCTCCCCTGCCTGCGAAAAACTGATTATTCTGCTTTATTCTCCCGGGGATTTAAGAGCAGCTAAAGCCGTTCAGGAATCAGTCGCTCAGTCCCTGCAATCCCCTTCCAAATCGCCCAGCCCGCAGCATCCCCGCCGCAGATTGGCGCGAAGCCCCCCCCCCCCGCTGCCAGCCCCCTTGATCCCGGCGGGGTGATGTCACCGGCAGCCAATGCGGACGGCGGTGGCTTCGAAGGGGGGGGGGACGACACGGGGACACGCCGCAGATGGCTCCAGCTGGGCCCAGCATTTGATTAATCGCCTGAATTACCCTCGCTTTGCCATAAAATTACAAGGCGAGAGGGGGAAAAACGGTAAAAGCGAGCCGGCGGGAGGGCGGGCTGCGACGGCAAAGCACCCCCCCGGCTCGTCCCCCCGCCCGCCACCCACCGGCGCGGCCCCTCCCCCCCCCCCCCCCTCCCGGTGGCACCAAGGGGACACTCGGCGCTGTTCTGGCCGGGGCTCCAGCCCAGCTCCGTGGCTCAGAGCCACCTCTATTATTTAACCGGGAGCGATAGAGAGAGGAGCCTGGGAGAGATAATATGCCATGACACCGGATAAGAGCTTCTGGCGTCACAGGGGAGGAGGATTACATGTCCCTGAATGGAGTTAGAGATGACAGAGGGGAGGGGAAGAGTTTTTAGCAGGGGATTAAGCTTACAGCTCCAGGAAGGCTTTGGGGGGTTGTTTGCTGGCGTAGGACAAGTCTGAAGGCTGATATACCTGTTAGACTTGCCTGGGGATGGCTCCTGGAGCAGGAAGCCACATCACTCAGGTGGAGGCAACGAGCAGGTCCTCGAGGACAGCCCTCTGGCTGCATGAATTCACGCTCCAGCTCTCCAAAGGGCTCCAGCTCTCCAAAGGGTGCCAGAGAGATGCGAGGAGATACTGGGGTCAAGGGATGGAAGAGGAGGATGCACATACCAGGCATAGACCGACTCTTAGGCCAGCCTGCATCCCACCCCCACCCTGCTCCTTTCTACTGGGGAAGAGGGTGTGCGTGTCCAAGAAAGGTAAGAGCCAGATCCCCTACCTTCATCTTGGAGGCGGGCTGGATGAGCTCCGTGATTGAGACCTTGTCCTGCTGGAGTCTCCTCTTGACGAGCTTGGAGCAGCAGATGTTGACAGAGCTGAGAACGTGCCAGGAGTTGTACTCCACGAAGGAGCGGCTGTCAATGACCAGGGTGCCCTCCGCTCCGTTCCTCAGGAGGCTGGCCAGCTTCTTCGGGTCCATCACCTTGCGTGGAAGCCTATCTCCAGCCATAACGGGCCCGTCCCCTCTATGGCGAGTTGGAGGCAAGGGGTGGAAGGGCAGGGCAGGGACACCAGCACCCGTCTCCCCAAGGGGAACGAGCGAGGGGGTAAGGGGTGAGCAGGGCAGCACCCGTCTTGGTCTCCTCACACTGCTAGCACCCAGGATGCCAACTCATTGTGCTGAACCTGGAAAGAGAGGAAAGGAGAAGATGACCGGTCAGCTGGGCAGGACGCGACACTCATGTTGGGCCAAGTCCCCAAGGGCTTGGCCTTCAGAAGAGCATGAGTGCAACAAGCCACACTTTCTAGGTACGTTCTCCCAGCCTGGCTCCAGAGCTGCCCAAACCAGAGGTTTTCTCTTTGTATTTAATAGCCCTCAGCAGAGCTTTCTTCCATGAATTTGTCTAATTGCTCTTTGAAGCCATGTCAGTTTTTAACAGGCACAGTGGCCGGTGGCAGGGAGTAGAACGGTTTGCCAGCTATGCTGAAGAAGTCCTTCCCCTGGTTTGCTCCAAATCTGCTAGCCAATGGCTCCTCTGGGCAACCCTTAGTACTTGCACTGGACAAGGCCACGCAGGTCCGTTCCCTAATCACCTTCCCCACAGTTCTCCCCGCATTTAGACCTCGTTTAGGAGCCTTTCAGGTCAGAGCATCTACAGAGCTGCCTGTTGCACAGATGCCTTTTGCCACGCTGGCCAGTCCCGACGTGCCGTGTTTGAGAGGCAGGCACACCAGGGATCTGCACAGGGCAAGATGTCTCCTCCTCTCCCTGTTCCCAGCGCAAGAGCTCCTCACAATCCATTTGCTTTTCCTGACCTCTGCCGAGCACAGAGCTAATGGTTTCACAGAAGCGGCTTAGCTCAGCTCTCAAGTTTTGCTGCTGCATGGTAATAGCCAGTTTGGGACCCATCAGACACACCACCAAATCAGGTTTGCTCGTCTGCATCCATCACTTCACACTGGATTTCACCTGCCTTGTTATCAGAGCCTGCTCACGGGTATCGTGCCAGCTTGCCTCCTGGCGAGTCAAGAGATGACCTCTCTGGGAAGCCAAGAAGTCGAGCTGACCTTCACTCCTGCCTTTGATAAACAGGCCAGGCATTAGGGCAGAGGCCTTGGGAAGCTGTACTTGGACCGAGATGGCCAGCATCTTTCCAGCATCTAAGTTGCACAGACTTTGAAAGGGCATTCGCATACAGGGGTACATAGCTGGGCTCCATCTTAGGAGCTAAGGAAGGTTGAGCCTGGTGCTCTCTGAAGTGCAACCAGAAGAACAAGCTTCCTCCATCCCCAGCCCATGGGGTCTGCAAGAGCAATAGGCAGGCTGGGGGGCATTCAGCTCAGGGTGTCTTCTTAGGTTTTAATGGTACACGTCATTGCAGGCATGTTTTAATGGCATTAGGTTTTAATGCCGCTGCAGTCATTCAGAAAATAAGCCTGGGCTATTACCAGGCTCCTCTTGTTCCTGCCAGACGGTGTTTTAGAGAGAACCCACAAGCTGTTCCATGGAAGCTTTAATGCATCTAAATTAGGAGGACTATGAATACCATGCCTGAAAAGGCAGTGTAAAGGTTTTCATTGACTTCTGCAGGGCCAGGATTTGGTCCATGGATGAAAGGAGGCTTACGAGTCACCCTGATCCGAGTAAACCAGCAGCTCTTGGAAGCTCCTACACCTCAAGCGCCTGCAGTCCAGGCACCTACTGCAATGGTAACTCGGGACATCAAAGGGATGCTTGGGTAGGACATGCTACTGGGTGAAATGACAGGGACCTCAGTTACCAGTCACCAAACTTGGAGAACACAGACAGCGTGCAGGAAAAGCATGGAAAGCCAGAGAATATGAGGATGGGGTTCCAGCATTTGCTCTGGCTCGTGACTCCAGCATTAACAGCCCCAACTTCCCTGGGCTACCAGACCTGCCTCCCAAAGCAGGGGCTAGATGTCCCAGGCTTCAGCCTCAGGATCCAAGCTCCCAATACAAGGCCACAATAGGATGTGCAATTCTCCCCCGCCCCTGTATCACACCCCTGCTGCCTCTGCCAACGCGTTAATTTAAATTGGGGTGGGGGTTGGGGGGAGAATCCCCTAAAAGCTGCAATAGCGATGACCCCTCCTGGCACAAAGCATTTTGGCAGCCCCGTGGCACTACGGCATCGCTGTCCCCAGCCCCACGGCGAGCTTGTATCGCTCTGCGGCTCCTCACAGCAACTCCAATTAGAGCTGCCCCCTCGGTGGGGGGCTGGTGGTCCCCCCGCCGCAGGAACCCCGCTCCCCCCGCCTCCCCCCAGCACTCCTCCAGGGGGGCTTAAAAATTGAAACAGTTCTAATTAGGGGGTCTGAGGGGGAGCGAGGCTGGCTCCTGCTGGGATATGACACACCTCATTACGTCGCTACCGCCTTGCCAGAAGACCCCCTGCTGTACCCTGGCTATAGAGCCAGGGCACTCAGAAAGGATGCAAATTAGCCAGCTTTTCCCCTTCGTCTTCCTTTCACACCCCGCTCCCCAAATCACTTTCTGCCTCCCTTCCCCATCAGGACACCAGGCTGTGAATTCTTCTTGGCTCTTCCAATTACATTCAAGAAATAAAAAGGGAATGGAGAGAGTCGACAGACAAAAAAGATGGGGATAATATCGTGGCAGAGCAATGAGAGTGAAAGACTGAAGTGGGAGGAAGGAGCGATCCAGCATGGGGGGTCACATTACGCAGTACCTTCGGAGATAACACAGTATCTGCTCTCCAGATAATGAGCAAGGGGTAAACTTTGGGGGTCTCAAACACAAATAGAGAGGTCTGGGAAAGATAACTCCATGCATGAAGTTCTGGCAGATGACTGGGAGCTTGGGTGGAAGTGATTGGAGAAGACAGATGAGGAGGCTTCCCGGCTTAGCTAATAGCCGTCCTCCTGCAGAACCGGATAAACGTCCGCTCCAGCACGCCCAGGTGGACCTGGTGGCAGACACATCAGCAAGGTCCCACTCCCAGCTCCACCTGAAAGCCATGGGTGAAGGCAGAGCAAGGTTGCTCCATTCTGCCCCTCTTTCTGGGAGCCTTTACGGGGGATGGAGATGACTGACTGAGTGCGGTTGTAGGGAGCTGTAAACCTTGGCATTAGACCCAAGACACTTGTATGTCCAGCTAGGTCAAAGGCAGATGGAGCCATTTCTCTGCCACCAACCACAGGACATTTTGAAGCCAGACTGAGGGGTGGTGGGTTCATCCCCAGCTAACAGGCACCCCAGGTACCAGCAGAGCCTACAAGACCTTCACAGTACCTTGCAGGCTGTGTGTGAGATGGTATCTGAGAAGAACGAGCTCTAACACCTGAGAAGCTCTAAGACCTGGGAAGGCTATCAGAGAAGGAAGGAAGATGTCTTTCTGCTTCTGCTCAGATGGCTCAAAAGGAAAATTGAAGGAACAGATCTTTTCACCATGGTGACAGGAGACCAGGGGAAAAGGTTAACCTGGAACCTAAATTAGGGTTTCAGAAACATAGCTGTGTCCCTCTCTTATCAGTTTATTAAAGCCATCTTAATCTTCTTCAGTGTTCCTGAAGAACATTACCATAATCCTTTAATCCCACCTCTCCCTGGAGTGCCTGTAATGAGGAGATGGGCACATGGCTTAGCTGAATGGGGACAGCAAAGCAGGAGAGGCCACACTGCAGCCGAGGGACAGAAAGACGGGCAGAGCTTAGCACACAGGCTGGGCCAACTGCCCGCTCACCGGGACTCTGTCCCCAGCATCACCCCCATGGATGTGCATGTCAGGTGAAGGGTGCTGGCCACACGAGTCACAAACATGACAGAGATGCGCGCAAGCCAGGCTAAGGGCAAGTGTTCAACCTGGCTGTGACCCTTGTCTGGTCAGGCCAGGCAAGACATCAAGAAAACGCAAAATATGCCCCAATTGAAATCTATCTGCATGGCATGACAGACCACGGGAATTCATCCCTGTGCTGGCCCAACACAGGTCACCGAGGTGGAGACCACTTCCCTTGCACAGGGCCGCCAGCTGAGAGATGTGGTATGGGAAGGGCGCAGATCTGGTTTCTCTTGTACTGGAGACATCAACTGGAAGGCCAGCATGTCTCTGTAGCAACCATAAACCTCACTAACCAGTACGTCCACTCTCTGCACCAAGCTAGTAGTTGTGTTCTGGAGAGCTCTACCATCCACACAAGGTCCAGTTTAGGAGATGCTCCCCTTGCTGCCTTGGGCAGGCCAGCTTTGCTGTGGGAAGCAGCTCTGATTCCATGAACGCCTTTCCATCACATAAGTGAAACTGGCTCTACTGCACGCTCCCTGTGATGCTCATCCCAGGAGCATGCTCTGCTGGTGGCATCTCCACCTTGAGTTCACCAAGGGATAAGAGCACCACAGAGAAACCCATGCTCGTTTATCCCCAGTAATCCATGAAAACAGCCATTCCCGAAGAAGTGCCATCTCCACCAGGGACCCAGCAGGACTGAGCTAAGTCATCTGGCTTTTCCCCTTGCAGCCCACTTGGGGAAATATCCATGTCCTCTGAGCCCTGCAGCGAGATGCTGCCTGGCCAGGCTCCTCCATCCATCCAGGTCAGCCTTGCCACTAGCCCCAGGCTTACTGCTGGGATGCTGGCAAGACCCCACCGCCCCCCAGCTCTCCAGACACTTATTAAGATGTAAAACGCGCCACTTTTGCCAAGCCTCCCATCCTTTTTTTCCTCCCCCTCCCCTCATTTCTTTCAAGTGCTTCAGCAGTTAGCGAACTCCCCTCGGCAGGCTCATGCTGTTTGAGGGATTCCTAAATCACGGGCCTATTACTAATTATTATTATTTTGCAGCAGCAATCAGGGACGTGGGGCTCATTAACAAGTTAGCACCTCTGGTTTCCCTGGAAACCTGCAGCTGCCAGGCAACGGCTGCATCTCCGGCCTGAGGCAATGCTACTGCAGCGCCTTTGGCTCACTCTTGGAAAGATGCTCAGGTCCTGCACCAGCTGAAGAACCCGGCTTAGCACATGGGATGGGGTTAGGAAACTCCAGGATGTGTCCCCTTGCTCTATCCCATTTGCTGTGAACCACAGCCTATCTACTGATCCCCTTCTGACACTTACAGCACCATAAAACGCGTAGCGGGTTCCCCCTCCCAGCAAGCGATGCAGGCTTTCTCCAAGGGCAAGGAATTCGGAGCACTAATGATCCCCCAGGGTGGCAGTGGGACAAAGCTGTCAGGTGCCTGCAGTAACCGCTTTGGAGGTGATGTAACCGCTGATGCTTTCTTAGCAGCTACTCAAGGTTCCTTTAAAAGGCAGAATAAAAGATTTCTCTGCTTGACGATGGAAAAATTGAGGTTTTTTTTTTTCTTTTGCTCCTTAAAACAAGGCTTGGAAAACACTGCTAACCACATCCACTAACCCAGACGCGAAGTCTGCTTGTCCACCTTTCCCCGGTGAATCTGAAGGATGGGGAGGAGCGACATCTCCCAAGTCCCAGCAGTATGAAGACGTAGGGGAGATGGCAATGCAGTCTGCTGCCCAGCTCTAACCCCCTGAGACCCAAAGGGTTTTTTTCCAAGGCAGACAGAGGACTCCCCCCAGCCTCGTGCACGCTGATCTCACATCCCCATCTCTGCTCCCTGCACACCGCAGGCATCCTTTCCCTGGGACAGGAGCCCCTGCACACCCCCTCCCTATGCAGTGAGGGCTTTGGGAAGGGGCAGCCTCCCCTTCTTCCCACATCACATCACCGGGAGGCAGCCACTGCACCTTTGCCAGGGTTTCAGGCCCAGCTGTTTGCTGATCTCGTGATTTATTTTTTTTTTCCCCTCCTCCTTTCTATGCTGCAGTCTCCTTTCAGTTCCTGTAGGCTGGAAGCAGCGTGGTGGGGAGCCCTGCAGGGAGCTGCACATGCCTGAGGAGCACCTACTCGCTTCCCCATGCCTCCCATTTCCCCTCTGCACCTGCAGTCCTCGGTCCAGAAGGTGTTTTCCACTGGAGGATGTGGTTGAAGGACCAGAATGTCCTTCGGCAAAGCGTCAGATGGTACATTCACACCGGATGAGGGACGTGGCGTGGAGGCACGCAGCAGCATTGGCATGGGGGTGGTCAGCCTCGGGTATGTGGCTGGCGGCATGGGGCAGCTCAGGGGCTGCTCGCGCTTGAGCCGCAGTCGGGAATGAAGGAAAAGGATGAAAGGAAAGGAGACAAGTTGTACCCAGCTGCAAGGGAGTCTTTCCCCACGCACCCCTCACCCCACAAGGCAGACTGGCTCTTCTGGTCGCAGCTGAGCCAAGCGAAGGGGGTCCCTCATCCCCTGCCACCACCTGATGTTGTGCCAGCAGCTTTGGATGGGCTATGACTGCACGCGCAATCACCTGCTTCCACTAAAGCGACCCAGGTGCATTTAAGGATTTGCAAAGCAGCCATTCTCTGAAAAATTTCTGACTGCAGTCATGGTGGTCAGTCTGGAGATCAGTCAGGAAAAGCCAACGGGGACAGCAGGGAAGGGAACTTAGCTGGAGTCTAGATGATAAGACCAGTATCTCCTTCTCTTAGACTTGTGCTTTTAACATTATTCATATGGTTTCCCCCTTTAGTATAAACAAAAGCTTTCATTTTAAAGCCTACAAAAGCCAAGACCAAAGGTTATCCATGACAAGCCAGCTATTTAAGCGCTGCCTTTGCCCACGCTGAGGATGGAGCTCCCAAGCACGCTGCTTTCTAATACCAAAGCTATCCCATTTCCACCCTCACCCTGCCAAACCAAGAGCTGGCCAGGCTCTCATCTCAGAGCTGAAAGCACCTTCTGCTTTGTGCAGCTTGGCATGCATCACAGAGGACGTGTCTCACTGGAGAAGAGAAATCTAGTCCTACTGATGCTTCAAGAGCCCTTACTGCCCACTGCCTGATATCCCCATTGTTTGCTGCACAACCCCATGGGGCCAGCGGGCTTATCTTGGGGATCTCCAGTAGCTCGTTTGCCTTTTTGCAACAAGAGCAGACAGAGGCAGCCTGGAAAGGTATGCAGTTAGATACTTCTGCAGGGCTGGTCCAGCTCTCTCCTCCTAGGACACCAAGCACCATAAATACCTGCTTGCTGCATCTGCAGTCTCCTGGAGAAAGGGTCTCCAGGACCTGCGTACTATTTTCCCACACCACCTACATTCTAAGTGAAAGAAAAAAGCACAGGAT
The DNA here is from genome assembly GCF_965231255.1 of Vanellus vanellus. Lineage (NCBI taxonomy): Eukaryota > Metazoa > Chordata > Aves > Charadriiformes > Charadriidae > Vanellus > Vanellus vanellus. The sequence continues at coordinate 18,323,375 of NC_138911.1, read as the reverse complement.
TAAGCTGTGGTTTTTTCAAGGCTGCAGATAAATACGCCAACATTTCACTTTTTAAGGACAATCCCAAGTGACACGAGTTTGTCCATCTCAGCAGAGCGCCAGGGACAGTCACGGCTGAGGCCAAGGCTGGTGAAGCAAGCACCTAGCAAACACAGGGGCAGTCCGCTGGCACCTGCCCAGCGCAGTGTCATTAGTCTCCCATATTTAAATGACAAATAGGACCCCTGGCCTCACTGAAGAACAACGATATCGCTGCCTCCTGGCAAATTTTACGCAGTTTCTGACGATAATCAGTGCAAACTGAGGTGCAGCTGCAGATCCCAGCACAGGTCTCCCAGCCAGCAGAGGCCAATGTCCACAGTTACGCCATCCTACGCCTGCTGAAACTCTGACCCTCCTTAGGAGACCCAGAATTCAACTCAAATGCAAGGGGCTATGCTGTTTTTCCATGGGATGAGACATCCCCCTGGGCGGTAACATGGGCTTTGCAAGTCTTTTCTGACCTGGTTCAAGACTTGCTAAGTTTCCTACATGCACACAATAGCTAAATTGCTCACAGGTTTGGGATGAATTAGCACTTGTCAGCTCAGGCTCTACCTCTGATTACAGCCACGAGGAGGCATCAACTCCGGGTTTCAAGGAGTTACCTTTATCTAGAAAAAACACACCAGACAGGCAAAGCACAAGGTGATGCTCCTGCCCCACTCTCTCCTTTTCCCTTGGGGGCTGTGACTCATTACCAGGTGGTTTTGTTTGGTTAATCTGAGGTGACACAGGGGTCAAACAAAGTGTTTTGCAGGTCTTCCTCTGTCCCCACCACCCCGGACAAGCACATGCCTATTGACCATGCTGAGCCAGGGCTTGCTGGTCAGATGCCATAGCTCTTCATGTACAAAATCCTACAGCCTAGCCTCTTCCCTGGGACTGGGTATTGCAGCATTTTGTAACATGGGCCTCCTCTCTTAACCCATATCATCATTGCTATTATGGGTGGCAAACTAGATGAACTCATTCACTGCGGGAAACAAGCAGCAATATTCCCCTCGCCAACTCCAGGCAGATACTAAAGCATGATATATATTTATATTTAACCCCAGTTTAAAAGAAAAAACAAACAGAGATACATCATGACATCCACTCAGAGCTTCAACATCCTCTAACTCGTTACCATGCCAGCAGGTCTCACTCATCCCTCCCTGTGTCTGCATCATGCAACAGAAAGCACGGTTGATGACTCCAACCTTTGCCCCTTCAGGGCTGCTGGTTGACCCCGCAGCTAAGTAAGATCAGGTCAGTCCTCCTCACCTTCCTGCCCGTCCTGCTAGACTCCAAGAGAGCTCACGCTTATCTTTATATGACTTACTGCTGAATGAACCTTGCTCAGGTGCCAGACAAAGAGGCAGCCAAGCTCAAAGCAGAAGGGATTGCGAGGATGACACAGAATTACAGGCATCAGCATTCAGCAAGCAAGCGGAGAACACGCCGATCTATTTTTAATGGTACAATGCGAGTGCTTTACAAAAGGATGTGTCTGGGGAGATTCTGCCCAGTCAGAGATTTGCATTGGGGTTTTTTGCGGCAGTCAACTTCACTCGGTGCGCGGGAAGCGTTTTGTCCCTTCACCAGCCCACAGGGTAATTCAGACAGCCCTGGCTCAGTTTCGGCTGGAGGCTCGTCCCTCTGGGTCACCTTCCTGCCCTGCCATGTCCTTCTGACTTTCCACGAGAAGAGCTGAACCTGCGGTAAGCGATAAGGTGTAAAGGAGAACTCCGGGTTCGCTTTGCTTCTGGGTCTCAGCCCCGCCGAGCTAGCAAAGCTGCCGGAGATATCTCTGCAAGGTCCACCGACAGCAGCAAAGAGGTTAACGCAGTTTTTCGCAGGCTAGCTCACAAGTCAGCAGTGCTGGCACCCTCTCCGCACCAGCCCTCTCCTCAACAGCCTCAAGTGCCAAGCGAGGCTCAGGCTGTGCCCATCCGCTCCCCACGCAGGGCTGCCGGCCAAGGCAGATGAAGATGGCATGAATAACTCCACTCAAGCTATGGCTCAAGGAGGACCAGGCTGCCATCAGCAAGCTTGGAAATGAGGGTCGCAAAAACAATGGGATGCTGTAGATGCTTCTTGGTTGCTTCTTTTCAACAGCCCCAGAGACTGATGGACCCTCTTTGTTTGGAGCAAAGATTGCCTGGTGTTACCCAGGAGGGGCTGGATTTCAATGGGAGATGTGTAATTTAAGCAGATGCAGGTTTAATGTGTGGGAAAGGCTTGTCTTGCTTGACAAAAAAAAAAAAACAAACCTGCAATCACCTAATAAACGGACTGAAATTTCTACCAGAGCTTCTGCTGCATCAGCTGAATTACCGTGTGCTAGTTTCAGACAGCAGCACTCCTCAAAGGACTAAATCCCCTATTAAAAAGAAGAAAAAAGGCGAGATGAAAAGCCATGGATGCGGGCACACAGCTCACCTACATGCCGGATGAGTAACGTGGGTAGGCAGAGACGAACCGGAAAGACGCACTGCATCATTACAGGGCTGGAGGAACGTGTGCTGTGGAGGGGAGGATGCCAGGGTCATGCTGTCATTGGAATCTCCATACAGGATCAAAGCAGTGGTCCGCCTCATTTCAGGTCCCCTCGCCATCCCTGCCTAATAACAGGTATTTTACAAAAGCCTGGGAGAAGCAGGATGGTGGGTATTTATGGAATAGTCATGGAATAATTTAGGTTGGAAGGGACCTCAGGAGCTCATCTCATCCAACCCCTCTCTCCCTTAAAGGAGAGCTAACGTCAATATCCGAACAGGTTGTCTTGTCCTTCTGGTCACCAAATAACTTGTTCCCAGTCATCAGTAGGCTCAGAAATTACGCTCCCCATAACTCAGCATGCAGAAATGCTACACGGAGAACCTCTTTTGCAAACTGCTAGAGCACCCTGAAGGGGTCTGGAGACATTCCTGAAGAACAGGAGGGCTCTGACCCAAGAGACCTGAAGGCTTGGTTTAAGAAAGGTACAACAAAGGCAGACGAGACATGCACGCACACATCGGGGTGGGCAAACAGGAACCGTGAGGGCTTTCCACACACAGCAAACAACATGGGAAAAGGCGTAACAGGAGTGGGAAGAAAAGAAGGAATCGAGGAAGGATTTTCACTCCCAGAAAGGTTGCTGGGATGCTCTTAAGTCACTTGTTTCACCTTCATGCAACACAGTCCCTGCAATTCTGTGCTGTTATTGCTCCCTGCTTGCACTAGGAGACTCTCCAGTTTCCAGTGAGCATCTCCAGCTTCTCATCTGATCCCAGCCTGCGCTACCACTTCACCTAGCTTCTGAACTACCGATCCTTTCAAGGCACCATGCAAAGAAGCACTACCTGTCACTTTTGGAAACCAGAGGTCCAGAGCAGCAGAAAACCCACAGATGGTTCTGGGCAAAGCACTGGAAGAAGCCCCCTGCACGCCAGCCGAGATTACCTTGTTCAGCTGGGTCTAGAAAACCTCAGAGGAAGAGACAAATAGCAGAGGTGGAGCAAGTCATCTGACAGGAGCCATGGCAGTCTGCAGCACATGCTGGGCAGGGCTGTGTGCCGGGCACGGCCCCCAAACATGGCCTTCCCTTAATCTTACTCTCCTTGCTCGAAGCAGACATGGTTGAGAGCCAAAGGAGCCTCTTGGACAGCACTAACCCAAAGGCTTGGGGTAGAAAGTCTACAAACAGCTCTCGGAAGAACATGAGATAAGAGCTTGTTTTCCTTTCCATGAACGCATGCTAAAGAGGAGAAGGGGTGACCAAGGCACCTGCCGTGGCCAGAGCTCTCTATGTCCCACCGTGGTCTCAGCTGCTGGTCCGCTTCTGGCAGAACATCTCTCCCATGGGGATGTGCCACATCCACATGCCATGGTCTCCCCCTCCATCAGAGGGGCAGGCAAAGCCATCAGGCCATCACCAGGGTGCAATACACCACCCGCCATCCCCACGGGAACTTGCGGTGCCACTAATCACGCTGCAAGCTCTGCCTGGCTTTGAGGGCAGCCCCTGATGCCATTAGTGCAGAGCATCTTGGCACAGTCAGTTTTTAACCCCCTGACATTCTCCTGGCTATGTTATAAACCTGCACATGAAGTACGCCCAGGTCTCCTGAGCAAGCCTGAGAAAATCTTGAGCGGAGAGCTCATTTAGCTTCTTATCTGATGAATGCTCCCAGGCCACTCACCTACCCTCCCTGAGCCTGCCCATAATTACGTCAGGTGCCTCCTTCCCACTCGGCATCAAGTGGGACAGGTGTATCTTCAGAGCAGAAACGTAAAGCTTGAAAAACAGGTTTTAAAACCCAGAGGGCATGGGGATGCACGCTGAAGCTTTCCCCACAGGATGACGGCATTGCGTTGGCTGCGGGAGTTTCTCTGCATAGCAGCAAGAAAAAGAGCGGGGTGAGACCCAGAGGCTGCACTTGGAGGACCGGGAGCACCCGGGTGTTTCTGCAGCCATCTCCCCCTTAACACTGCCATTAAACCCACAGCGGAGGGCAAAAAGGTCTACAGACTCTCCTAGTGCAACCTCCCAGCTGTCCTACCAGGCAGAGAGGAGTCAGCATCCGCAAGCTCCTTCTCTTTATCTCTTTATCACCTCCTTCCCTACAGGAATCAGTTTGCTGGAGCTATTTCAGTATGACAGCAGCGTCCTACGAGCCCGCACCATAAATCAAGGCTGCCAAGCGCCGGAGCACCTCCTTTTCCTCCTTCCATCCCTGATAGTGTTAACGTGCTCTGCACCTGCCTGCGCCCAGGGCTTTGGGAGCCGAGCTGCGCACCGGAGAAACTAACCTCTGATCCCTAAGAACAGCCTCACTTAAAGGCAACGAAGCAAATCCAAAGAGGAAAAGCACCTAAAACACACTCCCTATCTCTTACCTAGATTAAAGCAGCTGGGGCAGGGATGGAGCGGGGACTCGCTCGTATTCATGCCAAGAGAAGTAATATCAGAAATCCAGAGCCACAATGGGTTTCCAGCCTTTGGGGAGGTCTTTTTGCGGGGACGTGGCTGCGGGGGAAGAAGCTAGTTTTCTCCCACCTCCCGAGATCCAATTTGGCAGTGTGGGACAGACACTACTGCAAAGTCCTACCCAGCCCTCGGGGGTGTTTTGGTAGTAATAGGGGCGTTGCAATTCATTTTAGGTGAATTTAAGCTCTCTGAAGGCAGGGCACCTCAGTGGCTTTCTCAGCAAGGTGCCTGGCACCCAGCAAAAACACGCTCCGCAGCCACACACAGCGCAGTATTTGCAAGAATAATCTCCATGCAGAGCCCCCAGTGAACACTCCTACGGACTCTGACCACTTTGCTCAGCTCTCCCAAGCCTAGCTAAGGCTAGATTTTAAACAGCAACGCTAGATCCAGGTTTTCTTTCCCTTCTCCCTACCTGGTGTCAAGACAACTGAAAGCCACGGGGGCCAAATTTGTTGAGTTAAAAGCCTTTTGGTGTGAGATGATGCCATCTCGGCTTGGAGACCATCATCCAGCCCCAGGTTTGTGCTGCTCAAGTATGCTGCCGATGGGCTGAGGGCAGGAATTTCTGCCTGCTGCCATCGCAAAGAGGCGTTTGGGCATCCTGCTGCTGTTCACGCACCCAACTGTCCTCTCTGGTCCCAGCCATTTGGACAGTCCTACACATCCAGGCTGTGCCAGGCAAAATTGGGCACAAGGCACCTGCAAAGCCCTTGCAGGCATTTTAAAATTCCAAATACCTCCAGCTATGGCCGGGAGGGTTTTCTCGGTGCTGCAGCTTATTTCGTTTTGGGAACCGTTAACAAGCAAAACCAAAGCAAGCGCAGGAACCCCCAGCCAGACCCAAAACCCCAACAAACCTCTTCTGCAGAGAGAGTCCTCCCGGCACAGACGCCCTCCAACAGCGCGAGCAAACCCCGTCTGCCAGAGGTAAGGCCAAACCCATAAGCGCCAATTCCCGTGCATCCAGTCCTTCTGAAAACAAAGCTCTCCGCAGCCGCGTTTGGGCGCGTAGGCAGCCGTGCCCCCAGCCTTTCGCCTTAGCGCAGGAGGATGAGACAATGCAGGCGAACGTTAAACACCACTCCACGGCGGGCAAGCTGCTTTCAAGGTTAATATGGCCCCTGGACCGCCAGGCGCAATCCTCAGCGCTACCTGTTCAGGGCTTCTTGGGCATCCCAACCGTCTCCCGGGGGTTGTCTGCCTTTATACCCCAAATCAGAGGGAGACCTAAAGCTCTGGCGACTGTTCCCAATGCATTTGTCATCGCTAGCTGCTTGGGACGGGGATGGTCTCTTCCACACATGCTTATGCAGCGCCCAGCTCCCACCAGGGAGCTGTTGATAACTACCGCAATACGAAGGATAAACGCATCCGTGCCCAGAAAAATCCAAATATCCTTAACAGCACAGCACAGCACAGCACCGCGTCCTGCCTTCTAACGAAACCGCAAATTACTGACCTGTGCACAGAGCTCCCCCAATGCAAGCTGAAGCACTGACATCAGCTTTTGCTGTTGCTCAGGAATTTAATTCTGGGGGAGGAGAGAAGGGAGGGGGGAGCAGGAAGGAGAAGGAACTTATTTATCAATAAGGGAAATAACCAGGAATCTTTAAAAACAACCAACGCTCAGCACCGAAAGCAACATTTATCACTAAATGATAACCGACGGGGGGGGGTGGTGGTGGTGGTGGTGGTGGGGTGGGGGTGGTGATCAATCGGTCCATGCACATTAGGGGAGGTGGAGGGGATTATTTTAAACGGGCAGCTTAACTCATTAATTGCTAGCAGCGCCTTTGGAACCGCGGCAGTGAAGTGTTGCATGAAAACCCCCGCTGCTGAACACATGCCGGCTTCGTTTAAACGCCAAGGACACAGGGCGACACTCCAACCTCTTTCATCATCAGAAAAACCACAGCGCTGTTAACACCGGTTCCTCAAACACCAGCCCTCAGCCCCCAAGAGAAAACCCCTCCATAAGCGACCCCCCCCCCCCCCCCCGGCCCCAGCAGGACAGCGGGTATTCCCCGGAGCTTCCCAAACCCCCTTCCTCACCTGTACCACCACTACCGCCCGGCAAAACGCACACCGCGAAGGCAGGGTGGGATTTTCAGCCTCCCCCCCTCCCCGGAAAACAAGCGCGGCTCCCCCCGACATGCGCGGCCGCGGAGCGCCGGCCCCCCCTTCCCCATCGCCGCCGCGCAGCCCGTGTAGGGCTGGTCCCTCCCCAGCCCCAGCAAACATTCCCCCCCCCCATTTTAATAATCCCAACCACCCCCTTAAAAACCTTAAGCCCTATATCTACATATACATATATACACGTACATATATAGGTATATGTTTTCGCGCTGCCCACCGGCGCTGGGCGCGATGCCGGCTCCGCTCCGCACATGCGGGCGCGCCGCCCGTCGTCCCCTCCCCCCTCCGCCTCCCCCAACCCCCCCTTCCCCCGGGAGAGGAGCACAGACCCGGCGCGTATAGACATCTATAGGGGGATGCACTGACCCGGCGCGGAGGGCGCGGACGGCCGCGCCGCTCCGCGGGCTGTCCGCTGGCGCGGCCGCTGCCGGCGCCGCAGGGCCCGCATGCCGCGGCGGGCGGAGGGTCGAGGGGGGTGGGGGGTGTGGGGGGGTGTATGGAGGGGTGTGAGGGGGGGGTTGCCCGCTCCGCGCTCCTCCGCGCTGCTCCGCGCCGCTCCGCGCGCCGCCGGGAATGCGCCGGCGATGAGGTCATGCCTCGGGAACGGGGCGGGAGGGGGGAGAGAGGGAGGGGGGGGGCGGAGGGGGGGTGTAGGGAAAAAAAAAAAAAAAGACGGGGAAAAAAAAACAGCGTTGACGTCACCCGCAGCCAATCAGCGCGGGCGGCGCAGGGGCAGGGTGACGTCAGCCCCGCGGGCGCGGAGCGGCGCGGAGGGAGCGGGCGCTGCTCCCCCCCCCCCCTCTGCTCCCGGCCCGGCCGTGCGGAGCTCCGCGGGATTTGCGCGGCCCCCGGCGCATCCCCCCGCGGCCCCGCGCTGCCTGCGCGCATCCCCGGCAGCCTCGGCCCTGCCCGGCTGCGGGGCTGCGTGGGGGGGGGGCTCCTACGCCCGGTGGCTTTGGGGGATGCCCTCTGGCAGGGAGGTGGGTTACCCCGCGGAGAGGGTGGCCTGAGCAGCCAAGAGGTTTTTTTTGGGGGTGACCCTCCTGGCTGCTGAGGTTCCCGGGGGACACCCTCCAGTGCTGCGCTGCTCCCGGCGAAATAATGTGTTTTCATGTATTTTTGGTTGATAGATGGTTCCCAGGTTGCCCTTCTGGCCCGATGCGGGCCACACTGAGCATGGAGCTCTCCTGCAGGCAGGGCCACCCCTCCTGCCTGTCGGGGCACCCTGCCTGCGGTTCACCTGCCGGCTCTGCCCAGCTCAAACACCCCCTCACGGAACTTGGAGCAGCAGATTTGCTCTCGGGACAGCAGCCCCCCAGGACTCGCTCCCTCTGAAGCGCCCACGCTGGGGGACGACAGACGTAAATGCCACATGGTGTCCGAGGATGGCACGGCAAAGGGTGGCCCAACGGTTTAGGAGTTCAGAAGGAGTCCAGCCAGCAGGTCGGCTCCTGACTGCACAGGGTGGGCTCACCTCCATTCCGCCGTGGTGGCACCGAAGAGCCATGCAGCCGGTTTGGCTAACACAGCAGGGTTTTTTCTCTGTCCTTGGCCCTGGCCTGGCAGCTCCAGCTTAGAGAGGGATTAGGGTTTAGAAGCTTAGGTTTTGCTAGCGCTTAGGAAATCGAGGGAACCTTCCTCCCTGTTGGCGATATGGATGCCGGATGTTTTAAAATTAACTCTCATCTCTCCGGACATGCAGCCGGCAGCTTGCTCAAGAAGGGTGTCGAGCTGCCGCGGTTACTGGTGGCAAAATTTTTCCCAGGAAGGTCATTTCTCGTAGAGCACCCGAGATGTAAAACGCTGGGATACTAAAAATCTCACTCCCCTCATTGCATAAGCAGTGCTGAGTTTGTACCCTTCTCCTGCCACAGAAAATCAACTCACCCAAAGCTGTCAGCAAGCAAACTTTTGCAAAGCCAGGGCTACTCTACCTAAAAAGCATGGATTTTGGTCCAGTTACCATAATCACTGGCAAGATGCTGGGGTAGCATGGGCGCTTGCTCCTCTAGCATCTCTGAAGCACTTGGTCTTGGTGGGAGCAGGCGTAGGAGCGTGCTGTGCCCAGCATGGCTGGAATGAAGCTGAGGTCTTTCTTCCATTCTGCCTTTCCCACCGGTTTTCCTGTCCAGCTCCCTCTTCACAGCTGTGCGGAGTGCCCTGACCAGGAAAAAAAAACGAGAAAGTATTCTCTTGCTTCAGCTTAGGGCTGTTTTCTCCCCTGCTCAACACCCCTTTTCAGGGGTAAAACAGACAAAAAGAGGGGGAAAGGAATGAGTTTGAAAATCCCAAAGCTTCCTCGTAAAAGCTATTATCTAGGCAGAGAGCCACGAGCTCGCAAAGCCTGCTGAAGGAAGAGAATTTCAGCGGTTTCTTTCCAAACCCCAGTTAAAAATCAATGTTTCCAACCCTGGGCCTGGCACGCCGCTGCCAGATGAGCATCCCAGGTCGGCTGTCAGGAAGATCGCTCCCCAACTGGCACAGTGCAAGGGAGGAGTGCGAGGAAGGAGGTGGGAGAAGGATGCCGGACTGACGGTAAGCAAAGGATGGGGAGGTGGTGAGGAAGAGGCAAAGGATAAGGTGTCCCGAGGTGCCAGACACCTGCCTTGGACTGTTGGTTCCAGCAAGAGGCTGAGCTGAGCTCCCTCTTGAGCCTTCATCTCCAGCAACCTCTCCTCAGCCATCCCATGGACCCCCTGGTGCAACCCTGGGTGATGGGGACACGGGAGATTTGACCCATACAAAATCCTTAATGGCAGCAAACAGTAGGAGATGCTCCAGTGGGGCTGGGGACCAGTGGGACGCCAGTTCTCACGGCCAGCAGGATAGGCTCCAGCCCACGAGCTGTGCATCTCTCCCACGCCTACTGCTTCTGCGCGAGGCACTGCAGCCAAGCGCCTGGTGGGGAGAAACCAAAACAAATGATTCACTGCTGCTAAACTGCTCCCGGGATCGCAGGGGCCGGGAGCAGGCGGCAATGGAAGCTTGCAAAACCTCACCTGCCTTCTGGAGCCGGGAGCTAAGCCCGTTTAGATCCCAATCCTGTTCAACCTGAAATTCTGGCATTTGGGTGTGAACCCGTGGCTATATGGAAGAGGGCAACCAACCTGAGGGAGGGCAGCACAGCGAGCACACCCGGTTGGCTCTGGATGGCTCGTGCGGACTGACCGGGCGAGCAGCATCCTTATTTTCCCCAGGGGAAATTAAGCAGGGAGAGCTGGGGCAATGCTGTTATGGTCAGGCAGACAGAACAAAGCAGCCTCACGCTCTAAGCTCCCATCTACCAGATGTGAATCTATTGTCTCAGCCCCAGGGCCAGCATACCCCCCCGCCCCCCCCCCCCCATCACAACCATCATGAGCCGAGCAAAATTTATGCAGCGAGTTGCTTATTGCTAAAGGGAAGTGCTTTATTTCAGGTAAAGCACTTAAAAAATAGTTTGCCCCACTCTGTTTTTTCCTCTTTCCCAGATTTCAGGCGCATCCGAAGATGGATCGCATCCCAGCTACATGTTTCGAATGCAAGTTACGCTTGTACACGTAACAGTTCTTGCTAAAACGTTTTCCAGGCCCCTTAATTGCCATGGCAGGCCAAGTGCAGAAGAGCACAGTGGAGCCTTCTGCATCCTGCAGGGATTAAAATCAGGACCTGATCGTGTAGGAAACTAAAACTAGGAAAAAAGAAATTGCTGCCAAACCAACTTCCTTATCCATCAAAAAGGAGAGACTTTTTGCCAACCTGCAATTACTTTAAATGATCGAATTTTTATTTTTTTTTTTTTTAACCTTGCCCGCCTGGTGTTCAGATGCAGTTCCTTGCACCGCTGGCCGAGGCAGCCTCCCGTCACCCTCGAGCCAGCAAGCGCTGGCTGCAGCGCAGGGCGCTGAGTTCCCACCGCAGCGGGTATTGGCACCTCAAAACTGTGCCGATGGCTGGAGCTGGAGTTGATCTTTGGGCTGACATGGTTTCGATTCTACCGGTCACGGTTGTTTCCGCCACGCGTGTGCCTGTCGCCCTCACCACGACATCCCGGAGAGGGGCACAGCGAGGTTTGCCAGGCTTTGTATCACCCCTTTTCGTAAAGAAACGTATTGAGTGCAGTGAACTGTGGGAAGGGCATCGCTCCCCGCTTTGGCTCCTGCCCGTGTGTGTCCCGGGAGCCAGGTCTCCAGCTCTCCCATCCCATGGCCGGGATGGAGCCCAACAGATTCCCGGTGAATCCCAACCATGCTGCCTTCCTCCTGCAAAGCCCAAAATGGTGTCACTCCATTAGTGGGGAGAGATGACGTGCTTGAGGAGGCAAAAGGCACTTGCAGCATCACCAGGGAGCTGTGTTTCTCACACAGGGGGCTGCCCTGGATCTGGCTCCATTTTCCCGATGGAAATATCTGCCCGTTCACAGCGTGGCTCAGCACTTACAGGGTGCGGAGCTGCGCGTGCACTTTGCAAAAGCAGCTACTGCGCAATTAATTGCAGAAGTAGCAGGCTGGAGGGCTGCGTGCTGTGCCATTCAGCTCAGCGCATGCTGCAGAAGCATTCATTCTGCGGCTCTGACTGTGTGCCGCGAGGCACTCCTGCCAAAGGGAAAAAGGGAAAAAAAAAACCCATCGTATGTTGAATACATTCCCTCTGACTCCCTCCGCCCCGGACATGTCTGAGAAAAGCTGGGCAGGAGCATAGGGACGTGCCAAACGCGGGGCATAGTTGCTGAGTCCCAGCATGATGGGTCAAAGTCAGGGGATAGGAGGGGTGGAGGAACAGGACCTTTGCACCGGCATGAAGCAATCACGCTGGAGGAGCCGAGGCCGGTGGCAGCAGCTAAGCCGTGCAGAGGCTTTGGAGTAACACCCCTCAGGTGCGGGAAGCGTGCCTGCTCCTTTGCCTCCAGTGCTGAAACAGCGTGCTGTGTTGGCACACACGTGGGTTTGCCCTGGGCAGCGAGGGTGGGAGAGTGGCTTTGGTGTGCCTAGAAGCTGTCCGGGGTCACATTCACTTCTCTGAAGGCGGTATGAGGGGGGCGAGAGAGGGGACAGGGGCAGGGGAAGGGGAGAGACACCGAATGTTTTCGTGTCGGTATATGCGAGTCTTAAAAAATAATCACTGTCCAGTGCTCCAGGACAAGGCACGGTCTTTCTTCTCTGTATGTGAATTGGGGATGGGAAAAACATTACCCCTGGCCAGAAGGCAGCATGGAGCTAGGCTCTGTGCAAAGGTCCATCAGGTTTAGATCCTTTTTCTCTACTCCTATGCTGGTTTTTGTTAGGCTTCTCACCAGTTGCTAGGTTTTGTTTTTTTTTTTTTTGTTTTGTGTTTTGCTTCAATCATTTTCACTGATGAGAGCATCTGCTGCCATCTGTGCCTTCCCCTCCTCCCCCCGGCAGGGCTGCGCACCGCCACGGTCTGCCTGCAGAGCCGGGCGCTCTGCACTGTCCAACCTGTCACACGTATCCCGCACAGGCCTGCCAGCATCCACGGATAGAGAGGTGGGAAGAGGCAGCTCCATCAGCGCCCTGCTCTCCCCCTGTATCCGCTGACCGCATCTGGGCACTGCTGCCATTGGACTGGTCGCAGGATGCCCACAGTGCCAAGGTCCCAAGCAAGCCCAGGACCCAGTGGCACTAATCGAGGTTGCAGTTCCTCCTCTGAGAAGCCAGCAACTGATGAGGCAGTGTTGGAGAAAACAGAGAGGTGAAGGGACTTTGGTAAATTCACCCAGGACATCAGTACATCGTTGGGAAGGGAGGCCAGAGCTTCTATCTACTTGCTGGCACTGTGACTGCCTCCTGGCCCACAGAGCGAAGCAGGGTTATGATACTACAGCTTGATGTTGGGTTTTGCTGGTGGTTTACACACCCCACAGAAGAGCAGAGGTTGCCATTTGCATCTCTCTCTGACTGTTAATTTGGGTGTCCAGGCTAAGGGCTGCTCCAGCCCTGACTCACTGCGCGTTGCCTGCACACCTGGCAGTTCACCCATGCTGCGGGAACCGGCGGATGCCGGCGCTGAGCCGGAAGGTCGTTACCTGAATTAGCTCCAGCTCGCCATGTCTATTACCACCAGAGCCGAGACACAGCAGAACTGGCAGGGTCACATTTACCGACCAAACCCAACCCAGTTCACCCCAGCTGGGATTCGATGCGCCTCTGTCTGCGAACTGGCTCGGCGGCATTTGCACAGGGGAGGTGGCATCACCCAGCCCTGCGTGGCAGCCAGGGCAGAGCCACGGGTGAGCGCTGAGGCTTGCGTCAGCGCAGCGGGGTTTGCTCACACCTCGGCCCGACACCCGCCCCTGGCGCTGCTTGGCCCCCAGCCACCTCTCCCTGCCAGCGTGGAGGGTAAATGTGTAACGGCGCCCGGGCCCTCGCGTGACACACACGTCCTGGCTGGCGAAGGGGCTTGCTGGGGGCTGGGGCTGTCGCTTCGCCCCCCCCCTCTCTCCCCCCACTCCTGCCTGTTTTTAGGGTGCAGGAGCCACCTTCGCTGCTTCTCGCACCCACATCTGCTTCTCGCACCCACATCTGCTTCTTGCACAAACCAGATGTGGGGACTCGCATCTCCCCGGCGGTGGGGCTTGGGGAGGTGGGGGGGAGTTCCCGCTGCTCGGGATGATCGTGAACGGATCCCTGCTCCCTGCAAGGGACAAGGGGCCTGAAGCCTCCTGGCCTGCCCGGAGGCCGCGGAGACGGGCGGCGCGGCGGCGAGCTGGCGGCTGCGCTGGAGCGGTGCGAGGGGGCCCTCTGCCTGCCTGCCGCAGCACGGCGCCTCGCAGGGCACCTCCAACTCGGCTCCCCCCCCCAAGCCGTGACCTCCTCCTGGATGGTGGAACTGCCGTGAGGGTCCCCCCGAAGCCATTTCACGGCTGGGCGAACCAGCCCCGTTCCCGCAGCATCCCCTTCCCGGGGCAAGCGCGCCCCATCATCAGCCTCGGTGGCCTTTCCCCGTGTTCACCCCAAATGCCTTTTGTGTACCAGGGGTGCAAACCCAGCAGCAGTATTTTAGGCACAATCTCACAATGCCGACTACAAGTGAACAATCACTCCCCCCCCTTCCCTCCTCCCTTTCCCCATTTCTCCCCTCGAGCTAAAAAAAAAAAAAGCAAAAAGAAATCCTCATCAAGCTGTCAGGCTCAGTTTCCTGAAGGAATACAATTAAATCTCTACATGGCAACATGACCGTCAGTTTTTCCCCATCTCAAAAGATGCTTCTCAAGAAGCGTTCGGCTGTTCCTCTCTTCCACCCCCTCCTCTCGGTTTTCCTTATCCGAGTGCAACAGAGGCTGCAGCTTCGCAGCCAAAAAAAGGTGCGATTTGGAGAGCGCAGTGCGACGTTGCGAGTGGCAGAAGTGAAAAGGCAGAGAAGCAACCCTCGAAAGCCTGCCTTCTGCTGCATCGGGTGTCAGCCTTGGCAAAACCTGAACTTCCAGAATTTTCTTGCAAAATGAGGGAAAAAAAAAAAAACCAACAAGCAATTAGAGGACCTGTCGGATTTGGCTGCTGCTTTTCTTTCCCTTGTTCCCTCAAAATGAAAAAAACGTTCTTTCTTTTGCTTGACAGCACGGTTGGTGCAATGTGGGATGTGCCTGCCTGCCAGTAAATGGGGACACAGTTTTGCCATCTCAGTTTGGGGTTCTCCAACATTGGCAAGATGAAATGAATGCTAAGCACCTTGATGCTGCTGTGCTTGGAAGACCTCTGCATGAATAAATGACTTTTTTTTTGTTTGTTTTTTTTTTTTTTCCTAGGCAAGCTTGGAAATCTATGTCTTCCTCTCCTTTTCCCTATTTAGGGAGTGCTTTCCTACTGCTATTTGGTGGGGCTTCATTAAAATGAATGGGGGGGGACACTAAAAGAGAGGAGGGGAGAGCGTAGGGGTTTTGCTGCTTCCAGCCCAGAGGCGCAGGTGGAGCCGAGGTGAGGGCTGTGGTGGAGCTGACCATCTGCCTGGGGTCACTCATCCCATCCTCCAGCCACGGGGTTACTGCATCCTCTTCTGCTACCCTGTTCTTGTCCAAGGCAGGTCTGGGTGGACCTCTGACCTGCTGTAGCACAGCAAGTTCAGCGTTCGCACCTCCTACAATGTGGGCAACAAATAATAAATATGATGGTTACTAATAATAGCCCACCCTCTCCATCCCTGATGGTTTATGCATGCAAAAATGCTGCAGAGTCAGTTCAATATTCCCCCCGGTTCATTAAACCAGCATCCATTTTCCTGCAGATAAGACGGTCCGTCAGGGGAAGGGATGACGGTAACTCATTTGTCACACTTGTTAAATGTAGGAAAGGCTGGCTTTGGGTCACTTCCAATTTTGTGTCAGCTCTGCCTTTATCTGAGCAGCCCCACGCTTGCATGCCAAGCAGGGTGGCTCTCTCCTGCGTGGCACGGGAGATGGGGATGGCAGCACCATTCCCGCAAGATTTCACAGAGTCGGGGTGTGTGTGTGTGTGTCTCTGAGTGCAAAAGCACTTACAACGTGGCTCCAACGAGTCCCAGCTCATAGAGAGGAATGCACTTGTTATTGCAAGAGGTGCCAGGCATGTTGGTCCCGTAGTGACCCAAACCTCCATCTTTGAGCCTCCAGCACTGCGTGAGTTATCCCCCAAGTCCATCTTGCCAGGCTTCTGTTTGGGCTGCAAAGCTTGAGAGGTACTACGGGCACCCACATGGTGAAGGATATCAAGCCAAGACCTTGGGAACAGTCAATGTAAGCTCAGTGTAGGTACAGGGGGAGGGGAAAGGTGATGCAACCTCACCTCTGTGCTCCTCCTAACCCTCGGAGCATTTTGGGGTGACTAGTTCAGGTCTTGCCTAAACTAGCACAGTCCCAGCGGGCTTTAATTTGCTCCAATTATCAGGTGCCAGCTCAGGGTGGCTGCAATGAGAGTAATTTTGGCTTCATCCTCTTTGGAGGCATTGCTATTGTGACAGGCCACCTCCTTCCTCTGCCAGGGACAAGGACTGGATAAAGCCCCTGGATATGTTAGGATGGAAATGCTGATGGCTATGACCCTTGTGATCTTGCTTCAGGGAAAGGAGCAAGAAGTAACCAAGAGAGGTTGGGAAGAGTCTTAACATCTGGATGAATGATCATAGAGCAGCTCGTGGCTGAGATACTTCCCAGGGCACAGTGTACCGCAGTGCCAGTGGAAACTTCAGTGCAAAACAGCCCCCTGACCTGGTCTGGTATGGAAATAACCTCCAGTGAAAGGGCAGCAGGTAGGACTGCAGGTCCTTCTGCCTGTAGCTTCCCCCATAAATGAAGCCCAAGCTGGGGTTAAGGTGTGGAGCCCTGGGCAGGAAGGAGGTGACATCTCATGAGGCTTTCAGGGAGGCATCCTCATAGTCTGTCCCCATGGTCCACAATGACACAGCCGTCACTGAGCACAGCCCAGAGACAGCATGTTGATTTAACCACACACTCAGCAGAGGATGAAGTGTCCTGCGACAGCCTGTCTGCATTCCCCATCTCTTGTTGCGCCATCGCTTTTGTGGTGGGCACAAAGGTGGACGCTATTGCCTCCTCACGGCTCCATGGCTGATCTGCAGCAATCTGTCTCCCTGGGTGCGAGGTCATCTTACAGCTGGGAAAAGATGAGGCAGCTGCGGTATATGAGATGAGATGAAGGGTCAGAGGGGCTGAGAAGCTGTATTTTGGTCCTGGTCTTGCCATTCATTTGTGGTGTTCTCAAGGCAGGACGTGTCGATTTGCAGCACTGCAGGCAGCCGCAGGCAGCTATCAGGAAGAGCGCCGAGCTCCTGCTTCGTGCAGTGGCAGACGCATGGTGTCTCCAAAATCTGGCTCTCGGTAACGACCCCGGGAAGTGCTGCAGCAGCAGCAGGTTCATACTGCAGTGATTTATTCCTATCTTCAGTGTTGGTCCTAGCAAGGGGAGGGGGGACCTGCCTGCTTTGTCTGCGTTTTCCTGCTTGCGATTGATTGACCAACACAGGAGTCGCTGAGGTCTCCGATCTTAAATCTGGATCTGCGCCCTCTTTTATGGCTGCATGCGGCCCCGACCTGCAGCAGCATCCCTCACACCTGCTTTAAATCTCCTCCAAGCAGCCACCGGTGACATTAGCATTTTCTCTTGCCGGCCTGTAGGGACCAGGAGCCCCGCTCTCCTAAGGAAGGAATTAACCCAGCAGCGTCAGATATCAGAGGTATCTTTATTGACCGTTTACAGAAGTACAGTAGCACTCGGTTTTAGGGGGCTTAGGCGAGTTCTTCAGAAGGTGCCTTCCTTCTCAGCATTCCCGGGAGACCCTGAGGACAAACCTGCCCTTTAATGCTTTTGGGGTTTCTCTGGAGTTTTGGGGCTCCCTAGCACGAACTTTCTAAGACCCTCAGCTCTCCAGGGGTTGGGAGTTGTTTGAACCAGTGGATGAAACTCAAGAGAGGAAAAAGAAAAGAACCCCCCGTACGTCGGGGGTGGTGGGGTGGTCTGAACACATCTGATATGTTGTGAGCCAGCCCTGCCGCGGCCACCATCCATTACTGCACACACCTCCCACTCGGCAGGACCCCGCTGCTCCCCAGAGCTCAGCTTTCTGCCGCCAGGCATGCGTCGCTCTCGACTTCGCACCCTCTTGTCACACGGCTTGTTGGCCATAAAATAAATATTTCTTGGTCTATTTTTCTCCCTGTACGTGTGTAAGAATGAGACCCTTTCCTACAGCAGTTCACAAACTGTTTGGGGGCAGGAAGGGTATGCTCAGCTGGGCCGATCAACTCATTTAATTTTTATTTATGTATTTAATTGTTGGTTGTTTTTTTTTTTTGCAATCAAGGTGGAGTGGTTTGTTGTTTGGTTGTTTTTTTTTTTTTTTGCGTCCTTGCTACAAGAAACAACTGCAGACACTTCTGGCATAGAGGCATTTTGGCGGCGCCCGCTGCTGTTGGCCTCACTTTAGTAGTCAGTGAGGGGGTATCGCAGGAAGATGAAGATAAGGATGATACAGAAGGTGGCAAGGGCTGAGCTGGTGATGTTAAAAAGCCGGGCTGTCTTGGCGTCTTCGACTGCTCCGTTTAAGTCATTGAGGAGTTTCTTATCCCGGACCTGAGACAAAAAAAAAAAAAAAAAAAAAAAATTGGGAGATGTATAAAAAGATATAACTTGTTTCAAACACCATCCGCACTGTAGGGTACCTGTGCAGCGGACGAGGGCTGGGCTGGGCCTCTGCATTTGAACGCTTGGGGTGCCATAAAACACCCTGAGGTGAGGTTTGCACCCCGGCTTTGCTATGGGTCGACCTTGTGAAGCCAAGCGCTGTGATGCCTTTGGACTGGAAACCCCTGGGAGCGGAGAAGACCTGGAAGAGTGACCCGTTGCTGTTACCAACCAGGTCCCCGTGGCCCCTGGAGTGGGGCAGCGCCATTTGGAGCCCCAGGGCGCACAAGGGAACTGAAGTGCTATCTTGCAACCTTGGGCACTAAAGCATCCGTCCCACCGTGTCGCAGCCCCCTGGCTCTGCAGCACCAGGCTCCAGCTTGCCTGGCCTGCGAGCGAGAAGGGTGGCTTCGGTTTTGGTGTGCATCCCCTTGCCTTCATCTGTGCTGAGGGGCTGAGCGGGCGAAACCTGGCACGGCATCCTACTGCAGCTCCAGGGCTGCGCACGAGCCTCCAGCATATTAAGCAGTCCTGGGTTAATGAGTTCCTTTTGCAGGTCTTATGCAGCTCGTGTAGCATCTCTGCCACTGGCAGTTTTCAATCCTGACAGCGCGGTCTGCTCTCTTCATTATCCTGCGGGCTGGGACCTTCATGGGCTTGCCTTGGGGCAGCTCTGCAGTGGGTAAGGATTGTGAATGTCCATGTCACTGGCTTGCTTCCACCTCCTCCAGGCTGCCAGGCAGTGCATGGCGCTGCCAGGCAGTGATGGCACCGCCAGGCAGCGGATGGCACAGTTGAGCAGTGGATGGCATCGTCAGGCAGCGAGCGGATGGCACTACAAGGCAGCGATGCCACTAGCAGGCAGCGATGACATTACCCGGCAGGGTATGGCATTGCCAGGCAGTACATGGCACCAGCAGGCAAAGATGGCACTAGCAGGCAGCGGATGGCATCGCCAGGCAGCGAACACCACTAGCAGCCAGTGGTGGCACTGCCAGGCAGCAATAGCATCGTCAGGCAGCAGGTGGCACAGCCAGGCAGATGATGGCACTGCCCACCAGCAGTAGCTCTGCAGTTTGAGCCCAGCACATTAGTGGTCAGGCTCCATCCCTTCCTAGCAGCGATGTGTCCCCGTCCCCAAACCCTGTCCCCAAAACCCCGTCAGCCGGCCCTCAGCAGACCCAGGCAGTTGGAGCCATGAGGATGCGGCATGAAAGGACCAAGAGACTTTCCCCCTCTTCCCTTTCCTATATCTGAGTGGGGTATCCAGGGGCCGGCATGGGGTGGCAGTGCCTGCTTTGCTGCCCACTTTGGGGCCGGAGGGTTGCAGACTGCGGGGCTGCGTGTCCTTCGCAGTCTGCCTTGGCTGCCCGCAGCATGAGCACCATCGAGGCGCTGCCGGCTGAACGCTAGATGTCGGTGGCAGGCTGCGAAATACACCCCTAGAGTCCTACCTAGAAATATTAAAAGGCTTTTATCGACCAGGAGCTTTCCGAAAAGACTCCGCGACGGATTCAGATCACATCTTAGTGACTTTTTCTCTCTCCCTCCTGCAGTGCTTACCCACGGAGCTGACCTGAAAGCCTTCTGTGACTTGCTGGAGATGGGGAAGGGTTGCTGAACCCCTCACCCCACTGAGCCACGCTGGTTCACGGGGCCTCCAAAACCACTGTCTCAGACCCTCAAGCAACGTCCCCTCCTCCGTCACACCAGTGAGGACCTCTCTGCACAAGCACCCCCTGCTCTTCATGACTCCTGGACTGTGGGGAGAGTGGCTGCTGCTGGCATGATGCCTGCAGGAGCCGGCGACGGCAGGCACATAGGCAAGAATGAGAGCTCTGTTTTCCTCCTCGTATTAAATCCTGTGGTACCACGTCCTCTGTTGTGCCCCGTGCCCGGGAGCCTGCAGCTGGAGCAGGGGCCATCCGCTCATCACCGTGCTGCTGGGTGCTTGGCAGCTTCAGGGCATTCTCCTGGAGGTGGGGACAGGGGACAGTCACAACCGGTGCATGTGGCATGCTTGGCTGATGCTCCCAGCAGCGGAGATGACCTCTGGGGAAGGCAGCAAGCCGGCAGCCCGGGAGCCTACACGCCTTTTGGTGTCGGCTGTGTGTCTGGGATGACTCACCTTTGAGATTATTCAGTAGGTTTAGCATCCTCCCCAAAAACCCCCTGGGATGCGTGTGGAGGTCCCTGCAGCCAGAGCCCCAGGGGTGCCGGATTTGGGCCAGAAAAGCCACCCGCTGCTCCCCACAGGCTCTTTGAAGCTCTCACATGCCACGCTTTCCTCTTCCCAGCGGCGGCGGGGCTGCCGGAGGCAAACCCTGTGCAGAGCAGATGCCTCTTGCCCCTTCCTCCTCCGCAACACAGCTGTGGCTGGGAGAAGTCACTCTCTGCTGCGGGCAAGCCGGTGTTTGCCAGGCAGACAGAGGTTTCTCCAGCAGACCGGTGTGGCCAGCACACCGAGCTCCACAACCCTCCTGCTGATGAGCTGCGTGCTTTGCCTTTGTAGGGCCAGTGTCTCTTGGCCCCAGGAACTCTCCTCGGCTCCTGCTCCTCCTGTCCCCGGGGCTCCTTGCCACCCTAATTTCTGTACCCAGCCCTTTCCCAGTGCTCCCAGCAGCCTCTCCCTACCTGACGCCTGCTCGCACTCATGACCGGCGCTTTGGCTCTTTCTCACGGTGCGCTTCAGCAGCCCCTGCCCTCGGCTTTCCCATGGCTCTCCCTCTGGCCCTGCTCCAGTCTGCTGCTCCTCAGCATCTCTAGCATGGGCCACCCGGGGCTGCCCTCTCCCCAGTGCTATGATTTCCTCCCACTTCCTTTTTTTGTCCTTCCCATCTCTTGTCTTTCCTGCTGTTTGAGTCTAAAAGAAGTTATGGACAGCCACCTTCAGCTCCTGCCAAAGGGCACCCAGCTGCCTCCCCTCCCTGCCCCTCTGGCTGGTCCCATCTGCCTGCTCCTGCCCACCCCTGCGGCACATGGTGCTCTGCTGCATCCCCCATCTCCCGCAGCCCCCTGCCCTTTCCCTACCCTTTCCCTTCCCTAGCTCTCCTCCGGCTGCTCTGTCCTTGTTTGCCTGGATCCAACGTCCCTGTGGAGTCCTTGGTCCCCTTACTCTCCTCCTTTATTATTTCCCCATACACCCTATGGCTTCAGCGGTCACCCTCATGCAAATCATCCCTTATTGTCCATTATAATTTATATTGCAATGGAGCCTCTAAGCGCCGGACAAGTGCCAGGGCTCCTGAGGCACACAAGCGCAACGAAAAGGCATTTCTCCTTCCAAACCACTTGCAGCCCGAGCCTCCCACATCTCTGGAGGGTGGCCTCACCTCCTCCCATCTGGTCTTGCACCCCCAGATGCTTGCAGACGTCCCCCTTCAATGTCCTGCTGCGGCATCGGAGACGGGCTCTGGAGGAGGAGCTCTCCTGGAGAGCAGATACGTGTTTCGGCTCCTTCCCTGCTCTGTCCTTAAGGAAATGCCAGTGTCTTTCTCATAACCTAGCCTCAGCTTTTCCTATTTTCATGCTCCTGTGGCCACCATCACCATAATGTGCTGGCAGCTGGTGCACAAGCATCTGGGACCTCTGGAAGCTGCTTCCTTTCATAGCCGAGGAGGTGAGGCGTGGAGGGACAGGTCCCCAAGGTCACGAGGCTGAACCGCCCCCAAATCCAAGTGTGGTGTTTTCTTAGTCACAGACCCTTGTCTCATCATCACTTTGACCCTCCTCACCTCGCCTAAAATTATTTGCAGATTTTTGGCTTTGCACTGAGATGACCAGTTTGTAAGACTAATTATCCTGCATCTGCTGACTGCGGGGTTCCCCCAGGCACCCCGAAGCACTTTGTGGTGGCCCTTTTGCAGATCCCACCCTGGACAAGGCAAAACTCATCCCTGGTCTGGCTTGACAACTTAACACATTTCCTTTCCTCTTCCGTGCCTGGCCTACCACAAAACGCAGCCTGCTTTTGTGGTTTAACATGCAAATTTTCCTCCTCCCCTCTCCCACTAGCAAAAGGCAGTGGTGTCCTCTCCCTCTGTTCCTGCTTGTGTCACCTCCCTGCTTCTCACCTTGTCCTCCAGCATCTCCAGCTCACCTTGTCCTCCAACTTCTTAATCTCATCTTGTCCTCCAACTTCTTAATCTCACCTTGTCCTCCAGCATCTCCATCTCACCTTGTCCTCCAGCATCTCCAGCTCACCTTGTCCTCCAACATCTTCATCTCACCTTGTCTTCCACTATCTCCAGCTCACCTTTTCCTCCAACATCCTCATCTCACCTCGTCCTCCACTATCTCCAGCTCACCTTGTCCTCCACTATCTCCAGCTCACCTTGCCCTCCAACATCTCCCATTGTTCCAGTGCCTGAGGGCTCTTTCTCTCCTCCCTCTGACCACCATCTCCTGCCCTTCCTCCCCTTGGGGCTTTACCTTCAGCTTCTTTTCCAAGCACTCCCCTCAACTCCTACTGTCTCACTGCTTCCCGGTCCCTTCCCCATCAGCCACCTCCCCTCTCTTTGCTCTGGGGCTGAGCCCCTCTCATTTTTGGGAGCAAAGAACTTGCTGGATGGGTACAAAGTGCTGCCTCAGCTTGCAGGAGAAGACAAATGGTTTGTTGATAACGAGCCTAATGAGGCTGTATTTAAGGCAGCCCAGTTTTTAGCATGCAGCCCACAGCTGGTTGTCTGTCAACCCATTTCCGTGCAGAGCTCTGCGTTCCTACACATAAGGAGCTCTGGAGGGGATCCTTGGATTTATTTGCTCTGTGAATTGGTCAAGAGCTCTCCAGCCTGCGCAACTCCACCACACTGGCACCGGCGTCACGGGGCTGTTGCCTCTGCATTTCACCCACCTCCATAAACCGTTGCTCCTCCCAAAAAAGCAGGGTGAGACCCTGCCTGAGAGGTTGGGCGCTGCAGCCTCTCTGCTTCTTGGGGTTAATAAATAGCTATGGATTTGTGCCAGTCAGCTTCCACTTGGAATGAGGAAGGTCAACATGCGGCGAGAGGGGAAGGCAAACAGCCATGCCCGGAGCTGCGTGCTAAGAGCTGGGCAGAGAGAAGGCATAAGAGTTCAGCTCTCCTGGGTTGCTATCACACTGCAAATTTTGGTGGCCTCGAGGGGCAGGAAAACTCTGTGAGCAACCCCACGGTCTGCTGGTGGGGCTTAAAAAGCCAGCGGGGCTTCTTGCCATCTTCATCTTTATACAACAACAACATGGCATCCATACCGTGGCTCCTCTCAGATCCCAGTTCCTCTGCTCTACTGCCTCATGGGTACTGAGAAGGACTTGGCTCACCCCGGTGGTCCCTGGAGATGGACCTCCTAATGACTGAAGCGAGATCTCCTGCCACCAGGCGCTGATGCATCATTCATTACCACTTGGAGCTGGGAAAGAGGAGGGGAGGGAGCTGCCGAATATTGGGCCACGGCATTTGCTCCTGATGGAAACCAACTGAATCCAATGCATTGACGTTGGAGAGGTCCTCACATCTGTGCTGGGCTGGGCTTAAGGTTACTTCAGGGTTTCTAACTGCCCCGAACTTCCCTTCTAACTTCCCTAAAGAGAAGTTTATCTCTTCTTCTGCAGCACCAATGCATGCTTACATGCGAGCGCCTTGCTTGCACTCCGGGAGGTTGACCTTGAGAAGCCTGGAACTCTAGAAATAACCCCCCGAGGGATACGTGAGTCGGTGCGACTCCGTTGCAGCCCAGCAAGCTCTATCTGCTGAGGATCTGGCCCGCTATGGGTGTAAATAAAGCCGAGGTGTGCCGTCACACTGTTATTCAGAGTGCTTGGCCGGAGCGTCTGTCACACAGAGTACTTGGCAGCCTTTGCCCTCACCTGA
Source organism: Vanellus vanellus (assembly GCF_965231255.1). Lineage (NCBI taxonomy): Eukaryota > Metazoa > Chordata > Aves > Charadriiformes > Charadriidae > Vanellus > Vanellus vanellus. The sequence continues at coordinate 18,299,283 of NC_138911.1, read as the reverse complement.
CTTCGTGTGTTTCTTTGAGTAAGAGCATAAATTCTTTGGTGCTGGGGTGGGTTTCTGCCATTTTTTAGTAAACGCTGGTCGCCGTGAAATAGCATTTCCCTGCAGAAAGAACTCTTGAAGGCTGCAGCTCGCGTGCAAAAGGCCAGGCAGGCTGAAACCGGGAAAAGCGGGTATGGGGAAGGACACGGCTTTACGGTAATATTCAAGTGTAGCCCAGCACGCATCTGGCTTCCAGCGTGGGCGTTGTGCTGCTGAAACTGGTGGCAATACCAGGGTGTGCTAAGGTCCATAATGAAACATCTCACGGGCTTGGGGCACGAAGGAGCTGCTGCTTTATTAAGGGTATGCATCTGGCAAAAGCGGATGATACTTATGGCAGGGTGTTGAAAATGCTGTTTCTGATAATGAAAACGATGATTCCTGAGGTTGCTAAATGTTTCAGTCATTTAAAGGAAACGGAAAAAACATAACCTGGGAACTGTTTAATGCCATCAGCGCCCTGACGGCCCTTCAGCCAGGAAACCTGTGCTCCGCTGGCGGAGGGCTCTGCGGTCAGAGGGCCCAGAATGGACTCAGGGAGGAGAAGGTGCTGCTCCACTCCTCTCCCTCCCACAGCACCTTCCTCAGTCTCTGCAGAGCACAGACATCCTAGAACGGTTGGGACTTAAGTTATCTGCTGCTAAATTGTCCTTACATTTAATTGCAGAGGAACAAGAGAAGTCTGTTTAAAGGGACATTTGTCCCCAGGGCATTCCTTGCTTCTGCTTTCTCTGAACTTCTGGGAAAATCCTTATGTAAAAGAGATGAAAACAACAGGCTTCTGGAAAAATGACCCCAACATTCAGCCTGGGCGAGATGTTGTGAAGGTCTCTGCAGTAGCTGTGAGGGAGGAAGGATCACATCTTTCTTAACATCCCAGTGGTCTTCCTCAGGACAGACCTTCTGCTACTACCCCAGCATCCCTGCTGCCTCCTACCACCCATCCCAACAGCAGCCTGCAAGGGCATTCGCCATCCCTTCGGCCACTTGCTAGTCTTGCCCTGTGCCTCTGAGGGACATTTTGTTTCTCTTTTCCCCCTGTCACAGAGTCACAGTCGCTGGGGAGCTCCAAGGCCAGAGCAGGGTTATTTCTACCCGCTCAGCTCCGCATCTGCTCGGGTACCACCCCTACATCTGATCAGCTACTGCCTCCGCAGTCCAAAATCCAAGGATGTTTTTTGACACCCATCTCCTATTTTCCTTTCCCCGATTTGGAGCATATTTGCCTGTTTGTCTTTCCTCGCTACTGCTTCTTTTTTTCACACTGGAGTTTATGTCCTCTAGACCTTTGCAGCCAGATGCTGAGCCCATGCCTCTGCCCCGGCACGAAGCTCCAGCCCTAGGTTATTTCTGGGCTTTGCCCTTCCTTCCACCTCATGTCAAAAATAGTGAAGGGTCCAGCCTTTAAAAACCTTGTAGGTGGCAGACCCTACTCTGTCTTGACCCTTGGGGATGGGTCAGCCCGGTCCTCAGGATGTCCTGCTGGCTGCAGCTGAGGAACCGCATCTACCTAGATGCCTGCTACAGCTACTGCCACGTCCCCGTGATGTGAAACCCTTTCTTAGCCCGCTGTGACCATGCCTCTTGCATGGGGAAAACGCTGATCATTAAAGGCAAATTCAGATGAGCAAAGACACACGGAAAATAATAAAGCAGCCAGTTCCTTCCCTCGCTGGCTGAACCAGTGGGAGTGTTAAGGGACTCCCTCCCCACACCTCATGTTAGGCTGCCGCTGCCCGGATTTGCCCTTGGGTCAGTCCTGCTTGTGGTGATGCTCAGCCCTGGCATGATTTAAGCTGTTAAATGCCTCCCTCAGGCAGCAGCGAAGCGGATGGGTGGCGGATGGGTGCTCATCACCCATCTGTGGGAAGGGGAAACTGAGGCAGACACCATGGTGCCAGTGCTGGGCAAGCCCAGGGCACGGGTGTGCGGACTCGACCCTGAGCCTTTCTGCCGGAGACCCTGACGGGCTGCGGAGCAGCATCCTTGCAGTGCTGGGCACTCGCAGTCCAGCTCGTGGGAGCTGGATGGGGTTAATTGATCTGCTTCTGTGACGAAGCCCGTTTGCGCCCTGGCCTTCCTCTAAACGCTGTCTGCCAAAACAAATCAGCCAGCTCCTCTCCCGGGCCACCCAGCCGCCCCGGGCTCTCTGCACATCCATTCAGTTAGTTTTGAGGCTGCAGGCAGGGAAGGGGAGGGCAGCCCAGGCTCCTCTCTTCCGGCAGCTGCTGAGGGGCTGCCCGTTTGCTGGGCGCCATCCCCCCCGGGGCTGGTCACTACTGGGAGTGACCCAGTCCTGCCCCATGCGTTGGCTGTGCTCCACGCCATCTCCTCTCCATCAACACGGCTGTATTTTCCCCCAGCCCCGACGCTGTGCAAAGCCCCCCCTGCACTCTCTTCCCCCTCCTCAGCTACCCGGGGCTCGTTCCCACGATGCTGGCAGGTCCCAGGCCTGGCTTTGGGATTTACAGGGCTTGGGGGGTGTGTGGTGGAGGGGTGGTGGGGGTAGCTGAGCACCAGCTCTGGTGTTTTAATTAGGGAGAGGGCCAGAGGGAAACAGGCAGGATTGCCCTGCACCTCGGCAGCCTCCTCTCCCCCCACGCAACTTGCCAGGCACCGGATGATCCTGGCCGGCTCCTTCTTACTGCTCCTGCCCGACCACCCGATGCTGCCGGGTTCTACCCTGGTAAGCTCTCTAACTGACAAGATCCCGAAGAAGGGACTGAGCGCTGGGGTGTCTGTGGGCACAGCGTGAGCAGAGCCAGCCCTACATTGCCTGCCCGTCACCCTGCCGCCACGGTACAGAGGAGCCTCCGAGGGTACCGGAGCAAGTCAAAGCACCTCTTCCCCACCTGAAGCAACAGCTCCAAAACACACCTCGGCTCTCCCCATCTGCATCCCCAGTGGGTGCAACCTTTTCATTTAGGTGGCAAAGATGTGGTTTACATCAGGTGCAAACCCCCAAACACTCCCCCCGCTCTCCGGCCAACCCGTACCCCGCGCCTCACGTTCGGCACTCACTTTCAGTGAATAGGCCAAGGCGATGAAGCCGAGGCAGCAGAAGTTGAGGTATACGAAGTTGAAGATGGACCAGAGATAGTAGTCGTTCACCTCAGTGGTGTCGGGGTAGATTTCGATGACGGTGGTGGGGTTGGTCATCGTCTTCTTCTCCACCAAGTGCTTGCACGGGACCGCCGGCCGCAGGCTGTCCCCTTTGCAGCTCTTGCTCTCCATGAGATAAACGGCGGAAGAAGGAGACAGGACGGGCGAAGCTTGCCGGAGAGCTGGGGGCTTGGCGATGCAGGCGAAGCAGCCCTGTGGGGGGCCCTGAGGGGGTCTCGGCGTCCAAGCCACCCCCTCGAAGGGGCACGGCGGGCCCAGGGGGGGGTCCTGTGTCCTCTCCGTGGTGGCTGCTGCGGCGTCACCGCGTTCTGCCCTGGCAAAGCGAAAGCCCCCCCCCCGTGAAAAATGGGGGTGAGGGGATGGAGAGGCGGGGGGGAGGGGGGGGGAGAGGGGGATGAAAAGGGGGAGAAGGAGCAGAAAAGGGGAGACGTGGGGGGAAGGCAGGAGAGAGAGAGGGACCGGGAGACAGAGGAGCGAGCGGGGAGAGGAGCGAGGGAGTGAGCAGAGGAGAGAGGGAGGAGAGGAGAGGAGAGGAGGGCAGGCAGGAGGGGGAGGAGGGAGCACCGCTACACCCGGGGACCACGAAGCCGCCGCCTCGGCGCGGAGCTGCCGCCGGCCCCGGCCCCGGCGGGGGGCAGAGGAGCGGGCAGCAGCGGGCAGCAGCGGGCAGCATCCCTCCCCCTCTCCCTCGTCCTCCCCCCCCCCCCCCCCCCTTCGCTGCCCGCTGTCCTGCGTGACCCGCGCTCGAGTCACGAGTGGAGAAATAAATTAAAAAAAAAAAAGAAGGAAACAAATACAGGCAGAAAGAAACACTTGGGAAGAGCTGGGGGGGCTCCAGGGGAGTTGCCAGCTACCCGCGCTGCCCCCTGCCCCCCCCCGAGCCCTCCCCGCCGGCCTGTGGGTCTGTCTGTCTGTCTGTCTGTCGGGGCCTTCTGCTTTCTGTCCCATGCCGGGATGGGAGCGGGTCGCTCGGCTGCGGACGAAGCGGGTCTCCCGGTGCGGCAGAGCAGCCCGACCCCTCGCCCTCCCTCTCTCCTGAGGGTTTTATTTTTGGGGGCTTTTTTTTTTTTTTTTTTTGGCTGAGTCCTCATCTCTGCGGGATTCCCGATGGGATTGCATTTCCTGATTCCTTCCACCTACCAGCAGGTTCCCCCCCCCTCCCCCCCGCCCCCCTTCGTTATTTTGGGGGAAGAATATCGTGGTCAGAGAGGAGGAGGAGGAGGGGGAAGAGGGGATGAAGACAGAGGATGGGGAAAGGGATGTGGGAAGAGGTTCCCCCCCCTTCCCCCCCACGCTTTGCCAATAGGAGAGAATAGTCCACCTCTGGCTGCCCGTTCGTCCGTCCATCCGTCTCCTCCGAAGGCATCAGGAGGAGCGAGGGATACTCACAAGGAGGGATGCGGGGAGTCGCTGCATATCCGGCTCAGCACTGCCTCCGGCTCGGCTTCCTCGGCGCTGGAGTTGCGGGAGGAGGGGAGGGCGGCGGGGGGGGGGGGGGGGGGGGGGGGCACCCATGGGCTAGGGCTGGGCAGGGGGGGAGTTAGGGGCTGGGAAGGTCAACCTGCAGCCCCCTCGCTCCCCCCCCCCCCCCGAACATGCTCCACGCAGGAGAGTTCCTCCGTGTCTCAGCGCTTCTCCTCATGTCCTCCCCACAGGGACGTCACCTCCTGCTTGGAGCATCCTGGTAGCGCCCCGCTGGAGAAGGGCATCTCTTGGGCCCCGGCAGAGCGGCTTCCCCGGCTGTCAGGAGTTGATGCTCGGCCCAACTGTTCCCAGCATCACCCACAGAGACCTTTGCAGTGGGGACTTGCTGCAGCCTGGGTTGCGGGTTCGCTCCCATGGGCCTGGGTGAAAACCTAAAGCAAGCGTGGCAGGGGCATATGGGGACAGCACGGTGAGGGGAGGCGGTGGCGATGCAGAGCCATGGGGAAAAAAGTGATCCGGTCATGAGGGATAGATGGAAAGGGGATAAATCCTGTGTGCAGGGAGATAAATCCTGCCGGCACTGAGCAAATCCCAGTGTGGTCAGGGGTGGGAGCACCCCAGCAGCAGGACGCAGGGCATGTGGCTGCTTTAGGGGAGGGAGGTGGGGATGTCATGAAGGATGGACAAGCCAGGGAGGATCTGGCTGTGCCTGGGGTTGGCACAGGATCAGGGAAATGCTTGCTGCCTTCTCTTGCCAACTGCCCTGAGAGCTGCATGGAAACCTGATTCTGGAGTGCTGCGGTAGCGTCCCCCCCAGGGACATGATGCCGGAGAGCAGCTGGTGCCGTGCAGGGACAGCTTGCAGGTCATTTGGGAGGATGCTGCCATGGCACGGGGAGGGTGAGGACATGCCATGTCACTCCACAGCAGCAGAGCCCGGCCTGGCACAGGTGGCCTTGAGGCAGCAGCCAGTTTGGCTGGGGTGCTGGGGAAGGGGAGCAGAGAAATCCCAGAGTACTGGAAACAGGCTGGGTAAAACAACAGTTTGTGTGAGCGGTACCTGCAGGGGAAGGGAAATCCTCTGGAAATGCCTTAAGCCTACCCACAAAGTGCTGAGCTAAGAAATAAGGACGGTAATTCACCCAGCTGTTCACAGGCAGGTTTGGCTCCTGTGTAGGGGCACCCACCCTGTGTTCTTCCCTGTGGGTTGGTGTGATGTGAGGGGAATTCTTGCATGTCCACAGCGCTCCCAGCCTGGAGGGGGTCCAGTTTCCATTAGGCTGGTTTAATCCCTCTGAAGGCACCTGTGCTGGTTAAAACAGAACAAACTGCCCTCTGGTTCGTGATTTATCACTGCTGGAGTGGTGTTGGGTACTGCCAAAGTAAAGAGGTTTTTATTAGTGCAATGGCTGCCTGTGACGAGACCCAGGTCTCTCTCCAAGAAGCTGCTAAGAAGCAGAACCAGCGCTGGGGTGAGTGATGTTCCTGTGGGATTAGGAGGTTTGCAGGAGAGGCAGAGCCATGCCTAGCTGTTGTCAACTTTTATGGAGGTCTTGGACAAATGCAGGCAACCCGCAGCTGTGCAGAACATCCTTCCTGCAGGCTCAGGAGGAGCCTGAAACCCGTTGGATGCAGATTGCTGCCTGCCATAGGAGCTACTGACATGCCTGCTGTTCATTTGTCTGGAAAAAGTTGTGTACGTAGGACTGCTCCTCTTCATAACATAAGACAGGGATGGAGAGCGAGTAGAGAAAAAGGTCAAAGAGAGGGTCTAGAGAAGGCAGCAGGGTCGTCTAGGGGAACGTGGGATCAACAGAGGTAAGCATGTTCCCTCATGTGAACAGGATTGAAAGGTCAGGGAGGCCGGATGGCTGCTTTTTCTCTTCTCTGGGTACCAGGTCAACCCCACAGTTTGCAGAGCACTTTTGGGTCTTTGGGTTGGTAATTCATCATCTTTCTTGATGCTACTGTGTAAGCAGTGAGAGGTTGATTCTTGTGGACCACAACGGCGTATATGCAGCATCACTGGTTCAAAAACTGTTCATGTGACCCTTCAAAATTAGGGAACTGGTTTAACAATAATGACACAAGGAATAAAAAAACTCAATATTTGCATTATTTTAACACTCTTCCTATTTTCTGGGGGTCTTTAAAGGTCATGCGTACATGCCCTCAACCATAAGGTCTAGGCCCACTTTCCTTTCAAATAAAAGGTGGAGTATGAATAATCGCCTGTATTACTGTGGCATCAAGGCCCGCATCCTCTTGTGCTAAGCGTGGGACAAACAGAACAGAAAGATGTTTCCTGCCCCAAAGCTATTCTCCTGTAATCATGTTAGAGACATGTGGGCTGTAGCATAATCAAGCATTGTAAGACCCATGAGAAAGTCTTCCATCTCAAATCCTACTCCAGCTCTCCGGAAACCATTAGCAGGACCTGCCCCTGCTTTTTTCCGAAGAAGAAAGCCCACAACCTCCTCAATGCTCTTTCCTATTCCCCCTGTAAAATTCCTCAGTGGGTTGCCAGGCCCCATAAGCAGTCAGGTGGTCTGAGGCTTGGAGGGGTAAATCCCATCTCCCCACTCTCCCTTGATCTCTGTTTCCTGTCCTCTAAGCTTTCAGTCTGCGCTCTGCTTCTTTTTCCTCCCAAAGGAACCTAAAAATAAATAAATCCAAGAAAGACCGGAAAAAGAAAAAGCCACCAGCCCCCAAAACAACATGCTTAGTCATTCATGATGAGTAAAAATAGTTTGCCAAATCAAAAGTTGCTGAGCCACCCAGATGCACAAGTAATCTCCATAAACAAGGGGTCTTGTCCTCCCTCTCCTTGGGCAGGTCCTTGTCTGAGTGGGCTTTTGGCAAAGCCTCGAGCAGAGTTGGTTGGAGAAGGATCAAGGCCATGAAGTCAGACCTGAGGGTCAGGGCCAAGCACCCTACTACTCAAGGGGACGTGTAATGAAAAATTGTATCTTCTTTGCAGCAGTGGAGACATTTAATAGAAGAGTGACTTAGCAAATTGTCATGTGCACGGAGTTCTGCAGAGATGGTGCAGTAAATGAGGGGGCTGGTGTAAACCTGAGGATTTGCTGGGCACGATAACGTGGGGCCACGTGCAGGCTGCTCACAGGGTGGGGTGTGCTCTGCTGCCTGCTGGAGAAGCATAGGTGGACAATCCTGGCTCTTGGCTTCTCTAGCTCTTGGCCAAGATCAAGCCTGTGATTGTTCCTGCTGAGATGTAACATTGAGTAGTCACTGCACGATTAAAGGCTTAGGCACAATTCCCCCCCCCAGCAGAAACAACGCCCTCGTATTCCCATCAATAAATATTTGGCAGTGGATGACTTGTTCTCCCCTGGGGCTATTGAGGAACGGTGGGCGGCATGATTGGTTTTCAGGACCCAGCCAGCCCTTTTGGGTTAAATCCATCTCTTTAATGTAGGAGAACAGCTGATTGGGGTATTAAGGCATCCTGGGGGAACAGAGGCTTGGGACCTGCCAGTGGGGAAATCAGTTAAGCTCTGTGTGCTTAGATCTGCGCTCAGAAAATGGGATGAGACTTGGCTGCATCCGTCTTGCTTATGTAGATGATGCTTCTTTCAAAGTAGGGATTAGCTCTTATCTTCCACCTGGCACATGGGGCGTTCATTCTGCATTGGAGTCTCCAGCTCCTGTACAGCAGCACTAGGACTAAAAATCACACAGCCAAGCAAAAGGGATGGATTTTTCCTACATTTTGAAAAAAACCCAAGTTTTCTTCATCACCACACTCCGGAAGCATAAACTGCACATCCTAGTGAGTTTTAGGCTGGACTTAGAAACTTGAGCCCCGCTTTAGCTGCTACAGCACCAGTCTATAACCCAAGTCCAGTAGGAGCTTGTCCTAGCTGGCCCAGAGGCTTAGGGGACAGCCCGAGTACCCTGTTGGAGGACCAGCCTTGGCAATACTCAGCCAGGAAGACGCAGCCCCAGGAGAAGGCTGTAGGCTAGGAATGATGCCAGGAGTGCCTGCCTGGTTGGTGCTGGGTCAGGCAGGTGACACTGTCATGTCATCCTGCAGAGGCTGGGTTATGTTTTAATACATTGAAAAAAACAAACCCAACAGCCTCCCAGCATGTTTCCTTATCAGAGAGAAAGGAAGGAGCCTTTCTGAAACACATGTAAGCCCACCCAAGCAGACAACCAGACATACTGGGTCAACAGGTCTGGGAGACAGTCTCTGGACACTGAGAAAGAGTTTTGCATCTCAAAGGAACGAGTACTCTCAGAATTAAGGGGGAAAATACTGTATTTTCTTTTCAGTTTTCTATGATGAGACGGTAGTTCTGACAGCAAATTAGATTAAAAAAAACCCAACAGTCACTCAGTTAGAGTTTGGTTTAAAAACGCAACTAAAAGAACAAGGGGAGGAGACCCATTCAGGGAAGACTACGATGTACTGCTCCTCCAGCCTATCCTAACATATGTTACTCAGGGCATCGTTCTGGGCCAAGCTCTTTTCCCAGCAGCAGTCTCCTGCCTGCCTAAGGACAGACATCACCCCAGCCTTGGGTTACCGCAGAGGCTACAACGTGGACGGCATAAGGCATTGCATGCCCAGCAGAACTGTGGTGCAACAGCTTGTTCTGGGGCTGCACTGCACGTCCCGCTTAAATCTGATGCCGAAGACATTCAAAACCCACCACCAGCTCCATGTCGGTCAGGCTTTCCCCACTGCATCATGTCTGATTAGCGGGTACCCAAGAGGCTGTCTCTGTCTCACTGCGCTGGAGAAATCCTGCAGCTGGGAAATGATGTAGCAGGACTTGGAGGAGCTCTGGGCACGTACTTGGTGTGAAACCAGGGCTCTCCGGAGAGGCGTTGAGTATCTGCTGATTTTGGAGTACCTATTAATGACTTTTTTTTTTGGTAACACGCTACTGTTCTCTAGCCAGTCTGCAACAGCTGTCCTTAGGCATCCAGATGCAGCATTGCAGGTGAAGACTATGAGCAGGCAGAAGCAAGCTTTGGGAGCAGCATTTGTCACATCTAGGGTTGGAGGGATGATACACACATAAGTGTGCCCAGGCTTGTCCCCACTGCCCCTGCCAGACCCCTGCAAGGTGTGAGGCATGGTTATAAAGCCAAATTGACCAGCTGCAGGAGGTGGGGACAGGGGACACCTGCAGGCTCACTGTCCTCCCATGTCTCACCTCAGGACCTCTTCCCACCCTTGCCTCTGATGTTTGTGGTGAATTCAGTATTGGGGATGACGTGTATGCATTTCATTAGGCATAACCATCTATTAACTTACTGCCCAAAAACTTCTCTGGGGAACTTCCTTGGTCCCACTAGTACTGCTGGCAGAATTTATTGGTGAGTTTTGGGAAGCCAGGATTTTACCATCTGTTTTGCCTGGTCTGGGGCCACAGCCAGTGGTGATGCCACCTTCAGCTTTGCCCCTCACCTGCTGCCACTCCCTAACTTCACGACCTGATCCAGTGCACTGGGAAAGTGGAGAGAGTCTTTTACTCCCAGCATGGGCTAGGATTCTTGGCAAACTCTCCTCTGCTTTCTGGTACTGCTTAAAACTCACTTTATTGTCCTCCCAGCTCCGTCAGTGTTTGCCTACTGACTCAAGCCCAGCAAAGCAAGCAGCTCCATATGCACAGATCTCAGCTCTCCAGGAGGATCTATGAACGCAGCTAGATCAGCTACATCATCTCTGAAACAGGTTTGTGCCTCACTCCATCTGCAACACAGGGTGGACATGGACAGAGCTTTCACCAGCATTAGTAAGGTGGAAAGAAGGTAAGGAGGGTGTTAAAGGCAGTTGGGTTTCAGGATGGGGCAGCAAGGAAAGCAAATGCAAGTCCAGCAGTTGCCACGGCACCCTCCTGCCTGGGAGGCTTGCTAGCTCTGCTGTCTCTTGAGTTTTGGGCAGTTCAAACTTCTGTGAATAATGTTTCCAAAAGGTCTTACGTGGCTGAGAAAACATCTATGGATTTTATCAGTGTGATTTCAGCTTGTAGATCACTTAGTTGCTTTAGGAAACGTTATTCTCAACTTACAGGCTGTGGAAGAAGCTGGGAAGATCTGTAGTTCGGGGAACCTGGGAGAAGTTCACCAAACTCCAGAACCTGTGTCAAGTGACTGCCCAGCAGAAAGCTGGGCCTTCATGGCCATAAATTCAAGTGACCTCTATTACATCCTATCTTGACCCCCTTTATATTTATAGTCCCCAAAGAGTCTCACTGGCTGGAGCCCCCCCCTACAAATCACTGCCCTGTTAAGTCAGGCACATGGATGTCACGCCTCCAGCTCTCTCACTAGTGCCACCATTACACAAAAACACATCACCAGAGCACTCGGGCTCTGAAACTCAACCCTTGGGCATGCTACCACAATTCACTGTCACTCCAGCCCAGGATGTGCTCTCCTAGGACCAAGCCAGAACAAACCCATTAAGAAATGACCTAATGGTCGCTGCTTCAACCCATCGCAGAGGGGTGATGCAGACAGAATCTCCCCCACCTCCCGCTCCCCCACTTCATCAGTGAAAAAGCAAGTAGTAAATAACATGCTGGACAGCCTTCCCCGTCCCTCTCCCCCAGTGCAGAAGCCCAAACCCAAGAGGAGCCATACAGCCTCTCTGCAAGGAACAGAGGTGCTGGGCACCGGCTCCAGTCAGCTGCCCCCCAGGTAGAAGACCAGGGCTGGGAGACACAAGGGCCTTGTTCAGCTCTGAGAATCTTTCTTAAAAACAAATACTGGAAGACCTAGCAGTAAAGCAAGGGGCTACTCCAGCTGGAGGTGTCAACTAGAGACCTCCCAGCACCACTTACTCAACAGAGGGGGAAAAAGTAGCTAGCAGGGCACTAATGACTATTTTCCATGTAATTTTAAGTCTAGTTCCATTTCTTTTTCTTTTTTTTTTTTTTTTTCTCCTTTCCACTCACTGGATTTCTAATCCTTCTTTACGGCTCCTGTGCATGTGTGTAAATGTGTGTGTAGCAGAGGCAGTGGGGATCAGGCGCTTAGACACATTTGGCAAAGCCAACAGAGTCATTATCACGGTCAAAGACGGTGTAGTAGGGACCGATGAAGACATCTCCCAGGATCCAGAGCGGGCCCCCAGGGGGTGGGACGTCTAGGCCTGAAAAGCCACTCAGGCAGATAGTCTCTCCTTGTACAGAAACCTAAAGAGAAGAGCAAGAGCTTCAGTCTGAGGAGGTCCTCCCCTTTCCTCAACCTCACAGGCTTTGCAATAATACCTGCCAACACCACCCGCCTCTCCCAGTCTGCAATCCACAGCTTGCAAAAGTAACTCCCAACCCACCACTCTCATTGCTCCAAACCCAGCTCCTCCTCCCAGAGCCCTTACGCAGCAAAACATCAAGTAAAGCCACACGTGCCCATAAACCTCCCAGCCCATGCAGCTCTGAGTTAGAGCAATCTTTGAAATTCTGTACAAGATGGCTTAAATGCCAGGCTGGCGGCCTCTGCTATGAGAAGGCTGGCATCATGGCACTAGAATCCAGCTGAAAAGGCCAAAATATTTGTAGAAAGTGACACAACTGCCCTTTCTCTCCCATCCCGCTATCCCTCATGAGCATCATATGGGGGGAGCTGTCAGACTTTGGTGAGGTTGCCTTTGTCCATCAGCCAGTGCCACCACCCCATCACCCCAACCTTTCAGACTTTTTCCCAACTGCCTAGCTCCAGCCTCGCTTTTGCTGCTCTTGCATTTTGGATTTCATGGTTGAGGTTTAAGTGGAGAAGCCAAAAGTTAGGCCTTACGGGAGAAGCATATGGGTGGCAAAAGCTCCCTGGACGCACCTTGAAGACATACTGTTCTCCAGTAAGCTGGTAGGGCTTCCCTCCTAGTGTTAGTGTGACAACAGGCAGAGATGACACCTTATCGCAGGGGATCACGTACTGGAAAAGAAACAGTTAAGGCTTTAGATGACAGCTCCCACTCCTTCAGGAAAGGCCATGATCTCCCCTGGGGAAAAGCACAGTAAAGATGTGGTTGTGCCCAAGAACTGCTTATCTCAGGGTGCAGAAGACACTTGAGCTAAGCTGAGGTAAAGTGTGCTGCCCCCTGCCCAGGGCTGCAAGCTGAGAGGCCAGAGGGTTTCAGGATTTTAGAGCAAAAGGATGCTGGGTTCAGCCTTTGGTTCTGCTGAGCCCCAGGGCACAGCACCTGACGGAGCAGGGCTCGGGTCTTTCCTCTGCCACATGAGGGGAAGACATGGGTCAATACAGCCTAGAGACACAGACAGGGACTCATGGTGTGATGAAGGGACAAAGCCAGTTTAATTAACACTGTCAAGTCTTAGGGAAGCTGGCAGGTCTAAGCCAGTTGTTGCTGCAGCACGGGGTCTCCCCACACTGCAGAAAAGCCCTACAAGTGCTCATGGCTCTGTGATTTGGGAGGGGTTTCGGAGCAGAGCATCCTTCCTAGAGGATCCTTATAATCTCTGTTCCTCCACAATTTCAGGGAGGACAGGTGACCTTGTGAGATTAGCTAAGATGGTTAAAAACTTGGCAGGGAAGGGTTGTCATTTGCATTAATGTATTTGTATTAAAGTGCCTCTGGACTCACATTAATGTGAATCCTTGGCCTCAGCTGCAACTCGCACCCCTTCTCCCCTGCCTCCCAGAGGCAGGTGGCAGAGGTGACCCCAAAACCTCCTGAAGTTCACAGGACTGAGCCCTCCACTGAGAACACAAGCAGGGTGTCAAACGACAGAGGGGCCCCTGCTATGCTGCAGGCTTTTCTGGGAGTACAGACTGGGAACGGAGAGCAAGGGGAGCAGAAGACTGGGGTCGCTAGAAGCATCTGGGTACAAAGCAGGGTGTTAGCATGGATGCCATGATGGCCATGGACTCCCACTTTCCCAGCCCAGCCTCACCTGGCCTTTGATGAGTGGTTTTGCACCGATGGCGGTCTGCAGCTCCTTCACTTCCTTAGTGGGGCCAGTAATGAGTGAGGTTCCTGTGTCTACGATGGCCTCACAGCCCCCTTTGCACAGAGTCAGCCCATTGGCAACATCCACCCTGGGGAGAGATGCCCAGACAGAAGACAACTCTTAGAGGCCTCCAGGAAAAGGCTGGAGGGAGCAGCAGGCAAAAAGTTGACTGCTGCCTGCATACCCTGCCTGCTAAACACCATGATTCATGGGCACATGAGTAAGCTAAAGGTGATGCATTAGGAACTCGTATGACCTGTACTACTGCAAAAAGCAAAGGCTTAACGGGGCAGTGTGATGGCTGAGGGGGTCACGGACAAGGGAAGTGTTCATGTACATCAAAGAGACAATAGGAATTGCTTGGCTTCCTCACCCACATCTTATTTCACAGCAGCGTGGACAGATAAAGCCTTCCAGCCAAGGGTCTGCCACACTTTGCCAATGTAGCAGGGATGAGGAAGATTAGAACTAAACTCTGTGCTGGGGAGGGATGCAATCCCCAGGAAAAGGACACGCTCTGATCACAGGCCACTTTTAAGTTCCCATCACGTGGGAGAGCTCAGAATAGACCGCAGGGCTGGCGGGCCAGCAGCTCAGCCTGCTCTCCTCCCCTCTGCCTCCAACAATGCACACTGATTGCTGCGCTGTGCCCTTCAGTCAAGGGCTGGCTTCCTGGGGCCTCATCCTGCTCCTCTGGAGCTGTGTGCAAATAAGCCACACAGCTCAGTTGTTGCTGAGAGCTGAGCAAAGCTGGGGTTTAATCCACGGTGCTTGCCCTGCCTGAAAGGAGGACACACCAGCTTTTTCCCCAGCTTCACAAGGCCGCAGCAGGTGTTTTCAGGGGCCAAATTGTAAACAAGAAGAAAGGATTTTGCAGAACATCTCCTGCTGTTTTCTTCCTCTCCGCCCTTTCCAGCAACAAGTGACCCAGCCTGAAGGTGGGATTTTAATCTGCCCCCCCCCCCTTTTTTTTTTTTTTTTTGGCGTGGACGTGTTGCAGGTATAGAGGATTCCTTTTTGGGGAGGGTCTCAGCCCAGCCCCAGGCATGAACTGTCTGCACACATGTCCCCACACATGTAGTTGGGTGGAGGGGGCACTTACGCATCCATGTGGACCTGCCAGTAAGCCTTGCGCGTGACGTTGACCCAGCTGAAGTCGCCACTGTAATACTTGGGGTCAGTTCCTCCCAGGAGCAGCTCACCACCAGGCTGAGCAGTGGGGTCTCTGAAAAATAACCCAAACCCATGAACATGAGGAGCAGGGTGAGAACAACCCCCTCTGTGTGCCCCCAAAACACACACCGAAGTGCTTGGGGGTGAAGCATGCCATCAGCAGTGTTGGAGACAGACAACTTATGTCATGCTATAACGTGTCATTGTAGGGACAGATACCATGAGATAGGCTGAGGTGGGGAAATGGGAATATTTTGGCCCAGCTGAAGCATCCTGCAGCTTTTCGCTTTGTGCTTTCACCCGGACACCTGGAGAAACTGGAGAAACCCCCTGCATAATCGGCTTGTAACAAACACCCATGCGGGGCTGGACACGGCTGATGCAGCATTAGGTTATCTACACCCGACTCTGTGCCAGCCAGCAGCCTTGGAGCTGAATCTTCAAGGTTACCGTCAGATAAAAGCTCGCTGTTGAGCAGATGGGAAGAAATATGGTGACGGGGGAGGGCTGGCGCCTGAGTGGCCAGCAGCAGCCTTCTCTGCCCTCCCCACTCCCTGCGTGCTACTTTTTGGGCTGAAGTAGTTCAGAGTCCCCCCTGTGGTGTCAGGAGGATGACAGGGTGGGCCTGGAGGAGCAGCAGTGGATAGGAAGGTGCTGGGAGCCATGCAGGAGGATTTCCTGGGGGGTGAGGTAGTGTTAGCCCCATTGTTAGAGATGACTGGTGGGGGGTATGCTTGCCTGCGGGGTGACACGGTGGTGGCCACGTGGCTCATAGATTTTGGCAACAGACTGGGGCTGTGTTTACCCGCTAACAGGAACTGTACTAGCAGCCTGCAATCTCATGATCACAGCCCTGTTTCTCTTTCCTCTGGAAACATCTTCTGTCTCTTCATCAGTTAAGAAATCTGGTAGCAGACCTACCCAGCCTTTTATCAGTAAAATGGCTGCATTTCTACTTTTCTTCTTACTTCAAAGCAGTAAACATGAGAGATTTTGGCCTGACTGGTCTAGCAAGGAGACCTTGCTGAGAACTCCCAATGGCGCTGGCCAGGGCGTAAACTGACACATAGCAAGAGGTGCTATGGGAAGACACACAGAAATGCTCAGCTGGGCTTGTCCTCGCAACGAGAAGTGCACCACCAAACCCAAAACTACCTGTTCAGGTAGAAGGAGAAGATGTTTTTCTCAATCAGCTTCTGTTGCATGATGTTATCGAAGAAAGGGGTGACCTTGTCCACAGAGATCCTCGGGAAAGCCATGCCCAGGATGCCGTCGAACTTGGCAGCAATGAATGTGATGCCTGGCTGCTTCACAGCCTCCCCGAAGATCTGGTTCTTGATTTTCAAGTTACCAAGCTGACAGGAGATGGGGAGGGAAGGGAAAAGCAGATTGTAAAGAAAACTGACTCAGGGGACCAAGGCAGAAACAGGATCTCACTGAACATAAGCTGTAGTGCATCCCTCAATGTGCTGCCATACTCCTGCCTGCTTTCACACTTGAATTTGTAAGCAGCTGCAGAAACCAGATATCCTGGTGCCACTCTCCTTGGGGGGAGGGGGGGAAGGGGGAGAGGGAGGGACACAGGCCACGCTAGCTGCACAGTGGCACCTCCTGAGTCCCCGCAAAGCCCAGCACACCCCTGTGGGCAGGGAGCTCCCCTTTGCTCTTTGTACCACCTCACCCAGCACTTTGTCTTTTGCTCGGTCGTGGCACTGGCCATACCATTTTGCAGCTCCTCCACTTTGCATAGAGGGCTCTCTATCACTTGGTCCCCCCTACATCCTTTCCTCCCAGTCTGAGCAACTCTTATGCTGTGCCTTTAATTATCTTTCCCACCCTGTACACCTTCTAAGTCACCTCTGTGTCCTCCCTCCTCAGGTGCTGCACCCATCCCCAGTTGGGAGCACAAGACCCTTTCACCTCTGCCAACAACCCCTGTGATTTTCCCTGTATAAGAAACATCCCCAGGATATTGCTACATTCCCAGAAGGGCCACCAGCCTGCAGACCTCCCATGGGAGGGGAGAAGACCCAGCCAGGAACACTAGGTTGAGCCTGAAGCACAAAAATAGCAAGCAGAGTACTGTGAATGCAAAGGTCACCTCTTGCCAGCCATGAGAAAGACTGGCTTTCCCTGCTGGAAAGCTGAAACGCCCCACAAGGGCAGATCCCCAGAAAGGAGGGGATCACAGAAAACAGGATAGCTCTGCCGATGGGGAGCAGGACATGCCTGCTGGCTCCTGGGTCTAGCAGTTCAGGAGGTTTACAAACTTCTGACTGACCACAGGCAATTTTAGTATCTGTGCTATGACAATTTCAGCTTCTCAGCCTCCAGCTAGCAGCCCTGTAGTGAATCAGGCTGGACTGAAAAGCTGGCCTCTCCTACCTGATGACTGATAACGATCCCTGTAAATTACTAATATCCCCCCAGGGTGAGTGCAAGGCTGGGATAGTGCTGGCAGTGCTGGCTTTAATGGTATCAGAGGCTTGCACTAGGAAAGGGCAATCGGGGCTTGCAAAAGCTAAAAGCCACAGAGCAGGATGTGGGGCAAAACAGCTCACAGCAACGCATCCGCTTGCCAGCACATGGTAAGCGCTCCGGTTGTATGCCACAGGTTTACAAAAGCCACTGCTCCACGACACAGCACAACTGGTCCTGCAGAAGCTCAGACAGTTCAATAAAGCTTCCACTTAAAAAAAAAAAAAGTAAAATGCAATGGACTGAAAAAAAATGAGTACCAGGTTTATTTGAATATTGCCAAGGTTGCACATCCCAAGAGGGAGGAAAGTATCTGCCCGGTGGTGGGGTCTCAGCAGACCCTGCCCACATTTGGTCTTCAGCAGGACTGAAACCTAAGAGCATCTTTAGCAGAGCGCTGGCACCAGGTGACAGAGCCTTCATCTTTGTCTCTTGGTTGGCCCTCGCCCAGATAAGGAGAGACTGAAAATCATTACCAGTGGATGATTGCATGGTGGCCACTCTCCAGTGCTTTGCAGACAGGTGTCGGCACCCTGCAGCTTGCTGGGCCTCCTTATTAGCAACCTCAGCGAAGCAGGCAAGAACTGGATGGTGAAGGCAGACTAGAGGCAAGACCCTCCATGGCACGGTTTGGGCTCAGGGCTCCCCTCTGCAGAGGCACAGGGGAGAGGCAAGGAAGAGCATCTCCTGCATGGCATGGCATAGCTGCACTGCAGCCCTAGGAGAGACCCAGTGCCCCATGGCCAGCAATGTTTCCTCTGGTGTCCTTGAAGGAAATCCCAAGATTGGCTGTGATAAAGGGATGAGATACTCAAGCAGCAGAGGGCTAGCTGAACCCACTGCTCTTCAGAGAGTGAGCGGCACCAGGGAGCATGGTGCTATAGCGCATCATTCCTCCACAGAAGGAGAGAGGATGCTCAACATGAGCTCATCACCCTCTCCCAAAAAAAGTTCAGGGATGAGGGACTCTGGACCACCTGCCAACTAGAGCCTTTCGGTCACATGTCAGTGCCACCACAGGCTGCTTCTACCCATCAGGATGGCTGAGGCTGAGAGGGTCACCCCAAAGGCTATTTCAATGTCTGAATTTCCAGACTAGACCCAACTGGGAACTTGTGCATCATAGGAAGCATCTTAGTGTCTAAGCTGAAGGTCCCTGACCCTCTCAGTCACTCCTGCTCACTGCAAGCATGATACTGCTCAGGCTCCACGCAAGGTTTCTCTTGCTTGTGCCCAGACAGAAACCAAATGCTACAAGATGTGCTGGCTGCCAAGAGCCATCCCCACTTCCCAAACAAGCTCAGGCTCAAAATCCTTCCTCTGAGCTGCTGGGAAGTGGAGAGCTAATTAGCAAGTAGGCATTAGGGTGATAATTACAAACAAACAAAAAAAAAAATAGCTGCAACTTCAACTTTCCTTCCTTTCCTTCTGACTCACTTCAGCCCCTGCATTAATCTGGAAAGCGCCTAAACCAGCCCACGCTTTCACAGGACAATGAAGTTTGCTGTTTGCCTTGCTGCCCCGCTCCATTGCTGGGATGAATGTAGATGCCTCTGCCTGCTCCATCTGTATTTTGCAAACCTAACATAAGACAACCCATTAATGTTACATGCAGGGCATCTTCATTTGGCAACAGCCACAGGCAGGTTGAAATGGGCAGCTTTTTTTGTGGCAAGATGTTTCTAAGTAAACCAAGGGACACAGGAAATAAATGGCATTAAATGAAACTGAAATGGTCCCGAAGCTCAGTGGGCTGCAGGAGGCAGAGAACAAAACCAGAGGTGCAAAGCTGCTGGCATCCCCCATGACCTTGTCTACACTTCTTTCCAGGGTTCATTGAGCACTCTCCCTTGAAGTGGGTCTTGCAACCAGCCTGAGCTGCTGGCATCTTTGGATGTAGCATAGAGGCAATGGCTGGTGCTTCCAGGCTAGCCTGAAATTTTCCTGCTATAAGGACAAGCTAAAGAGCGCTCCTTACATGAGCCATCCACTTTGGGCTCCTCTTGGATATTTTTCTTTTGATCCCAATGAAATTGGTTATCC
This sequence comes from Vanellus vanellus, assembly GCF_965231255.1. Lineage (NCBI taxonomy): Eukaryota > Metazoa > Chordata > Aves > Charadriiformes > Charadriidae > Vanellus > Vanellus vanellus. The sequence continues at coordinate 18,280,051 of NC_138911.1, read as the reverse complement.
AACACTTTTCAGCTGAACCTAACAAGGAAACCCCCAAATCCCTAGATTTACGTGCTTATTCAAAACTTTTGCTTTGTCTCCCCCTGCGAAGCAAACATATGCTCTTATCCCTATGTCCTGGTTTGAGGTAAAACAGAACCAGACACCCTGCCAGAACCAAGTAATCTGGGAGCATGTGCACCGCTGACACGCAGCAGCTGGCAAACTCTCACAAGCACCTGTACCTGGGACGCAGTCCTGAAAGGGGCCTGTCCTTCCCAGGGCAGAAAGCTCAGCCTTTGCTCACTGAAAGGAAACGATGGGAAGCGACCACCAGCAACCCAGCTATCTCAAGCTGGGCCCCAAACACTGCTGGGGACCCCCCTGCAAGGTGTTTCACAGCCTTTGCAAACATAAGCAGACTAAGATGTGGCTGCAAAGAGCCCATTTCTGATCAGTGTCTGGGCAGCTGCTTGTGTGGACATCCACCGCACAGATATTGGCCAAGAACAAGCTGGAAACCACCAGCAGCCTGTGCAGTGGTGTGCTGGCATGTGCTTGAGCTGGGAAATTTTTCGGGTCAGGAGGAAGAGGGTTGGAGGGATGGCCAGAGACTATGTTCGCAGGGCACCATGTGTGTGGTTCACGGTCCTAGCCTGCTGCCCTGCTGATTAATACCTGCCCCCTTCTCTGCCTGCCTCAGTCATCATCACCTTGTTTCAAAGCACTTGGAAACACATTGCTGAAGCATGCTTAATACCAGTAGGACACACAAGAAGGGAGACCCGTTGAAATCAAACGGCTTTGAGCACTCTGCTGAAAGCAGGCTGGGGCAGCTTGGGACAAGGGCAGTTGTTACTCACCGTGACAGTGTCCTGGCTGAGGTACCCGGAGAGGCTCCCTGTCCCATAGTGGATGGCAAACTCGGTGCCGTTCTCCACGTAGGTGCTGGATTTGGAGGCATCATACTTGTGGTGCAGCACTGCAGCCGGGAAAGGGGACACAGGTGAACATACATCAGTGCTACCTGACACCTATGGCTTCCCAATACCTAACCCCACACTGCCCAACTCACCCAGACAGACACTCAACAATGTGAAGGTGGGCCTGAACCTGTCATTTCCAAAAGCTGGACTGCTTAACAAAGCATTTCCAACAACTGGGGAATTAGGTGGGCAGATCCAATTTGGCTGTTAAATCGGATTTGGCCACTGGGTATTAAGAGCCTAGAGGCTATGTGGCTGGTGACTCAGGGTGTTAGGCAGCAGAGCAACACATCCCCCCCATGCCATGGAGAACCAGAGTGGCTTTAAATATAGCCTGCTCTGAGTATGAACATTTTCACTTTATGGGTTTATCTTTCTTTTACTAAGAATAGCTGGATTTATTTTTTTTCCAGTCATTGTTTTTTTTCATAGAGAGGGCTCAAAATATTTGGTTATTTGCAGAGAAGGAAGGGCTTTTCCCTAGTCCAAGATGCTTTTCTCCTTGGAAAGGCTGGGAACTAAGATACCACTGGTTTTATGGCTAGGCAGATTCCTCCTCTGCAGATTCCTCCCAAGTCACGAGTTGGGCAGTGGTGCATAGCAAGCTCAGCCAGCTCAGCCAACAGACCCTGGCTGCTCGTTGAACACAGCAGACAGCAGCTGAGGACAAACCAGTCGAGCCCTGCGGAAACCAACATGCTATATGGGCACTTCCCTGGCTGGGCTGCCTGGATCCCAGTCTGGCAGAAGGTTAGGCTCATTGCATACTCATAAAACAAGCCCTTCAGTCCCAGCGAGTCCTAAACTGCTGCCTTGAGAAGTCAGCTCCCTGCTAGAGATCAGGGACCCCCAGGACAGACTAGGTCTGGACCTCATCACCCTACCATGTCCTAAACCTCATTTCACATATGCAGAAAGAAGGTCCATCTCCTCTGTGGGCACTAGGGCTGTACAAGAAGTCCAAATTTCCTCATTACCCACAAAAAGTACTATAGGCTGCCTTTTATGATTGCACTTGTTGACTTCACAAGTTTCTCTGCTCTGCTTAAGCAGCATGCAGCGCAGCTGGTGGCTTTTAAATGACATTTTGCCATAGCCAGGTTTGACACCTTCAACTGTGGAGGTTTACTGCGTAGAAACCCCACAGAGAAAAAAAAAAAAAAAAAAAAACAAACCACACAACCAAACTTGTAGTCCCTAACACATTCTCACCTCATTGTGCCTACCTGGCTCTTGTTAATTATAAATCCATAAACATGCACACACATGCTCTGTGCAGCAATAAACCAGAAACTAGGACAGTTTGTATCAGATCTGGCAAGCGGCTGATTTTTTTTTTTCCACCAGCTTGCGCAATGGGGCAACAGCAGAGTCAGTCTATAATTTGGGGAGAAACATCATAACCTGTGATGCTGCTCCCCAGCTGCAGGGCCAAGGTTGTTGGGGAAGGTTTAAAGCTGTGCGTGGGTGACATGGAGAGGAAAAAAAAAAACAAAAAAAAAACCACCACACACAGGAAGGAAGGGAGTAATGAAGACTGGATGTGGGAAGTTGGGATCCTATTTCCAGCTCTGACCCTAAAGAGCCCATCAGCTCCCAGTGAGCCCTTTCATGCTGCTGCTTCAGTTTCTCCTCTTCCAATGCCAGGATCTGCATTTTGCAGGGAAGAAGCTGCCGAGCCAAAACTGGCACTGGTGACACTTACAGCAGGCAATGTCCAGAAGGTGACAGTGCACAGATGGCACCCAGAGGTTGGAGGAGCCGGTGTCAAAGACCACAGTGAACTTCTGGGGGGGTGTCCCAATGCCAATCTCGCCATAATACTGGGCCTGCAGAGGAGAAAGGAGCTGTGAGCAGAGGTGGCTGGCTAAAAGCAGGGATTAAAGACAAAAAAAACTCTTAGCATGGAAAAAGGGGACTGGCTTCTTATTTAGACACTGCTTTCCTCTTGGTTTTGGCAGTGACGGGCTCCAGGTCTTTGCCCTCTGGAAGGGAGGCTCCCATTTGGTGTTCACACCTTACAGTGGGTGGGAAAAGGATATATCGTGGAGGAGAAGCAGGACAGGCATTTGCGGGGGAGGACTTTCAGGGCAGGGAGACAGGGCAGAAGGGGGATTGTCTGCAGACTGGCATGTGGTTCACTACAGGGAAGAGCAAAAAGATGGGAGGAAGCCAAGCAAAACACCTGCATTATTGAAAAGCCAGAACTGTCTGGGAAGCTGCTTTGCTGGCAGGTTTGCAGAGGAACTGTGGGTTGCAACAAGCAGCAGCTCTGCCCACTGCAGGTGTAGGTACAGCCACTGGGGCTTTTGGTGCAGGGTGGCAAGCTCCTGGGGTAGAGAGGAATAAAAAAATGCTCAGTCCCAGGGGTTGGAAGACTTGGGAGGAGCTGGAGGGAGGAAAGGGCTTCAGTAGAACTACCAGAGAAGGATTTAAGGGTTGTGGGGTAAGAGTTTAGGAGAAGACCCTGTTGCACAGATATCCTCTGCCCTGCAAGTGCATCTTTGCTGGTACTGGAAGAAACCTGGGTGGCTGAGATTTTTGCAGGACATCCCTCTATCTGGAAGGGAAAGGATGAATGGGGAATGCTCAGCAGGTCCCAGACAGACCCATTTTTCCCCAACCCTCCCAAAGGGGCACACAGCTGTGTCATGCTTGGTAAGCAGCTGGATCAGGGCCCTGGAGACAAGGCTGCTAAGCAAGGGAAGTCAGCCCATGGCCTTTCCAACCCCCCCCCCCCCCGTACTTAATTAAGACAGGGGGGATAAAAAAAAAAGAAAACAGGATTATCAAAGCTGCCCACCTCCTGCGCGCTTAGTTTGCGGGGGTTGCTTGCCAAGTAATTAATAAACCATTGCAATTAGCCATAATGGGGAGGCAGCACTTGCTTCCAGTGATTCTGTAATTATTGCTGGGGCTTGAAAATTAACCCCTGATATAGGAGCCCCATAAATCACACACATAGACCCATGAAGGGTGCCAGGGGCTGGTGGGGACCATATAGGGCAGTCTAGGGGAAGTTGTGCCTTTCTTTCCAACAGCTCCTCTGGCAACAAGAGCCTTTTTGGCCTGGCCGGGAGGGACCCAGCAGTCCCTTATCTCCTGCCACAGCTTGGGCTGGTCTCCCTGCAACAAGGGAACAGAGTCCTACCTTGAGCAGCAGCCCAAGCCGCAGGCACAAGAGGCAACGCTGTGGAGCAACCGCCAGTGTCCTGGCTTTCAACACTGCCTATTAGAACACTGGTGGCCCTTCCTAGCACAGCCCTGTGAGGATGGTGTTGGCTGGGTGACAAGAGCCCCTGGGGAAGGGGAGCAGGGGCAATATCCTGAATTAACACCCAGTATCCAGCACCAGCTTTATTCTGCCAGCCAGCACTTGCATACCACCCCCCCGCCAAGAGCTACAAGGTTACCCCATGGGGAACCCAGAAATAGGAAACCCCACAACTGTCCGGTAGCTGTGCAAGGGCAAACCTCACATCCTTTATCTGGCCGCTTCTTTTATTGCTGCTTCCATCGTGAAAGTCCCTTTACTCCCTAAGCTGCCGAGAAGAAGGTGGAGGTGCAGGATGGCTTTTCCCAAAGTGGTGCAGAAGACGAAGGATAGCAAGAAGAAGGGTCCCGCATCCCCAGTCCTATAGCAAACTGGTGCCCAGGCCAAACCCTCTCCTCCTGCTCAGTACTCGCTTTTATGCTCCAATGCCCCAAGGAGTGGAACATAATTTTGTGCCCCTGTCTTGCAGAAAGCAGAGCCCAAACAGGCCAGACAATACAAGGAAGGATGGCACATGAGCAGGCCCCTATTTACAATTGTTAATTAGTGACAAAGAGCAAAGGAAATATGTCACAAAAGCTGCAAAGCTCCCGCTTGGGTGGCAGTGGGCTGTTTATTGTTATTACAATTATTAGCATTTTTAGTTATTTTTAGCATTTTTAGCAATGATGGGAAGTAACTTTTGGCAGCCACCCACCAAGCCATGGAGGTGCATGAATCTCTCCTACACAGTCAACATCTTTCCTTCCTTCACCTTCTCAGAATGGGAAAGGGTGGGACAATGAGGCTAGCATATCCTGTCCTGTCCCATCCCCACCCTGGGATGGGTACCCCTAGAATTGGGCCAGGGTCTGCTGCAGAGGAGGAGCGGTCAGCAGGGAGGGTTTACTCACATCCATGTAGTTTTTCAGGATCTCTGGAGTGGGCTCAGCCAGGTCAGCAAAGCCCAGCTTGAACTTGAGGAGCTGGGTAAGGGCATTCATGTCTGGGATCTCACTGCCCACCTCATTCAAGACCCGCCGCATGGAGGGGAACTTGGTCAGGGGGATCCTGCACACAGAGGACAAACACCCAGCTATTAATGGGGGTGGGGGGTGCAGACGGGGGTGCAGCACAGCTCCACCGAAATCAGGGGACCTGCCAGCACGTGGCAGACTAGGTCTGGGCTCCCACCAGCACCCCTTGCCATGCCACCACGCTCATCGCTTTTCCCAAAGCCGGAGGCTGGGAGGAAAGGGTGTGAGGGCACAGCAGGTGGCCACCAAAGGTCACCGGGAACAGAGGCAAGCAAGGTGAGAGACCGCCCCCCTCCCCCCCATGGGCAACAGATCAGCCGAGACCGCCCCCCTCCCCCCCATGGGCAGCAGATCAGCCCCAAACCCTCACCGGGGGAGGTCTCAGCCCTCCTCCCCTCTGCTTTAACAGTGAGGGAGCAACACCGGGGCGGGGGTAGGGTGTCCCTCTGAGAAGCGCCCGGAGGCCACCACTGCACCAGCACCTGGGGTGCACGTCCCACGTCCCCCTCCGCCACCCCCCACCCCACCCGAGGGGCTCCGCCGGACCCGGGGGGATACCCACTCCCCCACCTCACCTGATGAGGGCCGCGCAGGGCCCCGCCAGGGCGAGCAGCAGCACGAGGAGGCCGCGGGGCCCCATGGCGGCGATAGGCGCGGGGTAGGGGGGGGAAACACAGGCCGCAGGGTCCCGCCACTGGGAGGCCGCGAACGCCGCGCCGGGCCGCCTCCCCTGTTTTTGTAGGCGCGGCGGCCCCTCTCCAGGGATTTTTCGCGTCAGCTGACGGGCTAAAATTGCAACCGGCGGCGTCACGTGAGGGCGGGGCGGGGCGGAGGCACCCGCGTGGGGTGCGGGGCCGGGGGTGCCGCCCCACGCCCCCCCCCCCCCCCCTCCCCCCCTCCCTCCCTCCCTCCCCTCAGCCCCCAGGCCTGACCCCCGGCGCCTGGGCCCGTGACTCAGCCTCCGGGAAAAGGGGAATAAACACCATTAAATCAATCACGAGGCACCCGGCCGGCGGCGCGTGCTTGCTTTTGTTGTGTCTTTAACTTCCTTCTGGTTTGTTGGTTTTTTTTTTTTTTTTCCGGGTTTTCTGGCTTTTCTCTCTTCCCTGTGGAGGTGGTGGTGGGGGGACGACACCCCCACCTCCCCACCCCCACCCCAGCATGGCGAGGGCTCAGCCTGCCAGAAGCCCACGGGCTGCTCACAGACCTCGGCCACCCACCCACTCTTCACCAGTGGGGTTTAATTTTGCAGCGGGGCCCACCGGGATGGCTGCGCACCCCCTTCCAGTGGGGAACGTGGCACCCTCCCAGCCCTATGCTTCTCCCTGGCCCCAGGACAACCCCAGTTTAGGGGGACTCATCTCTTGGGGCTGAGGGGTTTGGGGAGGGAGATGGGCATATCCCGGACCATGGCTTGGTTGGGAGGGGCTAAGGGGGGTGCCAAGCAAGATGTTCTCCCCCTCAAAGTGCCACCGTGGTGGTACCAAGCCACCTACAGCCATGGAGGATGATGCTGGTGCTGGGCAGAGCCCAAGGGGGCACTGGCCACCAGCAGACCCTGAAGTCCCCCCCTACAGAGATGCCAGGCTGAGCACCAGGGAGCACCAGGACAGGCTCTTTGCCACCCCCGGGGTGCCACCGCAGGGATCAAAGGTGCCACCTCTCTGACTTGGGAGGTGGCGGATGGAGCTAATCTCTGCCCAGTTTGCCCCGACCGAGCTCTTACAGAGCCACGAGACCAACGGGGAAAAAAAATATAAATAAAATCGGATTTACTGACGCATTCCCTTCCAAGCCCTGAGGGATAGGGGTGTTTGTTTTCTGCTCCTGCTTGCACCCGACCTCAGGGATAGGGGAGCAGCAGCCCATGGGATGAGCTGGGCACTGCTAGGGTGGGGGACCCCTGGCTTCGTGGCGGGGTCCCTGTCCCTTGCCCGCCTCCTTCATGTTCATGCAACTTCTGGAAAATCACTGGGTCGTGTCACTTGCGCCATCTCCTCCCCACCCTCCCTCCCTGAGCCTCTTCCATCCTCCTGCCGCCTATGGCAGCATCCCACTGCCCCGGGGGCTGTGCTCGCCGCCCCCTGACTGCGGTCTGTGACGAGTGTTTTCAGGGGGTACACCTGCCCTGGGCTGCGTCTCGTCCCACCAGCTGTCCAAGTTGCCATGCCTCGGTTGAGCTGGATGTATCAGGACACCGGCCGCCTCCCCATGGAACACGGCACCCACAAGGACGAGGTTTTCCAGCGCAATGGCCGGAGGCGTTGTCTGAGCTTGCCGGGTCCCGTTATTTCGGCCAGTCTCAGCAGTGCCTCCCTGGAGGCCGGCCAGCCCCCGCTTCCCTCCTGCCCCGCGGGCGCGTGGTCAGGGCAAGCGCCACTGACCCTGAGTCAGCAAAACCCCAGGGCGCTCTCCCGGCCCCACGGCACCGCGTGACTCAGCAAAACCCTGCCGGGCTCTTTTCGGGCAAGGGGCCAAGGTGTGGTGGGCCCCCCAGCATCTGTAGCCCGACCCCAGAGGCATCCCCTTTGCCATGGGCTCCGGCTCGGGGGTATCATCCTTTCGTCCCCCCAGGTATGGCAGCCCCAGCATCTGCGGGTGGGAGCGGGTTGGGCATAACCCAACCCAACCGCTGTCCCACCCAAGCAAACCCACCCTCCCCAAGGGCTCTAAACCCCCTTGCAAATGTGCTTTGCAGACAACAGGGATAGTCCTGACGCCAGGCCCGGGGCTTCCCTACACCCTTTCAGGCTCTCCCAGAGCCAGCAGTGGAGCCGGCAAGGTCCAGCCCTCCTCCCTTCTCTTTGAAGAGGTCGGGAAACCGCAGCCATCTCTGCGCCCCAGGCTGGGGCACCCACAGCAGCTCCTCTGTGAGCATTTCCAGTCTGGCCAGTCTCTTCCAGCATCCCGTGGCTAAGGAGCGGGCTCCGGCGTGCAGGAATGGGCTGGTGAGGACGGCATGTCGTGCTAGCCCCGCACCATCACAGTGCAGAGCAAAGTCTTTCAGCAGGGTCAAGCAGTGTGGACCTAGCCTGTGTCTGTTTTTTTATCTTAATTCCCAAGGGATTAAGGGCAAGCTTTGCTGTTAGGAAACCTGTTATGAGTGAGCCTTCGCTTGGGCTTCGTGGGAGCAGGGCTTGTGTCTGCATCCAGAGCTGCTCTTGTACCAACACAAGAAGGTTGTTGCTTTTAGACATCCTTCCCTAAGTGACTTACATGTCCATCCCACCGCCAAGCCCAGTCACTTCCCAATGGTTTATTGGGAAAACGGGAGGACGGGGCCGTGTGGCAGAACGTTATGATGACAATCCTCTCCTCGGTGCTCGCAGAATGGGAAGGGACTGAGGTGGAGGGTATCTCCAGAGTGTTTAAGTTGTCTCCAGCCCTTGGCACTGGTGGTTTTGGAGCTGCCACCGCTGCGCCTGCGTGCTGAGGGACCAGTGGCCCTGGCAAGGAGTCTGAATTTTTGCATTTGGGCTCCCTCAGCACTTCTGTGGGATGTTTGGGTATTTATAGGCTGGGACCGTGAGAGCTGGATGGTGTTATCTTCAAAAGATAGGCTGGCATGAGCCTGGGCATGGGGAGGGTTTAGGCATTTTTCCCTGTTTTTGGAGCAAGACCTGGAGTGCCTCAGCCAAGATGTCCAGAGCAGGCGGAGATGTGCAAGAGATAGCTGAGGGACCTGTCCCTCCTTGCTCCTGTTTTCACCACGGGGGATGAAGCCCTTTCCTTGCTGGCCTGTCTTCCCAGTCCCCCTCATACTCCCAGTTTTGGGGGTGAGCCGGAGTGCTGTTCCCAGCGGCCATGGCCGTGGGTGTGGGGTGACGCACCCCTGGGAGCGGGCCACGCTTTCGCAACTGCGATCCCTGCCGGAGAGGATTCCCAAGGGGAGGTTGAATGACTCAGCCCCAGCGGCTCCTCTGGGGAGGTGCACCAGCCCCAGCCCTGGGAGACCGGGGTCCCCTCTGTGGGTGACACTGGGGTGTCCTGTATGCCCGTATGCCCTTTGCCGCACGGCCGGGGGCCTGATGCTGCTTAGTTCCTCTGGCAGGGATGCTACGGTGGCCTCTTTCTCCTTATGTTTGGCCGTGCATTCGCCTTTGCCCTTTCATTTAGGTTTGGTTTTGTTGTTTTTTTTTTTTTTATTTATTGCAGTGGTAGACAATGCTCTGAACTGCAATGACCTAAAGGGCAAGGAAAGCTTCGGTTCGGAAACACCGATTACTTTTTGGCCAAGAGGTGTTAAATGCAAAGCTGTGGGTGGGATTTCTAGAGGATGAACGTCTTCTTCAAATTCAGAAAAATGTGTTTGGGATTTTGCAGCTCGTTGCTAAAGGAGAAAAGAAAAATGTTCCTCAGTCTGAACCAAGCAGAGCCTCCAGGCGCACAAGTCCAGGCAGGTCTGGTTGCAAACACTCTGACTCCAACTCAAGGTCCCGGTGCTGGTGTGAAGCTGCTGGATGCAGCTAATTAGCAGAGCCTGATTCACCGGCCTCGAGCCCCCGAGCGAAGCAGTGGTAACTTTTTCCCGGCGCGGTGCCAGGACCTCGCCCACTCCCAACGCCGCCGTTTCCTAAATTGGTGTACAATTCACAAGGTGAGGGAGCGTTTTTTCAGCGGCACCGGCACATCCCAAACGACGCCCTCTTTCTGGGTGACACCCACCAAAAGCAAACCTGAAGGTGCTTTAGTAGCAGCTCCAGCTGATGGGAAACGTGGGAGCAGGGGAGGGGTGGTACTGAGCAGAGCAAAGGGACTCATCCAGGCTCTGGCTGCCATGTCCCAGCGCTGCAGACGCTGGGGGAGATGTCCTGGGCATCGCAGGTGGTGACAATCCCTGGTCTGTTGGTGCTGGCCGGCTGGGGCTGGTTTGCAGGCAGAGCTGGCGGGCAGCCTTCTTAAACATTTTTTGGCTGCCAGCATGGGCTGCAGTGACCTTGGGGAGATGCTAAGTGGAGTTGCAAAAAGGCTTTGGCTTGGTGGTAATTGTTCCTTTGGTGTCTCTCATGCCGCAAACCCTGATCGTGGTGGCAAGTGAGGGTGGCTCGCCAGCGGCTAGGTGTCATGGCTGGGTGTCATAATGGGCAGGAGCCCTGAGCGTGGCTCCATCCCCATCAGGACCATTTGCAGCAGGCTCTGAGCACAGGGTGCTTTCACCCTAGTGGACCTTCTCCATCAGATCCTACTCTTCCAGCCTTTCCCCTAGCTATTAAAAAAAAAAGGCTTTATAGCTTTACATAGCAAAACGCTTATGGTGTTTAAGCCTGTGAGATGTGCTGATGTCTTCACTAGGGTTTATGCATATGCCACTGTGCCTCCCCAGGCTGCTGCCAAACTCGGCATCGCCTGTCCCTGCATCCCACGCGCTCCGTGGCCCTGCCCAAATCCTCGCTGCCCCCGCATTGCCTGCCTGCGCCTGAACCCGCTCGGCATCGGACATCCTTCCACATCCCCTTGAGCATCCTCCCCCATGGCTGGGGACACGCCTGGCACCCATCTTGGGGAGGAAGGGACCTGCCTCACCCCGGCTGCTGGCCCTGTCTGCTCCTTGGGGCCGGGATCTCGTGGTGTCTGCCTCACCCGAGTTATTTTGGAGCAGGTTGAAATTGCCGGGGATGGGCAACAACAACCCTGGCAGGAGCTGGCAGCAGGCAGCATGACTGACGGCTGACGGGATGAGGTGGTAAGTGGCAATGATGGCATCGATTCATCGCCTCCCACGCCAGGATGTGATGGGGAACACGGGGACCCGATTCACCTTGTCGCCCTCCTTGAGCAATCCCTGCCACGGTCCCTGGGGACACGCGAGCTCGGCTTGGGGTGGGGGGTATCAGCTCACGGGTGGGATCTGCATGCTTGATGGAGACATGTGCCTCCAGTTTCGTCCAAGTGTGCCATCCATCTCATTTTCTTTGCCAGCACTAGATGCCATTTAATTATTTCCTTTAATTTCCAGCCGAAGCTGCCTCAAGAAGACCATTATTTGTGCAATTACATCTTCTCCATCTGTTACAAAGTACCAAAGCAATTGAGCCTTCTGGTCCTGGGAGGAGGGTGGGCTTGGAAAGACGAGGGTCAACACTCCATGGCGACCCAAGGATTGGCTTAAAATTGCAATGTTTCCTTGGAGCGGGAGCAACCAACCGTCTCCTCTTTGGTGAATCAATCCCAACCTCCCGGGGTGGGTGTTGCTGTGTGAATATGACCATGAAAGCTCTTAATTCCCACCTATTTATCGTCACCTTTCTCCTAAGCACCGGCTTCACTTGCTGCCGCAGCCAGCGGCCTGCCTGGGGTTAAGATCTTGAACCCATGTTTAAGCACCTTGGCAAACACAGTATGCGGTGTTGCACACCCTCTCTCTCAGCTTCTGCATGGAAAACACTCCATTTATAATTATTTGCAGCGTGGGACTTGGCATCTCGGCCTCCCTCGCTTGGAACCCCTGAGTGTTTCCCAAGGAGCTCTGTCACCAGTGTGGCTTAGGGCTAGGTCAAAAATGTGAAGATGATTGCCCTGTGCTTGTGGTTGAAGGTCCTTGGAGGTTATGGGTGGAGGGAGGTGTGGGAGCATCCCTGGTGGACACTGCAGCTGTGCTCGGCTCCTGCAGCCTCCAGCATCCTCTCCCGCTGCAGCCAGGAGTCAATAAAGCCGAACTGCTCGGACACTGCCAATGCAGATGTCTGTTAACAGCTAAATACCTGCCAATCTTCCCTCCCTGCAATGCCAGCATTTCATAAAAAGTTCCTTTTGCTCTCATAGTGCTAAGTTGTTTGGTTTTTTTTTGGTTTTTTTTTTTTTTTTTTTGCATTGCAACCCTAAATTCACCAATGCAGTAAGTGGGGGATTAAGGGCACACTCCTGGGCAAAGGTCTCCTGCAAAAGTCTCGGGGCCAGCTGGCCACAGCCTCTGATCCCTGGGGTCACGCGTCCCCCTTGAAACAAGGGTTGCTTGTTCGGCACCGCCGGCAGAGCTGGGCTTGGCGGAGGAGGCCGCCAGCCTCCTTGCGGCTGAGCGGAGCGGGAGCATCGCCCGCTTCCCTCCCTGCACCGGGAAGGTGTCATGAGGCTGTCCCAAGCAGTGGCGGGGCAGTGCCGGCTTTGGCTGGGATGGTGCGGGGTTGCTGAAGAGCGAGTGCAGGAGTCAAGTGCAGGCCCTGGGAACCCCCTTTGCATACTTTCATTTCTTTTCCCGGAGTGGAAAAGTGTGAAATCCAGCAGGGCTCAAAGGGAGCATGTCCCGCTGGGTGGCATGGTGGTGTGACCTGCTCTTTCCTTGCCCTGGCCCCCAAAACCTGAGACAGATAGCAGGGAAGTGTCCCGCAAAAGGCATCCCAGCAACTAAACCTCCTTTGGGCTGTAGCAGCAGCTGGAGATCCCTGGGCACCAGCAACCCCTAGAAGGAGGGTCATTAAAATGCCACAGAAAGCCAAGACCTAAGGAACATCCCAAGCATTAATGAACTTATTACAGATGCCTCTAAGACAGAAACAAGTTTGCCCTTGCAGCAGCAGGTGAAGCTGCAGCGGGCCTTGCTGGAGGGTGTTTTTGATGCTCCATCTTTGGAGCAGGGCCGTAAAGGGCAGTTTTGATGCTACACCTTTGAGCCATGGCCCAAAGCAGCTGCACTTAGCCCCATATGATGCAACCCTGCAAACCCCGAGTTTCCTTCCTTTTTTCCCATTTTGAGCACATTTTGCCCTGTCATCCTCTGCCGTGCTGACAGTGCTGGAGGAAGTCACACGGCGCTTTCCCCCTGCCTCAGCAGCTTGCGCTCTCCGAAGGTTCACGTGGGCCTGTCCCCACCACCCTTGACTCAGCTAATTCCCCCTCGACCAAGGCATTGACCAAGCTTCTGCTGGTGCTGTCCAGGCATTGGCAAAGGTGATGGGTCCAGGTGGTGGAGGACGTCTGGGACCACCACCACTATCGGGTCTGTGTCCCCACTGCCAGCTGCCACTGAAGCAGGTGGCTGTGCATGGTGAGCGGGGCTGGACATGGGTGCTTGGATCCCCACGCTGAGCCTGGTGGTATGTGACCTGCCTAAAAGTGGGACGAACATCTGTACCTGCTCACCGGGCATGTTTTGAGCATCCTGTAATTAATGTTTGCTCAGTGATTGAGGGTGACGGGTGCTTAGCATTATTAGTGAATGATGAGTAGCTGATGTTGTTGATGTTGGTACCTCGAGACATCTAATTTCAGCATCTGGACTGAGTGAAAAGGCCAGGGGCCAGACTGCATGTGCCAAAACCCTGTTGGGCTTTGTATCTTTGGAGACGGTTCCTTCACAAAGCCCTGCGTGTGAGTAAGCCTGCCCTGCTCTGCCCTGAGAGCACCGAGTTTGGCCCTGTGTGGTGGCCATGGTGGCAGGGACAGGACCCGTGCCAGTGGCACCAGCAGCTCCCCTTGGCAGAGTGAGATATGCTGAGCCCCCAAGCCCAGGGCAGGAGAAGGGTGCAGGTTTGGGGGTGCCAGAACCTTGGCAGCGGACTAATCCAAAGCCCACTGAAGGTTTCTCGTGTATTGAACCCAGCTCAATGCGCACATATGAGACTGGATAAAGTAACCAAATGCTCGTAAAAGAGCATGGGGTTATCTCAGCCCTCCTCCCATGCCACTGAACGTGGGCATGAGGGACAAGCGCTTACACAGGGATGCTCATTTATTTATTTATTGGGAGGAACAAGGCATTGGTGAGAGCGACGCTTGTGAAGCTTTTTTTTTTTTTTAAATTACTTTCCAATTACACTGAGATTAAAAAAACTAAGCCACCATCATCTTTATCTTTTCCATCCGTAATTCTGCTGCCACCGAGCAGGCACTGCCCTGAGTAGCCAGTTTGTATTTCATTATGAAGTGGCTTTGGGGAGCCCCTGGGGTTTTTGGGGTGCTGTGTCCCCAGGCAGCACAGTGGCCTCTAGTGGCAACGGCTCATATCCAGCCCCGGGGAAAGAAACCTGCAAATGAATCTTGGGGGGCCGCTTGCTCCTCAGGAAAATTAGGAGCAGAGTCCAAATGACTGGAGGAGAGGCATCCCTGCACAGCGGGTGGCTTGGTACTGGGCAGGGTCCTGAGCACACCATGGACCCCACCTGCCCTGAACAGCCACACCTGGGACTCCCACCCACACCCTCCACCCACAGCCCTGGAGACCCATTTAAGGTCAGGTCTGGACACCTAGTTCTGTCCTAGCTTCTGGGGTGCTGGTCTACAGACCTGACCCCTGCACGGCTTGTCCTGTAGGCAGCCCATCTCCAGTGCCCTCTCCTGGTGGGACATTGGACCTGCGTGGCAGCTCTGCCTCCTGGATGGACCTCAGACCTGGGTTGCAGCCTTGTCCCTAGCCCATCTCCTGTGGATCCAGGAGTTGAGCATCCTACAGGTCTGGGTCTCTGTGAGCAGCCTGCATGCCTATTGAAAGGCAACTTGTGCTATAACCCCTTCCATAAAGGGGAGGAGCTTGGGCTTGCTTTCTTCAACCTGGTCACCCATTTCTAAAAAGTTTGTAGGTCCTTTACAACTTTGAAATCTTTCCCCCTCTGCTGAGTTTGGCTGGAGCTGCCTGAAGGACTTGCTAGCACATAAGCCTCCTCAGGAAATCAAGCTGAGCGTGTCTGGTGAGGCAGGGTCTTCAGGGCTTCCTTTGGGCAGAGGTCCTAGGAATAAATCTTGCAGACTGTGTGAGCACAGCCAAAGCCAGCATTTTCAGTGCTTGGTTTCATGCTTCCTTTAGCTCATGTATGGTGCAATAGCTTCATTTATTTCTCTGCAGAAAAGTCCCCAGGCCCTACTGAGTATGGAGGTGATAGTCCTCAGTGCCACAGCAAAGGTGTCCTTCCTTTCTGGAACAGCTGTATTTTTTGGCTTTATTGTAAGACCTAAAGGACCTATCAGGAGCAGAAATGAGCATCGAGTCTTGCCTGGTAGTCTGTGCTCTCATGCAATGCTCTTGCCCTCTTTCCCTGAGACTTGCTTGCTGCAGGTTAGGAATTCCCTCTCCACCAGAAGGTTTGCCTTCAACTGGCCTGGTCTCCTGTGCTGCTGGGAGGGAGGTCTGCTGGCCTGCAGCCCATCAGCAGCAGGAAGGGACCCAGGCAGAGGGTACACCCACATCTTGAGCCCCCTGTATGTTATGAAGGCCGTCGTCAAAGAAAATGTGGGGCTGGATCTGGGCGAGGATGGGGCCCTTGGGAGCCCCATCCATGAAGAAAGCCTCGTCAATGGCCAGACCCCACTCCCGGAGCGTCTTGATGGCTCGGATGCCCATGTCCCGGCCACTGCGAGCAGTCACCAGGTAGGTGCGGATGGGGGATTTTTCCTGGCTGAACTTCTTGCGCATCTTCCCAAGGTGCATGGCAAAAGTCTTCAGGGGACCCTGGAAGCACAGCAAGACACTTGGGAGTGAGTGGGAAATGAAGAGCCATCTTCTCTGCCTGTACAAGCCACTTGTTCCTTTTCCAGGGTTTCTCAGGGCTCTGCAGAGCATAGGGACACCTGTGTGGTGCAGGACTGGGCAATACTGGGACTGTTGCTGTGCACTGGGGTGCTTGGGAGGAAGGTGAGCATTGTGGTGCTCATCCTAATCCCAAAGTGACCAGGAAGGTACATCCTGGTAAACAGTGCCTCTGAGTCTGAGTCCTGTGGGGACTTGCACAGCAAGAGGTCCCAGCCTACAAATCCTCAACCCTGGGAGCTGATGCTCACTTATAGGAGACATGGGGCCAGATCCATCTCCAGTGGGACTCCACATCAGGCCCACACCAGGGACTGAGTGGCGGATGCAAAAGGGATCCTGTAAGGATTTGTACTTTTTTGGCTACTCATGGCAAAGCCCTAGTGGGCGAGATGCTCACGGTGCGTGCAGAGCCTGTGGATGCCCATCAAAGTGGGGTGGCTTGCTCACCTCTCCCATGGGCACAGCCTCCATTGCCCGCTCGTACTGCACTGCCCCCTCCAGCCCTTGGTCCCGGAAGACTTGGTCTGTCTCGTCGGAGAAGAGCACAGCATCCCCATCGAACACCACACGGAGCGGGGTGCTGGGGGCCTGCACCTCCTGCTGGAAGACAAGTGCTGAAGAGACCCCTGTGAGAGAGAGGAAGGTGGGGCTCAGGAGGGACAACCCCTCCTGGGGGCAGCTCGTGCATGGCCAGCTCCTCCCGGCACATCTGCCATGGCCCCGTCCTACACCACAAATGTTGGGGTCTCCAAGCCAGGGGTCTTTCTGGGGGAGGGTTAGCCCAGCCTTTCTAGGGCTATGTTATCCCCCCAAGGAGATGGGGATGGACAAGAGAGTGCTGCTGATCAGACACTGATGTCTGGAGAGATACTTGGTCTGCTAAGAGAAGATGGGTGGTTGTGTAGGCATGATCAGCCCTCCTCCTGGTGCTCACTCACCCTGCCAAGCCTGGCTTCAATGCCCAGATTTAGCACTGTGCGCTGTGAGTAATAGGGACTGGCACCTCCACTTGATTGGGGTAATTGGCTTAATTACAGGTCTCTTCCTACAGGCTGGTCCCTGCCTGCCCTCATCCGTGGACCGAGGCCCCCAGATGAGAGAGAGTTGTCAGAGCAATGATGCTCTTCAAGGAGGCTCAAGGAATGTGCTATGTAGTGAAGGAAAGCCCAGGCTGCAGATGGCTTGCTCCTGACCTTGAAGGACCTGGGCCAGCTGATGTGCTCATACCCCAGCAAATTAATAAGGAGGCGATTAATCCCATTAGAGCTGTTGGGGCGACTGCACTCCCTCTGATCCAGGTCAAGCATGTGCTTACATCTATTGCTGAGCACATGGTAACTCTGCACGTATCAAGAAAGCAATTTTCTGTAGCATCCTTACAAAACCCAGTGACGCGCTCTCATTGATCCAGGGAGCAGCAACAGGCAGCATCTTTGGTTAGAAAGGCTTAAATGTCAGGCAGGGCATGACTAGCCCATGGCAGACCTATGACCAGAATTATGCATAAAGCCCGCCGTGACTTGTGAAGACATCTGAGAAACCCTGGTGTGTTTGCCAGCTACTGTTGGGGACAGAAGAAGAGACTGAACTGTTCAGGACTGTACTGGTAGTCAATGTGCCGTTCATCCCCTTGTCCCTGTGAAAGGACGGGCTCTGGAATTGCCTCTTAGTACTGAAGTGCTTGGAAAAAGTGTGGTAGGTTTGGGGACATGGGATGGAGGAGAAAACACACCTCTCCGCAGGGCATTGCAGACATCTGTCCTGTCAGCCGAAAGGAAGAGCTTGACCCTGTGGGACTTCAGGTACTGCGTGGAGTCCTCGTCGCTGACGAAGCAGAACTTTGAGATCTCCAGGCCTGCAAGTCAGGGAATGTGAGCAAAGTCTCTTATGGAGCAACATCTTCCTCACAACTCCCCCCTTGCCTCCCCGGGGTCTTGGTGTGCTTTGCTGCAGAGCTCGGGGCAATTCATTTCCCAGTGCTGTGTGGGGAACCCACCCATGTTTCTGCTGCATCTTCTTGCACTGCTGCTCCCACAAAACTGTGAGTGCAGTTTAAATAGTCCCTTCATCCCTCCCTTAAATGACCCTTCCTGACAGTACTCTGGGATTTAGTGTTTCTTCTTTTTTTTTTTTTTTCTTTAAGAAATCTGGTTTTTAGTAGCTGCCTGAGGATGCCTAGGCTGTGCAAAATGCTGCCAGACCCCATGGTGTAAAGGATATGGCTGGAGGGAGCTGGGCTCTGCCGAGGAGCTCGTATGCTGGGTGTGCTCCGGCATCCTGGGCAAGCTGCCTAGGGCAGGCAGGAATTGGGCTTGTTTCCAAAATAACCCTTTCCTCTTGTGTCCCCTGGCTCTGTATTTGCCACTGACCCTCCACTGTGGTGCCTTGTCTGCTTTGCAGCCTCCCAGGTGGAAACAGACACCCCTGGGGATGGGGTCCCCCTTACCATAGTGCTTCGCGCTGTTGATGATGCGCATGCCGCTCTCTGGGCTGTTGTTGGAGAGCACCAGGATGTCGAAGACGTCTTTCTCTGCTGGATTGCTCTCCAGGATCTTCTTGTTCACGTACTGTGCTGCCTGTGAGGAGGAGATGAGACTGGTTTGGAAGGGCATGACTGCGATGGCTTTGCTGGGGCTCTTTGGAAGTTAAGGTTAGTGGTTTGTGCTGCATCTGTCAGCTATGGCAAGGCTAGCATGTTATGGAGAGCAACCATACTGCAAAGGCCATCACCAGGAGGGCAGGGAGCAGGATACCCACCAGGGGGGAGGTGGACATGTAGGACTGGTGAGGAGCACAGGTCTTGATGCCCTGCAATGAGGCCAAGAGGCCAGGGCATATCTGCACCCCATGATGGGACTTGAGACCTAAAACTGGGAAAGCAGAGCTTTCACCCCATCCTGTAAATGTCTCCTTGTGCCCCTGGCCAGGTGTGGGGCTCACCTGGATGAAGGCGAAGGCTGTGCCCGGTGGCAGGGGCTTGTCCTGGTTGGCCTGCTGGTGCCTTGTGTACTCCTCCTTGCCCTTCTCCAGGTAGAGTTTGTGCTCCTCCTCCAGGTTGAAGATGGCTCTGGTGGTCACCGCAATGACCAGTGCCTCACTGGGGTCTTTCTGCAGGACAGGGAGGAAAGAGGGGTTAGGGGACAGCAAAGAAGGAGCTTGGGGAGGTGGGGTGAGCAGGGGGACACAGAGCTGCCCTGACCAGGGTGGTGAGGTTGGGTGTTGGAGGCATTGCGCATGCATCACAGTTCCTGATGCCAGAGGGCCTTTGGAGAAGAGGTACCAAGCCCAATCTTAATTTTCAGGCCACCAAGGATGGGGCAGGCAGTTGTGAAAGCCTAACCTGTCTGGTAAGTGCCATGTACTCTGAGGACAGAACACATCAGATGGTATCGCTTCATAATTTTGGTGTTTGTGGGCACAGCACAGCCATGGTTGCCTGTTTGTGCTGAGCTGGGCACTGCTGCGTTTCTCTGCATGTATACCCTTCATTTGTGTCTGTTCTGGAGAGTATAATAAAGTCTTTATATATGTAAAGAAGCTGCTGCTTTCTCCCTGGCCACTCCAAAATTTAAAAGTGTGAGCAAATGCGCCTGTCCTGTCCATGCAACTGGAGGTTCAGTCTTGCAACCTCTTCCCATGTGGAAGTCACGTGGACCTCACTGGGACCAGGTGGCCAGCAGCCTGGGGACAGGCCACTTCTGCTGAAACCTAGGCACAAGCCATTCAGGCCACCACAGCTCTGGGCTGTGGTGTGTCTTTTTCTGCGGTGGCATTTCAAAACTTGCTTTGGAAATACAGGATGTGTGTTTTGTAATGAACAACCTTTTACCTGTTTCACATCGGTGTTTATGATTGTGCTTTCGGTTTCTGCCATCTTCAACTTTCAGCCTCAAAGAGAAAATATACAATTAAACTGATACATTATAATACAGCCAATCTAGAGAGGGGGAAGTGTGGAAAGGAAAGGGGACATCCTACCCACCAAGTGGAGCAACCCAAATGAACCTGTTTCTGCTGACAACAGCTCTGCTCTGAGAAAGCCCGGTGTAATAGTTCCGATTAAATATGATGAAGTGGCTTTTCAATCACAGATCACTGTTTTGGGGTTCCCCCTGCCCCCCCAAGAGTATTTTTTTCAGGGGGAACTGCTGAAAGCACTTGTGAAGCTTTTTTCAGCAAAATAAATCTCTTTACACCCCTTAACTAGGGCTTGGAGATTGATTAGAACTAAAAAGCCAAAATAGGTCAGATCTTACGGGTAGGCTTCTAGTTTACATCCTTAATGCCTTTCTTGCTACCTTTTTTTTTTTTTGTTTGTTTGCATGGTGAATTTGTATCCATAAATAAGCAAGTTCACTGTGTGAGAAGCTCACCTGCAGCTGCAAAAGGCCTGAGTAAGTAGAAATGTGTGGTGAGGGTTTGGGTGCAGGATGGGATCCTGCTGATGGGGGCTGGTCTGCCCCTCTACAGCCCTGCGAGCCAGCCAGCCCCTACACTAAAGGTCTCGGTGCAGGCTGTGCCAGCCCAGGTCTGGCAGATGAAAGTCATGGGGGGGTTACGTGGTCTGCCTGTGCCTAGCAGCTGAATAAGAAATCACATTTATTTTCGTATACCCAGGTCCTGCGGTTTTTGTAACCCCCACACTGTATACTTCATTTCTATGCACTAGTCAGTGTTAGAAGTGAACTCTTAGGATTCAGCCTGTGGGATGGGATCTGTTCCCATTCCCACCAAGGGGCATCCCACGGGGTTTGTTTCCACCCAGCAGCTCCTACAAGTATGCTGTGGGGTTTCTCTGGAGAGCAGAAGCAGCAATGATGTCTCTGCACAGACGTGCTGGGAATGGCGGGGGGGGGGGGGGGGTGTTAAAACCTCACTTACCAGTTCATGCCCTACCTGATTACTGGGCTGGGGGTCTGTGCAAGCATAGACCAAAGGCAGCATGCAGTGTGAAGGACAAGTCAGGAGGGTCTCCAGAGAGACCTTCCTTTTGCCTGGATTTTCTTTAATTTATTCTTATTATTCAGTGTTGCCTGGGCTGGTAGGAAATGCACTTGGCTGATGCCAGCCCTGAGAGCCAGAGCCTTTGTCGTGGGGGTTCGATGCTTGCATGTGTACTCCCCAGCTGCCCCTGCGGTGGAAAGTCCCGCCGGCAGGGCTCCTTCCCCAGCCAGGGGGTGCCTGGAAAGCCAGGAGATGCTGAGCATCCCTCTGCTTCTTCCACCCGTAGCCCATGCTGGGAAGGGGTCTCCTCCCACAGAGCAGGGCAGAGGGTGGCAAGCACCAGCCCTTGTCTGCCGAGCAGGGAGAAGCTCTCCTCTGACCAAATTTCAGCCAAGCGCTGGTATAAAAGTGAAAATGAAATAAGAGGAGACAACAGAGCTGAGCAGCCCTTCCTGGAGGGGCAACACCGCCTCCAGCTTCTGCTCTGCCCTCCCCAGTGCTGCAAACCCAGCCTGGCTTCTGCTTTCCATCTCCCTGCCGCTAATAACCGCGGTGTTGCTTACATACAGATACGCGTACGCGCACATACGCACACCTCAGCTGCGAGCACCCCCCATGCACGCAATGCCAGACGCGCAGGAGAGCCTCTCAGATGGATGCTTGCTGGTCCCTCGCAGCTCACCCTACAGCTGCGTAGCACGGCGCGGCGATGACCCCACCGCGCACCGCCAGCGTTTCTGCGAGAGAGAAAAGCCCAAACTCACCGCGAGCGCTGCCTCTGCTCCCCGGGCGCAGCCTGTCCGGTGCCAGCATCCAAACTTTGCCCAAGATGCCGCCGCCGTTTATATTTCCCCCTTCCCCCGTGCTGGGCAGGAAGCAGGCAGGAGCCAGACTGGGGTGCAGCTCCGCTCCCCGGCGTGCTGGGATTTGTAGGCAGCCCGCTGGGTTGGCGTCGTGCCCGGGCCAGACTGCATTTCCCAGCCGGCGCCGCACAGGCGGCTCACGGCAGCCCGGGCCTGGCCACGGCCACGGCCACGGCCACGCTCACGGGGAAGGGGCTCAGCCCCGGTTCTGCTTTTCGGGCTCCCTCAGAGCTTGCGCTCAGTCGCCGCACGCGACCCACGAGCGCTGCGGTGATGTTTATTTCTGTAGCGGGGATATTTATAGCATGCATCCAGACATCTCATTTCCCAGCCCTTGAATACATAAGGGTTGTGGTTTTCACCGAAAATATAGGGGTACCTGTTCAAGCGCGGCTTGCAGAGTACGCAGGCGGATGCAGGGAGCTGAGCCAGGGAGGAGGGCTGGTGCGGAGCATGGCAGGGTGCGGCGGGGGTCTGGCCACATTTGCAATTTTACTGTCATGTTTTTGGATCCCTTTTCCCTTCTTTCCTGGAGGCTGCCTGTTATGCACCGCGGGGATGATTTTTTGGGCTGGGACCTCACTCCCCCAGACAGGCTGTGCAGCACCCAGCCCCGTGAGGCTCAGGTTGCCGGGGTGTTTCAACACCCCCTTTCTGCCCAAGAGTGAGAAAGGGGGTGATGGTGGTGGTGGGAGGGCTGATGCAGAGGGGTGGCTGCCATCCTGCAGCTTTCCCCTTGCCCAGCTGGGGCATGTCCCTGCCCCGCTGCTGGAAGATGGGCCAAAACAGCAGCCTCCCCAGCCTGGCTCCTGCCAAAGGAGACCAAACTCACCTGCATTAAGGCCAAGAAGCTGTCCCCCTGTATGGCACCAGGTTATCACCAGCATCACCAAATCTCCCAAAGTGCAGGCTGCAACGGGGGTCCTGCGCACCTTGGCTTCACCGAGACACTTCATCTCTAGCAAACAGCCTGTTGAAAAGGCTACTGATATGCTCAGCTTTTAGCATGCATGTGCAAACCCCCTTTCCCTGACTGATTTTATTGGTCACGTTCCCTTTTCCCCCTGTCGCCCTTATGCATTTGTCCCGTGCTTCCTCCGGGACTGCTAGTTTAGAGCAAAAAAGTTTTTTGGCATCTATGTTTCCCCCCCCAGAGGTTTGCTGTAGCATCATTCCCACAGCATCTCCTGCTCATGGAGATGATGCTTCTCTGAGCAGCAGAAGTGCACTTGTGAGCGGGGCCAGGTTTTAGGTGGCTGAGAGGCAGCCCAGGCATCTGTCCCGTGGCCAGGTGCCTCGTGTGGCAACATCTCGGTGGCCATGTGAAAATCTGGCAGGACTGGTGAGCCAGGGTGGCCAGGCAGAGCTGGGACGTGTCTGGTTTCCGGGGCCTCTCCCCGCCATGTCCATGTCAGCCATCGTGCACCGGTGATATTGCTCCCCGCTTCCAGCACCGCCCCAAATTTGTGCAGTGACAAGGCAGGTTTTGGGCTGACTTTGCTGAATTGGCAGCAAGGGAAAAAGTGTGCAAGCATAAACTTAATGTGACAGGGATGATGGTGACATCTCTCCTGGCCATGTGCCTGATGCTGCTCCCAAGTAGTATCCCCTCACCCCGTCCATACTCCCTGCCATGCTGGAGTGGAGCATCTCTGTTCATCCCCACTGCCGCATGCATTTCCAAAGCCCTCACATGGTGCATTAAACCACCACGTACCTCTGTGGGCCAACGAGCTGGGCTCCCCAAGCGCGGAGCTCCCCAGGGATGGATGCAGCCTTGCACCTCTCCCCTCGCAAGCGTCTGTCTTCTTGCTCTAGATGCCTGCAGCCGCATGGTCCAGCTGAGCATCATTGCAGGGGTAACTTGAAGAAGAGAATTTGCCAGGGCACAGAGCTGGGCAGCGATGCCCGCCAGCTTCTCGCGGGTGGGAGGGAAGGTTTTGCTTCCTGATCCAGCAGGGAGTTCCCCGCTGGCTTTTCGCCTGCGTGAGCACCGCTTGGGTCAGCGGCGAGGTGGGGCTGACGGAGCTGCTGGGGCCGCCTGGTTCCTGGGCTGGCAAAGCAGACTTTCCTGTTTCAGCCGTGCTGTGCAGCCACCATCCCTGCTGCACCCTCGGCTCTGCACCCGGTGGGGTCCCGTCTCACCCCGCAGCATGCCCCTGCCACGCGCAGCCCCTGGGCCCGGAGCTCACGCAGCGGGGAAGGGAGACTAAGGCTGGGAAGGAGACGCATCGGTAAGTCTGGTTTCGGGAGTCTGGTCAGCACAGGGTGGGAGTGAGCAGCAGGGCTCCCCCAGCCCCTTTTCCAGGAGCAGGATTGCTCGATGCTCCCTGCAGAACCCACCAGGACCGCGCTGCCTCTCCCACACCGCAGCAGGGCTGTCCCTGTCATCCCCAAAACAGCAGCTCAGGTCACCCCGCAGGGCTGGGATGAGCTTGTTTTTTAAACCAGGGCCAGTGACAGACTAATGTGACACAGCCCATGGGGATCTGGCAGGGGGAAAGTGGTGAGACACCTAGTTCTGTGCTGGGTGGGTGCCTGCTTGCCCACGCTGTTGTGTCCGCCCACCACCGCAGCCTGCAGCCACAGCCCAGTGCCTCCTAAATATCACAGGCATGTCACCGGCCACGGATTTCCGCAAGTGGGAATGGGAGAAACCGATCATTAAAGCTGCTGGCGGTGAGGCTGCAAGCGGAGCTCGGGTGTCCAACGGCACAGATGTCCCAGGTGGCCCTGGGCAAGTCACTTAACTTGCACCTCATTGCTCCAGTGATGATGCCGCAGGGATGACAGCAATCCCCACGTCCTTCCAGCCCTATGCCCGCACGTGGCAAAGCCCACTGTTGGAAAAATTAAAGGCTCTTGCTGGGTCCGCAAGCTCAGGGAAGGGAAGCGCAGAGGTGGTTTCTCCCCAGGGGGATCCCCGTGCAAGGAGCCGTGGCCCCGTGGGGTGGGCAGAAAGTGGGCAGAGCACAGGCAGAGCGAGGCAGTGCTGAGCAGTGGGACCTGCTCGGACGCGAGGCAGGCGGCTGGGGCTGCCAAGGCAAACGGGCACATACCTGCCAGCCTCGGTCGCGGCAATGGGGCTGGGTGCCACCAGCACCTGGTGGCTGCAGACCCACTCACGGCGCAGCCCCGGCTCCTGGCACATCTCTCCCGCTGCCGCTTCTGGCCCGAAAGGAGGCAAGGAGGAAGTTTTGGCTACAAGGAAGCGTTCATGCTAGAATAAGAGCCTTGCTATGGGGACAGCAGTAGTGAAAAAACATTCTGTTTTAAATTTGAAGCCTTCCCTTAAGCTGCGTCAGTGTTGCCATGTGTACGGGTCGGGTTGGACTTAAGAAAAGTTTCCCAGCCTGGTGGCACCATTGCCACCTGCAACGCAGGCACCACAGCCCCGCTGCAAGCCCAGGACTGAACCCTCCCACTCCTCACCCCTGCGAGGAGGAGGGGAAAATAGCTGAAAAAAGGTGTTAGCTAATGGTGGGGTTTGTCTGGGGGCTGAGCAAACCCTTCAGCTCATGCTGCCTGGCCGGCAAGGAGACAGCACAAAACAGCTCTTGGGTATTTTTCCCCTACAGCCAGGTGATTCCTCTCCTCAAAACCAAAGGAAAACTCTCTAATCCATCCCCCTTCTCCCTCCCCTTTCCAAAGGCAGGCTTGCAAGGATATAAAGGAGAAGGCTGTAGGCGAGGGGCAGGCTGGCGCAGAGCCCTCCTTGCCCGTGGCTCCCTCCTGCGCCGTTTCACACTTCATTGCCAAAGTGGCCAAGCCCTAAATGCTTATGCTGGGCTCTATGTTTTAATTGTGTTTGCTCTCATTAGAGCCCTGGGCCACCGGCTGCACACGCGCTACTGGACAGGAAATCCCCACCCTGTTAATTTTGCTTGCGTCCCCAGGTCACCCCAGCTTAGTCATGGCGGTGGCAGCCAGAAGAGGCACGACGATGGCCTCCCCGCTCGCCAGCAGCCCCGTGGCCATTGCCACCACGGCTCAGCCGGGCTTCCTGGGCGGCTGGCTTAGTCGGATCCCATGTGAGTACAGCAGCGCTGGCCCTGCTCTCTCAGGCAGCATTATCCGGGGTGGGGCGGATGTCCTGGACTCTAAGGCTGTGTATCCACTTCTCCCTCCCTCTGAATCCCCTTTTCCAGCGGGGTCCATCGGGGTGGGAATGGTGCAGAGGGGTACCGTGCCACTCCTGGAGCACAGGACATCCTTGGTACCCACTTGGGGAATGCTCTCGAGCTGCAGCCTCCCTGCATGGGGCCTGTTCAGGATTATAGGGGCAATTTTGAAAGTACAACTCCTTAATGCTGAAGCACCAGGAAGGGGTTTAAAAGCACTCTCTATGTTCTTGCTTGGTTTTAACTCTTTTGTCCATCTTCATTCCCTGAACCTTGCACCAGTACCCAAATGGGCGCTCATCGCTGTAGCTGTGGCAGCGGCCGTTCTCCTCCTCCTCTTCCTCATCTGCATTGTCAGGTGCTGCTGTTGCAAGAAGAAGCCCAAGAAGAAGGAGAGAATCAGCTTGCACGCTGTCAGCAGCTCCACCACGGCCAGCCTTGTGCGTCCCGCTTTCAGCTCTCCCCCACCTCCCTCCTCCCTGAGAAGTTTGCTGCCGTGCTGCCCGGTCCCAGGGGTGGTGGGAGCACGGCATGGCCAGGGATGTGGCTGAGCACATCCTGAGTGTAGAGCTGCTCTCTGCTGCAGGTCCAGCCTGAGATGGAGGACCTGGAGCAGGGCGTGGAGCAGACCGGGCGAGGAAAGCTGCAGTACTCCCTGGAGTACAACTTCCGTGCGCAGGAGGTGGGGATGCTTGCGGCCGTGGCACAGCAGGGAAAAGGTTTTTCTCTTGCGTGGTCCCTCTTTGCTGCCCACTGAGGTGGACCATACCTGGTGGTATGGTGGACCTCTTGCACTTCTCCCCCTGCCTGCAGCCTGCCAGCTCTTACACACACGTTGTGTGGAGGCATCCTCCCTGCTTCAGTTGCTTGCTTCCCACTAAGCCCCTGGTCATCTGGCCCCATCCTCCTCCACCTGGTGACCTTGGGCATCACTCCTTTTAAGCTGAAAGTTGGCGTGAAGCAGGCAGCTGAGCTGAAGGCAATGGACAGCAGAGGCACATCTGATCCATATGTGATCGTCTACCTAACGTCTGATATGAAGAAGAAGTATGAGACCAAGGTTTACCGCAAAACCCTGAACCCCATCTTCAATGAGAGCTTCACTTTCCTGGTAGGAAACTATAGCTGATGATGTTTTTTTTGTCCCATCAAGAGAGTTGCATGGGCACTGCTCCCTGGAAAAAAAAACTCTCCAGGCTGTGAGATGCCTTTGCAACCGGGATGGAGAAGTGTCAGAGAAAGACCTGGTATTGTATCCACTGCCCTGTCCTGTGGGGCAGGGCTGCAACTGAGGAGTGAGTGCAGGCTTTCGGGTCCTCTCCTGCAGGTACCCCAGGCAGAGGTCCCTGAATCCACACTGGTGATGCAGATCTATGACTTCAACCGCTTTGCCAAGCATGACATCATTGGTGAGATCAGGCTGCCCCTGGCCAGCGTCAACCTGCAGCATGTTATCGAGCAGTGGAGCGACCTGGCGGTGGCCAGTAAAGTGGAGGTTGGTCCTGGTGGGCGGGAAACTCTGCTGGGAGGGATGTGCTGTTGCTTCACTTGCCACCACCGCAAGAAGCAGGCTCGAAAGGGCAAGCATGAGGGTGGGGGAGACCCAGGAAACCTGGGCCCAGGCTGGTGCTCCAGTCCCAGGTGACCCAGCTCCTCTGCCCCGTGCTCATTTCTGGCATCTCTCCATCAGGAGGAGCAACTGGGTGAGATCTGCTTCTCACTACGCTATGTCCCCAGCACTGGCAAGCTGACGGTGCTCATCCTGGAAGCCAAGAAGCTGAAGCGGATGGACTCCCATGGGCTCTCAGGTCAGCAAGGGCTGCTCACGCTCAGATCTCTCTGCTCCTGCCCAGGTCTTAATGATGGCACCAAGAGCTGTAAAGCCTTGAAAGCTCTTGGTGTCAAGACCTGCTTCCTGCTGCCACCACCATACCCAGCCCTTGGCCAGTTCCCAGTCTTCCCTAGCACAGATACTCCAGCTTTGGGCAGAGCTGGAGATATCTCCCATGAGGAGATGTCATGGCTGGATGGTATGGAGGACTTGTGGCAGGAGGAAGCAAGGGGAGGTGAGGTCTGGGGTGGCTGGCAAGGGGAAGAGGGGTGGATGCTCACCACAAGGAGTGACAAGTGGTATACCACGCTCTGCTTGGGAATGGCCCAGGGAAGCTGTTTTGTAGCTGAGCTCATCAGTCAAAAATTGTCACTTGTGCCAGCCATGTCCTCTCTCTCCTCAGATCCTTTTGTCAAGGTGCATCTCATCCTGAACAGGAAGAAATGGAAGAAGAAGAAGACAAGTGTGAAGAAAAACACCTTAAGCCCTTACTTCAACGAGGTGTTTGTTTTTGAGGTGCCATTCAGTCAGATCCAGGTGGGTTTCCCTGCAGTGCCCAGGGCTGAGCGGGTCCCTGCTGTGGCGAGCGCCCTCCCATTGACCATCTTTCTTGTGTGTCCCCCTCCAGAATGTGGACGTGGTCATCTCTGTCTGGGATCACGACAAAGTGACCAAGAACGAGCCCATCGGCAAACTCTTCCTGGGCTGCCGGGCCACAGGCAACCAGCTGCGGCACTGGTCCGACATGCTCTCCAACCCACGCCGGCCCCTTGCCCAGTGGCACAGCCTGCAGCCCCCAGATGTGGTTGACAAAGCCCTGGGGCTGAAGTCCCACCTCAAGCTGCCCCTGCCCCCCAGATAGTGGGGTTCTCCTCGTCCACCTGGGGGGCAGGACAGAGGGCTTGCGGAGGGGTGAGGGGCCTCTGCTCACCAGCATCTAGACGTGTTGGTCCCAGATCAATGCCAGCAAAGAGGGGACTGGGGACTCTTTTTGGCCAAGAGATGATCTGGCTGCTGGTGCAGCTCATGCCCTGTGTAGTGCCTGGAGCAGAGCAGCTCAGGACCCCAGGGCAAGGCTGGATGTGGATGCTAGAGGGGACGGCGTGGGCACAGGAGAGCTGGCTCATCCCAACCACTCACGGGCCGGGGAGACAAATACACAGAGCTTCAAGCTCATGCAAAAACACTGAGTCCATTGATATTTTTAAAGCAGAAGGCTAATGTGCGGGCAGCCTGGGGTGGGCCGTTTCTTTGGTTGCGAATAACTCGGCAAGATGTGAGTTCTTGGGAAGGCTTTATGAGAGCTGGGAAGGGTTTTAAACAAGACCAAGATCTTGAAGCAACCTAAGAGGCTCGAGGGGAGAGAAAGAGGACAGGCTGGTGAGGAAGGTGTGGGAGACACAAGACTAGTTCTTTAGTGCCTCTGCAATAAGCATGCTCTGTCTCCTGGCTACAGGCTAAATGAGACAGCAAAATCACCCACTGGTTGTCCACACGGCTTCACTCTGAGCCCGTTCCCAGCCCGTGCTGACTTGTGCACCCCAAGATGTGACTCAGAGTATGGGACTCACCAGTTACCATCCCCACAGACGACGCAGATGAGGCAGCACAGTGTTGCCTCCATCCATACCGTGTGGTTCTACTGTGCCGGCGCAGCAAGATTTGCACCCCCGGCACCTGGAGGAGCTGCTGGGGTGGAGGGGCTGAGGCTCTCACTTTTGTGCCATGATCAGATCACACTACCCTGATGAAGGCTGGGTTGCAGCCCTCACATCACTTCTGGGCAGGTTTCATGTAATCTGGGAGGTTTTTGCGGCCACATGTCCTGCCCTGCCCTGCTTCGTGGGGCCTTGGGTGGGGGCTACATAAGTAAAGATCCCTTCTAGAAGGATGAGGACATCAGAGAGGTACCACTGTCCCTGTCCATCCTTGAATACACTGCAGTTTGGAATGGCCTGGGATCAGTTCTTCTGAGCCATCTGCAGGAGAAAGCTCACTGCTGGAGGAGGGCATCACCCTTGCTCTGAAGTACTTCTGCTACAAAGCAGCCATAGCACACAGAAGATGTCAGTGTATTTCGGCCCATAAGAGAAAAGGAAAGTATATTATTAAATAGCTATTGCCCGGGCTCTGGAGGAGACAGAGCCTGGTGCATGAATGAAGAGCCATTAATATTGAAAAGCAGTTAATCTGCAATTACCCAGAGCTCCATGGAGCGACCATCCGAGAGTTAAACAAACACGGTGAAGCTGAGGAAGGTTATGAAAGCTCTCGATAGAGATTAATGACCTGAGCTTAACTATAAAAAGCTGCTGCGTCTGCTTCTTGATAAATATTCTCCAGGCTTCGCCGTGGCCGGGAGGAGGGAAGAAATGGCAGGGTGGTTTTGAGATGGCTGGAATAAGTGGAGTGTGGCTTCTGCTGGGGAAACAGCATCTGCTGGCAGCCACTAATGAGATGGAGGAGGAAATAAGTCACCTGAGAAAGACTTGCAAAGGCATATTTTACAGCCTCAACCTTCAGTCAGCCTTAAATCAGATTGGAATGGGCTGTGCAGAAGGGAACATCTCTGAGTTGGGTTTGGGGTCCCAGATCCATCGCCAGGTTGTTTTTTGGTTATACTGTGTGGTGATTTAGGGCCACGCAGGACCCAGAAGGGTTTTGGAGGTGCTGAGAACAGGTCTTTCTTGTGTGTGTGCGCATGCACATGTGTGCACACGCTTTTTCCAGCCCCTTTGTTTGAAGTCGTGGCCTTGAGGTTCACTGCACAATTTATGGCGCTGGGTATAAAAGCACATGCATATTAGTCCCAAAATAGACACAGGTGAAGAAAGTGCAGGGACATCCCTGCCTTGAGAAAGGTTACCCCCAATACTGGTGCCCACCGCTCCTCTCTCCAGCATTGGCCTCGCTCAGAGCCCAAATCTGCGGCGCAGTCCCAGGTAAGCAGAGCCGGTGAGGGAAGTCCATGGCACATTTTAGGGGGAAGCCTGGGACCTTGGGAGCAATCACCCAGCTGGGGCAGCTGCAGGCAGCCTGGGCTGATCCTTGGTGCTTTGAAACTCAGCAACCTGCCTTGTTTGCTCAAGTGGGAGAGGTGAGCGGGTGGGGATGATCTCCACCCAGCTCCAGTTTTTAATGCACTACCAAGGCTGCTTTCTTCCTCCATCATTGCTTTTCCTTCTCAATCTGCCTTGTGTTCCTGCAACAAGGCTTTGAGTGCTCTCCTCCTCTGGCAGGATCCTTTTTGTATCTGCTGGCAGCTGTTTGAAGCAGGGCTGGTGGAGTTGAGCTTCGTTTCATGGCTTATTCCACCCATTCCATATTCCATTGAACGCAGCCCTCTAGGGATCCTGTTCCTGGGAAAGAGGATGGCCTCATCCCCTGTGCAAGCATCTCCTTTTAACCTTGGCCTTGTCAAGGCCAGTTGTCCCCCATCTGCCAACGCCAGATGTCTGAGCATCTCCTGCCCAATTGATGCTCCTTGTGTACTTGGAGGGCTTGGAGCAGGCAGATTCCCTGGTGGACGATGTAAGAAGAAAAGTTAAAGGAGAGGGACACCAACTCCTTCTCAGCATGTGTCTGTGCTGGATTCCTCTGTCTGCATCTAGAGGGCAGGGCAGGTACGTGCTCCAAGCTGGGTCTCTGTGTCATCTGGTCTGTGGCCCCAGTAGAGCCTCACCAGCCAAGATCCCTTCTTCTGGAGATGGAGCACGTGTGCGAGAGAGAGAGAAAGCTGTGATGCTCTGGTGCAAGCCTGTTCCCATTGCCACAATGCCAGTTGGTACCCGGGTGGTGATGTTGGAGGTGTTCATGCAGCTTTTTCCAGGAGGCAGGAGCCAGCCTGATCTTGCACCACAGGGGCAAAGGGTTTTTTGCTGGCGGGTTAAGGGGGCCAAAAGCAGGTATCGAAAGCCAGTCTGCACGCTGCGAGGTGTCTGGGTGGCGGGTGGGGAGTTTGTTCCTCTGCTTCATGCAAGGGACAGTCCCTCTGCATCTAATTAGCAGCTTTGCAGGATGGTGGTAAGGCAAAAAGCAGGGCTTGGGCCAGGCAGAAGTGTGTTAAAGGAGGCAAGAAGGACTGAAAATCAAGTTGTTTGCTATTAAGATTTATAATCTCAATTATTTACATCCAGATCCAAGGCTTCTCACTTCTGGAAGTCCCTCCCAAAGTGAGCTATTCCCTCATTCAGTGATTTTTATGACATTTGTTCCCACACTTCAGGAAATCAAACAGGAGAACCACACCAGGAGAAGGCTGAGCCTTATATGTGCTTGTTGCCAGTCATCTGCCGTGAGATAAAAATGATTATGGGCTGTCATCGTTCAGCCTGGGTATG
The DNA here is from genome assembly GCF_965231255.1 of Vanellus vanellus. Classification (NCBI taxonomy): domain Eukaryota; kingdom Metazoa; phylum Chordata; class Aves; order Charadriiformes; family Charadriidae; genus Vanellus; species Vanellus vanellus. Next base: position 18,248,238 of record NC_138911.1, on the reverse strand, counting down.
TGCTGGCTGTCCTCCAGACGCAGATTTTTTGGCCAGTCTCACAGTTTTTGAAAACTGGAGAGTATCTAAGCTTTTCTCACACGGAGCAAGCATACCCGTTTTATAAATATTCACTAACTCGCATCATTAATGCCTCACAGTTTTATGGGCAAACCTGTACTTTGCCGTGCAACGGTTTCTTTTCTTTTTTTTTTTTTTTTAAAAAAAAAAAAAAAAGCCTCGGCTCCTGCATTTGCAGGGTCTCCTGCAGGTTTGCAGCTTTTCCTTTTTTTTTTTTTTTTTTTTTTTTTTTTTTTTTTAACCCCATTTTTATCCTTTGTGGATGCCTACGGTAAAGCACCGCAGCGGGGTGGGGGGCGGGAAACTTTGCTGAAGGGTCCTGCGCGATGCGGGGTGGGAGGGACGGCTGCGGTCGGCCGAGTGGCCTCTGGGAAACTCCGGTGGGAAAAAAGGGGGTGCTGGGAAGGGGTGCTGGGAGTGGGAAGGGGTGCTGGCAGAGCCTCCCCTCCCCTCTCCCCCCCACCACGTCGGGCGGCCGGTAGGAAAGGGGTGGAGGGAAGAGGTCGTGCGTGGGATCTGGGGTCTCTGGGGGAGGGGAAGGGAAAGGGGGGGGGGGGGGGGGGGGCTTTGTGCTGAAGCTGGGAGCGGAGCGGGGGAAGGGGGGAGAGAGGGGAGCGGGAGGGGGGGGCTGCGGGATGGTGCGCCGCTTCGGCCTTTCGGGGTGATTGCTTCCTCCTCTGCCCTGGCCGAGTCCGCTGTGGATGTGACTTTCAGTTTCTCAGGGACAGGCAAGGAGCTCTGCCCCTATCCCTTTCCTTATCCCTACTTCCTACTTCTTTCCCTATCCCCCTTTTCCGACCCTCCCCCCCCCCCCCCCCTTTCCTGCCTCCTTTCCCCTGCCCCTCCCTCTCTTCTCTGCTCCTTTGCCCCTGCCCCAACTGCTGCTGGGGCTCTTGCATCTGGGACTGTTCTTGCCCCAGACTGGGCTTGTTTTGCTTCTGGATCAGTCTGGTGACACAGAGGTGTTTCTTAGGACCACTTTACATCCCGATGCACCTTTCACTGCTGTGGACGGGAAGGGAGGAGGGTTTCTCTCATGGGGTAGCCGCCTCCTGCCCCAAACAGTCCCGTCTGAGGAACAGGACTGATAACGGGTGTGCGGAGATGCTCCCTGATGGCTCCTTCCATTTGAACTTTGTGGACAGACCTAAAAAAGTCAAACTTCCCATTTCTCCATACTTCAGCTTTCGGCAGGATGCAGCCAGGGGAGAAGCAGCAGAAGGATTTCAGTGCTGTCACGCTGCCGGACAAAAGATGCCCCCCAAAGAAGATGGGCATTACGGGTGAGTGCATGCCTGTCTGTGATGACTTCTTGCGAGTCAACAAGACGGGGGTTTCTCAACCAGCCTTGCTATCTTCACACAAAGGTGATGAAACCTCTGCGGGCACTGAGTGCAGTTCAGTACGAGCAGAAATGAGCACGAAGTCAGATAGGAATGGGAGTTCAACAGAGCTGAAACGAGATCTTGACCTGCAAACACCCCAACCCTTATCTTATTTTAGGTCCTGTGAGCAGTGTCTGGGAAGATGGTAGTTTTGCAAACAAGTGTTTTATCACCCTGCTCATAGACATGGACATTGCAGATGTCCCTGTCTGAGCCACTTATCTGGGGGCAACAGGCCTTCTGTGGGAAATGAGCAATTTGAATAGTGAATCATTCATCGTTCGTTTAGGATGAGAAGAATTGCACCCTTGGAAGAGCCAGTTCTCCTCATTGCCTGTGAAGGAGGTGGCTGGCTCAGGTGGAGACTTCTGGCCAGTCAGTATCTGGGTTTGCCCTGGATGGAGAGCATTTTCCTCTTAACTTACATAAAAGTCAGAGCAGTTTTGACATAGGAGCCTGAATTTTGGCATGAAGGGTGTCACTTAAGATAGCCCAGTTAAAACACTTGGTGTTATAAAAAGCTGGTGGGGAGCTTTACTCTGGATGTGACAAAGGCCATGTTCACATCTGCAAAGGCCAGAAACAAAATCTTCTGAAGGTCTCTTTGCTTTGGTTGCACTCATCCCACACTAACCCTGACTTTTGGGTATGTGCTAAACCCAAGTCTGGCTCCATAGGGGAAAACTCTTGTCTCAGATACACGCTGAGTAAGCAGCATGGGGGTTGGTATTGAAAGATGCTTGATGGGGTTGGGTGTTGAGTTTTCCTGTCTTGGCCTTCTCCTAGTCTGAGCTCATCCTCTCCCTTCCCAGGACTAATTGCGAAGCACCTCCAGAAGACCTTCCAGAGGCCCATCGCTTTGCAGCTGTCTTCTCCCATGGCTCTCTCTCAGTGTTGTGCAGGTAGGTGAGGCTGCTGAGGGTCTTCACAGCTCCCAGATTTTTTATAAAATGTGATGTCTGTGGTCACACAGCACTTAGAAAAAGCCAGTGAGCTTGAAATTGATAATTCCTGGAGAATCATTCCCTACGTGGCCACTGGTTTGTAGGGCAGTCGGTGACCTTGGGGAGAGAAGAGCTTTGTGCTTTATTGCTCTTTATTTTTTTGACCTCTATGGCCACTTTATTAATAACACAGTGTTCTCGCTGCTGCTACGTTTTGGCACAGAGCCTGAAAGACCTTTTGAGAGTGAAGACATGTTGCAGCCATCCTCATTTGAGCACACAGAGGTCTCAGCCCGTTCTCCAGACACGTTCTGGGTCATGTTGTGGTCTTTAGCAGGGTTTGAGGACGTGCAGACACACGGAGGATTGTGATCAGGTGTCAGGTCACTGTGGTAATACTATCCAGGGGCAGGCTTGGAGGGAGTGGTGGAGGGATCACCTCAGCTGCTGGAGGCCTGGGCACGGACCACCATTGGACAGAGGTGTTGGCTGTTGGCTTCCCAGAGGGCCTGCCAACTCAGCCTGGGGCCGTGGAGAAAGGGCTGGTCTGTGGCAGGGTCTGAGGCACCTTCTGGTCCAAGTGTCCAGGGTGGAAGTGGGAAAAGCTCCCATGAGGAGTGAGATCTGTGCCTGGGGCTGGGCTGGGAGCAGAGCGATCCTGACCCTGGCTAACACAGCCTCTCTGTCGCTGGAGACTGAAGCTTCATCCAGAGGCGTTTTCTGTTAATTGCCCTGTCCCTGCAGCTGCTCTTCACTTCTTCGTGTTTTCAGTTTGGAATGCCATCCTTCCTCCTGGCTCCAGCTTGCAATGAGTTGCAAACCCCTCCAGCAGCCCACACTGAAGAGTGTCTCTCTGGAGTGGAAGGGATCATTAAAATGCCTTGTTTCTCTTCAAGGCCAGTGTTCATATCAAAAGCACCTGCGTGTAAGTACTTTTGTGTGTCCATATGGAGTTGTTCTGTTCCTACAGGCTCTTGTCCAAACTTGGCGATGAGTAAAAGTGAAGCACATGAAGAGAAGGGTGGGGATGTGGTGTCCGTAGCCGTGCAGCCTGGCAGAACACACCGGTCAGTCTGCTTACTGCCATCAGCAGGAGAGGACCACCGCTCCAGCAAGTTGGCACCCCAGGACTGGCAGAGCAGTCTGCAGGTCCAGGTGAGCCTTTACGGCATGTTTGTGCCTGTCCCAGGGGAACAGGATGGCTGGGTTTTTGGGCTGGTGATATGCAAGGTCTTTGGAACCTTTGGTGTCTCCAAGTGCTGCCGTGGGCAAAGCCAGCTGCCAGCTCGTGCCTCCTTGCTCATGCAGCTGGAGAGCCGAGTTTCTGCGGTTTCACCAGTCCTTTATTTTTGCAGATGGAAGAAGCTGAGAGTGGAGGGGCAGCCCACAGCATGGGGTCTGTGGCACAGGCATCCCATTCTTGTGCCCTCAGATCCTGTCCCACCCCTGCTCCACCCCTGCCTTGTCCAGCAGACTCCCCTTCCAAGGCCAAGCTCTCCAGCTGCTTCTCCTTCTTCTCGCCACCGTCGTGGGGCTCCAAGCCTGATTCTAGCCCTCTGCTACATGCCAGCTCCAAGAAATCCCTCAGGGGGAGCTGGAAGAAGAACCCACATCCTGAGGAGCCCACCTGTCCAAAACCAGGAGAGCCTGCATGTTTCCCCTTCACAGGACCCATCATCGCTCGGATAACTGATGGCATCTACCTGGGGAACCTCAACGCTGCCTACAGTGGGCGGGTGCTGTGCACCAACAGCATTGACAGCATCGTCGACATGAGCAGCCTGCCCAGGGACTGCAGCCTGAGTGTCATCCCCTGCACGTGCCGACGGGGAGGGTTCAGGCACAGCTGGTCACGCCTCAAGGTTGACATCCAGGCTCCGCTCCATGGGGATCATCACAAGAAGGGGCAACCCTGCTTCCGGGATATCAATGAGTGCATTGAAGCCTCGCTGGAGAAAGGGAAGCGTGTCCTCGTCCACTGCAGGGATGGTTACTCTCTAGGTCCTACTTGTGTCATTCAGTACCTCATGGTCAAGCACAGCATGAGGCTGCTGGCAGCCTATGAGTTCGTGAGGGCACGATACCCACTGAACATCCAGGAGTGTCATCAGGACCTGCTGGTGGGTTTGGAGATGTCCCTGCAGCCTGGGGGCATCAACATCATGTGCCTGAAGCACTCCCTTTCAAGAAAGATGGCATGGAGCTAAATGGACAGGGTGGCTGTGTTATTTGGAAGCGGCCCTGAAGAGGAAAATCCAAAAGCCTTAACCCCATTTCATGGGCGAATGAGGTGACTGTAGCTGTGGGGTATGTAGGACAGCACTGGCACAAGATGCAAAGGCAGTGGCCTTCCCTGGTAGCAGTTCGTAGAGTCTGGTGCTGGCAGAAGTAGGGAGCGGGGAGCTCTTTTAAGGATACACTGGAGGGAGAGGGAGCGTTCTGGGCAGGATGGGAGGCATGTGCTTTGCTTTGGTCTGATGTGATTTTGGGAAAGCAGAGGGAATTCAGACACTGGTTTGCTCAGCGGTCCTGCCTCAGCTTTTACGATGAGCTCAACTGCTGCTGAGTAGAAGGCTTGTTTTCTTTTGCTAACAATGTCATCCTTGGAAATAAGACATAATGTCATCTGGTGTCATGTTACTCCGTAGTGCTTGTCCACTTGATGCTTGTAGGATGTTGAAGAGGAGGCAAGGTGTAAGGGTGTAGGAGATGGCCATGAGGGAGACCTTGCATGGATCCACCAGCCTAGTCCTTGCAACACCTGAGGCTCTCTAAAGCAGAGGGCAGAACGTCCTGTACATGCCAGGTCTTCCCTCCATCTAGCCTCACAGGATGGTGAAAGTGCTCTGGGAATGGTGGGCCATACTTATAGCACATTCCTCTAGCACGAGTGGAGGGGAACGAGGGAAGGGAACAAGGTCATCTGCTCCACAGGAAAGGTACCTGTGAAGGGTGTGTCCAATCACAGCCTCTGTGCAATACCCTTGCTCATACTTCATATTCACAGAGCTGAGCACCTCTCTGAAGGCCTTGCCTGGAGCTTCCTTATGTCTTCCTTCAGTTTTTTTGCAAGGAACTTGTTCATTCATCACTCAAACACACTACTTCCTTTAGAAACCTCTGTCTTTCTTAGTGGTAACCATAGCTCCTACTTGGGATGTTTTTGTTTTTCTCTTCTTCCTGGTCCTCACTGGGTTTCTTCCTCATGACATTCTAGGTCTGGAACCTCTTTCTTTTTTGAGGAGAGCTGCCCTACAGCTTAACCTCTGTGCAAGGCAGCTCCATGGAAAGCCTTATGCAGATTTGGAGTCTCAACATTCTGCTCACTCTATTACCACACCTCACCATCCACTCCTGTAGCCTACAAACACGTAATTTTTAGCCAAAATTTAGCTCATGGGACTTCTTTCTTTGATCTTCTTTATTCAACTATTTCAGGCCAACACTTCCCTATCACAAGGTGATAACCAAAACCTTGAATTCCGAGCAAATCTCTTTTGCTGTGCTGCATGCCTGAACTCCAGGAGGTTCAGAAAGCCTTAATTTCACAGGGCTGAAGGAACCTCCTTGGGTGTGGGGAGTTTTTGAATGGATAACCTTCCCAGTTTTGATCCCTCCACCAAGAGCTGAGCTGCTCTTTGGAGGACTGGTGGGCCAGCAGTGGCTGGAATGTGCGTAGCTGTGTAGGGAGCTAAAGAAAACGGCTGTAGAGACTTTGGAAAGAATAATAAAGAGTCAGTTTAACTCTTGAGTCAACCATGGCTTATGGAGTTAGCACTGAGAGAAGTGAAGCAGCTAAGCTGTCCCTGAATTGGTGTTTTCTGCTGTTGGCTGTTGAGGGTGGCTGGTGTCGGTCTGCAAACGTGCTTGCTTTGGCTTCTGTTTTTTCATTTTCTGAGAAACTGGCTTTAGCAGGGACAAGCAGACATTCCTCCTGCCAAACTGTCTGGGTTTTGCTGAAGTCCAGATGGCAGATAGGTGCTGGGTGCAGTGATGCCTCTACCAATGAGTCTTCCTCTGCGGCTGCAGCGAGGGATGCTCCTGGTGGGGAGAAGCTGCTGGAGTTAAACCTCAGTGTTTACTAGGTGTGCCTGGAGAAGCAGATTCCCTGTTTCCATTAGAGCTCACCGCCTTGGGAATGTGGATGTGCAGGAGGTGAGTGAGGAGGAGGATTGGATCAGGCTGATCCTTGTTACAGCTCTTCTCAAGCCCAGATCCTTCACTAGGTGCTGACCCACAGCATGGGTCATGGGAGCCATGCATGGGAGCCCAGATGAGGGCAAAACCAGCCAAAACCTCTGCTGAACTGCCCCTTTGCTGTACATTTCCAGGATTCCCATGGTAGATTTGCAAGGGGGTAGCCCAGACCTACAGGCCAGCATACACTGACGCTGAGATGTTCGCTACCCAAACCATCTACCTCTTGACGTTTCAGAGGGACAAATCCTGAGTGGGCCCAGCCTTGTCCGCACTAGGGGTTTCTCCTTCCTCCACCTGCTATGGGGGCAGACCCCTGCAAGACACCGGCCCTGTCTTGCTGACCTGCTCTTCCTCCACCGACATCTGCAGCATTACTTGCGCGATGCGAAAGGTGGTGAAACAGGAAGCCTGCAGCAGCGGATTTGCCGCTATCTATATAACCTCTGAGAGGCGCCTGGAAAATATTGTCAGGGCCACATTTGAATCAGCCCCAAAAAAAAACCCAGCTGAAAGGGGAGGGAGCACGTCGGCTGGGGGAAGAGGGCAGGAGCTGTTTGGGCTCCTGTCTCCATGGGACCCCCTACCCACACACACACACACACACACAGAGTACACGTGCTGTGACTGGGCTGGTGAATATTTCCAGCTACATTTCCACCTGCCTCTCCCTTGGACCCATGGAGATATGGATCTGGGGCATCCCACAGCAAACACGGGGGGTTACCTCCCTTGCTTGTCGCGGGGGGGGCTGCTCCCCCATGCTCTGCTGCCTCTCCCCAGCCCCTGCACTGCAGTGAGCCTCGGGGCTGCCCGCAGCAGCTCCACAGGTTTGTTTTTTAAAAAAAACCTTAGTTGTGTTGAAATATTTCACATGGGGAGGAGCTGCGAAGGCTTCCCGTGTGGTAAGTGAGGTTAAAAGCATGCTAGTGATGGATGGCTCCCTCAGGGATTGCTCTTGCATGTGCCACCGGCAGTGGATTGGGGGGTGCAGGCTCTTTCCCCTCTTCATTCCCGAAGGGCAGAGCTGCTCCCAAGCCCTTGGAGGTGATTGGAGCCGTGCCCCTGTCTGTGGATAAGCCACTCTATGTCTCCAACAGGAAATTTTTTTAGAGGCCTTATGGATAGATGGGTGCGTGCAGGGAGCCCGGGCTCCCTACAACCTTGAAGCCGTATCTAGTGTCGCAGGTTGATGGGAGGAAGAGGGGCAGGAAGGCTCCCTCCTCGGCACTCCCGAGGAAGAGCACCTCCCCGGCTCCTCTGGGCTGGCTCTGCTTCCCCACCCCACGGGTAGAAGATGTCCTCCCCCTCCCCACCCCTCCGTCCCCAGCGGCTGTCCTCTCCTCCAGGGCTGCTTGCCTGGCCTGCCCCAGCCAAGGGAGGTACACAAGGGACTCTTGCACATCATTGGTCTGAGAAGGTCTCCATGCCCTTAAAGAGAAGGTGGATTTTCTGCTGAGCCACCCGAGAAGCCCTTTTATACCTCCTTACTCAGCCAGCTGCCTGCGGCTCGCCAGTCCGTCTTGTCCGGCCGGCAGCACTCTGGTTTTCTCCTCCAGACTTGGGTGAGCTGTTTTGCATGTCTCTTACTGACCCAGCTTGCTCTTAGGGGTTGACGGGGGAGCAGATACACTCGCCTGAGTTATAGGGAGATAAATGCCAGGTGGGGTGACCTGCTGGGAGAAATGGGGGTGCTAATAAAACCTTCCCCATCCTTTGCCTGCGGGAGAGGGTCCGTGCATTGGAAAGTCTCCCTCTGCCTTTTCCAGTGACCTTCTTTCTCTTTGGTTTCGTGCCTTCCCCTCCCTTGGTTGGATTTTCTCTCTGGCTTGAGCGGCAAGGGCAAGCGGAGTCGCAGCCTCCCTAACGCTGACCTCCTCGGGGCCGTAGGACGTGGGATCCTTGGCTGCAGTAACTTGGCGATGCTCTCTACTTACACTCGACCCCGTCTTTGCAACGCTTTTCTCACCAAAAAAACCATCCCCAGACGGGGACGACATCCAAATTTACTCTGTGTGTCCGTCCGTCCCCCCCCCCCTCAAGAACAGGTGATTTAAAGCCCCCGTTGCCGGCAGCGAGCCGCAGCCTGGCGTTGTCCCCTCGCTTCCTCAGCGCTGGCAGCATCGCTGCCGCCGTAGTGGGTGCATGCGGGTGCGGGGCAGGGATGCAAGTAAAAATAGCCGGCGTTCCTCGGCCGCCCTGTCCCTCAGCTGTAGCCCAGCCACCTGCGGTGGCTTTTGCTTCGCATCGCCCCGACCTCCCTGAGTCACGGGGACTGGCACCGGGGAAAGGCTGCCGTCCGAGGAGACAGCTGCAGCTCCTTCTGCAGCTCCCTGACCATTTTTAGAAGCACTTTCCTCCTCCTCTCTCCCCCCCCCCCCCAAAATAATGTGATGGGCCTGCACATTTTCCAGGATAAAGTTTCTTTGGCCCTGCAAGCTGTGCTTCCTCCTTCGGGCATGAGCCCCCGTTAACACTTCACCTCCCAACAGAGCCTCCCAGGTCTGCAGATGGCTGCGTTTTGGGGGCTTGCCTGCTCTGCAGAGGACTAGCTTAGTTTGGGCTCGGCTGACACTCCTGCATCCTTCTGTTAGGAGACACAAGCAGGAGATACCGCTCTGCTAGAAAAGTAAACTTCTATTTATGGGGAAATAATTTATAGCAAAACAAAGGTGCTCTTCCATCTCTTCCCTAATGTGCGGTGTTGTACCTGCAAAATTTCCACTTAAAGGAAATGCAAGGAATTGCCTGGGGAAACTCTTTGTGCCTCTACCAATTCAACGACAACTTTCAACCCCCGTTCTACATCATCTGTGCTGACGTTGTTGCAACAGGCTCCCCTGCCTCCCACAGTAGATGCATATACTGGGAGCAGCGTCCTCTGAAGTCCTTCCTTGTCACCTGGGGTCGCTGCTTGGCTCCATTCCCAGGGTGTCCCAACTCTCCGCAGGCTTTGGGATAGTTCTTGTTCATGAAGTGGGGCAAGACTGCATGCTAAAGTGAAGCAGTAAACTGGAAATAGCTTTTTCCTATTCTTTCTTCATTGCATAAAATGGTTTCCTGGGGGTCAAACAAGAAACATGCCTGCAGGAAATACTGTCACAAATCTCTCTTTGTGACCGGACCAAATGGTGCTGGGCCAGAAGTCCCCTGACGCTGAGGTTTGTGAGGCTGTGAGTAGGTACGTCTTTGGCTCTCGTCCACACACTGCAGCCTAGTTCCCCATATGATGAAAATTTGGAGAAGTTGGGAAATAAGAGCAAACCTGTTCCTCTTTTTTTTTTTTTTTTTTTTTTTTCTCTAGAGGAATCTTGCTTTGCTTTTAAACCCAAGAAGGCCACCACCAGTATGAATAATTGTGAACTTTTTTTTCCCTTGGTTTTAATTGCAGGCTCACAACCATCTAAAGCAAGATGTCTGAGTAAGTTCCCATTTTTCTGTCTCTAATATTTTGTTGGCATCTAAAAGCTTTTGTTCAACTGCCAACTTTTTACGCTTGTTAAGATTCCTCTGCTTGTTTCTGATTAGGATGCTAACTGCCTTTTTCTCCCCTTTCTCTTCCTTCCCTTCCTTGTCCATCTGCTCATCCTGAACAGTGAAGAGGTAAGTGTGTCTTGCTGGGTTTTTTCCTTTTGCAATGCTCAGGGCATCAATCCTGGCTTCACCGTTCATCCTTAGGAAAAGCAGCTGCTGGCTTTGAGGGTGGAAGAATGGTTCATGGCAAGGCTTTCTTGCTAAGTCCTTCTGGTAAAGATGGGAAGTAGAAGAAAAATCCCTTTTGAAAGTCTTTCCTGCCTCCTGGCTTGGAGTTAGATGCTTTTTTTCCTCCTTTCCTGTTTCCCTAGCCGGCCACGAGATGGTGCTGGGAAGGCGGTGGTCCAGAGCCACCTCTCCTCCATCACCCATCCACCACTGAGCCCTTGGCTGAGCATCCTCTTGTACTTCCCCCCACCTAGCCACTCATTTTCTGCCCACTGAGCACTGCCAAATTGCTTCTCAAAGGCGCTCTGCTTAGCCCTGGGTCCAGGGCAGCATGAGCAGGGTGGAGGTTGCATCCTTTGGAAGTTCTCCCTGGCTTTTGGCAGAGCCGGAGCAGGGCTGGACTTGAAGGCTGGGGAAATGCAAGGGAAGGTGTGGGAGAGTGGTGCATGGCTCTGTCACTCCATATCTCCTCTTAGCAAGTTCCTCTATCCCTCATCTCTGCTTTACACCTCCCCATATGTCCACAACACCACAAACTCAAGCTTATCCTCACCAAGAGAAAAGAGGATTTCAGGGACACATAGAAACTCCACAATATGGTGCTGATGTCCAACAGGTGCCTTGATTCCCCATCAAACCCAGTGCCCCCAGGGAGGGCTGGGAGGGCACTGCTTGCTAAGGTACCAGTTTTCAGATGGAGAATAAGCCCTGGGCTAACAGTGCTCAAGGGATCCACTCTTACGGCCCATGGCCAGATTCACACTAGCAAAATCCTGCTGGTTGATGCTGTGCCGCATCTCTGAGCTGGGTGCCTTTGCTTTGCAGAGCCCTTCAGCCTTGTCAGGAGGGCCTTAGCACCATTTGCATATGCAAAGCAAGTCATATTTTGTTACATTTCACTCTGCAGATCCTTATCCACTTCCTCCTCTATGCAGCACAGATATACACACCCAAACGCTGCTTTCTTACTCCCCCACCACAGCATATCAGATGTCGGGGTGCGCGTCCCTTGCCCCAGCCACACTCAGCCTTGTTCTGTCTTCCGGGCAAAATGCTGAGGAAACAGCTGCAATGCAGCGACACGTCAAGGATGTGGCTTCTTTTCTAAATAGGAGACCTGTTGCTGTTGTTCCAGCACATCGCAGGTACAGGAGGGCAGGCTTGGTCTTCCAGGCTCACCTGGCATCCCAGGGAGGAGGGATGCAGCCTCGTGGCCCTCCACCTCTGCCAGCCAGGGTAGCCTCCAGGCCTGCAGACCCCATGGTTGTGTCTGTCCTCCAGCTGTGATGAACCCCCACGCCCTGGACCTGCTTCCCCAGTGCCCTAATGCAGCACATGGAAATACCTGTGACTGCCAGGCTGGGCAAGAGTTGCAAAAGGGGTTGCTGTTCCTGACAGCGTCACCTTCAGCATCACCTGCACCAGGTCGTTCAGCTCCAGAAATTATGCAGCCTTCATGTTTTTACCTGACAGGACATCCTTCTCACTCGTGTGCCAAGGACCGCTCAGAAAGACATCCCACAGCTCCCGAATGCCCGGGGGCATCAGGGTGGTTGAGTGCAAAGCAAAACATATGTCTGCGTGAAGAGGAAGTTAGAGGAAAAACTAAAATCCCCAAGAAGCCAAGTTTGAAGTCATATTTTATATGCACATCTCCAAGTTCATCACCCTCATTATCTTTTCCTGAGGCACTTCATAGGTTTTAGCTACCTAAGGTTGGCAAAGCTGGGTTCAGCAAGGGAGCCTCTTCTTTGAGTGCCGCTAGTTTGGGGACCAGCTGTGTGTCAAGTTGTACATCTTGGCTGGAGCCAAGTCCCTGGCATGGCTGCAGGTCTTTGGCAGACTGTGGTGTTGTATGGCAAAAGGGAATGGAAAGGGGAATGGGCACCTGATAACCTGCTTTTCTCTCGTTACTCCCACTTGCAGAAAAAAAGGAGGGCAGCCACTGCCCGTCGGCAGCACCTGAAGGTACGTGGTACTGCTGGGGCTGGATGAGGTATGTCCCAACCATCCCATCTCCCATCCTGAGTTAGCCAGCTCTCGGCACTCTCTGGAAGAGGCCACAATGGCCTCTTCCTCTGGGGGCCCTCCACATCCTTCCCCACTCCTTACTGGGTTCCCATCAATATCCCTTTCTTGGAGATGCTGGTATTGATGGGGAGCTCCCCCAGCTGCCTCTCCATCAGGGCTCTCTCTCCCTTGCCAACCCTCTCTGCCCTCCTACCTTGACCCCGCTCCATGCTCATCATCCTCCTGCTGCCTTCCAGAGTGCTATGCTCCAGCTTGCTGTCACCGAAATAGAAAAAGAAGCAGCTGCTAAAGAAGTGGAAAAGCAAAACTACCTGGCAGAGCATTGCCCTCCTCTGTCACTCCCAGGATCCATGCAGGAACTTCAGGTAAAGACTTCTTTAACCCTTCCACTGTGCCGGAGCAGAAAGAATTTGGGTCCATCAGTCAGCCTGGTGGATCAAGATTGTCCTTCCCATCTTGACCCCCTTCTTATCTGTGGGTGCCCTGGAGCGGGCTGGATGTGGAATTGGCTTGAGAGACAGCTGGGGTCTCTCTGCAAAAAAACCCAAAAGGGGTCTAGCTGGCAGGAAAGCTGCGTTTCTAATGATGTCTTGAGGTGGCATTTGCATGAAGCCGGTAGCGTGGAGACCAGGAGCTGGCCTGTGAGCCACCCTTTACCATTTGGTCTTGATGCAGCCCGGTCTTCTGGTCTGAGGTCTTTCAGAGCCATATTGATCAGGAGAGATGAATCACATGTGTGGACTCCAGTAGTCAACATCCCTCTCTGCTTTTTCTTCCAGGAGCTGTGCAAAAAGCTTCATGCCAAGATAGAGTCAGTGGATGAGGAGAGGTATGACACAGAGGTGAAGCTGCAGAAAACTACCAAGGAGGTGAGTTTCTCTTGGAGCCATCCCTCAGGGAAGTCTCCAGCCCATCCTTCGTGCCTCCCCATTCCGCTTGGGTCTGTCTCACGAAACCCACGCCCTGCTCTCTCTCTGCCCCTCCCATTTTGTCCCCCCACAGCTGGAAGACTTGAGCCAGAAGCTCTTTGATCTGCGGGGCAAGTTCAAGAGGCCACCACTGCGCAGGGTGCGCATGTCCGCTGATGCAATGCTGCGGGCCCTGCTGGGCTCCAAGCACAAGGTCTGCATGGACCTCCGAGCCAACCTGAAGCAAGTGAAGAAGGAGGACACTGAGAAGGTATTCTTTCCCTCTCCCTTGTGCCCATACAGGAGTTGGCCCCTGGTTTTTGGGGCTCATGCCTCCCGGTGTGATAGACAGGGTTGAGGGTGAGCCTTTCTCCATAATGTTCTTCGTGTTCCACATTGCCTCCTCTGGCACCCATGATATTGAAAAAGGAGGGTGCAGTCAAAAAGATGTACGACATGACTGAAATTGGGTTCCCGTAGCTGACATGGTTTTTTTCGTGGGTGGACGGGTGAAGGGTCCCACCTAGGTGGGTTCTTGCCCCCTGGGGCACTGCTTGCACCCACACACCCATCCCTCCCCCAGGAGAAGGACCTCCGTGATGTTGGTGACTGGAGGAAGAACATTGAGGAGAAGTCCGGCATGGAGGGCAGGAAGAAGATGTTCGAGGCTGGCGAGTCCTAAGCACCTGCCTATCCACACTCATCCTCCACTCCCTCCTGTCCCCGCTGTCCGCCCCGGGTTCAAGGGCACCCACTGGGTGCTGTTTCTCTCTGGTTTTGCGAAGAGCTGCTTCCTGGCAGCAGCGGTGTAAATAAAGCTTTGGCGGGAGAGGCGGGTGTCGCCTGCCTGGGGTGCTGGACCCTGACCCGTGCCATGGTGTCAGCAGGGTCTGCCCCCATCATGGGGGTCCTGGTGGGGATGAGGAGGCTTTGGCGGGGGCTGTACTGTGGGACCTCTCTGTTGTTGGTTTCTGCCTGAAGCTGGGGACGCTCATCCCCCTCATCGCGGGGAAGAAAGGGTGAGGCCATGCCACCATACTCTGCTGGCATCCTCCAACCAGGCTGTACCACCAGCTCCTGGCCATGTTCTTCACTGGTGGTGAAGAGACAAAGAGATGAGTCCAAGCCCTGGGAGGTGTTGCAGAACCTCCAGCCATGTGGTCAACAGCGGGAAGCCGTGGGGAAGGAGCAGAGCTGGGAAGGGAGGTGAGGGGTAATGGCTGCAGGGCAGAAACAGACCCTTTGGCTCCAGTGGGCTTTGAAAGATGCAAAGTCAAGACAACATTGTCAGCTCGTGGGGCAGCACCCTGCTACCCAGCGCACTGTCAGGGTGCTGCAATTTAGAAATGCTGGCTGTCCCATAAGTGGCATGGGCAGCTGGGGAAACAGTGGGCCACCACTCTCCCTGCCATGGTGGGGATGTCCATGCCCCCCGCTTTCCCTTTGGGTTAGCCCAGCATTTTCCAATTTTGAGCTGCCGGCAGAGGCAAAACCTTAAAGTCGTGGTTTTAAAAAAACAAAGAAGAAAAACCCCAGATTTGCCTTCCGTCTGCGCCTCTCCCATCCCCCCAAACCCTCAGCCCGTGAAGTTTCCGGCACAGCTCACTTCTGCCGAGCACAGGAAAAGTGAAACGGCGGCGACGCGCTTGTGGCGGAGCCGTCTGTGCGACCATCGTGCCAACCAGGGGAGAAGATGTCAGACTCGGAGGGGTGCCAGGAGGGTGCCGAAGGTGTCAACCAAGTGGGAGATGAATCCCTTGGGGAGAGCGAGAGGTGAGGCCTGGGGACTGGGTACCCCAATGCCACGGCTGCCTTCCAGTCCCAGAAAACTGGAAGGCTGGGAAACTGGGAGGGGTGATGGTGGGAAAGGAGGATGCGTGGCCAAAATGATGATGACCCATGAGGTTGAAATGGATCAGATGCTCTGGCAGGCTTTTGACAAGCTCCTCCAGCTAGGGAGAGACTTAGATTTCCTAAAGGTCTCATTGCCTTTGAACTTCAAAGCCTTTGGAAGGGGGTTTGATCAAGGTGGGGAACCACAGGTCCAGCAGCAGGCAAGCTCAGCAAGGGGTCTGGCAACCTGGACCTGCTTCGCAGTTGAAATCAGCCCCATCTTTAAGACCAGTGGGCGGAGATCGGCTGCCTCCTCTCCTTGCAACCATCACTGCGCACAACCGATTCCTTGCTGTGTCCCCTATGCCTCTAACTGAATTAACTTGGCAACGTTTCAAGCTGGTTGCTCTAAGGTTATATATCTCCCTGTGCCTCTGCTCTGCTTTGTTTTTCTATCAGCAGAGATTGTAAAATTTGGGGTCTGTTTGCTCCAACGCAGACAGCTTTCCATGGGGGTTAAAAGGAGACAGACCAGTAGCAGAGACCACATCTGTCTGCGGTGGTGGCAGACGAACATAAGCTTGGCCGAGGTATATCACCCCGAAGTACTCAGATTTGGACTGGATTCAGCATCCAGGGAGCTTGGGGGGTTGCCTGATTTTTCACCTCCAGCTTCAAAGCTTGCATTAGCATTTCTCCCCAAGGCTTCTGAAAGCCAGCACCGTTCAGGTTGATAGGAAAAAAAAAACCACCACCACCCTTGAGTGACAATGAGAGGAGAAAGGTGTGTCATCTCCTGTCACTAATGGTTGCAGTTAGTGTTTTGGCTGACACCTGACAGCAATTAGCCTTGGCTGAAGACTTGACTGGAAGCTTCAAAAGGTGCTGGAAGACTCTGCGTATGACTCTCTGCTGAAAGAAAGAGGGAGCCTTGGCTGCTGGGGGGGGTGCAGGAGTTTCTCAGTGTGGTCTATGGGATTCCCAGCATCGTTCCAGTCTGGCTGTGCCTCAGCCACAGGCTCAGCTCACCCTGGAGGAGCAAGGAGCAGATTCTAGGGGTGGTCCAAGGCAACTGAGCCTTCTTGCTCCCCTCTTGCTGCGGTGGCCACAGGTACGTCTGCACAGCCAGGGTGAGGTGGTGGGGGCTGCTGGTGAGGCAGGGTCAGCTTCTTCCCTTCTGTATTTCCTGCTGGAGTTTCAGCTAAATAAGAGGCTGTGTGGAGGGGTCTGCTCTGTACCACTCCAACACTTACAGCCTTTAGAAACATGTTTAAAAATTTTTGTATATGAATACTGATGGCAGGGTGGCACAATCCTTCCTCCCTGGCCGCTTTTTGGAATTTGAATGAAAAAAAACTTGATCAAAAAGAAGTAGTGGGCAAAAGTAACTTCCTTTTTGTTTTTAAAATATGGAGAATTACTTTCCCTCCCAGTTTGTGTAATAGTTTCATGTGCAGCTCTAAACTTCTCCTCCTTTTACTTGTGCTATTTAAAACCTTGCTGGGCTTTGGTGATTTCCACTCCCCAAATGGAGGAAGGAAGTGTTTGCTTGCTGTTTGGGGCTACCTTTTCTCACCCTGTGGCTAGCTCAGCTCTCTGATCTCCTCTTCTCGAGGACAAAGCTCTTTTCAAGCTGACCTGTGTATGGCTGGAGTCAGGACAGTGCTCCTAAGACAGCTTAAGGTGCGCTGGAGATGTGAGCAGTGAGTCTTCTGATGGAGCTGCCAGGAAAGTAAATCCCAAGGCTCCCTGGTGTAAAAGCACAGTGAGGAGATATAAGGAGGAAAAAGGTGCTGGGTTTACTTAAACAATGAACCATATCTATTTAACTGTGCCCAGTGTATATAGAAGAGGGGCTTGTATTAGGAAATGCCCTAGCAATCCTAATTTGGACAGAGCTTACTCTGTTCCTCTGTACAAATGGGGACATGCTGACGAAGTCTTGCTGATGCCAGTGTAACACCACCCAAACCACATCAGTGTTATGCTCTTTTCCATGAACTGGAATTGCTATATAGGAAACCACCGTGGTGTAAGCCTGATGTGAAGCCTACCCAAAAGAAGCGAGAAGCTGGGGTGGGCTCCGGGGAGGTGGCTGCTTGGGTTGTCCCGCCCTGATGGGACAACACGGTGCAGGCTGAAGGAGCCAACCCTCCTGCCTTGATGGTGGGAGGCTGTTGGGGAAGCCTGCCTTACACCAGGGCTGGATAATCCAACATGTGTTGGGTCTGTCATTCAGAGCACTCTCCATAGAGCTCTGGAGGCTCCAGGCAACCCCTGACCTTAGTTGCTCTGCCCATGGCTGTGCACATCCCTATGGCTTGGGCTGTGCTCTGCAGGATATTTGCACCTGAGCAGAAGCATGGCTCACAAGGCAGGTTTCTCTCACCTACAGGGTCTGAGATGAGAGATCGGTTTGTCCCAAATTTCCCCATCTCCTTCCTTCTGGGGCTTCCCACCCCGTGAGCTGCAGGGAGCTCTTGGCAGCCCATGTATGGTCACCTCCTGGGGAGAGGCTCTGCTGTGCTAGCAAGCCCCAGGCTTTTCTTTGTCATGTCTATCCCCAGCTGTCTTGAATTCTCCAGATCCTTAGAGGAGTCTCGAGGGCCCTTGCTAGGATGACTGCTGTTGCTAAGTATACCCATGGTTGGAAGGAGGTTGTCTGGGAAAACTGATACGTGGAGAGTCTTTGGACCCCTTCGGCATACCAGATTCCTTGGGGGAGGGAGGGATGGCTGATCCCCGCTCAGCAGTAACTGGTCACAGTTTGACCCAGCTGGGCTCATTAAAGTGGAAAAATAGTAGGGAAATGAACAGAGGAGGGCCAGATGGATAATTTAATGAAGCTGGGCAATACTTTAGCATTTCCAAATTGGATGTAGGTGCCCTGGCAGCGGCATTAGGGATAAGGAACTATATCTAATTATAGGGAGGTATCAGGTGCCTTCACTGCCCCTTTCTCCTTGCAAAAAAAAAAAAAAAAAAAAGCCTGGTTTACCTTGCTTTGCCTCTAAGCTTAATTTGCAAGGTAAAGCTATGGGTTTGGAGCCATGTGTCAAAGTAGGGGATTGCCCAGCAGCCTTTATTTGAGTTTTACTTCTTTTAGATCACAGAAGAGGCCCTGCTGGCTGTAGGGCTGGCTGTTTTAAAATTCTTGAGGTAAAGCCTGGCTCTGAAGCCTGCGGGAATCCCTTTGCCCCTGGATTTCGGAGAGACCTGGCTGTGAGGAAGGCTGGGCTGCCTGTCCCAGGGACCATCTTGGGGGCTGCTAAGAGGAGGTTTTGTCAGACCAGCATTGCTGGGGTGGGGTGAGAAAGCCCTTTCGCTGGCTGAGGTGGTGCTGGGGCTCCTGCTCTTCTGGAGGAAGAGGGGCAGAGGCACAGCCCAGCCTGCACCCCTGGGGCACACAACCCCTCTGGTTGTGGGGGACCCAGCTATCCCCTGGCTGCACCCCAGGAGGGGGCAAGCTCTGCTTGGCCCGATTTGTCTGACAACATGAATAAATCTGCAGCAATGAGGAAAGTGGAGACGTCCAGGCAGAGTTTTGAGGTATGGCAGGGCTTTACCGCTTGCATGGAGCAGGTGGGCATCCCCCAGGGTGGAAATGTCCCCAAGGGAGAGCTGCTGCCAGGGAATATGATTTCACATAGGTGGACAGGGTGGTGTCCTGGCCTTGGGATGGAGAGTGGGGACAGCTCAGGGTCTGTTTGCAGCTGTACTGCCCATGGGGGTTAAAGGCCCGTGGGCTTTCCCAGGTTTGCTGCAGCTGAAACAGGATGAGTGCTGCTCCATGGGCACGGCTGAGTGAAGCCTAGAGATGTGCAAGGTGTGTTGGGGGAGGAAAGAGGGAGTTTTTTCCAGCCTCCTGGTCTGGCCATCCTCACATAGAATCATAGAATAGAATGGTTTAGGTTGGAAAGGACCTTGAAGATCATAGAGTTCCAACCCCCCTGACATAGGCAGGGACACCTCTCACTAGACCAGGTTGCCCAAGGCCACGTCCAGCCTGGCCTTGAACACCTCCAGGGATGGGGCCTCAACAACCTCTCTGGGCAACCTGTTCCAGTGCCTTACCACCCTCAAAGTAAAAAATTTCTTCCTAATGTTTAATCTGAACCTGCCCCCTTCCAGTTTAAAGCCATTCCCCCTCATCCTATCGCTACATGCCCTAGTAAAAAGTCCTTCCCCAGCTCTCCTGTAGGCGCCCTTTAGGTACTGGAAGGCCGCAATAAGCTCTCCCTGGAGCCTTCTCTTCTCCAGGCTGAACAGCCGCAACTCTCTCAGCCTCTCCTCATAGGAGAGGTGCTCCAGCCCTCGGATCATCCCTGGACAGATGTACAGTGTGCTGCTTCAGGGTGTTTCAGGCCTTTCCCAAAATCTGAAAGCTCTTTTTCTAGCAGTATCTGGAAGGGTAGGAGGTATCACGGCTGGCTCTGTGGCAGTGAAGTGGTTAACCTCGGCATGCCCTGGGAATCCTGAGCCCCTCTGCTCTGACCCCGCTAACCCAGCCCTGGCTGATGCTATGCCTGCATCCCCCCTTTGCATCCATCACCCCTGTGACTGCGGGGGCCTGTGTGGCAGCTGAGCGGTCTCCTTGCTGTCTTGGTGCTCTCTCCAGACCTGGGCTTACTCCCAGCTAGGCACTCATCCAGCCTGGCTGCTGCCTCTGTCGGGACACTGACTTGCATCTAGGCAGATCACCTGGCTGGGAGGTTCTCCAAGGCCTTGTTGGTGCTGTGTTTTCATCGGGAACAGCTTTTTCTTTAGGGGGGTGAGAGTCCTGGCCCTAAGAAAGTTGTTGCCCTGGCTCCAGGGGGGATTGATGGCTGCCAGTGGTGGCTGTAATCTGGCTCTGGCTGACAGTGCAAACCTGCTGTGGTCCTCAGGGGCTCAGAGGAAACACTGCAAGGATTTGCTGCTCTTACTTCATCCTCTACGTGCAGCCCTCCCAGTACAGTCCAGCTATGCAAACCTATCTGGGAAAGACAGTGCCCGCTCACCCAGCGCAGAGGAGGGAGGGCTCTGCTCTGCCCAAGGCAACACGCAGCTTGTGCAGGAGCTTTGACCCCCTGTAGTTGCAGTTCCTCTTCCCTTAATGAGTCTAACAAACTCCTCAACAGACTGAGTCTTTGGGCTCACTGAGAAGGTGTTTTGGCATTCTTTGAAGCCAAATGCATGAGGAATGGCTTTTCATGGGGTGGCTTTGTTCTCCTCAAGCCCTTCATAAGGAGAAACCTTGAGGATGTACATCAATGAAAGGAAGACAGGTGTATTTGTGCGATAGGGACTCAGGGACCTCTTTACCCAGGTTGTGCTCTGGATTGTGGTCATCCGGTATATGGGTCAAAAATATGTCCTAGGAGGTGCTGTGCATGCTGGGAAGTCAGCTGTCCTGCACAGTATGACTGCAGTATGATCAGAACTAGAGCAGCACCTACAGTGCACAACCAAGGTCAGGGTGTCATGGGGGTGGGTGCTCTGTGGCTACTCCAATGGCCTACTGCCTCAGGGCAAAGAGGACAGGTTACCTCTACTGCAAGTCCAGTCAACTGAGGTTGAGGTGTTTAGGAAGAGATGCCCTAACCATAGGACTTGCCCACTGTGGATTGGGTACCCAGAAGAGGTGGTTTCCTATTGGACCCATGTGACATCTGCCAGGCCTTGGCAGGTGTCTTAGGTAACCCAAGGCATCCTCAGTGGCACTTGACACCTATGTTTAAGCATCTGAATTGCTCCCTGATTTCCCACTATCACCTAGGAAGCACAGGCCACTACTGAGATTTGAGCTGAGCTCTCCTGAGGCTTGGCCAGGTATCTCACAGTCCTCAGCCTGTCCGGGTGCTCCACACAGGCTCAGTCATGAATGGGTTAACCAGCCCCGCTTGGAGCCCGTGTGTGTTTTCCTTGCCAGTGTATCCCTCCTAACACACACCAGATGTGTGAGGCAGCCGCTGGAGTGTCTTAATCCCAGGTTTCGGCACTTGGAGTTGTCTTTCTCACGGGCAGGTCTGCAGCAGCTTTCTGGGGGCTCCACCGCTACTTGTGCAATGCCTGAGCAGGGAGGCTGACAGCACCCATCCTCTGCAGGAGAATTTGCAGCAACGCAGGACAAAATAGCTGCTTTAAACAAGTCACTCCTGGGATGAGCCGCTGGGGCTGACAGCAGAGCTGATACTGATAGCCCCATCTTGAGTCATATGGGGTGACTGTTAAACCCAGGAGCTACTTGGGTTCACCCTGTCTCAAAGGAGCAGTGGTGGTTTGTACCACCCTGGTGTGGCTGATAACAGTCCAGGGAATACATAGGTAAAGCGGAAGATCTGTGAGCAAACCCAGCTGGATTTATGAATGAATGGAAATGGCAGTCAGTGGGCTTCTATTATTAGCTTGATTGGTGACTTGCACCCAGCGGCCTGAAAACTTGGAGCCACCTGGGAGCAACTGGTCTGAGATGTGCAAGACGGTTTATTTGGAGCTCAGTTTATTTGGATTTCTCTTGCTATTGCACAGATGTGTAGTCCCAAATGCTTTTGCTGGTGTACATCAGCATCATCACGCTGTCTGCCACAAAGCCGTGCCAGTTTGCGTCAGCTGGAGGTCTTCGGTTCTTTCGCTTACACGCTCGTTTTGAAAATAGATCCTTTGCTAGGGATTAATTCTGCGTTACCAAGAAGTCTCTCTCCCAGCTCTAGGTATCTGTTGCTTGCTGCAGCTAAATAGACCGTATGTGCAATGCCTTTTATCAAGCCCTTGTCAAACGGCTTGGAAAATATGATCTCCTCTTCTGTGCTTGTGCATGCATGGGATTTTCTGCTGTAAAAGCAGTTTCCTTTCCAGTGAAAGCTTGCTCCGGAGCCATTAGCATCGACAAACCCTGAACTATTGACAGACCCCAAATAATCACGACTGCCAGCTGTTTGGGATGGGCAAAGTTCTCCCCCCGCCAAAATTGGTGGCAATAATTACTTCCTCTTAAAATAAGTGCCTCCTTGCAGTTGTCACTCATCTTCATGTAACAGGAGCTGACAGCAGTGTGCCTGAGCTGAGCTGCCCTCGAGGAGAGACTAATGTGATATCCAGGCTGTGCACCCCTGCTTTGGTGGGGCTTCTCCTTCCTTGGGCTGGCATTTGACTCTTCTGCTGCTTCTCCACTCCAGTTGCCATCTTCCTGCACACAGCCTTAGCCACCCCTTGTGCAGAAAGGCGCATCTTAACTTTTCATTGGGTTTTACTTTGGAGCATTAATGACTGTCCTCCCCCTTGACACTGATACGTGTTGGTCTTCAGGCTTTTTGGATACAAGATGATACTTTTGCCTACCCTTTTCAAAACAGCTCCCATGTTTTGCCCAGCTCGGTGAGGGAGGCATGGGTGGATATCGCCAAGCTGAGGTCGGATGCCTTTCCCCAGGACAAGGTGCAGCTTGAGGTGAGGGTATAGCTTGGAAGCAGGAACTGTCAGATGATGCTTGCGGGTTCCTTCTTATCCATTAGTCTACCCTGACCCCAGCTGGAGTAATCAGCCCAGCAGCGTGAGGCAGGGATTAATGGTTGCTAAAACTGCTTGTGTTGCACAATGCGGTGCTACATCAGAGCCTTGAGCCAGCTGCAGCTGAGGTAATAAGTTTATATCAGGCAGAAGCCGTATTTCACGTCTTGAAATCTGCGCTGTGCTGGTCAGCTGAGCAGCGTGGCTTGGGCACAGGGCTGTACTCACACAGCAGTACCATCCTACAAACCTATCAACTAAATGCGTTGCTTAGCTTTGAGTGATGCTTAAACACATCACACAGATGCCACTTGGTGGAAGAAGGTGGTGCCACTCTTACAGGTTGCTAAACATGGGAGATGTCTGAAGGTGTCTTCAGCTGCCCAGTGTCCATCTAATCCACCTAGCCAAAGCAAAGGCCCCTCCATTTATTTTAAATAGACATTTGAAGTTCAAATTCATTCAGCAGCTTTCCAA
Organism: Vanellus vanellus; assembly: GCF_965231255.1. NCBI lineage: Eukaryota > Metazoa > Chordata > Aves > Charadriiformes > Charadriidae > Vanellus > Vanellus vanellus. The sequence goes on along the minus strand of NC_138911.1, from coordinate 18,225,213 downwards.
ACCTCAGTGAGCAAAGACTAGTGACAAGGCAATGTGATGCTGTAAGAAGGCCTTTTTTACACATTTCCTACGGTGTCTGCTGGTGGGGGTGCAACCTCTTGGCAGCAGTTGCCTATGGCTTATTCATCCCAGCTGGAGTCCTTTGTCCTGCTTCTTGGCCCTGTGGTGGAGAGGGATCCCAAAGAGATGGAGCCAGTCTCCTCAGGGCCGATAGTTCTCCTCTTGTCCTGTAATGACCCTCCTGCGTGGGCTGGGAGTGTCTTATCTGCAGCCATTGTTTTGTCTTCCTGTCTCTTTCCCAATGCCTTTGTTGATTTAACCTAATATATAGATATGGTGCACGCTGCAGTAACCGCGCTGGCTCGACGTGCTGAACCAGCTGCACTCCTCCAGGGCTTGGCTGAGTCACTTTGGCCCTGGTCTATAAAACCCAGGTGGCAGCTCGCCACAGTGGCTCAGGGGGTATCTCTCCCGTTCGCACAGCACCTAGTGTGACAGGGGCTCTGGTCTCTTTTAACCATGCTGGGCTGCCCAGTTAACGCTTACACCACCTCTCTTTGCTTCCCTCCTCCCCCTTTTTTACATCCAGCTTTCAGATGTTCCTTTTGGTTCCTTCTCCCTCTGTCCCCTCATCCTTTGTCCTCGTTTGTGTCACCCCTGGAGCAAAAGCATCTTTTACAAGGCGTGTAAGCTTGCCTCTCCCCTCTCACTGGGAGATGAAGCAACTCCTGGGATTTTAGATTTATGGATGTACCCATTAAGTGTCCCACAGGGAGGGTCCCTCCCCTGTTCTGCATGAGGGTGAGGGGTAGCAGTGGGGTAGGGGAAGAGGGATGCTCCTAGACCTGGCTTCCTCTCCCTCTCATTTCTGCCTCTTTGGATGTCATAAGAAGAAAGTCATCATTGATCTCAAGCCAAGTACTTCAGACTTAGTATGACATGGTGTTTGTTGACTCTTTGGACCCAGCCCACAATTATACATGTTCTTCACGGTGCTCCTCTGAGCGCGTGGGCCAGGCAAAAGCTGAGCCAAGACAGCTCCCGCCTACAGCACCCCCTCCCTGAACACCCGTGGGGTCACGCATTGGCTTGGGAACATCCTCTCCTGACTCATGGCCAGGGCAGAGGAAGGCTTGCCGGGGAGCAGCGTTGGAACTGGACTCCTTCCCCTGCACCCTGAGCTAATTGCACAGATGAGATGCCCTGCCCTCCCGACACCGTACTTCTGGAGCTTGTAACGAGCTGTTCTGGTGTGAAGGAGACAATGTGCTGCTTTTGGCCGCTAGAAACCCTGTTTCCTTGCGATTATCTCTGGCTGACTGTTTCAGCCTCTGTATTTGGCCGCCCAAAAGCGAGTGCTGGCAGAGTAAGATGGGCTGAGCTAACTGGGAATTAGGGATGAAGGCGAGATGGGCAAGCCCTATCCATCAGGCTAATGTGTAAACCACACCATCTACACAGCTGATGTACAAATTGGTGTGCCCCTCTCACCGAACTGGGGCTCCCGGTGGGCTGGGCAAGTGCCCCAGGCTGGTTTCAAAGTGGGGATTGCACGAGCATGGTGAAGAGAGGTTAGGGAGGTGTTAGGATAGGGAGAGAGGTTTGGGATAGCAGAGGCAAGCATCATTAAAAGGCAAAACAGAGACCCCCATCTACTCTATCATCCTAGGAGGGCTGCCGGTAGAAGCGCAGTCTCCAGCTGAGACAGGGCTCCTTAGTCCTTGCTGAAGAGGTGAGGCTGTTCCTGCAAGAAGATCTTCTATGTCAGTGATGGGATCCCATCCAGAGAGGCATGGACCTCTGGGAACCATGCTGGCAGCACCTATAAAGGACAGGCCCTTGAAGCTACTGTATGTTGGGGCTTACGCTGACAGTGCTTTCCATCCCGGCAATATTGGGAGAAAATTGCTTGGGCTGCATTTCTTTGCTAGCAGGGCTAGAGTCTTTTTCTTTTTCTTTCTTTTTTTTTTTTTTTTTTCTTAGACCATGTGTTAGCCTCCAACTGATTTTGCAACTAGTCCTACATAGCAGAGTGATTGTGTAATTAACGGGAACTGGTGCGGCCCTATCTCTCTGGGACTCCCGCCCTCCTTCCCGCAGCGATGGAGCCAGGCTCACTGCCTCCCAGCGTCTCACCTTCTCTGCTTCCCCTGCTGCTGGGAAGAGCTCTGGGAAGCTCTCTGGTGCCCTGCAGCATGTTTCTGGGTGCTCCGGGCATCCCCGCTCCTGTAGCGGGGTGCGGTTTTGCTGCAGGGATTTATGGTGGTTCTTCTAGCTTAAACTGTGCCAAAAAATAACAGACGAATTAATTCTTTGTTTTTTCTTCCTGTGTCCGCTGTACTCCTACCCGTTTCCTGGTGGGACCAGGAGGTTTGTTTCTGTGAAAGGATACAAGCAGCTGTGGGACTGATGCTGACCTTGCTGCTCTTGGATACATGGTATGAGTCAGACTGATGCACCTGGGCTCAGCAGCGAGCAAGGGAGGAGAGGGGACAGAAGGTGCCTCTGTTTGGTGGAGTGATGGTGTGGCATTTCTCCTGCACCGCTCTTCCTCCGTGGTCCCTTAAGCCCAGCCGTTGTGCTTTTGAATAGTGGGTTTAAACACTTCCTGCCCCACAGAGAAGGGGATAGTGACTCTGTCAGTGTGTCACTGAGGGTGCACAGTTCCCTCCTCCTTGCAAGCTGTGAGTTTAGATAGAGGGTGTTGCTCTGCTCTCCCCTCCCTGTGGTCCTGCAGGACCCTGCTGATGCTGGAGGAAGGGTAAGTTCTCTTGTTGTATCTGCTCTCTGTCTTTAAGATGAAAGCCAGGGAGAAGGGCAGGAAACCTTCCCCAGAGGTTGGGTAGCACAGCTGCCCTGGTGAAGGCAGGAGGAATTTCCAGGTAGAGTTCAATACTGGGAATTTCTCTCCCTGGAAGCCATGCAGAGCTCAGCCTGTTGCAATGTAGGGACTCCTTTCCTCACTGCTTCGCTTCTGGTGTTTCCAAACAATCTTAGCACCTTAAAGCTAATGTTGTGACCTCTCTCTGGTCCTGGATTTCATCACCCACCAGGGCTTTTATCTGCTCTGTTCATTGAAGACCCCCATCTCAGAGAGGCAATCAGTCCTGGGCTTGGGGTGGAAGTCAGCCAAGTGCTTACAAGAGGAGGAGCTCACGCTGGCGTCCTCCAGGAGACAAACTGGTGTCAAGGCAAGGCTCTCTTGCTGGGGGAATCAACAGCTTCTCCCCCTGCCTCTTTATGCAGAGCATCTCGCCTCCAGTAGGTAGTGGTGTGCCATCTCCTCTTGCCTTCCCTGCACCCAGCAAGATCCTGCCTTCTCCCGGTGACAGCAGCTGCATTCCTCCCTGCCCCTCTTCAGCTCCCTGTGGATCGTCTGGCATCTCTGCCTGAAATGAGTGCTGCTGTGATTTCATTCAAACCCCCAGTTGTTGCTGGCCCATGGCTGCTAGCTGTGTCTCTGCCTGCTGGGCTCCTCCGTCTTGCGTCGTTGGTGTGCTTGGACCATGGGAGAAAACCCTGTAGGGGCATACTTCATTTCAACTCTGTGGGCAATTGCGGTGAAGTCAATAGGAGTGTTCACATGCTTAAACCTAATTAGTCCTGTAAGTACTTGCAGGGCTGGGACAGGCTCTTTTTGAGCAACAGAGACCTTTTGTGGTGGATCTCTTGCATCTTCTCACCAAATTTAGAAAGAGAAAAATGCAGTGTGACAGCATCTGAGAAGCCCACAGAGTGAGGCCAGCATCACTGTCTGTGTTTAGTGGTTTTTTGTTGTTCCTGATCACCCAGGGGATGCTTAGTAAATATCTGCAAAAAAAAAAAAAAAAAAAGTGTCTTGAAATGAAGAGACAGTGGGGAGAAGGGCAGGCACTTCCTTCTGATCTGGCTTTAATGCACTTCCTTTTTATTGAGATTTCTGGGTGTATTTCATGGGCAACTTCCCCATTTCATCTTATCAGGGGGCAAGAAATACTTCTGCAGAAGTGATTGAAAGGAAACCTGTAAATGAGATGAGAGGGGCCGAAAGCAGAAGGATGGTGAGGGTCTAAGCAGGGTGGTCCCATCATAACTCCTCATGTACAGCAGAAGATCTCATCCCCCAAAAAGGCACACATGGACCAGAAGATGCAGGTGAGGGGGTTAGGGGAAAAAAGACTGTGGTGGTTTGTTTTTTTTTTTTTTTTTTTTTCCCAAGACTGCTCCCATGGTAGCTTGAAGAGCACTCATCTGAATGCATGGCAGACGGGCATTTTGTTTTAGCAGGTGTCAATGTTGTTACTCCTTCATCAAGCACTCATGCGCTTCTTTAATCTCCTGAAATATCAGTGTTTCATGGAGACAAACCAGATTTTTTTTGCTCTTGCCCAATTTCATGGCTGGGGAAACTGAGGCATGGGAGAGTTGGTCACTTGAGCAGGTGAGGGGGAGGTTTGAGAGCAGAAGCAGTCTGCAGTGCTGCTTGCCTGCCCGGGGCTGTAGCCCAGTGGTTTCCCCCAGAATCCAGCTGCTATCCCCATCCCAGGAGAACATTTTTCTCCAGTGCGGAGCTTCGCAGCACAAAGCCCCTCTTGCGTTAAGCTGGCTCTTGCTTCACCTCCGGGTGTTGGGGTGTCGTTTGGAGGTGAGCCCTTCGAGGAAGACTTCTGCCGTGAATGGACCGGGAGTGATTTACAGCCCGCTGAGCGCACGGTTGCCAACCTGGGTTTCTGCTCCCGAGTTGCTTTGTGTAATCGGAAAACCAGTGGTAAAGGTAGAGGGGAAAAAAAAGAAGGGGGGAAAATATAAGGGGAAGGGATTGAATAAGGGAAGAAGGAGGGGGCTGGAGAAGATGAAGGAGGGAGAGAAGGGGGTTAAAGCAGAGGAGGGCGAGGGAGAAGCCCCCCCTCGCTGGGGAGTGGGGAGCGCCGGGCTTTGTGCTGCGGGACCCAGCGCCGGCTGCGCCCCGGGCGATCCTCCCGTGACACTTCCACGAGGCGGAGGAGGAGGAGGTAGAGGTGGAGGAGGCAAGCCGGGGGTGTGGAGCAGGGGGGGGGGTGGGAGGGTGGGGGCTAGCAGAAACAAAAGGAAACCAGCTGCAGAACTTCCTGAAGGCGGAGAAGGGGGGGACGCGGGAGCGCGCAGCGCCGGGCGAGCGGGCGGGCGGGCAGCTGCCTGCGGCGCTGGGGAAGGGGGCGGCAGCCGGGACCCTGCCCGCCACTCAGCAGTGGCCACCATGACCAGCGCGATCCTGAGGAGGAACTCGAGCAAGCAGGGCCTGCAGAACCTCATCAGGTGAGAGCCCACCTGCCCGCGGGGGGAGCCGGGCTCCGGCTGGCTGCTGCCCGCAGGGGCGCGCATCTGCCCGCGGGTGGGGGGTACCAGTGGGGTGGGGGGGGGGTGGGAAGGAGAAAGGAAATTTATTCCGGATCGACCATCTTCGTGCCCCTTTAAATCAGCTGGATTTCTTCCTCACCCCTATTCTCCAGCAGACGCGATGCGCTGGAAGGAAGGAAAATAGATACACCCCTACCCCCCCCCTCCCCAAAAGCGATATGGAAAAAGCAGATTTGAACTTACTGATGGCTTTTCCAGGAGCACACAACTGAAATAACTGAGCACAACTGTACTGTGACACTCACCTGAGCCGGCTGATTTCCCCCCCCTTCTCTGTGCGAGGGATGTCTCAGTATGTGTCTTTTTGTGTCCCCTGAGCGCTAAAGGCTTCTGCCTAGAAAAAGGATTTTTTTTTTTTTTTTTCCGGTTAGGAATGTACTGTGGGCATGCTGTGATGTGCATTTTTCAATTCAGAGATTTGTAAAGGGCCAGATCCTCCCAGGGCTGCGAGCTGACATTGGTCTTTTGATTTAATTAATTGCAATAGTGCTTTGAACCTTTCTCTCGCAGTATAATTGCCAGGGCAGGGAGGTGGATGGTTCAGTTGGGTTTATTCCCGTTTGTCAGCCGGGGTTGAGCCAGGGAGGACGGCTACATTGTCTGCTCGCGCTGGGATTCCCTTCCATGCGGTCACTCTGCTTTTCCCTGGGGGATGGAAATACCGCTTTTCAGTGGGGGCTGGAAATGCCACTTTCCTCTGGGAGTCTCCGGGACCCTCCTCTGGCTACTGATGCTGGGAGAGCTTATTCTGTGCCACACTGATGGCTCTGAGTGGGCAGAAGAGACACGGTCCTCATGTCTTTATATTTAATCGAGCAGCTGGATGGGTGAGAGATGGAATTAGGGAGTGCTGGACTTGCATGCTGTGTCTTGGGTACCTCTTGGCTCCCTTGTGCTTGCCGCTGCCTGCTGGTCTCCAGCTGGGATGTAGAAGATCTCGAGGTGGGGCCGTGGGGTTTATTTGGACAGGCGCTTTCCAGTCAGCTTGGGATTTCCCTGGCCAGTAATGCAGCCTTTAAACCTCACCCCTTGAATAAGTTTCTTGTCTTGGAAGGGAAACTGGCTCCTACAGCCATCCAGTCCCTCCCACCTTCTCCTGGGGCCCGTTCTGGACCCAGAGGAGCTGGCAGGAAAGCTCCCACAGGTTGTACGGACCCCTGGGATGGCAAGTGGGCAGGAGAAGCTGACTCCTCTCTGTTCATCTCCTGTTTGGCCCATTGTGTTGGAGGGGAAGGCACATGTGCCTCATACACAGAAAAGGGGAGTCCAAAGAGCTGTCCATGGCACAGCCCAAGCCAGAGGTGTTTTCCTGTCCTTAATGGTGTCTCCAAGTTCCTCCTGCTGTGGATAAGGGACTTTTGGTGCCCTAGAGACTCACAGGGGCTTTTGTCAGAGGAACTCAGGGATGACATTTGGCATGCACAGGGTTATTACACTTAATCTGGCTGAGGTTTGATTTTGTGGCTGTGTTTTCCAGTCCTGCTTACAGATGAGGAGGGAGGTGGGGTGTGAAAATGCTTAAGGGATTTCATCCATGGTTTACACCCAAATAACCTCACTAATGCTCACAAGATCCAACAGGAGAATAGGCAGGATCTGCTCCATGCACAGCACAGCCTTTTTTGGGGTTGTATTTTCTCCCAGAGCAGTTTCCCTCCTTAGCCAGACCATGGGACTGGCTCTGCAAGCCCTGCCAGCCTGGGTGCAGGCACAAGCTCCTTCAGCCGGTGAATGGCTTGAGGCTCCTGACTTGAAGATATATTGCCATCAAGATTGCCGTGCTCTGCTTTTGTCTGTCCCAAGGTGACCGCAGGCAGAGTGGTTACACTGCATAGGTCCTAGGCTCTTCTGATGTGCCCAAGTGCATCAGTGACCTGGAGCACAAGAGTGAAAACGGCTGCTCAGAGCCATATTCACGAGCACCAGGGATTTTGGTGTGATGCCAAGATTTACCTGGCCGCTTCTGCTGCAGAGCATCAGCAGGGATAACCAGGGAATTACCATCCCTGAGCATAGCTCAGCCAAGGGAGCCACTTGCCAGGCTGTCCTACAGCCGGGTTAAGGGATCCTGAGCTGAAACTGGTGTAAAAGTCTTATGGATTTTGGGTTGAAGAGCTCAGTCCCAATACTTATGCATCCGTCCTTGTGCTTGAGACAAACCCCCAGCATTTCAGACAAAGCGGCCCATGCCCCATGTGTGGAGCAGGAGTGCCTGACTGCCATCACCCGAACATCAGTCCCAGGAGCCAAATTCACGTGAAATGGCTTTTCCATGGACCGCACTGACAGGTTTAGCACACTCTGGGTTTTGGGGTGGGTTGGTGTGCTCGAGAGCAGTGGGCCATGTCAGAGCCACCACAGGCTGAAGCGCTGAGTCAGCACTCTGGGAAACATCCTTCACCTTTTCCCAGCCTGGAGGTGGGCTGGAAAGATTAGCCCTCCTTGTTCCTCACTGGCTGCCAGCAGTGGGACACTGGTGGCTCTGCAGGAGCACGTCATTTACATCTGAAAGGTTGGAGGCTGAAGAGAGCCCAGGGTTATGCCTTGGATGGAAGAGCACAAGTGGCTGAGTAGTTACCTGGGAATGGCACAGGGAAGAATGAGCAATTGCAGGGTTATCTGCCTCCCCTCCTTCGCCCTGCTGCCAGGGCACTCCCCTCATCCCGCATAGTCTCTCTATCGGGATATCCCTGGGGAAAGATTTCTCCCTTTGTAGCACGTTAACAGCGGCGATCCCTCACACGCCCGCAAGACTTTATGTTTTTTAAAGTCCTCTCCAAACATGCGCCACTTTATCTTGTTATCGTGGTCTATTTTTTCTTATCCTTCTAATGAATTCCTATAAATAAGATAGGGATCCAGCGCCTGTCATGTTGGTTCATTCAGTTCGTTATCTGCTCCTGCTGGAATTTTACTCTCCCTCTATTTATTGAGCCTTGAGTGTTTCACAAAAGAATATGGCTGTTTAATTAACCTACAAATCAGCCTCTCTCTAAATCAGCCGTGCCGCGCCTCGAAACTGGATTACGGGGCCTCTCGGTTGACACCGCTCCCACTAAGTGCCATGGTGGCTTGCTGTGGTCACTTCCCCATAGCCGGGCTGCTGGTGCCCGCCTGGGGTGCGCAGCTGCGGGGTGAAGCGTGAGTATGGATGGATGTGTGTTAGAAGAGCTGCCGCTCTCATCTCAGCTTGTTTCTCTTTTTTCCAGCATGTGGGTGAATCCTGGGTGTCATTAGGAAGTGAGCTGCGATCTGTTCTTGGGGAGAGAGGGCAGTTTTCTTGCACGCTGATTGCACGTGTCCTAGCACGACGGGGGACCTGGCCCAGAACAGGGGCTCCAAAGCACGGCTGCTGCCCAGGCAACAAATAAATGAGTGTCTATAATTACATGTCTTTGCAATGCTATTGAGTCTGAAGTGCAAATAATGCTGTGGGGAAAGGGGACTGAATCTTGAGGATGAAAAAGCTCAGGGGAAGAAAATGAATCAGAAATTTAGATCGGGTGATAAACCTAATTATTTCTTCTGTAGGATGGGACTTTTGCTTCTTTATCTTCTGCGGAGTCATTAACACGGGAAGCCAAACCGTGAGATCTGAAATCATGCTTGCACGTCCCTGTGTTTTTGGCCCACCATACATGATGAGATGCTTTCTGCCTCCAGCCGATGCCAGCACTCATGGTCCCGGTGCCCGCAAGGCGGCTGCACAGCCCCTTCTTTCTCCCTGCAATGTGCTGCTGCATCGTTGAGCAACGCCCTGGCAATGCTTAGAGTCCCCCAGCGTTAGGGGTAGCTTTAAAATTCTCTGACCAACTTGAATTTTGGTGTACGCCATGAATATGATGCTTAGTTTGATGGGGATCCGTGGGCTTTGCCCACCTCTGTGGGATGCCTTCCTTTCCGCCTGCGTGCGATCTTTCCTGGAGCTTGCCAGGATGTGTCTCAGCAGGGAAGATGCTACTCCACTATTTCTGTCTTGACCTCCCGAGTGCTGAGCTGGGAACAAGAAGCTTGAAGCGCCTGGGGAGGGCTGGATGGCACTTTGAAGGGGCAGGACATTTTTTTGGGGGGGTGGTTGATGCCAGGACATGGTCTGGGCACGGTTTGTTGCCTGGGAGGGAGCAGTTACTGCCTCTGAGGGCTATTGCAGCATCTCTGTACTCCACCTCCCGGGGTTGTGGGTAGGTATGGGGAGTGGGCTTGCTGTGAAGTGGGGCAGCTCTTTAGGGGGAGATGGGGAAAATGAACGTGCAGGAACGAGCCAGTAGCAGTGCCGCTGTGCGGAGAGAGGACGGGGGGGGATACTGGCACAGGGGCAGCAAGGGACACAGGGCCTTCATCCACGCAATTCATACTTTGCAATGTTGCCTCAACCTTTCATGAGGACCCTATGGACCCTGCAGGGCTCACCCGCTGTGGTACTCCCCTTCCTGAATCCTCCCTATTTGATGCTTTCTTTAGTGGTAATTTTTTTTTTTTTTTTTAAAAAAAAAAAATCCCTCTGTGTCCCATCGCTGGGGCCAGGGCAGAGCTGATGGGCAACTTTGCAAGCGCCACAAGTGGAGGGCGGATGGGAAGGGAGAGATGACCAGACACTGCTGGTGGGGGCAAGCGGCCAGGAGAGCCCTTTGGGTTGCCCAGTGCTGGTGAGGTGTGCCCGGGGGCTTTCCTCATCCCACAGTGGCTCGGTGATGCCAGCTGCTTGCAGAGCGCTGTCACAACATTTTTGCAAGCCAGGAGGGACCTGGGGCTTTGTGGCGCAGCTGAACCGTGGGGCAGGGTGGGGGTAAGGGGCCAAGCTGGTGCGTGGTGGGCACCCCATCCCTGGGTGCCTTGTGGGATGCCCACCCTCTGCTTTCACCCCAGGGAGGGCAGCTCATCCATCCCCTCTGATACCCTGTGGATCCATTCCCAGATTTTCCCAGCCCTGGGGCTTGTTTCATCAGGAGTATTCCACCTACCATCGGCTTTTCCCAGAAGCCAGCTGATGGTTTTTGTTTGCTTGTAGCCTTGCTTGTCTCAGACTTTTACCTGCTTTCAAGGAATTGGATATTTAGGGCCTGAACTTGAGCCCACAGAAATTTTGGGGAGCTGTAATGAGCCTCTGAGCCCCTCAGGGCTGCAGCTGCAACTTATCCGCATCCTCTGGCAAGGTGGAGAAGGATCACCGCACGTGTCTGAGTATGGTTCAGCTGGAAAGGACACTGGATGGGGACACTGGGGTCTGAGGCTTTGCAGCTGGGACGGTGTGTGAGAACAAATTTTCAGCTTCCAATTTTTTTTTTTTTTTTTTCCCACCATTGGTATGACTTCACTTGTTTCATTGCATGGGAGCTGCAATCAGTATTTTGGGGCAAAGACTGTTTTTTTTTTGTTTGGTTGGTTTTTTTTTTGTGTTTTTTTTTTTTTTTTCTTCTCACGAAGACACGCTGCCTTAGCACAGCAGGGACCGAGGGCTCGCTGCTGACTCCGGTTCCTGCTGCAGCACAACTCATCAGCGATGGCTATAAACGAAGAGAGCCTCAACTCTCCCAGGGAGCGCAGCAGCGCTTTCCCACGGCCTCCATGCTGCCTCCTGCCAGTGCTCGGGTAGCAAACTCCCTCCCAGCGGCTGCAGGGGTTGGGGGGACCGCGTCGCCCCAAAGCCTGCAAAAGGAAGGACTCGTGGCCAAGCCAGCGGTGCTATAAAAAGCAGCATGCCTGGTAGGAATCTCACTCTAAATCCCAGGCTTGAAGCAGGGGTAAGGCTATTGCGTGCCTCCCTAAGCTCAGACTTGTTTTCCAACCTGGATGTGTTGAGGAGGATGCTGGCTGGCTGTAGCCAAGGCAGGCAGGCTATGGAAGGCTTGCTTCTCTCTGAGAGAGGGGGAAAATAAAAGACAAAAGTTGGGTAAGCCAGTCCGAACCTCTCTGACAAGTCTTTCCTCCTCTGGCGTGCTTCTCCCTTGCAAAAACAGAGACCAGACTTCCTCCTCTTTAGGAAAAAAAAAACCAAACAAAAACAAACCTCCAATTTCTTGAACCTTAGGGCTGAGATGGAGAGACCGTGAGAAAGGTCCGTGGTTTGAGGTCGTACGTGGCACCGATTTCTCACACCTACTGAATACCGTGGAGCGCTGGGAGGGCTCGAACTCCAACCCTTTCCTCCCGCCTGCCAAATTCCTGACCGGTGATGTTAATGCATTACCGCACCAGCCTATCTGTGTGCGAAGGACCCACGGTCCTGGGGGTGCAATCCATCATCTTATAAGGGATTCGTTGAGATTCTGTCTGCCACGATTAAACCAAATAATAATAAAAAGAAGCAGTCGTTCCCATCGGCTGCCTCGTGCCTCGACGAGTGGCTTGCGTACCACCCACGGCATCTGGAAGCGGAAAGCATCCCATGTGCCTTTCTGGAGCCGTGAGAAGCAGGAGGGGACAGACGAGGCTCGTGCTGAAAGACCAGCCCAGCCTGCATCCTTCCTCCAAGGTCTGCTCATTCCATTTGCCACCAGCTTTCTCAATTGTCTCTTGTTTTACTTGTGGAAATTATGAATTACCAGCTTGGGGCTTTCCCTGCCTGTCACACCACGGTGACAGGTCAATTTTTGCAGGGAATTTAATGAAGACTAAACCAGGCAGAGTTTTATACCTGGCACATGTGGATGCATGGCTGCACACCTGCACATCTTTCTTTGGGCAGAAACGGGATGTGCTTTTGTGGAGAAACCCCAAGATTCATTTAAAAAGGAAGAGTTGCTTTTATTTTTAAGGGGGAGTTAGGTCTCCGCCGTGCTGCGTGTGTTTTTTCCTTCCATTTCTGCTCGATGAAAGTTTGGGCCGTATCATATTCTGTTCAGATGCCTTGGCATGTCCTTATCACCCTGTGCGTGACACCTTTCCGCACCCCCCTCAGCTCCAGCGGGTTGATGGGGACAGGCTCCGCGGCTGCCCCTGGGTGTGAAGCAGCTCTGCCCTGTTGTTTGCATCTTGAAGGCGAGCTGTGATTTATAGGAGGAACAGGGAGATGGGGCTGAAACGGTGCAGCTACGGGAGGGGTGGGGAAGCTTGGTATGAGAAAAAGGCTGAGGGTGAAGCATATATACGCATTTTTTTTCCTCTCCCCCTTGCCCCCCTCTTCCTGTTCAAACTCTGTAGCCTGGACTCTGAACGGAGCAATGCAGCTGAGGAATTACATGAATGTAAGGGAGGGAGAGGCTTGTGCAGCATCTCTAGTTGCCTTTGACTGACAAGGCGATCTATCAGAGCTAGGATAACTATCTCCCCCGAGACTAGGCTGCAATAAATTCTGGGCTGTGACATAATAATTTTTGATTTTATTTCTTTTCCCAGTCTCCCTGTATCCTACCGCTATCCACACCCCCTTCCTTATCCAGTGGGATGATTGCCCGGCTGTAGTCTTTGCTGTCAAGCCACGTTACTCCTAAGTCACAGAAACCCATCCATCAAGAAGCGTAACTCTTGCCTGCCATCTGACTTGGTGATGGCCATAATAGAAACACTTTGCCAGCCCGTGTCACTGGTGTCAACAGGCGTGGTTGCTGGCATTTAGCAGCAGCCTTTTGGCAGAGTGGCAATCAGGCGGTTGGGATGCCAGCTGGACTTCCACTCTGTTCCCTACATCTTCCTGGCTTCATGGTGACCTTCAACAAGCCCTTGGGCTTAGGGGTAGGTTTCTGGAGGTGTCTTGATATGTGGAGGTAAACCTGGGTCTTAGAGTCATCTTTGGAAAGGGCTGAGATGATAAACTCTCTGATGCTTAACACCGGTGCCCGTGGTGTGAGGCATCCCCTGGGACACTGCTTTGAGTCAGGGCATATGTGGTTTGCAGGGATGGAGAGAAACTGAGCCATGGCAGCGTGACCATGCGTTGCATGCAGATGTCCTCAGCCATGACCTCTGTGGTGGCCTGATGCCAGTTGTCCTGAATGACGTGAACGGAGGTGTTATCTGGCTATTTCAGCATACTTGACTCAGTCATACAAATCCATTATATGCCGTTTATAAGAGACTAATAAGTGATTAATTTGTTGGTGAAAGGTCAAGTGGGTGAGGGAGTAGCTCCTTTGTAGCTTTTTGAGGGTGTCCTTTTCTATTTCACGTGACAGGGTGAGCTGCGGATCTCAGTACCCCTGCTAATCACGTCTGGGCACTTTATAAATGGGTGATAAATGCAATACGAAATAAATCCCGGCAGCTCTGCTTGGCAGCAGGATGAACTTGTTGGCCATCCTAGGCCATATTCTGGTTTATGCTGCTTAGCCAACTCTGGTAGGTGGTTGCTGGATGGTAGTGAGACCGTTACCCTGAGTACGCTGAGGGATCTCTCTCCCTGATGGGCAGCAGGACACCAATATTGTACCTGGCAGTGTGACAAGGCTGCGATGGATTATGTGGGAAGGGGAAGGTGCCTTACACAGGTTTCTGGCACCTCTTTTTCCCCTAACCTCAACAGAGAGGCCAACGGGATGGCTGCCGGGTGATGCAGGGTACTCTTCCCAGTTCTTCTCTAGTTCATGCAGCTCCATCTCTTGTGGGGGATATTTTCAGCGGTGGTAGACACTGTTGCATTCACAGGTGATGGGAGCTTTACCCTTGATGGCAATAGGATTTGCACTGGGTCAACAGGCTCTATGCCCTCTGGGAAACAGCAAACTTCATACCAGGACTTGTGCATGGCTCCTCCTAAACTCTGTTCCCAAAACCTCTTTCCTAGTGAACCCGGGATCTGAGGGGGCAGCCTACCCGACACAGGCAGCGACCAAAGTCAACACCGTCCTGGCCCGATACCTCGGCGAGCTCAGGAGACAGGAATGTCCAATGCTCTGGTAGATGGTTCCTGGGTTTTTCTGGCACAGGTCTGCAAAGTCCAAAGCCTCTGGGAGGCATTTCATTTTCCTTTCTGGAATTAGCTTTAGTGCTGAAGGTTGGGTTTGGGCCAGCAAAGCTTCCTTTGAGCCGTCGGCCATGTAAAAGACTCCTCGAGTCTGCAGTATTTCCCTTAAACACAGCTCATCTGGTGCCAGAAATTTCCCTCGCCTGAATATTATAATCTCCTCAAGTGCCGGTGAGGAATTACCCAAAGGAAACGTGACCTTTCCAGCAGCGCTGGCTTGTCTGGAGCGGGCGTTTGTGGCCATGTGGAACAGCGCAGGCTGTATCGTTGTTCTGCGGGAGGAAGAGGTGTTTTGTAGGGCAAATGGAAATAAATCCCCTCCCTTGGCTGGGGGTCCGGAGGGAGGTGAAGTCAAGAGCTGGATCTGAAATGGGCAGCCAGCCCCACTCAGAGCAGAAGTCTGAGCATCCTGGACACTTGGCAAACTGTGACTCTGTGGCCAAAGCTGAACTGAGGTGCTTTCAGCTCTATCCCTTCAGGATCTCCTCAGGAAGAGATAACCCCCTTCCACAAGAGCGTTTCGCCCCAAACCAAGACTTCCAAAAGCTGTTGGCAGGGATGTAGGGACAACATAAGAGAAACCACCTGACCCCATGATGAGGTCTTGCCGGAGCAAGCCCTGCCGGCGGCTCCTGGCTGCCAGGGCAGCAAAGCAGTGTCTCCATCCTCCCTTCCTTCTCCAGTCCCCCTAATATTTGTGTTAGGGGGTGAATTTCCTTTCACCTTGTAGGAAAACCCCTCTATCCAGGCAGGTGACTTGGGTGCAGGAGTGTAGCACGCTGTAGCTCATCTTGCAAATCTTCAAGTTTCAAGTCTTCTTGCTTTCCATTTTCCTGTCCTGTGTTGGGTGAAACGAAGTGGGGAGCTCTCAGTCCCACCAGCAGCTATGCGCCTGCCTCTTCCCAAAACTTCCCCAGCCTGGGAAAGTGCTGGCTGGAGGTGACAGCAGAGGTACGCGGTTTCAGCCCAATCCTGAAGCGCCGGGTAATTATTTCTAGAAATGGGAAAGGTGGTTGTGCAATACTGCTGTGGGCTGAGCACATGAAGTTACTGAATGCGATTGCGAGCAATTAAGAGCAAATGGGAGACCGCGGCCCCTTCTTAGAAAACCGAACCGATTGGAAATTAAATCTTTCCACCTTTTTGCTTTGAAAGGCAATTTACCAGCTGACCCCTTCCTCACACTGATGAAGGCTCGGGCTTGTCCAAATTGAAATGGCACATTCAGTTTGCGGTCCAACAAACCCTTGTAGCTGACCCAAACGCAAGGACTTTGGCAAGGTTTAGTTTCTCATTTGTTTGGTGGGGGTTTTTTGTTTGTTTTTCACTGAAGACAAATATTTGTGCTGCTAGGTCAATCGAAAAGGGATCGTCCTTTTCCCTCTGCTTGTTGGTGTGACTACTGAACCCCAAAGCATCGCTTATTAAACCTTGCTCTGCTGCCAGCCTGTTTGAACATGAGAGAGAGCTCTGAACCCGCTAATAAACTGGTTTTAGGCGTTTGCTGGAGGGTGGTGACATTTCTGAACCCAGGGTGAGCGGGGGCTCAGCGAGGGCTGTATCCACAGCCCACGTTCCTGAGAGGAGCAGGTATGGAGCTCCCAGCATCGCGGCCCCGCCGCAACGCTCGGTGTGTCTGAGCTGCATCCCAGCGCTGCGGTGGGCAACTCCGAGGCCGGTTTGCTCTGCGGCAAAGGCAGCTGGGAAAGATATTTCCCTGCTTTTAGCAGAAAAATCCTTCTCCCCAAAACGGTCGCCCCCAGCGCTGTCCTCAGCCCATTCGGAGGATGCAGGGACAGAATAGCGAGCCGGTGAAGTCATGGGGAGAGAGTTAGTCACATCAACTGGGAAGGGGAGAGGGCTGCCAACCGACGTTGCACTCACACCGTGGAAAGCTCGCGTGGTTTGGAGGGAAGCCCCCTCCAGGCTCCCCCGGGTACCCCGGCCAAGCCGGGGGCTTGGTGCAGCACTGCCTCTGCAGCGGTTTCCCGAGGAGCTGGAGGAGCTGGGGAAGGAATTAAATGGAAATCTAATTTGTTCTGGCATAGACGTGGACATTGCGTCTCATAACTGGGGCGATCTGGGCGATCGGGGGTTAAGAGCCTTTCTGAATCAGAGACTATCTGGAGCTGTCGCACAAGGGAGGGAGATCATGGCAGAGTTTAATGAATGACTTCATTTATATATTAAAAAAAAAAATAACAAAACACAACCCCACACAACAACACGGTGGCTTCCTGCCAGGCCCACAGACAAGGGTTTCTATGGGAACCTGGGGGAAAACAATAAATAGGAGTGTGGGACGAGTAGGGAAGGGAGGAGGGGAGCCCCAGGTCTGCTTTGTTCCCCAGGGAGAGCAAGGTGGCAAGGGGCGACAAGGGGGAAGAAGGGGAAAGGGCGGCTGAATTTGCTGCTTGCAAAAAAGACCTCACCCAAAATAAGGCAGGCACTGATTATTACATGGCGGTGGAGCTGTCTCTTAGCAGAGTCCGGGATCTGCTTCGTTCCCTGCTCCCCCGTGGGCTTGGTGGGGATGGGTGACCTGTCTCCATCTGGCTCCGCATCCCGGCTCTGCCGCCTGGGAGGAGATTGGAGTTCAGGAGGGCAGGGATGCGGGGTCACTCCCAGCCTCCTGCCAGGGTGGCAGTGGGACCACTCCTCGAAGGGATGCTACTGGGGCTAAGCTGGGCGGTCCTGCCGGTGCCACAGAGTAAAATAGGCTCCGAGCGAGTCTCCCCTGAAAAGGTTGACAAGGTTCATAGTGTAATTAGAAAAGCCAAATTTTTCTTGAACAAAATGTCTCGATTAATCCCTTTTTTTTTTTTCCTTTGCTGGGAGAGGGGTTCTGTCCTGAACCTCAAATGAAAACGGCATCTTAGCGAGGCCGTTGGCGAAGTGAGGCCCTCTCGCATAGCTCATAGCCCAGGCTGCAGGCAAAGCCAGGCAGGCTGGCAGAGTGGCACTTCTGGGGTCGGCTGAAATCTGCCCCTCGTTCACTGAAACCGGGCTGAAACAAGTCTCAAATAAGACATTTTTGGGTTTTGATTTTGTTTTTTTTTTTTTTTTCCTTTCCACAAACTCTTTGCCCCAGCCTGAACTGATGTCACACCACATCTCCTACTGCACAGGTTCACCCTATAGGGACTGCAGTCCTCGGGGTGTGCCCGAATGAGGTGGGGAGACACAGGTCAGGCTGGGTCCTGCTGCTGGTGGAAGATCGCCTTTCCGACTCCCTTGAGTGTGCCTTGCACAACAGCATTTCTGTAAATAGGCTTGCAAATACCAGGTGAAACAGCCTTCATGTTCTGTTTTGGACCCGGCTGAGCCAGGGATGAGCAAGGTGAGGGAGCACCTGCTCCAGTATTTGCTCCAGCATCTGCCCCAGCATCAGCCCCGGGTACCACGAGTCAGACCTGCCCTGCTCCGGCTGCCATCGCAGGCCCTTTGGGTTAGCGGTGACCCTGCCACCACGGCGCGTCCCTTTCTTCTTGCATCCCAGCTGGTGCCGCCAGCGGTGGAGGAGGAGCCAGTCCCATGCGGAGACTGACATTATCAACGGAGGAGGAATGTGGCAGCCCCCTTATCGCTTCCTCAAGGATGTGAGAGGCCGTTCTGCTGACAGAGGTGTTAATATCCAGCAGCTGAGACATCTGGGAGAAGCCAGGGCAGGTTTTCATTCTTGCAGGGGAGGAAGGAAGCTTGGTAGGGCAGAGCGGGATACAGCCGCTGCCCTCCACCACTGTTCCCTCTGCTCCTGGTCAGGCAGGAGAAGCTCAACTGCTTAAGGAAACTCACCCCCAGGGTGCAGATCTCACCCTCCCAGGCCAAAGCTTGAGATGGAGGTGTGGGATTTCCTGCAGCACTGCAAGACCCTTTGCAAACCCCTCCTGGGGTGCAAAGCTGCTTTGCAGGAAATGGTGCTTCCCAGCGGGCTTCCAACCCATGGGGAGGTCGCTGGTCTGGGAGGAGGGGGATACGCATCACATCTTCCTCAGGGCGTGGGGCTGAAGGCTCTTTCTCCTTCACCTCTCTCCCAGTCTGTGTGTCTCACCTTATCCTTGCACATCAGTTGGTCCAGCTGTGGAGCTGTGCTGAGGGAGGTGGTGATGCCACTTTGAGGACCACCACTCATGGTGGGAGCGCTCCTCTGCAGGAGCCTCCTGCTTGCCAGGGCTGGGGTGGGTATCACCAGGTTTTGCAGACCCTGCCCGACAGCATTAAGGATGGGTTTTCCCTCTGGCTTGGCAGGCTGACAGCGCAGTGGAGCGTGGAAGACGAGGAGGAAGCAGCAAGAGAGCGACGGCGGCGGGAACGGGAGAAGCAGCTGAGGTCCCAGGCAGAAGAAGGCTTGAATGGCACTAGCTCCTGCTCGGAGAGCGCAGGTCCAGCACAGGAAAACCAGTAAGAAATATCCATGGATATATCCTTCAGTGACACGCTCTCTCCTTACAGCAAAACACTCCTGCATCCGCAGGGCGGGTGTCTCTGTTGTTCGGGGTGGTCTGGGGAGATGGGGAAGTTCCCTAAATAGGTTTGGGTTGGGGGATTTAGCCCAGACTAACAAATAGTGAATAGTGTGTTTCTAGTTTGGGCAGAAAAAGCCAGAATCCCTGCTTTGCCCTTTTTTCTTGGCTGGCAGCTGGGTTGTTTTACTGCCCTGAGAGTTGAAACCAGGACAGCTGAGCTCAGGCGGGGAGTCCCCATTGCCAGGGATTTCAGTGCCTGGTTAAATATCAGCTTGTGAACCACTCTACGCCAAAACTAATGGAAGTTCCTGATACGTGCAAAGACAGACACTTGCCTGAGGATGTGATGCACAACCCCCGGCAGATCAGGGTGCTGGCGGCTGAGTGAGTGATCACCTCTCCCCGCTCCTCCCTCGGAGGATGCTGCCCCAGCAGTGGGGAGTGTGGAGCAGCTCCTGAGCTGGTGCAGTTCACAGCTCCAAGGGTTAAAGTTAACTCGATGCTTTAACGGGGCAGGTCGTAAATTGAAATAGCTCAGGAGGCATTTATGGAGATGCTGAACTATCTGCTGTCAAGAGAGGAAACCCCTGGAGAAGGGATAGGATGACCAGTCATGTCCCCAGCATTCCACCGCAGCACCCCACGCAGCCTCCCTGTGTCCACATTTCCTCAGCCCAGGTGCTGTGGGCGGCACAAAAACCAGGCTGCACTCTGAGTTGCCAAAGTCTGTCTTCAAGACCCCAGTCTTCCCACTATTTATGTGTTCAACTTATTTCTAAATATATTAAATACAATGGAAAAGTGGCAGCAGGATTTGGGATTACAGTCAGAGAGAAGCACCAGCTTCATTTTACTGGAAAAATAGCAAAAGCTATTAAAAAAAAGTATTTTTTCCATTAAAAGATCATTTTTTTTTTCTCAGATACTTTCAAAATTATTGAGGACTTCTTTTTTTTTTTTTTTTTTTTTTTTTTGGTCTAAAAGCATTGCAGAGAAGCTTCAAAATCTTTTGTGGAAATACACCCAGTGATATTCTGCAGACAAACCCACTGCGGACTGCCCTAAATGCAAACTGAAGAACTGGGAAGTAACAATAATTGTTTGCTTTTCCAAACCCCCCCTTCACACTGGGGCTGGAAAATAATGCTCAAAAGTCTTTAAAACTGCCGACAAGATCTCTGGTCTCTGCTTTACCAGGAGATGCTATGAGCGGTCTCAGGCACAGAGCAGTGTCCAGCAGCCCCAGGATCCCAGCTTGCAGGCTCCGGTCCCGTAAGCATAGGCACAGACACGCTGCTGACCCCACGGGAATTTTGGCAGTACCCAAATTTGAGTGCTTAAACATCTGCGAAGGGTTTAATGAAAAGAAGAACTCCTAAAATGAGGGGGTTTGCTCCCTGCTGCGCGATGCTTGAGCTTGCTGGGCCAGGCTTCACTGGGAAGGATGTTTCTTCTCTGGCCATCCCCTGGTTTCTTCTACAGCTGCTGACAGCCACCTGGACTTGCTCATGCAGCCGGGGTCAGACCTGGCTATTAATCTTCCGAAAAGCTTCGCTCTCTCTTGTGTAAACACTGCCCCCTCCTTCCCTCAGCTCTTCCCGCACTGGGACTCATCCCATCCATGTCACTCCTGTTTGTACAAACCCGCTGTCGGCATTTCCTTGCACCAAAGGGACAGAGCGAAGCTCCTCTCCTCCCTTCCCTCACTAAAAAAAAAAAAAAAAAAAAAAAAAAAAGAGAAATAACCCCCAAAACAGCGGGTTTGCAGAAAAGACACGTGTAGCCTTGGGAACCAGAGGGATGGACATCAGCTTAGGTGGTGCTGATGGGGCTGTGCTGGCTCGGTGCTTCCCCTGGGGCCAGGTTTGCAGAGGGGCACAGGGAAGCAACCAGTTTTCAACCAGCATTCGGCCAGTCTCCCTTGCTCCCTGGGAGCTTTTCTGATAGCTTGAGCACATGTTTATGGCCGGGGCCACAAATACCGGAGCGATTCTGCCTTGGGCATCATCAATGATGCAGCTCGCGTGAAACCCTGACCTGGGACTCAGCAGATCTGTGGTCCTGTCCTGGCTCTGCATCAAATTTCCCGAGCGTTGTCCTGGGACATCCATAAGCTATTGCTACACATGCAGCGGAAAATAACCCAGCCTGGGCTGCGATGTCCTAGACCAACACGGTATCGCGCTCAGCAGTCTAAGGGGATGCTGAAGTGCGTCAGGAGTGGGCTGTGCTCAAACTTGTGGCTGAGCAGCCATTTTCAGTGTGCACCCTCTGCTACCCCGCCTGGTGAGCCTGGCGAGGGCACCTGTTTTTCAGAAACTCGCAGCTCCTGCAGTCAGTTCAATGTGACACTCCCAAATCTCAGAGAAACGCCCCATATTTCAAGCCACCGTGGTCGCGGGGGAAGCTAAGCATCTCCTGACACCTCCTAAGAGCCCAGAAAGGCAAAGAAAAGACTCACCCACATTTATTACATATTTTTAATCTCTGAGTTTTAAACTAATCTGTGGGTCCCACATCCTAATTGCCATTCCCAGATGACGTCACTGCCCTGTATCCCCAAAACATCTGTGAAGCCACCTGCTCAGGCCGATGCTTGCAACGTGGCTGCCCACCTAGGACCCCTGGCTGGGAGGTGACTCTCCTTGAGAAAGCGAGAAAAGAAATAGGAAAAAAAAGAACAATCCCTGTGCACGGCCAGCCCACATCTGGTGCCGGCAGCTGCGCGCCCCGGGAGGGCTGCGGATCCGTGCAGCATTAGGGTATTCCCAGGCGGGGAGCCAGGGTCACGCAAGTGCATGTGACTGGCTCAGAGCTGTAGGGGAACGTGAGGATCCAAGCCAGAACTTGAGCCAGTGTTCTAATCTTTGGGTCTTCATGCCTTCCTCATCCAGGGATCCGTTCAGGCTGACTCCTGCTGATTTCTTTTCTATGTGGCTGCGTACCAGCATAGGACAAGCAGCAACCAAGTTCAAAACATCTCTGGTCTGAAAAAGCTAGGGCCGGCTACAGTGGAGACATGGACACGGACTTTTTGGTTTTGATGTGCTGCTTGTTTTTTGCTCGCCGGCATGCGGCCCCAGAGACCAGGCAGGCAGTTGGGTGCTCCTGCCGGAGACGCGGGGCTGCTCCTTCTTCCTCTCCATCTCTCAGTGATGTCCCAAGAGGCTCCTTTTGTACAAGGGTGGTTCTAAGCATGTGGCAAAGGTGTCTTTCCTGCAACGGTGGATAAGGCTTCAAGTGGGAGCTGGGAGCAATCAGAGGAAAGAAAATGTAATAACTGGAGGGAGAGAAGGATAATATCAGACTGGGGCTCTTTCAGACCAGGTTTGGTTTTTTTTTTTTGCATCTCTCCTTATTTTCCTTCTTGCTTGTTTCAGCTATGACTTTAAGCCATCCGGGACTTCGGAGCTGGAGGAGGATGAGGGGTTCAGTGACTGGTCCCAGAAGCTTGAGCAACGCAAACAGAGGTGAGTAGGACACAGCCGCACTGAGGGGATAGGAACCAACGTGCTGAGGGAAAGGACCGTGCCCAAGGAGGGGCAGGACAGGTCCCACACCGCTGGGACGGATGCTCTCCGCCTGCCGTTTGGGCTAATGGGGAGGAACAGGCTCAGGGACTGCCCCGGACTTCGGGGATGTTTGGATTGAGCTTTGCACTCCAAGCGATGGCAGCCTGCCAGGACGCCTGAGTTTGGAGGAGTGACAACAGCAGATTTAAGCCACCTGAGCTGCTGCAGGGGCTGAAACGGCCTCTAACGTAATCCAGGCCAGCCTAAAAAGCTCTTCTAAGATATTGCTCCTTCCTGGCTCATGGCAGCGTAGGGGGTGTTATGGCCCCAGCCCACCTTGTGCTTGACTCCTCTTTCGGCGGGGGAAAACAGGCAGCAAAGAGCCCTGAGAGGTGCTTGTGTGCCAACTGTTTAGTCCCCATCTCCCATCTCTCTCCTTTTGCTGAACTGAACCAAAGTCCTGCATTAACCACTTCCTTTGGACACCGTCTACCTGCATGTGACCTCTGTGACTCAGCTCTCTCGGCAGCTTGATTTTATAGGGAATTTTACCCTGTGATGACGCAGCCTCCTCTTTACCCCCGAGACTGAAAAAATGCATAAGGTTAATATTTACTGCTGAACAAATAAATAGAGCTCGCCCCTTTCTTACTTTTTTCCAAACACTGTAGCTAAACCACTCTGCAAGCTGTACCTTCCCAGCCCCGACCCTAAAAGCATTGCTCAAGCCCCTCGCCTGGCACCGATAATCACATCTGTGAGAGCAATTAAAAGTCAACCCCATCTGCTTTTCGGCACGCCACCTCTTTTTCTGCCCCCCTTGCAAAGAGCTCGTCCGGAAAGAAAAGCTGTTGCTATTCCCTTCTTGGCCTTCAAAGGAGAATTAGCTGGAAGGGTTCTGTTATCCTCTCCTGAAATCGCTCCTTGGGTTTTCATGTGGTGCTGGTGTTTATGCTGTAGCGTGGCGGGAGGGTGCTGAGCAGGGAGGTGGGACCCGTGGCAGGTGAAGCCCATCAGAGAGGGGTGGTGCTATAAAGGCAGCGGCTGTAGGAGAGTAGGTTTTTGGCTGGAGGCTGGTTGGGAGAGGCAGCTGAAGAGGCTCAGAGCCTGGGGGCTTGCTGGGAGTGGGCTTTTAGCAAAAGCTCAACTCGCTTCCTAGTGGGTGGCTGTGCCCTATAAAGCCCTTTCAGCACCTTTTCCCTTCTTTACCTGCCTCGCACAAAGGACGGGCTCGGAGTGCGGTGCCAACCCAGGTAGGCTGTGCGTCTGGCTGTGATGCCCCATGCTGGGACAAGCAACGCTGTGGCCAGGGTTTTCCCAACTCCCTTCTCTCCTGCGTAACCGAATATGGAGCAAACTCTGTTTTTTTTTCATGTGAGTGATGTTTGGGTGGTAGCTACGAATGAGGGGATGGAGCTAAAACAGTTTGTGCGTCCCCCCGAGGTCCTGGGTGCTAAGGCATGTGTTCTTTTCGGTTCTGGTTCCCCACTTTGTGGAGGCAGAGCCATGCCTCCACAGCTATCAGCTGCTTGCAAGAGGGTGGGAGCTGGGTCAGACTTTGCCTCCCATACAAAACCGCTGTGGTGCAAAAGCCATTCTGTAGGCTGCATCATATCTGCTGGCCTAAATTTTTAATATGAGCTTGCACTTTAGCTAGAGTCTTTGCTGGCATCCCGGTTAGGAGACACCGGTTACCCGGGCTGTAAAACCTTCAGAGCCTGTTTGCTGTAGTGACGGCGCTGTTGTGGGAGGATGATTAGTAGCAAGCCAGGCGATCCAGCGTACGCATCAGCTTTTTCCCTGTGTGGTCAGTTGGGAAGGCTGGATGGTGGCTGTCCTGTGAGCTGCCTTTCCAGCAGCAGAGAAGTGGGTGGAAAAGCATCATTTGACCTTTTTTTTTTTTTTTTTTTTTTTTTTTCACGTCTTGGTGCTGGCTGGTGAGGCAGAAGGGGTGAGTCAGCCTTGCGCTTTGGCAGCTGCCCACCAGCCAGCTCTCTAGCCTTGCTGTCACAAGCCAGGTGATTTTCTAAGAAATGGATGGGAGGAGAAAGCTATTCTCTGGCCAGGGAAAGTAAGATGGCAATAACATCTTGATGCGCAGCTGTGAGCCAGTGAGAGCTCCGGGGTTATTTGCTCACGCTGACTCTGTGCCCGTAGGCATGGGCTGCTCTGCTTTTACAAAGCTGATTGCTTAAACATACTCCTGGGTCTCCTCTCCGCAGCCTCAGGGACCTGGAGGAATCCTCTTGTGCAAACCCCATCGTGGGTTTTTTCAAACCTAAACCAAGGGGTGACCCTGGCTGCTTTGGGACTGCTTTGTTTTGCTGAGCTATGACATGAGTGACAGGACTAGAGGTGTTATTTATTCTGGTGGGTAAAAGAAGGGCGCGGGGTCAGGTGTGGATATAGCATTGCCTGCAGAGCACTGTGCCTTGCAAGCACAAAAACCCCCAAACCCATGTGAGTGACTGTGCAGCCTTGCCCTGCAGTTTAGCTTCAGCTAGGGAAAAGGTGGATGGTGGGAAGCACGTTCACATGTTGGTGGTTGGATCCTCCTCCAGTGAGAGGCTCTGTTAACATGGAAGATGGGTTAAGGTAGAGCAAGGCTGTGTTTGGTGCTCCACGTTGAATTGGTGCTGGGAGCTGTGGGGGCAGGCAGTGTCAGATCTGTGTTTGTGCATCAGGACCACAGAGCACGCTGGCTGACTTGGGATTTTGGCTGTAGCGGAGTGGAGAACTGAGACAGCACCACATCATGGTGGTAGTGTCCTCTCTGCCAGGAGTCTGAGCGGAGGCCAGAACCTGGTGTTCAGGTCCGTCTGATCTCTCTTCCTCTGGATCTTGCCACAACTTCTAGGTGAGCCATGTCCTGGACATTTGAAGTGTGGAAATGTGATGTGCCTGCTGTTACATCTGGACCATGGAAGTGGCTATGAGCCCTGGTGTAAAACACCCAGCAAGTTGTGGACTTGTGGAAATGGAAAAATTGGATTTCTAGAGGTCTAAGGCCCCTGGTGGTGTCCGAAGGCTCATAACAACATGTTTTGCTTCTTTGATGTCTCTCTGCCACCTCTAGGTCTCCACGACAGTCATATGAAGAAGACGACGGTGGTGTGAGGGAAGCTGAAGTCAAACTGGAGCAGATCCAGCTGGATCAGGAAAGCCCGGAGGAGATCCGGGAGGAGAATGTGGTTACTGAGGAGGAAGAGAGGCCGTGCCAAGAAGAAGAACGGGTCCAAGAGCAGGAGGAAGAGGAGAGAGCCAATCAAGAGGTGGGATCAGGAGGAGATGACTTTCTCCTCTCCACAGGGCTGGGGGCTGCTCTCCAAGAACTCAACTCACCATTGCTGCCTACACTGCTGCGTGTTGAGCCCATGTAGACAAATAGTCACGGCATAACCTGGGGCTGGTGCCACTCTCGCCTGTGGTCACTGCAGGCATCCTCTGCCCTCTTGTGAGGGTGGTGTGTTTGCTCCCAGAGCTTGTGGTGGTTTAGTCATGTCTCTGCAATACTGATAAGGAAAGTGCTACTATTTCTCCTGTGCTTTTGTGGGCAGCGAGCAGCTCAAAGTCAGGAGAACTCAAATCTAAGTGTTACTGCTTGCTTTTCTCTCCTCAGTCTTTATCGCACCTTTGGAGCACTTTGGCTTGATGTATCTCTAAATCTTGCATTGCTCCCAGCTAAGGCTTGCTTTCTTTCCTCTTCTGATGAGGAGTAATTCCTGGTAAACAAGAGAGGCAAAGCTGGAACTTGAGTGGTGTGCAAGTCCGGTAGGGTGGCTGAGCTGCAGATATCTTCTGTTGTAAATGGATTTTGGCTTGCTGAGGCTAGTGTACTTTTGCATTTGAACTCTGTGTGTGACTTTTTCTAGCCCTTCATTCTAAAGGCAGCTGCTCTCTCTCCTTATGGCCTTTAAATGAGAAATTAACATTTTTCTATCTCAATAGTGGTAAGAAATCTTTATTAACTGACGCAAAGACACGTTTCCATATTATTTTGGAACCTTGAACCTGCAAAATTTCTCTGATATTTTTTTTTCCCCCCAAATTAACACATGACCTTCTTCCTGTATGTTTCAAAATTAGATAATGTGAAGTCAAAGTTTCTGTGCTCGCGTTTTTGTTTAGTGTAAAGCAGGAAGCCTGGGAGACAGGGGAAAAATCACTTTTGTTGCATAGTAAGCACTTTGACCAACTCACTTCCTGGCTTGTTCATTTTTCTGCGCTCAGGAAAAGAAGAGAAGGAGAAATGAAGAAGAAGAAGAAACACCAGAAAAACGCCAGAAGGCCCCAAGCCCCGCCAGCCTGGAAGAGGAGGAGCTGTGCTCTGACCACACTGCAGTGTGGTCCACGAAGGTTTGTGTTCCTGGGGCAGCTCTAGAGGCGATGGCAGCTATCACAGCAGAGCACCTAACTAATGATGAGGAAAGATGACCCAGGGTTTGCGGTAACATAGGGTGTGAATCCTGTTATCCCACTCCTGCTACAGGCTGAGACAAATCACTCGATCTGTTTCCTTCATCTTCCTTGGCCATCAGCCTCCTCTCCTCTTGCTTTGCCTGCTTGAGTCGTTGGAGGCTGTAACTGTCTCTGTGTATATTTTGCCGATCACTGTAGATGTCTAAAGTTCATTGAGGACTCCAGGGAATATTGTAATACCGAGAAAGATGTCTGTGCTTTAAGCTTGTGAATTTGTTCAAAGATCACACATGGAACTTTATCAGAAAATGAAACTTCCCTTCCCCAGAAAAAAAAAAAACCCCAAACTTTGAAGCACTGGGATTTCCCTATCTTACTTAGAATAAAAACAGAAACTATGACTTAAGTTTTTTAAACAAACTTGGATTCCTAATCTCTGAAGCATTGTGTCCTTCCCAATCACATCTGCCTGCACTGATGCTCTTGCGAAACTTCCATTTTTAACACCACCTGAATTGCATCTCATGACTCCTGTTGCATTTGCTACAAATCTTCGGTTCTGTGCATGTGCTTTTAAATACAATAGCTACAGATAAGTGGTTTCTGTAGTGAATGGCTTTTTGTTTCTTTAAGCCCTACGCTTGTTGATTGTAGCAGTGAGGGAGATGGTGAGGAGCCTGGGTAGCCTGTTAATCTGCTGTTGGTATTGTCTTTGCTTTTTTTTTTGGATTTATATCTGTGCTATTTGCTTCTTAGTCAATATTTCCTGGACGGGGAGGATTGAGCACTTCCTCTTGCACCAGTAAATAGATTGTAAGAGGAAGGTTTCATCATCTATAACCATCAGATTCTTGTTCTTTAAGGAGAAGCCTTTTAAAAAGCAAATAGAGAGGGGAGCAAGAGTGGGTTTGGATGCAGGTCATGTGCTAATGTTAGGCTTGAAAAGTGGGGTGGGTGTGGCCAAAGCATATCCCCAAGAGTGGGACCAGTGGGGAAAAGCAGGAAACACTTCCAGTTGCCCTTTATGTGCCGAAATTCTCATCATTACAACCCTGAAACACATTCAGCTTCCTGACCTGAGCTTAACTGCTGTGGCCAGGATTAGCCCAGGGAAAGTTTAGAAATATTGTCTCTGCGTTTTATAACGGTGATGTCAGAGCTCACCAATATGAAAAGCCAAATGCAAAGCTGTTCAGGAAAAATATGAGCTTGGAATCTTTCCAAAGGAAGGAGGCTCTTCACACCCCAGCTAGCAGGGCTTTGAGTGAACACTAAGAATTAGCCACGTTGACCACCAAGAAGGTGTTTTGGCACGGGATTGCTCAGCAGAAACACTGCTTGCAGTGGAAAGATGAGAGCATCTGCAGTGGGCGGTGAGCTGCCCTGCCAGCTGTGGCTGGTGGGAGGCCAGGTACACAGCTGGGGCAGGTGGATGTTGGGTTGCAGGGGGATGGGGTATTTAGGGTTCAGAGGGCCAGTGTGACCTCGGGGCTGAAATGGATGTGTGGAGCCTTTTACCAGCCCTGTTTTTTGTCCCGGGCTGCCTGTGAGCTCTGAGTTTTGAGGTTGGCCGAGCGAGCAACTGTGGTTTCTTCTGGCCTTTAGAAAGCGCTTTGGAGCGGAGAAATGCATGACTCTTGCTGCAAGGAATTGCCCTACAGGGCAGAGAGAGGTGGTCTCTAAATAGCTTAGGAAAAGTTTGTTCCCACCTAGACTGTCATGCTGAGAGCTGCTGTCACCCACAGCCTGTTTCTAGGCCCCTCTGTGTTTAACTTGATGCTTATTTATGACTTTTTGGAAGCACCTGTGGTCGGTTTGCACCCGCACAGCATCTCTCTGGCAGGGTTGGCAAGGTTTTTTTCCCGTTGATATCTTATCTACTTGTGGTTGAGAAGCTGAGACATGGGAAGGGATCTACCTGATTCCCCTTTCAGGTGCTGTTATGCCCCATGAGATGCCAGCCTGCCCATCGATGTCCCAGAGGGATGGGAAACCCAATCCCTCAAGTCACAGCTCAGGCATGAACCAATTCCTCCAGCACCGAGCAAAGGAGCAAGCTGGGAGCGGGCAGACAGCCTGCCCACCAGAAACTGCTGTCTGGAGGGATATCTGTCACGCTGCTGTGTTGGGACCCCGCACAGTGACTCTCCCTGACACATCTCTATTGGCCAGGATTGCACCGCTTGGTGGTTGTGCTCTTCTCTAATGGGCCTTGGGCTCTTGGGCACAGCTGTTAAACGTGTCCTCTTTGTGACACTGTCTTATCTTCTGTTTAGCTAAAATTTAGCACTAGCATCCTGAAAGTGTCTTAGAATGAGCACTTAGTGCTGCTTTTTGTCTGCTAACTTGGTAGGTGATGTTTCCCATGGCACAGGCAGCAGTATAGAGGGAGAAAAGGCTCCTTGTTATTTGGTCGCTGCTCCTTGGCTCCACAGGAGCTGCTGTTGAGAAACAGCCTCCCCTTTGACTTGAAAGTGACTTCTCTCTCTGTGTTCTTGTTTTCTGGGGCACAAAAGAGCTGTGATGTTTAGCAACATTTAAACTTTCCTTTATGCGGTGGTTGTGAAGTGCTCACTGGCCTTCCTGTGTTGACCAAAAAGTTCTTGCAAAACCCTCTTTTTCTGGTGGACCTGAAGGGCTGCCTTGCAGGTGGCTCCACGAGCTGACTTGCCCTGTCTGTGCACTTCTCTGGTGGGGATAAGCCGCAATGTAACTCATGCCTGTGCTCCTCTTATGCTTGGCTCCTCTTCTGCAGATGTGGCTAGCAGTGCCTCTAGTTTTCCCTCTTTTTTCTGTCCACACTTATCACTTTTTCTCTTGTGTCTGGCTAGGAAACCAAGTGTCTGAGAAAGATACCTGGTCCTTGAGCAGGGAAAATGGTCTTGGTTGCTGTTTCAGTTGTCAGTCAAGCTGCATGTTGTTGGTTTGCCCCTAAAACTGGTTGGGTTGCTGCTGTGCACTGGTGCTTTTGGTTGGGATTCTGCTCACCTGCCTTGGAAAGGAGAAGGAAATAGTATGGTCAGTGTGGGAACACGGGACTGAGCGAGGCATTTCTAACCAAAATCTGGGTGAGGGAGCAGGGAAGAGAAATGTTTGAACTACGGTCAGCCAAGGTGACCTACATCGACCTGAGGTCCATGGAGAAAAGTAATATCTTCGTCTTCTCTCTTCTACTTTAGATCACGGACAGAACTGAGTCACTGAACCGCTCAATAAAGAAAAGGTATCTCTAGGGTTGATATGGGCCTTGGGGTAAAGCAGGTCCCTTCCTCCAAACGGAGGATGCCAGAAGGCCCTGCTGTAGGTATGGGCAGGAGTGACAGGCTGCCTGTGGCCCTCAAAGTCCTTCCTTCTGCCTGTGGTACTGGGGAATCACCTCAATCCTCTTCTTGCTTCTCCAGTAACAGCATAAAGAAGTCCCAGCCTCCCCTCCCAGTGTCGAAGATCGATGACAGGCTGGAGCAGTACACACAGGCTATTGAGGTGGGCTGCTGTGTTGTCTCTGTGTCCCCACCCTCCAAAGACCCCTCTTTGCCAGGCGTTGCTCTCCCACCGTGCATTTTAGCCTCACTATCTGGGAGGTGACAACTGAATCATCCCCACTTGGATGGGAGCAGCCCTTTCTCCTGTCTCTGTCTCCCTTCACAGCAAAAAGTAGGTTTCTTTACCAAGCTGCCCCATCCTTGTTTCCTCATGCTCCTTGCTTAAAGGGTGGGAGCATCTGGCAGGAACTAGCAAGACCCTAAAAATCAAAAGTCTCCTTTAACAACCCCTCATCCCTGAGGACCTCTGATTACAGGGGGCAGGGGGGAAGAACACACTCTCCCTGACAGTGATTTTTCTCCATTTATTTTCCAGACATCCACAAAGGCTCCAAAACTTGTCCGACAGCCCTCTCTGGACCTCCCCACCACAAGCATGATGGTAGCCAGCACGAAAAGCCTCTGGGAGACTGGAGAGGTTGCAGCTCAGTCTGCCGTGAAGTCCCTGCCCTGTAAGGTATGGCACTTGAGGGGCTGTCCCACAGGCACAGCTGGCCTTACACTTACATTAGCCTATTGGTATGGCTCACTGGTGGTGCCCACCAGCCCTAAAGGCTCTATATTAGGGATGTGTTCTCCTTCATGAGCGTATAAGGCCTTGTACCTCAGAGCTTTGCTTCATCTGGGGAAGGACTTTTTGCTAGGGCATGTAGTGATAGGACAAGGGGGGATGGCTTTAAACTGGAAGAGGGCAGATTTAGGTTAAACATTAGGAAGAAATTTTTTACTTTGAGGGTGGTAAGGCACTGGAACAGGTTGCCCAGAGAGGTTGTTGAGGCCCCATCCCTGGAGGTGTTCAAGGCCAGGCTGGACGTGGCCTTGGGCAACCTGGTCTAGTGGGAGGTGTCCCTGCCTATGGCAGGGGGGTTGGAACTTGATGATCTTCAAGGTCCTTTCCAACCTAAACCATTCTATGATCTGTGCTAGGGTCCTGAATCGTTCCTTGGTGGTACAGTTAGGAAAGCCTCTGTGATGCTGGTTGAGGCTCTGATTTGAAACGGGAATAAATTCAGCTGGTGCAGAAAATGTGTTTGTCTTCTGCAGGGACTAGGACTGAGCTCCAGTTGTTGAGCACAAAGTTGGATCTCGTACCAAGATGATAAATCTTGTAAAACTTGAAAATGCAGAACTTGTAAAATTGAGAGCAATTTTCTTTCTGGTCATTGTGAGTAAGGCTGGTTCTCTAACACATGGGTTGCAAATCTGTGTTTATGTAAGCAAAATTCCTTCCATAAAAAAAGCCTTGATGTTAACATGTCTTAAATAGTTAACAAACTTAAGAAAATAAACATCTTGGATCTCTGATCCAGGCTCTTGTTGAAGAGAGTGAGAGAAAGGAAAACATAGGATATACTGGGAATAGGAAGAAGTTTTCACAGTCATGGGTTTTAGCTGCAGCTGCCATAGGTCAGATGATGTGATATTATAAATAAAAAAGGAAGTCGGATGTGTGGGTTTGAAAGCGACATGAACAAAGGCATGTTCAGCAGCGTTAGCAGTGAATGGTAATGAGAACATCATCTTCTCAGGATATCGTGGCTGGAGACATCGTGAGTAAAAGGAGCCTTTGGGAGCAGAAGGGCAGTTCCAAACCCGAGACCAACATCAAGGTGAGTTAGTGTCTGAGTACAAAAGCACTTGATTTCTTGTAAAAAAGAAAAGAGCTCTTAGCTGGGTGGGAAGTATTGAGCAGATGGTGATGTTCTGCAGGGACAAGGGCTGCCCGTATCTATCAATGCAATTGCATACCTAAGAGCTCTTCCTAACAGCGAGCTGCTCTTGCTTCAGCCCTAGTAAAAGTGGGGGCAAAAATAATTTTATAACCAGTAATACTGAAGGGTCTCTTGAATAGCATGTTGTTCTAAGGCCATGGGTTGGGATCCCCAGCCTTCTAGACTAAAACTGAACCGCAATTGTTAGTTGCTTTGCTCTTACTGTGCTTTTTAATCTTGGGAGTACAGAAGACATGCAAAATTAAGTGGAATTGAGCCAAAGACAGTATCAACACTTGGGCTTTTGTGCCTACCTGTATGTTTGTGGGAACGCCAATTAAAATGCAGCAGGCAGCTACTGCTCGAACTGTCCAGGTTGGGAGAGGAAGATGAAAGTATCTTGTCTGTTCCTGGATCTGTACTGCTGCCAGTACATGGTAAATGAAACTGGCTCTTGCCATAGGTGGAACCATCCCCAGCATGGGGGGCTGGGCTTTTAGATGAGCCCTCCCTCGCGATGCCTGGCATTGCGTCTTCCCTTATGCATCCCATGCTCGCTGTGTTACCTTACGCTTCTAGAAAGGTCTAGGTCAGTCTGTGCAAAGAGTTTACGTGGAAGGGGCAAGAAGGGAGTGCAGAGTAGGCTGTGTCCAAGTCTTCTGGGATTACAGAAAACTGTTTCACATACTCCTCTGGTTTCAGTTATTTGATCTTGACTGCCTATTTGAGGGAGAAAAATGCTGACTTTGGCTCTTTCTTTCTCTCCCGTTCAGTCCACTCCTTCTGGCAAAAAGTATAAATTTGTTGCAACAGGCCATGGCCAGTACAAGAAGGTGTTGATAGATGATCCGGCAGAGCAATAGCATGCCTGGAGAACTCGTTAACCAGGTAGGTGGGGTATGACCTTGCACTGCGTAACAAAATCCTGCTGCTGTTCTGGTGGGATGTTGGGGATGTTTCTGCCAGCTAAACTTCGGGGGAGTGGGAAGGTACTGTATGGTAACAGCTGGAGCCTTGCTTCTGGGCAAACGCCTGACTTTGAGCTGGAAGGGAGCAGGTACACGGTGGGGTTTGTTTTGGTCTTTGACTTTCTAAGGCTGCTAGGAAGCTGGATACCTGTGTTAGCTTAATCTGCAGAATAAGTCCCTTAGCTACTGCTGTTTGGGTGAAGGTGTGTTTGCCTTTGCTAGTTCAAAGGAACAGTCTATCTGCTGTTTTTTCTTATGCTCTCTTATGTTGCAAGGAGAAGTAGATAGCTGGAGGTCACTTTGACTGAGCATAGGGGCTGATGCACTCCTGAAATTCAGATGCTTCTGGGGTCTAATTCCCTGATTTACTGAATTAATCAGGGGAAAAACTTTTAATGATTTCAGTAACCTCTTGGAACCAGTCCATAATAGAGTTGTAGTAGGGAGGACATGAACATCTGCTGTGCTGGGTAGACCAACAGAGCAGAAAGGACCATCCTCTGAAGTGTAGTAAGGGGGAAGGCAGAGCTGGGTTGCTGTCTCTGTGCCCTCTTGAAACGGTCTTTGGATCTCATGCTCATATTGTGTTTATGTTAATAGATATCCTGGTGTTATCTTGAGTGGATAACAGTAGAGGGTTGCAGCAATAAGGAGGAATGGCCTAGAGGGAGGTGATAACTGGTTGGATCCAACCGGGCAGCATCTGGCACTGTGAGAGGAGAGGAAGTTGTTGGGGGTGAAAACAAGCTCACTCTTTTTTCCTAGTATAAAAAAGAAGCTTTATTTCATAGCCAAGCTTATAAATAGCTCTGTCTGCTACAAAACACCTTTTGTTTCTGAATTCTTCTGGGCGCTGTGTTCCTTCTGTTGTGTGTGGTGGTTTTTTTTTTTTTGTTTTTTTTTTTTTTTTTTTTCCCCTCAAGGAGCTGGCTTCTGATTGCAGCATATTGTTTTGTTTGGGTTTGTTTGGTTTTTTTTCCTTCTGTGGTGCCCATTTAGAAGAGAAGCTCTCTTGAATGCCACTTTGAGATGGGCAACAGTACAAACCCAAGCCTCCCCAAAGCTATGTTTTTAGATGTAAAGAAGGAGGAGCCTACCGGACTTGTATCGGCAGCTTGCTTCCCTGCCTGTGGCTTTCGGAAATCTATTTTAAAGTCTCCTCTTTGATCAGTCCTCTTCTTTTTCCTGAAGTCTGTTTTGATGCACCAGGTGGGATCCTACTGAGCTTCAATTCTTTATAGGAAACAGGTTTTGCTAGGTTGTCAGCAGATTTTGTTTGCCCTACCTGAGCTTCTGCAAGCAGCTCAAAGGAAAGTGCCCTCACCTCTGATCTTTTTCTGGCATCCCATCTTGAAAGACCAGCATTTGTCATGGGATGTCCTCTAGGATCCACGCAGCACTCCAGGCAACCACTGCACAGCACTGTTGCCCTATGGGCTCATTCAAAAGGAAGGTTTTTTTGACCGCAAATAGCAAAATGACTGCGATAGCTTGGAGGATCTTGGCTTGTTTCTGTTCTTGGGTTTTTAGCTGGCTCTTTTGTGTGTTGAGAGGTCTCTACTCCCCAGCTCTTCTCCACCTCTCTGAACTATGCTCATCCTTTTTCCCTACTGGCAGATCCCTTCATGGTTGCCTTTTTGCTCCCAAACCCTTCTGGCTCACCCCCGTGTCACTCGCTCAGCACCACCTTATCAGCTTTCTAGTTTCTTGAGCACAGGTACAGTTCTTCCTTCTCCCCTCCCTCCCTGAGCTGCAGGACCTCTGAGCAGGCTGTGGAGTAAGAGGTTTTCTGTAAGTGACAATTTGGGCTCTTACCAATTGCCTGAGGTTGGTTGACATTGAAAAACAACCGAACTGTGTGCTATGGCATTTTACTTCCCTTGCTCAGCATGGCAGCTCAAGCTGGGACATGCTGCAATGGCTCCCAATGCAGAACCACTGGTGGAAATCTCCTCTTGCCTCCAGGCATCTGTACTTTCCTCTCCAATGCTCTCGTGCCAGGGCCTCTCTGTAGGACTCTCCGTGCCTGCTATATGCCTCTGCCCTTTACTTTTGGGGCAGAATGGTTAAAGCATGTGGCCAAACCTGCCTGCCTCTGCATCCTACTGTGGGCATCACTCTCCTCACCGGCCATTCTCCATCTTCCATCCCTGTGCAGTGGGGCTGGGTTGTGGATGCAGCCTGGTGGGAAGCCCAGCAGATGCAAGACATAAGCCTTTCCTCATCGTCATGTGTGAGAGTTGCTGGTTTGTTCTGGGTGGTTGTTCTCACTGCAGGACAAAGTGGATTAAAGCACAATTGCTTCTGAAGCCATCTTCTCTGCCCAGACTCACTTAGTCTCCCAAGTCTCTCCAATTCTCCCAAGGAGAATCCCAAGCCCAAGTTGGCTGTTCTGCTCCACGCTAATGCTGTGGACCTTGTGCATAGGCATCCAGCTATCGGTGCTACAGTAAGGTGCCACTTTAATGCTGTGTGGTAAGGTCATATTTCATCTGCATTAGGCATTCTGCATGTTTTAAGCTGTACCCTTTTTGATTTTGTGTTGCTGTGTGGATCTTTCTCTATAGCCTTCTCTTGCAGCACGTTGAATTATCCTGCAAAGGCTTACCTGGGATCCACTTGTGATTACTGGTGCGTTTCCAACCTACCTCTTTTCAGCGCTTTCCTGGAAAACTGGTGGGGTTGGAGAAATCAAAATTTTAGATACTTGTATTATTCTTCCTTCTCTCTCTCTTTTCTTTTTTCTCCTTGTAATAGGGAAGGGATTACAAAACAGAGGATAAGACCAGCAAAGTGAAAACTTTAGTGATTGGTTGATTACAATTGAACTTTACTGATAGCATCATTGCAAAATTAGAGGACTTAAAAAAGGCAAAAGGGTCTCTTGGTTTTGTTTGTAATTCTGCTTGCAGTTTGGCTCGGGGACATTTTGGTGAGCTCCATATCCTCTGTGCATGAAGAGAATGTAAAGAGCTGTGTATTGAGTTTCCTATTTGGACTAAACATAGCAATCCTCTATTAGCTGTGTAGGAATATCCCAGCATATGACAAAGTCCCTTGAGAAACAGAAATAGCTGATCTCCAGCTTTCATGCTCATAAGCTTGGTGGTGATGGAGATGCAAAGGGTGACGAATGCTGGAAAGCGTAGGTGTCTCTGTGGATGGACAGAGTTGGGGATTTTGTTTTAAATACCTTTTTTTCCAGGACATCAGGCACCAGGAGGTATGCAAATATTATGATGTTGCCTCTTGAAAACGAGACTACATGTGGTTAGCAGGAACCCCCAGAAAACAGCATCTTGTTAAATACAGGGAGCTGTATACCCACATGCTGAAGCAGGCTGCTGCTGGTTATCATGAAAACACTAACCCACAGCGGTACTTAAAAAAGCTCTGTAAAATGCATAACATAACTTGATTACTACAACAAAGCTAGTCTTCTGTGTGCTACGATTTAGTAGACTGACCTA
Source organism: Vanellus vanellus (assembly GCF_965231255.1). Lineage (NCBI taxonomy): Eukaryota > Metazoa > Chordata > Aves > Charadriiformes > Charadriidae > Vanellus > Vanellus vanellus. Next base: position 18,188,849 of record NC_138911.1, on the reverse strand, counting down.
GGAAGACATCAAATGTTGATGTCCAGCGTTCTAGGCAGGGGAACCGCTATGTGACAGCAGGATGGATATCTTATGCTGTCCCTTGTCTGTGCCTTGGGTGAAAGGATGAATTTCCACCTTGTTCTCAGTGAATGGGTGGAAGGTGCCCTCCACAGCACTTTCGGTGGAGAAGCTGAAGAGGTGATGTGTACCGTCTTTGAGTTCAGTTTCTAAGAATCTCTAGAGGAGATGTGGAGCAACCCAGATTCCTTCATATTGTCTCGTCTACAACTGCTTTTATTTCTAGGATTTCTCTTAGTCTTAAACACAATAAAATGAACTCAGATTCCATCATCTTCCTCTAAACTGGGCTTTTTCTACAGGCAATTTGTCCTTTTCACTGTGTGCCTCCCCTCTCTTCCCCGTATTACTGCATACAGAGCTTGTTGGCTCTTTTTACAAGTGCATGTCTGTTTTCCTGGCTCATGCCCTGTGGATGTGGTACGTTATGCATTTAAGCTTGTATACATATGGAGAGTAACCCTTAAACCCACAGCATGAGGCTGCTGGCTTGGAGGGGTTTTATTTCATTTTATTTTTTTCCTTACACTTGGCTGTGTTGGGCATCAAACCTAGACATAGGTGCTCTCTTCCTTGGTGCCCTGTAGGAACCTCCAGAGATGTGGGCCTGGTGGAACAGCCTGGCTTCAGTTGACTGACCATCCTGATGCCGTTCTGTTAAAGCTCTTGGTGTGCTCCTCAGCTGCTTTGGGTCTAAACCGGCCCACCTCGAACATGGTGGTGATCTTTGTCATGGGTTTGGCAGCCAGCTCCTTCAGTTTCCTGGCATCGAAGCGTGGCTTATGTAGAAGGATGGGTAAGCGGCGGGGAAGAAAGCAGCTTTCTTCCTTCAGCAGCTTCTTCTCTTCTGTTTGCTGCTTCCTCTCTTTGTTGACTGTCATCTGGTATAAAATAGCATCCCACATTCTTGTAGCCCTTGATTTAAACAGCCTGTGGTCTTGACTGATGATTGCTTGAGAGCTGTCTTCCTTGCTCCCTTCCTCCTGTCTTGGCTTTTCTGGCTCAGGCTCTGGGAAGTTGGGTGCCTCTGGCTGCACCATCAAGTGCTTCCTGAGGCGATGCCAGCCACCAGCATTAGCTCCAGCAGGTCTTGCTGCTTCTGCTGATGGTAGTGCTGGCTCAGCTTTGAGGGGAGGGCTGGAGTTTGGTAAGCTGGCGGTCAAGTGAGGCTGAATGACATGTTCTGCCTTGGTGTCTGTGGAGGTGGCCCCTGTACTGTCAGCTTGTGTTGGGGTTGCTGTCTGTGGGCGTGCTTGCCTCCAAGGAGTGCTGGATGTTGCTGGTTTTAGGATGTCGCCATCTTGCTTGGGTAATTCAGGAGCTCTCTCTGATCCAGATATTTCTGTGTCACTTTCATGTGTTGTAGGCTTATTGGTGTGGGAATCGGAGGTACTGGGCTTGGGTGAAGGGGCCTCGATGGACTCTTCAGTAGAAGCAGGCTTGGGTTCCTTAGGAGGCTCTGTCTCTGCAGCAGAAAGGAGAGGAGGCACCACTGTGGGAGCTGTGGCCCTGCTGTCATTGAGTGGGGCAGGTATCTGCCCTGGAGATGGTTCAGAGCGGCTTGTTTCAGCTGCCGGAGAAGGAGGCCTTTTGTCTTCATGGCTGATGGTTGCTTGGGTCTGATCTGATGTGGGTGTTTTAGCTCTGGGTGGCTTGACACTGTGGAAATAAGTGTGCACCTTGGTGACATAGGTAACCTCTGGTGCCCTTTCTTTACTGGGTGTACTGGAAGGAGGAGGTTGGGGGAAAACAACTATGGAAGGGTCGCCTGGAGAGGGAAGGTGGGTGTCTGTGCCTTCGGGCTGCTGTAGAGTCTCAGGAGCACCTGGCTGGTGTAGCATGGGCATGGCCGAGGAGGTCGTGAGCCTGAGGTGTTCGGCAATTCGCCTCTGCTCAGTTACCTTCAGGGTGAAAGGCTTGCTCTTCCGGAACGGGGAGGGGACACGGTGGGTGATGGGCTTGACGGAGAGGCGGGTCGGGAGGCTGGTGGAGGGGGGTGCTGTGGTTTCAGGGGTTTCTGCTGGGGGAGCGCTTTCATTGTGCTCTAGATCAGGGCTGGCCTCATTCACGGGTGAGAGGCTGGACCTAAATGACTTGACTTGCTCTGAAGCTAGGACAGCGTTTTTCTTGGCTGCCTTCTTCAGCAGCCGCTGGAGCCGCAGGTTGTCCTTCCCAGGCTTTGGTAGGGTGGGAGGGGGAGAAAGGTGGTGGCGGATGGGAGCAGGCTGGATGGAGGATGATACTGTTATCAGCATTGTCATTTCCTGGAAGAAAACACAAAGCTTAGAGTTGGTGTGGCCTTAGCCCTGGGTTAGACTCTGAAGTATTCATACGTAAGGCCTCTTCTTCCTCTCTCCAAAAGCTATGAGTGTGGAGTCAGTGTTGTGGGAGAAGAGCATCTGTCTTGGTTTTCCTAGTCTCCCAAGGTAGCCTCAGCCAGTCTTGAGGGTGGTGTGGCAGGGCAAAAGATGTACTGGGGGCAAGTTGTATTGGCAAACCTGGAGCCCTCCTGCTCGTGGCATTAGTGCAAAATCCAGCGAGAGCTCCTTGGGACTCCAGATGTTTGTGTCTTGGCAAGTTCTGACAGGACTTGGAAGGAAATGTCAAGAGAAACAGAGCAGGTCTGAAATTTTGAAGCTTTGAAACATTCTCCAGAGGCACAAATCAGGAATGTTTCATGGCTTTCCAAATTCCAGTTATTAATACTCTGATACAATGTTATGTACAACAGAACAGCCATAAACTACATGTGTCACTTGAGTCAAAGTCAACACTGGCCTTGATTGATTTCAGCTGGCAGAAAGACATCCCATGAAATGCAGGACTTAAAAGCTGCGTTTATCTGATGAGAAAGTGCTTTGTCACAACACTAACTCCGACTGGCGTTTCTTCATTGTGTCAAGCACAGCGGCAACCTTCTCTTTCTGCACTCAATTTAAGATAAACCCTATTTTTCTCTTTCCTCTGGGGGAGCATTGCCGCTGTCCTCCCTGTATTGCCCATTCTTCAGTGAAAGAGAAATGAGTTGTGGTCTGAGTTGGGTTTTATCCCCAATGGCAATTGCAGTTGGACCCTCTTTGGCCAACACTGTGCTGCTCCCGGGGGAATGAACAACTTCTTTTCTCCCTCTCTGTTGCTAACTCACCACCGTCTCCTGTTCTTTCTGGTGAGCACCAGTCAGAATTCCTGCGGTCAAGCTAAGGGTCTGTGGTGGGGACAGAAAGATACAACTAGTCTCAATTCTCCTCTTTCTCTTCCTGAGCAAGGCTGGGGAACACCAAGCACCCAGCCTCTGACCTGCCGTGACTCTTTGGCAGCCCCCAAAAAGAAATCTGACTCTGCCCTGGCTCTCACTCAGCACAGAGTTGCTGAGTTTTGCTATGAAATGAGGCATAAATCACAGAGCCCCTTAATTGCTGGTGCTGGATGCAACTGAGCATCCTGAAATGAGGAAGAGGAGATGGGGTGATGTCAGGGTTGCTCAGAGGGGCTATTGTATGTCCTCTGCTTGGTTCCTGGTGGCTCCCAACCCGCTCTGGTTAGTGTGGGTGTGTAGTGCGGTATCTACTGTGTGGGGAAAATTATCCTGAATAAAACTCTTAAAAGTGCAGAACAGCTATTTGTGCTTGAGTGCCCAGTGTTCTCTTTGGGCTTGCAGTGCTGCTGTCGGCACTGGGCTGGGAAGCTCATCTGTACCGAGCAAGCAGATGGTGTATCTGCCAAAACTGGCTGTGGATGGGGGAAAGAAGGATGAGACTTTCCCCCTCTCAAAAAAAAAAAAAGGCAGCAGCAAATGAAAGCACAGAAGAGGGTGGCATGTGGGGCACAAAGCCTTCAAGGTCCAGTCCTCACCATGGTGGACAAGCTGTCCTCCAGAGCAGAGGCTGTGTTGGACAGGGCAGCAGTGTCTAGCAAGTGGTATGCTACTACCACCTGATGCATTTATTTTGGCTGCAGGCATGAGAAACCTCCCACTTGTTTTGGCGAGGGGCTTGGAGGGGATTTGTGCCAGCTGGGGGTGACAACTGTTGGGCATTCCCAGTGGCTTATCAGCTTCATGCCTTAGGAACTAGGCTGGGATTAGGACTTGCTCTATTCCAAGAGCTACTCTTAGAAACAAGTCTGCACCGGCCCCAAAAAAAGCTGAGAGCCCATTCCTTCAGCATATACCTGTTCTCTTCCCTAGCCTTGTGGACATTCTAGTTTTTTCTGGGTCAGAAAGCCAAAATGCCTCAGTTGGAGGTGTTTACTTGCTCTTCAACACTGCTCTGGTTGTGTTTGTATAGGAATTGGTAATTGCTTGGGCGACTTTTACCTGCTGCAAGGTGAGCTAGTACATGCATCTGATGTTAGGATTGATTGTGGAATGATTTCATCTGCTCCTGTTTAATGTGGTCCTATGGACAGCCTGTACTACAAGATGAGCTGTGGTCCGGAATTAGAAGGTGGATCTGCTTCAGGTTTGTTGTGTAGGGAATACTGAAGAGGCAGGGCAGTGAACTTCCCAACTACTGATCAGCTCTTTGAGTGTTTTCCTGGTCCTATGGACTGCTGCATCCCAGAAAAATACAGCTTCCCACATGGGTCACTGCAGTATCTTGCCTGGGATTTGCTGCAAACTGCCAGATGCTACTGAGGAGAGCACAGGAGTTCTTGGAGTGGGAAGCTTAGATATAACCTGCATGCACCAGGAAAACTTTCCCTCTGTTCCCAAAGTTAGAGGCGGCTTTGCGTCCTATAATCTCAAGATTTGTGGTCTCTTACAATAGTCTGGACTCTTAAAATCACTCTTGCTACTATCTCAGCATTCCAGCTGACTTGAAACCTGCTGTGCTGTGGGTCTTGGAGACCTTGTGGGTGGTAACTTCCAGGGCATGTGACTGTGCCCAAGCATGTGTATTTGACTAGTGAGGCACAGAGATGCTAAGAGACAGCAAAAGGAAATTAGCTCTTAATTTATTTGCGTTCCCTGTCATGCTTGGCTTTGTTTGAATCTCCTTCAGAGCTCTGTGTGCTCAGAAGAAATTCTGCAACAAGCAAGATTGTGAACATCTTCCCCCTTGCTGCATAACGAAGCAAAAGCAAAGGGACAGATGGACTTGCTTTATTGCCAGCGGAAAGGCCGGAGCTGAAAACCCAGGGACAACAGGGAAAATGCTGCCTGAGAAACTTGGGTGGGTTTGTGATAAGCTGGAAAGAAATTGAGCTAGAAGCTGAGTCAAGAGGCTTTCAAAGGGTTAAGTTTCCCTGCTGCTAGTTGAGTGCCTGTGGGTGAAGGGGAGGTCTCGCCCACTCTTGGACCCCAACTGTTCTCCTGGAGTCTGCTCCATCTGCAGTCAACCCCAAACTGGGAATGGTGGGGAGAGTGTCGGCATGGAGAAGTCATTTATCATGCAATGGAAAAGTCATCTGCACGCTGGAGTCCCTTGGCTGCACCAGCTGTCGTGCACGGAGCAGATCGAGAGCTGCAGGAACCCGATACTGCTGCAGATGGTCCCAAGCGGAGAGCTGCGGCTGCCGGGGGCTGTAGGAACACACCCTCTGCTTTAGTGGCTTTCTTGGGCTTGAAGGAAACCTGCTAATTTCCTCCTTGGGAGGAGACAGCTGAGCAGGAGCACATCCTTCCCTCTGCCTGGGCAGTCGTGACCTCTGCCGGGCATTCAGCCCTCGGCGTCTGCTCTGCCATGGGAACGTAGCACGGTTGGCTGTCCTGCAGTGCTGAAGCTTTATGGGCTGATTCACAGGGCTTTGGGGGGAAAAAAAACCCTAGAAAGGGGGTAGAAAGAGGCTGTCCCTGTAGAGCCCAGGGTATCGTTTGTGACAGGCCAAATGGTATGCGTAAACTTGTTTTCTTGTCTTGCAGCTGAGCTTGGTCCTGACTCGATGAAACCTTTGATGCCGCTATTTCCTCTGCTCCACAGAAGATAATTGAAGGATGTTTCTCTTCTCCTCCTGCCTGATGTCAGTCTGCTTCAGTACAGCCTGACTCCTCTCTGGGTGTGAGCAATACCCCATGCTGCCCCCAGTTGGATGAAAAGGAACCAGATCAGCTGGGAAAACCCATCCCTGTTTTAACCTTCCATGTGACTCTGGCGCTTTTTTTTTTTTTTTTTTTTTTTTTAATTTTTTACCTGCCTCTGCTATGGAAATGGGAAGCTGTGGCTCTGCTCCCTCTCTCCCTCTCTTCTTTCTCAAGTGTTGGAAGAGGGGGATCTGCTGCCCTGTCGAGCTGGCAGGGCTTTTGCTATGTGATGAAGAATTTTGACTTTTGTGGCTTTTGGTAGCTGGGTGGTGGGAAAGAGCTCAACTGAAACCTGGTAAAAGAATCAGTGTTTGAAAGGAGGGCAATGGGCAGATCCTGAGCGTGAGGAGACTGCAAGGACCACTTGTCACCCTATTGGTGCCAGCTGTAGGTTAAGTCTTCCCCCGTTTACAACACAGCTTCTGTCCCTTTGTAACATATGCATTGAGGGACTTTGGTCTACTCTGTGTACATCAAATCCCATTCAACTTAGTCCTGTGGTTTTTTTTTCTTTAGTTCCCAGATCGTCCTTGAATCACAGTTACGTACCCATGCCAAAATGTTCCTGCCACTTTTCCATCTTGACAGTGGCGATGGCAGCTTTGTTTCAAATAGCTGCTGCCTTCCTCTCCCTGTCTAACATGGATTGGAAGTCTCCTTTCCTAACTGAGGAGTGCTGATCACTGGCATTCTCTCCCTTCTTTGGGAAAGGGATTTGCTTGTTCTCTAACCTGTAGGCTCCAGTGACTGAAACACTTCTGAATGCCAGAGATGGTGGGTATGTTGATAATCTGCCTGCTGTGCTCCTGGAGAACAGGATATCTGGGAAATGGCTGCTTCTCTTATGCTGGAAGCTGCCTTGGTGTAAAGGCATCCTAATGAGTTGTGGAGGTCAGGGCTTGCTGTGAACATGGGGAGACTGAAGCCCTAAAGAGTGGCACTCTGGCCTTGGACCTGAGATCTGTAAATCGGCTCCCAGGGCTGTTTCTGAGCTCTCCCACGTCTTCATACTTCCTGGTGTTAGCATGTCCCTCATCCCTTCTTTAAGGTCTTATTTCTGCCCTCTTCCCTTGTCAACATAATTTTGCAACTTGTTTTTGCTTTCCTGGAGGGAGGGCAGCTTCTCTCTCCTCCTGCATCGGTTTGCTTTCTGCTTATATTTACTGTGTGTCCTGGATTTTTTTTTTTTTTTTTTTTTTTTGGTAAGCATTTAATAAAATTTGAGAAGGATGTTGTAATGATGGCAACTCTGAGGATTTTGTTGATGTAGGAGTTCCTGCAAAGCTGTTTTCCAAGACCTTGCAGCTCTCCACTTGAGCAGAAAGTAGAGGACAAGAAACATCATACTAAGGGCAAAAAGAAAAGGAGCTTGACGTATGCAGGAAAGGGGCTTTCCATGTGCCTGTCCCACGTTAGCAGATCCTTGTCATCTTGCTGCATCCTTCATTGTTATTGGGGGTAATTGATTGTAAAATGGGAATGAGCAATGTTTGGGTGAGAGATGAAGCAGCATGCGGAAGACTTCCTATGGAGTGATCAGCTAGGAGAAGCGGAGCGCTTGGCTCCCCAACTAATGGACACGAGCAGTGTCACAGGCTTCGACAAAAATCACTGGCTGTGTCAGCCATATAAAAAAATAAAATATAAAATCCTCTATAGCCTGCTTATACAGCTGAGATGAGGTCAATATAGCTGTCTGTACAGGAACCCAGCACTCTAACGAGCTGACTGTCCTATCTGGAACCATCTAATGAAATCTTTTTATGGAGGTGATCTTCCAAGTAATAACATTTAAATGTTTCTGTGGCGTAGAGAGAGCAAATATTTTGTGCTATCCTTTCCATGTTTTCCTAAAGTGTTAGGAACAGGAATGTTTTCAGATACCACTTCTTGCTGTTGTCTTTCTCCTTATTGGTACCCTCATCTTCTCCATCCTCTGCTTCAGCCCTTCCTGGAGGTAGTAACTAAAGGAGCCTGTGTTCCTCAGACCACTGGGGAGCATGGAGACCATCTGGGCCCATCTTCCTCTCTTCAGCCTAGTCTGTCATGGTGGGATTTTCAAGTAAGGCCAGAGCAGTAGCAATGGGGGTATGTAGAGATGTTCTGGCAGAAGGTGAAAGCAGTGTTACTGTGCCCTTGCGTGCGTGCAAGCTGGCTGCACCAATTTGTTTCAACTTCGTTTTGCAGTTGGCTGGTGGAAAGGAGGGCCAGAAACTTCTCCTGTGCCCTGCTAGCTTGGAGAGCGCAGAAAAGGTCCCAAAGGCTGCTTGTGTGAGATTCCTTCTCTAAGGAGGGTTAATTGGCAGGGCATATTTTCCCCACTTAAAGCCCATGTGGACCTAGATGTGGTTTCAATAGAAACAACTCGTATAATTCAGGTTCTGGATGCAGCACAGAAGGGAGTAGGTTGTGTGGAAACTCTCTGGGGAAACCAGAGCACTCCAGTGCTGGTGAGGAACTAGGGAAAAACCTGGCTTGGAGCAGATGGGTGTAGCTCTTTATGAGGTACCTGTATCTGCCAGGGGAAAGAGAGCTGCTTCCAGCTCTCCTGTGCATCTCTGCATGTCAATGGGGCCGCTGCTCTCCTAGGCATGTGAAGAGTGCTGCTGGGGACCCATCCTGCTCATCTTGAGCAAACGAGAGCAGGTTGTGCCTCTCTATAGCAGTTACTGGGCTGGTCTTATTCGGTAGCTGACTGCTCCCTGTCTTCCTTACATTCATTTTTCACAATATCAAGCTTTTTAATTGTTTGTTTGTTTTGCAGCATTGGCATCTCTGCAACTCGTTATAAGATCTTAGCTTATCTTCTCCTGGGACTGTTGCACTTTAAGTGTAACAAGCACAAACTGAGGCATTGAGAGTGTCTTGCGTCAGAGCTGGTGGAGAAAAGCAATGCTTTTCTAGTCCCTGTATCTCTTAGTCGCCCTGTGCCGCCATGCTATCCCAAATTACCATCCCATCAGCAGGTCAACGGTGCCCAAAGAGTACTCTCAGTACTCTCACCTTGTGGCACACCTCAAGGTGTTGCTTCTCTCCACTGCCTTCTTTCCCTGTCCTGTATATTTTGATTATGCAGAAGCGGAATGTCCTTTTGTACCGCACCTGCTAATAACTGAATCTTTGGGGGCTACGGTAATACTGAAACAGGCTGCTTGTCCTTCCGTAGCAGGCCTCAGGGCTGCTTTTATCCCAACAAGCTTTAACAGATGATTCTACACGAGTGTATGTGAGATGGGGTTAAAAAAAAACACGGCTCGCAACCATTGCAGTGCCTATTTCCTGCAGGCCATAAGCCAGCATTATTTAAACGTGGGGAAAACTGAGCTGATGGAAAACTCAAGTCTGTTTTGAATGTTGTGTCTTTATATAGCACTTGTTCTGCGCCGAGACTGGGGACTGGACTTCATCTGGTTCTCTTTCCAGGTATAAAATAATTATAGGCTCGTTTTTATGACCATCTTTTTGTACATGAGCTGGCTAATTAACAGATCTGCTCAAGTCTTGCTTGCAGCTCTGCACTGGGCCCCAAGTGAGGTGGTGGACACAAGGGTCTAAAGTTTCCAAATGACTTTCTTCCTTGAAATGTGTCTGCGGTTTCTGCTCTTTGAAGGAAAGGTCAGACTTGGAGACACCTGGGCCTGAATGTCAGAGCTTCCCCTCCCGACACCACCACCTTAGGGAGGGAAAATAAACAAGCTCAAAGAGCGGGTCGGCTATAAATAATGAGGTGGCAGCTGATATGCTACTGAACGAGGCTCTGAGGTTGGTCTATTGGTAACTCTCGCCAGCTCAGCACGCTTTCGCTAATGCTGTGTGATAGATATATTTTAAAGCGGGTAAAGAATGGATCTGACAGTGACAAGAAGTGCAATTGGAGCTAGCATTTGCTTCAGAAATGATGGGCCTGTTACAAGGAACCTGCTGATGATAATGAGACAGACCACAAGTGATTTTCCTGTGATTTTTTTCATTGGGTCCCCTGAGGGTTTTGGTTGCCGTGGAACAATTTGATTTAGATCATAAATTTCAGAAAGGTGCTTAATCTCTTCACAATAACTCTAAGTAATTGTGGTTTAGCAATGCTAAAGACAGGCACTCTTCATCCCATCCTTCAAATAAATAGAAAAAAGTGTCACGGGCTTGGGGCTTTTCAGGGTGACGGGAAGAACGTGGGGGAGGTTGAAGCAAAGTAAGGGGAAAATATCTTTGGAATTTATATGAGCAGGCATTTTAAAGCATGAAAGCGGCAAGGTGTTCGGTTGGCTAGGTAGGCCTTCCCTGAGGTTATGGAACAGGCTGTGGATGGCTGCTGTGAGCAGCTCGGCTGGGCTCCTGCCTTGTTCACCTCCTCTGGGAGACAGCCCAAAACAGCAGCTCCAGGCACTGCTCCTGGCTCCCATCCTGCTGCTCAGGCTTTGTCCTCACTGCCTGTCTCGTCCATTTAGGTGTAAATAGCCTGAGGATGAGGCCCTGGCTATGTCTCAAGTTGTCCAGCCTGATCCCTTATTTTCAGAGAGACAGCTAGCCTGCATCTAGGGTGTCCAAAGAGGATCTCCTGGATCCCACAGGGATTAGATGTCTAAAGCAGATCGAGCAAGCACATCTCCCGAAGCAAACAGCTGAGTGATGGAACACCAATCTACCACAAAAATCAGGAATCAATATTAACTGAAGAAAGATGAAATTCAGTACTTACTGATGTGTAATTTGTTTCCATCTGCAATCACTTGCATGTTGGGTGCATCGTGTTACTCGGTTTGGTTTACAGAATTAACAGGTCATCGTTCCTTTGAGATCATTTTGGGTGCTGTTTTCTTGCTATTTTTAGAGCCCTGTAGGTAAGTTCAAAACATCAGACAGAAAAGAGTATTTACAGTAGCCAATAAGTACAAGAATTTTCTCAAAAATAAAGTAACACCTTTTTAAAAGCATTAAAAGTTCCATCAACTAAAATTAGCATGAAGAAGGGCTATCGAGTAACACCACTGCATGCTCCTAGCTTTGGCCCTGCAAAGTTCGACATCTAAAGTACCGGAGAGGTGAAGGGCAGATGATGGTGATGTTGCCAGGACAGATAGTATAGCAGAGTAGCTCCAGGCAATGAAACCAGTTGGAGGCTTTTCAAGTTTGCCAGTCAGATTTACTGTTTTGCAAAAGTCAGGGTTGCAAAATGCAAGTTTGGAGCTGCACTTTAATTGTTACCGTCCCCACAGAGGAAGAGTGCAAATTCTGGTTCCCTCTCTGCTTGTTCCTGGTGAGGGATGTGCTGTACAGACTATGCAAGTGTGGAATGTGCTGCGCTGGGAGCAGGGGGGGTTTGGAGCCAATTGGTTTGGTGAAGTTTGGTTGGGGGTTTGTATGCAGTTTGAAGATCAGGGCAGAGACTGCTAAAGGGAGCTGGTAAGGATGGCACCGATACCTGCCTTTGCCCTGGCTGAATGTGTAAGCTGCCCAAAAGCCATGCAGTTATTTACCGCCTCTTGGCCCCTGGGTGTTTCATCCCCTTTCCCAGCTGTCACCCCAGTATGGGCTTTGCTTTTTCACAGCCTTTCAGGACCCTTTTAGCGTGGGCGCCAAGGCAGCTGGTAGGTTAAACGTGCTCATAGGGAGATAGGGGTATGGCAAGAACAGTTTCTCTGGAGGTCTCCAAAGCAGCTTTACACCCGGCTTAAGCTTCCATCTGGTTTTTGGAATACTGGTGAGCTACGCCAGAAAGTAAACTCTGGAAGCAAATTCTTGCTTCTTCTCCAGTACCACCCTGCTAAGCCTTGTTGCTCATTGACCCTGTGTGGTAATGTATCTCTAATCTGACTTTGAGTCGCTCTGTCATGGATGAAGATAGCAAAGCATTTCCCGCATCCATCAGTTATGGCCCATCTGATGAGGCCAGTTCTCATGGAAGGGATGCAGATGCATCTTTGGGTAGGTGTTGGAGGCGAGGTTTCCATTTGCTTTCTCTCTCTCTGTCTCCCTCATGACTGATGAGATCACACTTGGCTCTGCAGGACATGCTGCTCCTCAGAGCAGTGCTGACCTGTGGAAGGATTTCAGGGTAGCCGCTCAATCCTTCATGCGAATACCCTAATGCAATTAATTCCTCTTTGACTGATTACTTTAACAACTCAAAACTTGCATTGTCTTTTAGGAACTCTCGTGACTTTGTGTGTCTCTAATGCTGAAAATGTTGCTTGGAAAAAAAAAAAAAAAAAAGATAATAACAACCAGAGCCAACCCAACTGGAAACTTCGGGGGGGGGGGGGGGGGAAAAAGAAAACCCATGATGAATAAGAAAATTTCAAGAGAATTTAAAAATGCCCAAGGACACATTGTACCCTGCTCTGCCACTGTCACCACCAAAACCACATCAGCCTAATGAGCGTATTTGCAGCATGCACCATATGAATGATGCGCAAGGCTGGATTATGTTTGCATCTGATGCTGATGTAGGAGGTATTCAGATCCCTCCCTGTTTCTTATGCAAACTCTACATAGAGTTTCTGCTCTTGCAGGCGAAGAGAGGGGATAAGATGGTGGCAGATTCTCCTACTGATTGAATTTCACAGAAAGGATGACACACTAGAATCCTCCACGAATGTGTTGATTGATTCCCTCCCTCCGGATGCAAGAAGAGCAGTATCAGGAAGGTGGATGGAGGCGTACATAGGTAATTTGGTAATAAGGCAATTAGGTAATAAGTGAAGGTTGTTTGTTGCCCTTTATTCTTATTTTTATGCCCCTGAACCTGTGACATGTCATGGAGCCCCATCAGGAAAAGGTGCCAGTACCCTGAGGTTCCCCGGCCACCTTTCAGGATTCAGGTAGGTGAATCCACAACCTGGAGAACAATTGCTCTCCCCTGTATCTCGGCGCCTGCTGCAAGAGGTGCATCGCTCTGCATGGCAAACACTGCACCAGGTCTCTTCTAGCTGGGGGAGGGACTGAGATCCTGAGCCCAAATGCCAAGCCAGGGTATTAGAGGAGCCGGGGAGGAAGCCTGGTCTTTGCTCGGACCATTTGAGTTGTGTTTCAGATTCCTCAGGATCCTGTCATTGCCAGTGAAATGGCAGCAGTCTGCTGATACTTAAATAGAGGAGCCGATTTTAAAGTTTAAGGCTATTCTGATCTCTGCTTGACCGGCTGCATAAAACAGGTCATTGGATTTTACTCAGGAACAGAAAATAATTAATTATATATCTATTCTGTCCTTTCTCTGAGTGTACTTACTTAGTCACTATCTGATCTGCTTTTTTATTGGCAACTGCTTCAATTAAATTGGAAAGAGTGTTTTGGTGAATGTAGGGCATCTACTCTAACCTTGAACTGCTGATTAAACCCCACTGCAGAAAACCTGAGAAGAAGGAGGGGCAATGGAACTGGATAAGAATTCAGTTTTCTTTCCCACATGGCTCTTGTGATTCCCATTTCCCGCCTGCCCCAAATCATGGTAAAAGGTTTATAATTGAAAGTGTCACAAAGCAGAAAAACGCATCCCTGCCCTTTCCCAGTCAGCTTAATCAACACATTTTCATGGATAACTTCAAGTGTTTCAGTGCTGATGTCTGTATAAGTGGACAAACACACCAAACCCAGTATAATTTATCATACAAAAAAAATCAAAATATTTTGTTTTGAAGGCATTCAAAGAGAGGGGAAAAAAAATTAAGAAACACTCAGACTGTGAATGATGGAACAACTCAAGTAAAAGATATTTTCCTGGCAAACAATTTCACTTTGGATAGCTTAACCAGTTTCCGATGAAAGATGGTGTCAGTGGAAGTTCCTCTGTAGCTCTATCACAAAGGTGTAAGTGTGGAGTCATGGGCAAGTTTGGGTGAGGAAGGACCTCAGGAGGTCCTCTGGCTCAACTTGCGTGCCAAAGCAGGATCTGCTTCGGTATTAGACCGGTTTGCTCAGTGTTGGTCAGTAGTTGGTGAATAAGGGGTAGGTATTGTTTCTTTTCAGGAGTTAGATCTTTCCTGGGTTGTGAAAGAGCACCTGTTTTATGGGAAGACTGTACCTGATTTTATTTACAAACTCTGTAGTCTTTAATGAATGTGAAGCCACAGGTAGGATTTCAGACTTCCAGGGCTGTAGATGTTTTTAGATGCACTTTTACAGCACTTTTTCAGCTCGCTGGCTGGATGCCATCCAGCTGTAGGAGGCAGTGATCCATGGAAATGCTGCTCACTGACTGGTGTGCAATGAGCATGGGAGGAGTGAGAGTATAAAAAAAAAAAAAAAATAAAGACACGCATTTGGCCAAAGTGCCCATCTTTATGCAATTTGTAAAATTATCGAGGCTAATATGCGAACGCTGTATTTAAAGGCATCTCCTGCTGAGTGCACTGGCTGCTGTGATAGGTCAGCCAACAGCCAGAAAAGATGAGAAGGGCTGATTACAGCTCCCCTGCAAGTGGCCCTGCTATGCTGTATATTCCCGTGGCCCATCTCAAATAACCAGTCTGGCTGCTCCTACCTACCGAAAAGAAATGCGATATTGGGTTAGGTTACCTAGTGGAAACTTCTCTAGATCTCTGCCCCAGCCTCTAGTTCCGAATTCAAGGAGGAACACTGGTTTGCTGTATCCTCTCCCAGGTGGAGATGCTGTCACTGTAAAAGCATGCCAGGCCCCGGCTTTCGGTCAGCAGGTGGAGGGACTTTCATGTGGTTTGAGACCCTGGTTCATGTCTGTGACCTGTATGCATGCTCTCTTTGGCCGTGGTGCTGTCTTCTAACCTGGCAGCTGGTGAGAGGGGCTCCTCCAAAGACAAGCGCTTGCTGTGCCCTCGCCTAACAAAATCTGATAGCTTTTGGAAGAAATGCGGCCACAACTGGGATCCTCTCTCTCTCATCTGGTCCATGTGGTCAGTAGAAAGCATGAGGTGGGTGGTGGTGGTTTGCTCGCTCTCTAAGCTGGCCTGGCTGCGCTGCAGCAGCTCAAAGGCAAGTCCAAGTACACCTTCCTGCTGATGCAGAGAAGAGATGATGTCAAGATAGCGCAAAATATATATCCTTGAGCAGGACTATCTACTGTAGAGAGAGGCAAAGCTAACGAAAACGTTGCAGGCTGTGAATGAAACTGGTGTGCGATGGCATCAAGATGCAGCTAAGGCCTGAAGCAAATATTTGAGAGGATTACGTGCCAAAGCAGATAGAGAGACCCACAAAGGGAAGAAAGGGCAAACACAAAATGGGCTGTGGGGAATGAGCCTCGGTTGTGAACCAGATGATAGCAGTACAAACAGAGGATGTGTGCATCAGATAAGCTCTCTTCTGGAGGGATGGAGCAGATCCCCTCAGTCCTGTGGGAAAAGGAAACCGGATTGCACTGGACTGGAGACGAGATGCACGGACACGAGCGCTCTGACAGAGGCTGCCCGTAGGATGCACAGACATCCTTGGGGACAGTACTAAGCAGATGGGCCATGCTCGCAGGGGGTAGTGATGGGGAAGATGGATCATGGACATGATGCGTAACGTAAAGACGGACATTATCTGGAGCAGTTGCCAAATGCGTTCAGATCAGGAACTGAGCTGAGCGCAGATGCCTGTGTACAGGAACTGAGGGGACCAACATTTGCATCTCAAGTCTTTGAAAACAGAGCTGCAGCAGGTGGAAACATCTGCTTACCTGTCCCTCCCTTAGCCCGCATCAACATCACATTTGTCAAGATGCTTAGAGGGGAATTTGAGTGATGTGGAGCGCTTCCCTGCTGCCGGTGCACAAGCAGCACCACTCCAGCAGAGGCTGTGCAACCCCACAAGATGCTCATGTGTCTCCTGCCAACCCACCGGCAGCAAATGGGCCAGACGGGACCACAGGAGCGTTCAGCCTCGCATTTGCTGAGAACCGCCCGGGCTTCACATGCAGTTGCGCACACACACGTTTCCTTTTTAACTGATTCATCCAACACTTGGTGTGGGAGACCCGAGACTCGATGCCCTGTCAGCAGCGGGGACAGCCTATAAGCGGCAGGCAGGTGAACGAGGCTGGTGAATACCATTGCCAAACTGGGTCTGTGGCAAACATAAAAGGAGAAACAGCTGGGGGACTCCCCTCCCACACATCCCCACTCCGCTGCCAGTTTGGGCAAATACAGTATTTCTTGGAGATGTGCCCAGCTGGTGCAGTGCCCGAGGAAAATGAGCCTGTGGAAGATGGCAAAAATGCTTGATGGCCCCGAAAATGCAGCGCGAAGGGCTGCTTTGCTGCATTAGTGCTTTTGGCAGAGCTGGGGTGGGGGAGCGGAAGCCACAATACCTGGTCCAGCTGCGCGTCCCCATGCAGGTGCCATTGTCCTCAGCAGCATGGGGTGCCCACCCTGGCTCCCCCAGCTGGCAAACTCCTCCCGACTGAAATCAGGGCACTGAGGATGGACGCACTGTCCCTCTCCCACCCCACGAGTTACAAAAGCATTGGCTCGAGCTGGGTTGCGGGAGGGAGGTGAGGGGATAAGCTGCCAGACGGCCACAGAATACAGGCTGGAGAGGGGATTTTGGCTCGTGCATGTTACCTGGAGAATGGGAGGCTGCAGCGCTGTGCTCCTGCTCCACGGCTTTAAAAGCTCGTCTCTACATCCTCGGTTGGGGACCCTTTCCTGCAAGTGGTAGGGAAAGAGTGGGCAGGAATCGATCTGTGACCTGGGCCAAAAATACCGCCTGCCCTGCAGCGCCTAAAGGTTTTCTCTGCTCCTACAGGCTGGGAGAAAGGGGTTGCTGGAGCTGCCAGGCACATCGGAAGGCATGCTCTGCACCGCCAGGGAGCCCTGCCAAGGCGAGAGGGGTGGGAGGGAGGGCATAGGGAGCTGAAGCCTGTGAGGTTTAATGAAATGGAAACTGTGAGCCAGAGGGTTGTCCAAGGCACTGCAATCCTCTGCCGGCACAGCCGTGCAACTGCAGAGGGTGCTTGGGTGGCAAAACCCCTCCGGGCATCTAGAGGATCCTAGGTGGGGTCCAGACATCTGGACCTTACTTCAATAACGCTTTTGCATCATGTTAAGAAAGGCTCTGAGTGTGGCTTGAGGTCAGACAAGCTCTCTTGCTGAGTTCCTGTTTTCTTACTTTTAGCCCCAGGTCTCCTCAAGCTCTGATGCGTGGCAGAGCCCAGGTAGTCTTAGCGAGAGGTGGGTGCGTGCCACGCACCATCCCCCCCCCCCCCAAAACCACATGCGACGTGTGCTACACGCTCCTGACTTTTTCGCATGCCCCGTGACTGCTTGTTTCAAAGACCGTTGGGCAGCAGAAGGTCCCCAAGCCCCCTGCAGGCTCTAACCCTGCAGCACAACCAAAGCTACTGACATGTAGGGGGGCAGCAGGGAAGAGGTCCTGCCTGGCCAGGAGAGCAGAAGCTGCTGCTGCGTGTTGAGATTACAAGAGCCAGGGTGCCACGACCAGGTTTTTAAGCAGCGACCATGCACCATGGAGCTGCGGGGTGCCCCGCCATTTGTTTCCGAGGTGCCTTTGCCTCAGATACCCCTCTTTAAGCTCTGCCTGCCTGGTGGGGTTGTAAATATAGAAACATAAGCCCTGGAGGTTGTTTTTTTTTTTTTTTTCTCCAAACATGTCCCTCCCATCTTAGCATCATCTGTGCAATTCCTCCAGCTGCTCCTATACATGGTATGACCTTTTTTTTCCCCCCCTTCCCTTGCTCCCCCCTCCACCCCCTCACCAACCCTGCTCCCTTCCCAGCCCAGCGCAGGGGGTCTGGGGCCAATCGGCTCCTCCAGATGATCAAATGTCACTATAAGTTGACAGCTGCATCACCTTGGGACGCTCGCAGATCCCAGCCTGCCCGTCCTCTTCAGCAGGGAGCTCGGTGCTTCTCTCCGCTCCTCCCAGGTAAGCGGGAGCCCTGGCAAGGGATGCTGCCGGGGGGTGGGGGGGGTAACACCACAGAGGGGTTGATCCTTCGTTTGAATAAAGAAGCATCAGGGGTGGGCTGGGGTCCACTAGATCCAGGACCTAGGATAGGATCCTAAGGAAAAGGTACTTTTCCTTCCTGGTTTTTGTTGGGCATTGTGTGAAGGCTTGTGCCACTCTTAGAGATTTGGGTGCTCTGAACTCTCAAGGATTAGTGGTGGGAGAAAAGACCCTTCCAAAACCAAGGTACGGGGCTGGGAATGAAGTCGCGTCTCTCAGGGCATTCAGGAAAACTCCATCCAGCAGTGGGAGGGAAGTGCTGTCCTTCTTTCCCCTGTCATCCGGAGAAAGGGATGGCCAAGGCAGGAGGGATGAAGGGCAGGACGACCAGGGAGCTGCCGGCCGGCGAGGAAGGCTGTGGGGTGTGAGGCTAGAGGAGACCTGAGAACCACAAATGTGGTCATGGAAAATTGGCCTCTTCCACAGAGAAGCAGAAAATTGGGACAGAATCCCCCTGTGGGCAGGGAGGGGCAGAAGGAGGTTTAATTCAGAGTGGTGATGGGATGCTCCCTGTTTGCAAGGCTTCAAACCCCTGCACTTTATTGACCCAACCACCTAGTGTGGGTGAATCCCCCCTGTGTGTGGGGGGGAATCCCACCCACCCCCAGCCTGCAGCTGCCCCATGGGGCAGAGCTCCTCACTGTCGGGGTGGGGGGTATCCTGCAAAGGCAGGAGTGTCACCAGCACCGGTGGCTTTGATGCCAGCGATCTGGGTGGGAGCTGTGCCACTGGCACGGGGGAGCTCCAGCGAGGCTGTAGGCGATTGCCCGGGCAGGCAGATGTCCCTCGTGGGCACCAAACCAGGGGAAAAGCAGGAGCTATAAGCTAACCATGGTCATTGTCTTTTCGTCCTCTGTCTCCGCCTTGTTGTTCCTAGCAAACCCCAGGCAGGGATCTGACAGATCGTATCACCCCGAAGACAAGGATAAAGGGCACATTTTGGGGCAGGGAATGGGGATTTTGCTTTGTGTGGGTGGAGCCCGCAGCGGCGCTTGGGTCCTGCTCCCCGGTTTCAGCGGCAGCGCCGCCGGGGGCACTTCGCTCTCTCTCCAACCCCTGGGGAGAGAAACGCTTTCTGCTGGAAACAACTGAGCAGTTCAGAAATAAAGGGAGGAGGCAGAGGGATGGAAGAAATACATATTTAAAAAAGTATATGTATATACTTTTTATGTGGAAAAGTATACGTATATATTTATATATTTAGGAGATATATATAATACACATATTTTTTAATGTGTACATATATGTATATATAAAAAAAATAGATGCACTGGCTTTGCTGCTGGGAAAGCATGGCCATGTGGTGCTTGGTGGATCGTACCCCTAGTCCTCGCCTGATAGCTGTCCCTGCCAGGTCCCACCGCCCATGCGTGGCCACTTTTGTCCTCCCCCCTTTCTGTACGGCTCTTGCTACCTTGCCTCCCTTGTATGGCCTGGTTTGGGAGGGGATGATTGACAGGTGGGTTATTTCCAGGGATGGCCCGGAGGTGCAAGGCAGCCCGTTCCCCCTCCCGGGTGCATTCTCAGCTGCTAAGAGGCTTCTTGGGATGTGCTGGCTCTGCTCTTTCAGCCAAGGGTGGGAGCATTTGGGGCCAAAAGGGACACGGTGTTCCTGCCCACCTGGGGCTAATGAGGATCGGGGTATTTGTCCTTCAAGCCGTGACCCGCTTAGCTTGAACGAAATGCAGAAAATAACCTTTGCTTTCACCTTTAAGGTGTGGGAGCAGGCAGGCAAGTTTTTGGTCTGGAGAAACTTCCCCACGTGTTTTGATTTCCTTCCAAATGGTGGGCAGTATTAGCTAATTGATTTTATTATATCCTTAAACCTCAGTCAAGACCAGACCCCATTTTTTCTGCCACTGTAAAAACAAAACCCAATTATTGCCTTAAGGTGCTAACAGCCTTAATCTTAGGCTGCATTTGCTGCGTGTAAAGTAATTTCCACCAAAGGGTAATCCTGAGCCAGCTGGAGACTTTCCATTGCCTTCAGCGAACCTAATCCTAACGGCAAAAAATACCCCTCTTAGAGGATTGCTTTCTTTATTGCCTTTTTGGATGTAAATATGGTTTGGGTTTGTTGGCTGCTCTGATGACAGAGTTAGCTATGTGAACAGCGCTGAGCATCAAAGAGCCTTTCTCGTCTCGAGTGGTTGTTGCTGTGATGGTCTGTGTTTTGTCCCTGGCTTTGAGGGACCAGATGGCTTTCGAGTGCCTCAAAGCGGACAGACACCTTGTTCTTGAGGCAAGACCTTTTTGGCTTTCCAGCCAGGGCAGTGGCAGTCAGCTACAGCCCTAAATGCCAGCTACCCCCGACAAAGCCACCAAACTTGGCTGAACATCTGGACCTTGCAAGGCTGAAGTCTGCACGTCCCCCCGGATTTTTTTTTTTGTCCCCCCTGCCCTAGCCTGTGGGGTTCCTGCATCTGGCTCATCTCTACACAGAGTCTGCCAATGCACTTGTTATTAATTCATTTTATCCGGGGCCCAGAAACACCCTCAGGGTTAGGGTCTTATGGTGTCAGGGATGCTGGCATTCTCGCTCGGCTTTTATAGCACCCGGACAGATGCCACGTAAAATCCCATTCGCATTTGCAGCGCTTGGATTAACAAATATGGAAGGGTGTAGGGGAACAGCCAATGTGACAACCCTCAGCAAGATGTCCTTAGAGCTAAATTGGAGACTAGATGAGCTCATTCCAATAACTGTTAATGGAAAGCCTGATTGCAAAGACTCCCATTGACTTCAGTTGCCTTGGAAAGAACAGCATTGCACTGCGTTACGTTCCTATCCTACACTGAACAGACATTTGCTCTCTGTATGCACACACAGGGCTCTTGAGCTGATTTCTTCTCCAGCATTGAGAAGTATTACTCTTCTTGCTACTGGAGTAAGAGGGAAGAAGAATTTAGCCAAAAGCCCATTAAAAGTCTTCTTTTTTCCCCTCCACCTTGGGAAGAAGGAACTCTGGGTTTATAAATTAAAAGCAGAACCCGTGGGAGGACTGGCCATTGCCCTGAGTCCTTAGAGATCACGCGTTTTGGAAGGAACCAACAGCTGGGTATCTGGCAGGTTCCTCCTACAGGCTTTTGCCTGGAGAAGCTCTGCTGTCCCGCTGCATAAACCAACATACTATCAAGCGTTATTACTAATAGCTTGAATAATTTTTGTAGGCTGAAATGGGATTGCAAACCTATTATACTGCTAGCCACTGTGCACATAGCAAGTGGAAGTCTTTATTCTGAAGATTTGATCATCTAGATAGAAAAGATCAGGGGAAAGAAAACGGAGGTGTTGTAGCATCCAAGTAACAAGCAGCAGCGGGAATTGATGCAGCAGAAAAGCCTTTTGGAGAGCTGAAATTCCTCCCAAGCACAAAATTCCTCCAAGATGCCTCTTGCCTGGTGGGGTTAGAGTCTGCAAAGTACTCCCTGGAATGGCTGTTGCACTTGAGGAGTGAGCAATCACAGCTACCAAGTTGAAAGCAGCCTGGGACCAAAAGATCACTGAACCCAAATCTCATGTGTCCTAGCAATGAATCGCCCTCCTGTCCAGTTACTCAGATCTGGTCATAACACAGCCATTGTTGGCACTACTTCCAGGGCGATGCTGAATTTCAGAAAGAGGATAAATGACAAACTAGAAGAAAAAATGCTGGCTGTTTATCACTGCTTAGAACACGGGGATTTTAAATCCTGTTGGCATTAACGCATGGTGTTCAGGGTCATTTCTGGGGAATGGAGAGGATCCCTTATAGGGCAGGGTTGGAGCCTATGGGATTACTGCCTTCCTCTGAAATAGAAAGCTGCTGAGCTGCAGTTGTTCCTTTTGAACCTAAGTCAGCCCACCTGCTCCTTCAAGACATCTCACATATATCAGCTGAGTAACGAAGTAATGAAAGTCATGGCTAGGGTTTCCCAGCGAGGAGGAGCCTCGTTTTCTAATTTAAGACCTGCTGTGGGTTTGGAGGAAGCTTTGGGGGCCATTTCCCCACCTTCTCCCCCTGGCCTCAGGGCAGCTGATGCTTTTAGGAGAGCCATAGCGTTGCACCGAGGCCATCACTGAACCCGGTGCAGTGCACGATATTACCATGTTGCTCCCCGAATAGCAGCACTGCTCCCACTGACGCCGGCTGAGGCTCCGATGCACACGTTTGGGGTCCGGCAAAGATCAGCAGAGTGGCTGCATCCAGCCCTTGCCCTTCCCTGGCTGCATCTCTCCGCAGGCGGCGGTCCGCACACAGCCCCGACTCGGGCTGCGCAGAAATGCTAGCCACGACGGCACCGCGGGTGGGCGCGCTTCTGCCCCGTGGTGTGAGGATTGGTTGTAATAAATACAACTGGTTATACCCATGTGAATTGCCTGTCCAGGCATTTAGCCAGTTCTCATCCTAAACTCATCAGCAGATAATTGTTCGTTTATTCATCAGCTGTATAAGACAGACACTACTACTTAAAGCACTTTTGAGTGCTGACAAATAAATGGGTATCTCTGGGTATATTGGTAGTTTCAGTTATTTTTTTTAGCTCTGACTAATGCTTTGGAGCTGGAGCCTTCCCACTTGTGGAAATGTAAAAGAAGGAAAAATTTCTCTGATCTTGCTGGAGCGAGGGAAATGTCAGATGGGTGCGAGAGGACACCCTTCTCCCCGAGCTTTGGAGTTTTGTAACTTAAAGCCAGGTTGACGGGGCATATCTTTCCAGATGATCTTTTCCTCTTCTCCTCTCCTTCTCCTCTGACCTGGCTGGAAAAGGTCTGTGCTGTTCCCAAAATGGCAGTGTTGGTGGGGGATTGGCTGCTGTGTGGGAAAGCAGGTGCCTGGCTTTTTTGGTCCTCAAATGTCAACCCATCTGCTCCTGCCTTGGCATTTGCTAGGAGGCGCTCCTGGTAATAACACCTTTTTTTTTTTTTTCCCCTCTTTTTTTTTTTTTTTTTTTTTCCTTCTTTTCATCTTTTGTCTAGAAACTCGCTGCCGACATGTCTGATACCGAGGAAGTGTAAGTAGAGAGAAAGCCGCCTGTGTGTTCATCTGTTCAGCTTGGCTCCATCCGGTGGAGCAAGGGCATCCCCGCGGTGAGGAGAGGCTGGGTGTCACTCCGTGCATGGCCCAAAGCCCCCCGAGGCAGTGGGGAAGGGATGTCTCGGATTTTGGGTGTCAAAGGGTCCATCGAAGTTCACCTGACACCATCCCTGTCCAACACGAGATGCCCTTCAAACACCTCCCCCCAGCTCAGCCTGTCCTCGATGGCCATGGCACTACACCTGGAGGAGGAGGAATTAAACATACAGTGTAGTGGAAGAGCTACCTTCTTCCCTGGTTCAATAAATCTAGATTAATATGACCAAACTCAACGGGGTCTTTTGACATTTATGCATCAGTAGGTACAGAGGGGAGATTTAGGGCAATGGTGGGATCAGAGGCATCATGGACAGACCTGCAATGGTCACTTAGTCCCCTCCTCTGCTACAAGGCAGGCTCAGCGCAACCTGTGTCATTTTGTCCAGCCTGCTCTTAAAAAAAAAGTAATGCCTGAGATGAAATTTGGCACCTTTTTGAAGCAATCTCTAACTAACTTGTCCCTTGTTTAGGCTCTGGCCCCAGGGCTGCTCTGGACTTTCACGCAAGGTGATGGTAGAGCAGGAGAGGCTGGCAAGCGGGGGCAAGGAATGGGAACGGACCGCAAGACTGATGTTGCTACAGCCACGGGATAAACGTTGAGCAGCATCTGGCTTATCCCAAATTTTTATTAGACAGCCCTATGGTTCAGGGAGCCTGTAGCATGTATGGGTTGGTGTGGGCCATCAGCTACAGGCTGGCTTGCCTGGCACACTGGGGCTGAGGTCCAGCTTCATCAGTCCCTGCACAACGTGTAGGTGTCACGTTATAGCCCTGTGGTGGTAGCATTATTCCTGGGTATGGATCCATACGCGCCATCAGAATGAGCAACACTATTTAAAATAAACCCCAAATCCAGTGACTTCACTAATCTTAAAACCACATGGCTCCTGGAAGAGCAAAGGGAGAATGGGGGAAAGAAGAAACAGCAGACTTGGGTTTCTTCGGTATATGGTTGAACTTTTGGTGCTAATATGGAGTGGAAGGAATATTTATTTAGTTTCAATAATCTTTTTTCCTCTCTCACAGGGAGCAAGGAGAGGGTAAGTCTTAAATCTGTCTTTAATTGCTTCCATGCAAGCCTGCAGCATTTGCTGACCATGTCCGTCTTCTCTTTCCTGCCCATTGTTGCTATTTTAACAAAAAGTGCTGGTACAGTTAGACAAATCTGAGGTCTCCTTTTTTTTTTTTTTTTGTGTCTGTGTCTGTCTGTTTGTCACCAGCTTCTGGTGATTTTACACTACTTGTAGCCCCAAACTGATGCCCTGGTTGTGGGGGACACTGCTGGTTTTTGCAGGGGCACTGCCATCTGCTGGCAATTTATTTTGCAGCTTTTGTATACATAATATTTTCTGTTTTAAAACATAGAAACCCATGATATATACAAGCAATATAGATAGAAATGTACACGTTTGTTTTCTTTGCTGTTTTTTCTTATACTTGTAGGCCCTCTTAGCCACCTCTTTCCTTCTAATGCCTGTGTACACCTGAGTTCCCAGGGCCCAAGAAAAAATTCAATACCATATCGCCTTCCTGCCCTTCTATACCTCCTCTTTTTTCCTCAAAGTAATTTTATTTGCTGTTTTACTCGCTGATTTGGAAGCGGCCTCTCAGAGGCCATCTTGCCCAGCATCCCTGTGAGCACAAAGGGCTCCGCCATGTGTAATGTCCTACTGATGGGTCAAGGCTGATGGTTGATTTGTCTGCTTTTTTCCCCCCCCCTCCCCTATTTCAATGCAGAGGAATACGAAGAAGAAGGTAACAAAAAATGTGGAATGTAATCTATCTTTCTTTGATTCTTGGTCCTGCTTTTTGCTTGTCTGTATTTCACCCTTCTCTTTGGCGCTTGCCGCTAAAGGTGATCTGAAACACTTGATCGGTAAATCAGTCGGAAACCATAACCAGCCAAGTTGGGGCCATGATGTACCGAACGTTAACGTTACGGTGAAACGCAGTATATGAGCCATAGGGGATGGCTGTAAAGCTGGGAGCTAACCTGTCCATAAACTCGGAGCGTTTTAGAGCAGGGACTGGTGCAGAGCCCACACAACATATCATCGGTGAAACCCTACCATTCTCATTTTGGCAACGTGCACGTATTGAGTTTAAATTTTGAAACTGAAAAGAAGAGCAGGTTGCCCTGCTCCTGCCCATGAGGAGCACCCAACAAGGCACTGCAGAGAACCGACTGGCAAAGATGAAGTTTTCGAATGCGCTTTTAGCTGGCAAAAGGTGATTTGACAAGCTGTGAGAGACAGAGTGCAGATCTGGAAAGATGGAGCATGAAAAGCCCTTCTCACCTGAGTTGTTTCAGCTATTGTAGGCAGCAGGGAGAGGAAGATTTTGAAGACATATCAGCGTCTTTGCTGGGCACTTTTGACACATTGGCTTCAGTTCAGGCAAGCGTAGCTGCTGGCTGTCATCCTCCATTTTCCCAAGGTGTCTGGGGCAGAGGTGAGGGCCAAACTCTGGGCTTTCTCCAAGGATCTGCCCTTAGTGTCCAAGCCATCTTCTAAGGGGTCAAGAGTGAAATCTTTTACTGGGAGATGGAATATTTGCATGTGGAGAGTATGAGACCAGATCTGAGACAGACACTTGCCCCTGTGCAGAAATGTCCATCTTGGGGATTTACACACAGCAGGTTTTATTTGGCCACAGATTCCTCCAAATTGCTGCATCTGGCTCATTCCCATCAGTGGTGGTGGGAACTGAGGTGTGACTGTGGCCGTGCTCAGAGTAGTTCCTGCCCTAAGGTATGTTATCCTTATGTGACTAACTCCCCTAGCATTGCTTCGAAGGGATCAAGGGCTCAAAAAAAAAAGAAAATAGAGATGCCAAATGGGTTGTAGAGGTGCCTTCAGTCATCATCGTGTCTCCAGTCCTGCCTGGAGGACAGGGGCAGAGCCAGGGAGGTGAAGGTGTTATTCATGCTCCATCCTTCATACCTTGTCAAATGTCCAAAGAGTAAGCAAAGGGTGTTCTCCTACAGACAAGCCTTCCTAAAAGGAGAAGCATTTCTTCTTGCCTTTCTCCTTCCTACCCTGTCTCCTTTTGGGCTTCAAGGATTTAATGATTAATATGAAATTAATAGGCAGGTGACTTCCTATTTTATTTAATCTGCATGACCATCTCCTCTGAGGTGTATCTTCTCCTTGCTCTCCCCTTTTGCTTGACTTTTGTGTTACCTTCCAAAGTCATCCGTTTCCTTTCCCTATAACTTCTCTCCATCACTTTCTAATCACTTTTTTCTCCAGGCCTGAGCTCACCCCAATACCAGTTTCTAACAGTTTTCTGTTTTCATTTTCCTGCTTGCTGTTACTTCTTGTTCCATGACACTTGCCACCTGAAGCTCAGGAAGAAGGTATGTGACATGGCTTCTGCTTTCTTTCTCTCTCAATACGGAGGAAGAATGTGTGTGAAGAAACCCAGAGCACTTGGTTCACACCTAGTGGCCGGGACTTGGTCCTGAGCCACGGACATCAATGCAATGATGGACATTGATGTCACTTATTGAGCTGGTAGGAAATTGGGCCTGTTTTTTTGTTTAAAAAACCAAACCAAACCATTTATATATGCACATTTATATATATAAATACATGCATATATCTCAAAAAATATAATACATATAATATTCACACCCATATATAATTTTTATATACAGACATACATATGCATGTGTAATTGTATATGCATATATGTATATGGAAACAAATATATATATGTATGTTTTGTCACAATGGTGTCAAGTCCCTTCCTTTCATTCTAAAAGTTTAGATTTTTTTAAAAGGGAGGGGGACACCTTGCAAAGTTTACATCCATCAGTTGAAATTCAGGAATGAATTTTTTTGAAATTCCAAAAATTGATAAATGTTAGCAAAAGTTTTTCCCCATTTGAGAAAAATATTTAAAACAAAAGAAATACAGCAATTTTATTTTTGGTTTAAAATTCACCAAAAGTAAGTTTTAGGAAATTTCAACCAGCTCTAATAAGGAATAAAATAGCGGATGCCTTTTTTAATGCGGTTTTCATTTGTGGTCACATTCCCATATTTCAGAAACATTTATAACCCCATAATGTGCCCATAAAAATGCTCATTTTCATTCTCTCTCACCCTGTAATTCCATCATTGAGTATTCTTACCCATAATGGCCAAGGAGCTTGGCAAACCTCAAGAATGTTCCAATAAGATACTTCTTGGTTTAATTTTCTCTTCTCATTCCCTTTGCTGCCGTTTCCCACCCGCAGAAGAGGTGCAAGAAGAAGGTATGTGAAACAGCTTCTCAGTCCCCCTCTTTTCCGCAGCGGGACTCGGTGCCGATGCACTCCTCGATTTTGCAAGGTGGTAGAAGAAAACAAGAGGCAAAAGAAAGATGCTGCGACACATGATCTGCAGGCAGAGGGCTCTTCTTGTCCCTTGCACACCTTGTACCAAGGGTGCCCCATACCCTCACTATCTGTGTGGACACCTCCACTCCGGTTTCGGGGATGGAGCGGCAGGGGAAATGCGGATACCCTCCCCTCATCCGAACCACACCAGGGTCCGAGGCTGATTTTAAGCCCCGGGTGTTTGTAACGCCCTCCGTGGAATAACTGGGGTCTGGCTATAAAGGCTTCTATCGGATGTCAACTGGTTTCTCCTGTGTAGCTTGGCAGATAATGAGTGGATGGATTTTGAAATCAAAATCCATCTGTGGTAAGGTATGCGTGGAGCCATACGTTACATAGTACATATTCCATAATATGTAATATTATATATAGTATATTGTATATATTATAAGCTTATAGACTATAATATATAATATTATATATAATATGAATAATAATACTGCAGAACACAGATCTTATTAATTATATCTATGTAGAGGCTGGCAAGTAACCCCAGCGGGCTGCCCGCACTGCACGTGGCATTTTGCAAAGTGGGCCAGGCAGGGCAGCAGAGGGGACGGAACAGAAACCCACCCTTCGCGCTTGACAGGTTTGGGATGTGGTGCTCCGGGTAGGAGGAGCCGAAGGGTGTGTTGGTTCCGCATTTGCAAAGCTTTGTGCTATGGGCACATTTGGAACGAGGGTAAACCTGTTTATAACGCTGCGGGAGACCCGCTCGGAGCGGTTTGTGAGGTTTATACAGCATCCAGGTCCTGAAGGTTTTACATTTCTTGTACTTGTGCGTGCTTTGGTTGCCTGTCTCCATTTCATCTCCTCCTCTGTTTCTCTATTTCATACCCCCTGTGCTTTTTTTAGACTCCCCTGTTGCGTTCACACACCCTTTAATCTAACTGTTCTCGTTTTCCATCTCATTGCTCTTGCTCCCTATCACGTCCCACCTGACGAAGCTCACGAAGCAGGTATGTGCCATTGCTTTCCGAATTGCTCCCTGCCGTCTCCTTGGCGGTTGGGGGGGGGGCTTCGAGGGTGGTGTGAGAGGAGCAGGACCCGGTTGCTTTGTCTTATCGCTTCTATTGTCTTTGTTTTCCACCTCTCCTCCGTGACTGGCTCAGCCGCAGGCTAACACATGGGAATGGTCTCAGTGCAAGGTCCAGCAGAGGTCGGCTCGGTGGTACAACGGGCACAAACTTGAGCATAGGAAGTTCAATCTTAACACGAGGAGGAACTTCTCTACTTTGAGGGTGGCAGAGCGCTGCAACAGGCTGCCCAGAGAGGTTGTGGAGTCTCCCACTCTGGAGACATTCAAAACCTGCCTGGACACGGTCCTGTGCAACCTGCTGTAGGTGACCCTGCTGTGGCAGGCGGGTGGGCTAGATGATCTCCAGAGGTTCCTTCCAACCCTGACCATTCTGTGACTCTGTGATTCGGTAACCCAGCCTCTGCTGCCGTGCGCAGAGCTCGCCATAAAGCCCACCCGGGCAATGGCAGGAGATTGTTCCTATAAAACTGGAATTAGCAGGAAATTTCAGTGTATATTATTTGAGCTTATTGTTAGATTTTTCTCTCGCCAATATGTTTTTCCCTGTTCCTTTTACTTGGTGCGGTAGTTTCTCGACCACACCTGCCTCAAATTCCTTCTCCTCCTGGTCATTATTGTATCCTTTACTGGGATAAAACTTTTGCCTCTGGCTTAAGAAGAGTTTTCAGCCCGTGTGATATCGGCCCGTGTAATAACGTGTTTCTCCTAATGTTCCTTTGCATCCCGTCCTGTGGCTCTTCCCACTTAAAGAAGCTCAGGAGGAAGGTATGTGACATGACTCCTGAATTCCCGTCTTTCAGAGTAAGCTCTGGTTTAGCCAGTAAACCATACGATGGTAAAAAGAAACAGGAGTTAAAAATAGGCTTATTGATAGAGAATAAAACTTGCCACCATTTTGTTTTTTGTACTCTCTTCCTTCATGTTCTGTCTTGCCATTGAATGCACTGTTAATGCTACGTGGTAATTGTTGCATGAAAAAAAAAAAAAACCAAACCAAGTGTGAAAACTGCTGGGAAATGTAAATCCTTAAGAGGGTGAAGACAGAAAAGCCTTTGCTCCAAGACAGGCTGAGTCTCCCTGGGAGGCTTATTTTGGACCATTCAGGGTGGGTCGGGCCTCTGGACGATGTGCAGATGTGCCCAGGATCGGTCTGCTCCTACAGCAGCTGCCGATGCTGCAGATACGGAGAGGATTTGCCCTCTTTTACCGTGCTGACGTTCTTGCAATAGCCTTTCCACATGCCCCTTTCTCAGCTTAAACCCTGTTATACAAAGCAACTGGTGATAATTTTGATGCTTTAGCTTTGCAAATGATTAAAGATGGTTTTCTTCTTCATGCAATGGAGTTTCTAGGCCACTGTCTCACGGTAGTACGTGCAGCCACGTGCCACCAAAAACCCGCTGGCCTCAGGCTGTAAATCCACTTGGGCGAGCATCAGGGTTGTGAAATGGCATGCTGCTCTGGGCTTTATGCAGCACCGCAAGAATGTGCATATAAGACAAATATCATCTGATATGGCCACTTAAATCAGCTTTATGTTTTTAATATCTCAGACCATTCATGCCCTCGCTTCCACTAGTGCTTTTCATACCCATATTCATCTTATTTCCTTGCAATACGCTCTCAGGCTCTCCCCCTCCCCCCCTCCACTTTGTATGAGTGAAAGGTTGTTCTGATGTTTCTAACGCTCTTGTCTTCCTTTGCATTTTGCTCTGTGACTCTTCCCACCCGCTAAAGCTCATGAGGAAGGTATGTACCGTGACCTGCGAATTCCTCTCTTTCTGTCCGAAGCGGTAACGCGTGCAGAAATTCTGGAGGTGGTTGAAGAGGAGGGGATGCAAAACCATCCTCTGCACGCTCGCTGATGGCTGCTTCGCTTTCGTAGGATAAGTGGTGTGATGAGTAATCAGTACTAACCCCTGTTTCGAAAGCAATGCCTGAGCCGCAGGCTGGGGATTGCTCTGATTTCTCTAACCAGGCTATCAGTGCGGATACCAGTTGGTACGGGGATAGTGTTCCCAAAAGCATTTCCTCTACGCCATGCAGCGGGGCTGGCGGTGGGACAGGCGTGCCCTGTGGCAACGCTACGTCCCTCGGTTGCGTGCACCTCTTCCTCCTGTCCCCCCCCCCCCGCCACCGCGCAGGGACAAAACTCGCTTTCGCAGCAAGGTGTGCTGATGCGGAGAGACTTGTGCCTGAAGCCATGAGCAACAAGTGACACTGTGTCACACACAGTTTTCTGTTGGGCTAAGGATTGGACCGAGTGGCATCGTTTTGGTTGCAGCGTATTTGCAGAAAACACCAATTCAGAGAAAAGATGTAGTTGCACGCTTTTTCCATAACTATTGGTATTTTGTCTGGGTTGATACACATTATGCAAAACTGGGGGTAGCGGGTTGCATTTTTGCTTGATTTTATAATGTGTCCAGCTCTGGTAAGACAATCTGCGTGATCAGCAAAACAGTAGGTCATGCTTATTAAAGCATCAGTCCGCCAGCCCAAACCCATTTCCCTTTCGGTTGCCCTTCTGCCCTCCCCCTCTCCCCGCATGTCCAGCTAGGCTTTCATCGGATACTTTATCCTGCAGGTCAAAGAGCAGTAACACGCTCGTACCTACCTTCCCCCATTGGTGTGGGGTCCTACACACCAGTGGTGAAATCCCAGGCACTAAGGAAATCAATGCCAGCTCCTCCGAGCCCATTGATTTCTGCAGAGCTGGGATTTCTATGCACATGAATAAGAACAGGTTGTCTATACTCTTTCTGCACATTCAAACCTATGGGTAACGGTCTTGATTTAAATACAAGTAACTACCTTTGTTAACCAAAAGCTACCAATGGCACTTGATTTATATCATTATGAATGTATATGTTAGTTATCTGCATCTTTTATCTCCCAACACCCCCTTGTCCTTCCTCTCCACGATTTTCTAATTGACATCCATATGTGCCCTCTACTTCTCTTTTAATCTTATTAATGGTTTTTACGCCTTTAACCCCCCCACCCTGGCTAAAAAAAGTATAAGGTTTTTTTAATCATCCTCTGTTTCTTGCTCTAATTCTCTTATCTTTCTTTGCATCTCCTTCCCTGCTACTTCCCTCTTAAAGAAGTCCATGAACCAGGTATGTGACTTCTGAATTCCTCTGCGTCAATCTGAAGGGTTATTGTGTGCTGGAAATTCAGTTGCGCTTGGCAATTTCACAATTGGGTCATGTTCTGAATTGGGACAAAATGGAAACCTTTCAAACAAGCAACAATAAAAAAAAAAAAAAGGAGGAAAGCCTTGTTTGGTAGTGATTGAAAATTAATGTTTTTATTTAGTTGAAACAAAACACTTTATTCCAACATTTTTTTTTCCTCTTTCCTCTATGGAAGATTTCCAAATTTTGAAATGAAAGTTCTGTTTGAGATGCTTCTGAAGCATTGACTTTATGGATAATGTGGGGTATACATAGTGAAATGCAAGAACAAATCTGGCATGAGAGATTGTCATAAGGCAAAAAATGCAAAGGTTTTGTTCTAGAGATGTTAATATCTATGCAACCTGTTATGGTTGTGAAACTTTCTATTTTTTTAACCAAAATCTTCACTAAATCTACATGAATTTTGAAATATTGAAATTTAATTGAAACTATCATTTCTGTAGGAAAATTATGACAGTAACTCTAATATTATACTCAGGAATTCAAAGATGGTGGAAGAAAACAGACAAAAATCAGATATTAATGATAAACTGTAACTTGCAGCTTCCTTACACCTTCCACCAGTAATAATTTCCTCTGCTCTGTGATGCATAATAATGAAGATGAGAGCTAACTGTTGCATGAAAAATGCAATAACGTATATCTCAATGTATAAGGTGTAATAATAACCACTGACCGGATTCAGAGACATCCTCGCACCGCGTACGGGAACTTTATAATGTTTATTATGAGTAATGTGCTCTAGGCAGTCCTGCTTTATCAGGGGAGTTGGACTAGATGATCTCTAGAGGTCCCTTCCAACTCTGAAAATTCTGTGATTCTGTGATTATCTGGAAAAGCAGAAACTGAACTTGCAGCGTCCTCTAAACTGTCTGCGAAAATTATTCTGTGCCATTTGGAGTAGCTTTATTAAAGCAGTCACTTCTCAGCAGCCGCCCATGGCAGCTATTTCATTCTGCTGTCCACAGAGGGAGACCAGCCTCTTAGTTGAGACGAGATCAGTACTTTTGCCAGGGCTGGAGTGAGCGAGGCGAAAGCTGTCTTGATTGATTTTTGCGTGACTTAACACTTCAACATTCATCTGTGCGCTGCTTCTCATTTCCCTCCTGTTCTCGCCGCCTCTCGTTTCACGTCCTTGTCTTCTTTATTTAGCCATATTCGTTCTTGTCTGTTATCTGCTCCTAAGGTTTTTCTGACCTTGGTTTGCAGAAGTTAAAGGTCACTGCTGCCATCCCAGCTTTTTGCCTGCCTCCGTACTCTTTCCCCGCCTATTTCTTGAATTGCTACTCACTACTTGAGTGTTGGCTTCGAACTCTGACATACGTATGAGCTTGAAATTTGTACAAAACACCATGTATTAACATAATCTGATTAACAGTAAAGCCATACCTATAGTCTCCCCATGTTTTCTTTTCCCTCTGTAACATAAAGCATAACAAAAAGGAAAATTTATAAAGAAGATGTAAATATAACAAGTTTAAAACTTTTATGTCAGAGGGAGACTGTCCCAGCTTTTCATATCACTGTATGATTATTTAGTTTCTCTGTTATTAATGCTGTCTTTGCCTAATATATCTCCTAAGTCACAGCCTTGGCCTGCACAAGTTCAGAGTTGTTAACTGCTGTGTGATTCTTGCTCTAATTCCTTTATTTTTCCTCACTGACACTTTCCACCTAACCAAGCGCACATGTGTGACATCTAAATTCCTATGTATTAATCTGAAACATTCCTGTACATAGGAATTTGACGATGTTGAAGAAAACGAGCGTCATGAAGAATCAATCCATTCTTACAACTCCCTAAAATTTATTTTCCCTATAGGAAACAAGTATAATTATTATTGTTTGTAACTGAAAAGCCACCTTCTGAGAAGCTTAGAATAAACATTTTAGTGTCCCTGAAAACTTTTAGGGCTGTGACTATACCGCAGCTGGGACAGAGTTGAATACCCGAGCTGCTTATGCTCGCCAGCATCGCCTGCAGCAGGATGCTGTCACGCAGGCTCGAGTGGTTTCTACTCCTTTGCAGCGGAGACAAGCCCTGTGTAGACCTGAATACTTCCAGTTCTGCAGAGCTAAGCCTGACATTTGCCAGTGGAGGACCTTAGGTAGTGGAGCTTCAGAGGCAAACGCAGAGATAGATACATTTAAAGCCTTATTTCCTTGCAGTAACTCTCGTATCCCCACACCTCCTCCAAGAGCTAAAAGGGCACCTGCGTAGCTGAAACGTAGGTTACACTGCACACTTGCAACACTCTCACCTTGGGCACGCTCTCTTTCAAATGTGAGGGTCACCAGCGTCACTACGATTGCCCACTACTGATATATTTGCATCATTTAAATTGTTTCAATTCATCAACATTCAAATTCCTTTTATCTTTAATTTCTATGGCATCCCCTCCCCGTCTGCTTCATACCCCACTGTAATTACTCTCCTTTTCCACTATTATTAACACTCTATCCCTATAACCTAGTCTGCAAACGATACACCTTCAACCCGGTCTTACCAAAGTTTGAGGTGATCCCCTCCTGAATAACTTCTTTCTAATTCTTTTATCTTCCTTTCCTATGACTTTCCCCTGACACTTCCTACTAAATGAAGCCCCCCCTCCAGGTATGTGATTTAACTTCTAAACTCCCCGGTGTCTGTCTGCTGCAACAGTGTGAATGGGAAGTAAATACAAGGTGACAGGAGGCAACAACCTATCTGTTAATGATAACTTGTACTTGCATGCCTTCGGGTTGGTTGTTTTTTTAGTTTTTATTTTTTTTTCTCGATAAAATGTAATCAGCACTAAGTAGGAGGAAACTTACCCGTTGCATGAAATTTTTACTAAAAACTAGGGGAAGACATACACCGTCATGAAAGAGTAGCTCAGCAAAAAGCGTCCTTGTGAAATGGGTTAAATTCTGCACTGTGATAGGAGAATGAATGTTTCTTCCTATAGCAGAAGCTTTGTTTCAAATCTCGGGGCAGAATTTGACCTACTGACTGTACACAGGGAATATAAATACTGTGAGATTTTGCATTATTTTTATGCTTGCTTTGCAAAATATTCATTAGTGCATGTATGGCTGAAAAGCAAAATCTGCCCCGCAAATCTGCATTGCTGATCGATTCTTGCTTTGCCAAAAAAGCCAGAAGAATGAAATGTAGACCTGCGCAGACTTTTAATGAACCTTTTCTTCCTACAAAGTAATCCGTTTGTAATTCTCTGTTGCAAATGAATGTGAGGAACAGCAGTAGACTTTATATAGTCATCCAAGTTGTCTTCAAGGAAGAAAATGGCCTTAGCCATAGATCTAGAAAAAAGAACTGAGCTTCTCTGGAAGTTAGTTGCACGTTGATGATGAGCTACAGCAGGTATTTCAGTAGGTTCCCCATCCATGTTGTGTTGATTTCAAATGTCTGAAATACCGCTGTAGAAAAGGATGGATCTAATAGCGCTTTGAGAGTGCTGACAATGTTCATGTGCATATTTCAAACCAAGGTACACCGTGGTACACTGTGCTGTCAGGTTGTGCTTTATGTCATATAATGCTCATAAGTTTTTGTTTAGCACTGCATTATTATCATAAATCTGCCTTTTCACCTGACTGAATTCCTTTCCTGTCCCGTGACTTCCGTTTATATGCTATTTCAAATGTAATTAATTTATCTCAGGTTTACTTCTTAACTTCGCCCCCCTCTCCCCTTTTCCTCTCTGCCCCTTCCTCCCCTTTGGCTCCAAAGCTCTTTTGGTGTGTGAAATAACAGGTTTCTCGTTCTCATTCTCTTATTTTCCATCGCACCTTGTTCTATGACACTTCACACCTGAAGTTCATGAGCCAGGTATGTGACATGACTTCTGATTTACTCCACTTGGTTGCAGCACAAGAGCGTGTGTGTGTGTGCGCGCGAGAGCCGAGAACAGGAGTCTTGGGTTGGTAGAAGAGAACAAAACAAGAGAAACAAATATTAACCACAATGATCACTTGCAGCCCTCTTCTCCTTTAATCTCCACGCTTACTACTACTTTAACCTTACAGCATCGTTAACTCCTGACAGCCTCTCCAGATACCTTTTCTCCTTGCCTTAATTCACTAATTCCTTTATTTCAACCCCCCCTTCATGCACTCCCTGGTCTCTTACTCAGACTTCCAAGAGCTTTAAATATCTGTTCTGTTTTTCTTTCCCCTATTTCCTGTCTTTCCATCACTGCTCGTACCACGACACTAACAGAGGAAGCCCCTGAAGAAGGTATGTGATGCACCTACAGACTCTTACCCTTTTTCTTTTTCAGCGCTGGGGAAACGGTGTTAAAAACACCGACCTTGTTCAAGAGCAAAGAGAGCACAGGAGGGAAATGGTCTCTCTGGATGGCTTTGGATGAATATGGAATGTATGTTTGTCAAATCAAATCACCAAAAAAAAGTGCTTTTTCTTCTTGTTTGATCTCCGGAGAGTCCGAGGTTCCCAGCGTAGCAGGGAGAGAGTGGGGACAGTTGGTCTTAGGAGAACAGCACTGGTTGTGGATTGACTGCTGTGCTTTTTCTCTTTTGCTTTTATCCTTCAACCTACAGCTGATGAAGAAGGCGAATACTATGATGGTAGCTCAGTGTTGTCTTAGGACAACAAAGTCATCTTTCTAACATCTCACTCTTTTTTTTATGCATTTGTTTTTGTTCCTTGCTTGATTTTAAACTCAGGAACTGGGCCAAAACATTTCTGCTGCAAAGAACTGCTTACTGTGCATATCCAATCACCCTTGGGGGGGTCACTGTTGTACTGTGAAGCCTGTACATCCTCATTAGGATAGTAGATGGTGAAAAGCAAGCTCTAGAAGCTTGCTCTGGATTTGTCTTTTAGCTAGAACCTATTGTGTCGTATCTCTCATCATCAAACCTTGTCTATCCCCCCAAAATCAGGAAAGTATCATCTATTAAATCCCAGTGATTTGAAAATGGAGCTGAGCCCTACATAGACGTGCCTTCCTCATCCAATCTTGAGAAAGTCATGGTCTTCAGGCCTGAATCTACAGATATTTAAACTTCAGCTCCACCCATGCACTTAAAATTGTGCTAAACATCAAGCATGTGATGAATAAATTTATTCATACTGGAGGGGCAGGCCATTGGCTTCAGATAGTGCGTTCATAATACTTGGTTGAGTGGGTGCTTGAGCACATGAATGGGGACAAGACTCATATAAAAGGACCAAATGTAAATGTATGCAGGGTCAGTTTTGCTCTTCTATAAGGGCAAGATAATTTAAGGCCCCTGGGCCAAATTCAAAACCAGTTTAAATGTATAGAAAGACTCTCATGGACTTTTACAGGCCTTTGAAGCAGCTTCATTGCATTCTGACTGCCTCAACCCCTAAAACACCTGGCCAGATGTTTCCAGAGACAAAACCCAGTACCACTTGAAACCACCCTGCATCTTCTGTATTTCCTTGTTTTGTTTGTTTTGTAGACTTTTTCTGTTTGTTTGTTTTAATTTTCTTGCTCGCTTTTCAGGCTTTTTTCTTATTTAGGGAAATACCCTGAGGACCTTTCCGAGCCCCTTTCTCTCCTTCTTTTTCGCTCTCTTTCCTTTTATTTTTAATAGCATATTGATTTTTGTTTTTCAAGGACACCCTGTGAGTTTAGAGATGTTGCTTCTGAGAAGTGGGATTAAGGGAGGGTGTTTAGGGATTCCTGAATGAAGTAAAGGCAGTTCAGATGGATTCCCAGAAAGGGGGAGCACTGGGTGAATATCTCATAGATTGGGCAGGAGAAAGCGTGGTTGTGTTTATGGTGGTGTGCACTCTCCCTGCGCTAATCCTTTTGGAAACCAGAAACTCAGAGACTCTCTAATCACCAGGGCAGTGAATTTGGATTTCCAGTGGCTCTTGCCTTCTTTTGGCAGGGTTGTATGTGGGGATTTCTTCACAGCCCCATGGTTCATAAGCAGAACGACCAGAACATCAGTCAGAATCCACCACAGGAACAGGAATTTGCTATGACAATTCCTGCTTGTCAACAAATTTTTGGCCCAGTTCCTTGACTTGGTGTCTTAAAAGAAAGGGCATTTAAAAATAAATCACACCCCTGGGCTGCTTTTGGTGCATACAGTATGGACCATGCTGGGTCATGCACTGCAAAAGACAGATTTATTACTGTTTGGTTTTTTTTTTTGTTTTTTTTTTTGTTTGTTTTTTTAATAAAGGCTCCTATTTCTTTGTTATCCCCTTTTTTGGTTTTCTGGAGGCACCTTTAAATATTCTAACTACAATTTCTTATTTCAAGAACAACTAACCTTAATTTTTCTTTTTATTTTTACAATTGTTTGTCAGTTTAATTAAGTTTAAAGTGCTGATTTGGTGGCAACTGAAACCAAATTCACACAGTCATTGACAGACAGGTGTCCCAGGGTCAACAAACAAAACCAGTCATTTCCTGTCTACCTTTTTCCCTCCTCTCTCTGAAATGTTACTAACTGGCAGCTTTAAGCTAAACAGGAATGTCTCTGAAAATTATCTGGGTACGTCGTGATGGAAGGGAATCCTGTGTGAATAAAATCCCAGATAGACTGGTTAATTATGATTATTTTTCCTCTCTCCAGATTAAAAAAAAATACAATTTAACTAATGTGTTAAGAAGCTCACTGGCTATTTGAAGAGCAAAACAGCTAAAAAATTAACTGGAGAAATACAGAAGTGCATTGTTGGCTAATGGTATCTTTCTTCAGAAGCGATTTGTGGCTTCCTGTATACGAGCGCTCTAAAACACTTTTCTAATTACATGCTGTTTATTTTATTAGCGTTGCTCTAGCATTTTGAGGCCTCAACTGAGATATGTTCTGGTAGGCACTGTTCTTGCAGTAAAAGAGAAAAGTCTACCCCTCCCAAATTTCATTACTGAAATTGGTATGGGAAGTGGGTATGAGAGGAAGGAAAGATTGGTTTCTGATCTCTCACATCTTTTCTCTTAATTATCTCAATAACCCATTTCCAGCCACCTCCTTATTTTTTTGATTGTCCAACATCCTTGCAACTGATGTCTCCACTAAGTATTTTCCAGTATCAGGTTTTGCTATTTTTTTCCTCTGACAATGTTTCATTTTGTTTTATCCTACTCTGTTCCATTTGGTATTCCCAATTTCCTCCATCAGTCCCAAAACAGCTGGATGCAAATAAGCATTTGAAAAAATATAATATGCTTTCTGTATCGTGATATGGATAGCAGGGCTCGTGCACCCGTTCTTGAGGGAGGCTGTTTTTACTTTTAGTTTACAAAGCTGGTTGGTTTTACCAGATCCAATAGGCTGTGAGCTTTTTACCTCAGTTCCTCCCACCCAAGCAACACAAGGAGAGTCTTGTACTGGAGTATCCAGCAGCATCCCTGAAAGTTCAAACGTAGCATGTGGTTATGAAAGTCAACCTGGGTGCCTGTGAGACTGGGCCAGAAAAAACACATAGGTTTAATTTACTTCTGTTTGTGAGAATAACAGTGCTGAACTTGCTGGCAATACACTGCAGTTAATAACTAAAGTTGAAAAAACATAGAGCAGGGAGGGGAATTGATCACAAGCACAAATGTTAAGCAAGTAACTCATAAGGCAGCACATTTCTGAGAGCCAGGGAAAGGCTGCTTGTTGTAGGGGAACACTTCTGATTGTCACAGGGCCCAAGTTGACAGTCTCTTTGATGGTTTAGCCTGCCTATTAGAGGCGTTATACCTCCTCTGGAGATGCAAAGATCATTCCCCTTAACACCTATGGGAATTTTGCATGTATCTCAGCAGGAGAGGATGCTGGCTAAGAGAGGATGGCTTTTCCAAGCTGGGTTTGAGGAGCACCACACAGTGCAGAAGCAGCTTATTCTTATCTTCCCCATGGCACCAAGGTATCTCAGGGACATGTGCTCTAAGCTATCTTGGGAGTCAATGCACCTGAAGAAAATGTGTCATGAAGCTTTTGCTCTCCTGGCCTCCATGTGAGGCATTAGTGCAAAACTGGCGAAACCTAGTTGTCATTGACATGACTGAATTCAAGTTAACCTTAGCAAAAGAAGTGCTAATTGAAAAAGGCAACATTCTCTTCTACCCTCCAGCCCAGCTGTCCTCCTTAGAGCTTTGGTCAGGATGGTTTGAGAAAAACAATTTAGCATTTACATGAAACCATTGCCTTCCAGATGCTACGTTTGGGACTTTTATCTAGTGTCTTGATTCTTTTCTGTAAAATTCTGTTTCAAGGGTAAAAACAGATTCACTCCTAGGAAAATGGGTGTGTGAGTGTGTGTATTTCTTTTGGAAGCGCTTGAGATTTAACTAGTTTCTCTGGGATGTTTCCCCTAAGATTAAATTTCCCTTCCCTCCTTTTACTTTAGCAGCTGGCATGATCTCTGTTGTTCTAACTGTTTTCCATCTTTTTCCCTTCCTGTTTTGCTCCATGTTTCCACACACAGAGGAGAAGCCCAGAATAAAGTAAGTATGAGGAGCAGGGAGTTTCAAAACCCTGGGATCATTTTTCTGATCTAGCAGAAGCCTTTAGATTGTCTATTAGGCAAATGGCCACTAGAAGCCTTTATCCCTCATGCAACATCCAGCTGTTCCTACACGCCTTTCCAGGATGTCTGCTTCTGCCACAGGATGCCTTAGCAGTAGTTACTGGCCAGGGTCTTAAGACCAGTTCCTGATAGAGTCAAAGGACTTGTGAACTATTCAAGACACAGTGGTCTTACAGTACCCGATGATATAGGCGGTTCAACACTAAATCCTGTGTGAGAGGCCATGGCCAGGAAACTGCCCATCCATCCAGGATCGCTGACAGTAAAAAGGATGGCAAACGTTGGGCTGGGCTGACTTCAGCTTAACTAAGGTTTCCTATGAACCTTCTGGCTCTGGGCCCCAGCACCTTCCCTTCCCACTCCACCACCTGCCCAGAAAGGAGCGTGCAGCACTGCGCCAACAGCCTGGCAGGCCAATGTCTTTCTATCTGGTAGGGAATGACCTTAGGCTTTGGGAATGAAAAGGGTTTTTAAGGGTAACTCCATACCCTGCACGACCTTCCACAAAGGACAATGGTCCTTAGTGCTATTCTGGAGTAGTTTTCCACTGACTTGCTATTTCACCTCTCTGTATCTCCATCAGTATTTCTCCTTGTCAGCATCGTTCCTGAAGGCAGGTCAGGTCAGGAAGTGCTATTAAAAAAGCTGCCTGCTTTTTAAGATGAAAATCCCTTTTTTTTTTGTTTCTTTTTTCTTTTTTTTTTTTTCTGTTTTTGACTCTCTGCAGACTAACTGCTCCTAAAATACCGGAGGGTGAGAAGGTAGATTTTGATGTAAGTATTCCTGAGACTGACTGTGTTTGTCTGCCTGTGTCTGCCTGAGCCGTACACATGTGCGCAAACCCACATAACTCCTCCTGTGTTGGATACTACTGAGGATAAAGTCAAGGACAAAAGTATGGATGCTTTGTCATCTCTTTTCAGTGAAAGGCTACTCTCTGCTCCCTGAAACTCTCTGGATACATTTGTTGCTAATATGACTAAATTAAAATATTAATTCATGTATTTCTTTTTTTTTCTCTCCTTGAACCTTTGAAGCCAATATATGAAGAAAGGAGAAATAAATATTTTAGGAGCTCTCAGATTCCCTGTCCCATTGTTGTAAATGGTTTGAAAGTTGCAGGTTGAAATAAAACAGGCCTATACTCATCTGTTGCTGAGAAACACTACTTAAAATGACAACAGAATTTTAATAGTAAGCAGAGATCCAAATACCTTCCTAGAAAGTTGATAGAAAAATGAAGGGAATCTGGTCTTGAAAATCTCCACAGAAATACCTGCTGTGGCCAAAACCGCAGGAACGTTTTCTAGATAAGATTCGTATCTCAAAGTGAAGAGGAGGCAGCTAAGCAAAGCCAGGATACAATACGGTGTAGGGGAATGGGAGCTGTGGATTCTGTTCCCTTCTGGGCTCCCAACTGTCACCTGGATGAGTCTCTGATTGTCTCTGGCCTGCACCAACAGCCATTTAAGCTAATCCCATAGATGTCCACAGATATCTGCAGACACCTTCTGCTTTTGCTTCTCTGTGTAGGCAGGGTGCCGGGAATGTCCAGGGCATGTTCCTAGAGCACTACGGGCTGGCTTAATGCATTTTCCTGCTCTTCTAGGACATCCAAAAGAAAAGGCAGAATAAAGACCTAATTGAACTGCAGGCCTTGATTGACAGCCACTTTGAAGCCAGGAGAAAGGAAGAGGAAGAGCTGGTTGCCCTCAAGGAGAGGATTGTGAGTCCTTGTACTGCCATTTCCCCATACTTCTCTGTAGATGAGCAGTTGAATCCATTAGTCCACTGTCAGAGTTTGGCAGAAAGCTGTATTGTCATGTACAGAAGGGACTGATTAAGTCACCACCAATCGGCGTCTTCCCACATCTGTCCCTTCTCTCAGCCTCTTGTTTGACATCTGGGAATTGCACGAGACCCTTCTGGATGTTCTGGCAAGGGAGTAGGTGGCTCACTCTCTATGAACCAAAGCTCTTGGTGGTGGGGTGTAATACTGTAGATAGGTAAAGCCACAACAATGACACAATGCCTCTGCCACTGCTTCTTGCAGGAGAAACGCAGAGCTGAAAGAGCAGAGCAACAGAGAATCCGGGCTGAGAAGGAGAAGGAGCGTCAGGCAAGGCTTGCGGTAAGTGTGTTTGCATCTCTCTCCTTGTCTCAGCATCCAATTGGAGGAGATCTCTTAGAGACAGAAAAAACTACAGGTTCTGCCTGTCTCAGTCTGGAGAAGAAATAAAAACCCTCTTAAAGCAAGGGGAGGAAACAGGAGTTGCCAATTCTCATCAACATGCTAATCTGATCACATTCCCTGCAGTGACACTGGCTGCTGGGGAAGCTGTGAGTCTCCCCTAGAGTCACTTGCTTCTGTGTGTCACACTCCACAGGAGGAAAAGGCACGGAGAGAGGAAGAAGATGCCAAGAGAAAAGCTGAGGATGATCTCAAGAAGAAGAAGGCTCTTTCCTCCATGGGTGCCACATACAGCAGCTACCTGGCTAAGGTAAAAAGCATGGATCTGTGGAAGAAATATGGAAGCGTTAAACCACGGGGTTGACCGGGAACAATTGTTATTACAAGTTGAGAAAACAGCTCGCCTTTCCTTCTTCTGATCCCTAGCAGCTTGTTTTACACACTCTGTTGCTGAAATAATTTCATTCAGTCTGAATGTCTGCAAACTGACCTTAATTGATGTTCTGAAAATAGGCTGATCAGAAGAGAGGGAAGAAGCAAACAGCTAGAGAGACAAAGAAGAAGGTCCTGGCAGAGAGGCGCAAGCCCTTGAACATCGACCACCTTAATGAAGACAAGCTGAGGTAACATGCTTATCCTAACTTACTGAGTATAATCCACTGAAATTTGGTCTTACCATCCTGGAGTTGTCTTCGGTGAAAAAAATGAGGCAGAGGAGAGGGCCTTCCTGGAAATTCATTACAGGACAACGTTAAGTTGTGCCTTTCTTTGATCTGGAGAATGGAGGGGAAATGGGGATGCGGGGAATTGTTGAAATGGTTTGGTAGCCATCTAGCCATGCTCCTGGCATAGCTCTGTTAGCCTCTCCTGCTAATTAGGACTAGTCATTTACGGGACTAGGTAAAAACTTTGAACCCAGCTCTAAGATTAGTTGAACAACCTACAGATTGGTATCTGTAACATTCCTGGGGTGAGTTGAGTTGCTATGGTATGAGTATGGGTCTCCCCAGAGGCTGGAGGCTTGGGAGCTGAGTGCTCTGGTGCAGAGCAATCATCAGATGATAATCTGGACTCCACACATTGGAGTTTACACAATTGAAAGATGAGGTTGGCTCACCTCAGCCCTGAAACAGATGAGATTACGCAATGGCAGCTGCTCTGCTCATCTGGGCCACCTTCAGAGTCCTTATTTCTTCTCATCTGATTCCCCTGGACTCTTTTCTTTCATTAAGAGTTAGGGGGGGAAATTAAATCTGTAGGAAATATGTTAGTGTGTGACACATGCAAGAGTGCAAGTTTAAAAGGTTCCTGGGTGAGAAAGTGAGAAAAATGTGACCTTGAAATTGGTGAGTAGTTTTCAGAGGATGGAAAGGGTTTGCAGGAAAATGTGAACTGCATTAAATAAAACATAAAAAGCCTCGTTACTATTGAT
The DNA here is from genome assembly GCF_965231255.1 of Vanellus vanellus. Classification (NCBI taxonomy): domain Eukaryota; kingdom Metazoa; phylum Chordata; class Aves; order Charadriiformes; family Charadriidae; genus Vanellus; species Vanellus vanellus. The sequence continues at coordinate 18,144,952 of NC_138911.1, read as the reverse complement.
GTGAAAACGGTAGAAAATGTATGATGTGATGTGTTTTTTCCATCTCCCTTTCCCCATAAACACACAGGGACAAGGCTAAGGAACTGTGGGACTGGTTATACCAACTGGAGACTGAAAAGTATGACTTTACAGAGCAGATAAAGAGGAAAAAATACGAGGTGAGTTGAGAAGCCATTTTGCTAATGGCACTGGGTCCAAAATGCAAAAATCTCTGTGGCTCCTCTGGCAAAAGCTGTGTGGATTTACCCATCATTTGGGTCTCCAATGCTCTTTTGCAATATATAAGCTGCAAGACACTTGGAACTGCATTCCCCTAATGTACATACTTGGACTGGATTTCACATTTTAGGCTGAAATTGAATGGACCACTCTCAAGGTTTTCAGTGCCCCATGGAAATTCAATCCCAATAGAAAATGAACTCCACCCTCTGCTCAAACACATCTTGTGCATTCTTGTTTATCTATGGGTAACTGTGGCCTGAAAAATCAGTAACTCAATTCACTCATCCTCCATTGCAAAGTAATACTTTTAAACCCATCTTTGATTTCACACTTGAATGTTGTAAGTTTTATTCCCATCCCAGACAGATTCCCTGCGGACTGAGCTCTCTGGAGTCACTGAAAACTGTCTCCAGACAGGAGCATCTAACTGAAGTGTCATATGGTAACAGAAAATGGACATGTTTCCTTCACAGTCCCAGGACAGGGCTGCACTCACCTATGTCAGGTTTCAGTGGCTGAGAAATCCTACTGGATCTCTCTACATCTTGCTCTCCTTTTAATTCCCAATCACACAGACACATGCTGACAGGGAATGAGCAACACCAATGTAACTATCTCAATCTCTCTTAGATGTTAACAATGCGTTGCAGGCTGCAGGAGCTTTCCAAGTTGTAAGTACAATGAACTTGCCTGTGTAACTGCAGCAGCAAAGGCTACAAAATGCATGAGCCTGCCGCATGGTCAGAGGCCAGGTGCCAGACAGAAACTGGTGCAGAGGGAAAAGAGAAAACTGGATCTTGTGTCTCTCCCTTCACTTCCTTTGTCTCCCCCTTTCCATTCTTTGAAAATAGATGAAACGGTAATTTAGGAAAAGAGTCAGGTCCAACAGGGATGTGGCTAAAGAACAAAGCACACAACCCACTCAGACCATCTCTAAAATAATTCCCTATCCAAACCTCTGGTATTACATGTGTGGGCGAGTCAGCCTGATGCACCTGGGATACGTGCGGAAACTTAGAGATGCATGTGTAATAGCTTGGACTCCACAGAAAAGAACGGTACAGGGATTGGAAAGATTCTCCACCTTGTGGCCACATGCTTATCCAAATCCAAAATACTGGACAGGGCTGGTTTACGGATAAAAGTTCAGCTGCGTGTGGAGCAACAGGAATTAAGGCAGTGCCAGGGCAGATGTACATGCTATGGTAATGAAACTTCTGCGTAAACAAAGACATGGGTGGCTGCTGATGAAAAGCAAGGAAAGAAAGTATGAAGAATGAGCAAAATAGAAGGAAAATGCACAACTGAGATGGGGGAAGAAAAGTGCAAGAAAAAGGGAAGATTATAGCCGGGAAAAAAGTGAGGAGAAAGGTAAGTGAAAACAGTAAAGGGAATGAAGGAGACACAAGCAAGGATGCAAGGGAGAGACAAAGGAAGGAACTGGGACACAGAAGAGTGGAGCTGTTCTTTAGCTCTAGTGTCTGTTGCTCTTTGGTGCTTCATTGAGTGTTACAGTCACTATCACAAGGTTATTGGTGAAGGTAAGTCTTAACTCCTTGGGTCAAACTGAAGACAGCTGGTTCTCTTCCACACTTGGGAAAAATACTCAATTGCAAAAAATAATTTAAACTGCTGCTGCAGATATTAAAACTTCCATGAGTAAGTACAAAAGCAGCTGATCTGCTGATCCTTCCTTCCTTGTGTTGTCTTGTTCCCACTAATGTTTCAGTCTCTTATTCTGTTTCTGTTTGCCATGGAAAGACATGAGCCAGGAAATACCAGTTGCTGGACCAACCTGAACGTATAACATTGTTGGGTTTTTTTCTTGTTTCGCATGCGGGGAATGTCAAGCGCCACTTAAAATATTTAAGTGTTGGGTCATCAGTTCTTGGACCTGCAGAGCCAGTGGAGAACTTTGAATTACACCGAAAGCAGAAGCAAAGCATATGTCTTGGCAAGTGCATTTTTCCACCCCAGGAAAACTAGGTAGAACCTTGAGTTGGTTACAAATGAGAAGGTGAAGGGACAAAAGAGGGCTCTCTATTACACCCTAGTTCCTCTGTGCTTTTCCAGCACCTGAGCTGGAAGAGTCCCAGGATTTCAGTAGTGAGTCCAGGGCTATGGGCAAGGACTGAGGTGCTAAGTCAGGCCATAAGGTGCTCATCCTGTGCAAGGTAGGTATTTGCTTTCCCATGTGTCAGGTCGAAATATGCAGTTTACCTATGGCTAAACAAAGAGACGCTCTGGTTTGTAGGACAGACTCTCTAGTGGCCTGCAGTCATCAACAGAGCTTGGGAAGGTATTCAGGGCCCCAACTCCAACCTTTTCCTCCCTCCTTGAATATTTTCTTCTTCAGCCCCCTTAAAAGTTATCTTCTCTTATTAGATGAGCAGCTGGGAAGGTGGTGACTGCTGCAAGCTCCTCACCTCCTGCTCTCCCAACCAACAAAGGTACTCCAGCAGAATGTGTGATCCATCTTCCATTCTTGAGGTCCCCACCCAAAGTCCACCAAAGCTCTTTGAGCTTACACACTTCTGAATGTGTAGGAGTAGGGGAAGAGTGAGAAGGTGAGGCTGACACAAACAGGTGCATGTGGCCATGCAAGAACTTTTCCAGCTGGCCAGGGTCATGTTCATTTTGGTTCACTTGCCTGCAGTTTGACATGTGAATTCATAGGAGATTAATTTGTATACATAGGAACTCTTCTAATAAGGATTATAAAATTCTAGCTCTTCTTTCCCTTGGCATATAAAACTGGCTTGCAGATTTATTGCCAAGGAGCAACGTTTCTCTCCTTCAAGCAAGGGTGAGCTTTTATTTCAAAGGAAGTATTAATCCCCACGACAGGCACCTGCTTCCAGCACTTCGGCAGGTAAAACTCCCCTCTCTGTGAAGGAACAAGGTTTCTTTATCTATAAAAACCCTGGTCATGTATGTTGTTTGCAGATTGTCACCCTCAGGAACCGGATCGATCAGGCTCAGAAGCAGTAAGTACCTATATCCCCTTCCTAGCTCCTGGCTTGGGGATATCTTCTCAGTGTTCAAAGTATTCGCTTCAGCCTCAACACCGACATTTTCTTTTTGCAATGAAATGAGGCTAGGGATGAAAGGGCAACTCCCATCCTGCCTCACATTGAGAAAATGAAGGGGAAACTGAAGTATGCGTAACAGCTAACAAGAAAAAAAATCCTGTTTCTTCACACCATGCCTGCAAAATTTCCATCTGCTTATTGCTGGGGTTTTCAAACACCTGACTGAGGTGCTTTGAATACTTGAGGGAATACAACCCTTGTTTACGAAGGGTAAACAAGTGGTTGCTAAGATCATAAGGAATGGTGTGTAACAAGACTAACATCATGGGATTACTGTTGTGAGTTCTTTTCACTCATCATCTCTCTCCCACTTTCCTTCCCCACAAGACTTCTATTTCATTAGATTTTTTTGAGTCTTGTATCTCAAACTATCCTAGGTGTTTGCAGGGGACCTACAAGAGACCAGGGCTAGACAAAGCCTGGGGCCTAGGGTGTATAGAAAACTAAAACACAGAGAAGGAATTGCAGGGAAGCAAGGGAGGAGAGCACTGAAGTGGTGGGATTTGATCTTCACTATGCTTCTGTATCTTCTTAGCAAAGTCATGCCAGGAATGAAGTGGTGGTCTTTGGTGACATCTTTGGATAACAGCAGTGACCAGATGCTGCCTTCCCACTTCCCCAAGCCACCCCGCCTTATCAGATGAATGTAACTCTGGGGGCTCAGTTGTCTGTAGATGCCAAACATAAGGCTTGACCTTCCCGTGGTTATTTTCTGTACAGAGCTGTAGGCTGATAAACCTCAGCAGAATGTGCAGCTGCAGAAGGATGCCATGGTTTGTCTGGGTGTTGCTGCTCTTCTGAGGGGCACTACTGCACCACCCACAAAAGGCAGTACCATTATTGCATGCTTGTTCCCCCAAAAGACATGATACTCTCTCAGGACATCATCTGAAAAGGTCGCACTGAGAAGCCCACAGCTTGTGAGATTTCTGTGTACTTAAATTTCTATCCACGCTAGACGTTAACATTCCAAAGCAATGTCTGCTGATGTGTTATACAAGGATCAAGTGATCCTTTTGCTTCAGACTTTATTAAGTCTCCTTAAGCACACTCTAAAGGTTAGGCATAACATCAAACATCACAGGCGCTTATGAAGATAAAAGGACTCTGCCTTCGTTTGAGGAGCTACGCAGTTTCTATACTGGGTTTTGAACCTGTGGAAAGGCTGGCAAAAGGGGCACTGAGATGAATTTCAGATAAGCAGAAAATGCTCTGCTCTCTCATGTAAAACGTCAATTTTTTGAATAGACCAAGTCTAACTTGGTCAAAAGGTAAAGTATCCACTCTATGTATGTCTGTGTCACTGTGCTACATCCTTCCGTATATATGGCTAGTGCTCTTCAACCAATCCATGGGCCAGCAAAACAAAAATCTCCCCAGATGTGTTGTCCACATTTTTTTCTGCTCCCTGGAGGAACCAGTGGTTCTGAAGAAGGCCTCTCTGTTGATAGCAAGACCCCAACACCTTGTGCTTCGCCCCCAACCCCATGCTCTGCCACGTCAAAGAGCCACCCCCAGTTTGCATGTGCTTTGGTTCAAGACGCAGCCTCATCATCGTGTGTGTGAGATGGAAAGGTTTGGTGGTGTGCCGAGCCCCAAAAGCCAAGGTACTGCCTATGGGAGTTGGTGCAGAATCTAACCCGACTAACTTCATGCCTGGCCCTTCTCTGACTCCAGGTGTGCCTGCTTCTCAGTCAGAAGGTAAGTGGCTTGCATGTAGGATTGCCCTTCTGTGTGCAAGAAGATACTATTTGGAGAGAGTTTGCCTCAGATTCTTTGTGTGGGGAGTGTAACTGGACTGCTCCCACACCCACCATGAGCAAGATGGGGATACCGATATGGGAGGAGGCCTAAACAGTTGTTTGGACTGTTTTGGAGGCTCTTGCTCTCGTGATATAAGGCAGAACCTACTCTGCTTTTGCTAGAGCAAAGCAATTCTTAGTTGTGTTTAAATTACTGCTCAGCTTTTTGCCTCCACTACTAGATGACTAGACCACCTGGGGAATTTGACCAGAGCTCCCTGATAATGAGGAAATTTTCACCAGAAAGAGCTCTACATCCTAAAATCCAGATCACAGCAGATTTGAATTCAGGAACATCAAGTCTGTGGCTGGATAGGCTGGATTAGTTTTGAGACCACCTGGACTTCTGTCCTGATAATGCAGCAATCTGGAAGGGTCCACCTCTTCCAGGCGTGCACATCCTGGCCTTTCACTAAGAGCCTGAGGAGGTAATTTTTCCACAATATCGACAATATTTTTCTCAGGATGGCAGGTGTGCCCAACATGTCAGAAGTGAAAGCAGCTTATCTGAGAGTCAGAAATGTGCAGTGGTCACAGAGCCCCACCGCTTTCATCATGCTGACATGTTTTTCTTTCCTTTTGTATTGTAGCAGCAAGAAGGCAGGAGCCAAGGGCAAGGTTGGCGGGCGCTGGAAGTAAAGAATCAGGCGGGATGGCCCTTAGTGGCGTGCTGAAACCCTGCTGGTCTCCTCTTTCTTCCTTCACCTATCACTTGTGTTCCCACGCCTCAACGATAACAAAAATCGCAACATCAGCTTGGGCTGGCTATTCCTGCTGCTTTTCTTCTTTTTCTTCCTGGAGGGGTCTGGTGGCTTCCTCAGTCAAAAGGAAGCAGATTCCCCGTGAAACCGAGATGACTCCTTGCTGGCATCTTCAATTCCTGCTGAGCATGTCCTTTATCCTCCTGAGAGCAGCCCTATGCTCTCCTGTAGATTGCTGTGTACAAATCTCTGGATTTTGTAAATAAAGCGCAACCAGTACCTACTCCAATGACAGCTCTCTGGAATGGTGTTTCAGATTTTATTTAATGGCATCCCATTTTGCAAGGATTTGGGAGTTGGTCCTAATCTTATTTAATATCATTTGATCCAGCTCTACACCTGGGAACGAGGCTCAGTATCATCGACAAAGACCCAGGATCAGAGGCCTCTTTTACAGCCACCATACAGGCAGATAACAAAAGCCCACTCTGTTCTGGTGGCACTCATAATCTGGATGCCAAATGTAGTTGAAATTGACTTAGAAGTTTGAGTGATGAAGGGAATCAAAGAATTGGGAATAAAGGAATAAATCCATAGAAGTGGTAGTTTTCAGCACACAATATTTCTTAAATGCAAACAAGTCACAGTACAATATAGAGAATGATTCATTCAAATATTACATTAAAATGTTTATTGAGGCAGTTAACCTACATATAATACTCAAGCCCAATACTCAAGCCTGAATTACTTGGTTAATTCAGTGTACATGTCAAAACACAAGTGGCTGTTACTAAATTCGGGATGTGAGCCATTCTGTAGGGCCTCTTGCCTCTGCCAACCCTTGAAATGCCCTGTTGGAGGGCAGCCCACGAGGGATGGTGGTTCTCCCCCACGTTACCAAACTTCTGGCTGTTTCTGGTGCCCATGTTCACACATCAGCACATGCTGTGCCCTCATAGATTCACACAAGTTGTTCAGGTGAGAAGGGACCTTCAAAGATCATCTAGTCCAACCCCCCCTGCCGTGGGCAGGGGCTGCTTTCACTACTAGATCAGGTTGCTCAAAGCCCCGTCCAACCTGGCCTTGAACACTGCCAGTGTGATGGGGCATCCACAGCTCCTCTGGGCAACACGATCCAGCGTCCCACCACCCTCATCGTAAAGAGTTTCTTCCTTACGTCCAATCTAAACCTACCCTCTTTTAGTTTAAAGCTGTTGCCCCTTGTCCTGTCACGACAGGCCTTGTAAAAAGTCTCTGTCTTTCTTATAAACTCCCTTTCTTATAAACTCCCTTTAAGTACGGAATGGCCGCAATAAGGTCCCCCCAGAGCCTTCTCTTCTCCAGCCTGAACAACCCCAACTCTTTCCGCCTTTACTCTGAGGAAGAAGTGTCCCAGCCCTCCCACCATTTTTTGTGGCCCTCCTCTGGTCCCACTCGCACAGGCCCACGTCTGTCTTGTGCTGGGGACCCCCGAGGTGTACACAGCACCCCGGCTGGGGTCTCACCAGAGCGGAGTAGAGGAGGAGAATCACCTCCCTCCTGTAACCATGAGGAAAAGACCCAGCAAAACGCAGCCAAAGCTGCAAATTCCCACTGAGGCACCATTTTGCATGCTCTTCCCACTGCCCCAAAACGGGCGCAGGGGGCGGCCGAGCCCGGGGAGGGCTGTGGTTGCGGGGGGGGGACACCCGTGAGGAGTGGGCCGCCAGGTCCCACCCCACCGGCCTCCCTCACAGCCCCCACGCCGCCCCGCGGCGCTCCTCCGCGCCGGCAGGGGGCGAGCGCCGCCATCTCCACCGCCCCGCCGGCAGCCGCCTCTCACGCCCGCGCCGCTTCCGGGAGGGGCCTCGGCCATGGCGACGGGCGCCAGGAAGGCCGTGTGAGTGGGCCGGGCGGTGGTAGGGGGCAGGCTGGGCGGGCTCGGGTAGTGGGCGGTGGGTGCCTGTCGGTCGGTCGGTCGGTCGGTGTGTGTGTGTTAGCGGCATGGTGTCCCCGCAGGTACCCGCTGTTCCAGCTGGGCGGCCCGCAGCTGCGGATCTTCCGGCCCAACTTCTTCATGCTGGCGGTGCGGCCCGGCGTGCCGCAGCCCGAGGACACCGTCCAGTTCCGCGTCTCCATGGAGTGAGTGCGTGGACGGCGGGGGGAACACGGGGCACGGCATGGGCATGGCATAGCCCACCCCCGCGGCGGGCAGGTGTGGGCCTGGGCCTGCTCTGCCGCAGAAGGGGCCCGGCAGAGGGGTGCAGAGGGGACCCCCCCGCCGCTTCTGGAGCACCGCCACATCCCCCACGTCCCGCCACACTGCCCCTTGTCGTCTCCTGGGCTGCAGCTTGTCTGGTTGTTCCATCTAAACGTGAGGAGGGACCTCTGTACGTTGAGGGTGGCAGAGCGCTGCAACAGGCTGCTCAGAGAGGCGGTGGAGTCTCCCACTCTGGAGACGTTCAAAACCCGCCTGGACGCCGTCCTGTGCAACCTGCTGTAGGTGGCCCTGCTCTGGCGGGGGGGTTGGACTAGATGATCTCCAGAGGGCCCTTCCAACCCTGACCATTCAGTGGTTAGCTGAGGGGTGGGTAGGCGAGGTGGCAGGTAGCGCCCCTGGGGCTGGGGGAAGGGGCTTCTGCCTCAGGGGTGCTTTTTAGGGGGCTGCGAGAGCACTGGTGTAAGCACGAGCTTTACTTGGCTCCTCTTCCTGAGTGTTAGTAAGGCTCAGCCTTCCCAGGGACGGGCTTAGGAAGAAGAAAGCACTTATAAAAATAATCCAGGGAAAACAAGGTGATGTCCAGGTATTTTTCAGGACTTTTTCATCCTGACCGATCTGGTCGCACACACGAAAGCCCACAGGCCTGTGGCAGGTCCTGAAAAGATTAGAAAATGCTGTTGAGAAGGTTAGAAAGGATTCTCAGCCCACTCTCACTGAATACAGAATATATCTGGGGTTTTGACTGTTAATGCTACCTACAGAGGATAAAATATTTGTCATTGTTACAGTTTCTGGATAATGAATTGACTTAGCAGTGTGTGATCTATGTTGAGTTTATACTTTTATGCAGTAAAGCCTCCTTGGTTAAAAGGAGAAGACATGTTTATTCCGGAGTATCAACCAGTCTATAAATACGCTGGCTCTGTTTTATTTTATTTAAATATTTATACTTCTCCATCTTTATTTCTACAAAATGTTTTTGCATTGCCTAGAATGACAAAAGTGGATATCAAGAATTACCTTGAAAAAATATACAATGTGCCGGTAGCTGCTGTGAGGACCCGGATACAGTATGGTAAGTGCTGTTGAGTAATCCTAAGGGATGAATGCAGAATCCCTGTGCAGCTAGAATACACTTTTCCTCTCAAAAGGTCCATTAGATTTCAACAAACTTTGGGTCCAAGTGCTTAGCCGGTGATGTCAGCTTAGTTGTTTGTTTTTCCCTTCAAATGAATACGCACTGTTTCATATTTGAATGCTTTCATTAGATTATGACATAAGTTTAGTTTGAAATAGAAAAATCTGAATTTAAAAAGCCTTATCATCTTGACAGTTATATAGTTTGTGCAATATGCTTTTGTAGTTGGTACCAGTTCTCCTTGAAGACCAGTGGGTGTCTCACTTCAGAAGGAACTTCTTCATGTGTTTTAATAAAATTAGTAATTAAACTTAATTTCAGCCATGGTCTTTTTTTTTTTAAAAAAAAACAAGCGAGTTGAGATTACCAGGCATGCACACAGAGGAGGTGTTATGGTCTAACAAAAAGCAAAGTTTGTAGAACAAAGAAAAATATTCTATTAGACCAGTAGATAATGTCAGAGAAACATCCTGACAAACTCTCGATTTTTTGTCACCTGTCCTTACCTCATTTCTGCTACAGACTTCTATGCTTCCACTCATATTGTTTCTCCACTTTGCCAGTCCTGCAAAAAAAAAGAAAACCAAACCAAAAAAACAACTTAAAACCAACCCAAGAGAAAGAGAAAATGCATTGTTAGTTTAAGTTATGCTGAGCTCTGACTTGGAGCAGAGGGACCCACCTCTGACTGAAATAAGCTAAATTTATAGAAGGTCACCTTTACATATGAATGCTCCCTTCCCCAGGGCTTCTCTGATTGCACTTTGGATGCAGTGTGAAGTCAGGAATATGATTTTCATGTTATTTACCTTTTTGATCACCAGGCAGTGTGTTAATCAAATGGAGAGTGACTTGTTGGTTAGGACATCTTTGATGGCTGGGTTCTTCTTTTTTCATGCAGTGACTCTAGCAAAGGAATTAATTGATGTGTTTATAATGGTAAAAGTAGGGATGATTTTAAAAAAGGGATAGGAAAAAGAGCTGTAATAGTGACAAAATAGAGAATGGGAGAAAAAGCTTCACAATAAGGTTGTAAAACTCAGAACGTAGAAGAAAAAGGAAAGAGAAAGATCGGATTAAATAAAGTATTAAATACCAAATGCTGTTCCAAACAGCACTGAAAAATATTCATGCTTGTCCGTCAAACCATTTTGTCCCCCACTGCTAGTGGAAGTCACGGTAGAATGTATATATTCAGGGATAAAAGAGGGAAGGCGGTTAGAATATCTAATAATTTGAGAGCTTTTATGTCTGCCTAACATGCAGGGAATAAATTGAACTTCCCACTCAGTTGTGACCAGCATACTTGCAGAAAGTTGAGGTGCTTTGGTTTTTTTGGATGTGGAGTGTAATGTCCTGGTGTATAAACAGTAGATTCAGCTCATTAGCTGGGCAGTAATAATTGACAAATTTGAAGCTGTTTAGTGGTCATTTTCTCCTTGTCTTTCTGAAGCCGCTGATGTTGGGAGGACAGTTTTATCACTGCTGGTCCCTTACTCGGGAGACTTACCTCCTTGATTATCTGCAAACTTTGTGTGTGATGTGAAGGCACAATGGCTGGCAGCAGCCTAAGTCTGGTGATGCCTCGGTTCCCTACTTGTAAATGAGGAGAGTAGCGTACCAATTTCAGTACATTTTGGGAATTGCGATACTGTGTTGGTACTGAAGAAAAAGCATTCCTCTTAAAAACAAATCAGAACTAGTGAGGTCCGCCCTTCAGCTTGGCCTTGCTTTGGGAACTTGGAAGTCCTGGGAAGTAAAAGGTGGGACTCTTCATTTCTGCAGGTGCAAACAACAAGAGGGATCACAAGAATCGTAGAGTGAAGAAGCCAGATTACAAGGTCGCCTATGTACAGCTGGTGAGTTAACATGGATGCTTGTGTGGAAAGAGGAAGGGACTGTTAACCAGCCAAGATAGAAGTAATGTTCAGTGAATTGTCCAGTTGGCTGAACATTTCTGCCAATCCTCTAATAATGACATTTTCTTTAATAATGTTCCAGAATGTGTAAAGAGATTGAAATGACTTAGTCTAAAAATCAAATTCAAAGAAATGGTTAGTTTTCAAGTCCAGTGTTTGTTTGAGGTCTGTATGTAAGTTATGGTCTGATGTCATACGGTGCTGCTTTGCCAGTGAGTTTCATGCTGACCCTATACTCTGTGTGCTGGAAGGTTCACGACTTGTGTGGTTGATTGCTGAAATGTCCAGTAAGTGAAAGAATATATTGTAAGGGTAGGGAACTTCTTATTAAAGCTTTTTGGATTTCAGAGAAGACTAAGGCATATTCCTTGGAGAGCTTTTAGTCATGTCTAACAAGCATGCTTTGTGGCTAAACTGGGTTCTGAAACGTATGTTGGTTGACCAGTGGAAAAGGAGCTTCATGTTCTTACGAATTTCTTTCAAAACAGGAGCATATTATAGTTTAGACTTCTCTTGGGCTTACCTGTCTCTGTGTAAAAAAGAAATGCAGCCAGTGACAGAAAGCCTCTTCACATACCAAAATTACATTAAAGGAATGCTATTTATGGTTGTAAAACCATAAGCTCAAAATTGCTGTTGGCAACACAGCCTAGTGTTACTCCATCCTGGGACAAGGATTCAGTGTGGAGGGAACACTCTGTGATCTTAAAGGCTGCATAAGACTTCATACGAATTTGGGGTCAAACTAAAGAGGCACAGACAATAGGAAATCTGTTTTTTTTTTTTTTTTAATTTTTCAAAGTTTAGATGTACTTAGAAATTTTTCTCTAAGCCTCTTTGGGAAGGGGAGGGGAAAAACAAGTGAGGAGAGTGAGTTTTTCTAGATAGCCCTTACCTTTCAAAGAACAGTATAGAGTACAATGTTAATAGAAAGTAACAGAGTTGTATTTAGATGACGACTAACCTTGATTTACTGTGCTGAAGTTACAGGCGACCTCATCTCTGTGAGGATTTTGCATTACGGTGGCTAAAAAACACGCTCTTTTTTCAAGGAAGAGTCTCTGCTTTGGTGGGCAAATTCTCCTTCCTGGATTGTCTGTGCTAGGTTTTTGTCTGCGCGATATCTGGTATTAATGATTCATTAAGAACACAGCTAAGGAATTGAATGCCGGGAGTGATCTCGTGTCTTACAAGTTGCTTTCTCTGAGCGTTGTCATGCTCTTTTGCTAGTGACGTCTTTGCTTTTAGAGACTTGTTTCCCAAGATTGAAGCAGACATGGATCTTTAGTGAACTGTGGTCAGTTCTTGAATTTTATTTCACTGTATTTAATGCAGTCTTGTTTCTTTTGGCTGCTGAGTTGAGAAGGAGGTAGTTTGCAACCCATAGATACTCAGGGGGAAAGAGTGGGAAGCAAAATGCTGCTGTTCCATGGAGTAAGTCTCTCATTTAAGGCAGCACCTTTGTCCATTTGTTTTACATCAAACCTCTGAACCTAGAGTAGTTGCCATTACCTTAAGGGCAGCTCCACGGTGGTAACGAGAATTACCCAAGCTAGCTTGGTACTAGAGGCAGTTGGACAGCAGTAACTGGTCAGTTCTCCAACCTCTCATTTTGTCTGCTGGGCAAATTAGCCTGCACAGAGCCCTGTGGTGCTGTGGCTGAGGACTACTCTTGGTACATGAGACAGCAGGTATCCCTTACTGTGTTGCCCTATACCATAGTATCATCATAAGTTGATACTTATGATGAATGGGGTCCGATGACTACCTTTTGATGTTGTACTTCGTCCCAAGTGAGGGAATCCTGACTGGTTACTTAACTCCTGTCAGTGAAGCTTGGTCTGTGCATTTTCCCCTCACCTCATTCTTGGTTTCTTTGTTTTCTTTTTTTCTGTTATTGTTGGTGTCCGTTAATTCCTTTAATATTGAGGTTTCTCTCTCCTTTTTTTTTTTTTTTCTTTCTCTTTTTTCCTTTTGTTCTTTGCTTTTCATCGCTAGCTCTGGTGTCTCAGACGATGAGCTCCCAGTTCTGTGTTCACACCAGCTTTAAACAGTGGGTGAGGTCAGAAACCCAGTATCATTTCTGAAACTGAAGGTTTTGCCTTCATTCTCATTAATGGGGTGATTCAAGCCATAACAGGCCCCATGCAGTCCATTGTTAATATCTGTCTAATTTAGGAAAGCCTTTGGTAACCACTGTAAAATCCTTATTTTCATGAGAATTAGTTTGCATCTGCCGCGAGTCAGGGTAGCTGGGCTTTCCCACCATTTTTACCAGCTGTGTTTTCTCTCATTAATCCAGTTTCAAGTTAAAACTGCTTATGACTGGAAAAATAAGGATGTGTTTTTGGAACATCTTGGGTTGATCTTTTTATTGCCCACTAGGTGGAAGTATTGCTCTTTCCAGCATGACTTGGTAGCAGCTGTGGTGTGGTTTACCTGAATGAAATTGAGTATATTCTCAGGACCAGCTATGCTTCCCTGCTTCATAAAACATCACCTTATGTGTCGCAGTGCAATATACACAGCCATTAACTTACTGCAAGTGTCTGAAAAGTGGAAGGTGTATGAAGTCATAGTCAACATACCCTTAGGTGTCAGATTAGTGCCACAGCTGTTCCACATGTAAGAATTGTTGTCCTTTCTTTTCCAGATACTATTTCTTGGAGATTCAGAGCTGTTTACTTTATTCTCGGTCTGTAACTGGACAAATACATGATCTGTCCAAGCATAATATTTTCACACTAAAAAAATACCTCAAATCATAGAAGGCTGTGGATCAACAATATCTTGCCGTCCCACAGCCTGCCCGCGTTTTTTCCCCCTTTTGGAATGCGGTAAGAAAGGTTTAAGTTAGAGACTTCCAACCCTGGGTATCAAATGCTACCTTTTTTACGCTGTTTTATTTTTTTAATTAAAAACAAAGCTATATATCTTTGCGGAGTATGTAAAATGAATGTAATACAGCAACCTTTCTCCTCACTCCAGTACAGTTATAATTATTCTAATGTTATTAAAAAAAAAAAAAAAGCCAGTGGGAAACTTTACAGTTGCATCAACATCAGGGAAATTAAAACAACCAACAACATCCCCTCCTCCTCCTTCAGTGTTCTCACTCATTTAGCTCAACAGGTGTTAGCACCCGTGGGAGCACAACTGTAGACAAGCCTCTGGAATTCAGACCTATTTTTAATTAAACCTGTTTTGAGAAATCTAATGGAGATGGCTGTAAAAAGGAGCCTGACCTTGTCAACATTAGGACTAACACCTATTTAGCTGCATGAACGATGGCACCAGTGGGAACATTTTTGCAAATGCTTTCTCCTCAAACCCTGTTTAAAGTGTCTGGTACAGTCATAGTATTTAACCCATTTACACATCAGATGTGACAGCAGTTTTTTTTTGACATGCAGTGAATTCAGAGGAAACTTGGATGTTCTATACACTGTGTCATTGCTGTGTGGATTTTTGAAGTTGCTTTCCATGCTGTTTTGCCATATGTTTTAACATCAGATGTTAGCACGGCAATAAGTAAGAGAATTGTTCAAATGCACTGGATTATTAAACTTAGCTGCATTTGCTGCTACCGCTGGACCGTATCCCGTGCTGTTGCGAGTCCAACATTTTTTTAGTTAACGATACTATAAACATCACTTTTCTCCTAATTCTGAAGGACAGTAGTAAGTGCTTCAATTATCTAAATAATCGGAAGATCTCACAGTTGTTTACATGATCAGTGTTTGCTGCGTCATTCCTACATAATGATATCTGTGCTGACCTTCCATTCCTAAACTTTGCAAGGGACTCAAAGGTCACAGAAGTATAAGTGAGTTTGTGCTGGATAATCCTTCCAGCAATTTTCTGTCATGAGGCTCAGCAGTGGAAAGGCTAACACTTGACTTCATAGGCCTAATTATGGTCACTTAACCTCTCATTAAAATGAATGGAGGATATTCGTACCACTCGATGTGATAACTCCTTCTACAGACTCGGAGAACAAGGTGTGTTTTCAGCCTTTCTAATGAAAAAAGCTTGAAATCGAAGGGGAAAATGCATGTTTGATCCTTAGGTCACTTTTTATCTTGAAGGATGTTAGCATTTAACAAACGAATCCTCATAAGACCTTGTATACAAATCAGTTTTACATTTGGGTAATGCTGAAGCAAGGATTGGAGTTGTGCAGGAATAGAAGTTTAATGGCTCCCATTTCTGTAATCTAAACGCTGGACACACACTTCTCACTTGTACATAATTTGTAGGAAAAAGGGAGGTCTCTGGGAAGACCCTAAATTGAGAATAGCAATGTGTAAAATCATCACATTGCCTTTATTTTTTAGGTGTTTTAAACATAGCAAGTAAGAGATGTGGTATTGTTTGTTTTCTTCTTCTTTTTTTTTTTTTTTCATTATAAGGGCAACTTAGATATAAGAGCATGTGGTGGTAGAGCTTATCCTGACAAACTCCTCAGTATCAGTGTATCACCTCACATTGGTGAAAAAGTTCTTCTGCTGGCAGTGCAGCATCCAGGTCCAAGATAGACTAAATTATCCAAGCAATTTTTTTTTTTTTTGTCATTGTCTGTCTTTTTTACAGGATTTTAATTTAGCACAGCTATGTCAGGTAGGAAGGTGTTCTTTCTTCCCTCTTTCTCTGTGCTTCTAACTAAGGTAATTATGCTGGCAGAAGTTCTAAAGGAGGACCAAGCCCTAGTCATTTTAGAGCCCATTTCAGTTTATGTGAATTTCAATAATTCAGTAATTAAAAGGATGACCTCGGTTAAATGGCTCGCAAAAGGTAAAACAGTGAACAAATGCAAAGTTTAAGAATAAGTCAGAATTTTGCTTTCTGGTTGAATATGCCAGCATTTCATGTTTTAGCAGTTTGCAAACCAGATAAAACCCTGTTGAACTTGGTAGAAATTTAGTTGTTTGCTTTGTTTCGGTTATGATTTCATTCTGAGGATGCATTTATCATGTGGTTGTCAAATGATTGCTGTATAGAAGGGAAAGCTTTTACAAAGAAAAAGTGTAAGGAAAAGCAGCACTGCATAAAGCAGTGACGATCCTTCCATTCCTTTGGTAGGCATTTTTTTGAGAAGGTGGCATATGAACTTGAACCTCAGTAGCCTCTGGCATTGTGTGAAAGATGCACTGAATGTAAACATGCCTGGACAGCCTCACAATCCTTTATGTAAGTTGATGCTTTTTGGTATTTTCAAAATTTTGAAATACCCAAGATACAGGCTTCTTCTGAAAACTAGCTACTGAGCATGCACAACAGCTATTTTTCATACAGCTTTCATCACTTCAGAGTCTTACAGTGCAGTATTACTGCATAGTATTGTTACTTAAGATTTATCAACCTTCAGTTCTCAGGGTGTAATGTCTTGGCTGTTTCGAATCGTGTCTGGCTGCCAGCCAAAACTGAAATTTCTTCACAAAACAAGAGCTGGAAAGAGCCAACTTGTCTGTGCTGATTTTGATTTATTAAAAGACTCCAGATACAGATTGACATTTTCAGCTCAATATTTGATTTTCACCAGCCTTGAAATGGGAACTGTGAGCACTTTGATAAACAGCTGAAAGGTTTGTCTGGTTTCACTACAGCCTCTGTGCATATCTTTTTTTGGGTTTTTTTTCCCCCTCTTTTTAAAATAATAACTGTTTTGCAATGCTTCGTGAATTACCAGGGTTGTAGTTAGTATGCTTTAGGGACAGCTTTCCTTCATTCTCCAATAAGGGAAGTGCATTGGTGCTGGAAGCATACCAGAATGGAAGTGCTGCATAACAAGAACAGTCCCTTACTACAGTGTTACCAATATAAATAGTTCTCGAATTTTCAGTGTAGGTGGTATGCCTACCATGTTAGACTGAATTGTTTTCTGACTTGTTTAAGTAAAATGGCTTCCTCTCCAGTGCAGATGACTCCTTAGAATCGGCCCCGTCGGCTCTATAGGTGCCACGGGGCTGAGTGACTGGCCCACAGTGCAGTTAAAACACAGTATTTTTTTGTAATATAAACAAATTCTTTTCCAAATGCCTCAGTGTGCTAAAATCTTGCGCAGCGCTTGGCCTCAAGGGTGCTTGCTGCTGATCCTACTACAGGAAGAGTTTGAGTAGGCTACAGCTTTGGGATTGCTTAAGGACATTGATAAGGCCAGTTTCTGTGCCTTGAAGTGGAACTATGCTTTAATTGTCATAGGACAGCTATTATAAGCATACCTGTTGGTAATTTAAAGGTACAAAAGAGTTGAAACCCCAGAATGTACACCGTGGAAAGCAAAACCTTGATTTGTTCCAGTTGATCTTATCCAGGCTAGAATGAGGACAGAGCAATGTACACAGCAGCTCCCTTGTTGTTTTTGTAGTATGGTCAGGCTCTTAGGAAACCCCCAAGAAGTATGCACTACAAAAACAACCGGCGTATTGCTTAGTATGAGTTGATATTTCCTAGATTCTAGTCTGGATAAGCTCAAGTGGGATAAGTCAGTTTTTTTTTTTTTTTTTCCAAAGTCTATGCTTGAGGTTTAAATTTTTTCACACCTGTAAATTACCAGGTTGAGTATATATGGCTAAATGAAACATAGCACACATTCAGCTGGGTCAGGGGCATAGTGACGGGTTTTTTTTTGATTTTAATTATGTCACATTTCTGATCCCAAAATGTAGTATAGGTAGCCATGTTGTGGAAGGCTCCTTTCATGTGCTTTGTGGAATCATTTAATAAGTGAGCCTCTTGTTTGGTTATATTTCTTGCACAAATGTAAAGAATGACTAATCTGAAAAAAACCCTGTTTTCATGTGAAGCAATTAAATACTGCTGTTGAGATTTCTGTATGTGGTATTCTGCTAAAAAAGTTAATGTATGGTAAGATTTCTAAGTATTTTGGAGAGTAATTTTGGAGTTAGGAGCTCTCAGTTATGAGTTTTATTATGCAAAGTCCCATACTGAAAGGAAGGGCTGATATTGTTGAGTTTATTGAAGTTGTGCTCAGTGCAAACACCACTAAAAAGTAAGTAGATAATGTTAATGGGATAGAACATTTCCACAGAATAATGGTTTCCTGCTGTTAGATAAAAACCAGAGACCAAGCAAATATTTATTTTCCAAGTGGGAGACATAGATCTGATGATGATGTTTCACTAAAATGACTTGTCTGTTAGGCAGAATGACTGATGCAGATGTAATCACTTTAATCTCATCAGTGATGTATTAGACAGATTGTTCCCACTGTAATTGTTTTACACTATAGTCTTTATTCCTGTTGATAACAGACCTGTAATATCTGTTATTCCATATTGCCACATTACACCCTACAGTAACAGCTGCTAGGACTGTTCTCTCTTATCCTTAGCTGAGATCTAAACAACTATAACCACTACCCGTATCCTCAGTGTTAATGTAATGAATGCCTGCTCCACCATGTATTTCCCTGATGGTGTTACTTTAACAAAATTGCTTATTGTGCTCTTCTTGCTTTTACTGTATGACTCGTACAACATCTCTGAGCTGGTTCGAAGTCTTTGAAGAGGTGCCCATCTCCTGACCACTGATCTGTAAAAAAAAAAAGATGTCCGTGTCTTAATTAGCACATAACAGAGGAGAGACTGAAAGTTAGCGTTTTTTGGGGGGAGGGATATATGTGTGTCTTGGGGAGAGGGGTGGAAGGAGATCTTGGGAGGTAAGAGGTAACATTTTGCACTAGCTGAAACTCCAGGGTGGTCTTTCATTGTAAGTTTATGCATCATAGCTACTGCAGAAGCTGGAATGTTTCTCTGACTATTTGTTTTCTCTTTAGGGCCAAGGACAAACCTTTCAGTTTCCCAACCTATTTCCAGAGAAAGAACAAGACACAGAAACTCGCTCTTTTGATGACTTCAAGAACACATATATGGAGAGAGAGAAGCAGAGGGAGAAAGGTGACCTCAGACGAGGTGGAGTCCCCGATTGGTTTGGACTTTGATGCAATGAGCCAGCTGCCTTTCTTTAGGCTCAGAGGGATTTTGATCGGCAGAACTTGCGCTCTTCCCATCTTGTAATGACCGAATGTTTATTCTTGAGCAGCCCTTGCTAGGTGTCTTTTTTCCTGGCTGCTTGTGCACGACTACAACAAAATGGCCCTAAAGAAATAAAAAGGTAAAATAAATCTGACTGCATCAGATCTTTCCTGTGAACTTGTGGACTATTGCTAAAATGTGGAATTGCTTCTTGTTGTTTCTGACTATGAGAGTGTCATTGTGCTTACCTTCTCCCTGCTTCTATGGGTTGTTTTGAGTAAAAGTAGGAGGCATTTCATTTCCTAGGATAAGTGTAGTTTGCATTGAATAGAATGTGTAAAAGTCAAGGTAGGTCAGTTGGAGGCGGACATGAAGGTGGAGATAACTAAACTATAGGCTCAGGATATAGGATTCCCTTACTGTCAGTTACCGTGTCCTACTATCCTGTGAATTGCCTTCCTTGCAAAGTGACCCCCCCTTTCCTGGAGATGTGCCTGTGATGTGATTGCACTCCTTTGGTAACAGTTCTGTGGCATTTTGGAGACAGGTTTTGTTGTGACTGGGCATGTGGGCATTTGATCCCCAGAAGCATCAAGAACGGACAAAGGTGGCGCACAGTATCTGCTTGCTGTTGTGTACAGTCTCTGCTTGCTGTTGTGCAGTGCAGGTAGTTGCCGTCTGTGGCCAGCCTGCCCTAGGAATGTTTACTGGCACGGCTGTGCTAGTATTCCTTCCCCTGCCCGCAGCTACCTTGCAGTGCTGGCAGGAGTCCTATGTGGACACAGTTGTACTGGCATAGAAATGCTTCTGCCAGTGTAGGCTGTTTTGTGCTCAGGACTAATAAAAAGACTCTTTCTGCTTTTTCTGGTGCAACTCCCTCTACTTCCAAGTTGCTGATGCCAGGGCAGTGGTAGAACTTTTCTAGGCCTTCACGGCTGCCACGTTCAGGTTTTTAATTTCTTGGCTCTGCAGCTGTTTCTCCTTGCTTTGAGGATATTTCCTCTTTTCCTTTGTCAAGTAATGTGCTCTGCTGGTGTGTCAGAAACAGAGGGGTAAGAGGAGGACTAGGAAGGACTTCACTGCAGATAGAGAAGGATGTGTTTTGGCAGGCTATTGTCTATAACACCAGCATGTGCAGGGTTAAACACATGGCTAATGTTTCCCCGGCTTTTGAATTCTGCCACTTGGAGCAATTGGCAGGGTAGTGAATGAGCCCATGTCTTTCACGCTTCTACCCGGGTGCTCTCCTTTATTGTTCTGTGTCTGAACTTCTTGTTTGGACAGCTAGCAAGATGTTTACAAGGAAACAGCTGCTCCCCAGAGAGGCAATCCAAGTAGGATTTTACGCACCCCCTTCTGTTCATTAGTCTCGTCTTTCCCCCTGCTACTTCCCTTCTGCACGACAGTCCATCTCCTTCTGTGGTTTGTTGCTTACAGCCCCAGTGACTCTCCCACCCCCCGCTTTGTCCATTTTCCAAGGGGGGATCGTGCATGATGATCTAAGTTAGCTGGTGCTTAAACAGAGAGATGCTCTCAGAGAGGAGGGAGATAAGGGAGGATTTGCTACTCCTAGCCTGCCAGCAGAGTTACAATAGTAGATGTGGAAAAATACTGAGATCACTGAAAACGGTTCTTATGTTTGGCATATCTGCAAATCCAACACTTCGAGTTTTGTAGTGACATGTGAAACTCCAGGTTAAATCAGGAGCTGGCCTGCAGTTTTAAAGTAGGACAACTGAATTTGTCTAGATGCAAGGGTCTCTCCTCTGCTGTACACAGCCTCCCCACCGCCCCCTCCTTTTTTTACTATATTTTTTTAAAGCGGCTGTTTCACAGACTCCCAGCTCAGGGTTGATGGACCTCATCCATACCGGGGCTGGGGCTTTGTTCCTACAATATAATGTTACGGAGTTGGCTGTTTTTTCTTCACTTTCCTTTGTGGTCATCTCCAATATAAAGAACTCTATCTTCACCATGGTGAAGATAAAATCAAAAGAATTCATTTAGTGTTGCCATATATCTTCCTAAGTTGTTGGTCAGCCTTGAGCAAGCAGTCAGGTATGTGGTAGTTCTGGGTAAATGATGCAGTACTCCCTGTGTTAAGTGTGACAGCAAGAGATATATCAGCCATCAGCCTCTTTGCCTTCCCTGTATGGTCCTCAGGAGAGGTTGGAGTCACCAGCTTCTGTACCAGCGTTGGGTGTCCAAGCTGAGAGGAGTTTATTTGCAGTCCCAAATATGCTCTAGGCTGAGTGAGTATCAAAAGCCTCTGCGTAGGTCTACCATGCTTTGCTACTCTGTGATTTCTCTGTGAGTGGCTAATTTCTAGCTGTTGTTCGAGACCGGTTTCTGTCTGGAGTGGCACAAAAGGGAAAAAATAGAGATGAGTATACCTGTATCTATATGAAGTTGCTGCAACCAAATTCTGGGAGATATTCAAGATGCTTAAGAGAGCAATGTTACCAGCTACCTCTAAAATAGTATTCCTGTGAAATTAAGGTAAGATTAAAAAAAGAAAATTCAAAGCCCTTGACCCACCGTTATTTTGCTTTAATGCTCCTGATTGCCATGGAAGTGGGATTAAAAAGATGTCAAGTTTTTCCCAGTCCCTTGTTGGCTAGTGTTTCTGAGGAAATGCCAGTGCTTAATATGATCTGGTGCTTCACAAATCCCGTCCCCCAAACTGTACAGGCTAGAAGATAACAGAGATGATACTTGAATATGAAGGCAGAGATTCTATCACGTACCAGAGAGAAGTACAGTAAATGAGTGGTGAAACTAGGACAAGGACTCAGAATTATGTAGTTTTGTTCACTAAACTGCTCCTTCCAGCACATCCTGATGTTTATTTTGGGTGATGCAAGGGATTAGCAGATCCCATGAGGTGACATCTAGTCCTGCTATCAGAGGTGTCGAGCTGTCCTTGGCTATGTCAACAGCCATACCTGTGGGCCAAGGATTTGGATATACGTGTGAATAACTTCTCCAAGGACGAAAGTAATGACTTGGTTGAAGAGGCTGATGTTCACTGTGGTGCAGGAGAAGCCACGTCCCGCACTTGGCGTTCACAGCTCTGCAGCTGCTGCCTTCTCTGACGTGCAGGGGAGACGTTGAACGCAGTTTCTTTCCCCTGTGAACGTGTGCAACCCCCCAAAGAGAGTGTAACGTGCTAGAACAGTCAGCGGATGCGCAACCGACTGCATCAGCCACTCTGCTGGAGAAAGGCACCTGGCTACGATGAGCTTTGTCCCAACCACACCAGTACACTTCTGATGGAACGTGCAATTGCTTTTTTTGTTTGCTTGTATTTATTATTTCTTAAAACAAGACAGAGTAGAATTGCAGAAACAGTGAACTATGTACAGTGGCTTTCCTAACATTACAGCTTTGAAATGCATTTTGTGCTCTAAGTCCTGCTCTGTTGGGTACTAGGAACAGGTTCCTTGTTGGTTGTAGCGGATCACATAAGAATGTGTGGCTGTTTGCAGGTGACAATTACTGTGTCTTGTAACCACTTGTCACCTGAGCTTTGCTATGTGACCTCAGAGTTCAAATATTTGTCTTCACAGTTACCTTGAAGTAGGAAGGCGTATAGTGCAGCTCAGCTGGTAAGTGGTTAAACACAAAGCTGCAGTAGCTTCATTTTTGGTGTGTAAGCCACACCATCAAAGATTAAGTATTGCCTGGAGATGAGTGGCCAGTTTTACGGTCCTGCGCATCATTCTCTGTCAGTCTACTGGTGGTTAAGGGGAGAAAAAAGGCTAAATAAAATAAATGATAGGAAAAAAGTAAGTACAACCTTGTGGTGGATTCCAGAAAAAGCATATTCTTAATCTACTTAGCAAATATTCCTGCTCTGTACAAAGGGAAGCCAGTAGAAAAATTTTGGTTACTTCACCCAAGGCCATCTTGCTATGGAAAGCGTCTTCATGGCTGGGGAGTTCCCGATCCATCCAGGTTATCCCAATTATATCAAAGTTGCTTTAATTTTTCAGGAAAATTATTTTACTTATTTGAATTTTCAGGTTGTAGGACAGACTATTGCTTCTTCATCTCTGGCGTGTTTGTGGAACGGCTTGCAGAGAGCGGTAAGGGTTGGATAGAGGATGTCTGCTTAGTGTGTGAAACGGGGCAAGGTACACAAAGCAAGCACTATTTTTGCTAGGAGGACTGAAAGCCGTAAAACCGTTATCTTGACAATGCTGCTTTCTCCTGAAGTAGAGTTCAAGGACTTCTCAGAGTCCAATTTAAAACAGTTGTCTGAGAATGGCTTTCCAGGGTGGCTTATATGCCAGGGCTCATAGGTACCACAGCTAAAAAGGAACATTGTGATAATCCCTTTTGACCTCCTGAATAACACAGACCATAAAATTTCATGCCGTAGTTTCTGTGCGTAGTCCAGAAGCTTGCGGTTGAATGTTGCCTGGAATGGATTTCAAGGCTTGAACTTGACAAGCGTCGCAGGATGAAGTGAGTTTCCTTGAATAAGCTGGGCCCAAACAGTATGAAAGTCAGCAAGACGTTGTCATCTGTCCTGTGAATTTCTTAAAGTGGTTGTGGTGGGGAAAACTGAGCGTTGCTGTTTAGGAGTCATGTGTTTGTAGAGAAGAGAGGTAATTTTTTATAAATATTATTTTCTTTAAATGTAAAAGGTTTTAGACTAGCTAAGATGACATCCTGGCTGAGCCATTTCTTTTAGAGTGACTTACAGCTGTTTAGACAGAATTTAGCTCTTTGTGTATAACATGGCTTATCAAAGTGTGCACTGCTGTTGTGGACACACCCAGCTTGCAGAATTCGTGAGATATCCCTTAGTTACTTATTCTGTGGCCTGAGAACACAGTAACTAGGGCCCTGGTGCCAAACTAATTGGTTTTAATTGCAAACCAGGACTAAATATCAGTCTCTTAACCTTTCCTGCCTTCAGCTATTGAAGTGTTTAGTATTTTGGAGAAATTGTGCAGTGCAGAATTAGGCGCTGCATTTTCTTTCGTGGTGCCTGGGACTTTAGAGAGCATCTTGAGGCCACACACAATACTCTCGGTAGGTAGGTCTTGCTTGGGATCTGGCCTTCAGTTAGTACTATCTATGTTTTCATTTTCCAAAGTTCTTGGTTTAGGAGTCAGACCAATGTCAGTGATTCAAGGCTTGGAAAACTTCCTTTCCTAAAAAAAGGCTTGGGAAACTCCCTCTGTTGAATCAGTGTGGTTTAGAAGTATTTTGACTGTTGTCTGTCTGTATGTACCTGGAAAAGAAAAATTTCTCAGAGGAAGAGCATATTTTAGCATAGCTAAGGAAGCGAAATGAACCCACTGGAAAGGGAATGGCCGTGGGGTGGGCAGGTGATGTCCTCATAAGTGCAGGGAGAGGCTGGGGAGTTGTTCTGGGTCGTGTGGTGCATTTTCCGTGAGCCTGTGCTGAAAACGTAGAGCTGGCGAAGGCCTCTTTGGTCATATAGTCCATCTTCTCAAATGAAGAGAGCCTGCTGCAGATCGAGCTGTGCCAGTGCTCGCACACATGGCAGACCCAGTGTGTGGTGTGTCACAACAGCTGTCAAGGACTGGTCGTCATACCCAGAGTCTCTAAACATCCTGTTTATCCTTGCAAGGAGGAACACTTGATTGAAAGATAAATACCAAAAAAAAAAAGCAAAAAACACCCAACCCAAAACTGGTGCTAGGAACAACATTTGCCCTTGGGCTAACAAACCTGAAAACAAAAGAAAATAAACATAGGATGGAGGCAAACAGATTTCCACACAAGGCCAGATTCTAAAAGGGATTTAGGAGCTTAGCTTGTTTTGGCATGCTTGAAAAAGGAAAAGCCGTCTGGGTGCCAGGATTCTTAGGGCTTCGTATGTGCACGCGTGCGTCAGGGGAAGAGCATGGGGAAAGATGGGGTGTCTGTGGTGATGTGAGGAGGGAATGGAAGATGTTGGAGCTGCCAGAAAGCTTTGTGCAGGGTCACCCTTGGGGCATGGCTTGCACATTTTTTTTTTTTTTTTTTGAAAAATTAAACATGCTGAAAAAAAAATCTCCAAGTTGGCAGCGAGATTTTTTTTTCTTTTTTCCTTCCCCCTCTGTTTGTTGTTCATTTGTCGCTGCACGGGAGGTCTGTTTACTTTGCTCAAGAGAATGAGGGACCCAAGAGACGCTGCTCTGCATGCAAAGCTTTTATGGAAGGGGCTAGGGGAAGGGAAGGGGAGGAACTTCCAAGCCTTTTGAAACAAAGCTGAAAGAATTTGTGGGCTGTTTCTTTTGCTTCTTTGCCCAATGCGTGTTAAGCCTGATGTTGCTACTGCTTATGCAGACATAGCTGGGCCATGGACTTCAAAGATGGGTCTTGCTGTTAGGGGCAGATCATGGCAAATCTCTACAGAGTAAGCGTGAAGAGGCCCGAGAAGCCCAAAGACTTGATGTTGAAGCTCTGAGTAGCTGTCTAACACCTCAGCGCCCCCTACTCTGCCCGTGGGATCTCTTCTGCTAGGTTGCTTTCAAACCAGAGGTGGTGCTGCGCTCTCCCACCGCCTCCCTGTTAACCCTCCTGAATGAACTGGCTCTGAAGTTTGGGGTGAATTCATCCGTGCCATTAAGATACTTTCATGGATGAGCCAATGCAGCCCTTCATTCCCGGCATTTAGTGTTTTAAAGGGGACTTTTCCAGAGCTCTGTGGCAGCCTGCTGCTGCTGATCTTTGTTCCTTTAGATGAGTCAACTTCTGAATGCTTCAGTTTCCCCAGCTGGGCTTAATAGTGATTGCAACGCAACTGGAGATCCAGCAGAAGGAGGGGAAGTGGAGATCTGCATTACTTTTGCTTCCTGGCATCTCAGCGGATGAGACAGCTTTATCCAGGCGGATCTTCCTCATCTCTTACGATGCTGAAACAACCAGAAAAGTCCAGTGGGGAGAAAACTAAGGGTGCTGCATGGGGGGGGGCGTGTGTGTGAATGTCTTTAGATTAACAGATGGGCACATCCCTAGGGATACTTCTTTCATGTGAATTCTTCTAGGTTCTGGGCAGTAAGAGCGGTGGCATGTAGCAGGCAGCTTACAGCAGTGTGAGGAAGGTCAAGGGCATGGCTGATGAAAGCAATGGGTAATACAGGTGGAGCAGACTTTGGAGCGATGCGGTGTTCTGCGATTTGGAGTTTTCTTATCCTTTTTGACTTGTGAGAGAGGACAGGAACTGATGGGTATGCCTATAGCCTCAGTCTTGCGTTCAAAGCTGCTATTTTCTAACCCAAGTCAGTTCTCCTGTACTGCCCTGATGCGTAGCAGAACAGAGAAATTTCACTTGGCAGAGGGACTTGAGTCCTTTTATCTCTGTTTCCTGTTTTAACCAACAGGAAAGCTGCTTAGCAATCCTGGGATGTCTTTCTGTGTTGTAAAGGATCCCTTAAGTACTGGGACACACCATGTTGTTTTGGCCACTTTTTCTCCAAGAGGAGGGGGAGTTCAGGAGCCAGCTGTGATGTAGTTAAGGAAGCAAAAAAAAAAACCCAAAACAATAACCTCCTGTGAAAAGAGATTGAAAAGTCTGTACATATTCATTCTAGATGAGGGAGGAGTCAGAGGCAACATGATTAGAGACGGGCTATCCAGATGTACCTCCCTTTATGATATATGTGAGTGGGGACTGTGAGTGAAACAAGAAGAGGGCAAGATAGAAACTGACACAGAAATATTTTTCACTTGACATTGGGTTAGATTAGTGTTGTGCAATTCTTTGCCACAAAAAATCAGGGCCAAGAACTCTGCTGGATGCAGACACGCTCTGGCTGTTTCTGTGGATAACCAAGATATCAAAGAGCTAATGGTAATATTAAAAGAACAAGAGTTTTGGGAAGTCATCAGTGCCACATGCGTCAAGGCAACTGACTCCAGCAGATGGAGGTGGGGATAGGAAGAGACTTATTTCCTTGGGAAGCGAAATAGCCTGCAAACTGTCTCTTGCGGGGTTTCTTTCTCTGACCTCTGGATCAGCCTCTGTTGCGTTGCAGAATCCCAGCTGAGGTGGAGCTTGGGAAACATGGCAAGTTGGGCAGCCGTCTCAGCTACAGTACGTCTAGGTGTGTGTTAGACCCTGTGCGAAGGTAGAGCACCTCTGTATTCGTCAGTTGTGGATGTCTTGATCCTCCCCCCAAAAGAAAGGTGATTTCTGTGGCCTGGGAATCGGGAGACTGAACTTAACTTCTGAACTGTATTCAGCTGAGCTTGGGTCAGTTCCTTAATCTCTCTTTCTGCTTTTGTTTTGTGTCACAGAAATTATCTAGGGATGATCACTCTCCTCTGCCCACACTTTTTCTGGCTAATATCTAGGGATCCTTAGTGAGAAGTGCCCTCTCTGCTCTTTCTATGGTTGAGTATGACACACTACACAAAATATTGATATACTCAGGTAGAAGGCTGGTTTCATAATTTGCTTTTGTTTTTTAATCACTCTTAACTATCTGGAAAAAGTAGTATGGGAGCTTTGAACACCTTAGTTGTAGAGCCATGCCATTCAGTAACAACTCCTCGGTAAAAGAGCTGTTTATTTTTATTGTCTTTTCTTTTCACTGCTTTTAATAGCTGTAAACAACCTCTGTGTGGAGCGTCTCTTGAAACTTGTGACCAGCTGGGTGAGGGGCCTTCATATCGATTTCAAGCCTGTGGAGAGGAGAACATAACAGGTCCCTGACTGCTCCAGCCACTTCCTGCCTGCCAAGGAATGCTGGAAACAGAGGTCGTTATTGCACAAGTAATTAAAGGTTCATCAACCCTACCTCTCTGATTGCTTAAGGCCATTGTAGAAAGGGACAAATACTCCTGCTTGCCCACTGTTATTTGTTTTCTGCTTTCTCTGTTTTTCTTGGCTTGAGGAGAGGAATTATGAAGACTCTTGAGTAGGATCTGGGAGTGCTGTGGTCTAATGCATTTGGCTGTGGCCCTGGGTATGTTGTGGAACACTCTCGTACAGAGAAGTGGAGTGTCTTCAGGGCCCCCTCTCTTCCTGCTTCTCCGCCAAGTCCAGACACCAGAGAGATGGTTCTCAAAAAGCAGGTCCAAGTTGCCCAGGCCCTGGCACAGTGTGAGCAAAGAAGCCAGGCTTGGGGATGTCTGTAAAGCAGTGCCTCTGAATGGCTGAAGTGGCTCCTGCCTTCACATTAGCAGATACAGGGATTTTATTGCAGCTGAGTTGGGCTCCAAAAAAGTGAGATTGGCTTATAACAGGAGGGTTTCCTATGGATTTTCTTAAAGGGATTCTTTTTTTTCCTTCTGTAGTTTGAACTCTGAAGTTCAGATTTTTGTATGTTTTCTCTCTGTTAGAGTATGTGAGAAATTACTTTCTTTGTCTTTTAAATAGACACTGAAACTCACATATGGGCAGGGGCCGTATAAAGTACCAAATATTGTGAGTCTTTGACAGAATCACAAGAGCAGGGCAGACTGAGCCACCCACTCTTTAACCATTTATCCCTTGAGATCTGGAGAGTCTTTTTATCTCTGGGGAGCACAGCCCACAGACATGGGGAGTCATGTTGCTGTCCTCCAGTTTTTTCTTCTGTGGACGAATGATCACCATCACCACCACTGAAGAAATGACTCCTCATTGTACTGACTCTCCTTGTGCTTCGAGAGCAGCGGAACAAACAGCTGGGGAGGAAATGAGAGCTGGCTTTCGGCCCCTTTGGTCCAGTAACATTGTGGGTGAGCCTCGAAGGATGGCTGAGACAGGGTGGGCATTTCCCTCTCTCCTAGGAGTGTAAAAGAGGACTGAGTTTGGACTGTGCTCGCTGCCTGCACCCCAAAAGCCTCCTTGTTGCCGAAGGCATTTTGCCCCAGAACGTGTGACTGCAGGGGCTTGGCTGTAGCTGAGGAACAGCTTGAAGGGCACATGTTGGGTAGGCAGATGGAGCGGGTGATGGAGATGATCTGCTGAAGGAGGGGAAGTGTGGAGTGAGAAGGGGAATGATAAAAGGGCAGCCGCGTGGGCGACCCTGCGGGAGCAGAGGAGGGCAATAACTTACCTCAAAAGGAGCGAGGGGCCAGCTGCGAAATTGCCTGGAATAAGCGGCTGAGGCAGAAAAGGGCTGGTGGAATGATTAAGTCTGGCAGACCTGAGGTTATTCCCTGTGTGTGTCTGCGGGGGAGTCGAATAACTTCTTGGTCAGTCTGCAGAGGCCGTCTAATCAACAGCCCCAGTGGTGGTCACAGCCCAGGATGCTCCAAGGTAACACTAACCCTGCCGCAGAGCGGAGGGGTGTCTCCAGAGGTCCCAGGGGCACTGCGTCTTGACACGTGAACGCAGCCCCCGATGCGGCAGCCTTACAACAGACACTGCGTAATGGCCTGTTTTGCATTTGTGTTTCATTTGCCTTCCATATGGGATCAGTTTTTCCCTTTTCTTTATTTTTTTTTAATAGCGTTTTTCCTAGTCATAATAATCAGCATTTCCCTGCCTTCCACCCCCCCCCCCCCTTCATTTTTCACAGCTGGCTTTGATTGGTTTCAGTCCTGCAGATGCTCCTTCGGACTGAGAAGAAGGGGCAAAGGGTCTCTTCCTTTTCAGCGCGATGCAGACGGCCTTGCCGGAGGGCTGGGGGAGGCCGGTGCGCTCCCGGACTAGCCAACTCTTCGCTGTTGCCCCAGCCGGCCTCTTGTGTGTCTGATGAGGTTTGCCAAATTGCAAGATAGTTTCCCTGCCGAAGGCCTGGAGAAGATCGCAAGTTGTTGATGGCGTGGCGTGCTCCTTCACTTGCGCCGTGCGAAAACAGTGGTCCTCGCGAGCGAGAGGGGCAGGATCCCCAAACGCCCGGTGCTCGCAGGCTGCTGGTGCAAAGCACATCTGGGATCTGCAGAGCGCATGCTGAGGCTGACTCAGAGCATCTGTGTGCCATCAGGCTTACGGCAACCGCAGCTCCACGTGTCTGACTGTGCAAGGTACGTGGTCCTCTGTACAGGGCACGGTTAGCCAGTGTGACCCCGCGTAGCACAACCACCAGAAGGAACTGGCAAACGCGCAAGTGGAAAGCACTGAATTGGCATGGGAAAAAAATGATTGTCGGATGGACAGGCAGACTTTCCTGATTTTTAGGGCATGAGTCAAACACGAATCGCTATGGCAGAAAGAAGAAGCTTCCCTCAGAGGCAACCTAATCCACAGTTGCCCAACGTGGGGTTTCTAGCAACTTCCTTCGAAGCAGCTTGTGCTGGTCACTGTCGGAGGCGGACGGTTGAGTCGACAGTCGCTCGGCCGACGTGTTATGGCTATTCCTGCATTCCAGGCACCATCCAAGAGAATGAGACATAGCATTGCACAAGACCAAAAGAAAGTAAATGTTTACAGGCACAACGCGCATTTCAGCTTGTTACATGTTCCTGAGCAGTAAAAGAAATGAAACAATAATTAAAACAGGTCCCAAGTCTCAGTGTGTATCTTGGCTCGCAGCGCAGCCCTCTTGGAGCGCTGCCTCTGCCTCTCTCTGATCCCAGCCTGAGCAGTACCACTGGGCCGTTGCATCCAGGTCAAGGTCTTTCCAGTTACTCCAAGTACGTCGTCTTTCTGAGAACTGCAAAAGCCTTTTGGTGAGGTGGCTTTATGGCTTGCGATGGATTTGGGTGCTTGACGTTCTCCCCTACGCGCAGCAGCCACGCAGGGATGTCCCCAGCTGACGAGGAGATGTTTGCCTTTGGTATCCAAAGTGTCAGTGTGGGGAAAATTATAGATGGATTTATTCCCGTAGGAGGGGGAGGGTGGAGAAAGTAGAAGAGCAGAAGAGAAGCGGACATTTAAATTGTTTCTCCCCTGAATTATCCCTTTTTAAAGGCCTAAGTTGGCTCTGCGTGCATTCGGCGAAGCAATCAGGGTGCAACGAAGCAGATGTAGTGAAGGGCTGTGTCGGCACACCTGACGGCTGTGCCAGGACGCACGCGTGAGTAGCTACTCCTGCTTTCCTGCTCTGAGCACACGGTTGGTCACGGCACAGCTTGGAGGCTGGGATGTCTCCCTGCAGTGAGCCAGGTGGGTGGAGGAGAGAAGAGGGCCTCTGCTGTGGCTGCTCTGCCCCCTCGTTTTCCAAGGAGAAAAGCAGAGGGCCGTGGGGGGCAAGTTGTTTTGCATGAAAGGCTGAAGCAATGGAGTCTTTCTCCTTAGGACAAGGAAAGGGGGAGAGAGCGGAGAGGGGACTGAAACACGTTCTCCCCAGACATGCTCTGTGGGTGATGGTCCCCGTGTATCCCTACCTCCTCCCAAACTGTGAAGCCCTTGTAGCATTGTCTTGGCCTTCACACCAAGAGGAGAAGGTCACTCTGAAGGTTAGTCCTTGGCAAGGAGAAAGGCCTTTTTAGTAATGTTCAGCCCCCTATGCACATGGCACAGGAAGACAGACCTCCATGCATGTGTTACACTGGTCTCAGATGTAAATTTAATATCCACTTGTGAGCAACAGCCCTAGCTGCTGACTCACCCGCTGCACTTTTCTTGGTTCTCGCAGTTGAGCAGTGAGCTGGCCAGATATTATTCATTTTACTTGAAATAATAACTGAGATGCCTACTGAAGGTATAAATGTCTAGGCTTCCTCTAAGGAACAGAATGAAATCCAAAAAGCATACAGTAACTTGTGCAACAGACTGTGTCTGAGAGCGCGCTGCAGCACTGGCTAATGCCCATATATCAGGCAGGACAAACGTCCACAGCCATTGCTGAGTCTGCAAATAGGTTAGATTTGTTGTTTAGTTTGTAACATAAAGGGTACTTTTAAGAGGTGGCGGCTACGTGGCCTCTTGTCTTATGTGACCGAGTTATTTAAAGTTCTTGTTGTTATGGAGAAATGCTGACTTTTCTATAAGGCAAGTTGCAACCTGCTTCTATGCAATGTTCTGTTACAGCTTTTCTCTGTCCTTGGGAAAACGAGGTTTGATTTGCGACTTGCTGGACTATTCTGAAAGCAAATGATAGCGTTTGAGTAAAGTCAGGGGAGGAAAAATTTGGCCAGTGTGCCTGTCGGTCAGTAAGTTATGAAAAATTATTTTGATTTAAGAATTTGATATTTGTGTTCCTTCTGCTCAGCAACAACTTCTCACCAGCTCTTCAAAGTTTTTGTATAGTTAAATCTCCTTAATAACGTGGATAGTGGCTGTTGTGGAGGAAAATACAAAAAAAACCTGAGCACCATTGTAAACACTCACTGTTGTAGACCATGTAGGGAGTCTAGTCTGGGAGTTAAGGTCCCAAACTTAGTCCTGTCACTGATGATGGGAAGTTGTTTTGTCACTCTTTTCCATTGAAGTTTCTGTGGATATAGTACAGAGCAAAACAGATGGGCGCGATGACATTTCTCTAAATGAGAGCTATCAAAAATCTTCCTGTAAAGATTATCCGCTTTGGTCTTATTGGGGTAGTAAAGGCTTGTGTTTGTGAAGCGGAAGAGCCAGCTTTTCAGAAGTCTGTTTTTTTACAGAATGCTTGACACAAAAGCCATAATTCTGGGATTTTGGTTCCCTTGTTAAGTCCTCATGCTTTCAAATTCTTGGAGCTAATTTTCATTGACAATAGGAACATTCCTTGAAAAATGCTGATGTAATGAAGTACGTGCTACTTGAGATTAAAAGATTTATTCAGTGACTCCTTTTTGAAACTTTTGCGAAGTGTCTTAACATTTTTATGTTTCTCCAACTGCCAACAAAATCACATTGCACCACACAGTTTGCAACATTAGTCAGATTTTGACACTGGCTCACGCAAGAGGCAGTTTTCATAGTCAGGAATCATAAAACGTTAAAGAAATTGCCATTATTTGAAAACTAGACACAGTTCAGTGAAGCAGATGGACTTGCTAACAGTGACTTAGGAGGTCTGTAGCACAGCTGTGTTGACACGGATTATAGACAATCAAAATTGTATATAAAGTGCATGCCATAGTTTTAGTTTTAAGCATATTGCTAACATTTAATGAAGTATGTAACCTTATATGGTTTATGTATTTTTGTACTGTAGCTGCAAGTTACGCTAAGGCCTTGACTAAACCTTCCCAGAAATCTCTATTGCTGTTCGTAATGCAGGCGCACAGACCAAGAGTGCCAATAAGCCTTTGATTGACTCTTGATTAATGTAAATACGTTAAGCCTGTAGGTGCCATTCCAGCCTAGGGAGCTTCTTACGGCTTTTAACCACGTCCATGTCAGAGTTAGAGCCCCTTTGCTTCAGATAATTTCCAAAGACCAACTGGAGAATGTTTGGACTCGCTTGTGAAGGATCAGGGATAGAGACATTTCCTGAAGCCCCTGGCTGGCTTGTTTGCAACACCATCCCAATAAAAATTAAGCCCTCAGACACAAACTTAGGAAAGGAAAGAAGAAAACAGAATTCTGATATGTTTCACAACCGTACTCTCTGATCCCAGGAGAAAGGTTGGGTAAGACACACTGTGATCTTTCTTACATGTCTGTCTGTCTTCAAAGTTTTCAGTTAGTTCTCTTTTACTAGTCAGGTCTCTTGGGTTAGGTGAACAAGTTGCCTAATTGTTTCAGTGCATTGCTTTAACTAATTGGTTCCTCATCTAAGGAAGCAGAGAGGGGATGTAGGAGCACAGTGTGTAACCAAGCGGAAAACGGAATGTGCGGTGGAGGGAGGAAGGCATCACGAAGCCTGGTATGTTGCAATGGGATCTAGATGGGTGAGATGGATCAAAGCACCAAGTTCTCCCCCTGACTCTGGTGCATGATAGCATCTGGTGCCTTAGTACCTGTTTTGGTGGCAAAATTTGCAGGCTTTAGTTTGCCAAGGAAATGCATGGAACACGCATAACTTGGGTGTGGAATGGGAGAAGGCAACTCTGGCGTGGGGACCAGCTTCTTTCAAAGTAAATCTTTGTGGGAATAACCCTCCCTATCCACATCGCTGCCAGCACTTGCTAGGAATTCTGCCACTGAGCAAACAGTAACTGCAAAGGCACGTGATGAGAAAGAAGGAATAACAAAAGGAAAACATCCAATGGCCTTTGTCCTTCCTGCTATGGTAATGCTGTGCCTCTGTAGATGGCTTCTTCAAAGTAATGATAGTGGACATAATTCTGCAGGTTGGGCCTATATGAAAAATAAATTGCTTGTATCCCCTCCCACACCTTTCTCTCTAGGCTTGACATGGTTTGGGCTGGACTGGCCACTGAAAGGAACGGCAGATGCTCTCTGATGTTATGGATAACCATAGGCTGGTACCTACTACTGCTACCAAGAATCTGCCCTTCCTTACCATGAAGGGAAGGATTTTAATCTGTCATTCCCAGATTTTACCTGTGGACAATTCCACCTCTTAATGTAGTGTCTTGTGAAGCATTAATAGCAAAGAGCAGCTTTCCAACCCACTCAAGCTTGCCCTCTCCCCAATATAGCTTATGTCTGTCTTTGGTGAGCATCATCAGGGCTTTTCATCTCATTCTTTTGCCTGTTTTCTGCTGTATCTTAACACCACCGCGGTTCTTGGTACCTCCTTGGTTTGGGTATCTTTGCACAGCAACAACAGAGAACAGGGGCTGATATCCCGGCTTGTATTTCAGGCTGGCAGGCATTTGGCTCCTGCAGCTCAGCTTTTGGTGGCCATCTTGTCCTTCTTGTCCAAACTACATATGCAGGCACTTTCCAAAGCCACATGCTGTTTTGCAGATGTCCATTCTTTCCTACCTCCTGCCTGTTCCAGGTGTTGTTGCGATGGCCCCTGGCTTACCATTCCTTGTGCCTTTCTGCCTCTGTGCCTTTCTCTATGGCATATTTTGGATTTTCTATTATGTCAGCAGTGTATTGAGTATTGAGTGTCTGAGTATTGTCCATCTGACACAAAGTTTGTGCTGGGCTGGCTGACTGCTTACCACTTTACCAGGGGACTTGCCTCTGGCTGTTCCAGGTGCCAGTCAGAGGCTTAAGCCTCACTAGTGCAAACTGGGTGGTTTGAGGCCCTGACCTCCTCTTGATTTGCACAAATGGGCAGATCCTCAGAAAAACCTTGTCTAAACCTCTGTCTTTCCAGAAGCCTTTTCTTTTTTTTTAATTATTTTATTTTTTATTTGCTCCAGTCTTCCCTTCCGTATGTCTTGGTTTTATTTCAGCCCTCCTATCACATGTTGTTCAGTGTCGCTTGGAGCCCAGGAGCCAGGGAGACCCTACTTTGCTGCTTGCCTTCTCAAGAACTCCAAAATAGGCCTGTGCAACATGAACCTCTCTATTTTTAATGGGGCCTGTCCAAGGTATGGTTTCCTATCGTCATCTGGCCTAACTGGGTCACTGTTACACCTACTGGTATAACAGTGCTGCGAACACTTGTAGTCTGATGCTGTTACTGCGTGATGACATTTCTCTGGCTGTCCAAATATTTCCTCTGACTTGTATTTTCTGTAACATCATTTTTCTCCTGTTTTCTATGGCTTACTGTACATTTCTCAGCTTTCTTTTTCTTTTTTTTTTCTTATTCTCCAGCTATTCTTGCAACACATGCAAAAAAGTGCACAACTGTCAAATATTATTGTAGGACTCGCTGTGACTACCTGTCCATTTTGTTGCAAACAAGATAGTTCACTTGCCTTTGCAAAATAAAACTATCGAATCAAAAAAGAAATCTTATTAAAAAAAAGTAATCCTGTCAGGCTTTAAAATGCCTTGATTTGTGGTTCCCATAAAATCGCGTGTCTTCAGCCAGAAGTAAGAGATGGGTTATTGCCTTAAGTGGCAGAAGAAATGAAAAACGGTGGCACCATGCCTCCCTCTTAACACGTGTTCTAGAGGTCACCAGTGATGTCATACCTGTGGCTGTGTCCCTGTGGTCCCAGCTCTTTATTTTAAAGCAGAAATATTATTTCCTAATCGCAGTAAAACAATCCAGACAATGCATTGTGGTATAATTACTGTATCTTTCCCTTGGCTGCAGTTGCTGGAGTTCTGGCTCTGCGTGTTGGAGGACCACTTCGATTGTTTTAACACTCGCTTGGTTACACCTGCTGGATGATCTGCTGCGTTATCACAGAGAGCTGCCTTGTCGTGACACCTGTGGAGGATGATGTATGCATATTTGCATACTTATGCTAATGCAGGTGTGTCTTTTATTTTGGCGAGAGTGAAAAAAAAAAAAAAAAGTCTAAGGCTGTTGGTACACGTGCCTATAGCAAAACTGATGCTGCTGCGGCTGGAAAAGTATCCGATCATACTTGGTCTAATAGTCTAGCAGAGTTTGATCAACACCCCCCAGCTCCTCCCAAAGATTTACTCCATGGCATAGCGTAGGCCAGGCAGCAGTGCTTTTGAAGCCCTCCTGTGCTGTGGCATTGGAGCCTGTACCAGGGATCCTTAAAAAGTAGTCAACTCTGGATCAGGTAAATTAGGATGGTAACACACAAATTAGCAGAGTGTTGATCACCTGAATTGTCTTGTGTGTGATCTGTTGTTCCCCTTTTCTGCCCCATTCAGCGTAACTTGAGAATTTGATGTGATCTCCTCTGTGGTCTATAAAATCATAATAAGAGCTTTAGTGACGCCTCTCTAATTAAAGTTGATTTGAATTTTGCACCTCAAGCATGACTTAAACATTTATTACTTGTGAAAAATTATACCATATCCTCCCCCCCCAACTTACGCCGAGCATTCTTTGAGCACCAAATGATATTTCTGAGAGATGCTTTTTGTTGTTGCTTTTGCAAGTAGGAATTAAAAAGGGATCTGCTATGCAGTCCATGCATGCAGGGACCAATTTAAAAAACAGTTTGCCTTAAGCCGCTAAGAAAATGCATCTCTAAACCACTGTGGTCTCTGTCTGCTTCCTGGATTTAGTTTCAAACTTATTGACCCTGATAGGAAGACTCCCAGTTACGTCACTAACTTTTGGTTAGGAATTCTTTTGCACTGTCCTTCTAGCATTCAGCTTTCCTTTGCTGAAAGTAAGGAAAAATATTGATGTGGAAGCAACTGCTCTCGCTCCCCAGATGAAGTCCAACTTTTGTGTTCAGTTTAGATTGAAATTTAGATTGAAGTACCCAATAGGAGGCTGGAGAACCAGGCTGTTTGATTCAGAAGTGGACAGTCATAGGGCTGACAATTGACACAAGTCCAAAAAGGGCCCTCCTATTAGATATTATGAAAAAAACCCCAAACCCAACCAACCATCATTTTGAGGATTGTGGAACACATGAATAGGGGCCCGCAGGTGTTGTGGGATCGATACCCTTGGTGATATTCAGAACTTGAATGGACAAGGTCCAGAGCAACCTGCTCTGAGTTGGCCCTGCTTCGAGCAGGAGGTGGAACTAGGTGATTTCCAGAGGTCCTTTGCAACTTGAAATAGTCCGTGATACTAAGGTGTACCAATTTTTGAGGTGTAGGGGGAGAACGTGATGAGACTGAAAATAGTAGTTAATTGCTAAGTTATACAAGGTTCAGAGATAGTTGACAAACACGATGAATAGGATTAAATTGAGTGCTCGAAGCACGTGAGGGAGAGGAACCAGGTAAACAGTTTTTGGCCTATATTTGGAGAAGCTACAGTCTAGGGGTGAAAGGTTGATAAGAAAAGTAAAGATATTGTCTGCAGGTTTCCATTTACTGTGCAGAAGGTGTGTCCTACTGGAAGAACCTTTAGCCGTCAAAAAGGGCTGAAACATAGTAGGACTCTTCAGGCTGGGAAACAGTGAAACTGGTGGCTCAAATGACCCTGCTAAAGTGATGTGGGGGTGGCTGTTCTTATATACAGAAGAGAGAAGGTATTTTTTTTTTTTCCATGAACATATCTCTCGCAGGTGAGTCTCTGGTCTGTGGTTTGACTATGGGAAAAGGCAGTGGAGGTGAAAAAGTAGAAGGTACGATCTTGGCTGGAAACATAAAAGCCATGAAAACTGCTCAGGGCTGTTTATCTGATTAGATGAGGCTCTTCCACGTTTCTTATTATTTATCATATTAGCGAGACTTATCTGTGTTTCTGTTTGGGTTTCACCTTATCAGTGGGGAAGCGTGAAAGGAACTTCCCTGGCAGGGCCAAGCAGACCTGGATGCAGAAGAGAACCAGGTTATTAAAATATACGAGTTGAACATGGCTGAGAAAATGCAGGGTTAATCAGCAAGCCTTAAGGATAAGTTTCTTCCAGTTATTTCACTTTATTCTCGTTGTGTGCCTTTCTTGCATTTGGTCTCTCCTTTTTTAAAAAAAGGAAAACTTTCTAGTCATGATTCTTTTTTTTTTTTTTTTAAAGAAAATAGCCTGCAGAATAATCTCCTCTCCTAGGTGAACAAATGTCTTCTTCAGAATAAAGCATGCATACACCAGAAAAATCCAATGAAGGAGGGGGAAAAAAGCATACTTGGCTTGGGCCCCTCTCAGCATTATCTGAGATACAGTATTATGTTATCCTTAGATGGTCTGTTATTGTCTTCCTCCTCCTGAGCAATATGCCAGCAACCATATGTGTGCAAGCCGCTTAAACTGTATATTGAACTCTCCGCTGGCAGACTGACAGTGTGGTCAAGTGGAGAACAGGCTGGAGTTGGGCGCAGGACCTGGCTCTTTGGCTGACCAGCTGCGTAACCTCAGGCGAGTGACTCCATGACTCTTCCTTTTCCTGTCCTCTGTGTAGACTGTGATCCCTCTGAGCGCCTCTA
The DNA here is from genome assembly GCF_965231255.1 of Vanellus vanellus. Classification (NCBI taxonomy): domain Eukaryota; kingdom Metazoa; phylum Chordata; class Aves; order Charadriiformes; family Charadriidae; genus Vanellus; species Vanellus vanellus. The sequence continues at coordinate 18,106,269 of NC_138911.1, read as the reverse complement.
CCCTGTGCGAGGCGGTGCCCTGCGGAGATGCCCAAGGTAGTCTAGCGCTTGGAGGGATGTGCTCGTGTCAGTGTGATATCACGGCTGAGCCCAGCAGCTCGGCAGGCTGGCCGGGCTTGGCCACAGGACATGCTGATGTGGTTCTCCTGCTCTTCAGAATAATCTAATCTCTCCATATGGGCCTCCATCACGCTGGCTCGATGTCCCAGCTCGTTTGGAGTCAGCTCAGGGAATCTCTGTGAGGAATTGGAGCTCCTGTGAGCTGAGCATATGAATCCCTGGTGGCCAGAAGGTGGAGGTGATTCTCCTGGGCTGTCTGTTTCTTGGCTCAGTCTTACAGATACGTGTATGTGCTAGACTTGGTGCACCTGGGCTCATCTTTGCCACATCTGCATAGCAGAGAGCAGCATCAGAAGGGAGTGTCACTTCCCTTTGCCCTCGTGATAACCATAGATTGTACCTGAACTTTCTCTGTATGGCTACTTTGAAAGCTTTGGTCAAATCTGGGGCAGCTACTTGTATAGGACACAGACAGCTATGTAAAAACACTGGCCTGTATTGATGGTTAGTGGAGACCAGTGCCAAAGATGGTGGAACACCACCAATTGGTCCTTGCCAGACATTTGGTAAAATGCATGTGTGAAGTCGTGATTGGAAGAAGCATAGCTACTGTCACCTAAAATCTCCTAAAAATGACTTTTGCCTCCATTTCCATGGTACGCATGCAAGACAATTAATAGACAAGCAGGAGTGTTTAGTGTTCTGTGTTGAGCCTGCGTCTTTATCCCTCAGAAGCGATTCTTTTTAGTGATACCAAATTGTAACGGTGGGACTTTGCAAGCGCTGTGTGTGCGTATAAAATGCTCGACCGGGGAACGATCTCTTTGGGGTAGATCCTCGGCTGTGGCGTGTACAGCAGAGCTTCCTCACCTCCAGCTAGCCAAGGGCTTGCGTGGAGCTACGTTTATGAGTGCACTTGCTTCTCCATGGACTCTCGTGGACTGCCAGCGAGATACAGCCGAGCTCCTCATGCTGGTGCGGTCTTCCCTTGACGGCTGCAGCTCTGAACCTGCAAAGGCCTCGTTTGTCTTTCCCGGACACTTCTGTTAGTTTCCGGCTTCAGAGCAGGCCTAAGGCACAGGCCCAGTAAGATCCCTGCTAATTAGTCAACAATGAAAATGTGCTGGAATTTATGCTAGTAAATTAACTGGAAAGACAATTTGGCATTTTCAACAAATGGCAAAAACGCCTTGGGTACTGGATCCCTTCTATCGGCCTGGCTTGAATGCAGCATTTTCCAGAAATCAAATTAAATCATCCGGTGCCACTGTTGCATGGTTGTTTTGGTTCGGAAGTAACCGCTGGTCCCTGCTTTCAGGGAAGGGTCTGAGGGTTTGCGCAAAAAAAGTTGTACCACTCTATTTGGGCTGCTGCTTTTAAAGCAGTATGATTTCTCGCCATGATGAAGTAATACCAGTATCTCAGTGAGAGCATGGACGTGGTCTGTGCGTGCTCAAGATGCCGTCTTTATACTAGAAACACATCTACAACAGGGTATGCAACATACAGAGATCTTTCCAGTCCAGACCCAGCACTGGGTAGGGTTGACCGATACACAAACTTGCATTTGTTAAATGGAAGTTATTGTTAAAGAACTCAGTTAAATCCCTGCGTAGTACTCTGTGGGTGAATCGGGACATGGCGCAGGCCAACCTGATCCCGGTTCAGATAAGTCTTTGCCCTGACGTAACTGAATCAAGGTAAAATACTGCATTAAGTCGTATTTAAATTGATGGCTAGACCAGAATGTGTGTGACCAGGTTTGAACCTGCCTGGAAAAACAACGAAGATATATGTACTATATGAAATGTCAAAAGGTTTTTGATCCATTCAGTTTTGTACCTGTGTTGTACTTACATGGTGCTGGGACTCCAGTGCGGTTGGCTTTGCTTTGGAGCAAGGGAGGCGATTAAAAGTTTGTCTGCAATGTGTGTGTCGGGGCTGTGAGGTTTAGCGTTCCCTGTGGACGAGGGCTGCCAGACGGAGCTGAGAGCAGGGTTGCCCAGTTCAGTGAGGACAGAGACGATCTGGGCAGGGGAGGTGACTGTTCTTGGTATGCCGGGAATGCGAGGGAAGAGCCCTCTGTGGCACAACTCCATCTGCTTTTACTTATTTCTCCCTTTCATATTCCATGGGGGTTTGGTTGCTGTTTGTTGTTCTCATCGTCTAGACCTTCCTCTAGGCTTTGTAAGCACCGGAGACACCCCTCCCTCCATGTTTGGAGACACTTCTCTCCCTCCAGCTGGGAGAGTGGCGTGCTCCATCCACTGTGACTGGGGAGAGGAACGCGCAGCTCCACCAGGGACCGGCATTTCATCCTTTTCCCAGGAGAGCAGCCACATTGCCTCCTCTCTTTGGGGTGTCTGGGGAGGGGAGATCACTGTGAAACCCACAAAGCAATGCAGCTCGGTCTTGGTGTGCCTTCTGCATGATTCCAGTCCAGCATAACGCTCTTCCACTTCTATTTCAGGATTTCCACCCTACTCCGAAATCCTATGAGTCACTTGTGGAAGACGTGAGTTCATCATGTCTCGCTATTGTCGCTTTGTTTGGGGTCCTGTTCAAGTCCCACTGAAACCAGTGGAGTGCATTCCATCAATGGAAGCCTTTTGACAGTGATAGGAGTTGAGTCAGGCGTTTGAGCAGCAGTGCCAGAGCCAGTCAAGGGATAGCTGGTGGGTGCTTCTGAAAAATAAGATTGTCCGCATGCTCTGGTGAAGTGAGGAGAGACCAATAAGTGGGTGGAAACATTTTTGTAATGAATACTAAAGGTCTTCCCCAGACACCAGCTCCCTCATCTGGGATGAGGAGACCATCTAGGAATGAGGAAATTCCCCCACATCGCCAGAAGCAGAGCTGAAATGTGAAGAGCAGCCTGTTTCCAATCAAGGTCTCACACGCACTTCGGCCCAGTTGCTCTCGCAGGACGCAGAGACTGCCTTCCATTGTGACGTATTTTGGGTGAACTGTTGGCGGCAAAGGGTATCAGTAGCTCCTGCTCTTTGCAAGCAGTGGCCAAAATTTCTTGCTTACACTGTGGCCTCCACTGGAACTCCATCAATCATGCCATGTACTTTCCTAAAGTGCATATTGATTACCTGCTGTGTGTTTCTGACACAGAGGTTGTCCAATGCCTAGGCTTAGAAAGGCGGGTGAGACTTTCAGGATTGTGAAGGCTCTTGTTACGTCCTCTTTCCTGATGAGTTTCTCTTTTGTGATGGACAGCCCCAGTTTGTTCAAAGCTCTCCTTGCAGGTGAGGTTTTCTTAAACCTTTGTTCCTGTTTCTTTCCTCCAGACTGTTTCCAATCGGTGCACATCTTTTCTGAAGATCACTGTCCTAAGTCTAGATGGGGCACTCTGGCTAAGGCCTTGCCATGCTGACCAGAGCAGAAGGGTTACTCCGCGTGATTTAGAGGCTGGACTCATGTTTGTACAATCCAGAACAACATTTGTCCTTTGTTTGTAGCAGTGAGACGCAGCTGACTCATGTTCAGCTTGCAGTCCACCTCATCTCTCTCCATAATTTTCTGAGGAATTGTAGGCAGTTTTTCCCCATCCTTATCTCTACTGAATGGGATCCAATATTTTTTTTTTTCAGACATTTTTCTCACTTTGCCAAGATCAGAATTCAAACCTGTCTTCAGGCAGTCCTTCCCAGCTACATAGCAGCTGCATATTTTACAAGCGTGCAATCTATCTCATGGCCCAGGTTCTTAGAGAAAACTTTGAAGAAAGCTGGACTCACAACAAACACAATACAACTGGGTTAATCCCTCCGTTTTGACAGTGACCCATTGATAGTTCACATCCAAGTATCATATTTCCAGTCAGTTTTGCATCTGCTATGTGAAAGTTTATTTGAGACCATTTATTTGATGTCTTATGAGGATGTTATGCATCTGAAGCTTTACAAGTCAAGGCATGTAACGTCAACGGCCTCTCTGCCATCCACGTGGCCTGTCACAGAGGGAAATTATCTTGGTTGGATGCAATTTGTTTCTGATTAAATCCATATTAGCCCGAGACTTTGTTTTGTTATCTTCTGTGCTTATGAATAGTTTGTGGTATTTATTCATTATTTATTTATGTTTCAGACTTTTTTTCTGGGAATCGTAGCGAACCTGACTTTTCCTCCTTCTGCAATCCACAAGTTTACTTAATGTAGGGCATGAAGGTTGCTTTGTTCTCTCTGTTGTGCACCTTGGCCATGCTCGGCAAGAGAGACATTGGTAATTACTAATTGTTTCAACCAGTTCTCCGAATCCCATGAGTTAAAGTTCATCGGGTCCTGCTGCTCCTTCCCTATTTTAGGTTGAGGTGCTACGCCTCTGCCATTGACTTCAGCTGTGCTTCTTGTATCTGTTTAGTGACAACTGCTGCTAGAAGTCCACATGTGTGTCAGTGTCACAGAGGCGGCATGAGGAGAAAGTTGCATGAAAAATAGCATAGAGATGGCGCAGTGCAGCTCCTTGTCACAGTGTGGAAGTCAGGCAACAATAACAGACTCAAAAAGCTCTCTCAGAGAAAAGCGCGCGTAAACAGCGAGTAGCAGCCTCTTCTTCCAGGCTGGAACCCAGTAAGCAAACAAGGAAAATATAGGTTAAAGAGAGAACCTGTAGCAGCCTTTTAGCTGAAGGCACTTACATGTGGTAGTGAACCCGAAGGCTGTCTAGGGCTCTCACTCCAGTCCAGAGGGGAAAGGTGAGGGCTGAGAGTCCAGACTGGAGGATGGACAGTGTCTCTTGGAGTAAAGCTGTCCTGGCTTCTCTGAAACTTTCCGTAGGGGAAAGATTGTCCCTCGTTTTGGTCTGCTTGGGAACTTTTTTGATTGCTGCAGTGATTGGAGGTCCTATCCAGCCTGGAGGTCTTGATCGGACCCCTTAGTCAGAAGGGGTTGTTAGCCACTGGGGCAGCAAAGAGCACGTCCTTTGACTTGTCTTGCTGTCTGAATTGGTCTGCAATTCCCCGCCTCCTTTGTTAATCCAGCTCATGATAGCTGGAGCTGGATCTTTTATTCAAAAGGGGATATTTGCAGGGTCAAAAATTGGATCTAAAAGAGATGAAGAGACATCTCAAAAGCTCAAAAGGTTGTCTGGGGGTTTGCACCACACCCGCTCTTTTAGGAGCTGGAATAATATATACCCTGGCAGGCTGTAAATCAAAGTCCTGCACAGAGAGAATCCTACTGTGCACTATTTCTTTTTGTAGATGCAAGGACTTTTGGCTTTCTTCTTGCCTTCTCGCACTTTCTTACTTTTCTGTATAGTTGGTGATTTCTGGCTCTGCTCTTTCCCTCCACTGCCACATCCCGAAGTCATCACTACCTGTGCTGCGGCCAAGCAGAGAACCGCTCCAGTGGTATGGTGTAGAGTGACCTTTCTGGCTGAGGTCTCACAAGCTCTTCTTGCGAGTTTGAGACCCATCCCCAATCTCAATTCCAGTTTTTGGCCTGGCTCCAAAGCCCGTGGGGGGAGGCCAGAAATGTAGTTGTCACAAAGCTCTGGGCCAGATAAGCCAAACAAAGAGATAACCACTTAGGAAAGAAATAAATAGAAAACAACTGAGTCCCCTGATTAATTTTGCTCTGGGAATCCCCATAGTCTTAGGTTTCTAGGCCTGGCCTTGTTTCCACTTCATCCTCCCTCTCTGAAGAGCCTTTTTGTCCTTAATTGCAACTATAAATAAATCATCGTAGCCAGAAGTAGTATTTTTCCAAGTCTACAGCTCTAGTGTCCAAACCTTTCAGTTTCCAGGAATTTGCTGCATCTTACCCAGAACTTGGGACAAAGAATTGAAAACCGCATTCAGCCTTTACAGTGCTAGCTCCAGGATTGCTCCTGGAGTTTTCCTCCAGGTATTTCTGTCCTAGATCCAGACCTGACCTGCAAAATAGCACCTGTCTGTCTCCCTGCACCAGCTGCTCCCAAACCTCTCCCGGGAAGCCCTGCGAGTGTGTTCAGGTCTCTCTGCACCTTCTCCCCCATGGGCATATCCTCAGGAAGCAAACAAACATTGACCATAGAGGACAGACCACAACAAACCAACTGAGCTGAGGAAGGACCCCGCCCTTATGGCACCTGCATGTAAGCACATGGGCTTCTGGTAAATTTAGTTTCTCATCTGCTGTTAATTAAGCTGCACAGGCTCAGGTGAGTCAAAACTGGTAAGCGAGCTCTTCACTTGGCAGTGCGGGGTGCTCTGGCCTGTTGTAGAAGTCAGCTAACCTCTAGGAGCTTGTCCCAGAGGGGACAAACTGCCCTCCCTTGGGACTGAGTCAAAAAAGGGTGTTTTTTTTGTTGGAGCTCATAGCGCAAGTCTTCAGTGCATGAAGGCCAGGTAAGAGGTCTGAGACCTGCCCTTTCAATGCTGTCAAAGCTCTGCTCTTAGGTTAGCCTTCCCCAGCCCAGTGGAGAGTGGTGGGTACGTCCTGTGGGCCAGACACAGCCCGCCTGTGCTGGGAGCTGGGGAGGGGACCAAAACCCTTTTGTGTGTGGTAGGTCATGTTTAGGAATCTCCAGGACATGGAATAAGCTGGACTGATACCAGTCATAAGTTTATAACATGCTGCTTTTTTTCTGCTGGGGAACTACTTCAGCTTCATTAATACATGAAGTTTGCCTGCTCATGCAAATAAGTCTTTAAGTAAAGGGGGGAGCAAACTGGGAGTGAAAACTGCTTTGTAAGGATAGTGTATTAGTCTTTGTTTCAGCCTAATTCCCTCATTGTCACAGGAACATGTGTGATGGTGGTAGTCATCCTTGTGGATTGTCCTCTTGTTCTTCAAAGATCATTAAACACAATTACAGGAAAAGACATCTTTGGTTCTGAGCAACACTCAGCTTTTATATAAGTGTTCCACATTTCCTTCAAAATGCTCTACCGATTGTAGCTAATTTTAACCATTTGGTTGGCATGAATATAAGCCAGCCCTTTTCTGCCTACTGATTCCCATTTGTTTTCATGGGAATTGAGTGTCTGGATCCTTAAGTCACCTTTAAATATGCCAGCCTCGGATCGCTTTCGCTTCATATGGCTTTCTCGCTGCTTAGTGTCTCGGGGTAAAAAAACCCTCCCATTTTGGATGGTGATGGTAAATTCTTAGGGGCCTCTGTGAGGGCTGAATTTCACATGTTTAAGTGGAGTGAGGCTCTGTATTAATGAAACCCCTCTTCTTTCCCCCACTCTGCAGCTGGTCTCCAGGTTGATTGTGGACAAGCAGTAGCTGCTCCATAGACCTCGGCTGGCCCATGTGGGAAGGGGAGAGGAACTGCCTTCCTTTGCCAAGGGGCTGTCAGAGCCAAGGGGGACATGTGTTTTGGGAAGAACTGGGCTTGGTGGCACGATAAAGGGAAGAAAGCAGGGAGTTTCAGAGCCAGTGGCAGAGGGAGGCATGGTCCAGGCTGGGACTGGGTGAGCAGAGTCAGCAGAAGCTGAGGTCTAACTCAGATTTGGCCCTGCAGCTTGCATGTGTCAAGGCATGGCCTGTTGCCTGTATTAATTTGTGAAGTACCTTTCTGATCAATGCGGTTTTACTGATGGTAGCATTGTCCAACAAAGGTCTCTGTTTAGAAGATGTGGGCTTTCTAAGCTAGTAGAGGCTATGAAACAACAACAATAATAAAAAAGGTATTAAAAACCTTGCAAAGCAAAGAGAGGCAGGGCAGAACCGGTTGGAAAGTGGAAAGTATTTCCCATGATGAATTATGAATGAAAAGAAATGTGTTCCTGTGCTTTGAAATTTCTGCAGCATTTTTTTTTCCCCATCAGAAATGCTAAAACCTAAAAGAAATTAAGTTAAAAAGAAATAAATAAGATCTTAAGCAGCTCCTCCCTCCAGGAAATGAACTCCTCCATCTCCCTTTTCTATGAAAATGTGTGTTTAGAAAATAAACTATTTTTCTGTTTGAAAGTAAAACAAACTATCAAATATAAAAGGTTGACCAACTCTAGGAAAGTCTGGTCTTGAGCTTAAGGCACTGATTTTGGACCAGGAGAGACCTGGGCTTAATTTCCACTTCTGCTACAAACTTTTCCTGCGTGACCTTGGGCTAATCCTTTAATCTCGCTTTGCCTCTGTTCCTCATCTGTCAGATGAGGCTATGACTTCCCCACCTCACAGGGGTGTTATGAGAGTAAACACATCCTCCGTGCCCCGCGCCTCACCTTCCAGCCCGCTCCTCTCCTGGGGCAGGGGGAAGGGAGGGGTACGGTCTGCGCTTTGGGAGCCGCTGAGTTCACTCCCTCCATGGCCATCGGGTAGACTGATGAAGGCAAGCCTGACTAGGACCACCAGCAGGTCCTAAGTGTCCCTGGGGAGCCAGGAACGAGGAAAGAGAAACGCTAAGCATGTGTGAACCGTGGGAAGGAGAGATTTGTTGTCTTTCTGTCTTGCTTTGTTTTTATCCTAAGATTTCCCTGTGCTTTTTTCTGCCCCTCAACCCAGCGTTCATGAAGGTCTCTAATGGCACAAGAACCAGCCCCGTGTAGGGCTGGCTGCTTCCTGAATTAGTCTCCATTTGCAGCAATTACCTTCTTTCCTTTCTAGCCAAATGTTTCTCCGAGCCTGAGGCCCAGCTAATTTTTTTTTGTCAGCTCTGGTTGCGCTGGGCAGCCCTCCCTTCCATACGGGAAATATAGAGATGCCATTCAGGCACCTCTAATCCCGCTTTCACTGCTGCACTCGTTAAAACATTCCTTTATTTATTTTAATTTTATTCTCTCCTCCCCACCACCTTTTCTAAACAACCACTTGTATTATGCTTTTAATTGCCTTTAGATTTCCCTTGTGTAACTTCTCCGGCGTCCACATAGCCGTAGGCAGAGCGCGCAGCGCTGGGAGCCTTGCACATGGTCTGTGGGCTTGCTATTGACTCAGTGGTGTGCTGCGAATGAGTCAAAGATCCGTGGGGATTGCTGGGGGTGGACAAAAGGGCGGGAGGATCGAAAGCAGGGGTGGAGGGGGGACGAGAGGGGGGAAAAAAACAGCGAGACAAACACGCTCCGCTCTCCCTGCGCGCCGGTGGAGCATCTTCCCTCGGCGCAAGGAGAACAACGGGAGCCGGGGACCAGGAAGGTGGGCTGCCCTGCCAGGGTTGGGGGGCAGCGACGTCCGCATCATGGTTCTGTGAGCACGAGCCGTAATATGGCATTATAGAGGCATGACTTCATCTGTTTCCATAAGATTGCTTTCTCCCTCTCCCTTTCTTTGGCTGGTAATTGAGAAACGCATGAGCTCACCTCCTAGGAGCGGGAAATGAGAACCGCAAGAGGAAACGAGCTGGAAAGTATACTCGAGGCCGGAAAAAAAATATAGATTAGGTGGGGGGGGGGGAAGTCAGAGATGGTATGGAAAAGAAAAGGGATTCCTCTCGTGCGGGGTCATCGCCATACAGGGCTCGCAGCACCTTCCTCTGCACTGCAGATGAGGGCAGGGCTGGGGCAGCCCTGATGACATCTGTGTGACCACACTTCAGCCTTGAAGACATCCATCCCCTGGGCGTGAAGGGCCTGGTGCCAGGGTGAAAGGATGGTGTAACGTGTAATATGATGGTTCTGTCTCATCTGCAGTTTCTTGATGAAAACACAACCCATCTCTTCCAAGCGGTGCGGTTTATGGGACCTGCTGGTGAGGAGTGATGTAACCCAGGTGTAAACAGGAGCAGGGGATAAACCCACCCATTTGGTGGGGCTTTAAGGTCGAGGCCGAAGGAGTGGTGTGTTAGGTGGAATTAATTCCCCTGTGTGAGGTCTCTTCTGGGCTGTTTGCTTTTGGTCCTTGCCTAAAAGATGCCTCACATCTTTTCCCACAGTTGCTTTTGAGGTGCAGTTTGGGAGGAGACCAGCTGTCCCCTCAGATGGGGTTAGGTTTTGAACCTGAAGGCCTTATTCTAGCTGGTGGGTACTGATACAAGGTCACCAAAATGAATTATTTACGCTGTCTGAGGAAGGGGACCCCAATTTGTTGTCACCCAAACACAACAGAAGAAAGAGAGGGATGTAAAATGAACGATGCTTGTTATCTCCAGGAAGCTGGGAGTCCTACATGCAGCCAATGGCAGCTGAGGTATGGATAAAGCTAGGGGACCAACTGCAGGATCCGTGGAGAGTTTGCAGCACGTCCTATTGGCACAGAGGGCTGCAGTGATTCACCCAAGGCAGCCTGAGGGGCTTGGAGCTTTGCAAATTAGCTCTCCGTCCTTGATCTACACGACCTTGATTTCAAAGTGTAAATGAAGGCAGGTCAGGGTTTAGAACCAGCTGTCCTTGGCACGTGTATCTATCTCTTTTGACCTGTTCTACCTCTGTATGGTGATTCAGGATTTAAAAAAAAAAATTATTTTTAAAGTATTTAAAAGGGAACTTCTAGCTGAAGAGAAGTCTGTGCGATGTGTTAGGGTTTAGAAGGTCTGTGCTGGCACAAGTGGGTGCCCCATATACGTTATACGCTATTTATATTTCCATTGGATTTTTTTCCCCTTCTCTTCACCTTTTTTTTTTCTTCACAGTTTTTCCTAAGTGAAACACTAATGCAGTAATGTTCAAACCCACAATGTTTGAATGGCCTCTAAATTAGGCAAAACAAGCTTGCCCAACCCTAGTTGAACAGACTGGACTCATTTTCTAATTCATACACACTCTGTTCATTTTGCCCTAATAAATACATTTCTGTCCTAGACTAGGAGCACTGGGGGACCTTGGAAAGTTTGCCGTTGGCAGAAGAAGGGCAGGTGATCAGGGGAGAAAAGGAGAGACTGGATTGGTATCCGTGATGCATCTAGATGCCTAGTAGGAAAGGCCATGTATCCCAAACAGGTGTTGTATTTGAAGCCCATGTTGGAAACTCAGTAAGAACCAAGCTCCTTGGATGCCACTCTTGTTTTTCAAGGGCTTGTCTTTCAGTGGAGAAACTCATGAGGTACCGAAACTACAGCTAATGAGCAGCAGAGCAGTCTGGTGTGGTTTCTGAGAAGTCCTTGAAAATGGGTTGGGTTTTGACCCAATTTTAGGTCTCAGGGCACAGGCCTAATTTGCATTGGACCTGGTTGCTTTTATTCTTAACGCAGAGGATCTAAACACCAGCAAACTTGTTCCCTGCAATGCACTTCTTCCTGTAAGGACAGAATGTTTTTTGTTAAGTGGAGGTTTTGGGGACTCTAAAAAGGATGGAAGTATATGGACTGCTCTTACTTACTTCTCCTAAATATGGGCACAGTTGTAACAAGGCTTGTAGCTGTAGCTTGCAGCCATGGCTGATCTTAGGAAAGGCTCACGTCTCTGACAAAGCTTGGCATTAGGTATACATCTGTGTGTGTACCTAAACTGACCTATGGATGCCACTAGGGTTTCTTGCGTTTGCCGTTCTGCTTCATGCAGGTTGCTTGGAGTGTGGGAAGGTCTGTGGCTCAGCTCTTGCGGTCCTCTTTCCTGCTGTTAACTTGGGAGCCGGCCATGAAGAAGGCAAATGATTCTGGCAGTGGGAGATCCTTCCTGACTGACATCTACCCCAGGGTGAGAGCAGGCTACATATCTGGTGTGTTACAGAAGTGGTGTGAGTTCACGTACGCGCTGAGTGACCTGACTGCATACCATATTCAGTCCTGGTACGTGCCAGTTTTCTGCCATGGGGAGAAATTATACGCTTCGCCCAACCCAAAGGGTTCAGCTCTGATCACAAGTGGTTTTTAGGGCTCAGATGCATTAATTCAAGATATCCAGTCCTCCAAGAAGGAAACTAAAGAGCTTTGTCTTGACTTAGAAAGTGGACATCAGTCAGTTGTTGCTGTGCAGCTTTTTATCCAGTGATGTCTTGTTTGTGGGACTCTTGCTGGAGACAGTAGGTTGGCGTGTCCTCACTGCTGGTCGGGAAAAGTATTTTCACTGTGGAACCGTTTTCTCTGGTGGCCTCCTGAGGAAGCAAACACAGCTTTAGAGGAAGGTACAGGTCTGTGGTGTAGTCACTACTCGGTGTTACCAGGTCTAGACTGACGATGAACCTATTTGCTTCTGTCTGGGCTCATAGTGAACACCCAACCTTTTCCATGAAGCACACCAAATGATAGCGTGACCTAAAATAAATATTTATTTCTGCCTTCCATGCCTGTTCACCCTGCCTTCCTACCTTCAGGCCGTAGGGTATGAATCAGAACCTGTTTGCCTGGCATTTTAAGTCTTTGCTTTTCTGACCGATGTCTCAGTACCTTCGCTTTTGCCCAGCTTTCCTCCTCTTCCCTGCCCGGTGTGTCTCCTTTTTTTTTTTTTTTTTTTTTTTTGTCAGGCCCTTTGCCTGGAAAAAGCAGGCTGTGCCTTCTCGCTTACACACCTGCCCTCATCTGCGTTGGCCGCTCTGGTATTTCAATTGCTTTTTCATTGGCCCGTCGCATGCGTGTTGATCAGCTTCGCAGCTGAGGTCAAGGAATTTCCATGTCGTACTTGGAGAGAGGGTTTCCCCTTCACAGCCTCTGCCTCAACCAGGCACCAGTTCATGTAGAAATAGCTTGGCCACTCTTGGAAATAGGTCTGTGTGAAATAATATTGTCTTTTTGAGGTCAGGAAAAAAAAAAGTCCTTTTATACAGTCATGCATACACTCTTAAAAAGAATTCCACAAAGCTTGGTCTGTTTCCCCCTCTCACACTCTCCTCCCACCCTACCTTTTTCCTAAAACACTGGAGAATTCAGCCTTGGAGTCTGACGGCACTGAGCATACAGCATGTACTGTGCCTTTTGAAATGCTGGCTGCACATAAAAGTCTTGCTTAACACTGGACCCTGTTGCTTTATTTTGTTGTGCGCATGGTATGTTGGTGGTGGGGTTCCCCACTGGCAGACCCGTGGTGGGGAAGAAGGGCAGGTGGGATGAGGATTAGGAGGTGGCTTGGGCAGCGAGCAATACGTGCTGTGGGTTGCCGTGCTGGGGCTCCTGCTTCCCAGCTTGGGAGGGGAAGCCGGCAGTGGGCAGCTTGATGCTGAAGGTTGTGTGAATAGTTGTGGGGTTGTTTGGGGGTTTTGCATCAGTTGTTGTTGGTTTTTCTTCTGGCTGTGGTGCTTCTTGGGAGAAGGATAGGTGGAGGTGAACACATGGGAGGGGAAGGAGGAAAAAAGGTCCTGCTGTCTCAGGACCATAGGGCAACTTCTTACCCATCTGCTGTTTCCAAGGGGAAAGACTGACAAGAGCCACCACTTTGGGGGTAGATGGTCTCATTCAAGGACCAGGACTGGCTGCTTGATCTGCGTGTGCTTGTAAATCCACTGCCATACATCTGTATGATGGCTTGCCTGATGACATGTTTCCAGTTCAGGCCCATGGTGGTGTTCCTGGGTGGACATCCACACCACTAGGCATGCACAGTGGAGCAAAAAAAAAAACACTGCCAGGCCTGCATAAGTGGAGGAAAGCTGTACTGTGGACATCCCACAGGCACATTGATGGATGGAGGAGCAGGTGGCCCTGTGCTCCATAATACATGTGGTTGGGGCTAAGTGCTGCGTAGTGTAATGCTTTAATGCTTCCCGTGTGTTCACAGTATCGCCCCAACTGCTCTTGTTACTGCAGACAGGGAGAACTTGGGGGAAATCCCTGAACACGAACCAAAAGTTGCTCTATTTGAGTATCGATAAGGGTGTTTGTACCATCCCTGCCCATACATTCATTCTTGAAAAGAGGGTCAGTGCCACGCACAGCTTGGACTGACCCTCCTAGCAAGCACAGAGCCCATTCTCTGAAGAGGTTTGTTGGCCCCTGTAATTAGGTAACCGCTAGGATTGCGCACAGTGGTTTGCAAGCTTTGCCCTACCAGAGGTATCTGATGAGTAGCAGGTACCTGCTGCTGCTCTGCGCTCTCATGGGTCCCTGCGTAGTGGGGGGAAACCCTGGTCTGTACCCATCAGATCACCATCCAAGAACCTCATGGTCTTTAAGTGTGAGCTGGAGGGTCTGTGAGTAACCTAGAAAAAATGGTTTCGTCTCACGCATGCCGCTCAAAACGCGTACCTGATGCTGGCTAGCCCTTCTTGCTGGTCAAGCGCTGAAGCTGGTCAAGCGCTGAAGCTGGTCAAGCGCTGAAGCTGGTCTGTCTATGTCAGCCTAAATCAAACCGTAGGCTGAAAATATGCACCGCCGCCTGAAATTTCCACATCTGCAGGTTGTTCAGATGTTGCCTGTTTGTTTTGGAGGTTTGGATGGTTGAACTAGTATGCAAAGGGGATGCAGTGCCAGGGGATGGACGGGGATGCTGGTGTTTGGAGCGTGGCACGGCAGTGTTGAATGGGGAAGCTCTGTCATGGCTTGGCTGGTCTGTCCGCGACCCAGCTGGCTGCGGTTGTAAACATTCACCTGCGGCCGCATTTGCCGTCTCTCCTTTTATCCAGGGGACTGGGGTAGGTACTGTGATGCAGCCTAGCAGAATCTTAAGTTCCCCTCTCTCATGTGGAGAGTGAAGGAGGAAACCCCGCGAAACACCACCTTTGTATTTTTTCCAGATTGTTACGTGTATTTTTATCTCCCATTTTCCTCTCCCAGGTGCCTTTTTCTCCTTCAGCCTCTCCCTGCAATCCTGCCAGCATCAGGTTCCTCCCTGGCTTTCTTCATTGCCTTGGGTTACTCTATGTCTCTTCCTACCCCCAGGAGCTCAGTGCCTGCCCAGGCACGTGAACCGGCAGGCACGAAGAGCAAAGGTGCCCAGGAAGGCTGGGCATACTTCAAGCAGGTGCTCTTAAAAGCTCAGGAGAAGGCCATCCCCTTGTCTCGAAAAACGAGCAGACGGGGAAGACGACCAGCCTGGCTAAATAGAGAACTTTGGCTGGACCTCAGGAAAAAAAGAAAAGTTTACATTCTCTGGAAAAGGGGGTTGGCAACTTATGAGGATTATCAAGATATAACAAAGCTATGTAGGGGGAAAATGAGAAGGGCCAAAGCTCAATCAGAACTCAGCTTGGCCACTGCAGTCAAAGACAATAAGAAAAGGTTCTTTGAATATATCAATAGAAAAAGGAAGACTAGGGAAAATGTAGGCCCGCTGGTGAACGAGACAGGTGCCCTAGTGGTGGAGGACGCAGAGAAGGCAGAGTTACTGAATGCCTTCTTTTCTTCGGTCTTCACTGCTAAAGCTGTCCCTCATGAATCCCACCCTCTGAAGGCAAAAGGGGAGGTCTGGAGAGTGGAAGATTTTCCCTCAGTTGAGGAGGACCGGGTCAGAGACCACTTGGCCAAGCTGGACATTCATAAGTCCATGGGCCCTGATGGCATGCATCCGCGAGTGCTGAGAGAGCTGGCGGATGTTATTGCTAGACCACTCTCCATCGTCTTTGAACGGTCATGGAGAACAGGAGAGGTGCCTGAGGACTGGAGGAAGGCCGACATCACTCCAATCTTCAAAAAAGGCAAGAAGGAGGACCCAGGGAACTACAGACCGGTTAGTCTCACCTCTGTCCCTGGGAAGGTATTGGAGCGACTCATTCTGGATGTCATCTCCAATCACGTTGAGGAACAGGAAGTTATTGGAAGTGGTCAACATGGATTTACCAAGGGTAAATCGTGCTTGACCAATCTGATAGCTTTCTATGATGTTATAACTGGTTGGCTGGATGAGGGGAAAGTCGTGGATGTCATCTACCTTGACTTTAGCAAGGCTTTTGACACTGTCTCCCATGACATCCTTATTAGGAAGCTGAGGAAGTATGGGCTAGATGAGGTGACAGTGAGGTGGATTGAGAGTTGGCTGCGGGACAGGACTCAGAGGGTTGTGATCAGCGGCACAGAGTCTAGTTGGAGGCCTGTAACCAGTGGTGTCCCCCAGGGGTCAATACTCGGTCCTATTTTGTTTAATATATTCATTAATGACCTGGATGAGGGGACAGAGTGTATCCTCAGCAAGTTTGCTGATGATACCAAACTGGGTGGGGTGGCTGACACCCCAGAGGGCTGCGCTGCCATCCAGCGTGACCTGGACAGGCTGGAGAGCTGGGCAGAGAAGAACCTAATGAGGTTCAACAAAACCAAGTGCAAGGTCCTGCACCTGGGGAGGAAGAATGCTAGGCACCAGTACAGGTTAGGGGCTTACCTGCTGGGAGATAGCTTGGAGGAGAAGGATCTGGGGGTTGTGGTAGACAGTAAATTATCCATGGCCCAGCAATGTGCCCTTGTAGCCAAAAAGGCCAATGGAATCCTGGGCTGCATAGGGAAGAGTGTGGCCAGTAGGTCGAGGGAGGTCATTCTCCCCCTCTACTCGGCACTGGTGAGGCCACAACTGGAATACTGTGTCCAGTTTTGGGCTCCCCAGTTCAAGAGGGACAGGGAACTGCTGGAGCGAGTCCAGCGAAGGGCAACTAAGATGATTAAGGGCTTGGAGCACCTCCCTTATGAGGAAAGGCTGAGAGAGCTGGGACTCTTTAGCCTGGAGAAGAGAAGGCTGAGGGGAGACCTGATTATGGCATACAAGTATCTAAAGGGTGGGTTGAAGAAGGATGGAGCCAGGCTCTTTTCATTGGTTCCAAGTGACAGGACGAGGGGCAATGGGCACAAGTTAGAACACAGGAAGTTCCGTTCAAATACACGGAAACAGTTCTTTACGGTTCGGGTGACAGAGCACTGGAACAGGCTGCCCAGGGAGGTTGTGGAGTCCCCTTCCCTGGAGATTTTCAAGACCCGCCTGGATGCAGTCCTGAGAAATGTGCTCTAGGCAATCCTGCTTTAGCAGGAGAGTTGGACTAGATGATCTCTAGAGGTCCCTTCCAACTCTGATAATTCTGTGATTCTGTATGTATCATATACATTTCATTAAGTCTCCTGTGATGGCAGCGTGGCAAGAGACGGCAGATCCCTCTCCGGATACCAGCTTAACTCTCAGCCTGGCACCTTGTGGCAGCAAGTTCCACGTGTTAACTGGGCAATCTGCAAAACATTTGCGAGCTTTCTTTTTCCTGTTGTAATAACATTTTTGGAGGGTTTAGGTGGCCACTATTTCTTTAGCATAAGAAAGGGCAAATGGGAAAACCTTCACTCTCTCCCTCATCATTTTATACACTTCTAGCGCAAGCTATTTTGAACCGTTTGGACCTCAATCTCTCCTCCTGACGACCTTGGAAACCTTTCTGTGCCTCTAACGATTTTTTGGCATCCTCCTCTGGCCTCTGTTCCTGCTATCCCCGCTCTAAAACAGGGCGGGCAGACTTCAGCTTCACTTCTCAAAGTGCGAACATGTCATTGATTTATGTGGTGGCATTTATAACATTTTTGGTATTGTTCTTTATCCTATTCAACCTAACAGTTTTTGGTTCTTCTTTTTTTTTTTTTTTTGATGGCCTCTGTGCGTGGAGCAGATGTTTTCATTGAGCTGTCCACAGTGACGCCTAGATCTTTTTCCTGAGTGGTTACAGTTAATTTAAAACCCATCAGTGTATTACCTCAGCAATCCCTTGATGTCACTGGTTAGAAGATCCCAGCTGGCTGCTGCTCTTAATTCTATTGCCTGTCTGTTTCCTATTATTTTTTATTATGCTTACATTTACTGGCATGCTGCGCCAGTTTTGAAAGCAAGGTGGGCACAGTCATTTACAAGTGGCTAACACAGGCTCTCAAATTCCTCTGTTCATGTACATAAGTGTAATGTGTGTGCTTAGGTGTTTTCACAGAATATAAGTGCTTTTCCCAGAGCAGATAGGACTGAGTAACGTCAGTACAGGAAAACAAACAAACGTGGCGTATGTTTGCACATGCCCATCTTTGAAAGCTAACCTTGCTCGCTACAGAGGAGTGTGGATCCCTGCATGAAAGAGCAGCTTGTATAGCGTGGCCTTCTGGATCATGCCAACGGGCAGCGCGTGCTGGGCAGCCCTGAGTATTTGGCGCTACGCTTTTTGGCGTAAAATTGTGTGGCTTCAATGAAGTGACAGGGAAGGGGGGGGGGGGGAGGGGGAATCCTGGGTGCACGGCAGGTTGAAAACCGCTTAGGCAACATAACGGTGCCCTTTGAGATCTCCACGCCTGTGTGGTTTCATTGTTTATCTGTTGCGTGGTTTTGAAGACCTTTAAAACATCGCACGATACTTTCCGACGAGTGAAATAACCTAAATAATGCATGGAGTCGTACAGTGCTAAAAGCAGCACGCCAAGGGGGTGCTGTGGTCTGCCGTGGTCTCCAGTTGAAGTCACGTAGCCCAGAATAGGGCATGCAGGGACATTGCACAGGGTTTGCATTAGAAAGCTCCATCCTCCGTCCTGGAAGCCAGTGGAAATTTCACTCTTGCCTCCCAGAAGAGCAGTAGTAAACCGGTGTTAATGAGAGATATTGGGAGACTGCGGGAAGGAGCCAAATACTGTAACTCTGCTTAATGATTGGAAACTTTGTGAAACTCCCTCCTGCTTTGAATGCCTTTGCAAACAACCGCTGGCAACAGCCATTTTATCTCCTGTTTTGGAAGCCATGTGCCTCAGCCACTCTGCCACCGAGGACAGAGTCGCAGGAAGATGGGATGGTTTAAACAGGAAAACAGAAAGACAGCTGCAGTATGTCCAATTTCCTACTGTGAGGAAGATGAAACCAGTCTAATTTTGCTGAACTATGACTCAGTTCAGTCCAGAGATTCCAATACCATGCAGTAAATGTTATAAGCTCCTTTGAGGGAGGAAAAAAGCCCCTCCGACTCAAAGGCGCGGGGAGGAAGTGCCCAGCAAGAGACAGAGATTAAATTGCCAGTAATGATGGATGAGGAAAGCCCAGTAGGGTACTGCTGAGCAGGACCTGAGAGCAGAAGAGATGAATGGCCCTCGGTGACCACGCTCTGCTGAAGTCTGTGTGATGTGGGTAAGAACAAAAGCGAGCCACACTCGGCTCCACGATGCGGGGAGGGGATGATGATGTGCTGTCGCCTCACTCTGCAGAGCTCCTGGGTGGGTGATGGATGGTGTTCTCGAAGGATGAAGCCGCAGTCAATTCTTCGGTTCCTGAAAGCACAACTCAGCTGGTCCCTCCCTGCGAAGGACGGGCGGCTTGTCTGGCTGCGTCACTGCAGCTCGTGCCAAAACCGATAGCGAGCAGTGTGCTACGCCCATTAACCTCGATGGAGAATCACTCCCATTAATCTTAAGGTAGAGCAAGAGTAAAGCATCTGGTAGGCCAGCGTGCAGAAGAGATGAGCTGACTGAGTGCATACGTGTAACCCCAAAGAAATGCCGTAACAGAGCTGTGCATTGCAGCTGAGGTTTTGAATGTGATGGGGCGAAGTAGTCCAGGAATAGAAATGGATGCAAAGGTTTTTTGCGAGCGCTTCAGTCCTTGATGTGCTCCAGCACATTGCTGGTGATCACAGCAAGTTTTACTGATTCATAAGAGCAACCTAGAAGAGCGGGAAAGGCTTTCCCAATGCACTTAATGCTGGTAAACCTGACCAGCAGGTCTATGGTGGATGCAGTGAGGACATAGAGAAGCCTATTGCCTGAGCCAGGTCTTGGATGCCAAAATGCCGCAAATGGAAGCGAGGGAATACCTCCTGCTACAAAGGGTATAGGATTACAAGGAGGGGGTAAAAAAGGTCAAGCTATTTTCAAGTGTTACTGATGTGGCGAGAAGGTCACTGAAGAGTCAGCTCTTACAGAGCTCGAAGTACTCTGGTCTTCTGCAATGAAGGAACAAGAGTGATTGTGCTTAGCAGGTAAAGGAGGGAGTAAGTCTGACTCTGGCTGCAAACAGGTGGGCCAAAGAGCACAGGAACGGTCAGAAGAAATCCTCTTGCTCTTCTTTACAATCACATTTCCCACTTTTTCGCTGCCCAAGGAAACCTAGGCTGAGGCTGCAGTGGCCTGAGTCAGCCAGGCTGCCTGTCAACAGGGGTAGGGGAGGAGCAGATATGCAATAAGGCCAACTGGATATGGGAAGATAAAAGGCAGTGCAGAAACTTGGAGGCAGCGCTGGCTTGTAACTGCGCTGGAGGGAATAAATTGGCTTCCTTGCTGAAAAAGGCCTATAGCAGACCAAGCAAATCTGTGCAAGGGATGTCAAAACAGCCTTCGCAATGATGAAGCTGAACTATGTGGACTCAAAAAGCAGCTGAATCTCTCACGCAGGCCTAGAGTGTGCGGTGGGAAGCACTCTGCTCACTTCCAATCTGAAGCCTCTGTTGTTACTGGAATAAATCAATAGTTCTTTATCAGCTTCCTTTTTCCATAGACATAACTGACTTTGCTGGGGCAGTTCTTTTGTGGATACCGCAGAATGGTTTCCAGTTCCTTCTATTAAAACACGGGCTCGTTTCTCTGTGAATCAGCTCTTTGCTAACTTCTTTGCAAACTGCAATAGAGCAGAATATTCCTACCTCAGAGCCAGACTTCTCACACAGTTTTCTGGTCGATGACCAAATTCAGAGGCTATTCCTTTCTGCAGCAACTGATGTCCATGATATTGCGGTACTTATTGCCGTTTTCTTGCTGGGGATGTGCTCGCCGGTCTGCCCTGGGATGGCAGCAGCCATTTTCAGCTTGCCTCCAGGAAGGTGACTTAATAAAGGGCTTCCTATGCAGCTCCTTGATGCAATCTGCCTTTTTAGGATTTCTTTATGAGCCCAAATCCATGGGAACCTCTCTTCCTTCCACACCTTTGCCTACTTGGTAGAAGCCCTCAGCCCCAGAACTCTGTGTGTGTGTGTGTGTGTGTGTGTGTGTGCTTAGCAAATGAGGACTTACAGATGCAATACCGCAGGGAACAATGTGAACCAGGAATGTACTAAAGCCAGAGGCATTGTAACCTAGAGCCTCACTGAACAATGTGGAAGAAATGCTGTCAAATCTGTGTCTGTGTGAGCTATTATATCCCCAGCTAGCCCCCCTCCAAAAGTTTGCTCAGCATGCTGACTTTCCAGGAGCTTTCTTAGTGCTTGGAACAAGTTACCTATCTCCTGCCAGAATTGAGAGAGGAACACGACTGGCTGACGAATACCATATGTTCCAGGCTGGCCAAAGGAAACCTAATTGTATTTTGTTTAGCTTGTCTACTTAACTGGGTTTCTGTAACAGGACTGGGTTGGTTGGTGGTTTTTTCCTTTTCCTTTTCTTTTTTTTTTTTTTTTTTTCAGATAAATGGGGCCAATCCCTTCTACATGGGAACTGTCCTGGGACAGTTCTGTGTTTTGCCCTGGAAATGCAGGGCACAGCCTTCTGCCACTTGCCTAATGGAAGAGATCAGGGGAAAGCCGAGTAAAGGGAAAGGCAGTTGCCAACAGGAGCGATCAGAAATTGCAGCGCTAAAATCTCATTCTAGGCAGGGAACATCCAGTTCTGAGAATGCAATAAGAATGCTTATGCTGACCAAAAGACTCCCCCCCTCCTTTTTTTACTTGTAGTTAGTGCATCAGAAAAGAAGTGTGTTCTTGTGACCTGGGAGCAGGAACACAGAACCATGGATGTCAAATATCTGAATGTAGATTTGATTTGGTTGAAGTGCGTTAAAATTAGAGCTGCCTCAGGCTGCAGAAGCTAAAGGTTGATCTCCGTTCTGAGACCACCAGGGCAGAGTAATGCCCCTAAAAGGCACAGATTGGAGTTTGCAGAAGTCGAGGTTGGACTGATGCTTAGCAAGGTTCAGTTCCTAGAGGCATGAGCCCTGGATGGTTCTAGAATAGGACTTGTTCCCTCTTGTCTCCTCTGTTCCAGTCCACTGTGTCACTTGGAGCTGATCACTTCTCCCTGATGTGCTTTGTTGCTTCTAAGCACCCTAAATGTGTAGGAGGTGGCACCATCTTACATCGTGTGATTGTGCAGCGAGTAGTCCAACCTCCACTTGAGGAGGTGGAGGGGAGATAACTGAGCATTGTCGTGTTGCAGGTAACAGCTTTGGCTCACCTAAGACAGGATCTAGCTGGAAACCTCGCACTCAGTCTTCTCCTTCAGGTTGTTGGAGCATGTGGACATGTTCTTCCCAGTTTCCTGGATAGCCTCAGCAGTGGTGTTTTCAGGGGTATGCAGCGAGCTTTGCATTGGCTAGGAGAGAGTGGTAAGTGGTAAGCTTATGCTGTCTTGCCAGGTGAGCAGAAAAGGGTGGCGGCCTTCATTTCTAGCTGAGCAGAAGAGGGGAAATGGAGCTAAAAAGCAACTGCTGCTTTAAATAGTTCTCTTTCTTCCCCGTCTCTTATTTATCTCATGCCTTCCTGTTTACAGCGTCATTTCCCGCAGCTCCCATTCTGCTTGTTTAGAGGTAAGGTCAACCCAAGGTCTGCCCCATTTCTGAGCACCACATCAGTGCAAGTGTCTCCATCTGATGCCACCCAGGAGATAGGGGCTATTGGCTATTTCCCCCTCCATTAGCTGTATGCTGTCATGCCGTAGCTAAAAGATGGGATGTCCCAAGTTTAATGGAACACAGAAGTTGGCACAACTCTTAGCTTGTCCCTCGGAACACATCCCCTGCCCTGCTGTGTCCTTTCACTTCTGACACACTTGTTTATCCACGGGCTGCCTGCACCCTGTTGTTCTGCCATGTGCTTTGCTGCCCACACAAGCACACTCAGCTGCATGCTCAGCGACCCACCTATCTAGATATTCATACACGCTGAATCACCCTTCGATGTACACTCATAGCCACGCTCGCAGATGGACTCTGATCTTCATGAGCCAGACTGAAGTTCTCTTTCAATCTGCCACCCCTGCGTCCTCAAGACAGGGGATGCTCTTCCCTCCTGGAGGAAACATAGACCTTTGTAGTGTGTTTGCTCAACCACCCATTTGCTCTCAGAGCCGTGGGGAAAAGATGGTGATGCCTCCAGCCGTGTGGAGAGAAAAGGTGAATGTTGATGCCTTATTTCTCCAGCCTACCCATGCTCTGAGATCTGCTCTTGAAGGATGCCAGGATGTTTAACTCAGGTGCCTCCTTTTGGTGGGGTGAAAGACCATCACATCATCATTTCATAGCTTGAATTCCCAGTCTTCTTCCTTGGCCTCCCCTCCCCCCCCAGGCTATCATCCTAACATTTGAAATGATGACCATAAGAAATTTCGAGGCCAAGCCCTTGCTGGAGGCTCTCTGTCACGCACACCCCCCTAGGCTCACGCACAGTCCTGCTGATGCTATGACGTGCGCATGTTGGATAAGATGCTCCCTGATCACAAACATCTTCAAAACAAAACTGCCCTTTGCGTGAATGTCCCCCATGACTGCCCTGTTTAGTGTGCAGTGCATTAGTTCTCCCCCCCGCCCCCCCCGCCCTGAATCTTCTACCCACATTGGACCATTTAAGGATTAATGAAGGCCAGATGCATGTTCTGCAAATGTAGGATCACTGCATTTTGGAGTAGACGCTGGCTTGATGCCTCCTTGTCCTTCGAATCCTCAGTACAGCTAATAACAACCAGAGGCAGCCCTCCTCGGTCTGAGGTAGAGCCCACCTCAGCGGTGACGTCTCCGTGACCGCAAAGGATTTCTCAGGGACCTGGAGGGGGACCAGCTTTCGGCCGTGGAGCCCCAGGATCTGGTTTCGTCTCTCACCAGCATTGGCGGGATGAACTCGCTATGACTGAGCTGTCCAACAGGGAGGCGGCGAGCTAGGCCAGCGCTGGATTTCTAAGGGGGAAGGAAAGAATTCGGTGTATTTTGGTGCATGTAAAAATAAGGGATGGATTGTACTAGCGGGAGCTGTCCACGTGTTGAGATAACAGAGCAGATATGCTACACGACTGTTCCAGCCTCATGCTACAAGGTCTCTGGCGAACTGCTAACCCTCCAGGCAAGGAGGGGTCAAGGCAAGATGGAGCGTTGTCTTTCAGACTCGGATCTAACTGGCTGAAATGCCGTTGCCACAGCAGCTGTGTTTCCTTACTGCATGAGCAGAGCTTCTCTTTTCATGAAGTGTCTTTTAGCCATTTCTGCAGGTCAATAGATCCAGGAGGTGGTTGTAGGGCTGTGCTTTGGCCATCTTCATGCAAACACATAGCACATGCTGAGGGTTGTCTAGCTTGATGTGGATGTCTTTGTGCAAGTGTGTGTGCAAGCGTATTAGAAAGAGGGAGACTTCTACAGGTAGTAAAACTGATTTTGGTGCTCCTTGGAGTGAAAGAGGCTGTAAACCAAGCTTTTAGCCCTAAAACTCATTCTGATTTGTTTATGAAACAACACAAGTCTTTTGCACAAGTCTCCTTTACCCAGTGTTGCCCCTTGGTGGGAGGCTGGAGGTTGGTGGGCATGGATAACCTGCAGCGAGGTGTGCTGCTGCGTGACTTTACTTGTCATAGCTCGGCCATCATCATTCAGAAATGGTTGGGCCATGACCTTTTTATATGTTAATGACCCCAGTTTCAGTTTGCAGTGATTTATGGGAAGGTCTTGTGGCTACTTGTAGCAGTTCGTGATGGATATTTCCATCACCCATCGGTCTCTGGCATTCTGGGACTCACACAGTTCCCTAATAGTGGGTGGGATTTCTGCAGAAAAAAACCTTCATCCCCAAACAAGCCCAAACTTCTCAGATATTCAGCACAGAACCTTCTCTCTTTTTCCCTTCTCTCCCCATCCCCTTCAAACATACCTGTGGGTAGAGGTAGTGTTATTGGAGCAGCCTATTTGACTGCTATAATATTTTCCACTCAGATCCATTGACTTCTATTTCATGTTTTTGTTGGATCAACACCTTTTGAGAGCAGTTAAAGCTGCTTGTATTTGAATAGTTGGAGACAGTGTGTCACCCTGCTATCTTTTCTTGGTTTCACCTCTAGAAGGCAGTGGTGATATGTCTATATACAGTCACCCAACTGAAATGTGTGTGACTCTGTCCCTCTCAGTCGGGGTCCTTTACCTGTGAGCCTCTGTATACTGCCAAACGTGCCCCGAAGTAACATAGCATGATCTTAGAGTGTGTTTAGGGCAAACATAAGGGAGGTAGGAATCACCATTTTTCTAAGTCATTTTCTGAGAGGAGACTTTTTGCTGCTCTGATGACAGAAATGAAGGAAGGTCTTTGTTCTAGATGTGGGTTGTTTTGATTTTTTTTTTTTTCTCCTTATCTCTGATGGTCTGGCAAAAAAATAAAAAGCAAAAACTAAAAAGATCTCCTGTGCAGGGTTGAGAGCCCTGATACTTACCACTAAACACACTGTCTTTTTTTTGAGCCCCCAAAGGTGTTACTGAGCCTATGGGTTACTCTCTCTCAGGGTCTCTTCGTGTCCTAGGAGTCTGCCCTCCATTCCCCTGTCACTATATCCATCATCTGCTGGCATAGGAGAGAGCAACCTAGGGGCCCACAAGAGCTGGCTGAGCAGCAGCAAACTAGCAGAAGGGATAAACGTAGGACTCTTGATGCAGCTTTTCTCATTAAGACCATTACTTTGTTTTTTTCCCTCTTTTGAACCACTGGTTTTCATAAAACTTCCAGGAGTAAAGAATTTTAAAAGCAATTGACAGATAGGATTACACCCTCTGCTGTATGGTAAGAAATCATTTCATTTGCGCAGAAACAGAGTCCCTATAGGAAGAGAAAAATAACCTCAGGAACTGAGGTGAGAAAAATAAAATAAAACCAGATCCAGCGAGGTGGGAATTACCATTTCATGCTTCTGAACGTTGCCATCTCTTGTTGAATATCATCGTGAAGCTTGTGATGTTTATGGATTTTATTTGAGACTTGTGGTCTTTATTTGAGCTCCTGGAATCAAGAGGCTGAATGAGATTCTCAGCTTTCTATTTATTTTTATTTTTTTTTTAAACTAGCATTTCCAGCTCTTTTGATCCTGGAAGAAAACAACTTCACTTGAAAATATGAAGCCTCGAGGGTCCAAATGAGAAAACAGATGAAAAATACTCCAAATACTTTTGGGTTGGTTAAGTCTTATTATTTTGAAGCCTATATCATTCTGTTCTAGGGCCACACACAACATTTTTGAAAGCTGAAAGCTGGCAACACTCATGCTTTTTATCCAAAGGGTTTTTACGAAGTGCGTGAACGTTAGCAGCTATCATGAATGTGGGGGGGGGTGTGTGATACTGCAAGCGGCGTCTCACGGGCCTGCGGACTCCTTGTGCGTGGCGGCACGCAGTCCCTGCCTTGCAGAGTTCATGAACTAGTCATGGTAGGCACGGGTGTCTAAAGCGCTGTTTCCCCTCTCCTGTTTTCAGTTATCTGTCTACAAGGAGGCAATAAGCAAATTGCCTGTGAAGCCAAGGAGAGAGGTAGGAATGTAAATCCAATTTGCCACAGTTATTTATGTGACCCACCGACAAAGCAGTGCCGTGGTTGTGGGAGAAGTGGGGATGCGCTTAACAAGATGATGGTGCCTCATCGTGTCCTGGGATGGGACATGGGGACGAACGTTGCGTGGGGCAGAGCGAGGGTGAGAACAGCTCCTGGAAACAGGGAAAAACAGAGGCTACACAGCACCAGTCGCAGACACTGCTCCTTACCATGGTGGTTGCTGTTGTTGTTGTTTCTGCTTTTAAAACAATATGCAAGGAACCATCCAATATCCTAGGGCTTTTGTTTATCTAGATTTTTACGAGGAAAAAAAAAAAAAAGTTAGAGGAGAAAAAGAAATGAGAGGGGAAACACAAGCATTCCTTCCAACCAGAAAGTCATGAGTTTTGATTCAGTCTAATTGCACAAGTGATATTTTTATAACCTCTGTGAAGTCTCCTTGCTTTCTTGGTGTGTCTCCATTGTTTATGTGAGAGTGGCCAGGTAGCCAAGGCAAAGTAACGTTGCGAGAAAAGTTCCCTTGGCCTTGGAATATGTTGCACTCTCTTTTTGGCTTCATAAACAAGCCTGTTTTCCTGGTTTCAGACCTCTCTTAGGTTCTTTTGTTGCCTCTTCCTCTAAACCAGGGTTACTCATATTCTGCCCAGCCCTGGGCCATGTTGGCAGCTTCATAGCATCCCTTAAATATGCACAAAATAGTAAATAATGGGGCCAGATCTCCAGTAAATAAAATCACCGCTGCTCTCCCAGGTCCCCTACTGTTTGCAGCGACAAAACATAGCCCATGTGGGCCCCTCCGCTGGCTGGTAGGGGCAGCCCAGCTGCGGTTTTCCCCAGCATGTACACATGGACTTCTTGTATGGACAAGGCCAGGCTGTTTGGGAGGCTGCAGGGTGGAGGGAAGGTGTGAGGTGGGTGAAAGCCAAACGCTGTGCTCTGTGGTGGCATACCAGCACGGATGTAGTCAAAAGGTGGGAGTCGAGCTTCTGCTCTATCCATCCTGAGCGTGTGTTGCTCGCTCAGTTGAGCAAGCCTCAGAGATGACTCCTATACTAGCAAATAGCCCAGCTGTCAGCTGCACTCTGTTGCCTCTTTTGGAGATCTGCTTTTGTTTCTTTAAAGCTTGAGGTTTCCTAAGACAGTCGTCTGTGCTTGGAATCAGTATTTGGAGATCCAGAACTAGTCAGGCCTGAGCAATGGCACAGCAGAGGCCTAGAGAAGGCACAGTGAGAAGCAAGGAAGTGAAGAAGCAGCAGCTTGGGCTCACGGATAGACCTAGTGGAATAAGGTGGATGGAGCTGTTGAGTTGTCAGCTATTCTGAGCAGGGAAAATAAGCTTGGTTTGCTTTGACTGCTCTTGATCGCTAGACGTTTTCGTGATGTTTGCCGATAGCAAGACCAATGCTGGTAATGGCTGTGAATTGGTTCTAGCTCTTTGGCATTTTACCTTCTTGGGTACAGGTGGCGTGGGGCTTCAGCTGCCTGGAGCTGCATTTATTCACCAGTGTTACTCTGTGGATGTGCCTGGGGGTTCTGGGGACCTGGTATGGGAGCGCGGTAGGAGCTGGAAGATGTTCATCCCTGCAGATAGCCTTCCCATAGACCGGCTGCTGCCAACATGGCAGTGGAGATGTCTGTTGGTGATTGGGTGATACTGAAGTTAAGACAAGGTGGGCAAAACCTTATCCTTTGTAGAGAAGGTCCCTGTGACCATTTTGAGCTCTTCTTATTTGAGATGAGCGGTATCCTGGTTCACATGGTAGCAAGATGAGTCTTTTCTACAGGGACCGCCATTAGGAGGTGGGGGAAGAGAACATCTGCTTCAGGATTTCTGGGTTGTTATGTGTCTATGTCCCCTCTGCTCATCTGCTCAGGAACGTGGAAGCTTTTGTGGCAGGACAGGTCCGTGGTGTGCCTCTTCTGTGAAGAGTAGTGTAGCTCTCTGGGAAGGGGATGCCTAATTCATTGGTCAGTTATACGGTATTAGAAAAGAAGACCCCTCTTTAGCTTCAGCTGGCAAAGTACTCCGCAGACTAATGCAACTGGTACAGCCTGCTCAGTCTTACATGAACATATGCACATCTCAGTCTAGCTGCACGCTGGGCTCCCTGCAGTTATCACAGGTGATGGCTGGGCTTCATGTATCTCTCCTTCTGCTCCTATTAACCTGGAGTACTAATCCTTTTGGACTGTTTTTGTGCTATGTTAACTCAGCCAAAATCCTGAAACAGTAATTTCCACAGGTTTTTCAGGCCAGGTTTTGAGGCTCACATCTGTTGCTCTCCCAAACTCGTGCCGTTAGTCCCTTGGGTACGCTGCCTCTCTAGGGTGATAGAGAGTAGCCTGCGTCTTGGCGCTAGGACCACCCACCTGCGTTATGATTATGTCCCCTCTCTGCTTCTCCATCTGCCTTTGCAGACTACAAGGCTTTTGAAGAAGGCTTCGAAAACTGGCCTTGATTTTGGTTGTTCACTTACTAATAATATGCCAGTACTAATTGCAGATGCTTGTTGCCTCATGCTTTTTGCTCTTGAGATATTGCCTGTTGCCCTGTTAAAAAAGACCTCGCTCAGAGTTTCATCACTCTTTGTTTGGTCCCTTCCCCAAGTTTTTGAGCACTGTGGTCACTTTAGTGGTGTGCTGCTTGGACCTCTCCCTGTTGCTGTAACCGTCATGCTGCTGAGAGATTTGGAGGGTCCAAAAGTAACATGGACTGTTTCTGTGCATGGGGCTGCACAGTTGCTTTGATAGTGCTACTTGGTTGCTTTGATAGCACTATGGTGCACCAACTCCACAGCAAGCCTCTCTGCCCCTTCTGTCCCTCGTGCAAAATGAAATTGAGTTCTCAGCTGGTGAGTAATTAGCACTGGTCTCTTGTAAGGAGGCTGTCAGCTCCAGTCTAACGCTTGTGAGATCTTCCCACATTTGCTGATGTCATTCTGTGTTTTTATGATGGGCTGTAATCCATACATTGCATGTTTGGAACAAGCGGTACTAACTCTCCTCTTGGGTGGTGGTTTGGATGATGTGGAAATAAGTGGATGTTCTCCAAGTGTAATTTTGTCAGGGGACCGCCTGAGGAATCACCCAAAGCTTTTAGCAGAGGCATGGGGAGCAGTGAAGTGTGGGCTCAGGAAAGAGAGAAAGACAAAGAAGAGAGGAGAAAACAGATTGGTAAAGCCTCAAAGATGGCACTTGGGTTCCTGGGTTTGGATGTGAGATGAGCGCATGTGTGAAGGAAGGCAAAGACTCCCTCAGGAACATGGGAGAAGGAGGCTGTTCACCTGGGAGAGGGAGTGCTCACCTTGAGGAGTCCATGAATAGGGAGATTCGAGGCAGGCCATGGTGGGAAGAGACAGAAAGATGGTGTGAGTCAGAGGTGAGGAGAGCCAAATTCAGCACTGCTTTTAAGCAAAGGAAACTCCGCTGACATCTTATAGCTTCGGGCAAGTACCAGCAAAAACATCTGAGCTGGATCTTGAGCAGTATAAATCCGCTTGGGGGCCATTGACTTCAGCGGTGCCACACCAATTTATGCACGTGAAAGGTTTGGCCCTCTGCTTGCTTTCCTGCCTTCAGTCCTGCCTGCTTTTGGGGTCCCGGGGAGCTCTCCAGCTGAATTTGTGGGGGTTGACATAGACAGTTTCGTGGTAAATGAGAAAAACACTGTCCTTCCATCCTGCTTCATCTGCCTGGGATTTCCAACCGAAAGGCACTGACTAATTCCATCTGGCAGGCTGACCACGCTTCAAAGACTGCAAATCCTGAGACTTTTAACTTACAAACAAAACCATGCATTAAAAAAAAAAAAAAGAGAGAGAGAGAGAAAAAAAAAAAAAAAAAAGACAACTCTCCCCAGGGACAGTCTCTGCGAAATCCAAAACAAGGTCTCAGCGCCTGCCCTGGTGCTCCGGCTGACGCCAGTGTTTTTTCTGTCCCTTTTAAAACTGAGCTGGAGTGTTCCCGACTCCTCCGTTCGACACCTCCGGCTCCCTTATTCCCCTCAGCGAGTGGGGCGGGGGGGGGGGGGGAGGCTGGAAGGGAAAGGCCAGAGCAGAGGAGGAAAGAAATGCCTGGTATTGATCCACCAAGGCTGGCTAGACTGCAAGAAATTCCGGTTCGTGAAAAATGTTGCGGTTTAGAGCATTTGTTTTCGTTCCACGGTGGGATGAAACCAAGACTTTCTGGAAGGAGGGGGGGCGAGGGGGGGGGGAGGAGGGGGGAGAGGGGAGGAGAAGAAGAAGAAAAATGACCTCTTTTTTTTCTTTTTTGGGTGGTTGTTGTTGAGGAGGGACAGCCTCCCGGTGGTACGGATGCCCACACTGCTCGGCTGGGGAGTCAGTCCTCTCCCGACCGCCTCTCATGTACAGCCTGTGCTCCTCTAGTAGCGTAGGGCAGTGACTGGGATGAAGCCCCCATGGGAATGAAGGGAGACCTTCTTCTGCCTCCAGCTCATCAGATGCACTTGAAGGAACAGAACCAAGGGGTGATCTTCAGGACGGTGACCTGTCCCTGGGACACTCATGATGGAGCTTGGCAGCAAAACTCAGTGAATGCCCGCCCTTTGTGACAGTTTTGCCCTTGCTGATTTTTTGTCCACTCAACTGGGCAACTTTCCCCAGCATGGGTGTGAGGAGCCAGCTGCACAGATTCTAGGAGGTGAAGAGGGTCCCCTGACTTCAGCGATGTGAAGTAGGGAGGCCCTAACTCAGAGCTGATACAAAGGGGAGTTTGGAGTGATTATCAAAAAAAAACAAAAGAGACTTAAGGATGTTGCTCTTCCCTTTCAAAATGAGTGTGTTGGCTTTTCCCACAGCACCCTGGTCCTGGGTAATGGCAATTCCTTGCAAGGAAGTGTAGAAGGAGGCGAAAACCAGAGCAGAGCTGGAACTGGAAGGCTTGAAGACGTCAAATAGTAGGGCATAGACACAGCATGCATCTCTTGTGCCTTCCAGAGAACTCAGTGAAGGGAGATCTAGGCCTACCTTCAGG
This sequence comes from Vanellus vanellus, assembly GCF_965231255.1. Lineage (NCBI taxonomy): Eukaryota > Metazoa > Chordata > Aves > Charadriiformes > Charadriidae > Vanellus > Vanellus vanellus. The sequence goes on along the minus strand of NC_138911.1, from coordinate 18,075,055 downwards.
TGAGCAAACTGTCTTTGAACAAGGTAGTGGTTATCTAGCCCTTTTGCGTCTCCCCCAAAGTCAGAGAGCAAATTGGCCAGCAGAACTGGGAAGGGAAATGGGGCAGTGCTGCCTTGGAGGGTGCTGTGAAGGCTGTGATCCGGAGGCACCCTCTTGCTGTGCATTGGTCAGCTCCCAAATCCCACCATATGTGCTTGCATATGCCTGCGAGAGCTTGCCCCGCTATTTGAAGAATTGCTGTGGCATCCTGGTGCCTGATTTCCACCTTGTCCCCACACCCCCCAGTGGTTGACAAGATGGGGATGGCAAATCATCCTGTGCTTGCAGCCGGCAGCCCTTGGGAGCTGCCTTTTCTCTTTTCTGGGAGGTAAAACCCCTTTCCTGGACATCAGCAAGCAAACTAAGAAGGGGAAAAGAGAGAGAGAGAGAGAGAGAAATAAAGAAAAGAAAGTGTCTGCCATGAGTCAGAGGACTCCTCTGGGGGGCTGTGGGATTGCAGGGAGGGGGGGTGAAGGGAGGAGCATGGCTGCTACAGGCAGACCTATGTACCACCAAGCCACAGGCATGAGGTCTTGGAGCTCCCAGGCCCAGGAGCACAATGGGACCTTCATCAGCTCTTTCCAAGGCAGGAGGGCTTGCAATAAAACCTGAAGTGTCTGGTATTTTGATTGTCAAAGGCCACATCTTCCAAGGTGAACGTTTCAGAGTGGCCACAGAGGGTAGAGCCGAGGTTGCTAGGTGAAGGCTGCTAACAGAACAGGTTTATTCCTCCAAAAGGGATTTCTTGGCAATGGCTATATCCAAAGCTTTTTCACTAGTTGTGAACCTGACTAGTTGGTGGGTCCCCCCCCTTCCTAGCACCTACTGCTTTTACCCAACACAGCTCTCAGGACCTTCAGCCATACACCTGCTGCCCTTTCTCTGTCATTGTGAAGCAAAAGTTTCTCAAACCTGCTGTGAGCCAACATCTAAGAATTTCCCAGCCTCTTCAGCTTCCCCTGTAATGCTGTTGGGTGTCCCTTCTCATAGAGGGCTTTCTACTGAATGACACCAATTATGGTTGGTGCTGTTGGGGTAAGGCTCCTGGGAGCTGAGTCCTGGCTGCCAGAGCAGCTCGCAGGTAGCTCTCTTGAAGATCAGGGCTGTCTGGGCTTGGTGAGGCATGTGTAAAGCTTTCTGGTGTAGTCTGGTGACATCCAGAAGTGCCTAGCATATTGTGGGCTTCCCAGGTTTTATATAGATTATTCTCTTCTGTTTCCTACTAGTAACAAGAAATGGATACCCAGCAAAGACAAGGATGGGACTCACCACCATGGCTGGGTGTTTTACTGGGGTATCCCTGGTGCCATCTACGTGTGCAGAATGGCACCAAAGTGGGCGCTTTCTCACTCTTTCTCTTTTTTGCATTGACTCTAGTAGTAGGTTTCCCATGACTTCACCTGGCCAGTGCCTGTGTTGCTGATGGGACAAAGTGCTGCAAAGTAATAGTAAAAAAGGCTTCTACAGGTATGTCAGCCAGAAAAGGAAGGCTGAAGAAAGCATATCCCCCCTCATAAGCAAGACCGGCAAACTGGTAACAACGAATGAGGAGAAGGCTGAGCTCCTCAACAATTTTTTACCTCAGTCTTCACTGGCAGCCTCTGTCCTCACACCACTCGAGTGGGTGGACAGCAAGGTAGGGACTGGGGGAGCAGTGTTCCTCCCACTGTAAGAGAAGATCAGGTTTGTGACCACCTGAGTAACCTGAATATACAGAAATCTATGGAACCTGATGAGATGCATCCCAGAGTCCTGAGGGAATTGGCTGATGTAGTTGCCGAGCCACTCTCCATGATACTTGGAAAGTCAGGGCAGTCAAGTGAAATCCTTGGTGACTGGAAAATTGTCTTTTACATTGCACCTATTTTTAAAAAGGGTAGAAAGGAGGACCCTGGGAACTACCGATCTGTCAGCCTCACCTCTGTGCCTGGGAAGATCATGAAACAGATCCTCCTAGAAGCTATGCTAAGGCATATGGAGGACAGGGAGGTGATTTGAGACACCCAGCATGGCTTCCACCAAGGCAAGTCCTGCCTGACCAACGTAGTGGCCTTCTATGATGGACTGACTACATCAGTGGACAAGGGAAGAGCTATGGATGTCATCTATCTGGATTTCTGTAAGGCCTTTGACAAGGCCCCCTACAACATCCTTCTCTCTAAATTGCAGAGATATGGATTTGATGGGTGGACTGTTCAGTGGGTGAGGAATTGGTTGGATGGTTGCATCCAGAGGGTAATGGTGAATGGCTCAATGTCTGGATGGAGATCAGTGACAAGTGGTGTCCCTCGGGGATCTGTATTGGGACCAGTACTGTTCAATATCTTCATTAATGACATAGACAGTGGGATCAAATGCACCCTCAGCAAGTTTGTGGATGACACCAAGCTGAGTGGTGTGGTTGACAAGCCTGAGGAGACAGGAAGCCATCCAGAGGGACCTGGACAAGCTTGAGAAGTGCGCCCATGTGAACCTCATGAGGTTCAACAAGGCCAAGTGCAGGGTCCTGCACATGGGTCAGGGCAACCCCTGGTATCCATACAAACTGTGGGATGAAGGGATTGAGAGTAGCCCTGCCAAGAAGGACTTGGGTGTATTGGTCAATGAAAAGCTGGACATGAGCTGACAATGTGCACTCACAGCCCCAAAGGCCAACTATATCCTGGGCTGCATCAAAAGAAGTGTGGCCAGCAGTTTGAGGGAGGTGATTCTGCCCCTCTACTCCACTCTGGTGAGACCCCACCTGGAGTACTGCATCCAGCTCTGGAGTCCCCAACATAGGAAAGACATGGACCTGCTGTAGCGGGTCCAGAGGAGGGCCACAAAAATGGTCAGAGGGCTGGAGCACCTCTCCTATGAGGACAGGCTGAGGGAGTTGGGGTTGTTCAGCCTGGAGAAGAGAAGGCTCCGGGGACACCTTATTGCGGCCTTTAAGTACTTAAAGGGGGCCTACAGAAAAGATAAGGACAAACATTTTAGTAGGGTCTGTTGCAATAGGACAAGGCGTAATGGCTTTAAACTAGAAGAGGGAAGATTTAGACTAGATACAAGGAAGATATGTTTTACACTGAGGATGGTGAAACACTGGAAGAGGTTGCCCAGAGAGGTGGTAGATGTGCCATCCCTGGAAGCAACCTGATCGAGTTGAAGATGTCCCTGCTCATTACAGGGAAAGTTGAACTAGATGACCTCTAAAAGGTCCTTTCCAACCCAAACTATTCCACGAATTTATGATTGTAATGCCAAGTATCTGGTAAACCCATCACCACCGAAGCACCTGAGGTTAAGGCTGGAACTCCTCTTCCAGTGAAGCTGAAGGCAGGGGTGAGCCTGCAGCGCTGCGTTTCGTTACTTATTGTACTGACTTAGCTCAGAAGGGAGTAGGGGGAATGTCATTTCCTTGGTCTTCCTATCTTTTAGTTTCATACAAGAAAAAAAGCTCACCCTCTTCCCTGTGCTGAAGTATGCAGATGTGCTGTGCACCTCTGTAGGCTGTATTGGAAAGAGTCACCGTGATCTGTTTTAAACAGTTGACAGCCCCCTCATTAATTGTCGGAACGCCTGCCCAGTAATGCGGTGTAGTCTGGAGCCTGCAGAATGTAACTGTGAGTGATATGTATCTGTATATCCTATAGCACTGGAAGAACTGTTGAATCCTGTGAAGCTCTTGGCTTTGGAAAGTCGCTTTTCAGGCACATTTTTCCTTGTAACTGAATTCCAAGCTTGTTAGCGACTCTCCCTCCCCCTTCTCTTTCCCCTTTTCAAAAGGGACAATCATTTAAAGGAAGATACAACCATCTTCACGCCGTGTTCTCCTCTCTGAAGAGAAATGGAGGTCACATACCGTGCATTGAAGAATAATTGCAAATCAGGGCAAGGGAGAGTTGCCTCCTTGTACCCTACTTGAGATATAGATGGGACTATTACCTCTTGGGAAGTTGTTCAACACTTCCTATCATAAGACCCTGTATTTGGTTGCTTATGACTTTGCCAATCTCTAACTGTTTTCACTGGCATTTTTGGTGCCGCACATGTGACTCAGGCTGGACTTTTCTTGGGATGGTGTCATCTGAAAAGGTTCAGCCATTTCCAAGGACAAAATAAGGAGAAAAACAATTTTTTTCTTTGTCCATGTTTGAAAAAAAAAGACAAACAGCAAGAATTTTTTTTTTGTGTGTGTGTTATTTCACTGAGGCACTTTCCTGATTTCCTACTCCTGAATAAGAGGCTGAGATGTTGCTGAGGAACCATGGGGAGCTGGAGCTCACCTCATTTTTAATGCTGGCTGTTTGTTGGGCATTCATTCCAGGTCTGAACTGAACTTCCTCCATCCTCTCTGGAGAAAGATGGGGGTGTTCAATCAACCCATCTGAAAGTAGGTACCTAATAGAAGCAAAATGAACTGCACCCTGGAGGTTAATGACAGAGATAGTCTAGAAAAATTGTTTAAAGTAGACTCCTCATTTTTAGACAGATGAGTTCAACCCTCTGAGGTTGAGGAAGAGCCTGCTGTTGTTCCCGTGAAAAGCTCATTGTTTTCAGCTGTGTTATATGTTTTGGAGAAAAGCAAAACAAAAAGATATCTCAGTTTACTCATCGTGGTGAGAGTCTGGTAAATGCTTTGATGAGTCCACTTGAATAGTGCATCGTTGTGGCGCTTCTCCCAAAAGCAAGAGGGTGTTTTTCATCCGCGAACCTTCCTAATGACTCTCATGGTACCACGGTGCTAGGGAGGAGGTGAAAAAGCTGTCGGTCTTTCCTGCAGTCTTGGTAGCTTCAGTTCTGCTGGTGTCTAGGAGGCAGGGAGGAGCTACGCAACCAGATTTCAAATGCAGAGGGAATGCTGGGAGCTGAATGTGGTGGAGAAGACAGCAAAGGGAGCAGATAAGCACAAGAAAGCCTGGCGCAGGAAGACAAAGAGGGAAGTGAGGACAGGCAGGAGGTCTGAAATGCTGCTGAAAGCCAGCAGGGAAAAGGAGGCTGATAGCACGAAAGGAACTGGAAGAAAGGGGAAAACAAAGTGAGACTGGGAGCATGTGAGAAGGGAAAGCAGTTGAGGCTATTGGTGGGGCAGGAATGTCAGGGTGGTAAGCAGAGGTTCAAAATTCGAGAAAGACCAAGTCCAAGAGGACAAGAAACTCAGCTGTGGAGGCAGCAGCACAGAAAGAGGCAGAACAAGGACAGGCTGTGGGAGACAGGCAGAAAAATTCAGGCTTGGATGGGGACCAGGGAAGAATGATCTGGGATGTCCTGTGGAAAAAACTGGCTGTGTCACAACGACCATGTTCAGGGGAACCAGTTACTGCTGCATGAATAACTTGGATTTTGGCACTTACAGGGCTTCTAGCTCCTAGCATATAACATCCTTTGTGGGTATAATACTGTATAGACTGAATGTATTTTTTTCATCTGGATTTTTCTCTCTGCTCTATTTCTTGTGCTAACCTTTCCTTGGTGTTTTTCTCTGCTGCTTTTTCCAGCTTTTCATGTGCAAACATTGGGCCCAAGAAGGTTTATGCTGAACTCTCAAACATATGCTGCTCAAGTGGTTTGAAATACTGAATTGAAGTGTGTTCATCTTTCACTAGCTGGAGTAAAGATACATAAGAAAATGGTTTCCAGGAAAAATACCCTTGAAAGTCTGAGGAAGAGCCTATTATCTGTTTACTAGGACATAGTCATTCCCTTCCAGCTGTCAGCCTCTGTATTTGGTATCCGCATTACGCCTGGATCTTCGTCTAAGTGATAACCCAGCAAACAGTTAAAATCAAGGGGGCTTCATGAGCAGAAGATCTGGCCCTGATCTTCCAGCTCAATGAGACCGAGAGCAGCCTGTTCCGAGGTGCGAGGTACAGCTTGACTTTAAACACCTGCTTAAATGCTTTTGTACTTTCAGTTGCTGGGAAAAAGTTGCTGGGATCCCTGGGTGGCAAATCTGTAATTCACGCCCTCGCAAGGGGTCAGCAGAAATGGACATCGCGCTTCTTCCCGGCCATAGAGTCTACAGCTTGATTTTGGTCTCTGTCTGGCAGTGTGTTTCAAACCCCGGCCGATATTGCGTGTGCTTCTTGGACAATCTTGCCTTTTTACGCACTTGCTGTTCCATGACCCTCTGGCAGAATCGCCTGCCCCCATTATTCATACTGACACGGTTCGTAATGCGCAGAGCCAACCTGTGGCATCCAGCCTGCAAGTTTCCCCAAGGCTGCAACAGAAAAGAGAAAATAAAATTAAAAAAAAAATAAAAAAAAAGCAAGCATAAGCACATGCGCGCAAACACGCTTTTCGTGTGTTTGCATAGACTGTATGTGCATGCATATGTTTATGCATGCTTGTCTGCACACACATACGCATCTTTTGAATATTTGTTTTGTGTCCTACTGGATGAAAACCCGAGAATGGAAAAATGTGTCGATAAACATAATGGAGCTTTTCAGAGCGTTTTATCTGAAGCTGCAGCTTGCAGCTGCTTTCCAGTGTTAGGATAGGGAGAGAAAAAGGGAGGAAGGAAGGGAAGGGAAAATAGAAAGCGAGAGGCAAGGGGGAAGGGAAGGAAAGGGAAAAGGAGAGGGAAGGGGAAAAGGAACGAAGTGCAGAGAAAAGAGGAGGAAAGGGAGGAGGAGAGGAGAGAAAAAAGGGAGGAAAAGAGGGGAAAAGAAAGGAAAAGGGAAAGAAAAGAAAAAGTGCAGAGAGCAATGCTGCCAGAGTTTGTGTACCTTAAAATCCGAGAGGTCCAAAAGTTTTTGACCTACATTTGCCGTTTCAGAAGCGTAGTACAATAACACACCGTGGTTTGTTTAAAACATGGCAAGTTGACTTGAATCTTATGTTTTGGAGAAAGATTTCGCAATGGTGCTGAGGAGAGAAAGAGAAAAGATTTAGCTGTTCCCCTGTACTATCTCCCTCCCTCTGTCTTTTGGCATGCTTGGAATCAAACCCACTCACTTCTGAAATATTGTAACATTGCTGTTTTGGTGGAGCTAGGCTTGAATTAAAACTTAAAAAAAAAAAAAAATTAAAAAATCCTTAAATCCACTGAGACAGGATGCTAGTATTTCTAATAAAGGGGGTTTATAGGCTGAATGGTTTGACATCTCGTATAGAGACTGGTGGAAGTACATGCTGCAGAGTGGTCTGCAAGGGGACAGCCATCACGTGGTGTTCTGACTCATTCAGATGGGGTTTGATTTCTGTTTGGGTTTTTTTCATTTCTTTCATTTCATTTTGAAGGGGCAGAGTCCAGTGCTCTGGTGCGGGGTCTGGTGCACTAATGGAATAAACAGTATTGTGGACATGTTGGCAAACTCTCAGTTTGACTTGGCTTCGCTGGTCTCCAAAGAGTTATATTATTGGTTATTTATGAGTATGCGGATGACCTTTGGGCAGTGGGGAAAATGTTTATGAATCTAAAAGGCTTCGCAAACTTTAGCACAAAAGCTTGTTTTGTCCAAAAAAATGTGAACTGTAAGTGACTTCTTCATCATTTAGCCTTGCTTGTTCCCTTATTTTAAAAGCCTTTGGTCATCCAATCGAGTTGTAGAACCAAACCATGTAGAGCAGATGAGCAGTCACATGCCCTGAATAGCAAAAAGTGAAAATCCAAATGGAAAGCATGTGAGTTACTCCAAGAGAGCAGCTGGTTTTGTTCAATGGGCTGGTGAAGGCTGAGTTATTCAAAGAAGTCAGAGGGAGTTAGGTAGTGCTGACCCATTACGTTTGTGGACTTCCTCACCCGCAGGGGTATACATTTGAAAGTTGTAGATTCGCTTGGGGAAAATTAGGATCAGTTTGTGAACAATTTGTAAGTGGAAGAAAAAAAAACAAGCCGGCGGCTGAATTTCCAATCAGTCCTACTGATAATGAATAACTTCTGCAGTTCTGCTTTCTGAAACAAACTTTGGGTTGTCCATTTCTTTGCATGTCATTTCAGGAAATTGAAAATACATGAGGGAAAACCCCCTCATTCTCTTCTTTTTGAAAGTCATCAAAGTTATTTTTTTCTATCCTTTTTTTTTTTTTCAGAGCTTTTTATTTTCCTGTTGCTGACGCCCCAGCATGATTTGAATGCTGTTCCAGGGTCGGTATTTGCAGCTAGAAAAAGGACTCGCCAGAGGCAACTGGTGCATCCGACTTGCAAAAAAGCTGATCCCTTTTTACATGCTGTCTTAATGGTAAGTTGTCCTGTCTTTGCCCATTGTAGGCGAAGCCCGAAGTATGCCACACTGGTGATTTGTAATGTTTAGTGAGTTGCTCCCCCAATGAAAGCCAAGAAATGCTGGCTATTTAGCTTCCTTGCACCTGGCTTCAGCTCCCAGAATAAATCAGAGCTGCCTAAAGCTTATTATAAATTGCTCCTGGTTGCCAGTGACTCCTGGGGAGTCAGGCAAGGATCAAAGGGGAATACAAACAACCCCGCCACAGCTTCTTTCCTTTTCTGCGGCTGATGCTAAGTTTAGGTATCACTGCAGTGGCTCTGTGCCCTGATGGTTTCTTTTTTGGGGGGAGGATCCTCCACCTATGGAGTAAGACAGCATTGCCCGGCTGCTTCGTGCTCCCCGGTTCTTGTTACAACACTCTGCCTCTACCTTTCTGAAGATGGATTGCAAAGTTCCAGCAACGCTTAATCCTGTTTAAGACACTCTGGCGTCCTGTTTGTGCCCTAGAGAGTTTAGCAGTATTTCCCAGGGCAGAATGGATTTTATGCTCGTTGCACCAGTGTAAGGCTGAGCAGTTTGTGGAGCTGTCTGGTAGGACAGTCCAGGAGGGAGAGCAGAGTCCAGCCTGATTTCTCCTGTTATCAGTGGTGCGATTGCAATGTCGAGAGGAAATTAGGCACCCCCAAGTACTAAGAGGATGGATGTGGTGTACATAATTTTATCATGCATGATGTGGCTTGAAATAGCAGAAGGAAAGGTACAGTTTTGGATGAACGTGGCGACTTCGTTATTGTGATATATGTTTGCGAGCGTTCCTCTTCAAAACCTTGTCTGAAATGCTTGTCCTTTCTAGATAGCTGTGGCCATATGATTAGAGCAACCTGTGACCTGCTGTCAGAAAGATGCAAAATAATTTATTGGAAAGGAAGCTAGCAATGAGCATTGTCAATTCTGGGGCAATCTTTCCTTATTTGGTGTTTTTTCTTCTCCAAAGACTATGCTCCTGGAGTCACGGGATTTATATGAGACCTGTAAGTTTGAGCTTGGAAAGAAAACCACCCAGCCCCACCCTTATACACGCGGAGTTTGGCGGCATAAATCTTAAAACCTCAGAAAAACAGCTGGCAAAGAAAGAAAGGTCTGTCTTTTGGGGGTTTAAAATAATAAAGGGATTGTGATTATTTAAAGCCGGTCTCTCAATGTTTTGAACGCGTCTCGTGATATTTGGATGTGTGGAGCTGGCGACGCTAACCAGGCACCTATAAAATGCCTAGATCACTCCCTAGAACACCCCTTCTTACAGGCAATATAATAAAACCCGGGGTATAACCCTCACCTGTGTTTCACAGCTAGGTTAAAAAACTTCTCAGAAGAGACCCCTTCCCGTTACTTTCAGTCATGCTTTCCACAAGGCAATCTCACCATGGTTCGTTTTCCCTCTCTTTTACCGAACCGTCTGCTGACTTCAAGCTCTAAGAACCAGAGCAAGGAAAATCAAACTGGGAGACGAAAGAGAGGGAAGACCCCGTATTTCCGCCTGCGTGCGGAAAAGGGGAGCTAGAGGGGAAAACCACCCTTCGCAGCATGCCTCGGGGCTTGTCCCACAGAAGAGGCAGCTTCCCGGACGGAGGGCTTTGATCAGTTCCTGACTGCTGAGATACGCTTGCTGGTGGGGAGGGGGAAGGAGTCGGGGAAGAGAAGCTGGAAAGGGTGGGAGGGAAGGGAGGGCTGTGCCGGGTCTCTCGAGCTGCCTGGGCTCCCCACTGCCTGCCCCAACCTTCCTCCCTTAGCCTCCAGCTGGCCATGGCTGGGCCGAGGTCCGGGGCAGGAGGGTGGATCAGAGCAAACTGCCTGATGAATCTTTATTTTATGCTGGTTTTGGTGGTGCCTAGCGCTGCCGTTATCCCGTACGCAAGCGCTGCCCCTTCTAGTCACTTATCCCCACCTCCATATGACGGGGAGCTACTGCTCTGCTGGTGGCACTTGAGGGACAAGGAGCTGCAGGTTGCCCTGAGCAAGATGGCACTGCTCCTGTGAGTCTGCCCTTGTGCTCTTCAGCTGGCGTTTGCTCCCGGATCATCTCTCCTGCATCGCTGAAGTGACCAGCCCCATTAGCAACTGGAGAGAACAAACCACTCTGGGCTGGCAGTGGCATTTGGGAGCATGCACGGCTCGTAGCCCTCGCCTTTCCCTCTGCCTGGCTGGGGCAGGAGCACCCATTGTCCTGCCAATTTTTCCTGCTGCTTGCTGCCGTGTATGCGGGTGTTCCTCGCAAGGGAGGTCTCGTGCCACTTGGCTGTCTCGCTTCATGTTCGTGTGCCACAGTGAACGTGTGCTGGGAATAATTTCTCTGCCTCGTTGATTCTCTGCCGTGCGCTACAGTGACACCAGGTCTGGATTCGGTGGGATTCATTCCTTTCTTCTCCTCCCTGGCAGACGCTCCTGAACGGTTTTCAGAATTTATACCCTGGGCTGTAAACTTGTAGCGTTGTGGAAATGGCTATTGTCAAGGCTTTTGCTCTATCTCTCTGACTCTGTCAAAGCTTTTCTGCTGGTAGTTACTTAGATGAGTCCCGGAGGAAACCATCCCTCACTTTCCTTTCAGCCCCTTTGTAATTCTTTGTATAATAAATGTGTTAAATAGCTGGTGTCTGAGAAGCATGACATTTTAAGTGCTTAGCTTAACTAAGCCTGCTTTGAATGACGGCAAGGTCTTGCTGCACCGTTTGGGGTGCTGTTCTAATACCGGGGTGACTCTGCCAGGTGTCACACGGATGCCAGCGAGGTTACGTCCGCTTGATGCTGACCTGTGTGGTTGGTCAGGCAAAGACCATGCAAATGTTAGAGTCTGAAACCGCTGGAGAGCTTTCACAGACCAGGAGGTGTCAGGACTTTGGATTTGCAGAGGCGGGTAGCTCTGCAAATCTGCCTTTCCAGATCACCTTGCGCGCGGCGCAAAAACCCGTGAGGAGAGAGGTTTCTTCCACAGCAGCTTGAAATTCATATACAGCAGCCTGAGAAAGTGATCTGTCTTGTTTACAGGCAAGCAAGGGATTTGTGTATGCGTGTGTCTGACTGACTGACTGCTGGCGAATGCATCTATTTGAGCGCTCGGTGGGTCCATCTTCGTGCAACATGCTTTTCAGGCATAATCCTGCTTTTTATTAGAGCAAACTGGCAGCGAAGGAAATGGGGATGGTGTGTTATGTGTTACTGGGGCAAGGGAAGGGAACTGGTGGTAATTCCTTCTTTAATCAAAACCAGCTTTGGAATAGACAGAAAAGACCTTGATAAACCTTTCTTTCCTGCAGAGGACTCTGTACAGCCCTCCTCTTGGATCCAACCCCAGGTTTTGTCGCAGTCGAGTTTTGGAGGCCGTTTCCCCCCCCGTCCGCCAGGTAGCTAGCCTCATTCTCCACCACGGGGAGCAACGCCAAAGAAAATCTTATCTAGACCAACCTTTGCTATTTGAACCTCAGAGCTCGGGGTTTCTTATTTTGGTATTTCTCAGGGCAGTTTTCCGCTTGTGAAGTTTCAGAGAATTGCAAGTCAGGTATCTTCAGGCAAATGCTTTGCAAGTTTTCTGCGTGGACTCCCATCGCTACCCTCAGCGCTTAGATCCTTATGGCCAGAAGCAACCATGACAGTAATTTAGTCTGACGTAGTGCAGCACTGATCGCGTTCGTATCGGGGTCAGGCAGTTTCCCCTCTGTTCCTACCTTTGTGGAGGGCATCCACACAGCTGGGCTAGGCAGAAGGCTTTTTAAACATCACGGTTTGGAGTCCTGGGGGAAGAATGCTGTGTAAGGTAAAGGGAGATGGGAGACGTGGCTGGGTAGGTTACTGCTGCGGAGGGCTTGAGAAAAAGCTGGGGATGGCAGGCACCCCCCTGCTAAGCGTTAGTATGGAGAGGTCTTTCGAGGAGGCTGGCTTCTGCTAGGGCTGCATCTCCCTGCATCTGCAGGCTCATTTCTTAACCTGCTCCTAAAGCCTCTCCCTTTTCCTTTCTCTTCACTTCCCAGGAATTTTTTCTCCTCCCCTCCCTGGGAGCCCAGTACAGCTTAGGAACTGGTGTATCGACTGTGCGTCTTCCCTGAGCTCAGGCAGGCAGTAGCCAGAGCAAGGCAGGTGACCTGTGGAAAGGGGGATAGAGTTGTTTAGTCTGGGATGCTATTAGTGGAGGCAAGCAGCAACCGGAGAGCATGCTCAGGGGCTGAGGAAGGGGAAACGTCTGTTTTAAGATGGAGCAGCTTGAGGGAATGGGTGGGACCGTTTTGTTTTGCTTTGTTTTGGTTTGTTTTGTTTTTTTTTTTCCCTACTAAGAGAAAAGTAGAAACAAGAGTGGGCTCATTTGTCACCTGTCCACCACTCCCTGTGTCTGAAGCATGTTGGAGGGATTAGGAGCTGGGAGGAAGGGAACTAGCTCTTTTTCACAAGGGTAGGAATTTTTTTATTTTTTCCTAGGAGGGAACCGAAGACAAAAGTGTCTCTGAGGAAGGCTGTTAGTGGAAAGGGGAAAATGGGGGAAAAAAACATCTCCTGTAGAGAAGGGGAAGCGAGCTCCCATCCAGCTGCCATGGAGCTCTCCATCTTGCTTTTTTCTCATTTACTTCAGTGGGAAATCAGGGTTAACAGCACACACAGGGACAACACAGAGGGGGACAGCCCATCCGATGGAGTGGAGACACTCATCCAAACCTGACAGCTGCCTAAAAGGCACTGTCGGAAGCCTGTTCAGTACAGGCAGCTGGGTGGAGAAAAGCAAAATCGAGCAGGAAAGGCACAGTGTGGCTGGAGCCTGGGAGGGGAGAAGTCGGGAAAGCTGTGAGCTAATCCCAGCTCCACCACTGGCTACCTGTGGGATGTTGGGTAAGTCACCTGGGTGCCTTCCTACTCTGTTCTCCCTTGCCTGTCCAGAGAGCGAATCCAGCTCTCGGTTTTCTTGAATGACTGGGTGTAGCAAAGTGTTTTGTTTGGTCTTCTCTGCGCAGTGGTCCTTTAGTGCTGGGTCTGCAAATGCTCGCCTGCGCTAGGACTTTTGGCACCACCACAGTACAGATAGCAACCATGGTACCTTCCTGCTCTCCATTGCCTGAATGCAAGTTTCTGGAGATACTTCACTGGAGACCTCTGAGAGGAGAGAGAAGCCACAGTTAGCACGGATTCCGAAACAAAGCTTGTGCCCTGAGATTCAGGGTCACTCGGAGGCTAATTACCTATAATTGACAAGGGGTTTCTGTTCATTTTAGTACAATTTAACCTGCTTCTGCATCTGAGCTCTGTCTACATGAACAGATTAAATGCGAGTGCTGGTCCCTTTCTTAAATGTAGGCTCGCTTTTTGCCAAAGCTGCAGCTGGAAGAGGGAAGCATACAGACATCGGGTGCCACAAAGTTGGCTGGAGCTGTGTACATCTGGAGGCAGGGCAGCATCCCGAAGCAGACTAAATCCATGTGTGCTCTTTTCTTGTGTGCTTTCCTCCATTTCTGTTGTTGGTCACAATGGGAGCTGGATACGGAGGTACATGGACCTTTGTTCTGAGCTGGTGTGGCTGTCCTCCTGTTGATACAATACTGATGCAATTATAAAAGCCCTGAGCATCTTGGACCCTGTATGCTCCAGATCTCTCAAAGTGAGCTCCTGCATCCATTGAACCATAAAAAGGTTCTGGCAGTCTTACATGGAAGTGTGTGTTTTCATACCAAAACCTGAACCCAGCTGTGTTGCACAACTCACCTGCTTTCCCAGAGCCCTGCTAACCCTACCGATGGGCTCACACACACCATGTCCCCCCCGGCTGGGGTCGCTCAGCTGAACTGGCCACCCATGTCCAGTTCAAAGAGACTTCGCAGGCCCACCTTCCCTTCCCTCAGCCTGCAGAGTCCATGCTGACCTTCCCAAGGGTGCTGTGTATATGTGAGGCTCTCCAGCTGCCAAGGGACAGAGTTTGGAAGAGGATCATTTGGGGAATGAAGTCCCATGACTGCAAAGGGTTTGCTGCCCCCCTATGGATTTGACCGGCGCGACTTGGGCCAGGGCACCAGGGTGGAGGAGGTGGTGGCTGATGGAGCCAGCTCCACTGTCCTGCCACGTTCTCATCGTTCAGGCTCTCCCTGTGCTCTTGTGCAGCTGATGGGTTGGAGTCTGGGCTTCCGTTCAACCGATTGCATAAATGTAGCAGAACAACAAGATTTCCCCAAAGCAGCTCCATCTGTGCAGGGCACTTGTTCCTCAGGACTCCCTTGGTCGTGCTGTGCTTTGCTGGAGTTTGTGCCAAACCCAATACCCGCAGTTTAAAAATAACATTTGGGTGTGACAGCTCCATTATTTACCTAGGAGCCAACATTGTCTGGTAGGTAGAGCCAAACGGCTGGAAGTCTGGGGCGAGACATTCTCTTCTCATCTACCGCTGTGTTGTGTATTACCTCCTGCTGCCTCAGTTTCCCTGTTGGTGAATCAGGAGTAATGAAAAACAGCTCATGCGAACTTCTGCAAGGCTTAGTTACTTTAAGGATCTTGGTTAGGACTCTTCTCCAGAATCCATGAGCAATATAATGCTAAGGCAGACCAAATAGTTGCACCTCTTTGTTGGTGACCAAGTTTTGAAAGAAGCTGTTGACACAGAAATATGTAGTAAAGGACATCGTGGAACTTCTATGATAGTGGCATTGGTATGTTGCTGGCTTGCCCTTTACCGTTGCACACTTGATTCCCCTGAATTTTCAACACTGCTGGCTCTGTCTGTGCTTTTCATTTCAATGAGAGCTCAATGCCAGGCATCTTTTCTTCCTGACTCTGTACAATAACAATGTCTTAACCTACGCAAAAGACTATAACATACCTGCAGAGTCACCTTGTATAGTTTGTTGTTTGGGGGTGTTTTGTGTTTTTTTTTGTTTTGTTTTGTTTTGTTTTTTTGTTTTGTTTTATTGGGTTTTTTTAAAAGATTTTTTAGAGATTTTCTTCAGTGTCTGAGAATCCTCATTCAAATAATCCTGCCTATCATGGACAAATGTGGGCTAGGAGGCATGAAGGTTGGGACAGCCTCATCTGGGACAGCACAAGCTTTAGGAAATGTGAAAAAGGTGGCATTAAAACACTCTGACTGAAACTGGAAGCAACACGGTGTGATGGAGCACTATCCTAGCTTAACAATAGCTGCCTCCAAAGCCTTCCTTTCCTCTCGACATTCCATTTAATGGAATGTTTTAATACCATGGGAAAAAACTGTCTGACAGACCATCAAGTAATGCAACTGATACAAGAGTAGAGGTTATGTATTTCTTTGCTCCTTTATGATGTACAAAGAAATGTCCTGAAAACTGGGTTTTTCAAACTCTCTGGAGGAGATCATCTTTTTGCTGTCTGCTTGAGCCCCACCAAGCACAACAGGTGTCAAGTTCCCAGATGATGTGCCTGGGCAACTGAGCAATACAGGAATTGTCAGGAAAAGTCAGGAATCTGAGCTTGCTGGAGGACTTCTTGGAGTTCTCTCATGGGTACTGAGAATGTCCTCCCACTGTAAGCTGAAGGCATAGTGCTATTGCATTTTAATAAATGTCAAGTTTTCTGTCAGCTGTCCGTTAAACCTTTGAGTGCCATGAATTTTTTTGAAGAAGGCTAGATTCTTGGGTGGTGTGAATCCATGTGGTTCCACTGACTGTCTTGCAGCTAAGCTAGATTTCTGCCAGCTGGGAAGCCAGCCTGAAGAGCTTAAAGCAGCCTGCCTAGAATTCACTCCCAATTCCCCTCATCTTGCGATGACAGGTTTCCACTCCCATTTCCATTCTGCAGATGGCCAACAACTTCTGGGCCAGACAAAACTGGAATTTCTAGGATAGCTCAGATCAGACCTTGACTTGTAGCCAAGCTCTCCAGATGTTTGGGGCTTTGGTTTGGGCCATCCAGTAACAGATCTATCTACTGCATCTGAAGAAAGCTGCAATGTTTGAAGTGGTTTCCCATCAAACACCTGATGGGCATCTAGTAGGAGACAAGACCACCCTGCCTTGTCCATTGACTCTACAGTTGCAGAGCTGGGAAGGTCCCTGACACAGGAGAAAGGATTCCTGATGGACCAATTTTTTTGTTCCCCCCTCCCCCTTTTGTTTTTCTTGTTACCGAGGCAGGGAAGACAAAAAGAAGAAAAAAGAAATTCCAGAATGAGCAGGAGACAAGGAGTAAAATTAGCTGAGGAGCTTCCAAAAAAAAATGTGTGGCTTACACTTAGGAGAGCTTGTTTTTCTTTACTCTTTGTTTTGAATTTCCACTCTTTGCCCTCAGATGAAGCTCCAGGAGAAGGGGGAGCCTGAAGGAGCCCTCAGATGTCTGTGCATCTCTTAAGTGCTGTGAAAGGAACCCCGATGAAAGGCGAAGGCAGTGGGATGGATGACACCCAACGAGAGGCGTGTGCAGCACTTTTGATGGCTTTTTGCTGTAGAATCCTTGTTTCCAGAGAGTTTAACCCTCCTCGCGATGGCTAGGAAAGGCAGTCACAAGGGGAAGGCCGATCTCTGTTAATCTCTTCAGTGCTGTGTTTCCCAGTGATGGTTGTCACCTGTATCACAGGAGAGCCTAAAGGCTGGAACCAAGCGGTCTGTACCCATCTGTATATTGTGTGAGAGGATTCCCTCTCGCCTCGCAGACACGACAGAAGCACAAGACATGCAAAGAAAGTGCAAGAGCTCTCTCACTTCTGGTAAGCGAAATCCAGCCTGGATGATTTCCCAGCAATGAATCGATAAACTTTTGACACGCTAATGATCCCATTGGAGCTGGCTCCATACGTAAAATTAAGCATAAGCTTAATAAATGCTTAGTAAGTGCTTTGCTAGTCTAAGTGAGGAATTCTGATGTCTTAAGGCATAAGCCATCTCTGAGAAGACTTAGGAAAAAGCAGCCTGAGTGGGTAAAATTTCTTATTGACTACCACAAGAGAGAATTTTCGCATCCCTTTTGTTTACAGACTGCTTAGTTTCTGGTCCTGATGACTGCTGAAACCAGGTTCCTCATGTAGATTGCTTCCTGGTTTGAAGCCATGTGGCTGTTCCAATGTTCTCTATCCTGTAAACATCTCCTTGAACATGGCACACCGCTTCATCTGTCCCTCGTTAAGTAGAGAATGTGATTATTATTATGCACAGAGTTGTCAAATCAATCTGGTGTCTCCAGACTTCACCAAGGATCAGGTAGTTTCACCAAGATGCCGTCTTCTTCTTGACAGCTGACACAGAGAAAGCTAAGAAAGGTTAAAAAAAAAATAAATTATATATACTGTACACAAGCAAAAGTGCCAAAATGCAGGCGGAATGCATGTCAGTGAATTATTTACAGTGGCTGAAGTTTGAAATCTATTGAGGCTGAAGTTAAAATATCAGCTGGGATCTCAGCCCAAGCTTGGTCACAAATGGAACACGTCAAAAAGTGCTCAGGAAATGAGTAGAGGCCCCGCTGAGCAAAGCCAGCTCTTCTGTGGCTGCTCCTTCCCACCCGGAGCTCCAGCAGAGAAAGAAAAACCCTGCTAAGAGAATGAGAGCAGCTGAAGGGAACAAGTGTCATTGCAGTGAAACGTCCTCTGGAGAGAGCCAGGGAGCTGCTAGGCAAGTGCACTTTGAGCAGCGATGCCCTGGGGAGCTGAGGGCCCTCGTAGGAGAGGCAGGGAGGAAATTTGTGGCGGATCCAAGGTGTATCTCGCAGTTGTTGTGGGTAGTAATAGGACCAGAGTGCATTAAAACATCAGGCTAATTTTGCAGCTAGCGTGAATTGGTGTTTCTCCACTGATTGTGATAGCTCCGTGGTGGGAGAGACTGGATGAGGACCAGGTTTGTTGGCAACACCCTGTAGAGCACCTTAGACCAGATGGGACCCCCTGAGCACGGACAGTGCAGGAACAGGGCTGAGAAGGGTGTGCCAAGTTGGTGGTCAGGCCTTTGGCACAGTGGATGGTGAGTGACGTGTAGAAATAGTTTTACAAAGGTGGGGAACAGGCGCGCACTGGTGGTGTAGTTCATGTGGGTGTCATCACCAAACCCAAGCAGGAGATTCTGTAACTACTGCTTGAGTAAGAGCACGAAGCAAAGGGAGTGTGAGGGGAAAAGAGGGTTCACACTGGGGGATCCCTGCCAGTTGTTAAATTCCCACAAACACACACGCAGACTTGTTGGTCCTCCCAGGACAGGCAGGCTTCCCCTTCCTTGTCTCAGCTCTTTGGTGTGTCTCCTGAGACAGGCAACAGCAACACCGTGTGTTCGTCTGCTGCTGCTGCCCGGGTTTCTGGTGTCATCCTCCCCACAGATGGATTCACCTTTCCTTGAGAGAAAGGCAGAGACTGATACAGACCATAGACCACTCTGTTACCCAGCACCCATACAACATCTTTAACTGACCTGAATAAAAAGCAGGAGGTGATCAGTTCATCTCACGGACTTAATGGTGAATGGTGATGCCTTTCGACTTGCTACTGTTCTAGATCAAAGCTGGATACAGGTAGCAAAATCTCTGAACTGTACCATAGCTCCTCTGATCCATCCAGTGGCTTTTCTTCCATTGTCCTCCCCTGGAGTTGGAGAATACTCACTGTGTAGGAGAATTCCCCCCTGGAGATCCCGCCTCATCCACATGCATGGCGGCCTCCCGGGAATGCTAGGAGGGAGGCCATGGAAAGCAATGCTGTGTGATCTGGTGTGGAGCACCGCAAGCTAAATGAAGCGTTTCTCCTCCCCGGGGAACACTCACATGCTCTGAACAGCAGCAGCAGCAGTGTGAGGATAACCCCAGCGTGGGCAGGGGGCTGACTCATCTCTCCAGAAGAGGCAACGCTGTTTATTAATCACTGCTCCTTTGAAGTGGAAAAATGGAGAAAACCTCTCATGGCCAACGTTCTGATTAACCATCTAATTGTTCTGCTGGTATGTTTGCTTAAGGGGTTTCCTCTGCTCTGTGTACATTAAGAAATAGTTTCTCATCCTATCGTTGTTGTACCCAGATGATAGTCATTAGCAATGTACCAGACAGACCCATTGTATGTGCCTTGTCCTGACGCGTGGTTTTTTGTTGGTTTGGTTTTTTGTTTTTTTTTTTTTTTTTTTTTTTTAATCCCTGTGTCCATCTCTGTTGAAGTGAATTCAGCGTTAGAGGGACAATGACAGCTCTTCAGAGTAAAGTCCTCTGTTTGTTCCCAAAAACATGCAGGGAGTCTCTTCGTGGAACAGAATCAATTCCTTCAGATTCCTTCAGAACAGAATCAGATCCTTCAATCATCTTTTCCATCATGAGAGATGGTGCCACAAGTGGTGGAGAGTTCCTCAACATCCTTTTCTGGGAGAAGACCCATCAGACCAGGATACAAGTGCTCTCTGGGTACTTAACCCTGACTGAAATGCAGAATTACAGCCTCTCCCGCCAGCTCTGAGCATTCACGTCCCAGATGAGGCTGATGTGGAGCACAGGATTTTGGAGGGAGCTGCCACACCTAGCCCTAGCCGTGGGAATGTCTCTTCTTCAGTGCACACAGGTTTACCCAAGGGCTTAAACTTTGTTGATGCTCTGTGCCTCATAGACTTTGCTTGTCTTTGCTTGAAATATTAGACTGGACTTCAGTCTTGGGGCTTGGCAGAGGATATATGGGTGGGCTTTTACTCACACGCAGTATGAGTAAGAAAGATCGCTTTGTCTTTGCCTGTCTCGATATCTATGTGTCTATGAATATGGGAAAACAGAAGTGCATCTCGGTGAGCGAAAGATGAATGAAAATGGTACTAGTGGAGGACAACTAGTTCTGGATATTTTTGTCTAATCATTCATTCCAGGCCAGGTCCAGCTAAATGTTCCCTTTCAGGTGCAGATCAACATACGAATACATTTCGGTAATATTTCAAGCCGTTTTTTTGCTATATCCAACAAACCAAAAGAAAGTTTTGAAATGACAAATAGCTTAAAACCAGAGAAGACTTGTTCAGCCTCACTGACACTGCTGTTCCCTTCTGCGCCACAGTGCACGCGGTGAGCTTTGCGAAAGCATGCATTTCCTTAACCCCGCTCCCGTGGAAGACCAGGCAGGTGTTAGCGTGTTTGTCACCAGACCCCACAACACCTTCGATGTTCCCCTACAGTTCAGTTCAGAAAGGTATTTTCATGCACCGGGCAACTGCGTTGTAAGTGAGGTGTAGCGAGTGGCTCCTGCTCCGTGTGGTGCTGCAAGGCTGTGGACCGCAGCTAGAGGGGGTGAGCAGGCAGAAGATAGTTTCAGCTGAAATTTCACGTATTATACTTTTCATCGTGCGCCTCTCTTTCCTCCTTCCCCTGATCTCGGTGGCACCTGCCTTAACTGCAGACAGACCTGTCTCCAGTAGACTTCTACGTGTGTGTGTGCCCGTTCCTAATATACGTGCACGTAGGCAGGCTGTGTGTATATATATACTTGTGCGTCTATGCATGCGCAGCGTATCATTAATTACTGTGAGTTGTGGCGGGACATAATGTGAGGTCTCAACTGGTGGCTGAGGTTGGAGTGCATGAAGTGCTGCGCACATGTCAGGAGTAAATGGCCCTCTCTCCAGAGATCTTGCAGTCCAAGTATATGATTAGGAACAACAGATGGATACCACCAACAGGCAGGCGGTGTGGGTGGGGGAGGAGCACGAAATACCACCGAGATAATTAAGATAAATGATTAATGACTCGAATGGGGAAGAAGGGCCCAAAATGCGCTAGCTGAATATTCACTGGTGATGCTTCACGGGAGCCTCGGCAGAGGTGGACAACAGATATATCGTATTTTGGACTTGCTCATCATCCAGACTGCTAAATTTGTTCCCAGCCCATGTTTGTAGCAGTTCGGCTCTAACGTTACGTTGTAGCTACACTGTAAGGACGGTGTAACTACAGTGTATTCTGTATGGAATGTGAACCCAACCACACTGAAACACTAGTCCTTACAGGAATTTTGATCTCGTAGGATCTGATCCAACACCCACTGGAGTCAGTGAGGTCTTGACCCGTATGGGATTTGGGACAGTCCCAGAATGTTCAAGTGGGCTCCAAAATGGGCGAAACAATTGGGATATGTATTTAAAATGATAAGAAGAAACGCTTTGTATGAAATGCATTTAATGTATTTCTGTTTGCATGTACACATTTTTACTGTGTGAAATCAGACTGGTTTTATATCTGCTGCATCTATCTTAACATGTGGTGTATGTTACAGCGGACCGATCAGTTACATGATTAAAATACACGGTAAACAGATTCACAGCTTGCTTAGAACTAGCAGTTTCATGTTTTTGAAGTGATTTTTAACCCCAGGCTTTTTGGTTTTGTTGTTCCTTGCTTCTCTCCCCTTGAGAGATTGCCCATTGGTTTCCTAAGTCAGCTCAGTTTGTCTCACAAAGCTCCTTCCATTATTTTTATGGCAGGTGAGTGGCTGGCTAGTCCTAGAAGTCACCCAGCTTTCTCCCCACTCGGACAGGTTGGATGTTGGTAGAAGAGGACCATGCGTGGCAGCTCCGCTTGGTGTGGATAAACACAAAATGTCAATGCTGCTGGGCCAGCAGGTTCCACCACCATGGCATTCACTTAGAAGTAAATGGCGGGGGCAGGGGGTGGTGAAGGATGCAGAAGGTGCCAAGGAAAGATTTCTTGCTTTGTCACGCAGGATTTGGTTCTGGCTCTGGTCTGTGTAAAAGCTCATACAGATAGGTGGCCAGGTGGGATTTCAGATCATTCGTCTCTACTCTGGAGAGGGTTTTGTATGCACAACTTTGGACCGTTCCCCTGAATGAGCTCAAATAATTACAAAGTCATTTCCAGTAAGTCCCTACCTCTAGGGCCAGGGTTGCTCTGACAACCACTCTGGGTGGATCATCTGTGGGAACTGAACCTGGAGCCTCTGGATCCAAAAGGACAAGCCTCTATTGTTAGAGCTGGAAGCTGAAATCCTTTCCTACATCAGTAGCAGCAGCCTCATTTGTGCACCTCTGCCACTCAGAAGGATGAAAGCTCCACCTGGGCAGCGCAAGTTATGCTGCGACAGAGGTCATGGTCCAGCCTGGTGCCCACAGATGCTCTGTGTCTGCTCATTGTTTGGACTGCTGGTTATATCTGAGGTGAAAACTCCATGTGTAAATGGGTATACGTCTTCACAAGGAGGTGCTATGGACTTGCATGCTTTCCTCAGTGCATAGGTGTTTGTTGTATCAGTTAACATGGGTTATATTTTTACATACCTGGGGGGTTCAACGGAGCATGGATTTGTGTGCACGTGATGGACCGAGGGGAAATATTTGCAGCTGTTTTCACGTGCATGTGAAGAAATGTTGCGCTCCTTTTCAGGCAGAGCTTTTCAGACAGCCAGACTCGGCGTGAGGATTCAGAGAAGGATGCTGGCTCTGATGCCAAAATTGTGGTTTCCTCTAACTCATTTTGCAGGGCCTCCTTTTGCTGGCTGGAAAGCCTGCACTTGAAATGCAATTACGCAGATGCAGAGAAGAGAAAAGAAGAGAACAGGCATAGCAGCCATACCAGAAAAGAGGAAATTTCCTCAGATTGCCCCTTCGCCATCAAAAGCGGCACATTTTCTACGTTTTCTAGATAAAGAGGGAAACACTTGGGCTGGATCCTTGTGCAAATGCATAGCAGCACAGCCCTATTGACTTCAACAGAGCTTTGCCAGTAAATCTTTGATCATAAAAAGGAGTAGCTAGATATAGGGCCAGGTATAATCTCATCAGCATTGCAAAATAGTAGTTTTATTGGAGTCAATGCAGCAATGTCAGTGGAGAATCTGGCCTTTTGTGTGCGCCCAATTGATGGAAACATCGTAGTGAACTTCCTCCTAAAAACTGCCTTGCTTTTGTTAACTCTTACATTCATTCTGATATGCTACCCTTTAAAAAATTTAATTATTTTTTGCGATGCATTGAGAGGCTGATATCTCTGACATTTTCAGCATTTCTGGTTCTCTCTTGTATCCTTTCCATTCATTCAGTTATTCATCTGTGTTGCCTTCTCTTCAGTTTTTCCCTGCTTCTCATCTACCTCTCCATCCTTTCGCTGCATTCAATAGTGCAAGATTCTGGGATTAACGGAATTGGAATATTCCTATAGAGCAGATTGACACCCATACCTTTGTCCTGTGGAGCTTCTCTTCATCACATCATCCTTCCCCTCTGATTCCTTGCTGGGTCTTTATGCAGCAATGGACATGGTGATTACCTCTTCACCAGGAATGTCTAAGCTCCTGTCCACTCTCAATCAAGTCTTGGCTTGGAAGGGGCCTGCTGACAGTGGTGGGCCATATCAGTAATGTGGAGCCAAGGTATCTGCTTTCTCCTTTTCCAGTTGGAGAAGTACTGACTGTGATGATAGTACTAAATTATGAATATGAGCCAAGAAGACCATGGAGCTAGAAGCAGTCATTCATCCCTGTAAAAAAGAACATCCATTTAACTCTGAACTGCTGGATGATGGGTGGGGTCTGAGCTGGTGATTGTGCTGGATGATGGTGCTGTATTCTCTAGTCTGCACACAGCAGCTGTTAGTGGATGCAGAGCTGGTGTCACTTGTCCTCATTCATTCACAGGGTCAGCTCTGAAGTCCACGTAGAAACATGGTGTGCACCAGTCTTATGCCTGTTTATTCAGAGAGGAGGTGTCTCTACCACAGAGGGTACTGCCACCTCTCTGGTTCCCCCAATCAGAAGGACCTGTGGACTGCCTCATGGAACAGAGATACTTCCTTGTGAGAAAGGACTGAAAGTTCCTATATTTCTTTCCAGCAAACCTCACCTTTACTTGTCCCTTCTGTGGCACTAAGAGGTAGAAAAAGCTCCAATCCATAAGGGCCAACAAGCAGGTTAGCAGGTGGTGTAATGTTTGGGAAGGGGGCTGTATGGGACTTGCTCCCAGGAACAAGGAGACAATCTTAGTTTGGTGGGATACACAGGCTGTCACAGGTCTGTCTGCTGGATCTTTGGAGAGTGACAGCAGCCTTACTGCTGAAGGGCTACCTCTGCTCCTAGATGAGCTTAATTAAAGGGTGGAGCTGATCCAGGCAAAAGTCATTGAGGGCTTGTGAATAAGGGAGTAGGTAGGGAAGAGGATGGAGTGGGTGTACCCTTTCTTTTCAAAAGAGGAAAACAATGATTATAGCCACGTTTATTGGAAAGTTCAAAGGCTGGTTGAGCACAGGAGTGTGACTGGAGGAAGGTGCTGTGGATGGATAGTATCCTACTGAGGGTTTCTTGCAGAGGCCATGTAGACCTGAAACAGCTGGAGAGCATGGGAGAGAAGATTTGAAGGCTGGAGCTGCAGCTGAGACCACTTGTCTTCAGCTGGTGTGCTAGAGAGGCAAGGAGGCTGCATGTGTGATGGACTTCTAACAAGCATGAGACTACAAAGGACAGGTGTCCACCTAGAGTGAAGGGTCTGTGCTTGTGTGACTATGAGGGCAGAATGGAGGAAAGGGTTTACTGGCAGATGAGACCTAAAAATAAAGGTCGTTTTTGCTGAAGAGTTGAAAAAAACAGAAACAAAAGAGATGTTAGTAAAGAAAAGATGAACAACTAGCCCCTACAAAAGGAGAGGTGTAGCCCCTAGTGATAGCTGAGGAATGGAGCTTAGGAAGGAACAAGGACACAGAGAAACTCAGATGTTGAAGACAGAATATCTACAGGTTCAGGAAAGAAGATCAGGTAAATAAGCATGTGGTAATGGATAAATGTCAGTGGGTAGATGGGAGAAAGAAGGCACTGATGCTTGTTTGAGTGGGCGATATGCTAGTGGTGAGATAGTGTCTCATCTGTTTTGGGCATGGAGTTGGATCAATAAGAGACAGCTGAAATATATCTGTGTAAAATGTTGTGAGTTTGGGTAACAAAATGTAGGAACTTAGTCATGCTAGGTGCGAAAGAGAGCACCTTGGGGTAAACAAAAGGACAGCAAAGCCTAAGTATTGTTGGATTTGGTTGGTTGCTCAGGAAAGGCAGAGATGGAAAGCAGCCTTTTCTATGTACGTAGAAATATAGCAATATTTCTGTGACAAAACTGGTAAGGGTAGTATGGATGGATGAAAAATGGATGTGTGTTGGTCAAAATAATTTTGACTACGAGCTTCTAGCACTGAGACTCTTCCATAGGCCACAGACTCATTTGATGTGTTGTGGTGGCTTTGATTTCTCAGGTATAGATTGAAAAGCCTCAACAAGTTGTTAGCATCAAGGGCTCATGAATTATTTTTTCAGATTGTTCTTTCTCCTTCAGTCAGTTTTAGTACTGTTTCTTTTTGGTACAGAAACTGGAAAGCTGTAGACGGGCTAGTGACCATGAGATGATTAATTTTTAAATGAAATGGAAGACTATGTAAAGCTACCCTTGCAGCTCAGTTTGTTGATTTCAAAAGGGTGAACTTCTCAAAGAGGTTAGCATGCTCAGCTGGATTAAGGGGCTCAGCCACTTGGGTATGGAGGAGTTCTCCAAGTACAGGGCACTGCAGCTACTGGGAATCTGTGCCTCGGGTGAGAGGAGAGGGCTGGAGAAGGGTTTCTGGGCTTAAATTAACACATGAGGAAAAAGCATGTGCTGGTTAGCTACAAAGAATGTTTGCCCAAGACAAAAGGATGTGCATGGCTTTCCTAAGCAGTCAAGAAATCAGGTTCTGGGATTGTTTGTTGACAACAAAAATCAGGGGGTTTTTTGTTCCTTAAAAAAGAAAGTAAAGTAAGGGGAAGGGGATTACACGGTAGTTGGTTCATGCAATAAGACTGAATTTAATGACCCACGAGCAATCTGCCTGTCGGTCGTCTTAAGATGAAGAGATGTTTGCAAGTTGTATGGTTAAGGATGGAGACAATGTTTAAGCTACTGTGTATGAGAGGGGAGATGAAAGCAGAGATGCATAAATGAAATCTGTTGGGGGGCCTGGCTGAACATCGCATGCTGCAATCATTCCCTAGCCTTGGGCAGCAAGGCAAGCTCAGAAGTCTCTCTGGCTAGCAGCCATTTTATAAATATATGGGGCCCTCAGCTCTACCGTAGCTGCACAGAAAAGTTGTTCTCAGTCCCCTGTTTGTATGTGTTTGCTGTGTGACTCAGTACCCCACATCTGAAATGGCTGTAAGTGCCTCAGACACGCTGTGGCTGTTTGAAGTCAGACAGTCTCTCATCAGACTGTATGAAGATGAAGGCACCTCTTACAGTGAGCAGTTTGTTCCCACTCTGCTCACCACAATGTGACTTTCACTCGGGGGGGGGGGGGATTCAGGATAGTAGTCCACAATGGCCTCTTGTGAGGAACGGGTGATGAGGTGTCTCCCGTTTATCACTGTAAAGTGGCAGTTGTGGCATCTTCTAGGTTTTATGGAGGAAGATCTTTACTGCAACATGATGCATAGTGTGAGGAGGCGGAATACTAGAGGGAACCATTAGCCAGTCGCTGTTTGGTCTTGTGGTCCCTGTTGTTGTCATTGTTTATTCACATATCAACTCATTTTGGGTGAAGAAAGATCTCATGTGAGTGCAGCATGCGCCAATGGAGGAGCAGAAGTCTGCTATGCATTTGTGCTGCGTTTGCATTTTAACTCCTTGCACTGATCTTTCTTAAGAGGTTTCTATTCTTTTCTGCTCTGTTTTCTGGTTCCTTGAGGAACTGCTTTAATAAAACACGTGACCCAAAGTAAGTCCTAGATAGAACGACTCTGGCTGCTCTCCATTAAGATCTTCATTTCTCCTGAACTCTTAGCAGGGGAGTGTGACAAAGATATCTGTCACAGTGGACTGATCTGCTTTTGGCAGCTGTTGCTGGTGGCTGCCATGGCTTGGATCAAATACTTGTTCCTCTGTCTTGTGCATCCATGTCTACCGTGTCTTCTGCGTACTTGAGTTATAGTCAACCTGCTTGTTAACATATTGTAAAGAAATATGGGAAGGGGGAGGCATTTCTTGGGGCAATCCATCTTTTTGGGGTTTTCCTGAGATCAGCTCATAGTATTGCATCTCTTGTGATTGTCTTGTAGCATTATTGCATAGCTAAGTCGATTCATCAGGATAGATCTTGGTGTGAGCACTTGGTGTTTCATGGTCCATCGTCTCTTCCGCTGGAAACCATTTTGAAGGTGAACAGGGAGTTTGCGCCAAGTTCTCAACTGTATCCAAGTCGATCACTGATGGGTTGAGAACGGCTGATGTGAAACTTTGCTACTGTACCTAAAGCTCTTGTGGATTTCAGGTTTCGCTTCGAGTGAGGAGGGTGTTTGAGTACGTGCATTGAGCACCAAATCAGGTAGGACCTACTGGCTTTAAATATGCGCTAAGTTCCCCTATACCAAATAACTGAATAGATGCAACAACAACAAAAAAAAAAGCCACTCTACAAGCTTGTTCAGCTAACAGCTGTGACTGTTGTGTTACCTACAAGTAGGTCATGAATGCATCCACTGACTTGAAGTCTCCAGGGAACTTAGATCTTTATGCCGCTAGTCTTCAAAGAGGTGAGGTAATGTACCCTATGTGTGTCAGTCAGTGTTTATTTGTAATGTGTATCACAGTGCTGAAGTCCAGGTGTCCTGGCTGGAATTCAAAACCTGTTGCTCCTCAACAGGTCAGTAGCACGCAAATCACAGAAGCACGCTTCTCATCCCCCTCCTGTGCACAGAGAAGGGTGTTGCCAAAACTAGGTTATTTCAGGAATTCTTCTGGGTCACTACAGGCTGCTTTTGCTGCAGCTCTCTTCCTTACTCTTCACTTTTGGCTTCGAATAACATCAGGTTTGCGATTTTGCCAGCCTCCACCTTAGTGCTTCGCAGGATGTTGCATTATTGTTTGGCCCTTTTAAAATCAAAGTCCCCTTAGTGTTTCTTTTTCCCGTTAATCAAGTTTTAACTGAAAGTTAACAGCTGAAAAAATTTGGGTATGTGTGCTCATGCAAAAGACAGTAAAAAAAAATAGCGTTATTGATAGTTTTTTTTTAAAACCGTCCTCCTCATGTTGAGGTTGCATTAGCAATACTTTCTATCTTTAAATCAATGAGGGATTTGAATACGTAGTCCCAGAACAAGCCTGTTTTCTGCTGCCAAAACACTGAAATGTGGAATCTGCTCCTGCCAGTTACTTAAAACATACAGTATTTCTTTCTGTGCCTTTGAGCTTTGTATTATCACTCATTGTCACGATATGGGATGCTATTCAATCCCAAATAATTTGGCAGGCTTGGAATCCCTGGCTTTTCCTCTCTCTCAGGTTATAGCGATGTTGCTTGGAGAATGTGCTATGTCTAGTAGAAGTCATTTACTCCCTCCTTTCAGTCTGTCTTCTGTTGTGATAAGAGATGCTTTCCTTTTATGTTCCTGCTTAATAAAGCCCTTCTGTTGTGGTGGTGTGGGGGGACACCACTGAAAGAGTTAAGCAGCTTTGAAGACTTGCCGAGATCCCAATTCTAGGTTGTTCTAAGTCAGGAATTCTGGGTCACTAACAATGGGAATTGTTCTGAATAATCTGATAACGTTCTCCTTGGTTGTGTTGCTTTGTTTCAGGGTGTTGTCACTTCATATCTGTCTGGAAGTGAGGTAGTGGAAGGAGTTCTGGAATAATTCAAAACTTTTCCTTTGCTCTTTATCCGAAATCTTTGGCCTGTGTGGGTATGTGCTGGGATGCCCAGCCCTCCTGAAACGCAATGGGAATTCATTCTCCTCTCTCCCCCTAAAGAACTCTGGGAATTAGATTTTTATTGAACTTCCTCTTTATTTACATACATCCGGGCTTTCAGAATAAGCTGAGAAGCAGAGAACGACGATGTTCTTAGTGCCAGAGAAACATCATCTCTGGGAAAGATCATAGTGCGTGTCATGAGTGCCACAAACATCTAGTAGATCAGATGGTTCATATGGCATTCCCTTAGGAAATACTTCTCATAACTTGACTCAAAGGAATATGTCTTTGTTACTTGGAGCCACCTGGTATCTCATCTGATCCGATGATTGTTTTAAACTTTAAAGCTCTCAGATTCCACCTGTGTGTGAGGGATGGGTGGTTGTTAACCATTTTTGGTTTGTGCAGCACTTAAACACAGTCAAAATGTTTCCTCTGTAACCTCTCTCTGAAACCGCTGGCTCCACCAGATGTACCTCAAGCTTTCTATTTATTTTTATTCCATGTGTGCCTGAGGCCTGGTGGCTTCACAATGGTCAAAGGTTTCGGAGTTCAAAAGGCAGACCTGTATCTAGGAAACAAACTTGTCAGCTGGAGGCCAGATTTTTCCCCTGCCTTGGGTCAGTTTTGCACAGTAGTCACTCACCATGGATTTACACCAGACAGCTGAATCTGGGGCGAACTCTTGGCCATTGCAATCAAATTGCTTAGTCTTTGCAGCTCTTCATGGAGTGTTTTCAGGATATATAACCAGTTTTTGGTGTTCTTATCTGGTTGTGCAATTGAGATACAGTTAAGGTTTTCCTAGGAGGGGGGAAATATAGGAGAAGCAATCTGATTGGTGGCCTTTGCTCTTCTGGATATGCATTTTGAGTGAATTGGAGCTACTGAATCTGAATGCTTTTTTGCTTGTCAGCTGAGCAAAGGTAACCGAACCCCAGTTGTGAGGGTCTCTTGCCTTGTAGTCGCCTTTAAGTTTGTGTTAGGAGCTCTAAATCTTTACCGGAATATCTGCCACCCCTGCTTTATGGGACTTAGAAACAAATTCTGCCTTTGCTGCTGCATGTGAGCTCACTGCAAACCTGAGTTTCTCTTAGCTTTGCTAGCTGAAAGCAAAGGCAGTCTACAACCTGCCAAGAGACACTATGAACTGTCTTTAAAGTTTTGACTGTGCTTTCTCCTCACTCGGGAAAACATGCAGTATGGAGAGACAAGGGGTAGACATGGCTCTCATAAAATATATCTCCCCTTTGGCTCGGATTATAATAATAAAATGTCTGAGTCACCACATGGTACACTGATATGAAGCAACTGCCTGCAGAAAAACCAAAGCCATGCATTTTTCTGAAAAACGAGGGGGAAAGAAGAAGAAAAAAACCCATTTATTTTCATTCTTTTGGCTAGCCTAATTTTCTTCTATTTCTCATTAACCTTTAGAAAATAAAGCTAACTTTCCTGAGGGAAAATAGCACTTCTTTGCCTCACTCCAGTAGAGCTGCCCTTCAGCAGCCAAATTTAGCTAAAGGCATGCAGTGGTTTCTCGGCCTACTGAGTTGAGTCTTACTTCTGGTCTGCAGGGGACCTGCCTTTAAGCCCCACAAAAGCTATTGCTGAGACTATGGAAAATTGTCCATCGCTTGGGCCGGATGCAAAGCCCCCTGGAGGCCACTGTAGCCACTAGAAGTGCTCATCAACTGTGACAGAGCCTTCTTGTTCATGCTGATTGCTTTTCAGATCCCAAGACCACAAAGAGATACCATATCCCTTTCAAAGCTCAAAGCATGGAGGTCCTCTCTAACCTCAGCCTTTGAATTTACTTGTCTAGGCTCTCTACCCTCTAAGGAGAAGAGGATGGGCACCCCCAGAGGTTAGTTTGTCCCAACTTACCTGAAGTGTTCAAGATAATTTCCCATTATAAGTTCTGGATAAATTAAGTCCTACAGAAGGAAGTTAGCTGACTAGCATAGGTATATATATTCTCCTGGAGAAACTGGCTGCTCAGGGCTTGGATGGGTGTACTCTTCGCTGGGTAAAAAAACTGTCTGAAAGGCTGGGCCCAAAGAGTTGTGATGAAAGGAGTTAAATCCAGCTGGCGGCCAGTCACAAGTGGTGTTCCCCAGGGCTCAGTATTGGGGCTGATTCTCTTTAATATCTTTATCAATGACTTGAACAAGGGGATTGAGTGCACCCTCAGTAAGTTTGCAGATAACACCAAGTTAGGTGGCAGTGTTGACCTGCTTGAGGGTAGGATGGCTCTATAGAGGGACCTGGACAGGCTGGATTGATGGGCTGAGGTCAGTGGTATGAGGTTCAACAAGGCCAAGTGCCAGGTCCTGCACATGGGTCACAAGAACCCCATGCAACACTACTGGCTTGGGGTGGAGTGTCTGGAAAGCTGCCTGGCGGAGAAGGACCTGGGGCTGTTGGTGGACAACTGGCTGAATATGAGCCAGCAGTGTGCCCAGGTGGTCAAGAAGGCCAATGGCATCCTGGCTTGTATTGGGAATAGTGTGGTGAGCACGACTAGGGAAGTGATTGTTCCCCTGTACTTGGGACTGGTGAGGCCACATCGAATACTGTGTTCAGTTTTGGGCCTCTCACTTCAAGAAGGACGTTGAGGTGCTGGAGTGTGTCCAGAGAAGGGCAACAAAGCTGGTGAAGGGTCTGGAGCACAAGTCTTAAGAGGAGCAGCTGAGGGAACTGGGGTTGTTTAGCCTGGAGAAAAGGAGGTGGAGGGGGGACTTTATCACTCTACAACTACTTGAAAGGGGGTTGTAGCGACGTGGGGGTCAACCTCTTCTTGCTATTGACAAGCGATAGGAAATGGCTTCAAGTTGTTCCAGGGTAGATTTAGGTTGGATATTAGGAAAAAGTTCTTCACAGAAAGAGTTGTTAAACACTGGAACAGGCTGCCCAGGGAAGTGGTGTAATTGCCAACCCTGGAGGTATTTAAAAGACAGGTGGACATGGTGCTTAGGGACATGGTTTAGTGGTGGTTTTGGCAGTGTTAGGTTGATGGTTGGACTCTGATCTTCGAGGTCCTTTCTAACCTAGATGATTCTATGATTCTATATATATTTTGAGATAGATGCGAAGAATGCCGTACAAATTTGGTGGCTTCTGTAAGTGTTTTTTCTTGTGTCTTAATGATAACAGGTCTCCTTATCTTGTATGTTCACAGAGGAACATGGATTTTGAAACTCTGGTTTCTTATCTCCAGCTAACCACAGATTTGCGTAATGGGTGGCTGGATTTTCATCTTGGGTGATGCAAAGAAGTCAGCAGGCTGACGATAGCTACTTGCGTTAAGGCTTCCAGTATGCTTAAAGCTTTAAAGGAGGCCATTAGAAATGTGAAGTATAACTGAGTTTGTGTGCAAGTCTTTAGTTTGTGCTTGAGATTGTGTAGAGAATTTCTCTTTTCCCCAGAGCAAAGCAGTGTGTGTTTTGACAGCCTGGAGAATTGGGAACATGACATGAAGGTGTACCAAAATGGCACTTCAGACATGTAATTTGGTGCTGGTACTAAGACAGTGTATTGGCTTGGTAAAAATGTCGTGGGCTGCTTCTGTGGAGTACCTGGAGTATGCAGTCTAGAACTAAACTGTGTCCCCTGTTAGCTTCAAATCTGGCCTTGCCTGGTGTCATTCAGTGCCACTAAAACATTTGACCCATGCACTGGTAGTACTTCATCTCTTTACATGTCTCTGAAGTAAATGGTTGCATGTGATATTTTAGGGATTGTCTATATGACCTAGCACCAAGACTTGAAGAAACACATGGCTAACTCATGTACTAGGAGCATCACAGTCATGTTTGTGTAATACAGTCCCTGGGCCAAGTAGGGCTTTAGAGAGGTACCTATAATGATGACACTCCCCATCTTTTCTCAAAGGAGTAGAGCTCATCGGGACTATTTCAGTGAAACAAAGGTTTTGTCAGAAATTGTAAATCTGTCTTTCTGTCGAGGAGTGCTTCAGGAATACTTAAACCTGAATGATTTCCAGTGAGGTAAATGGAAAAGGGTTGGCATAGACTGTCCCATGGACTTTCCAGGCTAAGCTTTCCAGAGACTTTCATGGTTGCCGGGTGATTGGTTTTCCAGGCTGTGGGATCTCATAAATAGGATTCATCCTACCTGCTTTCTCCCCCATACAAAAGAATGAGATGCATCAACCTCTGCTTGTATCTGACTCGTTGTATTAACTGCCATAGGAGTTTGCCTAGTTTACACTAGACGGCTAATGTCTGGGCCTTAAAGTAAGTTGTAAATCCCCTACTGTCTGTCCAAATCCTATGTAGGGGAGATGGAGAAAAGAATGATGGGGAAGGGGTCAATGTTTGATTGGGGGAAGGGATGAACATCAGTTTTCTGTGGGTCAGAAACTTGTCCATGTCTGTGGTTACATAGGTGCTTAGATCGCTTAAGAGCGGAACGCAAGGATCATTTGTAATATGTTGTAACAACAACTTTATTGGTCATCAAGCTTGCAGATGTACGACAGATGGTATCTTCCATGTAAGCCACTAGATGGTGATCTTTATATATGTTACCCACGTGCCCAGGTAGGTGAAGACGCTACTTTTTACTAGAAAACCTTTTTTCTCTCCCCCGCCCCAAGGAGACCTCAGTACACTTCCAGAAAGGAAAGTGAACATGGGCCTACTTGTTTGAAACAAAACCAGTTTGCTCTTACTGTAGGAATGGAGTTCTCATTTAACGAGATTGCCTTTGGTAAAGGTTTGAATGGAGAGGAGGCTGGTGATCTGCTCCTGTCCTTCATCTGCATGCTGGGCTCTGCCCATCTGGGGTGGCAGTACCAACTGAAGTGTGCTAGTGCTGGTCTGCTGGGTTCAGCCACCTGGACTCCCCCTCTGTAGGGTCTGGATGCAGTTGGTGATGAATACAGTGGTTGTGGGCTCACAGACTCAACACCTGGAGCTTTAATGCACTCGGATCTCTTATTTCAGCTCGACTGCATAGTTACCCTTGGGAAGCAGGCAAGTAGCACTGAGTTTGTTTTAATCAAAAGGTAACCACGGCAATATTTGTGTTGGAAACCCCACAACAGGGGTGCCTCCATGCTGATGTTTGTACTTGGGCGTGAGGTACTGTATGTATCTTGGGCAGGTTCTGACGTGGCCTCCTTGATCACAGACTAATATAGATTGGAAAGGACCTCCAGATGTCATCTGGTTCAAGCCCTTTCAGAGCAGGGCCAAATGAGTTCAGGTTGCACAGGGCCTTGCCCAGTCCAATTTTGAGCCTCTCTGAGGATGGAGATTCCACAGCCTCTCTGAACAACATGTTCCAGTGCTTGACTAACTTTAAACATTAATCTTTCTTCCTAATATCTAAGTAGATTTTCTCCTGTTGCAACTTGCATCATTCAAGCACAAAGCTACCGGTGAGTAACCAGCGCATAACTTATAGATTGTCTGTGGTGGAAATTAAATGGTATCTCATTTCCGTACCATCAGTCACTTAGGTCTATAAGAAATGTTAAACTATTGGCTGTTCCAGCCAGTCTTGATGCGCAGGAGACCAGTGAGGTTAACAGAGGAGCTTGTCTGGGGAGGCCTTTAATTCAAAGGAGCAATACACCAAGTAGTAAGCACTCCGATTTCATGGTACTTGACCAACCTGTCCTATCAAGTAGAACCAAGGGTGCTGAAGCTCAGCCAGAAGCATAGCTGCATCACTGCTCTCCCATGTGAGGTGAGAGTCATGGTTTGCTGAGGCTTGCAGCTGTGGCTTTAAGATTTGTGTTGTTTCTTGGAGGAGAGGGTGATTGCTGGAGCACATGAGAGGACACATCAACCTGCAGGATGCCTGACTCCTCCTGGTGTGTAAGGTAGCAGAAAGCTGGATGGACAGCCCAAAGAACAGGCCGGCCTGGTCCTTTTAAGGTACACACTCTCTCCACAGGCTTTCCAACTGTCTTTCTGCCGAGGTCCACATATAGACATCTATAAAGGAGGGCTTGTTAGCCTTTCCCAGGCAGATGGATGTTCCAAAAAAGCTTTCCTCTCCCTTCCCCCGCGCTAAAATGACTAACCTCATTCCAGTGAGATCACGGTCAACGTGACCAGAGAAGATCTAACACAGCCAGACCTATTCTGGAAGGTAAGGATTGAGCTTTAGCCAGCATCCAGGACCAGTCTGTGTGAGGAGGACTTGTACAGACTTGGACCAAATTGCATCTAATTTGTGCCCTGTGCTGTAAACACACGAAACATTTGGAGCTCCAGAGCACCGCCCAGTCATGACTGT
Source organism: Vanellus vanellus (assembly GCF_965231255.1). NCBI lineage: Eukaryota > Metazoa > Chordata > Aves > Charadriiformes > Charadriidae > Vanellus > Vanellus vanellus. The sequence goes on along the minus strand of NC_138911.1, from coordinate 18,039,951 downwards.
TTTCTCTCCCATACTGTCAAACCAAAATGCTTGAGAAAGGCACTAGCTTAACATGAAACTGCCTGGAGATGAGTCGGAGAGTAATTCCCAGAGCCAGCTGAGAGACAAGCACAGCCTGAGTCTGTGTTGTGCTGACCTGGAGAGCATCAGTCACTAGATCTCAGTCTGGACCTGCCTTCCACTTTCTATTCCCTTTTGGTTTTGAGGGTGCCAGGAGGGGACAAGGCTGGGACTGTTGTTTCCAGACCCTGTGGTTTTCCTCCTCTTGTTCTTGAGAGAGATGAACAGCTATGCTTTGCCAGCTTGATTAGAAATGTTCATAGATGTATTTACACTGGGGATGATGACTGTGCCCCCAAAACCTCTCCCTGCAAGCCTTTCTGCTCTGTGATGGACCCCCAGAGATGGGTCCCGAAACCTCGGCTTGCAACCTCATCCCTTCCTTTCTTTGCTCTCGCTTTGCTTCGCGCGCTCTCTGTCTCTCTCTCGCGCGCACAGTGTGTCTCCACACACACCCCTCTCTGTTTTTCTTTCCTTTTTGGCTTCCTCTCGTTGTATTGTTTTAAGTTGGTGGCTGGGCTGGTCGCCAGTTTAAATTTCATCTGCCTCTCTTCTCCTCCTTCTCTGCCCCCCTCCTCCTCTCCCCCTCCATCCCCAGAAGTGATACTGTTTACTTTCTCTGCTGCTTTCTCAATGTCTTTGTACGCACTGCAAGGGATATAATCACCAGCTGCGGAGAGCTTTCTGAAACTCAAACTTATTCCTCAGTGCCCCGGGGCTAGCGACCTTGCCATTACAAATAAATAAATAAATACAACAGTGCTGTTTTAAAGACAGGAAAATGCATTTTTCACATCCCAGGATGGATCTCGAACAATCATGCCTGTTTTCTGCCTCCATCATGAGCAATTGTGGGGATTATGGATAGATGGATCTAGGTGGGGGGAAAAAAAAACAACCAAACCCCAAACAACCAAAGAAAACCAACCCAAAATCAAAGATGAGAAAAACCACCCTCAAGAACAACATTTCTTTTAGGTTTTTTTTTTGGTGTTGTGTTTGGTGTGTGGGTTGGTTTTTGGGTTTTTTTTTTTTTTTGTCCCTGTTCTGTAGTGCTGCTGTTTTGCTTTATTTCCTCCTTGGAGAGGAGGTAGAGTCCAGCATGGAAGCATCAGACCCTCCGAAGGGCACTTTGTCTGCTGGACAAAGCCTCCACAGCACTAAGGCAAAGAAAGATTAGAGGATAAAAGTGTTTGCCTGAATCTCGTCTTCCTTTTCTTCTTCCTCTGTGTGTGTGCGCGCCTCTCCCTTTCGGGGAGGAGGTGAAAGGGAGGTCAAACCGTGCCTACTGACCTCTGCCCCTTGCCCCCTGTGAACCAGAGGGAAGCCTTTGAAGTTGTAAAGTGCCCACAAAAACAGCAAACCAAACACGCCGCTGGCTTTTCCCTCCCCTTCTCCCGGCCGCCAGCTGCTTAATGGAAGGTGACAGTACGGAGGCAGCGAGACGGGGGTTCGGTGTGCTGCGCCTCCACCCCGGCCCCAGCGTGCACTTAATTGGCACTGTAAAAAGCCCACACACCTGGCACGAGGGGGAACGCCGATGAAGGGCAAAACAAAGCCCTTGCTCATCTCTCCCAGTGGCACCAGGGTGCCCCGTGTCCCTCTGGGCAGCTGCGATGTGGCTGGGGAAGACCCCCTTCCTGGGAGGTCTTGGGTTGAGGTGGCTGGAGAGGGATGGAAGGTCGCTGGTGTGGCTGGGAAGAGGTGAGAGAGGTTGCCCAGATCCCTGCTGGCCCTGATGTGTCTTCTGCTGGCACAGCTTGTGGGCAACGCAGGCAGCACCCTTGTGGGGTCCCTCCTTCTGCTGTCACAGCCACAAGAGGAGAGTCAGGGTCTGCTACTCCATGAGAAATGGGCAGAAGAAACTGGAAAAGTGCTTGCCCCTTCTTCCCTTGAAATTTGGACTATTTTCAAAAGCAGCTCCAAAGCCAACAGCAGGTTGAAGTTTGTTATATGTTATCTCACATGGCAGTAGGTAAGGCTCCCCAAGCAGATAGCATACTAACTTTGAATGAGAGGTGGGGTTTTTGATCTAATAATTAGAATGTGGTACCCATTTTGTTCCTCCTGTTGTCTTTGAGGTCTATGTCTTACCGCTGGCAAGTGTAGCCTGCAGCACTTTGGATGCGCTCAAAGGACAGGGAGGTGATTCTCCTTATTTCCTCTGTTTCCCACTGGACAGAGGGTTGTCCGCGGCTGAGCCCCAGCCCATGGGTGATGCTGTGAGGCTCCACCTGCAGGATACTCAGTCTGGCAGTTTGCCACAAGCTCCCGTCTTCCTTCCAGCAAACCAGTGCCTTGTGTAAGATGGCAGGCTATTGCTTTGGCAGATTGCTGCTTGCTTTTTTTTTTTTTTATTTTCTTATTTGTTCGCGGTCCAACAGCTTTTTCCTTTTGGCATATCGCTTGGATTTGACTCTTCCCCAACTTGCATCACGTGGGGTTCCTGCCCTGAGAGCCGAGAACCTCCTCCAACAGCAGGTGAACTGTTAAACTTTGTCACTTTGTGCATAGGGAAACATCCTCGTATACCAAAACTGACCCCTAATCCCCCCAAAAGCCTGACCCTAAAACTCAGAAAACCAGGCTGGTTACCGGCTAAGGGGGACAAAAACCCAACCAACAACCCCAAAACCCAGCCACCTTTCCCATCTAACACGGGTATATTCACACTCGCCTCAAAACAAGTGCAGTCAGGAGCCGTGCACAGCTTCAGTAGTTTCTGCTGCCTTTTTCCTGTGCTTAGTGTGGTTTTTACCCTTGGATGTTGGGCAGGAAATCCCAGCCCAAATGAAGTCAAACTGAGATTTGTCATTGACTTAGTGGAACCTGAGACTTTGCTCCTTATCTACAGCGGCAGCATTCAGGGATTCATATAGAATAAAACTCCTCTGGCTCTCGTTCTTCCTACACTTCTGAGTGCCCAGATAAGCCCTGTGGGTTCCAGCTGGCATTTCTGATCTCATGCGTCTGGGGCCTGATAAGGTATTACAACGTTCAACATACAAAATCCTGTTCGGCAGTTTTACCTCTGCTGTTCCTGTATTATTATTTTTTTTTCTTTTTATGCTTGAAGAGAATGTGGCTTTCCTGGCTGATAACCTGTCAAGAGCACAATAGTTGACTATGGCTAAATAATTAATGTGCTCTGTGGCAGTGGCAACTGATGCTCAATGCATCAAGAGCTGAAACTGCTCTTTTTTAAAATTCAAATTCACCCATGACCACCACAACTCTTTGCATGGATTTAGTGTGCACCTTTCAGTCTTTGAGCTCAGTAAAATCTCTGTTTCTTGTTTCCAGTTATTGTACGCTCTCTCCATAGCACCTCTATAGAAGATCTAATTTAATCATCTGGTGTAGCTGAGCTTTTACTCTCTCTGCCATTGGGAACAGGGCTCTGTTTTATACGCATGTCTAGTGATGGATGAAGTTGATTATCCTTCTTCCATTTTTAGCATGTGCCAGACTTCATCAAAGTCCTAAAATAAATGAAAATAATAAAGAAAAGTAGTGTTTGCCACAGCTCTGCCATTCCAGCCTACAAGGCAGCATCAGGTTCCCAATCTCAGATTCTCTGTCGTTTCCCTCTGGGCTCATACCATGCTTGCCACATAGAAGAGGTTTCAGGGATTTGCTGTCATTGTGTAATACTCGCCATTTAGTGTAGGAGCTGAAGTCAGGCTGCCTACACTCTGAGTGTGGACTAAGAAGAGGGGAAGGCACCTCTGGGGGTGGTTTGGACCACATAAGTAGAACAGGAGCTACAGTTCCTACCCTCTGGGCTCTAAATCATGTTCAAAAAATATCTGCCTCTCTCTGTGGAGTTTGCAGGGAGCCTCAGTTTCTAATTTGGACATCTCAGTGAGGTCCACATGGTGAAATAGGGCAAAGATCCCCCTGTGTGTTTACTTGAACATCCATTAGAATAAGGCTGTACTCACAGTGTCCTCAGGCTCTTCTTCGAGGGGACCTTCTCTAGGAATGAGTGCTTGTTACTGTATTTTTCATCACAAGGTCCAACTTTGAAGTAGGACCTGCTTTCACAGATTTATTTATGTATGTGTTTTATGAGTAGCTCTTTTCTCTCTCCTCTTCAGGCTTGGTTCTCCTTGCATATGTTGAAAAACATTGTTTTCTTGAGTGTGTCACTGCTGTAGTTTCTGAAACTGCCTGCTTGTTGCAGGATTGCATGGAGCCTCCGTCTCTGTGGTGAGACATAGCTGCAAGCTGAGCTGGTCTCTGCTCCGGGTTTATCCTTGTGCAAAATTTGACTTTGTGCCTTGGAGAAACACATCTTGTGCTTTAGTGTTGAGCGTGCTTGAATTCCTTCCCTGCTTGTCAACACCTTTACTTAAGGAGGGCAGACAATGTTGGCCTTCGGATAGTTCTGCCCATCAGGAAGCCAAGTCCATATTCTGCAGTAACTTGGTTTGAGCCTGCCTTTGTTTTACAGCACAAATTCTTGGCTTCCTAAAGAGTCTGAGTCTTCCCACTCCTGTGACCCCCGGTTTTGCGGCCTAGGATGCAAAGCATGAAATGGGATGGAATAGCCACAATTTGCTTCATGACCAGAATATCAAAGCTCCTCTGTACTTGGAGCTCTCACTGATTTGGGTGGGTGCTCTTAGGTAAGATAAATTCACCTCTGCCTGGTGAATTCACCTCTGTCTCTGTGTGGCTGTCTACAGTACAGAACGATGAAATTTCCGTTCCATAAGCCTCTACGGACTACAGCAATGTAAGGTTTTTCCCTTGAAAGAATTTTCTTAATATTATTTCATAGTTTTGCCTGCTCTGGCCCTATTGGAAGGTGAGCACTCCTGTGAGTGAGGTTAACTCCACATCAAGAAAACAGACCTTCTCCCGCATGGCTGGAAGCTTTTCCAAATGTCTTTGTTTAGCAGCCTGGAAACCCCTCAGGAGTCCCACTGCATGGACACCCCTGGTGCCCAGTGTCTCAGGGCTTAATGCTTATCTCAGTTCCAATTCCTTAAGGCTTCAAGTAGCACCTCCTTCCGTTTGCTGCCATTTTCCCACCCAAGCATTTAGGCAGCTTCCCTCGTTCCCTTTTTGTCAACGACTGATTTCATCTTGGTAGCCCACACAGTAAATAGAAGTGCTGCAAATGACTTGCCTTTGGGTTTTTTTGACCAAGCACTAAGCTACAGGATATTAATCTCAGCTAAAAACCCCAAACCATTCTGCTGACGTGATGGTCAGCATCTCCTGATTCCAAAAGACTCTGTATGGTCTTTCTCTTCTTTGATACCCATGAAGAGTTTGGAAGATGAAAGACAAGCACCCAAACCTCCTCTCTTGTTCTTAGTTCCTTCAGATACCTCTTCTAGTGCCCTAGAGATGCTGAGATGCCCAGAAAAAAGTTCCAAGATTGTCCAAAAACATGAAGGCCACATGGTTGGGCAGACTGGATGCTGAGCTATGGTGCAAAGGCATTTTGTCATGATACTATTTTAGCAGGTGTTTCTCAGCTGCTTCTTGCTCATCATTTTGGTACGTATGGTGTCATGAGAATGTAATGGGTGAGGTAATATTGTCAATGCATAGTATGATTACAAAATCTCCAAGCACCAGAAGCTTTACCTTGCTGGGCTAATGTTACCCCAGGTAAACAAAGATCTGGTAATCTGTTTGCCCTGCCTGATACTACACTGTCTTCAAGGCAGAGACTGTTGCAGCCTACATGGCATGAGTCTCAGTGTCATCATGCTACTGTGTGGCTTGTTTTCCTCTAAGTTTGCAGCTGGAACCCAAACCAGAAAAGCAGTTTTATCTCTGCCTTGGATTCTCTCCCACGGATGACGTTGAAATCACAATTGCCAGCCTTTGAGAAATAGATTTATTAAGCACCAGATTTCTCTCTTTCTTTTCTTAATCTGTATCACCATCGTAAGGTAGACAACAGGGGTTGTAACCCCAGCAAAGAGTACTTATATTTCAGTATCTAACATTGGAATTCTTGTTCACCAGACAAACAGTCCGAGCCCTGGGACCAGCTGTAACAAGCACAGTGCTGGGAAGCATTGACTGCACCATTTTTAGTGTCCCTGCGTTTAAAGGGCAGGTTGATTCCTGCTGCTTGGCATCTATCAGCATATAATATGGTCAGCCTGTTCTTTTCTGAAATGTAGGTTTTCATTTCAGGTCTTCACGGAAAAGAGCCTTAGCGTATGCAGACGAAACAACGGTTTCAGCGCTGTGCTTGGCCCCCGTTCATCCCGTACTGGGCACGAAGCTTTAACTCCCCTTCTAGGAGGGACCTAAGCAAGCCAGAGCCCTGTTGTTGCACAGACATTCACACACACAGCCCGAGACAAGCCATCAAGGATTATTCCTGGAGTGATTAGGGACAAGTCCTAACAAGCCTTCATAATAATGCAGACTATTTAAAGCTTCTGAGGGCCGGGATCAGATGGCAAAGGGCAGGGTAATGAAAACAGGGTAATTTCTGATGCCACGAACGTGCTAAAACGGGAGGTGGGGAATGTGTCTGTGGGTCTGTTGGGGGGAGTTGACTGGAAGGAGGGAAACATTATAATAATAGTTAGCATTTATATAATGCTTCACGTATTTAAAACACTGCACAAACACTGACTGGGGAGGAACTGGAATGCACTGCATGATACCCAAGGGAGAGCTTTTTTTTTTTTTTTTTGGTATTGATCTAAGGTAAGAAGTAGCTCCAGTCAGGGGGAGCAGCAGCATGGCTTGCCTGGCACGTGAACGGGTGTCACTTATTGCAGAAGGGCCAGAGGGATGCAGGAAGAAATGGGCATGGCTGTGGTGAGTAGAGTATTCCCTGGGGGACAGCGGGGAGATCTGGCTGTGTGATGCCTTCTCTTGTGCCCTTATGAAGGTGTGAGAGCCTTAAAGTGCCACTTAAGGCTTGAAGTGACTGCATATTGCCCTTGGCTCACTATTAACTTGGCAAAATGTGAACAAATAGGTGCCGTGATCAGCAGCTGTGATTTCTCTTCCCATGGGGTCAAGGCCACCTTGGAAGGGTTCAAAGTCAGATGGAAAAAGATGTTTCCCCATAGCTATGACATGATGAGGTGAGGACAACTGCAAGTCCAGAGGCTACCAATAGCAGGCCTATGAAGGAGCAGCAGGGTCCTTGTAAACCCTCATTTAGGAGATGCGTGTCCTCCATCCGCTTGTCTTCCTTGCATTGCTGGAGAGCATCTGAGGTGATACAAGCAGAACAGCAGCAAATCCTAGCAGCTGCAACAGGCCTTGCTTGTTCCTCTCTCTGCATTAGCTCTGCGTTTCTTAGAGGCCCTGGTGCTACCTTCAGCCTCTAACACTGTTGCCAGAAGTTTGTTGTTTTTTTTTTTTTTTTTGTCTGGTGCTTGAGTGACTCCTGTGGGTGCCTCAATTCCAGGATGCCTGGGAAATGGGTGCATCCTCTTTAAACATGGCTGGGGGTTGGGTTTGGTGGATGACTGGAAGGGCAGGGAAGATGGGAGGAATCTAGAAACTTTTTTTTTCTGGTTTCCTTGCTGAACTAAAAACTTCAAGGATTTATTTTTTTTTTTCTTCACATTGAATGAAGCACTCAGGGCTCTGGAGTAAAGACTTAACACCAAAAAAACCCCATCTATATCAAGATAGAATCTTATTTCAAACAGAAAATTCAGGTTTTCTTCAGCAAAACAAAATGGCTTGATTTTTACCTGCTCATGCTTATCTTCTTCCAGAAGGAACCAAGTCACCAAAACCAGTAGGAGTGTGATGACTGTTTTCATCCACTGCATAAAACCATTGCTCAGTGAAAACGTTTCCCTGAAACATTTCTCTTAGTGATCGCTCTGTGCGTCTCTCTGTGCATCATCCTTTCTTCATGCTGGACGCACGACTGGCCTCGTGTTACACCGTACGTCCAAGATCCTTCTTTTATTTGTGATTTTTCTTAAAGATTTAACAAAGGACTGCAGATGGAGTTGGGAAAACTGGTCAACGCCTTCTCAGTCCCAATTCCTCCAATGAAGACAAGAAAGCATCTGTTTAATCTTCTGTTTACAGCTCCCATTTCTAGTGTGTCTCCAGAGTGGAGATGGCTTGAGAGAGCTGCTCTATTGTCTGGCCCTGGTTGGAAGTTCTCATATCCCACATGCTTGGATTTACAGTATATTTTGTGTATTCTTCCCAAGTGATGTCTGAGTGCTATTTTACATAATGTTTCCTCCTCTAATTCAGCAGCACTTTGCTGTCTCTGCTGACTCTCGATTCTGAAATATCTTCTCTCTAAATGGAAAGGCCTGTCTCGGTTCTTGAGAACTTGCTGCGATGTTCCTCCTTGTGCCTCCTCTGTGCAGAGTATTTATTCTGTTTTCCTTGCTTATAACGTCAGAATGGACTATATGCCTTGTGCTTTTCAGTACTGTTGTTGGCAGTTGCCAGAGAAGAGCTGTTGCTTTGAGTATTTTCTTGTGCCAATGCACTCGGCCGTTGCATACATGAACTGAATATTCGAGGGCTACCTTTTCCTGCCTTCTCCTGCGTGCTCTGTTGTTCAATACCTACCCTTACGGCTTGGAAACCTCACAAGAAGAGCCTTTGTCTTACTGACAGGCTTGGACCAGGTTGCAAATGTCAACCCAAGGTGTCAAAGTGAGTCACTGCGCATGCACGTATATCTAGAGAGCATTTTCCATGCAACATGATGAAGTCATTGAGAGCTGTGTTATGCAACTGTTGGTCATGAATCACGGGGATTACTGGCTGAGGAAGGCTCAGGCTGTGGAACCAACTCATGTAATTATCTATAATGAGATGAATATAGAACAAATTAATTAATAATTCACATATTCTTTCCATTCATTTGGCCCCAGTTGTCCCATCGGGCAGCCTAACGTTTTGTGCATGCTGTTGGCAGGCTCTGTTAGTAATCCACTGCTTTTGTGGGGGAAGTGAATGAGTCTCCGTCGCCTAAGGGAGATGCCAATGAATCTGGCTACTGGCAGGTAAATAGGGAGCAACACAACTTCTTGTTGTGAACTTTGCTCTCTGTCCCCCTTCACTCTTCCCCCTTGCTTCCTTTTTTTCTTTTCCTTTTTTTTTTCCCCATCAGTTTCTTAATCTGTATTTCTTTCCCTGATTTTCTGTCCCCTTTCTTTCACCCTCCCCTCACTGCCCCACTTTTCCTCCTCTGTTTCCTCTCCCCTTTGTTCTGCACAGAAAATAGTTGTGATAGATACTTCTTGTGTTTGCCAGCCAAAATTCTGTGCTCTCTTCCTGTAAATATTTCAATATCATCATGAGACAGCATTAATTTGTTAGCATTTTTTTTCACTGAATGGGAAGCATATTCTTATGTTTATTTCTTCTGGGAGGTTTTTCTTGGTGTTTTTTAGTGTCTTAGTTTTTTATTAGTGTTTCCTCTTGCCAGTGTTTTGCTGCGGAGTGCCGCCTGGTCTTACTATGAATGTTTTGGTATGAGGCAAAGAGAATTCACATTTCTGGGAGATTCATTCCCTTGGTATGTGCTTTGGGCAAGACCCTGTCTCCATTAATGTGCTAAAGGCAAAAATTCTCATGGATTCCTGTGAGGAGCAGGACTGGGTCTTGCTTTTGCACCCGTGGAGGATTACTCTACCCTGCATGTGTCCTCAAGGGAGAGGGCTGGATTGGACAAGAGTGGGTGAGATGGGACTTGTGCGTGCTGTCTCCATGGGGCGGTACTCTGCTGAGATGAACAACAGACTTGACTTGCTCAGAGCGCTGAAAGGCTCATGAGCTTGAGTCCCTACTTCCCTTTCAGTAAATCGTTGAAACCTATTGAAGTTCATGGTCAGTACGGCCAGCCTCGGCAGCATTCAAAAATCATGAGTCAAGTCTTGACAAACTGTGATGCTCGGTGAAAAATTAAGAGGCTGAAATATGTACCTACTTCTTTACTGCTGCTGCCTGGTTTGTGAGCGTGTAGCTGCGTTCAGATGTCATCTCCAAGTTTTCCTGGGCAAGCACTAAGGCTAGAAAATGTTTATTAATAAAAATTGTACATTTCACCTGACTGTAAGACCTGGAGTGTGAGAAATGGATTGACTGTTGTAACAGCTGGGGTAAAACTGAGAGCGCTGCCATATGCCGAGGTGAACCAGCAGCCCGGGAGGAGGGACACAAGTAGCACAGGGAAGTGATGAGGAGATGCAAGGCCTTGCCTTCAGCTTGTTAACTCAGGTCTCTGGGCTGGAAATCAGTGGGCTGACTATGTTTCTGCTGCTCATAAATGAGACAAATGATGATTTTGGAGAGAAGGAGGCTGCAGGCTGTGGAGGCCTGAGGCTGAGCGTATGTTCTGCTAAAGTTGCATTGCTCTGGGCAGGGGAACTACGACGGAGGTAGGTCTGGTAACGGGAGGTTGTGTCATATGTTAGACAGACTGATGGCTCCTCTGAGGTCTGGCATTAAAATGCTTCACGGAAAAACAGATAGCATGTGGTGTCCAGTGAGTTGAGTCGCTGGACCACATCTGGGCTGTGTTTGAGAGCTGGGCATATCCACAGTCAGCAAGAACGTTTCATAGGGTGTGTTAAGGGAGGCAGGAGCAATACAGATCATCTCCAAATAGCGTTTCCTGCAAGTGCTTTTGAGCACTGCTCAAAAAAAAAAAAGTTCCAGTTTTCTGATTTGACAGTAAAATGCAAGCAAGGCAAAAATTGGAAACCATCTGAGAAAAGCAGCAGAAAATGACTCTGAGAACTTCCAGTTTAAAAGACATAAATGAAGATATTTTGTGAGTTTAAGTATTCTTTATTTTCCCCCTCACCTTCTCATTGGCTCTTATTCTGTTTTGCCATGAAAAGCCAGGCAACAGAGGAAGAATGAAGAAAAACAAAGCTGAAAAACAGTTTCTTGTTTTCTGTTTTTCACTGAAAAATTAGAAAAATTTGAGGCACAAGAGAAGAAAATGCTCACAAATGAATTTTCTTTTGAAAAGAAAACCACTGTTCATTTGAAAAAAAAATGTTTTGACCAATTCTGTTCTTGTTTGAGCAATTCCACTCATGGAGAAAGAAGACTGGTTTCAGAATTCAAGTTCTGGATCCATGGTTTGGCTCAACGCCTTCTTTTTAAATATGAATGTAGGTAAACATATATGAGCTCAAACGGTTCCTGCAGAATAATGAAGCTATTTATTTGGAATAGCCCTTTTTCCCCACCTACTTATGATGTGTTTAGTTTTCAATGACTAACTGGAATGATGATTAAGACCTCTGTCTGGACAGCAGCCGCTTGCCTTCAAGGGTAGTCTAACTTCCATCTCCACCATAAATAGCTATATACGGTTGCCACATTTCTTCGAAGAAGTTTTTTGGACGGTCTTAACCTGATTTTCCAGGAATCTCCTCTCCCTTGTACTTGGAAAGTGTTATTAAGTAGTGCCTTTCTCTTTCCATCCCTGCAACACATCCCGAGGGTCCCTATGAAAGGCTAGGTCCAATGATTCAACATTGAATATAAGCACAGCTAAGTTAACATCAAAGAAAAGTGGGGGGAGAAGGCTTTATGACCAGGAGACTGTTGGACAATGTGGCCTCCTTCATGTGCATTCAGTTGTGGTGTCTCTTCCTAGATCGCTTTGGCTTGGACCTAAAGGACAAATCCATGCTTTACATGAGCCTTGACTTTCGATGTAGTGCCAATGTGTTGGGCTGTTATTCAGGAGACCTGAGATGGAAATGGAAGCTGAACACATGGCTCTTGGGCGTATCTGTATGTGATCAAGCAGGTCAGAGGACCATCTTCTTTTGAAGCCCTCAAATAATTGTCATCTCCTCAACAATTCTCAAGTAATAATGCTTTTCTTTCTGTCCCAGTGGGGTGCACTGTGCTATTTCTCAACAATGCATGTATTATTTTTTTTCCATTGAAATGCTATGGGGTTACAGTTTTTCAAATTAAAAATTGAATGTTTTTGAAATGTTTTTCCCCCACATGAACATTTCTGTTGACTTGCAAAATCCTTTTCTGTTAAAAGTGTCAGTAGTAGATTTTTAACCCGTTCTAAGAATTTTTCTGCTGTTAAAAATGACTGACATCCTAAACTCTCTTAGGAACTGTTTGTCCCCATTTCCCTCCTTGAAAAATGATGATTTCTAAAATTGTTTTTCTTCCCTTTTCTCCCCTTAGCATTCTCTTTGTGTCTTCATAATTTTTCCCCATCCCTGCACAGCATTAAACTTTGGTAAGAGTGATACTTCTGAACATGGAAAGTAACAGAAATGGCACAGTAGTTTAGCTGGGATTAAAGAAGTGATTTAAGCCAAGCCAAGCCTGATCGACTGAGAAGTTTTCTGGAACCGAAAGCTGTCATGCTCCTGCAGCTTTTTTGAGCTTAATAGCTTTGTAAGTCCAATGTACAGTTCTACAAGAACTTCTGAATGGATCTCATTCACTAATAAATTCCAAATAATTCTTGCCGACTCTTGGGCTTCTCCATTAGATTTTATTATAGGACTTTTTACATAATGGGAGAACACAAACAGGAGTCTTGGAGCCACAATTTCAGAGCTCTTTGTTCTGGGTATGGGAAATCAGTTTCCAGATGTGGACCATGTTGGCAGTTTTTTTCCTCCCCCCTCCTTCCCCCCCCTTTCTTTTGTGTGTGTGTATGTCTGTCTTTCTCTTTTGGCCAGGAGTGAGAGAGGGAAATTAAGATGATGAATGAAATAATGAAAATAATAAAATAACAATGGTCAAAATCCCCTTTGTTCATGAGTCATGACTCAGCTGAGGGCAGCAGCAGGAGTGCTGCTGTGAGTCTGCTCTGGTGTCAACAGCAGACATCACTATAGGGACGCATTTAGGTACTTTGGGTGGAAGAGGTGGAGTCTGGGGGATGCATGGAGAAATTTGTGAAGGACTTAGAAGGATTCGTAGGTCCATGTTCTCTCCCACGCTCTGAGTTCTTTGCGCCACTCTGGAAAGACAACAGATCTCCCCAGCTGAGGGTTTTCCCAGCATGGGGTAGTCCACAGATGGCAAAGCTGTCTTCTAAATTAACTTCCCACAGCACAGAGCGTGGAGGGGGTGGGCTGTCACCAGCTGATGGGGAAGAGAGCTGCTCTGAGAACAACTCCCAAAACCAGGGGTGAACCATTCTCATGTCAATGGTGCTTTGGCTATGGAGAAAATGCTCCAGGTGTTGGTGTGAATCAGGCTGTCTCCTTTCTCCCTCTGCCTTCTGCCCTCTTCAAGGGAAAATTCAAAACGTTCAGTACCACACAGAAGTGACATTGTGTGCCTGCCCACCACAATCCACATGACCAGCCACCAAAAGGGACCCCCAGTCTGGCTACTGAAGAAAGACCCAGGGCTGAAGATGTCTGCAGGACAGAGTCTTTTGCCAGGGTTGCATGGGTGAGGACAGTAGGATTAAGATATATTAGTGTTGTACGTGCTGTTGCATCAATCGAGACAATCAAGTCCTACTCAGTGCCATCACTTCCATTGTTTTGCAGGCATCTGTTTCATTCCAGCATGGGGAAGGACACCAAACTGGTTTCTTGTCAGATATCTGTTAAGCAGGGCTTTAGCCAAAGATCTCTAGGAGTAAATTCTGAGCACTGAGCTGAGAGAGAGGCTTTAAGTATAATGGGGAGAAGACGAGTTGTGTTGTCTCTCTAATCTGTCCCCGTGCAGATGCTTCTGCAGTGTGTTATTGAGACTCCTAGAACTGTTTGGTGTTGCCTGCATAGATGACCTGGACGGATGCTGAAGGAAAAGGAGGGGAAGGGGTGTGTTATTGAGACCCCTAGAACTGTTTGGTGTTGCCTGCATAGATGACCTGGACAGATGCTGAAGGAAAAGGAGGGGAAGGGGGACTCAGCTCTGCTAGCTCAAAATGTTGTGTTTTTTTTTTTTTTTTTTTCCTCTCAAATCACTGCTTTCAAGTTGTGGACACATCTGGAAGTAACAGCAAACACGTGTAGCCTGTGGTTTTGGAGGAGGGGAGATGAGATTCATATGCAAGGCGGGGGTGCCGTCCCTGTCCTGACAGCATGACCTTGGAGGCAATTGGAGACAAACTGGAGGTAGAGGAAGAACTCCCCAGATCAAAGAGAGATGTCCATCCATCTCTGCCATCCTGACTGGAGGAGCTGGGAGGTTATTCTTGAATGTAATGGACGTGCACAGAAGTTGTAACACATGACTCACTCTGGTGGTTATAATAGGATTTGCACCCCCCACTTTGGTGACAGATGAGACACAAGGCTCAAGTCGGGTAGGTGATGGATGCCCAAAATAATCCCGACTGTGTCTTTACAGCTGTGGTTGCAGCTAGGATATCCATCATAGCCTGGGAATCATAAACTCTTTTACCTAAACTGGACATTTAAGAGTATGGCCACAAAGAAAGTACAGCTCTGAGCCGCTTTGCTGGCTGTAAAGATTGTTGAGCTAGAGAGCTTGGGAGGTATCAGGTAGCTTTGATATATCATTACATTTTTTTTCTTCAGTCCTTTGCGGTTGTGGGTTTCCAGGGTTGAAACCAGATTTTGGCCATGGACCAGACTGCTGATCTATCTACCTTTACATTAGTTTTACGCTACTATCCACCTTTATGTTGTATGAAATGCTTTCAAACTCAACAGTGGGGTGAACTTCACGTTGGAGCCCATGGAGTCTCTTGCCTGGTCCTGCTTTTGGGGAACTCAAACTCTCTTTTAGGGATAGTTTTATTATTGTGCTGATTTGAGGGGGGAGTGTGTTTTTTTTTTTTCTTTTGTTTGTTTTTTCTTTTAAGATTTACTTGTATTCTGTTTAGATTGGTTTATTTCAGGAGGCCCCTTTAAGAGCGTCTGGCATTTTTTGGATAGAGGGAGACTGTGAGTAGGGCATCCTTGTTCTTACAACAAGAAGGTTCATTCAGCAACAAAGTTTTTTGTGGTGTTTCTTTCTGATTACCAAATCAGAGAGGCCAATAGGATGGGGTAACAAGTGAAAGAGAAGACAGTGTTTGATTTTTCTGTCACAATCTTTCCTCTGATGGGATTACGTGCTGTCTCATGGTGTGATAGACAAGCATCATAGAGCAGGGTAAAAATTTTCAATTAAATGTTTCTCCTGAAATAGTGAGAGTATGCTTTTGGGTTTGATATCTTTGTATCTTGGGGAACAAGAAGGAACCTGATTTTTGCTGTGTCAATGTCTGTGGTTTTTTTCAGCGTTCTTTCCTTTTACGTTGTTTCCTTTTGACTTTCCAATGCTGTGAGAGAAGTCAAAATAGCAAGAGAAGCAGAAGTGGCAGTTCACGAGATCGCTGCTGATTTCCAACTAAATCTCTGTGCCTGCTATTTCTTACTGCACAGGCACTTCCTAAGAGCCGGTGCCAGCAAATGGGAAATGCTGCACACATGGAGTTTGGAAATACGTAGGCAGGCTGAATCTGCATTTTCATTTGTAAGGATGAGCTGACTCCTAGAACTGAGTTACTGTGACTTGCAAAGGTTTTTGACAGAATTAGACCTTGAAGAGCAGAGAGGCAGAGTTGCCTGGTTTCTTTCACTATCCATCGTGGCGGTGCAGTGGTCAGAGGGAACATGGGTGATGCTTGCAAATGTGAGCAGGTAGGAACAGCGCTTGAGTTGGAAGAAACCAGAAGGTAGCTGACCAAAGATAACCACGCTGCATGGGCCTCCTTGGAGTTGTAGCCAAAAAGGAACCATCTGCATTTCATTTCTCTCATTTGTATCCAATCAGGACACATTTCCTGAGGATGTGAATAGAGAATAATTTCTCAGAGGAACTACTATTCCCTAAGTCATATAAAACAGGACACAGAGTCCGCGTCAGTGAGCAACCCAGCTTGGTCTTTGAGCATTTTCATGAATCCTTTTTATCTTTGAGTTGAATAGCTCCAATTGCATGGCAAGATGGAATGCTAGAATGAATGAAGACGAAAAAGGAGAAACAATGACCTAAACCGAGGACTTATATTGAAAACAGGACCCAGGGAAGAACAAGTAACTGCTGGCTCTGTAGGCCAGCTCTCTCTCTCCTGGAAATTTCTTTCATCGATGAAACAATGTAGGAATAAAACAGAAGCATGTTTCAGATTGCAGACAGCATGTTTGGCAGATGGATGGACATAAGTATCGGAGATGACATGGCTGACCTTAGCCTACAAATGTTACTCCAGGCTCGTATTCATAAGTGGACTTTTGGTAGCTTGGTCAAGCAAGGAAAGTGAGTACAATTGTCACTCCACCAGCAGTGCAGCTGTGCAGGGCTTGCACAGGGTGATTGTCCTAGCACGCAAATCTCAGATGCTGTGAAAGCCCTGTGTTACCCAGCAAAAAAACTGGAGTGGTAGCTCTGCTTAATAAAAGAGAAAGGAGGAAAGAAAAAAAAAAAAAAAAACAAGCAACCAAAAGAACCCCAAGAACAACTAACTAACTAACTAATTGTCTTTAAAAAGAGAATTACTTTTGATGTCTGCAAAGCCAGCTGTGACATCCATCTGCACGTTATCTCCTTCACAGTACGTTCAACGCTGATGAAGGTAAGGGTGAGAAATCCATGTGGTGGTTTAAAATTCAGCATGTGCCTTGAAATGAGAACTCAGCCGGCAACATCCGTGTGGTTGTAGAAGCGTTGCTTCTTTAGCCTCAATAATGGGAAGACAAAAACCTCAGTCCATGTGTTTCAGTAACCAACTGTTAGTTAATAGCTGCTCACAGTCTTATTTAATCCTCGAGTGCTAACAGAGGAGCGGCGACGTGGTTGTTTAAAAATACAGTCTTTCATTAAAAATATTTTCTGAGGTTTATTAGTTAACAAACAAATGTATCTAATGGGTCATAAATAATATATCTGGGCAGACAACATAAAAAATAAAAGCAATGCATAGACCAAATACCACCTCTGGTTGTATTGTGTAACCCAATGCAGAAGATAAGTGTAAATAAGAACAAGATGCAGTCCTATAATTGTAAATATATAGATTCATAGAGAGCTATGGCCACAAAAAAGTGACTGAAATTGTCAAACTCCTGACTCCATGCCAGATACCTTGGGGCAGAATTTGACATCCACTCTGCTGTGTTGGTTAGGGAGAGGACTCAAAGGCGGAAACGTACCTCTGTCCTGAAAACCCCTGCCTTGAACTGGGCTGGAAGCCCAAAAGTGGTGTGCTGTATCACAGCATCTCTGTCTGTCCCACCATATTTGTCCTCCCGTGGTTTTTATTGATCCTTTGCCCTTTTTCTTCCTCCCTTCAATGCCTCGATCCTGCACCTAATGAGACGGTGATGTTGCTGCCTTTGAAGTTGAAGTGAGCCCTCCCAGCTGTTGGTACGGGCATTTTGTGCACAAGGCAATCGTGGCTTTCGTGCCTGTCCGGAGCTGCCAGCGCTTCCTCTGCCTATTAGGACACTCGAAGTTTGGATCCCTGAAGCCACAACCTTTGCTCATTTGGCTCCGTGCAATGGTAGGAAAAAATTTGTGGTGCTATTCCCTTGAAGGCTGATGCTGGCAAGGAAAGGAAATTCCTGGATTTGAATATTTGTCTGTTTACTTATTTATTATTTATTTACTTTTGCGTTCAACAGTGGGAAAATATTCTCATCTTCCTCCTGGTCTTGTCCAACCCCTTTATTCATCACAGCGGGCGCCAGAGTGCAAAACTGGGCAGTAATAATTTTTCCTCGTCCTGGATCTCTCTTGGTCCTCAGTGAAATGCTGCGAGGATGGGAGAAGACCCGCGAGGGATTTGCGAGGAAGAAATGACCGCCCTCGTTCTCCAAGGCCGCCACCACCAGCTCGTTCCTCGCATCACCTCAGGATATCAGCCCCCTGCGCCGCGAGGCCGGTCTGCCGCACGTCGGCGATGGAGCTGCCGGTGCTCGCCTTGCCTCTCTGAATGGAGAGGGCATGCCCTGCCAACCCGCCTGCTCGCCTTGCCTTCTGCTTTATCCTGTCTGTGAACTCCTGACCTTGATTGCTCCCGCTCCTCACTCGTGCTCCCCTCCCTCTTCCAAGCTCCGAGATGGTCTCGTGTTTCTTGGAATCCGGCAGCGCGAGGGCTTCTTGTTGATTGGTATAAACAATCTTAAAGGTCACATTTTTTCCCCCCTGCAGAGGGAGTTGGGGGGTGTGTGTCTAAAATAAAAGGCTTCTCTCAAATTAACAACCACAAGGATGTAAACATGGAAGCCAAAGGGAGCTGTTCACCAGCAATGTGAGCTGTGCCAAAGAAGCCCCTCGGGGCTTTCTTAGGAAAGAAAATGTGGGCACAAGATGCAGCATGCTCTTGCGGCTGGCTGGGAGGGAGAGGTCGGGGTGCCAGGGGATGGTGGCAATCATGCCCTGTGTGAATGGTGACATCGGATTTGAACAGCTGTGTTTGCGCCAGGGCTGGCGCTGGTCATCCCGCTAAGCTGGGGGGGAATGTAGAAGTCCTGGTGGCTTTGAGCTGCAGGGGCAGGAGGCCTGGAGCTGTGGGACAGCGGATAGCGTTTCACTCGGTCAGGCGCTGGGTGCCATCCAGCTCCTAAAGCCGGTCAGCCGCCTTTGTGGACTTCAGTGGGAATTGGGTCAGAGCCCTGTCTGGAGAGAGGCTTGTGGAAAACAAGCAGAAAGAAAACGTAGGTGCTTAGTCTCCTGCTCAGAGCTCATGTCTGCTTTTTGACTGAATCGCAGCCAGGTCTCCACTCCAGAGGTTTACTTGCTTGGTTACGTGAGTTCAAGTGCGGCAGGGAGCCGCAGCCTCGACCAGCTTGGTTGTGCCAGGAAAAGCCTTTGTAGGTGCAGTCTACACTGGGATGAGAATCCTTTAATGGGTGTAGTTTATCTAATCCGGGGAGGCAGTTTAAATGCCAACGGGCAAGACCTCTTCTTGTCTTCATAAATTGTCTAGTGTCTGAAAGACTTTGTAGGTTTAATTCTTCCTAGCCCGGTCCAGCTCGAGGGTTGTTAACACTGCTCTGCACTGTGCTGCCTGTGAGTTGTCCTCCTCTGGCGTGCTGTAGGAGAGCAGGAGAAATTTGGGACGTGGCATGGTAGATGTTGCTTCCTTGCCAAAGCTTCAGAAGTGAGCAAGCTGAAGAGCTATGTTTCGTCTTCAGCAAAAACAGCAAAACTTCATGTCCTAGCAAACTTCTCTGAATTATAAGCTTACACAAGTTCAAGGGAAAAATTTTGTCAAAGAGAAATCTGTAGAGATTTCTAAGTGCATAGTAATCGCATTCTTCTCAAAGTTGCTGGACAAAAATTGTTGGAAGTGAAGAGGACACTGGAGGAAAGTATCAAATATGTCTGCTGGACTTCATTCCTCCTTGGGTGTCTGTTGTGGCCACTGTTAGATACTGAGTTAGATGAACTTTCAGTCTGGCTTAATAAGGCCACTCTTTGTTTTCTACATCTGCCTTAGCTTTCTGTGGCCTGATTCCCTCTCTGAAGGAGATAACCAGGCACAACTTCTTGCTGTGTTCATTACTGGGTATCTTCATAACCCTGCTGCTTTGGCTGGTGGATGAAGGCAGATCAGGCCAGATATAATTCCAGCATCCAAGAGTTGAGAAAGTATTTTTGCATGTTTTTCTAGCCAAATTCCTAAGGAAGTAAGCTTTATGCAAATGTATTCTATGTATGAACTTGGGCTCCTGCTTGTCCCTCCATCTCCTTCCTTAAGACTCTTTAGATGTTTTCAACCTAATTTGGGAATGGGGTAGAGATCTCAAGGATAACCCAGTTTCTACAAATATAATGAATTTTAGAGCTGCTGAGGAGACATGTCCCACTAATGGGCGTGAATCTCAGCACTTACTCAGACATGAGAAATCACACAGGGAGAAGATCTTAGGAAGAACCTCAGCCATGGGAAAAGCTTCCTGGGCCCACAAGTGTGTTGGGTACCAAGCTTCGTTAGTTCTACTGCTTTTTTTTCTTATTTGTGTCATTTTTCTGGAGACCTGCTTACCCAGGTTCAAGCCCTGAATGGAGGCGGAGCCTCAGAAACAGCAGGAAAACATTTATGTGTTTGACTCGTATTACAATAGGTCTTAGATGTCCAAACAGAGATCAGGATCCCATTGTCTTGGGTGCTTTCCATCTCATATGCAATAATAGACAGTCCCTGGTCTGAAGTGCTGAAAACATCAAACACATGCTGAGGAGTGAAACTGGGTTTCGCAGGTTTGCAAACCTCACGTGCCAGGTTTGCATCTAGGCTTGAGGGCTTTGAACTTGCTTTCTCCTGAGCAAGAGCCCTTGGCACCACACAGTTCTAGCTGCCCTTGTAAGAACTCCCCAAAGACTTGCTCAGATTGTAACTGAGCTTATTATGATGCTGATGTTACTTTCCTGCAGTTAATGCTTGAAAACTTAAGTGCTGAGTATTTGCCTCCATGTCTACACCAAAAATGTAGCCTATGTCCCTGTGAAGCTCTTGCTTCACAGAACTTTTATTCGATGCCAAATAGTCCATTTCTATCTTCTGTGCGGTGGGAAAGGAAGGGAGGTGGCAGATTTGAGAAGATATGTTTGTGTTTCAAATGGTATGGGTATTTTAACTATTGTCTGCTTTGTTGGTCTGTTGCTAAAGGGCAACAAACTTCATTCCTGTTCCCAAATGTTGAGTGGTTGGGCGATGAGATCACACTGTCTGAGCGTCATTTGCTGATACATCACCTTTGTTTAAATTCCTAGCATATTATGTTTTCTAACCCAAAAAAAGTGCCTGAAGGAACTACTGGTGGCCCAGAGCGACTGCAAATATTGAGTTTGTCTCAACACAAGTTTGAAAATTGGGCAAAAATTCCTCAAATTTAAAGTTGTCTTATAATTTCAGGCCTGATAAGGACTTCAGGGAGCCCATTGAATACTTAATGAATGGCTAGAGAGGGTGGGCTCCAAAACAACTAAGAAATAAAAGACTTATTAAATAGTCTGGCCTTCAGTGCTACAATGGGCAATTCCAAACTGTTCTTGCTGAAAACAGCAGTTTTAGTTAAATAGAACACTTCAAGGAGAACGCTATTTTTCATAAGCAATAAAGCGTTGTAGGAGCTGAAATACTAACTCAAGTCACATAAGCACTTCTCAAAATTTGATTTAGTTTTAGCTAAGACTTTTGAAGGGCTTTTAATGCTTTCTGAGTCAAGCTCCTATAAGATGCTCCAAAAGTAGCTCCATAAAACTACGATTTTCTATGAAAAAAAAAGAGAGGAAAAAGACCAAAGACTGCTTATGTGAAGCACCAGTATCTTTTAAGAGATATGCAGTGAGGAGGACTGGTCTGGGATCCTTCTCCTAAAGGAAGTGTTGACTCTGTAGAAGAAAGAAGAAAAAAATTCATGCTCAGATGATATGAACCATAGTGGGGCTTTTGCCATTATTTGAATCTTTGGTTTCAAGCTGTCAGGAGAGCTGATACTTTGTGACACAACTCATCTCAACAAGCACTTCATTTTCTTCCTGTCGAAGATTTCCACAGGAAATCTCCAGCTAAACCATAATATTAGGTGCAATTCTTCCCTTGTTTCCACTGCACTAACACAGCCTGAGTGCCAGGGGTAGACCTATTTTTGCTAAAAACTCGGGCTGTCAAGAACTGGCCCTTCTGCTGGAGTGGAGCGGGAAGCAGTTTGGAGAAGTCTGCATGCATATTTTCATAAGAGATGTCACGCTCAGGGGGAAGTTTGGATCCACAGGATATGGAGGCAAGGCAGCCCACTTCCCCCATGGCAAAGCTTCTCTTTTTTCGGAAAGCGTCCCTCCCCTGTGTCCTGGCAGGACTTGGGTCACGCTCCAAATTCCATCCTGTCCCTCTGCTTCCTGCCCTTTCACCCATCACCACAGTGATAAAACACCCGTCCAAAGGCGTTGCGGAACTGATTGCTCTGTTATACTTTCAGAAATTAAAAGTAATGTTGCAAAAGCTGTTTTTGTGGGAGTTTCAAAGGGACCATATTGACGTGAGCTGCTCAGCATCTCGAGAGTTTCAGTATCTGAAATCTTTTATGCTCCGTTGAAAATCGCAGCCTCAATGCTTAGATTTTGTTTTTGCATAGACTGCTGTTTAGCAACATGAGAAATGGTCTGGGACTGTCATGCTTGCACTGACAAAAATGTCCCTCAAGGAATGGATCCTTCAGATTTGGGGTTTTGGATTGATAGGCTCAAGCTGAGAAGTTGGACTGCTGGCTTCACAGGAGCAAAGGAAACTGCCCCTAGGAACAGATCACCACCCAGATACAAGAGAAAATCTACCCAGATGGGGATTTTCTGGCTTTTTTGAAGCATCTGATCTTGACATTGTTGGAGGTAGGATATTGGATTAGAGAGAACGTGGTTTTCTCCAGTTTGACTGTTTTTCTGTTTCCCTAAATCCAGGGCTCCATAGATAGAGCTTTTTTTTTGCCAGTTCAGTAGTAAACGTTGGTTTGTGCGATACTTCTGTTCACAGCGAACTGTGGAACTGCTTTGATAAGCCAAGTTGTCCTAGAAGTGTCGCTGTAGTGGTGATTGTCTATGATTGTAAGCAAGGAAAGGTTTGTAGCAAGGTCAGCAGTATCAGTTGGTCCAATAAAAGATTCTACCTTTGCCTTCAAACCTTGCCTCAATTAATAAACTAAGGTACTCCTACGGCAAGGTAAACAACAAATAATGCTGAGCCTGGAAAAAATAGCTTGGCATACATGTTTCAGCTCACATAAGGAGAAATCTACCCTTCGAGCTGCTGAATGCTGGGGAGGGAAGGAAACCAGCTTGTCCTGATGGTCAGGTCTGGTAATCTTGAGAGTAAGGATGCTGATTTGAGGGGGGAGTTTTAATCAGCAAGGTGTGAGTGGAGTAATGTGTAAAGGCGCATTTGCTGGTTGCTTTCTGCATGTTACCACCCTTCCCAGCCTAGCCCATGTTCTTCTCCTGGTGTGTTCTTGGGATTATGTTTTGGAGGCCAGAGAGCTAAAGATTTAGAGAGGAAACAAACTGGGGATCTCAAGACATGATAAAGGTGGTTGAAATATCAAGCTGGGGTATAGAAGTGTGCTCATGTTCTAGTTCTGGTATCCTTGAGAGAAGGTTATGGAGAGATTTTTTGCATTTTGACTTCTTCCATGCTCCAAACATGTGGCAGTGTCCCTGTTTCCCTGAGGTGACTGCTAGATACTGCACAAGTGTCTTGTAGCCATTGAAAGTCTCCTGGATTTTTTATTTTTTATGAGACCGTTGGGCACATTGAACAGCTTTTTCTTGAAGTTCATTATATTGTCCTGGGCAACCTGCTGTAGGTGACTCTGAGCAGGGAGGATTGGACAAGATGATCTCAAGAGGTCCCTTTCCACCTCAACTATGGTGTGATTCAGCCACTTAACTCAGAGTGTAATTCTACGTCTGCAATGGGTTAATCTGGATCCTGGAAGCGGTGTATCTCCAACAGTACCACAGAATTACCTTGTATTAATCTTTTGGTGTTCTACCTAGTTCATTTGTACGTAACTATCATGTTCTTTCATGCTACACTGCAGTCTAGACCAACCCGTAGGTACCTAAGCAGGGTTAGGAGGTGATGCTCTGCTAATGTAGCTGGCAGATACCCCTTCCAGGTCATCTCTTTAGAGCAGATCCTGCCCATTTCTCAGTGCCTCTCAGTGCCTCCCAGCCCCTTGCCATCCTGCCTGTGGCCCTGGCCAGGCTCAGCATGCCAAAGGAGACAAAGCCTCCTCCCGCATATCTTGGGCATAGCTCAGCCGCATTCTTCAATGACTGTTTCTCCCCAGTGACCTTACTCTACAGCTCTGGTGGTCAGTTGACTATTATGCTGCGAGCTTGCCCGCATTCCTCCACCCACTCAGGCAAGCGCTGCCCGCTGAGAAAGGGCGGCGAGGCAGGGAGGAATCCAACTGTCTGGGGACTTATTCAAGGGAAAAAGAAATTCCAGGCCTTTGGGAGTGTTTTGCCCGTCACTTCTCCAGCGATGGGGAGGTTGGAGCAGCTGCGTGAAGAGGGTCTGACCACTGCGGTTGTCACACACCCTGCAGTGACAGGCATTCCCATGGCAAGCTAGCAGGCTCCCCTTGTCGCCAGACTACTTGGCCCTTTCCTCACACGGAGAGGAAACCCCAAGGAAACCAGCCTGGAGAAATCTTCTCAGAGCGGCTGCCACTTGTCATGTTTGTGGGGGCCTTGCAATAACAGGTTTAGTTCCTCAGCTCCCCACCTTTGAAGGCTGCGAAGGCTGCTAAGCTAAGGATCTTTAAAGACTGTAAATCATACAGCTTGTTGGTTTTGAGAGCCTTTTAATTTTGACCACTTAATGTGCAACTTCTAAAATAACAGCTTTATTTTTTTTTTATGTATGTGTCAGAGAGAGACTAGACGTGAACTAGATAGGGAGTTGCAATGCAGATGATTTTTCAGCTCTGGAGCCAACTCGGACAGATTACAGTGGAGAAAGGTTTGCACAGTAAGAGGAGAAGGTTAGAATCCTGCTATTTTATTATTACCATGGTTAGATTAGAAATGTTAAGGATTTGTGAAGAAATGACTAAGTCAGGAAAATTTATGATTCTCATAGCTCACTCAGCCACTCTGCACATCCTGTATATTTTCTGACATACTTCCAACAGCATAAATATTAATAGAGTAATACTGACATTTAGGGCCTGATCCAAGTCTCATTAAATTCAGTGGAAACACTCCCATTGTCTTCAGTGGAAGATGGATCATGGTCTTGAAAAGGAACAAAGGAGGAGAAAATACCAAGTGGGGCTTCGTGGGGCTAAATAATGTTGTTATCAAATCAGAACTCCTCCGCTTCCTGACTCTGAGCATTTTGCTCTGTGACCTTTAACGTTAAATTATTGCCAAAACAGGAAGAAGAAATTAAGGCTTGATAAGGGTTGAGATGGTCACAGATTTTACCAGCCTCACTGATGGAATGTGACAATTTCTTCAATGGGAATGAGTTGGGCGTGAATTGTTCATCAGTCGTTTTGATTTATTCAACCTTTCAGCCCCGTAGTTTGCAGTGGCAGGGATTACTAGAAACTCCGCAAAAGAAATTCTTTCTCCCAGTTAGTTTACAACCTCTGCAGGCACATGAAGAGTTACAGAGAGAGGATTAGCTATTGTAAAATGGCTCCATTTACTTCATTGAAGAGGTAGCCCAGAATCAGCTCTGTGGATACCATGTGAGGATCTATTGCAAAAGCTTTTTTGGCATTGCAATCTCTCTCTCCTTTTCTAGATCAAAATCTTTCCCCCAAACCTTTCTGCACAGCAATTAGTTACAGCTGTGTTTTGCAAAGCCACCTAGGGAATTTGGATGTCCAGTTCCCATAAAGTTTAATGTGAATGATGTTTCCAAGCAGCTTTGAAAGTTCAGCTGACTTAGGGCTGGAACCTCCTGGTTTTGATACAGTTCTGTATGTGGAACCCCTGCATCTCTGGATGACAGAAAAAAGGGAAATTGGAGTTTTCATCGTCACCTTGCAGAGCATAGGCCTCGATGAAACAGCTAAATCAGAGCTTGAAGCACCCGCAGAAGTCACGCTTCATGGCAAAAGAAGCAAAAGTAATTTTTCCAGCATTGTCCATGATTGTTAGGACCAGCTTTCCAAGAGAGTCCCTCTTTGCACCCAAATACAGGCCAGGTTTCCAAAGGGTCCTTTGGAAAACAAAACAAAACAAAAACGCAAACACCGCATCTCAGTGCACTGAGTTCTCCTGAAAATCTGGCCAAGGATGGAGTGACCACAGAAGACGCTGTACTCGGGAGTATGTGGCAAGTTGCAGGCCAGAACAAGTTGTAGGGTACATTTCCCTGGAGAGGTCATCGGTGAATGTGTGAACTTTCCCAACCATGGCCACCCACAGAACTTCCAGTTCCTCCTCTTGTCTCATTAGGGGATTCATGTCTGATCTGTGAAGTACAAGTGCATGCAGGCAGCCTGTCATCTCTACTGTTTGAGGAAAAATATATGGGGAGTAACAACTGGAAGAGCCAAATGAAACAGCTCAAGAATTGCAAGAGTGAAAGTTGGACTTATTCTTTGGCTCTGCCACAGGATGGGTGGAGACAGCTCCAAGCTACCAACATCTACGGAGGTGATACCTTCATTACTTCCAAAATGTGTGTTAGGAGGAGAGAGAGGTGGAGAGGAGGGAAAGGAGAAAGAAAACACTTCTAGTGCAACTAGCTGATGCAGAAGCCTCATGGAAAGAGATGGTTATTTAAGCTGCAGACTTCTCAGAAAAGGAAGACTTTAGAAATATTTCCTGTAGCTACACCAGGGGTCTACAAATCTTATCCAACAATCTGGAGCCACACTGGTAAACAAACATGTTCTGCAAAAAAGAAAGACTTTGAGAAATAGGTCCGAGGCAACTTGGATGACTAGCTTTCCAGTGCTAGTACTCAGTAGCCGCAAGAGCAATAAACCAAAAAGATTTCCCCTTTAGTGAAAAACAGAAGCAGCTGTTTATGATCAGTCCTGTTTGGAGCCTCCAACACTGTAAAACTAAACCTGCAGTGACCTGAGTGAACGTAAATATTTTACAGGGCCACAAGGTATATGCGTGTTTGCAATGCCATAACAGAGAAGAGAAGCCAACTGGAGGACTTGAACCAGTCCTCCACATCTTCCATTTAAAAGCAATGCTGCACATTAGCCCTCAAAGGACAGGAATGGTATGCTGCACTTTTTTGAACTCTTGCGGTACCATCTGCAATATTTGTCTGCCAGGCTTTTTACTTTGATGCATCTCTACCACCTTAGCCCTGGAGAGTTCATGGGGTTCCTCAGCTGTCATGAAATTAGCAGGTGCTGAAGGAAGTGGTGTTGGGTACTCTGGGGTGGCTTTCTACCCAGGCGTGACCTGAGTAAAGGGCCTCTACGCTGCTGGTTGGTCACATGAAGCACACCAGAGAAAGCAGAAATCCTGGACTCGGCCTTCAGATAAATAATGACAATTATTGGATGCTGTAGGCTAAATCCTACTTGGGTTATTCGTGTTATCAAACACCGTCATACCCTTTAGCACCAAAATAATGTGTTTTTTGTCCCTTGCAATTTTATTTTTTCAAAAGTAATTTTTTTTTTCCAAAACTTTTTTAGCAGGTTTTTTTCAAAGTGCTGCTTGATGTGATCTGGATGTTGTCAGATGGGTGCAAGTGCTTGTAAGCCTTAACCTCTTCCAGGAAAAACAATCGGTGTGACTCAGGTAAATGCATGTGCCTCGTCTGGGGGACTTGGTGCTCAGCAGCTCTTTGTTCAGCTTTACTCAACTAGGAAAACTCCTTTAGTCCTTAGGAAGCTGGGATGGAAAAAAGAAGTGGACTGGTCTGACTGAAAGGAGCTCGCTCCATGAAGGCGAAGCGCAGCACTGCCTGGTGCAGAGGTGAGCCGCGGCTTCATTTGCTGTGCAGCCTTCTTCCTCCGCATGAAACAAAAGTTCCCTTTCCCCACCCCCCTTTGCATTGTTTCCTCTCCTCTCTCTCTCTTTTTTTTTTTTTTTTTTTTTTTTTTTTTCTCTTCCCGTCAAATATTTAAGCAGAGATTTCCTTTCTGGTGGTGTGCCAAGCAGCATTCCAGCTCCTTTACTCTGCCCCCTTCAAAAATAAAAAGCCTGACCCCCATTTCCATAACCAAGGAAGGGACAGGTAGCCTTTGTTCGTGTTCCAGAGCATGACTGTTTTTCTTAGATTCGCACCAAAAGAAGAGAAACGATGCTGTTATTCAGAGGAGGAATTAGCCAGTGACCCCAGCAAATGCAGTAGCAACAGCAATGAAATGGGTGGTGTGAGCAGAATGCTTTTTGGTGATGAACCTTTGGCTTCAGCCAATTCCTTCTCTCACCCTCTTCCTCTCCCCTCTCTCCCCACAAGTTTTCCCTTTTTTCTTGTGTTTGAGGCACGTCAAACCCTGGAATAGCCCTCACAGGCATTAGTCACCAGTGATTAAAATAGCCGCTAAGCAGGCAAGAGCCTGCGATGATTTGTGCTAAATTGGGTGTATCTCTGTTTGTAGCAAGGGTTGCTAATTTGCAAACCTCCCTTGTTATTATCATCGTTTTTATTAATAGTGCCAAGGGGCTCCAGCTGACATTAAAGTTTCATTTCATCTGCTGCTGTACAAAAGCGGGGAAGAGAAGAGTTTGTCATCTAGATGGGCAATGTAAAAATCGGGAGACATGAAGGACTATCTGGTCCATACAGCTGAAGCACAGAGGTCCCATTGGTGGCCACTCAGAAGAGGGGAACGGCAGACCTGAGAAATGGGCTCAAGTCCCCCTGGCTCTGAGCGGGTTCCCAGCTGGGTCACTGCTCATCACCTCCCTGCTGGCAGCGGGGGACTCGGTGGCCCAGCGCAGGCAGAGCTGCTGCCATGGTGGGTGCTGTGCTGGGGTTGAAGGTGAAGCTTCTGGAAAGCAGCAGAGCATGCAAAGACAGAAGGAAATCAGAAACCCCGAACAAAAAGGCCACATTGTTGGGGTTTTGTGACAATAAACTCAACTGAAAGGGGGAAAATTTCACCTTGGTCCAGAGAAGTATCCAAAACTGTAATTGCATATCTGTACCTGCGTTTCCTCACCTATAAAATGGAGACAGTAGTGTGACCTCATAGGGCCCCAGTGTGGTCTAAGGGTCTGATTTTATACATATACATGATCCTGGACCAGCCCCTGCGACCTGAGTGAAAAGCCCATTTGTAGTAAGGATGACTGATGTAATAAAGTGACCAAATCTATTAGTTAAATACGTCAGGTTCCCCTATAGTCATTAGTATCTGTAGTGGTTAAGGTTTTTATTTCTAGAACCCTAGAGGAAGCTGTAAGGATTTACCCCATTTTTTAGCCCTTTAACTCCAATAGCAAAAAAAAACCAAACCTCTGTGGTTTTTATTGCTCGAAGTCTTGGGTTCTGTCCCTGCTGATGGCTCATGGATAATACATGTCTTTGATGCAGAACAGAAACTGGAAATCTTGTCAGAACAACTTAGGTCAGGCTGCGACTATATCAGAAGGGTTTTTCCCCTCTGTGTATCTGCTTCCAGCTGAGAGGAAGTAACAAAGAATGTGTTTAAAATCAATGGAATTAGTCAAACTTCTTTGACTCATAATAAAGATTTGGATTTTTTTTTGAGATTTGAAGTGAAGTTTTGGCTCCGATTTTGTTTTGTCTGCAGTAGTCGCATATCTCTAACTGTATAATAAACTACAAGACCTAAGCAGGATTGCTGGAGTTCTGCATTGCTCTGCAACGAGCATCACTCCTGCTGCCCACACCGACAGTAATAGTGTTGGCTTTACAGAGAGGGCATGTTTTAAGTATCAGTTATTAATTTGCATGTTAATGCGTGGTGAATTGAGCTAAGCGGAGAAAGCAACCTGCAGTCGGTTGAAATACAGCAGTACATAATTTAAGGCAGCTGCCACCAGATTAAAACTGTGAACACAGCGCTCGTGGTGAAAGGGATCCCTGATTCGGGAAAGCCACTAATAACGCACTGAATGCTGAGATGCGATTAGCGTCCTTGCCATTGACAAGGCTTGAGTGCGGACTTCAAGCAAAGTGTGTTTTCGGAGAGCAGGGAGAGTGCGTGGGAAACGTTGTACCAAACCTTGAGCGTGGAGAGACGAGAAAGTTGAGTGATGAGGTTTGGGAAGGGCTTCGGAGTGGCTGCGAATGGATGTGCAGGGGAAGGACGAAGGGAGGGTGAGCTGTGAAGATTAGTCAAAACATCTCTCGTCTTCAGCCAATTTATTTTGGTTTTCCCGTGAAAACGTCTCAGCGATAGAGAACGGACGTTTGGTTGCTGGCTCCTCCAGCAAGCAGTGTGGAGGTTTGGGTTTGGTAACGCCGCAGAGCCGGAGGTGAAAGCGGAGGTGGTGGGGCTCGTTCCTCCCAGCCGCAGGACTTGGGGGGCTGTGCCTGCTGGGGTGATACGCTGATGTGCTGACGCTGAACATCTTGCCAGTTCGTGCTATTGTAACTTGGACTGTCCCTTTGGGTTTTATCCTGCCCGGTGGTTTTAGCTCTCACTTGATTACTGAGAGGCAAGGATGCGAAGAATCTGTGAAGCAGCAAAACTACCTTTTCATTATACATTTCCAAAGACACAACCTCAAAATATTCTGAGAATCTATCCCAGGGGAAGGAAATCTCCAAACCTCCAATTAAGACACTGCCACAGCATCTCATTTTAGTGAGCTAAGAGCTCTCATTAGATCCTTCCCAAGCCACATCCCAGCAACAGACTTTCTTCTTCGAATACCCTAGATAGGGGAGAAAAAAGAAAAAAACCAACCCAGCCCACTTTCCAAGTGCTGTTCGGTCTGCACTGATTATAATGTGATTGATAAAGTAGAGGAGCGAGCGGAGGTCAGACCCTCAGGACACCGGCGCCCCGTGCAATGAAGGAGCTTTTTGTGTGTACGTATGTGCACGGGGGACGAGGGTTGTGTTTGTTTCTTGAAAAACCCTCAGACGCTTTCCAAAGAATTCCAAATTTAAAGCGGTGTAAAATGCTCCATCAAACATGTTTTACAGTCTCGACGTCGCTGCCTGTTAAATCTACCCCAGTGGCTGTTTCTGAAAGCTTTTGAATAATCTCTTGATAGCGCTTTTTTTGCTGCTGGGCAGTCTTCGTGGAAAACGGGGACAGTTGTTTTATAGTCCTGTCTGGATGGAGGAACCTTGGAAGAGGCTGCTTCACCCAAGGTCATGCAAAACATGTAAAATATATTCTGCCTCCAAAAATAAACAAGATAGATAAATATGGCTGGGCCAGGGCATGAAGCGGGAGTCACCGAGGCATCTGGGGCTGGGGACTTTCTTTCAAATTGAACGGAGACCACAGCATAGGTGTCACATAGATGTGTTTTCCTGAAGCTTTTCTTGTTTCTCCATAGTGCCCGGGAGTGGGACCAAGCACAGTGGAAGCCAGAAGAGAGATTTCCGTAGGAGATCAGATGGGAAATCACTCTCCCGGCTGGATTCCCTCAAAATTGGTGAGTTGTGACCATGCTGTTAGCTTATATGGAGGTAATGCGTTCCAGTCCCCTCCTAATGGTCTGCTCATTTACATAGTAAAGGGACTCTGCTGGTCTATTTAGGACAGCTCCATTGTATTTCAACCATCTATTCACTGCACCTACATCAGGTCTTGTGTGAAGTACCCAAGACTAAGACTTTGAAATCTGCCCAAAAGACTGAGGAACTGGGCTTCCACTGGTTGATTTGGTCTAGGTGGTGGCACTGGTGCAGCAGAGTTAAAATGTACTGTGATAAGACATGATCTCAGCATCACTGTACCCCGACAGTAAAATAAACATCTCGGCTTTGTCTCACTATTTGTTTTCCACCAGTGTCTTGACTCTGCCTTAGCCTTTATGTAGCAGCACGAAACCATTATCCTGTGGCATTTCTTCCTTTCTACAAATAAACAGAATGGAGGGGAGAGGAAGTATGGCCAAGTGCTATAACGTTAGGAGCAACAGGACAAAATCAGGCATGGCAAAATTGCAATTCAGTCTGAAGGCAGAAGAGTTACGATGTGTAACCCTTCAGCCATGGCTAGGACTTGACTGTGGTGGGGCTCTGCTCAGAGACAGACAGTTCCTGCCTCAGATCTGTTTACAGTCCAGAGAGACGACAAGTGAGATATGACAAGTATTATAATCCTTTCTCTTCAGAGGGAGAATTTGGATACAAGGGGTTAAATTTTTGCCGTTGTAAATCGGCAGGACTTTTGCTGCAGCCAGGAGTGGAGTTTCGCTGTAAGCCATTTGGCCAAGGTGTGTGTGGCATGTCCCGTTTCAGTGCCTTACCCATCCTTCTGCACGCAGTCCAGTTTTCACCTCTAAAATGGGAATGATCATTGTAAATACTCTTTTCAGAGGTTAGCCAGGCTTGTGCTTGATTTTGTGCGTTTGTGTTTCCCTCATCCCCTTGTGTGGTCACACGCGTGCCACTGCGGGACAAAACCTGTGGATTGTTTGTGCTGTAGCTGACGAGCAGGACGTGGCTTGGTGTATCTCCTCCCTGGAGGAGCAGGACATGGACTGGAAACGCCTGTGAAATGTGGGTGCAAAGGTGCGCAGGATGGCTTTCACAGCAGGGCCAATTCAACCCTTAAATGGTGTGAATTGAATGTGGTCAGGTCCTGGTGCCAGGGAGCAAGCTCTGAGCAGTGCAGCTCTTATCCAGGTAGTTTGGGACATTTGTGTAGAGTTGTATCTGGCGGGGATATAGAAACTCAGATCTGGCCTTTCAGCGCTAATGCTCGCTCCTGGGTTAGCTGGCTTGAGGTTAGAGCCAGGCAGCAATCACCCAAGTTATTTCTGCAATGAGGAATATGTGCAGAGTCAAGCGAAAAACATCTCAGAAGAAATGAAGTACCAGCCAAATATAGATTATTTCATTTTGAGGGACATCATCCAATCTACTTAAGTTCTCAGTCATTCAGCAACTTTTAATGTGTATTAATGCCTATATTTATTACAATCATGCATACTGAAAGCCCAGCCGGCATTACGTCTTTCTTGCTTCTTACTGGCACATAATGTTAGACGGGGCAAAGCCTTTTCTGTTTTCTGAAACACTGAGTGTGCAAACTCTGCATGTGTAAGTGTTCCCCCATAGATTTTAGCCCCTTTTTTGTGTAGTGATAGGCAGGGGAGGGTAGAGACAGAGCGGGGTAATTTTCTCGGAGGGCTAGTTTCTTTTAAATGCATCTTCTGGCACCGATTCAGCAAAATGTGTAGATATTTATTTATGGTGGCTTTGATGTGATTTAAGCACGTGCTTAAGCTTAAAGATAAGCTTTGTGTTTTGCAGAATAATTGTCCTAATGCCTTATTTGAGGCTGCAACTGTGAAACTGCTCAATTGTGCAATCTGCTTGGGCCAAAGTAGTACGGCAGACAAAGACAGCTAAACCCAATTAATTACAAAGCCCTCATAAGTACAGCAAAACTCAGAGACTCACTAATAAGCATCTTAGAAACCCCACTGAAAATTGGTAGTCACCAAGTGATAAAATATGGAAACTTTTTCTCTGATAAAGCTAAAAAGTGGTGATCTTTCTGCTGAAATACTGTAGCAGAAGCACTAATGAGATAAATGTATTTATGCCATGAATAAAACGCCTGATGAAAACTAATCCGAGAGACGGAATAAGTGATTGAAGTGGGCCAGGATTGTCAGTACGCTCCATCTGCTTTGCATCATTGGGCCGGGCAAAACATCAGAGCATATTGGTGAATCTGGCAGACGTCATGTTATTTTTATGTCATCCTTATTCTTCCAGGGCCTGATCCAAGCCCCACTGAAGTCCATAGAAATGAGTGGACTTTCCTTTACATCAGCGAGCTTTGAATTGATTCCTTCCTCACTCACTGGTAACGTCAGGAGTCCACGATGGGTTTTGGAGGCGTTTTGACAGAGCAGTCGGGCACAACTGTGCTTTTGATTTTTAATACCGCATCTTGATGATCTTGTTATTGATGTATGGTGATGGCTGGAGTCCTGAGATAAAATGAAATAGGGAACATAACAAACTGGAAAATGCACACTGATTGAGAAGCTAATGAGGCTGTTCCCAGAAGTGCTGAAATTCAATGGGATTTAGAATCCCAAGGACCCTATTATTTTGGAAAATGGACCATATGCTTTCAAGGCGTTTGGGCAGCTCTGAAAACTTCATCCATCACTTCTATGAAGAGCAGCGTAGACCTTATGTAATATCACAGGCAGCAGCCAGAACTGTTGAGAGTAAAACCCGCAAAATGGCCTGATCTTCTATTGTTTCTGAAGGTGCGAATTCCTCTTTTCCTGATGTTAAGTAACTTTTGGGTGTTGTCCTCTTCTGTTAAGAGGACTCTGCTGTATGTCGCAAAAAGATGTTTATAAATGCCCTCACATGCCTATCAATCCAGACGATCCCTGCTTATTCCTGTTATGTTTATTTATATAGACGCATATAAAAACAACAATCTTACACTTATTAATCAAGGTGATTCAGCCCATGCCTCCTACTGTCTTTCTTTGATTCCAATCTTATTCCAAAAAACAGCTCTAAATATCACTAGGGTTACTCATAAAACATGGTACTGCTCTGCATGAGTAAGACTATTTGAATCTGGCCTGGAGTAAAGTTACTAATTCTCATCGAGAAGCAAAGCTAGACAAAGATTGCAAAATAATGTCCATTAATCTGTTCTTGAATTTTTAAACATATTTTTTGGTCTCTGTTCACTCGTGGATCTCCGAGCTAATGAACTTGTTGACAGGAATGTTCACCATAACAACCCATTTACAGCAAATATTGCAAGATCTTTGCACTCTTTCCTTCATTCAAAATAATACCAATCTCCCTCCCCAAGAAATGACCTTCCTGTTTTAGAGTTTTGTCATTAATTGTGAATATTCACATTGTTAAGATGTTTTGTTTGTTTTTCTAAATCCTCCTCCAGCGAGAAAACAGAATCAAACCACTTGAAGTAGAATTTAACAAAGACAGACCTTGGAGGTCCAATGCCAAGAGAAAGGATGTCCCCGAGGTTAGAGATGTGGAGGTCAGTCTTCTGTCCCAGCAAAGGCTTTGCTGGGTGGGAAGTCAGCAGTGTCACATCTCAACTCCCCATGGAGGACCACTCTACCTTGCAAGGCACTGAAAGGTTATCAGGATGCATAATACTGACAAATCATCCGCTTGTGACCCAGCTATAAAAAAAAAAAAAAAAGGGTGTAGAAATGATGTAGTTACAAATTCTTTACCTAAAGATGTCCTTTCATCTGCTGGTGGATATTTTCTTCGAGGAGATTATTCATGGAGCAAGGTTCTAAAATAAAAATTGAGGAGGATGAAGCAAAGCTGGGCTTTGGTGAATACATCCAAATCCTAGACACATTGCAAACAATCTGAGCCTGTTCCCAGGCAACTCCCAAGTAGAAAATGGCACAACTGTTCCAAACGATTTTCTCTATGATTTGTTGGTCTACCTGTCGGGTCTTCTTCAGAGCCGGGCAAAATCAAGAGGGGCACAGTTGTTGACCTCAGCTTCCTTTGGATCTGGCCTGCAATGAGAGCTATACCCACACCAAGCTTCAAATTTCAAGTAGTTTGTTGTGGCCTTTTACAGAGAAAGAAAAATTGTTAGAATTTTTATTACAATAAGAAAATGCAATTTTTCATTCTCTCCTCATTTCAGAAGGTCTGAAGGGATTTTACTCAACTTCCTCTTCTACCTTCAGGCAGAGACCAAATCTGAGAAATTGCAGCCCAATTTTGGAAAGTTCTTGGGATGTGCAGATTAGGGGCTCGTGATGAGAAGCTGCTGTTCAACATACCTTTTTGTCATGCATGATTCTGGGTATCTGCTGCAGACCAGGTGCCCTCTTCAGCCCCACTGTGTTCTGAGTCATATCCTTCCATCAGAAAAAGTGCCCGATCACAACAATGGGAGGTTTTGCCCTGTTGGGGCCAAGCTGGCTAGAAGGTGGTCAAGATCTGCCCCTGCATAGGTGGGAATTATCTACCACCTTCTAGAGCACAGCATCCAGTAGAAAAAAGTAAACCTTTACATTGCCCAAAGCTTGGCAAGGTCAAACGCTCTCTTGCTGGTTACTCAGAGGGCTTTGCCGCTGAACCTATCAGCCCCAGACAAAACTGCACGGGCGACTCAGGGAGGAGGAGAGGAAGGTCAGCTGAATTCAGGAGTGCTCTCTTTAGTCAAAGTCCTGGAACCTAGTACAGGCTGTAGCCCGGACCTTTGATGATGCAAGGCTTGAGTTAGTATTGACCTGCTTTAGCAACGTCCAGTGTTCAGAAGAGAGCAATGTGCCTTTACCAAGAGCAAATGTGCGCCTTATAATATCTGAATGCAGCTGGTATTATTTTTAAGCCCAACTTAGACGCCCATGTTAGACATTTTGGCAAAATACACCAGCAGTATGGAAAAGAGTCCATAGAACTGGAAAAAATTGCTGTAAATTCACTGTTGTTACATCCACCGATTTGGAAAAAATCAGCGCGAAGGCGCAATCCCTAAAATAAATGAAAGAAAATGTCTCGTAGCCGCCGGCAGGCACTGGAGCTCCCCAGCAGAGGCTGCCTGGGAGCAGCAGAAACAACGGCGCATGATTCCTCGGCCCGAGTAAATGGCAGTGCGGCGTTCACCCGTCCGGGGGAGAGGTGTGCTCTTTGCCATTGGTGTAGGTTGCTGATGCTTCGATCTCTTCCTTGGCTATAGACACCTACCCCTAATTTGGGATCCTGCGCTGCTCCAGGCAGAGCTGGAGGAGACAGAAGGCGTGAATGGACAGCCAAGACCGAGCACAGCCAAGGGACTGGCTTGGCTCTGGAAGGCAAAACGCAAGCTGAGCCATTGGAGCCGGCTGTACACAGATGAGAAGGAAAATGCACAAAGTGATAAATAACTTTGCTCAGGCCGCCAGGAAGGGCTGCCAGAACATTCTCGCTTGGCTATGCTCTGACTTGGCTCGCCCGCTGCCGCCGGCCCCCCTCCTGCACAGACGAAGCGCCGGGCCAGAGCCACGCATACATCTCCGGGCCGGCTCGGCCCGTCCCCCCGCTGCCCAGCCTACCCCTCGGGCGGCTGCCTCTGCCTGCGCCGCTCCCTTCCGGAGCCCTCCCTCCATCCGGATGGGCAACCCAGATGTGCACCCTGCGAGAAGGCACGGAGATAAAAAAAAACCTGGGAGGTTTTCCATCAGCTCGGGTTGGTTTTGGAGGAGCCACCTCTCCCGTTGCTCCCCCAGCAATCTGGACGGCATCTGCCTCTAGCATCAGCACACGGTACAGCCTCCACAGGTGGCGAGAACCCTCTTTCTCCAGGGGTCAGCTCTGCACCCTTTCCTTGCACGCGCAAGTGATGCGAGCAATTTCGGCAGAGGTGGTCAGACACCTACTTCCTCACCCACGAGTACCTGCCAGTTCGCAGAGCAACCTCAGACAGACGGCTGGAGTTGTGGCACGGGGTGTGCAGAACGGGGACGAACTGCCAGCGCTGCACACAGCAGTACAGAAATCAAGCGACGCTCCCTCCTGTGCCACCAGCAACTGGGTATCTAAACGGAGTGGAAGGAGGGGTGGATCCTTTAGAGGATTTATCAGGGAAAAAGAAGTGCCTCTATTTCTGTTTCAGCTGGCAGCTCCAGTTTGAGAAAAGCTATTGTTGCAAGATTTCCGATGTCTTGTTGCCTCTCTGATCTGTGATGCACATTGAACGTATGTCTTTGTTTAGCTGCCCATTATTTAACCTAGATTCCCCCCCCCCTTGAGAGATTACAGTGAATTCAGGGCACATGAATGGTTTAATTTATCATTTTCCAATATAGATTGTCCTGCACTTGTGTATAGTGAAAATAATTTGTTGTCGAGTTATCCAGTTACCACTTCATTTTATATGCTTTATAATAAGCTGTTTGTAATGATCCATATTCGTAAGAAGTCTCAATAACCCAAATATTGCCATCTCACTACACATAACTACTAAAAATTTCCAACAGCCCTGGATCGTACTGATCCCTGGGAGAGCTATGTACACATTTTTACAGAAACAGTTTGCTATCAGAAAATCCCATTTCAAGAGTACCCAGTTTGCTTTTGAAACCCATAGACCTTGGGAAAACTTCCCATTAAAAAAAAAAAACAAAAACAAAACCCAAAAAAAACATGAAAAGATATTTCAATTTGAGGGGAAAAATATGATTTTATTGGATTTATTTTTTCTTGCATTTCTTTCCCATTTTTCCTCTTACTGTCATGTATTCCTTTTACAATGGGTATGTCTTTCCGTGGGATGCTGCTCGTAGCAGTAGCACATTGAAGGTTATGGGTATGTCCTTGTGCTAACTGCAAGTTACTTTTCCAGTATATTAAAATGCCTAGAGTACTCTAGTACACATTCACCCTGGGTTTGTCCTGCATGCCACAAAATGCCCAAGAATCCCTGTAGTCACTGAAAAGGGATGGGTGCTCTTAGAAAGTGGTTCATTCACTGTCCCCAAGGTGCAGATGACCCTTGGCTGCAATTGTCTCGCCTCCTGACAGCTGAGGCAAGTATATTATTCTCCTACTTAAATGAGGTCCTCAATTAGGCAGATCGGTTAGGTGCCTAAAATAGCTTAGGCTGAACCTGGCTGAAGTACTCCTTTTGTTCCGCTGTTGTTTGGTGTTAAAATGTTCCCCTCCTGTGCAAGCAGGAGATCCCGATACCATTCCTTACGCTTTAGCATCTGTTTTCTGATCAGCCAGCTTGATGTGGTAGCTGCCCTCGGGGATTTAAAACGTAAGTTATTTCTACTGTTATTTTATGGCATGACTTGGCATGACGTGACATCCCCGTTTGGCTTGGACATGGGACCAGTGACTTGGACCGGCTGACAGACTATAGTCAGAGACTAATGACTGCCTGCATACTGCTAGGAGGAACCCCCTGGGGTGGCAGGGGGACTGCTGCCAGCTCTGCTCTGAATTAACATCTTCACTAAGGAGCAGGCAGGGACATTAGGCAGCCGCAGAAAGAAGGACAAGTAATACCAAAACCCCCAGCGTTCTAGCTGCCGAGAAGTCAGCCGTTTGAAAATATCCTGGGTAGGTTGTTCAGGTGGAGCGAATAGATAAATATTCAGGAACCCACACAGCGAGCTTCAATGTTTCAGATGGATGTAAACAGGGGAAGTTGTTATTGGGGAAATTGCAGTAGCTGAAACTGAACTGAAATTGTTTGTACACAGGAATGATGTTAAGGCACGCAATTAGTATATTTATTATATGAGATGCTAGCTGCAGTTTCTGTGACTTTCTACAAGGAACGACGAGCTTAGAAAAATCACTGCCCTGCATATTGTCAAGCTGCTAAACCGAGGCTGCAGAAAAAAATGGGGACCCCTACAGTAGTAAAGAAATAACGGGTTTTTTTGAGAGCTGCTTTGAAACACCTCTCTGGAGGAGAAACACCTCAGAAAAAATCCCAGGTGACACAAGAGCAGATTAACACAAGATAAACTCTCAACTTGAGTCTTTCTGGTTTTCTAGGTCTTCTTTCACAACTGTATTTCCAATCTTATAATATAAAACTGTAATGCTTTGTTCAATTAGAATAACATTGTTTTTCTTCTTTGGCCTTGAGTGGGCTTTTGAAGGAATTCAGATAACTCTGGAAAGCACCAGGAACACTGGGTTTTTAAAAAATATTTCTGAAACCAGAAGCACTTTAAAGGGTTTCACTTTGCAGAACGCTTCATTATTCAATTCTCTGAAACATGGGACTGGTTCCTCCTCTTTTGAACTTACCGTTGTCTGTTGTTGGGGTTTTTGTTAGGTTGGTTGGTTTGTTTGCTATTTCTTGAACAGAGAAGGCCCAGACATTACAGTCAAATTATGTAATTTGACACTGGAGGGGGACACCTGGTCCTCCGAAGGTTTGCTTTGGGAAACTTGGTCTACGTTTTTAAAGAATAACGAATGGCAGCACAAATGGGCATAGGAGACAAACCACGTTGTTTAATCAGCTGCGCAGCTTTGGCGTGAAACACCACCTCAGGAGTGTCATGGCTTTCTTGGGCATCAGTGCCGTCAGACGGGAAAGCAGGCTCTGGTTGGAAAGACCACCAAGAAGTGCCGTGTGGAAGCCTCTTGGATTTGCTGTCTTGCTCCAATGTAGGAGAGTGTGCTAGGCTTCCAGCAAATAAATGCTGAGCCATTGCAATATTGTGGCCTGGAAACTTGGGCTCTTTTTGTCATTTTGCTCCTGGTCTCTTCTCTGTCCGTGGTCAAGTTACTCCATCAGCTATGGCCGTGGTTACCTCTGTCCTTTACTTGCATTTTCTCACCAGGAAGGGTTCCTAAACTAAGTGTTTGTTCGGGGCTGGTAGTTTGTAACTTCGTCAAATTATGTACATCAAATTATGATACTTAAGAAGCTGTTAGTTATTTAAAAGAGGGGGAGGGGGGGAGCTGACAGACACCTTCTGCTGCTCCTCATTTTGTCAGGCCGACCTGTTCACACGTCGTGCCCTCACCCAGGGCAGCCCTCCTTGCAGGCTGCATGAGGGATGTGGGGTTAAGGATGCTATAGCCCCTGCTTTCTTCCCAATGCCTTCCTTAGGAAGACACGTACTGTGGGTGAGACAAAGGAAAGAAGTCACATGGCTGTTCTGCACCTATGGACCATACCCCATCTCTGTGTATTTATTTTAAAACTGTGACATTGTTTTAGCTTGACTTCTCTACATTTTCAGGCAGAAGTTTAGTTAACATGATCCCTTTTAAAATGAACGTGGGTGTTATTCATATATCAAATTGCACTCATTTAATGAAATCACTATGAAATAATGTCTTAAGCGATAGCAGTATGAACTGGGATAGCCCTGAAGTGATGTGAAATAACCATAGCGATAGTTAAGGATTCTGGGCTGTTGCCGTGGCTACTAGCCTATTTGACTTACCATTGCCGTAGAAGAATATTAGCCAGGAGACGACTCATTTCTGAGACTCCCACATGACAATAGTGCTTTCTGCCAAACCTCCCTCCCCCCTGCGGGATTGAAACAAGACAGACGTCAAACTGTTACTATCGTCGATTCTTGCAACGTGTCCCAAATGGTAAATTAGATTTTCAAATGTCATTAGAAGGGGTATTTGAAGACATATTTGAAAGTTTTCACATAGACTTCTTTTTTCTCCCTGGAAAAAAAAAAAAAAAGAAAAGAAAAAATCCTTTTTAATAAAAGGATTAAGTGTATATGAGAAAAGTTGTCAGCTTTCTACAGAAATTCTTTATATTTTCCAGAAGATAAACTATCCCAAACTGAAGTATTTTAACCAAACCCCTTAGTGTACATTCTGCAAAAGAGCACTGTGATGCCCCTTTGGAGTTCAGTCTGAATGTTCCCCTTGTCTCACATGGACACATGGATCAGAGCAGGTGGTCTGAGGAGCTCTCCCAATGTGCACCGAGATCCAGCAGTCCTATATTCACATGGTCAAATGGTTCCTCTTGACTTACATCCTGGAAAAAATGTCCAGTCTGCTCTAGTCCTTCAGGAGTCTTTATGCTTCTGGAGGCTTTTTCCACTCTTAGTTCAAGCCGCCTAGAAGGAAAGCTGTTAGCAGAAAGGTACTCTTAGCATAACCTGAAAGCAAAGTCCTTTGGATGTCCTTGCCTTGGGTGTGTAAGAGGGAGCACACTCATATCACTACCTGCTCTTGAAAATCCAGACCAGGGTGTTTTGCTGCATGTCTGAAAGGACTTTCCTTCCAAGAACAAATCAGTGATGCTCTGGACAACAGCTACGAGGATTTCCTCACATGATATTTGTAGAGATGATGTTGTACGTATTTAATTAACAGCGATGCTTTTTTGGCATAAAACCACATGCATCATTGCAGCTATAAAGCTTCACAAAACCTCAGGGTCGCAGTTCTCAACAGAAGCGTATTAGGGATTCGAAAGAAAGGATGCCTTAGGTGTTTTGCTTGGCCCAGGTTGTGGACCGTAGTTATGCAACTGTAGAGCCCTGCATCCCAGCACTGAGAGGGCCGGAGTTTGTACAGAAATGCCACCGGCTCATGGGCATCTGCACAGCAGTTATTGGAAAGAACAGTGGTCTTCAGCGTTCCCTTCTCTGATCCTGCTGTGGTGGAGACATATAGTAGAGGTGCTCCCTGGTCTGAGTGAGGCTGAAAGGGGTGTCTTGTGTGGAGGCAGCAGCAGAAGGGTTGCAAGAAAGCCCCTCAATTAGCAGGTCATCAAGATGTCAGTACATCTACGTGCAACTTCTCAGGATGCCCAGATCGGGAGACAAAGGATGGTGAGTAAATTCAGATGACTCACCGAGGTGGGACAGGATGGAGAAGCTAATCCCTTTCAGCTCCTAAAGAGTACAAAAAGGCAGATCCAAAACAAGCACATCATCACCAACCTCCAAAGAGTCCAGGAGACATAAGGAGACCATGACAGCTGGCATCTCTCATCCTTGGCGTCCCTGCAAGGGTTCCTGGGCTGGCCACTTGGAGACAAGTGTCTTGGTGCCTGCTGATGGACTAGCCGCTTGGACAAGTCTTGCTGCCTGTGAGTATACAAGTGTGAGGGAAATAATTTTTATTTTAAAATAAGATCATCTCTCCCTCCTCCAAGGTCCTGTGATGAACTTTGCGGCATTGTTGCAACATTATTTCCTACACTGGTTTAAAGAGAAAAAAAAAAATTCAGGACCCCGCTTTCATCCCGATGTGAGTCAGTCCTGTGTGTACATAACAGTGTGCAACCTTGGTCACATCCAGCGGGGAATCCAAACCGGCGCTCGGGGCGCGAGGAGGAAGGGTGTAGTTCAGGAGAGAGTCAAGAAGAGGGGATCTGGTAGGGGAAGGGTAAAGCTGCTCCAAAAATGTGAAGTGGCTGCAAGGAGGTGCGAAGGTGAGGGATGCTGAAGAGCCAGCGCTCAGCGCTCTGTCCCAGTGATGGCTGGGGAAAACCGGGAAGCTAGAGGTGGTCTCTGCTGCAGCAAAATGTGTATTTGGAGCCTGCGAAGGGGGAAAGGCAGCTTGGATGTAGATTTGTGTTGTTGTTGTATAGTTGAACCAAAGCATAAGGCAGCTGTCCCCCTCACCCTGCCTCCCCTCCTCTTTTCGTGTCCCTTAACACATAAAAATAAAGATCCTTTATGTGAATAAAAGTAGAAGGCGCCTCCCCTAAGCATAAGTTTTAAAAAAGCCAAAAATAGTCCCAAAGTCTCAACCAAAAGCGAACATAGCCAGGATTTCTGTGGAAAATGTCTGTAGCTGGAGTGGGGCCGGGGGGGGGAGGGATTTGAACAGGGGCTGCCCGGGTGTTTCACCTTGTCCCCAGCCCAGCTACCTGCCGTACCACCCACCACCCACCACGGTGGGGGGCTGACCCCGCTGGAGAGCCGGGATGGGTTGCTGGCCGGGTGGCTGGCCGCCTCCCGGGAGGCAGCAGAGCCTCCGCCGTGGGCTTCCCTGTCCTTCGTCTGACAGTTCTTGGCAGCTCTGGCGCAACGTGTTGTTAACAGCAGTCCTCCTAATTAATGGGGAACATGTGTGTGTGTTGCAGAAACCTTTTTAGTTTTTTTTTCTTCTTCTTCTGTTTGGTGGAAATACCGTAAAACTGTTTATATCCGCTATAAAAAGGGTGTGTGGGGGGGTTTGCTATCTTCCTATCCCAAAGGTTTCCTTTACCTCAGATCAACCCATTTTGGGAACAGGCACTTCTCTAATCCCTGGGTGTCTTTTCCTAAATGCTTTCACACATCTGCACCCCTCTGTCCTGCATTCCTGCCATACCATCATCTTGTCCTAATGAAAAGTAGCAGCCTTCATCCCTGCCAAGTCCGTCTTTTTTTCTTTAAGACAACCCTGTTTATCAAAAAGAATTTCAGGAGTTTGTTGATTTTTTCCATTCATTAACTTAAATTTTTGCAAAAAATGAAGAAACTTTTGCTTTCCCAACTGTTTTCCCTTCTTGAGTAATAAGAAAACACATGTTTGTATACCATCTGCCACCAGCATGTTCTACAGATGATCTGGCAGACTCATATCTTCAGTTCACCTCTAGCTCAAAAATAAGGGTCCCATGTCACAGGTGACTCGCTCTCCAGCATAAAGAGTGTTTTGGTTGGCTTAGGATTAAACAGAGGGAGAAGAGAGCAAAGCAATGCAGAGATCTGTCCTCAGTTGTTCCCGAGCACCAAGAGGACAACTGAGCCCAGGGTGATCCAGTCCCCTGTGAATGTGCTAAGGCCCATAGGACAGAGGTACAGGGGTGCAGTGCTGAGCTGAGCTAATGTACTCTGAATAAGCTGGACCTTGGCAACCCTTCGTGGTGTCCTGCGACGCAGAGCGCACGTACCCACACTATTTATTGCAGCCAGGCCTCGAGCGAGGACCACTTTCAGACATCCCTAGGGTAAATAATGATGATATAGGACACACCTAATAGACATGTGCATGGCCCTTCTTTGAGGCTTAAGCTGTATTGACACCTGCAGGAATCCTTTCACGGGGGTGAATAAGACTTAATTAACCTAGTCTCCTTGAAGGGAGGGAGATACTCCTGTTCCCATTTTAAAAATGTTGAAGTAGAGGGAGACAGTGAAAAAGAAAAGCACTGCTGGTGGAAGATGGTGGAGAAAGCCATAACGCACACCTGCCCTTTGAAGTTTCCTACTGCCAGGATGAGGAGAAGCAGCTGGTCACATTCTGTATCCCCCCAAGATCCAATACTGAAGCATCATCCTTTGGTGGGTTCTCCTGCAGCCAGATAGGTAGGGTGAGTTGCAGGCTCGACAAACAACAGCACAAGAGCTATGGAGTTGTGCTTTGGACTTCAGGTTGCATGCGTACACTGGTAACTTGGAAAAAACCTGTCATATCCTGACGAGTCTGGCAGGAAATGCTATCCTAGCCTGTATCCAGGTTCCTGAATGTGTTTGCTGAAGGTCCTGGGAGACTGGATATCAACAAAGAACAGCTGTCCAGTCTCTTCTGGGGAAGGACATTTCTGAACACAGATCTGGGCAATACCTGCTTCAGAATGAGTAGCTTCACCCAGCTACTCCTTG
Organism: Vanellus vanellus; assembly: GCF_965231255.1. Classification (NCBI taxonomy): domain Eukaryota; kingdom Metazoa; phylum Chordata; class Aves; order Charadriiformes; family Charadriidae; genus Vanellus; species Vanellus vanellus. The sequence continues at coordinate 17,995,308 of NC_138911.1, read as the reverse complement.
AACCTTGACTGCCATGGTAAGGCATTTTGGAGATGTATAGAGTACATAGGAGTGGAGCAGAATGATGAATAGCAATCAGTATGCAATTTTGGCTTGGGACAAAGTTAAATCTTACATTTTCCAGGAGAATGTTATTTCTGGTGGTTTTGGTGTTTTGCATTAAAGAACAAGTTCTGAAATCCCACAGATAACACATTTTCCTACATTTGCCCCAAAAGGGGGGGAAAAAAGAGAAGGCCATTCGTGAAACATTGCCCTTTGTTTCTTGTGGAAGACAGCAGAAAATTTGAGACCAAAGCATCAAATGTTTCACTTCTCATCAAACCCATGGAAATGTCATTTTTTCCAGGTTTACCAGAGCCGCAAATATGTTCACATAAGCTGATACTACCAGTACAGCTAATGGACCAGGTCCACAGCCAGCATTAGTTGGCATTGCCCTGTGGTATACTTGTTACCTTAGCAGCTTGCCAACCGTGGTATCGTTTTCCAGATGATTTGCATGGAACTATGACAATTTATATCCACTGAGGATCTGGCCAACTCAACTGACATCTACCCGGGAGAACTTGGTTTTGCGCAGATTTACCCAGATCTTATAAACCAACCTGTTAAAGTGCCTCACCTTTATGTCAGGTCCTCGTGTTGCCATACCGTGACTTTGTGACATATCTGGCAAGGCTCTGTTGAGAAGGTCCAGCTCCGGCGAAGGAACATGGTAGTGGTGTATCATTTTGCAGGACAAACACAAAAAGGAAGAAAAGCAAGCAAATGGATGAAACTAGTGGAATCCCCAAGATGAAAGAAGAGATGGGGTCATTTCTGAATGACTATAACAGACCTTGACTGAGGTTACTGATCTGTGACAACCTCGAAATCCTATAGACACTGTGTTTTTTTCCCCACAGCCTGCCAAGACTTTGCTGACACATCCAGCATAAAAAAAGAACCAGCATACACTATATTCCAAAAGGTTTCTGGATAATCCTCCTCTAACATATGTAATGTTTTAGCGTGCAGAAGCAGAGGGTTCCATCTTTTTAACAAGAAGCGAGTTATTCTTTCTATTTCCTGTTTGGTTCCCAGACTGAACCTATCCAATTCCCATCCTTTGTGCCTTCAGGCAAGTGGAGCTTTTCTAAGTGTGGTGTTTGTGGTGCCTTCAGGGCTCATCCATACTCTGTTTAGGGCTTTTTTATCTATTGGAGGCGAGTCTCAACTTTTTCCTCAATTTCTTTGGTGCACTGTCATCAAGAGCATGACAATCTTCCAGTTCTTCAGTGAGCACTCCCTTCCCCAGTACAGCTACAGTTTGTACTTACATACTTAGTGGTCAACAGCTCAATGTCCAGTTGGAGATTGGTGACAAGTGGTGTCCCTTGGGGGTCTGTACTGGGACCAGTACTGTTTAATATCTTCATCAATGACATAGACAGTAGGATTGAGTGCACCCTTAGCAAGTTTGCAGATGACTTGCCTGAAGGACCTGGATAAGCTTGAGATGTGGGCCCATGTGAAATTCATGAGGTTCAATAAGGCCAAGTGCAGGGTCCTGCACCTGGGTTGGGGCAACCTGCGGTGTCCATACAGGCTGGGGGATGAAGGGATTGAGAGTAGCCCTGCAAAGAAGGACTTGGGTGTACTGGTCGATGAAAAGCTGGACATGAGCTGACAACGTGCACTCGCAGCCGAGAAGGCCAACCGTATCCTGCGCTGCATCAAAAGAAGTGTGGCCAGCAGGTTGAGGGAGGTGATTCTGCCCCTCTGCTCTGGTGAGACCCCACGTGCAGTACTGTGTCCAGCTCTGGAGCCCTCAGCATAGAAAAGACATAGACCTGTTGGAGCAGGTCCAGAGGAGGGCCACAAAAATGGTCAGAGGGCTGGAGCACCTCTCCTCTGAGGACAGGCTGAGAGGGTTGGGGTTGTTCAGCCTGGAGAAGAGAAGGCTCCAGGGAGACCTTATTGTGGCCTTTCAATACTTAAAAGGGAGCCTACAGGAAAGACGGAGACAAACTTTAAAAAGTTTACAGGGCCTGTTGTGATAAGACAAGGCATAGCAGCTTTAAACTAAAAAAGGGTATTTAGACTATATATAAGGAAAATGTTTTTTACACTGAGGTTGGTGAAACACTGGAACGGGTTGGCCAGAGAGGTGGTAGATGCATCATCCCTGGAAACGTTCAAGGTCAGGCTGGATGGGGCTCTGAGCAACCTGCTCTAGTTGAAGATGTCCCTGCTAATTGTAAGGGGGTTGAAATAGGTGACCTTTAAAGGTCCCTTCCAACCCAAGCTATTCTGTCATTCTGTATGCATTTAGTCTGCATACAGCCTTAAAAGGAATAACCTACCAACAGAAGCCACTATTTTCTGGACACTGGTGTCTAAGCGAAGAGTGTTGCTGACTTCAGGTAACACAAACCCCATCTACTTTTAGATAAGCAAGCCAGTGTTCTGCTGTAACGCTGGGAATTAGAGTCAGAAAGATAAGGAAAAGTACCGCTGGTGGGCTGAGAAAGCTACAGCACACTAGCCTTCAAAAATGTCTACAGCCAAGCTGAGGTTCACCCCAAAGAGGGTAAAAATCCAAAATATGTGGATTTGGGGAGGTTTACACAAAGAGGTTCACCCAAAGAGGACCTCCCTAAATACACCCATTTTGGATTTTCCTAAGATGGAAAGAGTGTCAAACTATGTACATCAACTGCCTGCCCAGTTGGCTCCTTGTCACCGTTCCACCCAAGCCTGCTTGTCTCCCCTAGCGCTTCCCTCCAAGGTAGCTCTGCTGCAGCCGAGGAGGAACTCAGCTGGGTAAGGGAGCTGCTGTCCACACTGAGCATGCACAGCAGGGGTTGTGCTGTAGCATTTTCCCACCAAGTCTTTGTTCTGGCTTGTTTTGGCCATGTTTGTAGCTATACATACCATTTTTTTTTTCTTTTTTTTTTTTTTTTTGCTGGACGCTGGCTTTGAACTCCACATTGTCTTTCTGTTTCAATTCTCTTGACAAATGGCTCTCTTCAATCTAGGCCTCCCTCTCTGTTTCTCTTTCTCTTGGATCTTAACCACAATTGGGGCTGCAACCAGGGGCTTTGACAGACAGCTTCAAAGCAACCTGTTTCAGCCGTCAGCTTGAGATCAGTTGCAAGTTATTCTGTGGCCAGCCTTTTTTTTTTCGCAATCTCTGCTTTAGAGCATATCACTTATATGTTTCTTCTTTGTGGGTAGAGAAAAAGGCATTCCTCTGTTTTCTGGCCTGCGGTATCAGAGCTAGCTTTTCTCCCTGCCAAGTGGATCAAGCACCTCAGGACCAGCAGCTGTCAGGCATAAGGCTGCCTGTCTAACTCCTGCCACAGCGATCCTATAGCTTTCTAGGTACAGCACAGAGTTCTGTAAAAGCTTTCCATATTTTTAGTACTTCAGCCTTGGTAGAACATCCAGCTACTTTGTTCAGCCACTGACTATAGCCTTTTTTTCTTATTCTGGTGTTCAGCAACCACCTGGCACTTGCATAGTCTTCAGATAAACCTGTTGCAGCTACATGTCCTTCCAACAGTAACAACAGCTCTTGACCAGGGCATGTCCCCTTTGAAAAGAGAGGTGCAGGGGCCCTTTGAAGGCCTGGCACATCCCACCTGGACCTCATTAGGCTGGTGGGGAGGGGTGGCATGTGGCATTAATAAAAGGAGACAGAAGCAGCAATAAGGGCTGTTAGATGTCGGCATGACCTCCTACGAGGGAGGGCGTTAAATATGGGGGTAGAGGAAGAGAGCAGAGGAAAGTGTTTTCTGGGAAAAGGACATGGCAGAGGTGCTTCTCTGAGAGCTTCTACAAATCAGGGCTGAAAAGCCTGTAGTTAGCAGAAGTATTAGTATGTTGTTTTCCTAAGCTGACGTAGGCAGATGGGGAAAGGTAGGGATGAGATCTTCAGAAAGATGCCTGCCTGTCTTTCTCTACCATGAGAGAAAATATATAGGGAGACTGTAAATAAGTAAAAATAAGTAGGGGCTCCTTCATTGTGTCTTTTACGCAAGTCTGCGAGGTGAAGGCCTCCAGGCTGAGTCACAGAAGGCAATCTCTAGGCAAAGTACATGAGGAAATTTTTGTAGGGGAGAGCTGAAGTGGCTGGTGCTGCAAGAGGCTGCAGAAGAATTTGGGGGATGTGAGAAAAGTAGGATGTGTATCTTAATGCGCTGCAGTTAGGAGTTAAGTAATGTGAAGGTGCTGTATCTACCTGAAGCACCATGTTGCTGGGGGTGGGCTGTCAGTGTCTCTACATCCCAGGAGTAAATTGAGCTCTCTGATTCCCTGTGCTTAGAGAGAAACTTGACAGCTGGACAGGAGGGGTGAGAATTGCAGCAATTCCACAGGTTTTGGAAAACAAGTGACTTGGGAGAAGATGAAAGAAAGCAAATTTCTAAGTCTCTAAAAACATATGAGATTGCTGATTCCCCTTCATAAGACTGATTCAAACCTGCTTGATTTGTGTTATCTCTTATTTGTAGGCTGTAGTTTGGCTTACAAAAAAAAAAAGAAAAGAGAAAAATGCAAATGAGGAGGTGAACATACCCAAATCTACAACACATCAAGTGACCATGTAATAGCACATTGCAAATGGGTTCACCATGGGACTGCAGATGACTTAATAGTGTATAACGGCCCACAATGATCAAGTGATTCATTGCCTTTGCTATATCTGTTCAAGCTCACCATATTGAGTAACAGAGATTTACCATCAAAAAAACTCTAATAAATTCTGTTGCTTTGAAATATCCATGGTGCTTTTGAGAGAAGCATGGCATATCTTGTGCTCTGAGAATGTCTCAACCCACTCTGTAGGGCTCTGGTAGGACATGCAAGCAGATCGGCATCCTTCAAGCCAGCTAAAAAACTCACTGAGCTGAAAGTTATTTGAGAGAGCTCCCCTGGAGCACAGCAAGTTGAGGTGTATTTCTCAACTCCTTCCACTAGCCAGGGGATGGGAAATGCTGCATTTGTTGATTCTGGGCAGTGGGGAAAGAACTGTAGAGCTGTCCCATGCCAAAGATGCCCCTATGTCTCGCACATGTGAACCATCACCAACATCCAGCCTGTTCCCATGAGGGACTGATGCCCCACTGCATTGTTTGTGCTCGATTATGTTGGACTTCCACTTCAGTAGGAGTGTACTGGTATAGACCAGTGCAAACTAAGGTCCTGAACTCCTTACCTTCTCCATTGCCTCTTAAATCTATTTACTTGTATTTCTTGGATGTACAGCAGCAGCTAATTTATTAGCGCTGTTAAAATAATCACACTGTTGACAGTAGTGCAAAGAGCACACGTCTTGTCAAAGCCCCTCGGTGCAGGGTGTTACACACACATACATAAGAGGTAGGGACACTGATCTACAAGCTCTCGGATGTGGAAACAAACTTCCTAAAATCACTTTCATATGGAATACTTTATTTTTACAATCCAGCCCAGACTCAGCTCTGTCAGCTTGCCTCTTTCCAGCAAACTCTTTAGATGCTCAGCTGAATTAAATCATCACAGCTGACCTCAGGTTCTTAATTTTCGCTAATTACCAAAATTGGCAATTTCCCTCTGATGTCAGGATGGGCTTTGCCTGAGGAACTACTAAAGCAGAACTTCAGGATCCAGCTCTCCATAGGTTTTAGGAGAGGGATTTTTTTTTTTTTGTGTTGCTTCAGTGAGGGTGTGGGAGAGGGGTTGATAGAAAACTTTCTAGCTCAGCTCTCTTTGGTTACTTTTTCCATGAAAGGTAACAGATGCTCATTGTGACGTGAACGTTATTTCAATATCTACAGAAGAGAAATGAGGACCAGTGAGATCCAAACTTAAAGGTTAGTTTATTTCGAATTATTTTGTGACGTCAATAGGCGACGATATATATAGCAAAATATTTTTCCTCCTTACCGCAGGGCCTTTAAAAGGATATCTTTGTTGTCTTAGTTGCCATAGCAGTGACTAACGTGGAGATATATATATGTATGCGCATGTATATATGTGAGGAGGGATTTCCCAACCCCGGGGTTGATTGTGTTGGCTTCTGTGCACTTCTGTGGTTGTATTTCCTTTTCCTTCCCCTGCTTGAGGTGCTTGAAGGCACTAAGACAGTTTGTGAAACATCCTCAAGTTGGGAAACGAGTATTTTCAGTCGACCATCTTGAAGCGTGGGCCTTACCGTGTTTTGCAGGCCTCTCTTATTTAGCACTTATCTCTGAAAACAGGTAGAAAAGTCTGGGCAGAGCAGAGCTCCTGCACCACTCCCCCCGTGCCGGGGTGATTCGCGTGCAAAACAGATGACAGAGATTTGTGAGGCAATGGGGCTCCATAAATAAATTAGGAGGCCATTAGTAGTAAACGCGCTGTTTACTATTTAGATGGTTTCATATGTGCCTAGATTGTGCTTAAAGGCCTTTGACATATTTAGCTCATCCTCACCTTAGAATAGATTTTTATCTCTGTGCTCATGTTTCAAAACTGTTCCTCGCTTTCAGCAACCTACTAACATACTCCAGAGGCCTTCCCATAGGTGGTGTCTGTCCTGGTCCTTCCCTGGATTTTTTTCCCTAGCAGTCTGCCCTGAGCTCTGTGCCCAATGGTGGCACTGTGATCCAGACCTGGAATGGCCCCTGAGTGCAGCCCTTGTGAAGTGAGATACTTGCAGGGGGTTTCTTGATTTCCTTTTGGCTGAGTTCAGTTGTCACCTAAATTTGAGCCCCTCTTCTACTCTTACGCTGTACTGTATATGCTGTTCTCGTGCTGGCCCCAAAACATTTGATAAACACATTAAGCAGCATGATTGTGTCTGTGGCGTGCTGTTTGCGCACTCTCTTTTGTGTTTGTAGCAATTTGTACGTCTGTCCTTTTTCCTTTCTGTGGCTGGTAAAGCATCTGGCCAAGAACAGCTATCCCGGGGAGGCAGAGAGGTTCTGCCTGTGTTTTGTTCTCGTCTTGTTTTTTCATGTTTCGGGCCAGAAGACCCCTCCTGTCTAGAGGCACTGGGTAGAAAACTTTCTTTTCACATGGACTCCTTCGTCTTGGCTCTCGCCTAGGTCCAGAGCTCCCTGGTCCATCAGCTCCTCGCTGTGGGCGGGCACACGGTGCCTACTCTGGTTTCACGATTGCAAGTGGGAAGCTGTTTGGGTGCAGAAGTGGGGCTAGGAAAGCAGGATGAGGGGAACAGAGGAGTCTGTAGGCGACCGCCCCTTCCTTCTCATCAGCTTTGCCCAGGTCTTGCTGCCTTTCCTCAGCTTGCTCGTGGAGGAAGTGGTGGCACACTGGGTGGTTTGGGTGCAGGGGTGATGCTGCCTAATTTCCCTGTGCTGCAGTCCTGTCTCTGATGATAAAACGTCACGTTCCTGATGTCTCTCCCACCCCCTTCTCCTCTCCTGCAGTCAGACAGCAGTGAAGTCAGAGCTGGTAACCGCGGAGAGGGAGTGACCCTGGTTTCCTTTACTTTGTGAATATCTTGTGCTTCACAAGTGTCAACAAACCTCAGGGCCATACTGGGTGGGAACTGGGTGTCAGCTCCCTCCTCACAGCTTTCTGGGGCTGGCAGCAGTAAGAGGGAAAGGGAAAGGTTACTGCTTCTTGAGAACAAATTGGTGAATGTCTTCAAAACTGCTTGCAAATCCCCTGTGTTGCTTCGAGCTACCAGTCACGCTGGACTTGGCCACGTGTTGGTGAAGGAAGAGCATTTATACACACCACCACCCCAAAAAGCAGAAAGAGGGGAGACAGAGAACCTGAACCATCCTGCTTTTTTGAATTTAAACTCGTGGTTTCTTATGCTTCTTTTTCCCTCAATGATTTTCATATGGGGGCTTTTTCACTTTACCTATCCAAACCTATGATTTTGCATCCCCTGCAGCCAGCCAAAATTCAGCTTTTCTCTTTTTGCCTATGTTTGTTGTTACCAACAAGTAAGATGCTGGAATGAGAACTTGGCTGGCCATTGTGTTGATGACAAATGAAAGAGAAGCAAACACAGCTTGCTTGTCTGCAGCTACAGTGGTTCAGCAGGGCTGGCAGTAGTAAAGACATATTATTTGTTGATAAAACACACAACGGCAAACTCTGAGAAGGAGCTGAGATAGACGGTATCTCAGCGCGATCGTCTGCCTGTCCCGCCTGCACCTTCAGAAATCCCAGCTTGTTGTGCTGGCTTAACCTGGAGCAGTTGAAGTGGTGCATGGTTCCTGCTAGGTGAGATCAGGAGGGGCACTCCAGGAGGGGCTGCGAGCACTTGGCAGGTAGCACAGAGCAAATCACGACATGCCACTTGCAGTGGTGACGTGCATGGGCATGCGCAGTCTTTGTCAACCTAGCATGTACGTATGTCCATGTGTTTAGATAGTCTATATATATAAAATGGACATACACACGCATGTTGGCGTACATGCATGAAATTACCATGTAAAGGAGTGAAGACATACTGCCCAGTGTGCAGGGCAGCTACTTGGTGCCCTCTGAGTTTTCATCACAGCTCCACCAGTTCCCTGTGGGGTGATCTCACTAACGCTATTTAACCTCTTTCCCTTTGTGTCACTCCTCCGTTGAGACTGAAAGTTCTTCGTGCGGGGACTGTCCCTTCATGTTTGCATACCCAGTGCCCGGCATGGGAGGCTTTGACCCCAGCTGGAGCTTTTGTAATACCAGAGATAAGAGTTAGCAGCTACTGAGCATGCTGCTGGCTTAAGGCATCTTGGGGAATGGCCTCTAAAGAGATTTTGGAGCAGAAGAAAGACCGTCTCTCTTAGTGGTGTGGTGGCTCCTGGAGCTAAGGATCCTTAGTGCAAAACACTTTTGTAGAAGTCCTGCCTGTGGTGCAGCAATGGTTCAGCCCCAGGAAAAAGAGACACTGTCATACCCAGACTTTCTTTTGATGCGTTGTTCAGTCCAGAAAGGACCCCGTAAGTCCATGCAATACAGTACTGCTTGCAAAAAGGTGCACGCACATCAGGCTGCAGGGTCCAAGGGATTGCCAGTAAGCTCAGCAGCCCTCCAAGCTCAGGTATACACCCATACCTTACACAAGCAGTCATGACAAATTCATGCTGGGGTAGAAATGTGCTTTGGGGTACAAACCTCAGGTTTCTTCTGCTTCAAGTGTATACCGTTGCATTGACTGTTCCTGCTAAACAGTGTTTCTTTGGGATATAGTCCTTTTGGGGCTGGATGTTGGGGTCCCTCTGTTGGGTGATGGGGGCAGATTGTCCCTTACAGCGCATGTATGTCCCAGGAAGGGATGACAGAAGCTGGTGTGGTGTCCCAGCTGGGCATACATGTGAATGAGGAGAAAACCATGTGAACACGCTAAATGCAAATGACTCCAAGGGTTGTTGGGTAGGAACGAGAAAGGTGACAAGGATGACGATGTCCCTGGGCGTGGTGCGAGTATGGGGACACGTCGAGATGGGGGTGAGAAACCTCCACGGAGAAAATGCCTGAACTCCCATATCTGCCCTGTTGCTCATGAAGACAGAGCTGCTCTAACAAAGCTCTGTGGGAAGGGGTGCTGGAAAGCAGCATATATCAAATTCTCGTAATTATGGTGGTACCTAGAATAGCAAGAGACAGACCTTGGACCATAAAGCTGGCAGCCTAAATAGCCAAGAGGCGCGGGATGGCAAGGAATGTGGAGCCGCGGAGGGGAGACGTGACTTTCCAAGGTTACATGGTGGGGTGGTGGGGTAGCCAAGAACAGTGGCCTGACTCCCAGGCCACTATCTTAGCAACATGACCACATTCCCCTCAGTAATAAGAGCCACGCTGAACCTTTGCCAAGAACCAGCTTGGCTCTGCTCTGAACAGTCACCATTTTTGAGGGTTATTTGGGGGAAAGAATAGCAGTTCAACAGTAACTAAACCCATTCTTTTCTAGTTCTAGAGGTACTAAAAGCAGTAGTGTTGGGAAACCAAAAGTGTTGTTGGTTTTCTCTGTTGCCCCAAACCTACCAGGAGGCAGAAAGTCTTCATCTCTGCTAATGTCTTTCAAGAGAAATGTCTCTTCTAAAGCTGCTGCCTCTGCTTTGAAGCATCCCAAGTGCTGGGTGCTTCTACAAGACTTCTGAGGTTTGCTTACTATAGACACCGTGATGGGGAAACAAGACCGTAACAAACCTGGCTCCTCACCAATTTAAAAGGTTGCTTTGATGAATCAAAGCCCTCTAGTATGCAGCAGTAAGTAGTCCTTATCCATTCATACATCTGATTTTAATGATCTGATTTACTGATAATACACAGCAACGACCTCTCCCTTGAAAATAAAGCGTCTGACCCCCAGTTAATTTCTACACGAAGATAAATAGATCAGTGTGGAGTTTATGGATGTTAGGGACGCTGGTCCAGGCTCTGAACAACAGAGCCCATTTAATTTCAAGAGCTGAATCTCCACAAAATGTTCACAGCAAAGCCCCAAACTAGGTGCAATAAACCTCACGCCAGCCAAGATTGCAAACCCAGGCTGAATTGCAGGAAAGCCCTGGGCCAGGTTTGGAAGAAGCCCTGGGCCAGGTTTCCAGTTAGCTTTGAAGCCACATTTTTAAGAGGCTCCTGATCAGGATTTTGATCTTCCCACAGGCTATGCTTCACACAAGTTCCACCAGCCAGGATTTGAGCTCACCGCTGCCAAATCCCAAACCTGCTTGGGACGGAGTGGTGGCAGTGTCCAGAGGCAAGTTTCAGCCATGCCTGGTCCCAGGTCCCGTGCGGGACTGGTGCTCTGGGGAAGGTGCTCTCAGCCCAGCCGGCAGCACAGGCAGGTCTGAGTGGCAGGCAGCTTCCCCTATAGATTGCAGCAGTTTCATTTTCATCAGGTTTCAGCACTTGGCATTTTGGGCTGAATTTCACGCCAAGTTTTCAAATCCAAGAAGCCTGCAGGCCTTGTGGACATGCAAAACCACCAATGTAACGAAAATTGGTTTAAAATTGATTTAGTTCAAAAACAACAAAAAAGAAAAATTCAAGCCACCATGTGGAAACATTTAGAAGAGTCAGTTACCAAGTTTAGCTAAATGGAAGTAAATGCCTTTGAATGTGTCCATACAGAGCACTGGCACTGGAGAAAGTAAATCTATTTACCGTGAACTTTAATTAAACCAGTTGAGCTCTGGTTTAATAACCAGCAATGAGTAAAATTTGCCAAAACACCCATATCCCTGCTTAGACTCCCAGAACGGCAGAGAGTCTCCAAGTCACCTTTGTCAACTTTCCTAGACCCTTAAAATCACTTTTTTGGGGGGAAGAGGGGGCATTGGAGTCTTGGTCCCGATCCTTGAAGACACTTATTAAAATATCTAAGCACCGCTGATTTCAAAGAGGATCTAGTGCCTTTGAGGATCTTGGCTCACAGACCTCATTCCTATTAACCTGAGGGGAGGTTTCTACCCTTCTTGGTCAGCTGAATAACTTTGACTGAGCTGTGGGATCCTAAATGACTTAAGCCTAGTAGCAATTTCTGTTATCATTTAGGTTTCGAGGCTATGGAGTACTGTAACCAAAACACAAAGGCAGGGAGATGCTCCGTAACCCCAAACTCTCCAGTCTGTCATGGGCTTGTGGAAATCACGTCCACGCACGGCTGCTTGGTGCTTAATGCTTCTTGGTTGATATCAAACCTATTTAGTCAATGTCAGCCCATCAGGTTGAGTGAATGCCCTTGTTTTGGGTTGTTTCTGTGTAGGCTGAGTAATTTCCCGTTGAATAAAAAGCACCCGGCAGTCCTTGCGCTAGGTTTCCGTGAAGCGAATAGCGGGCTGCAAGTTTCCAGGTAACTCCATCCTGACAGTGGCACAGGAGGCTTGTAGCTGATGTTGCTGAGCTCTCAGAGCAGCATCAGTGGTCTTTGTCCCGCAGTGGGTTTGTTCTCTGCTTTTTTTGGTTATGGTTGGGTTTTTTTTCCCCTTACCGGTCGTCGTCCTGCAAACCCCACCTGCGGTGCCACGAGTGCAGGACGCCTCTGCTCCCTGTCTTTCCCTTTCGCATCTGCCGGCGCGCACAGCTATGCGCGTAAACACAGCAACCTCAGAAGTGACGTGATCAAAAGGTTTCAGAAGGGCTCTGTGTGTTATGAAATGTTTTGAGGCTCAAAGTCCAAAGGGGGAACTCCATCATGAATTCCCCATGTATAACTAATCTGGGAAAAAGGATTAAAATGGGATAGAGCCTCTCTCTTCCCCCCGCCCACCCCCTCCTCCATGGCCCCTTTCAGAAAATTAGGGGGCCCCTCTCTGAGGAGAAACTGTTGAAAATTGCACACTGCTTTCCCTTCCCCTTCCTCCTGAACATAGCCAGAACAGCAATATACATTTCTGAGGTTTGGCAGCAGCATCTGAAAGCATGTTTTTTCGCCAGAGAAGGACTGGCTGATGTGGGCCAAAGTACATGTGGGCTTGGGGGACGCTCGGGGAAGGGAAGGCACCTGTACCCTCTCTTCCTGCCACCGCTGTTAGGGATCTTATTCCCACCGTTTCCCAATCGGTGCTCGATGATCGCGTTTATTCCCTGGGTTGTATCATCGGCTGCTGGAACGAGACCCATCAGCTGAGATTTGTGCCTGAACTTTGATTTCATAACAAAAGCAGACACAGTTGTTCTTGCGACAGACCTCTTTTGGACTGAACAAAAACTTGTACGACCCATGTGCGGTCCATACAGCCGAGAAATGCAGTGTTAGCTAAGCTAGTCCGGAGCTAGCGATGATCCTGTTTTATGTTAAGCTTTCCTCCTCTGTAACATCACCACCTTCCTCCTACCAGCTTCCTCTCTGTCCACCTCCTGCCTGACACGGCACCAGCCCCCTCAGCTCTCTGAGAGCCCTCTTAGTCTGCTTCAGTTCTTGTTACACTGCGATGTCTAGACTGGTATCTCATGCTGCAGTATGCACGCATGTTTTTAGCACCGCGCTGAAGTCTAATGATGTCATCTCTTACGCCTCAGAGGGAGAAATTTCCATTTTGTTTTAGAATTTTTGCAGAAAGATTTGAAAAGCTAAGGGGAGGAAGCTTTGATCCCCAATGAATCTGAAACCCAAAGTGTTTTCATGGCTCGCAAGCTGAAGAGCCCTGCCTGCACTTCCTCCTCTGCACCTTTCTTGTCTTTAAAAGGAGAAGAGAGGGGGAAAACAGAAGAGGACAAAAAAAAAAGCTATTCTCTCCCCTCCTGGACAAGGGTTGCAAAATGTCAACCCATAAGTGAGACTTTGTCTGGAGCAGTTTGCTGGAGCTAAAAACAGCAGGCATGTTTCATTAGAAAGAAATCTTTATTTAACAAAAAATCCAGACTAGTTCCCATTAGTAAATGTTCATTTATGGACACAAACCTGTCTCTTTTTGCCCATGTTCGAACAGCATCTAGGACATGGAGGCTCTAGGGCATGCCTGAAGCTTCTGAGTGCTGCAGCAGCATGGGTGATGTGCCTCAATGTTAGCTTACAAATATTTCCTTATTGTCTGTCATCATAAAGCAGAACATAAATACATACACTTAGCTTGTCACCTTCCTCAGCTTGTGATGCGAGGAGGCATTCATGCTCCAGTGAGCTATTGCCCCACGGTTAAACTCTGCTAAACTTCCTCTGTAAGTCCATGGCAGCGGGGTAGATGGAGCTATTCCTGCTGCCCCCAAAGTTCAAGCCTCCATAAGAAGAGCTGCAGCCATCAGCGTGGGAGAGGACAGAGGGGCTGCTGTTATTCATGTTTTTACATGGCTGGGTTCCACTTTGGCAGACAGGAGAGACTGCAGTCTGAAAGCCGTGGGCTGATAAGTGGTTTTTGAGAGATAAGATATGAAAGACTCTGTAATTCTGGATGAGAGTGTTGAGTAGTTTATATGTGTAAGTCCAGATGTTCAGTAGAAGGAGCTGTTCCAACCCTTCAGCTGCATATGTCTGCTTGCACGTGTATGGTCTGATGCGCTTGTCGCACAGGCCAAGCAATGGTCCCTGGTCCCCGGGAGCAGCGAATGCGGCACTGAGTCCCATGTGGGACTTAGGGGAACCACAGGGTTAACATTCAGGCAGTGCCCCATTTTCAGTTTGCTATGACACAGCCGTATTTCTCCAAGAGCACGAGGACGCTTTCTGATCACAGAAGCTGCATCCGAAGCTACAGCCCAAACTGGCAGGGCAGGGGAAACCCCAGAGCATCTCTGCCCTGAAGACCAACCTCTCAGTCACAGGGGCTGTCTTGCTAATCCCAGGAGACACTCATTTACTACTAGCCTACTAAATACTACCCACGTGGTGCTGGTGTGGATACCTAAAGGTGTCCAGAGCATGGAGAGGCTCGGTTATAGCCTCTCTGCTTTCTCCCCTGACTCCCACCTGAGTAATGAGCGAGGTGGAAAGTAGCTCTCCAATTGCATCTGATAGAGCTAAGGTGACATTGGTCGCTGCAAGGCAGAAAGAGGACTTGTCCCTGCCTCTAGCGTCAGGCTCCGGGAGCGCGGTTCCTGGTATTTGGGCATATAATTTGCTTACCAGCAAAGCTGCGCGTGTACACCTATTCCAGAAAGTGCTTTTCTTGCAGAGGGCAGGCTTGTGTCCAGAACAGCTGCGCTAGTTAACTGCTCTTAAATGTGAATCATCGCCGAAGGAGGGCTGTGTTTAACTAGAAGCGTATCTTATCAGCAGCCCGTGTCTCAAACATGCAGTCACAGGCTAAGGGCTGTTTTAGTAAGAGGCAGACTCAGGGCCGGGTTCCCAGCATCTGTCAATTGGGGGTAGCCTCCCTAAAATGGATATAGCTGTATTGATTTAAATAGGGTGGGAATTTAGCCCTGGATATTCTACAAGTACGTGAACCATCAATGGCCAGGGTTTTTCCAAGCAGACACATAATTTTTTAAGGTGAACAAGATCATGGCAGACAGGGGAAACAGATAAGCGGTTGGATTTTTCTTTGGGCTATGATTGTGGGGTGGGTGCATCGGTTCATCTAACACGAGCTTGTTTAGTCAGTGTTTGAATAGAAACAGGTAAACATCTGTACCTAATAGAGCCTTTTCAGAACTAACCTTCCATAATTTGTTTGTCGCTAAGAGCAAATTGTACGTGGGGCCCTTGGATATTTTGATCGTTAAGCATCACCAGGTTTTTCAGGTGTGCCCAAAGGCAGGTTATCACACAGCTGGGGAGTCTAAGTGAGGTGGTGGGGGACTCCTCTCCAGTCTGCAGGGTGGGATGTCCCCTGAGAAGGCCTTTCAGAGCCTCGCCTGCTGCTTGCACCCACATCCTGCTGACTCTACCTTCTCTGCTGGTAGGATGGTGACCCGGGCAGGAGGGTACGGCAGGCAGTGGGTGGTGATTGCCTCTTGAGCGTGCACCATTCAAACCAGAGCAGTTAGTGTGTTGGAGGCACATGTATTGTGCAGTGGCTAATATTTGCCAGTGGGAATGCCCTGCTGAGAGCCAAGAGAGGCATGGTAGGCTCATGCGGGAAAGAGATTTGGCTGCAAAGAGCTAAGGTGGGAACGGTTAACGTAGAGTGGGGGAAAGACTCTTAGATCCAAGAGTGACCTGGCTGTCGGCAGTATGACAAGCTCACAGTGCTGCATCGGCCTGTCCCTGCCCTGCCAGTAGTCTACCTACCTCCTGAAATCCTCCTCGCACACCGCAGGCTTTCAGACATCACCAGCAGCTCCTGCTGGCCGTGGCCGCAGAGGAGCACTACAGTTCTCTTCTGTTCCACATTACAGCCTGGGATCCGCCTCTGTTGCCTTTAGCGCACATTCCTCGGTCTGATTCACAGTGGCATCTCTCTCTGCTTCTTATTCACTACCCAAACATCTTGGCGAGCAGGGGCCTGTTAGTGGCTTTGGCCACTTGGCACAAACGGCGGAATCTTATGGTAAACCCAGAGACACTTTATGGAGGTGTAATATCTTGGTTTTGGTTTCCATCACATTTTTGTAGCACAGAGGCCAAAAACACATCAAAGAAGTGAGTCTGGCAGTGAGCACCAACCCTAAATTCATTACACTCCAATTAGGCTGTTAAGAAGAGATAAAAGAAGCAGCAAAACTGTACGTCCTCCTCAATTGCTATTTGCTGAGGTTCCTTCTTTCTTTTGTGGCCTGGGTCCCTGGGTATCTTAGTCCACCAGCAACAGTGGTGGTGTGTGCTTGGGGACAGCTGAGGCATTCTTCTCATTAGAGCCATGATCAGATCAAAGGGGTTTGGCCAGTCCCTGAGGAAAAGCGAAGGGGTTTTTGTGCATCTCCCATTGGGACTGACCACTTTTTCACCGTTTCACCTCATGGCTCTGTTCCCCTTCTCCTCTCTGCAGTTTGTGATGGATTAAACAGCAAATGCATTTCTGAGATGTAGATTCCTTGCTGCAAAGCGTGAAGGCCAACACGTTGGGTGGCTGAGGCACTGGGTATTGTCTCTGCAGCATCGTTTGCTTGGAGTGTCTGCAGCTGTCCCGTGGTCATGGTTATTCCTGTGGGAACAGGAAGAAAGCAACAATTGCTAAGCTACAGGTATCACGAAGGAAAATCAGCAGCTTGGTTGCAACTTGGGTATTGGGGGATGAAACGCTGCATTCCACTGACCCTTCTCGATGGCTTGTTAAAATGGCAAATCTCTTTGAATTTTGTACCATTGCTTCCCATGCTGCTGCGTGCAATGGCTTGCAGGAGCAACCGGGCACCTGGGTGGCAAAAGCATCGATGGCAAAAGCTGCCGTTGCAGATAGCTACCGGAAGAAGTAGCTGCAAACAATGCAATCTTTTGTATATTTAACAACATTTTATTTATGGTCTAGATGCCTAAATAATTGCTTAGTCTGGTGGAGAGAACAAAAAAAAACCCTTCCAAACCAACAAGAAAGAATCACATCTTTTAACCAGCATTGATTTTTCTATTTGTTGTTGAAAGTTGTGGTGGTTTTTCCCCGCATCTTGAAATGTGAAAACTCCCTATAGTCAGACAAAAACGGGGATTTCCCCTCCTTTTCTCATTCCCCAAAACTTTCAGGAGTGATTCATCCAGCTCAGAAAACCTGATAAAACCTGTGAAAAATTCTTGACAGCTTCATAGTTAACACTGAGTCTATCTTCAAATGGGTCTGGCTTTGATGGATAAAGAGTGTTTCTGCTAGTCAATATGTGTTAAAGCTGCCCGTTCATGGAAAGTTGAAAATAGCACAGTAGGGCCATGTGGGATGTCCACAACTTGGCTAGGACAGGCAAGGAGGTAATGTCACGAGTGGTCCTTGAGAAGTTGCTGCAATATAAATGATGCATCCAGATAAGATCTGTCTTAACTAGTGGATCTGGGGCTGCACCTCAGCTCCCTGACTTCGGATCAGGGCACGCACCATCTTCTCCTCCACACATCCTGGAGGCTGTAGGTCGTAGCTGGAGAGACCATGGGTGCAGGCAGGCAGATGATGCTTCTCCTTGCAGATCTGAGCAGCTCTTTCCCCTGCACAACCATAGGTTGGGTTACGTCCTGGTCACTGAGAAGGGGGGGAACCCCTACCCCCCAAAAATAGAAAGCAGTCAACATCCTGGGGGGGATCCAGCATCAGCAGGCTCCTCTGAGCCAGCTGCCGGGGAGGAAAAGGCTGCAGGAAGCCTCAAAGGGATCCTTCAGCACAGCTCCGAAGGGGTTTCCCAAGCTGTTATGTTTACGCTCGCCGCAAAGCCACAGGGGAGGACAACCTTTCAGATGCTTTTGATTCAGCATGCTCTGGCCCAAACCACGCTCCCTTCATGTGCTTTTTTCAGGGGAACATTGAGCTCGGTGCTTCTCCCTGGTTTGTAGAGCCTGTCCTGGCGCTGCACATGCAGGGCTGACCTCTGTGGCAGTGCCAAGGCTGAAGAAACTCACCCCAAAGCCCCCTTTCTTCTCGGTAAGGAGAGAGCAGGGTGCAAAAAAGAGATTGAACATTCCCTTGGATGGATTGAGACAAGTATCTCAGGTAGGACAGGAGTAGGTTGGCCAGCTCTTCTGTTTCTGCTGACCAGCCAGATAAAGGTGAGATGAGAGAGAAAACTTACTGCTCCTCTTTGGCTTTCCCTAAACTGATGGGTCGCCAGGTCCCATGCACGGCAGTCTTCCCTCATTCCCTAATCCTTGGTGTTGTGGGGAAAGGAGATGTGGTGTGAATGGGCACCAGAATGTACCCTGAGTGGCTGGAGGACTTGGACCCTTATGTGCGCTAGGGCATTTCCCCATCACTTGATCTCTGTCTGGCTCTCTGAAAGGATGCAAGACAGCTTCATCTAGGAAATAACTTCTCTCTCCTACCCCGTTATCATTGTGCATTTAAAGGTTTCAACTTTTTTGTCATTGTTTGAAAAGCTGGTCTCTCAAGGGTCCCCTCTCCACACTCACACAGATGATCAATAAAAAGACTTCCAGAAGAAATTTGGTTTTGGCTGGAAATTGCATTCAAAACCTCTCCCCATGGAGGAAGACGAAAAGATTGTTACAGAAGATTCTCAACTCTTTTGCCAGGATCTGCGGTTCTTTGGACCCGCTTGAGTGACCCATCAGCTGGCAAAACGGCTTCCCATGCTCCCTGCTCAATTTGTGTCACCATTTTCCAGCTAACAGGCGTCCAGTGCTCCAAGAAAATGTTGTCAGCTGGGTTACAGCAATGTCAGGAACTAAGGACAACCCCTTATTGGTAAGGCATTTCGAAATCAGTGCCTCATATGGTGGTAGTCAGAAGCTTTCCGATGGGCCCTGGATGCAGCTCTTCTTCCACTGCACGTGCTTTGATGTAGCCATGCCCACAACTGGGGTGAGAGGTACCAGGGCATCTCCTGCCCTGCCAACGGCAGACGGAGTTTTAGCCTCAGCAGTGCAATTATTAAGCAGGTGGAAGCCTCGCTTCTTCCTGCTTGTAATGTCTATGCTAGAATATTTTATTAATGAAATCACTGATGTTTATTACCTACTAAATGATCTCTCTCTCCAACAATCTCTGAGGGTTATTACCGCAAAGACTTGCACAACAGATGTTAAAAGCCATCAGTTTAAATCAACATATACTTTTATTAAAAACAAAACCGAATGGTTTTTTTTTCTAATCCCTGCATTCCAGTCGCTAAAGCTGAGATAATCTTCTGGAGAAGCTAATGGATATCGTTAATAGCTGGATTGAATTTATAAAGAGCTAGGAGAGAACAAAGAGGAGAGCAGAGACAACCTTCAGCAGCAGCGATGAGGGCAATCCATTGTGTTTTGCTAGCAGAGCTTTATTCATGCCAGCCATTTCATCCATTCAAGATGATGCACAAGATGAAGTTGGGTATTTGTAATTATTCCTTGCACTTCTTTTCCCCTGACTCAGGATCCCAGATTTAAAGGGTTTAGCAACTGTAATAATAGGAGTGCATATTTGTTGTTGGTCGTTTTTCATTCCATGTGGTTTGCTACAGAAATCCAGACAGGCTATTGTTTGTGGTCAGTTTATTGCAATGTGATACTTTGGTAAAGGTGACTGAAGATCTGACATCTCCAGCCAAAGCTGCTGTTTTTTTCCCTGCTCATGAATGGAGCTCAGTCCAAGCAAGAATGCGTAGCCTAAGTTCAAGTCTCTCTAATGTACTGGTGACTGCTGAGGATGAAAGATTTGCTTAATTACAGGAGTGATGTGAGGAGCAGGTGAAAAGGTTTGGATCCTGCAGTTGGTGTGGTCATTAACGAGCTCTAAGAACACAGTGATACCCCACCAAATTGAAACAATTGTACTTTACTGTGCCACTGGTCATATATAATCTATGCGAATGTGTACAGTGATACAAGATAAGCAAGGAAACATGAATGATGGTCCTGATGTGAACTTGCTTGCCAATTTCCACAAAAAGCAGGTTTCCAGTTCAGGCTTATTTATATACGTGACTTTCTCAGAACATCTTCTGCGAGTTGTCATGTCTCCAGCTGATCTAAACTCAGAAATCAATTCTAGCATACAGGCTTTAGTGGAAAATTGTGTAATAAAACGCATCTTGTGACATTTCATCAGGTACTAGAGAAGGACTTTCTCCAAGAGACTATTTCCCTGATGCTTTTTTTTTTTCCTCACTTTGGATAATTTTGTTTTAAGACCTGCCGTGAGTCATGTCCATCGTAGTGGATTAGGAATGGTGCCTTTGGCATGTTTCAGAGTACTTGGTTTGGAAATAACGTTATGGTTTCTGCAAACAGTGTAAACTGAAGATGTGCAGAGTGCTCATTCCTAGAGCTTCAGAGCACCCCCAGGGATGGCAGGGCTGGCAAACACTCCTCCCTGATTTCAAAACAGGGAGGAGGCAATATAAAACCAGGGTGCCCTTCCCACCCCAGAGTCCATCCATAATCATCTCGCTATCTGGCTGCCCACCATTTGCAACAGGCATCCAATCTCCTCCTAAAGGACCTCCTTCAATGTCTTCACCTTTCTTAGATGAAATAATAAACGGGACCCCCTGTTTTCCTTTTTTTTTTTTCTTTTTTTTTTCTTTTTTCTTTTTCCCCTTCTCCATTCTTAGCACCGCAGAGCCTGATGTCACTCTCTCAACAGATATGCAGGAGGTTCTCGCTGGGGTTTTCCTCCCTGCGATAATGCACAGTGTTTACTGTCTGTTGCCTTTCCGGTGGTCTCCCAGCCTCCAGCAACGGGAGTCACGAGGTCCTTTCCCCCCCGTCCCATGGTCTGCGGTATCTGTTGTTTTCAGAGCGCTGGAATCTTTGTCCCCGTTACATAGCCCCAAACCTGACCTTGTCGGAGACCACACACGGGTGTCTCTGGATGAGCGGGGAATGTATGGAATGTTTTTCAATGAGCAGTTTATGAAATTCCTTTTCTATATGTTTCGGAAATTCTTTAAGTTAAAGAGCACAAACATTTCTCCAAGGAAACTAGATTTCGCAGCAGCTCAAACGCAGGCACTTGTTTTTAAAAACATTCTTTACTAAGAAGGGGTGGGGGGAAGGAGGGGGTGGGGAAGATAAAAAGAAAAGAGGAGATGTAAACAAGGAAGCCTAATTCCCTGCTCCGTATATGCACAAGCAGGAATAACAGCACAGTGGGGCTGCACGCCCCCGAGGCCTGGCAGCAGGCTGCATCCTCTTCCCAGGGTTGCCAGCCAGCAAAAGTGATGGAGAGCTGAATCGACCCTGTGTCTGCCACAGGGTGCAAGACTTGAGACCTAAAGAGCCTCATCCTGACCCACCGAGCTGGGGCGCCTGAGCCCCTCTTATAGAACGTGGGGAAAGAGAGGAAACAGAAAGGCCAGTGCTGACTGTGGAGATGCCCGAGACGGGCAAAAGGCAATGCTGAGGGCAAAGGGATGTCTTAAATCCAAAAGCTTCTCCTGAAGAGAAAGAATATGGCTTTTGGGTCTGTCTTCCCTCCGACAGTGCTTTATATATTCCCATGTGGAAAATAAGGAGATCAGGTATTTAACAAAACTTGGCAGGGGAAAGCAGGGCCAAGAACATCTTTTTTGCATGGGACTGAAGTGCAGGGGGAAGGAGAGGGAGGGCTGCGGCCACGGCACCCTCTGCGGCACAGGGCTGAGTCCTCACGGGCAAGCAGCAGAGGGAAACCAGCTCTGCCTGGGTGTGTGCTCCAAGCGCCGAGCTATTGTACAATAAGGTGGTACCACCTCTTCCTCTGTTTGTGTTTTGGAAGAAAATGGAGTTGCCGTTGCATGTTTGAAGGGCCCTGGCATGGGTGGGCGTGCTTCAGGGGAGCCTGGGAAGGTCTCGCTGGAGGTGAAGAGGGGAGGTGGGCATAGAGCTACTTGTCACGGCCGAGGTACTTTGGGGCATGCTCCAAAGCAGAATTATTAATTTTGAAAACTCAGTGGTTTCCAGGGACTGAGGACCTTTGTCTGGGACTCGCATACCTCAGTCCCACTTTAAGTGCCTAGGTCCCTTTTTGGATCTGGGCCTAATCTGCTAATTCAAATCCAGCTTGCATGCGTCAGAACTGTAAGCCAATATAGAGTTGGCAGGAAACGGCTTTCCTATCCTGTGAACATTTTCAGGATTTTTTTTTTTTTTTTTAACCGAACCTGGGTTTAAAACTTGGGCCAACAGCCAGAATTTCAAAATTTTTTGCAAAATGAAAACTCAGGTTCCCATTTTTTTTCCTCTAGCATCAGCTAAAACATTTGATTTCAATATTGACTTCTTCTTTGTGTTTTATTCTTTTATTGCCAGTGGTTTAATTTTAAAAAGAAAAGTGGAATTTAAAACTGGAGAGAGTTGGTTGAACTCTCTCCTCCCATCAAAAGTCTTGGGCTTGACGGATTGGCATATTCTGATCTGAAAAGCACTTCATCAGAAACAACCGTAGGACAATTAGCTACAGCTGTTGGCATCTGATGGCAGTGGTCTGTATTAAATAAGTATGTCGGTGTAGTGGGACAGATGAAAAACACAACAGCTGGCACACCCTGGCTATCTCAGCAGAGGCACCATCTCATAGGCGAAGGGATGATTTTTCTTCTTATGAGGCATGATTCCTTATCTCCTGGTTGAGAAACATGTGCTATGACTTGTAGTAACAGTGTATGAATCATGGTGATGGAGAAGGTTTGGATCTAGGACCTTTCACCACTGTGGGCCGTTTGAGCTATAGATCTGTAACAGTACCTTTTAACAATTTGCAGTATGGCTAGGACTTCTCCCACTGTATATAATTTTTAATTTGAATTTTATTTTTTGTGCCTTCTTTTATGTTGCACTCGATGTCTGGCCCTAGTTCTTCCCTCCTTGGTTCTGATCCAAAAACCATTGGAATCAACTGAAGTCGTTCCACCAGCGTCAGTGGGCTTTGGAGAAAATCCCTTGCATGCTAAACAACCTTTATCTCATCTTTCAAGTACTTGCTACAAAATACACTTCTTTCACAAAGCTTTTAAGCATGGCTGATCCCATGTAACGTTTGTATTGCTTTGTGATAGACTTTCGTCCAGTAAACCGTACATGGGTCAATTAAAGGATAAACAAGATTCACCGATCAGGTTTGCTCTGTAAGAGCATGCAAGTGAGAAAATACGCTGTTTATTAGTACTGAGGATGAGTTTAAAAGTGTGATAAATGGCATTTAGAAACAGGTCTTGTGGCACAACTCTTTCACCATCATATATTATTCTCAGAGTGATTTTAGTTTCTTTCCACATAGTTATGAGAGAGTTTGGAAATAGTGTGGAAATATAATGAAAATGTGTGGGTGAGGGGTGGCTCAGTTCAGCGTCTTCTTGATTCCAGTGGCCAATAAATAAGATGCATCTTGCAATTTAAAAAGCTCTGTGAGCAGAGAAAGCCCAAGAGATGTCAGATCCGTATTCTTCCATCATGCCAGGTGTCATCTTTCCTTGGTGGATAGCAACAGCCATTGGCTGGCCATCCAGCAACTCTTATCTGTCCCTGTATGACGCTGGGCAAACAGACCCATTCAGGCTGTCATGAGAGAGTTTTCTGCCATCGCTTTTCTGTTCTGCTTTATTTTTCTCTCTTCTCGACCCTTGTCTGTTCTTCATCCCATAGATGCGTGCTATCTGGGCCATCTTTGTTCGTTCTACTGCTCTCTGTCCCTCCCATCTTCATGATGAGCGCCAGTACTACACTGAAATTTACTGGCCCAGAACTGCCTTTGGGTAGCACAGATGACATGCAAGCACAAAATAATAGACGCCCCTTGCCCTGAAAAGACTAGAAAGCGGGGGGAGGTGCATCAGATTCAGAAAGGTGCTTCTTCAGGACTGAATGGCAACTTGAGCAAAGGGAGAAACCAAAACTACTAGTATGGTCACCTTCTCTCCTTACCACAAGAGCTAAATTGGATCATCCTTCTCTCTTCTCAGTCCCCTTGTTTTACTGTTACCCAAGTGATGGTTTACCTTACTGTGCTCAGTAGAAATATGAATCTCATGGATCCTTACCCCTGGGGTCAGCACCTTGCTCTTTTGGTGTGTTGAGCGTACATAAGAGTCTGATATTCATGCCTTTAGTAGCTGGTGATCTGATCAGGTGTACCACAGACACTGGGGTGGGGAGCAGGGCAGCCTCTGAGAGCACAAAATTATTATGAAGGGTTAGGATTAATTGTTCCTTCAACAAAATTGTTGAGGAGGAAGTGGCCAAGGGAAGGTGTGGAGAGAGATGGCTCTTTGGAGTTTCCGCAAGAAATGGAGCTGTTAGGAAGACAT
Organism: Vanellus vanellus; assembly: GCF_965231255.1. Classification (NCBI taxonomy): domain Eukaryota; kingdom Metazoa; phylum Chordata; class Aves; order Charadriiformes; family Charadriidae; genus Vanellus; species Vanellus vanellus. Next base: position 17,971,146 of record NC_138911.1, on the reverse strand, counting down.
GCAGGAATGGGAGGAGGCTATGAAGAGGGTGAGGAGCCTGACCAAGTGTATGGAAGTAATGAAAGGGGCAGAGAACAGAGACTGATGGTGTCTGGGACCCTGGTGAGATTAAGTCCCAAGAACAAAACATCTTGGGATTATTGAAATAAAGTATTGCAACTGATCTAACTAGAATTTGCTGACTTGCAAAATGTTTGGAGATTTAGCAATTCTCTCATCTTCACCGGAAAAAAAATATAATAATATTGAAAAAGAAAAAACCCACTCATCCTGGAAGATAACATAATTTTTTAAGGTGACAGAAATCTCTGCTCTCTCTGAGCTCCTACCGTGCGAAAGTGAAACCTGTGGACAATTCAAGAGCAGGAAACACAACTGAAAAGTCGCATTCAGAGTTGCCTCTCCTCCCCATACTAATCTGCTTCCAGATCCAGACTGCTGTATCCTGAGTACAACCTATGTCACTGCAGTGGGATTCTTTGCTGTACGGTGAAGTTGCAAACCTGGAGAGTGGGGACTCCCATCCAGTTGTCACTGCAGTTGACCAAACCAAAAAAGAACAAACAGAATGAGATCCTCAGCCTATCTAAAAGTAGGGAGCACAACTTCACTTTTAAAGCCATCTGTCAAACAGCTGGCTTCAGAAGAAAAATTTACCAAGCAAGAGTGTGGAGGAACACAGAGTGGTTGTTTTTTTCTTTCTTCCTTTCATCTGGCTAGGATTAAGTATTTTGTTTTTCTCTTCTACATGCATCAACATGCCACCATGGGACTCTATTACTTCATACACGTACAGATGAACAAAAATAAGAAAAAAAAGAGTTACCAGTGCTCAAGTGGAACCTCAGCTGGGTTGAGGTAGAAACTTCTCAGCTGAAGCAGAGGTGTGAAGAGCACAGCACTGACTCATAGGAAGGGGGGAGAAGTCCACAGCTTGCTTTGCTTGTTGGGGGAGGATGCAAACCTTCAGGTCATTTCGGAGGTGCAAGGGTGAATTTAGAGAACAGTTAGAGAATAGGGAAGGGAAGTTTCCCTAGCTGATTCAAGGTTGACTTATTACAAAATCATGGGAATCGGGGCTGGAAAAGAAAACATGTTGTATTAAGTCATCTTATCTGGTCCCTGCAATCAACCAGTGTAGGCTTTCTCCCGTGGGCCTTCCAGGCAAGTTTAACCCTTAGAGAATAATGAATGATCATTGCTGAAGTACAAAATTAAATTGGCTTCTGGATTTTTTTAATCCTCCCCCCCTCCCCCCCCAAAAGGCATCATTTTTTCATTCTGATCCACATCTTGTCTGTCTTTCACACCCTGCTGAGAGCCCCCAGACCAATATGCGACTCTAAAAGCAGGTCAAGAAATAGCAGTTTCAGGAAAGACAAAGACTTAGGAGGAGAATTCAAAGATGGGTGGTCAGAGAAGTTTGTAATCCCTTAGGAGAGATGTTTCTTTCTTTTCCTGCTCTAAAGAAACCTCCTTCCTGCCCCCCTACCTACCTTTGCAAGTACTTAGCAAAGATGATGATTTACCAGTTGTTATCTAACTTGGAGCTGTCGGTTTCCTGAGGACAAAGGCCCAGTGCACAATATGACAACAAGGTCTTACATTTAACCGCAAAGTCCCTTGACACTGCAGCGTTCCAGCACAGCAGGCTGGAAAATGTGTTGCAGCTCCATATAAATTGAAGGGGGGTAAGGAGGGGGAAAAAAAAAAAAAAAAAGAGAGAAATGTAATGAATTAAATATGGAAATGAATAATACACTCAAGTACAATCTCCTCTGTGTCGTCTTGGTATTCAATTCCATTTATTTTATGTTGTCCCCGCATGATCAACTTGGAGAGTCACACAGATTTATGTGTAGTGAATGTGGAACTGCTTCGTAGAGATTATCCAGAAAAAGCTGGGGGCCCAGCCATGGAGGAAGAGAATAGGAAAGGCTTGTAGGTCTTGGGAGGCTTAAGCAGCAGGCTAAGAACAGCCGGAAGCGTGTAAAACTGGCATTTGTTGCTGGGGTAATTGTAAGGAAGCACCAACTGCTATTGAAATTAATGCCTTTAGATTTTGCCAGACCACTGGTTCAAACAAAGGAGAGTTCCCATCCCTCAGAGCTGCTTCTTCAGGCAGGCGTTTTTTTTTTAGTGTTTATGAGGGTATGTAAGATCACAAATAGAAGTTTGGCAGGCCAGGAGGGTATTTCAGGAGAGCATGGAGCTCCCGTGGCGCAGAAGACTAAGCCTGGAGTGATGGAGCTGTCCACCCTCACCTTCCATAAGTGACTTTTACTGCTTTGATATAAGGACGTGCAGCTTGTTTTGGTTTTTCTTTTTTTTTTTTTTTCCTTTTCCTAGCATCCCATTATTTCTAATGTAGGCTTCTTTTTCTTTGATCCCTAGGTGAGAATAGACTGTGGTGAGCCTCTGTATTTTTCTCCTCAGGTATAGTTCGGTTGCAGAATTTTTTGTAGGAGCTGCTATGGAGTGAGTGTTCTATGGAGTATTTTGATCCAAGAACGGGTTACCTTAAAACGATGAGTTACCATGCATCCGCTGCTCTGCAATAACTGTGCAAGCACATGCTTTCAAACCTGAGTTACTCCCATGTGATCATATGTGTCAAAGTGCTAAAATGTCCATTCGCGTCTGACACACTCCAAATGGTTTGCGATTTCATTACACCTCTAATATTAAACTACCTGCACAGCGAGGAAATCGTATCCTGCTTCACCGTTGCACTTATCTAACATCAGCCTGAATTCTCCTGAATCTTTTTATGACTCTGGCTTAAAGATTTGAAAGGTCTGTAAGGCATCTTTGCCATGAGAAAGTACCTATGTATAAAAATACCATCACGTTTTGACTAATCGCAGTTGATTAAGGCTTATACTCATCCCATTGCAAGACTCGTTTTCTCTTGCAAGATTGTTGACATGGCGTTAATTTGAATGCTAAGATGTCCATATCCTTCCTGTATTGGGCATGCCAAGACTGAAGATTTTGTTCTTCTGAGGATTTTAATAGTGGTCAATCCAGGGACAAAACTACTTCCCTGTTTCTACTCGATAATCCCTTTTTTTTATACACCTGAGTATTGTATTAGTCATCAAACACTGCACCGAGATCTCATACTGAGGTGGTTAATTTTGATGTTCTTTAGGCACAGCTTTGCAAGACAGAGGTTTTCACCCTGAATGTTGAGCCTCGGCTTCAGCCCTTCAAACTCCAACCAGATTTTTTGCCCCTGGAGGCCCAATCTTTTTTTATTGGCTATAGAGGAAGCCTGGGTCAACTAGGCTCTTAGTTTAGATGCCTCTGTTAGGGGCAGGACACGAGTGGGGTTGAATCTCAGCCTTTATTGCCAGGTGTAATAGGTTTCACTTGCCTTTAGTAAAATGCACATATTGAACTGTAATAGCTTAAGCATGTAGTTCTTGTACCCCCGTAATCCTCAGCCTGTCCTCTTTCTTCTTTACTATCTTGGTAATTTATATATTGTCTGCAAATCCCACTATCACAGATTTTGTAGTGTCTAGATAATTGCTGAAAATGCTAAACCTTATTGGACCAACAATGTGTCTTCTAAAGAATCTTACTAATAATGATCCCATTCATTATAATGCCTCCCCATTAATAACTACGTGTTGAAAGTTGTCATTGAAACACATGTTGGTAAGTCTAATACATGCCTTACTATTTCCACACAGTGCAAAGTATTTGTTTCTTAACTAAGATCTCATTGAGATATCAAATTTTATGCCTTGGAGAAAAACAAATATACTCTGCTAGTGCCATTGCCTTTATCAGGATAGACCTTTGTCCAAAGAAAGGTAACAGTCTGTGCTTCTCCTGAGTACCAGGGCAATTTCATGTACCTCTAGGTCTATTTCTGGGAGATGTTGAATTTACTGGCAACTGGGGTTTAACAGAAGTCCCATCACAAACCTCTGGAGTTCAAATTTGCTACCTTTATTCCCATCAGGAGATGTTGGCATTCATGTCTTGTGGCTGTTGGTCAGCATCTCCACAGCTGCCCATATCGTGCATTTCAAAGAATGCGACCCCTTCTTTGACAAGGTATCAGATTTCCTTGAAATCAAAGACTGTTCTTCTCTCAAGGTCTTGAAAACTTCAGCCCGCACTTCAGATACTTGTAGGTGTGACCTGCCAAGTTCCCCAAACCTGAGGGGTTTGCTTATTTACTTCCAAATATTCAGTGGAGGACTGGATTGGCAGTGGACAACCTGAGAGGACAGCTTGCTCCCTCTAGTCAGTGCTGGATGTGTTTTACCTCCTCCCGAGCCATTACTGTTCTCTAGCGTGATGCACAGAGTTACCTGCATGTCATACTTTTCATATGTTGTTGTTCTTGGAACCCATCTTCCCACCTTCTCAGGGTTTGCCTGCCTTGCTCTGTCATGTTTAATTTCTCTTACTAAGGGCCTTGGGGCAGGGACCTGTGATTTCTCTTTTGCTCTTTTTTTTCTCATTGTAATTGTAAAGGCCCATAAAGTCACAGACCTCCTCTAGTACTGGATAAATAATAAACAATGCTAATCCTTTTCACTCCAAAACCTCAGTCTGCAGATTCTTAAGAGAGAGAATAGTGTCAATGCAATCGCAAAAGTGCACATCATCACCAGATGGAAATCAATACATGGAATCACTGTAAGAGTCCACATGGTAGCACTTGTCAGTAATTCTCTTCCAGTCTGTCAACGCAGTACTCCATCACACAAACAGGAGGAGCATGCTGTGGCTTTGTATATTTGAACCTCCCTGGGGACACTATTAATATAAAAAGCATTGCCACCGGAGGCTTCTTCTGCACTTAACGAAAGGAAATACATTTTCTTTCGTTCTCTCCTTGAGCCTGTGGAGGCCTGGATTCACAGAGCTTAGCTCTGCTCTTCTTTTGTGGATAACAGCACTGCAAGAGCTAATGGCAACTGTTACAGTACAGACTCCTACCCCCTGAAGGCTGACGTAGGACCAGACTCTTGTTTCACATTGGCTGCATCTATATTCAGATTTAATACCAAGTCTGCAAATCCAGGCGCTAAAGCAATGGGTTGATGTTGCCCATGTGGAGGACCTCCAGGCCTTGCATGGAGCTCCCTTGCTTCACCACTTGGAGGACAATTGACTGCAATGTGTAGTGGCCCATTCAGTCACAGCAAGAGCACAAATGCTTAGCCAGCCATGGGCATACAGCAGTGGGAGACATTCTTGCGGCACGCGATGGCCCGCAACTCATTAGTCGGCCATCTTTCTTCATTCATCCCAGTGGGAGCTCTCCACAAGGTGGCAATGTAACACCACACATTCCACCATCTCCTCTGGCAGATGCCCTCTGGTTGAGGTTTCCCTCACCCCAAGAGTGGTGCCCTTGGTTACATACACCCATTGCAAGCAGGAATGCAAGCCCATCTCAGATTGAGGTGAAAGCAGGTGGTTTGCCTGATGGTTCTCTGCCAAGTCTCCAGAGAGAGAGCAAAGTCCAACTACATGGCTTTGCCTCTCCTGGTTGGCTATGGGGAAAAGACGGAGGCATGAGCGTATGGCGTCACCAGGCCTGGAGAATGGTGGTGGTGGTGCTCTTTGAAGGAAAATGCTGGACTTTTAGGAGACCAAATCTGGTATCTTTGTAATACTGAATTGTACTGTATTGAACAAAATAAGCCTGCTGCAGTATGTAGCATATCTGTGAAGCACACCACCACCTTGACTTGAATGAGCAAACCAAAAAACGTCTGTCCTAATTTATACCTGCTTCCCATTAATTTAAAAGCAGCCAGGAAAGATGTTAGCTGAAAACAAGATGTGATCATTGGTAGGTTGCTTATATTTGTTTAAATCTAGCAGCAATAACAAAAGAAGTACAAATGAAAGATACATAACATTAGCTTTCTTCTATACCACAGGCCAGGATTTTGTGAATTATCCCCAGATTTCAGTACCTCCCCTACGGCTTCTGTTCTGTCTCTTACAATAAAGATTTGCTTGCCAACTTGTTTGAACAGGGGAAGTGAGCCAAGCCAGTCCTGGAAGGGGTTGAGCTGTGTTTGTTGTGCTATGTTTTGGGAAGCCCTCTTTCGATATTGTTGATGTACTTTGTCCCCCTTAAGTCTCTTTATCCTTGTGGGGGGTCTCTGCCCTTTAGTTGATTCCTAGAGGAATCAAAATCTGGGGCCCTTCAAAGCGGAAGTGGCAAGGATGCTTTAGCAGCTCCTCACCCATTCAGAGAAGGCAGTCTGTCTAAAGGTGAAGTGACCTGTTGCCCCTATGAAGTTGTGTTGTCTTCTGAAGTACCAGGTATTGGTCATGGCTGGAAAGAGGAGAGCAGATTAAATGGATCCAGTTCCAATGAACTGATCTGGTATGGCAGGCTTTAAGCTCTTTGAAGCCTACGAGGGCATTTCCATTTCCAAACCACAAATTATTTCCAGAAACTGGGAAACAAGAGGAGGGAAACAAGAGGAAGGAAAGCTTGCACATGGCAAGCTCAACAGAGGAGAAAAATCCTTTGCAATGAAGTCATTGGACAGAAAGTAAACTGCCCACAAGCCCTTTTACCAGAAGAGTTTGGATCGAGAGTCCAGTGAATAGGAGGATTATACGTAACATTTAGTATACGAATTGTCAGGGCAATAAAGAGGTATTGTCCATGGGCTGGTCTCAAAACTTCCACTGAACCCTTTAGTGCATGAGTCAGTCACAGAGAAGATCGGTGCATGCGGTCCCTGTTCCAGAGCCAGGTTAGAGGAAAGGTGGAACTTTTCACAGAAAATAGTTAAAGCTTTGCTTTATCGGGCTTGCTGTTCGCTAAACTTTGCTTAACTTGTGCAATGATTCCCGGCTCCTCCATATGGCCTTCACCTTTGAGTACTATTGATTAACTAGTACCTAGTTTGCCGTATGATCTGAGTTCCTCTTACACCTTTCTCCTCTTTATCTAATGGAGTTGGTTATTTTAACCCTTTGACTGGGAACTTATTCAGTTGGTGGCTGGTACCTCTTCTGAAAAGCTTTAAGCTAAGGATGCAAGAAGGAAAGACTGAGGAACCTGGGAGTGAAAGCCAAACTCTTTTAAACTGTTAAGGCTCTGAATTCTTTGTGTTGCAGTAGCATCTAGTAGCCGTACTCCAGCTGGGGGGTGGTGGTGGGGGGGGGGGCTGCTGTGTGAGGCACAGGACCAGCACGTAACGAGAGGGCTGCTCCTGCCCTAAAGAACTTGAAGCCTGAATAGAAAACACAAAGAATGGGAGGAAAACTAGAGGCACAAAGAAAAGAGAGGACTTGGCCAAGACTGAGCAGTAAATCAGTGGCAGAACTTCGAAGAGTTCCCTTGAGTCCTAATCTGGTGACCTTTCTAGCGGGGCAGGCTGCCTCTGGCTTTTCACTGAAGTGTGCAAAGCATTGGCTTTTGATTTGCAAATAGATTAGAGCATGCAGCATCTTATGCCAAAAATTTCAGCACAAAGTTAACGTTGCCTAATGGTGTCTTGTATTGTTCCAGAATGCATAGAGGACTACTTCTCTGCAGGACAGGAAAAAATTATCGCAAATTTACACTTCTGAAAAGTAGGAAAGGTAAAGCCTTATGCTACACCATGAAAATAACCTTAACTCTGCCCAATTCCAGAATTGCTGATATGTATATGCTCATACAGACTGAGTCTCGGGGAAAATCCAAGAAATGAGGCACAGGACAGCACACGGTACAGACTAATATTGTCTCTGTCTGAGCTTATCCCGTCAAGACAGATGGAACAGGAAGTAGTGTGTTCTCTTAAGTTTCTTCATACCCGCTTCCTATAAGTTCATAGGCTTTAAAGCCAGGAAGACCTCACTAGACTGTCTGACCTTATCTATATCTACGCCTATTCCAGCTTCTTCTAATTCATCTGTATTGAGCCAAATACACTGAGATTGTCCAGAGCATCTTCAACAAAGGCACAAGTTCAGATCTCGAGTGCAGTAGTTTCAGACAGAGCGACTATTGTCTGGTTGTTTTCAGGGGGTCTTGGCGCTGCTTCTCCCCAGCACAGTCACCGCAAAGTTGGCTTGCTGACCTTGGCACGCTCAGGAGAGAAGATGCACTTTGGGATGCTGAGGCACGCTGGTTTAGTAGTACTTAGAATAGTCCACCTAAAACCAGAAAGTGATGCTTGGTTTTATCTATAGCAGAGCTGAGATTCCTCTAATACCTGGATGAATTTAATCTAGCGCCCCTTTTACTTTTGGGAAAAAGGATCTAGCAATGACGCAAATTGGTTGCAGTTTAGAGAACAGTTTGGGTCTTCAGGCCTTGTGATCCCTCCCCATCTATTAGCAAGGTGTTTACAGCTCAACTTCCCCCACCAAGAGCAAATCAAGATATTTATTTAGTCATGATACTTCCGCAGTGAGAGAAAGGGCCAGCAGGGCTCTGTAGACCCAGCAGCTCCCACAGAGATGTTCTCAGTAGATGGCTGCAGGGAACCAGGCGGCTGACAGGCCGCTTGTGGTCAGTGCTCCCATCACGGTGGCGAGGGACTGGGTGCAGGACTCCCAAATCTCCTTTGGACTTTGCTCAAAGCACTGAACTCCTGTGTGTGCCTCAGCCTCTCACTTGGCAACACTGCTCCCTTTGCCTCTCTTACTTGTTCAGCTTGTAAGCAATTTGGGCAGGGTTTGGTGCTCACTCCACATGCCCTGGGTATTACGCTTAAGTGTAAGATGCTTAAGTATAATATGGTCATATAGGCCTTATTCCTTGGTTTTACTGAGTCAGGGCTGGGAGGATGAAAAATCCTCTTTTCCCACCCACAGCACACCTAACTCTTGTTACCCCCTAAGCAATGAGCTGGGTAGGGACAGCTCAGGCTCTTGTGGTACTTAAATCCCTTTTGATATTACAGCTGGGTGAAATGTTTATGGGGAGCCATTTATTAGATGTCTTTTCCCTTTACGTGCTCAGGTGCTTTGAGGAATTTCCTAAATTTACCCACCGTGCAATGCTCGGTCAAATCGTTCCTCCAGAGTTTCAGTCCCAGATTAATAACGACTTGAGTGCAAACATGATTCACTCATTTTGACTGAATGCCGAAAGTCTTGTGTCCTTCTCTTGCCTGGGTGAGGGCAGCAGTTTTTATCTTTCTTAAGAAGAAGAAATAGCAAATAAGGGAGAAGAAATAATGTACAATGGATGGCAATCGTGAGTTATTTGTGTAATGAACAATGACTTTGCAATGCTTCCACGTCACTGGGACTAAAATCCAGACGCCAAAGGGAAAGTGACTGAAAGGGGACACCCATACAGCCTACCCATCCGGAGTTGTGCCATCTGGTCTTCATCCCTTGCACCTCAGGACTTTTCAGTCATGACATGGTTTTATTGTCTCTATCCCATGGTGATGCAACATCTCTATCTCATGGTGGGAACTGAGGCACAAGCTAGATGAAACGTCTTGCCCCATGTTTAGCTGGAGCCAGGCTCCAAGTCATTTATAATATTTTCTTCACTGCCACTGGGCATGTTTCCCTGAGTTACTTTGGGTTTTTTTAGGATAGGAGGAGGTTCCCTAACATGTCCTGATATCTCTGAGGGACATGGACTCCCATTTCTGCTTGGTCTCTATTCTACTCTTTCCTAGAAGCTAAATATATGTCTATGCCCTGTTCTTTACATCCTTCCCTGCATACCCACTACCGGCTATTGTCAGACCCAAAGTACTGCACTGCTTGGACGTTTGGTCTTATGTAATATGGTGTTTATGTTCCTATGAGGTTTGGGAGCTTTCCTGTTTTTCATTGTGGTCTCCACTGAATAGGCAACATGCAAAATGACCCCAGCAAATTCAGCGGTTTTGCCAAATTTGTCTCTTAAACACTTTCTCTTCCACACAATCCTGCCTCCATCGCGGTCGGCAACCAACTGAGCTCTCTACCACTCACCCTAAAAGTCTTTACTAGATATATGTTGTGCATTCATCATAGGGCTACAAGTCCCACTAGCATAAATGAGAGTTGTGCGAGTGAAACATGTCAGACCCTGAACTCCTGATTATTTTTAATGGCCAAAAGGAGCTGCTACAATCACAGAATCTGATCTTCCGTGTAAAATGGGCCTCAAAATTTCTTCTGCTAATTGTTGCTTTGGTCCCAGCCACTTTTGGTTGTGTTGGAGAAGGCATGTGGATACCTCCTCAGCGATGGCCAGGAGGTGGGTATAGGTCTGTATGCAGAGGAGAGGGCAGTGGAAAGGAGGAGAGGCACGCAGCAGAGCCGAGGTGGTACAGCAATGGCCTTTCAATGGGGATGTGGTTTCCAGAATGTCTGCCTCTATTTCTGGCAGAAGATGTCAGGGCCAATGAATCCTGGAAGCCCTCAAGTGCAAGTCTGGATATATTCTGTCTCCGTTTGCCAGCTCTGCTGAAGGAGAAATGACTGCCACACCACTGTCCCATCTCTCAGCAGCTATTTGGCAACCTCCCCCTTACATCAACGCTGCAGCTGGCTTGCATACTATCTACCGACCATTTTCTTTTCCTCAACCCTTATGCCCCAAACGGATCAATTTTTAGAATTTACGAAGTGTCAGATGTCCTGTTGAGAACTGAACATGGATAAAAAAATGCTGGAAAGCTGGTGGAAATTGCTAGAAAGCAGCATTATTTATCCTCTGGAAAAGTACACCCGCAGCCAGTGTCAGGGCAAGTACCACATCTCCTGGCTCCCCTACTGTCCTCTGAGCCCTGCTGAATTTGATGCTTGCTCAGGGTCAAGTGGCCGCTTTTGGCTCCTGGCTCTGTGCCACATCCCCTTGTTGATGGGCATGTTCTGCAGCAGGACCAGCCAGCTTCAGGAAAGAAGGGGTAAGTCTCCCCTGATGGCACAGGTTCAGTTCAGGCACTGTTTCTTTCCCCCATCAACACTCTTGGGTCCACCAGTTTCTTTGGGGTGACCGACACCCTCAGATCCAACCAGTTTCAGGGGCTGGGCAAGGTCAGAAGTTTATTTTGGTGCATCTCTTACCTTGAAAAGTGTTACAAAAACATGAAATCATTGCTAGAGCTGGTTGCAAAATACATTTTACATGTTTTTTTTCTGCCACAAATGGCAAATATATTGAAACTGAAATTGTTTGGGAAAGGGGATGGTTTTAACAGATTTTCCAGCTTACTAAGAGGTTGCAAGTCTTCTAAAACTATGTTCCTTTTTTCATTTTTTTTAAATTATTAGCATTGGTGGTGTTGTTTTTTTTTACATTGAAACAAAATTTCATTTTAAAATTCATCTTAATTTTTACTAGAAAAGAGATTAAACAGAGGAAAGGGTCCGAATCAAATATTTAAAAATTATTTTTATGTGTACCAATTTTTGTTTTGATTTGTTTTTGTCTTTTGCCTGGTGGTCTGTGAAGATTTTCGAGATTTCCTTGTAGCTTTCTTTCTGATGTGGAGACGGACATCAATTGAAATTTCAAAAACTTTTACGAGAAAGGGAAAGTATTCCCTGCCAAGCTCTAGCTATGGCTGGAATACATCTTCAAACACTGACTGTCAAAAGCTGTGATCTGATTTACCAGAGAGAGTTTTCTTATGTTGTCACACCCCTCTGAAGAGCCTCTAAAGAGTGAATAACAGGGAGCTATTTCTGACGGTTTCCACCTGCGCGAGCTCTTAAACTTCTCTAAAATAGAGTATATCCTATCGTGGAGAGGCAGATGTGTTAAGGAGCTTAGAGTCAGCCAGCAGGATTTGTAAACAGAAATATGCGAGGTGGGAGTCAGTGAGTAAGAATAATGACATGTAAGAAAGGATTGGGAAATAAGAAGTTAGGGATGACTCGGTGGGAAGGTCCACACTGAGCAATCGCCCGCGACCGACAGCAAATGCACTGGGTTGCTTCGAAGCAGAAGACGAGTGGGTCTCCAGTGGAGACACCAGGCTGTAAAGGTTTAAAGGTCAGGGACTTCTTGAGCCAGGAGTTTCACCTTTTTCTTTAACGGCGTGGCTAGGAAATCTCAAAATGCAGTGTGAATTCAGATAAAAATCTCATATTTGTGACTTTTTTGAAGTAAAGTAGAACTGCTTACTGGAGCTAATGGAAAAGATCCTGCGGCACCTTGTTTGTTAGAGCATCTTTCTTTTCCCCACCTTTCACTTATCCACAGTTTGCCTTCTAGACCAAGCATGCCAGCCCTGTTTTTGACTTTTGTCCAAAAAATATGGGTTTTTTTTGAGTAAACCTTCACTCTTTCTTCCACTGAAGTTTCAATTACCAAAGAAATTATCTCAAACTGCAGATTTAAATCATGTATTTCACCCCACTTTTAACCTTGTCTCTATCCTCTTTCTTGCCAAGTAGGTGATTGGAGAAATGGAACGCAGTGTGGCTTTGTCCCTGAAGAACATCATCTGCTCTTTCTTCTCCCACACATAAATCTCAATGGTGTACCTTGCCCTTTACAACGTGGTAAGGCTGAGTGACCAGCATACGCTCAGCAGAGGAGATGGGGGGGGGGGGGTGTAAGTACGGGTAGTTTCCAAATGACCCCAGAGAAGTGTGGAAATCATGTTGTTAACAACCATACTCTACATGGCAGCGATCCAGGGCCCTGTAGTTAGATGTGAATATTACAGTTGGCTTCGGAACACTATAGAAATTAGAAATTGCTGTCTGTTGGGGAATTAGAGCATCCTTTTATTGGACAGGGGGAGAGCAGATTGGTGGTGGGCTCCTTTCATGTTTTTGTATTCCAGGCAGTTTGCCCACTCGAGAGGAAGCTATTTATTGATCTCTGACTGTGAGGGTTAATAAATCTCTGTTCAGACTGGTTCAAACTCTGGCCAGGTCACTCTGAGGCAGATGATAACTGCTTTTTAACCAGAGGCACTCTGCGAACCAGCCAGGGGAAGCTGCCCAGGTATGGTCTGCAATAAGAAACCAGTGGTTTGCAGATCCTTGACCTTCCCTAAAGACTCTGGTGTTTGGGTAGTTTCAATTCAATGCATATGGAGTCCTCTTTTTATTATATGGCATTGCAGTCAACAGTGTTTTTTCCCATCCATTCGCATCTCCCGTTATACATCCATGCCACCTTCGGTGGGGGGGAAGTGTCTGCTTGGCAAACAGACTGGTTTCATTATGCCGTCTCCTCCCCTCGTCTCCTGAAGGACATCTTCATTAGGAGCCTCTGTGTGTGGAAATCAGCTTGTGCTCCACACAATATGTGAAAGCCCCCTGGAAGGATTTTATGAGAGGTCACACACTCGAGCCTGCCTGTCACTGGCCACCCGGGGTTGGCCACCCCACCCTCCTGCCTCCCCGGGACTTGCCCTTTGATTCCTCACCCTGAGCGGCAAATGCCTCTGCTTCAATAGACATAATTTCCAATTGTCTCCATGCGCTTTGGAAGTCTCTCTATCACACCCTGAACAAATATGCCTTTTTTTTTTTTTTTCTTTTTTATTTGTTCTTCTGAACTCGCTGCTGAATAATCAGTTCTTTCCCCACTGCCATGTTTCTGCTCTAATCAAGGACAGATTCTTGTGAAAATAGATTGGTCTTCCCCCCCGGCAATGTGTGTATGTCTGTTTTTTTAAAAATAATTTCCTAGAACTGGTAGATTTGGCTGGCCCTCAGGTCTCCTGATGCGGGAGGGTTAAAGGGAGAGCTGGGTGGCCTGTTTACTCTTGACTTTAACCATTTCATCATTTGCAGGAAAACCCTTTCCCCTACTGCCCTTCCTCAAGAGGCTCTGTCTCTGTGCGCGTGGTGTAAGGAAGCCCTTCAGCCCTTCAGCAGAGAAGGTTTCAGAGAAACCTTATCAGCAGCTTTGGGCTCAGGTAACGCTTCTTATCAGCCCTGTTGGGCAGCCCTGAATCCATGGGTTGATCCTTAGAGATGCTGGATGTATCTTCTTGGGCGCTGAGTGCCCTTGGCTCTCACTGGCGATCCTGGGATTCGAGGCAGGGACCCTTTTCCAGGGTTGTGCGCACACCCTGAAGGCCTGAAGCTCTTGACAAGGAGTTTCATTGTTGAGGACATCACCTTCCCGTGGCTTCTCAGGTTCCCTGGTCTCCTGCTGGATGCGGGAAGGACCAATTCTCACCTTCCCGCAAGGGTGCTGGGTGCCTGACAGTGGGACAGCAGGGCCAGATGCGGCCTCGCATCTGGAGGAAGGTCAGCTTCTGCAAAACCTGAGGGGGGCACTAGAGAAGTGCAGAAATGTCGAGATGGGGGCTTGGCCGGCCTGTGCATGTGGCTGCCATCTGCAGAGTCCTCAGCTCCTGGAGCTGGGCTTTTCCTGGGAGGATGAGATGGAGAGAGGCGAGGAAAAAAAGTGGTTCTCCGACTTTTTTTTTTTGTGCTGTGGAGCAGCTAAGGTCTTATCAACACTTCCCTCCCCATCTGAACCATGATTACAGAGCCTTCACGTGTACGCACTGGGTGTATGTGTGTATAAAAATATATGGCTGTATAATTAGAACCAGCCAAGAATATTTGGCTGAAATGGTGGTGGAGGGGGGAACTCGGGGGGTGTCCAAATATCCCAATTTGTTGGAGCCAGAACTCTTCATGGGAAGTGTCAGGTTTGATGAATTTCCCATTTAAAAAAAAAAAAAAAAAAAAAAGGTTTTGACATATTTTAAACATTCCAATGCAGTGTTTTTAAACCATCACCTCCCAGCCTCATTTTTTTCTGCTCGCAGAGGTTTTTCTGATCATTCCGAATCAGGCAGAACAGGGATTTGAAGCATGGCCAATGTCCTAAACACCAGCTAAATAGCATCAGTCAGTCTCTCTCTCCTTTTCCCCGAGAAAAGCTTCCTGATAAAACTGGTTGAAGCCGAAATACTCCACAGGGATACGCCAACTTTAGCCAAACAGTATAATTGACTAGATTAGGTGGTAGCCACCTCTAATTAAAATGTTTCCATCACCCATGTACTTTAGTGGCTCTTCCCATCCCCAAGATGCACCTACTGTCCTACCTTAAAGCAGCATTTTGGTCGAGTCCCTTAACTGAGCTGGTCTTTTCTCAGTCTCCACACATCCCCATATCTTTCTGTCCTTCCCAGAAAGGCTCCCTGCCTTTCTTAATGCTGCAAAACCTCAGACTTATCATGGGAATGTAAAGTCCGGGTGATGGCCAGGGTGGCAAAGGCATAGACGAGCAAATGTTGGGACATGTGGGAAACCCACACAGTTCAGAGAGGCTTTGGGGAATTAGGACCCACCTGCCTGGGGCATCTAAGCTGTAAATTAGGACCATGTCCATTGGGGTGTCGGTGTGAGGGCCACGTGGCCGGCGCTTTTGCCCAAACTATTATTCATGCTTGTCTAGGTAGAAAGCCCTTGCACTGGAGCCCAGATCCTCAAAGGTTTGGCTTGACTGGGGAATCAAATGCCTAAATACCTTTGAGGATCGCAGCCTTAGTCACTGCATCCGCAGCCAATTTTAAATCCACTCTGGAGAACTTATAAAGGCTTTTCGAACTGGACTCTGACCCTGACTGGCTTCATCCTGGTGGCACCGAGTGCCTCAGCCTCCCTCCTTGCTCCCCGCTTCCCCATGTGGAGGGGTTCTGGGGGGCCAGCGGCAGTTGCCCCTTCCTCCAAATCCTTGAGCAAAGCGATCACCTGAGCTGCTGTTTCAGTAGGTCACTGCGGGATGGGCTAAGCGCAGAGGTCAGCAGTGTGAGCTACAGCTGAACAAAAAGGTAATCTAAATATATATATATTAATATTTAAATAATATATAGATATTCTGATATGTTTCTATATATTTAAAAATGCATATTATTCTCATCCCAGTGAGAATAACTAGTTCAAAGCTGGGCTGAAAGGCTGGCGAGAAAGGACCTGTTCCCAGTGTTGGTCTGTGCTGGGTGACACTCTCGTGGGTGGCAGTGGCTTGCCACTGTACCAACACCTGCATTTGGGAGCAGTGGGAGGGACACAAAACATCAAACATCTCTCTTGGGACTTAGGAAAAGGCTTTCCCCAGGGGTAGGTTTCATGGGAGCTGCCATCTGCAATGTTTCCTGAACCTTCCTTGCCACCATCAGGTACATGCTCCTGTGTTAAGGAGAACTCTATTTGATCCAGCTTGAATATATAGTATTGTTCTCTTTTTTTTCTGTCCCATCCACATCCCCCTCAAAGTATATTTCCCTTCCTGCCTTCTTTTGCATTAAATTACAAATGGCGATTTCTTTAGATATGGTACTAAGTGATAAATAACAGCGCAAATTAATGCAAGCAAGAAATGATAAATGCACAGGAACTTATACTGTGAGTATTCAAAAGCTGATGGAGTACTTCTAAGTGTTGATAACATTTCCCCAATCTTTGTGGTGTTTGGGATCAACGTTTGAATTTATCTTTTATTATGTCCTGACAAACTCATGTCTAAACCCAGGCGGAGGTCATGGGATTGGTCTGGGACCATCTGAACTTAAGAGAAAATCAAAGTGCTGTGGTGCTGGGAAGCCTTCTCCTGAGAGTGCCTGACTGAACCTTGGCAGGGCAGAGCTTTCCCACCAGCTTGCAGACAGTGGTGGTGATTCCAGGGGAGCCCAAGCAGCTAACTTCTGGTGGCCCCGCAGCCCTGGTAGGCTCAGCATTGCAATGCCAGCTAATTGTGCCTCCATACATCCCCGTCCCCCTCAAACACCATCAGTCCCTAACCTAATTTTGTCTCCTACAAAATCGTTTCTATTCTTATTTTTCCTGCTCCTTGCCTTGCTTTTCTGCTTGTTTTCCCTGCCATGCCTCTGCACGCATATTTAGGGCCTGTATCTCTTTATGGATGTTTTCTTGTAAATATGGTTTTGGGCTCCAGCCTGCCCATTGCACGTCCAAAGGATGCTTGATTGGCAAGTCTCTCTAAATCAACAGGAAAATTGACTGCATGCTACTCTCTTATTTTCTTCTCCAGAGATCCACTTGGACTCCCTCCTCCTCTGAGCCAATGCTCAGGCCTGCCTGCTCCCTGTGGACATTTAGGGGAGCTTTAAGGATGCCCCACATTGATTTTTAGGTCCCAGGGAGCCCTGGGAAGCAGAGGTGCTGTCGAAGCGTGTTGCGCCTTACAGCGGGGCCACGCATGACTGCCCCGGCGCTCTCACGCGAGGTCCATGATGGAGTTGGCCATGCCTGGGGATGCGCAGCCGCACCGGCGGCACGCACGCAGCTGCGCCAAGTAAACTTGCCATGACCAGCTCCAGCTCTGGAGCGGGAGAGCATTCCCTGACCCAGCGGAGGCAGCAGCTCCCGGCAGCTCAGGCAGCAGCAGGAGCTGCACCGTCTCAACGCTGCTACTTCTCATTTATTCACCTGCTATTTTTTTTTCTTTTCTTTTTCCCCCTCCACTCTCTGGCAGCCGGATTTCCCTCGGACGGGACCTCCCCGCAGCCGTCTCTGCGCGTGTTCCCTCTGCCGAGCTCTAGGCGCTGCGTAGGGGTGGGCTGGGGGCTGAGTTTGCCCGAAGGGCATTGCTTTGTACCTACCAGATGTGCTGAATTTCTCACTCTGGCTCCCTCTGAGCAGCCCCCTGCTTCCTCTTGACCTTGCTGTAATTTAAATTCTCAACCTTTTGCCAGTCCCTGCAGCTGATTTATTCTCCTGATGTTTAATGTTGGATTTGTCTCTTTGGAGGAAGGTTATAGCCACCTTGGAAATATTTGCAAAGCAGAACTTCTCTTTTTTCTTTTTCTTTTTTTTTTTTTTTTGGTTTTTTTTTTTTTTGTCCTCACTCCTTGAGAGCAAACTAGTGTTACGGTATGTGGCTAGCCTGCAGTTCCCCAGCTAGCAAATTCTCTGCTGGTCAGATCTCTATGAGAGCATTTGCGTTCTGTCATTAAGCCTTTAGAGATCTTGCCAGCCATTGGTTTGGCATCCAGTCATTCTCAGCAGGACTGGTTGCCTGTATCCTGTCTTTAGCTAATGCTCTGTCAACCACAGGGGGAAACTCAGCCAACAAGATCTCTATCAGCCTTTCAAGGACCAGCAGTTCTGCCATGTGGACTCGAGTCCTGCACTCTGGCCTGATCTATTTATTAAAGAGCTCTGCCAATCAGTAGACCTTGTCAAAAATAATGTTTCCCCTTCTCGTCTCCCTCCTCCCTGGAAAATGTTGATGTGAGTGACAAAATGTTTGTTTTCATTGACTTATTCCATGGAAATTTACAGGTTTCATTGGAAAATGAAAGATATGTTTTCAGCTGTTGAAGGTGGTTCACTTTAAAGGTTTTCAGATTTCCAATAAAAGAAAAAGAATTTAAAATTTTCAAGGAAGAGCACTAATCACTGTGAATACATGGATTTCACTGAATGCCCAGCTTTCCAGCAAGACCGCTCTTTGCTAACGTTCACTAGTGACTGAATGGTTTTCCTGTCACAAAGGTGCTCCTGCAGGATGCCCATAAGGCTTGCTGTGACGTACATTGTCATCTGTTCTGGACAGTGTTGGTTACCTCTTGACACCCCCTTAGGACACATCATCGTCCTGCATTGCTGGTTGACTTGAGACATATAAAAATGACCTCTTTTCTTGATGGACTCTTCTGGCTGTCTGATCCTCTTGATGGCTTTCAAGCGTTGTTTGTGAAGGGGTGTTATTTATTTGGAAGACAGAAATGCGTGGCTTAAATTCTTCTCAGCAAAGACCTTGATCTAGTTGCCATTTCCTTCTTCCAGTCTGGACTAACGGTGGTCATGTAAGCCATAACTTAAAGGAGTGTAAGTCTTCACTCCTTTGTGTTTGAGAGACAACGTCTGAATGGAGAGGGAACCCTCCTAGCCACTTCAGACTTGAGACTGGGGTCTCACTTCACTTGCTCTTGAGATGTGCAGGAACCTGTGACAAAGCCAAGTAGTTAACACAGGTGTCTAGTCTTGCATTTTGACCGTGATATTGTCATTTCTTGCTCATCCAAGCACATCTGCTCCTGCCTTCCCCTCTTACCAAATCCTTTTCCACTGTTACCCTTCCAGTTGTAAACACACACAGAGGAGCATGCCTTGATTTTATCCAGGCCCTGGGCTTCCTCCTTTGTGGACCAGAAAGTGAGGCATTGCAGCCCCATACAAGCTGCTCTTGCAAGGAAAGCAGGGGGATGTGGGGTACCACGGGAAGCAGTAAGAGGGCAGGGAGAGAGGCACATCTCACCACATCTCTTTGTGCCTGATCACTCTCTCGTCTCTTTGCTGGCTGGTAACTTCAGGATTCATCATATGGCAGCAAAGGTAGAGGGGAGACGGTGGGCAAGCTGCAGATTGACATGCTAGCCCCCAAGCCATCACACTGCACCAATGGGGAGAGAGCCATGGGGCCATAAGCCAGATAAAGACAAACAAATATGCCGGAAGTAGAGCTGACCAGCAGGTCTTCAGATTCCTACGTCCTCTTCCAGTCTCATGGGTCTGTGTCCCTGTGACTGGCGCTGGCAAGGGGACACGTGAGTGGGTTTTGGTTAGTGTGAACCTTGAGGTGGTTGATGCTTCAGTCCAACGCCTCTGTTGCACCATGCACGAAATCGTCAAAGAGCTGGTAGGGGAAACACAGGAAGAGCAGGTTAACCGAAATAACTTTAAAAAATGTGGAGCATTAGGTAATATAAAATATAAAGTAAATAAGTTCAACCAGTCTTGATCAGATTTGAAAAGAATTTTTTTTTTTTTCTACAGAGAATTTATTCATTTTCACGGTTTATTCTGGCTTCGAAGAGAAAAGCCTTCTGAGCTTGAGTGAGTCCAAATTACAGACCCTCACTCTTTTGGTGAAACAAAGTTTTTGGTCCACAGTGGAACTGAATGGGAAGATTGTGCTTTACGATCAAACCCTATTAATGCTGCATAACCACATTGTTTAATTGGAATCCTCTTGCAAAAGGCTGAGTCCCCCACCTGGAAAATGGGAAAAGTGTCATGTAGCTGATGTGACTAATCACACGACATGCAGATTGAATGAAGCATGGTATCGGTGAGGAAGAGGAATGACCAGGGCAGTGATCTGGGACGTGAGATCTAGGTTCTCTGTTCCCTGCAAACTGTCCCTTTGGCCATGGCCCCATCACCTGAGATCATCCTTGTTAGATAGCAGTCCTCCACAGCTATTACTGCCTTGGCAATGTCTGTCAACATGCCATTAGTACCGATTAAGTGCACTATGTACGCAAAGCCCTAACCTGATGACGAAGGTGGCCGAAGGTGTTGAAGGTGACTTGGTACCAGGTATCAGCTCCTCAATGATAAGGAAACATGCAAGTCTTTTTCCTCTTGGCTCCTATTGCATTACTAAAGGCTCAGGGGGAGCCAGAAGGAACACAACGGTTGGACTTTGCTGGAAGCTCAGAAGTCAAGGGACTGGTGGGACACAAGACCTAACGGTCTTGGGAGTGAATAGGAGTAAACCCAGCAAGGGTTAGGTAAGGCCAGCGAGTTTTATTTTTGAAGTGGCACAGAGAGAGAGGGAAGAAGGGAAGGAGGGAACAGCTGTAAGGACGTTTTTGTTGCTGACTTGTCCAAAGGAATGTGTATAAACAGCTTTAGATGTATTTTTCTGAGCATGTTAAGTGTATTTATTGCTTGCTCTAATTGGTCCTGCCTCAAGTTAGCCAGGACTAAGAGTTCCCATGGGAAGTACGCTTCACTGACTCAAATGGCCTGAAGACTGGTGTTCGCAGTACGACCTGTGTTAATGATTGCCCCCAAGCTGTCCTTTCTCACAGCCTCCTGCCGGAGTGCCCAGGGCGAGCATGGATTTGGCCCTGCATGAGGGTCAACCGGCTGCGTGGCTTTATCGCAGGGCAGCAGCAGGGCCTGTCTGGCATCAGTGCTGGATCCAGTAGCATGGGTGTAAATGGCTGCATTTTCCTCCAGGGAAGGCTAGTCCACATGGCCGAGGCAGAGGATGCTTGAATTTATTTCCTAAGCCAACCACAAGCTCCTTCATTCAACCTGAGCAAGTCACAGTCAAAGGCTCCCTGAGCAGGGGCTGCATTTTCCCGACGTGCTGGTTCCCGTGCAGGCACCAACAACCAAAAGTGTTTTAGCATGTGCAAACACCCCTGCACGCACACAAAGTGCTTGTTCCCAGTATAAGCTGGACGACTTCTTTTTCTGAAGAGCTCAGTGCAAGCAGTCTGCAAAAGGGGGAGGGGGGGGGGAAGCATAAAACAGTTTCTCATTGCAAAATGTCATTTTGATGGAACTGACATTTTTGGCAAAGCCAGTATAAATTTCAATGTTTTGTTTTGTTTGTTTAAAAAAAAAACCAAACACAGAAAATGTCCAAATATGTAATATTGACATTTTCAGAACCAAATGTTTTGCTACTTCATCCTAGCACAGTTCTTAAAATTTTTCATAAAAATACTACAAAGAGACTAAAGGAAAAAGAAGTTTTAAGTTCTTCTAAAGTACTTGGGCTTTCCACAAATTTTCAGTTTTTAACAGGACTCAAGACTTGAGCCCATCCATCAAAGAGAAAACGTGATGCCCTCTTTTGGGAAATACGTGTTTTACCCCACTGGATATGCCAGTTAACTGTGAAAATGATTCCAAAGAGCCGTGCCTGCGGTTGCTGATCTTTTGCGCTGTCGGCAGCCTCCTGCCAGCTGAGCCATGCATATGCCTATAAAATGCATCCCTGGCAGAGCACCGGCACCGTTGGCTTCCCCACAGAGTAAGCGTCAAGACGGAGGTAGGCTACAACCCAGGTTATCGCCTCATTTCCAAAAGCAAGATAAAGCGAAAATTTAGCCAAGCTGCTGGACTTCTAAGAATTGCTCTCTCTGAAGGCACTCAAGGGCAAGAAGGGTTGAGGGAGGGAGAAATTTGGGGGAGGGGGTTGCTAGGTGCACAAGAGCGCGGCGTGGGGACTGCCACTGCCTTGCTTGTTGCCAAACTGTGGGGCCAGCAGGTGGTGTTGATAAGGAAGCACGGGTGTGGCTATCACTATTTTTAAGCTCCTGTGTTAGATACCGGCTATAAGTATTGAATACGATTGCAATTCTCCATCGTCCATTATATTGCTTTGGATATACAAAGAGAAGCTGGAGCGAGTGAAAAACTGAGCAGTGGGTTTGCGTTTGGTGACCCTGGATGCTAACCTGGGCTTGCGGGCTCCAGCAAGGGCTCAGTTCATAGAGATGCTGAGCCTCTGCCCTCTCTTCTGTTTCACTGCCACCTTTCTTTCAAAGCTGTCTTTCCTTCAGCGTTTCCTGAGTCCCACCAACCTCTGACGTGTCGGACACAGCTCACAGGACCTGGCGGCAGAGCCTCCCCGCGTGCCCGGGAGGTGATGCAAGTCACACCCGTCATTCGGCAGAGGATGTTGCAATAGGGTAATGAGGAAATTTGCCCAGGACCACTGAAGGGAATCAGTGGCAAAGGAGAAACGGAAAAAATCAGCCCCCAGGAGAGACCAGATTGCTCCCACCAGGAAGCGATTCGGGGGGTACGGTGGGTAGAGCACCAGGAAGACGTGTGCACTGTCACGCGTGACACACGTGCCAACCTTCCAGGAGCTTTCCAGAAGCTGTTTTTATTTTGTGTAGAAGTTGATGATCTGAGCCCCGAAGACCCCCTGTTCGGTTCCTCAGGGCAGTGCTCACAGGGTTTGCCAACCAGGGTCCCCAGAAAGTCAGATTTTAAGGCTGGTGGGGCTACGAAAGCCTTGAATAAGTTCAGCCTGCTTTTGACTTCTTTTTCCTTGCATCCTTCTCCACGGTGCTTTTTTTCCCTTGCCATCCCTCCCATGACATCTCTCTATCCCCCCTCCTCCTCCTGTGGCCCCCCACCAGTCCCAACTCCATCCTTTCCCGGAGTGTCCCAGTTAGGAAGCGAAGAGGTAACTACGTGCCAGCTAGTACCTTCTTATCTAGTCACAGTATGTTCCCCTAAGGGAATTTTTGGCTTGGGATGGTGTGTGTATGTGTGTGTGTTTTTATATGCTTTATTTTTATCACAGAAAGGATAGACAGTACATTATGTCTTCAGTCCAGGAGGTTACACATTAGATAAGAGACAGGCAGATATACTACAACTGCTCCAGCCCGTGAAGTTATGTTCCTGAGATAGCACTGGGAATGTAACAGGTAAACTGCTTCCACCCCCACACACATTCAGGCAGTGGATTTTGTGTCAACAAATCCAGATCCAAGCAGAGATTTCGATGTTGATGTTCCCGCAGCCAGAGAATAAAGTCCACGGTGCTCCCTCCGTCTCTGCCGCCCTCGTACCTTCTCATCAGCCCCAGCCTCCCATCTCCCCTGTCTCATCCGCTCCTCCTCCAACTTCATCCTCACCCCTCTCCGTCCATCTCTGGTCTGGACGCACGGTGTGGTTCAGCAGTCACGGTGGGCTCCTCTGAGAATACAGCTAGATGCAAAAGGGAAGGAGTGTGTATAGGAAACAGTGGTATCAACAACTTCATGATAGCAAATGTTAACAAAAGTTGGGAAAGGGAATTTTAAAAAAAATATATTTTCATATTAACAAGTAGGATCAGAACTGGTAAATTTGTGCCTACTTCTTGCACCTCTCTTGAACTATCTGGGTTAGTTAATGCTGGAGACTGCACACTAATTTTTAAAGGATTGAGGGGGAGCCACAGTATGACGATCCCTTTTTTTCTGTGATTGCAGTAACAGTGTCCTCGCCACTGAGCCACAGCTGTGGCAGGCTCCAGCAAGCATCCAGAGTCTGGTTCACCAACATCGCCACCCCTCACAAAGCTCAGGGGCACCCATCCACTTCCACAAAGCAGTCTCTATTTTGGCAAGGGAGGTGTTGCAGAGCCTTTGAGTCATCCCACAAATTCATGCCCTTCCTCACCTCCCCCCAAGCCTTCGTCTCACATTGTGAAGATTAACAGCATGTTGCAGCATCACCGTGCCGCAATGGGGATGGTGGTGCTGGGTTTATTTTCTCAGGAGAAACAGATAAAGGTGGCACCAGCTACTACCCAACACCGAAGCTAAATTAGTAAATTTATTATTCTTTTAAACCTGACAGACGTGACAGGGGCTGTTTTGGATTTTGATCCAAAGCTTAGCGAAGCTTGTGACCTCTGTATCAGCCTGACAATGAGCAATTGAGACCGTGCTGCCCCAGCATCCATCAAATGCAATGACTAAGTGGCTTGACTGGCATGACAGAGATAAAAGTCATTGTAACTAAACATTGTCACAAGATCGATGTCTCCCACTTAGAAAATATTGTCTTAACTTAGGCTTTAGTTTCTGGGTGTTTCTGTGATGGTCTCACCCTAGTGTCTGCATCCTTTACAAATATTACCCAGACTTTAATGAATATATCTTCGTGGCTTACCTGTGAGATAAGAGCAATCTAACACCCTAATTTCATAGTCGGGGAAATGAGGTACCAAGAGATTATCAGCAAAGTGTAACCACTCATTTTGATACCTGGCACGAGTCATAAATTTCAATTTTCCTGATTAGCTTTTTTGTAGCTCAGCGTGGCTTTGGCTGGTCCCACGTCCAGTCCCAAAGGTTGACAACCTCTGCAAATCCCGTCTCTCATATCTTGCACTTGGCAACTTGAAATGAGGGATATGCGACACACATCTCTATTCTCTAATTCCCTAACCTGTGAGAGCTTGACATTGCTTTTTTGGTGTCCTGATACTTCCATTCAGGCCATAGATATTCAGGACACATTTATCTTTAATGTAAAGCTGGCATCACCTCTGAATTGCCTATTATTTTTGAAGACTCCTGCGGTAAGCCTAATTTGGCCATTACATGCGGCTTGCAAGATTTAAAATAACTGAGCATGGCAAACAAATGTCAGACTAAGCTCTGCCTATGCCTCCCTCCCCTTCCCCAAAACTCCACACTGATTGCTCCAGCACTACTCGTGTAATACAAATGTGGGACCATGTGTCATCTCTTCTAGAGTCTTAACATGAGGAAAGACGGGGCTGCTGGAGCCCAGGCCGGGAAAGTCCGCACAGTTCTTACAGCTTTCTCCATCGGCACATGTCCCCAGTCCCATCCGGCTGCTGGGAGTTTGCAGGCTGAAGAGATGAGAAGGGAGGATGGTCCTTGCCTTATGTTGCTGGGTCTAGTTTGAATTCCTCAGCAATAGCTATGCTTCTGCTGAGCCCTTCGACAGCTTCTCGCCTCTGCCTTGGGGAGCCATGCAGCACACCAGGCATCTTCATCCCCTTCTGCACTTGCAAGTCTTCTGCCACCATTGCACCCTCGTGCATGCTGCCTGCTCCCATGTCTGCTCTCCATTTCCCTCCCTGCAGCCCTGTGGTTATTTCCTCAGCCGCCAAACCAACCACGTTCAAAGGTCACAGCAGGGATGCTCCCTCAAGGGCTCACGAAGGACCCATCCCACTACCTCTGCTCTGCACAATGGGGCTTCGCGTTTGCTTTTATGGAGATACTGCCTTGGAGGTCATGCTGCCAAGCCCGGGCTCTGCCTGCCTGGGATGATTCATGTGCTGCCCAGAGAAAGCGGTCCTTTCTCTTTGGTGCAAGCGGGACTTCAGCAACGAAAAACCTTCCCCATTCCCAACTGAGCTAACTGCTTTAGGTCGGAGACCGAGGGTACGTTATTAGCAAGGAATTGCCAAAATTGGCATGGTCTGGAGCAACAAATGGCATGTGAAGCCCCAGAGAGTTTGGCTTGCGCGGGTAAGACACATGTGGTGTTAGGTTTGGTAAATCCAAACCAGCCCTCCCATCCAAGGGCAATCAGCTCTGAGCACTGAGTGTGTGCTGAGAAGTTGCCACAACAGAAATGGAGCTGGAGACAGAGATGCTGGAACTGCCTGGGGTGGCCAGTTCCCAGGAGGTTTCAGTGAATGCCGCAGGTGCCCGTGAGCCAGCTCATTTGGAAGAGGTAGATGGGATGGACAGACGGACTCATCTCTTTGATTCTTCCTTTCTGAAAAAAATCCCCTCTTCTGTCTCAGCTTTTGGCACTGCTTCTTGCTGACTGATGCTCAGCTCAGACGCCAGGACGCTTTCAAGGTACGAATGAAGTTCTCAGCAGTGACTCCTGCACCTTTCAAGCCCTGACAACTAGTCGGAAGCCAAGGAAGTGCTTCTCCCAGGTCCCCCGGCTCTCCCAAACATCCCCCTCACCTGCCGCCAGCTCCTCCCTGCTTGGCAGAGCTTTGATCCGGCAGCACCGTGGAGGCTGGCGAACTCACGTTGCAGGTAAGACATTCCCCTCCTGTGTTTAAAGTTCTGGGGCTCTCAAAGTTGGCACATTTCTGAGGCTGAGCATCTCACAGAGGTTTTGGGAGCAGGTTATTGCTTTTATCTTTTTTTTTCTTTTTACCCTCAGGTCTCCCAGCTACTTGGGAGTGGCCGGGAGCAGAGCTGGGATCTGCTTCTCCTGGCGTGCACAGTAGGGTTGAGTCCCTGCTCTGCCATACAAGTGATAATTAATTGCTCTCCTTGGTGAGGAGCGCCTGTGCCAGCAGTAAGCAGCAGCGGCCGGGAAGCGAGCGGCAGAGAGCTGGAGAAATCAGGCGGCGTAGCTGCACGCTGTGCAGTGGCACAACCACAATGACAAGGGTATGGTGCCAATGTGGCTTCGGTACAGCAGCGTTTGGAAGCAGATAAGTCTCTGCAATGAGGATTGCTCCTGGGCTTTTGTACTCCCATGCTCGCAGGACAGGCTGGGTACATGTTTGGGCAGGGGGGATGCAACCTGGTAGGTGGTCCCCCCAGCCCGGGTGTCAGGCAGGGGAGCAGAAGTGCTTTCGTTCCACCTAAGCTGTGTCGGAAAACTGCTTTCTTTTCATCGTCTTTCTTACTTGGGGCTGTAAGCTTGGCGCCCAAAACACACACACAGATCCGAAGTCCGGTGGCCGAGGTAGGTGTGTCATTATGGGGACTGTAGAAACGGGAGCAGGAGGGGAGGCAAGAGGAGCCAAGCAGTGGGGTCTCCCCTCTTGCCACCCAATATTTTTGGTGGTCTTCATGTGCCTGACCCCTGGCTGCCTCCAGTGATATCCATGGTAGCTAGGGCTGAGCCTTGTTTAAACCAGACCTTCTCTATCCACTCCATTTCACTATTTCCCACCTTTTAAAATCCATTTACTACACCTGCAGTGATGGAAGACGGTCCAAGGAGCGTTGCCGTGGCCTGCAACGCAGCACGCTCCTGCATGTTTCCAGGCTAACGCAATGTTGCTACACCTCCCAGCATCCCTGCAGCAGAAAAACGGGACCAGAGTCCTCTGTGGGGATGGGATGAGAAGACAGCCTGGCCATGAACTCAGCCCTGCCTGCACGATGCGCTCCCAGGACCAAATGCAACCACACAAGCAAAAAGCCAGCAACCGGTGAAGTTTTTGCGAACACCTTTGAAGACATTTGGAAATTCTGATGCAAAAAAAAAATCGACAGTTTGCAAATTATTATTATTAATGTATTTTGCCTAAGTGACTTTTTCAGCAAGACAGGCAAAGAATACCATAATTAATGGTATTCTTTGCACTCTGTCCTATGCCCTTATTTTCACCATCTCCCACCTCTTATCTCGATTGCCCATTAATCGCTCCCTCGTTCATCCATATATTTAAATGGACAGGAATACAGATCAGTTGGGCCTTGAAAATCAAGCCTTTTCTGTTTAATATATTTCCAACTATGAGGCAAGACACTGATATTGGCTGAAAGTGGATGTTTCCAAAGGGAGTCTCATCTCTTACACTTCCCCAAAGAGACTTCTACCCACTGTCTTTCAGCACGCCTTGGGTGTCTGAGCGTTGGGTACCAAGCAGATGTTGTACTTGCAGCAGTGTACAAACTACTACATTCAGTGCACCAAAAAAAAAGTCCTGAGAAGTTCCCCAAACGTTCTTAAAATAGATTTTTCCATCATTTAGGGTCGCATGCATGCATGGCTGATGAGGTCTGGGAATCTGCTGTTAATTTGCTCATTAGGAGGTGTTTTGCAGTGGCTTTCAACACTTGTGAGTTCTGTGCTCTAAAGCTCTCACTAAACTTCTGACGGCAAACTTCATGAGCAGGGAATCTCCCACTTGGTAGGTCCGTCAATCCCCTAAAATCCATCCTAAACCTAAACTGCCCCCGGCCCCGTTCTCTCAATATAGTGCCAAGGCAGAAATCAAACATGCGCACGCCCCCAAATCTGCCACATTTGAGAAGTCCTGGAATGAATAGATCTGAACTGAGCTTTTACCTATCTATCCCAGGAATGTATCCCACTGCCTCTGACAACTTACATGTGTGCCGGAGAAGACTCCTGGGCAGTGACGTACGCGGAGGAGCAATGCGGCTGGGAGCGCGGTGGGGAATGCTGAGGATGCCACAACAGGAAGCACGGAGACATAACACGTCCAAGTGGGGTAACTGAGGCAGACGGAGCAGGAATGCGATTAAATTACCCCTGCGGGATTTGGCTGAGACAGCGGGACGTGCTGAGCTCATTCCTCCGTCAGAGGGAGGAAGCGAGCAGAGCAGGTTTCGCTGTTTGTGTTTTATTTTATCAGATAGGACCAAACAGCAGCAGCAAACGTTGCGGTTTGGGGAAAGAGGTATTTCAGCACATTCCCCAGCTCCTTCTCGCTGGCCCAAAGTGCGCCTAGTTGGAGGGAGAGGGGGCAAATGAAAGTGTCCCTGGGTGCTCTGGCATAGGAGATGGAGCCACCCACGGGAACTTGCCAGGAAGCCAGCAGATGCTGGAGGGGCAGATCCTGTGCATCCCAAAGCAGTGGCCACAGCCCTGCCAGGTGCACCCGGAGTCACGTGCGAAGGAGCTGGCGTATGCTTTTTGTTTCGCATGTGCTTCCCCCTCTGCAACACAAAACCTGTCTGCTCTGGCCGAAAAATGGGTCCCAGTTCCCTGAGGTGCCTCCACAGGGGTCTTGAGTACGTCAGAGGGATGACGACAAGGCACAGCCAACATGTCCTCTACAGCTGGTCTGAGCTACTCCTGCCCAGGGGAGTATGGTGAAACAAACCTTTGCAGGCTAATTCAGCGTGCAAGCTACGGGGCCCTTGTTTGATCTCGTTCTTCAATGCGGTCAGGAGTTTTCCTTTTGAAAGAGTTTCAGTTCTTTCACCCGGAAATGCCACTTACGCCAAAGCAAAACTATCTGCAGAAAAAAAAAAAAAAATAATTGAGTTTTGATACCAGCGAATGCAAATATTCTCTCGTCAGTGGTTTCAGCTCTGGGGAATCCTGCATTGAAAATATTGTAGGTTCAGTAATAGTATTACAAATAGAGTAAACGTGGAGTAAAAAAGTGAGGAAAGGTCAACACTGAAATGTTTTGTTGCCACTGATCTTCTCTGGACATATTAATTGTAACTCAGGCTTTGATAAAGTTTTCTGAGTTCTGGCTTCTCTCTGGAAAGAGAAAAAAAACATTTCTGATATTCTGGAAATTTTGCACAGGATCAGGAAACAGAGTTTCCCACTTAGTTTATTGATTATTCACCAAGCAGCAAGGCTCTTTGCCCTCATGCTGTGCTTCGTAGCAATACACGCACGTACTGGATCAGAGCTACAGCTCTTCTCGTCTCAATATCCAGCCGCTAAGCAGGCTGAGACCTGCGTGACAAAAATAGGGCATATTTTCAGATGCCGCTTGGGAAACGCTAGATTTTACACACGGCGTGAAGATTGTCTCCATGCTGATGTTTTTAAAATACAATCGTATTTTGGGGTGGTGAGGGGAAGAGACTGAGACACTTTCCTGTATTAAAAAATCCTCTGAGTGTTACTTTTTTTAGGTTTTGCGGGGATCTTAAGTGCCTTATATGATGCCCTAAGAAAGGAAGACCACCAGTCCGTCGATGTAGCACGGCTTGCTCACTCTTCTTCTTTCTCAGTCCAATTTGGAATTACTCCTATCAGGCCCTTTGCATTTTAAGCACAACTTCCCAAGTTCCATCCCTTCATTAGGACACAACCACGTCCAGCAACACCCACAAGAGTAGGAGCTCACACAAAAGCTGGGAACAAGGTTTTCAAAAATTTGGAAAGCAATTCCCACAGCGACTGGTTTTGGCCAGGATCTGCAGCATCCCTCATGACAGATCAGAATCAACAAAGAGGACCTCAGCAAAACTGCTTTAGGTCCCAGATATATATTTCCTTTTAATGACTCCTGCCTTTACCAGATTGCACACTGTTTATAGGTTAAACCAAGGTGGTTTTTGACCCTACCTGGCAACACTGCAAGTCTCACATGGTATCTGAGCAAGAAGTGAGGTTGCTCCCAGGCTTCTGTGCAATTCAGAAGTCAGGATGTTTATTTAAAAGTTTCCAGACTATATGGACCGTGTCAGAGCTCTGAACTTTGCTGGAATTTCTGAAACGGTTGATTATGGGTTTCAGTTCACATCTGAGAGGAGGATTCAGGTGGTTCTTGGTGCGTTCATATTCCTGTGCTTGTCTTTCCTGCTTTTAAGCTGTCACCTACCAAAAACATGCTGAGGTCAGGATTCAGCTGGTGGCCTCGCTGGTGAGAGAAGCAAAAACTGGCCTGCAGTTCCCTCTTTTAGCTTTGCACGAGCTTGGGAGTGCTGACCTTAGTGAAAACTTGTTTTTGTCAGTGTTCAAAGCTGCTTGCATGTTGCTCAAGAGGCAGAAAAGCAGTAGCCCCGAACTGGTTAAAGTCACTTCTCTGATCGCAAACTCTGACCCATCCCCAAAATGCTAATTTCTAGCACCAGCCCGAAAAGAGCTGCCCAGCTTCTCCCTCCCACCCCTATCCCTGATTTTTGACAAGTGTTAGATGTTGTGGCTTTTTTTCTTTTTCTTTTTTTTTTTTTAGATCAATCAATCTGATGCTCTCTCTTCTCTTGTTACTATATAGCAACTATCAACTCAGACACAATCCATCAGGTGTACATCAGAGCACCATTCTTATTCTTCTTTTACTAACAGGCTGAGGGTCCTAAAGAGACGGCTGAAGAACAAACCCAGGTTTTAGCGTCAATGAGTGTTACTCTATGGATCCTGGGATGTTTCTGAATGGGTTTCTTTGAGAAACAGGGGGAGTCCAAGGGATGGTTTAGCTGTGAGCAGCTTTGCTGTCTGTCCTTCTTCCAATGCGGCCATTGCCAGGCAGCCAAAGGATCAGTCATTCCTGTGCCATGAGGACTCTGAGACCTTTTCCCAGGAGGAACTGATCCAGATAAAAGCAAAGGATGGGAGGAGAAGTCGCAACACGCCTACGCCCCTAACAGCCCTCAACTGAGTTCAGCCATGGCAGCTGCATGTACATTACAGTAACCCTGAAATGGCTCTTTCTGATGACACCTGAAGCTCATGTTGTGTTGAGTCAGGCATTGCCTTTACCCAAACACCAGTTGGTTTGGCCTAGATCTAAGGCAAGCTCGTTCCTTGATGCCCTGCTGACAGGAGAGCCACGCTTGCTCCAAGCTGTGCATCCCTTCAGCAGAGAGCCAGCATTTACAACCCCGATCGCTGCAGCGCTCCTGTGCATGGTAGCCAAGAAAACCTGCAAGAGCCACAGGCTTGAAACATGCCCATGGAGAAGATGATTCTCCTCTGGCTCATTAACTCCTGAAAAGACTTTAGCCAGGGCCAGCTTGCCAAAAATAACCCCAAAACTCAATGACACAGGGACAAGAAGCCAGCTGGTTAGGTATAACCAGAGGACTTAGCTACCTCCCTAACCATTGTCCACCCTTATTAATGGTTAAACTCTCTCTCTGTCATTGCTTGCTGTTTCTGGCCAATTCCAACTCTTTCAGGTGGGAGGGAGAGTGAACAATGGAGGAAAAACAATCCCAAAGACCTTGTATTCCTCAAGACACGCATTTAAACAGTACCTCAGGTTACCTGTAAGTGGCATTTGTTTTCCTGTTAAGGGATATTTATGTGAATTCCGGAGTGCATGAATGAGCAGGGCCCTTAGCCTTGTCTTGAAAGGGGCGAACAGGTATTTGTGCGTAACTCCCATCCTTTGTACTTGTGTGGCATCCTTCCCTCACCTCCACAGTATCTCAGAGCCTCAGTTTTCTGCTTATTTATCTCCATGGTATCCCGAGGACTTCTTAAAAAATTAGGTCTGACCGACTTGCCCAAAGTCACACAAAAACCTGGTAGCAGCACAGAGGACTGAGTCGAGGATTTGTCGGTGTGGTAGGTGGGTCACCATGAAGTCCTTCTAGTGCACCCTGAATCTCACAGCAGCCCTTTGGCCTGGGGCACCTGCTGTTCTTCTTGCATGGAGGGGGGGATGAAGCTGTGCCAGCCTTGTGCCCTCGTGGGGCTCTGTGCCACATGGGTGCCCATGCATGGCGTGGCTGGAGCCATGAGGGCTTTGCCTGCCGGCCATGGTGCTGCAGGCAGGTAACTCATGCCCCTGCTCAGCCGCTGACATCTCAGCCCTTTACTGAACTGAAACTGCTGAGAATGACAGATCTGCTAAACCACATATTTTTCCTGTTGCAGTCAGATGGTCAATGACGGTTGAACTGAGTCCACTGCCTCACTGTCCCTCCTGTCCAACGGCCACGACACTATGTTTGAACCAGGTATGTGTGAACCCCCTCTGGTAGATGAAAACCTGTACCTGGACTTCGCCTGAGACTTGACCCAAACTACACTTGACCCTTCTGTCAAGTTTGAAAAGTTCAGTCAATGTTTCTTTCAACTTTCACATTCCTCTGCCCTCTTTGGGATTTGACTGGAGGTAGAAGCACCGAAATACCCCGAGTAATGCTGTCTTGCAGTAATTTCTGACTCTGCTGAAACCAGACTTTCTGATTCTGGTTAACTCTTACTGTTTCCGGTCTAAAAAAACATATGGGCAAGGTTCAAGTGGACATCCAGGTCAGCAGCTTCCAGTGCTCTCCTTTGCAGGTGATCAGTCAAAAATCTCTCTGTTGAGTTTGGTGGCACCAACATCAAAGTTACACCAACAGAGGATTTGGGCCCAACGTTTTTCACTGCTTGTCTGCACCGATGTCACCATTTCAAAGCCTGACATAGGATGGAATGAGCAGATCCTGCCAGTTTTCACTGCCTGCCTTTGGCAAGGAGCTTTACCAGAGGTGAGGCGATGTTAGCCCCTCAATCATATGTGGCACTTGGTAACCTGACCTTAAGGACAACACGGAGACTTTCTGGGAGTCCATTGCTAAATTGCCATGCTACTTAATTAGCTTTATGCTTTCTTTTTCTTTTTTTTTTTTTTTCCTCCTTATTGGTCTTTAATAAGGCAGGCAGTCTGGTTCACAGGACAGTATGCTGGGAAGATGGGCCAATACGAGTGTTCTTCTATGCATAGAAATCTCATATGTCATAAATGGGGTCTCTTGGGCTGTCTTTCCTATTCCGGCCCTGATTTACTACCATATGCTCCTGCAGATGCTGCTGTGGTCCTTGTCTTGCCCTGAGAATTGCCTGAGCCTCGGATGGGCTGAGGGAGATCTGGGGGCATCAGGGCCAGCCGGGCATGGGTGGCACATGTCCTTAGAGCAGTCAAGAAGCTGAGCAACAAAACGTTATGAGGGGATAATGAACCTTTTGCAGATAATTAACAACATCAGCCAGCAACATTTCAGCCAGCCAGGATGGCTTGAGCATCTTCCACTTGCCGAGCCCTGCCATCGAGATCAGAACCTCCTTGCTCTGCAAGAAAATTAATTGGGGGGAAGAGGCAAATGGAGGTGGAAGTCCTTGTATTTAACATCTGCTAACAAAAGATCATTTAATCAACTGCAAAAATAAGAATAGTCACTTCTCCAGCTTCCCAAAGATGTGTTCACGTGATGCTGCAGCTCTTCTCAGAAGTGTGCTCCCTAAAGGATGACACTGCCAGGAAGGGAAGGCAGTTTAGTTTCAGGAAGGTTACAGCTTCATAGGACGGGGAAGACAAGGGCTTGAGTCCTGAACTTGATGGCCCCTCACATGCGCGTCAGGTGGCCCAGTCCAGCCTCCAGCCCTGCCTCCCTACCACAACAGTATAAGAACAAAGCAGCCAGAATTTAGCAAAAGGCGGTTAAAAAAAAAAAAAAAAAAGAGCACGTAAGTATTATGCTAACACCCTGTCACCTAAAGGGGTAAAGGGACAGCTGGCTGATACCATTTTGATGGTGAGGTATGTGCACCTGGATGGATTCTGTGTACAGCAGGACCCTCTGTTTCCTGAGAAACAGCTGAAAGACGAATTACGGAACATGAAAGCAGCAATGCCTCCAGTGGGATCAGGAGAGCACCAGATTCAACAGCTTTGCCCCAGGCAAAGAACAGGTGAGTCCCTAAGGATGCTGCTTTGCTTCCTTGCTGGCTTTTCCTACTTCTCAGGGGAAACAGGGTGAGTCCTGAGATTATCATCTGCCTGTGAGCAGCAGCCACACCGCCTCCACCACGCTCTGAAACCAGATCGAGATGGTCCGTTGCCTGGTTGCACTCACAGAAGATGCCTTGTTGGGGCCTCATCAGTTTCTTCATCTCCCTCCAGAGGGAAATTATGATGGCGCATGGCTGGTTCCTTACTTCGTCTCAACTCACTGCTCTTTCGCCCCTCTCTCTCCTCGTTGGCGCCTCCACTGTAGTCTTGGTGCCAGTGTGTAGCAGGAGGGGATCTTATCTCCAAGCCATGTGGCTTAGGGGCTGGAGGCCAGCACCTTTCTTCCAGTAGATACCATCCAACCTCAAACCCAGCATCCAGACCTCCAGATCAGTGACCCGAAGTGACCCTTTATGCTGATACTTCTGTCCAGATGATGGGTTCAAGAAATGGTAAAGAATTTTTCTAACGTTACTAATGTGAAGAAAAAAAGACCTAGCAAACCAAAATATAACTAGTGCTCAGTTGCCTCTTTATCTGGCTGCGCTCTACTTCCATAAGTTGAAGAACTCCATGGTGCCAGGAGGAATGTGATAGAAGTTCTTTGTCTCATAAATTATTTTGGCCCATTCTCCCCTGGGGAGATAGGGCATGAGAGCAGGAGCTGGCAGCATGGGTTCTGCTCCCAGCTTTGGCACTGACCTGCTGCGTGACCTTGGACAACTCACTTCACCTCCTCTGAGCTTCTGTTTCCCCTCCTCTCTTTTGTCTGCCTTGTTTATTTGGACTGTCAACTCCTAGAGAAAGGAATTCAGCCTCCCTGGCTGCTTGCAGATTGCATAGCATGACGGGAGCCCGATTGGACTTGCTCCTGGGAGGTACTACAGTAAAAAATTCATAACGATGACTGAAAATTCACATTTGCTAAACAATTGTATGGGAGTTTTTAATTATTAAGTGGCATACATGAATTAGTGGGACATCTCTGCCACTTCAAAGCGCTTGTCCAGGAGCAGCGACTGCTGTTTCTCTCCTTTTCCATGGCCACACCGAAGGCTGTATCTACCAGCCCCATGAATTTTGACATCTCCTTCTCCCTGCCCCAGCTGCACAGTGGGAGGAGTGGGAAGCATCTGCCGGAGAAAAGGGAGAGTTTGTTGGAGGTAATGAAGAAGGCTCTTCTTGGAGTCCTCCCCCTCGTGAACATCTGGACAGATAACAGCTCTTCTGAGAAAGATTGAAAGAGCTGGGGAGGCCTCCTGGAAAGTGCAGGGAAATGCTCCACCTCGGAACTGATCAGCGCAAAGGGTAGAAAGGCTGAGAGAGGCTGTGGGGGCTAACGCCACCCCTGTCACCTAGAGGTGGGGGGCAAAACAAATGAAACGAAGGCCACCAAAAACCTATGGGGTGGATTGTCTTTGGTGAAACCACAAGAGCCTTCATCCCAAAATATACCTCTTTTAGGCAATTGCTGCACCCTTGAAATCCATTTAACCATATGGATAGTATCAAGAGGTGTAATAAAAGGTTTGCCATTGCGTTCACGGCTCTGGAGGAAACTCCATGCTTAGCTGCTGGCTTCTCCTCCTCTCAAGCGAGTCTCCCCAACAATGCTACCGCTGTCCCTTAATGGAGACCATGCCCTCTTCCTTCCGCTCTCTGACCCACAGCTGGCACACCAGGACATCACGATATGGGAAGAATCGCATCATTTACTCTCCAGGCCACTCTACAACAATAGGTAAGAGCAGATGGTTTCTCTAATGCGCCAAGGATGTTTTCAAAAAGGCCAAAATCCCGCTACCCTTCCAGCAGCAGCCTGCAGTTTGGCAAACTCCACTTGTGCGCTCATCTGCTTTTAAAACGTCTTAAGTGCATTGCATGTGTTGGCCTGGCATTGGCTTTCTCGGGCCCAGTGATACGGAGGGCTCTGCTGGGAGCAGTGTGAAAAGCAGCTCCTGAAGCGATGCTTTCTAATTGATGGGACCGGAGGGCAGGCACTGCCTGCTGTCAGGGGAGACAACCAAGCAAGCTGTTAAGCAATCAACCAGAGGCCGATGCAGGATTGTTCCCACTAGTGCTCTTCTCTGGTGCTCTGCCCGTTTAGGGCTGCCCCGGTCCTTTCCCTGCCTGGCCACCTCTGGTTGGCCACTGCAGGAGCATCCCTGTGGTGTGAGTCCTTCCTACCCCGGCAAAGCCTGGGAGCACAGAGGGGCTTCTGCCTCCAGGTGCATCAGGTGGCATGAAGCAGGCACAGACATAGGAGGGACAACCTAAGAGAAGAGAACGCACCCGGCCTTAATTCCCTTCTCCTCACTACAGCAGGAGCTTAGGGACCTCAGGAGAGGGATGAGCACACGTGGAAGAGCGATGCTCAGGTGCAGGGTGAGCGGGAGTGAGGATCCCCCCCTGTGCATTGCCATCACGGGTGTTTACAGGTCTGTGGTTTGCCACTGGATCCAGCTTGCTGCACACCCCGAAGCTGTCACCACGTAAAGCAGGCAAAGGGCAGCGGCTGCGTATTTAAAAGAAACATAACAAGAGAAGAAAAGAATTCTGTTTTTCAGAGCTCGCAGGTTGCTGTTAAGCAGCTACTCCTTTCCATGGCAGTTGCTGTGGCTGAGAGACCACTGCAGACATGCAGTTGCCAGGGTCTGAAGGGCAAAATTCCTGCGTCTCAGTCTCCAAATTCCTCAAATAAGTCCCTCCAATTTTTATGTTTTCATAAAGACATGGCCTGCTGCCGGGTGACCTGGAAGAGGCATCGCAGTGCTTTGTCAGCACACTCGCCTCACTGCAGAAGCTAAGGACCAAATTGTCTTATTAATCATTTAAAAAGTGGGGAGGAAAAAAAAAATAAAAATAAAAGGCACAGTTCTGGCTAATTGTAGGGGGAAAAAATGAGGTCAGAGTTCATTTTTCTCTCAGCTGCCGCTTCACAGTTCACTGGCTGACAAGGAAAGCAAGATAACAAGAGACGGGAGATAGTTCAGGGAACAACCTCCCTCTCTCTCCCAAGGAGAAGTGGGGGAGTTCAGCTTTCTGACAGGGATGGAGAGGCGGTCACGCTGGCTGCCGAGCTGCAGGACTTGGTGGAGGGGACGCCACCAGCTCCTCCAGGAGGGAGCAGAGGGTTTTGGCCCCGGTGCACGCAGAGCACAGGGGAAACTGTCTCAGATTTTGCCACCCCATAAACATACTGACATCGGTGCTGCTCGCAGGGAAGTCTGAGCTGGGAGGAACCGGGAGCCTCCCGTTACCAGCAGTCGTGCAGGATTTCAAGCGGATGCATTCGATTCAATCTCAGCCTCAGGGTTTATCCACTCTGTTTTTTTTGGTTTCTTTTTAATTTAACATCTATGCAAAAGTATAGATTGCAGGGGAGAGCGGGGTCCTGCTCCTTCCCGCTCTAACACAGGGGCGATGATACCGGCAAAGCTTGCCAAACCACCCTTCCCTCCTTCAGTCCCCTACAGTCGCTCCCACTACAAGCGGCAACTGCTGGAGTAACCGAGACCTCCTCAGGAGCATGAGATCCAGAATCATTCATTTTATGGGGCCCTCCTGCGAGAGCAAGGGATTTGTTACCCTGACTCCTGCTGGGGAAGCGCTCCCACAGCCAGAATGTGAAACACAATACAGCACGGGCTCTGACATTCAAACTGGGTTATTTGAGGCGAGTTCGTTACACGGGGCCTACACAGCACAATCCCAGCAGTAATTATACAGGCTCCTTGCACCATTCTGGCTAGTTAAATGCTAACTCTCGCCTGAAATCGCAAAGCCGCCAAGCAAAACCACTGTGCCGTGGCTGGTTTTAGGGGTGTAGAGGGAGGAAGCGGGTCAGGAGAAGGAATCGCAACCAGGTGGTGGTTGTTTGGTGAAGATCCCTGTGCTGGAGAACATACGCTAGGGTGGGATGTTTGCTTCTATGAGCATGAGCAGTGGACTACGGCAGGTGGCTTGGGACCTTCTTCGGCAGTGGCACTCGTGGTAATCCCAGTGCTAATGCTAGTGCTAATGCTACAGAAAATGAAGTGATGGATAAAACTCCTAAGTCAACAACGCAACATGCACCAAAATCACTAGGGTTGTGTTAACAAGGCAGGAGAGTTTCAAGAGGATGTGGGCAAACAGTGCCAGCAAAATGTCATGGGAATAATGTCGAGATTGCTTCAGGCAAACGGACCTGTTTGACTCTGGATTCACACAAATGGTTCGCCATTGCTTACTGATGTCCTTATCAAGTATAATACTCATGGCTGCAGTTCAGTGCAGGTTTTGAACTCATTTCCTCTATGATTTCAGTCCAGAAGCAGGAGACCCAATGTGAGGCATCCTCTACTAATCCTGCCTCACGTCAGCTGTCCCCAGTGTAGGTCTTCACAAATGAGATAGGCATCCAAACTCCTGTTATAGTCACGGGTGGTCTAGTCAACAAAGAGAAGTTTGCAGAGTCATCCTAAAGTGAACACCTACACCTGGTCAAAGGAACTGTCCCATAACTTCGTGGAGAATAACTGTGTCTGAGATGCTGCACGTCTGTCATCCCCACTGCTAGATTTGGCCAATAAAAGACTAATGTCTCATGTTGTAAATACAGGGACTGTGTTCAGAAACAGAAACTCTCCTAAGTCAGAGTCTTTCAGGCAGTAAAGCAAGACCTCACTCTTGGACCATGGAGAGTCTCCAGGTGGCATCTGAATCTGCTTTTAGAAGCACTGTATTGGGTTTGTATGTCAAGCTTTTGGCCGTAGGGTGCGGGGGGCCTACAGGGGTGGCTTCTGTAAGAAGCTGCTAGAAGCTTCCCCTGTGTCCGACAGAGCCAATGCCAGCCGGCTCCACAACAGACCCACCACTGGCCAAGGCTGAGCCCATCAGTGACTTTGTGATAACATATTTAAGAAGGGGGAACAAAACCTGTGCAACTGCAGCCAGAGAGAGGAAAGAGACCATGTGAGAGAAAACAACTCTGCAGACATCAAGGTCAGTGAAGAAGGAGGGGGAGGAGGTGTTTCAGAGATTCCCCTGCAGCCCATGGTGAAGACCATGGTGAGGCAGGCTGTCCCTCTGCAGCCTATGGAGGTTAACAGTGGAGCAAACATCCACCTGCAGCCAGTGGAGGCCCCCACACTGGAGCAGGTGGATGCCCAAAGGAGGCTGTGACCCTGTGAGAGCAGGCTCCTGGCAGGACCTGTAGGCCTGTGGAGAGAGGAGCCCACGCTGGAGCAGATTTTCTGGCAGGACTTGTGACCCCATGGGGGACCCACGCTGGAGCAGTCTGTTCCTGAGGACTGCACCCTGTGGAAAGGACCCACACAGGAGCAGTTTGTGAAGAATTGCAGCCCGTGGGAAGAACTTACAT
Organism: Vanellus vanellus; assembly: GCF_965231255.1. Classification (NCBI taxonomy): domain Eukaryota; kingdom Metazoa; phylum Chordata; class Aves; order Charadriiformes; family Charadriidae; genus Vanellus; species Vanellus vanellus. Next base: position 17,931,499 of record NC_138911.1, on the reverse strand, counting down.
TGGCGAAGTTTGTGGAGGACTGTTTCCCCTCCCACACTGGAGAAGGGGAAGAGTGTGAGGAGTCCTCCCCCTGAGGAGGAAGGTGCAGCAGAGACAGCGTGTGGTGAAATGACCGCAACCCTCATTCCTCGTCCCTCTGTGCCATTGGTGGTAGAGAATTCGGGATAAAGTTAAGCCCAGGAAAAAAGGAGGGGTAGGGGGAAAGTGTTTTTAAGATTTGGTTTTATTTCTCATTGCCCTACTTTGAATTGATTGGTAATAAATTAAACTACTTTCCCCAAGTTGAGCCTGCTTTGCCCATGGCAATAATCGGCGAGTGATCTCCCTGTCCTTATCTTGACTCATGAATCTTTCGTTACTTTTTCTCTCCCCTGTCCAGTTGAGGAGGGGGAGCGATGGAGTGGCTTTGGTGGGCACCTGGCATCCAGCCAGGGTCAATCCAGCACAAGCACATTCAAAAATAAGGACATACACATGGGACACCAAGCACAGTTGTCAGAACAAGAGTCCATGACAGGAGTGGGAGCCCTCGGTAGAGCATCTTTCATTTGAAGGGTGCAGACACGTCTTAGCAGATGCACTGGTAGCCTACAGAGCTACAATGCTTCTTCCAACAAAATGAGGAGCTGAGCTGTCTCTTCCAAATGTGATCCCTGATGGGTTTTACACAGGTGTTGGTCCACACCTTGGGAAAGCTCTGGCAAGGAGGAAAGTGGAAGGTCGCATGTACTTCTCCCATCACTTCTACAATCCCTGGATTTTCCCAGCACGTACCTCCATCTTCCTGCATCTTTGCTCTTCTCTTTACTCTCAATCAGGTATGCAATAAGAGGGAAGGAAGGGAAGGAGACTGGTCAAAGTGTAGACCTGAAGGTTTGCTGAGAAACTTTGAATTAGAGCTCTATCTGAGGTGAAATCAAGGCAGCGTGGTTGAACAGAACAAGGGTTACAGGCTCCTTGTATCTGCTTTGGATGCCAGCAGTTATTCAATAGCCTGTGCTATGAAGGTTAGGCCAGGTGATCACAACGGTCTGTGAATATCTGTCTGTATCAAACACAGGACTATTTGGCTTAGGGAGAACTATCTGGAAGGTGTTGCCTAAAGGTAGGATCAAAAACAAGGTCCTGAACATCTTTTTCTTCCTTGATTGAATGTGTGCCGAGCAGGCAGGGGTCACGGGGCAGGTGTGTGGCAAGACAGATGTTGTTAACCCCCGGTGACAGATTAGCCTCTTTCCTGAAAGCCTCACAAGTCCCCACCGGCATTCTGGTGGTGCGACAGTGCCAGGGGCCGAGCAGCTAAATGGCAGGTGGGCCATTGGTCCAGACACCAGATAAACATGAGCAACCTCCAGCACCAACAGTGCCACCATGCTCCGAAACACAAAATGACTTCAAAACTACCCTGAAACCATAAGGCACATGAGGAGGAACAGTGGATAACAAAGGCTGAGCAGAGGGTTACAAACCTCTCCAAAGACCGCGTCCCCCAGCCCCTCCAGACAGACTGCCCATCGCTTTCCTTCCCAACCGTATTTTCTCCTAATGGAGAACAATTCCTAAATGCTTTTGCTATGGAAGTAACAACGTGTCTTTTTTTATTTTTTTCCTTTTTTTTTTTTTTTTTTGGCTGGGACATCAATAAGGACCCTTTTGCATTGAGACATGAAGGAAGAGAAGGAAAACAGTCTTGTTTTCAATAAGACGGGGTCTCTTCCTCCGTTGCTCAACTGCCCATTTGCACAAGGCTTTCTGGCCCCGTAGTATCCTGTTTCCCTGGAGAGTACCGTCGACATGGGGAGGCGAGGCAGCGTTGGAAGGTAGCCTGAGGATAACAGGCGTTATAAAGAGGAATTTTTTTCCCTGCTGTTTTTGTTTGTTTTACCACAGAGGCTCAGAGGAGCTGGCCAAGAGCCTCACACAGCAGGTGCTGCCTGGGAATGCAAGGGGAGCAAAATTCCTACTAAATGGAAGCATTATTTGACACCACCGCCTTTCGCAATCTTTTTCTTTTGTTTCAGACAAACTCCAAGGCCTCCTGGGCTTTGCGGTCAAAGCTGCGTTGGACTCTTCTGCAGGGGAGGAAAGGGAAGTAGTAAGGGTGTCCCCAAACACGCCAAAGGCTTGGGTGACAGAGACTGAGCCTTCTGGAAACAATACTGCTGGGTTCCCACAGAAGTAGCGAGAGGGCCAAGAAAAAAAGAAAAATCCCTTTTGTTGGCTCCCTCACAGCAGTTTTATATCTTCTTTCTTTTTTTTTTTTTTGTTTTTATGAAGAAGAGGTTGAGCCTGCACACCCACACCAAAATGCTTTCGCCATTTGGAGACCTCTGAGCCAGCCTAGACCCACAGGAGCGGGTCGCAGTTCTGCCCGGCTTGGCTATTTTTCCCCCGTGGCTGTTGCAAGACTGGAAGAGAGAGTAAGCGTGGCTGGGGGGAAAGCAGGCTAACTCATTCCTTCACCAGGGGCTTCCCCTGTGGCTCAGTCCTTCAGCTCCTCTCGTTTTCTTTTGTACCTCAGCTCCCTGCCTGTAAAACTGGTAGGAGCCATGTGGGGATTCTATATTAGCAGCATGGGATGTGCAACTATTTCGTAAGTGATGGATCTGTAGAAATACTCAGAAAGAAGTCAGAATTTTCCAGAAATGACAGGCTTTGCCACAGACTTTACATTCTAATTTTTTTTTTTTTTTTTTTTTTTTTTTACAAGCAGGCTGGCTGCCTCTGTCCAAATGCTCTCCTCCTACCAGCAAAAATGAGGTCTCCGGTAAAGACTCATTTTTCCTAGCCTTGTATTTGGATACCCTCAGTTGATGAAATGAATGCACAGAAGCACCCGGTGATGGCTCATTTCCAGAAGCTTGCAAACATGCAGTGACTGGCCATTCCTGCAGTGTTCAGGTGCGTTTGTCTCATGACCATCCTCGAGCAAAGGGACTGTGTTCTTGTCTGCTCTGCGCCTTGCGTGCTGAAGTAGCTCTCACTGACAGAGCCCCAGGGTGCTCCTCCAAGGCCGGTGCTATTAATATTAATGATTTTACTCCCCATCCATACTCTGCAGTTCCTGGGAGGCCAACGGTCCCTCCTACCCCAGCCTTGATGCTTTTACGCAGCGCCGTGTGAGACGCTCCACATTCCTTAGCTATAAGCCTCTCCAATCATGCACCAGCTCTCCAAAACAAGTTCAGAGCGTGACTTCCAGCTAGACAGATGACGTGGTTCATCAGGCCCAGAGGTAAAAGGTAGAAGTATTAGCAACACGGCGGCTAGGTGGTACCCACATTCCTGCCACTAACGTCACCAGCATTTCTGCCTGCCAGCGTGCAGCTATTGCATTCCTCAGCCCAAAGAGAGGCTTTTTTTCCTTGAATTTCATATATGGCAAAAGATGGAGAAATCCCTGTGAGACAAGCATCTGATTCTTCCCAGTTCTTCCACTGCTATTTATTAAGTACACGAAAAATAATGAAAACCAGTAACATTTGGACGGAGGGGAGAAAGTCATAGAGTTCAGAAAATGAAATTGAAATGAGCCTCTTTCAGAAGTCCGTTCGTGTAACATTAAAATTTCTGCCCACTTGGAAAGAAGAAGGAAGGATAATTCTGAACAAAACCTAACAGCTTCTGGTGTAAATTTGCAAGAGTGAGAAAAGTGTGTCCTTGACAAATAGCCAGAAGGACAAACCGCAGCAGTGATCAAGCCCTTCAGGATCAGGAGTCCCAGTGAATGGTATAGCTACTGAAAAAGAGAAAGGATGCAGAATAAGATAGCACAACTGATTTCAAAGCTGGCAAATATGACTCGATAGTGTGAGACACAGCTCTATTTCCGTCTCCATGTCAAAAGGGTATTGGGAGAAAGTAATAATCTACAACGCAACTTTGCAGGGAGATGTGTGAGGTGTTCAGAAGCCCATTGGCAAGGCTCGTCCCGGCTCTTGTTTCACCATGAAATGCCAGTTTGTGTTTTGCATCAGCAAGTTGAATTTCTGTTCATTTTTCTAAATCAAAGTCTTTTGAAAAATATTTTTTTAAAATATCCCAAGTTCTCACACCAACATTTTCTTAAAGGCAAATTTCTGTTCCCTTAGTCAGAGTGAATTTTCTCTCTATTATTTAAGAACAAATAGTAACACAAGCAACAATGCAAAAAGTTTTTAAATAGCCAAAACCGCAGTAAAGTCGACTCACAAATATCTCTGATATGTCAGCCTTTTGTCCAGATGTTGGGCAAAAAAAAAAAAACCCCGAGCTCCAAAATTTGAAGAATATAGCCTGCCAGGCAATGCTGCTCAGTTATGAAGTGGAGAAAGGTGCAAAACTGACTGCTAGATGTGAAGACAAACAAAAGCGTATTAGAAACACGGCACTTTTTAAAATGAATGTGAGCTTCAAAATAAAGGAGGGTGGTGAGTCTCCAACTTCTGATATGTTCACATTCCCACATTTTGGTATGTCCAGAGCTGGATGTTTTTCTGGAAGATGCAGCAAAGCTACTGGGCTCAGTATTGGGCTAATTGGCTGCAACTGAATAGCTTTGAAATATAGGAAGTCATACCAGATGTTCTCATGGTTTCTTCTGGCCTTAAACCCCGTGAATCTATGAATGAGTTTCTGAATCTGTGAAATCGCAAGTCCTAAGAATACAAACATATGAGTAGAGTTATATTTCTGGCCTCCAGATCAGAAGAAAGATATTGAATGTGCATTGTTGCGATAAATCAAAGAAGCAGCTAAATCGGAGCTGTAATAAAAGTCAACTGCAGATCTTTGTGCAGAAATTGGTCGTATGTCATGTGAGGACAAGGTTTGGAGAAGCGATTTCTCAACATCTGAAACAACTGCTTTTTGGAGCAGCCCCTTCCAAGCACTGTGGTGAAGATCCTCCCCTGGACTTGGTCCTCAAGGCCACACAGGAGCTTGTTTAATAAGTGACGATCAATGAGGCACTGAATGCTGTTGACCACAGTGTAATTGAGATGGGCATCCCTGCCATGAAAACCAGCAGTGCGACATTCAAATCAAGAGATAGGATTTTTGTTTTGTTGGGCTTCCTTAAGGGGAAGTTTGTCAAAACTGAGGAAATTGAAATCCATAGTCAGCAAGAAAGCTACTCAGCCATGGTCTAAGCATGGTCACACCAGGCATGTATCCACCCACTCCCCTCCTCTGAAAAAGGAAGAGCAGCAACAACAACAAACCCCAAAGGAATTATAATACTTTTGTATCATTTAATGGCACTTTTAAGTAATCTGATTTGGTTTGGGAGGAAGTCCTCTGTATGCCCAAGAACCGGATTCATGTGACATGAGTTTGAGTCTCACCGCTATAATGCCTTCTTACCAAGCTCTGAGCGTTTCAGTTTCCTGTCCTCACCACCTCTCAGCTACCTCTCTGGCTGGAGAAGGCACTGGAGCAACAGGAGCCACCTGAGACCCAATGTGCCTCATCAGCACAAGTGGGGTAATTTCTAAGACGCACAGTTGGCCACTGTGATGCAAACTTGCCTTCTCCATGCATGAGGGTGCTGGAGCCTTGCACAATGGGCATCTTTAGTTGGCTGCTTTAAAGCAAACTTCCTTCAAGAAACGGACACCTCGTTTGAACGAAATGGTCAGGAACAAAGCATGTGCTGCCAAAATTCTCCGGTGAAGCACCCTTATTATATAATACAGAGCTACGTGTGCCGTGCAAAAAGTACTGTATGTCATTTGCAGAGGGCCCATTGATGCTCTAACATCACCACCAATGTCACGCAACACTGGGCGAAGCAACGAGCACGGCAATATCACCAAGCAATACATAATGCCAATGACAGTGGAACTAATGTAGAGGCGATTATCCTTACATTATTCAACACTTCCAATTGCTCTCTGTTTTAAGTGGCTATATGATGTAATAATATATAAATACTGTAATGAAGGGTTTATTTATAGCCATCCTCAGTGTTACTAGTGAAAGTATTAATGCATTTTTCCCACGCTATGTTCATTGACCGCAGCAGAGCAACCCACTTTCAAGGGACTGTGTCAAAAGAGTGTTTAAGCCATTCCTCAGTCTTAGGAACAGGTGAATGGCTAATGTAGCAGGCAAAGTAATCTGCTTTAAATATGAGAATAAAATAAAAAAAAAAAAAAAAAGAAAAAAGCGAAGGTGAAGAGAGGACACGCCTCAAATGGAAAAAGAAGGTTAAAGTGTCTCTGAAGCTGGCAACTACTTTTCAGCCTGGAGACCAAAGGACTCCCTGGAGCAGTAGGAGCTTGCACCCAGCTCTCATTTTAGACAGGAGCGTTGAGGTTGCAGTGGTCAAACCTTGGGGCTGTGTCAAACATAGGGCCAAAAGCAGCTTAAGTTCTCAGAAATCTGGAATGATGCCATTTGCACTTCCAGTCGCTCGCGATTTCTAACGGCATTGGCCTTAATTGAGTTGGTGTCCCTGTATAATCCTCCACATCCTTCAGCTTTCCAAACGACCCTGGAGCCACCAGCAGCCTCCAGGTGTTTCTTCCTCCTCCCTGAGGATGGTACGGAGAGGAAAACGGCAGATCTTGAATGGCTGATGATGCAGGGTTTTGGAAGGACTACGTGGCATTTGCAGAGACACCACAACACTCCCGTTCCTACGCTCCATCTGCAAAGAGAGTTCCCTTTCACTCTGAACACAGCGAAAATGGGAAAAAGCAGAAAGAAAAATACTCCCTTTTCCCTTGTGGGAGAAAAGTGTGATTTCATCATTGTGACGTGTGGGTTTCTTGGCATGTGTAGGAGAAGCCACAATTACCTGGGGAGATGAAGCTGTGGAGATGGGGCTTCTGGCTCTCTGATCCACCTTCCTCCCATGCCACACCTGAGCCTCACAGCTTTAGGCTGGTCCAGGAGGAGTTTCTTTTCAGAAATTCACCTGCTACCTGCCTTTGCCCCTATTTGGGGATGAGCTTTGCCTGCCTTTAAATCTACTAACACATGCGGCTCATTGTTCCTTGCAGGGTGTATCATTAACGGCTCTTTGAGCAGTGGACCCGTGGCAAGACTTGCAGAGAAAATGTCAAAATTTCTCTAGACAGTTTAGGGCTTTCCCCATTCATCTTTCTTACAATTTGCCACTCTGAGCGCATGAAAATCCTGTGTATCCACGTGGGCTTTTAGTGTGAAGCAGAGCAAGAAATAGGGCATCGGCTTTTCGTGCAAGAGTGACAGCAGGAGGGAATGTACCTTCCTCCACCACATTGGCGTGCTGCTGGCAAGTGCAAGAAACTGCCTTTTTTTCCCCATTTAACAACAAACAGAGCTGCACTGTAAACAGCATTCATCACACAGGGAGTTCCACTTAGAACTGGGTGAACGCTAGAAAAAATACTATTTACAAGTCCTCCCTCAAATAAAACCCATGAGTTTATTTTGGCAGTGACAGCAATTCTCCTAGTGATTGCTTCTGGCAAGCGATCAGGCAGGTACAACAACACTTGCTGAAATATTCATAGGATGGGGACATGTTGCAGATGCTTTGTGTAAATATGAACCGTCGGACAAACGCTTGTGCAAATCCGTGTTCACATGGGTCTGTGCAGCGAGGGGTTTGCATAACTGGTTTGGAGAGCTGTTTGTGGGTTTGGGGGCTCCTCGAATCAAAGCAGAGGAGCTCTGCCACGTGACAGAGGTAAACAGAGACGTGCAGATGAAAGGGCACAAATGAAAAAAAAGAAAAAAAAAAAAAAAGCAAATAACAAATACTTGAACTGCAGTCAGGCTGCGTAGTTTACAAGCCACCCAAAGACTGAGAAATGGCCAGTGAAATCATTCACGTAATAACGGCGCGTCAAACACATCTGTAAAGTTCCCGCAGCGTTTGCAAACAGAGGCTCGAGTTCAACAGGATTTACTCAGAGCGGTTCATATGATTAAAATCAGGCAAGCATGTAAATATCTTACTGGTACAGGGCCAGGAGAAGGGACCACAGTTGCATGGTTAATTGAGTTTGGCAAGTAGTCATCCAGTTCTATTTTCTCCAGGATCGATGCATGGAGTGGTACAGGAAAAATTAAGGATGGGAAACGCAAGGAAAGGAAGAGCGATGGGAGAGCTGGCTGGGCTGGCCGATGTTCAATAGGTGGCACCTACAAGCAGGGACCCGAGGCAGGTGCCACCTCCCACCGGCAGCTTCTAAACGCCCCATTACGCTTCTCCTAACGCAGTCGGAGACTTAACTGTGTGCTGCCTGTAACCGAGGCGTCTGCATGTGAAAGCAATTGCAATGGCTGGAAAGGCTTGGGTTCTGTTTTGTTTGTGTTGTTCATTTCCTACAAATGCAATTACCAAGGGATAAATTAAATTAGGTTGTAACGTTATTTTGAACATCTTTTCTGTTTTGCTTTACTTCAAATTTTCTGAGAGGCCAGTGTTTACAGTTAAAAATACAACTTGGCAGAAGTACAATCAGGAGTGAGCAACACGTACCACAAACAAAACCATTAAGACCATTTAGAAAATTTTTGCAAAAGACAATCAAGTGTTACGGGACTAATTTCCCACTTGGTCATCATGGTCTTATGTCAACATTAACACCATTGACTTCAGCTGAGCCCTACAGGCACAAAGCTTGTGTGATGGGGTGGAAAACTGGCCCAGTTTAGGATTATGTATACCGTATTATTTAAAAGACAAAGAAGCGAATCCCAGGAGTGTTTAAGTACCCTGAAGTCTCTGAGTGAAGCCCTTTTCCCACTAAAATCAAAGGCAGAGCACCCGTGTACTGGCAGGGGCTGTCCCCTACCTGCCATTGGGAAGGCATGGCCACCAGCAATGCACGTTTTGGGGCTGGATACGGAGTTTAGGACAGGATGTGGATGGGTTTGGAGAATGGCGAGATGACTAGAGAAAAAGGCACATGTTCCTCCCTACGCACATCATCCCCCAGCCACAATACCTTCTTATTTCTCACCAGTTCATGTTTCTCCATTCTCAGAACAATATTTAGATTATTCCTGACAGACTAGGAACTATTTTAAAAGCTCCTCAAATAAGTCAACGTAATTTATTTTTTTTTTATCTATATGTGCAGGGATAGAGAGATACATATATAAAAAAAAAAAAGATGGGAGGTGTTTCTTACCTGGTTGATCATTGGTTGGGTTTTTTTATTATTATTTTTAGGTCTTTTAGAAAAGCGATTATACTAGACATGTTGGGTTGGCCACTAGGATGACTAAAACAGTTTGGGAGAGGAAGAAGTTTGTGAATATTTCAGGGTAATTACTAACAGTTAGTCCCAGAACCAGAAAAAAAAAAAAAAAAAAAAAGAGGAGAAAAAAAAAAAAAAAGGCAAAGAAAAAGAGAGAACAGCTTTCGCCTGTTACTGATTTCCTTTTTGGTTACAGGGGCCATTGTTTGTTTTAATGACAGGAAAAGAGAGCTGTCAGAAGACATTTGCATAGTGCAAATAGGGTCACAAATCAGAGGGACTGCGTAGATCATTTAGCAGCGAGCCGGCAGCCATCAGTGTGCAACTGCGAGAACAAGATTGTTTCCTGGAATAGGGGGAAAAGCTGATAGTTTTTCCACATGCAGTTGAGGGCTTGAGCAAATCTCGGGGAGAAAAGCTTCCTGCTTGTGACGGGGTCCGCCGGGCTCTCGTGAAGGTGTTGCTGCTTGTTTATTTTCCTAGCTGCGTGCTTAAGATGCGTTCTTTGAAAACGTAGCCGATGGGTCTGTTTGTATAGACTGCGCTGCTGGTGAGTTAGACCAGGGGTTTGTGTTCATTTGGGAAAAGAGAAAGAATCCTGGCCATCAGAAATGTTTACTATATCAGGAAATGAATTCACTACTTGAGGGTTCCAGTGGATATAAAACAAAAATTAAAACAAGAGCCTTGTATAAACCCACTTTGTATTGTCTCCTCCATAAACAGCCCCATACGTGACAAAGCTCGGAGCGAGCGGGAGAGGTAGTTTTATTGGGGCATGTGGAAGGGAGTTAATTGCTGTCGTGTTTTGATTTTTTTTGCACATGTTGGTGAGTTTGAAGTGAAATCTGGTCTTCTTTTTTCCCTCCCGTTCCAGGGAGAGCTGAGCCTTCGCTGAGAAATAACACTAGGCAAAATGACTTCAAGCTGTCACCATTACACAACCTAAACTTTATTTCTTCATTAATGCATTACAGAGCAAAAAAACAATGAGAGCATTCCTCTGGAATGTGTGTTTACTGAGCACAAAATGATATGTTTACTGAAATAGCAGTTGCTGCCGGGTTACCCAGTGGGAGAGAGCTTTCTCTTTCCGCACCGGTCTGAGACCCCAGTGCCGCTCTGCTCCGCAGCCTTCGATGCTGGCGATTTCCCCCCGCCGCCCCGGTCCCCGTGCAAGCAGAGGCCAAGGGGGTCCCACGGGAGAAAGAAGCAGCAGTGCCAACCCAAGCCGAGGCTCGGCATCATCCAGCAGCACCTTTCTGGTGGCTCTGGCAAGCCCCGGAGGAAAGGAGAAAAAGGAGGGAGATTTTGAGGCATCCCTTCCTGGAAGAAGCATGAGTTGGAGGAGAAGCGGCTAAGCCTGGGATTTTGGGGCGGGCGGCAGCACTCCTCTTGGCGCAGGAGCAGGAGAGATGCTCGGGGCGGAGGACGGGCACGGGTGGCACGTGGGTGAAGGGCAGAAGGGGTGGCCGGGGACTGGCAGAGCAGCTCCTGGGTACAGCAGCGCTGGGGGACCACGCCGCAGGAGGAAGGGTGGGAGGGCAGGCGATGTCCTTTGTGGTCACAGTAATGAACACATCATTCCCCATGGCCGGGACGTGATGGGCATGTTTCAAACACCCCAAACAAAACCAGTCAGAGGAGGGAAGAAAGGGAGTCGGGTAGACAAAGGAAAATAAAACTGGCGATGGAGCTTTCTCCTTTATCCTAAGAGTCAAAGCAAACCGTGTCCGTACATGTGTACACACACAGGTGCGCACACGTGCACATCCTCCTACCCCCAGCCAGTCTCATAAATTCAAAGGTAGAGGTTTTTTCTCTTTATCCCACTAAGATGCAGGCAGCAAAAACAATAATTAAGGAGCTTTTGCTCAGTACAACTGCCAAGCAGACATCAGGCTGGCTGCAGCACTCTTTGGTGTGGATATCGTTCTCCAGTGCTTCATAACTATCCCAATCGGAACAGGGTTCATCGGTGCCCCAACCAACAAAAACACAACTGCAATGTTTTCTGTTCGTCCCCGTCTCCTTTAAAGAGAAATACACACACATACATGGAGGAAAAACAAATCCAGAGAGTGCTTTCTAACCTGGTACAGCATATTACACTAATTAAGGGATGCTGTTACTCATGCATCATTCAGGACCCTGCCAAAACTGGGAACAAACAGTCCCTACAATCTGGATAGGACTGTCTGAGCTGAACTTTGCAGAGTTTTCTGATCTGAAAAAGCCCAAATAGGAAACATCTTTCCCCACTGCTAGTTCCCTGCGGTTGGCAGTATACCGGGCAGTGCTCTCACCCTGATCCACTTCTCTACAGTCACACATTGACAGTCTTGTCCAGCAGTGACTGCAGGGCAGGTGGAGGGACCCGCACAACGTGACGTGCCGTCATCATTCTGCTGGGTTGCAGCAAAGACCTCAGGGGCTCCGTGTTGCGTCAGCGCCTGCCGTGGTGGGAATGTCCCTGGAGTCCCAGAGGAGGCTGCACCCGAGCATCGCCTCCACCCTGGAGGTGAAAGCATCTCCTTGCTGTGATACCCTTTGTCCTGGTGCTGCTGGCTTTTTGGATTCTCATTCAACACCGTGGGGACACTGCTGCCCGGAGAGCCAGAGGCGTCATGTCCCCCCCGCCCAGTCCCTTCTTGCCGAGGTGTGGAGGACAGCCGGGAAAGTCCATCAAGGTGTCTCTGGCCATGGCTGAGAGGGGCCATGGAAGCGTGCTATTTGCGTACGTGCCATGTATGCATCTCGGCACCACACTGAGAAGGATTGACAGGAGCTGCAGAAAGGCTGAGTAAAATTTTCCAAAATACCTAAGTGATGTAGAAGCCTCCTGTCCTATTTTTAAAACATGACTGAAGCATGCAAGGCCCAGAGCCTTAAAGGTACCTCTGCAGATAACTCCTGTGGAGCTGGGCACCTAAAAAAGCTGAGCACCTCCAGCCGACCAGCCTGGTGAGCTGTCCTCCCTGCCAGTCTGGTGTCCCCTCCCCTCTTGGTCACCTCGGTTCAGCCCCCGACGTCCAACAGGTTGTCTCTTCTGCAAGTCCTGCAGAGACCTGTGCAAACCACCGTCGAGCTTCTGTCCCCCAGTAGGCATCTCTCTTTCCTTCCACCAATCCCACCAGAGCTGCTTCATACTTAGGTTTTGATCCCAGCCGTGGTGCTTCTGTTTTTTTTCTCCTTTTCTTTGCTGATCCAGAAACCACTGCCAGGTGGTAACTCCTCTCCAGCCCGTCCACCTTCCAGCTGGGACATCCCCGACCCTCCCAGCCTCTATGCACAGGCATGTTGCTCTCAGCAGACCTTGCAACTCCAGGATGGTGGCAAGGTGACTTTAGCGGTGTCTTTTCTTGCCGGCCAGCGGGCTTGCAGAGCCCCAGCCCGGCTGGCTTGGCCCAAAATATCTCAGGCTGCTTCCGCAGCAATGAAATGACGCCTATTTATTGCTGCTGATTATTGCTAATGACAAAGGCAGGTGGCCGGGGCAGGCAAAAGGAGAATGGCAAGGCTCAGAGAGATGGGAGAAGATAAAAAGGTCAAAAAGCAGTTATTTTAGCTTTGTGCAATTTTGGAAGCAGAGGACTGTTTGCGTTAGATGTAGCAAGCACAGGTTTCAGCTGCAACAGCACACTCTTCCCACTCCGTGTTTTTGCAAAACTTTCTGCCTATTTGTAGCACCTCCTGCTGTATTGCTCACACCAGCCCTTGCTCAAGAAAGATACTGGAGCCATACGTCGGAGCCGTATGTCTCATCGGCACAGCAAGACTTGAGCAGAAGCTATTGCCAGAGGCAGAAATACTCTCATGGGTGCAGCCAGTAGAATAGGTGGAAATTTTCCAAATTTCTTTTTGCAGAGGGAACATTTTTCCCCATGAAAAATGTGGAGGGAATGAAGGCAAGGCTTGATAATGACTTTTATGACATGTCCTTTCCCATTTCTAAGTTCTTCTAATTGTCTTTTCTATCTTACGATGCCCTTGCGAAGCCCCGACTCTCTCGCTGGTGTCAAGGCAGGATTAGTGAGGAAAGAAATATTGCCACCCAAGCTGCGGTGCTGAAAGCTCTTTCTTGTCAGCGCTCTGATACAAATAACCGTATAGATACCAGGACGTGCTCCTAAAGTTTCTGTCGTTGCGCAAGGGCCCTTCTGGCCTCTCAGCTGCTGTGGCAGCGCAGTGCTCTTGACTTTCCCACATCTCCCCCAAGCAAATCCTTCCCCTGCGGACTGGAAAACAGCGTTGAGGGTGCTGCTTTGCAACGGTGCCACGGTTAGTGAGGATGGAGCGAGAGGCAGGTAGGAGAAGATAAGGGTTTGTGAAGCAGCAGCAAAAGGCGGCCTGGGGGCTGGGAGGGAACACAAGCACCGTGCGGTGCGTCGGCTGAATCGACCCCCATTGCTGCATGCACTTCACGGGGGGAAGCCTAAACCACCCAATATTGCAGCGGGATCTCTAATATGGTAGTGGGAGAAACCCATTAATAGTGGGATGTCAGCATATCGCTGCGAAGCAGCGCAGGAGCTCATAGTGATGCAAGCACCTACACCAAGGACAGGTCCAGAAGAAGGATGAACTCCTGCATGCCCTCCAAACACCGTCCCTACAGTACAAATTCACCTAACTTTTAAATGCCAGGGTGTCTATTTTGCTCTCCTTTGAAGTTGTGAGATGCTCGTAGAGCCATTGGCGACTTGTGAGCTTGTGTCTCTGCAAGCAGTCACCTGCTGAACCCCAGGGACCACTGCACATCCTTCGGGTACCAACAGTTACATCCCTTCCTGCGTGGCGCAGCGCTGGCCCCTGCACGGGGGAGCTGCGGCCACGGGGAAGCCACGACCGCTCAGATTAATGCCTTTGATAAATGGCCACCCTCCCACTTCCCTGCTGCATGGACCAGATAGCTGCAAGCCAAGGCCATTACTCAGCGTATCATCAGGTGTGTAGCTGTGTCCTGTGCACTCCGAATTGGCAGGGAGATGACTATTGGAAGGAAGCTGAAGCCAAAAGGGCTGTGGCATCTGGCCAAATCCGCTGTCAATTTTAAAGCTGATTCCGCTGTTCCTCCTGTGGAGCAAAACAACCATATTTTTCATTTTGCAAAGGACAAAGCTCAACAGGGCTTTTTTTTTTTTTTTTCGTTTTGGGCTTTTTTTTTTTTTTTGGTTGTGTTTGCTAGGAATTTATTGAACGCTGTGACATTATTCTTCTTGCTGTCAGGAAACAGGCTGACTCCCCTCCCAAGTAGCAAAGTTTGGCTACTGAGCAACCAGGCTGCATGGGGCTTTTTGGCCACTGGTGAGGCTACTGTCTTAGATGGTGGCCTATGAACGTCCTTCAAACACTTGGCGTAGAAGACTTTTAGCTGTCAGCCTCTGGAAGTTCCCCTATCAATGGGCGATGAGCGGGTAGCAAAGCTTTTGGGCCCAAAGAGAACAACAAAACCCCACTGCCGTAAAACCTCTAGTGCAGCATCTGGTTTGGTTTATGCTCTATGTGTGTTGCATTTCATCCTGGGATAGTGGCCCTCAGCCGCTCGGGGTGCGCGCTGCGTGGTCTGGGGCTGTTGGGGAAGGCGCCCCGCTCCTCAGCATCTGCAGCTGGTCCTGTGTGCGGAGAAATGCGGTGGGAAATTTGTAAACCTGAATCCTCCTTCCCTATTCCTACAGTGGAAAGTACAGGAGGAAAAAGACAGCAGTATTTTTTATTTTTTTTTGTGAAGGGGATGGGCAGCAGAAACAGGCCACGAAAAGGGATGGTAGAGCGAACCAAGCAGGAACTAGTGCTTTCCTTATCCCCCCTTCTCCCAGTTATCCATCATGATTAGGCACCTGACCCATCCACCTCCATCTACACTGAAAATCTGGTGCTTGGCCACCCACCAGCCATCCTTTTTCTGTGCTGGAGCAGGTCTCATTCGCGGGAAATTTCCCTGGCCATGGAGAAACCGGAGCAAGAAGCGGTTTCCCCGGGTTCGTTCCATTATTCATCGTTATCCTCCCCTCGGGCTGCCCTGAACAATTTCCTTCCCCTCCCCTCCGTGTACACCCTTTAAATGGTTTTAGAATACAGCACTGAAAAATAAAGTTTAAAAACCCCCAAAACCCAAGGCATTGAAAACATTCAAATATATTTCTCGGCTCTTTCCTCCCCGCACCATTGTCTTAGGAGGGCTGGCGCGGGACCAGACTTCTTTCTTATTACCAATCTTAACTGCTCCACTGGGCATCGAAAAATAAAGCCCTATAAAAGTCACTAATTAAATAAGTTCTCCCATCTGACCTAATACAAGCAACATGGGAGGTTGCATGATTTTATTATTTTTTTTTTAAGGGTTTTTTTTTTTTTTCTTTTCCCCTCTCTTTTGTAGAGCCCGCTATTCTGACAGGGATTCGTTGTTTTTCTGGTAAGGGAGAGGGATTTCAAGGTCACGGAATGAATAAATGATGATAATGTGCGGCTGTGGGGAGAAGCGGGCACAAGCGAGCGCGGCAGCAGCCGAGGTGCTCGCTGCCTCCCTGGTCCCCTCCGGGGGACAGGGCTGGGGTCGTCCCTCCCTGCGGCGGCTGCTTGGGTGCTCAGCCTCCCCGCTATTGTCTGCTGGGGCAGCCGCTTCTTTTTTATAATTATCATTATTATTTTCTTCTCTTGCGACTGGGGAGCACGCGCGCGGTTGTCTCGCCTGCGTGTCCCTCGCCCTGAGGCTCTGCAGGTCTCCCCGGCTCCAGGCCTTGCGGGGTGTATGCCTGCCCCCAAGCAAGCGAGACGGAAAATTAGCAGCTGGATTTCCTGTTATTCTTGGGGATTTTGGATGGCTTCGTGCAGCTAGATATTCGCCATGCTCCGCTGCGGCGTTTCCAGCACTGTGCAGCAGCCCCCTCTCTTACCCCCTGCTCTGTGGGCACGAGCCCACAAGTGAGATGAGTTGGGCGGTCTCAGCCCGCTGCTCCACCATTGGGGCTGCGCGGGGCAACATTATTTTCTTTTCTCCTGACTCACTCGCTAATAAGCTTGCCTCTTGTGAGAGCATCCCGAGGTTTTCTAATAACAGGAAGCGGCGCGCTGCCTGCTCCGGGGTCCAGCCGCGTGTGGGAAGAGGTGTGGCTGCCTCCAATTTCGAGGAACACCAGTGTCACAAGCGGCCCCAGTCTCGGCGTGCTTTATCCTCGGCGCCTTCCTTTGCTGCTTCCAGCGCTATTGCCCTTTTTTTCACTCGCTACCCATATAACCCAAGGGATTGCGACTGGGATCGGCCCCTGCGGAGACAGACGTCTCAGGGGAGAGGGCTGCAGCTCCCAAAAGGTGGCAGGTAGGGGGTGGGGATGCTGAGCCCGGGAAAATGAGCGCCTCTGCTGTGGCCGCCCTGTTTCGAGTTGCCGGATGGCCCAAAGCCGGTGCTGTAGTGAAGCAGACATCGAAGGGGTTGAGCCCATGCCACCAGAGGATTTCCCAAATCTCTTTCCTTCTTTTAACGCAGAAGCCCTGGCAGTGAAGGGTCTTGCTCTTTAACGAAGCTCTTTAATGGGTGGGATCTGCCAGCTAGAGGGGCCCTTTGGCTGCTCCTCCCGCCTCTCTTCACGCCTGGAGAGGCAGGCAGCACAGACCCCCCGGGACGCCTCCCGACGGCCCCGATTTCGCTCATTCTAGGCCATGCTGAGAATTAGTAGCTGCAGGAGTCTGCCTCTCTCCGCCCCTCATT
The DNA here is from genome assembly GCF_965231255.1 of Vanellus vanellus. NCBI lineage: Eukaryota > Metazoa > Chordata > Aves > Charadriiformes > Charadriidae > Vanellus > Vanellus vanellus. The sequence goes on along the minus strand of NC_138911.1, from coordinate 17,914,612 downwards.
GGGACTAATTTTCTTATTTTAGTTTGATGCTTCGCTTTGCTCCCACCTGGGCTATTTATTCTATAGCTTTTATGCTATAGCTAGGATAAATAAACAGTGGCAGAGAGGGGGCTGTGGCTATCGGGGAGGGCAGGGATGGGTGCTCGGGGCAGGGAGAGGGTGGCGGGAGCCTTGCCCGGCACCGGGCACTTTCCTAATGAAACCTCCCGGAGTACAGGCCCTGGAGCCATGGGAAAGCCATGCAGCATCCAGCCAGCTTTATTCCCACGGCTGTGGCGGTGGAGTGTGGCCGTCGGTTTCGAGCGCAAGGTGCTGCCGGGTGGCGCGACCTCTCTGCAAACCTGCCCGACAGCAAAGCAAACCAGAGCAGCCGCGTGGAGCCGGCAGGCTCGTTGCTTAACCCATGGAAAGACTTCAAATGATTTTTCTCTGACCGGTCGCTTCAAATCTCCCAGCAAATGTCCTCTGGCTATTAACTTTACGTGGATGTTCCTGCGTACTTATTTATTAACGAGAGGCCTGTGGAAATGACAAACCCTAAACAAATGCAGGAGACTGTTCGTAGAACAATTAAATTTGCTTTGCACCAGCTTGTGGCCTGGAAAAAAACAGCTCTGAATTGGGCTCATGTCAATCTAGTCATAAGACAAATATGTTGTGTGACTTGGCTTAAATGACGGGGCTCTCCGCTGGCTTTCCGAGCGGTGGTGAGCGCTTTCAGTTAGGGACCGGGACTCAGCAAGTTTCAATTTGGTTGACACTTCAGGCAAGTTGCATTATTTTCTGCGCACCATCTGTAATCTGGAAAGGCTTCCGACCTCATGGGTCTCGTGCCGCGTATGCGGTGGAAAATATCGGAGATACTGCCCTCTTAAAAGTCGGGTTACAGAAATGAAAAGCAAATAAGCTGCAGACCAAGAGCCAGGATGAGAAGGGCATGAGCACAGCTGTGATGGAGCGAGCTTGACTCCAAGCTTCGTAAGACACCCTGGCCAAGGCCTTAGCAGGACCTAACTGGCTTCTTAGCCTGCAACTCGAGGAGGAAACCCTTTAAATTTATATGTTCTGTAGACATTAAAAATATGAGATCCATACACTGTCACTAATTTATTACCTTAGCAAATTTGATTAGGAGAGAGGCCAAGTCTTAAGTGCAGACATAAACTGTCCTCCGGTAATACAAATGATAGCCGAATATTTAATATGATGTTGAGCATCATGGTGCACCTCAAAGGGGAAGATCTGGGGACTTGGCCCTCTTTCTGGTGACTTTCTCTGGTCCGCTGACGTCTCTTGTTGCCATTCTACGATGTGACCATCCTCTGCAAGGCCTATGTTCCTGCAGGCCACCCAGCGGAGATGGCTTTCATTTTTCCGTGGGTAAAGGCTGATAATAACTACAGGTGTTTGGGGGCTGCTCTGGGAAAAGCAGGAGACAAATCACGTTGCTTCTCCAACCAAGAAAGGCCATGGATAAAAGACAACCCTTTAGTCTTCTGCAAGGGCTTTTGTTGGGAGGCGTTGCCCATCTTCTGCAACCTCTCATGTTTTACAGTCAATGCAACTCAAGCTAAAAGCATTTTTAGCAGGGACCCTGGCACCAGACGGGGTGGTAGGAGTTAGTGTACCACTGGGCAGGAGAGGGCTGTGGGGCTTGGGGTGAACCATTTGCTATGGATCAGTAAAGAAACAGTAATTGCCACAAAGCTTTTTCTGCAGGAAAAAGTAATTGGCTCCTGATGGACGGCCAGGTGTAAGGTGGCGGGGAAGCAAAATGGATCGTAATATAAATTCTAGCTTAGCCTCTAACACCAAACCTCCAGAAACAGCTTTTGTCTGGTTGGTGCTTGGGGACTTCAACAGACAAAATAACTGAGATGTCCCCTACAGAAGGCGTGAAAACGTATCACAGTACAATACAGTCATGGTTAAAGACATTCATCTGGAGTACAGAATATCGGCGTGTTCTGCAGTATTCACGCATAGCTTAAATACAGCACTTCAACTGTATATTTGCATCAGGATAATTCTACAATCGAAGGCTTGGTAAAAAAGGCTTATCCTCTTTTTTCTTTCGATGTAAATATCCCCATGTTCCTAGCTGGTTAGGACACAGTCAAGAAGGGAATAACCCATTACATACTTCATTATTTTCCGGATAGCAGAGCGAATCTCCTAGGAATATTTGAAATGTAAAGGGTATTATAATATCTAAAATCAAATGACATGAATTTTGATGGTGTGTCAGCACTTGCAACTAGCACCGCTAATGCTGATTTTTGGGGAGCCGTTACTCAATATGCACCTCAATAGAAGATGAGATGAGGATTGCCTTACAATCAGTTGCTCTGTTCGTTTTCTAAACAATACCACAAAATAAGGCATAGATTGACCCCTTTTTTTTACCTTTCCTTATTTGCAAACCACAGCTTCAGTTACCCCTGATATTTTGTAATATCAGCCTCTGAGACACAGAAATGTTGAAGCAAATCCCTACATATTCAGAGCTGCGAGCAACATTCTAAAACATTCTTTATGATAGCCTTAAAATCAGAATTACCCAGTCTAGTACATGCTGAAATTTACGGTGGTGCATGAAAGCTACGACAAACAACCTCTGACAAATATTTAGTTGTAACTCTTATTTCAGCACGCGTTACGGCGAAGCAGTGCAAGTGGAAAGGGATGCTGTTGGGCAGTCGTGGACGTTAGTTTTCCATGCCAGGTTTCAGATTTTGATTTCAACAAGCAAAATTATCTTAACCTACTTTACCCATTTTTCTCTGGAAAAAAAAAAAAAAAAAAAAAGAAGCTGTTGTTTTTTCCAGAAACTCTCTTGATTTTATAAAATGTTTGAAACTTGAGAAGAGGCTGGATATGCTTTGTCTCCATGAGAACTACTTCATCCTGATAGATTTAGTGGAGAATGTGTCTGTGCTCCATGAATCTTCCCCTAAGAAATAACCGAATGTATTGTTTCCAAATACTAATTCTCTCAACTTCTTAAAATCCCTTGGCACTTATTATATTCATTCCTCGCAAGCAGTAGTGAAAACAAATGTTCTTTGTGTAAACAGACTTTGACAGAATGTGGGAACCTAAATAAATATGGTTATAATATGGTATAAAGATCAACTTCAAATTTGAAGCAAACTGAAAGTGCACGGGTAAAGAGTCTTGTCACTCAGCTTTACAAAAAAAAACCCCAAATATACACTGAAATGTATTAAAACAGGTAAATATCAACTCTGAGGCTCCTAACTGCGTCATATGTTTGAAGACACTGGAACTATGTAAATACGCAATGTTAAGTAAAACAGTCGCTCTAAAACGTCCTTTCTTATAAAACATGCTCTCGTATCTGTTATTCCCCTCCAAGAAAAATGAGCATCCTACCGGCGCTGTTTTCCTCTGCTGGCCAGAGACACAGGGCGTAGCTCTCCGTTGGAGTGGGCAATGACGTCGTAGGACCGATGGAAACCAAGGATATTTTGAAACGTTTATGTGGCTTATTTAAGTTAGGGGGGGGAAAAGAAAAAAAAAAAAAAAGAAAAAGAAAAAGAAAAAAAAAGTACTTAGTCTAGAAGGCACAACTGGCCACAAAGCCTTTCTATGAGATTGGATACCCTGGGTGGTTTTCTGAGGCATAAGGCCAAAGGCCAAAAGAGCAAAACCACCCAAAAAGTGTAATAATTACCCTTCGGGGCAACGGCTGCATGAAGTGGAACGTATGAATATAGACAAGGAAAACCCATTAAGTAATATTATTGACATGCATCTGACGTCGCCGATAGCCAACCAGCGCTCGCCACTTGTGCTCCGGATTTCTGAAATCATTTCTTAATGGAATAAGGGTTTTTTAATTCATAAGGTCTTTCTACAGATGCTGGAGGATGCAGGTTTGCCAGCCATTCACGTTCCCAGCCTGCGTGCTGTTAATAAATCCAAGGTTTAGTTGAAGCATGGTAGTACTCCGCTGTTATATCGGTATTGCAAACAAGTTTCAGCTTCATGCAATAACATAAAATTGCCATATATCAGCATTTCTTAAGCACCTGTCCCTGACAGTGCCAAGCCACTCCGAGAATTACAGGGGGAAGAAATGAGAGAGGCCATTTTCCATGCGAGATGTAGTGCTGCGGTGACAAATATACCTTTTGATTACATAGTGCAAACAGACTTCAGTGCCAATTGCAGAGGCAAAATAAAGGAAAACAGGGTTCAGACGATGCTACAAGCCTGAAAAATGTGTCTGGACCACATAAGAAAGGCATAAATGGACGATATGTGACTCTTGAGGTTTTTAAGCTTTAGGGTCCAAACGGCTGCTTTACTTCCATGGTTTAATAGCAAAGCAGTTTTAAGGAGAAGCAAAATCAGAGCTGAGAGAGAATCAGCTGAATAGCACAGTTGCAGGACCAAAGCTGGTTACCCACTTACCAGAGGGTGATATGGTGGTCATGAAGATGGGAGTAGTCCTGAAGCCGGGCAATATCTCCCCTCCAAAAGCCCGTACCAATTCTCCTCACCTGTGTCATGACATGGACACCGTTTCTGTTGGGCTGGATGTGAAGAAGATGTTTTTCTAGAGGAAGGCGTATCAGCAAGGTACGCTCCTACTGCCTGGACTTAGGGAAAAAACAGACTTCTCTCTGTTGTAGGTACAGTGAGGTGTGAAGACACTGATGGCTCTAGAGAGTCCATCCTTTTATTGGTTATTTTTTCCAACATTACAGCTCTGCAACTTTAAAAGTGTTTCTTTTCACTGCTCAGGGCAAATCTGCATTTGCCCAGTTTAAGAAAGTTGACCCTACTTTTGAGAAGCAACATAGTATTTTGATAACTCCAAAAGTCAGATACTAATCGCAGCTAAAAGCGGCACTTTAGAAAATGCCTGCCCAGGCAGATGAATACCCGTTCATCTTTTGGAGGTGTTTTGAATGTAGAAGTAATTGTACATCTGCTGGGTGAGTTGTACTTGAGTACAACTGCATGTTGTATGTTGGGATGGACAGTCAATCACAGATGCTATTTCTGAGACTTCAAGAGCCCCCAAATGCTTTTATTTAGCCTTCCTTAAAGATACACTGTACTTATCTTAGCATGTGTCCTGATGGTCTTTTTGTGTTCCTTTAATCACTGAACCAGGCTGCGATGATATTGCCTTACACACCAAGAGCAGCCAAAGCACAACCTTTCTGTCTTGCCTGTACAGTTGTGGTTGGTGAAATGTCTGCAGATGGAGTTGGACAAAGCCCGGTGTGCTTCGTGGGAGCTTCTGCTCCGGTCTGTGCTGAGCAAGTTTAGCTTAGGTCTCCTTGGTGCAGTCAGGCATTCAAGGCACCAAGGAGGGGCACAGCCCTGTGGAGCAGAGTGGATGGGTGTGTGAGCCCCCACGGTTTCCTCCATGGCGATGCCCAAGCAGACACCAATCCCAGCTCTTCATGCCAAGACCCTTCTCCACCCTGCGGGGGCTGCACAGTGAAGGCTGGCAGCTACTCGCCCATCAGCACCCCAAAGCCATGCTTCCCTGAGGTTTCACGGGTGGGAAGGGTCTGTTGAGGGAGGAGGCTGGGGCTGCCTGGTGAGGTGAGGAAAGCCAGCTCCGGGACCACCCCACGGTGGGAGGTGGACTTGTTTATCAGCACAACTGGCCTGGTACCACCCCTTTTCATTTTAGACTGAGTCAACCCTCCAGACAGCAATGAATGTACTCTTGTAAACAAACACCATGGGTTGTTCTTTTTTGTTGTTGTTGTTGCTGCCGTTGGATGTTTTTCTTTCTTTTCAAGCTAAAACTGCTTTGCCTTCAGAGAGCAGGGCAACGTAACCTTTGCAGGCTCTTGAGCAACTTTTAAATGGTCCCTGTTGGGATGGGAGCCTTTGCTTTCCTGGTGAAAGAGGCATGACCATGGGCTGTAAACAGCTCAGTGACAGTGGAGAGGGCACAGTGCAGGCGGGAGGGCCCTGGGCTGCACCCCGGTCCTGCTTTCCCAAACAATGGCATCACTGAGCTCGGTTCAGGGACGCACCCAGTGTGGGTGCTTACTGCAGCATCCGATGGTGTGTCGGCATTGACGAGACTCAGAGGAATGCAAAGGTTTCACCAAGAGCAGGAGAACACCAGGTGCATTAAAAATACAAAGGAGAGGCTTAAAACTCTTCCTTGACCTCGCCATCCTTGGTAGCACATGGGAAGAGATGCACCAGGGACGGCTGGTGGAGTCCAGAGCAGCTTGTCTGTCTCTTTAGGGTTTCCCCTCTGTTTTCTTCTTTTTTAAGTTGGGTTTTTGTTTTTGTTTCGTTATGTTTTGTTTTGTTTTTCATTTTGCTCTTTTCATGCTTGTGTAGCCCTGGTCACACTGTTGGCTTCCCCTTGCCCTGGTTGAGCATTACTAGTTGGCAGCACAGCATGTCCCCACCAGCTGGCACCTGGTTAGCTCTGGAACCTACCGATGGCTGTTGAGGGATGCAGTATCCTCTTCCCTGCCACCGGAGGGGATAGGATGCCTCCGGCAGCAGCAGTGACTGTAAGATTTTGGCTGTCCCATTTTCTCCTCTCCTGCCCGCTATATCAGATCTGTTGGCCCAGGAAAAGCGGTGAGCCGCTGGCTCATCCCCGCACGTTACTCAGGTGGCAGATGCTGCTCTACTCTGCGTGGGGAGGGAACTTGGCGCTCTTTTCCAAAAATGCCTGCCAATGCCCTTTGTTTGCCCGGCCACAGCAGCAAATTGGAAGCGGTAGGTCCATCTCAAAAATCAGAGGGGATTCTGCCTCTGCACATCACAGTTTGGAGGTTGAATGTTATGAAACTGAAGATGACTAAATTGGTCACACTGGGATATTTCCTAAGGATGCTGCCTTCCCTTGGGTGAACATGCTCCCAAGGGTTTGTTTCATTCATGCGTTAAACTGAGTGACTTCAATGTTGTTAACTGTAAAAAAGCAGTTTATTCTGTGCTTACTACAATAGCCCAGCCACAAACTGGGAGTTTTGGTAAAGAAGAAATTACACTTTGCTTTAGGGTCAGCCAGCAAAGTTTCTTTGCCACCAGCTTTTCTCTTTTTTTTTTATTTTTTATTTTTATTTCTTCCCCTTGAAGCCATTGGAGACCAGTAACCCCAGTTCACACAGTGCTTGCGGTGTCAGTGAACTCCTCCTTGCCATGCATTGAGCAAGCTCACAGCAGCATGGCAGCTCTGTGTCTCAACACAGCTACCTGTGAAGGCAGAGGGACACCAAGGAAAGCAATCTGCATGTTCCTCCCAGGTGCCTCACATCTCCTGCCACTGCAAGACACAGAAGTTGAAAGTTAAGCTTTTGAGTTACCAGCAATTTCCACTTTGGTGCATTATTGACTTTCCTGCAGTGCTTTTATAAGCCTGTTTAGAAGACAATAGACAATGGGAGAAGTTGCTGAGGCTCCCAGTGGACACATGTTGCCAATAAACCCCTGTAACAGAGGTCAAATGTGTGTTCCCAGAATAGCAGAGGGTAACTCGCAGCCTGAGGAGCGTAATACTGCAAATGAACCGATACAGAAGAGATGTCTTATTGTCTGAGCCATTGAGTCAGCTTGGCCCAAGAAGACTAATTTTCCAGAAGGTCTGATCTCTTTACTTGCTGCAAGATTATGACAACATGTCTCTTCCATTGGTAATGCTTATGTCTATGCAAAGGTCCCTGTAGCCATAGATATAAAGCTATTTAAAATGATTCAAAGCGTAAAGAGGTAACACCACCCTGAATGTCATGTTCTTGACCAGGTGCCCTCATTGGTGGAAAGCCTTTCTCTCCAAGTGAGACACAGGAGTGAGTCAGACAGCAGTTTCATGTGGGTGAGGTGGCTCTGCACAGTAATGGGGGGAGGGAAGGAATTACAAAACTTTATGTGTTATTTTTAAGAAGTTGTAACTTTGCTTTATTTTCCCTCGTACGAAGTCTCCTTGGGCAGGAAAGCATTTTTAACACATGGTTTGCAAAAAGGAAAAAACCATAATTAATCACCAAGTGGAGTTTTCTTCTTTCTCTTGTCACTTTTCAGCTCTTTGTGGATGCCAAAAAGAATTAAAAGCGTCTTTTGTGTGTGCGTGTTGTTTTAGATACATTAATTGTGCTCTGATAGCCAGAGGATGACAGGATGACTAACTGAATAGGGCAACCTCATGGTCATTTGTGTCAAAGATGACTTGCTGGCAGACAGACTGCTCCTGATGGGTTTCATGTTTGAAAGCCTGGCACACCAAGCTCTCCTTGGTGCTACAGGAGCTGCGGTGACTGCAAGGTGGTGTGAATAGCAATGTGAGCACGTATGTGAGCACTTGGGCTGACAGGAAGGTTTGCACAAGCCCCAGAAGCATTTTGGCAAACAAAACCTCTCTTCTTGAAAAAGCATGTGTATCACTCCACAGAAAGTATATCCACCTACAAATTGATCTAAGAAAGCCTGTGGGACAGCCCAAGTTTCCTCCACGCGCCATCTCCACAGCAGCAGGGAGGTGAGGTTGCTATCATGCAATGGCAACAATTGTCCTATGTTTAATATCTATTTTTACTCTTCTTGCCTCCATTTTTCCTGGCATGAGAAGGGCTGGAAGCAAAGGCACCGCACCCTGGAATTGGGGGGGGGGGGGGGGGATATTACGACGGGAGCACAGTGCCAAGGTTACAGTTAGATCCTAAGCTCCCCTTGATTGACGTCGCAACAATTTTATGACCAACTTTGTCTTATGAATACCCAAAGCTCTGAGCCAAGATGCAGGGTTTTTTTTTCTTCATTTCGGAGCCCATTAGTGAGCAGCCAGCAGTGGAGACAGGAAGCAGCTGCTCTGTAAAGGTCAGGTTGGTGGGCTAATTACGTTTTCTATTGCAGAACACCATGCCACCAAAGCCGGTGGAGTTACTTTAAGACCCCGAGACACCCAAATGGTGACTGCATGGCGAAACTAGCAGGGGAATCTCCACCTTGAGCAACCCACCATGCTGTTGGACAGCTGTGCCCCATCCAACTTGCAGGCTGGGCCTCCAGTTCAAATGGGCATAGGCTGGGGTGTGGAGGGTGAGAGGGTTAATTGCACCTAGCAGAAAAAGTGGATGTCTAGTGTTTCCAACCAAACCAGAGACCTGAAAATTTCCCAGCCGAAATACCGATTCTTCTTGGTTACTGAACTTCTGCAACCAAATTCACAGCTCATGCATCCAGCCCACTGCATCGACGTCTTCGCAGCGACTGCCTCATTTTGAGCAAAGTTCCTTGAGGGTTTGTTTTTTATTATTTTCAACTGTCTGGCCTAGAATATATAAGAGGTAAGATAATTAATGGGTATCCCTGGAAAGATACATGTCTTCCTGGAAATCCTCTTCTATGTTCATGAATTCCATCGCTAGCTATAAGTTTTGCCTGAAGAAAGGAAGCTAGGAGTGACAACCATGACCCAAACACCCCTTTGCTAGCATAGGAATGCCCTTGAAGGTCTTGCTCAAGGACCTATTTGTTTTGCTTTTTTAAAGGACGTGCATGTTGGCTTGATGGGAACATTCACTTTCTTGAACTCTTCACCGTCCAGCCATGTAAGGCCCTTCTCCACTTCTGTGCAAACCATGGGAGAGGAAAACCCTTATAATGCCATGCAGTCTAGTACTAGCAGGTTGCTGATAAGTCTTCACATCCTTCCTAGTTTCTGTCTCAAAACCTTCATGTAAATTGCAAAATTCTAGGAGGAATGGGAAAAATACTTTCTAGAAGCTCAAACAAAGCAAACAAGTAAGAGTAAAAGGTAAATACAATCTGAAGACACAACTGAAACACTATCCTCTATAGGGAATACCCAACTTCATATTGTCTGAGTTGGAAATAACCTTCAGGTATTTCTTGTCCACTCCCCCATTAAACAGGTAGCAATGAAAATATTTGGCAGGTATTTAGACACTAATAACCTAAGGAGTTTGGAATTTCTTTGCAACCATCTTGGAAGGGAAAGGAGAGCGAAGAAAAAACAATCGGTAGAGTCAGCATTTTATCATCCTCTTCAGCCACAAGCAAGCGTTACAGAGCACTCACTTCTCAATTCCAAAATGGACTCCAGAGAGATCTTTATTTCTGGGACGCTGCTATGGGCAGCAGGTGTCCCACCGAAGCCACTGATTCAGTTGCCTCATTGGCTAAACTGTTCTGTAAATAGGAAAAGCAAAATCTTTCTCTATTCCACCAATGCTTTACAGGGTAGCTCAGGAAAATTTGTAATGCATAAGGCGGCAGCAGTCCCATATTAACTTGCAGACTCCAGACATTATGCAACCTGAAGCTTTCCTAATTATGCTGTCCTCAACAATTCCTGCCTACACTCACATTTCCACACGCTCTTACAAGCATGTGCAAAATCCAGGGTGATTTAACCTTTACTTTATCAAAACTGAATGTTTGATTTGCAATCAGCTAGGAAAAAAAAAAAAAATAGTTCTTGACCTTAGTAACGCAATTCCTTCAAACCCAGATAATGGGAATTTGACATTCAGGCTCTTGGAGAAGAGGCACGGGGACCTGGTGCTGGTGGACACCTTGCTGAAAGCCATCTTTGTCCGCCCCTGGTCAAGAGTCAAGATAAGGGTGCCACCCAGCAGTGACCAGAAACCACACCTTCAGCTATCTATTTGACTTTTCGTCAAGAAAACACAATCCTTGGCTTGCTCAGCTTGGATGCTTGAAGTGCAAGTGCTATAACTGTGTGAACTGAACTGGATGTCTACTGATTCAGTCTGCTGAAAAGGACTTCATTCTTAACGTAGCGTAGCTGATTTGCACCCATCTATGGCATATTATTGTGCCAAAGCCTCTGTAGTTGCTTCGTGACAAGACAATCTCCCAACTGATTAGACTATGCTGTTCCTCTTTCCTTCTTCTCCATTAGTTGCAGAGAAAGCAAGGAAGAGGATGGGCGAAGCTTTCTTGCACTGTCCAAGCGAACATGAAGTATTATTTCTTGAGAAGTTTAACAGTTGCTTTGAGCCTCCTAAGTTCTGACCTGAGCTGGTTCTGCATTGCCTGCCATGGGAGCAGCTAAACCTTGGATTAAGCAGATTCTCCTTCCAGGAAACGGACCTGGCAGCAGGGTTTCCACAGATGGAAACCGGAATGCTTTCGTGGTCCGTGAGCCATGAGGTATTTGGGTGAACTGGTTCCTACCGGTTCTTCTGCTGCTGCCTCAAAATCATCTAGTTGCCTGCAGTGTTACTCACCTTTTGGCTGAAGGCATCAGCCCCTCTATCCTGCACTTACCTGCGTCTCACCGGCATCTGTTGGAAGTTACTATCTCTTTTGATGCGCTGGCTGAACCAGCTGCCTGGGCGGTTGCTTTCTAAGCTACTTTCAGTTTGTTGCCAACCAATCTGGAGGGGCAGCATCCTGCAGCAGGAGAGTGGTTGAAGATAGTAAGTTGTCCAGCTGGCTCAGTTGCTTTTGGAAGATGTGTGATCAAGCTGTAAATAGAACCATTTCCTGCACTTTTCTTCCCAGGCTTTATCTTGTTTATTCATGTGAACGGTACCTGGGGAATAGCTGCGTCTGGCCTTGGTTTTAATTCGCCTGTATTTCAGCAGCGTCATGTCATTACATTGGTGCAATACCAGATTTGGAGGAAATTCATGTGGATGACCTATTCTTGATAGCCCTTTAACTATGGCCAGATGGAGCGCGAGCCACTTGTGGCCACACGTTGCACGGTGAGGAGCACATGTTAATGTGCACTGCTGGGAAGATGTCAGAGCTCTCATCGCAGCTCGCTTGATAGATTGCTTTACTCCACGTAGCATAAGCCAGAGCAACCGGCTAAAAAGGTCTAGGGTGTTTCTTGGAGGTCTCCAGTGCCCTGGACAAGTGAGGAGCTGTTCTCTGCCTCCTTCCCTCCAGAGAGGTTTAGGGACAGAGGGGTGGCAGGAGGGAGCACCAAGAAGCCTTTAGGTTAAGCAGATGAGATGCAAGCACAACCCTGTACAGCAGCGGGTGCAGTGTGGCTGCGTGTTCACGGGATTCCCATTCTGCTCTCTTGTCCCCTCTCACTGTGGCCTTGGAAAACTGCATTTCACTGTGCCGGTTCCCCACGTGCCACCCCTAACACTTGTAACAAGCAGTAACCCTTAACAGCTAAGCCACCCACTTTGTTAGCATCTTTCCTGCAAGGATCTCAAAACACTTAATACAGGGAAACGTTTCTCTCGGTTCTTACCAAAGGGTTACATAGACCCAAAGGATAAAGTGGTCTTTGCAGGAACACTTTCAAACCAAGCTTCCTGACTGCTTTTCCAGGAGCTGTTAAAGAATAACACTTTCATCCATCAGGCCCATCCAGCTCTGATTCTTGTGGCCACTAAATTTTTTTTCCAGCTTCCCTCTTAGTGAGTCTTCAAGGGACCTCCGCTTTAGGACTCAGAAGGACACTTAGCTCATGACTTCTTCCATGGTTTAGCCCCTTTGTATCACCACCAGCCTCAGGCTGAATGGATTTGGGAGAAAGTGGTCTGAGCCATTCAAAGGTAAGGGTGAAGCTTCACCTAATATTTAGCTGGGACAATCCAAAGAGCCAAAGGACAGCCGTCACCTGCTTTGGGAGGCAGCACTGGGGTGGTGAGATGCTCGGGGCTGCTGAAGGATGCACCAGTGCTGGGGCACACAGGGATGCCTTCTCCTCCACTTGAAGTCAGGGAACCGGGGTTGGAAGTGGGCTGGTTGGTGTCCACGTGAGCACGAGGCTCGAGGTAGCCTCCGGGCATCTTGGTTCCCATTTCATTACCCCATATGACATAAAATGTTTTTAAAGAAAAATTTTGCTTTTTCAGCCTCATTTAATGAAGCTGTAGAAAGGAAGAGCGGGTCCAGCAGCCTGTTGGGGAGATGGGGTTAGCTGATACTCAGCCACTCCAGCAATGCACTTGGCTCAACACCCCTCGCAGCTTTACGTGAGCTCCAGGGCCTGAAGGTCTCCTGCAGCTGGGCCCATCCCAACGGTACGTCCCAGGTGATTGTAGCACAACAAAACTTCACTTTCTAGGATTAAACTCCAGGATTTCCCCTCTCTTAAGCAAGTTTCAGCTCTCTGGAGTCAACAGCAGCTTGGCCAGATCCTGCTTTCAATTACATACAGATGTAAAATGCAGGGTAACGCAGTGCTCTGCTGTTCCCTCCGGGCTAAGCTGCTCCGTCAAACGCTGTACCTTTCCCCACCCATCGGGAGGCCGGAGGGATCCCCCCAAAACAGTGCAGTGACCCACTCCCCAGCATTGCGTTGGGATGTCGCATGCCTCCGTGCTGTCTGGATCCTCTGCAGCTGGGAAAGGGTTTGGATGCGATTCATTCATTGCAATCAAAACCCAACAAGTACTGGAAGAAAGTTCAAATGTATGTGAAATAACTTGTCCAAAAAGCTGGCAAAGGCAGCTTATTTTTCCTGTCTTACAAGAAGTTATGCAATCAAGTGATTAATTACCCGTGGCACGGTCTGAGGGGTGAAAGATTAATATTCCTGGAGACTGCTGCTGTTGACCTTGTGTTATACCCAGGATGGGAATAGCCTGAGCTTCCCAGCAGAATAAACCTTGCCCAATGGCAAGCCTGTCTTCTCCATAGTTGAGTGAAGAGGTTAAAGTTTTATTTTTCTTCTAAATTCTGTCCCTCCAGCAGGAAATAGTACCATCAAAAGACTCCCACCCACCTCCCGCATATAAAGGAAGTTCACGTCTTTTATAATTGAAGGGTTCTGCCTCACCCAGCCGGGGCAGTGGAGGGGAAGCCCAGCCTTCGACGCGGACGCTGTTGGGAAGTGGCTGAGCAGCACTGCATGTGTTAACCGGCGGGGCGCGAGCCACGACCCAGCGCTCGCTGCAGACGACGCTGGAAACCATGTCAGCTGGTTGCAGTTAGCCCCAGGGGGGCGAACCTCAAATTCAATCCCAATTTTAAACGATGGTTCTTGCCTGCATTGGATGCTCGTTAATGCACATTGTAATATTATTTCTTTCCTGGGGAAAGAACCATTTCCTGGGATGTGACAGAAATTAATTCTGCACGCGGTTACAGTACTCATTCATTCATCCTGCTCATCATGTGCAGCTGAAGGGTGCCACATTTCTGTGGCATAAGAGGACGTGCCTTCTCAAGCACATTGCTCGCCCTACCTTTCTCCCTCTACACAAGCCCATGTGCAGCAATCACTTTCTGCGGAAAATCCTGCGCCTGCTTGCTGTCAGCGACGTTAGCTTAGACCAAAAGTTATTCGGTACTTTTGTGAAAAGGTTGCTTTTCAGGAGTTTTTAACTTTGCCTCACTAAGTGTCCACTTCAGGATGAAGTTATGTTCCGAGGGAAGGGTGCAGCGAACCTTCAGTCGTTTTAGTCATTGGATGTACAAGGAATAATGTGTAGCTTTCAGTATATTTAAAACCTTGCCTGCTTTGTTATTAAGCCTTTATAATTCCGTTCTTTGGAGTATATCTCAGCACATCCTACCTCTCGTGGCTGACTTTGCAGCATTAAATACTCTTCTAATGAAACAAATGCTCATTTTTCAATTTCAGGCTATACTCAGTACAGGAAGAGGGAGTAGAAGAAAGGGGTTGTATGGTTTTTCTTTCTCAAGTAGTGGTTTCCATCAAAGCAATTTGGCATGTGAAAGCTTCTAGTGAAGGAGAGAACCAAACATAAGAAAGGAAACCAGGAAAAACAGGGCGGGGGGCAAGGGGTTACTTCATGTCCAATAAATAAAACCTCCCATAATCTTTGGTCTCGAGAAAAGGTCTGGTGCTGGTGCCAAATAACTCCTCACAGCAGGAAGACTGGACAGCAGCGAGGTTGCCGGGGCCGGTGGGCACCTCTCAGCTGAAACGAATGGAAAGGACAAGGCTGCCAAATGGTGAGACATTGAACAAGGTCTGAGTGGAGGGCTTGGAAATGGACAGTGTTAATAGCTTTCAAAAGTGCTGTAACAAACTTGACTGCATGCAAGGTGGAGCTTGCAGCTCCTCACACAGTCAATGATGGCATTGGCGGTATGACTCGTGTCTCACCACCAGTCTGGAAGAGCTCTGGCACTTCATTTGCTCCTGGTCCTCTTGTTACAGTCTTGGATTCACAAGATCACAGAGTAGCTGGGGTTGGAAGGCACCTTATGAGATCATATACTCCAACTCCCCCACTCAAGCAGGTTCAGCTACAGCAGGTCCAAAACCCCGTCCAGTTGAGTTTTGAGTATATCAAAGAATGGAGACTCCACAACCTCTCTGGGCAACCTGTGCCAGTGGAAAACCACACTCACAGAAAAAAAAAAATATTTTTTTTTTATGTTTAAATGGAATTTCCTTTCTTTTAGTGTGTGCCCATGGCCTCTCGTCCTGCCACTGGGTATCACTAGAAAGAATCTGGCTCCATCTTTCCTCCGCCCCCATCAGATATTTATACATAGGGATAAGATCCCCTCTGAGCCTCCTCTTCTCCAGGCTGAGCAGCCCCAGCTCTCTCACTTCTCCTCATGTGACAGATGCTGCAATCGCTTAATCATCTTTGAGGCTCCTTGCTGAACTTGATCCAGCACATCCATATTTTGTACTGGGGCACCTGGAACTGGAGCTGGCTCCCCAGTGTTGGATGACCTCCCTCGACTTGCTGGCAATGCTCTTTCTAATACAGCCCAGGACACTCTTGGCACCTTTGCCATGAGGGCACATTGCTGGTCCATAGTCAGCTTGTTATCCACCAGGACTTTACGGTCCTTTTCTGCAGAACTGCTTTCCAGATAGCTTGTCAGTCCCTGGTTCATACTGGTGTCTGAGGTTATTCCTCCCCACGTGCAGGACATCACATTTCACAGAATCACAGAATTTTCAGAGTTGGAAGGGACCTCTAGAGATCATCTAGTCCAACTCCCCTGCTAAAGCAGGATTGCCCAGAGCACATTACTCAGGACTGCATCCAGGCGGGTCTTGAAAATCTCCAGAGAAGGGGACTCCACAACCTCCCTGGGCAGCCTGTGCCAGTGCTCTGTCACCCTCACCGTAAAGAAGTTTTTCCGTGTATTTGAACGGAACTTCCTATGTTCTAACTTGTGCCCATTGCCCCTCGTCCTGTTACTTGGAACCATTGAAAAGAGCCTGGCTCCATCCTCCTTCAACCCACCCTTTAGATACTTGTACGCCATAATAAGGTCTCCCCTCAGCCTTCTCTTCTCCAGGCTAAAAAGTCCCAGCTCCCTTTAAACTTTGTGAGATTCCTGTTGTCGCATACCTCCAGCTTGCTGAGGTCCCTCTGAATGGCACCACAACCATCTGCCCTATCAACCATTCGTCCTGTTTTTGTATCACCTGCAAACTTGTCGAGGGTGTCTTCAGTTCCTTCATCCAGGCCATTACTGAAGATGTTAAACAGTGCTGGCCCCAGTATCAGCCCCTGGGATGCACCACTAGTTACTGGCCTCCAAATGGACTTCATGCCACTGATCACAACCCTTTGATCCCAGCAGTTCAGCCAGCTTTCAAGTCACCTCACTGTCCATTTATGTCATCCATATTTCATCAGTTCGCCTATAAGGGCGTTACAGGAGACAGTCTCGAAAGCCATGTTAAAGTCGGCATAAACAACATCCCCTGCGCACCCCTCATCCACTGAGCCACTCATTTCATTGTAGAAAGCTATCACAATGGCCAGGCATGATTTCAGCATATCAAATTCACCAGAGTGCGAGGTTTTGAGAAACTGGAGAAAGGGAACCGCACCTCGTCTCCCTCTGGCCTTGGTTTTCATAATAGTTGGAGGGAAATTGGTGTTTTAGCTTTTGTTGTAACTAAGAATGCCTGTCTCCCTTCTGGGGAGTTATGTAGGAAAGGCAGAATTTACTGTAAAAGCTTAGTTACGTGTGCTAGAATTTTAGTCTCTGCTTTGGCATGGACTTAGAAAAATAATAATCATTTAAAAATAAACCTAGCTATTGTATTTAACCTTGGCCCGTGCAGCCAGTCATATTTTGTGAGACGTTCCAGCTATCCACAGATTCTTTTCACCGAAGCTTCCCTTCAGGAAACAAAATAAATTAATGATACAAACAGGAAGCAGCTGTCTTTTCCTAAATAATAATTAAAATGGGGTCCCCTTAGCGGAGGGGGGAATAAAGGGGAGGAAGACCTGAAATATTGTCGGTTTAACTTTGACCAGCCTTCAGAGGACAGGCTTAGAATAGCGACACAAGCTGTGAGGCTGGGTGGACTTATTTTCTTACGAGCCATTTTTGGATTTAAAAAACAGAAGAAGGTCCACGCGAGGGGCTGATGAGCAAGACAAAGGAATGCTGCTCTCTCAAGGCACACAAGCTCTCCTCCTTGAGTAGTATTCACATGGAAAGAAACATTAATCATCGTAATCATTGATGCTGTTCTTCAGCGGCTTTCATCTGCTATCAGCAATCACTAGGAAATTCCAGAGTGTTCCTGATGGTTTTGAGGGTTTTTTTTTTGTCTTTGTCCCAGACTGTTGACTTGACACAGTTCCTTGAAATTCCACTTTAAGAAGGAAGAAGGACAAGAGAGCTGGAAACTCTTGGCTCATTCCAGCCGGCTGGGAGGAGGAGGTGGTAGCAACGAGCGAGCGTGGTGCCACACAGGCGCTCCTGCTGCGGCCCTGGGGCTTGGTCTGCTCAGGGCTTCCAGAGGTGGAGGGACCTTGCCACTGTGGTCTTAGCAGCTGAGCCTGTGGGTGACCACAAAAACATATTGGTCAGAAGCAGCGAAACCAGGGGAGATAACCATGGCCAGCAAAAGCCACAGGCAGCACAAGAGCTAGGACTTTTTATCTTTTATTACCATTTGGTGAAGCAGTAAGTTGATCCAGTGTGGCAGTGCATTGGGGACGGCGCTTTTCTTAACAGCATGAAACAGCACTTTATTAAAAATTAGATTTGAGTTTGCTCTGTCTCGGGAGACAATGTCAATATGTAACTGTATGACACGGCCCTGGAGAGACTTGGGATGTCCCCTCAGTCGGTGCTCTGCCATTTGCCTGACTAGGTGGTACTGGGTGACTGATGGGGCTGATCTTAACAGGAGTGGCTTAATGGACGTTTTTATGACTGCAACCAGAGAACCAATGCAGAAAAACCTGTGTCATAAACCTTTGGGTTAGCCAGTGCCACCTCCCAAAATATAGAGCGGGTGGAATAAACAAGGTTTATGTTTTATTTGCAACATTTCAAGACTCTACTTGGCAGGAAAAGAGCCTTCTGTCCACTTCCAAATATATCAGTGAGTTGCTGAATGTGGCAGGGATTTACAGGCGAAAAAGGAGATGGCAGAAAAATTGGTGACAAGCCTTATGACTCCTTCTGGTATTTGAAGGTATCATCAGGCTATCACAGATACCAGTTTCTATATCCTTTGAGATATGGAAACTCCAGAAAGACCTCGTGCCATAGACTCTTGTCCATGAATCAGAGTCTGACCAATTTTGACTTTAAATTTTCTAGAACTGGTTGATTTTAAGATGTGAAGGCAATAAAGCATCGGACCTGAAGAAGATTTTTACACAGTCCCTTTACTCTGCACTCAGTGACCCTATTATCTGTACAACCTTTCTTCCGTCTTGTTATATCTTCTAAAAGCTCGAGTTGGTATCCTCTGAGCGAAGCCATTAGTAATACATGTTCATTTTTCAGTCTCCTGCCAGTCCTATATCTGTAGCACTAAAGGGACAGAGCTAATCTCATGGTAAAACTGCAAATGCTTCTTTTAGCAGCACAGAGCTTAAAAGCGTAAGAAAGTTCAGCCAGGACTGTCTGAGACGCTTAGCAGCCTTCTCCAGGTTGCATGGAAAACTTTTCCATGGAAAAGTTTATCTTGAGTTACCTTCAGATAAAGATGGTGTCTTCACAGTCACCATGGAAATTCCCTTCCGAGTCCCCTCTGTGAGAGGGAAACCTGTTACGGGTCTCTGAAGGGAAACATAATGTTTCAACGTGAGGATTTTGCAATTCTGTACTGGAAGTACAGTCTTATTCCTGGCTTCATTTGCCTGTTCTCACCCAGGACCTCTACGGTAATGTCCATTAGTAGATAAGTTGTAGACTCTGCACCTTTCCTGCCATGAGGCACACTGGAAGGATAACAGGAGCCAGGGGCCAGAAGGAAGTCAGGAGAGCTGATGTATTCTGGGCAAGCACAGCTATTAAGACAGAAATCTTCCAGGACAACAAGAGAAGGATTTAATATTTCTGCAGTGGTACAGAAATGACTCCACAAGGTTCCAGGAAGCCAAGCAAATGGCAATGTGGACATCAACTTTTGGTTTTGCGTGCTCTTGCTGCTCTATATGGAGGAAAATCAGTGGGGTTGCTTGTAGTGGTAAACTTTTAAAATCTTGGAGAAACTTTGGCGAAAACACATTTTAATCGATGTTTAGACTCACCAAGCACACAAAAAAAAAAAGGGATAAAAAGGGAGACTTATGTCATTTGAGGCCTCCTGGCTCCCGACAGTACACGTGCCCTCATTTTTAGTTCAAACTAAATGAATCTATTAGGTACAGGAAACCTAATTTCACATCTGACTCTTCTCGGGCAGACGCTGGAATACTGAAAAAAAGCAGCTAGGTCTTTATCGCAATGTACAATTCAAGGGAAGTGAGAGGAATTATTCATGTGGGTGTGACCTGATGACCGTGCTGATTCACTCTTCCATTCCAAAGCCCTCCCTGTCCTTCCTAAGCCTTGCAGCGCTCAGGGCTGCCTTTACAAGGGACCTTATTTGGTGAAGAGGGCTACATATTTTGGCCTACCCTCTTTCCTCCCTGCTACAAGTTATTGTTGTGGAAATGGCTCACAGAGGGGTGGTTTTTTTTTTTTTCTTTTCTTAAAGATTAGGCTCCCCGCGGCTAAGAATAGCTTGTGCTGTTATGTGAGCAGCAGCAAAAAGTAAAAAGAGCATCAACAATATGAATGTCACCGGAGGCAAAAATCCCACTCCACCCGTCGCGACAGCAGTCCACTTTTGGAGATCTCCGGGTGACGCTTGGCTAAATTTGAAGCTTCCTCAGTGGGAGCCACAGTTGGTGTGACAAAAGAGATAGTGAAGTTAGGGCAATCGTTCTGCGTCAAGTAATCCCTCCAGTACTGCAAACATACTGGTAATCAGACATCATCAACCCCAGCGAGCTTTGAACTGCGACCGAGATAGGTGCTTTGTTTCCACAACAGATGGCTTGCTATGAAGTCCCCAAAATCTTGAACTGATGTGTTTAGCTTAGAAGATAGCTCTTGGTGTAGCCATGCATGCTTTGCCCTCTAACTATTTGGGAGACAGAACAGGATCAACGGCCTCCAGGTATACATAATTTCTCCTTTTTATTTTTTTTCTTTTTTTTTCCCCAGACAATTTTTTCCTAATTCCTCTTTCAGGGGTCACTGCCATCCTGATCACTCTTGGTTTTCAGCAGTTTTTCAAAGTCATAGCGAGAGATCCAGGACAGGAGACCTCAAAGGAGCAGCCGGGAAGATGTGAAGAGAAGGCTAACAAGGCCGCTCAGTTGTTATTCGGAGACTCATCTTTCAAATACTGTTTTCTAGGGAAGAGAGGGGTGAGAAAGGCTCTTACTGTTATCGCTACAAATAAACCCTTTAAAACATATCCCAAGTAGGACGAATAAAGTCCCAAAGCCGTTCATCTACAATATGCGCTGTCTTGGTAGTTTCAGCATTTTTTAACACAGATGCCAATAAGGACTCCATTTAAGTAGCCAAACTCATAACCAAGCAGGTAAACTGGTGACTACAGCAGAATTATAATTTACTGCAAACAGCTGGGTTCACAACAGCTTCAGCATTGTTTGCTGAGGTGGGAACAAACGGGACAACAAGGAGGCAAGAGGGGTGGCAGTGTCCGACATCAATATTATTGCCAGACACTTGATAACATCAAACCCCGAGAGCGATGGACCAGTTGGGGATGATGTATAAGGCAGGAATCACAAACCTTAAGTTGTTCAACAGATTTGTCAGCCAGCAGTCAGTATCTTAAGCTGCTTGGCCAACTGCAACCTGGAAAAAGGTGCGTTATGGAACCTGAGCTGCAGTGAACATAGAATGGGTGAGGATAGTTGAAGATGGTGACCTTTGGGAAGTAACCATGCAAGAACAGGATAAAGCCATCCCTCGTGAACATGAAGGTAGATAAGAACATAAAAACAGCTCCACTGGGTCAGACCAAAGGTCTGTCTAACCTAACATCCGGACCCCAACAGAGCCCATGAGTTGAAGCCTAGGGAGAAGTAAGAACAAGGGCAAACATATACAATACTTCCCCTCACTGCTCTCCCAGCCTCCAACTATTTTCAGCTCAGGAACTTCCTGAGCCAGATACAGTTTCTATGTATTTAGTAACTCTCAGTGGATTTCTCTTCCGTGAACTCTCCTTGAATCCATATAAACTTCTCATATCCACAACAGCCTTTGGTAAGAAGATCCACAGATCTGCTACCTGTTGCATGAAGAGCCATCTCCTTCTGTTTATTTTTCAGGCCAGCTCCGGCTAACTTCATGTAATGCTGCCTGCTCTTGTACGGGAAGATAAAGCAAAGCCTGCCCCATGCCTGCTCCCATGCTGCTCACAAGCTCAGAAACCTCTCTCATGTACCTCCCAGTCATTTCTTTTCCAACCTGAAGATACCTGTTTCAGTTGGTATGGAAATGAAGCTGTAAGGTGGAACTTGTGAAGGACTTGAGCTATTTTTATGTACAGCCTCACTTGCCCTCAGACTCCAAAGGGTCTTGTTGCGCCTTGCAGTTGTGAATGAAAGCCTCCAGCTTGCTCAGAGCTTGAGTTCCAGCTCTAATGCTGCGAGCGTCACATGCTGGCAGAGCTATGGGGATATAAATAATAGCCTGCACTCAAAATCCCAGGGAGGAACAGTTCCTAACCATGCTGTACACGTGAACGAGCCATTCCTGAAAGACTCTTCACGCTCCCATCCTCCCTTACACCTCCCCAACTTTGCCAGTACTCCATACTCCCAGCTTCACTTCCAGGGGTATTGTGAGGTTATTAATGTCTACAGGCTGCACTTTGTAGACAAACTCATGGAGTTTCTGGCAGCAACCAGCAGCTTAGCCTTTTCTCTCATTGTGCTGGCATGTAAATCTGTTGCAAGTGCCCAGGGAAACCAAAAGCCTGCCACCTGGATAAGCGTTGCTGAGTACCTACCGAAAGTATAGCGTGCTCCCTGCTCTGTGTGTGTGTGTGTGTGTGTGTGTGTCACGGTGACCTCCAAGCACGCCATCTAAAATAACCCCATGCATGGAACCAAGAATAGAAAGAAAGGAAGGATGCATTTTATGTAAATGTAGTCAGAAAGTCTGCAAGACAAATTGCTTGAAGTGGTTTGAAAGATGAAGAAATATGACTCACTTCCAGAGGGAACTGTTTTTGCTGGGCTGGGCTGAGGGTAGTATTGTGTCTTAGGCAAGTACACAGTTGCCATTAGGGGTTTACTGACATCCACGTGGATGGCTTGGACATCCAGTAAGCTGCATGATGGGCGCGCAGAGCAAGTGGGCTTCGTGAACACCGAGGGAGGTCCGCAAGCAGAGGATGCACCCGTTTATCTGCAGTGCAGATATCTTTGACAACGAGTAAAAGTACATACCTTTTGCAACCAGCGTCACTAACATGAGGACTCTTGCCGTGCTCTCAACAGAAAAAGTTCTACGAGGCAGCTTTTTCCAGGCCAGTAGGAACCTCTGGACTGGTTCAGAGCAGTAGCGTATTTAATTAAACACTCAGCTTCCCACAAAGCCAGTGGCAACGCTGCAGAGGATGAGGTAAAAGTGCTCGGTGTGGGCAGCCATGCCCTAACAAGCTGCCAGCAGCAGTCTCCTCTGCCTCCCAGGTTATGGGCACTCGGCTCCTCCGAAGCATGAGGGTTTAGCGATGTTTATCAACACTTCCCCTGTGCAACGCAGCCGCACGTACCCTTATTCATCACAGAGATAGCTTTCTCTTCCCAGTGTTTTTCTTTCACTAACTCCTTGCAGCAATGAGCAATTTCACTGAACTGATCTGTGGCTGTTGATGACATGAAGTATTTTATTTCAGACCATCTTTCCTCTCTGTGCATCATTGCCTGCTGAAACCAGGGCCGCCGTTGCACGTAGGAGAGCTGGGAGATGCTCTTCGCATGTAGCTCCGTGGTGTGCCCCAGCCCCACCGTGCCAAGGGGACAGCTGTGGCTGGTCCTTCCCCCTTGGCCGGGTGTGCAGTTTTGGCAGCATTACCCTACCAGAAGCGTGTTGTGGCCCAGGTGCGTTTCCGAGCGGGGTCCATCTAACATTCACCGCAGGCTGCATTGCAGCAGCCCAGACTGAATTTTCCAAAGCCCTGCTCCCCTCCACATCCATTGAGGACAGGAATGCAAGTTCACCAGGAAACCACCTTTCCCTTTTAAGTGAGCGCATTTCTGAGCGGGTTTGGTATTTCCCATCTCTGGATACCACATTTTTTCCACTGACTCCGCAGGCAGCGCCAAGACTTTCAGTGAGGGCCTAAATCCGTCAGCGCACCAGGAAGCGCAGGATGCCAAACACCGAAACTTCCCATCCCATTTTCAGCGGAGGGGTCAGAGCTGTCTCTGCCCTGTGGCGCGACGGCCGATTTACCGTCATCCCTTTGCTGCCGGGACAGGAAAGCGCTCGCAGACGGGCACCATCCCCGGCGCCCCCCGGCCCTGGGACGCTTTCCCACCCTGCCGTGGGCGCTCCCACCGAGGTGTGGGCTCTGCGTCTCCGCGGCCGGGGGCTTTTCCTTTCCCTCCGCCACCTCTTCCTCCAAAGCTCACGCATGCCGGGGCTGGTGGCAGGGTGGCACAAAGCCTGCATTGTGCACGCTCGCCGCCCGGAGAGACGATCTAATTGTCTTCCCCGGCTCGGAGCAACAATTTGCTGGCAGCCAGGCTTGTGTCATTATATAACTGGAGATAGTCCGACTTGTAAACAGATCTCCAGAACATGTCTCTCTTCCCTTATTTTGGAGAAACAATAAGCTCGGGGCTGGCTGACACCTTGACGCTGTTTGCAAGGGCACCGAAGCCTTTGCAGGGAGGGATTCGTCCAGGGCATCGCCTCCTCTTTGTGCATGTCGACGAGGAGTCAGCAGGGGAATCCCAGGAAAGGCAGGGGCTTTGACAACAGACCTGGAGACCTGCAGGACTCCTTCAGCTGCACCTCGCGCTATGCAGCGGGCTTCCCTCGGGCTGGGAGAGGAGCTGTTCAGCAAAGGCTTTCCTTAAGCGCTTCCATCAACAAGCATGGAGGAGCCCAAAGGGTTAAAGAGGAGGAATTTGATTTCCAGGCTCACCCAGGTGTTTTCCTTTCCCTCCTCCCCATGCCCAGCCCTATCCTATGCTACCAGACTGTACTTCCATCCCCAAGGGAGCAAATTTCCATGCATGACTTCCAGGCTGGTGAGGGATGCCCAAAGGCATCTTCTCCCAACGCTTGCCAGAATTGAAGTTGAAGGCACCATGCTGTCACAGTCATCTGTGCTCCTCAGGCTCCTCGGGCTTTCCTTCCCCCCCGGGGTTTCCCTGCACTGGGGCTTGTACCCTCCTTGGGAAAGAAAAAAAACTAATCTCCCTTTCTGAGTTTCACCTCTTTAGGCTTCTGCACATGGTAGCATCAATGGACATCATTTCTACTCTGGAAAACTGTTTCTCATTGACTGCAGGTGACAACTTCATCTTCATGTTAACTTCAGTGCTGGGCTTCCCAGACAGCTGTTTTGCCGCCTAAGCCTAAAACAGAGAGTGAGGAAGAGACATCAAAAGGAGAAATTATTTCTTGGGTTGGAATTGCCCTCTCATTTTTCTATGTAAAGACCAAAGAGGTTGAGAGGAAAGGGCTGCTAGAGCCTGGTCAGAGCCTGCCTGAAGGCAAGTGTCTGCAAAAGGACTGAACCTGAATATCCCAGCACCAGAAATGGGCTGTTTAACTTGTTTAGGACCTCCCATTACCATAGCTTTCCTCTGCTCTCAATGCTAAGCCTGCCTTTTGCGTTTCTCTTTTCCATCTCACTTTCCCTGGGCCCCCGAAGCTCTGGGCACCGCACCCCTCCCCCAGAAAGAGGGCAGAAAAATATTGGGAGGTTGCTGCTCTATTATAACTTGGCAGCTGCAAGCTCTGCGCGTCCATCTTCCTCCACTCCTCTCTCCCCCACTGTTAGATTCGATTTCATAAATAAATACCCTGCGTATTGACGTCAGCGTAGGCCTTGAGAAATAATACTCCTGCCGCTTTCTTTGCTAAGCATGGGGAACAGAGGGGAGAGGGAGGAGGAACAGAAGCAACAACCTCTTGGAAGATGAAGTCTTAATATTCTCTTAATCGCTTCCCTCCCTTTGCAGCTATGCCCCAGCTGTGAAGAAAACAACGATTACCATTATCAGTGTGCCCTTCTGGCTTAGAGCTGAGAAAACCAAGTCTCCAAAATGCCTGTTCCTGGTGATTTATTTTTTTTTTTTTTTTGTGAGGGGGAATGATGGGGAGATACTCTGTCCTAGAAGTCGGAGAGGTACCCTCAGACACCCCTGTGCTCTTAACATGGAGCTTAAGGAAATTGTACCCAAAATGCTGGCAGAGCTTGGATTAGCACCTTGGTGAAATGAAGGAGATGGTTCTTCCATCCGGGGAGAGAAGACAAAAGACAGGGGTGTCATTAGAACAGATATCATCATGGGTGGCTTCGTCTGGTCATTAGGAGATGGTTTCTAGCCACCAGAAGCGATAAGACACCATTGGCCTGCCAGTAGAGACGATGAGACAAGAAACCTGCGTGCTTTGGGAGAAGATGTCTATTAATAAATGATTTCCATTTTTTTACAGTGTTTGTTTGCAATAACAAGCTTTATAACAAGACCTCTGGGTCTTGACTGCCTTCCTAAATCAGTTGCTTTTGAGTTTGACACAGCTAAAGGATGTACCGAAGGAGCATGGCCTTCATCTAAACAAACTGATGAGAGGACAGGGGGGGCAAAGAGACTGTCCCAGCACATCTCCCATGGAAAAGCACGCAAACACTGTGCTTTACGTTATAATTGTTGGTATTATTTCATCTCCCTGTCCTAAAATTGTGAGCTATGCTCTTTCTAAAGCTGGCCGACAAAGAAGCACAAACATGTCCACGAAATACAGGCGAGAGCTTTGAAAAGCCACTACAAGCTGAATTTCTCTCTAGCAATTTTGAAAAGCGAAGCAACTATTTTATTGCTGGTGACAGGGTGCGAGTTCTGCACTTGCCTCTGCTGCTGCTACCTGTGAATTATTCCGGTATTTCAATAGTGTTCGTTTTCCACCTGAAACTGTGCTATGCTTAATGCTTTCTGGCCAATGCTGCTTGCCGCGTTGCTCTTTGGAGAACACACCCAGAGATGGATGGTCTACCACGGGTGCTCACCTCTGATCACAGCTGCATGCTGTGCCTGCCCTGGAAGCCCAAACCGAGGGCTGCGAGCAGCTGGGTTAAGACCAGAATGGCCCATTTTGAGTGTCAAGTTTGACGTCCCACGCTGCCCAAACCAAAAAAAAAAAAAACCAACCACCCTAGTTCAGAAATTTCCTGCCTCCAGGCTATTGCTGGTGGCCGAGCCAGAGCCTGGCAGGTTGGAAACCTCTGCTTTCGGTTCAGCGTTGGCACGTACAAGGAGAAGGCAGTGAAAGAGGCTCTCTCAGGGCTCTCCGCAAACGCTGACGTAATTTTAATGAGCAAGTGCATTCCTTGGGACGTACACAGCTGGGAGCACAGCAGCAAAGCAGGCCAAGATTCCCGCGAGGACCCGTGCCTGTCCGGCAGGTTGAAGTTATGTCTGTGAAAGTGCAATCCCCGCTGACAGCCAGAGCATCCTTCAGCACCCTGCTTGGGGAGGTGAGAGCCACCTCCAGACCCTTGGTGGCAATGCCAGACCCCTCCTAGGACATGGGGTCTGCTTGTCTTTGCAAACCAGGGTTCTCCTTCACCTGCATTGGGAGCCACTCTGCTACCCCAGCTTCGGGGTGTTTTACGGCTCACCCGCTCATTAAAAAGTAAATTAAGTGGGGGGAAAAAAAGGGTAGCAGATGCCAGAAGGTTGTTATCACTGCTTTGCTTTATTGATATCGCATTACAAATGAGAAGTGCAATAGGTGCAGAAAGCGTCTGAGTCTTGCCTACCGCTGAGTGCACGCAAGCGAGATCGTCCACGATACACCAGCTCCCCACAGCCACGTAAAACCTCGGTGGACAATAATACATGCAACAAGGATCAGGTATATTAAAAAAAAAAAAAAAAAACAACAACAAACCCAACAACAAAACAACAAAAAACCAACAAACACAGCTCTTCTCCTCAATTAGTGCAGCTAAGTACATCACCGGAAGACCGAGTTTTTGAGAGCGGCAGAACGAAAGGGATGAAGCTGCTACAAGATACAGAGGTAGAGGAACCAGTTTGGAGGCTCAGTCCATCCCGATGGCACTAGTACGGCTCACTGAAAGCTAGAAAACAGCTCAGCTGCTTTCTAGATAAAACAAAGCTAAGAAATATTGTAGAAGGAAAGGAAAAAAAGGGAAAAGTATGTGTCGGTTGGTGGGGTTTTTTTTTGCCCTGTTATCTTCTCGTATCCAGAGAAAGCCAGAGACACTGATTTACACACCTTGCAAAGACTGTGCCCGCTTCCATATAGCAAGTTGCAATCTCCCTCCTTCCCAGTAGCCCTGTGTGCGTCACACTGGGAAAATGCCCTCTGAAGAGATGCTTTAAGCAAAAACCATTTGCCCTTTGCTTCTTGCAGAGCTACATGATAACACCGAGACTCGAGGGCCGGAGCTGAGGCTGGGCGAGGATGAGGGGCTGACTTTCCCAGTTCTTTCTGGGGCTCTAGGCAGCATTTAGGACTCCTCCGCCAAAATTATCCTTTGCCTCCCCACCCTCTTGCATGTCAACAGAGCAGTGGATGGAGGTCCCTGGACCAGCGGGGCTGGATGAGGAGGTGATTTGGTGCCCCGACCTGCCAGTTGTGCCTCCCCAGGGAGCACCGGTGGTCGCTGCTGCAGCCTGCCACGCTTCTGCAATCCAGCAGCTAAGCCCTGGGAGCTGCGTCTGTGTGTAAAGGCATCATAACAAAAATCAGAGTCAATTCTGCCCACCCGTCTGAGCAAACACGGCGTCTTGGGTTTGTTCTCAAGCCTACGGTCTGGGATTTCCAAGCTAAGCCCACGATTTATCTGCCAACCTGCAGGCAACAGAAGAAACTTGAGCCAAACCAAAGGTCCAGTTTCACCCAGTCTCCCATTCACTGTCCAGGACCAGACTTAGACATCCCGGTGGCTGTTTGGGTCTCTCCTTGCAAGCGAACACAGTTCTCGCCAGCGAACACAGTCCTTACCAAGCCAAAAGGCAAGATGGCACATTTTGAACAGTCTCCTAGTATCCAAAAAAATGAGCTGCTCTGGTCTGGCCACGTGGTGAGCTGGGACAGAATAAGGCAGAAAAAAGGGTTAAAGATGAGCTGTGCTTGAGAATAGCATCATGACCCTACGGCGCTTCCAGCACCAGTGCTTTTCTCCGTGGCAGAGGCAGGCAAGAGACTTCGCAGAAGTTTTGCTTGGATTTTAATTATCTTTAAAGTCCCCTATGATAGGGGCTTAGACAGCAAAGAGCAGAAAGGGACCAAATATCCCAAAGGCAAAATTTCCAGCGGTGGCCACCAGAAGCCGCGACAAAGTCAGTCCTCAGCCCTTCATAAGGACACCTTTTGAAGCAAGGAAAATCAAAGGGCTGCGGCAGGTGGTGGGACAGTGACAGGAAGGCAGACACATCCTTTCTCCACCTGCAATAAACTACATGTCCAAAGAAAGCAGCCAGCCCTGCCTCTGTACAAAATCCCTCTTGACCAACACCAAAAATCCCAAGAGAAAAACCTCTGAGAAAAAAAAAAATATATATATATATATATTTTTTTTTTTCTTACGGCAAAATATAAAAAGAAACTGGTTTAAAATGAGTATTTTTAAGTGCCTAAATCAGCAACTCCGCTTTCAAGGTGGAAAATCTTTTCCAGCCCAAGTCAGCTGGGACAAGAGGTTGGACTCGGCGAGGTCCTTACTTGAGTCCCTTACCCCACAGCGGTACAGAGGTCTTGGCCATGCCAGTGGGACTGCGCAGATGTGGCCGTGTCTGGCTAGTTTGGGGAATTAGGGACTCTTGGGCTCTGTTTTGTCCAGCGGTTGCTTTTTTATTCCAGTTGCAAATTGGAAGTGCAGTATTTTACTTCCCATTTGCACTGGTGCGCAATGGTTATATGTGATGAAAAGCAGCTCATCGGGATCCCTAAAAAGTTATCGACCCCAAGAAACCAGAGAAGCACTGTCTACCAGGAAATCTAATCTAGATAAAACATTTGTTTTCCTCCTTTTTGCCTTTGGTGCATCTTCAGCTCCCGTTCAGCTTTCAGGTCCCCAGCAACAGCCCAAACTGGTAAAATGCTGAAGCTAAGCAAATCCCGACGGCCGCTGGGAAACGTCCCCAGATCTCACCTAGAATTGCTGGGCACATATTTATCTCAGCGGGTTCGGGGGGCATCCGCCATGGGATTGAGGTTTCAGAGATGTGCCTAAGGGCATCGCAGTGCCTCACCCTCTCTTGCAGATTTGAGCCCCAAAAACGGGAGCCTGCAACACACTCAGGCTTCCTCCACAAAGAGTGGTGCTTGGCATGGCCCTCTCCCCACCCAACTCTCACCCCAGCAGCAAAAATAAACGAAAAGTAAAAGAAAAGTCAGGCTTCATATTCTGGATGGATATTTATTTTCTTAACAGATTTTCTTTTTTTTTTTCTTTTTTTTTTTTTCTTTTTTTCTTTTTTGGTACAAAGCATCCAGGAAAGCTTTTACTTCTCTTTTTAAAAAATAAAAACTAGGTTTCTTTTTAAAAAAGACACATGAAAAGGAAAAAAAAAAAGTCAATTATTTGCAATTGCTCTGTTTTTATTCTGCCTTCCCCACCCCACCCACTTCCCTTCCCCCCCCCCCCCTTTTAATTTGGACCGATTTTCATTCTTTTCCATATATATTTAATAAAATAAATAAAGGATTTTCTTTGTCGTGTATTGCAGTGCCATTTTTTTTTTTTTAAACAAAGGCTTCATGGCTCAACATTGCAAGGTAATAACAAACAAAAGGATTATACATTAAAATCCTCCCCCTCTCAAGACTCCCCCTAGCCCTCCCCTCCAAACCACGAAATAGAATACAATTCAAGTAGTCTTTTTTTTTTATGTTTTAAATGTATGGATATATAAGACAAAGCAAGTACAGAACTGGTTAACAGAGTGTCCCCATTTTATTAGCAAGTGAGAGTATATCATAGGGAGATGTAATTGATTCCCCCCTTTTTACGGTTCCTAGACAGATAATATATATTATTTTAAAACCAACCTATTTTACAGCCCTCTGCCCACCTCTCAAACCCATCCGCTCACCGAGTCCCGAGCCTCAAGCCAGAGACTTGCCTTTTTCCGCCCCCCCCCCCCCCCCCCCTCCATCCCGTGACAGCGGTCCTAGCCCTTCAGCCGCCCGGGTGCAGCCCTCCTCCTCCTCCTCCTCCTCCGCAGCCCCGGCGGGGGGCGAGGGCAGGAGGGCAGGGGGCGTGGGGCAGGGATCAGGGGGCGTCCGGCGAGAAGGATGCAAAGGGCAAGAGAAGGAAAAGGAGATGGTGGGGCACGGAGCTGGCGCTTCTGCAGGGGCTTCGGCGGCGAGGGCCGCCCGCTGGCCCGCTGGCCGGAGCATCGGCGCGCGAGCAAGGCGTCAGGGTGGGGAGGAAGCGGTAGGTCCCCCGCAGCTCGGGAAGCCGAGCTCCGCCGGGGGTCCATGCAGAAGCAGGGCCTCAAGTTGTAACTGGCAACACCTTCACCATTCAAAATAGTTTGTCTCTAGAACAGTTCCCTTTTAGTCTAAATTGTGGTGGTGGTTTTTTTTTTTGGTTTTTTTTTTTTTTTAAAAAAAAAAAAAAGGATGCGTGTCGATGTATTTCTGTGTGTGCGTGCATCTGTGTACATGAGTAACAGCCAACTAGCTCATATGGTCATGACCAAGCTATATTTCAGAAGAGAAAAGAAACACATTTATCACACTTTTCCTAAAACGAAAAGCTAAAATTTCAAGTTCAGTATTCGCTATCTTGTCCTTCCCTCCCCACCCTCCCTTGCTATTTCTGGGTTTTTTCCCTTCCAACTTACTTTAGCACCATAACACATTTTAAACATTACAATCCCTCTTCAGATACTACACAAAATGTCCCATAAAAATAGTGCTTTTTTTGCCAAAAAAGTTATATAATATATTATATATATAAATCAACTAAATCCGTGGCAAATGTGCAATGCAGACGCCTCCTCCATTTAAAGTGAGCATCAGCTCACTTTTTTCTTTTTTTTTTCTTCTTTCCCCTTTCCTTTTTCTTCTCTCTTTCTCGCTTTCTCTCTCCTCTTCCTCTCTTTCTCATGTCATCGATGATTTCAAAAAGGTGCAAGTCGATTTGGAATCTTGTAATGAAGCACACACACAAAAATGCAGATGGGGGCTCCTCGGAACTTCTTCTCAGGTACGTTTTTCTTTTAAAGGTGCAAAAGAAAGTTATAAAAATAAGAAAACCAACAACAACAAAAAAAAAAAAAAAAAACAACAGAAGAAGAAAAAAGTGGGGCGGGAATGAGGCAAAAAAGTTATATCCCTCAATACTTCTCCCCATTTTATTTCTTTTTCACTTTATTGTCAAGATAGACACGGAATGGACTCTTCTTCTCGAGAAAAAAAAAAAAAAAAAAAGATTAAAAAAAAATTTTAACTTCATATCCTTTTTCCCTCTTGCTCTTTCTTTTGTCTTCTGGCGTTGGCACCGGGGATGTCACGCAGCGCCCGGCAGCAAAAAGTTCAAGTGCCAAACTGTCCCTTTGCAAGTACAGGCTTGGAAAAACTGGGGGGCGCGGGGGGAACGAAACAGGCCTGGGAAACGAAACAACCCTCCCCCCCCACCCCGAAAGGACGATGCCGCAGGAGCGGCGCTGCTCGCCGCCGCCGCCATCCCCTCCTTGCTGTGTCAGTTGTTTGGTTGGGGCCGGAGCGGCGTGAGGGTGCCCCGCCGCCCCGCTCCTCGGCTGGGCAGCCCCGGGGACGGAGGGGCTCGGGGGCCGGGTCTCGCCAGTCCTCCCGCCCTCCCCCGGGAGATCAAAAATCGAGACGGCCGGTCAGGGTTCATTTCTGGGGGCCGGCCGTTTCGGGGGAGGCTCGCGCCGCCGGGGGCCTCTGGCTGGGCAGGGAGATGAGGGGACGGTGCAGCGCCTTGGCTTCCTCGGCCGCTTGCAGCCCCTCCGCCTGCCACCGGTACCGGCGAGCCCGCAGGATGCCGGGCACCTCCCGCTGCAGCCGCTGGGAGCTCTTCTTCTGCCACACGTCATACTTGGAGTACTTGGCGTGCGAGGGCTTCTGGAAGCTCTCCTGCAAGGGGACGGGATAACAACATCAGCCTCGCCGCAAGCCTGCCCGCCCTCCGCTCCGGGGTTCCCCTCTTTGAGCTCCATCCATCCCATGGAAACACTGCCCCATCCTCGGAAAGGGTCAGGGTGAGGTTGGACGGGGGCTCCGAGCGACCTGATCTAGTTGAAGATGTCCCTGCTTGTTGTAGGGGGTTGGACTAGATGACCTTTAAAGGTGCCTTCCAACCCAAACCCTTCTATGATTCTGCGATCCAGCCCACCTCCGATCCCCCCCACCTTATTAAAAGCCGACTTTCTGCAGGGCGTTGGGCATGAGTCGCCAACGGTGGCCATCTCTCGAAGCCTCTGCAGAAGCAGCAGACCTCGCAGCTGGGGTTTGTCCTCCCCCACCCGTGGCCTTCCCATCTTTTCCCTCGCTTTTTATTTCAGAGGAGAGCCGCCATCCCGGCGCAGCCCCCCTACCTTGCTGAGCGCTGGTAGGCCCGCCAGGGAGGTGGCAGAGAGGTCGCGCTCGGACTTGACAGACTTGGCGCAGTAGGTTTCCAGCAGAGCCAGGTCGCAGCTCCGAAAGCAGCACTCCTCCACGATCCCCCGGTTGATCCGCCGGTTATTTCGTCCCACAGGTCTACCTGCAAGGGCAGAGACCCTGGCGTTAGCCACCAATGGTGGACCGGACCCTCTACCCCGCTCCACGGCACCCATCCCCTCCACCAGCCACCGGAGACCGGTGGGTCCCGCACATTCCCAAAATAGCAGTGCTTCTCCCAAACCAGCCGAGTTTCACATTAAGGCTTTCCCAGACGAACGCCGTTGATGCCGACAGGGCTCCCCCTGTGCACGCGCGGGGCGCTAATTAAAGGCGCTTTATACGGCAGTGATTTATTCTCCTCCTACATCTCCGGCGCGGGCAGCCTTTTTGGGCGCCGCTAAAGCAAGGAAGCTCGAGCCCAGCCCGGCCGCCAGTGCTGCGCCGATTACTGCGACCATCTCCCGATGTTGATCCTGGCAAGCGGGTTTTATTAGAAAGAAGCAGCACGGTGTTGCGGCTGCCAACCTCCCTCCGTCGGGTCGACATTCGGGCAGGTGAAGCGAACCAAGGCGGTTAAATTTTACCAGATGGGACAGCTCTGAGACAGCTGCAGAAAGAATACAAGGCTCCTGCACCCGCCAAGAATAGCTATTAAACTTAATCTTTTAATAAGGATTCCTCTCCCGTTTCTGCCTGCAGAAGGATGCGAAAGCCCGTGTCCGGTGCAGCAACAACCGAGTGCGTTTCATGTCACCGCTTAATGACTGCCAAAGCGGTCCAGAGGAAAAGCTTACATGAGTGTTACTGGTTTTCCTCCCTTTCTTGTAATAAAAGACATGGGCAAAATTGAATTTCTGATGAAAAAAAAAAAACAAAAAACCAAAAAAACCCACATTTGCTTGGGAAATGCAACTTCCAAAACATAAACCGCCCCAAAATAAAAGGATGTCATGTCCCGGCCAGGAGAATTTGAGGATGGGAAAAATGGAGAGGAGGATACCTAACGCTGTTCACCGTGCCACGCTCCCAGCCACCAAAACGGTCCGTGCTGGCCCCATGCACGACCTGCGATCCCCCCACAGGCGGCAGATGAAGTGGGCTCTCAGGTATTCGGCCTCGGTTAAGATTTAAGGGCTTGCAAGATGCTGACCAATTTCCTGAGGTGGTTATCCCACCTGGGTTCCCCATCCACAAAGAGCCCCGCGTGTGAATGCAGCCCCACGCGTGCGACGCAGCCCTGCGTTATGCGACGCAGCCCCGCATGCCCGACGCAGCCCTGCATGCCCGACGCAGCCCCGCGTGTGCAATGCGGGCACGCAAAACCCGATGACTGTACCTCGCCACGGGCTCTGCAATAGCGAAACCCCCCTCGGGTGCACGGCACCCGCTCCCTGTTAAAATCGGCTCTGCCCCCGTTGCAGCGGAGCCCTCTGCTCCACGCCGGTGCATCGCCGTCGCACTCGGAGGTCGGGAGAGCAAGCGCGGCGTCGGGGCGCAGGGCCATGGGGCAGCTGACTCACACCACGCGGCTCGCCTTCGGGCGTCGTTCGGCACATTCACATTTTTCGGGAGTCTATTTGCCACTTTCCGTCCCCTCCCTGCGCTGCCACCACCTTCCTTTCTCTTTTCCTCCGCTGAAATTTCAGGAGCCACCTTTAGCCAGCCCCGCAGGAAGGCGAGAAGGACGATTCCCTCTTGGTAAAGGCTCAGCAAAAGGAGCGCTGTTGGGAGTTTTGTTTTCTCCCTATAAGCGCTTGTGGCCAACGAACACGCTGGGTTGGGCCCTCCCGTTAAAAGCAGGGCAGGTGTGTCGGGTGCCTGCAGCCGTAGGAGCGATGCCGGCGCAGGCGATGCCTGAGGGAGACGGGGGAGAGGAGCCAGCCTGGGAAAAAGTGCGTATATAGACTTCTGTAGGCAGGCGATGCCCGGCGAGGTCCATGGGACACCTGCGCTGCCACCGACATCCCGCACCTGCCCAGAACGCATGGACCCCAGCACCCAAACCTGCACGTGCGGGCAGGGTGCTGAGGCGTTAGGCTGCTCCGGAAAGTCACCCTGAGCATGGGCAGAAGGAGAGTTGGGAAGGCAAAAAGAAAAAATTCAAGTCACCCCCTCTCGCTAGCACGTCCCCAGAGGGCTGCATTCACACTCCCGCTGAACAGAAGGTTGCACAAGTGACGACACGCACGGTTCGGGGAGAAGTTGAGGTTTTGAGAGGTTACACGTCTCCTCTTGAAAACAGAAGTCGCCCGCCTGCAGCTAAGTGTTTGTTTGGAAAGAAGAGGAGGGGGGTGGGTGAAAAACAACAAGCAAAGCGGGACCATTTTCACCGCCTCGCCATCAAGGGCACCTTCTGGCACGGGGGCGCGCCGTAAGATCACAGCAGCGCACGCTGCGAAGAGCCCCGGTCCCGGATGGGACCACCGCGGCGAGCACGGCTCCTTCGGCCCCGGCTCGCTGCCCCGCTCCCCCAGCCGGCGGGCACACGCGCAGCCCCCCGGCCCCAGCGCGCCGCCCCTTCTCTCTTGCATAAAGCCGCTGCGTGCTCTTGCCCTTGCCGGCGCCGCTGCCAGCTTCGCCGCGACGGTCCGATAGGGCCATTACATAATTGTCCGTACGGATCTCGCCAAATGCCAATACAATCCTCCGTGGGAGAGTTACTTTAGGGGAAAAGAAAAAAAAAAAAAAAAAAAAAAAAAAGGAAAACAAATCAAAAGAAAAAAAACAGGCAAACATAACAAACAGAGGTTTATTCCCAGAAAGTACCTGGAGACAACGGCCCAGGGAAGAGGCGCCGGGACGTTTCTGGTTAACAGCAGCAATATCGCTGCTGACCTGGATTGGGAAAAGCGTTTGTTCCATAACACAATTTACGCACGGACTAAAGGTTGAATTTCCTGGCTTTTGCCCATGGCTGGCATCTGCCAAACCCAGGGGAGGTTTTGCCGCTCCGTCCCTCGCCCGCAGGGGAGAGCTGTGCGGGCTGCGGCACTGCCGGGGCGCGTGAGCCACTTCCCACCGCAGCGATGACCTCCTCCTCCTCCTCCCTGGGAAACGCGCTTCCTCTTGGCCTTCGGTGAACGGCTATGCTCTCTTTTTCCCCCAAAACTGCGCTCCACCAAAACCTCCCACAGCTCTGCAGAGAGGCCAAGCCCCGCGGTGCAAAGCCCGGCGACGCGGAGCCCGGCGATGCAAAGACTGGTGACGCAAAGACCGGTGATGAGAAGCCGGTGATGCAAAGCCCTCCGGCCGCCCAGGGGTATTCCCATCCGGCAGCGGGAGAGCTGGGGATGCCGGCAGCGGTGCAAGGTCAAACCC
The DNA here is from genome assembly GCF_965231255.1 of Vanellus vanellus. Lineage (NCBI taxonomy): Eukaryota > Metazoa > Chordata > Aves > Charadriiformes > Charadriidae > Vanellus > Vanellus vanellus. The sequence goes on along the minus strand of NC_138911.1, from coordinate 17,878,228 downwards.
GCTCCCAGGAGAACCCGGGGGCCGCATACCTGCAGCTCAGCTCTGCCACCGCCGTGGGCGCGAGGGGACAGGACAGTCCCTTGCCCGGCATCGCCACCCGGTCCTCCGGGCTCCACATCCTCACCGGGGCCGGAGGGATGCCGCGAGGAGGGGTGCGCGGTGCCGGTGCCACCCTGGCCGGGTCCCCTCTCCTCTCCTCCGGTCAATCAGGCAGCAAGCCGAGTGGAAGGGGACTTTGGGTGTAAACAGTCCCTGCGCCCCTGTCGCAGGAATGTCGGGAGCAACAAGGGGGCCTTTGTGCGGCGCCGGGCCCCGTCCCAGTGCCCCCGGCCTGGCCCTCCCCCACCCCGGCACCGCGCTTTCCCCCCTGCTTTTTCCTAGTATTATTCGGAGGAGCGGCGGGCGCGCAAGAATGTGCCCCGTCAGCACAAGCGGCTGCAAAGAGCTAAATTCTTATCAGCTGTTGGAAAGGAGGAAACAGGAGCTGTTGTTTACAGAGAAGTCGGACGCCTCTCCCCCTGCAGCCCCTTCTGCCCTCCCTGCCCGCATGGCACGGCAGCAACCGCGCGGCTGCGGCTTCCTCTCGACCTGCCCCAGCACAGGGCTGCGCTCAGCATCCTTCCACCGTCCCCGGGGTGGGTGCCGGGGAGCGGGGAGAGGGGGTCTCAATCCTGCGGCAGAGCCAGAGTTGGATGTCCGTCACCTTGTGGGCACCTGCGAGCCGGCCCCAAAAGCCTTAAAAGTCACAGAGGGGAAAAATCACGGCAGAGGGCGGAGAGCGAAGCGTGCGTGGCCGCAGCTGCAGCTCGCCCAAGCATCCCCGGGATGCGGCGCGGGGCTGGCTGCATCCCGTGGCCGGGTAATCCCCGGTGCTGCCGCCTCCTGCCACTCGTGGTGCAGCTCTTTTGCGGCCCCAGCTCTTGGAGGCAGCTTCAACATCCTCAGCCCCAAGCACCTGCCGGCCGCGATGCCTCCGAGAGTACCTGGGGGCTGGGACTCTAATTGACAAGCGGCTGAATATGAGCCGGCAGTGTGCCCAGGTGGCCAAGAAAGCCAACGGCATCCCGGCTTGTATTAGAAATAGCGTGGCCAGCAGAAGTAGAGAGGTGATTGTACCCCTGTATTCAGCACTGGTGAGGCCACACCTTGAGTATTATGTCCAGTTTTGGGCACCTCAATACAAGAGAGATATCGAGGTGCTGGAGCGAGTGCAGTGGAGGGCAACGAAACTGGTGAAGGGCCTAGCAAACAAATCATATGAAGAGCGGTTGAAGGAGCTGGGACTGTTTAGTTTGAGGAGGAGGAGGCTGAGAGGAGACCTCATCACTCTCTACAACTATTTGAAAGGACGCTGTAGAGAGGTTGGTGCTGGTCTCTTCTCACAGGTAATTAATGACAGAACAAGAGGGAATGGCTTCAAGCTCCAGCAGGGTAGGTTTAGACTGAACATTAGGAAAGAATTTTTCACAGAAAGAGTGGTCGGGCATTGGAATAGACTCCCAGGGAGGTGGTTGAGTCACCATCCCTGGATGCGTTTAAGAGATGTTTAGATGTGGTGTTGGGGGATATGGTGTAGGGGAGAACTTTGTAGAGTAGGGTAGATGGTTGGACTCGATGATCCCAAGGGTCTCTTCCAACCTAGACAATTCTATGATTCTATGTCTCGCTCACCATACCAGTTATCAGAGGGTGCACTTTTCCCAGTCTAGGTTGCATATTTCCCAGTCGCCAGATGCTGGGGGGATGAAGCGCCATCGGCACACCGCATCTGCTTGCATGGATGCAAACAGCGCTGTATTTCAGAGCTAGCTAGGCTAGCTAAGTGCTCCCTTGTAAGAATGCAAAGCATTGTTTAAATACTTAAATCACCGCTGAAGCAGAAAACCAATAATGGATTTTCATACTGGTTTTGGTTGTTTTTTTTTTTTTTTCCCTAGATTACCAGTTGGGTGCCTGCAACAAGCCCCGTTCAGCAAGCGGGGCCCACCTGTACCTGCGGGACAAGGCTGCCCCAGTCATTTACCTCCCGTATGAACGACTGCGTTAGCGCAGGCTGCTCGAGTGGTCGCACGTCCCATGCTGAGAAGTGCTCATGACAAACGCAGGCCCGGTTTTAAGATGTAAACCCGCGATCATGCAACATAACCGTGCCCTAGCGGACAGTAGTGGCTCCATGAGGGTTTAGGGGTGAAGATGAAGCCAACTGATGGAGGCAGAGGGAAAAAAAGGAGGTGAGCTGGGGATGCCCAAAGCCTTCATCAAGTAGAGCCATCACTCAAATGTCTTCATCCCTGCATGGCACACGCTGGCCAGATGCCGGAGGGGTTAAAATATGGGACTGGGGGGACTTTGCTTCACCCCCAGCACCTGGGTGCTCCAGAAATATTCAAAAAGAACAAGGGGGAATAGGAAAGGACCAAAAAAAAAAAAAAAGAAAAAAAAGAAAAAGCAAGAATCCCCTTGCAAGCATCAGGCTGGCCACTTGGCACCACACTATTTGTCTGCCTTCAAAAGTGTTTTTATTTTGGCCTGGGCGGCTGGGTTATTTGAGGTGAAAGGAGGTCAGTTCATCCGTAAAACAAAAGCCCCGTTCCCTTTCATCCCCAGAGAGGGGGAGGAGGGAAAAGAAACCATGGGAGGGAGACGGATGCTCCTCTATATATAGAGGGAGAGGAAGAGGTGTGAGAGCGTGAGAGGAGCTCGCCTCTTCACCGCACCAGTAAGGCCAGCCCCGGACCCGCCGCCTCGGCCAAGCTCCGGCGCAGGGCTCGTTGGCCGGGGAAAGGTGGAAGGGGAGATGAGAAGAGGAAGGGCTCGGAGAGAGGAAGGAAGAGCACTCAGGGCGTCCCCAAAAGCGCTGCCCGCCCGCAACACCTCGGGAGGGGGCTGTGAAAACATCCCGCTGCTCAGCTGGGATGGGGAAGGGCGATCGCCCCCAGGTAGCTGCAAAGCCACCTGCAGCCCAACCGCCTGCCCCAAAATTACACAGCCCGACCGCTGGCTGCTGCTGGATGTGGGATCCCTGCGCCTCTCCCTGCCCAACCTCAGCAGGCGGCATCGGACAAGTCTGGCTGAGCATCCAGGCTGGGAAGGGACATCCAGGTTGGGAAGGGACGTCCAGGGTCACCTCCTAACTTTGCAGCACCCCGTTCACTGCACAGGCAGGCTGGGAGGCTGGCTCTCGACTCTGCTACTCCAAAAAACCCACCCTGTTACTTGAAAGGGACTTTTAAATTCCTTTTCCCAAGGCAGAGGCAAGACTGCCGAATGCACGGCACCACGTGCAGCTGGTATCTCATCTCCATCCTCTTCCCCCCTGCTTGGCTTTGCATCTTTCCCGTAGGCGGTCGCTCTGCGGTTCAGTCCTCAGTGGGCAGCAAGACACAGGGTCTTCCCTCTCCCAAGCACAGAAGGGCACCAAAACACCAGAACGAGGCGTCACACTCGAGGCACCTTCGCCCATAGATTATCGAGCATCCGTCACTACTGGTTTACTCCTCCTTCTCCCTGTTTACCAGCTAAGCTCTTGCACTGCCAATGCCAACAGTCCGAAACCCCAAAGCATCCTGGTGGAAAGGCCCCTCCAGCCAACTGTCCTGAGGCCACCTGCATTCCACGGACAACAGCAACGCTACGCTTTTTTTTCTTTTTTCTTGCACTAACTGCACTGCAAAAGGGTAAGACATCGCTCTTCAGTGATAAGATTCACCAGTAGGTAGCCAGGAGGACACTAGGCGTATTTTGGGAGCAGCCTAGAAGCTGCTTACTATGCCCAAGCAAAGCCTGACCAGAAAGGGGGAGCTCAGCTCCCCGCCTGCTCTCGGGACGCAGCACTCCGGCAGCAAAGTTTAAAAATAAGCCAGGGCTCAAGCTCAGCAGAGAACTGGCTGCAGGCATCCTCGTTAGTTTAACGACTTGCCCACATCGCTGGTGAGCCAACCGCCCGTGGCTCCCCAGCCATACTCGACGTTCCCGAGCATCAAGTGCAGGACCCAGTTTCCCCCGCGGGATTAGACAGTCCCCGAACCCGGCACGAGGTGGGTGCGTGTCACCCTTGAGCATGTTGCTTTTTCTTGCTCCTCTCCTGGCCCACCGCCACGTAGAAGGCAATCACAAAAAGCACCAGGCTGGGAAACCCCTCCTTTCCCTCCCAGCCCGGCTCCACCGAAGCAAGACATGGGTTTGGGGCGGCATCCTGCCCGCCGCCGTCGGGCCGGTTGGCACTTACTGAAGTAGAAGCCCCTGTCCCCGCAGACGAACTGCAGCGTGTCCACCAGCTCCCCGCCGCAGAGGGTCTCCGCCGTGCCGTACGCCGCAGCCGAATCCAACGCGTAGGCCAGGAAAGCCAGCAGCAGCAGCAGCATCCGCCTCGCCGCACACATCCTCTGCACCTGGGGACAGAGGCACAGGGTTAACACGGAGCGAGAGACCCCTCTCTGCCACCTCCCCCGGGCAATGCCCCCCGCAGCACGCCTGGGGGTGGGATGCCCGGACATGTCCCCGGGGATGCTGCAGGGAAGGACCGGCAGTGCTGAGCCGGCCGCCGGTGCAAGGCTGGCTCCCCGCGCTCGCCTCGCCGCTCAGCCGCTCCGGCCAGACAAGGTTTGCATTGAAGCAGTTTTTTCCTTCGGAAAATCCCACTTGAGCCTAACTCTGAAAGGCTTTTATTCCCCCCGCCCTTTCAACGGCGTGATTTTTTTGTTTTTCCCCCCTTTTTACATGGGAAATCATTCAAATGATCATCAGGAGGTTTGGTTTTTTTCTTTTTTCAGTTCTGATGACAGGTTTTCATGCCCTACCTCAACACGTTTCCCCAAAGCAGAAACAAATGAAGCGTCAACCTGTCCTAGAGCTGCTTTTGAGGAAAGCTGGGTTTTGCCAGGGAGCGGTGGCCTTCGCCCCGGGGCGTGCGAGAGACCCGCGCGGCCGAGACTCGGGCAATCGAGGGGCTGATTGCACAAGCCGTGTTTGCTGACGAGAGCCGGGACCGAGAAGACATCCCCCAGGAGCAGAGCTGTCCCACGGGAAATGCACCTGAGGCATCACCAAGAAGGGCCAAGGGGGTATCAGTCGGCACAGAGGACTAAAAAAGAAACTCCCTGGATATTTGCTAACTAACCGAAAGATTTCCTCTGACTCGGCTCCAGCAAACAGCATTACCTCCGTGTCAGCTTCTGCAGGTGTAAAGCCAGGGTGCTATTGCCTCACTGGGTGAAGCAAGACCCATGGGTGGTTTGAGGCACTGTGAGTCCCTCGGTGATTGTCATCACTGTATATATACAGCCAAATAACGATGGTGTCCAGAGAGATCAGCAAAATAGTAGCCGGCATGGGGCAATGCTAAATTTCGAGCGGAGCATCCCCTCTCCCTGCTAAGGCTCCGCCAAGATGCTGGGTTTCACATCCAGCCTTCATCACCATAGCATCTGAGCAACTCAAGAATCATATCAGTTAATGAATATTACCTCACCCCCCCGGGATGCTCAGAGATGGAGCCGAAGCCCAGGATAGATTAAATGACTTGCCCAAGGTCACGGGGGAAGTCTGCAGCACAGCCAGGAAATTAGCCCAGCTCCCCCGGGGCCCCGCTACGGTCCTGCCAGCAATAAAGCCACCCTTACTACCAATTTTTTACTAGCACGTAGCTCAAATCGTCGCTGCTAGAAACACCCCGTGCTTACGAGTCACAAGCTCTTCCGAGTGGCACGAGGACAGGGATCGGCAGCAAGGAAAGCCAAAACGGAGGCTTCAAGGTCTGGGTGGGCTGAGGGGGGCATCCCCCCCCCCCCCCCCCCCAGCACGAGCTTCAATGCCCTGTGCTGGCAAAACGCCTCCAGGGCTCTGGAAAAGAGAGGCAGCAGCACTGGGAACAAACTGGGCTCAAACCAGCAAGTGATGGGAGCGGGATCAGCTTTTACAGCAACACCAGTCCTTTCATCCCGCTTTGGGGGCTTTGGTCTATACTACCCTAGGAGCAGAGGGATGGCACCGGGCTGTGATTGCACCACACTGCCAAGCTGCGGCGTTTTGTCACCAACAGCTTTTCACCTTGATTTTCTTATCAAGTGGCCGACGGGTGTTTACTGGGCCTCCCCAGCATGACCGCAGCATCAGCTGCGCTGCTTGAGTCATGGCCCTGTGCTGCAGCATCAGCAGCTGGATCTCCACCTGACAAGACAGCAACGATCATGCTCCTTCTTTTTTTTTTTTCTTTTTTTTTTTCCCTATTTATTTTTATGTTCAGCTCCCGATTGCTGGTGTCCCCGGGGCACAGGTAGTGCCGGCAGCTCATTGCCAGGGCGGCAGATGCGCGCCAGCCAATGCCGCCGCCGAAGCTGCTGACGTGGGACTTGAGGACACCCAAATAATCCCCCGTCCCCAATTAGGCTCGCGCTGGCTGCGAGCGCTGCGGCTAATGAGCCGGCTGCGCGCTGGCCTCCCCCAAGCTAGACCCGGTCCCCCAGAAGGAGCTTCCTCAGTGGCAGCAGTGACAAACGCAGTGTTTCCTCCACATCCAGTCTAAAGAAAGGGTTGAGATGCTCTGAAGCAAGGGGAGAGGGAGGTTTTGTCGGCAGGGCGATATCTGATGCTGGGGAGAGCCGATACCTTCCGTGGAAAAAAACTTGCGATCCTTGGAAAATACCCGCTCCTGCGCAACCCACACTGCGAGAGCAAGGTGGCCCCTGGCAGCCCTCCCGCCTCCACTGCCAGCTCTTGTAGGGTACCCACGCACCCCGTAACTCCAGCCAGGAAGCCCCCCTGAAGCCACGAGGATAGGGACGGTCCGAACGCTGTCATCCTGGGCTAAACACGGAGGTTTGCGATGCGATGAAGTCCTCCCTTTGCTCACGCATCAACCACCAGCCCTTCCCACCGCTGTCACCTTGGCTTCTCCCCGCTTCCTCCAGCAGCCGTGTAATGAGAAACCGGGCAGCAAAGCAAAAAGCATCTTTATTTACTACCCGGTGCTGCAGTTTCTCTCCAGTTTGATGGAGCCGCAACCCAATCCAACCCCATAAGCCCTTCCCTCTCGCTTTGGCCCTACTGACCATGCCAAGGAAAAGCCACCAGGCTTCACCCAAAGGCTAGGCAGGTTCCCGGGGTGCTGCCACCGGCTCAGCGCATCCCGATGACCTTTCAATCGATCCTTCCCTCCTCCCGCTCCTCCTTAGCAGGGATGAGCAGCATCCAGGCAGGAGAGCTCACACCCGCCCTCCTGCGCCTGCCAGAACGGGCGCTGCTCCCCGAAACGGGGCGGCACAGCATCGCCGGGTACCCGCAGCCCACCACCCCGGTGCAAGCACCACGCCGGCTGCCCAGGTGGCACGCAGCTTCAGTTGTCATGGCCTAATCTTGCTCAGCATCATGAGCGAACCCCTCCGAGCCTTCATTTTCCACTGGAAACGTGGGACGGCATGCTCTTCCAGGCGTTAGGACAGGCACAGAACCCTCAGCTGTGGGACAGGCGTAAATTCAGCCCGACGGCTGGAAAACCCTTCAGTTTTTATTAGAAAGCGTCTCTCACGCGAGAGGTATCAGGAATAAGGCGGTGAGAAGTAAGCGGGGCGCTTTCCTATAGGACAAGGTCCTGTGTCCACTGGGAGAGAGGCTACACCCAACAAGGGTTCATTCCTGCCAAAGGGGGGGTCGATCGGCCGTGCCGGCTGCTGTTCCCCTTCACGTGCCTGCAGAGAGCTCAAGTGCTTCAAGATGCGGCTTTAAAACCAGGGGCGGCGCGAACGGGCGGCACGAGACAGGCCGGGTGCCCAATAACCCGAGCGCCGAATTCCTCCTAACGAGGGCGCGGACCCCACGCGGCGTGCAAGAGGGTAATGCGAGAGGAATTTCTTGGCTGCCCAGGTGCCCCGTACCATCCCGGGGAATCGCACCCGGCAGCAGCCTTCTCGGCACGGCAGGGGCTCAGACAAGCCGTGGCAGCCCATTGCCGGCCCCCCTCCTCACCTGGAGAGGGCCTGCTTTGCTCTCCATCCTTCCCGTCCCTCTCCTGCCTTCCCCCGCATCCCCAGGTCCCCGTGCGAAGCCGGGCTGCCGCGGGAGCCAGCTCGGCCGCAAGCTGCTGCGCATGGGATGCTCCCGGCTGGTTTGGGACTCCCGCGTATTCCCCCCTTGCAGCACAGGCTGCTGCACCCATGGCCGGGAACCCCCAAAAAAACCTCTCGGCAGCCCCCAACCAGTGGGGATGCGCCAACAGAGAAGGTCTTCTCGGAGCTGCTGCGGTGTGCCGGGAGCGAGCCCCGAGGGCAAGTCTGCAGCGGAGCCACCCTCCCGCCTGAGGCCGTTAAAGGCTTTTTCAGGATTTGCTGCAGAATCAGTTGGATCGACGATTTCTGTCCAGCTGCTGGGGAGTCAGGGGCCAAGAGGCCACAATGTGCTACACGGCCCTGTTGCCAAATCTCGGAGGACAGCTCAGGCATCCCTTGCATCCAGGCTTGCGCTGAGCCAACCAAACCACGGTACCTCTCTTGGGCAACAAACATCTCCCCAAAAACGGAGACTACTCCTCCTGTCTGACCTAATTCCTTCTTCAGTCTGGCCTTCATTACAATTTAATATGAACAGAACAACGTAGGAGGGAATTGACAGATGGCCCAGTCTGCAAAATTTGGATTTGGACGGCAAAAAGAAAAAAAAAAAAAAAAAAAAAAAAAAAAAAATCTCACTTCTTTGTGGAGCAGCGCAGCATTTAAAAGGGAGCATGGCGAAAAAAAGTCATCGGCCCAAACCCAGCGGCGTGTGCAGGAGGAGAAAACCCCAGTTTGTGCATCCTTCACCACCCTCCACCCCTCCAAAAAAAAAAAAAAAAAAAAAAGCGGGCAGACTGATGTTTCGCTGCTCCGACGATTTGCCTGCCGAGAGATGCCGAGCGTCTCTCTGCGCTGCTCCTCTTGGAGGGCAGCCCTCGGAGACCGGGGAGCTGACCCGGTTTGGAGCGCGGCTCTCCCGCAGGGGCAGGACGCAGGCGCGCGCGCCAACCCCGCACGTGCCAGGCAAGCGCCGCCTCTGCCCACGGGCAACCTCGCGCAGGGAGCCGGGCCACCATGCCCCGAGGTGCCAAGCGGCAGAGGGCTAGTGGAGGCCGGCGGGGAGAGGCAGGTGCCTTGGCAGCCAAAATCCAGCCTGGGGCTGCATCTTGGGCAGAGGCACCGGGATGAGGCGCCCGGCGGTACCCGAAGGGAGAGGAGCCGCCGCGTGCCGTGCTGCAGAAGAGTCTCCCTTTTCATCTAAAAGAGAAAGGATGGGATTCCCAATCCACAGCTTGGAAGGAGCAAGCTTCACAACACAAAACTTTGGACCGGCGAGCTGTCAGGCGAACGAAAACGACCCAGGACCGGGGGTTTTGCTGTTTAGCTCGGGCTTGAAAAAAAATAAAAAAAAAAAAAACCCTCCTGATTCCTGGCACCTGGCTCGCATGACATTTATATGGCTGAGGTTGGCAATGCTGCTGCTATTTTTAGCCCTCGCTTTTTTGTCTTCGCTGCTCGTCCCCATCAGCAGCCCACTCCGCCCCGCGCTGGGGGTCACCTTTCCGCCTCCCGTCCTGCGAGCGGGGAGAGACGGCCGTCGCCTCTGCCTGCGGGACAGGGGCCGGGGCAGGCAGGGGAGCGCTGCCTGCGCCCCGCGGCGATCGGCGCTGCAGCAAGGACTACCGTAGCTGTGGAAAAATCAAGCTGAAAAAGGTGAATGGGGTATTCAGTACCATTTACTCACCCCGCTGGGGAGTAAGAACGTATTGCACAAATTTTGGGATGCAGCCCAGAAACATTTGATTTATTGCACAAAAAAAAGGAAATGCAATCTTGCTTAACTCTTCTAAAGACAGCTGGCAGGACCCAGGGAAGGGATTTAAGTCCATTTTAGTAGCCTCACTTAACTCCTTTCTTTATTGTTCCTCTCTCCTTTCTGCATTCCCGTCCAAAACCTGGAGTATATCAGGGAAAGTTAACAGCAAGTTAAGCTGTTAAATCAGAAATTGTGGTGACTGGAGTCTACTGGCAAGTGATATTCCCACAACACGTTGAACTTGCTTTATGTCTTGGCAGAGCAGCTTTAACCCTTCCAGAGCCGGGCTGCGACGCCAAGGTGGATTTCTTCCCCTGGTGCCCCCCACCTCTCCCGACCTCTCCCGCGAACATGAGGAGGGAGGCCAGTACCTTTTCGCCCCGTAAAGTCACACAGCAGCCTTTAAAAGCAAAGACAACCCAAAGAAGGATCGGAGAGGTCAGTCCCAGGACACGAGCGGGGAGAGGGTGGGCCACTTAACAGTGCTCGTATGCACTGCTGGAAACACACCAACTCCTCGGTCCCTCTAAAAATAAGACCTCACCTGCTGTGTTTGCTTTATTTAAAAAAAGAAAAGTACAGAAATGCTTTTCTCTGGTGCTCCACCAGGCAAGCCGGGCTCGCTCTGAAGCCCATAGGAATCAATGGGAAGAAGACATGCACTGACACCTCTGGGTTGGCCGGTCAAAGCAGCAGCCCTCCAGCCGGGCTGCAAAAAGGATCACCTGTCAGAAAAAGCACTGGGACACACACGCAGACACATTTTGGCTCTCAAATTTCATGTGGCGGTGGGAGGGGACCCGCGGTGTCAAATCTTTTATCCCTTAATGAATTTTCACAGGAGCCGGGATAGCCCCTTTGAAAGGCTGAGTGAACTTGTGTGGGTGTCGACAACGTGGAGCAAAGATTTACAGCTCTGACCCATTCACCCCCACCGAAATCGTCAAGTCGGGTCCAAAACAGCTCAGTGAAGCTCAAATCAGAAGTGTCAGTCAGTTTTATTCCTCCAGATGTCCTTAGCACAAAGTCACCCTCACAAAACCCCACGACCCGGGCTCCTCAACTCCACTGTAAATCAAGGCAAGAGGAGGAATAAAAAGCCCAACACGCTGCACTCTCAAAGTAAGAGAAAAAACACACGCGCGCGCAACCTGACGACAAATAAACCTAAAGAAAACCAGGCCCTTGGCCTCCCAAGCACATCCCGGCATTTGGAAGAAAACTACAGACTTTGCATGGGAAGCCTCGACTCGAGGCTTGAAAGCAGTGTTTCTCCCGAGGTGTCTATTTAAAACCACCCACGCAAACCTTGTTTTTACACTTGATTGCTCCACGCCGCCTCAGCGAGACCTGGCGTATCAGAAACCCGGCTAAAGCACCGCTGGCTCCAGGCGAGGCAGCCACATCTGCTGGTACAGTTACGCTAAATCCGAGTTTCCTCATGTGCCCCAATTCCCTACTGCTCAACAGAGTGCTAAAACCTTTCCAAGTTGCGCTCTTAAAACAATTACTGTAGGGAAAAGCAATTGGGAAGGAAGAAGAAGGGGAAAAAAAATAAAATATATATATATATATATAAAAAAAAAAAAATCACACAAAGTCGACGGCTGCATGCCAACCGTTAACTCTCACTCCATTTTGGCTGCGCTTTCTTGTTTTTCCTCTCCGTATTTTTATCCCTCCGAGACCCAACACGCCGCAGTGTTTTGCAGAAGAGAGAGTTTAATAATCTCCCCGCTCTCTGCGAAGCCGCAGAACTGCCTGTCCCTTTCCTTTCCTTTTTTTTTCTTTTTCTTTTTTTTTTTTTTTTTTTCCTTCCCCCCCCGCCCCTCCTCCCCCCCAATCTTCCCTTTTCCCCCGCGCCGAGCCGAGCCGAGCCGAGCCGAGCGGAGAGGAGCCGAGCCGCCTCCCCGCTCCCCAAACGACCCCGCCAGCGGCGGCAGCGCCGCGGGCAGCCAGCGGCCGCGCAGCCCCGCCTGACCTCGCATAGCCCCGGCCCCGCCGCCGCCAGCCCGGCCCCCGCACACGCGCGTTCCCGCCAGCCGGCCCCGCGCGACCCCCCACCCCATCATCATCATCATCATCATCATCATCCGCCGCTCCCCACGCGGGACAGCCCCGCGCCGCCGCTCGGGCGCGCAGGCGGTCCCGCTGCCAGCATCCCCCCCGCCCCCCCCCCCGCAACAAGGCGGGACACACACACACCGCCCCCCCCCACACACACACCCCGCAGGCGGCGGGACGTGGGGGGGTGACACCACCACCACCACCCCCACGGGGATACCCCGCGCACCCCACCGCAGCGGGCCGCCCCGCCAGCCGGCGGCCGGGCCGGCTCTCGGGGTCCCTCTAGTGACACGCGTGGGGACGGGCGGGCAGCGGGGCCGGCGCGGCTCGGCATGGCACAGCGCGGCATGGCACGGCTCTGCCCGGCGTGGCACGGCACCCCACGGCAGGACACGGGGGGAGCCCGCCTGCCTCTGCCCGCGGAGGGGCGGCGCGGAGGGGCGCGGAGCGGCGCTTACCTTGGCGCTGCCGCTGCTGCTCTCAACTTCTTGCGGCGGCGGCGACGGCGGCGGCGGCAGCGGCGGCGGCGGGCCGGGGAGGAAGGCAGGCTGCCGGCAGCGCTCATCCGTGTGTGCCCCGGCGCTTGACATGCTGCTCTCCTGCCCTGGCAGCGATCGCGGCTTTGGCTCGCCTTCCCCGCGCCCTGGCTCGCTCTCCTCGCCTTGCCTTTTTGGAATGTCAAGTCCCTGCTTGATTTTGTCTGAAGGATGTTATTTTGTTACGATCAGGTATTTTGTTATTCTAGAGAGCGAGCGAGCGCTTTCCTTTTCTTTCTTTCTTTTTTTTTTTTCCTTTTTTTTTTTCCTCCTTTTTTTCTCAGGTTTTCTTCCCCCCTCTTTTTTTTTTTTTTTTTTCTTTTTCTCTTTTTTCTTTTTTTTTTTTTTTTCTCTCTTTTCCCCCTTCCTCTTTCTCTCCTCCTGCTGCTTTGGCTGCCCCTTGGGTGGCTCTCACTTTTGTGTTTACTGACTGCGTCCCCCTGGCCGGGGCGGAGGGGCCGGCTGCCTGACTGCCCGCTGCTCCCGGCTGGCTGCCCCACGAGCGAGGAGACAGGCAGGGCGCTCCGGCTGCCCCCCTTTTATACCCCCCCAATGGGCATGCTCTGACTACCCCAGCGAGCACCAGCCCGGCCACGCAGCCAATAATGTTGCAGAGCGGTCTAACCCCCTCTCTTCCCTCCCTCCCTTCCTTTCTTCCCTCCTTCTCCCTCGTAACCCTCCGGAGTCCAGCTCGGGGAGGGAAGAGGGGACAGAAAGTTTCTGCCGCAAGGTTTCTTCGCGGGCTGCTCCCGGGTGGGGGCTTTGACCCACTCCGGCCGGCCCCGGGGGGGGGAGGGTAAGGGAGGGGGGGTATGCTGCGCGCATCCCCCGCCGCCCCCGCAGATGAGGGGAGGAGGTGGGGGTCCGCGCCCCGAGCCCCTGCCCAAAATGCTGGGGGGCACCCCCTGAGCTTCTCTCGCTGCCGGATGGCGAGCCCCCGGCCCTGGGGGGCGAGAGGGGGCAGCGGGAGATTGCCTCGCCTGCTCCGCTTGTGGGGCTCTCTCTAGGTACGCACAGGGCACAGGTGTCCGCACTGCTCGCCGTGCCCCGCGCCGGCCCCCAAACTGCTCCGAAGGGCTCCCCGGCGAAGGCACGGGCATTCAGGGGTGCCGGTCGCACGGCCCCCCTGGGCTCGTACGCCTGCCGCGGAGCCCTGCCCCGTGTTACGCGTCCCAGTGCGGGCAGGCAACCCCCTGCCTAAGCAGAAGTGAGCCCCCGCGTCCACCCGTGCACGTCCGTGTGGACAACATGGACGCTCCCCCTCTGCAGGGCAGCGTCACTCGGATTTTGCACCCTGCAGAGCACCTTCCCGGAGCGGTTCCCGCTCACCAGATCGCCTCTGCTTCCCGCGGGCTTCTGCAAGCGAGCAGGGTTGCCGTTAAGCTAAAGGGACTTTTCCCAGGCTTCGCCGTACGGGTACGGCAGCGCACGGGCTGAACGCGCTCCCGCTGCTGCGCCGGTGCTGCACGGCAGTCGCGTTGTGCTGCATTAAGCAAAACTCGCCTTCTCCCAAAGACCTGCCTGCCAAGTCTGCCCCGCCGGGGAAGTGGCTGCCCCAGGAAAAGGGGTCCCACTCGCTTTCGCCGGCGGCAAAGGCAAGCCCTGGCCAGCCCCCAGGTGCCCGCACCCTCACCGCTGCCCGGGTGGGTGCCCACTTGCAGGGGCGCACAGCCCAAGTTGCACCGCGGGCACGCACCCTCCTGGGTGCGGAGAGGAGCAGAGCTGCTTGAGATTGGGCAGCAGGTTGGTCCATCTCTGGCAGCGCTTGGCATAGGCAGTGGCATGAAAGGACAAGGATGCAGCAGCCCTCACCCCAACAGGCAATAAAGGAAACTTTTTTTCTCTCTTTTTTTCAAGTTTGCCCTTTTATTCTATCAAGGATGGGGGGCTTGGTGCAGCTCTGAACAGTCAGAATTGCCCTCAACGCACGCAAGGCGACGTGAGCAGGAACTGGTCCTTTCTCACTAGGCTTTGGACATCCTTCCCTCCCCAGCATCCTTTTGTTCTCTGGGCTGTCCTCTGGGCTGCGCTCCTCTGGGCGGTATCTCACCCAGCAGACCTGGTGCCAGGGCTGTGGGCCTCAACTGAAACACCAGTACACCTGGGAGAGGGACATGATGCCGAGAACGTGGTTCTGTGCACACCAGACTCAAACACAGGCATCAAATCTCAGCTCCTACGTCAATATTTAAGTGTGTAAAGAAGTGGTCTGGCCATCAAAGAGACTGAGCATCTGCCGGTATGTGTCAGGGCTCCAAACTTCTCGCAAAAAGAGGCATCTCCATCGATGCTTACCTTCGGCTTTAGGAGTTTCTCCAAGATGCCCAGGACTTAAGTAAATCCCAGTCGTGGGTCCTTGCAAACCACTGGGCAGAGCTGGTCTCCTTAACAAAGAGCAACCAACCACCTTTCCTCGCTGCGAAAGCAAAACCCCATCAAAGGAAAGGACCCAACCTTGGCAGGGGGGTAGGCAGGGCTGTAAGCTACTGTTAATAGCTGAAGGAGCCCAGCTCCCTTCCCTTCCCCCAGCTCACCACAAGGACCTCCTGAGAGTAGACAAAAGAAAGCTTGGAGGGTTAATCTCCCTGAGAAAAACAAGTGATTTTCCAGTAAACAACTGCAATAGCAAACAATGGGGGTGAAAAATAGCGATCATAAAAAAGTCTGCTCGGAGGAAGAGGCGACCCAGTAACAGAGGTGTCTCTCCGGCTGGGGGAAAAACAAGGCAGCAGTTTGGTGAAGCTTCAGCGGCAGCAGCAGCAAAATAAACCCCACAAGTTGCCACTGGATCTACTTGTGTTTGTGCCTTTTGATCTTTTAATTGCTTCTTAGTTATCCTTCAGTGCAAATAAATAGTGCATTGTGTCAAGAAAGAGGAGGGGGGCGGGGAAGGGAAGAAAGAGACACAAAAGAAAGAGCTGTCGCCCAGAAGAGAAAAGGAACAGGTTCTTTCCCCCCACCTTTAAAGGAGTGAATATATCTGTATTTGGGGAGGGGGGGGGGGGGAGAAGGGGGAGAAGGGGATAGGATTAGAAATCAAAGCGAAATTGGAGAGAAGCACATTAAGCCTCGGGCATCCTTACAGTAGGAAAAAAGGAGGGAGGTGGTAAAACCCTCTGGGAGTTTATTCGGTGAGTTATGAGAGGATCCACGAGTGTAATATTGTTAAAGGTCAGCCTAAACCTAATTTAAACTAGGGATGTGTGACCTCCGCCCTTCATTTAATACAGTCATAAGGAACATTACACTGCAGATAGCTGGAACAATAGCTGCCTCCACCCCAAACTCCAGCCCCTGGCATTGCCTGCAAGGAGGGCCTGCGAAGGA
Source organism: Vanellus vanellus (assembly GCF_965231255.1). NCBI lineage: Eukaryota > Metazoa > Chordata > Aves > Charadriiformes > Charadriidae > Vanellus > Vanellus vanellus. The sequence continues at coordinate 17,862,497 of NC_138911.1, read as the reverse complement.
GAGCAGGAGGAGGACCAGTAAAGCCAAGCACCCGGCTAACCTGGGGAGGGGGAGGCAGAAAGAGAGGGAGAGGAGGGCCTCTGGACCACAGCACTGACCGCCAAGGGGCTTGCAAAACCACGGCATCCCGGGAAGCATTTTGGTTTGAAAGATGATGTGGCTACAGCAAAGCATCACCTGAAAAAAATTGGAAATGCAACCAAAATAGCCCACCCTGTCTCGCGTTTTTCTGACCTCTGTGGTCATCGGCGCAGTTTGGGAGAGAAATCGCGGTCATAGGTTCCCGTTAAATTCACGAGGAGCAAGTACAGCGTTCGCAAAGTCAGCCAAAGTGAGCCGAAACCAAATGAATCTAAAGCGGGACCTGGAATAAAAGCGACATCTGAAAGGTGCCCTGAAATGACCAGGGGATGCCTGGGACTCGGAGGGAAAATCTCTGCTGCTGCAGCGGCTGTGGAAGCATTTGGGCAGGCTGCAAAGCCCCCTGACGGAGCTGCCCATCTTAGCTGATCAAAGCGGCTCGTGGGTGGCCACCAACATGTGGCTATGGGCCGGAAAGCTTTCCGGGGAAAGGGGGAAGAACAGGAAAGCTTGGGCCAGCCTGAACCTTGCAGGCGGGGATGTAAGCTTCAGCAAAAGCAGAGGAATGTAAATAGCTGCAGAAATGCAGTGGTCGCGGGCCAGGGTGGATGTTGGTGATGCTGCCGGTGAGCTGAGCCAAGCAGATACCTCCAGGGAAGGGGATATTTACATGACTTTTCCCTTCCTCTCCACCTATAATCCAAAGAGGGTAGAGGTGACCTAATCCAAGACCGACCAAGACACCCAGTGATGCTCGTTTGGCTTATTTCACAATTATACCGCAAACGACAAGGTGAGCGGAACGGGGATTTGAGGTGCATGTGCCTATGGCGTTACGAAGGTCCCCCAGTCTGCAAAGCACCTTATATTCTCATTTGTCAAGAGTGAGGACACGCAGGAGAAGTCAAGACTGCTTTACTGACGTGCCCAACAGATCCGGGCACCGCCAAGTTGAGATGTCCAAGATGAGACAAAAGGAAGCTGGGGGGGGGTGGGCCGTGGGTTTGGCTCTCCTGTCATCGAAGACCAGGAGAAAAAGTCATCCCCAGTGAGAAGGGAGAGTGATTAGCCGGAGCCTTCCGCACAGCTGTTTAATGGCAGAGGAATAATTGTACTTGGCCCAGAGCATTTTTCAGTGGCTTTAAGAAAGCGATACCTTTTGTTTTGTACAACCCAGGAACCTGGCAATAACACCGTGTCCTTGCATGCTGCTAAAATATATTGATCCTGGGGCACGCTAAACTGTTGGAACGGGAGAGATTCATTGGCGAAAAGGGATGTGATATATGGAAGGTCCCCGCGTGAAATTGAAGTCACAGAACTAAGAGTGGGAGAAATAATTCACCTGGGGGCCCCGGTCAACAAGGAGCAAACAAGAGCGGAGGCTGGGCAAGTCTGCTCAGGGCTCCTGGTACCCCTGGGTGGGGAGAGTATTTTGGGGCCGTGCTCTCAGCCCAGAGGGTTTCTGCTGCGGGACTGTTATATGGGCAGGGGAAAAGCGGGATGACCTTAGGCATGAGCAGAGGATGGTTTTTTTGGCACGTTCAGAGCGAAAGAGGGACTCTTGTAGCAATTCCTGCCCGGGTCTACTGATGCCTTGAAGCATTCGTTGGACTTAGGTGTCCAGGAGGGGTGTTGGCAGATGCGTTTTGAGGACCTGAAGGGTGCTGAGCGTAGCAGAAATGAAATTTTTCCAAGGTAAGCTATTGCACTGTGCCAGAGGAATTTGTGACAGCGGTAAAAGGCACGAAAGTGTTTTCACCCCTGTTTATATAGAGGACAAACTATGCATTTTTGTGGGCTGGACAGACTTAGTATTCCTGTAGCGTCTTTTAAAATACGTTGTCCCCAGTGATTAGAGGAAAGCTCCAACCTGAGCAGCCTCCCGTGGCTCAAGAGGCTGAGGGAAGGAGGACGCGGGGTGGGGAGGTGTCACGGTGGCCGAGTGCAAGGTAGGGATTAAAAAAGCACAAATGGCATCCAGCAAGTGAAACTCAAGCGTGTCTGCTTGTTGGGATGCCATCTGCAGCGTGGCCCGAAAGAAGGAGGCCAAAGGGCCTCAGGGTCAGATGATCCCAGAAAGGGGGACAAGTGTCTCTTTTCTCCCCATCATCTGTGGAACAGCAAACATGCCTTGGTCATTACTGGTTGCCAAAGTTGACTTCAGCTCAGCTAACCGCTTCCCAAAAGGGATTTCCAAAAAGGGTGGGATAGGGTAGATAAGGAGAGATGCCCACCCTCTCCCCAGCTTCTTTTAATTGCAGGGGGAGTCTGGAAGGCTCCAAGTTTTGTCTGATTATTTGTGTCAAAAATGTGCAACAAATACGGTAGCAGAGAAGGAAGATGGGTCTGTGCCTATATTAACAGCTAAGCACATCACCATTTCCTGTTTTGCTCATTTATATTTTTTTTTTTAAAGCATTTCCATGAAAATACTCACTGGAATGTCATGGGGAAGGAGAGATCCAAGCTCATTTAAGGACCAATAAAAGCTCCAGCAGGTACAATTAGTTCTTCCAAGCACCAGGGGATGAAGTTGGCTCTTTATAGCTTTGTGCAAATACGGGTCTGTCTATGGAGCAAGCTCTGAGTCAAACCAGCTTGCGAATGAAATGCATTGTGGGAGGCAGTGGAGTAGAAGCTCTTTGGGGTGAAGACTACACCCCACAGCTGTGTCCTTGCAGGGACAGCCTGATGAGGATGCTCTGGGAAGGCAGTGCTAGTGGCGGGCTTCCTTGTGTCCCCTCGTGACCTGAGCAGCGGGAAGGTGGACTGCAGGGATGGCACCCACCTCCGAGCAGGAGCACGCTGTGCCCTCTGAGGGTGTCCGTGTCTCACCCCCCAGCACGGCACCCTCACCCACACCGCTTCGCTCTGCCCTCCCTTGGAAAACTCACGGTTCACCCTTAAAAATTGTTTTATCCTGCTCCCGGGAGCATCAGTATGAACTGGTCAGTCTGGCTGCGTGTTGCTGGATTCATGAGCGAAAGCAGACGAGCTCTTAATAAATTCTTCCTTCTCAAAACCAGAGACACAGCAGTTGTCGCTGAGGTCCTCTCCAGCAGCTGCAACAGAGCAGCCGTCACTGAGCGGCCGGTGGCAATGCCTGCGATGGGCCGTGCCGGAGGCGGATGCCGTCCTTCGCACTACTTTTACCTGGGTGCAGCTTCTTGGAGAGCTTCAACTTGGCCTCATCGAGCAGTCAGCTCGCTCGGCAAAGCTGCCCAAGTGAGCGGAGTGGTATTTCCAAGCCTCTGCCACATCCTCCGGCATTCGCTGCTGATGCAGCTCACGTATTTCAGATGCGCCCTTTGGAGGCGCGTGCTTTGAGCACCCGTTCGATACCCCACAGCAAATCAGACACACGAACCAGCTGGAAATATCACCCTGTGATGGGTTATTTTTCTAAGTGCCCGAGCGAGCCGATGGCACTGAGAGCAGAGGGTCATGCATTTTAGGGAATATACGCCGGGCCCTTATTTGCCACGGAGAGGTGGAGTCGTGCAGATACGTCTCTGTTGTGTAATTAATGGCTTTGAAAAAAAAAAACCCGAGCCTGTTGGCTAAGCCCGAATACCTCTGAGGGGTTCAGGAATCCCAGCTATGTATCTTTCAGGCGTTTCTTCCTCTGGTTTTTTTTTTTGGTTTTGTTTTGTTTTTTTTTTTTTTCTCCTTTTGCATTGCTGCTGTGCTTCAGTGTGGGTCTTTGTTTGCAGCTCTCATTGTCTTCAGGCAGCATGTCCTCCAGGGCCAGAGCTTCACCCTTTATCAGGGACCCCCGTCTCCACCTCCGTTGGCCAGCCCTGGTGGGGGTCACCCCATCATTCCTTCAGTCTGGGGGCTTTTTGGTCAGGATAAATGGGCTGCCGAGCCCAGCTGCTGGTGCCCTCCTGAAGACCCCAAAGCAATGAAGACCCCAAAGGAGGACGTGGGGCTGGGGTCCCACGGGCAGGCAGCTGTGGACGTGGGGAGAAAGGGCAGCACGGGGCTCACACAGGGCTCCCGCTCCCCGAATGCAGCCTTTCTCCATCACTGCATCCGCATGTCACCTTGGGCAAGTCACTTAATTTCCCTCTGGTTTGCATCCCTATCCATCAGCTCGGGACAGGAATAAATCTGTCCCCCGTTGTTTCGTTCCCTTAGGGGCTGGGACTTTTGATGCCTACATCTGGCAGCGGGCCGATGGGAGTTTGCAATAAAGTCCCCGCTGCTTGCACCCTCCCCTCCTTCCCATTCCTGAAGCAGGTGACACAGGGACACGGGGCGCCCACCTGTGCTGCCAGCATCCCCCCCAGACCACGCTGGCATTGCCGTGGGTGATGGACACCCACAGGGAGGTAGGAGGTGCGGGCAATTTGTTTTCTCGCTTAAACAAAACGCTCTCTCATAATCATAACGAAGGAGGGGAGGCAACGGCACTTGGCAAAGCAACTTACACTAAGTGCACTTCACTAGAAATGTTTATACTCTGACGCTGAAAAATCCGCCGAGCAAAGCGATAGTGTGGTGCGGCGCTGGCAGAGCAGAGGCAGCCGAGGTGGGGATTGCGCCCCGAGCCAGGTCCCAGCCAGGGTGGGCTTGGGGCTGTCACCAGCTCCTCCTGGCAGGAGGCTCCCAGGATCTCTCCCACGGGGACAGCGGGTGGAGGGACGGGGGAAAGCGCACGGGGACGGCTTAGGGCTTCCCGCACATGGCTTCACTTGGGACCATGCACCCCTGAAAGCCTCATCTCTACTGTCTCCTGTTGGCCATCCGGGACTATTTAACCTTCAAGGACAGGTGTATAGGTGGGGTTGGCGTCTTCAAGTAGTGTCACAGGACGAACGGGTATAATGCAGTCCTGTGTGGTGGGGAGGCTTTTTTTATGGTGCCGGTTGTGCTTCAGAAAGGCTCTGGTGGTATTTGCAAGAGATCCTAGCGCTCCTGGAGCAAGGGTTTTGCAGAGATCCTAGTGCTCCTGGAGCAGGAGACCTCACAGGGTAGGATTCTTGGGGCTGCGAAGTTAATTACTAATTACCAGGAAGGTAACCTCCCCCCCCAAAAAATACACGTAGCCTTTCAAAACAGCAGGAGGTATGCTTGCGTAGCATGTGCAGGCGTGCGTGTGTGTGCACACGTGTATTTTTGTGCTGAGGGGGAAGCGAGTGCTTGGCTAAGTAGGTAGAGCCAAATGGCAGGTGATTCAGATGCTACCCCCTATTTCTGGCACCACTTTGGCAGTGCCACTCGAGTCCCCATCTCTTCATCAGCCAAAGATAACAATCTCCAAAAAGGCCCTCCACGAAGCCCTGGTGCGAGCCCCGAAGTCAACAGGCAAAGGGTTAACCAAATTCCCAAGGCAGGTGGGAGCGCGAGTCAGACTGGGTGATATCGCAGACATGTTATTTGAAAAGCTAAGAAATTGTGGAATTCCTCACCTAATCCAACTTCCCCACAGTTTAAAGAAAACTGCAACGCAAGATATCGTTACGGCCAAGGGAGACCCCCCACGAACCTTTCCCCGCATAATCCATACGTGGATATACGCGCCATCCACCGCCTCCCGTGGTGCTGGGCTTCTAACCCTTGTTCCCGAGTGAAGCTTGTGGGATGCAGGCCCTACTATCAAACCCCTAACGCCTTGACCCATACGAGATGGCTCCTCCATCCCTGTGACATTGCTCCGATGGCCCTCCCTCACCCTGTGGTGGTCCCTCTGCCTTTATCTGAGCTGAGTGCAAGGACATGCTGCTCTCACCCGGGTAGCCGGCAAGCGGTTAAAACACCCGCATGAACAAATGTTCGATGAGACGACACAAAATTAGTGGAAATAATGCTCTCAACTTCAGCAGTCCCCAGGTTAGGGCATCCCTGGTTAGGAGAGGTGGCTGCGGTGAGCCTCTGTAGCTATGCAAATACCTGGATGTGATTAATGATTAACAAGTGTCATCGCAGCAATGGAAAATTGCATCCCTGGTTCGTATCTGCCTGCCGCTCCTCCCTTTATTTTTCTAGGTGGGTTTCTTGCTGAGCCATCTCAGTCCACCAGGTAGATCTTCATGCAGAAGAAGATTTTTTTTTTTTTTTTTTTTTTTGCCTGGAAGTAAGTAAGTAGATTTTTGTTTAGATTTTTTTTGCATTAAAGGCAACCATTTCAAATATGTACAGATCACACGGGTGTTTTTTAGTCAAAACAAGCACAGTAACCACAAGAGGTGCCAGACTGGAACAACCTCTTCTCCACTAACCCAATCCAAGGGGGAAAAAAAAGAAAAAGATGTTTTCCAGAGATAGAATGAATTCCTTTGTCTCTGTGTGTGACATAAGGAGAGAGAAAAATCTAGCAACAGATAGCAGGCGTCCCCTAAAAGGGACTTTTAGGGGAAAGTTACTTTTCTTTCAGGAAACCTTAGTGTTGGAGCTAGGGAATGATTTCAAGCCAGACCTGCTGGGTCCCACTCCAGGGCTCCCGTCATCGGAGGCCATGAGCTCCTGCAACTGCTATTTCTTACAAGCCGCTTCGGTATCCTTTTCTGGGTGAACCTCGCTATTTCCAGTGAGTCAGCCCAGGGGCTTCAGGCTCATTCGGGCAGCCTGAATACTGCCCTCACTCCCTAATTAACTTACAGGAGCGTCATCTCATATTTGCCTAAGGCACCAGAACGTTTCAAGGGCTCCCATCCCAATCCCTTGTTGAGACCCCACTCGTGTAGGGCGGCGGGTCCTGCCCCAAGCCAGAACTGTCTTGGGGAGGGCAATATTTCTGGGGATGCCTCCCTGATCCCCCCACATGCAGCAATGCAATCGGGGCACAAAGCCCCTCCGGTAGCTGATGGCTGTTTCATGGCTGCTTTCTCCCACCCACTGCCACCCTCGCCGTTCCCGGAGACCCACATGAAAGCAGTAATAGCACTGTCGGGGTATACAAAGTAAAAGATGACTCACCGCGAAGCCTTTGCTCCCACCTTCGGGAGGCAACCAGATAGGGAGCAATCTCCTGGGGAAGGGGGGTGGAATTTAAGTCAGACTGATTTTTTTCTGAAAACCTTTCATTTAGTCTAAACAACCGTCTTGGGATGTTGGCACTTGGCTTTCAAATTAAGCGTGGTTTTCTGGGCACGGTTCTGCCAGAATAGTAATGGCTGGATCCAGGTTCTGGTCTAGGGAGGGAAAACGGCCCCAGATCCCCGCAATAAAATAGGAAACCGGCCCTTGAGCTTCAGTCATTGCTTTGGAGGGTCTGACCTGGCTGATAGGTAGTTCATGGGGAGGCGAGAGCCAGGGAACGGTGCTAGCTTGCAAGTGGGCTACATGGTCTGCACGAGGCCACCACAGAAGGCTGAGGCAGAGGAAGCAGTTTCTACCATGTTTGGAGGGTTTTGGCAGTGGTTCCCACCATGCTTGGAGGGTTTTGGCAATGGTTCCCACCTTCTGGGCTGCTCTTCTCCCTGCAGGTGGCCTCTGGTTACCAGACATGCCAGCCCCTGAGACTTACCTCTCTCTGCCCGCTGGTTTCCAGCACCGGGATTGATCCTGTGATGCTTTTAAAAGACCATCTGCTAAGGGCGAGAGCGTTGCAAGCTCTTAAGCCCAGAGGGAGGATGAAGCTCTCTTGCAGGCAGCAGCATCCCTGCATCCCGAACCTGGCTGGCCCAAGGCACAGGGACTCCGCGGTTGTGGGGCGGGAGGGTGAGGACACCCACGCGAGGCTACAAGAGCCGCTCAGGCCAGACACACACAATGGGCCTTGGGCTGTGAGCACTTTGCTTGGTTTAATCTGGCTGCATTCCAACCAGCTTCAGCGTCCTGTGCCCGGCCGGGAAGGCATCGCTGCCGCACCTTTACCCAAATGGTGGCTGCTTCCTCACCTGCCTCTCCTCCGGCTTTGCTGCGGCGCAGGCTGTGGGGAGCCAGCCTCCCAACCACAGCCTTTTTGGTTTTTATCACGCGAGACACTCTGGGTGTCTCCAACCGACAAGCGCTTTCCCCCTGGGCTGTTCCCGGGCTCTGCAGCCACACTGCTGCGGTCTGCGACTTTGTCAGGGCGGGAAAGCAAAGCGTGCAAGCCGGGATCCCGGATAGAGCGGGGAAGGACAGCTCTGTGATGAAGACGGGGGGATCTGCAGCCCTGGCGCTGTTGCTGCTGCAGTGAGATGTTTCCTGCAGGACCTTCAGCGGTGCGTTGAACCTCACTGCGCCCCCGGCTAGTGCCCAAGCAGGGCGTGCGGGCTGGTGCCCACATCTCTGCTGGGCTGTCAGGAGGATATGTGCCTTGGCGATCAAAAATAGTCAGATAAAATGGTTTGCAGAGTGGGTTTTGTTACAGAGGCAAGGTGTGGTAGCCAAGGGGAAAGGCATCGCCCCAGAGCTCCCACCGCCCCGGGGGGATGAAGCCTTCTCTTGCTTTTGCACCGGGCATCGAGTGTTGTCAAAAAGGGAATTTGTATTAGCATATGTGGAGGATAGCTGGTTTGGAGCTAACCATAACAATATTCCAAACAAATCAACTGCTCGAGGCCTTTTGCACTGATTTTTTCCCCCTATTCCTTCACTCAACCCATCGCAGCCTTTGCCATTCCACCTTTCTGAAGGCCTGCCAGTCCTGGTTTGCTGAGAGCAAGACAGGCTGAGGATTTGAAGGAGTCACCCACATCACAAGCAAGCGCTGGCTCTCCTCTCAGATTTTATTTTGAGTAGCTATAAACTGGAAATACCAGGCTGTCTTGGGTCAAGGCATTGCCACCTAAAATCCGGGACCAGCTAACAGCGCACAACATAGTGAGGCAGAGAGTGTCTTCTGCTGCAGAGCTGCATGAGATTTCTCCTGACCCGGGAGGAAGATTAATCGGAGAGCAAGTGCAGGGAGGAGGGAACAAGGAACTCTTTTCCTTCCCGGGGATTTATTCTCCTTGTTTGATCCTGGCTTTGGGAAGGGAACAGTAACATCAGCAGGCTGCCTGGGCTGGTGGCAGGGTTCACTGGCACATCTCGGCTGTGAGGAGGTACGGGCTATGAAACAGAATTGTTTTCCAGCAGAGATCCATGCTGCCCATGCCTCATCCGTGTATTGCTCTGCCCTGCAGAGGAGCCCCTCGCAGCAACAGCATCACTCCCCAGTGGTTCCCACACCCCCTCTTTGTAGGGTGTAAATACTCACTGCCACCCCGACGTTATTCTCAGGGGATGAAGCAGAAAGAGGGGCAGTGGGTCTGGGGCAGCGGCGAGAGCATCAGGCGCACAGGAAGCCTCAAACGCAAGTTTTGAGTGGAGAAAGGGGGATTTTCTGCATGCCGTGGCCGGAGAGTCATACCCAGCTGCTCCCAGAGCAAGCACCTGATGTTGGGGTGAGCAGCCGGGTCCCATTGAACAACCTTCATCTTCCACTGATTTAAGGGATGCAAATCTTTTGTGTCAACAGCTAAACTGTCCTGCTGAGTAGTCGCCTCTTGCCCACCAAACACCCCTCCAGTCCAGATGGGCTTAACTTCGCCTTCCAGACATTAAATCTCATAAGGTGTTTGGCCACTGTTCACCGCGAGGACTCTTCTCACACCCACTGTCTCGGTTGTGACCAAGTGTCTCTCAACCTTTTTTCAGGTAAGTACAGCGAGCTTCCTTGCTTTCCAGTAGAAAGGCAGGTTTCAGGCAGGTCAGGTCATTCCTGCTGCTCTTTTCTGCTTCTTCCCCCAGCTCTCTTTCATCCCTGATGTATTTAGTGGTGAAAATGTGGCCCATTGTCTCATTATCAAGCTCACAAGGGGTGTTAATCAGCCTGTGGTTGTTCTCCTCATACACAACATCTTCCTAACACTCAGTGCTCCGCTTTCCCTACATAACCTCACTTTGCAAGTGATTTAATGACATATTTATCTCATCCACATCAGGATCCCCTGGCGGGCTTGTCCTAACTCAATCCCAGAGACACCTGACTTAGTTACATTACTCTCTCTAGTTACTGATCTGCGTAGACACAAGTTGCAAAATTGCCCACGGGTGCTTGAAGAGCCTTCCTTTAAAAACCTGGGGGATCTACACAGTTAGGAGGAGACCAGGCACGAGTCTTTGCCGGTGTGCATTTGGGTAACTAATTATATTTCTATTATTGCATGTGAGTGGAGAGGTCCCCCCACCACCGAGGCATTTCACGGAGAATAATTTAGACCCTTTTCCTAAGATAAGAGACTCTTATAGATACTGCCAGATGTTAAGTCTATAATTCACAAAAGTAATACAAATTAGCTGTGTGCTGCTCTGTTTGGCCTAAATTCAAATGAAGCTCTGTCTAAAATGCCTGAGCGTCCCGCAGCTCCCAGCCCACTGAGTCCTTCCCAGCTCCAGCACCAACATGAGACACAAGGACTGAGCTGGTGCTGGGATGGAGGTACAAACTGCTTTGGAAATAAAATGCTGCAGGAATGATTCCTTCATAATTGAGTTGCAGAAATTACTCGGGTTGGAAAGCAATTGTAAAAGCCCAAACCTGGAACTGAATTAATGGGGGAATTTCACTTGACATCTTGCAGTGGGTGCTGCAGAATGATCCAAGTCTAAGAGGCTCGTGCATGTCCCTCATTGGGGATCCTCATCCCCAGCTCATCCGGTACCCGAAGTCTCCAACGGGGTTCGTGGCAGATCCATTCCCCCATCCTTTCACAGCTGAGCATCACCAGGCTGGTGGCTGAGCCAGCACGAACCTTTGTTTCAGCGCCCTATCGCTCCGGCCGAGGTTTAATGCATTTTTCCCGGTACTTCCCAAGCCATCCCGGTGCGCAGATGAAGCTCTGAGCGCTCCCTCTGCTGGCTACATCATCATTTCATAACGCCCATCGTCCCCGCCGGGAAGAGATGTCGGCTGGGGTGATGGCTATCCCCAAGAGCAGAATATCTGACCAAAGCGGCATGAGGGCTGAGGAGGAGCACCGTGAAACCATGAAATGCGTTGTGGCCAGGTGGGAGCGAGGGTTTGAGCACCAAGCCCAGTGGTAATGCTGGTTGAGGAGATGTCCCAGCTTTGTTCGAAATATTAATATTTATACTCAGGATATATCTCTATGCTCTGGCAGTCCTTCAGTGCCAGGGTGAGCCAGAAGAGCCCAGGGTTTTGTTGCACAGGCTCTTTGGGGCAGGAGCTTATTGCAGACCTAAACTTAGGTCTGCTAAAAAGGGGATTTCTGACTCGAAAATACATGCCCATCCGACCCAAAACAGTCTATAGAAGTGTGCTGCGTCTGAGGAAATACTGCGCAGGTCAAGTTTCCCCAGAGCACATGGCAGAGAGGTGCGCTGCAGGGTGGAAATTGAACTGGCCGTGAGGGTGCTCAGGGATGTGAGAGCCAGGCTGGTGGTCCTGACTTCAAGAGCCTGGAGGTTCAAGAAAGACAACCAAAAGCCTCCTTGGAGAAATACCACCTTTAAACAAAGACCAGAGCAAGAGCAGAAGCAACGCAACTCGTCATCACTCAAGGTCACCGGCCATGCCAGTGAGAGCTGGCGTCACCGTCCGGAGCAGCCCATGAGTTGGTGGGCAGTTTTCTCGCGGTGCTCCAGCCATCTCCTTGCTGCCCCAGCTCCGTAGGTTCCCATAGTCTTGTCGCAAAGTCATGCTCCAGCATCACATCTCCAGCGAGTTTTCGTCCCACATCTGGCATGCTCTGTATTTATTAATCTTTCCTCCCCTGTTTTGGGGGTTCCCTGCTGCCCATGCCACCTTGCCCTGCCCCAGACGGTGCTATGCTGCAGCTGCAGGATCCAGCTGTGGGCTGCCCTGCGCTCCATCCCCTGGCAGCAGCTGGGACTGCAGAAGAAGGGAAAGCTTTAACAGATTCCCAGCATTTTTGTGGTGCCCTATTTCAGTGACAGAGCCACTGATAATTGCTTTGCTCTGAACAGATATGTGAAACCTCAGGATCTTTTCCAGGTTGTGAGGACTGTGAAGCCCAACAGGAGAGGATGAATTCCTCAGGAAAGGTTCCAGAAACTAAAGCTGCACACAGGCTAAAGGAAGAAATCAGGATGTAAAAAGCCTTTTTGGAGATGAAGAAGGCACAGTGATGCGAGGTTAGCAAGGGCCAAGGCGAATGGCTTGAAAGTCGCTCCCAGTCCTATGTTCTTAAATGGTATGCGCAGCAAAACAGGGCAGTCAAAGCAATGGCTCCGCGGGGTGAAGATTTAAGGGAAAGCATCTCGAGAATGACATTGGGGCTCTGTAGTCAAAACCATAAAGGAAAAACGGGCATGACGTCAGTGCTCGGTGCCGCTCGGTGTCCCCGGGGTGAGGTCAGTGATCTTGCAGGAGCAAAGGAGCTGCTGGCGGAGCACTTTCTGAGTGGCGCTTCAGCCTTTGGTGGTCCTCCCACCTCCTTGGCATAAGCCAGGCTGAGCCGGGTGCCCCTTACCCACCCCGGCTGCATGAGCCGGAGGGCGACCTCGTCCCCTCCCCGCCACTGCTTCCCCACCACTGGGAAGCACCTGCACTTCAGTTGGCCAAAATGCACATTGGTGCACAGGGAAGTGTTTGGACACCTGCCTTGTGACACCTGCACCGGGACCAGGTCTGAAAAATAACCGGTCTACATTTCATCAGAATTTTGTGGGGTCAGGTTTGGTTTTTTTTTTCCCTTGTTTGGGGTCAGAATTCATTATTTCAGGGCAAGGTGTCAGCATTTGGAAAAATGTGGCGAGGTTTAGCTTGCAGACCTTTAAAAAGTGACTGAAAGAGAAATTTCAGAGGCAGGAGAGGAACACACTGCAGTTAGTAACCTGGGTGCGCTTTGCCATGCGTCAGGTCTCGAGGTGTTTCACTGTGATTTCTCTCTCACCACTGAAATCAGCAGAATCCCAGGGGCCAAGACAGCATTTATTGGCGATAAGTTTTAAAAATTCCCCCAAACATTCCCATACTGGGTAGGAAAAGCTGGAAACTTGGGTGTGCAAGGTCTGCCAGCAGGCAGATGTCTGCAGAACCAGGACCCTGCTGGGTCCCAGCCTCCAAAGAGGAGGAGGTTTCTGATAAGTGGAAAAAAAGGTAGAATTTTTTACCATTGAAACTTCCACAGAATGGTTTATCATAAATGTGAGGTGGGTGGTGTGTTTTATAGTTGGTTTTCCGTCTTCTGATTAGAAAAGAGGAAGCTGCGTTGTTTTCCGACAAAAAAGTTACATTTCAGAAGTTGGCAGTTCTGCAAAACACCCCCACCCCCAAGATCCAGCATCGCAAAGCCCAAACGACAACAGCCTGGAAATCAAAAGCCAAATTTATTTCCGTTACCCGTCTTCTTCCAAAATCTGAAAACATTTTGTGGGAAATTTGAGTGTGAGCAACCACACGCATCCTGGAAATCCTGGCATTTACCAGGCAGAAAAAAGGAAAAAAAAGAAAAAAAAAGCCATAATTTGGCAGGCTCTTTCTGTAACAGAAAGGAGCTCAAAGGGAGCCCAAAAGCTTCGTCCACCTCCCACCGCCAGTCTTGAAGCTGGCTGGGGATGGAGGGAAAGGATTAAGGCTCGCATCATTTCCTTGTGCGCTCCTACGGGCTTGCTTCGCTTCCCGTTATTGTCCCGGGTCTGTTCCCGCCTGCTCTGCCCAACAGAACCCAGGGGGACATGAGAGCCAGCCTGGCATTGGGCTCGGAAAAAAAAAGGCCTCCTTCCTCCCTGCCGCATGCAGGAATAATTCACCCAGACACAATGCGCCGGCAATGACTTTCCAGATCAATTTATAGCCTGACCTAAAGCTTTCTTCCTGCCCAGGGTGAAAGGAGAAGGAAGAAAGGCTTTTTTTTTTTTTTTTTTTTTTTTTTTTGGTTCAGAATAGGTGTCTTTCGTGGGGTTGGTCTAAATCAGAGAGAATTTGGGGTGTTAATACTTAATCTGCTCAGTGCATGCTTTCCAACTCAAGTCATCGCTGCAAGTCAGTTATTAAGGAATCACGCTGCAGATAAGGAGAGAGGCTGTAGTAAGCAGGCTTAGAATTTCCTAAAAAGCTGATAAGACTGTTGAAAAAAAAAAAAAATAAATCCCAGGGTATAGCCCGGCTCTTTCTTATATAAAGTGAACCTGTGAGTTCCCAGGGTAATAGACAGCGTTCTTCTATCTGTGGCTTCCCGGAAAAGGAAATAATACAGTCGTATTAGCTCCGTGAAAGTAGCAGTCTTCCCTTCCTCTCCAGATAAGCCGGAGCAGCGCAGCCCACCCAGCAACCCGGAGGACACGGTCCGTCACCCAGCCACCGCGGACCCCGCCGGTCGGTGCCCCGCAGCAGCTCCCCTCCATTCCCTTTTCTGCACGCATCGGTCCCCTTTCCTCAAAACCGGAGCGGAGCTCTTTTGGGTAAGGGTTCACGCACGCAGGAAACAGGGGCAACTTTGGTCCTTTCTTTTCGAGGCAGTGTTAACAACTCGGCAGCCCAAAGAATTTGTCTTGCAATCCCCTCTGCGGCTCAGCTTTCAATTCTCTATTCAAGCAGCATGAATGAACTGAAGCCTTTATTTGCATTCTCTTCAAATTGCCCTCCACCGCTAGCATGAGACCTTTGGAAGTTTGTTGCGAGAGTAGCAGAGCCAAGATATTTTAGCCGGGCATGATGCCCCACCGCTACCGCAAAAAAATCACTTCAAAGCAACTGCTGAGTCAGAATAAAGGGGGTTGGATGCATTTGCTTCCCAAAGATCACAATGCAAAGCCGGTCAGGAGGGGGTGCGGGGAGGGAGGTCAATGGATGCAGCATTCCCTGTCCCTGAGTCACTTCTCCTGTAGGAATTCGTAAGATCTGGCATCTCCCAAGCGCATCTGAGAGCAGGGAATGGCCTGGGCGAGTGCACAGGGGTTTGAGGGGGACTTTATAAAGAAATCCCACCCTGGACCACATTTAAGGACACCCTGGGCTGTTGCCCATCCTCAGGTTTGGGTGGGTTAGGGGGCTAACGCTGCCCATCCTGCCACGGCACAGGGTCAGCATCACGTTTTCAAGCTGAGGAGCCGTGTGCTCCGGTGTGGAAAGCGCATAGGGTTGCCTTCAGGCTTCCTTCTCCGGGCTCCCAGAAAAAAGGGGAAAGAGTACCTTTGTTCTCCTCTGGCCTTCACCTTGCTGCAGCTTTTAAAAGTGAAGAACTGGCCCTGTCCAATCCCTTTATGTTATTTTCAGTTCTGGAAAGCAAAGTGTATTCATTTAATTTTTTTTTTTTTTTTTTTTTTTTTTTTTTAGGTTTTCTACAGCTTTTAAAGTGATGCAGTATTTTCTCCTGCACCTCCCGGAGATCGGTGTGGCTCACCGTATGCCATATGCCTCCAGGACAGCTCTTGCTTTGGGGAGGAAGGGAACAACAGCAGCTGGATGTGCTCTGCAGAGAGGTCAGACTACGTGGGTCCCCAAAGCAGAGGTAGGGCCATCCCTCCCTCCCCGACCCTAGGTGGTCACCACTCCCTCCCCTTCCAAGGGACTTCTTCCTCTCCCAAAGGACCCGCTTTCTCCTCTTCCTGGGGGGCGCAAAGGCAGAGGGGAATGGTGCGGAATGGCCGTCACGACGCTTTTCTGCTCCTCATCCCTCTCTTTTCTGCTCTAGCCACAGCTAATCACCAGCTGGGCCCCCAGTATGTCCAGACCCCCATCTCACTTAGCATCCAAACTTGTCACGAAAATGTCAGACTGCATCTTGAGCTGGGTAGGAGAGGATGGTCCTGCCCCATCTTAAGATTTCAAAACAATTCCCACTCTGTGTTTGCTGAAACCTCCTGGAATTTTTCAGCAGAAGAAGATGAGTCCACCCTGGGGTAGCCCAGAGCCTGGCGGTTAGCATGTGGTCTTGGGCAATCGGGCTCAGAGGCTGAAATCCCTGTTCTGATGCCTGTAGAGCGGGCACCTGAACCTCCCGCGTCCCTTCATCCCTTCGAATCCTGCCTTGCTAAAACCAGTCCGGTCCTGCGGGAAGTGCTGATTTTGATGAATCAACATTTTCCAGCTAAAAACGTGGCATTTGCAATTTCCCAACCAGTCCTAATTGAGAGCATTCAGAAAAAGCAAACAAACAAACGAGCAAACCAAACAATGGCAGAGGGCAGGAAACGAGCTGGGCATCTCCTGTCCTCGCCCAAGCACCGCTGCCGGGGCAGGAGTGCCAGCAGATAAACATCTCTGGGGTGGACACAGGAACAATCACGCTCTGTTGCGGGAGCTTGACCTTGCTGCAAGCAACTGCTGGTGCCCTTGGTGCTGAACACGTGTAGGATACCTCTGAAACACAAGATGCATCTCTGTTATTACAAATGAGAGCTCCAGACCGCTCCGGTCTGTGCCTGTCCTCGGTATGACCCACGTGCCCCATTTCTAGACAAGCCAGAGGTATCTCCACAGATACATTGCTATATCTCTCTTCTCCCGGCTGTTTCCATCACCACTGTGCAGCACTTGGGTAAGTGCTAGTACCAGAGTGGCAGTCAGGCACTTAAGGCTCCTCCTACACCACCCCTTTCTCTTCCAGTAGTCATACTTCCAACCTTTCCCATCAGCAGGCTTGCACAGTTTTGTCAGGTAGGTACAGATGGAAATCTCAGATTTGCCCTAGAAAGTCTCAGTCTTGTCTCAGAAGAACCTGCTTTCCCTGGAACCCTGATGCTGAGTGCAGGATCTCGGTCCCAGGTGATGCAGGACAAGTCCGGGTGACTCCAACAAGCCTTGGGTTTTCAGCTGTGGAGGGGAGCACTTCTCTTGGATATGCTTTCCCTCCAGACCATTCAAGCAGATCCAATGGCAGCATCTCTTCTCTGCCTGTCGGCCCAGGGTGGCATCTCCTTGGGGCAAATGGATGTATGGGATTGCTGGAACTCCATCGCATGCCTGAATATGATGGTGACCTTACCATGAGCAATAGCTATGCTATGTTTATTGCAATAACACTGGTCCTGATCTCATGGGGCACCAGGACAGGTAAAAAGAACTGTTTCTAAGGATACCCCTATAGAAACCACTGGAGTTATATCCTGTGAGGTTTGGTGGGAGCCAAGTAGCTCAGAAACACCAAATGTCTTGCCATGCTTTCATAACCACAAGGTTTTGGCCCAAGGCTGCCTGTCACAGTGGCAAGCTCTGCTGCTGGGAATATTCAGGGGGGCTCAGAGGAAGGAGAAATGGAGAGGGATGGAAAGGTGGCTGGGGGAGCAGCAGCACCAGCAAAGCAGCACTGGTGTGGCAGCTGCAGGAGGGAGCCCCTGTCACGGGCTCACGGATACATCAAGGAAGCCCATATGGAGGGTCACCATGGGGAATTGCTGGTGCTCTCTAATTTCCTGTTTTATGGTTGTGTCTTCCTCTCAGCAGCTCCTCCAGCTGCTCTTCCAGCCCTTCAATTTGCAGTGGTTTTGCCAGTTTTGTGCTCATGATAATGAGAGCAATGCATCCTGGCAGGCATGAGATGGCAGCTTCCATCTGCACAGCTCTGATGGAGGCAGTCGGATCTGGTTTAGGAAAAGAGGCTGTTAAAACCACAGCCTCCTCTCAGACCAGCTTTCAAAATCTGTCACCAGCAAAATGCAGCCCCGGCCACTGCTGCCACCTCTGCCAGGCTGCACCCATGCAATGGGGACCTCCTGCACAGCTTCCATTATGCAGGCATGGGAGTCCCTCGGCAGAGGGGACATGATCCTTCCCCATGCTCCCTGCCACCCTGGCCAGTTGGCATTGCCGTGACACCTTTTCCTCCCAGAAAGTGGCGATTTTGGGGCCAGATACTTGAAAGAGATTTGCAGCAACAGGAGCAGGGATGCTGCCCTGAAATGCCCAGCTCTTGGCTGATACACTCGAAACTCCTTTTGGACAAAATCCGCTTTCTGCACACAACTTGTCAAATACTTGCGAACAACAAGCATGTCTCACAGCAAGGACTCTGCCTGGGCCTCCCACAAGCAGAAGGGGGAACTGGACACACTTTCTAAATTGGTCATGGCTGTCGTCCATGATTTTTCTGGGTACAATTAATAGGTGACTTAATTCTTTACTTAATCTGAACTGTTTCCATTACGCAGCTGAGGAAGTTCAGTTTCCCAGCTGCCTCACTATATTTGGGCTGTGAACTGCAGGAAGCTGATCAGCATGACATTGCCACAGATATTCCACTGTAACGTTTCCCTAGAAAGTGAAGTCTCGTTCAAACCTCTCTGCCCTCTCCTCCTCGCCGCTTGGGCACTGGGGTACCCAGCTCTGTGTATGGGCGCAGCATAATCCTCTTCCCTCCCCCTCTCCCTCCCAGGGGGGTTCACTTGGAGAGCGGAAGGATAGTATAATGTGATGGGTGACTCCAGGACCTTTTAAAACTGCCTTACCCCAGCACAGAGGATGCCACCCTAAAGTAAACACCAGTGCCCCCTCCCCAAGACGTGGACGTATGAATCGGCACAGTCCTTCAAATAGATCCACAACGTTTATTCAATTGCTTTGAAGGTGCAGGAGCATAAGTGCATGTTTCTGCCTGTGGTCCGCGAGGTCCCCACCGCTGGCCTCGCTGCTAGTTGCAGTAGTTTTCCAGTTGGTAGAGGGAGCACGTGTTGTGGCAGCATTGCTCCACGATCCCTCGCTTCACTTTCTCGAACTCCTCCTGCTGGAAGGGCAGCTCTCCTACCTCACCATGCAAGGGACCGCTCACTGCCAGGGAAGAAAAAGATAAGCCATGGGACATCACACGGCGTCAGCCCTGGCGGTTGAGCCCCGTGGAGACCCGCTTTTCAGACACCAGATTTTTAAGCCAGGGTTGGCTGGAATACGGGGAGAAAGTTGCAAAGGTTTCCCTGGGTTGATGCTGCTCGTAGCACCATCAGGCTCTGTGTTTCCTCTCCCCAATTAATCCTACGGTGCTTAGAAGGAGCCAAGTTGAGTGGGTATCAGCAGTGTGAGGGACAAGGAGATACAGGGGCTTCTTTGAGGCAGGCGTGTGCTGAAGAGGAGAAACCCTGCACCCTCCCTCGGGTGAGCAGTTAGTAAATAAGATGATAAAATGGGCTGGTTTGCTCCAGAGAGATTAATTGTTTGGGACTGCAGCCCCCCTCGGGCAGTTACCCACTTTTCTGGGAGCCTGGGCAAACAACTGGGATGTCTGTGGGATTGCAAGGACGGTCCAGTCCTGGGGCTGGATGCATTTCCCAGCTGGTCCTGAACAGCCTGCTCCTGTTGGCTGCCTGGATGTAGCCCCAAGCCGATGGCAAAAGCATTTGTGTGTGTCCGTGTTCACAGCTGGGGACGAGTTTTTAGAAGGAATGATGAATTGGGGTATTTGGACACAGACAAAATTCAGCAGAATGTTTCGTTTGCTGGTGGGAACTTGAAAACTTGTGGGCAGAACTGTTCAGGTTTTAGTTGTCTAATGAAAATATAGAAGATGGCAAATAAAAGAGAATTTTTTCCTGTAGGAAGAAAAGAGGATCTAACAACAAAAATAAAATGCCTGGAAAGCAAGCATGAGATGAGGTTTCTAGGGCAATATTAAAGCACAGCAACAAGATGCAAAATCCCCGAGCCCCTGGAGCGTGATGCAATGAATGAGGCACAAGAGTAACAAGAAATCATTATGCTAGTGTGCTAGGAGGAAAATTTAGGAAAGGTTTAGTCCAACATTAAGTAGAAGAGGAAATAGCTAGTCAATGTTTTGTGATTTACTTGTCTTCATCCTTCAAGCCAGCTGTGAGCAGACTGTAAAAACAACCAGTTTGTGTGACAAAGAGGTGGTGGCTTAGGCAAAAATCCTGGAACAAGAGGTAGAAAGTCCTCAGATGCTTTCAAACTGGTTGGCCCTGATGAAATTCGCAATACAGTGTTCAGGGAATTGGCTAACAAAACTTCCAACCCATTCATGGTGGTCTTCAGAAACAAACCATCAGAGAAGGGATCAACTAACAGCCCAGCTGGACATTCAAAACAAATCACGGCAAACCCTCTGCTATGACATTACCTTGCTTCACCTTCCGAAGACCTCTAAGACTATTTCATGGGATGGCTGCACATGCAAGAGAAGGAATGAAATAAAAATGAAACCAGTGTGTGATGGGAAGAGAACTCTTGGGAGAGGCATGTCATAGTCAGCAGAGGTTAAGTAATGGTCCATCCTGAAATGAGAGGGTGAAATGACTGGGATTTGGCAGGGTTCTCTTCTGTGTCTATTTAACATCTCCATTAGTAGCTTGGAAGACAGAAGAGAGAGTGTACTTGCTGGATTCATAGAGGAGCTAAAGCTGAGAACTGCAGGTACCCATCTCCAAGAGAGACATCATCCTTGCATTACAGCTGGAGCATTACAGGTCCTGGCCTTGTCTAGATACAAACACAATGTTGAAGGGCAGCTCTCTGGACAGCCTCATCCCACCTTCACTGCCATGCAAACACAAAGTACTGGACAAGGGGCAGTGACCCGGCACTGAGGGTGTATGATCAGGGCTGTCATCTCCTCCTGTCTCCCAGACTTTGCCCTCATCAGCAGTCCAGGAGTCCTAAGGAGGGGAACCAAAGCAGCTCCACCAGCTTTTCACCACCATGAAATAAGAGATGATATAAAGCTGTGGGGGCTGCAAGCCTCCTGAAGGGCAAGATTTGTACTAAAAATTACCTTTGAAACTATAGAAGCAGTGGAAAGTTGGGGTGCTGTTCAGTAAGAAATAAGAAAGATGCTAAATGTAGGCAGGAAGACTGTGCTGCGCATCCAGGACAAGAGTTTGACTGCGGTAGTGGTCCTTCACGAACTGCTGACCCACCCAAGGGAGGGCCAAGGCACCAAGGGAGACAGTGATCTCTATCAATCAACAGTGCAGTGTAGTGCTGTTTTGGAAAAGGCAGATCACCTGCGTAGGCAGGAACATGGTGTGAAAAACATGCGATATCGTTCTTCCAGTTTGCTCACTCCACTTGGCACCGGCAAGGCCTCAGCTGGGCTCCTGTGCGCTTCTTCAGGCATCACCAGTCAGTAAGGATGCAGATCAAATGCAGAACAATTTGCATGGACAGAGATCTAGAAAATATGACCTAAGAAGTTGGGGGGTGGGGGGGGAGGTGTAGAGGGGATTTAGCTGAGAGCAGGTTAAAACTAGACATGGGAACAGTCTTCAAATATTTTGAAAAGCAGCCATAAAGAAGAAAGGAGTAGACTCTTCCCCGTGTCCCCTATGAAGAAGATAAGAAATAATGTACAGCAAGGGACATTCAGGCTAGATGTTGGGAAGAAACACTGGAGAAGAAGGTCAGTTAAGCATGGGAATGGGCAGTTTCAGAACACAGAAGAAGCTTCCTCACTGGAGGTTTCTATGAACATACTGGACAAGTATGGGTCAGGAATAGGATGGGGACAACTGATCCTGTCTTGGGGCAGAAGGAGGCCTCCCGAGTTCCTTCCACCTTTATTTTCTATGAACACTCCCAGGCTGGTGTAATGGCCACAGAAAGAAACAGACAAGTTTGAGCTTTCAGCCACAATTCCTTTTGCCTCATAAATCCTCTTTCCCTGCCTGCCCTCCCGTCTACCTCTTTAACCTGAAGAGCTTTTCATTGGCAATGTGATGTTGTTGGTATGTTAAAGGTATTCCTGGCATTCCCCATCAAGGACATTCCTGGTGTCACCGTCAAAGATAGGCGGCTGTTGCCTTTTGCATCGCATAGCATACAACTGCGTTCGAGGTCAGCCTGACTTACCTAGAGGCTGCTCAATGTCCCGTCGGGCTTTGGGGGAGTAGAAGAAACCCCTCTCTCCACACACCAGGTAGAGAGCCTCCACCAAGTGGGAACCACAGAGGTGCTGGTTGGCAGCCGCGTGGCTGGTCCCAGGGCCGGAAAGAGCAAGAAGGGCCAGGAGAGGCAGCGATCGGATCCAGAGAGCCATGGTGACCAGGGTGAGGCCTAGGGTTAAGAGGCAGAGGAGACACAGGGAGGTCTAGGAGGGAGAAACAGGTTGTCATAAAGCATTTTATGTCCTTCAGCTCCTGTGGCATGAAAATTAGACCAAAGTAGCAGATGGACCTTCTAAAGATGACCTAGCTTGAGAGGGAAGGAGAGCTTTCTGTACCAGGCTTTACAAGTTGCAGTAAATGACTAATGATTATAACCAGAAGTCCATCTCCACCCTCATGCTCACATCAGTCCTGGCCTCCCTGCTGTCTTCTCCCAAAAGGCCAAACTAGACCGGAAAAGCCATCCCACTGAGCCCTGTAGCATACTTGCACAGGAGAGTCGAGATCAGCAGACACCTTCAGAGGAAAAAACCCCTCTGCCAAGTCAGAAGGGGCTGCCCAAAATCAGCACAATGTGCTCAAAGACCTCAGGAGACCTCATTTTCTTGGACTAGCAAGCCAGCACTTGTCACGACAAGATAAATCAATTTAAGAAAACAACTCTGCGAAACAGGTAGAAGCTAAAATCAGACTTACCCAAAGAAGTGGCAGCAAGAGATGGGGAGAAGTTTGCTCTGAGAGATGAAGACTGTTTGGTTGGTAGTAATATCCCCATTCTCTCTTTCCCATATTTATATGCTTCACACTAGCCCAAGTGACACAAGAGATAGCGTGAGTCCCACCTCCTCGGTGACACTCTAGCCAAAATTTTTGCTGCTTGTGCACATTAATTTCCCTCTACGTAGCATCAACAGGTCTTTATGCAAGTTAAGAGAGCAGCAACAGTTTGCAGTTTCCATCTCATTTCATCCGACCTGTTTTTGCTTCCTTGAAGCTCTGTCCTGAGCCATCAGCGACCCTTTTAGCAGGAGATAATGGTGCTATTACAGCTGCAATGATTAGTAATGACACTAATGCTGGCAATAGGCACTGCTGGCATTGAGGTGGCTCAACAGCTGTTTCTGAAATGTAAATTAAAGGCAAACATGTTAATCTGTTTGATTAATATCACCTTGGAAAGTATGCAGAGATGGGACCAAGTTGTCGGTGAGACCATGCTACTGTCAGGTGTTAGAGGGAGGAAAACACATTATTGTGCTGAGGCTATCTGCGACCCGGCTCGCTGGCCATGCGGTGCACAGCGAGAGGCACGTGTCCGCAGTTTGGGCTGGGGGAGGAATAACATCTGCATTTTGCAGAAGACCTTGGGTCGTCGCTCTAGCTCAGCGTGGGGCCAGCGTTAGAGCATTTGACATTTTGTATGTGCAAAAATAAGCCTTTCCCCCATCTCCCACTGAAAAGGCAGGTCCCCTTCTTCATCGGCCCGGTGCTTCTTCAAATTCCTGTTTGGGATGAAGCAGAGCAGAGGCTCAGTTTCTGCCATTTGCAGGTGAGAGCTCTGAGCACCTCAGTTCATGTCTCTGGGGCTCTGCCCAAAATTGTGCCTTCGACACCAAGAAACATTTCTGGTAAATCCCGGTGAAAACCAGGAGATAGCTCATTATCTCTGTTCTGGCTGGTAAGTTCACTTTTAATAGGAGATGGTGGGCCAGGGGTGGTCCACTGGCTTTCATGGGTCTGACTTTGGCAACAGATCTAGCTGTCTCCCTCTTTTACAACATTACCCCATTTTTTTTGATACCTCTGGTGCTCAACTTTTCTGCCACCAATAGCATGCTTGTACCTTTTTCTGCTTAAAGTATATATATTTTTTTTTCCTGCCTGAAAAGGCCTATTTTAAATTCTGGGGATGAGATGATCTTCAAACTTCCTCTGTTTTTGAGACTACAAGTGCTCAGCACCAATGAAAAGGACTCTTGAACTGTGATGCTTGTTTAACTTAGAATAAGCTTTGATTCTCCATACACAGTATAAAACAGAAGGAAGTTCACCAAAATCAGCAGAATGCCTTGACTCTCATACCAGACCCTTGATTTGTTGAGTAGCCAAAGCAATTCATCCATCAGCATCTCAGAGGTAGGAAGTCCCATGTGCCCCTGTCATGGCTTTAAGTGTGAAGTATCATATGTTTGCTAAATGACTGCGACTGCAAAA
The DNA here is from genome assembly GCF_965231255.1 of Vanellus vanellus. Lineage (NCBI taxonomy): Eukaryota > Metazoa > Chordata > Aves > Charadriiformes > Charadriidae > Vanellus > Vanellus vanellus. The sequence continues at coordinate 17,838,530 of NC_138911.1, read as the reverse complement.
AGGCTTGAGAGAAGTGCTAAATCTCTGATGAGCGTACAGGGAGGGGACTCATTTGCTCAAATGGATGCGAGACAAGGTTATCAGTTACATCCCCTGCTTTGTAGGTCTTTTGGCCTCCTGCTAATAAATCCAAGTTGTGATGCTCAACTACAGTTAATAGCATTTCTGCACAATGTGTAACACTATCTCTGTCTCCCTTTCCCTCAAAAAAGATATTGGATGTACTTGAATGACCTAGAGGTATACCCATGAGGAGGGTCTCAGGTTTCAGCAAGATATGAGTACAGGGAATTTACTTACTCAGACCTTCTTTCTACCAGGAGAAGATGGGGAATTAGCAGCTAAGCAGGACAAAACCTGCCATTTTGCCCCATTTGAAGTAGGTTGTCAAAGCCAGGAGCAGAAGCCTTGTGCCACTCATGCTTCCTCCAGATCAGGGAGCCCCCACCCAGCATCTCACACAAAGTGGACAACTTGCAAAATTGCCATAAGGATCCCCTTAGCAGTCGTTTTCCTGCAGTCACCCCACTGCACGAGGTCTGATGGACCTTGGGCCAGTGGTCGCCTTGGAAAGGCGCTGGAGCAGGGTGTTCCCCAGGTTAATCACAGGCTGAGATTTGCCATTTAGGGTTTTCCTTCTTGCACTTTTGTTACCTGAGCTCACATGAACTCATGTTTTATTGATGGTGAGACTTTGTAAGGAGGCTCCTCTATCCACTAACTTCTCCCTTCTGGGTTTCCCCCTTCTCCGGAGCTTACCCCGCTGATGTAGCAAAAAAAGCTATTTTATTTTGTGTTGGAAGTGCCATGTTATTAGTCTACTGCCTTTCTTACTCTTTGCTGACCAAATCCTGGAGGTAGCTTCAAAAAACTTGTGGTATTTCTGTAGTGTGCCCCAGCAGGGGAAAGGCTGAGTGTACCCAAGAATTCAGGAATCCCTCTTGGCTCACTGTAGTTTGTGTGCAGAAATAAGCCAGAAGTTTTATTGGAAGGAAAAAAGATATCACGCTGGCTCAAAGTTTAGCAGGACCAGGGTTTTTTGCAAGTTTCCTACTATGACTTTTTTTCTCCCCTCCAAAATATGATCACTTTGATTATTTATTGGAAATGGTATTTTCTTACCATAAATGGTCCTTTGAAATATGAAAAATGCTAGCAGTGATATAAACAGATATAAACCGGATATAAACTGCGGAAAATTTTGTCTTAGATCGAAAAGTTCCATGTCAGCAGTGAACTGAGAGCAGGGGCCAACAGGGGAGCCCGCTTCTCGACAGAAAAGCTTTTTCTACAGAAAAATCTCAGCTCACTCCTTCCAGGTTGGGCTTCCCTATGATTTTCCTGTGATTATCAGTGACGGGCCAAAGGCTTATCCATCATTTCCGCTACACATGCCTCCCGTGACCCCCCCAGCTCCTCAGCTCCACATTGAGCTCACTTGGCCGAAGGGTGGGAGCGGCTGGGTGGGAGTGGGCTACTCCTGGCTCCTGCCCTTCGTGCTAAACCACCTCCGGACGTGACTCGTAGCCACCTCCCTCACTCACATCCCCCCGACCCGGAGCAGTTGCATCAGTGGGAACGAGGTTTAGGCAATCCCTGGTGTCATGTAATCAAGTTTTACAGTCCGTTGCCAGCACAGTAAAATCTTTACTACTGTAGATGTCTAGCATTTTCGAACCCTGTCCTGAAAAAAATAACAAGCCCGCTACGGGAGAACAAGTTAGCAATTACAAGTTTGTGCAAGTTTTACTGACAGCAAAGGTCAGGTCTGGAGGTGAGCGAGTTCTCGGAGAGCACCCGGGGACCCCAAAATGCCACCCGCATTCCTGCCACTGCTGTCACGTTCAGCAGCCACCACCGGAGCTTCTCTGCCCATCCCCAGGTGTGTGTTGCCCCAAAAGCGGAGCAGAGAGCACCGGCAGTGACTGTGTGCCTCCTTTTCCCTGGAGGACAAGTTCAGTGGCTTGTGAAATAAATAGTCCCGGCGGAGGTGCTGCCTGCCAACGCACCCCTGCATTGCTCCAGCAGCCTGCTGAAACATAGTCCCGAGGCACCTGGAGGGGTCTGCACCCCCAAGAGCAGCTTTTGGGGCTGGCCAGCACCTGGGAGGTACCCCAGTGTGGCCACCTGGTAGCTGGGGATGTGTGGTTGGGGCAATGCACTCAAACACATGGGCTGTTTGAGCTACAGAGGAGTAGCTTTTCGCTTGGCACAGGGAGATGAGGACCCCCCGAGGCCCAACAGTTGTCCCCTCCGGGCTTTGCTCCGCTCCCCGTGCAGAGGGCAGCAGCTGCCGGCAGCGTGGTGTGAAGCGGGGAAGCCAACATCCTTGGTGCTTCTTGTCTCCATGTGGTTTCCAGCAGCTGTACTCCCATGGCGTGTCCAAGCACTCGTGGAATGGCAGCATGTGACCACCCAGCCAGCGGCAGGGCCACGAGATGAAGGGTGGGGAGGTGAACCTGGGACCAGGGTGGGTGCGTAATCACGGGAACGCTTGCAACCAAACCCTGTGATGCCTCCAGAGATATGTGGCAGGTGAGGCAGCCACCATGGGCTCAGGGGAGAGAGGGGGCTGCTGTAGTGAAGGGTGAGGCTCTGCGGCTTATCTGGAGCCACACAATGAGAGATGCCCTTGCTTCCAAAGGGGCATTGTGCAAGCAGAGAAGGGGTCCACTCACTGGGATACAAGTAATCTCAACTGCTTCTATAAACTAATCCGGGCAACCACCTGGGTGCAGGGCATGTGAGCCGCCCCCATCGCCCCGATGGCCACCGGCCCAAGGGAGATGCTCCTGCCAGACTGCACGGATTGCACAATTTTCCAGGCTCTTCCAGGCTGGGGACATTATCTCGCTGCTTAGAGCACAAAGGGTTGATTCATAAAATGGAGGGTGTAACCCAAAGACCAGTGTAACCAACCAGGTCTGACCCATCGGTTTCCATCACTTTTGGGTTAGCTGCTAACAGCGGAGAGGGTCATGAGTACATTTGCACCTTTGGAGGTGCAGCTCACCGGTAGAAGATGCTCCAGGGAGCAACTCCAAAGAGACGGTGTCTTTCACTAGAGAACAAGGGAGTTTCCTAAGTGTGCCGTGGCTCTGAGAACGGCCTTCTGTGACCCAAACCCTCTGACCACCCATCCTAGGCATATCACACATCTCAGCAGGGAAGTTCTAACCTTTAGCCAGCCCAGCTCACCTGGGACCACGGAGCCTGCAAATTGGTTTGGTTGTACCTTGCTCAAGTGCCCCCTGGCTTCTGCAGGCTCAAACCTCTATACAAGTACAACTACCCAAGCAAAATAGATCAAATTTAATGTTCTCTAGAGTAAAGCTCCCAAAATCTTTCCAATCTGCCTTGGGAAGAGCATATGCAAAGTTGTAAATACAGATGGAAAAAAACAGGTATGCTCCTTTTAACCCTATTAAAATATTACTGGCCATGTATTTTTTGAGAAGGTAGAGCAGAAAATAGAACCTAAGAGCTGCTAATAGTTCCTAGAGACAGCTATTAGCAGATGCAGCAGAACAAATTAGTTTGTTTATCAATGCGGAGAAGATGAAATCTGTGGCTATTAATGGCCCAAAAGTAATCCTTGGCGTAGATAGAGAAACATTAGAAGAGGTGATGACACCCTGCTAGAGGACAAGTAATGAACAACAAAAGTAACAAATAACTTCCACAGAGTGGAGAAGCACTGGAAAAGTAGCCTGATCAGCATCAATCCAAAAATAGACGTTTTCAGCACTGATACCACATCTGGCCTTCTTTATGCCATGGAAATCCACGAGAACAACCAAAGAGGATCTTGACCTGGTCCTCAGGAAACAACCATGAGAGGGGCCATTGAGTCCATCAGGGAGTTTTCTCCAGTGTCCATAACTGTAGGCACTAAAGTTTCATGGTGCTACCGCCATGGCTTCCACAGCAGGTTGCATCACAGGCACCACTTAGAAAGCAAAGGAACGGGTGACCTGGAGAAGCCTTTGGTAAAGCAGAGAAGATGTCCTTGGCCATGATGCTGGAAATCGTGGGCAGGCCACCAGAGAGCAGCAGACATAGCAGAAAGTGATGGGTGATATGACCAGCCGAAGCAGCAAGGGGGTAAAGAGGGAAATGCCGGAAAATGAAGGAATCGTTTTCACTGGCTCAGGCTGGATTTGTCCCCTGCTGTAAAGTGGTCTCACAGATTGAAAATTAATGATTATGTCACATCCATCTGTGTTTTTTGCCACTGCTCATCTCTGCAGCTGTGGGTGCACCGTGGACATCTGCCACAGTTTATCCGATGATAAAATTGGGGGCTGTGATACTGTAAGAGGACATTGAGGACAATGTACTCATTCTCGCACCACACTTTCTGCTGAGTTTAAATATGAAGCTTTGAGACTCTGTTTTCTAGAATAAACTTAACTTTAAAAGCCCCTGTTTTGCTATTAGGGTGCTCTTGGAGATTTTGGCTAATGCTGCCCTGATGCCACTGCCCTGAGGCCTCACTTTTCTCCAGTGACTTGCCATCTGCAGGTGCCACTGACTCCTTTGCCTTCGCAGGGTGCTCGAAGCTTTAGCACTTCAGGTTCCTCCAGCTGGGTTGGGACCCGAGGCAGGAACTGTGATTTCTTCCTCCTTCCCCTTCATTCCCACAGCATAACCCGCATGTGAACTGGTGTTTCACTGACTGGCACAGCTCTGCACCAATGGACCTTTAATAACACGTCATCCAGCAACAAAAAAAAAAACCAACCCACCATTCCTCCTGTAAGTGGTGGTTGTTCCCAGGTATCCATCTCCCTGGCATTGTCGCCAGCTATACTGGTTATTCCTCGCTCCTGGGATGCTCTGCCAGGGCTGGGAGGTGCCAAGGACTTGCAGAAGGGCTGACCCTCTCCCTGCTCGTGGTTGGCCAGACCCCACTGTAGAGTGCTCTCATCTCCCCTCCCAGGGTGTAGGGACTCCCAGTTCCGATATTATCAATTACCTGGACTTGTGCAAAGCGTTCAACACTGTCCCACACGATATCCTGGTCTCTAAATTGGAGAGACATGGATTTGACAAATGGACCACTCGGTGGATAAAGAACTGGCTAGACGGTTGCACTCAAAGAGTTGCAGTCAACAGCTTGATGTCCAAGTGGAAACAAGTGATGAGGGGTGTTTCTCAGGGGTCAATACTGTTCAACATCTTTGTCGGTGACATGGACAGTGAGGTTGAGTGCACCCTCAGCAAGTTTGCCGATGACACCAAGCTGTTTGTCGAGGTAGACATGCTGGAGGGGAGGGATGCCATCCAGAGGGACCTGGACAGGCTGGAGAGGTGGGCCCAAGCCAGCTTCATGCAGTTCAACAAGGCCAAGTGCAAGGTCCTACATTTGGGTCGGGACAATCCCAAGCACAAATACAGACTTGGTGGGGAATGGCTGGAAAGCAGCCCTGAGGAGAAGGACTTGGAGGTGCTAATTGACAAGAAGCTCAACATGAGCCAGCGATGGGCGATCGCAGCCCAGAAGACCAACCATATCCTGGGCTGCATCAAAAGGAGTGTGGCCAGTAGGTCAAAGGAGGTGATTCTGTCCCCCCTACTCCACTCTCATGAGATACCACCTGGAGTACTGCATCCAGCTCTGGAGTCCCCAACATAAGAAGGACATGGACCTGCTGGAGCGTGTCCAGAGGAAAGCCACGAGGATGATCCAAGGGCTAGAGCACCTCTCCTATGAGGGCAGGCTTAAAGTGTTGCGGCTGTTCAGCCTGGAGAAGAAAAGGCTCCAGGGAGACCTTATTGCGGCCTTCCAGGGGGCCTACAGGAGAGCTGGGGAAGGACTTTTTACTAGGGCATGTAGTGACAGGATGAGGGGGGATGGCTTTAAACTGGAAGAGGGCAGGTTTAGATTAAACATTAGGAAGAAGTTTTTCACTTTGAGGATGGTAAGGCACTGGAACAGGTTGCCCAGAGAGGCTGTTGAGGCCCCATCCCTGGAGGTGTTCAAGGCCAGGCTGGTCGTGGCCTTGGGCAACCTGGTCTAGTGGGAGGTGTCCCTGCCTATGGCAGGGGGTTGGAACTCGATGATCTTCAAGGTCTTTTCCAACCCAAACCATTCTATGATGTATGATTCTATGATAATTATCGCTGGGTAAGTGGATCATTTTGAGCACTTAAAGCTACTTTAAGGATTTGGATGCACACTGGTAACCAGCCCGTAGGGTTGCCTATGGGTTCCTAGACAAGGAGGTGTAAATCCTACTGATAAAGCTTGTTAGTGTTAGGGGGCTGGGGAGGGGGAGGCGGGGGGGTGTTTGGAGCCAGGCACAGGGATCTCCAGGGGCCAGGAGGGGTGAGCCCGCCGCTGTAGCCCCCTCCTCCTGCCCGAGAGCCCCTGGCCGGGGGGGGAGGAGGCACTGGGGTGCTGCGGGCAGTCAGGGTCAGGCTGATTTACAGCAGCGGAGGAACTGGGGCTGTTAATTCAAAGTTGCCGCTTATCGGTGTTTAGAAAGCAAGCTCCGATCTGTTGGTTAGCGATTTGGCCTTTGCTGTAAATAGAGGGGCCCCGTGCTTTGCTCTGACATTTTTTGTCCTTATTATCTTGTCTCAGCCTCCGAGGGAGGTGGGAGAGTTATTTAAGGCTGACCTTAGTGGAAGGAAAATGAACAACTCCCTTACCCCACCCTGTTTTTCTCTCTGCCGTCCTGGGTAACAACCGTTGCATTGAAGTATCCGTGCGAGATACTTAATCCTCCACCATCCCTGCAAATATTTTGTAGATCAATTCACCCTGCTGTGCCCAGAGAAAATAATCGCAAAGAGACTAAGTAGAACTAAAGTCAGGAGTGAAAAAATGGATTCTGCATAATTATCCCTCCAGGAAAATCAATGAGGATGGGTCTTGATCCCATCAGGTACTGGAGCTGACCACTGAGCCAATATCAGTCTTGCATCGCTGTGGTTCAGACCTAATTCAAACCTGCGTTTCACATGAGTTTCAAAACCAGTTGCGCCATCCCAGGTTAAGCCTCTGAACATCACATACGATAACACGTGATAGTGACTGGTTGGAGCTGGAGGGAGTATTTTGGATTTGGTGTCTGTGTACTGGAAATTTAGACTGGAACCCATACTCTCTAGAGCTCTGGAGGCGAGGATTCGGGGGATGCGTGAGGAGTCTGGGTGGGTCCCACCCCTGTTGGGACATACACGGTTTTGGGAGGCTTGCAGTACAGAAGACAACACGTGTTCCAGCTGCTCCTGAGTGAAATACAGCATGAACAAGATGGTGGAAGCGAATTCGTTAACAGAGAGATGAAGAAACCCTTCAAGTGTAGCACTTGCAAGTCTGAAAAATGTCTGATCGCCAAACGCTTGTTTTATTGACCTGCCACCACCAACCCGACCAGCTGCACAACGAGAGTGCTGCAAGGCTATGGTAGCACATCTGGGATGCAGTCACAGGATCTTAAATCCCTTACCTAACCTTTGCAAACCCCTCCATTCAGTTAAAAACAAAACAAAACAAAACAAACCCCCCAAAAACCTAAAAACAAACCAACCCCAAATCTCCTGATCAGTTTTCATGACTTTTCAGACATTTTCTGCTTTCAGCCGTGCCAGAAAAATGTCGAGAAATCGTCTTTCCCCTAGAAAACCTAGCGTTTTCCTAAACATTGTGATGAACAAGTGTAGGAAAACTGAAAACAAATTCTTTGCAGCAGAAAGTGCAGTACCTTTTTCTGGTCCCTGAGGGGAAAAAAAAAAAAAAAAAAAAAGTCTGATTTGAGCTGGATTAGCAATACGAATGACAGCTCAGGTCTTATCCAAATCAATTCCCATCTCCAGGGGGGCGGTGCGTGCGTGCGCACATACCTGCGGCTATAGGATTTGTAAATAATTGAGTTGTTCTGATCTGTACCATCACAGCACAAGAAGAAAGATTTGGTCCTGAGGGGGCTGACAGAGGTTCAAGCCCCAGATCTGCCACTTAGACGCTTCTTCCCAAAGCTGTTTAGGCATGTAATTACTTTTCAGGCTCTGCGCCTGGTCTGAGTCTCTCTGATTCTCTGCCTCCTTTTATCTGTCAGCCTTTTACGGGGACAAGAGTACTCCTCTACCTCCCAAGCGTGTAATGAAGATGAATTCATTACAGCTGTAACACTTTAACGAGCACTATGAAGATACAGGGTATCCTTACAAGTCCTAAATTAGGAAACTCCTTCTCAGACAGTGCTGGGGCGCCTGGATGCACGGTCCAGACCTGTGCCGGCAATACATTAATCCACCTCTGTCTGTGATTCTGGAAGGGATTTAACCAGAGAAAGAGTTTGGCATTCACGTAAAAGCCAAACTTGCAGCAGTGACTGGGATTAGTTCCCTTATATGTAAGGATAACTCTGGAGTAGGAAACACTTATGCGGCCTCGGGCATCTCTTCTGGTCTCTGGGGGTGCATTCCAGTTCCTGGGCATCCTGTATCCCATCCACCACTCCCACGTGGATGCAGCAGATGCCTTAGGTCATTGAAAATAGACCCTATGCTTAAGCAAGCAGGATCCACCCCTAATTACTCTTAGAAGGGTGTTCGACACATTTAGGATTGGGGTTGCATAGCCTGGTTACACGCGAACTGGACTACATTACCAGGCATCGTGCATACGCTGGCGTTCCTACCCGGCCGGCGTTACTGGAACTGAACAGAAATAGTGAGAAGTGCTGGGAGAGAAAGCACGTAGGGAAGGCAAGCCCCCTGGTGTGTTACTATTTAAAAAGAGACCTCCCAACCACTCTTCCACGCATAATTGTGCAATTGGTAATATCCTGGCAAAGAAAGGCTTAGATCAGCTCATCTGCAAACAAGGGACCATTTTCCACCTCCGAGCTAACATTGCGCATGAGCGCCCGTTGCGGATCTCCTGCCGTACCCGGCCCCAGGTTGGGTTTGCATACTGCCGGCGGGCAAGACGGCCGACTTCAATCCGGACAGCAGAAGGATGCAAGAGCCAAACTCAGGATGCTAGACCAGAAATATATTTTTTTTTTATTCTTAATATCATGTCAGCAGCAGCACGATTCCAAAATGAAAAATAATTCTGTTTCGTATTTCTTTACACGGAGAGACAGACAGACAGATCCACCCACAGCAGCAGCAGCGACAACAGCGAGAGACCACTCAGCGAGGCACTGGGACACGCAGATACCAGAGGGTATGGTGGGGCCTGGCTCAGAGGAAGGCTTTTCTCCTTTCTTCCTCCCTCGCCAGCCCATGCTCTAACTACGGGAGGGTTTAACCTGGGCTTTCTCACCTTGGCTTTCTCCAGGTCACTTTTTGTAGAGCTTGCAGCCATGTTTGGTGAGGTCTGGGGAAATGGCTTGAAGGTTCCCATGAACCACCCCAAAGGACGTGAGTTTATACTTTGCTCTTAGCAGCCACATAGTCCTACAAATCTACTCCACTGTCAGGAAAAGGGAACTTATAACATCTCTTGGCGGAGGGTGTGACTGGGTAGATCCTCAAAATCTTTTCTTCTGAGTGACCTTGTTCAAGGCAACTCCGTAAATCTGACCAGCCTTGTGCGCATTACTTAAGGGATACCTTAAGATAAAATTGAAAGCATGGGAAAAATCTAAAAAGACTCAGGAAAAAGCCTAAAAACAGGAATACTGGAGGGCTACAGGAAATCCCAACAATATCAGAGATTACAGCAGGGGCTGTGGGCGCCTCTCCAGCCCACAGGAAGCCGATGGGTGATAGAGACCAAATGTTCCCCGATACGGGAGAGCGGATGAAGGGAGACTCGAGGATACACTGCCTCTATTAGTGGGACTGGTATGGGAAGCAACAATAATCCGTGCTGACTGAGCCAACGCAACATCAGAATATCAGCTGCTTCAATGGGAAAACTGTGTTTTAAAAGAGTATATCAAATGACTTGAAATAAGTTTGTCTTTAGAAAACGAATACCATCTAGTGGCCCAAAAAGGCAATAAGGAGGTGCAATGGCAATTAGAGAATCAGATGAATTTAGAAAAAGAGAAGGAAAAACGACAGAAGTAAGGAGAGGGACTAACATATATAGTGCAGTGATTCACCCTGGAGCAAGGGAGAGCTCAAAAGGGACCTGATCATAGTAAATGCAAAGCTAAAATTAGGTACTTGCAAAAGCAGATTGGGATGCAAAAATTAAAAATAACTGCAGTAGCTGCAGGTAGTGGTGGAGAGAACTGGATCGGGAGCCATCAGAGGAAGATGATTTCAAGGATGATATGGGAAAATGGGAAAAGAAAGAGAAGTTGAGAATAGCAGCATATCCCACAAGGACTACAGGTGCCGTCCCGGGACAGACAGGTATAGCAGATCAAACTGCTGTAGCTGTTAAAATGACAAAAAGTGACCCCAAAGCAGGTAGCTGCAGATATGAAACCACTGAAAGAAAGCACAACGGTAGAGTGGAGTGTGGGACTTAGAGAAACTGCTTCAAATTTTGAATTAAATAGGAATTAAGCGGTAAGTTGATTAGAGCTTGTGCTCCACCAGCTTTTATTCAATGCACGTTGGGCACCTCCTTCATGAACGCTTAATCATGCCATCGTGGGCATTTAATCAAATTGCTCAGCAGAATGGTAAGATGAGGATGCAATTGGCAGCATTAACATCAGTCCATAAGCTTGAGGAAGATGGCGACTCTTCAACGAACTGATGGGGAGCTGCTCGAATGTCAGCAGGACGTGATACCATGTACCAACCACCCACTCCCAACAGAGCGCAGGTATCTCCATCGCCCCTGGCAGCCCCGAGGCTGAGTCAGGCTCCTTGGACAGTGGATGAGTTAGGAGAGCTAGCGGCACAAATGCACCCCCACGATTCACAGCGAATTCCCATATGGCAAAATGCAGGGGAAGAAACAATTTACAGAGTTGCTTTCACATTAAGAGACCAACAATATATCTTTACTTGCATCCCACAGGGCCCAGCACCTGCCCTGCTGCACATGCTTGTGTTACAAAAGTGTTTGAATGATGGGCTCCGGGGAACAAAGAAAAGAAAATGTCTTATGTGGATGATATTCAGGGGACCACAGCTAAAAAAGAAGAGGTACGAGAGAGCAGTAGCTGAGTTTTAAAATTAATAGTCCAAACGGGATTTAAAGTCAATTTGAATATGGCACAATTAATGCAACCCCAGCTTAACTGCTTGGGAACTGGAACTGGTGAAACAAGATGGGTCGAAGCTAGAAAGGTTAAACTTTCTGTGAAATAAAGGCTCCCGCTAATCAGTCCCAACTCTGAAGAGTGCTGGGAGGATTTAATTTCTTATGGCAGCATATCTATAACTGTGCTAGTATCTTATGGCAGCGTATCCATCTTTGCTAGTACCAGCAGAGCATTATGGAAATGACAGAAAAAGAATCAGGAAGGCAGCTGGAGCAAAGAGCAAGAGGATGCTTTCCCTAACATGAAAGAAGCTGCTTGAAAAGCTCCTGCACTAAAATTTCCGGTCAAAGGAAAATTATTTATAATGAGAATTTCAACACGAGCTGATTCTGTGGGAGCAGTACTGTTACAGAAAAATAGTGAAGGAAAATGGATACCGGTAACGTATGAGTCCTCACCTCTCCAGGGGCTGGACCAAAATTGCCCTGGCCATGAGAAAGCCTAGTTAGAGGCACTCTGGACTGTGATGGTCTTCGAGGCTTTCCCCCTCCGTAGTCCAGTTGTACCCCAGTCTACTCATACTCTGCTCTTAAGCACAAAGAGCAGAAATGGATATTAACGTGGATGTCCTTTTAAAGGAAACCAGTTACAAACCAAAGGTATTGTGCCCTCACGGGAGTGCTAAATTTGAACAAGGAGGAAAAATAATCCAAGATACTGCTTTTAGTGGAATGAGGGAACGAGTAGTGGGGAAACTAGAGAAGGGATCATGCCAAGGAGCTTATAGGTTGTCAGTAAAAGACAAACCCCTCTAGACAGTGTCTCTCTACAGATAGCTACTATGCAGATAATAGAATAAAATACTGGGTGCATGATAGGGAGAAAGGCGATGGCAAGCACATAAAGGGACACCCATGAAGAAAACAGGGGGGTTATTTTACAAGCTTAGAGGGAGAGTGGGAATAAAATATGTGTAAAGGATGATAAAGTACATAAGAAGACTGAAAGCAATACTGAGAAACAATTTAGTGAGCAAGTGGATAAACTGACTCAGAGTTTGTTTACTGCAGCCCCAACCAGGAACCAGCTAAAAGAGATGGGATGGATACCGTGGCTGGCTGAATGAGAGCGCGTTGTCTTAGACTGTCGTAATAAGTTACATAAAGGAGTATAGGGTACTCTGAGAAGAGTACAAAGAATTTATATTTGGCCCCAAATGAAGCAAGAAATAGAGGGCATAAATAAAAACTGCATAAAGCGTGCAATGATGCAAAAGTGGACTAGTAAAATAAAGCTGCCAACTCTACGGCATTGGCTAAACCAAGGACCTCAGCAAATACTGCAAAGGGATCATCCAGATAAACTGTCACAAACTATAGAAGGGTATCAGTATCTCTTTGTCACCATGAATACCTTTCCAGGATGGGTTGAGGCTCTTTGAACTAAAAGGAATACAGCCACTGGAACTGTAAAAATACTGTTACAGAAAGTTGTCCGTAGGTGTGGAACAGCAGCTGAGACAGGATGAGATGAAGAGCAGGGAGGGTTGGAAGTGAAGTAACTTCAGCTTAATGAGTAACCTGGGGACTAAGCAAGGACTGCATATGCCCTACCACCTGCAACCCTCCAGACTGGTAGAAAGAAATGAGTCAGACTATTAAAAATAGACTAAAGAAAACTGTAGGACAATATCCAATATGATGGGCTGAAAAGTTAACCTTGAAATTAGTAGATTTGAGAAGCAGTGACAGATTAGGGACTGGTTTACAACCCTACCATATTCTATTTGGCTAGCCAGTTCCTTGGTGGTCCTACCTCCAAGACCCTAAAATATTATGGAGGATAAAAAAGAAAACAAGGCTTGGGTAGAAGAAGCAACATGAGAAAAAAAAAGGTAAAACGAGAAAGGAAGAATCCAATTCATATATGGCTTATGAAATAAGGAGCCAAGAAATGTATTTGAAACCAGATAAAAGGGAAAAATCCTTAGAGACAAAATAGAAGGGGATCTATTATGTTACTAATTGGATACGTCCTCTAAGTTATTAAATAGATGAAGGCAATAGTAAATACAAAGGGGTTTGCGTTTCTCAGATATCCCCCTACGGGGCCAAAAAATTCTGCAGTCTGTCATGAATTTGTCAAGAACACAGACACAGAAAATGCCCCAAAGAGGAACCTCTGGCGCCCGTTCAGCCTGAGCCCCCGCGCTCACAGCACGTCCCAGCGCAAACCTCATCTCTCGGCAGCGAGGGGTGCAGCCCACGTGGTGCTTACCTCCCGCGTGGCTGCAGTAGGACTGTTTATACGCTCGCATACTAACGGGGCTGGTTTATGCTTAGAGTTTTGCTTATTTTCTATTTTCGTAGGGCAACAGATTTTACTACAGCTCCCCGAACAAGCAACAGCTGACGGAGTCACGGAGCAGCAATGCAGACCCTGAGGCAGAGCGGAGGAGTTGAGGGCTCCTGCAGTTGCGCGGATTTTTAACTTAGCTTTTCGCTCCGGATTAATTAGCCTTAGTCTTTTTATAAATTTGCATTCATTTTAGGCAGTTAACAAGGCAGATAACGACTGCGAAGTGCTTTGAAGAACTGGAGGCGACCACCCTCAGACCTTTATGGGTTTCGAGGCCAGACCAGAAAGTGAAGGCCTCCACTGAGACGCCCTGCTCAGTGCCGATCAGGGGCCTGGCGTCGCTGCAGGGCTTGCAGCATCCTTCCTGCACTTCACGAGCAGTAACCCAGGAGCTGGACGCTACCAAAGGAGAGGAGGAACAGCAACCTGCAGGCCAGGAACATGGCATTGCTATTGCTAACACGGCCATAAGCTGTTCATTAACTATACAGGCTTCTTTGTTACATTTTCCCCGTTTGGAGCTTTATTTTCTTTATTCTAGTCTGGTTTACTGCAGTTACCAATAAGATTTTCGTGGCTAGATAGCTAATCTATGACCCAGCCTGCCTTAGTCTTGCATAGCTTGCTCCAGCTACTTAATCTAATAGTAATAACTTAAGACCCCAAATTAAAAATTGTTACAGCTCTTAAGGGAGCCTTGAGAGTTACAGCTCCAGATCTAGATCCACCCAGGTTGGGAAGTCATAGCCGAAGCTTCGGAAAAAGTGCTTTAAATTTACAATAACTGAATGAACTCAGTAGTTTTATTCATTTACGGGACAATTCTCTGAGGAGGAACAACTGGAAGAGAAGCAGCTCGTCCGAGTGTTGGACTGCTGATTTCAGTAATGGTCTTTTAAGCAATTTAGGAGGAATTTAGGAGGGGGGGTCAAATAAGAAAGGAAACAGAAAGGAGGGATTGAAGCAGGTGGGAGACTAAGTGCTGTCAGTAGCTAAGCAGTTAAAATTTGAGAGAACTGGGGGTTAAGCGTGTGTATGTGAAGGTCTGAAATGGCATAAAGTGTAATGGATTATAAACTCTCAAGACCAAGCCACAATAGAAGTAATGCTGGAGAGCAATGGTATATATAAGTATTGGAGGATACTTATACCTAATAGCCAAAACTTGACCGCTAAGTCTTGCATTTCTTTAAAAAGGAATTTATAAAAATCATACGTGGTGGATAAGGATGGTAGAAGTCTATACAGAAATGTTGTAACTGACCATGCAAAGAACTGTGTGTAATTCTCCCATTCGCTGTCCCCCACAGCTGTTCAGCTGCCTCCACGCATCCCGGGCCCAGCTCTGATACTGCACAGCTGCATAACCTTGGGCCAAACTTCTGAGCAAACCGCTAAGTTATGAGACAGCCTGCAAGAAGATAAGAAGGGCAAAAGGAGGGGGAGGAAAACTGAGAGCTTTGGGTCAGATCAAGCCATTAGTATCTACAGTGAAAGCTGGAGGAAACTGGGTTTGAGCATCCTAACCGTATGTTACCTTCCTCAGAAACGGCCAGCAACAGCATTAGTCACACAGGTGACATCAGGTGACATTAGCTACATCAGGTGACAGCGATATTGGGATACCCAAGAACAAGACGACGCTGTACCCGCGTAACAAACTGGAAAAATGAAAGTGTGTGAAATCCTCCCAAGGACTGGCAAGCTCAGGACACCAGTGGCCCCACTCAGTCTGCAATAACCAATAAACTCAGGACACCAAGAGGCTGCTGAGGCTGTCCGGGGCCACCAGCATGCAGGAACATCAACAGCTGTGACTGCTATCTGCTGTGAAGGATGGCAGCTGGGCTCTTGAGCGTTCCCTGCTGTGGGAGCTTTTCAAAGAAGGCTCGAAGGGGGTGCCCGAGCTCTGGGCTGGGGTGGCCGAGGGTTGCTCTGTGGTGCTTGTGCTGGGGGCGATGCAGGTAGATCTGAGACGCTCTATGCCAGACAGGAAACTCCTGGCGTAGGTCAATTTAGAGGTTCAGGGGAGCTACGATGCTTATTGCAGCCTGGTGGAGTGGTGCAGCTCAGGGGGTCATGCCCAAGCATCCCCCTGTACGAGAAGCTGAAGGGAGGCCAGGGAGCTGAAATTTCAAACCTCATAGGATTGGTTCAGGCAGAAAAGCTTCTAGAGCAGCTCTGCATTTCCCAAGAGGCAGGAGGTGGTGGGGACAGAGGGTCCCTCATGAAGTTGCTATAGGAATTTCTCTAGGGCTAAAAAAGCAGATTAATTTATCCTCTCAAACTGCAAAAAAATAGATTTTCTCTCTCTCTTTTTTTTTTTTTTCTTTAATAAAGATGCTTTTCTCCTCTTCCTTGCACCCAGGAGGCTAGCATGCAGCTCTTGATTCCAATTTTATAGCTTGGCCAAGTTTTTGGTCTGTGCTAAGCCTCTTCCAGCAGTCCTTAGACAAGCTACCCAAAACGCTAGCAGGCCTTGGGTCTGTCTCTCTGCCTTCCTCTGAGCTGGCCCTACATACAAAAATGGAAAGCTGTCAGGGTGACGGGCAGCGGTGCAAGTGTTTGGAGAAGACAGGTAGGAGTTATCAGCTGGGAATTAGGCGAGGGCGGAGCGGGCGGGTTTGGGGCTGCGAGGGAAGAGGGGAAGGAAAGAGCCCAGTTCTCCTATTAACTGATAACATTGAGCGCATTAATCAGCGAGTGAAGCTCATCCCTTACACTCTCCAGGGAGTGACAGATTGTCTGAGGGCTATCCAGGAGCTCGATGCTGTGGGTGTAGGGCTCATATTTCACCGAGAAGGGCCGCTTGATGTGTGCCGCGTAGCTCCTGCAAGGAAAGGGTGCAGAGGGTTTGGTACAAGAGATGGGTCCCGAGTCTGCCTCCTACCCACCACCGTTCACCCAGATCACAACAAATTAATACCTCCTTTAGGCAGAGTTTCTAGGCTCGCACAAAAGCTCTGGTTTCCCACCTTTCCAGCTCCACAGGGCTACAGCAGTATTTGAGATCCCTCCGGTTCATCCAGGAAGATCATGAGTTTGACTGTGGGTTTCCACAGGCTGAACACACGGGCTTGCATCAAACTGGAGGGTGCACACAACTTGTCGCCTCTGTGGCCATCACCAGGCATCCTCTACTTCAATTTCTTTTTTTTTTCTTTCTCAAAAATGCCAAGGAGATTTAGAAGCTAGTTGTAGGGAAAGCCTGTGGTATTATAGTATTGCATTCCTAAATCCTTTCTGACATTCATTTATTGACTAATCTGTGCTTGGTGAGAGGGGAACTAGCTGCAAGCTGTATTAAGGATGAATTTGACAGGCAATGGCTCAGGCCTGGGCGAGGGGATGGGATTAGCATCACTGGAGCCATGTGGCTGAGCAACATTGCACTATGATACCCAAAGCCAACTGGAGTCTAGATCTCAGTGATGACCCTGACTTTGCCTGATACTTCTCAATAGCAAGACCTTGTTGCTACCTGTCTAATGGAGAAGTATATGGCCAAGTGAAAACAAATCAAGGGTAAGGGTTCCCCAAAGTCGCTCATGTTCACTTCCTACACTAAGTTTTTTACAGTTGACAAGTTTTTTGTTTTGTTTTGTTTTGTTTTGTTTTTCTTTAGTGGCTGTGTAAATATGGAGCTGAGAATCTATATTTAAGTACTCACGGCTACAATCTCATTCTGGAAAGGCCCTGGAAGATGAGGGGACAAACAGCACTAGCAACAGGCGTGCTCCTCGCCTCCGCTGACGCATCACCCTTTCGCTCCTGAATTAGCTTAGCTTAGGGTACCCTCTTGTGGCTACCGTGGGTCTACTCTGGCGCAGGGCTCGGGGAAGTGCATCCCTTTCTCGAATGCTCCTCAGGCTGGTACTCCATGCTGTGAGGAAGCCTAGTCCTTGAATTGCCGGCGTTTGGGGAAGACACCACTAAGTCCAGATAGGGCCAAGTAGCAATATGGCCAAAACCGCAGGCTATACTTGCAGGGAAACAAAACCAAATGCAAAGAGAGGAGGATTCTGCATACTCGCATTGTCCACCTCCTAAAAAACCTGAGTTTATTTCAGTGCCCTCAACTCTGCCAGACAAGGGTGAGCTCACCTCACACATCAATGCTATCAGCCACAGTGACTACTCGAAGCGCAGGTGCTAATGGTTAGAAACTTGTCCTCCAACGCAGGTGTGTTCAATTGACACCTTTTTGAAGCATACAAGTACAACATGGATACTTCGAAGGGCATGGGGTATGAGTGTCCACCCTAGGAAACTGGTGGAAAGTTTTCTTTCTGGGAAAAGAGGCTTTTCTTGAGGGATAACACCGATAATCAGGTCTATGGTGGCAGCTGCCAGTAATGCAAAAAATATAGATGTTTTAATGTTTTCACCTCATCGAGTAACATCTGTGTGGTCTCGGAGCTCTTTAAAGAGGATCATTTACATTGCTTGTCACTGTCAAAACGCTCTAGCCTAATCTTGGCTGTGTATGTGGTATATTTTTCCTTTTTAAGTGCAAGGAAATGACTCATTAGGCAACGGTTAAGGTTTTTTTTTTAAAGCAGCCTAGTGTGTGAGAGGACGGGCTCCCCAGGTGCTTGCTTTTGAGCAGCTAGGCTCCGAGTTGTATGAACGGTGCGAGTGAGGGTAATAAAAGCAGAAGTTGAAATATAGCAGTCCTCGCCACATTATTTATATGAAACACCCCCCTAGCAGGAACTGCAAAGTCATGTACGTTGCATGATACTTCATCTCATCCTATCCTTTTCCTAAGCTAAGGTAAAACAGAATAGGCAAAATTTTCCTCTGCCAGTCAAATGTTAAAGGACTGAGCTTTTCTCCTGTAGGCAATTCTGGGTATGGCCAAGAAAATCCTCTTCTGGACTGTGGGTAGAGCTGCCCCTCTCCATTCTGTTTGCAGTCCCATGGGTTGGGAAAACCCAATTACACTTGTGGGATGCTGTCTGGGGGTCTTCTAACCCATGTCAACCAGCCTAGGAAGCAAAAGTTCCTTTTTTTCCATGGGTAAATCTATCCCCATCAAGCAAATATTTTTAGTTTGTGTACAAGCTACTAACAGTGCCTGGGGTTTTTTTACTGGTTGAATGACAAATGGGTAAGTTGCCCAACAGCTGCTCAGAAAGACATCTTTGTGCATCCTAAATTCAGAGAATGCCAGCGTTTTGAGCAACTCTTCAGCCCTGCCCTAAAACTTTCACCCACAGAACAAACTTTTACATGATGCAGAAGCCCGTGTTTCAGAAGCACGCATGCTCGTGAGATGCTCCCATGAGGGACAGCCGGTACCTGACCTGTATCGCTTGGCCCTTCTGCAGCAAGGAAGCAGAGGGTGTCCTGGTGTGTGGTTTGGGTCTCTAATTTCTGGACCACCAGACCTCTGTTTTGTTGCTTGGTCTCCCCTGGTAACTGGAGCTAGGCTGTAACTGCTTCCTATAAGAACCAGGCAGATGAGCTAGATTTGTCCCTTCTCTTGCTCCCTCAGTCTTGTCTCCAAGAGTGCTCCCCACTCCATCCCACTCCTCCACACCCATGGCCTTGAGTCCAGCTTATTCTTGGCGGGCTCTTGGGTGAATCTAAGCGACTGATTTGGGAACCTGTAGGAGCTGGAGAATCACTTTACTTTAAAGACCTGGCAACAGCTTCCAGAGTACTTCTGAGACCTTGAACTCAAAGCAGCCATGGTGTCAAGCCCTGTTTCGATATATTATAGCTTCATTTCCTTCTGGTCAGGTCTCCCTCACTGCCCAGTCCTACCTCAGTTTACTTTTGGCATCGCTGAAGCTCTCAGACACAAAATATACAGGCTGGTAGTTCTGGTCCTGGTAGGGCTGAACGGCAGCAGCATCGGGGTCGAAGTCCCGCACCTCTGGTTCATCTGACAAGGAGTGCTATGGACACAGCAGACAAATGCCGACATGAAATTAAGGGGATCAGAGAGCACATGTGTGATAGACAGAGGTGGAGAACAGGTCGGATAAAGTCATTGGAGCTGTGCAGAGGAAGAAGGTTTTTTGCTGTATAGGGTCTAGAGCAGAGAGGTAAGTTATGCTGAGACTTACTATCAGCTCCCCATAGGAAGACAAGAGCCCGGCTCCATAGGCTTTGACTATCCCGTTCTGTCTGCAGAGCCCAAACTCCACTGTAAACCAGTAAAGCTGTGAAAGGAGAAAGAAAAACACATAGGGGACACAGCTCCTCGTCTTCACCTCCCTGTCGCTTCTGAGCCCTCACATCACGGCTGGGGCCTGGGGGTGTTCAAATGAACAGGCACCTGGCACTTTGTCCCCTCTCCTTACCCTGCACCCATCACTGCCAGAGCAAAGTGCTAAACTGAGCTGTTGTCACACCAGGACAGATAGAAACTGTCCCTGACCTGGTCCCCTGCATACCCGGCTGCTGCGTGGTGCTGCCGTTCGATGCCCTTGGGGTAGGACAGGTGACCTTGCTGAGGGACAGCCAAAGGAAGCGGATGTCATTTAATCCCTTCCCAAAGCATCCCAGCAGTGCTGTCGTTAGAAATATGATGCTTGATGATACTCTGGTGCCCAAGAAAATTGGGTTAATGTGCAAAAGAGCTCTGCTGTTTAACTGATCCCCGCTCTGCACAGTCATCATGAAAGAGCAGGGCTGCTCGGGAAGGGGCTCTGAGCCTGAAAATCTGGGGAAATCAGGCTGGACCTGTCCTCCCGATACCACAGAAGTGCTGCTGGAGGAGTTGGGGGCCCCATCCAGCAAAGAGGAAAACTTACCGTTGCGAGTTTCTCAATTTCTTCATCAGTTGCTCCCAGAGATGCCAGCCCAATGTCCTGGGAAGAGAAAGGAAGTGGTGAACATCAGGACAGAAGGCCTTATGTGTGGATTTCTCTGTTTGATTGCCTTGAGACACCAGATATTGTTGCCCTGTGCTGTGTTGCATCTGCTGGGGCTTTATCGTGCTCTGACTAAAAACACTTTGCTGCAGAGTCTGATATTTTCACTCTGTATTAGCATTCTCAGTCCATCACTAGGGCTCCTGAACATCATGTTCAATATAAATAAATCCTAGAACAAGAAGGGTGTAGGTGACAAGACTGGGGTCAGTTTGGGTTCCTACCTCGTGCCCTGCCCTCTCGTGGTGGAGGAAGCAGATGACCACCTTACCTGAGAGAACTGGGCAAACGTCTTGTCAGCCAGCATCGGGACGTGCCCCAGCAGCTCATGACAGCAATCCCTGCCAATGCCCAAGGGGAAAGAAGGAAAACATGGTCAACAGTGGACAGAGTTTGTCCTTTAGGGAGAAAGGTTAACTGCTGGCCAGGTGGGGTATCGGGGCAGGAGAGGCCATTGGGGTTGGGCAGTACTCACGGCTCAGGGGAGTGCATGGGCGAGGACGCATGACGGATGTACTGCGTGCACTGGAAGACACGGAAGGCCAGGCTGGCAAGGAAGTCCCGCGCTGACAGCAAGCCGGCCACCGGCCGGAGCTGGAAGCCGGTCCTCTCTGAAACAGCACATACCATCTCTGTGCGGGTGCATGGCCCACAGGCTGTGGTGGTGTCCCGTGTTCCCAACACAGAGAGCAAAAGCATCAGTGCTGGAAACTAAAGGGCTTCTGCTGTGCCAAGACTAATCTTTTTGCTCCTACTAGGGAGCAACATCTTCTCTTTAGGTGCTCATCGGGATCGTGTGACTACATGCTTGACCTTCAGTTGCAGCCCACTGTATTTAGCTGCAGTCCCCACCACCTGGGGTGTACCCCTGTCCTCTGTGGGCAATGCACAAGCCTCCACCAGCTCTCCTCCCCGATCTCAGCCCACATGCTCCTCCTTCAGGTTTGGGCTTCCTGGCTGTAGTTGCCATCACTCTGCTGGAGCCCTAGCAGACCCTGGGCCTGGGTCCCCTGGGCTCATACCCACCTTTCAGGAAGCGGGAGACCTCCTCCAGCTGAGGGATGTTGTTCTCGTTGTAGCCGCAGAATTTCTCCAGCAGATTGAAAGCTTCGAGATACTCCTTGCAGGCATGGGTGGGGTACAGGCTCTTCAGGGTGCTGTACACCTCCTTCCTTCAGGATGAGAGGTGGCAGATGTTCAGTGGCTTGACGTGTCTAGTGTTCTCCTGTCCTCTGGTTATACACTATCAAGGACTGACGCCTTTAGGTTCCTTGTCCTTTTGCCTTTCTCCACCACTAAGTCTATGTCCGTATCCATTGATAGGGGTATGTAAAGACACATACACACGTTCAAATGAGCCTGCAGGGTCAGCAGTTGTATCTGCACAGACCTATTTCTGACCTTGGAAGTCAGAAGATTGTATAAAAGGTACTAACTGGAATTAAAATATTCCCTGTAGGTTAGCTCCTGAAGTTGCACTATGAAGACAGTCAATATAACCAGGAGAAGCCCTTGTTAGGAGCTTGTGTACTTAGCTCGTATGAGCTGGCCTTGTTTTCAAAGACACTCCTGCAGCAACACTCCTGGAAATAATCCTGTTCAAAGGAAGCGTTTTCCTTAGTGAGGCCAGCCAGGTACTGCGCAGATATTCACCGTGGGCCTCATACTTCTTTCTGCAGCTATGATAACTGCCCTTTGGAGGCTGCTACTAAGCCAGGTCCCCTTAGAGAAGTGGGGCTCCAAATTATCTACCTTGCTCTTTGGGCAGGCTCCTTTGGAAGAAACTCCTGGGGGCTGCAGCATGAAAGCGCTCTCGGTGCACCCCCAAGAGAGGAGGAGACAGAGCATCACTCTTTCGGAGGTAGCTTGCTCTCCTGAATGCAGTCGCCTCCATAAAACGCTGTGCAATGAGTTACTGGGTTTTATAACAAGCCATTAAGTAGGATGTTTGCGCTCCTGATACATTTTTCAAAAGGTCATGCCCTCACTGTTTAGGTTTTGCTTCCCAACTTCTAGTGGTGAAGCCAATAAAGGTCACAGATGAAATCAGCGCTCACCAGGTAGCGATCTCCTCTGCTGTGTACTCCACACGAGGGATTGGGTCTCCGCTGCAAGGCAAACGCACCGTTAGAGACAGCAGCAGAGCACAAGCCAGGCTCCTCTTCCCTTTGGAAAGGAAGCACTTCGGAGAAGGTCTGCATGATGTTGATCAATCTTCTTTAAACCAAACAAGGGCGTGACGGGAAAGACAAAGCCTTAGTACCGGATCATTTGTACAGGAGCAACAAACACATAGACACAGAGAAAAGCATTAATCTAGCCAGAGGTTGTAAACGAACAAGGGATGAGCAAAAGTTTAACAGGCATAGTATTTTCCAGAAAAAAAAAAAGTAATGGTTTTCACTGGAAAAAAATTGAAACTTTGTGTGAAAATAAATTAATTGCATGTGCCTGAACTTCAGGAGGCTGATGGCTCCAAAAATGAATCAGTGGCTGGGAAATAAAAGCAACTAATAAGGAAAACAAAATGCATTTGAGCTGCAGAAAAATATATTGTCAGTAAGATTAAAGACAGCAAGAAAATAAAAACTTAACATTGATATAAGTGAGAACCAAAGCAAACTGACACTTTTGCCTTTTCTGCATCATAATTAGCAATTGTAGGTCCTAAATCCTTCTGTTCTGTATTTGAACAAATGAGATATTCACATATTACAGTGATAAAGCATAGTTCCTTTTCCATTAACAGCCTGACAGGGTGCTACACAGCAGTTCATAAATGCTAACCTGCAGATGAGATGTGAGAGAAGACATCTCAAATGGGTGCATCATCTTAGGAGGGTATTTCTTCCTGTGTCCCTCAGGACTCTCTTGCTGGCACAGTGACTTTCTGTGCATTTACTATTAGTGCAGGATAAAACCATTAATGGCTGTATTCTGGGCTTCAAATCTGCAAAGAACATGAAACCTAACAGAGCAGGAAGCCACGCTGGGATCCCACCGGTTGCAGGGCTAGCTCAAGGAGGTGACCCGTATAATTTCTATAGCCTATAGCTCACTACAGAAATCTGCATTTAAAGTTCTGCTCAGAGAGGGAGACGCTACGGTGGAAGGCGGTGTAACTGAATAGGATCTAGGCAATATTTTACAAACCCAGCTGAATATTAGAGCTCTGTCTGACGCTGTGGTGAAGAGGCTGAGTGCTATCACTGCATATATTGGAACAGAAGTATTAAGCAGGAGTACAAGAGATAGCCTTAAATCTATATAAGACAATGATGAGACCATTACTGGAATCTATTTAATTTATCAGAGAGAGTTAGGAGGTGAAACATTTAGTCTATAAATACCCTCATAGAAAAAAAAAATCTGATAGCAGAATTCAATCTAGCAGATGAAAGCCATGTATGATCCATCGGGTGAAAGCTAAAGCTACCAAAGTTCAGTTTAGAAATAAAACCCACATTTTTTTCATGGCCAGGACAATGAACCATCGGAACAAATTTTCTGGGTGCGTGGCAGCTTTTTCAGTACTTGGAACACTGAACTTGAAACTGGATGTCATTCTAAAAGAGATGCTACATTTCAAAATGATGTTTGAGTTCTGATGGAATAATACGTGGCTTTTGTTATGCAGGAGGTTTATTCTGGCTTTATCGATACATGAATTAATGACCACAGACACTTTTTAATTAAGAAGAGACTGGAATACATAGAGAGAAGAGGGACACAAAAAGAGCTGGCAAGACTTAATGGGGAGACAAAACATAAAAGAAGAGAAGTCTCATGCAGGTAGCGCAATGACTTCCCAACAGGTTGCATTGACATGGCATTATCCCTGCATGGATGTTAGGAAAGAGACTTACTGCTTATAGTGAAAAGCAATTTCTGCTATCGATTTCCTTCTCTGGCGATATACTTCATCAGAGTAGCCCTGTGATGACAAATAGGAACAGAGACAGGATTTTTAATCAGTTGCTAAAATTTCTCACCCAACAAAGTTCATCACTGGCTGGAGAAACTTCTCTCATGGTGGTGATTACACTACAGTTCCTTCACCAACCGCACTAATAGGTGTTCTCCAGCTCCCTGCTTCTGAAGGAAGGCTCAGGACTCTAACGTGAAGATGTGCCCACACAGATTAACTCACCGGGTGATCCAGATCCAAGTCAGGGTCAAACTTGGTGACCAAATGGTGGCACTTGTCCAGTTCACAGATTTTTCTGGGAAACCAGTGAACTGTGGGGAAGAAGAAAGAGAAAAACTGGCTGTGGAAGTGAAGGTGGTGCATCCCCTGCTGAGAAGGGTTGTGAGGTCGAATAAGATACATCTGACCTGGCGTACCAAATACACACACATGACAAACAGCACGTGACACAGCTGTGCCTTCTGGGCAGCAGTCCCACATTCTCAATGCTCTTGTTCTAAGGTCAGGTCTAATGCCATGATCTGCATCTTATGACTTCCCTGCCCACCTCTCAGCAGAATATTTTGTGACAAAAGTAAACAAGAAGATGAAAATTGGATTTTACTTAAAGATTCTAGACTTCACATTAAAAACAAATCCAGTGGTCCAACTGGTTGTAGAGCAATCGCTAAAAATCTCTTAGGGATATTTTACAAGAAGAATCACTCTGTGTTCAGAACAGGATGGCAGGGGGAGCTTCTCATAGTCTAATGCTGGATCTGTACAGAGTTCCTGACACATAGGTAGGAAACTATTTTACATTTATAATATAAAACACTGGAGTAGGGATGGAGAACTCTGTAGGATAGGTGTGAACAAAGCATGAAATGTCATCTCCTATGCCTATTTTTTGAATCTGGCACTAGAAGAATGGGCTATGGACTCTGGAGTCTGTTGAGAAATGGACAAGGAGGGAAGTGCCTTTCAGGATTTAGGTATCCCAGAGGCAGCCTTCTCGGGTTTGCTCAAATTCAGCATAGAGTAGCCCTTCCCCTTTTCTGGGAATAACAAAGTCTTCACCCTGTTTCTCAGCTCAGCCTTTCCGCAAAAGTGAAACAATTTGTAAGTTCCTTACATTTGTCTTCCTTAGTGGTCCTCACGTCTTCTGCTACCCTCTTGATGGAGCTAATGAAAGTATTGAGGTCAGAG
This sequence comes from Vanellus vanellus, assembly GCF_965231255.1. Lineage (NCBI taxonomy): Eukaryota > Metazoa > Chordata > Aves > Charadriiformes > Charadriidae > Vanellus > Vanellus vanellus. The sequence goes on along the minus strand of NC_138911.1, from coordinate 17,813,034 downwards.
CTGTGGACTTCACAGCGCACAAAGTACTCCAGTTCAGCAGTCCCTTCACGGGGCTTTCGGCTAAGCCTGGTCTCCAGGTGGTGAATTTTAGCTTCAAATGTCTTTTGGGACATGGAAAAGGAGAACAAAAAGATTAAAACACTTGAAATACCTGCTGGTACTTCCCAAAGATGTCCATATGGATACATTTGGGAGGGACTCCTTTTTGTCTGTTTCTTCTTCTCCCCCCTCCAACCACCAGGATAAATGAACTTATCCACAGTTTTTCCTTCTGGACAACCAGTGGGGCTGGTCAACAGCTATGAACAAGACTTCCACAGTAGCAAAGAAGATCGTATCAAGAGGGAGAACTGATGTGGCAAGACGCCGCCTTCTAGGACCCCCTTTCCTTTAACCTCCCACTTAAGGCAAAGGTGCTTTTTTGGTGGTTGGAGGGGGGAGGGGTTCCGATGACGTAGAAGGGCCGGGCGCTGCCCAGGCGTGGGCGGCCGGCGCTGTCCATGGTTCTGAACCAGCGGGGCCGAGCCGTACCCGGTTGGCGGTAGCGTTAGTTGGGGGCTCGCTATCAGAACTGAGACAATTTGGGCTCGTTATCACAACTGACCTCCCCCAAAGAATAAGGAGACGAAATTGAGTCTTCAGTCTTCCAAAGAGCCCTGGTAGGTCTGTGGATATTCTCTGTAGCTCAGTGAAAGCTGGCAATACAAGCCCAAGTCTCCAGGCAATGACCCAACCTCTACAAAGCCTCTGCAAGATCTTTGGTAGAGGAAGGGACATGATTTCTTTTATTAATCAGAGGCAGAAAGATGAGAAGGAACAGATGCGATCCCACAGGTAAATTAAATTTAGCACCATGTTTTTTAATGTACCTACCAACTTCACTATTACATTGTCCCCTCAACAATCAATACCTTTGCATTAATCTGACAGCTGTGATTGCATTACCTATGCTTTGGCTGCATGTAACACATACAGAAGAGTGAAACCAGCTTCCCTGCAGCCTGGTTCATGATGAGACAAATGTCATTATGCCCGTCTGCTTTCATATCTTGTACCTGCATTGCCAGAGGGATCTGGGAAATGAATCTTCCTCTGTTGTGGCTTGACATGCTTGTCTTTTTATTATATTTAAAGCGCTCTCTGCGACAAGCTCAAAGAGCTTTTTTACTAGGAAAGCTCTTGATGCAGCAAGTAAATTGCTTCAGCAAGAAACAAATAATATTTGAATGTTAGCTGCCCCTGCTTCTTGCTTGATATTTTAAAAATTGTTTAAGTTATAGACTTTAAATGCAGTGTAACACAAAATCTACCAAGTACAAAAGCCTACACTTCTATGCTTCATACCCGCTAAGCAGTCTGTTGCATTTGAAATGTTACACTGCTGGATCTTTCATGCCTTATCTGGCAGCGTGCACTTCTAGGAAGGAGACCCCAACCATGGTAACACAGAGGCTTTTGTCTGACAAGCTTATCTTAGAGATTCTTTCAGTCTTGAGACAAGAACCATACGTTGCCCAGAAAACAGCTTGTCTTGCAAACAAGGTGTTTTGTAATTGCTGAAGATCTTAAACGCTTTTCATAAGATTATCAGAGCTAGTACTGCATGGGCAATGAATAGCTAGAACGTGCTACAATTTCAGGGAAATACTTAACCCCCAAACATACTTTTTTGTAAGTTTACTGCTGTTGTGTAGTGGTTTTGCTGTACAGTGTTGCTGGTGATCTGTTTTTACCCCAGATGCGGTTGCATTTTATGAGGAAGAAGGTGTTATATAATTATCACGTGTATTAATATACGATCTAGCAGCATGCCCTGGTGACAAGAAAGGCCAACCACATAGTGAATTGTAGTAGCAAGACTGTACACAACAGGTCAAAGGAAGTGATTCCTCCTATCTAGCTGGGATGAGGGAGACCACGTCAGGAGTACCGTGTACCATAGAAGGAAGATATTGATGTGTTGTAACTGGTATAGTGGAGGGCTGCCAAGATGCTCAGGGGGCTGGAGCACAATGTTGTATGAAGAAAGACTAAGTGAGTTGGATTTGTTCAGCCTTAAGAAGTGAAGGGGCAGGAGAGATTGGTTCACTGTCTACTAGTACCTGGTGGGAGAGTGTAAAGAAGACAGAGCCAGACTCGCCTGAAAAGTACACAGTGGGAGGACAAAAGGCAATGGGTACCTGCTGTGACTGGACCTGGTCTGAGCAGGAGGTTGGACTGTAGACCCCCAGAGGCTCCTTACAACCCACGTGACTCATTAATAGGAACAAATTGTCCTCTCTGCTCACTGCTGAAGTCAATGAAATTAAACTACTGTAGAGAAAACATACCGCAGAACCTTAGTTTGCAAAACAGTTTTGAATGAATGGATGAAAATGTACTACATGAATGCAAGTCGTTGTGTTTTGATTACTGTTTAAATAGGCAGCAATTATCTCAGTCGTTCCATTCATGGTACTGAGATCCTAGATAATGCAATATTCTGTTGCTGCCTAGGGTGAAAAATCTCAAAAAGTTACCAGTTTTCCTTGGTATTAAAGCCATATACAGGGTGCATCTTCGGGAGGAACCAACAGAACCTTTAACATGTGAATCAAATTAATCCCTGAAGTAGGGAGGTAATTTTGAAATCAATATACCGGTTTTACACCCGGGGTGAGGTTGTTCCTGTAAGTCTTTGACCAAGGACTAATGTGGCAGTGCCATTCAGAGACTGCCGAAGCCTTGACCCACAAGTAAGGTGGGTTCAGTGTGTAGCCATACAGGGCACATGGCTTGCTTTGGATGTGGAATCAGAGCCCTGCACATGAAGTTGAGGCGCTGATCAGTGGAGGGCGCTGTCAGAGTATGCTACGAGACACAAGAGTGTGGATTGTAGGTGTGAAACTATGCGGTTGGATCCAGTAATTATGCAAAGTTAAGCCCAGAGCTTAACACAGTACCAGACAGAGGTATGGCTCCTTGGTACTGATGGAAAGTGAGGGCATGCTGGCGCATAAGCAAAGCATGACTGTTGGAACATCAGAAAATTAACTGATAATTTGTAGTAGGCAGACCTAGTCTGAGTCTTCTTTAGTGGACTCAAACGATAATTCTCACAGAACAGCCATGAAACCTGTAGTCTGTTCCTTGAGTCTCCTACAACAGGTTAGGAACTCACCTCAAATACCTTAAGTGCACGGGACAGTGGTGAACTCTTCGCTCCCTTGAGCATGAAGAAGAGGTTCAGCATGGCTCTCCCATCCTTCTCCTCGAAGACAATGGTCTCTGTAGATTCTGAAGCATCAGTGGCTGCAGCTGCAGCCTCTCTTTCCTTCCTGGCATCTTCAATGAGGCTTTGACGTCTACCAATGAACCGTGGAGACTGAAGGCAGAACAGAAATAAATAACACTTCTAACAGAGCTGTAAGGGAGATCAGAGACATTCCCGGTAGCTGGATGAGGTGTGACTGAAGTGTCTCAGCAGAGGAAGAAGGGGAAGGCTGGACTGACTTGCCTGGCTTTGTAGAGGAAGATCTGGTGATGAGGACTGAGGCTTCAGAACTGAACTTTTGGAAACATGGAGCTTTTTAATCTGTTTAAATTATCCTTGTAGCATGACTAGAGACTGGGCTTCTCCCCTCACCTTCCCTAGCAACAGTTTTCAATACACTTCAAAAAATAAAAATCAGAAGCAATCTTACACAGTTTTCAGGAGTCTGATGGACTTCTGTGGAGAGGCATTAGATAAACTTGAAGTCATCTAAGAAAATGTATGCAATGAGGGACAGCTGAAGCCCACAGCTGTGGCCTGGCCAGGAAATATGAACGGTTTGCAGGTGCATTAGCAGGGCAGCTTAGCTAAATTGCTCCCAGGATCCAACACAACATTTCCTTCTGACATTAAATAGATGCTTGCCCGTTGAAGTATAATTGGAACTGCATACTTATACCCCAGAAAATAAATTCCTCCCACTGATCTATAAATTTGTTTTGTCCCAACAAACTCCTGCAGATTTCTGCTACTTGGAATTGCACCTTAAGTGCCGCAACTCTGTGCCTGGGGTCATGTTGGGTCACTCATTTATATTTATAGTGAGCTACAAACTATTTCCAACACTGCTGTTTCTTTTGTTATACAAATAGCTCATACATTAACTTATTTGTTCTTAGTCTTTTTACAACCAGTTTTCCATTTAGAGGCAGCTCAGGTGGTTCCAATTTTCTGTGTCCAAGACCCAAACCAGATGACAAACTCTCAGAACTTGCTAAAAGAAACCTGGGGCAGCACTGCAGAAGGAGGGGCACAGAAAGCCATCCAGCACCTGTATATAGAGCAGGACTGGCTGCAGTTTTCCCTCCGATGACATCGAAAATATCTGGAAAAGAGATAGATGCTAACCAAACAGCGCCTTCCCTACCTTGTGACAATTTGGAGAATGTTTTCCTTTTAAAAAGACAGCCTGCTCATCGGCTAAGCCCATTTTCTATCTGATTTTCAAAGCCTACTGTCAGGAACTTATGTTTCCTGTGAAAATCCTCTGGGATGCTTTAGAGGTGTAAAGCTAACATTTTAAATGTGGCTTGAAAAATGCAGCACATCTAGGCACCAGCCCACGCACTTCTGTCTGGTCCTTTTTTAATAAAGGACCTCTGAAATGATATTTACTGATCCTCCACCCCTTTATTCTTTGTGGCACAGAAAAAAAACCCCACCTTCTAACAAATAAGCACATATTGCTGCTTGTCTAAATCGACCGTTTTCATGTCCAAAGAGAGAAGACATCTAATAAGTATCCTGAAGGCATAACTTTTAAAAGCTTGTGAGCCTGTGCTCAGCTTGAAGCGTGTGTTTTATATCGCTACCGTGTTTAAAACTAAGCCGGTGTTTACTTTAAAAGTGCCTGCAATAAGCAGGGCAAACAGCTTTGTGCTAGCCACAGCCCCAGGGCTCTGCAGCGGTCCCAAGCCAGGCAGTGCTGTAGCTGAGGATGCTCTGTGCCCTGAGGTGCAAAGGTGCAGCAGGATTTCACTTCTGGGGTGGAATGGGGGGACAGGAGGGAAATTAGACCCCAAAGTTTGGGCTGTAAATCAATTTAATATCCAACTGGAAGGAGTTTAATTATCGAGAAGAGCTGTGTGACTGGAAAGCCGCACTGGGAGAGGCAGCCACGACCAGTCAGACCCACGTGCTGGGGCTGGGTGGCTTCTGGCAGGCAGGAGCAGGGGGTTTTGGTCCCCATCGAGGGGTCCTGGAAGCTGCTTATCTCCATGCTGGTATGTTTTGGGTGGGTAAAGTTAAAAAGAAAAAAGGAAAAGGTTGAATTTTGCTTGGGAGAAGAGCGCCAGGAGGGGTCTGCCTGCCTGCTGCCTCCTCTACCGGGTAGAGGCTGCCTGGCTGCACTCTCCCCATCTCATCATCCTCTCCCCCGCCCCTTGCTTTTACGCTCATCAGGGTATTACCTCCTTTCGCTGGAAATTGGGAACCTGGCATATAAACTAACCAAACTCATCTCTCATGATAAATGCCTGCCTTCCTTCGGAAGGCACTGTTACATGGTATTTCTGAACTTCCCTGAGTGCGTATCTAGCTACAGTTAGAAGTTTAATTTGATTTTGCAAAGCATTTATTTGCCTAACCGGGGCCTGAGTCTGATATGGTCGTTCACCTCTTATGATGGGTTAGTTCTTTTTGCCCTCTTTGAATCCGCTGCAGCTCAGAGCGCCCTGCCTAAGCAGTGTCATTAAAAATACTGTGCTCTGAGTTAAAGTACTTTGGCGTTTCTTTGGGTTTGGTTTGGGGTTTTTTTTTGGTTTGTTTTTTTTTTTTTTTTCCTGGCTCATTATTTTCAGCAAGCAGGGAGGATTGTAAAGACTATTTCCCTCCCTGCAGCATGGAGACATTAACATCCCACCCCTCCTTCCCTGGGCGCTCCTTGCTGCTGGTTTGCCTCCAACTGCCGTCTCCTGCCTGGCTCTGCCTGTGTGTCCTGTAACCAACCTCTGCTCCAGCTACAGTCCCAGCATCTCTCGTAAAAACTATTAGCAGCAGAAAAAAAAACCTAAAAATGTAACAAAAGATTTTTCCGCACTGTGAGTCTGATGTTTGGCTGGCCCAGCTGACGTGAAATACCTGCTGGTGTAGATGAGTTCTGGGATCGCAGAGGTCTTTCCCCTCCCCAGTTTGCACAGTTTGCCCTGCAGCAGGGTGCTGGTCCCTGGGGGTTAATGGCAAGGGAATACCTCAGACCTGCCAGAGCTGGTGCAGTGCTGGAAGGGGCTGGGTGGCCGATTGCCCGTGGTTACTCACGCCAACACCAAGAGGGCTGGGGGGCACACGATGTCACAGGCAAACGCAGAGTCATGCCTCTTGCCTGGTACAAGCCAGCAAAATAAGTGGTGGGATTACGGAGAGCTCCTCCTATGCCAAGTGAGAACAATGGGCAAAGGCTTTCGTGCAGCCTTCTCTCAGAGTGATCTTAACAGCGCTCATTTTTTTATTTTTATTTTTCTGAGAATTCTCATTCAAAGAAGGGATGCAAAGACGGGCTGATGTTTTATGTCGTCCCCCCCCCCTCCCCAGGCTGGAGTTGCCGCTCACCCCAAGCAGGCTGCCACGCTCCTGCCAGCACACCTGGTGAACCCAAATTCCTCTCTCCCCTTCGTTCAGTGGCCCGTCTTCCATCAAACGCAGAGCAGCACCCCAGAGTCTGTAATAACCAAACACTCACCCCTTCTACAGACAGCAATGAGTATCTCAAGTACTGATTTGATGAGCAGCCTGGAAAATACCTGGTTTTCAAGAACCACTTCAGTGTTCATTATTTTGCCATAATGAAAATTGTTCTGTCAGAGAGAAGCCTTCCTTGATTTCCATTTATTAGAGAAAGCAAGCTTACCTCTTTGCTTCCCAAACATTTTCCTGCCTTTCCAGCACACTCCAATCTCCAAAACACCTCTCACTGCCTATGTAGTAGCTGATTTTTCCAAGTCAGAGCATCACACAGGGTTAAGAGGAGAGCGGGCGAAAAAGGCAGCGGGCATAGGGGAGGGAAATGGGGACCTCTGTAACCAACCTGCTGGAGTTACCCTGCAGACATCTGGCAAACACATCTGCTCCCTAACTTGGCTCAATTCCCAGGTTTCCTGCTGCCGAGCATCCCAAGGGGGTCCCCTCCCGGTGCACCCACTGCCATCAGCTGCTCTGGCTCCTCCAGGGTCGCCCGCAGCCCGACCACATCTCTGACCCACAGGACTGTCCCGTGCTGGGAATATCTGGGCTCCTCCTACCTGTCCTGGCATTCGGGTTAGGAGGTGAAATGTCCCTGTCCCTACAGCCAGTCCAATGGGTTGGCCAGACTCGGCTTTCTAAAGGCACTTGACAGCTCAGCAGGAAGTTCTGCTCTCCTTTCCCTGACAGGTACAGATCTGGTGTGTGCAGAAGCGTTCCCCGGGCTAAACCCAGGGCTGAGACCACATCAAGGGAGGGCTGGGAACAGAATCGGGGGAAGGATGAGGATATGCTGGGAGAAAGTGAAACTGTGGACGCAGCAGCAGCGAACAAACCGATTAAATTGCCTGTGCTTCGTATGTTGTCTGAAATAACAGCCACACTTTTTCATTATGCTGGAACAGGTGAAATCTCTGCGGTTTATTGCCTTGAAATCAGGAGAGCATTAAGATTTTCGAATTGCCTTTCACGCTGGGGATTCCTCGTTATTCCTGCGTTAGCTCTATGGGTTATTTGCCTTGCTTTTCATTGGGGGGGGGGGGGGGGAGGGGGGATTGTTGCATTTAGTTCAAGCTTTCATCCCCCTGAATGTTTGCATTTCACATGTACCAGTATGTAAGAGAGAACTGTTCAGGTAATTTCCCTTTGCCAGCCTGGAGCCTGGAGGTGCCCACGTGGGGGAACTCCCACAAAAGGCAGTGTTGGTCCATCTATCCCTGCCTGCCTCTGCCTATAGCTATGGGAGAGGCTGCGGTTTTTGGAGGGGGAGGGAAGGGAGTGGGATAGGGTTGTCTTACCATGATGGCCTCGGCTTGCTTGGAGTCCAGCTCCGACACTGCCCTGCGGAAGCCTTTGGCTGCAGAGGTGGAGATGTTCGGGGTTGGCATCTTTGCTCTTCCACGAGCTCTGATCTCTGCTTTCCAGCTCCTTGCCAGCTTTTTATAGGGCAGGGCTGACGTCAAAGACTCTTTCAAATCTTCTCTCCCCCCCTCCACCTCCCCATCACCACCTCCCTCCTTTCTCCCCCTCGGGCTGAGAGGAGGAGGGGACATGAAGGAGAGAAACGTTTCTGTCCCATTAAATCTAATCGCTACGAAGATTGCAGACACCCTGCCTTCGCAGACCAGACGCTCCCCCCACCTGTTTGCCTGCGCCCAAAAGATTTCTACTCCGTTTCCCCCACCCCCCACCCCCCTTCTTCTTGATGGGGTTCACCCTCGTGCCGTGTTTCAGTCCGACACCTTTGCCTTCCCAGCTTGGGAGTTGCATGAAAGGATTTTGATCAGTGAAAGGACAATATCAAAGGAAGGAAGAGGTTCAGCCCTCTCTAGCTCTTTTTTCCCCACGTTTGCCTTGTCATCGAGGCAGTAAATGAATAGAAAAATAACACTGATTCCCCTAAGGCAGCCGTGGGACTGGATGCTGTTCTCGCGTACGCATCTCATGATGCCTGGCTCCTGCAAACGCTGTGCGTTTCGGTGCTCTCCCACCACCTCATGTCTTTGTTCGGCCAAGTAACACTGACAGCAGCACTACAGAATCAGGCCCCTTGAGTCCTCAGAGATGGAAAAGGCTTCAAAAGAAATAACCCGGGAAAAAAACCCTCTCAGCCCTGCCTTCCCAAGTGCTTTGCTCCTCTTGCAGTAATTTCTAAGAGAACAAATGCCCGAGGACCTCTGGGGCTGTGACGGCGGGTGCCAACCCAGGACCCATCCCAGGACTCTGCTTTGCTGCAAGCAAAAGTGGCCTTTTCCTCTCAGGGGATTTGCAGCAGTTCTCCCATGCCACACAAGCGCTGTGGGAACGCATGGTCCTGCTTCGTGTGAGCCACCGCCACGCTGGGGACAGGCCACCAGCTGGCACAAATCCCTGCGGTGGGGAAGCTGGTGGCGTTTCACTGGCTGACCGCTGGAGAGCTCACCTGCAACCTTGCTGACCGCGGTGTTGCTTTAGAAGACATCTGCTTTGGAAGACACCTGGTTAGCATTGGTGGCTCACCCTTCCTGTGGGGGAACAGCTAAGTTCATGCCGGTGCGCCGCTGATTTTTGCGGTGCCAAAAGCCATGGAGGATCAACATCCCATTGACCTCCTTGAGGCTGCAAATCTCTTGATGTTTGCCATCTCCTGCAAACAGTGGGGAGCAGGCAGCATGATCAACACTGCCAGCCCCACCGAGGCAGCTTGGGAAGCCCCAACTGGCTGGAGTTTGGCAGAAGTTGAAGCTGACGCGGGCAGAAAGCAGCAGCTAAAGATTTGGTTCGGTAGTAAAAACAAAAATTGTTTTAATTCGGGTGGACCGGTTTCTCTTATTGTGGGTGCTGAGGACATCCTGCTGTTCCGTATAGTGGAAAGAAGAGGAAGGAGTTAAGCAGACATCGGGGCTCCTCTCTGCGTCCTCCCGTGTGGTACCACCTTGCACACCGAGAGCAGCCCTTGCTTTTGCTTTAATTTCATCTCTAATCCCCTCTGAGTCTCCTAAACCTTCTGTTTGCCCTCTGCTAAACCCTGGATGCTTGAAACAAGATAAAAACCCACCAAAATGATGGAGGGGAATGCTGCCTGGTGTTGCAGAATCTTCTCAGAAAACATTTTTGGGGCAGGTTCCGAGTCATCCCCGCTGCCCAGCACTGGGCAAGGAGCAGCATTGCAGGCCCAGTCTCCTCCTGGCTGCTGGGGTGGCCTTGGGGACACCCTTACTGGAGGATGCAAGTTAGTATGATCCTCCAGGTGATTTTTCTTGTGCCAGTGGCTGAGATAGACCATGGTAGCTGGACAAGCTGGTCTGAAACACCAGCGCTCACTCCCATGCTTCCACCGTAGCCAGACATCCCAGCTTCGCTCACTGCAGGCTGCACCTTTCCACAACCCTTTTGATGCCACTTTTTCCAGCAGGGGCACAGAACAGATCGTCATTGGCATTGCTTAGCGCTGCCACCAAGATTCCGCTGCCATCTAAGGAGTGATGGCTGTCTTCAATGGCCAGGCTCGCCAACACACTCAGGAATTGAGTCCCTCCTGGCTAAGGGAAAGAAGGGGTTTGGGGATGACTGTGGCACGGCATTCATTTAAAATGCTCCCGCTGCAGTTAATCTTTCCATGAAACCTAAGAAGGTATCTCATGCAGATTGCCACCCATGCTGTCTCATGTTGCCACTTTCTGTCCTGGCTGTTTTGAAGCAAGGCTTTTCTCGGGGATCTCATAGACAGGACTTTCAAGCAGTAAGATGCTCATCCCCATGCTGAAACATTTCTGTCCTACCCCAATCACAGCCACAGAGTGTGAAGAAGGGTGCCCACCCCAGACAATCCTGCAGAAGTCAATCACAGCAATTCATCCTGATTTTTGCCCCACAAGGATACGATCCTCTCCAGAGACCAACGGGTAAAATTCTTGGAATTTTGTGGGGTTTTAGCTTTAACTTCAGTACCCTTTCTAATATAGGGGGACTAAAGAGGTTACAAGAGGTAACGGGCACAAACTTGAACATAGGAAGTTCCATCTTAACATGAGGAGGAACTTCTTTACTTTGAGGGTGGCAAGAGCACTGGAATGGGCTGCCCAGAGAGGTGGTGGAATCTCCCACTCTGGAGACATTCAAAACCTGCCTGGACACCGTCCTGTGCAACCTGCTGTAGGTGACCCTGCTGTGGCGGGGGGGTTGGACTAGATGATCTCCAGAGGTCCCTTCCAACCCTGACCATTCTGGGATTCTGGGATTCAGTAATGGCAAGCGGTAAGTCAGTAGACTGCCAGAAACAGCTCCTTCAAACGAGCAGGTGTCTGTCCTCGGTTGCACCACTGTGTTGCCTTAGGAAGACGGAATCCACTCTGTTGTTAGTGCTTCCTAGTATGTAGGAAGTAGATCTCACATGGAAATATATGAGTTAAAAGCAAACTAAGACCATACTGGTCATCTGAAGATAATCTATGAAGAATGGCAGGAAGAAAAACCAACTCCAAAAGAGGCCACAAAAATAAAACTGACGTATCTTTCATGTTATACATCAACAAAGAGCCCCTCACTGGGGATTCTGTAAATGCACTAATGCAAGTAAACATAAAGAAAGCAAAGAAGATGCCTCTTACAGCCATTGCCTGTCTGCTTTGCTGAAGAAGTTGTCCTATGCAGCTTTACAGCCACGCAAGACCATTTCATGCAACGGTGGTGTTAGATAGTCCAGGATGAAGCTGAAGCATTAAGGGCAGAAAGCCATAGTTAGGCTAAATACTCAAGAAATCTTTAATCGATACTCTTCAGAGACTTTGCTAGTGTGATCCACTGTTACAATATGAGTGTTGTTAATGAAAGGCCTTGCCAAGACTGGGCCAGCCTCACTGGCATTTCCTTTCGGAAGGAAAAAGGGACTTGGCTAGGAGGAGAGGTAGAAGACTTGCATTTGAATATGTTTATCAAGGAGACTTTTAATTCTGGATGAACCCTTCTGGATTGCACTACCTTTAAAACAGCATGTAGAATATGGGATTTCAGCATTTTTCGCTTGAGGCTTTCAGTTCAATTTTAGGACAAAGACAAATTTCAAATCATTTAATGAATTTAAACTTTTTTCCTTTGTATTGTTTTCTTACCTTAAAAACAGAAAGAGAAACCATTTTGCTAGGCCTTTTATTTTTGGTAACTAACTTAGTTTAAAGGTCTCTTTAGAACAGCATTTGCCAGGGATGATAAACCTAAAATCAGCCATCAAAGCAAGTTCCAGTTATCCAAATTTGTAATCAATTTGCTGAAAGGATAGCCTTAAAATGTCAGTTCATGTAAAGAATTGAGAAAATTGGTAAAGTACTTTAATAAATATGGGAACAGAACGAGTCACTCAGTCTTCCTGCAGGCTGTAACATATTCAGAGACCGCATATGAAGGCTCTTCTGACAAACAGTGGCTTTAAAAAGTGCCGATAACATCAGACAAGTTTTCAAGACTATTTATGAATAGATGGAATTTCTTTGAATACATTTTCTGTTTTTCTTTTGTCTCATTACGTATTGGTTTTCTCCTTGTGAAATCCAATACTTTATTTAAGCTCATCAGTCCTTCTACTTAGTTATCTTATCCCAAAGCCCTTGATTTTTAATCCCTCTTCTTTATATGGATGACAAATTAGGCATACAACTCTTTTATTCTTTAAGCCCTGCTAATCTGTCACCCTCCCATCCCTGTCTGGTGCTGAGAGTCCTGCATTGTACAGAAACGCTTTCCAGCACGGAGGCTCCACATAGCCAAAGTGAACTCCTGCTTTCCGTCCAACCAAGGGCAAAACGTCCAGATTGCCACAAGTGATGGTAAGACTTTCTTCCTCTGATAAGACTGGAAAAATCGTGTTGGTTCTCCTGTCCTGGAGGAGCTGACGGAGAAGTTGAGCTGGGAGAAACCACATCTCCTTTTGGGCGGGAAGATGGGCAGTGTGTAGACGTCCTTCAGAGCAGTGTTATCAACACAGCTGCAAGAGGACAGGCATTGCTTTTTCCCAGCCAGTCCAGTGCAAAGGTCCTTAACACATTTTCCACTTGTGTCCTTCCCAGGCAAAGTCCCACCTTTTTGGAGACCACCCACAGCTTGGACATTTCCATCTCTTCATGTGTCTACATCTCTATAAACCACCTGTTTGGACCCATATTTAAGTTCTGCTGCTATCAGCAAAGACATCTGGGCTGTGTGAGCCTGTTTGGTTAAACCTAGCCAGGCTTGTCTCAGCTTTTGTCATGTTTGAGTAACTACCAGACTTGCTAATGAGGACGAGGAGCCTTTAGGAAGCTTTATGAAGGAAATACAACAGATGGATGGGTCTTCATCACTGCTTTGTTTCTCACACTCCAACCACACGATCGTCCTTGAATGTATGTGGGTGCCATGTGTATCCAGCTGTGTGTTTTAAGGGATTAATCTGACATAAAGCAGAAATAGCAAACACTGTTGGACACTGCTTCGCTGCACTAGTTCCCAGAAAGGAAAGCCCATAACCTGGGCAGCTCTGGCTGTGCCTTCCTCAACAGTGAAGCAGACCCAAAAAGGATCCAGAAATGACATTAAGGTGCAGAGCGGTGCTGGTCCTGAGGAAGTTCATTTCACCTGCCGCTGGATCCAGGATTGGTGGTGCAGAGAGAAGAGCAAGATATTATCTGCTTTGGTGGCATCCATGTGGTCATTTTGCGTATCCTCAAACATTGTTTGCAATAATCACCATTCCTGACCACATCGGGTATGGGGACCAAGAGGAAAACCCCACCTGCCAAATTACCATCCCTCATCGTAGGAGTTGGAGAGATCTTGCAACAGCCTGTGGTCTTGAAACAAGTCCCAGGGTGAATCAGAGGTAAAGGCACTTACAGCCCAGCCTGGTGAGGGTGGGGGTCTCTCCAGTGGCCCAGGTAACTGCAGGGACAGGGTTTGCATTGTGAGAGTGCCCCACCAAAGGGCCAAAGAAAGGGACGGTATATGCTGCTGTGAGGGCGAGCTGCCATCTCCCATCACAACCAAGGCAATCCTGATGGCCATGTGGTGTGCCCAGGTCCCCTTGTTGCTCTTTCTCCCACCCACCCTCTCTTTCTCCCTCTTCCCCTCCACAGCCTGAATAATTACAGTCTGCCACATGAAGCAATTACAGGGGGGGTTAGCCAGCTCCATCAAGAGATGCTTTTTTCTCTTCTCCCTTTGCAGCTCCGTTAAACATCCCTGAGTGCCACAAAGGAGTTTAATAACCCATAATGACACCTCAGGCTTCCACGTCATTGCAGCCTCCCTAGGATCGGGGCAGTGGCAGGAGGGGAAAAAAAAAAAAAAAAAGATAATTAAAATCTTCATCTCCCTCTTAACTTTGCAGCCTCCTATTATCTAGAAAACATTGACTTCTGTGTTCATGCTCTCTCACAAGTGACGAGCCTGGGGGAAGGGGGGGCTGCAAGGAGAAAAGATGTGTTAGCTCCTCAGTAAGGACGGCAAGATGTTTCCTGCCACCCTGGGAGAAAATCTCTGCCAGACCAGAAGAGGCTTAGTAGCTTCAGACTTGGTCCGGTGTACAGACTAGATGTGGGGTCCTGGCCCTCCATTCCCCCCACTGCAGAGGTGACCACTGGGACACGAAGAGCCCCGGTGCAGGAGGTGTTCTTCCAGCCAGTGGGTAAATCCCAAAGCAAAATCAAAAAAGCCAACTACGTTAAAAAAAAAAAAAAAAAAAAAAAAAAAGTGGCAGAAGATACGCTTTCCTAGAAAAGATGGAACAGAGCTGTGTAACCTCCTCTTGTGCCTTTTTGCCTCAGTACGTGTCAGTACATTTTCACAGTGTGGTGTACAGGATAGATCTGCTCCACAGAGGCAAAACAATGACTTAAGGATCAAGGACAGTACCCTCAGCAGCTAAATGCAAACCTCTGTGTGCGAGATTTCACATTTCAGGAGGCCAGGTCAGGTTTTAGCTAAATGTGAGAATATTCCTGTTTCCTACAAAACATGATCTTCCACCCCCCATTTTGAAGCACGGGGCCGGCTGGTCTCACAACTCCATTTTCATTTCCACATTCAGATTCAAAATTTTGTACGCTTGCTGCTCAACTTTTGCCTGAAACCCCACCAAATTTCCTTTCATTCTTCCTCAATGAAAACGCAGTTCTGGGAATTTTTTACAGAGGAAAATAACCTGATTTCCAGCAAAATAGTGAATGGTTTGGGGAAAGGGTTTTCAGAGGGAAGGGAGGCTGCTTGGATGGAGAAAAAAATCCGCCTCTCCCCAGGAACTGAGAATTCAGCCCTGACTTCTCAGAAAAAAAAAAAAAATACAGCAGCAATCCCTCTCTGTTTCAGGAAACGGATGCGGAACAGGCGAGTGAAAATTCAGAAATATTGTACTGATGATTCACCTGCCGCGGCAGAATCCAAAATGACCATCTTGTCTCGGATCAACGGGGAAGCGCTTAGGAGCAATTTTCCTCTTTGGAAATGTTGGGCAGCGAGCAGACAGTCGGGAGCGGGTGCTGGAATAAAATGCACCATCTCTTGGAGCATGCCGTCTTGTGAGGTTGTAAAACCAATTGCTGACACCTCTGGCCCACTGTATTTCAAGTCGTAGACAAATTCTTTAACAAAGTCACCGGGGAATGTCACCTTTGTATGGAAGGTAGCCTATGTGTATTGCAAGAGGTCTCCTCCTGCAGTACCAGTCCTTGCGATTTTAATTTATGTTTGTGATACTCAGTATTTTACTCCCAGCTCCGGGAGTCAGCTTTCTTTAAAAAAAAAAATAAAATAAATAAAAATTACATGCAGCCCTTTTGAGAAGGGAAGAAAGATTGAAGAGGAGACTAGGAGCTCCCAGAGAGGTGGGAAACCCCTCCAGAAACAGTCATTATCATATGGAGACGTGGCACAGAATTTTTGAACATTAAGTTTGACAGTGAATTTGCTTTTCTGTCAATTAAAAAAAAAAAAAAAAAGGTTGCACAGGTAAAGAACTGCCTGAAAACATCAGAAACATAATGACAAGAAAAATCAAATGTCCAGCACTAATCTTATTGCCCACAACCAGTGCAGAAAACACGGGGCCGCCTTTCTGACTGCTCACCACATGGCTGTGGGCAAGTCATTTAACTCACCGCCTTCGTTTCCTGCCTTCTGCCTCGAGGCTGGTAATTGCTGTAACCTTCAGCTGCCAAGAACCAGTTAATAGTGGGCAATAGATGCAGAAATAGATGGAAATATTTGGCTCTCTCCTCCTTTCAGTCCTCTCCCTGTAGTCTGATTGCCCATCAGGCCTTTGCGTTGCTGAATACATGTGGAAAAGGGACTCATACTGCTGCTTATTTTTTCTCCAGACTCTTGGAAGTCCCAGCACTAAGAGGTTTGCAGTAACCTGGATCCTCCAACTCTTTCTCTAGATGAGAAGAGAAAGTCGAGGGCACGTCCCCATTTTATTGCCAAGTTCATCAAGTCCCAGTCCTACTGTATTAAGTCATTCTTAAAAGTGGGCTTTGGGGTGCTTAGTCTCTTCACCGCTAGTGACCGTGGTGTCTGGCCTGACGTGTTTAAACCTCTTGTTCGTTCACCTGCACCATGGAGTAAGACATAATTTATCTAACTCATGGCAGCATCAGAATGAAGAAAGACAAGCCGTGGTGAGGAATCCAAAGTTCCCATCGTCCTTTCAGAAGGACTGGAAACACATCGCTGGGTGTTGGTATGGTCTTAGCACGGCCAAAGCTGATGGTGTGGGACCAGAAGGGACTTTGGCCCGTTGCCACCAGTCCCCTGTGACTGTTAGGACCTGCACTGCAAGGCTGCACAGTGTGGCTGGGACGGGTCTGGACCCCACATCTGTTCTTGGGACTTTCCCCTGAGGGTTGTTTTCCCCTCAGTTTCCTGGTCACCCACCCCTCGCTGCTCCAGCCGTGGAAGCAAATGATGCTAGAAGCAGCCAGGGTTTTCCTGCCAGTGCTTCGTCTGCATTTGCCCAACAGTCTTCTTTTTCAAGAACATGTCACTCCTTTGACGTAGATACATCTCCTTCCCCCTCTTCTTGCCCTCTTTCTTTTTTTTTTCCGTAATGGCCGCTCCAGGTCAGCAAGGTGGACCAGAAAAATGCAGCTCAGTGCTACTGCTGCGTGAACAGAAAATCGCTGACTTCTTACCCACTTGGTTGCCTCTCTCTTCGGGCACAGGAGGATAAAAATCATCCACCTGTCAAAGAAAAGGTCTGATGTGATTTTAGCATTAGGAGTCACACAAAGGGTCTCAGACCTATGAAAATGTCACCATATTGACTTCATACAAATGTTTATTCATTGTTCTGTTTATAGGGGAAAAGGTGTTTTGCATTCAGCATCGAATGGATGAGATCTATTATGGAGACACAACCAGTTCTGAATTGGAAATTGCCACCAGCATTTGACAGTGAAGTCAATGTTTTCCCATTGATCCCCATCTGCTTGGGATCTCATCTGTTATTCCTAACAGGTAGTCATCAAGTAAATACATGGGAAAGAGCATGAGAAAATATTTTCCTCTCCTTTTTAGAAGATGAATGTAAATGTATCACTCATGGCAAGGTTCATTCCACCCAGCAGGCTTAAGAGGATGACTCATCAAAGCCCTGCGCTGCTCTTCTAGATCTTCAAGGTGTATCAACAATGTTTTATTGATCCACAGTCATGAAAAGTAAAGAAAGAAAAGAGTCTGAGATCTATACTGGTACAATATGCCTGGCTTCTGTAAAACTGCCATTAAGCTACTGGGATGACACGATGGAAAAGCAGGGTCTACGAGATTACATTTCATATCCTCCTAACGATAAGACTGTCCTCTACACATACAGATCCTTTAAGCTAGTGGAGAAAAGAATAAAAAGATTGGTAGCTGAAAGTTAGGCAAGGAAGAAAAGTTGAAGTCGGCAGCAGGACGTACATTTTTAATAGTGATGGTGAGCATCGGGAAAGCCGTGTTCCCCTTTTCATGAAGTGTCCTAACCAGAACAGGTACCTGACTTGAAGATTGTGTCCATTGGACACAGGGACAGCACGGGATAAGACTAACGGGGATGGCACAGCCTATGTGCCGTGCAGGAGGAGATACGGCTGTGATAACCCATCTCACAAAGCACAATCCCAGAGCAGAGGTACATATTGTCCCCAGCCAGGAAGGCAGGCTAGACCCCTACCAACTCCTGCCAGCACAGCATGGCTGAGGTCCTTCTACCTTGCACCCAGCCAAGACTGGTCTTGGAAATCTCACATTTTTAGCGAGAATGACAGATAAGAAAACACCGTCCCTGCAGAGGAAGTCTTTAGCCTTTCCATATGTACCAGCTGGGAAAATGCGTGTGTCTGTATCACTTAATGTGGTGAAAATTATGTGTTTCGAGTGCTCTTCCTCCCCCCTTGCCCTGTTGGTGCAGGCTGTGCCTGCCTCAGGAGAGTTAATAGCACTTTCACTTATTTAATTTCCAATCGAGACGTGCTAGATGGCAGCGAGGCATGCTGGTACAGGAGGAAAAACACCACAGAAGAAGAGGAGGCTAAAATACCCCCAGATCTTCATTGTTCTGTCTCCCGTCTCGTTCCTACCCCCAAAACATCACCAGAAGCAAATAAATGCCCTGCTGGGGGGAGCCAAGATGCGGTTTTCTCCAGCAATCTCCACTTTCTCATATTGCTTCCCTGCTTCCCCCGGGAGTTTGCCTTCCCCCAGCTCCCCATCCCCTTCCTCCCCACCTACGTCTGACCTGCACAGTGGCAGGAGCCCGGCCATAGCCTGAAGGGATTTGCCTTGTGCCTTTAGTGGGATGGCGTTTGTTTCCCTTATCTGTCCCCGGTAGGGCCATGTGTTTTGTCTCTGCTCCTTGTCCCTGCAGATGCGTGGTTGAGGGCAACGAGAGACAAGGGGTCCTGGTAAGTGACTTATGGTAATTGCAGAGCAGCAACTGCTCTGAAAATCTAAATTCCTCCCTGACATTTCCAGTCTAAAGCTCCCACTGACTCAGCTGCTGCTTGTGATATTTAAACAAGGATTATCTCCTTTTTTATTCTTTTCTTTTTGATAACAGGATGGCAGGAGGTTAGTTTAACACTTTCCTACAGTTTGTTTGGCTGTTACGGATCCAGCACTCTTTAGGACTGCAACCATATCTCCGTTTCCCAAGTCACTTGTTTGTCACAAAGGCTCCCATCATAAAAAAAAAACCAAGGATCTTTCCCTGGATTGTCACGTTTTCCGAATTGTTCTTCATCACGAGCTTTAGCATACTGGGAAATTTACTACTTTGAGTGTAAAAGGACTTATCCCATTGGCTTCAGCACAAGTAGACCTGACTTATCCCTCTGGGTCTTCATGTATTCCATCAGACAGTAGTTTTCCACATACTAAAATAGATTTCATTTTGTAAGGATGCTGAGTAGCATCTCCGCAAATTAACCTTAAAGAAAGCTCAGGGCACTTTTTGATCCTCGAGAGACGCGAGTGCAGCAGCTCTCCATCAGTTCAGAAACTACCTGGCAGGCAACTTTCTACTACAAGGCACTGCAAGTAAGTAATACCCCATCAGACCCCTTGTTTCAGTGCTCCAAAAGGGCCTCAAAAATGTGGAAAGCCAGTCCCCCACGTGACAACACAAAAGGGACATTCAGCCCCGAAGTCTTGGGTCATCCTGAGCGAGTCCTCCATGCTGCAGAGGATGCCCCAGGTCACACAGGCTCCGGGAGGCTGCCGTGGGGCTCGGTATTTAGGGGCCGCTGGACACTGCAGCTTCCTCGCCAATGCTCAGATATGGGAGCGGGATCAATGCGCCTGATAACCTGTCATTACGGCGCACGCTGAGCCAGATCAGCCCTTCCAGTGCCCTGCCATTAGCCAGCCATTTATTCCTGAAATTGGCCGAGAAATTGCTGAGGGTGGGGCGAGGGGGAGCCGAGGCGGGGAGCCAAGGGGGCCGAGGGTGGGATGCAATCCCAGCACCGCCTGCAGGACCAGCTTCTCACCCTGGCGCCGGGTTTTGGCAAATGACTGAGGAAAATCTGAGCATTTCTCTGTGCTTTTCAAAGAGATGGAAGGGTTAGGAGGTAGTAAGGGGGCTTTCCATGCGCCATGGTGGAGGTTGGGGTGGGGTGGCCTGGACAAATTTAAGCAATGCAGACATGGTTGAAAGCACGGAGAAGGCGGGCACACGGCCATGGGCTGGACCGGCTGGAGGTTTGGGATGGCAGCAAGGGTCTGCCTGTGTGCACGGGCATCCGTAGCACTAACGCTGGCAGCGGGGGGCAGCGAGAGCCCCCGTGTCTCGCCGCAGCCCCTATCACACTGTCGCAGTCAAGTAAAGCAAACACATCCCTAAATGGAGATGCTCTCGCTGCCCTGCTGATAAGCAGTGCAGGGCAGGTGCAGAGACAGCTGCTTGTTGTTCCCCATGCCCCGTGACGCAGGGCTGCTTTTCAGCCCCAGCAGTGCCTGGAGAAGGTCTCCATTAAGCCCCTGTTTGATCAGAGCCAGCAGTGTTTGGACTGCATCCCAGCTGTGGAGGCCAACACCCTCAGTCACCTTAAATGAGCAAATGATGCAGAGCTGGTGTGGTCCCACTGTCTGATTTGGGTCACTGTCCTGCCCTCGTCATCCTCCCTTCCAGTGCCAGACCTTCCTCACATGGCAGCCCATAGTCCCAGGCACATCATCCAAGGCAGAGACAATACAGGTCACTCCAGACCTCGGATGGGCAGAAAACCTGGTTTCCATCTCCATCTCGCGGTCCCCCCCAGCTTGGGGCACCCGTTTCCATTCCTGGGGTGTCCCCATGGCAGTTGCAGCTGTCAGGCAGTGGAGACCCAAGGCTGAAATCCAACACTGCTCATCGTTTTGCTCCTTGAGAAGAAAGCTCTGGAGAGACAACATGATCTTCTCTTCCAGCACAACACAGGGAGCTGGCAGTGGGGTATGGCTGTGCACCAGTTGCATGCAAGACCTCCTCTCCTGGCACTATCTCTCTCCTAGAGAGCATCAGGCTGCCACCAAAGCACAGTCAAAGCAGTGCAGCTTAGGCATAGAGCGGTAACGGTGGCTTGGGTGCAAAGGTGAGTTGGGTTATCCTTCGAGCATCTTTCCTAGCTTCTTCTTTTCCCAAACTAACATCTCCCCCTGATCCAGACTTATTTGAAAGGCCTTCTGTGCAAGCAGCTCTTAAAGCCTGTATGGGGCTGGTCAGGTGAGAATGTGTTTTGAACTCCTCTATCAGGGTAGTTCATGCCCCAGGATGGAAAACACCTTACATGTAGTTCCCACTGGTCTCCTTTTGGGCCTTAGTCACCTCTACAGTCCCCAAAAGGACCAGGGGGACTCCTTGTGCCCAGGAAGAGCTTGAAAGTTAGACTTGAATTGAGGTTAGCCTCCATTCCTCAGATGACCTGTGACACACTGGAGGGCCAGGTGGTCATGGTGCCCTTCAGAGGAACCTTGGAAGGCCGGAGAAGTGGTCAGAGAGGAACCTCAGCAAATGACAATGCAAAGTCCTGCCCCTGCAGGGGAATAGTCCCACTGACCAGCACATACTGGGGGCCAACTGGCTGGAAAGCAGCTTTGCATGGAAGGCCCTAGGGGTCCTGGTAGACCCAGCTGGATGGAGTCCCATGCAGCTCTGCCGGCACAGGGGGCTGGACCAGGCTACCTCGAGAGCCCTTCCAACCTCAACCACCCGAAAAGACCACCCGAAAAACTTCCAAAATGAAAAAAAAAAAAAAAACAACAAAAAAGAAGGGACTACTTTGTGCTCTTGTCAATAATATAACACCTCACCACCTTCTTCTAATTGCCATGACACATCGGAGTTGCTACAGGATCAATCCCGGGACTCCTTGCTCGGTGCCATTGTCGGGTCCTCAGTGCCTGCAGGGCAGCCACAAACCATGGGGACAGAGTGATGGTGGGGCCAAAAGAGTATGGGGGCAGGTTACTGGCTGCTGCTTGTGAGGTGCCTGGTGGCCTGTCATCTTCGTTGGTGGTGACACAGAGTGACTCAGTGCTCCAGGCTGGGCCCCAAGCTGAGTCATGGCCCAGAAGCCTCCCACCCCCTCCCCGTCCTCCGGCCATTGCTGGAACAGGTGGACCAGGAGAAACAGTGGCTTACATGGCTGATGCTATCTCCAGAGAAGGCTCTCCCTCTCCTTCCAGAGCCTATCCAGAAGAGGGCCGATACTTGTCCACCTCTGCAAGGTGCTTTGGAGTTCCTAGAACAGGAAGTTAACTGCATTTCTGTTCAATAGTAGCATGAAAAGTCACATTCTTTCTAAGGGTCTTCTGTAATTACAATACCACGTGCTGCTCCCTTCCCTGTCTCCCATAATGGTTGCCCCATCAGGTCTCTGATATGCAGTAAGCAAAAAAGGTTGCATTTCCTACCGGTGCCTCACCAGCTCTCGTAATATCTCAGTTATTCTCCCGTCTCACTGTAGGCGGTAGGATTGATCACGGGTAGGTCAGTCTCTGGGCTTTTATTCTTGCTAGCAAGACCAGAAAAGCAGATCCCCTTCTCTCAGAATCCACCATCAGCTATGCAGGACACTAGAATGGTTTTATTTCTGCCCATTTCCCATGTGCATGGCTGAAAGAAATTCTATTCTCATGTTTTCTTGAGAACCGGTGGCCCAGAGATGTCTGGGAGATGGTCCTGAACCTGAAATCTCCTTCTGAGGGCCAACTGGCCTTGAAATCAGAGCTCAAGCTGGTGTAGAAACCTCCTCTGCCTACTTTGTATGCAAAGCAGATTTAAAGTCCTATAGCCATCTCCACCCTGTCAGTGATATCAAAACTCTGTTAGGTCTCAAAGAAGCGTAATCAGAGATTCATCTAGGAAGAAGAGAAATCCAAACCATCCTCTCAGCTCCCTTCTCCGCTGTGACTCACCATCTGTAAAAGGAATAGGTCTTAAATGTGCCTGATGTTGCAAGTCTCTCCTTACCCTTCCTCTGAAGCCCCCTCTGTGCCCCAGCACGGGTTGCTGGTGGTCAGCCAGGGGTTGAACCGGGAGGCAGAAAAACGAAGCTGCTCTCATGGGTCCTCATGCCAGGCGAGCTCTGCCTGGGGGATGGACACGTCAAAGGAGGATTGCAAAACCTCAGCAGCTCTCAGGTCTGCTCCTCTCCTCCTCTCTGCTGACAGCCGCTTGTAGCAGGAGATGACCACAAGGAAGAGGTGGTTTCCTGAAACAAGAGGGACTTGGAACAGCTCTCCTCCTTTCAGTAAACACTCATTTGTTTAATGGGTGGAGATGGGCACGGGGGAGCCTGAAATCTCATTCCCCTGCCGAATTTCCAGGAAGCCGAGTGGGCTGACTCCAGCTGGATGCGCAGCCCCAGCCCGCAGAAGCCTCCTGTCCCTCGTCTGCTCATGACAGCATGCTTGCTCGCCCTCTTTCTCCCTTGTTTTTACCCTTTTGTTCCGATCCCGCTTCGCTGCAGGGTGATTGTGGATAATCTCTGCAGATGGGCGCCTGATGCTCTCTCCCCCGTCAGCCCCTCCTGCAGCCCCGGGATATGTCATGGCAGGGGACAGGGAAGGGCTCCAAAGCCAAGCGTGCTCCATGGCAGGGCAAGGCTTGCAGCCTCTCCGCTCCCTTTCTCCACAATCAAAACACGGGCTACACAAAAAGGCTTCAGTTCAGTACTGAAGTGACCGATCTGACCCTGATTTTTAGAAAAGCTGGGGTCACAGGCTTCACCTGAAACTGTTTCTGAAACGTCTTAACCCCCCTGTTCCCCTTAATATATTTTTTTTTTAAAACTGCTTTTTCCTTTCTTCCTCGTTTTCCTTATTTTCCTTCTAACTGGAGGCATGGGACAGTTTTCCTCCACTGCGTGTCCTTTCAGCATTAAATAGTGACCTCCTGAAGTGGCTCGGGGATGTGCTGGCATTTTGCAGCCTTTTATTAGGCAGAGGTCTACTTACAGATGCTGAAGAGGGCTTAACCGCCGTGCTTGTCAGGAGGCAGGGAGAGGCGAGGGAAGGGTAATTGAGGGTTTAGACAGCGTTTCGCTCTGTGAGACACCTACCATCAAAATCAGGCGAGTCTATCGATCGGCCTCTCAGGCGGTCTGCCTCTCCTATTAGCCCTTTCCTGGGTGATGCACAGGGTATTGAAGAAGTATAGATTTTTGGCCACACTTTGCGGCGACACCGGAGGCAGCTGGAATTGGGAGGTGCAGGAAAATAGGAAGACGTGATTTCTTTATGGGAAAAAGACAGGGTTGCTGCCCCAGTGCAAGGGCCAGTCTTCATGGCACCATTGCCTTGTGGGGAGTAGCACATCCGAGCTGGTCTGGGGCAGTAATATGGCAAAGCCCTTTCAAATAACGTAGTCTTAATTTAAGGTACTCCAAATGACAGTCTGAAAGCTTTTCTGTTTAGGGAGACGAAGTAAAATGCAAAGAAGGGGTAGTCACACAGTATGAAAACCATGGAAAACTAGCCCAAAGCAAAGCACACTTGGTAAAAAAGAGGATGGCATCCTCTCTGGCCAACATTGTTTGATATTTTAACCAGTGGTCTGAAAGAAAATGATGGTAGCTGGTAATGGACTGGTGGTGCGGTGAATACTGAGAGGTCTGTCGGTTTCTGTGTAGCATATTTGAAGATGGAAAATGGATTAAATAGATGACCCTTGCACGATAGTCTCTGCATGTCTGAGACTATCAGGAAGGTGTTGGCCGTGACGAACAAGCAACTTTCTAGCAGGGTGCACCATGAGGGGCTGGGAGGTGCAGGAGAACGAGCAGGGGCTGGAAGGTGCCATCCCACGAGCAGGGAGACCTTTGGTGAAACCCTTCTGTTCCTATGAGCTGCTTCCTTTGGCTGTTACCCCCAGCCTGTTGCGAGGCCAAGGTTGCTGTGTGAGTGGTCTGTGCTCTGCTTTGGGGCTCCACCGCCAGCACCTGGACCTTGCACGCTTTGCCCAGGTGGAGCTGAACAAAGGCAGACGAGGCATGGGCAAGGGGGAAATGCTAGGGCATAAAGGGGAGATGTCATCATCTTGTCGCCTCCACGTGGCACTGAGCGTTGGGACATCTCAGTCACATCCCTCATGGCTGGTGAGCTGTGTCCTGTGTGTCTCAGCATCCCCACAGCAGAGAGGATCCTGCGCGTCTGCTGCAACAACGGCTGTTTGACCCCGGGGAAGACGAAGGCAAGGATCGGAGTTACGGCACGTGGGGTCCCGGAGGCTTCCCTTGCTTAGCGGGAACCTGCCCGGCAGGGTGCCCTGGGGCCGGGCCAGGCCATTCTGGGCAGTTCTGTGCTATTCCAGGCTGTTCACAGAATCACAGAGTGGTCAGGGTTGGAAGGGACCTCTGTACATCATCTAGTCCACCCCCCCCACCAGAGCAGGGTCACCTACAGCAGGTTGCACAGGATGGCACCCAGGTGGGTTTTGAATGTCTCCAGAGTGGGACACTCTACAACTTCTCTGGGCAGCCCGTTCCAGTGCTCTGCCACCCTCAAAGTAAAGTTCCTCCTCATGTTAAGATGGAACTTCCTATGTTCAAGTTTGTGCCCGTTACCTCTTGTCCTCTCACTAGGCACCACTGAAAAAAGACTGTTCCCATCCTCCTGGCACCCTCCCTTTAAGTATTTATAAGCATTAATAAGATCCCCCCTCAATCTTCTTTTCTCTAGACTAAAAAGACCCAACCCCTCACTGTCTTTCTTGAACTGGGGAGCCCAGAACTGGACACAGTACTCCAGATGCGGCCTCACCAGGGCAGAGTAGAGGGGGAGAAAGACCTCCCTCGACCTGCTGGCCGCACTCTTCTTGGTGCACCCCAGGATGCCATTGGCCTTCTTGGCCACCAAGGCACATTGCTGGCTCATGGTCATCCCGTTGTCCACCAGGACTCCCAAGTCCCTTTCCACAAAGCTGCTCTCCAGGAGGTCAGCCCCCAACCTGTACTGATGCGTGGGGTTATTCCTCCCCAGGTGCAGGACCCTACACGTGCCCTTGTTGAATTTCATAAGGTTTCTCTCTGCCCAACTCTCCAGCCTGTCCAGGTCACGCTGTATGGCAGCACAGCCTTCCGGCATGCCAGCCACTCTTCCCAGTTTCGTGTCATCTACAAACTTGCTAATGGCACACTCTATCCCTTCATCCATGTCATTGAGAAATATATTGAACAGGACTGGACCCAGTACTGACCCCTGAGGGACACCACTCGTCACCGACTTCCAACGGACTGTTCCCTTCCGTTCCGTTCCGAGCCGCGCCGGGCGGAGCGGAGCGGCGGCAGTACGGCCTCAGCGCACCGGGCGGCGCTGCGGCTCCGCCGGCGGCCCCGGCATCCTCCCCCCCCTCCGCTCCCTCCGCACATCCTTCCTGCCGCCCCCCCCGCCCCCCCTCCGTGATTTGTGGGGCTGCAGGTGGGTCTAGGGAGGAGGGGGAACACAGGCAGGCAGCGGGGCTGTCCCCATGCACCCAGCCCCGCCAACCACGGACAAACCAGGAGCCTCGCTGCTAAAAGAGCGGTACCACCGCACAGATTTAGGGACGACCTCTGGGTCTCCCTGTTTGGAGGCTGCAGCTGTTCTTGCTGGTGGTGTAAGGGTACAGCTGCGAAGCCCCTCTACAAGCCCGCACCACCCCAAAGTTTACGACGAGATACAAAGACAGTGATTTTTTTTTTTCTTTTGAATTTACACGCTGCAAATTGCCCAGCTTGCGCTTGCAGAATTATTTTCGCAGGGAAAATAAGCCAAGGAATGATTTTCTTACTTCAAGAGTGACAGAATTCTAAAATATAGTCAAAGTATTGGTAGTCCTATGGCAGTCTCCTGAGGTTGACAGTGATCTCCTGTTTGTGATGATCTGCCTTGAACTCTCTGAGGACTTTTGATCTAAATTCGGTTTAACCAAAATTTCTAGAAAATTCAGCCAGTTCTTCTTCCTCTGCTCTCTCCCCTCCCCAGGCACCCCATGCCGTTGCTGGGCTCCTGCCATTTCTGATCTGCAGAAAGATGGGTGGTCTACAGGTGACAAGTTGTTCAAGAAGGTAGTGGGGCAATGATTTACAGCAGTCCCCCCCCCAGATGCCCTGAGACTCCTCCATTAACCCTGAAAGGGAAGATGGGGGTTTGGGCACTCAATGGATCCCATCATGGCAGATTGGCTTCCTCCCCCCTCCTTGGGGTGGGTGGCTTCAAGGGACTGAGCCATAACATTCAACAGTTCAGGCTCTTAGGAGGTGGGGCACCCATGTCTACCTCTCAGACACCCCTTAGTCCCTTCCTGTTGGCTGTCACAGTAAAGTCTCCCCCAGTAAGGCTCCCCCTGCTGTTTTGCCACTGGTTGGCGCTGCCCCGCTGAGGCCACCTACCTTACCCTTGGCCAGCCGCAAGAGAGCAGTGCTGACCTGGGCACATCCCCGAAGGACACTTTAGTGATGGCCATGAGCCATGCCCAGGGGCTACCTCTCCTCTCTTGGTGCTCCCGGCCCTTCGTAACCTATTCTTCTACTCTCAGAGCCCCAAGAAAAAGCAGTCTTTGCCTTGAACATGGATATTCCTGGTTTTTGCTCTCTTTGGGGCTACATGGCTGCAGCAGCTCCTTCTGCCAACACAGCTAGACTGACTGGTGCATTGTAAACATGCTGGGCAGAGGCACCTGCCCAAGAAGGCACGTCTTCTGCCAAGATGCTGGCAGAGGCACCAGGGCTACTGTTGGCTTCAAAGTTTTGGTTTTGTTTTTTTTTTTTTTTAAAGGTGCTTCAAAGTTTTCAAGGCTGTCTTAAAGGTTTGGCTTTCAATCCCAGCAGTTGGCTCTAACCACGCACCCAGTCTGTCCCATGCCATTGTCACCACTGCAGGGTTTGAGCCCTTCTCACTCACTGACGCATTTCTCAGCCCCTGCTATGGCACCACACGTCTCTGTTCCTCGCCGGTAGCAGCGTTTCCCAGTCTCCGTCTAAGTGCTTGAAGGATTGTAGGAACCCCGCTGTCAGTTTTGGCAGACAGACAGGCTCACCGGGCTGTGGCAGGCACGTGCTGCTTCTCCACATCCCTTTGTATTTCTTCTGTTGGAGCTATGGGGGGGGGACGATGTGGAGCACAGCCCGTTTCATGAGACAAGACTTGCAAGGAGGTCAGGTGGGAGGAAAGGAGGGGAAGCAAGAAAGGGAAAACTACATCAAGTTTGCCACGAATGCGAGTGTCATGTTCTTTTCTGCCAAGTGGAGGGCCTGCTGGGAAGCATGCAGCTCCCTTGTCACACGCCCAGGAGAGGGGACAGACAATCACCCCATAGCATCAGTTCCAGCTGATGAACATGCAGCTCTTCACGGAGGGGTGGCCAGCAGTCTCCGCCACACTGTCACCCCCTGTTCCCTCTGCCCCCAGCACGCTCTCCTGTCTTTTACCTTCTCTATGGTAGAGCAAAGAGCTCAGGCGCTGCAGCCTTGGTTGCTCCAAGAACAGAGCAAAGAAAGCCCTAGAACCACTCAGGGCTCGCTAAAAATACTCTTATTGGATGTAGCAGCTTTGGTTTGCTGTAGAAAAGGCTGAGGTCCAAAGATAGCCATTACCCTCGCTCTGCTCTGGCTATATGTGTTTGCACATAGAATATCTTCATGCCAGCAGTGCTTTCTTTGGATGACCAGAACAAGACCAGAATAAACAGGTTTGGAAAGCCTGAGGCAAGCGTTGACAAGGTCTTCCTATCTGTGACTTGTTCGGGGAAGTGGGAAACAGAATCTGAAAGGAGGAACATGTTCACAAAGCTGTGTTCGACAACTGTGTTTTACCAAATTGGTACCTGCAGTCAATTAGAAGCATGACCAGCACATTTCCAAGTCAACGAAGACGTCCACCCCTGGCTATCAAGACTGCAGGGCAGAGCCTGTCCTACTCCATGTGTTTAGCCACCATCTCCTCTAATGCATCCCTCAAAGGCATATTCTAGGTAGCTCCATAATAAAAGTAATAGCATTAATTATTGGTACGAAGGTTGAACAGGACCTGTTCACTTTAGAGTCGGAGGGGCAGGCAAAGTTTTCAGGTCCTCAGAGAAGCACATGGAGCACAACTAAAAGACGTGGGAAGGCAGCAGAGGCTGTAGGGAAGCAGCACAGCCGGGGAGAGTGTGGCGGTTTGGGGACCCAGGCGTGTGTCCCAGCCCTGCCGCTGCTCCAAGCAAGGACGCGGTCCAGCTACATTTTATGTAGCCAGATGCATGTGCATCTTGCAGGGCACGAGGCTGGGATCTGCCACGGGCCAAATTCCTCTCCTGTGAGGGAGAATGTTTTTAATACAGATACCAACCCTGCAAAATCATCCTGGATCTCACAGGCGTTTTTTACAGGCAATTGCCTGTAGCAGGTCTCCCGCAGCACTGGTACACCATCTTCTTCATCACCTCCTACTGCTGTTTATACCCAGGTAACATGCTGGACCTCACCATCTGCCCCTGCTTATGGTGATGTAAACCCACTGGTTGATCCATGCGATGCGTTGAAACCTGAAGGTGGTGTGTTTGCAAGGCTGGGGAGCATTAGACGACGCTGCTGCTGCAGCCAGTGGACGTGACTGACAGGCAGATGCAGCAAGACCTCTTGTTTCAGAGGTGCCCCTTCACAGAGACCACACAGCAGAGGAGAGCTGTAGCTGAAAGAAGGGGAGGGTGAGAGCAGGGGGAAGGTGAGGGAGGTACAAATCCCACCAAATCTCTTCCAGGCACTGGAGCAGCTCCTTTGCAGTCCCTGGGAGCCCTCTTTCTGTAGCGTATAATTGGGTTAGCGCGGGCATCGCTGGTGTGGGATGTTCTATTTCCCACCATTTACGAAGGAGCTTCCCCACTTCCGCCCAGCATCAAGGGTCCTTGTGGACATACAGAATGGAGGGTTCCTCTGCTGCCCGGACAGTCGCTTACTTGCACAAAAAGCCTAGGAGAGCAGGGACACCTCCTTACCTGCTTTCTATCTGGAAAGAAGTTCTTCCATCATTTAAAAAATGAGACTTAGGTACACCAAAGCAGTTATCCATCTCATTTTCCATGGTCTGAACATCTTTCCAGCACTACTCTGCCCTTGCTCTGAGGGACAGCCTCCGTATCACCCTATGGCAGGTGGTATGCGCTCACATTGGTCTCTGTATGAGTGGATGCAAAAAGCACAGGAGATATTTTCCTGCTCACCCCCCCAAGTCATATCATCTCTGCTTGAAATGTCTCTGGTGGGATGTCCCTGGCACTTACAAATGTGCCAGGGCAGCTAGGAGCCACTTCTGGAGGTTGGTCAAGCAGATGCCGTGCGTAAAAGCATCTTCTGGGTTAAAATAGCACCCTGCCTCCTTGCCCCTTTTTTATGGTTTGAGAAACCCACAACCATTTATTGTCATTTAGACAATTATTCTGCCCCTCCCCACCCAGGAAGAGGAATCAGAGAAAAACAAGGAAACATGAGGGTTGAATGTAAATAGATTTAATAGGATAAGACTAAATAATTAACTTTAATAATACTAAAGAACCAGTTTTGATCCCAATAGCAATATAAAATATACAAGGATTATACTCAATTCTATCAGTAGGAAGTTGTGCTCTCCCAGCAGTGAACAGCAAATGTCGGACACTGCGAGCGCTACGGCTTTGGGAGGAATGGAAGGCCTCGGCGGTCTGGCACCAAGTCAAGAAGTTCTCTGGACCACCACCATCAAGGGAGAGAGAGCGCTTCTCAGCAAACTTTCTAATTTATATTGAATGTGACATTCATGGGATGAAACAATCCTGTTGGCCAGCTTGCGTCAAGCGCTCAGGTCTCGCTCCTCCTCATCCCTGCACCTGGTGAGCTCAAAAACATTGAGACCTTGAAACCCACGTACCATAGCTGGCTAGAAAGTAAATATTTTCACAAATTCAGACACTAGAGTCTGCTAAAAGTGCAGTTTTCCCAAGCATTAGAAGAGAAATCAGTCCTGTGTCGCTCAAACCGGGACACCCCTAGGCACGTTGGGAAGGGCTCATGCTTCCAGGTCATCCGGCAGACCTTCGGGCCTCAAGAATTTCTGCTGGTAATGTACAGCTTGCACCAGAGCAAACCCAGATGAAGGAGCGCAGGGATGCCAGGAGCCGGGTACCTCCTCTTGGGGCTCCTGGTAACTGCTACCTGCCAAACAGAAAGTGCATGTTACTGAACCCATTTTAGCTCTCTCTTCCACACCACCGTTTCATGCCTTTGTTCCCCTTCAGAGAGCTGCCGAGAACAGCAAAGATTTGAGAATATTTAGTTTTTACTTCCCTTGGCCGTAGATATGAGGGGCCAGGAGTCACAAGGGGGTTTCCTTGAGGACTGCTCTCCCTGCTCCTTCCCAGGAATCTTGCTGCGACTAAACTACAACTGTAACACCAGCTCTAGCAGCCTCTGGAAGGAAGGAGAAAGAGGGGAAGGATCCATCCTCCAGACAGAAGAAAAACATCTCCGCGTGTCTTTCTGGCTGTAAATGGTTAAGTGTTGAAAGAGCTTGGAAGCAGCTTGCAGACTCGCCTAGAGAGCAGCACAGGCACAAAATATGATTAAAAGAGCAAAACGACAGCTTGGCACTGGAGGGCTTCGGAAGCTAGAAGAAATTATTTAAAAAAAAATAATAAATACATAGATCCACGAGAAAGTTCCCACAATGGCTGGAAGTGAAAGCCAGATCTGCCTGCAGATGGAGGGGTTCCCAGCCGCTGTCATCTCCATCCCTCCCACCCTGCTCTGCCCCTGTTTCTCTCACTCCCTCCCGCCGGGCACGGCGGCTGCGGTGGGCGCCCTCCAAAGCACCGTGGGGGACAGGAAGCTTGGCAGCTCCTTGGTTGTGCTGAGAAGTGACACTTGGAGACAGAAGAAGGGGAAATGTCAGGGTGTCACCCTCCTGGGGCCTGGGGACCCATCAGCCGGGGGAGCATGGGCAGCGGGGGGAGATGGAGCAGCTTTCTCTCTGCTTGCCCTTCCCACCGCAATGGTCCAAGAGCAGCTGGGGCTGCTTGGGATGCTCAGAGGTGCGTGCACGGCACCCCGTGCCCAGGGATGGCTGAGCTGAGCCAAGGGACACCCAGGCACAGCACTTCCCTCCCCACCACACCATCTCTCGGCTAAGAAATGCTGAATTGCCATCAAGCATAGAAGGGGACCTCCTGGAGTTGTGTCGGAGTTGGGAGGGAGCCCAAGGTCCACGGCCAGCCTCCTGTTAGGAGTCCCTGGGGGTTTCCCACTCTCCGCCCCATGTCTTGAGCACCAAACAGCCCCAGGACCATGCACATCATTTACTTTCCTAACGGCACGCACCTTTGCACTGTAAACCAGTGGAAACACTGTGTTCTCTTGTAAAATTGTTTATTAAATCCCACCGGAAGGCTCCTGTGGCCAGCAGGTCGAGGGAGGTCATCCTCCCCCTCTACTCTGCCTTGGTGAGGCCACACTTGGAGTAGTGTGTCCAGTTCTGGGCTCCCCAGCTCAAGAAGGACAGGGAACTGCTGGAGAGGGTGCAGCATAGGGCTACCAAGATGATTAGGGGACTGGAACACCTCTCTTATGAAGAAAGACTGAGGGAATTGGGTCTCTTTAGTCTGGAAAAAAAGGCGGTTGAGGGGGGACCTGATCAATGCTTATAAATACTTAAAGGGTGGGTGCCAGGAGGATGGGGCCAGGCTCTTTTCGGTGGTGCCCAGTGACAGGAAAAGAGGTAACGGGCACAAACTTGAGTATAGGAAGTTCTACCTAAACATGAGGAGGAACTTCTTTACCTTGAGGGTGGCAGAGCACTGGAACAGGCTGCCCAGGGAGGTGGCGGAGTCTCCATCTCTGGAGACATTCAAAACCCGCCTGGATGCCATCCTGTGCAACCTGCTCTAAGGTATCCCTGCTCTGGCGGGGGGGGTTGGACTACATGATCTCCAGAGGTCCCTTCCAACCCTATGATTCTATGATTCTATGATTCTAAGAAAAGAAAGTCCAGCATGAGTGCTGCTGGAGTATAACAAGTACTTCTTGCAGCCTGCAAAATGCATATGCTTAGTGGTTACTCTTGTCCCAAAAAGCTGCTTTTTCCCTTCTCCCTCGCTCGCAGGCAGCACAGGCAGTTCCTGAGCCGCTGGCCATGCGCTAACACCAGCTGGCTGCTTGGATGCTCCTATTCCCAGGGAGTCTCTTAAAGGATGTTTTGGACCCCAAAGAGGTCCTTCCCATTGCAGCAACTCTTAGGTATGTTGCCCAATCTGCGGTTCAGTTAATATCTCACGAGGAACTTTTCCAAGTTCTCCAAGTTCTTTTTTTTTCATCTTTTAGCGAGAACGTGCTTCTCTTGCAGATTGCGCTGGGATTGCCGCAGCGGGCGCAGTGAGGTACCCTGCAGAGAAGTGCTTCGGCACCCAGCTCCTGCTTGCTGGCCCCACTGGAACATGTCTGTATTATGGTGGCGGGTGCTGCCCTGGAGCCATGGGGGCAGTCTGAATTTGGGGGTGCCCTCCCTGTGCTCCAGAACCCCAGTGAGGAAACAAGGGCACAAGCTGAGGGGCTCCCCTGGCCATGGGGCAGCCAAAAATCAGTCTTCCTTCCTCTCACCCTCCATGAGCTGCTGGTTGTGCAAGGTCCTCCAGGCACTGGGGGGAAGAGATCTTATGCCTGGGGGCAAGAGCTTTCCTCCCTGCTTCGCAGGGCACGTGCTTTCCCCTCGATCCCGTCAAAGACCCCTCATCTCACAGCCCTGTGGGCTGCCCACAGCCCTCCACGCCGACACACGGTTGGAGTAATAAAACCAAGACCCGCTTGTGCCCATTTGCTTCCAGCATCACTTCCACCGTGCTGGTAGGAATGGCACGGAGACCTGACCGGCAGCATCTCCGCAGGCCCTGGGTTTAAGGCTATCCATCTTCGGGTATGTTTGGGCTGTTTCAAACGGTACTCAGGGAGGGGAGCGCAGTTTCCCCCCACAGCTGGTTGGCAGCTGGATGCTCAGGAGTTCCCCAGCTGGGTGCGTGGAGCCTGGCCCTGGGCTGGATCAGGGTGAGATACAGCCCGGCCCGGGGCAATGCGTTTTCCAGCCTCTACCTGCCAAGGTACGGCGCTTCGCAGAGCTGCTGCAGGAGAGAGGTGGGTGGGGAGAGCGGGTTTGATTTTCTTCTGAGCCAGCTCGGATTTTGGAAAAGTTGCGTCTGCATTTCAAACCTGAGAGCATCCCCTCCCCTTCTCCGGGGGCCTGGAGTGCCCCTTCGTTAACCTCTCCCGTGCAAGGAACCCCCCCCCACCCCGCCCCCCAGCTTTTGAAACTTTAATGTCATAACCTGTTTGTCCTGTTTAAAGCGCAGGGTAGGGCTGGAGAGCTGACAGATCCTGAGCAAGCTGTGCCTCCAGCTACCCTCCGTCCTCGTGGCTCAGCAAGGGAGAAAGAGGGGGAAAAACAACCCTTAAAGCCTCGCATTTTTCTGTGTCAGGCTTGGTTATTTTTTCCCCCTTCAAATACAGCAGCAAGCCGGCGTCTGGATGCAGGTTTCGGCTGTGAGAGGGCGATTCGGTGATGCGTTCAGCAGCCTGTTCACCTGAAGGCTTTGCTCCCAGACCTGAGCCTGGGTGTGAAGGCAGCTCAGCGGGCGCACGCGCGTGCTGCGTTGCTTCGCTGGGGGATGCTGAGCTTTGCTGCTCAGCCAAACGTACGCCTGGAAACACACACAGTTTCCATACACCATGTGTTTCCATACGCTCCTTTGACTCAGGCACGGCATGCTTAATGAGGGAGGTAGGCAGCAGGCGGATGCGATGCTGTTGGTACCCACAAGATAAACAGTCGAAAGAGAGAAAAATCACATTTTTCGTGTCACCAGCTCTGTGTCCAGCACATGTCTTCTCTGGGATTTCTATCGCTCCAGAACTCTGAGACGTTTGATGCAACTTACCACTTGAAAAAAGGATGTGGCTTCAAAACTTTCTTAAAAAAAAAACAGAATTTTCATCTGTTTAAGGTATGACAGAATTGGTCAAGATTACTTTCAAATGCTCGAGGTACTACACATTTGTAATATATTTGTAGAAACAAGGGATTTACGTTTTGTTTTGTTGTTTAACGACGAAGACAGTGCCAGTGCATTGCTTTGTGCCTGGATGTGATAACGCCTGTGCCAGGCTAAAAGACAAACGCAGTCAGGAGTGGGCCACCGCCGAACCCCTGGACGGTATCCGGGCTCCCAGGCTGAAGGACTTGGTGAGCCCACAGGTGAGGTCAAGTGTAATCCTCTGCCCGTTCGCTGGTCAGGATCTGGCCCTGGCCGGGTATGTATGAGTAACATATGACGTCTGAGGAGTTGGCCAGAAAATATTTAAAAAGCCACTTGAAGTGGCAGTGGGCACTTACATGTTACCACACCTTGTTTTCTTCTGCTAGTCCCTACGCCTCCTGTTGGAAACACGGTTTTATCCCGAGTACAGATACAAAAGTCCCTTTGCGGGCACACAGGCACGTAGAGAGGTGAAGCCGTAGGACTTGGCACCTCCTGGGGAGGCGGCGTGCAAGGCTCGGTGGCTCGGGAGTTGCGCGACACGTGCCCGAAATGGTGCCAAGCACCTTCACCTTTCGGTAGCGGCAAACAGAAAGCCGAGCACGCCAGGCACCCGACAGGAAACATCTGCAATCAGTGAATCATAAAGCAAGCCGGTCGTGTTTTATCCCTTTTATTTTTTTTTTTTAATTTTTTTTTTTATGACAAAAATAAAACGATAAGTTCGCTTTGAAACTTGCTCTTGACTTTAGCGCCTAGGAACTTAAAACAAACTGGTTTATGGCCAACCCCCCCTCTGATATCTCTGCTTGCAGGTGGCAGAGGCAGGCTCAGCCTGATAAGATTACTGATACGGGGCAAAACTGCGGCACGCAGCAAATGCGCTCATTAAGCAGGAATCTTAAAAAGTTGGTCATATTTGCCTAGTGCCCTCCTCTTCATCCTCCCCGTCGTCTGAGGGGCCAGGCAGTGGCCGGTCGTACAGGGAGGGGGAGCAGAGGGGCCAGGGGCAGAGGTGGGTTGGTCCTTGCCACGACTTGGCCAAAACTCAAGCAGGCACAAAGGGAAGCAGGATTCAACAGGTCCCTTGTCACCAGGATTGCAGCCCAGGGTGGATGCAGGTCCCAAGAGGTCTTCAGGGCTGGTCCGGCGACCCTAAGCTAAGCACCTACATCAGGTTGGCTTTGGGACTGAAGGTCTAAAGAGACCACCGCAGAGTACCGTCAGATTTGGGGTCATCGTTGCTTGTGCAGAGCAATAACTTGCTCTGGGGTTAGCGCGTGATAAACATCGTGAGCAAAGAGGGGAACGGGCCTGCAACAAGTACTTTTATTTGAAGACCAGCTGTTAAGCAACCGATTTTTGTTGGCCTTTTTAGTGGTTTAGCGGTTGCACTAGGCACGTTTCGCTCTTGCCTTTTTCTTTTCAGGAGGGGATAAAACTGTCACCATGAAAGGAAATTAGTTCCTCGAACTCATTTCGCTCTGTTTTCTGCTTTTTGGCCAAGCATTTTTGTGTGCCTGGATTCAGAACTTCCTTCTTCCTCATTTATTGTTAATTAAAATAATAGTAACTGCCGGTTGCCAGGGTGGAAATAAGGTGGGGGGGAGGCACAAAATGACTGCCCATCAGGGACGGGGTGTCCTCTCCCTCCTTGCGCTGTTCCTTCCTGCCCCTGATGGAGCAGGTGAGACAGCCAAGGGCCCCAGGGCTCGGGATCTGCTCTACCTTCGGCACTTTGGGGTTGGAGTTTTCCATGTCGTTGGTGAGATAGAACCCTAAAGAGCATAAAGAGCAGGTTTCAGCTGAGCGAAAAGGATCACGGGGAGAACAGCTCCAAGTCAGAGAGGCCACAGATTTGGGAAACTCAAAGTCCTTCATGAAAGAGGATTTCTGGTGTCTACAGGAGTTTATTCGCTAACCAGCAATGGTAATATCACCAAGAAAGAAACACCTGGAAATTTAAAGTGAGACTGCTATAATTTGGTATATTTATAACTTGGCTTGATTATATTTCTCAGCTTGGCTCTAAACTTCCTTTGGTAACTTACCGAAGGAGAAGGACAGGTCCCCATCTTCTAGGCTGCACCCTTCTCCATGCAGCGTGTCCTCTCTCTGGGGCAGCCTTCTCTCGCCACGTCTCATCTGTCAGGTCCATTGCAATTACTTAGGGCAAAAGATAACATGCAAACATGCTGTTAGTATTCAAAGCGCCCTGCAATATCAGCTCGCACAACCGCTATATAACAAAGCACAAAGACCGCAGATTACAGCCGGTGACACCGGGCATTGCCCAGCCCTGCGACTTGCCTAGGGAAGCGATACCAGATGTAAACATGAAGGCAGCACGGTCTCTTTTGCATGTTAACTGAGCAGCCAGGGCAATCACGGACACAGCACACCGGCTCGGTTTCAGGGAGCCTCCTGGTTCGCCCCCGCGGTCTGTAGTAGGAGATGTTTCACCTCAGCGTCTTCCACACCTGGGAGGCTTCTCCTCAT
This sequence comes from Vanellus vanellus, assembly GCF_965231255.1. Classification (NCBI taxonomy): domain Eukaryota; kingdom Metazoa; phylum Chordata; class Aves; order Charadriiformes; family Charadriidae; genus Vanellus; species Vanellus vanellus. The sequence continues at coordinate 17,775,847 of NC_138911.1, read as the reverse complement.
ACTGGCTCAGGTACTTCTTCTCCTTCGCCCGCACAATCAAAACTATCAGGATTTTCCCCGTCACCAATCTCTCAGTGCAATGCAGTGTTCGGTGCTCTGCAAAACTCACCTCCATCAGCAAGACGTGGCTCAGGTGGGCACGGGGGAGATCTTCACAGACCCCTTACCGAAAAATGAGTGGCACTTCTTTATTATATGTCATGCTGAGGGTTGCACAACTGATTTTCAAGGTGAGAAGGCAAGGTGTCATCTACCGTGACGAAGCATAACCCTGCAAAGGTATGACGCAAATGGGGAAGGGGGTACCGAAACAGAGAGCGCGAATGAAGGATGTGAAAAGAGGTCGGTGTGGCCTGGAGGGATGGAGGACCGAACTGAAGAGGGCAGGGGAGCACAGGGCAGGACAGGATAGGGAGCGCAGGGAGGAAGGAATGGCACAGACTGGCTCCTTCCCTTGCTGGGGTCCCAATCACTGCCTCTGCAGAGAGCTGGCGAGGGAAGCGATGTACCTCCTGCAGCAGCGGGGATGTGGCAGCGAGCCCTGCAGAAGCAGACCCCTTTGGCTGAAAAGAGAACGGTGCGCTGGCCATAAACAGCGTATCGGTTGGGCCCTTCCAGAAAACAAACAAAAAACCACCCCAAGTGAAACTCTCTGACATTCCAGAAATAACAAATCTGCATCCCTCAGTGCCTAAATCGCACAGGCGGGAGCTCAAGCTGGAACACGCTAGCCGGTTTCTGCCCTGCGCCGCGTTTCAGCCAGTTCTCCAAAGCAAACCGAAAGCCCCAGCTCCTCCTCCCCGGGAGCCGAACAGCCAGCAATAAAGACAGACGCCCTAAATTACTGCGAGCAGAAGAAGTCTTGCTCAAGGCTGTGCGGTGCCTCGGCGGGGATCCATGTAAAGCAGCCGGCGTGAGAGGACGTGACACGACCTGCCGCAGGAATTGTACTGAAACTCGGAGCGTGTCAGAGCAGGAGAGCATCAGGGCAATGACTGATGAAGATTAGCCTAGATAGCGAGGAGGAATGGTATGTCAAAGAAGGAGGGGGGAAGCGATATGGCTACGGGGAAGGGAAGGCAGGGTGGAGCCAGAGATTCGGGCTGGTGCCCTGCCAAGGTACATATATGTTAATTGAGCGATCCTGTTCCTCCGCTTCCCTGGCAGGTAACAAAAGGCATGCACGCCTCTATGGAAAGGGTGGATGAAGAATGCTCCACCGGCAGCGGTGGAGCTGGTCCCCAGCAAAGCCCTCGCCAGACGGGACCCCCCAGCCCCGGGATGGGCCAGGGTTCACTGGAGATGCTGCCAAATCTTAGGGAGCTGCCTGGAATAAAATAAAATAAAATAAAATAAAATAGAATAAAATGAAATGAAATGAAATGAAATGAAATGAAATGAAATGAAATGAAATAAAATAAAATAAAATAAAATAAACCAAAATAAAATAAAATAAAACCAAACCCCCAAAAGGCCGGTAAACCAACAGCAGGTGTACACGAGAAAGGCTCGCAGCCACTCATGGAGGGGCAGAGGCGGAAGGGTCCACCGGGGTTTCTGGGTTGCTGAGGAGGAGGGAGCTGGGCAAGCACTCGTGCTGCAGCACGGAGAGGCTGGCTGCTGCCTCAGTAAGGGCCGCTGCTTCACCCAGACATCTTTGCACCCACGAGAGGAGAGCTGTGTAGCCAACGTCTCCATCAGGCAGCAGGACCCTGCCATCCTCTTCCCTGGTGGCCTTCAGCCCCAGAGCTGCTGCCTCCACATGTCAGCTTTGGCTCTCCAGTCCAATGTCTGCAGCAAGTGATGAGTATATTTGTGATTTTGTGGCACAGAAGAGGAACTCGGGAAGATGCCCTCTCTAAACAGAAGCTGTGTCCTGCTGCACTGGCAGGCTCGAAGCTGTGTCCTGGCGTAAGGGGTATTACCCCTCCATCGCAGCTCGGTTCTCCAGGCTGCAACGCTCCTCTTCTGTCACATACCTTTCTCTGTAGGTTGGCTGCTGTAGGAGTAAAGCAAAGCTGCTTGAACATCCCTAACAAGTAAGACAAGGGAAAGGAAAGCCCAGGCAAGGCTAGAGATTCATTATCTAAAGTTAGGGTTTTATCGAGACCAGTAGAGGCCATTGCGCTCTGATGCTCACCCCCTACAAACCATCTGAACAGCCAACCCAGACTCATAGGCCAGCACGTAAAAGATAGTGAGGGAACCCTTTCTTGCCTTCATAACTTCTGTGTCTTGCCCATATACTCAAACCTTCTTTTTAAAGTCTTTCTTCATCATGGCTTCAGCAGGTCTTTGCATGGTCCCTAAAGGAGCCAAGTTCCTGGCCAGGAGGGTTTCAGAGCAGCCCAACACCTCTCTATCACAGACCTGCAGTGCTGGGGCCCTTTGGGACCCAGGCTGACCTCCCAGAAGGAGGACCGTGAATGTCCCCAGGGGTGGCTGAGGTCTAGTGGTGTCCTTGAAGGGCTCTCACAGCCTGCAATGGCACATGTGCCACATTGTCGGTTCTCCCTGGTTTTTCCCGCTGTTGGGATGGTTAGATGTGTTTTCGTGTAGCAAATCCTGATGGCACCATGAGGGTGGTAGGGAACACTCACCCCTCCGAGGCAGTGAAGGGAAAGGTATTAATTTGCTGTGTTACCCGCCCGCAGCCTGTACATCACAGCTGATATCTTCTGATGGAAACCCAGGACTGGGGGCCATGAAGAAACCAGGGGCAGGTCCTTCTGCCAGGCAGCAGCCCTGCCTGCAGGAGGAGTGGGGCAGGGGCCAGCCGGCGGGTTAGCGAGTGCAGGATGAATCCCCCCGGGCCACTGCCGCTCCGTCAGGGAAACATGCCACAAAGCACAAATTAATCCCAAGTAGCAGGGGTTCGGGTGGCAGCTCCTTCTCCATCCTCCCAGGGATTTCTGTGGGTGTCTGCAAGCTCTAAGCAGCTCTTAAGAGCACTTACCAAGTAGGAAGCACTTGTACCTCTCCACAGAAGTATATAATCCTGACGAGAGGCGTGCAGGGCTCTGGGAGCCTCGCTGCCTTTCCGTGCTGCTGGGAAACACCAGGATGGCTTTCAAGGAGAGAGGCTGCATGAGGCTAAAGTAGGGCTAAGTAGGGCTAAAATACAAATAAGGCACCCAGAAATAAGGCATCTGCAGGTTTAGGCCGCTCCATTCCTAGAAACGGTGTAAATCATGGCTTTGCTGGTGCCTGGCACTGGGAGGGTGAAATGAGTGACACATTGCAGCAGGGCTGCCCTATACCGAGGGGCGTCACGGGCTGGGAGCCCTCTGTGGTGAGAGACCGGTGTGGTCCCAAGTCCCATCTCTCATCCTGTGTGAGTGTAGGCTTCCAGCTTCCTTGCAACCCACAGGCTGCCAAAAATGTATCTGCCTGGGGGAACAGGCAGATGAAGGTAGCAGCATGAGATGCACTCAGAATAAGACATGACCAACCTGTCATGGTTACTGGGTATCAAGCACAGGCTGCACGGGGCCACCGGCATCGTCTCAGCTAGCCCAGGTCCACCCGGAGCAATCTCAGCTGTGACTCGCCTCCAGGACCGCGCTCAGGATTTGCACGGTCCTTTCATCAAAGCCTTGTGACGTGACATCCAGGTGATGCAAAACGCACCTTTTGCTCACGCATTGCAATTCTTGGGGTTGCCGGTGGGTCATTCGTACCTAGGTTATAACGCGCAGGTGCCATTGCACGTTTCAGCAAACAGCGCCTTGTCCTTCTATGAAACAGCCACCATCAGACACAGCTGACGCCCAGCATTTGCATGTATTTGATTACGTGGCAGAGTAGACTCGAGCTGGAGAGAACATCTCATTTGCCTTCTCCTCCTTTTCACTTCCTGCCTCTGTGCAAAGTAAGGTTTTGACTGATAGTGCAATGAAAGACCCCTTGGCAAAGCGTAGCCCAGGCAGAGCCCGAACTAGGGGAAATCACAGGATTGCCGTTCATGCCATTCCTTCACCGCGGCGTGTTGTGCTCGGGCTCCTTGGTGGGGGTGTGCGAGGCAGCCAGCAGCCCAAGTTCACAAGGTCTCTGCCCAGACAACAGCATTTCTACATCCTCCTGACCCAAAAGCAAAACGGTACCGATGACTCACCAAGAAATAATTGCATGAATTTTCATGAGCCCGGTTTTCTTTCCATTCTTGCCTATCTCCGTTGTTTGACCCTTGGGGAAGAGGCATAGATGAAGATCCCTCAGATAGATAGTTCTGTCGTGCTGACGGATCTATTTTGCCATTTGAATGCAGAAGAGAACTGATGCTTTCACATTAATGGGGTGAAATATGCTCTGTTCCTTGAAGACCAATGCAAGAGCAGAGCCCCTGAGCTTCCAGTTTTGCACAGCTATACAAAGCCACAACAAACTGACCCTCCTCATTGTCAATGCAAATGATGTGATACCGGTAAAACAGAAACACTTCTACAAGAAAGATTTTAGCGATAAGCAGGAAAGAGGCTTGTTTGCTGGGTGGAAAGCAGGAGCGCCATGGCTCTTCTTCCGTCACGCTTTGGTTTGACACCAGCTCTGCTCTCATTGCCTGAAACTCTGATTTCCCCTCCCCATCTTTACTCTCCATTTGGTTTTCGGCTGAGATGAACAAAAGCAAATGGTCACAAACCAGCCAGGTGGGAAGGGAGAAGGAGAGAGGGCACGCACACACGCTCTGGGGCGGTGAAATAGTATTAGCATGAAGGAAGGTGCAGACCTGGTAGAGGGAAACCAGGTGCTGGGACCTATTTAGGCTTACAGAGTTGTTTTTAGCATCGGTGCCACTATTAGCCCCACATATCCCATAAACAGAGAAAGAACGTGGAGCAAGATGTTAGCAGGTCACCATTGGGGGAGAAAATGCAGCAGGACAAATGATGATCATTCTCATCCAGGGACCCAAACATGCGAATCAATCGTACAGCGAGTGCAAGAGACACCGAAGCGGTGTGGGAGCCATTGGATCTCTTATTAAAGTAACATTCAGCGAAACTGTACGTTTCAGAGAGAAGCTGGACTCTGAAGGGGTAACTTTAAGGGGCACCAGACTTCGGGCAGTCAAAACGCGTACTGCTCTAGCAATGTGGGTAAATGTGTGCACAGGGCCCTGTGCTTGCTGCGCAGCTCCCTTTTGGGATGTGCATATTTTGTGACCACACTCGAGGCACCTGTTTTTGAAAACGTGTCCCCGGGGCTTTATTTTATAGCTGTCTTTGGTGATAAACGCTACCTCCAACCAGCCGAAGAATGCAGCTACGAGCGCGGCCAGCTGCAAGCACAGCAATATCTCAAGAAGCGTCTTTATAGAGCATACTCTCCCGAAGATCTCCAGCTACTTTGCAGACAGAGATGAGAGCAAGTAGAGGGACCTTCCCAGAGCAAGTAGAGGGACCTTTCTCAAACTATCCCATTAGGAAGCCTTGAGCACGTTTGTAAGACAGCTGCCTCACCCCTTTGTAGACGAGGTTCCATCCACCGAATTGCACCAGCCGACCCAAGCTGCTGGGACCTTTCCTCAGATGCCACAACTCTGAGCAACGGGGGAGCGGGACTGGAGCTGCGTCCAGGTGGGCAGCGGTGCCGCCCTCCAGCCTGCCTGCACCAGGGATGCTCCTGCCTCTCCCTTAGCCCAGCAAGGCACACGTGCAATGGGAAATCGCCTGGGTTTGGGGTTAATCGCAGGGAGATGGTTTTAAAGGACTTCTTAAAATTCTGAAACCGAGTCATATAGGAAACTTTACATATGTGCGCGCACACACAACAAAGCTTTCGAAGCCTTTGCAGCATTCAAAAAAGGTTTAAGGGCTGAAGTGTTGACTTGGGTGCCCAAAGACACAGACAAGTCAGTACCTAAAAATGTAGGTTATAATCTAGCAGGCTTCTGAAAAGCTCAGTAGGTGCTCAGCTGCCATTTGGGCCTAATTCAGCTAGAAAATCCAGGCTCGGTCAGCGTTGCTAATACATACTTAGCTAGTATATGGTGTCTGAAGAAAGATTTTCATCTGTGTTACACTCAGTAAAATGTTATAGCATCAGTATAGCTCCTTTGAAGAGATCCTTTAAGGACACTGGTAGCACGGGAAGCAGAAAACGTGTATGTTATTGCAGAAAAAAATATTGCAGAAGAAAAAAAAAAAAAAGACAGGCTTGTGTTAGCGGTCTTCTGCCATGACAATGAACTGCAGCTGGGGGTGACAAATTTCTCTTCTCTGAATCATTCCTGGGTCAGGTTTGCCGAGATCTTAAATCAGAGAAGCGGAAGCTCAGCCCATGGTGAGGTTCCGCCTGTTTCTTTGATTTGCTTCGCTCACACAATCTTTCACGATCAAAACCAACTGCTGCTGCTGCTCAGCAATGCTCCAAAGAGCTGGCCTGGAAGGGCTGCATGCTCTGCTTTGAAGGGTTTCTTATGAGTAAGTTTTATCCACTTTGGCAATGGGGCTAAAAAGCACACTTATTCTGCTCTCGGTGTCGTCTAAACTGAATAATAATTATTACGGTAAATTAGTAAAGGCAGTGGAAGTAGGTACTTTGAACGAGTAGCTTATGGTATTCACGCTGTCAAAGGGGCTTTCCACTTCTGTTTCCAGAGAAAGCTCTCAAGATAGTTCAAGGTCTGTGCGTTTTTTGGGTTCAACCTTCATCCCTTCTTGCCGAGGTTGGCTGCAGGCTTGTAACAAGCCACATCGCACAGGTGAAGCAAATGCCAAACTTCATTGCTGATGGTTAATAAGACCGTAGCAGTGCAGCGTCACTCCAGCAGGACACAGCTGGGGTGAGGATGGAGAGGACCTCCCTAGATGAAGGAAGGAAGACCGCTGGGACAGAGGGGCAGGGTTTAGCCTTCCCACTACAAAGTGAAGTCCGTCATCTGGCTCAGGGGTGACAAGTGGCACATCCCCAAGGGAGATCTTATGCTACTGTGCACCAGCATTGCAACCCATCCTCCTCCCGCCTGGAATGGAGGCGACCTACGAAGCCCGGAGACACCTGTAAACTCGGGGGAGCAGTGAGGGACGTGGGGACACCAGAGGCCATGTCCCCTTCGCCTGGGTCAGGGAGGACAAGCGGTCGGGAGGGCCAGAAGCCTGGAGGGCCAGCCGTAGAGAGGGCCAGCCGAAGAAGTTAAAAGCTCACACGTTCTCTCCGGTCTGACTCTTGTTTACTGGAAGAAGTTTTACTGCCACTGAAATGCTTCAAGCTCTGTGAAGCCTTTGCCAGCTGGAATCGTCTCTTTGCACCTGTCTTTTTGTTTACACAAATCCCTTCTCTAATAGAGCTAATCACTCCGCTTTGATAAATCTGCCAGGCCCCCGATACGAGCTCCCTCGGCGCTAAACAAACAGACCATTGTCTCGGCAGGGCCAGCCAGCCTGTTAATGGTTAAACTGGGAGCGGACGGGATAGGGGGAAGGAGGCCTTTCCCCTAGCCACCCTCCCACCCCCCCCTCCAAATCTGCAGGTTTCCCCCTCCTTTGCGGGGTCTCACAGGTCTGCATGGGTCCCCGCTGTCGGCGGGGGGACCCCAAGAGTGGTCTTTGACTGGTTGGGGACATGCAATACATCGGGGAGCGTCTAGTGCCAGGGTGTGGGGTAGGACGGCCATCCCTGAAAGAGGAGTGACGGGGCGGGGAGAGGCGCTTTTAGGATGTACCGAGGAGGACGTTAGGCAGGAGAGAAAAAAAGTTCAGGCAGACTGAGGAGTGGGCCAAGAAAGTGAGCATCTTCAGTAAGGACGGGTGATCATCAAAAGGAGAAAGTCGGAGATAGAAAACTGAAAGTTTGGGCATAAAATAGCAAAACCTGGTTTTGAAGCAAGGGACGGGAGACATTTGACTTTCCTCCAGCTTCAGAGACCTGATCAATGCCGAAACCTCAGACTATTGTAACACCAACAGAGCACCGTTTTTCCCTGTGCTCCGCTGCACCCATGTAACCCTCCTTTAAGGTGGGTGATGCCACCACGAATAACATTTTGCTGCAGATTTCCCTCCCCTGAGGAAGCACTACAAGAACTGCTCCACACCACGGGGCCTTGGCTGGTCGTGTTTCAGCTTGTATTGCCAAAACAGATTTTTTTGATAGTTAGCCACCTCCGGTGACACAGGCTACCCAGACTCTTCTGCACGCAGAAGATGAGCAAATGCAGAGGTTTTGATGTGCTGTTTCATGGCAATTGAGCAATGCCTGCAAAATTTGGTCACGCAGTCCAGCTCCAACGTAGAGCGGCAAAACATTAGCCATTGGCCCTTCGCTGGTATTAGCTGCATCTGTAGGAAGATCTTTGAATGTAATAGCCAGGAAAGATTCTTAGCAAGTTGTAATCAGCCCCACGGTGTTCAGATGAAACCAGTACACTGTTTACACCAGCTAACAAATCCATCAGCGCCAGCGGGATGATTATTTGATTGCTTTGCTCGGGCCTGCCGTGTGCCTCAGGCAAGCGTTATTTGTGTAAGCAGGGAGACAAGAGGTGCCCCGGAGGCAGCTCTGGCAGCCCTGGTCACACTCCAAGCACCAGACAAGGATTCAGCCCTGCGCCCAACCTGTGTTTGCATTGTGTCCAGCCACCCACATCCTTGCTGCCATCACATAACCCTGTGTGCCTTGATGTCCTTCATGGCTAAAAGGGAAGAATCAGCTCCCACGTTATCGTAGCTTGGAGATGCTGTGCATAACTGGTGTCCTTTGGGTCTCAACCCGAAATGAGTGCAGCGGTGTGTCAATGCTTTAGGTCCCTGGAGCCACGCTCTCGAGAGGTGGAGAGCTCTTCAGCTGAGGTTGGCACAGGTTTGGGGCTGGAAAGGGGGGAGGGAAGTGGCAGCAGAGCTGCCACAGTATCATTCGCCCCTGAGCCCCTGCAAGCGCTGGTACTTCTTGCCGGAGGTGCCACGCATTTGAGACCCAGAGAGTAACTCCCTGCCGGGAGGGGTGAGGTGGTTTGCCGAGAGATTGCCAAACCGGATGATTAGGGACTTGTTCATGCACGGTCTAATCCTTCTCCACTGCTTGTGTGGGTGCAGAAGCCTTCCAGCTCCTTTATACCCACTCCCAGAACAGGACAAAACTTGCGCCCGAGGAACTCGGCAATGCAGGAGAGCCACGAGGTCAGGAGCCTGGCAGCATCCAACAAGGAATTACGCATGGTACACAGAGAGAAAACAATAGTGGGAACCAAGAGTGATACAAGACGCTGAGAGGTTTAAACCACCAAGAGCTTTAGAAAGCATGCAGATCCGCATGCATCACCCAGGAATGAAGCAGTATGGGGAAGGCAGAGCGGATGCGGGGCCGGCACCCAATGGCTTTGGGTGTGAGGGCTGGCTTTGCCGCAGCACCCACGGACTCGCTCGCACGCCCAGCGACCTGCACCGCATCCTCTCCTGCCTCTGCCGGGCGTGCAGCACCCACCAGGACGCAGCCCCACTTGGGGCACGGGCACACAGCCGCGCACGCGGCAAGAGGAATTTTATATTTTTTTTTTTTCCCTTCTCCTTCCCCAAACAATTAATGTCAATGCGGAGAGGCAGGTGCTCCTGGCGCGATGCCCTCCGTTTTGTTTACAGAACGCTCCTTGAAGATTATTTGTGTTGAAATCTTTTGGCTTTTCTCTCTCTCTCCCTCTTTTTTTTTTTCTCCTCCCGTTCCCCACCCCCACCCCCTTCCTCCACCCCTCCATCCCCCCTCCATTCCCCCCTCCCCCCCCAATCTTGTTAGCATTCTTCCAGCCAGTTTTGGTGCCCCGCGGGCCCTGGGCGATGAGCCCGGCTGCAGCCTGCGAAGCGGCGGGGAGCCCCGTCGGGGCTCGGCCTCTCGCTCGGCCCCAGACCGGGGGAGCGTGGAGAGGGGCTCCTCCAGCAGCCCCGTCCCCCCCGATTTCTTTGTCGCCAGTGGGGAGCGGAGCAAAGGGGGCCATTGTCCCAAGGGCTGCTGCTGACCCCGCCATTTCCATCTGAAAAGCCGTTTTCATGCAAAAAGGGGATGCTCCCCGTCCCCTCCGCTTCACTACAGACCCCCACCTCTCCCGACGGACCCCTTCCACCCCTTCTCCTCTCGCTGGCTGCCTGCCCCCTCCTCGTCTCTCCTGTGCTTCCTCCTCTCCTCTTCCTCCAGCCGCCCCCCCCAAGCATCCTCCTCCTCTCCCCCTCCTCCTCTCCCCCTCCTCCTCCAGCTCGGGGGAGCACCAGCGCGGGTTGTGCCGGGTGAAAGAGAGGGGAAGGAGGTGAGAACAAGCGGGGGCAGCTCTAACCAAAGCCTTTGGGGGGGATGCGGGATGCTCGCCTCTCCCCGGAGCATGAAAAATACCAGCTGTGGCTCTGCCGAGCCTTTCACTTGCCTTTGTTACCCATCTCAGCCATAGAAATCTTTCAGCAATGTTTATAAAGAGATAGCACGGGGTCAATGGAATAAGCACGGCCTCTTTTCTTCAACCCCCTTTTGCCTTTTTAATGGTAAAATGCATGAAAAATTAGATAGCTGGGTGTACCACCTTCCTGAGAGGTATATCGATGTCCTTGTCTACGGCAGGGGGGTTGGAACTCGATGATCTTCAAGGTCCTTTCCAACCTAAACCATTCTATGATTCTATGTATGGCAAACCCAGGGATTCACCAAAAGCAAATCACCCAAGTTCCTGCATTAAAAGCTTTTATTGCCTTTCAAATCTACCCACTTGGGTGCACGTTTCTACCCATCGCTCACACCAGGTGCCGGGTGGATGGGAGTGAGGCTTCAGGAGCACCCCTCGCTCCCGTCCGCCCCTGCCTGGTTCTCACTCTGGTTCATCCTTGGGGACCACAGAGCCACTGCTGCAGGCCCGTGGCATTTTGGAGTGAGTCAGCCAGGCGAGACAGACGGATTATAGAGCACTTTACGGCCATCTTCTCACCACTCCAAAACAGAAAGTGGCCAAAAAAGGTTTGAAGCAGTGTTTGAAAGTTTCAAAAGATTGAGACAAAAGACAACAGTGCAGTCTTTTTTTTTTTTTTTTTTTTAACGGAAAGAAGGTGGCGGCACTTAAATCTGTCATAAAAATTCCCACCAATTTCACCCCCACCAAAATTTCACCCCATGTACTGGGAATGGCTCTGCTCAGCAGCAGCCTGTGTTCCCTGCTGCAGTGCAGTGGGGGGGCTTCCAGCAGCTCCCCGTCCAAAGGAGTCTGTCGCAAAATGCTGAGCGAGCATCACTAACACCCACTCACGGGGAGAAGGCGACCTTGAATGGCATCTGCATCCACTCAGCTCCTGCTTGAGGCTCCCAAGCAGCAGTCACTGGGCTGAACTCTTGTTCCACCCGGTCGCTGAGTTCTGGTAAACAACGAAGGATGCTCTGGATAAACTGTTGCAGCAGTATGGCTCGGCCAAATATTTTTCTGCCTGTAAAATAAGCAAACAAACAACTGTTTAAGTTGATCGGTAGGAAAAAATGGCACACTGCAGAAAAAACTCCCAAAACATTAAGAAACCGCGTGGAGAACCTGCCCAGCACAAAATGAGACATTCAAGCTTTTATGCTTTGCAATCTATAGTCACGACGTGAGCGGGACAGCTGGGTGCAGTAACGCTGGAGAAGAGATTTACACAGACTGGTATAATATTTCCAGCTGGCTCTTTAGCAAGAGAGATGTTTAAATCTTCACTTCCGAATGACAGGCCCAATGACTTTCCGTCACTTCGTTATGGTCGCGTCGTTGTCTCTGCTGCTGCTCTTGGTCCTAGCCTGGCAGCCAGCATTTCTGCCAGCAAAAGAGGTGTAGCTGCGTTGATTTTGGTAGTGCTTTGTCCCATCGACCCTGCTGAACTAGGTTCAACATCTCCAACAGGTTTACCACATCAGAAATATTCCCAGCAGCCAGGTGGTGAGTGGAAATGTCCTACAAGCCATTAGGCAGCCAGCAGCTAAAGCAGCCCGCAAAGAACTGCCCAAGGAGCTGCAAGTGGTTCCTCCGCTCGGCCAAAGGCTCTCAGTTGGACTTGCAGGCAGCAAAATGGCTCTCGAGCCACCAACAGGTCCCTGGAGCCACGGTTCCTCCCTGCCAACACTGGGCAGCACCCAAACGTGCAATTTCACGGGTCAAATTATTTTCTTTGGTTTTAGCTCTAAGTTTCATTTCTTACTCATCCCGGAGTAAAGGGATACGGGAGTAAAGGCTGCGCCTTTGCAGGGGATTACTGCATGGCTCAGATGCTCAAAGTCACCCTCTTCGGCCCGGTGCCTCCGAATACCCCCGCAGCCGAGCGAAGCCCCCGGCAGCAGCGCGTTGCTTGTCAGGTCGCGTTGTTCATGCAAAGCACACGGCGCTTCCGTCTGCCACCACCAGATTTTGCCCTGTCGAGAGCAGCGCTGCTCCAACGCACTGCGCACGGGCACAGCATCCCCGCTCACGCCGGAGCCAGCGGTTTATGGAGCCTTACTCTTGCAATCTTCCCCCCCTTTTTGCCGGGAGCTGGGTTGGGTTTTGAAACGGGCCGGTTGCGATGCACAAATATTTCTTGCTGAGCAGGTAGGTTCATCATCAGACCGAGATGTTGGTCCTCATTGAGGGCGTCAGCTATAACGCCTGGAAGAGAGGCCAACAAGGCAGGCAGCTGCCATGTCGCAGCTCCCACCTCCTGGGCTGGTCACAGCGGGGGAGGGAAGCAGCCGTGCCAGCCCTGAGAGTGCCGCCCGTGTGCACACACGGAGGGAAACGGTGAGAATCATCCTCCTCCATGGCCCCGTGTGACGGTGCAACGGGGAAAGGGACTGTGACCACAACATGGGGTCTTCTTCTCTGCCCGGTGAAGCCAGGGGAGGTGCATTACACATATCTGGTGCGTGCACTCTGTTCGCACATCTGCATGGGTGTCACTGGTAGGTGTTTTCTGGGAGGAGAAGCTGTCGGTGTTGAGAGGTTTTCCAGGGAGCTCCCTCCACCCTTGGCAGGACCGTGGGGCTCCTCCAGGCTGCGCCCCACGGGGCGGAGGAGGCTTTAATCCCGGGGTCAGAGAGTTGGGCAAGTCGGATCTATGCTTTTGAGCAGCCGTCTTGCATCTTCTTCAGACATCTCCACGCCAGCGCCGGGACGGGGCGAGAGGGGTGCCCATCACAAGGCTCTCCACAACCGGGCAAGCAAATGAAGTGTTTCAATAGCGGCTTCCTTTTGAAACCAGAAAAAAATAAAATAAATAAAAAAATAAACCAGTGAGCAGTTTCAGCTAATCCTTCCCTCAGCGCCTATGTTGTTTGTGTACACGCACGGCTGGCTGGCTCTCCGCGCGTGCACGGGGGGGGATGTTAAACCCTCCTTCCCCCCCCCCCAAAAAAAAAAAAATAAAAAAAGAAGAAAGCAGGGCAGAAAACCAGTCCCCCAAGGAGCGATGGAAATTGGTGGGTGGGTTTTAGCTGCGCGTTTCTTTTTCACCCAAGGAAGGCGGCGGCTCTGCAAAGGACTTTCGAACTCATCGTCTGGGCCCAAGACTTGGTTGTCAAAAAGGCTGCCGGGCTTGTTGCAACATATTCCAGGTGTGTAAGTGATGCCCTGCCTTGCGCCTTTCACAGTGCGGAGCCTGGGGGCCTCCAAGCGAGCAGGGAGGAGGAGGGGAGGGAGAGGTGCGTGTGTTCAAATTAAATGAAGCAGAAAGAGAAAGCTGGAACCCGCAGCGCCTGGGGCACCGCTAATTGAACAGGTTGAACCTGATAGCAACGCGAGGGAGGCAGCAGGAGGGATCTTCCAAGCTCCCAGCCCGGTTGCGCGGAGCCGGGCACGGGTCAAGGAGCCGAGCTTGGAAAGCTCAGGTGGTGGGACACGGGGGCGGGGGGGGACAAGGTGAGGAGGTGGCTTATTTGGGGCTGGAGGAGGGAGACTTCAAAAGAAAAAACTGATTCTCCATTAGCGTGACAAAGGGAGGCGAAGGAGAGGGAGGGCATGCCTACTCTTACTCCACTTGCTCCTGAGGTCCCTAGCTATTGCCCAGGGCTCGGTGGGTGTCCCCTTTGCTGGGGTCAGCTCTGCCCCACCGGGGGACCTGGGGGTGCGGAGCTACACAATGAATGAGCGCAGAACCGCCTGGCAGCCCAGTGCCCCGGCACCCCGGGGGCTCCTCCCCGGGCCCCATCCTCCGCAGATCCCAACTTACACAGCATCCATGCCCCGTCCTTCCCCAGCAGTGCCCCAACCGCGAGGTTGTTGTCGAAAAGCCAGGGCACAGGGACAGCTGTATGCTCCTTCCTGGTCTTAAATGAAATAAAACCCACCAAAAATCGGGAAAATTCCCATTTTCAGGCTTTTTTTTTTTTTTTTCAACATGGCCCCACTACACAGTCGCCTGAGTCTTGCCAGCTATTTATTCTGGAGGGACTCAAGGTACAGGCGGATAACATTTTCCTCTCAGCTCTGATTTGACGAGTCAGCTGCAGGGGGTGGCGGGCCCCTGTGGGACAGAGAGGTCCTGGGGCAGGAGGGCTTGCCCTAAGAGAGAAGGGGGAAGGTGGGGAGCATCCAGGCAGCCCCCCAAGGAGGGCAGCAGCAGCAGGACTTGCATGTGCCCCTCAGCCCCAGCGCTGAGAGTGGTCAGCGCCCTCCGGGTCCCTCCGCTCTCCTGGACACACCACAAAGGTCATGGCCTGCTTTGTAAATGGCAGCGGCTCATTGGGAAGATGGGAGACAGGGGAAGAGGTGGTCAGAAATGCAGGAGCTTTGTGATTCAACAGCAGTTCTCCATCACTGCTCAAGGGTGCCAGGCAAGGGCTCACCTTCCTTCGCAGCAGTGGTGGACATCAGTTGGAGGAAACACCCCAATTTAATTAGTGATGCCCAGGAAATTGGAGAGCAGCAGGAGATCTCCCAAGCTCTGGGATTGCTATTTCAACCCCCAGAGGCTGCAGGAGCTGTCACCCATTGCCATTGCCCAGGGCTACAAGCCACAGGCGGTGGGGCTTTGCTCATTCATCCCCTGGCTGCCTCCTGCCTTGCAAAGGACCCACATCACCACTCTCACCTGCAACGTGCTCCCTGTCACCCTGTCCTGCATGGGAACCAGTGGGGACGGGGCGCTGCTGGGGACAGTGCCCGCACTGCTGTGATGCCCTCGCATCCACTCCCACTTTCTCCCACTTTCTGCTCCCACTTTCAGCCCTGTTTGCAAAGAGAAAAGGCTCCTTGGTGGCTCCCAAACTTTGCAATGCTTGTAGGGCCTAGAAGGTCATGCCTCTTTGCTTTCCCCCCCCCCCCCCCCCCCGGCTTCTCCCCCTCTGTGTACTCTGCACCACAACCCAGTGAAAAATAGCCTGAGGCAAGAAAACATGGCATTGAGGAGATGAGCCCTTTGCTACTAATGACTCCGGCAAAAATAGGTGACGTGGTAACTCAATGTCCTTTCTGGACCTCCTTCCCAGCTGCTCAGCGAGCTCACCAGGTCTCCCCACCCTGGATGGGGTGGCCCCACAGCAGAAGTGGTCCAGCATGGCCCTCGGGACAAGATCCATGGACGCACCTCTGTCCCCCACTGCTTAAAACAGGGCGGTTCGGGTGCACCCCAAGGTGCAAAGAACAGTTTGTGGGTGGTTTGTCAGGATCGGGGCTGAAGAGCTGCATTGACCTCGCAGTGTTTTTGTGGGCAAACTCTTCAGGGCAGGGACTCTGCCCGCCTGGGTGCTTGCTCACTGAACAGGACGGTGACTCCGCGCTGCTAATTCACACCTGTAGGCATTACTGCAATGTAAACTGCGAATAGTCATCTTAAATATTAATAAACATGCTGAAACAAAAACGTTCTCCTCGTTTAATTAACGTTGGTCTTCAGCAGCTTTATCTTGGGGTGAGTGGCTACTTTGTTGGTGCTCTGCCTTCGCACCGTGCCTTGCCCTCTGCGGCTGGGGCTGGCAAGTCTTCGCTGGGCAAATGGGAAGGTCTCTTTTTTGCTCAAGCTCCTACCGACTGACTTCGAACCAGCATCTTCTCAGACTGCCTCTCACCTGGGAGAAAAGCTACAGCAAGAGAAATAGCAGCCGAAGAAGCCCAGTAGCTATCTTCACCTTGCCGGGAATAGAGGCTGGGTATATCCCGGGACAAGTTTAGAGCCCAAGGAAAATAAGAAGTGGAAAGCTTTTGGGTGACCAGGCTTAGAAAGAGGCTCATAAAAGCATGCATGGCTCAACATGAGAAGCTGGCAGCGCCCTGGAGCAAGGGACATGCGTTTGTACGCTGGACGTGGGTTCTCCTAAGGAGCACAGCGCTGCGGGGGGGCATTGCAGGTTCAGGATTTGGGGGGAGGGGGGATTACCCGCAGGCTGCAGAGTCTCACCAGCATAAATCAGGCACTGGCTGGTGACGTCCACAAAAACTTCAGGTACAGCTGGGGAGCCACAAGCATTAGGTGTCGAGTCCTCATCCCTCACCCTGAGGTCACAGCCAGATTTCTGCAGCTCTGAGCAGCATTGAGTCCCCAGAGTGGGAGACCTGCCACACAGGTGCCCCGTGTAAATATATTCCCAGCCAGGGACATTGCACTGGCTGCACCAAACACCGAGCTGAAACTGCTGGAAGCCCACAAGGAGCTCCAGCCTTGCTCGTGACTCCCTCCCACCCCACTATCGGGGCGGCTGAAGGCTCAGCCCTTGACCCCTTGCAAGCAGATGGGGCAGAAAGGCGTCCCCACGAGCTCGTGCGGCCCCAGCGGGAGCAGGGTGGGCGTTTGCCTGCCCCACGCTCCAATCTCTGCCGCTTTGAAGAAGCGCATCTGTAATCTTCACAAGGCCTTGGAGATAGGAGCGCTCTGGGTACATGCTAAACCACGCCGGCCATCTGCTCCCCTCTCCCTCTGCTTTCCCCCAAATCCCTCCCTGCTGACCCAATCCGAGCCGCAGTCGTTGCCACCGCAGTGAGGGTTTATAGGGCCGTATCTGCCGACAGTGAGCCAGGTAAATTCAAGGTCCTGGGCTCCGTCCTAAGGCAATTGGGAAGGAGGTAACAAATGGGAGGAGAGAGGAGGCACAGCCGTGCCAGGACCTCAGGCAGCATCCACCGCCAAAAGGGTGGCAGGACAAACAGACACGCAAAGCCGGGCGCTCAGGTGTCTCCTGCTTGGCCTCATCCCATTGCCCTGAAGCTTCACGCCTCCAAGAAATGCCCTGCTCTCACCTAGGGCTCATTAGGGAAATATGGACCAGAGGGGCCGCCAGAGCTGGTGCCAAGGTCCGGGCAAGCGTGTAATTCCCAGGGTCTTGTTGCTGCCTCCTCAAAAAGGGATGTCAAACATACCCAGCGTGCATTATGGAGGGCAAAATGGGGACTATAAGGGAAAACAGAGGGTTCCTGACACCTGAGCTGCCTGGCCATGTTGGGCTCTCGGTCCTAGCTGGACGCTGCAGCGGCTCCAGAGCAGAGCTCACCCTGGGCAGCACGAAGGGCTTGGGCTTGCCAAAACGGGGCCAGGACGGGGGTGCTGGGGACTGGTGTGGTGTGGGCAGGCTCCACCGGTCCGCCGGCCGTGCCCTCTCCCTCCGTTGAGATGCAGGAGATGATAGGGCAGCGACTCGCCCAGCCGCCCGGGTGCACCGGGGATGCAGCCGTACATGCAGGCTCTTGCAGACTCGGGCTTCCTGATGGGCATCTGCTGTCCTCCTGGGTTTTTTAATGAGAACTTCTTGTAATCGCCCCTGTAAAACTCAGGGTGGGGAGCTGTTACTTATTAACATCCGTTGTCTCCAGGGGAAGTGGGACAGGGGACCTGCTGGCAGAATCAGCGTCGGATGGGCTGCAGCACGCCGTAGGAGAGCAGAGAGGTACGCACACCCTCACGTGCGTGTAGCCACACACGTCCACACACTCGTCCTCCCACCGTCCGGTGTGAGATGCCGTCTCCAACCCACCACGTCCGGGGGGGCTTCGCCGGTCCTCAAAGTCCTCTGCAGCAGCAGCCTGCAAAGCAGGAACGATAGGCAGAAAGGTGCAAAAGTCCTTTCTGGTGATTAATACATCATGCGTACAAAGAAGGTCTGTGGTGAAGGGAGGCTGGAGCCGGGATTAATTGCATACCTTGAAGTGGAGAGATTTATGTAAGGAAACAGACTTGGCGGGCTGCCCCGCTCCGGGCTGTGTTTACCTGCCTGCGCCTCCACACCTGTCGTGCTGCAGCAGCAAAATCTCATTTAATAACATTTGAAGGGAGATCTTAATAGCCGTGCGCCCTCCCCGCCTCGCCCCACCTCGCCGGGTGCCGTGGCGAAGCTCGGCCTCACTTTTCCGGCCTTTTCGGCGGGCGACAAGGCAGCCCGCTCTACCCCTGTCCCGTGTTCCCCCCCCCCCCCCGCGCTCGCCTGCAAGGGGCAGCCCCACGGCACCCTTGAAGCACCCACGATGCGGGGTGAGGAGGGATGGGGTGGCCGCAGGAGGAGATGGAACAGGCTAATGCCGGGGGCCGCCCCCTGAACTGATGCTAACCCAAGTGGCTCCCCCAAAATCCAAGAGCAAAGCGAGCCTTCCTCCTCCTCAGCATGAAAAACACCGGCTGGATGCACAAACACTTCCATCCGTGCAGGACTATGCATATACATATGTATATATGTGTGAACGACTCGGTTCAAAATGTTCATAAATGTCCATTCAAATTGTAGACAAATATTTGGTAAAAACCCTGTTCAGAAATGCTCAAGCATGAGGCTGTTTCTTGAAAGGGATTTGGCTATTAATTGCAGTTCGTTTGTTAATTTGCATACTTATCAGCAAGGGATAAGGCCAAAAAGGGCCCCGTAGGCCTCTAATGGGAGCACGTGCAGCTTTATTTCTTCCTAACAAAGCCTCTTGGCGATTATAAGCAAATGAGGGAGCGCTCAGGACCGTTGGAGGAGGGAAAGGAGAAGTGCATCCCACCTGCCAGAGAGTGATCTCTCCTACCAGAGATTCCCTTCTGGGATTACAAGCCCTGGGTCGGTCTCTACTGAAGGTACCGGCTGTTTCGCGTCCTCCGCTTGTGCCGCAGCCGGTGTGCGACCCGTCGGATGCTCGCCCCGAACCGACAGCATTGCCTGCCCCAGAAATGCAAACCCCAGCAGTGAGCCGCCACCGCGCAGGCGAGCAAACCCTCTCACCCAGAGGCGTAAACTTTGGCCTTGGAAACCTTCAAGTCGAAAATACCCCGCGCTAAGAGGGAGCGCGGCGGTGGAACGCCGACCGGCGTTAAGCGCAGGTGTAGTTCAAACGGTCTTGTCGGCTTTTCCTCCTCAGCCTGCCGCAGCGTGCCAAGCCGCAGCGCCCGGGAGCCCCGTGGACGCTGCTGAGGCTGGGCCAAGTTCAGGGCAGCGGCTCCATTTTTAACCGGGGACCTGCAAAAAAATCACAGGAGACCTGTTTTCATATAGACACGCTACCTCTGCCACGGCAGCGGGGGAGGCGTGCCACGCCACGTTGGCGCAAGCCGCACTGATGTTTGCAAGGACAGCAGCGTGGGTTCAGCTGAGCAACCCTGAATATAAGCACTTTGGCATAGGCAGAAATGGGAGCACCTTCCCTTTCCACCCCTCTCCAGTGGCAGGGGTGAACAATGCCGGCTGAAGACTTTGAACGGCGTTGTAATAAACTAAGAAATCATTTCCATCGGTACTTGAAAGCAAGGACCATATTTCATCCTGTGCTGGTACAGCACTAGCAGAGAGATGGTACTACCCAGACAGGAGGGAAAACAGGGACACGTCAAGTGAAACTCTGTCCCCTGTGATAATTGCCCCCCAGTTTTACACTTTCTCCTCTCCAAATAAATCTCGTGTCCTGCACAAGGCAGGCGAGCCGACTCCTTTCGGCGCCACCGTTGCCACTAACCCTAACTGTCCCAATCCCAGTTCCCTCCTGCATTATTGAAGGAAAATACTGGGGTTTGGGTTTTGTTTTGTTTTGTTTTGTTTTTTACCCTTGCAGGACAAACTTCAAAGGAGCGATTGAGACCTTGCCATTTCAATATGAAAAGACCAGGAGACCTGTTCTCCAGGGTTCAGTACATACGCAATGCCGCCTCATTTCACCCGATAATCTCAGCAGGGGACTCCGGAGGGGGATGGACAGCCAGGGGGAGCGGGGGGGAGGGGACGACAAGGTTCCCCAAGGTTAATCGCAAACTGCCTGCTGCATTCATCGCAGCGGTGCCTGATTGATGGGCACCATTAGTCACTGCCCAGCGAGGCTGGAGGTAAGGCAGGAGCACCGGGGATGGGGCTGCGAGGGCAGGGAGAGGGTACCAGGACAGGACAGGTGACGCCCAGCCAGCGTGGGTTGGGAGACATGCAGCTGCCACATCTGCTCACCTACAGAAAATATATATGATAGGGCTTCTTTAAAGGCAGAGAAATGTATCTGTCCCTTCACTCGTCGTGTGGTACGTACGTGCCCTCCTGCAATGCAAAGGACAGAAGCGGAGGCAGAGAGAAGAGGGTCTCTCGAGCCCTTTGAAATTCCCTGTGGCTTTCGGTGAGGGACCGGGATGTGGGATTCTGGCAAGGAGGAGGGTTCAGGGCAAGGTAAGGGTGGGCTTGTCTCAGAGCCGTAAGGCAATTAATAGAGTTTCTGTCATCTTTATGGGCTGAAATCTCTCTGAGGTTTTTATAGGAACAATGAAGGCAGTAAAAGCCACCCAAGTGAGGTCAGATGAGGAGCTTGTGTGGGCAAGTGGCTCTATTTAGAGATGGGATACCGGCGTGTGGTTTTTCTATCATTCCTGACAATTTAATACTCTTTTTCTTTCATTCTGGTCCTAGCTGATGCTCACATTTCTAGACAGGCTGAGGCTCTGCCTGTAGTCATGAAATTTGCATCAGCGTTAACTACCTGGCTGCCGATGACAGCGAGGGCTTGCAGCAGGGCTTGACACACTGCGATATAACCTGCTGCCTTCCGGAAGTGAGCTGTGATTTCCACTTTAGAGGTTTGAGCAGCTGTGCCAGGAGGCCTGGGATGATTTTCTTGTCCCACTGCAATTGCTTCTGACATGGGCTGCAGGACAACTCATTTTGCTAAATGATCTGACGTTCCTCAATTTTTCTTCTTCATCCCACCTCCTGATGTCCCTGGCCTTGGCCACAGGAGTTAGTTCCCCAAGAACACGTGCAGACCTTCTCCAAAGCCTCTCATCCAAAGCAACAAGAAGGAAAGTGTGGTTTCTAATAGAAATATTCTGCATGTTCACTTTTTTGATTGTTTCTCATGAAGCAACTGTGTAACATTTCCAGGTTTTGCTCTTGCAATGTTGAAGGCATTGAATGGCACCTGACTCCCATATGACTGCCAGGACATGAAAAACATATTACCTACTTTTTGCTGGATATGTTTAGTGCCATTTAAAGATGAAGTCTTGACGGCCAGTGGATGAGGTTTTCAGTCTGATCCATGTTGTAGATCGGGTACGGTGACCACCAGCAGTAAAGCAGGGTCCATTTCTGATACTGCCTCAGATGCATTCCTACAGACATGATGCAAAGGCCACCGAAAGCAACAGCATCCTGGACATCAGTGAACTTCGGGCTGAACACATGTTATTTCAGAGATTGCTTTTTGGACGGGGGGAAGTGCTTCAGCTTCCATGAGCACTCAGGTATATAGGGCAGGAGGCAACTCATCTACCCATGACCACCTAAAGCTGGCTACGACTGATGTATCTACTCACCACAGACCCACCTACAGCCATGAGGAGGGACAGGCATCACCCTGGGGCGGTTGATCCTACGTCAAATAGTCATCCTACAGCAAGCAGAATGAATTGCTCTCGGAAAATGCCTCTGTCTTCATGGGCTATTAAAGTAGATGACTAGTCAAATGACTAACTTAAAGTAGACACCACACTCCTAGATAGCCAAAAGGAGATATTCGGGCTGGATTTTTATCCTCTCCAGTTGCACCCAAGAGCGCCTCTTTCACCAGGGGCTTTTGACTTCAAAACGGAGTTTCTGCAACATCCACTGACAGAGAAGAAATCATCAGAAAATGTGGTTTTCTTTGATTTCACAATATTCTTTCCATAACTAGGGCTGTCAGGCTTGTGGACATGGTCGTTTTTTAAGTACAGTATCTCTGAGCCCCGGGTAGGGCTCTGTAATTCAGGAATTATGCTGAATTAACCTACTCTACGTCAGTCATCTCCTCCCAGCAGCACTTCTTCCTTTCTCTTTGCTCCTGGCCATGACTGCATTTAGTTCTTTCACAAAGACCATCTTTTAGCTTAAGAGTTTTCCCCCAGAGAGTTCATCATCAACAGCTACCTTACTTTAAGTCCCTCTTTTAGTCTGAATAACATTCCCTGTGTAGACCAGCATTATAAAAAGCTAAGAGATGTGAGTCCCTGTTAAAGTGAATGCCGTCATTGCCCAGTCGCAGTGGGTCAGGGCACTTCCAGCACGGTCCACGGCTCTTGGGGGTCGATGGAAGAATTCAGCTCCGTCGGGAACCTGCGCTTAGGCTTGCTCACCGGCTCGGGCAGCCCGGGTGAATCGACATCTTTTACCATCACCGCCTCGCTTTTACTTCTGGATCTTACTCCTGCCTTACGAAATCCGCCTGTTGAACTGCATCAACAGGGATGAGGGTGGGCTGGGCATCTCGGAGCGGGCGGCTTCTTTGTGTGAAGGGAGGCATGGTCCTTGGGCCTGGAAACATCTCTAAGTCAGGGTTGTTTTGCCGTCCTGGGTGCATGTTTCAACGGCAACATTATTGTAAAACAGCTTTGTGTTTACTTTGTGTACAGAAAAGATAAAATCAGCATTTATATGCAAACATGAACCAACAAGGAATTTCAAAATCCTGCCATTTCACTCCTCTGAGAAGGAGAGCCAGGGTTATTGTGTAACCAGAAACATCTGAAAGCCGGGGATTTTCTGGGTCTAAATTCAATTTAGATTATAAGAGGCTAATTTAGGATCTGACTGTATCACCTTGGGCAGCCAAAATAGGATCTGAAACACACGGAGACAAGGGCTTCGGGGCGGAGAGTCCTCCGTTTTGGACAACCTGGGACACCGCGTGGATCTGAATTCTCCCTTTACAAATAAAGTGAAGAAACACGAGAGCCAGCTGCTCAGCCGGGGTGGGCCACCTCAGCCCACCCTGATGTCCCCGGCTGCCCTGGGGGACAGGGTTGTCCATGCGCCCACCCCAGCCCTGCCTTTCCAGGGCAGCCAGCGCGCACAGCTGGAGCAGAGCTCAGCAGAGGTGTGGCCGCTTGAATGTCAAGGCCTGAGAGCGTCAAACATGCAGAATAAGGGCTTTAACTGGGATTTCATAGCTGGAGCACTGTATCGTGCCTCCACGCATTTGCGGTTGCTCAGGGACGCGTGCGGGGGGGAGGGGGAACTGGGAAATACGGGGTTCAAAGCAGGGCACTGCTCATGGTTTCCTAAAAGCAAATACCCACAGTAAAAACTTCAGGGCACAGGTGTTACCCATCTCCTGGAGGTCTTGATGCTCGTTAAGCACCCTGGAGAAAAAGGCTGACTCTATTTAATGCAGAGCTTTAGCCCTGGTGAGTGTGGCCCTGCTTCTGGCTGATTGGAGCTGTGTGGCTTTTGCTCTTCTGGTGGAGCTGCACCAGGCTCAGGGCACCATTTCTAAATACCTTCCCTGGCTTTAAAAATGATATGTGAGGAGAACCCAGCGCGATGGATGCTTAAACTCTGTTTGAGGAGAAAAATAACCCTGTGGGAAGCACTTGTGAAGAAGAGCACCTTCCTCGTCACATCCAAAGCCGTGCTGCCTGTCCCAACACTGGGTTCAGCTTCCCGTGGGCTGGCACATCCCTACCTGGTAAGTGGGAAAGCAAGGTGCCCTGCACCGCCTCTCTGCCCCCCTGCAGGGAGAGCAAGGGGATGGTAGGACAGGGTGGTGTTTCTCTGGTGACCTGAGGATGAAAAAGAGGAGTGGTGGGACCGTTTGCGGTGCTCGCTGGAGGAACCCCATTGCATTGCCATCCCTTGCAGCCAGCAAAGGCAAAGCTGCCAATGCAGGACCGCAGCCCTGGCAGGTGGCTGAGCTCTGCCAAAGTGAGCAGAGACTAATAAAGATTGATAAACCAGCAGGAACTGAAGGGAAACAAATGCAGGGGGGGAGAAAAGCCAGGAGGGGAGCGAGCAGCCCACAGGCACGGCGGGACGAGCTGGGGGTAGGCCCTTGCCTGCGCCCAGACCAGCAAATTTCTTTGTTTCTCCCCCAGTAAACATCCCTGGTGCAGGCTGTGGCTGGATATTTGCTCCTCCGAGGCCCATGCCTGAGTGCCATAGGCCACCCCAATGCAAACATGGCTCTGCCCCGTCCCTCAGGGCCTGCTGCTATGGGCATTTATGCGTGCTGGAAAAGGGGACATGCTGTCTTTTGGGGCCAAATCTGCAAAAGCTCTCTGCGCCCCTTGGCTCACTGCGGGGTGCTAGGCAGGTTGATTCACCCCGGAGCACCACCACCCCATAATAACATCCCCATGCTCACGGCCCCAGTGCCACCACTGCCTCGCTGGGGGCAAGTGGAGGTGCAAAAGGGAGCATCCGCCCTGGGGGCACTCTCCCTCCCACCTGCCGCCCTCCCCTCTCCCCGGGGTTTATTTACCCATGGGCGCGGGGATAAATGGGGATAAGGAGGTAGAAAAGGTCAACTGGGTGGTGGCCACAAAAGGGGACATTGTGCCTCTGGGGAGGGGGCGGAAAGGCCTGAGGAGATGGGGGCACTTTGATGCAAGCTGGATGAAAGCTGGGGGGGGGGGGGGGGGGGGGGGGCGACACCAACACCTCTCCCAGCTGGGACACAAGTCAGGACAGTCCCTTTCTTTAGATGGATAGAGCCGGGCAGAATGCAGGGAGGTGTTCCCCATGTTGTGTGTGTGTCGCCCCCCACCCCCCCAGCCCTTTCAAGCGCTTCATCCCTCCTCAGCCTCTCACTTTCTTCCACTCTTTCCATTTTCTTTCTTTCCTTCACTCCCCCGCTCCACCTCCCGCTTCCAACTGGAAAATGGGGAGATACACAATGCGAAGTTAATTTAAAGGAGTGGTGGGGAGGGGAAGACTGAAGGCAGCACTGGAGAAAGATGGGCTCGGGGAGCCTGTGAGGAGACCCCCTCCATACACAGGAGCCATGACATCTGTGTTTCACCATGGTTTTTGGAGCCTGGTGCATGCTGGTGACTGCAAATCCTACGGTAGGGCTCAATCTTGGGCAGAGAGTTCTTGGGGCTCTTAAGCCATGTGGCCCCCTGCCCTCTGAGGTGCTTTAGGAGCATAAAGCTGGAGCATCAAGGCTACCCCCATGGCTGGAGAAGTTTGGGGACAAGCTCTCCCCTCTCCAGATGCCCCCAGCTGCTTGTATGGGGTTTGCTGGGGCCAATTTCTTGCCACAGGGGTGGCTGCAGCGTGGGGCACTGCCCCTCAGTTCCCCGGGGCTCGCTCCTGGCTTGAATCTCATCCGCTCTTCTAGCCCCTCGGTAAGGAAGGAGGTCTGAAGTCCTACTGCCTCAAGTGAAGACGCGAGGCAAGCAGGCAAAACCAAAACCCCACCATACGTGTTATTTCTTCCAATCTGCCAGTTTTCAGCTGGCCACCCGACTTTTTCCGACACAGACTTGCTAGCGCTTTGTTAAGATAAAGGCAGAGCCCAGGATTTTTCAGGTAGCTCAGATGCCACTGCTGTACTTTGATGCTACAATTCAGAGGTGCTTCAAAATCTCAAGAAAACTGAAATTTAAAATAAGTTGATCCAAAGTGGAGTCTTTGCTTCAGCAAATGGTCTGTTTTACGTTTCGACCATGCAGATCTTTGGAGATTTCAATAGAATGTTTAACATTTTGGAATCAAAAGTCATTCTATCCAAACAACTCCCAAAATGAATAATTTTGTAACCCAAATGCTGTGCTTATAAAATGCTTCTTATTCACTGCATCTTCTTTTTCACTAAAAGAAAAAATTTTTTTCTTTTTCTTAATGGGAAAAAATCTCCATTCAGATAATAAATTATCAGGGGAAAGAAAGCAGCAACGAATCCCCCACTTAGTTTCTTTTCAATAAATAACTTAATCAGCTCTGGCAAGGTAATAACTTCCACAATGCTCAGCTCAGAACTTAGTTGGAAGTTCACTACTTGCTTTGTCGCACGCTGACAAGCAATGCTTGAAGTGAATTATTTTAACTCTCCAACAGAAGTCTCAACTTGCTTCTCTTGTGCAAATAACAAAAAAAAAATAATCTAAATGGGCCCGAATAAATTAACACAAGAAATTTACTTTGCACTTATCGTAACCCTTCTGGCTTGTAACAATCCGCGAGGAAAGAGCCACACAGCTATTTAGATTGCTTCTGTTCAAGCAGCCGTGCATCGCTACCCGGTGCCTGGCTATGCCAGGGCTAATCCAACCCTGGCTTCCTAGTGGGATGAGGTAGCCTACACTGAGCTCCTTCGGCGATGCCTAAGCCGCTCCTTGCTGTCGCTGTACCGAGTGCCCTCCACGGTGGCTGAAAACAGCAGCTGCAAGACCCAGTTATTGTACCCTCTACAAGGATGCAGTGAGACAACGATGCACCGACGCAGTGATGATGCTGCTTCATCAGGTCAAGGCTGGTGGCGGTGGGAAGCTGGGATGGGGGGGGGGGGCAGCAGCACAGCATGGGTAGCTGTTTGGTTCACTCACAAGGAATGGTCCCCGGTCCTGTGGCCCCAAACACAGCAGAAGGCAGCCTGCCTCTGCTCCCCCTCCAGCAGCCACAGAACTCCTCATCCTCTGCTCCTTGTCCACCTCCGGGTGATTTCTGCCACGTGCACACCAAGTGTAGCCCCTGTCCTCTACCCCAGATCCCACCAAGCGTCCTGTCCACGTAGCTCAGGCCCAACTGGCCATGGGATGTGCAAGACACGGACACTGCCCTTGCTTTCTCCGGCGTGTTTTGCTGCACTGAGGGGGTTGGTGATGATTTCTGCTGGGCCCGAAAGAGTGCTCAGAGGTCACTCTAACAAGTTGCGTGCTTCTCTTTAACGGCAAGACTTGCCTGCCGGCAACCATTAGCTCTCTTCAGCATCATAAACAGAGTCAAATTGAGCTTACACCACGTCTGAACTTGGCTGAGGCGCTATTTTTTCTGCCAGTACATCGCTGTTTTCAACTCCAGTCAGCACTGGTTTGAAGTTATTACTGTCTGGTGGTTGGGGTTTTTTTGGTGGTGTATGCATCCTAAATGAGCTTTGTGGTCTCCCCACTTCAAAAGCGTCTCTGCTCTCACCCCTCTTTACTGGCTGTCCTCTAGCAAGACCAAAGACCAAAGGGTATAAACTATCTCAGTAGCATCCCAGGTCCACACGGCACGTGAGGATGTAGCCTGCGGGACAGTCACCCGAGCTGCTGGAGAAGAGGTTTGGGGGAACCAGGCAAGGAGACGGTGCAGAGCCACGCTGGGGCACACCGAGACCCTGTCCCCATCCTTGCCTCCGTTCAAATCAGACCCAAACACAGCGCGCGCCGCAAACTTCAAGCTGCTTACAGCGCGTTTCACCCTCTCCGTTGCCCAGTTTGCTCCGGTGCCAGGTGTCTCCCGGGCAAGGAGAAGCAGTTCTGGGGGCTGACTGGCGGGTGCAGAACCCCCTTGGCAGGAAATCGCGCACAGGTGCTCCACCGGGGGAGGGGAGAAACCACTTCCACTGACACCAGTTGGCTTCCCTTCCATATAAGCAAGCCCACGTGAAGGTGGGCTGGTGGCAGGGATGTGGGAGCCACCAGCCTGTGAGGAGGGCTTTGCAGGTACTGTGCTGGTAAGAGGATGATGGTATTTACTAATGCTTCTAAACTAGATTTTTATTTACCCAGTGGGTTTCACCTGCTCTTTCTGTGTATGGTTCTGCGTAAAGGGGCTGCGGCTTCTTTGCGGAGCCTTGGAAGAATTGTGTGTGTGTGAAAGTGGGAAACCGAGAGAAAGGGAAAATATGTTATAGTATTGCAACACTTCCTCTTAGTATTTAATATCCTGACAAAATTCATCTTTTCTTAAAGAAAAAAAAAATATCTTGAAGTGCTTCACTCAAGGGAAAGATATTTGCTGTGTTATAAAAGTGTCAACATTTCACTAACAAATTGGTCATTCCTTTGGCAGTGACTTTAACAGAAAATTCCCCTTGGGGCTATCATGCCTCTCTCTGTTGGTTTTTCTTCCCCTTTAAAAAAAAAAAAACAAAAAAAAAACAAACAACTTAAAAAGCAAGCACAATTTACTGGGTCTGGTGACTGGATAACTATTGTACTGCAGGCTTTAAGTGGTGGGGCTGAGGCCAGGAGATGAAAGGAGATCAAGAGGGGAGAGAACTGAAGCTTCTCCAGCAGCAAGGTGGATGCTCGTAGGTCAAAGCTTGAAGCGCTGCCCTGGTCCCTGCAGCTAAACAATCATCTTACCAGAAGTTTCTTCTTTTCTGTTGTTTATATGTCTGATCTTACTAACATCTACCCATAAACAGAAACATTTGGGGGGGGGGGGGGTACAGCCTAATACTTGAAGTCATTTCTCTGGGCTTCTTGCTCTGATTTAATGCACTATGCCTTCTACTGCTGACCACTTTCTCACACTTGTTTCTCCTTTTCATTTCCGTGTTCCTCTACCCGACTGTTTATTTCTCCTCTATTGTAAAACAACACTGATCACTTGGGCAGATATTAAATGTCTGTCTTGTCTTGGTTTTTTTCCGCTCACCATGTGTAGATGCTGGTGTTGGAGCCTCCCAGCTGGCTGGGGTTTCTCTGATGGTCTCTCTCCTTCCTCACCTGTGTGTAGCGCAGCCATGCTAAGACTTGTGTGGATCACGCCGCTTATTCATTTCACAGAATCACGGAATTTTCAGAGTTGGAAGGGACCTCTAGAGATCGTATAGTCCAACTCCCCTGCTAAAGCAGGATTGCTGAGAGCACATTACTCAGGACCGCATCCAGGCGGGTCTTGAAAATCTCCAGAGAAGGGGACTCCACAACCTCCCTGGGCAGCCTGTTCCAGTGCTCTGTCACCCTCAGCGTAAAGAAGTTTTTCCATGTATTTGAACGGAACTTCCTATGTTCTAACTTGTGCCCATTTCCCCTCGTCATGTCACTGGGAACCATTGAAAAGAGCCCGGCTCCATCCTCCTTCAACCCACCCTTTAGATACTTGTACGCCATTTGCCACCTTGTTGTGCCCTGGGACAAAAGAGAGGTGACAACGGGAGTGAGGGGACAGGCAGCATACTGCAGAAAACAATTTATTCATCCTGATCTGAACAATGATCTCAGTCTGATTGTAGCCTCTCAAGAACAGTGAAGGACCTCCATTTAAAATACAGTGGAAATCCCAGTCTCTTACGGTTTTGCCACACTTTCCCTAAGCTAAGGATGCTGATGTTCCCCTTCAATTTTCCCCTCTTGGTGATGGTGACAGCAGAGGTGCAAAGCAGCCCCTCTTACTGGGAAGCGCCTTAGCTGTGCCGCTTCTCCCATTTTTATACTAGCTTTAGCCTCTTCCTCCATAGATCTTTATTATGGCAAAATAATGGATGGAAGAAATCATTTGGATATAATAAAAAGACTGGGCACTGCTAAGCGTAAAACCTCTCCATATCCTCACGGGAGCATCCACTCGCCTCTCCGAAGAGCAAGCCCGAGGGACAGGCTTGAGAAGACCCGTGGTGAGGTCCCGAGGGATGCTCTGAAAGCACCTGGCAGAGCTCCTCCGTTCACGTGTGCCGGGGCACGCACAGAGCTCAAAAGGCACCGGGGCTTCCCGGTGTCCCCAGGACTCAAAGTCATTTTTTACACTGCCTGATCACCTCTTAAGGGTGCCACGTTAACTTGTGATTACAGCTGGTGCTGCTTTAACGTTGTCAGCCCCATTACTCCCAGGTACACCTTTGGCTCGTGCTTTGTCGATGGCAGTTTCTGGGAAGAAAACCGAACCCTCTTTGGCCGATGCCCAACCTGGGCAAAGCCAGGCCAGCTCTGCCCGCTGTTGGCTGCGCGAGGGGGCCGCCTTTCTCTCCCGCACGCTCCCGGCCCGCGTCCAACGCAGAGAAGAAATGCCTGAAAACTGTTACTTGTTAGCTGGCTATTCTGTGACCTGCAGGAAAAGAGTGGAATGACCTCGGGCCTGGTCTTAGCACACGGCCGTCTGCCCGCCAACCGTGGCAGGCGAAAAGCCTCGGTAGGCAGACCAAAGGCTGGCAAGACAAGTATTTTCCTGGCGGCCGCTCCCCGCAGACGGGAGGGGAGGCAGAAGCAAGCTGATACGCAGAAGCTCGCCTCGCTGCCTCTGTAACAAGATCTTTACAATTTGTTATAAATTGGAAGCCAACCCTCGGCCGTTCTCTGCAGGAGGATCTGTGGTAAAGCTGGTCGTTGCTGGTGATATCACGCTGGTGGGAACAGGAGGAAGCCCTCTTCCCTTGGGCTCTTATCTCTTAAAGTGGTCTGAGGCAGCGCTCTCCTGGAGGACCCCTGTGATGCTGGGGCTCTGCTGCAGCCACTTGCTCTACGAGAAGGACCAGCAATGCCATCCTGCCATGGAGATGTTGCAGGGCACCCTCGTGCCTGCTTCCTGCAGCTTCTCATGGTGCACGAGCCTTCACGCAGGCTGCATAGCCCTTGCCTACTAAATTACTTTCTTAACAACACGTGAAAAAATTTGGAAGGAGTGCAGCCGTGGAGCTGAACCTGAGGTTGCCCACAGGGGGGGGTGACAGCATCATTTAGGGTGCAATAATGCATGGTTGATTGCAAGGAACTATTTTTACCATGTGCTGGGCTGTATCGGCTTTGGGTAACCAGAAAAGCTTCAGCCTGAGCGACTCTAAATGCCAAAGGAAGGGACCATAGTTGAAAATTGAAGAGTTCTTTCAGCCTGGGGAGGGAGGCAGCTAATCCTGACACCATCCTGCAACTTGTTTCTGCTTCATTAGACATGGCTGTGACCTGTGAAATATGCTGCACAGGAAAATAGGAACCTGTCAGTGGACGTAGGTATGAGAGGTTTACAGAAGCTTGCTGCTGCTGCTGCCTTTTTTTTTTTTTCTTCTCCCCCCCCCCCTTAATTCTCGTAATTCCTCAGTGTATTTCTGCTGCCTGAATCTGACTCTCTCACAGCTCTGTACCTTTGAGCTGGGTTTGTGTCTTCCTGGGCAGCTGGAGTTTCCACGTTAGGCACTGGATTTCTAGTTATGCATCTAAAGAGAAATGATGTGCTCATCAGAGACGTTCCCCCATCCCTCCTACAAGTGTTTTGGGTAGCGGTTTAGGCAGGTACCCAGGCTTCCTGGTAGCCCCCACGGCAGCCCTTGGTTGATGGCAGCTAACCCGAACACTGCAGGTCCCACCATCACGTGGAGGTGGCTCCTCCAGGCAGGGGAAGCATCTGGCTGAGAAGGTAAATCTGGTGTTACTCTTGCTGCTTATAGGTGACTTTTATGGTTAGAGGTCTTTCATCTTCAAGTCTTTGCTCTGGCGCTATTTTGCATAAATGGAGCAGAGAGGTCTAGGTGTGAGGTTTCATTTGTGAATCTTCTCAACTTGGTCCAAGAAGTCTTCAGGTGGCTGCTGAAGAGAACAGGAGCGAGCCGGGCTGGCTGAAGGTACCTGCTGTCTCTGCAACCACCAGAGAACCTACCTTGCATCCTCCCTAATGCTTTCTCAAAAGGGCAGAATGATTCAATACCCTTCTCCCTGGTGTAGCGTCTTTAGATCTGAGAATCTGCTAGCGATTGTAGTCACCGTGGTTGGGGAAGAAGACCCTCTGCCCATCTTGTGTTTCTAAAGCAGGTATACACGCTCCTCCCTGCACCCTCAAGTGTTTAGAATACTCCTGACCACCTTGGTGGTTTGGTTTTTTTTTTTTTTTCCTCAAAGTGAACTGCACATTCCTGATTTCACCCTACTTAGTTTCTACTGAAACCCTGGCTAAGGTAACTTGTGATGCTGACTAAGCTCTTCCCCCCCCCCCTTAATATTGCTTAAGCAAAAATGTTCACAGCTATTTTCTTGCCAATGCAGTTACAGTTGATGCTGCTTTAATGACGCTGCAACAGTACCTTGATGTGATGTGATGAACCTAGTAATGATGCTGGGAGTTACTCGACTGAGAGCTAAATATCGCTCTTGGAAATACAAAAATAATCAGTGCTCCTAAGGAAGGAAAGCAAACATCCTGCCAAGCAGCAGTAAAACTCTCTAAACAAATGCATTCTGCCATAATGGGACACTTGTGCAGATAAATGCAGCGGTTCTGATTTCTAAATTGCTTGGAAAAGATGGCACGCTGGTGTTTTAGGCTGAAAGTATGTGGGAATCTGCATGGGTTTGTGCCCGACTGAATTTTTGCAGGTCATCTGTGAGGATGAAGCCCCTAAACCCCCACTGGGCAAAGGTACCGTGTCACCCCCTAACCCCACCAGCTGCTGTCAAGTATAGCGGATCACCCAACACCCAGGTCAGCTCACAGCTCTCGCTCCTACCTGTGGGGCTGTTGGAAGAGCCAGACGGGACAAAACCTTTGCAAGTAATTTATTAAGCACTTCAATTCCCCGCCCCTTTGAAATGGGCCTGTTTATTAGAGCAACTTTGATTAGAGAATGAACTTGAAGCACAGTAACTATTGCTCCTGCTTGCAGGCTCCTAAATACTACTTGCCATTACAGCCTGCATGTTCCCTGGGGTTTTTGCTTTTTTTTTTTGCTCTTCAAATGGAATCACATATGTGGAACACTCTTACAGATCTGGATTACAGAGCATCTACTGCAATTACTGAATTTGGGGCTGCTGAGTGATCATACGCCTGAAAACTTCTACCTTCCCAGTACTAACACAGCAGAGAGATTACGCACACAGTCCCTGCAAAGTAGGTCAATTTTAATAACCCTTTCTGCTTTGTGTTCGCTCAGCATATTCTATAGGACAGCCCATTTTGCTCCATTGGACTAATAACATTCACTAGAACTATTTCAGGGAAGTAACAGTCTCCGCTGTAGTTTTTCATGCCATCGTCGCTGTGTTTTGTTTCGCAGCAAGCTGTCTTACCTCCACTGAAGCAGGGCTTCAGCATGAGCCAAAAAGTAAGGGACAGAGCTTAGGAGTCTCTAACAATAGTTTCTAAGGAGCAATTCATGTTTGCTTATTGCCTTTAGATAAAATATACATACAGGCAGTTGAAGTTAGAGCAGCTTAGAGTGGGACACTGTTGGTTATGGGTGGTTGTTGAATGACAACACTGTTCCCAGAGATGCTGCTGTCCTGAATAAAGGCAACCCAACTCCTAACTAACTGCCAGAGCACAAAAGACTTTACCTTCCCATGACTCTCCCATGGCTGTAGGCAAGGGCAGTGCAGCCTGCAGCACCTTCTGCGCACCCCGGAAAGGAGTTACCAGCACTGAATTGGCCCTGTCTCCTCTACACGTGTGCATCTCCCTGTACATCATCTCTGCAGTACTTGTGCCGAGTTCAGAAAACTTGAAGGGGGGGGGGAAATCAGCCTGGAGGTTATGCTGTGCTGCTCTTTCTCTTCTGCAGATGAAACTTGGTCCAGGAGAACTGCCTCTCCACAGTACCACTCATTACTCCCCTCTCCCACCCCCTCAGGCAGAAGTTACTTTGGACATTTGTGGCAAATACATGCATCTTACAGCCCTGAAAGCATTTATAAATAGAATTTTTATTTATAAAGTCAATTTACATAAAATATGATACTCTCTTAAAAACTGCATATGTACAACTTAAGAAATCCTAGCAAGTGCATACAAAAATGCCTTCAATACATTTTTTTTAAAAAAAAACAAAAAACACACAAACACAACAACAAACTTCAGTTTTCAGAGAAGTGGACCTTCACACCAGGCAAACTCGGACACCACATTAAGACACAACATAACTTTACAGTCTTTTACTAAAGTGTTTGGCGAGAAAAAAAACCCACTTTATATAAACCATGTATGTTCCCAAAACATTCTAGCTGGCAGTGTTCAAGAACAAGGGAATAGGACTTGCTAAAAATAGAACCGTCTCCTCACCCCTTTTCTCCAAGGTTTCTTGTACAAAAATAAGTCTTCATACACCAGTGTTCCCACAGGCAGTTCAAGTTACATATAAAATAGAATCTGACATGATAAAAAATTCCCTCCTCCTCCAGAAACAAGGAAGCAAAGGGTTTTCAATGTCTTTTTTTTTTTTTTTTTTCCACCCTTCCACCGGGAAGCAGCCGTCGGGCGGGGGGGGGGGAGGGGGCGGTAAGCGGGGTCGCTCAGGTCTCCTCTCTCGGTCGGCGGCTCCCGGCGGGCAGGTGGAGCCGCGGCCCCGGAGCCGGTATCGAAGCCCCGCCAGTCCTTTACACCATTGCACTTTCCACAGCCCGAAGACGAAGGGTGAACCCGGCGAGGAGCGCAGCTAGCGGGGTCCCGCCGGGATGGTGGTGCTGGTGGGGATGAGTATTTTTTTGGGGGGGGGATGCTGGCTGCTGCGGAGAGCGAGGGCGCTGAGGTACTGCAGGCTGAGGGCGGCTGCGGAGAGATGTGCAAAGAGCCCCGATGGGTACGTGCCCCGCTCCCCCGAGGGGAAGCGGCACGGCACCCCCCACCCCCCATTCCCCTCTCCTCCCCTCCGGCTCCCCCCTCACCTCCCGCCGGCTTCAGTAGCTCCCGAGCCAGCTGGTGAAGTCCAGCAGCTCCCGCTCCTCGGGGCTGAGCGCCGCGTCGTAGCCGCTCTCCTCGGAGGAGCAAGGCGAGCCGGGCACGGAGGAGGCGAAGGAGGGCGAAGCGGAGGAGTAGCCGCCGCCGCCGCCTCCTTCCCCGACGGCGGCCCGCACGCGGCCGTCGGGGAAAGCGGCGGCGGCGTCGTGCTCGTCGAGGAGCCGCTGCAAGGCGCGGATGTACTCGACGGCGGAGCGGAGGGTCTCCACCTTGCTCATCTTCTTGCTGGCGGCGCCGTGGGGGACGTGCTGGCGGAGGGCGGCGAAGCCCAGGTTGACCAGCCGCACCCGGTTGCGCTCCCGCTCGTTACGCCGGGCCACGGCGGCCGCCGCCGCCGCTCCGGTGCCCGGCAGGGCGGCGAAGGCCAGGCGGCGCTTGCAGCGCAGCAGCTCGGGGGAGGCGGGCCGCCGGCGGCCGCGGGGGGCGGCGGGGGGCAGCGGCGGCAGGGCCCCGCCGTTCATCGCCGGGCGGCCACGGCGGCGGGCGGAAAGCGCAGAAAAAAAAAAAAAAAAAAGTAAAAAAAAAAGTAAAAAAAAAAATATTTTTTTTTTTTTTTTAAATAATTTTGAAAGGAAAAAGGGGGTGGGCAGCGCGGGGGGTTTTACTTACTCCCTCCCTCCCTTCTGCTCCCGCCACCGCTCCGCGCCTCTGCGGCCGCCGCCGCCGCCGGACGGCCCTTATCAACGCGCCGCTCGCGAGCCCCCGCCGGCCGCACGCGCCGCGCACGCCGCGCCACACGCGCCCCCCCCCCCCCCGCCCCCGCGCGCGCCCCCGCCCCCGCGCGCGCCCGGCGCGTGGCGCCGACAGCCCTGGCAACCCCCCCTCTCCCTCCCCCCCCCCCCCCGCGGCCGCCCCGCCGGCGGGAAAGGGGAGGGTCACCCTCCCCTCCCTTATTTTGCCACTTTTTGTCCTTTAATCACCGCTTCTGTTTTTAATATTTTTAACGTTTTTAATATTTTAATTTAATTTTCATTACTGTTCGGGGGAGGGGCTCCCCTCTCGCCCCGCCTCCCCCCCCCCTCGTTCCCCCGCCCTCCCCTCCACCGGCACGCACAAGCACCGGGGGTGCCATCCCCACGTCCGGTCCCTTCAAACGTGCCATTTCCCCCCCTCCCCCCCCCCCCAAAAAAAAAGAAAAACCGGGCACGACGTGGGTGACAGCGTCGGGGACGGCGGCGGCGGCCCCGGGAGCGCGGCTGCCCCCCCCCCCCCCCCCCCACGACCGCCCCCCCCCCGGGGCTGTCCCCGCGGAGCGGTGAGTGGAAGCAGCGCCGCCGTCAAACACCGGAGGGGGGGGGGGGGCACCTGGCTGCCGGTTGGGGTTGGTTTGGCAAAGCGAAGGGATACAGCGGGGCTCGGCTTTGTTACACCTACCAAAAAATTCATTAACCCCCCCCCCCAAAAAAATGATAGCAGTTGCGTGAGTCATCTTACGAAGGCCGTTCTCTGCGCGCCGACTTTTCAGGCTTAAATGGGAATTTCGAGGAGAAAGGCGTGGAGAGGAAAAGTTAAAAATGCAAAGTTTTGGGGGCTCGGGGGGGGGGTTGCCCCCCGGGCTTCCCTTTGCCGTGGCCAGCAGTGCCGCCCGGCTGTCCCCTCCCAGCTCCAGGGGAAGAGCAGCGGGGTAAGGTGCTTTCAGAGAGCCAAATTTAATGGAAGGGATAAAGGAGGTGCTCCTTGGTATCCCGGGAACCCGCGGGGAGAGCTGATCCGCACGGCGTTCTGTTTGGTAAACTGGGTGGATGGAGGGGCTGCGGTCCACTCTTGGCTCCAGCGCAGCTTGCGACATCTCCTGTCCTCAGGGCTCCTGCCCACCCTTTAAAAAAAACACCCCCAAAAACAGTGTGATGCTACGACATCTCTGACAGACACTTTCACTGGCTTCGCTGGGGTCAGCTCGGGCCCTTTCTGCCTTGTCCCCTGTGCCACCCACCGAGCTGGTGCTCATGTGGCCCCTCGGCGTGACCATCTGCGGGAGGTAGAGGGTGCTCATCCACTTGAGGGTTTGCAGCAGCTGTTAATTGGGCTAAGAAAAGTGCTAATTGCCTTCTGCAAGGGTCTTCCTCCACCCAGAAGTGTGAGGGCAGGGAGGTGTGGGCAGGTTCAGCTACGTGGCCTCATTTTTTGGCAGGCAATGTAACCCCTTCCCGGGAAGATGCTCGAAGCCGAGGTCTCTAGCAGCAACCTGGTGGCAGGGACGCGTATGTGCCCGCGGCAGAGCCATCACCGCACAGGTAGGTGCCAGCGAGGCTCTGCGGCAAGATGCGGGTACCAAACTGAGGCTCTGTATCCCTCAGGCTACCCTGAACCGCTGGGGTGCTCCTCCTGGGGTTACAGCTAAGCCAAAATTAGTAACGCAAAGAACCATCCATGATTTCTAGATGTGACACAGAGGAGGCTTTTTTCTACCTGCGCGGGGTATTTAGGGAGCAGCGAGGCTCCACCGCATTGGAAGAGAAATATTTCTGCCGGGGGTCGGTCGCGATGGCAGCGGGTTGAAGGAGCGATCCCCGCCACAGCGTCGCAGGCGGCGGGGCTGAAATTCCTGGAAATGACGGGAGGGACCCTGTGAGCGCTTCGTGTGTCTGGAAATCCCGCTTAAGCATGCATCACCCAAATTTGGTGGCTTTCAAGACGCACTTGGCCATGCCGTAGACCTGGGGGTAGGTGGGGGGGGGGGGGAAAACCATGAGCAGCCGAGCGGCTCCTCAGAAGGGTTTGGCCCACGAGGAGCAGCCCGTGGAGTGCGGCGCAGCGTTTTCCCTGGTGGGTTTTGGGGAGCTGCTCAGGCGTATAAACGTGTTTGTGTGCGTGAGCGGTCACCGGATCGCTTGCTCAGCTCAAGCCACGTAACGTTGGCGCTTGTCTTCAGCATCTCCAAAGCTGGCTTGGCTGGCGCGGGGGGCTTCCCTTGTGCTCCCGAGCAGAAGTGGCTCAGGCAGAAAGGGCGTTATTGCCGTGGAGCAATATCGACGTTCTTTTCTTACCCCATCTTTAATTTCTGATGCAAGCCCTTCTCGCGGGAAAGAGGAAGCTGCTGTCTTTGAGGCTGTTCAGGAGAAAAACTTGTGTATCAAAGAGCTGCACTCAAGAGTAATAACTGGATTTATATCATACAAAAATGACTACAGGGAATTTTTTTATTTTTTTTTATTAATAGCGCACCATTCGAACACCAGTAAATCCAGTCTCGAGGGACAGCGTGCAGCCTCCAGCCCCAGCGATTCCACGCTCAGCTTGGCGGCGAACTTGACTTGGCCAAATGGGCTTCAGGGCTGCTGATGGCGACGTGTGTTTCCAGCCAGATGTGGCTGTCGGGTCCAGGCCTGAGCACCCCACAAAGCAACTGCTTACGCTTTCTTAACAATACAGCTATTTTCCCGATGGTCTGAAGGAAGGTAGGTACATCTTGTACTCTGAGAAATGTAATCTTATTTGAAATCTCTTTATAAAGTTAATGACTGTGTAAGATCCAGTAGAACACGACATCATCAACACTGTCTGTGTTCACAATCAACTTCCTGATCGTAATCCGGGGGGAGAGAGAGCACCCAGTGATGTGCCACCCGTCCCCAAAAGGTGGGTGGGGAGAAGAAATTCTCCTCTCCTGGCACAGGTAAGGCAAAAGTGATAAACGCGTGGTTGGCGTGGACACCTCGTGGCCCTGCGTGGCTTCGGCCGGCACGGTGCAAGGTGGGTAAAATCTGCTCGGAGAGAGGGTAACTGCTGTAAAGGTCCTCTGAGCCCTCACGCTATGGGTTATTTCTTACGTCTGCCCAAGGTGAGGGCAAAACGCTGCCACCTGAGTGTGGCACGTGTGTCGGTGGGAACGCGGGGGACGAGGCGCTGGGCCAGTCCCGCTGTGACCCGGGCGTTACGGGCAGCTTACACGAGCCTTGGTTTTGTTTTGTTTTGTTTTGTTTTTCCAAAACTTTCTGGACCTCGGTGGAAAGTTGTAGGGGTTCTGTCGTGACAAGGCTTGAGAGAGCATGGGCCAGAAGTAAGTGGCGAGGGGCGGTCAAGCAGCCCCGCTTGCCAGGCTGGGCTCTGCTCGCACTGGTTTTGCTGGGAGTGGGGCGCGAGTTGTGTCTTTAGGTCTATCACCAGCACAGCTGTTTCCTGGGCAGTTATGGTTTGCAATTAGATACCATGTGGAAAAGAAAAAATTATTTACTTTATAATAATATTTATTTTACTTTAATATTTATAATACTTTATAGGGAGGTATGCTTTACAGCTATGAGTGCGGTTGTTTCACTTTGGGGGGGGGAAAGGAGTTTATTTGAGTTTATTCTTTGAAGGGAACTCCCTATCTTCAACTTACACTCTTTTCAAATGTGATCCTTCTTGGGTTTGATGAACTTTTTTTAATAACTCTTCTGACATATATTTTTTTTTTTTGGCGCACCTACAATTAACTTCAAAATGCCTGGGAATGACTGGAGGATTTCTGAGACACGCTTTGGAAATAACAATAAATTAAAAAGTCCTTTGGAGATTTTAGGATTTCTGTCGGGTTTTTTTTTTTGTTTCTCCCAAGGCAGCCTCTGGTCAGCCTTGTTTCCATCCACAGCGCGGTTGTATGGTGCATTTGAAGCTCGGCAAAGCCCAGCACCTCCCCCTTTTCTCCTTCCCTTCTTGAAAAGAGGCAGCCCCGGGGGTTTAAAAGTTGATTTTTTTTTTTTTTTTCTTTTTTAGCTTTGATTGTGCATATGTGCTATATGAATGCTAAGCAGCCTTTACAATGCATCCTTGTGATGCGCCCGGGAAGGCAGACGCGGGCTGTGAGGTCTCCCGGGCTTCCCGTCATCCGTACGGCTTCGGTGCGGTTTGATACGGGCGTGTTTTATTTACGAGCGAGCTCTAGGGTTAATGCAGCCGTGCTACGGGCGGTAGCTGAGGGACCGAACGGGCTGAGCCAGTGACACCTGTAAATCTGCCGCGTTTGGAGCTATTTTCTACTGGGGAGGAGAGCTATTTTCCCTAACGGTTGTGTGGGGCTGGCAAGAGG
Organism: Vanellus vanellus; assembly: GCF_965231255.1. Classification (NCBI taxonomy): domain Eukaryota; kingdom Metazoa; phylum Chordata; class Aves; order Charadriiformes; family Charadriidae; genus Vanellus; species Vanellus vanellus. Next base: position 17,736,165 of record NC_138911.1, on the reverse strand, counting down.
AGGGAACTCCCGAGAGGCGGTAGGGATCTGGCAGGGATGTGTCCCGCCTGGACGATGGGTGTAGTTTTGTCTCCCGGGGCCACCTCCTCTCCCCTGCCTCCAGCCCGTCCTGTCACGGGAGCGTGAGTGGCGGCGCCCCAAAGCCGAGGGGGGGGGGATTTCTCTTACCTGCTGCCTGGCTGGAGTTCGAGCAGCCGGGGTTGGGGTGCCGCTGCTGCGTCCTTGGAGAGAGCTGGAAAAGGGGACGGTGAGAAAGCGCTAGCACGAATTCAGCCTCTTCTGCTCCATTCACGTTTAGTCTCCCAAGTTCACCCCCTGCAGCATTAACACATCAAATCCCCCAGCTCTTTTAGGACCTCCATCCGACAGCGTGGGCAGCGTTTCCTCCCTCCAGCTCGGAAGAGGGTTGGAGGGTTTTTTTTTTTTTTAGCTCTGCGAAAAATATGATCTGGCTTTGTTCCCCTTTTTTTTTTTTTTTTTTTTTTTTTTAAAATCAGTCCTTTCCTTCTGGACCAGGTGGCACGTCCTTCCGACACCCGTGCAGCTGGGGGTGCCGGTATGTATTTTCACAACCTAAAAGAAGGCTGTGAGCTGCTACGAGGCTAGAGGAAGAGGGCACCTGGGCTCCCCAGGGTATTTTCAGCCTCGCTACCCTCTTTCTGAGCTCCGTCTGATAACCAGAGATAAGGGAGGAAGCCGCAGGCGGGAGCTGTGGTCACCTGTGGGGTTTTTTTTTGCGCCGCGTTTGGGAGCGATAAGTTGTGCTCTTGCAAAGGGAACCAACCGATAAAACCCGGCAGGGCGGGCGGGCGGGCGGCAGGCCGAGCCTTGCCAGAAAAGCCACGCCGCCGTCCAGCCTGCGCGCCGGCTGCGAGGATGGTTCTCCGGCGGCGTGCCTCCAGCCCTGCCTCTCTTCCCGCTGGGATGGGGCTGGGGGGGCTGGGGGTTGGGGGTACACCCTGCTTCTCGCCAGGGCTCCCCGGGCAGAGAGCTGCCGAGGCAGGAGTATGCCGACGGCACGGCACCCAGAGGAAATTTAGTCCCGGAGAAAGTGAAGTGCTGTAAAGACCCCCTTTTGGCTGTCCACAATGAAGATGCGCACGCGTGGCTCCCCCTGCGCTCACTTCAGTAGGGCCCTTGCGTGCGCCTCCTTCAATCGGAGCCCAACTTCATGATGCCCCAGGTCTGCTAACGCTCCTACTATTGACTCTCTTTTTGGGGGGAGAGCAAATTCTTTTGCTCTTTATTAGGTTTTGATGTTAGAAATTCACATATGTTCTGCCCCGGAGAAATCTTTTGAGCCCTACCTATATGGGATAAAGCGTAAGATGGAAGAAAGAGAAACGGGAGAAAACGCTCCCACCCCCGAATCCAGTGCAGCATCAGAGCAGGTAATCAGGGGAGCAGGCAGGAAGAGAGAGTGTTGAGTGCTGGAGGTGGGAGAAGCATCAGAGGACACGGGCAAACTCCCAGCAATAGGGCATCTGCAACCAAACCAGAGGAAACATCTGTTTAAAGCCAGGTGCTTAAAGTTATGGACCTGCTTTGAGAGCTCGGTGAGGCAAGTGAAGGTGCCTGTTTTTATGGCCAGATGCAAAATGAGGTAGAGCATCTTTCATGGAAAGACTAGCAGCACTTCCAGGGGGTGTAGATGGTGATTTTGTGCCTTCTGAGGTGGTCCTGCAGTGAGGTGTGAGGCTCCTGCAAGGACGGAGGAGATCTTTGGGGAACCGGGAAGAGAAGTGCCCATCTATTCCCTTCAGAAAGCCCACTGGAGTCATCCAGGCCTTCGGGAAGGGTTTCTGCTGGCCTGTGGGGACCTCTAGTGTGAGATCTGGCTTTGTACAGGTCTCCGGTAGCGTGCGTTTAGGGTTGGGGAAGGAAACTGGGGTCTGGGGGAAAATGGAGATGGGCTGCATGGTTTTTCTCGTGTCCCTTGCTGTGACACAGGCTCCAGGGGTGCTCACGGCGTGCACCACCGCTGCGCCCTCGCTTCTAACTCCCCATGGCTCTTGGTCGGGCTTCTGCAGCTGGTTTTACACGCAGAGCTGCGCTTCATGCCTTGTTGCAACCCTTTCAGATTTAACCTGTAACTCCACCTGTGGACCAATCCTGCTGCCTCTATAACCTGTGCCCCTTTGGTGGTCATTCCCCTTGAAGATGCAGGTGGACAACACAACCGTCTGTCCCATAGCACCAGAAGAAATTATGGGTGCTAACAACTCTGCATTTGGATGCTGTCCTAACTCAACCACGGTGTTTTATAAGGCACTTTCGGCACCTGGCCCATGGTGAGGACCATGCGGACATGGTCACCTTGCAGCTGTACTCCTGTCCCTGTGAGGTTTGCACCGCTGTGGATGGTGTTTGGTTCCTGCTCCTGGACGCGTGTGGCTGGGCATCAGCTGTCTCCCCAGCCTGTTGCCCTCTCTCTGTAGTCCTCTCCCTACTGTTGTCCTTCCCTGCTGTCCACCTGTTGGTCTTTCTCAGGTGGTTTCCAGCTGATGGCTGGAGTAGGAGGGTCTCTGTGTGCACATGGGTACACCAGTGTCCCCCGCTGGGCGTCGGGGAGCCCAACCAGGGCAGGCACCCACGAGCCATGGGGGACACCTGTTTTTTGAAACGGCTGTGGCAGCTCTCATTGGTGTCCCGGGAGGTTGCAACCAAGATGTTTTGCAAGAAAGCTTGCAAGAAAGCTAGTGATATAGTGAGAAAATCATGACTTGCTTTTTCCTGTGCACATGGCTTTGTGCAACGCACTTTCTCTTGCTTCTCTTTGCTCTACAAAATGCATCTTCCTTCCTTTTTTCACTCCCATCCTTCTTCTTCTTTGTTATTTTCCTGTCGCTACAGGTACTGATGTGGGATGGTTTTACCTTTTCCCCTTCTTTCTTTGCCACCTGGGGGGAGCGCAACTATTCTCCATCATTCTGTTTCACCTCTTTTCCACCCGTCTAGTTCCAAAACTAAGGATGAGTAAGGCACTCGTCATTCAGCCTCCTTTTGGCCAGATTGTTCTTGAAGCTTCTTTGCGATTTGCTTTTGGGCAATATGCATTCAGCAGGCAGCTGGTTTTGAAGACCAGAAGTTACCCGAATCTTCTGTCCATGGGTCCACGGGGTCTTCAGTGCTAGGAGAGGAGAAAGGACAGAGTCAAAATATTCATGGACAGTGAGGGTCTTCTGAGCAGGGGTTTATGTTTATGTATACCCATTTTCGTGAAGAAAAGACTACCAAAGGGATTTTTTTTTTCCCTCATCTGCAAATAAAAGTTTTAATAGAGTCTCAGCCAAAGGTTATTGCTATGTGGTGGGTTTTAAATGGGGAAGGAAGACTATTATGCAGATCTGTTTGGGGGTTTTGATGTCTTCTTTAAACAACAGGTTATTTTTTTTTCTAAATAACACTTTTCTAGACTTTTTCCCAAGATACTATTTATGCATATTTAAAAAAAAATAGTTATGACAACGTTCATTAGGCAAAACTGCACCCCAGTGAAAGCAAAAACCAGGGTATTTTGATACTGACTCTTGATTGAACAGTTTTAACATTTTTTTTAAGGAGCTTTGCTCCAAATTTCATGAAAGGCTGTTTTTCTGGATGCCTTTCCTCCTTTCCCAGCCGGCTGTGTGTCAGAGCTGATGGCAGCCCACCGAGAGCCCGGGCAGAAGGCAGCTGCTCTAAAGGAGATTTAATAACTGGGCGGGAGGAGGTGCATCAGCACGTGGTGGGAACTACACTTCCCGAGAGGCCCCGCTGCGGCCAGGCCTCCCTTAGGTGGAAACCCAGGCTTTATCAAGAGCTGGAGGGAACAACTGCCAGCTCTCTCCGGGGACAAGCAGCCATGGGACTGAGGTGCAGCGTGAGGACCACCAAGTGCCAACTTCTGGCGACCAGCCTCTGTGTCATGGTGAGCAGGCAGGTTTGGGGGGGAGATGAAGCGTCGCCTTTCCCGTCCCCACTCGGAGAGGGTCGGGTTTTCCCACATTCTGTTTTTCGCGGGCGGAGGGCAAGCAAAGCCAACTGCCCGGGTTATCGTTGTGCCCTGGGCGGTTATCGCTGGCCACCAGCATCGCCGCCCCCCCCCTCCTCCGCTGATAGACTTCTGGTCTCTCAGGGCTGGCACGCCGCTGCAGCTCTTTCACAACCCGGTGGCCGCCTCGAAGGAGAAAGAAGAGATCGCTGCCGGCAGAATGGGTGGTTTTCAGAAAAAAAAAAAAAAGATATTTGCTCTTCTGTCCTTGCAGCAGAAGAGGGAGGATGGACCTGCTGCAGTCACACTTGGTGGTGGGAGGGTGCTCGGCTGCAGGTGGGATCGGTGAGGATATGAAACCGCGAGGCTTCGGTGGAAAGATATGCGAGACCTGTGGATCCACACGGCAAAGCCAAAGCAGTTCTAGGGATCCTTTTTTATCAGCTTTTGAAGCAAATTCAAGGGAAGCCTTTTCACAGCTGCTGATGGGAAACGGTGGAAACTGGGGAACACCTCTGCTGGATGTTTTTGAGTTGTGTGTGCTTGTTGCTTTTTCACTTCATCAAAAGTTGCAGGCTTAAAAAATAGTAATAATCTGTATTTAGTTCAAAGAAGGTTGGTGGCTCGGAAAGAGTATAATTAAAAGGTGATGCCATAGTTTGAGTCACACGTGAGATTTATAGTTTGTCCAAATTTCAACATTTCAGGCCCACTGGCTGTAGTGACTGTACGTTGTTCTCTTCCAAATTAGCAGAATATGTTATTTGGAGAAAATCACAGGAGGATTGGTACCACAGGTGTTTAGAGGAGATGCTAAGGCACAGCTGCCATGGATGGCAAGAATCACGTTACTGCTCTTGGGAGGGTTTTAGACTGGTGTTTCTCAGAAATCTGAGCTAACTGGTGTTGCACTTAGCATTTTGCTGGGCGTGGATCGAGATACGCAGTAACGCACAGCATAAAGGATCAGTACGTGCCATAAATTAGGTTATTTATAAGCAGAAAAGGCTATGGATTGGGTGCATTTAGTCTCTAAAACTATAACTCTCAAGCAAGAGCTATTAGTCTGCTCTGGAAGAAAATGTTACACAGTGGGGATTAGTATTGACACCAAACTGTCCCATTTGACACAGGGATAGCTGCCTGGTGTTTCCACATCGTAAAGGCACAAAATGCTGAAACCTTGTCTGGGGACCAAGGAGTGGCCTCGCATCTCGTATTTTCCAGGTTCATTACACTACAGTTGGAGCTGGTTTTAACTGTCCCGCTGCGGTGGTGCCTCTGTCCCGGCTCTGCCACCGGTCGTGCAGCGAGGAGCCCTGCTCTATAGCCAGGTGCCATCAGAAGTGTCCCCTCTCCATCACCTGGACTTGCTCTGGGCAACACAGAGGGTAACATGCTGGTAGTCACCCCATGCCTTCGGCATGCATACCAGTGCTCTCAGGGGTGGGACAGAAACACGGACAGCCCGGCAGCATGTTGCGGTGACAGAAACCAGCACGGATTGCTTATAGTGCAAAACTCGGCTCTTTTCACTCGACAATATGAAATAGAGCCAACGGCAGGCAATGGGATGAGCATTGCAAAGAGCAAAGCAGAGAACATCATCTCTGCCCGAAACCACCCTTGAAGCTGGCAGCCCTCGTAACTGCAAGCGTGTACTCCCGTGGGACTGCACGGGTGCTCTGCAAGAGCATCGATCCTCTGGGCTCTCTTCACGTGGTGGGAATTTCATCCGTGGACACTGGCCAAGAGACCGTGGGCTGTGTGGTGTCACGTGCACTCATTGTGCAAGACAGAAGAGGATCTTTAGTATGTTTAAGTGTCCGGGCTTTGTCCTTTTATGTGCATTTTTGGGGTACATGCAGTAGTCTTCGGATGATCGGGCTGTCTGCATCTGTGTGGGGCTCAGGAGTATCCAGATACACCTCAAAGCTTTGTGTGCGCGTAGCAGGAACTGCCGCCGTGTCAATCCCTTCCTAAAAACCTTCTTTTCCAGCTGCTGGGGTTGTCCATTGCCACGCTGAGCACGGTCACTCACTACGGGCTCCATTTCACCCTCCTCAGCAACATCTCTCTGGAGAGCAACTCCTACAGGGTCATCCACCACGCAGGTAGGTTGCAGTCGCATCCCAGTGAGACCTTTGGTGAACCCAGAGGCTGCAAAATCCCCCAGAGCCGTCAAAGGAAATGCAGAGGCATCGCAGAAGGGGGCAGGGGCTGGCTTTTGGAGGATGCCCTAGGACTAACGCAGTCCCCAGACCATTTATTTTTGTATAGGACCCACAATTTATTTTTGTATAGGACCCACAATTTATTTTTTGTATAGGACCCACACGCCTGGGACCGAAGGGTGCTGTGGGAGCGCAGGGTGCTCAGGCGCTGCTGCGTTCGCTCCTGTTCCTCTATTCACCACCTCCCCATCCTTCCCCTGTGCTGCAGTGAAAGCTCAAGGGGAGCTCAGCCGCAGATGGACCCAAAGGTGCAGTGGGGCCATGGGAACACGGGGAGAGGGACTGTTACAGGAGCTGAAGCAGAGCAGAGAAAATTGAGGCTGGGAGGAGAAATGTATGGAAACAGCTGGTTTTGGAGGAAATGTGGGTTGTTTGTTTTGTTTTTTTTTTTTTTCTCAGCACAAGGGAGAATAAACTGAGTCTTGGGTACAAGGCTAGAGCAAAGAGATAAGAACAGCCCAGATACTAAAATACTCTGCTCGCCTCTGCTGCGCTTCTATCTGCCGCTTCTCCCGAGCTATACTCTGGGCTTAAACGTGCTCCTACCCTCTCTAGACCCTGGTTCTCAGTTTCACCTTTACAAGGCAGGCGTAAGGACCGTGTTAGTCCAAAGCTAAGGTACATCCCTCCCCCTTTCCTATACACCCCGGGGATTACGGAGGTTGGCACCGCATTCGGCCTTGCAGGTTCTCCCTCCCCAGCCACCCCTCTCCGGCACTGCTTCCACCTGCTTTGCTCGCCGGCGTTAACTCTTTATCAGGGTTAGCCCTGAGCGAGGGCTGCGAAGCCCATCGCAGCGCCGCGGTCCCCGAGCCCTCCCCCGGGGTCCGGGCCGTGACCCTGCCTTAGGCAGGAGGAAACCGGAGGGCGAGTGTTGCACCCGATTAGCGGCGCGCGAAGTCCCGATAGGGGCCGTGGGACAGCTGCTGCGCATCAGCATGCGCCCCGCCGGCCCCGTTTCGGGGGGGAGGGGGGAATCCTTATCAGAGAGCTGAAATAATTGACAGCTTGTGGTCCGTGGGGTGGACCGACACCCTTTTAGGGTGCTTCGCTCTGCTGGAGCTGTGGGAACCGCTCAGAGGTTTACGGCCTGGCCGCGCAAGCAAAGCGTACGCTGATGGGGGGGGGGGCATTGAAAAAATTATGAAACAATTTCAGTTCTGCAACCCGGTCCTCTTGGACCAGCTCCCCAAAATGCACTTTTTGCCCCCTCCCTAGGCCTCCTCCGTTAGCCCTAAAGTCTTGGTGTCTGACCGCAGTTCCCATATCCGACTTCCTTCCAGCTTTCTACTTGGGGATCTGCCTCAGCATGACCCTGATCCTCGCAGCCCTGCTGAGCTCTGCCGCCACGGTGCGGGAATCCCAGTGCCTCACCGCCATGGTGCGTATTGGGAGGGACTGGCTGGGAGGGGCTTTTTGTAACCTTGGGCTGATACCCTTAAAATGCGGTGGTGGGGGCTGTTTTGCCTTGTGCTCAGGAGCATGCATGCCTGGGGAAAGGACGGCCTGTTGCTCCACCCTGTGCTGCAAGGGGACATTTTTGTAAAAGGGATGACCTCGCAGACCTCTTCCAGCTGAGGACTGCATCCTTCTGCGTCTTGTTTCTTTTGCCAGGGTGCTGGGCCAAAGGGAGGTGCTGATCTCCCAAAGCAATTGCAGTGACGACAATGCCCAGTGTATTCTATGGTTTTTTTTCTCACCAAGTCAACATGTGGTTTGTGTGGTGAAACCTTAGCAGTGCGATTTTGAGTCCCACCTTGTTCCTCTGACTTGTGACAGCCAAGTCGGCCCCCCCTCGCTGCAAACATCCACCACAGTGATGGTGCGAGGCGTACGAAGCATGGAAGCAGGCACCAGGGCTTTGGGCTGGACCCTCAGTTTCATCCTCCAAGGAGATGTTGGAGGGGTACCACAAGAGCTGAAATGCCACCTCTCTCCTCTCCATCATCCAAAGTGAAGTGCCCGTTTGGGCCCGAACCGTGCTGGCATTAGTAAACTGGACTGGGAGCTCAGCTCCATTTAAAAGCACAGCCCACACGCAGGGCTTAGTCTGAACGGAGCATCTTCCAGTCTTGGGGCTGGAGGGAGGAGCAGAAAAGCGCTGCTCACTGCATATTTGCCCGTGTTGTGTGAAGGGTGGGAATTAACAGGTAGGTTGCTGTGCACGAAGCAGTACTTAGTGCAAAATAATTGCATTGCTGTCATACGTAAACTAGCTTTCAAGAGATTTATCTAATCTCTGTAATTGGAGAAAACCATCCTGATGGTGGAAATCAGAAGCGGACACCTTTAAAACTTAGTGCAAAGCAGCTACTGAAGGTAATGTTTTCACCTTCTCAATACGCAGTCTTCCTCTCTCTGTCTGAGATGCTCAAAGGGGCCTGAGTGACACAGTTCCCGTGAAAACCGCTAGCGGAGTATGTATAGTTCCCCTCTTCTGCTGAAGTATACTTTAGCGTGTGCCTGCAATTACTGCCTCTAAAACAGCAGATGGGTATGTACAGGCTCGGGGAGATTGTCAGCGTTGCCTGAACTTTTCTGTGATGTTGATTCAGTTGCCTTACTCTGTGTAGTATGGTTTGGGACATGCCACTAGGTAAAAGAGGTTCTTAAAACGATAGCTGTTTCCTGAAGGGATAGTTGAAGGAAAACATATCCGGTGAGTTCCAGCCTTGCGGTCCCTCCTCCAAGGGCCACCTAATGCTGCTCATCTTTCCCCTTGCCAGGAGGGTGAGGACAAGAAGGTCCTTTCCTCCGGACCTTCGTGGAGTCCCCCAGCCCGGCTGGTTTGGTGTAACAGAGCCAAGCTGTGGACACCAAAGAAACCCCTGGCTGGCAGAAACCCCAAACTAGCTATGTACTTTTCTCGGTGGCTCCTAGGGCACCCTGTCCACTTTGCCTTAGTGTTCACAGTTTGGGTCCTCTGGGGGAGGTGGCCGTCTTCATTTTGGATCTCTGACGATACCATTGCAGTGAAGACACGCTATCTTTGCCTTGGGGGAGGAGGAGGAAGGGTGCGAGCTGCTTTCCCGGCGGCTGTGGCGATGGGGCATCCATCCCGCTCTGCTCTCCGCAGGGGATAACGGGATGCCCCTTGCTTGCCTTTAAGCTCCGTTTCCACCGTCTCCGGCAGCGTGAGGGGCTCGCAGGGCAGGGCAGGGTGTAAGGGGGAGAGGGGGCAGCTCGCACCCCAGCGGGGGACCGCTCCTCCACCGCGGCGCTCTTCCCCGGGAGCGGCCGGCGCGGCCGCGGCTCCGCCGCTGGAGGGGGCCGCGGGCCCGCCGAGCTGCCGCTCCCCGCCCCGCCGGCACCGGGAGATGCCGGGGAAATGCATCGGGGAAGGGAGCAGTCACCGTAACCACTGCTGGGGGGGGTGTGTGGTGTGTGGCACATCCCCAACCCTTCAGAAACTAACGGGGGGGGGGGGCTGGGAAATACCCAAAAGCTGGTCACTGGCATCCTTATTCTCTTCTCCTTGTTCAAGCAGCTCATCAGCATCTTAAATCTCACAGGGGAGTGTCGTGGTTTAGGCCAAATCGGCTACTGGGGATATGGGGGACCCCAGATGAGACTGACAGATGCTCCCCTCTATCGCTCTACAAAGAGAGAGGCAGAGGAGGGGAAAAGAGACTTATGAGTTTAGAAGGAACTAAACTACTTTAATGAAATATTAATAACAAAAGGAAATAATGAAATATATACAAAACCGTATCAAGCTCCCAGGATGACAATCATGACACCAACTGGCACTGGGGCAGTCCCAGGCTGGACTCAGTGACAGACGGGAACTGGATTCCGGATCTGCATTCAGGATCAGGATAAAGGGAAGTGAACAGACAGAGTCCTCCTCAGATGTTGGCCATTAATGAAAAAAAAGAGCTGACCCTTTGATCCCTCAGCTTTTATACTGAGCAAGAGGCAGATGGGATGGAATACCCTGTTGGTCAGTTTTGGGTCACCTGTCCTGTCCGCTCCTCCCCACAGGTGGGACCCCATGACGCTTTTCCGCTTCCGACCCTCCAACGGGGCAACTAACAAAGTCGGTTGGCCTTGGGGGTTATAGCAATAAGTATAAGCAAGAGCTTCTCTGCAATCCATGCCTGGGCATCAGCTATAAACATAGGTCTTATCACTCTGAGAGAGCGAACATTGTCTCCACAATATGCTGTTAATTTCAGTAGTTAGAAGACGCCCAGCTAAGAAGCAAAGTTACAGAACAAAATTGGTTCTGTTTTACCTCAAACCAGGACAGGGAGCTTTGCTTATTCCTATAAATTGCCCCCCCCCCCCCCCCCCCAAAACTCTGTATCTTGCAGCGAGGGCCAGCAGGCTGCTTGTTTTCCCACCGGTTCCTACCCCTTCCCAAGGCTCGTAGTTAAACCTCTGATGTGCGATAAGAAACGCGGGTGGGGAGAGCCAGCCCGATGGCTGCCCTGAGATGTAGTCGCAGGCAGGAGTGGGGTTCAGGCCTGTGGGGCTCTGAAACTTTTTGCGGTGTCGCGTCCTGCCCTGCTGATCCCCGCTGGGCTGAAGCCGGCAGAAGTGATCAGCCCCCCCCCACCCCAGCTTGTAGCTTTTTTTCTACTTGTTAATAGGATTTTTCACCTTCCCCCCCCCCCCCCCGCTATTGATTTTAAAGGACTTTTACTCTCCTGCAAAGCATGTGTCTTATTTAGAAGACCGTTTAATTCACTCTTTAATCAAAGAGGGAAGACACTGGAGTATTGGTGCCTGACATCTGTGGCTATATAGGAAACCGAGCCAAGCTCGGGGGATGTCTGCATCGATGTGGCTAATCCACCACAATCCGGCTTGGTAAACCAGCTACCCAGGGGAAATGCTAGCCGGGATGCAGACGGGCTCAGAGGAGCATTGCCCCGGTCACTGACCGGTTGGGCGGATGCCGTCTCCTTCTTGTGCCTCAGTTTCCCCACTGACTTTTTCTTTTTTGGCGTCTACTTAAATTATAAATGCTCCCCCTGCCTGGCTATATGTGGAGGTTTTTGTGCATACAAAGGAGGGGGCTCAGTCTTTGCAGGCCTTACTGGTGCTGTCCTTATAACGATAATGGCTGCACAGTGGTCAGAAACCAGGACGGGTCAAATTGGTTAAAGCACACGTATCTCAGGAGCTTGTCTTGTAACTGCATTAGCAGCATCACCAGTCCAGACAGATGCCACTGAGCATCCACTGATGCTTGTGAGGAAGCTGGTTTCTAGAGAGTAACCGAGAACTTAAAGATAAAAAATTATGTTCTAAAATCCTGGACTATTATCCCAAAGGCTTCTTTTAAACAGGGATGGTAGTGAGAGGTTTATTGACTGCCCTCCAGTTCTGGCAAACCCGGCTTTGTGGTGATCCGTGGTCCATCGTGCAGTCAGTCCTGAATGTAAACATCCTGCAGCTCTTATGGCCCCTCAAGGCCACGTCGCTATTGAAGGGGAGGAGAAGGAAGGAAAACTGCAGTTTTGCTAGTACTGCTTGTACAGAGGAAAGAGTCTGGCTCCGGTGGGGTTTAAGGGACAGTGAGCTGTTATCTGGTTGGATGGAGAGAGGATGGAGGGGAGGGGAGGGGGGGAAGAAGCAGGGAGCAACACGCCAACCAGAATATCCCAGTTGAAATTCTTATACCTGAAATTTCCAGCCTAAAAAAACCGCTCATCTCCAGCAAAATTTGTGTTCAGGGTGGAACATCTGTTCCAAGCACCAGCACCAAACAATTTCTGCGGTAAAGAAAGCCTCAGTCGATGGCCGATATAACCCAGTTTTTCACCCAGAGTGATGCGCCAGTAGGGCCGGCAGACAGCACAGGCTGTTTGCTTTACTGTTCCCCAGTGTATCGTTGCAGACGATGTGTGGAGGGTCCTTAATAACACCGCCGCGCACTTCAGCATCTTGCTTTCGCAATGAATCTGTCTCCCGTGCCCTCTCCTGTGGTACAGCGCTCCTGAGTGAGGCATCCGTGCGCCGGTGCTCCCCAGGGAGAGGGCACGGGCAGAGCCGACGTGCTCAGTTGGAGCCGAGGACGGATTCCTCCTTTGGACTGAGATCACCGGTTCGTGTTTGCTCTGTGGAAAGGCAAAAATGTCACGTGGTTTTACGTTGAACCGGGTCAGGGAGGGAGGGATGCAACCTGATGGATGCAATCTGAAGTTAGCTCCCCCCTTTCCCTGCCCCTGGGCTGTGAAGTCTGGCGGGGAACTGGCCCTTGCCATGGCCACGGGGGCACCCAAAGCAGCTGGAGCTGAGCAGGGAGCGGGTCGGCACCTTCCCTGGGAGCACGGGGGTTTGGCAGAGCGACCGAACCCAGTCTGAGCTAAAGGATCCCTCCCTCATCCGAAGCGGACCCCCTTAACCGAAAGGGAAGCAGCAGAAAGGTGAATTAAAAGATACGCCAGGCAACAGACGAGACGCCGTTTCTGCGGATTCTGCCAAGTCCCTCGGGAGACAAACTGTTCCTTGCAGCAAGGATGGAAACAAGGTCATTCATAAAAGAGTAATTGATGTCTGGCTGGTGACAGCCCTCCGTGAGGCTGATGTGGCTGCCTCCTGCAAAGGGAGCAGGCAGCAGCCCCTGGCCGGCTCCAGGGATCTCCAAGGGTCTGGGAGATGGTGAACCAGCCTCGACCCTTCTGCATTTCGTATGCAAACTACGCGTTGCCTTTTTCTTTTTTTTTTTTTTCCTCCAAATGTCTTCTAATGTAATTAGAAAGTTGCTCTTCCAAAAGCCTTTTGGCCAGGAAGGGAAAAAGCAGGCTATAATTCATTTATAAGATGTTCTCGGAGCCGTGTAATTGCTCCTCACCAGCTGGATGGAGAGGGAGCTTCCCGAGGGGCTGCATCTCAGTATTCCCAGAGAAGCTAGACAGAAATAAAGGGAGACCTGTTGCTGGAGGTGAAGGACGGAGATGTGGGGTGGAGCTGAGAAAGGGAAGATGAGGAGGTGGATTTTAATCTGCTGGGGTTCCTGGCCCCAGAGAGGTGGCCTAAGTGCTGGAGCTGGTGGGGGAAGGAACGGAGAGCACAGGGGGAGAAATCTGGGTGGTGCCCACTGGCATGTTGTTATTCCTACTCTCAGGTTCATGGCAGGTCCTCTTGTTTGCACTTTTAGTGGAATGATGTGCAGAAGAGCTTTCACATTGCTATCAGTGCTGGTTTTTTCATCTGCCATAATTTTCTCTTTTTTTCTTTTTTTTTTTTTCTTGTCTTTGAGCCTGATTTGGGTGAAAATGTTGACTTTGTTATGCTGTTTGTTTGGGGGGGAAGTTGTTGGAGGAGGTGCAAAATGCGGGGTCTGGTCCTAGCAAGGAGCAACCTGAAATGCCCATGTAACTTCACCTCCTCCCCCCTCCAATTTGTGCTGTACCTGCAGGGGTTGAATCGACAACCCCAACCAGGTTCAGGCTTGGTCGTGCCATGCTTTGGTCCATGGCATCTCACTCTGCATGCTCTTCCCCATCTTCCCTACTTGTATCCCCCTTGTCACGCCAGCGTTTGATCAGACTTTCCCCTCCTTTAGGGTCCCATTTCTCCCATTATCCCATTTCAGCTCCTGGCAAGGCAACAAGTGATCTCACCACCTATACGGCCAGGCAGCTGCCAAAAAAATAAAAGGAAAGGAAAGACTGGACATGCATAATTTAAGGTTTTTCGTAAGAGCCGTACCAGGGTTTTCCCCAGCGTCTGATGCAGAACCTGAAAGAAGGCAGCCCGGCCAGAGTGGGGAAATGCCAACGGCAGTCTTGTTCCTGGAGCAAAGCCCCCAGGCAGGGCATCATCCTGCCGCGAGCAGAGAAACGCAGCGGGCAGCAGATGGGCAAAAGCCAGCAAAAGCCATTTCATTGGCATGTTCACATTCATTTCCAGGATTTGAAATAGCACATTTTCCTTTCTTGCTGCATATGGCTTTTTTTTTTTTTTTTTTTTTAAAGCATAGTTTTTAAGCAAAAGTTTTTTGGTGAAGCAGAATTGGTAGCAGCAACACTCTTCCTTTCTTTAAGCTTGAATTTGGTAAACTTTCAGGAAAGATTTAATCTTTTATTTTTTTAAGTGATTTCAACAACATCATACTCATTAAAATGCTCGTAGAAGAAAATTAGAAACCCAAACAAGCTGCCATCAGTTGGATAATTTCCCTCTGCTACGTAACTTCGTGTCAGAAGAGGGACATTTTCACAGAAAAACTTGGAATAATTTTCGTCTGATGCTTATTCATCATCTTTTGCCATTCTGAGAGTAGAGCTGTGGATTCGTATTTGATGAGCCCATTTGGCCTTCAAACGCTTTACAGGCACTTTTTTCCTTCCTTTTTAATTTTTTTTTTTTTTTTTAATGTGAACAAGATCCTTTGGTCCAGCTGTCACAACAGGCAAGCACTGTTTACATCAGGGTTGGTTGGGTTTTGTGTTTTTTGGGTTGGTTTTTTTTGTTTTTTTTTTTTTTTTAATCAGATTTGTTCAAATAAAGAGGCAACGCATCTAACTTCCAGCTCTGCACGCCTAGGGAAGAAGGCAAAAGTCAAGCCACCTCCTGCGTCGTTGCTGTTATTGTTTTGACACTTCAGGGTCAGTTGCTGGCCTTGATTATATCCCTGTCATCCTTTCGTCTCACTGGGATGGTGCTGATTTAAGGAAGGCGGCTCGGCCGTGCCGCTACCGCCTTGCTAACAGGGTAAAGTCCGGCTCCTTTTCCAGAGCAGGTTGCTCTCCATCCCGGTTACTCGCTTCTTTATGGACTATTTGCGTGGATCTTTCCCTCTTTGAAGCTGATACCTATTTTAAACACTGGGGATTGAACCCCGTGAGTAAGGAGGTGGTATTCTGGGGCATGGTCCTGCTGTGGAAGAGGAGCGTATCGTAAATACAATGGTTTTCTTTCACGGAATCGCGGAGTTTTCAGAGTTGGAAGGGACCTCTAGAGATCATCTAGTCCAACTCCCCTGCTAAAGCAGGATTGCCTTTCTTTCCTTTTTTCTTTTTTTTTTTTTTTTTCCCCCAAGAGGAACCTGGGCAGAACAGGTTAACCGCTGCGCAGAAAGCCATGTCCTTTTTCGGTCGATCCCTTCAAACAGCCACAGTGTAATTAGAGGGCTCCTGATGGAGAATCACATTATTATCTATCTAATGTCTTTTATGAAACTAGCATTATGAAGGTTATTAAAAGAAAGTGATGTTTAGCTCTGCCTTTAAACTTGCTCAATCGAGTGTATTAAATACATCCCAACGCTGCTTTTAAATGAATATTTTTCTCTCCATGCTGTAACTGCTGGTGTTTTTCCTCTTTATCCTCAGGGATTTTTCTGTTTTGCTCTGGCCTTCTGCGGATTGATCCCAGCTGCCTGCTGGAGGTACACGCACAGCACGGAGGTAAGCATCGGCCGCTGGGAAATACCACCAGCGTCTTGTCGGATGGAGATTTTTTTTTTTTTTGTAGCAATGGTTTCTCCCGTAAAAGGGACATCTGGTGGTAATTAAGCCGACCATGCTGAGGTCTATCACATGCGTGCTCTGTCGCATCCGTTCTTTGCAAGCGCCTTCATCAGCTGCCTCTCCGATGAGGTCGTCTGAAGGGAGAAGCCACGGAAACCCTCACGCAGGGCAAACGCTTTGTCAAACAAACAAAAAGCAAGCCTCGTTTTAAATAGCTTTGGGATTTTTTTTTTTTTTTTTTTCAGGGGATGTTTTCTTTAGTTTTAGTTGAGATGCTTGGCTTTTGAAAAGTCATTTCCAGCCAGCTCTAATTCCTGCTAACGTCAATTGGGAGCCTCTATCCAAAGGCGGTGGCAGGTTGTGACTGTTCGGGTTGTCTCCGGCAATGGCCAGGAGAAACACCCCGGAGGTGTGTTTACTAACCAGCAGCAGCGGCACAAGTAAAAACGCTAGTCTGAAAAATGGCGGTTTGGGTCGCTGTCACGCTGGACTAGGAAAGAGAAGATTGTATGAGGTTGAATTTGCCGGAGAGTTGGGGTTTGAATTGTTGACGCAGAGCTTGCTGGTGGTGTGGTAGATGGTGTTGGAGGTGCGAGGTGCTGGGGAAGCCGAGGTGAGGCGTGCAGAGTTGCTAAGGGGGAACCCCGCGCATCGCAGTGGATACGCTTACTCCGGGGCTGGGATGACCCTGGGGCCGGGGTAGCAGGCTGCTGGGGAAAGCAGAAATTGAACTTAATATTCAACAGCCTGAAGAAGTTTAGGTGTCTTTTTTAACCCTTTCCTAATCTGATATATTTTGCCTTTTGTATATTTATTCCTCTTCTCATCAGAGGAATTTGTTGCTGCTTGGCCTTAATTCCCCTTCCTGCATCCCTGTGCTGGAAAAAAAAAAACAAAACCCAAAACATTTTAAGAGACTTAGGCGTGCCAAAAAATCACGACTCCTATATTTCGAAAGGAGAACACAGATATTTTAGGCGGGTATCCAAATTATCTAAAAGTAATTCAGATAAGTGTTTAGGACTTTGATAGATGTTTTATGCTGTGGGTCAGTCCCCGTCTCCTTTTTGCTCCTACCCAGCCCCAGGCACGTGCTGCAACCTGCGATGCTCTGGCCAGTGATGAGGATACGGGTGATGTGAAACATCATCCTGACGGATTAGGGTCATGTTGATGCTGCCAGATCATCTCTGTAGGGTTACAGAGGTTGTGGGGGATCGAAGACCAGTGTGTCAGGAAAAGAGCATCAGAAGGGATTTCATTCTGTGCTCCACCAAAATCCCAGAGGCTCGATCCATGCTAGGACTACGGCAATTGCACTTCTGGGGACCAAGAAGTCCTGTCCTATAACAGTTCACTGTCCCGTGCAAAACTTAAAATCCAGTCCTTTGTGAAGCGGAAGTCTAAAGGGCAAAGTCAAGGTTAAGGGGAGGGGTAAGGTCCTGCTTCTCCAGAAAGTTTGTCCAGAGCTAACCAGTGGCCACAGTCGTTGAAAATCCTTTTGATGATCTGAGATATGCAGACGACTACGCTGGACCAGCCCAAAGTTACCCACTCTGAGACAGGCTCGCCCGCTGTTGGCCAAGGTAGAGGCATAAAAACCCAGCGAGCACCAAAGCGATGCTTTTTCAGATGCCAACACCTTGTGGCTCAGCTGCCTGCCGGTGGCACCTGCTGGTGCCTTCGCCTTTAATGCACTCAGTGGATTTTTCCTCCGTGAATTTGTCCAGCTGCTTCGGAAACGTTTGTTCGAGTGAGTGCTGGTGGCGCAGCAGCGTCTCTTATCTCTACGCTTACATGGCTGAAGCAGATTCAACCAGAGCTGAGAAATCCACGAAAAAGCCTTTCCACGGCCTCTGCAGGTATTTTTCCCCGGCCTCAGGCAAAACTATCAAATTTTTTTTTTTTTCGCACTAACAGTTTAATACGGAAATAATTTTGTTTTCATGACCAACACAGAAGGGAGGCCTTGAGCGCAGTTTGCTCCTTCTGCAGAAGTTTGTAATGAGAGATTGAAACAAAAGCTGTGTTAGTAAAGGAGAAACGGCACCAGAAAGTGTGTCTGGTTGGTCTTGTGAAATTGCATTATCCAAATAGACTTATTTAGTTACACTTTTTAAACCACAAACAGGGAGTAGGGTCTAAAAAGGCTGCAAGAAAAAGTCGTATATTGGGTTAATAGAGGGATGTGCCATTCAGAAAAATATTTTGCTGAAAATATTTAAAGAAGAATGACTTTCTCTGTGTATCTCTTAATCACTACATGTGTTTTCACTTAAAATGATTTTCCTGGTGGTTTTTTGCTTTGATTGCCCTGCCCATAAATGCACCCACGTGTTATGGTTAGCTTTAGTAGCTGGTTGGGTTTCTTTAAGCAAAACAGTTTCCACTAGGCAAAATGAAGGTTTTTTTTGTAAAATGTTTACTTTCTGGGTAAAGAAAACCAGCAGTGTTTCTGACAACAGAAAAATTAGCATACCATTAGAGACAGTCTTGAGTTTCTCTGCTTTCTAAAACGCAAATTGAAACAGGGAATAGAAATGAGGACAGATTTAATTTGGGGGGTCACTTACAAAACGTATGGAAATTCGGTTTCCCTTGAAAGATAACCTGTCTCGGCAGTGAGAGAAATGCGGATGTGAGAGGAAAATGCAGATGTGACAGAGAAGTGTAGATGAGACAAATGCAGATGTGACTGCCCCTTCAGGACAGAAAGACAGGTAGTGCAGTGGCACAGAAAACCAAATGGAGCAGGGGAAAGACTCCTGAAGTTTCATTACAGAGCCATTTGTTTGTCTGACTTTCTCAAAGTAAAGAGCAAAATTAAAGCAGGTCTCCTCCCCCAGCCTACTGCCTGCCAGTACTGTCAGAAATAGTTACTTGTGGTAATATTGGGGGGAAAAATCAAACTCGGCCAAATTTACGGGTGTCTTGTAAGCCTAATGGGATGTACGCAGCTATCAAGAAAAGATAACTTGGTAACGTAAAACTGAATGTGGGTGAATATGTCCACTACACTACAAAATACATTGACTTTCCAGTGAAAAGCAGACAGAAAATCAGCCTGCTCCGTTTGGAAATGCCAGCCGAGAGCTTGGTAGATCCCATCCTCTCCCTCCCCACGGGTGAGGTACCAAACACAGGCAGTGCAGAAAGTGGAGCCCTCCCCTCCCTCTACAAGCCAGGAGATGGGTGGTTTGCTCCTCCTTATCAAAAAAAAAAAAAAAAAAAAAAAAAAAATCTAAATTTCCTTCATAAAGCAGACCCTTCTTACAGAAAATCATCTAAAATGGAAAAGCCCAATTTCCAGTTGAAAAATTGTTTTGATGGTTATTTTCAAGAGGCAGTAGATAGAAATGTCATTTGAACATGATGAAAGCAAGAAGCCCTTTTTGCCTTTGTGGCTCCTGTAGAAACCTGTTTACAGTAATTCTTACAGAGAAGCTACACAGGACAGGAGAAAAATAAGAGTTATTTGTAAATATTCTATATTCTCAGACATGGGCACTGCAAACAAAATGTGAATCTTCTCATTTCCTATTCTTTTCTGCATTTGTGACCTTCTGTAGCACCTGAACGAATTCTTTCGAGCAGATGCCATGTGTTTTAATTTCAAGTTACCTGCATCCCAGATAGACTCAGTGTCACCTGTCTTTATTCTTAAAATGACATATACCAGACATGCAAAAATCTTGACTCTGAGGTTTATCATGCTTTACCCTAAAAGGCTGATCCCTCTGTTCAGCATCATAGTTATTCCTGCTCTGTTGACCCATCCATGTGGCCAACGAATGGGTTTTGTGAAGTCCAGGCCTCCTCTGTACTGTCTTCTCAGGCAGCTTTGCATTCGTCTGCGTTAAAGTACTTTTAACGAGGAACTGATAAAATACTTATGAACAAAATGGGGAAAAACAAATAACGAGTAACATCCCAGATCCTCTCCCTGTCTTGCCAGCATGTATAATGCAGCCTTTCTGTTAGGTCCACCCCCAGTTTACGAAGAAACACTTTGCCTTTTAGCCAACGGCACCAACCGAAAAGGTGCTGCTGTCACTTGCAGAGGTGTGAAAACTTCTCTGGGCGCATCAGCTGCTCAGAGGAAAATCTGAAATGAAAATATTTGTAATCTGGAGGTTGTTGAAGGACCTTTTCTCCTGCTAGCTGTAGGGCTGAGCCATTCGTGTTTCAGTATTTTCTAGTTCGGCTTGTTCCTGAGCCCCATCCTCACCTGCTGTGCCCAACACTCCTCCTTCACCTCTGTCTCATCATGCTCTCAAGCCCACGGCTCCAAAAACACCTCATCCCGGCCTCCAAGCCCCTGTGACACTCTAGTGTGTTTTTCTGCCTGGCTCAAATCACTTGAGAGAGTTATCCCTTTCCATGTCCAACCTAGTGTGGACAAGGGTCTCCATGAGGGTAAGGAGCACGTTTGGTTGCCCTCCCTGTGGGCCATCTGGCCAAAATGTGGTCTTGGTGGGAAATGTGGTCTTGGTAGGAAAGTGTCACAAACCTGTCAGAGGATGGACACTGGTGGTGCAATCAAAGTGAATGAGAGAATGATGTATAAGAGAAGGCAGGGAGGATGACCTCTACACGAGCATAGATTAAACAATAGGAAGAAATTAAACATTAGGAAGAAGTTTTTCACTTCAAGGGTGGTGAGGCACTGGAACAGGTTGCCCAGAGAAGTTGTTGAGGCCCCATCCCTGGAGGTGTTCAAGGCCAGGCTGGATGTGGCCTTGGGCAACGTGGTCTAGTGGGAGGTGTCCCTGCCTATGGCAGGGGGGTTGGAACTCGATGATCTTCAAGGTCCTTTCCAACCTAAACCATTCTATGATACTGTGATCTTTGATGCAACAGCTGTGGTAACCACGGAAATTATGAGTTTTTTGGCTGGCTTTCAGCCATGTTAGGATGTCCTGATTCCTGAAGCCAAAGAGCTGAGTCTTGTTTTCCAAAGTTATTTTTACGGCAGCTCCATTACCACAAACCACTGCCTGTTTTGGTGAGATCTTTTAGTCGTTCCCAGCACCAGCCTAAAGCAGCTGGGACCTGCGATGTGGAGAAGGACATAGGCGAGACCAATGCCACATCTGACACAGCTGATGGGGAACGCTGCTGCTTCCTCTTCCTCCTCCCTAGCTTTCCTTCTCTCCTCACCCATTAACTGCTGCTTTAAAAAACTGCCCGTGGAGGCTGGAGGAAAGGGTAGCCTTGCAGCTGCGGTATAAAACACTTTTGGTACCCTTACTAGCCAACACAAAAATAGGTTTGGGGTTTCGTTCTGGGCCCCGCTGTGAAAGTTTTGGAAGAGTTTCAATGTCACATCATCTTCTGCTGCTCCCCTTCTCTGCAGCAGCTTAGAAGGTCCTTCCAGCCGCCCTGCGACGCCGTCCCCGTAAGCCAGTCAGGGTGACAGGGTGAATCAGCAAAAATAAAATTGCTGCAACGTGAAAGGAGTTGTGCAACAGAACGAGCTTTTTAATTACAGAGATTCATTTGCAGGTAAACCTTAGCTTAAAACCAATTAAATTATGATTTCGCAGCTCAGGTGAAAAATTGACGCTAAGCACTGGTGCGAATAGTTGCCCATACTTCTGGCATGAAGGCCCAATTTCCCACGTCCTTTGGATGAAGGGGTCACTTGGATTTGCACTGACTGCAATGATATGGCAATCTCTTAATTTTCAAATGGTCTCTCAAGTTGCCGGGTGATTTCAAAAGGAGGTTTCACCACTGGCTTTTGGCTCTGCATGAGTAGAGAAGCATTAGCCTCTTTGCGTTGCACTGCAGGTAGTCGGAGAATAAACATGAGGATTTAGCTTTTTATGGGATGGGGAACACAAACCACCCACGCACACTCAGGTTGTCCTGAAGTCTTGCTCTGCTTGAAACTTTCTTCAGAGGAACCTTTTTGCTCTCCCCTCCTCACACTGGGAAGGAGGAACAGAATCTTTTATGCTTTGCTAGCGAGCAAGGTGGGACCTTTCGAGGTGGTGGTTTTCCAGCAGGGGCTGGGGTGCAAATCTGGGATCAACAGCTGCAGCTGATAAATAACGAGCATTGCTACACCTGCGGCCTGCTCTTGAAAAGAGCAGCTTCTCTGCTCCCTTCCCTGCATACGGGATCAGCGCTGGTCTTCTCCTGTCTGCAGCTCTTCCTCCCAACCAGCACCTTTACGACACCGGGCGCAGCGTTGCCTGGGTGCTCAGGAGGCGCATCCTGTCTTTGCATGCCCAAAACCAGCACATGCATTGCTTGTTTCTGCAGGCGTGCAAGGAGTGACCCAGCACTTACCAGGTAATTTCTTAAGTGGGATTGTAGAGGTCCTTCCAGTGGGAAAGCAATTCTGTGGTTTTTTCCAGGGTGCGTTTGGTTCTGTCGCTCCCACTAGCGGTACGCGTCGGGGCAAACTCTTTACAGGTCCCAACGTGTCTCATGTGAAAGCGATGCTGAAAGGCAAGCTGAAGTCTTAGAGACTTTAGTGGGACTTAAACGCAAGCTGAAGGCATGTTCGGGTGCTTTCTGAAATCAGACCCGAAGCATACAGGTAGTTTCCTTTTGTTTTCTAAATCAGTGGGGTTGGATCAAGATTGTAGCCGCTCAATCGCAGCAGTGATTTGGCTGCCAAAACGTGGTGGATAGTCTGATGTCCCCCTTGTTCTTGCTGTTATCCTGCCAGGCACAATCATTTTCAAGTAAGCGCTGAGCTTTTGCAGTCTCTGCAATCTAGGGGGGGGGGGGAGGGGGGGAAGCCTGCCCCTTTCCTTTGTGTTTTTAAGAATCGTGACTCTTTCCTGGCGTTTCTGGTCTCATCATACGCTAATGGCCCGCTTCCCCCAGCGAGACTCTGCTGTCCTTTGTCTGACATGCCACACAGGCATTCACACTCATCAGTTTTATAATTTATGGCTGCCCTGGCGTTGAACCCGCGCGGCCCCATTTCTGCCGCTTTCCCTGGCAGACTGTTAGCTGGAGCTCCCATCCCCAGCAGTGTCAGCCATGGTACCCGAGGCCACTTGGATGGTCGCTGTCGCCGTGGCACATCCGACCTTCCCGTGGCTGTAGGATGCTCACCGCAGCAGGGCGGCCACCGCCAGCTCAGAGGTGACGGTGCTGCTCTGGGGCTGGCTCTGTTGCTGATGCTTTTAAACTAAAACTGTTTTCATTGTTTTTCAATATTTTCTGTCGGGAAGCAGTCTTGCCTGGCAGTGGTTTCAAGTACTACAGGCGAGAGGGGGAATGACTGAGCTAATTTGACCACTATATTGGGAGGTTCATAAAGTACTGGATTGTGTGTCCCAATGATGGGAGCGCAAAGGATCGGTGAGGGCCCTCGGCAGCATGTTGCATTTGCAGTTCCGTTATAAAATGGACAGAAATACTTAAGTTTGTTTTAAAAACCAACCAACCAAAAAAACCCCAAAACACACCACCAGACCCCAAGAGTACCTTGATACACTGAAATTGGTATTACTCACAAAGGATGCAGCCCCAGATCTGGAGGATTTAGGGGAAAAAAAAAAACTTGTTGGTGTTGATTAACTGCTTGCTCGGTGTCCCAACACGCTCAGTGGGTTTTGGGAGAGGTGATCTTTTGAACAGTCTGTGTCACAACAATGACTCAGGACAGAAAGAGAATTTCAACACCCTGTTTTACTCAGCAAATCCCAGGGCGGGAGTCACAACAATGCCTCCCACATGGTCAAAATATGCTTTATTCAATATTTTTCTCAACATACATATATAGCTAATTTCGGCATAGCAGCTATTTCGAATAAAACATTCAACAACGGCTAACTTCGGCATAGCCAGTATTTCAAATAAAAAATTCGGCAACAAACAATGAAGTAGAAGAAAGAAAGGAGATGAAAAGAAGAAGAAAGGAAAAGAGAGGAAGACAGGAAAGGTAATTATCACCACCCTTGGATCCAGCAATGAGTCTCGGTGGTAGTTGTCTGGATTCATGAAAGGCAGGTCCTGCTTCACACACCTGATCTCCTTCTATGACAAAGTGACCTGCTTAGTGGATGAGGGAAAGGCTGTGGATGTTGTTTACGTGGACTTCAGTAAAGTCTTTGACATGGTTTCCCACAGCATTCTCCTGGCGAAACTGGCTGCTCACAACTTGGATGGGTGTACTATTCACTGGGTAAAACACTGGCTGGATGGCCAGATGCAAAGAGTAGTGGTGAGTGGAGCTAAATCCAGTTAGCACCTGGTCACGAGTGGTGTTCCCCAGGGCTCGGTACTGGGGCCAGTTCTCTGCAATATCTGGACAAGCAGATCCTGTGCACCCTCAGTAAGTTTGCATTCAACACCCAACTTAGGTGTGAGTGTCGACCTGCTTGAGGGTAGGACAGTTCTACAGAGACACCTGGACAGGTTGATCGATGGGCCAAAGCCAATGCTGTGAAGCTCAACAAGGCCAAGTGCCTGGTCCTGCACTTGGGTCATAACAACCCCATGCAGCATTACAGGCTTGGTCAACAGCTGGCTGAGTATGAGCCAGCAGTGTGCCCAGGTGGCCAAGAAGGCCAGTGGCATCCTGGCCTGTATCAGGAATAGTCTGGTGAGCAGGACTAGGGAAGTGATCATTCCCCTGTACTCAGCGCTGGTGAGGCCCCACCTCAAGTACTGTGTTCAGTTTTGGGCCCCTCACTACAGGAAAGACATAGGGGTGCTAAAGAGAAGGGCAAAAAAGCTGGTGAAGCGTCTGGGGAACAAGTCTTATGAGGAGCAGCTGAGGGAACTGGGGTTGTTTAGCCTGGAGAAAAGGAGGCTGAGGGGAGACCTTATCACTCTCTACAACTACCTGAAAGGATGTTGTAGCGAGGTGGGGGTCAACCTCTTCTTGCTAGTAACAAGCAATAGAACAAGACAAAATGGCCTGAAGTTATGCCAGAGTAGGCTTAGGATTAATATTAGGACAAAGTTCTTCACAGAAAGGGTTGTTAAGCACTGGAACAGGCTGCCCAGGGAAGTGGTGGAGTCGCCATCCCTGGAGGAATTTAAAAGACGGGCAGACGTGGTGCTTAGGGACATGGTTTAGTGGTGGTTTTGGCAGCGTTAGGTTGATGGTTGGACTTGATGATTTTCAAGGTCCCTCGGTGTAGCAGGTATTTCAAATAAAAATAAAAGGGACTTCAAGGTCCCCCCCAACCTAGACAATTCTATGATTCCTCCAGCGGTAGGTGCACACAAGGCACCTCACATTCGCGTCTTTTATAGACTAGTCCCTGCCCCTCCATCGTGCCCATCGCGTCCCCTGAGGACTTATGTCACTAAATTGGTTGTGAGCTTCTTTTCTGCCCCTTTTTGGAGTTGTCTTGCTCAGCAACACTGAACTGTGCATCCTCTGACGCTTCTGTTTCTCACACATGCGCGGTCTTGTTCTTAGAACTTTCTAGAATGGGGGTTGGAGGAGTGGGCCGCTAGTGTCTCTTTTCTACCTGTGCCTTATCTCATTAGTGTGGTAACATATCTTCTGTGTTTGAGACATTAGCCCTTTTAGCTTCCAGTCTCTTATACCACCATGTGGCTCAGTGGGTTGAATCTCGTTCCTGTAGAGTTTGTCTTCTCCTCAGGTGGTGATCTTGACGTACCGGACAGGGAGACAGAAAAGAGAAGATAGAGAAGAAATAGCTTGAGTAATGATACAGCACATTATAGCTACAGTAATCATTAAAAATATAAACCCACTCAGTAACACTATTTTCATCAGCCGTGCTCCCCACCCCATAAGTCCCAAAAACTGTAGAAGAGAAGCGAATCAGGAGTCAGGGGAGAGTCTGTCAAACCAGTCTTTTGGTTGCAAGGATTGGAGAAGTTCAGCAGTTTGGTCTGCAATCTCATCTTTGCGCGAGCCTCCGTAATAGAGGTAGTCGCACTGCGGATGGTCACACAACATTCTCCATCTGAAAGATTTAACGTTTCATAATGTTAAATTTGCTCTCTTGATAACAACATGTCGAAGGCTAGGCAGTTCTGAAGCGTCATTTTAGACGTGTGTGGAACTTGTAAATTTAACTCGCCAAAAGTGTCTCTAGTTGTCGTGGTTTTGCTCAACCCCCACGGCCATGGTGGAAAATCAGAAGAAAAAGGCAAAACTCGTGGGTTGAGCTAAAGGCAGTTTAACAGAACAGCAAAGGAAAGAGGAAAAACAACAACAGTAACACCAATAGAGGAATGTACAAACACGATTAAGGTACCACCGCTCACCGACCAGACTCCCCTGAGCCACCACTTCCTGCCCCCTCCCCAGGCCAGCCTCCCCCCTATAGCATGGCCATGGCTCACATGGTATGGAATACCTGTGTCTCCTGCCAGCTCCTTGGGGAAAATAAACCCCATCCCTGCTGGAACCAGGACGTTAGTCCAATTTGACAATACATGTACTTGTCAAGTAATATTTTCTAAGGCCCACTGATGCCTGACTATCAGTCCAGGCACGTTGGACAGGGCTCTTAATTCAGATTTTCAAGCCTAGAGTGTAACAGTCGGGCTCATGCACACCATGTATCCGATCATAGATGTGACTGGGTGAGTCTAAGGATCGTTTTGTTTGCAGACTTGACTTGGTAAAGTTAAACACCCAGTGTGGGCACAAGGACACGCAAGGGAAGTATAATCCCACATTTGAGCCCAGCAGGTGCCACTAAATTGAGGCGTGAATAGAATTTTCCATCTGAGCACCCCCAGGCTAAACCAAAGGGTGCTGAATAAAATCTGTTTTTACAAGTCCAATCGTCCACATAATCTATCAAGTAAATGGGAGGAGATGTTGGAACAGGTACGTGTTTTAAAGGGTAATGGATGTGTGGCACACAACAAGTACCAAGCCATGTTTACATAATCAGATGCACTATAGGTTCCGCTACAAAGAGGATCTCAATTTAGGTATCCTTTGAAAGGGTACCCCCAACATATACATGTATCTCATATCAGCACCCCAATTCTAATAGCCATGATTCAGGAGGATTTCCTGGACCTGTGCTACAATCAATTACTTTATGGCAAGAAAAAAGGTTGCTAGGAGAAAGGCAGGGTACTTCTATGTACTTCAAGGGGTTTAGGATTGGATTTTCTATGGACCACACCCATTGAATCACAGAATCATGGAATCTCCTAGATTGGAAAAAACCTGTAAGATCATCTAGTAGATTCTGAGGCTCAGTCCCAGTGCTATTCAGGAGTAGAATACACCAGGGAAGAGCGACATTTAAGGCATAGGTTGCTTCATAATAATTATGCATCTTTAAGGGATAAAATTCAGAATCAAAAGGAAAGTAGGAGCAAGGTATGGAGTAGGAACTGGCAGGGTCAATTTTTATCGTCTCCAGCAGGAGAGTCACATTTCCCTCCTGCACACTCCGGGTCTGTCCTACTCGCCCTTCAGGCAAAGTAAAATTCATCTCCAGGTGTGATGCATGACAAATGTTCCATCCCCAACAATCTTTATAAGTTCTTTTATAATATGCAAAAATGGTATAATTTTGACCAAAAGTTTTGTTCCAGTTGGGATGGTGGATATTTTCCACATAGCCGTTTGCCAAAAGATGATTCGCCTTCCATTTTAGATAGGTGTTATTAGGAAAGCACCGTTTTGTGGGGAATCGGACATGGGGTTGTGTTACTGACTGCTTTGTAGTCGGATTGATGGACACGTTTATGGGTGTTACAAAAAAAACCTCGGCCCTTGCTCAGCGGAGGAGGGGAGAGTGACACAAATTCCCTGATCAGTGTTATTCCATATCCACACAAAACCTCGGATTAATTCCCACGCTACATTTGTACGGGGGGAATTACAAACTTCAAGAGAATTACCTTAAGCAAAAATAGTTGAATATCCATATTAGGCATCATAACTTATTAAATCTCAGCAATATTAGGTCTCCCAAAACACCTTTCATATGTATACAGCAAAAGCTATTAATGCAACAAAACAAAGCTCTATGGTAATTATCAAAGGTTCCCTATATCTTCTGCGCTGCTGCTGGGAACACTCATTTGTAAGTGAAAATAAGAAGAAATTCTCTTCAGCTCCTTTTCCTTGTACCTGTAAGAGAGCAGAAAGAAAGAAACTCGGTTCTACTGAACCAGTTAAAAAGAAGGTGTAATCCACTGGGTATTTATCCAGTGCTCTTTTCTGTGGGCATCAGTGGCAACCCGCAGATGGATATTTATACAGGTTTTCAAAACTAAGGACACTTCCCCTATGGTAGGTAAGTTGACAAGAGCAGACTGACCTGGGTAATGGAAGGGCATTTTGGGGGTCTTCCTTCTTTCTTTTGCCCTGGAACAATGGAGGGAGGTTTTGGACAAAAAGCTGTAAGTCTAGGACACCCATTTATTCCCCATTGGTCATTTATTTCCATTACCATCTCCCAGAGACGATTTGGCCATCCTGGCTCATGGGGTTTACGGAAACTTTTCAAGAGCTTGCTTGTTCTTTCAACTATCCCATTAGCCTGGGGAAAATATGGTGTATGAAACACCCACTGTATCCTTTCTTCTTTTGCCCACTCCTGTACTACTGGTGCAGTAAAATGGGTCCCGTTGTCTGATTTAGGGAAGGAGCTAAACCAGATCCATAACCCTTTTACAGTACTTTCGCCTGTGGCTGGTGCTGCTGCTTCTGCTCGTACTAAACCTGACGCTTCTTCCACGAGCACATACTGTTCTCCTCCTGATCGTCTGAAAGGCCCTATATAGTTGATTTGCCAGGTTTCCCACAAACCTTTCCCATCCCACAAATGAAGCGGTGAGTCCTGCAAAGGGTGTTTTTCCAGTCTTGTACAGCACGTCTAGTACGGCACACACCACAAGCTGAAGTCATTGCGGTGCACAAGTCTCAGGTGACAGGCCATCCTTGGCTTCCTCCTTCTTTAAAAAGGTCTTTAACTCCTGAATGTCCTCACTTAAGATGCAACCATTCTACCAGATGTTCCCACTCCTTTTCCTCCTCTCCCTTTGCCATGGCCACTAAACCGGTGAGGGAAATCTAGTTGATTGTTATGGATATGCACTGGGTGATTTCCTCCCTGGTGGGCTGTTACCCATCCCACAAATACGGGTTGCAGCCGGGACTCTTTTTAGCATTTCCTCCCACTTTTCTTTTTGCCACACGGGCACTTGATTTACCTTCCATTGATTTTACTCACAGAAAGGGAGACACTCCATACAACCTTTGAATACGGCATAAGAATCTGTATAGATCTAAGCGGTCTTAGACGTTTCAGGTTCTTTTTTGGTCATGCTCCAAACGGCTACTATCTCCCCCACTTGGGCACTTCCCTCCCCTTCAGTTATGATTTGGTCCCCAGAGTCTACATGCAGCGCTACGGCCCGGTATTTCCACGCTCTCCCTTCCCTTTTTGCAAAGACATCTGTAAACCACACGTTCTGCAGATGGGGTTCATATGGGGGTGTTTCCTTAATACTAGAGGGAAGGGGCTCCTTACTTGGGGTGTTAGGTTTTCCCTGTATTTGGAGCATCTTTGGAGCTCCTTCCTCTCCCTCGTAAATGTGAGAGTAGTGTTCTAATTGGGCATACCATTTTCTAATAGATTCCCATTGTGCGACCCCTGGGGCCAGAGGGCTGCCCACCAGTACTGGCTGGACAACCCTAAAAGGTCCCCTTAAAAGAACTGATTGTTTCCGCAGGATTTTTTTCTGCTTCCTGGAGAGCAAGGCTTACTACAAAGAGACCCTTTTCCTGGGTCGAGTACTGTTTTCCTGCATCCTTAAAACTTTGCGAAAAGAAATCTATGGGGCGAGTGGGACCTTCCGGCCCACATTGCCACAGACATATGGATGCCCCACATGCAGCAAATCCCCACTCAATTTGGAGCGGATCCATTGGCTGGATGGGGCCTAGGGCTTGGTATGTCCCTGCTTCAAAGATCAATAGCTTCAAGGCTTCCCTGTGAGCAGGGATCCAGTCCCAAACAGCCCTTTTCTGGGTTAGGTTGTATAGCGGACAGGCTATGATGGAGAAGTCTGGGACATGCTTTCCCCAGAATACCAGCAGGCCTAAAGCATGCTGCAACTCCTTCTTATTCTCTGGGATTTTTACCTGCTCCAAGGTAGTTAAAGCCCTGGGGGGAGGAGGGGGGAAATGCATATTGTCCCTCCTTTCCACCATATCCCTAGGAATCTTAATTCAGGAGAAGTTAATTTATTTTTTCAGTTGGGATTTTGAGGCCCAGGTTTTCCAGATGATCGATAATATTAGCCTGAGTTTTTCCTACAGCCACAGCCTCTGACCCACCCATAAGCACATCATCTATATACTGATACACCTTGACTCCTTCTTCTGGAGTAATTTCAGTCACAGCCTGGGCGAGGGCATGATGTGCCAAGGTGGGCAAGTGTCAGTACCCTTGTGGTAGTCAGGTGAAAGCATACTGGATACCTTCCCATGCGAAGGCAAACCTGCCTTGATCGTTCTCCTGTAAAGGTAAAGAATATGTCCTTTACACCAATAGCAGCTAAGATCAGATGGGACTCTTCTTGGATGGTGGAAATTAGTTCAGCTATGTTTGGCACAGCTGCTGTTAAAAGACTGATATTAGCATTTAGACACCTACAGTAAATGGTTAGTTGCCACCTCCCATTCGGCTTTCGTACAGGCCATACTGGGGAATTGTACAGGCAGTGGGTCTGGACGATCACCCCTGTTC
Source organism: Vanellus vanellus (assembly GCF_965231255.1). NCBI lineage: Eukaryota > Metazoa > Chordata > Aves > Charadriiformes > Charadriidae > Vanellus > Vanellus vanellus. The sequence continues at coordinate 17,705,846 of NC_138911.1, read as the reverse complement.
TTGTAATTCTTGTAATTACTTGTGGGTTTCCACATTTTTACTAGCAATTGTAAATTTGGAAGAGGCAAACTATGCATTAACTCTCGATGGACACCTTTATTGAACCCTTCTTTCCATAGCTGATTTCTTGATCCCCTACCTACCTCACTTTTGCCCGGCGGATAAGATGTCCTACCATGTACTTCGGTTCTGCGTACCACTGCAGCAGCTTTCATGTCTTTACCAATAAACTTCACTTATTGGCCATTATTTATCAGCTCCTGAGCAACTTCTCCCCATGTAAGGGCAGCCCCTCTGCCAGGTCTGGCCACTAAAGTTGTTCTCAACTGGTCTTGAAGTTGTATTGTAATATCTTTGGTGAGTTGGGAAGCCCTGTAATCAAGGGAGTCATCCTCTCTGGGTTAACAACTAGTAACACAGGGAAGGGTTGACGAGTAACAAGGTGTCTGTCATACATAAGTTGGAGCCAAGCCACCTCTTCTATGCTCTCTGTAAGTTGACTTAACCCAGGAGTAGGAACAATAATCATATCTCCTCTGTTAATGGGGTCTAATCCTCCTGCCCAGTATGCTGCCTGCTGAGTCAAGGACCAGGGTTCCCTTGGATCAGCTACAGTCAGGAATACCCCTGGACCCCAATATCCTTGAGTTTCTTCCTCTGACAGCTTTATTCTATCTCCCCTAGTCAGAGAAACTCTCCAAACGCATTCTGTTTTGGTGCCCCTAGCTTGCCTACTCTATTTTTCTTGCAATTTTGCTAGCTTGGTTGCATTACATGGTATCTGGTGGTAACGTTAGGCTCAGCAGTATCTCCATTGTTCCCATACTCAACTTCTGTCTTAATGAAAGATCGTAACTTTGGATTAGACGGGGATTCTGCCTTAGCCGCCTCTGATTCCTTCCAGGGGTAGTGGGTATCAATTTCTTGATGGACAAGGTCATCTTCCTTGGGAAGGCTAGAGAAACTAGGTTCACTACCGAAATCATTTTCATGCTCTGTTAGTTGTACCCTCAAGTCCCTTTCCCCAGTATAAGCTTCCCACAAGCCTTCTTGGAGGTTTTCCACAACCCGCTTCCCTTCTTTCACTGTTTCCTCATCCTGTTGCCATCTAGCTCGTTCTACCTCTAATTCTACCTGTAGTAACTCATTCTTGCAGAGATTCACTCACTTCGCCTTCTGTTTGCTTAACAGCATGCTTATCTTTCTGGGTGGCTATCAGGGCAACCCCCAGGATGCCACAGACTATCACCTTGCCCTTACCGGCCTTAAAGTGGTTTTCTTTCCCCAAACTTTTTATCTGTTCTGCTACATCAGTCAGAGATTGCCCATTTTACTCCGCCCAACTGTTGTCCTGGTGTAGTAGGACATGCTTTATATCCTTCTAACAAATCGAACAGCGGGAAGCAGACAAGATCAGGCTTTTCCTGGGTAGCCATGATCTTCTGCCAGAGAATTTGGCTTCAACTGAAAAGCTGTTCTCCCCTCTGCAGCACTCTGGCTGGTATCCCCCTTTTCCATTATAAGCCTCCTTACTGCTTCTCACAGACTATCCTGTCCGTGACACCAATTTAATGTCCAGACCCACTTGGTGGGTTCAGGAGAGGTGATCTTTTGAGCAGTCTGTGCAGTACTCAGGAGTCACCACAGTGACTCAGGGGGGACGGAGAATTTCAACACCCCATTTTGCCTGGTGAATCCCAGGGCAGGAGTCACAACAATGCCTCCTAAATAGTCAGAATATGCTTTATCCAACCTTTTGCTCAACATACATATGTAGGTAATTTTGGCATATTTCAAATTAAAAGTTCAACAAACAACGATGGCTAATTTTGGCATAACTGGTATTTCAAATATGAAATTCAACAACAAACAATGAGGTGAGAGAAAGAAAGGAGATGTAAAGAAGAAAAGGGAAGAGAGTATGATAGGAAAGGTAAGCACCACCCGCCTTGGATCCAGCAGTGAGTCTTGCTGAAGGCCACCTTCGTTCCTTGCTGAAGGCCACACAGGCAGCACCTCGTCTTTGTGTCTTCTATAGCCCCATCTCAGCCCCTCCATGCCCATCACTCCCCCCACCCCCCCCCAAGGACCCACCTCACTCTCCATTAGTTGTGAGCTGCTGGTCCACCCCTTTTTGGAGTCCCCTCCCCAGCAACAGGGACCTGAGCATCCTTCCACCGCTCTCCCTGCCCGGCATTAACTCCTTCAGTCTCCCACACGTGTGCAGTCTGTTGTTCTTAGAACTTTCTAGGAGGGGAGTTGAGGGGGGGCAACTAGCGCCTCTTTTCTGACTGCGCCTCATCTGGTTAGGGTGGTAACATCACTTTTCTTCCACCGAGTGTTTGAGACATTAACCCTTTTAGCTTCCAGCCTGTTACACCGGGAGTTTCTGTGCTTCCCTGGTGTCCTGGTTTGAGCAGCACAGGACTGATTTATCTTCTAATGCTTGGGAAGACCGCACTTTTAGAAGACTATAGTGTCTGAATTTGTGAAAATACTTACTTTATAGCCAGCTATGGTGTGTGGGCTTCAAGGTCTCAAGGTCAAGTTTTCGAGCTGGCCAGGTGTGGGGATAAGGAGGAGCAAGACCCGAGCACTTGACCCAAGCTGGCCAATAGGAATATTCATACCATGAACATGACATTCACTATAATTTAGAAAGTTTGCTGTGAAGTTCTCTCTGTCCCTTGGTGGCTGCCATCCTGAGAACTTCTTGGCCCAGTGCTGGACCCCTGAGGCCTTCCCTTCCTCCTGAAGCCATAGTGCTCGCCGTGTCCGACATTTGCTGTCCACTGCTGGGAGTGCACAGCTGCCTACTGATGGAATTGGCTGAGTATAATCTGTGCATACTCTGTATTGGTATCAGGATCAATATTTTTTCTTTAGTGCTATTAATGTTAATTATTTAATCTTAGTCTATTAAATCTGTTTATACTTCAGCTCCTGGGTTTATTTTTCCCGATTCCCTTTCCAGGGTGGGGAGGGGTCACCGGGTGATAGAATGATTGTCTAAACGACAACAAATCGTTATAGGCTTCTCCAACTATAACACCTGGAAAGCATCTGATGCTCTGCCACTGTCACGAAGAGATGCTCCTGGCTGCATCCCAGTAGCACAGAGGTGGCCTCGGGGGTTTATGGCTTGGTTGAGCATGAGACTGTGATGTCCCCCTGCCCCCCTCGCTGGCTGAGCAGGTTGTATAGTGCCCATACATCTAGACTTTCGCTGCTGTTTTGGGGCGTGGAGGTGGGAAATGAGGAGGAGGTGAGCAGGGTAACAGCTCAGCACTTTCTCTTCTTTTAAATGTTTTGCGCAAAGACCTGCTGGAAGCGCTGGGATCAAAGAGAAATAGCGTTGTAAGGCTTCGCTTTTCCTGAATTTTTTGTTCCACAATGGTTTTTGTTCTATTTCCTTCTGTGTATTTGCTCAGCGATGGACCAAAAGATGGTCCGGCATTGCCTGGTCCTTTTCCAATACCAGAAAGTGAGGGGAAGTGCATGAGTTATTAAAAAATATGTATGTGTATATGATGTATAAATTTACATATACTGGAAAGAAAAGGTGAAAACCATTTAGCTAAAATCCGTGTCTGGATCTCTGTCTTCTCACATCAGTGGTCCCCTGTGACCACCAGCAGTCAGAGGGAGAGCAGCACCTTCTTATCTTCTGGAGTTTTCCATAGGGGGCCTCAAAGGCCGCTTTGGTTTGCAGCGCTGGCCGGATTTCTGCATCTGGGATTGATTGGTTTCAGGACGGCTGGAGAGGTGGGGAGCTGACATGCTGCAGCGTATTGTAATGACTGTGTTAGATACAGCAGCGAAGACCTGGTCGAGCACAGGGTGGGGGGAGCCCATCTTACCATGTGCTCGATCCGCAGGGTGGGAGTTGCTCTGCAACTTGGCTAAAGCACCCGGAGGAGTTTTCCCTCCTCTGTTTCACTGCAGTTGCATCACTGCTGTATCCAAACCCAAATGGTTGCATCTGCCCTCCCCCCTCCCCCCCTCCCCTCCCCCCCAGTTTCTGACATGCTGTGAAGAGGAGCATTTCTGCACGCTGGGGAGGAAAGGGAAGAAAGAGAGATAGTGAAACGCAAAAGTGGTTTTTCTTACTGGAGCAAGGAAGGAAGGGTCAACCAGTTTATTCCAATTTCACGTCTTAACTGACTAACTTGCAGTTTGTAGCTGAGAGGCAGTCTGCGGCAGCTGCTGCTGAAGGGATATTTCGGAGTGGCGCTGGTGAGTACACTCCTCTGGGTGATGCTGAAAGAACATGAAGTGCTGAGTGAGGCTGCAGTTTCTTCTGAGGCTGCGTCAGCGCGTGTACTCGGTTTGGTACCTCAAAGGCACGAAGAGCCACAGGAGAGGAGGATGCTCCTTCTGTTTGCCATGCGTGCCTTCCTCCTCTGCCATGTCAGCAGTGTTCCTGTTAAGCAGAAAGGAGAGAAGTGGGTTTGTCTTTGACACAATCCTGACATCTTTTTTCACTATGTTCTCCTTGAGTTCCAGCTCTTCAGAGAGATTTTTGGCCAACGACTGTTGCAAAGATGTCTCACTCAGTAGGTCTCAGACTGTTCTTCTTGGTATGAGTCTCCATTAGTTTTCCAGCAGAAATCAAAGCGACTAGCTCCGGTTGCCTTGTGTCAGGTATTCACTGGCAGCAGGAGGGGGATTCATTGACACCTCTGGCTTGCAAAGGGATCGGGAACTGAAGGCTGACCTCCTCCTCTCATCTTTCTGTTCCAAATCCAGTTACAGGTAAAAATTATCCTTGATAAATAACCCAAGTCAAGAATGACAATTTTCCTCTTGAAGGAGGTAAGACTGAAATTTGCTTTACTTTCTAATAGCCAAGGGCAAGAACACCAATGGCTTAGAGTAAATGCCTTCCTGCAGTCATAAATTCTGCTTCTTGGGGGATAACAGATGTAAAGGATGATAAATGATCTCAAAATTCCTTCTTTCTTCTACTTTAAGTGAAAAATGCTACTCTTTTGAGTCAGCTGGAGTCAGCCGCATCAATCTCAGTGGTGATTTTCCATTTGTTGTGTCCAACAACCTATCGATATCATCCCTAAATGAATGTTTCATTAAGGAATGCAGACAGAAATGGGAGGCAGCAATTATTTGACTAATTTAGAGCTGGAACGTTTCACTCTGCATCTTCCAGGAAAAGAATGACTGTAAGGTGTGACCTCTGTATCACTTAACCTGGAGATTTTTCTTAAGCCAAAGTCCGGCTGATGTTTCATCTTCAGCTCTTGGTGTTTACTGATGAGCATCGCAGGCGCCATCTCCTTCCAAGTGAGAGCTTTGTTCAGAAATACTCTCCAGCAGTGGCTCATAGCATGTCACTAGGATCAGGAAAATCCACTTGACCATAATGATGCTAAAATGTGGGGAGAGTGTAAAACCTTTCAAAAAGAAGCCCAAACAGACTTTCTCTTCTCCAGCTGTATTGGTCCATTATGTGCTAATTACTGGAGTTAAGGGATGGGGCACAGCTGTGGTTTTCTTCAAGCATGTTATTAACACTATCAGTACAACCGCGCAAACTCAAAAGGCATCCTGTTGCTTAAGCATGAGAGAAGGCACCCTGATTGTTTGTAATAGTTTTGTTTTTTGTTTTTTTTCCAACACCTGGTGTAAGAAACGGAAAAAGAAAATAATTTTGAGGCAACGGACTGAAAGTTGCCCATTGGTGGAGTGTTGGGGATGGCTCAAAGCAGTGCTGCTGTCTAGCTCTTCACTGTGTTGTGTCCCAGATCAAAGGAAAATATGGGGATGAGCTTGCATCTGCTGGATAAAATAATGTTGCAAATCAAGACAGGTGATGAAACCACCTGGTGGCTTTGTCTGGTGCTCTCAGGTTTTATTTTTTACATCATTAGGCATGCATGAGTTAGCAAGCCATTTTGGGCTGGATAGACACTGCCACGCGTGACTGGTGCTTCAGAGCTCGGCTGCAGCTCTGAGTGTAAACATAACCCCATCCCAGGCAGCAAAGTTGCCAAGATGATGGTTCATTAGTGCAATCTTTTTTGCTCTTATGTGTCTCGTATGTCTCCTTGTTAAACGAGACCTCTTGTATGCTCTGTGGCATGGTCTCCTGCACAGAAGGAAACAGCCAGTGATAAATGCTTAGATTTAGTACTTTATACCTACTTCTGAAATATTTAAATGAGAAACTGAGATTTAGTACTTTTATACCTACCTCTGAAATATTTAAATGAGAAAGCTCTCTGCAGTAATCTTTGAAAACAGATCGCCACATTGTATGAAGACAGCAATTTTCCCCTCCAAAATCAAATGATACTAGAAAAAATCAGACAGACGAGGTGGAGGAACTACAGTCAATTCACTCTTTAAAAAAATGTTTTTTTTAGTTTGATATTCCCTTCCCAGGACCTGAATAGCGTATTCAGATAATAGTTGGATATAAATGCTAGATATAATTGCTAGATAGAAATGCTGAGAAAGACTAATCAGCAAATTGTACTCTTAGGCTGGCCCAGACACACTTTCTAAAAGGAAATTAGTGCTATAAAACATTTTACACTTAATCCTTTGTGCTTTCAGTTCTTGGAGGCTGCTTGGCAGAATGAAAAAAAAAAAAAAAATCAGTAAACAACTGAGAAGCCAGCGCACAAGCAAGCTCAGAAACAGGGCGCAACTGAAGTCTTTAGTAGTCATTATGTACCTGGAGATTACCCTCATCATCATCATCATCATCATCACTGTAGTCGAGCTGGCTGTGAAAAGGTGACAGCTCGTGATTTCTTCCCTTATTGTTTCCAACAGCTGGAATAATTTTCTGCCATAGCTTTGCTGTGACAATCTTGTTCCTTCAATTCTTTCCCAGCCACTCTTTTCCTTCAAGCAGCCTTAGTCTAGAGAAAAGAAGACTGAGGGGGGAGCTTATCAACACTTATAAATACTTAAAGGGAGAGTGCCAGGTAGATGAGATCAGTCTTTTTTCAGTGGTGCCCAGTGATAGAACAAGAGGTAATGAGTACAAACTTGAATATAGGAAGTTCCATCTTAACATGAGGAGGGACTTCTTTACTTTGAGGGTGGCAGAGCACTGGAATGGGCTGCCCAGAGAAGTGGTGAAGTCTCCCACTCTGGAGACGTTCAAAACCCACCTGGATGCCATCCTGTGCAACCTGCTGTAGGTGACCCTGCTGTGGCAGGGGGGTTGGACTAGATGATCTCCAGAGGTCCCTTCCAACCCTGACCATTCTGTCTCAATGTTTAATGGCCTTGCATGGTACCTAATATAACGAGGAAGGTACAAACGTGCACCGCTGCGTCAGGCAGGACTTCTCCTGGCTAAATCCATCCTCTCGTGGTCTCATGCACCTGGCAGGAGCTTGCTAGTCTGGCAGCTGCCGCAAGCTATGGGCAGTGGCCAGCAGCTGCCAACATCTGGGCAGCTCACCTGCCCCTCTCCCAGGTTGCTTAGTGCAGCACGACCACCTGAGAAGCTGCTGAGGAGGACATCAGCCTCAGTTGGGCCCTGAGGTTTATTATCAGGACAAAACGCTAATGAGCATTGACTTTTCTGCATAGAGAGTTGGTTCTGGTGGCATGGCCAGAGCCTGCTCTGCTGCTAGGGAGCCTGTGATGGTCTTTGCAGATGAAACGTCACTGGACAAAGTCTCATCTTACCTTGGTTTAAGTTGAATACAGTTGTAAATTAAGCAGCCAGATCCAGCCCAAAACTCACTGCACTCAAAGGAGGGTTCTTGCCAGTTTTTGTGAGATTTTGGGGAGCGTGCCCAGGCAAAGCAAAGGGCTTAAAACTACCTGTCCCAGCATTTCCCAGCCCAGTGTTCAGTAGACCTTTAATGTTAAACTGTTAGATTGCTTCCAGCCCGTGAACCCTTGCCTGAACGTAGCAAAATGCTTGAACCCAGCAACTTGCTCGGAACCCCTTTTTTTTTGTCATAGAAATTTAGGCCTTTTGGAGGGAAGCTTAGCATCCTGAGCCTAAAGATAAATACGAAAAGGCAAAAATTGCACATGCAGCACCATTACCTTACCAAGATCCATATGTATGTTGTCACAACACAAAATAGGTTTTATTCGTGCATCTTAGAATGGGGTTGGGATATTAAAAATGTGATCATCTCTTGGTTTAAGAAGCCATCTGTTCTATTCTTCCTTCCTTCCTCAGCAACACGAGGCCACAAGAGGAGGTCAAAAGATTATTCTTTTTTCATTATTCTTAATCCAATTCTTCAATGGAAATGGATGCTCTTTTTATTTAATCCGTTTATTTAATTGCTGCTGCTGGAAAGCTATCTCATGGCCCACAAGAAGTTAGAAAAGCTTGGATGTTTTCCTTTTTATTGGGGTTTAAGGTTTTCTTAGGGGAATGATGGTGCACAAGTCTGCTAGAGATCTTGTCTTACTGCTGCACCCATCCCGCTCGATGCACTCTGATACAGGAGGTGACAAAATGAGTGTCCTCTCTCCTCACCTGTGTGGGACAGCTCAGCACTACGCACCTTGCTACGGAGGACTTTTTCCTTGGCTCAGAATACCTGTGCCCTGTCTGTCATCGGACCTGTCTCGTTAAAGCTGCGTTGCTCCTGCCTCACCTCCTCATTGCTCCATGACGGGTGATGGAGCATCCTGGGGGGAGAGCATCTTGGCCGCAGAGAAACCCCCCCAAGCCCCTCCACTTCTATGCCCCGTTAATAGCCATGGAAAATCTTCTGATGTGAGCCTTTAAACTCTATTCCTGGTGGCCCGGAGCTGAGATGGATACAAGTAATCTTCTCAACCTCCCTCTCTCCCCTTCCTTGTTATCAGCCTCTGTTAGTTGCTTGCGTTTTGGACAGCTGGGCAGGGTAGAGCAATATCGCAGTGATGGCTGCAATCGCTTTGAATGACCTCGGTTTCACCCCCGAGCACCCAACATTGGGTGTTTTTTTTTCCCCCTAGAGTAATTTCCAAGCACAGCCCCTTAAGGCTGAGCTGAAAAGCCTGTCTGAGAGGTGGCTCTGCTGCCGGAGCGCCTGTCCCTCCCTGCGTGGCCACCCGCTCTGTTTGTCTCGCCAATCGATTTTCCCTCCTGAAAGCCAAGCGCTGCTTTCAGGTCCGCTCGGATCGATGCTGGCGAGGAAGCGAGAGAAAACGAAAGGAAGAAAAAAGGGTTTGACTCCGGGCGCTGAAGGCAATTGTCATATTTTTTCCCTTTGAAACCCGAGTGGGAGTTGGCTGGGATCTGTCAAGCTGTGAGTTCTCACACATTCGGTAAATATTTAGGGTCTGATTCACTGCTGAATCACTCTGTTATTTTTTTGGCTCTATTTGGAGGAACTCCTCCATCGCTGGGATAATGCCAGCCATCTGAGGTCCTCTCACCTTTTTATTTTAGCATCTCATGGTCATGTGTGCCTGTCCTCACAGTCACCCATCACGACAGGGAGACGGTGTCATCCCTGCCTGGCAGAAGGACTTGGAGGCACGCTGGTCACAAGCGCCAGAGTTCTTCTCTGACCCTAAATCCAAAACTGGCCAAAAGCTCCAGCCATCAGCTGGTGAGACCATGGTGTGTTGCTGAAGGGTCCACACATAGCAGGAGGTGGTACACATGCAGCATTGCAGTCTGTCTCATGGGACTCGCCATACTGTGGGTGCCCCTTGGTGCGTGGTGGGTCATACACCAGCTCCTGCTGCTGCATGGTGGTCATTTAATACCCGTGCTGCTTGTCTCGCTATACCTGGGAGACCTTCTGGGGGGATGCGAGAGGAGCATATTTCCCTCCATAGATGACCACAGTCGGTGTTTTCCACGTACAGATCTCTGATTTCATTGCAGGTGGAAGACAGCATGATGGATGTGTATGATCTTGTGTACGAGGAGGTGAGGAGGAACACCTCCAGCTTCAGGAGGCACGAACTGACTGCCATCCACGAAACAGTAAGTTGTCTTTCAGCCTTAGCAGAAAACCTTGCCCTGGGGTATCTTCCTGATGGTTTCAGCAGGCTGGGGCTGATGCCTGTGTTCTGCCTCGTGGATGCTGCGATGCCATTTTTCCCTCGGGAACTGAGTCCTCCAGCCTGCTGTGAAGTCTGCTGCTCCTTCCTACTCTTCCTTTCCCGAGTTTGACCAACAAGATTATCAACAGGAGGAAAGGGCCACCTAGCTGAGCATTGCTCTGGTGCAAGATCTTCAGAGCTTCCACACTGTAGCTGATATGTATATATGGTCTGTCTTAGCAGGCCCTCTGCCGTGCTCCCTGTCGTGGTATGAGAAAGTGGATATACACGTCTCTGGTGTCCCTGGTCAGGTAGAGAGAGTGGGTGACTTCCACATTGTCCAGCAGAAGTATTTGAACTTGGTTATTTCTGTTTGCCCTTGAGCCTGGAGGTTACATGACCTCTTGCAATGCTGGAGACCTGCTAGCAAGCTCCCCAAAACCACCGCCCTGCATGCTGTTGGCGCAGGGGACTTCTCTGTAACTCAGTAGGTGGGCAAGAGCGGTTGTCCAGAGCATAGGGAGGATGCTTGCCCTCAAAGCCGCTGGAGATGAGTGAGGTTGTCCCCCATGGTGGGTAACTCCCAAGTCCCCACTGAGTAAAAGGAGATGCCGTCCCCTTGCGCAGCAGGGCCTGTTTGGGCAGTGAGTTCACGGCACGCAGCAGGGCTGGATGGGAAGGTCATCTCCGCTCGCCTGTTTCCAGTTATCTCCCATGCAGTTCCCTTTATCCTTCTGTGTTTTCTTAAATCATCATAACAAGTACTTTCCGAAGCTGCTTTCATCCATGCTTCTCAAAAGGCAGAAAAGGGCAAGTGTTTCTCATTGAAACAACCGTGGTGGCCCTCAGAGACATGATCAGCCATGGTGGTGCTTGCTCTGCAGGCTTGTGGAGCCACACACCCAGAGTCCCCCTTGGCAAGGAGAACCAGGCAAAATACCCAGCTTCATCAGTTGCTTATTTTAGCCACTTTAATTTATGAAGAAACAGTCCTTCTGCTCCTTTTGTTTTTTTCTTCCTTCTGCTAATGCTCCAAGCTGGCCAGTTCACCCTGGCTATAGGAAACCAGCTCCACAGTAGGTGTTGCTGGGGAGCCACAAGCACTGGAAGCATAATCTGTGCATCCCTCGGTTTTCCGGAGCAGCCACTGAGAGAGCTGGTGTGACCATGGAGGGAGGGCTTGGCCCCAGCCCCAGGCAGCAGTCCTGGAGAAGCACTGGGAAGTTTGGATCATGATCCGTCCACCTCCTCTGAATTTAACCTCCACTGCTGCAGCCATTGGTTGCATACCTAGGTGCTTTGCTCCTTGCAGCCCTTCCTTGTGTAGCCCTGCCTGGGGCAACGGGGAGGAAGGGTGGCCCATCGCTGGCACCTTCTGCCGCAGCGGTTGGCGGCGAGGGGAGAGCCCCGGAAGGCGGCTGGCAGACCTCTCCCTCTCTTCCAGTTCCTGTGCTGCGGGAAGCACTCTCCGTTTGGAGACACGGCCAACGTTGAGCACAAGACATGCCCATCCAGCCAGTTGCGCGAGGCAGGACAGGTAAGGGAAAGGCTTCTTCCACCCTACAGTGGGGTTGTGCCGCTACTCATTAATTGTTAAAACCTCACTGGTGTTTAATTATTAATAAGAATTGGGGCTTTTTCATAGTTCATTGCTATGGGTTGGGGTTTGTTTTGCTGGGGGGGTGTTGCTTTAGTAAGGAGGCATCTCACCTGATGGAGGATCCCTGGTGGATCAGCAGGTCTCAGACCCGCAGATGGGGTTTCCTTTTCAGCGCTAGAAAGCCTTCAAAATGTTTGTGTTTGCAGCCTGTCGCTTCCTTCCAGCTTCCTCCTCGTTTTCTGCCTCTGCAGAGAGTGTGAGATATCGCGGGCATACGTCTGAGCTCAAAAAAATGTTGGACTTTTCCATGTGACACTAGTTTCTGAGGCTTAAAAAGTGTCCCACTAACAGCAGACTTGTAGTTTGCCATAATTCCTTTTCCCCAGGGCATTAAGCAGGTATTAAAATGAGAAACTCATGAAGCAGGATGATGATGTCCAACAGTAGCTTCAGCAAGTACACTTCATTCCTCCTCTTTGCAGTATCTCAGTGAGGCTGATGGAGAAGCTGCCGGTACCAGACTGCCTTTGCGCTGAAGCTGCAATGTAGACTTCATAATCTCTGAGCAAATCTGTTGTATGATTATTTTTCTTCCGCTGGAGTAGCCAAATCAGCTGAAGTAGCTAAAGCTGCCAGCATCAATATGTACGTTGTCCCTAGGAAAAACAAAACCGTGTTGCTACAGCTATACGAAAACATTGTTGTTAGGCGAAGATGTCAAGCGCTAACAGGACGCCGTGATGCGCAGGCACGTGTCAGCCCGCGGGGCAGTGTTTCAAAGTGCCGCCGCCGGGGACGTCACATCTCGAAGCGGGCTCGAGCTTGGCTCAAAGAACGGGGAGGGAGAGCAGGGCAAAACTGGGCACCGTAGGGGTGGCTCTGTTCTCCCCCCATTAATGGCTTGCGGAGGGTGGGAGGATGTATTTTGCCACCCAGGGAAGCTCAGAGTTTGGTAGCTGCGCTACGTTCACTCTTGGCTTTGAGCGCTCTTTCTTCCCTCTGCGAATCACGTCATCGAGGGCATGCTCTTGCATTTTTGGAATGGCTCTCTTGGCTAACACCTCCTGGATTCTCGCGGGGCCGGCTGGCACGCTTCAGGCTAATGTATATTAATGTTCGCAACACCTTACGAAATTGAGCTGCTCATTAGTATCCCTGGGGAATGCATTTCGCGTTATGGCGTGCTCTGCTTTTCCATCTTTTCACTTCCCTCTTTCCATTTTCCAGCGGGTGGAAAGGAAAAAGCTGGTGCGCGACCACGCTTACCTGTGCGCACGCACATCCCCCACAGTCCCAAACGCATCACGCCAAGAAAATCGTAGGCATGTTGTAGTAACAGAAAATACACTGCAGGGGTATTTCTGGGGGTTGTGGTAGACAGTAAATTATCCATGGCCCAGCAATGTGCCCTTGTTGCCAAAAAGGCCAATGGAATCCTGGGCTGCATAGGGAAGAGTGTGGCCAGTAGGTCGAGGGAGGTCATTCTCCCCCTCTGCTCTGCACTGGTGAGGCCGCAACTGGAATAGTGTGTCCAGTTTTGGGCTCCCCAGTTCAAGAGGGACAGGGAACTGCTGGAGTGAGTCCAGCGAAGGGCAACTAAGATGATTAAGGGCTTGGAGCATCTGCCTTATGAGGGAAGGCTGAGAGAGCTGGGACTCTTTAGCCTGGAGAAGAGAAGGCTGAGGGGAGACCTTATTATGGCGTACAAGTATCTAAAGGGTGGGTTGAAGGAGGATGGAGCCAGGCTCTTTTCAATGGTTCCCAGTGACAGGACGAGGGGTAATGGGCACAAGTTAGAACACAGGAAGTTCCGTTCAAATACACGGAAAAACTTCTTTACGGTGAGGGTGACAGAGCACTGGCACAGGCTGCCCAGGGAGGTTGTGGAGTCCCCTTCTCTGGAGATTTTCAAGACCCGCCTGGATGCAGTCCTGAGTAATGTGCTCTCGGCAACCCTGCTTTAGCAGGGGAGTTGGACTAGATGATCTCTAGAGGTCCCTTCCACCTCTGAAAATTCCGTGATTCTGTGTTTGTCTTCCCAAGTTGCAGCCAGCAGCAGGAAAAAGGAGAGCTGCCCACAGAGCGGCCCAGATGTGCAATGCTGCGTCCCCCTCTTGCCTCCCTTTCTATCTGGGGTTGTGGCAGGTGCTGTTGGGGGGGACAAAGTCCCCCACCGAGCTGTTTCCGTGCTGCAAGGGGTGTCTCTCTCTTCCCAGGACTGCCTGCAAGAGATCCGGGACTTCCTGAAGAAGCACATGGACTTCGTCTCCACGCTGCTGGGTGTCACCATCGGCTTCACGGTAGCTATGTCTGTTCCTTCGCATTTTGGCCCTGAGAGGCAGGTTCCAGCGCGGGAGGTGTATCCCAAATTAGCCCCCAGAAGCCGGGATGATTTTGGAGACTGGCAGCAGAGAAACAAGCGGTGGTAGACTCCACCGTGGAAATTAAGAAAGGGCCAGGACTTGTCTTGGCCAGGCTGTGATGGATGGAGGGGTTTTCCTGCTCCTGCAGTGTCTGCATTTCATCCGTCCAGGCTTGCCTGAGTGTCTTCTCCTGCAAGCGAGAAACCGTGTCACCTGCCACAGAGCTTGTGGATCGGGTGGGAAGCCGGCAGCAATTGTGGAAAAGGAGACGCAGTAAAAGCTCCGTATTTTAGGAAACTTGCTGCCTCTCCTTGCCCGATGCTTGCTGGCTGCCTCCCAGCTCAGGCTGGGAAGTCCCTTTGCACGGCCAGAGCTGGAAGCTCTTGAAAGCTGCTGAGCACCAGCAGTGGAGCTGGAGAGCTGTGCAGAAAGGGAAAGTCTCATCCTATTAATGACCACTAATGAACCCGGTAAGGTGCATCTCAGGCAGTGGGTGGGTGAAGCACGGGCTCTTAAGGAGCAGGCTGCAAATGAGAGGAGCAGAGCGTGTTGCCTGGGCTCCCAGGTGTCATCTTTGAAGGAGGATCCCACAGAGGAGCAGTAGGATCATCTTCGGAGGATGGCTTGGGTAGAAAAGGTCTGCACTGAATTTGTGAGACTTATTTGAGGAAGGACAAAATCAAAAATGAAGTGCTGAGAGAGGAGTGTGTCCTGCAGCAGTGAGGGAGCTTGGTGGCTGCACGGGGATGGTCCCTTCGGAGCTGGAGAGCACCACTAATTAAAACAAGCCTGCTTGTATTCCCACCCACTGCTTGGCAGAGGTGCATCACTGTAATTACCTCTACATGAGGACTCTGCATGTGTGGTGAAGCGCGCCAGAAAAGAGTACGTGCCAGGAGACTCCTTTCTTCACCGTGAAAGGGAGGTTTGGTCTGCTGTGATATCTCCATGCTGGTCCCAGCTGGGGCGACCTTTCCTGACTGAATGTGTCTTTGGAGATTGTTTTACTACTTGTGTCCGCCTTGGCACAATTATGCGTTCAAAGTCTCTCCTCCATCTAAATAAAACCCAGAGGATCAAACACTTTTGTATTTTATGCTGCTAGTAGTATGTTAGGAAAACCATCAGGCACTGCTATGCAGCTATAAATGTAAGGTCATGGGCGAATATTTGGTGTCACTTTCTAATTTTTCTCGGGTATAGGAGGAATTTCACTGCAGCTATATTCTGACAAAAGCGGGAACGTTTTTATTGTATGTATCTTTTTTCACAGCTTGATGCTATAGCCCGATAAGGCGGCTCTCTTTGAAGCGTGTGCGAGGGGAAATCTCTCCGCGCGGTTTGCTATTGTGATGGCAGGATGCAAAGGAAGCGCGCAACCGGGGCTATAGGTGCTCTGATGTCACTCTCCCTCGGCCAACAACGTGCACGTGTCCCCACATCAAGCCCCAAGAGCAAAGGTGCTTGCACGTGGAGGCAGAGCTTTAGGAAAGAGCACGTTGTCGCAGCCCTCGTTATCCTTCCCACAGCAGCCTTATCTCCGCCTGTGTGAATCCCGATGTGTGTTATACCGGGCAGCATATCACGACACAGAGGAATTATACTGTCCTCTGCGTTCGCAACCGTGCACGTGCACGGGGTGGGGGTTGGGCTTTGTTAGGGTCTTTTTTGTTGGGTTTCTTACTCCAAACAATACGTGAGGTTTGTTTTTGTTTTGTTTTGTTTTGTTTTTTTCTTCTCCCTATGTTATCTTTACAAAAGGCTATTATTATGCCAGAGATATGTTTGTTTGCGCAGAGGAATGCTTCATGGCAGGAATTTGAAATCTGAGTTTCCTGGTTTCTTCTCATTTCTTGGTACTTTTAGGACTGGGTTTGAGCCGTACTGTGCTAATTCCAATCAGATGCTTTAACCACGTGTTGAGGGAATTTTTTTCTCCCGTGTTGGAACTGGTGTTCACCATTTTACTGGAAAACAGCTCTCTTAAGAAAAATGTGGCATCCTGACACATAACTTCAGAAGTGCCAAGTGGACTAACAGGCAACGTTTATGATCGCTTATTTGCACAGATGGAGCATCATAATCAGTTTGGCATTTAATTGTGTGCCCGTCTCATTTATTTCCTTTTTAGGTTTACGGGATGATCCTGACCTCATTCCTCTGGTTCTCCATCCACTTCAGCGGCAACCTGGACCGGAAAGGCAAATACACCTTGCGAGAGAGGTAGAAACCCGCCGCCTGGGCATCCCTACCAGGTAGAGCCAGCTCTTGGCGCAGGAAGATGTCTGAAGTCACCCACAAAATCCCCTGGGAAGGCGTTGCGTGGGGTCAGGCAGTGGGATGTGTGTCATGTGTTTCCCCTTCCCACACTACGAGCTGTCATGCGTTTCCAAGCTGGTCAGAGCGGACGATGCTCTGCGGAGGAGCAGTCCCACACCTTCACCGAAAATGGCCAAGGACCGAGACATGCACCTGGGCTCGGAGATGCAGATCGCCTCACCGGGGAACGTACAGGCTGTAGCTCCACAAGCGGCACACAAAGAGACCCTTAGGACAAAAATGGAGAGAAAAGCCCAGCAAAAATCACAGCGCTAAACCAAACTTCTCTTGCGCTGTCGTCTGAGCAGTTCCCTGTGACCCCCAAAGATGCAATCTTTCTGGGAAGATGGCTTTGGATCACAGCCCAGGACCGGTCTTTGGCTATCAGCAAATACGTGGACACAAAGTGTGTCATTGCTGATAGGAAATGTGCTCTCCTAGCCTGGACACTCGTAATGATTGACTTTGGGCACGTTTCTGATCGTGCCCGAGTATGTAGGCATCTACCGACTGTCAACTGTTTTTCCCCTGTTTTCAAATATTGCCAGATTTACAGAGCTTTTTGTGGAGATCGGGGTGGGGGGGTGGGGGGAAATCGGAAAGCAGTGCATGAGCTTTGAAACAAGTGACCAAGCATAAGGACATATCCCTCTGTCGTTCTTCCTTGCTGATGCGATGCACCATTATTTTTTAATTCTTAGGATTTAGTCAACCTCCTAGAGCTTGACGCCACGCAGATTTCACAGGAGCTTGTTAACTTTCAGCCTTAGCGCTGTGTTTATCTGGCGTCACTAACCCACTGCGCTGCTGTGCAATACAAAAGGACTTTGGTATTACACATACAGGCAAGGACTGAAGTTGAAATCTATAAGAGAACAGGACTGATCTCCAGCCAGGTCAAACAATGCAATGTCCAACTCCGCATCCTCTTTACGTCACCTTATCAATAATAAACAGAAATTTTAAAAAGCCTCAATCAACTGAAGAACTCGGCGCTCAGCCTAGCTCAAACGACAGCTCCCCGGAGTGCTTTGCCCTCATTGCAAGGAGGCAGAGCCATTTCGGAGCTTGAAACCCATCGCTGCAATGGATTTAGCACCTGCCGGAAAACCTGCTGTAAGCTATATGACGATGTGAAATGTCTGTTGAACCAACAACAGCTTTCACTCCTCTCCTTCGTTGTGGCTTTTAGCCATGAAAAACGGTAAGTAGCAATTGTTTATTGAGGGAAATGTGGAATCCCCCATGCTGATGTTCAGGACAGGTCCTGGCCCTCAGGCAGGGGCTATTACACGTACAAGAACAGCAGTACAGCCTATAGCACCCGGTTAAAATTTTAACACGGCTGCAGGTGTCTTGCATTGGAAGGAATTGCTCTGGGGGGAGGGAAAGGGCTGTTGCTCCTCACCCCGCTCCCTTGGAACCAGTGGAGCTTCACCATTGACTTCACAGGAAGCAGGATCAAGTTCAAACCCCTCCAGAGTATTACTCAAGCTACCTCCTGGCAGTCACCAACACGCCTCGGTCTAGCAGGGATTTAGTGGTGATATGCACTTGCCACCGTACCCACTTTCTAGCAGTGGGGAAAGACTCACTTACATGTATATATGTACTATTAATTCTATCGCTCTCTGGAGAGAGACAATCTCCCTTGTGAGCTCCGGCTGCTATTGTCCAGGCCACTGCTATTGTTATTCCTCAGGCCAGCTGGCAGCTTGTGTGACTCATGGTTGCTTCAATAAAGATGAATTTCTTGCAAAAGGCCGTCATTCCTTCTCTTTTTCTGCCGTGCACGAGGCCGCCTGCATTGCTCGGAGGTTTGCGTCATGGAGAGCCCTCAGTAATTCTTTCAGTGCTGGGAAGAGACATTCCCCACGGGGGCAGCTGGTGCTCGCCTGTCCCAGAAGCCAAGTGTGCCTTAGCACCCGAAAGGGAGAGGACGGCATTGGTCCTTGGGAGGAAAAGGAGCTGCTCATCAGCCTCATCCTACCCTCGGCCAGCTGCTGGGGCAGCAGGCACGTACCTCACGAGGAGTAACGCAAGCAGAGGCGGGAAAAAAGCTTAAGGACATGTTTAAGCAATAAAGACCGGAGTATTTGTACGAAAGGAATCTCTACAGCTTCGCTTTTTTAAACACTAGGTAGCCAGGTCTTGGCCACCACTCTGTGTTGACTGGACAACTGATGATGTTCTGCTCTGTCAAAAAAATCCATTGGAGATCGAGCAAATCGGTGGAGTCTATGTGTTCGGTGTGGGTTACCTGCTTAAGCCTCACCAACTAGTAGAAAAGAGCTCTGTTAAAGCTTCACCACCAGGACTGCTAAAGCTTTAGGTACTTCTCCTTCCAGGGTCAATTTTTAATGTAAAGGGATGATTTTGGACAGAAGTGGCATATACGTGATAAAGAAACCTGAAAGGCTATCGTATCCACCTCCCCCGGCTCTCGTTTCCCTTGAACCCTTTGTGATCACTGGAACTTCATCAGAAGAAGCAGGCATCTTTCCAGCACTGGCCATATTAGGGGTGTGGGTGTGTGTAGCTTCTCTTTTCACACCTCTGTAATGATTTTTTGCTGCTTGCGGCAGGGATGAGAACATGACCTGCACCAAACCATCTCACGAGGGGTTAACGCGCCTGGAGAGTCATCATTTCTTCTTCCCAATAAGCAGCAGATTGGAAGCGTGCAGTTTCTTGTCCCAGGGAGCTGGAAGTTCCCTTTCTCCCTCTGATAGCCAACCATGGGGTTTAGGGAATTCTTTCGGTACAAAATACTCCAACATACTATAATAAAAAAAACAAAACAAAACAAAACAAACAAACCTTGTTCTCTATGTACACACCAGCCACCTCGTGAGTGTTATTCCCATTTCACCCGCTGCTGGAGTTCTCCTGCGAGGAGCAGCACCTCTAGTGAGTGGGTAGCAGAGCCGTGACCGGCCGGACACACTCTTCTACCAGAGCTCGTACTGGGTGTAGCAGCAGGGGCTCCCGCCACCCTGCGATGACATCCCGCCGCCGTTTTCAAGAGCAGGACAGCGGATACCTTTGACTCCTCGGTTTTTAGAAACCCGTTACAGAAAAATGCAACGTTACCATTTGGTTCGCGGTCGTAGGAATGGCGGCACCCAGGGATGGCTGGATGGAAGCTGTGAGGTCTCGAGCGGATTTTTTAGCACCTGTGCCAACAAAAAATCCCCGTCCTGCAGTCAACGGGCTTAGCATTTACCAGTTCCTAATTTGCTGCTTGCTATCTGCAAATTACAGCTCTTGTGCAAGCAGAGCAAAACCCCGGGAACCTATTTGTAAGCGCTGCTGAGATTTGCCCGCTGTTGAGAAGAGCAAGAGGGAGATTTTGTCAGGATAAGAGCATGGGGTCGAGCAGTGGGGATGCAAAGCCGGCAGCCAGGCTAGGAAACACCTGCAGAGCCTTCCCAGGGCTCGCGCGAGGGGAAGCGGGCTGTTATAATCGTAATCATGTCAACGCTCAAACTACGGTAGGAAAGAAATCCTTATTTATGTAGGCCTAGGCAAAGGCAACAAAAAAATTAAAGCGAGACCAAAGGTGCAAAGTTCAATGTTTAATTGTGAATTGGCTCCAATTAATTGTCAAGTAAGCTCCAGCAATTATCAATTAGTTCCGCTAAGGTCACCTGGGCAATCACAGTTTGGCCTCTCTGCGGGTACGAGTTAGTTTGTGCTCATGCGTTACTCTTTTCCTCTTATTTTGGACAAAGCCCCAGGTCTATCTGAGGACATGGGAAGAGGGAGCAACCTAAGGCCAGGTGATTACTGACGGGACTGGGGAGCATCAGCCCATGGCAGCTGCAAGAAGCCTTTTGTGTGGTGCTCTTCATCCTTCACTGCCCATGCACAGCTCGGGTCCTGCTCTGCCAGCGTGAGCATTCGTTTTCATCTGAAGATGAGGAGAAACTTCTTTACTTTGAGGGTGGCAGAGCACTGGAACAGGCTGCCCAGAGAGATGGTGTCACACACTCCAGAGACATTCAAAACCCGCCTGGATGCTGTGCTGTGCAACCTGCTGTAGGTGACCCTGCTCTGGCGTGGGGGGTGGGGTGGGGTGGACTGGATGATCTCCAGAGGTCCCTCCCAACCCTGACCATTCTGGGATTAATTTCCCCCGAGGCTTTATGCGGGGCTCACCGTGTGCCTGTGGTAGCCCAACCACAGCTTGCTTATGAGCCAGGGGAGCTTTCCCGGTGCCCGCTCCGAGGGCAGCGGATGCTGTTTTTTCAAGGTACTCCTCCCACACAACCCTCAGGGCTTCTGCAAATCTGTTTTTTCAGTACCCAGAAAAAAAAAAAAAAACACCCAACTGAGGAGCTCAGAGCACTTGTGAAAAGCACAGGTTAAGCAATTTACTGACTCTCCAGAGGCATGCGGTGGTGAGGAGAGTGGGACTTTCTCAGCCTCGTGGTGTGCTGGCTCGGCTCCAGAATGTTTTGCTGTTTCCTGCCCTTATTGCCTGTGTGTCTGCCAGTTCCCGCTGCCAGCAAAATAGAACTTCCTCATGCAACAGCCCCTTTGTTGTCCCTAAAATAAAGGTTCTTCACCCCCCGGTGTGCAAAAAAAACCAACCAAACAACCATCGCCACACCGAGTCGGGATATTCGTCTTTATTTCAGTTCTGCAGAATCGGGTAGCGGGCGTTTGACAACAGCCAACACAGCACACATTTTTGACAATCCAATATTTCTAGCGGTAAGATACAGCTGATTGGTGAGCTGTAGAGTTCCTTTACCATCCCTCATCATGCATATGCATTCAAGTTAATGTTTTAAACGTGTTGGGAGATCCCCTTAATTAGCGTGCTTATTATTTACAAGAGGGTGTGTGGTTTAGTACCATAATCTCCTAAGGCTCCTCTCGGATGCACTCTTATCTAAAGTCCATTCCAAATACTATACATTTTGTCATCCTATACTTAGATCAGAGATGGGCAGTGTACTCCCTGCGTGGACCTTGTTTGCCTTCCATAAGTTCTCAATATGGTACTCCTTCAACAATAATTATTATTAGACTGAACATTAGGAAAGAATTTTTGACAGAAAGAGTGGTCG
The DNA here is from genome assembly GCF_965231255.1 of Vanellus vanellus. Classification (NCBI taxonomy): domain Eukaryota; kingdom Metazoa; phylum Chordata; class Aves; order Charadriiformes; family Charadriidae; genus Vanellus; species Vanellus vanellus. The sequence goes on along the minus strand of NC_138911.1, from coordinate 17,684,496 downwards.
GGCATTGGAATAGACTGCCCAGGGAGGTGGTTGAGTCACCATCCCTGGATGCGTTTAAGAGACGTTTAGATGTGGTGTTGTGGGATATGGTGTAGGGGAGAACTTTGTAGAGTAGGGTAGATGGTTGGACTCGATGATCCCAAGGGTCTCTTCCAACCTAGACAATTCTATGATTCTATGATTCTATGATTCAATTTCTTTGATCTAAGTTTCGGTTAATTGTTTCTACATCTAGTCCAGGTGGATGTGCAAGGACACAATTAATGATGATGGGTTTTGATTTCAGGTGTTCAGCTACAGTTCAAAGTCCTATTACAATTTTATACAAAGCACTTATGTAACTTTTTAACCATATTCTTTTGACATCACCTTCGCTGTGCAACTCTGCTTCACACCTGCAGCGAGCTCCTAAAGGAGCTAGTCCTTCCGATGCCTTATAAGCCAGCAAATTTGGGTGGACCTCTGCAGCCCTGGGGTCATAGGAAAGCCATCCGCTACCAAGGTAAAGCTGCGTTTCCGAGCTGCGGACATACAAAGTATTTTTTTAAGAAATAGTTGGTAGACATATTTTTTGGTTTTTTCACCAGGTGCAGAGGCAATGCGTTTGCAATAGCAGCTGGCTATAATTTTCTTTTAGAAATGCAGCCAGAGGTGGTAGACGCTTCACGCAGGAGATCTCCGCCAGCGCAGCTGAAGGCGGGTAAGGTCAGAAGCTGCTTTGAATATGGGGTCAGATCACACACGTCCTGCAACTTTCACATGCAGTCTTGTTGCAGTTCTCTCTTTTAGTAAAATACTGTATTGGGGTGAAAAGGGATTTTTGTCTTAGCCGTGCATTTCCTCTTCTGGGAGGCCGAGCAATCAGCAGCGAGCACCAACCCCGTCTGCTGGGAGACGTAGCACCGGGTGAAACTGTGGGGGAGAGCATGGGAGAGAGGAGGGGGAGCCCCGGAACAGGCTCGGAGGCTGTTTTGGAAAAATATACGTGGTGCATATTTTGCAGCTTTCGGCCATAGCTGCCAAATCCACAACCAGTTGCAGTCCTGCCAGTGAGGCTGCTCCTCTCCCCAGCCGTGCCGTCCCTCTCACCCCCAGCACAAACCCAGTGCTTATCTTTAGTCACCTGGCGTTTCGGGGGTCCACCCGAAACCAGAGGCGCCCACCCAGAGGCACCCACCCATGGCCAATACCCTCCTGCCTACCAGGTGCTATTCCTTTAGACTGCAGCGAGTGAAAAGGAAAGGTCCTTCCCAGCATTTTTGCCGGGAGGACACATATCCCTGGAGCCACTGGCAGCCAGCTAGCCGGCTTGTTTGTGTTATCCCACGGCAAAATCCCCCCTCTCTCCTCTCACCGTCACGAAGTGCTATTGTTTAACACCCCCCCCCCCCCCTCCGTGCGCACCAGCTTGCTCACGGCCGCGCTCGCTTTCTTTTCCGCCCCGTTACATCAGCAATAAGCCATTCCAGTCTTTATTCACCTACTAATGAATTATACATTGATTATACAACAGAGGCTCTCTGCACCGGTGGGCCGGGCTCTTGCTCTCCCGCACGGCGTCTCCCAAAGCGCCGCTGAGCCCAGCTGCGGCTCGGCCCTCGCCGGTGCCCTGAGGAAAATGAACGTTCACTTTCTGGGCTCGCGAGCGGCAGCGGAGCCTGAGCTGAGAAGAGGGGGCGACTGGGCCGGACGGGGGAAACCCGCTCGGGTTTGCTGTCCCTCTGCCATAGCTGCGGCGGGAGCTGATGCTGTCCACCCCCCCCCCCATCCCCCTTTTCCTCCTCTTTATATAACCCGACCCATCACCATAGATACGTTGACATAAATATTTAAAGATGGCAGAGAGACAGACCACGCGGACGGGAACCATTTGTTGAGTTTATTAGAAACAGAAACTTCAGGCGCGGCTACAGGTCTCTGCTTGCCGCGTCCCACCCCCATCCCCCCCCCCCCCAAAAAGGCTGCGAGGCAAACGCGATGCTCCCGGGCGACCGTGGCTGAATTTGTAGAACTGGACGCGGGGATTTTGGGATGAGCAGGCGCCAGCTGCTCCCGCTGGGGCACGGAAAAGATATTCTGTAGATGTCACCTTAGATAGGTGGATGAGATTCTTAGTATATTATTTTTTCTACTCAAAATGAAGGTGTTGGCTGGCTCCTCAGGGGTGCAGGTGGGCCTCTCCCGAGGCGATGGAGCTCCACCTTTCCACTGCCACAGGCCAGGCCGTGCTCTGCAGCTTGCCCCTGCCTTGAAAAACAGGATTGCGGGGTGTTGCCCACCTAGGAAGTTATTCTTACCCCCTCTGAGGCTATTAGTATCCTGCAGGATGAATTTCTGAGCTTCTTTTCCTGCATCTTCAAAACGTCCTATTTAAAGATTTTTGGTGATGCTGCTGTTGTTTGGTTTTTGGGTTGTTTTTGTTTTTTTTTCTTTTTTACTACCACAGGTAGATTGGAAATCCAGGCTATTTCTGTCATATTTTCCACAGAAAATAAGATATGGTGGTTAAAAGCTAACTAGGACCCCGCCCGCAAAATGACGTGCGTTTTATTCCCACGGTTTCTCCATCCTTTTTGCCCTGGCCGTGGGGAGGGCAGGGGGGGGGATTGCCGTGAAAACCCAAGCTGTGCAGCCCGAGTAGCATGTCAGCGGCCATCCCGCAGTCCCCAGCAACTGAGGGACTCCCATCTGCTCTCCCAAATCTCCTGGAGACCCCAGGTGTTAGGTGTTTAGAGCCTGCCCTGATGCTAATGGTTTCACACCCCAGGCACCTTTATGAGATGGGGAGGACTCAGGTTTATCCTCTCCCCTCATCCCAGTCCATCGCTTGTTATAAAACACAAGTGGTTTTTTAAGGTGGAGCCGCTGGAAGGCTGGTGGGCATCTCCCTGGGAGAAACGGGCTCGAAATTCCGGGGATTTGGCTCGCCGAGTCCCGCTGGTACGGGACTGCGGCTCAACCCGGGGCTGGGAGGCAGCTCAAGCCCCAACTGTTCTAACGGACCCGGGTGAGTCATACCCATAGATGTCAGCTATGCCAAAACCCACAAACGTGACACTGACTTTTATAAACAGGTTCACAAAAACAAAAAACAAAACAAAAAAAGAACAACCCGACAAGCCAAGCCCAGCAGACAGAGGAAAAATACCGCGAGCACCTCCGCTCGCTGCTGCTTCGCTCAGCCTGAAAACCCAATTGCGAAAATAATTCAAATGGCCGCTCAGACACAGGGTTATTTTTTTTTTATTTCTTTTTTTTTAATTTGAGGTTTGGGGGCGCTTTTTTTTTTAAGATCTTTTTTCAAGTTTCCTTTTTTCTTGGGAGGCAGGGAGGTTCTTCACAGACCTGCCTGCAGCTGGCTGCTCTGTAAACGACTGTCGGCACACTGCGGAGCACTGGAACGAGCCCATCCTCCTAAAAAGGGAAGTCATCAGCCCTATTCGTAGCGCTTACACTCCATACCGGCACGTGACGCCGATACACGAACTGAATTTGTGCAAATTAGTTTTACTTATTTATACAGCAGCATTTTATAAAGAGCTGATAAAGCCGCTGAGAGTCTTTGAAATGCAGGTTTGGTACTTTATGGACTGTACAGCAAACGGTACAGCATGACAAATGAATATACAACATCTGAAATTACATGTAGTCTTGGGAAATGGTATATGTTATCTTGACACTCCGCCACATTGGTGGCTTTTTTCTTCCTGTATACTAAGGTCAAAAAAGTTTTCAAATGTATCCACCCGAGCTGCTTAAAAAAAAAAAAAAAAAAAAAAAAATTACTTGGACAAAGCTTGAAATCCTTTTCCGCTTCCAGCTTTTGGAGAGGACTTTGTTGGCATGGCCAGATGGGTGAACAACGCAGCTTCGACTGTAACTGGAAGCTACTTGACGCAGGAGATGGTGGGGCTGTGCCCCTGCTCCTCCCCACCAGAGCCACTGCTGTACTGAGCCCTGGGTAGTACGTGGCTCCAACACAGCCTGAAGAAAGGTCCCAGAAACAGGACCTAAAATGGTTTATTTCTCATTTTCCTTTTTTTTTTTTTTTTTCACTTCCTAACAGAAGAGAAAAAAAAAAAAGACAGAATGCAAAAAAAGGAAAACAACAGTAACAAAAAAAAAAGTCAATCGCGAGCTCCCTAGAAGTAGTTTCAATGCCAACTTTGTGGCAGTGATTGCAGCTGGGGTCCGCTCTCCAGTGCACTAAAGTTGATTTGAGAGTCGATTTCCTCCTCAGCCAGCAGGGCCACTGCTGCTGAAGGCCTTTATCGGTTTGCAGCTGGTTCCTTCCTCTCCCTCGCGCGGATTCTCCAAGCGGCACCTCCGAGAGTTTTTCTGGAAACAGCCACCTAAGTGCAGGAGCGGCTCCTCGGCTCACGTAGCCTCCTGTCTTCAACCCCTCTGGTTGGTTGGGGTGGGGGTGTATTTTTGTTTTAATATTTACAGCTGGAAAGGATGAATGTGCGGGAAAAAAAGGTGTCGTGGGATGCTGCGATGCAGCAAGCGAGCAGCTTCGGAATCCTGCCGTTATCCTTTGGATTAATGAGCAGGAGCCACACAGGATTACGGCTATTGCTGTAACCAGATGGGTTGTACTGATAATTTGGGATAGCAGTTACATGCATAAATAGCCTTGCGAACCTCCAGCTTCGTTGGTAAGGCTGGATGAGTGAATGTGGCTTAGAGACAAAGGGTTTATGCATCCCATGGCATGCCCGCAATCGAGGACGTACTCGGCATCAGTAATTGGGGAACGGGGCCAACTTCTATTCATCCCCAGTCCCCGCCACCACGGAGCGCCGTGGGCTGTCACTGAGGGGCAAAGAAGGGTTTGATGAACACGGCGGAGCCCTGGACCACGACACCAACTCATCCCTGAGGGCAACGGGATGACTTCGGAACAGGTCGACTCATTTTCAGCGTCCACGTGTAGGAAATGCGTGCTGACCTAACAGCACATTCCTGCTTTTGGGATGCGTGGTGGGGAAGACTCCGTGGAGTGTGAAAATTTTGGGCTCAGAAGCTGCTCCCTGAAACGCTTTCGCTAGAGGAAAGTGCCCAGGCAGAAAGAGGGCAGGTTTCCATGTACTATGCCGCAGGCGGCTTCCAAGTTCATATTTAGCGTGGTAAGGTCCCAGCCTTTGCTGGAGCTGCTGGTTGCTGCCTTTACCAGAAACCCGCTTACGCTATGATTATGTGACTCGCTGTCCTGCCCCTAGAAGAAGCGGATGAGTTTGCTGGAAGCATAACGTGAGGTGAGAACAATTGATATTTCTAGGGATAAGCAAGTGGGCCAAAGTGGGGTTCGGCCAAAAGACTGGGAAATTTCATCATGCGTCTGTCACACAGCTTTGAGGGTTTTTTTTAACTAAAATTTAACTAAAATTTCTAAGCCATAATGTAAAGCTTATTTGAACTGTCGACACATGTGACCCAAATCTCTTTGGTGGGCAGACCTGAAGCTCCCCAGATGCTCACTGTGACCCAATAACCGAGGGAAAACACCCCGAGTGGTTCTGCTGAACTTGATGCAATTACTTGCAGCAATGAAACCACAAGCTTAGGCAAAAATTGTTTGGCAGGTCAGAGCTTAGGATAAAATAGGAGGGGGAAATGAATGAGGAAATGCTTCTCTGAATTTCAAACTGTGACTTTTAATGTAAAAATACTTTTCTCTTCTTTTTTTTGGGGGGTGGGTGTGTGTCCCCTCATGGATGGACCCTAAAACTTCTGTATATAGAAATACAAATCCTGCTGCACCCTACGCCCATTCACAGCGGTTCCCCCCCCCCCCATACCAGGCTGCCTGGTGAGGTTTAGGGGACAGCGGTGACATTTAAGAGAGATAGGTTTAGGAGATAGTGGCGCTCCAGTCCCCCAACAATCCTCCTTGTGGTTGCTACGTGGGTGTAGCAAACACTTTGTTGTGAGCCACCGTGGGTGGGTGGGGAAAAAAGGAGAGAAGTGGGAAAACAAACAAACAAACAAAACAAAATTACACACAAAAAAAAAAGAAAAGGGGGGAAAAAGGGTAAAAGAATAAAATGAAAGAAGGGAAAAAGAAAAAAGGGAAAAAAGGGGGAAGAGAAAAGAAAAAGGGGGAAGAGAAAAAAGAGAAAAAGTAAAAGGAAAAAATAAAAAAGGGGGAAGATAATAGAAAAAAGAAAAAAGGAAAGAGGGAAAAGGGAAAAGGGGGAAGAGGAAAGAAAAAAGGGGGAAGAGGAAACAAAAAGAAAAAAGGGGAAGAGGAAAGAAAACAGGGGGAACAGGAAAGAAAAAGAAAAATGGGGAAGAGGAAAGAAAACAGGGGGAACAGGAAAGAAAAAGAAAAACGGGGAAGAGAAAAGAAAAAGAAAAAAGGGGGAAGAGAAAAGAAAAAAGGTAAAAAGGAAAAAAAATAAAAAAGGGGGGGAAGATAATAAAAAAAAGGAAAGAGGAAAAAGGGAAAAATGAAAAAAAGGAGAAAAGGGGACGCGGGTTTCGGGCGGGGGGGGGGGGCGGTGTGTGCCGACCCCGGAGCGGACGGTGGACGGGGGCGTGGCAAGTGGGCGGGGCGTTGGGAGCGGGGGCGGGGCGTTGGGAGCGGGGGGGCGGGGTCAGTTGTCTCCGCCCGCGCCGCCGCCGCCGCCGCCGCCGCCGCCGCCGCCCCAGCCCGGCAGCAGAGATTGAGGGGAGCCGCCACCGCCGCCGCCGCTTGCCTCTCCCGCGCCGCCATGGGGGTGGAAGGCTGCACCAAGTGCATCAAATACATCCTCTTCGTCTTCAACTTCATCTTCTGGGTGAGCCCCGGGGCAGCGGGGGGGGGGGGGGAGGCTGAGCCCCCTTCCCCCTCCCAGCGCTTTAAATAACGGGGCTCCAATATGGCTCGTCTGCCCGCGCTTGGTTTTAACCTCTTCCCCCCCCCCTTCCTCCCCCCCCGCCCAGCATCAAGACTTGCTGCCTGGGATATACCTTAGGGTTTGCTTTTTATTAATTTTTTTCTCTTTTTTTTTTTTTTAAGGGGTGGGGGGGCTGCTTATCCTTCGCTTTATTTTTATGCGTGCATATATATATTTATTTATTTGCACGTGCATATCTATTTTTATATATATATTAATATCGATATATATATATAGAGAGAGATGTTTCTAGGCATCCTTTCCGAGCGGAAGGGCGGGGGGGGTGCCTTGTTCCCGCTTGGGTGGCGAAGCTGGGGGGTGCGGGTGGCTGTCCCCTCCGGGGGCTGCCGCTCCCGAACCCCCTGTTGCTGGGGGTCTGCGCTGGGGGACAGTGGCGTTTCTCGGCCAGCCGAGGAGGGAGGGAAGGATGGGATGGAGGGAGGGATGCTGCCAGGCAGAGGGAGGAGAGGCGCTGGCCCAGCAGCCTGCCGCAGAGGAGCCGGAGAGGAGAGGGTGTTCCAAAAAATATGGGTGATGGGGGCCGGTTTTGCTGTCCCCACCCCGAGGGCCAGCAGAGGGGCGGATGGGGCTCGGCGGTGGCCCTGGCACCGCGTGGGGACCCGGCCTCGACACCCGCGGTTGGGTCGTGCCCCAGCTGGGGACCGCTGTCTCCGCCGCCTGGGAAGTTATTTTAGGATGCAAATTTTACCCAGGCTGGAGAGGTTGCCTTTCCTGAGAAAGTTTCTCATGAGATAATCCATCCAGACGTGCGGCTAATGTAGCGAAAAGCGGAGTATCCCGGTTTCCCAGCAAACCGGGTTTGTCCTGGTTAGAAACACCCTCCGGCAACGAGGGACTTGGCGTGGTGAGAAACCCGCTCTCTCCCCGCTCCCGCGTCTGGGAGCAACGAAATGTGCCCCAGCAGGCTGCTTTTTTTTTTTTTTTTTTTTTTTTTTAATTATTTTTTTAAATAGGCTGGTTTCCATTCTCCGAAATGATATTTTTCTCCCAAGCGAGCCCAGCCCCACCCCGTGGAGGCAAGGCACCGCTTGCTGAGCGCTGGATGCTTGGTCAGGATGCACCCCTTGTCCAACACCCCACTCTGATGATGAATTTTGGGGAGGGGGGGGCTGTTCTTAATGTTTTCTTGCAGCAGGGAGGACTGGAGAGGTGGGGAGGGGAGCAATGCCTTCCAGAGCAAACCCTGCCTCAGCTCTGGAGGCCTCTGCCTGACTCCTTCTCCCCCGGGGGTGCACGGTGGAGCTTTTGGGGGGGTCCCCACCTCTGGGAGGTGTAGGGCGTACCGCTGCACGGGAGCGAGCGCTGTCAGATCTGGCCTGATTTCAGGCCTTTTCGCCCTGTTTCTGGGTATTACGCTGACCAAGGGAGAGATGACGAGCTCTGACGACAGCGGTGTTAATTGATACCTGATGCGTTGCCAGCTGCAAGATGGATGCGGGACAGTCCTGGGGTGGGGTTTTTTTTTTTTTTTAACCTCTTCCTCCACCCTTAAAATGGCAGGACGGAGGTGGGTAGGCTCTTCTCTGAAGTGTTGTTCCTTCCGAGTTATCATGCTTATCCCAGGGCTTTTTCTTCTCTTCTGGTCCTAATTTCCTGCCATTCTTGTCGCTGAAGCTGCCGGCTGTGGATGGGAGGGAGGAAGGGTCTCCTGAGCGGCAGGAAGGATGCAGGGGGGGCTCCGCACAGCCGGAGCTCAGGGGGCTCCTGAGCTCGCTCGCTCGCCCCAGCGTGCGTTTGCTAAACAGCTTATCTTTTTTACAAATGGGCATTTTGCTTCCAAGAGGACTACTTCATCCATTTAATTGCCCCGTTAGGACTTTCAGTGACTTGCCTTACCCCTCGGAGGGAGCCTGACGCCCGCTCCCCGCGCACCTTGGGGGGAGATGCTCTAGCTCCTCCCAAAGAGGGGCGCCTGTAAGCTGGGACCCACCAGCTCCCCAAAACACCTCCCAGTGCTGGACTTCCCCCTCAGACCACTTTTGGTGCAGATGGGGGGGACCTGGGCTCCGTTAGAATTAACGATGCTTTCAGAGAGGCTGGCCAGCTGAAGGGTGGTGGAACACCAGCTCTTACGGTTTTCAAGCCCCTTTGCGTTGTTTTTTTTTTTTTTTAAAGCAGCAGTCAAAGGGGAATTTTAGGTTTACCACCATGCAAATGCACTTAGCAGGCAACCTTGCATCCCCAGCTGGGGAGGGATGCCTTTATCGCCAGCGAAGCGCAAAGGTCCTTTTTACGGGGTGGTGTTTAAAGGCTGGATGTGGTGCTGAGCACCCTTGCTGCAGGGTGGCTGTGTCGGGACCCCAGGGAGGTGCGAGACGGAGCACTCGCAGCCCCGTGGTCCCGCCAGCTGGTTAACATGCGAGGGCTGCTGGGCTCCGGGCGCTCATTTGCTTATCATTTGCCTTGCGCCCCGCCGAGGTCAGGCACTGCTGCTGAAAACGAGCAGGAGGCAGAGCCCAAAGTTTGGCAGGCTCCGGGGAGCTCGCTCCAGCGTCCGAGAGGAAGAAAGGAAGCAATTCTCAGCCCTAACGGTGTTAACAAATACGAAAGAAACTCTGTAAATAAACTGACACCCCTCTGGCTTCCCCCCCCCCCCCCGCCTCCTTTCCTTCCCCTGGCAGTGCAGGGGGAGTTTCACAAAGCTGCTGGGTTGAAAAGCAAAAGGAAAAGGCGGCCCCCTCCCCGGTGCGCCGTGGCAGCCCTCTCTGCCCCAGGTGTTTCAGTTTTGCTTTGTTTTCTGGGGTTGTTTTTCCCTTTGCACGTACGTTTTTGAGAGGATGCCGGGGTTACGCGCTCAGTGCAGCCAGGGTGGCTCTCGAGGAGGGAGCAGCGGCCGCTCCACGGCCCACGCACGCAAACGGGCGCCCGTCCCAGGAGAGAAAGGCTCCCCACGTGTTTCCCGGCAGCATCCGCTGACCGAAGGGGTGGATGAAGCCACAGGCAGCACCTGGGGGCCTCATCCGGTTAGTAAAACACAGCGCTGGTAGGACAAAAGCTTTTCTGTGCGGCGAACTCATCCTGAAACCTTGGGGTGGCTGGCGGCGAGGGGATGCTCCGCTTCCCAGCCCTGCGAGAGGGAGCAGCAGCGGTGCCCGTTACTGGGTGGGTGTGCTGGTGCGGTGGGCAGCCCCAGCTCACCCTGCAGCCCCCAGCGGGACTGGGCTGGGGACACGGCGGGGTGGAGCTGCTTCTCCATCCCACTCTTGGTAGACAGTCGGACTTCGCTCTCCTGAATGATCCGAATCCGATAGCAGAGCTCAGTGCGTGGAGCTGAACTGACCACCGCTGCAAAGAGTCCCTGGAGAGGCCGAAGGAAGCCAGAGAGCTATTTTAAAATGTAATTAAACATAACCAAGGAGAAATTGGCTTGCTTGGAGAAGGCTCGCCCAGCTTATTAGCTAACACAGCCCGTGGCAGCCTTCCAGGTCTAGAGCACCGCGGCCTGCCCTACCAGCGAGGTGTCTAATTAAAAGGAAGAGCTTGTTCCTAATGCCATTTTCCAGGCACCGCGCAGCTCTCTCTTGCTGGTGTTGAGGGGATGTGGTGCAGTCGGGGGGCGGAGGGCAAGAGCAGAGGGAAGGGGGAAGTGAAAGTCTGTCTCGACAGCGGCGATCAAAAGGGAAGGGGCGGTGGAGTCGCGTATTGTGCAACGCTGGAAAAATCTGTCCACTGTCCCCTGCAGTCTGCAAAGCGTGCACAAAGATATTCGGCTTTGCCGACGGTGGAGGGAGGTGGCAGCTCTCTCCGGTGGTGGTCCCACGGTGGCAACTCCGTTGGGCGGCTCATGACCCTCATGTTGTGACGAGGAGGGTGGCTGGGTACCGCCGTTCACAGGTGAGAATGGAGGAGCTGGTGGTTCGTGCAGCTCTCAAGCACGGGTTTGAGATAACTCCCTGGACGAACAAAGCGGCTTGCGTTTTGTTCTGGGCGCAGATGTGCGCTGAGAGCTGCTGAAAGGCTGTTGGCGACGGCGCGGGGCTTGGTTTGGTTATTGGTCTCCCCGGGAATCGCAGAGAGCCTTGCGAGCAGCGGGGATGTGGTGCTGGCCCAGCATCTTCTTCCACTGCCTCTGGGTCCAGTATCCTAGAATCACAGAATGGTCAGGGTTGGAAGGGACCTCTGGAGATCATCCAGTCCAACCCCCCCGCCAGAGCAGGGTCATCTGCAGCAGTTGCACAGGACGGCATCCAGGCGGGTTTTGAATGTCTCCAGAGTGGGAGACTCCACCACCTCTCTGGGCAGCCTGTTCCAGCGCTCTGCCACCCTCAAAAGTAAAGAAGTCCCTCCTCGTGTTTAGATGGAACTTCCTATGCTCAAGTTTGTTCCCTTTACCTCTTGTTCTGTCACTGGGCACCACTGAAAAAAGACTGTTCCCATCCTCCTGGCACCCTCCCTTTAAGTATTTATAAGTATTGATAAGATCTCCCCTCAGTCTTCTTTTTCTAGACTAAAAAGACCCCAGTCCCTCAGCCTTTCCTTGTAAGAAAGATGCTCCAATCCCCAAATCATTTTAGTAGCCCTTTGCTGGACCAGCAGTTCCATGTTCTTGAACCGGAGGGCCCAGAACTGAACACAATACTCCAGATGTGGCTTCACCAGGGCAGAGTAGAGGGGGAGGATGACCTCCCTTAACCTGCTGGCCACGGTGGTCTTGATGCACCCTAGGATGCCATTGGCCACCTTGGCCACGAGGGCACGTTGCTGGCTCATGGCTCATGAATGACGTACAGGCAAGATGGTTCCATGTGTGTTTGACCCTGCAGCTATTTAATGCCAGTCTTTGAAGGGCAAGGCAGAAGGTTTTTTAGTAGGCTCAGCACCTGGACCTAAGTTTTCCTGCTGATGGCTCTCTGGGATGCATTTCTGGGATCTCAGTTGAGTGGACACGGTCCTACTGTCACCTACAAAACCTCTTCTGAAGCCTCTGAATGCAGAAGGTTATTTAAGCAGGTCATGTGAAGGGACGGGTGCCTTGCCCTATGGGGGTACCCGATTTCAGTTAATGGGCTGGGCTGTGGTCGCAAGGAGGGAGCATCGCTGGTGGCTGGAGGAGGGATTGCTCAGCTTTCCTGAGGTTATTCTCGTGTCAACCACTGTAACGCTTATCTCCTGCAGGAGCATTAACCCACATACGATGCCATGGGAAACACTTTGATCCTGTACTGTGCAAGTGTCTTTCACTGTATTATTAAAAAGGGAAAGCGGTGGTATTGCCATTGTAGTTAAATTGCTTATGTATGGGGCCAAATTAATTTTAAAGCAATAGCTGAAATTGTTTTCCTTTCCGCCGAGGGTGATTAAACCCTGCTGGTAGATGTCGTACTTCTCTCGGCAGCGGGGATCGGGCAGGCGGGGAGCGGTGCGCTGGCTCGGTGCTCCCAGTGGGAGGACCCTGCTCCTGGATTTTGGTGCTGGATTCCCGCTCTCCTCCCATCCATCAAGCTTTATTTGGCCTCTGGCGCGCTGCTCCTCCGGGAGTGTTCCTCTGGAGCTTGTTTTGAACAGCCTCGCAGTGTTGTGGGGCCGGTAACTATAGGCACCAGCGGAGAATTCCGCCCCATCCGACGGCTCTATTAATAGCCGCCGCTGGGAGCGGAGCAGGGGCTGCGGGCTGCCTCCCTCCTCCTGCCCGCCGAGCGCGGGGCGCTTCCCGGTCGCCCTTTCTGCAATCCCTGGGCAAACCTTCCCTGCAGACCTCCAGCCTGAGCTTTGGCAGCCGTGGAGGGCAGTGGCGGGGGAAGGACCTGGCCTGCGCTTTCCAAGAGTCCCATCCGCCGCCGAGGTTCGCGAGTGCCTGTGCCGAGCTCGGCGGAGAAGCTTTTACGTCATGCGGCTGTCAAAATGCAACCGCATTTGTCTGATTTCAGTCCCTTCCCTTGCTTACACCCGCCCAAAAAGTCTTGTGGGGTTCCCGACGTGTTGATGCTCCGGAGCATCCCACAGCCCGCCCCGACAAGCAGCCGCGGGAGTGATCTGTAGGGCTTCTCGCCCTAAAATTTTAAGTGGCTGTGGCAGCGTCAAACCAAAGTTCCTGGTTTCGCGGGCTGCCATGCAGCTCTCGGCCCCTCGCTGCACCCCAAGGCCTTTCAGCGCTTCCATGGGGTGCAGCTGTTTGCAGTAGAAAAGAAATTCAACTTCTGCTTTTCAGGAAGGAGAGGCGCTGCCTGTACGTCTGTGTCTGCCACCAACTGTCACGTCCCCTCTCCTGCCCACCTCGAGATGGTAGTGCCAAACCTGTAAGGTCCTAGTCCGCGTCTCGCAAGGGCTTGTGTTGCCCTTCCAGAGGGAATTTCCATCAAGTTAGGAATTTCTAGCTCCTCGCTTCCCCCCCCCCCCCCCCCCCGACTCGCGCTAGGTGCAGCAACAAGAGTGATGTTTCATTACTTAACGCTGCAGATGATGGAGAATCTGCTATCTGCTCCTCCACCTGGAGACCGACGAATGACCCGGGAGCAAAACGTTCGAGCCCGCATCAGCAATTCATTCCTGGCCATGTGAGGGGCTTCTTGCGTGGCAAGGTGCTTCAGCCTTGGCAAGCCATTCCATCCCTCTGCACCCTGATTCCCCACGCCGAAAAGGAGGGGGATCCAGTTTTACTCCATCTCGGCCGCTTTGCAGATTGTGCCGGAGAGGAGCCGCGGGGAGCCTCAGTTGGGTTCCCCAAGTGGGGTCCGGGTGCCCCCTAAAAGGGCTCAGCTTCCAGGCGGTGTAAGGGAAGGCGCAAGCCTGTGCAGCGTGAAAACACGTTAAAAATCCCTAATCATCTACCTGAATCGTAAAACGGCTAAAATCCGCTAAGCTTTCTTGGCAGCATCCTGCTTCTTGTCAGTAGCCGTGGTATTTCACAGGCAGCGTGGCGCAGGTTCCGCCGGTGGCGTTTTTTGGCAGCGAGGCAGGAGCTCGTCCTGGCCCGCGGGCTCGCGCCGGGTGGGAAGCGGCGTCCCAGCGGCAAGGACCGGCCACGGCCACGGGAAGCGGCGCCGCTAAAAATACAGCATTGTGAAACTGCTGGCACCTCCACTTCCCTCCTCCGCCGGCTTGAGCTGCAGGATGTCTGCTTCGCCTTGACATGCCCACCAAGCCACCCTATAGCCAGGGCTGCTTCCTCCTCCTCCTCCTCCTCCTCCTCCTCCTCCTCCTCCTCACCAGGAAACCTATTTTGGAGAGGGATGGAGGAAAGGGAGCAGGAGGAAAAGGGCTGGGGGCAGCAGAAGGGAGTTGGGGTGGGGGGATGATGCATGTCCTGGTGTACCCGAGTGTCTGGGGGAGCAGCAGGCAAAGGTGGGGGCAGCTCGGATATGGGGTGCCCCGCATGAAAGGGGAGAACGGGGCCGTTCCTTGCACCCCTAAATTACAGGAATTTCTCAGGGAGGGGAGGAGTGACTGAGGTGCGGAAGGTGGATGTGTTCCCTTGCCCCACAGCTGGATCTGGGAAATTTTAGGGCAGACGGCACAATCCAGGAGGGAGCCCCATTAGGCACACGGTGGATGGGGCTGCACACCCACCATCATCATGACGCTCAGATGGTGATACCCCATCACGTGGGGTACCACCCCATCACCTCTCGGGCGGCTGAGGGGCTGCTTTTTTTCCCCCTCCCCTAAGCAGCATCTGATGGGGGCTTTGCCCGGCCGTGCCAAGCGGGAATGGCGTCCCCGCGAAAAGCAAGCCTTGGGCAGGCGGGATCCAGCTGGAAAAGTCTGGCTGTCTGTGGAAGAAGCAATAAATCTCTGGAAGCTGGAAAATAGCAGTAAAGAGGAAACGCCGGAGCCTGCCGCGCCACCTCTGCTGTGCCGGCACGCCGCTCGGGCCATCTCCAGGGCCAGCCCCGTCCTGGACCGCATGAGCGATGCGACAAACGGGGGTCCTGTGCCCTGGAGGGGGTGCCCTTCTAGGCTCACGGTGGATTTTTGAAGGAGCGGGGAAGATGGAGGAGGTGTTATTTTCATCGGGGGGTTGTTTTCTTTTGGGACTTGGGGGGTATGTCTGTGGGATTTTATTTATTTTTTTTTTTTTTTTTTAAAACAAAGGTGTCCAAAAGTGCAGGTTGGGGAAGGCAGCAGGATGAGAGCTGGAAACGCTCCAGAGCAAAGGAAAGTGCGAGGCTGTACCAGTAGCCAGGAAAGTTAGTAGAGCTTAAAACGCTGGAAAGCGATCGGGATGCCCCAAGTTGGAGTCTGAGCAGTTGGGTGTCTCAGCGGCGTCCGCCTCCGTGCCTTCGGGGGAGCAGCTGGCTGGGGCGGTCGGCGTGTGGAAAGCAGATCTAAGAGCGATGGGGTGCTGGCGTGGCT
Source organism: Vanellus vanellus (assembly GCF_965231255.1). NCBI lineage: Eukaryota > Metazoa > Chordata > Aves > Charadriiformes > Charadriidae > Vanellus > Vanellus vanellus. The sequence goes on along the minus strand of NC_138911.1, from coordinate 17,669,302 downwards.
GAAGCTGTGGCTTTTAGGTTATTCCTTTCATTAAAGCAATCCCCGAAAATTTAAATGGAGGGCTGTGCTGGGCACTGGGGGTATATCCGCGCCAAGTGGTGGCCCCAGCCTCTGCGATGTTGCCCCCGGACTAGCTGGGCAAGCACAGAGCAATGAGGTAGCCTGCACGAGATCATGGATACCTACGGGGAGGGGGGAAAAAAAAAAAAAGGATATTTAATGTATGAGGATATGCAGCCTGGAGACCAGCGTGATGCTGCCATCGGTGGTTGGAGCTCTTCTGGCTCTTGTGACGGCAAACAGCAGCAATTGTAGGATGGAGAGGGAAGAACATACCGAGCTTCCACCTGGAACAAGTTGTGTTAAAAATGAGATTATCCCAAGCAAGGTGAGGTGGAAGGCAGGGTTCCCGTGGCGAGCCCGTGAGGTTTTCTCCCTCTTGACGTCTTCCCTTTGGGAAGAAAGATGCCTTTATTATGATCTGCACTTCTCGGCGGTGGAAGGATGTATGGTTTTCATGGAAAAAGTTACTCATAGTAGCCTAAGCCCTGTTTTCATTAGTAAGTGAACGTTGCTTTCTCTTAAGCAATCCAGCTGCTGTTGGATTAAAACTTCCATTCGGAGGTCCTCTGTGCTCTGTTAAAAAAAGCAAATGGAGTCAGGCGGTGTGGGAGGGACGGACGTGGGGTGTTCCTGGGGCGCGTTCGGGCTGAAACCAGGAACATCTGGAGATGGTTCGGCTGGCTGCCGTAGGCAGACCTCACCGCTGGGGTGGGTTTGATGAGCCTCGCCACGGGGGGTGCTGGGGTGGGTACTGGTGGGCACGGAGGGCCAGAGCAATGTTTCCCGGCAGAGGGAAAACCAAACCAAAAAGGGCTGCGGTCTTTTCTTCACCTCTCCCAGCCAGCACAGAAACCCCAATCTTCCTCAGGGTCTCTTCTCCCCTGGGAGCCACCAAGAGACCTTTACTTTAAGAACAGAGCTGATTAATTTGGGGACATTCTCCTTCTCCCGAGATGATAAACACAGGCTTCATTATGTCCTCAGACAATGAGCGAGCCATGCCAGGCTGGATTTGGGTAACTTTCTGCGAAGCCGTGAGCTGCCTTATTTGGAGCTGGATTTGGAGCAGGGACCAGCTTTCGTGACTTTTTTCCGTAGCAAGTGTTTGGAGAAGGTCAGGCTCTCCCAAGTGCGAGGGAGATGAGGGACCGTGCCGGTCGGGGAAGTTGCACTGGTTGCTGTGGGAAAAGCGTTAAAAGTTGATTATTTTGGTGGCATGTTGGGGAAAGGCTTGTAAAACCTTCCCTCCCTCTCCAGGGAACTGGTGGGGATTTTCTCCTTCCAGTTAGCAGAAAATCCCCAAAGTCAGCTTGTGAGTTTTGCCCAAATTGTGTGATTTTGCCCCAGCTTCAGTGGCACCCCTGTAAAACACTCCTGGCTGGGATTTACAGAAGCGAGCAAGGAGGAAAACTGCCGTCTGACCGCCGGAGGGGCAAAGCCGGACTCCCACCGACAGCCTGTCCTGCAAATCCCAGTCCTCATGCGTTTACCAAGACTCTGCTGCGCTTGTGCAACTGGAGATTTTGCAATTTTACTGAACAAACTCTCTTTTTTCTCTTTTTTTTTTTTTTTTTCTTTAAATGTGACCTTCATGGTGTGTCTCACGCTTGTGGCTGACCTGACTCAGACCCTTTCGAAAAAAATGGTGTTTCCACTTCTGTACTCTTTGATAGTTATCTTCCCTTTTTTTGAGATGAATGGCTTCGAGGATTTAGGACGCTCAAAATTAAATTGACATTTGAACAGGCGCTTCCAGCCTTTCATAGAAGTGATTTTTGAATTCTTGCGTGTTGGGGTTGCTTTTTTTTTTTTTCTTTACATGTGTGTTTGGGGTTTTTTTTCCCCCTTTCTCATAGTTTTAAATGGAAGCGGGGGGTGTCATTGAGAACACAGCGAGCGCTGCTGGAAATGCTCTGGCTCCAGTTCCTCTCGGTGACACCTTCCCTGCTGCAGTGCCCCTGATCCGCTCCCATCCTCCGCTGCCCTTCTCTGCCCCTCTCGTCGAGCATCCTCGTGGTAGCCTCCAAAAGCATCGTGGTTGTGCCGTGGCCTGAACCGAGGCTGTGCTCTGCTTCAGTCCCTGTGTTAGGACATTAAGGAAAGCCACGCATGCCGAAGGAGCGGGACAGCACGGTCCCAGCTCACAGCCCACCCAAGGGGACCTGCGTTAACGGTTTCTCTTTTTTTATGGCGTTATGAAATTAAACAGGCGGTGCACCGAGCGGTGGAAGTGATGGCCGCAGGGGTTCCGGTGCTCATGGGACACCTGGGAAGAAGACTAGATCTTAATCAAAGTGATGCCGCGAGGGCAGCCGGTGGGAATCCTCATCTGTCCCCTCCTCCCCGAGACCCGTGGGGAGGGGAGTAATGGGATGTAACACAAAGATGCTGCTGGAAATGTTACCAGGTCCCACTCAGTGTGGTTTCTTGGTCATCTGCGTGCTCCTAAATGCTGTGCTAAATGTCAAGATGTGGACATTGTGAAGGGTGTGTTTTGGGGCGGTTGAAGGTGTTTTGGATCCCTTGCGAACGGGTGCGGCAGCAGTTCAAAGCCACAATGGCTCTGCTCTTGCTCTGCGTTACTAGCAGTTTTACTGCCTATTGGTGTCGTGTTGGCTGGACAAGTCTCCCCTGAGGCAGAGCAGCTTTTAGGGGTGCAAAAAGTTCTGTCCCACTAGGTCTGGTCAGACTGGACGCCTGACCCTGGATGGGAAGTGATGTGCACGTGAGATTTGGGGCAGAAGGAAGAACTGGCGGTGCCCCCACTTCCTTCCTATCCGGTTCTCAGCAGATCAAACAAAACCCCAAACCCTGTTTGTACCTCGCCGAGAAATGAAATGGGGCAATAACAGCCCGTTGGGAAATTCGAGTAATTGGGGCCGATCCTAAATTCTGTTGAAAAGCTTTCCTAAAAGCCTCAGTCACACATCTTGTGCTTCTTGGGTAAGGCTGAGCCATCCATTTTAATAGAGTAGTAAAAAAGCCCTTAGGAAAGAAATCACCTGCGGGAACTGGAAAGGGTTTTTGGACATCCCCAGGATGAGGAGGTCTTCTCATAAAGCAGGGAAGATCGCCTGGCTCATGGTGTGGGGCACAAAGCCTGTTGCAGAGGTGGGGACGATGGTTAGGAAGGATGTTCTTGTACTCGAAAGGAGTAAATAAGAACTTGTAGAGAGACGAAAAGCAAGCCTCAAAACTGCTGCTCCGGGTCTGGTGCGGTGGGTAACGCCTGCTTCCCTCTGCTTTCTCTCCAGCTGGCCGGTGGCATCATCCTGGGAGTGGCCCTGTGGCTCCGGCATGACTCGCAGACGACAAATATCCTCTACCTGCAGCTGGGGGACAAACAGGCCCCCAACACCTTCTACGTTGGTAAGTAGGTCTGGGGGATGCTGGTGTCGCTGCACGGGCGTCACGTCCCAGGGTGGACTGCATCATCCCCACCAGCAAGGTGGAAAGCTCCGGGTGAGCAGCAAGGAGGTCGGACCAAAAATATCTCCCGTTCCCCCCGTACTCCCCAAAATATTCCCTGCTGTGCCAATCAAAGCCTTCATTAAATGTCAGCTTGTGGCCCAAGCACGGAATCCAAAGTCACGGCGGCTAAAAGACGCGTTGCTGCGGAGCGGGTTTTCTCCGGTGTCGTTCTCTGCCGCAGTCTCCCCTGGAGCACGTTTGGGAAGAGTGTGGGGGGGAACTTCTTGGAAGCATGTCTTGTTTCCCATCCAAAGGGACGTAAAAGTAGCAGACGGAGCGGCTGGCAGTGGAAAGTGAAGCTCAGCGAGCTCGTGACTCATGTTCTCCAGGAGGGGCAGGTGGAGCCTCTGTGTGTTACTGTTAAGCTTAGCATGATTTTTATGAAGTTGACAGCATGCTGGCTTGCTGGAAGATGAAAACCCCTATTTTTGTCCTGTTCTCTGGTGATCCCTCGTAGGTGAGGGGGAGCAGCGTGCAGGAGGGGTTGGCTGCCAGGCAGGGGCCGGCTCGGGGCGCGAGCTGCCGGCACTAGGGTGAGGACAATCTAATCCAATGTCCTGTTCTCACCTCTAGCTAAAGTTGCCTTCTGGAAAGGGTTTTCCTTTGGTTTTCCCTGCTTGCCCATAAACAGCATGCCCGAGCCCTTCTCCCTGGCTGTGCCTCGTTACAGTAGATGCTCCCGCTATAAATAGCGGTGGGTTTTCTTACTGTCTCCCCTCTCCTGCCTCACACCCAGAGCTGTATCTACAGCATTTCCCCTTTGCAGATTTTCAATTTTAAAAAGAGAAAAGGGAACTGGAGCGCTGGGGCCGAGTCCTCCCATCCTGCCCGTTGGGCATCCTTTGTTCTTCCACCCCGTGTTGTTTCATCTTTGTCCTCGGCCTTTGCTATGCAGAAGGCGATGGGGAATGGGCCGCAGGTCCCAACACCGCGCTGACACTTTCTGACGCCCGTGAACGGCCCATGATTTGAGGCTGGCTGTCTTTTTTTTTTTTTTTTTTTTTTTTTAAAGTTATATTCAGCAACAGATCGGCCTGGATTCCTTCTGGCAGCTGTAATTTCCATGCAGTAATAGCAGCAAGAGCATTTCTTTCAGCTGCTGCCTCTCCCAGCCAGCCCTCTGGAGTCTGAAGGCTGGGATTTCTTTTTTGCCCTTTCTACCCCCCTCCCCCCTCCCCTTTTTCCCCCACCACCATGACTGATACTCCTTCCTTTTTCTCCTCTGGCATCCAACATACACATGCACACAATGTTCCCGCTTCGGGAGCGGGAACCTCTCTGGGGTTGGCCTCCAGCGCTGGAGGGTGTTTGTTTTTTGGTTTTTTTTTTTTCCCTCTTGCAAACCACTTTTTGATGTCTGGCGCGGGGCGCTGGTCCCAGGATCTGTCAGGAGGTTTTTAAAGGCCGGCCAGGCTTTGCCACGGCACTGCAGGACAGGGGGAAGCAATAAAAACTGTTGGAGGAGGAAAACTTGCGCCATAGGGTTTGTGCTTGGTGAGGAGGGGGAGCGGGAAAGGGGCACTTCGGTGCCTCGTGGTTTCTCTCTGCGTCCTTTCCCCTGCCCCAAAGTTGAAGCTGTTTTGTTAAAGGCTGTTTTCCCAGCGTGTCTGTGTGTTACAGCAGAGGAAAAATAATTAACGCAGTAGGTCGGCGCGTGGGATTTGACGGCAATGAGGAAGCAGGAGAGGGAGGATGTGGGGAGCGGGGCAGCTACCGGGGTGCTGGGTACGATGCTTATCTGCCTTCACCCTGCTGCAGGCCTTAACCTCTCCCCAGAAATAAGGCAGGTTTGCACCACGGCAAGCTCAGGTCTCTCGGTTGCAGCTCTCGTTGGCAGATCAGGCTTCCCCCAGGCCCCGCCGCAGCGTTTGCCGCCGGCGAAGGGAGAGCTGCTTGGGAAGGAGAGGGTCCGGCCGTGCACAGGAGCAGGAGGAGAGGAGCGGTCCTCGCTCGGAGCTTCCCCTGCAGCCAGATGGCCGCAGGCAGCCGCTCTTGGAGCCCCAGCAGGCACAGGAGACTGTTCCTCGGCTCCCTCACCCCTCCTGCCCGCGAGGAGGGAGCTCCTGGGGTTGGGGGTTTCCCGCAACTGGTTCCCCCCCCTCCCCCAACACCGATTTGGCACTGCATCCAACAAGTTGTCTCGTGGGCCGGCTTGGGAGGGTATTAAATGAGCTCTTTTTCGTGGGCTTTTCTTCAGCACGGCTTGCAAACCGTCTGATCCCCTAACCACTTGTTGCAGTCTTGGCTTTTGGCACTTCCATTTTGGCTGTGGACCCAACGCTCCAGCAAGCGGCGGGTTAACCGCTTCGGCCCTGTGAAGGCCGAGCGGTGCCGGGGATGGGGATAGCAGGAGCCACCGGGGCTTCGGGCTTTTGTGACTTTAAGGGAAAATGCTTGCTCTACATCTGAGCTAGGCTTGTGGACTAATATGCATTTATTTGCTTTATGTGGAGTTGAAAACCAAATCCTTCTCGCGTGTCTGGAGGCCGGGCAGTGTGTTAACAGCGCGTCAGAAAACGTCGTTCAGGATAGCTAGAGGCATTGATAAGCTGGATGCTAATAACTGGTTAACCCTTTCTTAGATATTTATTGACCCTACGCATGAAGTACCTTTTTTTTTTTTTTTTTTTTTTTTTTTAAAAAAAAGCCCCACTGTGATTCATTGAGCTGTGAGAGCCTGTAGGGAAAAGGCTGAGCTGGTCCACCTCTGCAGATACCGGTACAAACTGGAGCGGTCTGATCTCACCACAGTAAGTTGCTGCTGTGGTGTCACTGGTTTTAAAAGCCCCTGGGGATCTTGAAGAGGCAAGTGCCACTGGACTTACTGCATTCGCCTCATCTCGGTGGGATGATAGTGAATATAACGTGTCAGGGGAAAGCCAGGATCCCCATCCTTCAAGGAGGCACGGCCACTGTGGGTGAAATACTTTCAGCAGGTTGGGGACAAAAGCCTCAGCTCTTGTTTGCGTTAGATCCCCACCCCTGGAACCCCTGGATCTCACATTTCCCCCCCTCGCTGGGCCGCCTGGGCGCTGGCAGCATCGCCGGGTGCTCATCCCGCTGCCCGTCCTTCCCGTGCTTTCCCTGAAGCTGTCCGGCACGGCGTGGAGCAGCGGGATGGTCTGGGCTCCGCTCTCGCCCGCCAGATCCAAAATAGGAAATCTGCCTCCAGCTGCTCACAGCAAGTGACAGGGCGACGCGACCCGCAGCTCTAATTAGCTCGGCCTTGGGAGCGGGGCCAGCCAGGAGGAAGGGTGCAAAGGCATCCAGAGCTGGGGTGCGGTTTTCCGTGTGGCTTTGGGGGTGAGGAGGGGGTTGGTTCTGTTCTCCTTCTGTTTATTTTTTTTTTTGTGTGTTGTATTAGGAAATCCTCTGCTGGCCGGTGTCTCCTCCTTGGGGCGCAACGGTACCGGCCCTCCTTGGGAGGGGTGTAAGTTTTCGGACAGGCGTGCAGTGGCGGGTTGAACTTGGCCACGGAGGCTGCCACCACCGCTCCCGTTCCCCGCCGTCCTCATGGGTATCGCTGCCCAGACAGAAAGGCAACGCTTGAGGGTTTTTTTTATTTATTTTGGGTTTTTTTTACTCTAGCAACTGGGCTGGTGCCTCTGGATCTGGCTCCCAAGCAGATCAGGCGGCAAGACCTATGGGAGGCAAGGGGGGGGATAGCTGGGGGCAGCAATGGCTTCGGGTGAATTTTAAGGCCGTGAGTGTTCCTGCGGAGCGGAATGCTGCAGTAGGGCTGGAGGAGAGGCTGGCTAACGGGAGCGCTGGCTAACGGGAGCACAGGCTCTCTAACGAGGTGAATCACAGACTTTATTCACCGTCCTGCTCCATACAAATACAATCCCGGATGATGATTTCTGCCCTGGAAATGGGTTCAAGCTGCTTTTCACACAGACTGGGATGGAAGAAATGGGCCAGAAAGCACAGAGATGCTTCAAAGTCTTTCTCACGAACGAGTATGCATCTGAGTTGAGCTGCAATTGCATCTGCGTGCTTGTCCTGAAGTCAGCACGGCGTCCGTCGCTGGCAACCTTTGGTGGGTGTCCTCAGGTTTTTTTTCTTGGAAGTGCCATCATAGGGCTTTCTGGCCTCAGGGCATTCTGACCTTTGTGGAGAGAAGGGACTGCCGAGCGGCAGCGCGTATGTAGGTAGGGATCGGGATGCCTGAGCTTCCCCAGGGCTTGCTCGCCGTGAGGATGCCTCGGCCACGCTGGTCCCAGATGTGGCCAGCGGTGCAGAGCCATCCTGGCACATCATCCAAACAGACTCATGCTGGCTAAGCAGTCATGGAGGAGCTGTCCCTACTCTTCATAACAGCAGATTTTTTTTCTTAATTGGCCTTTTCAGGACTTCGTTGGACAAAAAGCGGTGATGTCTAGGGTTTGAGACATGTTTTTTATTTCGGGGGTGGGAGGATGGGTTGCAGTGAGCTGTGGTGTGTTGCAAAAGCTCTGGAAGCCAGTTGTGCTACAGCAAGTGCAGATCTGCTATGAGCAATGGAGAGTTGTTGGTTTCTCTTCATGGTCCCATCCTTGTCCCCATCCCTTCAGAAATATTAGGCATCTTCTAAAGGTGGTGCCAACCTCTGTATATGGTGAGGTTAGACTCAACAGCACATTTTTTGCTAAACTTGTTGTGAAAGGGCTAGAGAAGGGTCCAAGAGTCCTGGTCTCTGGGTCCTGTAATAAACACTCGTGAAAAACCGCCTTCTGTTTTGGCGTGAGGCTGCAGCGATCCCTGTGAATGCGCACCGCTGGTTCAGCACTGGGCTATTCTCTCACCCATTTGTGCTCTACTTCTTCAAGGCTCCGTGTGTCAGTGGCTTCGCGTAGAGACGCGCTGTGGCCAGGCTTGCATGCTTGGGAGTGGAAACCAAGGTTTGCATTTGGCCTTGAACCACAGCGAGCGAGCACAATGGGTTATTTAAAAAAATAATATATGTGTGTGGATTATTTTTTTTTTTAACTAGAAGTACATGCTTTTTTTCACTCTTTGAAATAAACTTATTTATAGTAAAGGATAATTTGATTATTTAGTCCCTTAAAGAAAAAAAAAAGCTGAGATTTACTGGTTCTAAATTTTCCTCTCATCACTATCATATCAACTCCTTCAATCATAGTGGAATTCTTTTTAAAGTAGTAGTTTTGAGGCAAAATACTTTGTCCGTAGTTCCCTCTAAGTATCTGGCTTCTACTGTATAGCTGACAATACAAACAATCCTTTTTTTGTGTTCTTATCATAGAATTCAATTTCTATTAAAAAAAACAACTTGTATTTAATTGTAATTCAGTCTACCATCATTGTGATCAACTCCTGTGATTCATCTACCCTGCTGACTAAAATTGGTTATGACTTAAGGACATAAATGTGTGCCATTGGGTTATTTTGGGTTCAGATCTATCTGACTACAAATAATGTAGTTGTCCTCCTCCTTTGTCCCCTCCTGTTGGTTCTGCTGCCACAGACCTGTGCCAAAGGTGGCTTCTTGCTTTTCAGAGCTGTTTAAACCCGTAGCTTTCACAGTTTTCCTTTGAAAACCTGCCATGTGCTTTAACTCGGCATGCAAAGCCCACAAGAAATCCTCCAGCAGGATTTGGGCTGCCAGTGGCTGAGACCCCAGGGCACGTAGAGACAGCCAGAAGTAGTGTAGGCTGGAGCAGCAGAGGATAGGCCGGCACGTTCCAGCCTGGATCTCCTGTACCGCGTCACCATCATCCATCCCAATGCTGGAGATGCGCAGCAGACCTCCTCCCAGCTCTCACGGGTACGCTGACGTTACGAAACTCATCTCCTTCCATTGTTTCCTGGGGAGGCAGAAGAGAAGAAATCTGACAGTGGCGTCTCTGTGGGGTCTGTTTGGGTACAGGTGTGCAGGCGCAGGGACGTTGTTTTGGGGTTTTCCCACCTCTTTTCTGACAGAGGTGTGTCCTTTGCTTCCTTCTTGCCTTGTCCTTGCAGGCAAGGGCAGCATGTACAGCCTTTCATCTCCCCGTGTGAGCAACGCGGCCCCGGGGAGAGCTCTCCATGCTTTGCGACACTGTTGCTCCATCTGGAAGTCATTAGCAGCCACAGAGCAGCAATGTTTTTCTTGGGAACTGGGGTGGAGACGAATGGAGGGGCTTCCCAGTTGTCATCTCCCAGAAAACCCTCTCTTCCTCCCCACCCCCTGCCCCACTTCCAAGAAAGCGATTGGCTCTGCGTGGCCAATTCCACCGGGCAGCCAGACAAAAACGTCCAGGAGACCTTCCCTCGCAGGCTGGCTGGTGCAGCCACCCCTTTCCCACTCCCTCCCCATCCTAGAGGGAATTCCCTCACCCTGCCTGTATCTTGCCCTCAAGTCACAAGGAAGCACATCATGGTCAGGACTTTTTGGCTATGGAGAGGGTGTTCTTTCAGGATTGGTGGCGTGGAGTTGGCAGGAGTCTCCCTCCCACCACTTTCTGATGGTGCCACCCTTCCCTGCGGCAGGGGTGGTAGCGAGCCCTGTGATGTTCAGCATCTCCAGGCCAGGAGCCATGGCAGGGTGGGCACCGCAGCCCACCCTGCCTCCCTCCGTCCCTCCCTCTGAGGCTTGCAAAACTCTTGGGTGTGCAGAGCTTGCCTCCGGGAGCCTGTCTTGGGAGAGTAGACACGAAAATCTCTTTGTCTGCTCTCAGCCCCTTTTTGAAGTACATCCCACGGGGACGGCAGGCACGGCTTGGGAGAGCCACCTGGGCTTCCTGGGAAGCATGGTGTGGTGCTGGGTGGTGGTTTCTTTTTTTTCTTCCTTTTTTTTTTTTTTTTCTTTTTTTTGTCTTTTGGAAACATTGCCATGGTGACCTAGGGGAAGAGACTGGCTTTCATTAGCTTAATGAGTTAAAGCTGCTGGGAGAGGAGCGAAATGGATGGAGAGGTAGGGCGCTGCCTGGGAATGCCCATGCCTGGAGCTGCACAGCATCTCCGATGGGGATGGTGGGGCACGGGAGGAGGGCTGGCCCCACTCAACTGCTTGTTTTAGAGGGACTCTGCTGTGCTTGTTCTTCCTTTTATTTGTTTTTCATTATTTCCTTTTTTTTTTTAAGTCTGTGTTTTCTACTTGTTCTTTTACTTCTCAGCAGGGACAGGACATGGGTTTTACAACCCTGCAGGCACCAGCTATGCTGCTTTCATGCCAGAGCAAGTACTGACATTGACACTTTCCTCTCCCTTCCCTGCTCCCAGAACTGAGCATCCCGCTTCCTACCTGGCCTGGAGGCAAAGGGCCCTCCACGGAGGTATCACCTGCATGAGCTGGGAGCCAAGCTGGCCTCTTGGCTGCTTTGTTCTCCTTTCCCACCTAACACCATCCCCAGAGAAGCGCTCAATGACTATCGGTCCCCTGTGTCTGATGTTCGGGGGCTTTCCACGTGGCTAAAACTTCAGGAGGTCCCCGCAGCCCAAACCAGTGCATGCTCAGAAGGCCAACCATATCCTGGGCTGCATCAGAAGTGGTGTGGCCAGCAGGTCAAAGGAGGTGATTCTGCCCCTCTACTCCACTTTCGTGAGACCTTATCTGGAGGATGATCCGAGGGCTGGAGCACCTCTCCTATGAGGAGAGGCTGAAAGAGTTGGGGCTGTTCAGACTGGAGAAGAGATGGCTCCAGGGAGACCTTATTGCGGCCTTCCAGTACCTAAAGGGGGCCTACAGGAGAGCTGGGTAAGGGCTTTTTACTAGGGCATGTAGTGATAGGATGAGAGGGAATGGTTTTAAACTGGAAGAGGGCAGGTTTAGAATAAACATTAGGAATAAGTTTTTAACTTTGAGGGTAGTGAGGCACTGGCACAGGTTCCCAGAGAAGTTGTTGAGGCCCCATCCCTGGAGGTGTTCAAGGCCAGGCTGGTCGTGGCCTTGGGCAACCTGGTCTAGTGGGAGGTGTCCCTGCCTATGGCAGGGGGGTTGGAACTCAATGATCTTCAAGGTCTCTTCCAACCAGAACCATTCTATGATTCTGTGTTTGGTCCATTGCTGCTGCTTTTTCTGCTGCATGACATCCTGATGCTCTTGAGCAAAGCGATCCTATCACAGTTGCCGTGTTCCTGCTTCGAATTCAGACAGGACCCTGAATCTCTCTCTAACGAGGAGGTGAAACTAAGACCGGTTGACCCTCTTTCCCAAAGCGTTCTGGTTTAAGGCTCCATCTTGGAAGGAAGATGGAGGACTCCAGGCAATATTGACAATACACATCTCTGCGAGTCCTCCTGTGACTTCCCCAACTCCAGGATACAGGTCCTGTGGCTCACGGCTTGCTTTCACGGGCAGCTGCTTACCCGTGGCAGCTTTCGCAATCATACTTACAGCTGCCTTATCAGAGAACTGTGCCATAGGGTTAGAACTCGCACTGTAACGTCGCTCAAGGATGTGGAGGTATGTTGGTACGGTAAACACCTAGTAATTATTTGCTCGCTGTACTTGTTGCTGCAGCTCTGGCAGTTCCCAGGGTTGTCTCCTGCTGCTGTCGGATGGAGCAGCGTGGCTGTCAGCACCGCGGTTTGCATTTTATATCCCTCTGATTTTATTTTTTTCTTTTTGTTTACGGCAAACAGCATTTCTTGTTTTTAAAACCCCCGAGAAAGCTGCGATGCAAGTGAGCTGGGAAGTGGCGTGTGAAAGGCAGATGGAGCCTTGCTCGTGCGGAATTGTGCCACTTCGGGTGGAGCCCTGAAGGAGCGAATACCGCTTTGGTGAAGAGTTTCTCGCCCAGAACAGGCTAGCGGGAGTTAATCCCATCTTGGATGCTTACATAGTGAGGAGGCTTGTGCTGCCAGGGAGGGGGGGGGGGGGTCTCTTCTGACTTTAAGGCGGATAATGTGCCATTCAGGATGGGGATGACAGGTGACTTGCTCACAGCTGTGGAGCCCAAAACCACGCGGGCCGTCATCCTCGCCGTCTGCCAGGAATGAAAGCTAAGATGTGTCAGGCTGTCTTCTGGGAAAAGGGCTTGGTCGTTCCTGTCTGGGCTGTGATTGCCATGAAATAGCCCCCCCCAGCTGCCTGGCACCCGGGCTGGAGGCAGAGATTCCCCCCACCGGCCCCATCCCTTGAGGGGAAGGAGGATGGGTGGGGGAAAACAACCACCACCCAAAGCGCGTGGTCGGGCCCTTTGGCTGCCTTCGTTTGCTTTTGCAGCCTTCAGCGTGGCGTGTCCGTGGAGAAACACCGCTAGCATTCATCACACAAGACGCTATTGTTGCATTAAATATTTTGTGCTTGTTTTTAAATAAACTCCGGAGCAGAGTCCGGCTCCGTTGCCTCCCAGGAGGCTGTAGTGCTCTGGCCCTCGGTAACAAAAGGCGACTCCATAACGGACGTTTGTTTGTGCCTGGGAACGAAGCTGGCCTTTATCCCAAAAGCCTTCCAGGGTTTTTTTTTTTTTTTGTGGTTTTCGGAGTTCAGGCCAGTCATCGCTGCCCTCTCCCCTGCCTGGCTGCCTGTTCCTGCTGCTCCCACCCCACCGGTCACATCCGCCGGGCTCCGGTCAGGAAACAGCACGTGGTGCACGTCTTCTTCCCTTCCCTCCTTCACTTCTTGCCGTTTGCTTGCTTGACAGCGGCGCTGGCTCTGGCGAGGAGTTGGCGGAGCGTGAGTGGGGAGAGAAACGGGAAGCTGGGACCTCGCTTGCCTGTCCGAGGTTGGCACAGCCTGTCTGGGGTGGGAGTTCGGCAGGTCAGGTTTGGGTTTGTTTTTTTTTTTTATTTGAAGCTGCACAAATTCCAGCAAGGAGCAAGTACTGAGGCCTCCAGAAGACTTCTATAAAATGGCAAATGTCTTTATTCCCTCCATCAGCTGAGGTTCTTGCTGGGCTTTTATCTCCTAGTTTTCAGAGCAAAACTTCCCTAGCTGCCAGTGGCTCCTGATGATCTCAATATAAAATACAGTTTTTTACAGTGAGAACAATAATTCACTGGAACAACCTCCCCAGGGCCATGGTAGAGTCCCCATCACTGGAGGTTTTCAAGGGTGGTAGATAGTCTCATCTAGGCTCGCTTTCTTGTAAAAGGTTGGACCAGATGATCTTCCGAGGTCCATTCCAACCTGTGCGGCTCTATGATTCTGTGATCTCCTGGCTACATTTGTTCAGCCTGGAAGTTGCCTTCAGTGTTTATTTTGAAGAATTTGAGGATAAAATCTTCTGTCCGTCTGTGGGAGTGACCTGGTCATTGGGGTCCCTGCAGCATCATGCTGCTTGGTCTCCAGATGTGCTGCATCTGCTTGTTACCCATCTGCTGGCGTGGTTAGCCTGAATGGTGACTTCTCAGACATTGAAATGACTTGTCCCCAGCCCGGCTTTGTCTTCTCTCTGCTGACCTACTGTGAGGAGAAGTCAGAAGCTGCTGCACTCGGGGATGAGCAAAGTTGATTTTCACAGAGGGACCTGTGATGAAAATTCTCCAGTGGAGTCACACAAAGCTGTAAGACAAAAAAAACCTGATGCAGTTTGGGTTGAAAACCTAAACCAGCAGCATCACTGGTACAAGCTGGAGCAGTGAGGGCTGGTTCTTGGACGTTAGCAGATTCTGGTGACAATAAGCAGACCTTTTTTTTGAGACATCACTACGAATATGTTGTTCTTCTTGAAACAGGAGTTATGTAGCGTCCGAAAATCTCCATCGGTCTCTCTGGAGTTTGGCAGGCGTCCAGCAGACAGCGTTCATTTTACAGGATGCATTCATGCTTTCCCATTGCCTCTAGCCCCTTTGGGGCCCCTCTTCCCCACTCACACCCCAGCCTCTGCTCGTCACGCTGGCTCTCTGCCCGGCTGCCACTGCCGGTCCCTCCACCCCACGTCATCTCCAACCATTGGGATAAAAATCACTTAATTCTACTTCAGGCAGGCCCACAAGACTTTAACTGCTGGCCTGTCCTTTCCAAGAAACTCTCCTGGGGGATTGCTTTTGCTTGTTTTCCCCCTGTCTTCACACCTCGTTCAAGCCAGGAGGTGTTCCGTCCCCTTGTAGGCAGCTCCAACAACCCGGTTGGGTTGTGTGGGTTGGGTTGCCTGTTGGGTTTTTGTGGCTACAGGGCACTGTTGAAGCCCCTTCAGTATCAGAGAAGTTGGGGATGCCCCATCCCTGGAAGTGCTCAAGGCCAGGTTGGATATGGCACTGAGCAACCTGGTCTAGTGGGAGGTGTCCTTGCCCACAGCAGGGGGGGTGGAACCAGATGATCTTTAAGGTCCCTTCCAACCGAAACCATTCTATGATACACATCAGGAGGTGCAACTCGCGCTTTTTTCTTCCTCCTCCTGCTGGCAGTGTTGCCGCGAGGATGTTGGTGTCTCCGGCCGCAGAGCCCGTCAGGTTTCATCAAGAGGGGCTTCCTGCGGGGTCAGCGCGCTCCATTGTGCCGGCGCTTCCCCTGCAGCTGGCTTCCTCCCTCCTGCGGCGCCTAAATATAGCGGGAGGCATTGTGCGAGCGCGGTGCTGGTGCGGAACGCCGTCCGGAGGGTCCCAGCGCCGGGGCTGCTGGGGCGGTGTTTCCGTCGCCGCCTCTCGCCTGCCACCTTGGCCCTTGCGTCGGCGCTTGTGTTGTTTGGGTGCCGGTGACTTTTGTTTTAAAGAGGGAAGAAGTGGGAGCCACAGTTGAGCCTTTCCCAAGTTTGACAGGTCCGCAAGGGGATTTTAAACAAGTCGCAGACCGCTATCGCATATCTGGGTTTTTTAGAGAAGGGTTTAACTTGGCTTAACTCTGCTCTCGGTGCACGCCCCTTAGACTTTGCGCTTTAATTATCAGAAGATTGTTTAAAAACTGCAAAGATAAGAAAAACCTTAAACGTGACAGGCATGTACAAGCAGTTTTAGTCTTGAGCTCTGTTTATACTTTAGTGCTGTTCCTAAAGGGGAGTTGACAGACTGATTAATAACTATAAAAACATTTTGACTCATAGCAAAAGAATTAAACATTTAATTGAAGGGATGTGTCTCCCAAGCATGAGCAAGATGCACCGTATTGCTGTTACCTCTGGGGTGCTCCATGTACATTCTCATCTTGATTTTTTTTTTTTTTTTTTTCCCCTTGCTGTCAGTTAAAAATGGTGGTTGCGGTCTTGCCTCATTTGTAATTATTTCTTTGATTATTTCTTGGCACGTGTCAAATTGCTTTTGGATGGAAAGTAGGATTGACTTACAAAGTAGTAGAACCACAATACTCGAGGATATTAGTTAACCAAAAATGCACGAAATGTACAGAATGCATCGGGAGGAAGCTGCGTTTTTGGAAAAGGAAACAAATTGAACTGAGCTGGTAACATTTGGCTGAGTAACCACCACAGTCTCACCAATCTGATGGCTGGTGAGACCATGGTGATTACTAGTGGCAGCAGACCTTGAGCTAAGCTCCTGGATGAATAAACTTCCATTCCTTTGTTTTCTGAGCCCCCCCCCCCCCAGTGCCTAGTTTCCAAGCTTATACTAGTTATGGAGTAAGTTGACTGTGCAAATTTAATAAGTTGAAGTAAAAAAGAAAGTCTTCCTCTCCATACAAGAACGTATAACAAACAAAAGCCAAATTATATTAAATTGGATGCTTAAGCAGTGCTTTTCCTTTAGATTTCCTTTAGATCCTTTAGATCCTCGTCTGTCCTTAAAATGTTAGCCGGGTAAATATCTGTATGATTTTCAATATAAATAAACCATATGCCTTATTGTTTATTTTAAAGGATATGCTGACTAATAATTTTCATCTCCTCTGCTTAAATATTTAAAACAGTATGTATGCCGTGGGAACTCCCACACTGCAGCTTTGAGGCTGCTGGAAAGCCTTTATCTCGCCGGCTGCATCCTCTGCCCGTTACTGCCGAGCTCGCTGCGTTTCCTCCGATTTGGGGCATGATGGGGGTTTTTGAAGTTTCGGTGTCAGCGGCTTCAAACACTTTGAGATCTGACTCGTGTATGTTGCGTTGTTCTACCGTGTCCGCCATCACCTCTACTCATATCTCCTAGGCCTTAATTCTGCGCACCCCTAATTAGCCGTTCTGGGGAGCCAGTGTGTCCGGCCAGGCGCAAGGCTGCTGCCGTACGAACCTCTGCAGTCACGCGTTTGCCTCTCTGTCTTGCAGGAATCTACATCCTGATCGCGGTCGGAGCCGTCATGATGTTCGTGGGGTTCCTGGGATGCTACGGTGCTATTCAGGAGTCTCAGTGCCTTCTGGGAACGGTAAGAGGCGTAAAGCTCCGGCTGCCGCTTGGCACCGTGATGTCCCTGCCACGTCCCAGCCTCTCTTGCTGGAGACTTTTGCAAGGAACGGGGCAGGGAGGATGCGTGAGCACGGAGGTGGGAACTAATGGACCTCTGCAAGGAGCAAGGCAGCAGCGTTTGGCCGAGGGCATCTCTGCCCGGCTGCAGGACAGGGGCTGAAGCCAGCAGCGTAGCAGAGGAGGTACGAACAGCAGGATTCTTGGAGATTCATTTTCTCTGTTATATTTCACCACCCACCCACCCCCCGCTTTGTTTCCCCAACATGGTCTCCGCTCTTACCAAGCACTCACTAAACTCTCTTTCTTCCCTGATGTTCCCTACAACTTCCCCTTACACTCCGTTTTAAGACTGCCTGTAGCGATTCTAGTTCTTTTAAGGCATCATCTACTATTTTTATCTGTTTGGACAAGGAAACAGCAGAGATTTCCCACAATATCTCAGTGAGGTTGTCTAGGTGCATCCTGGAAAATCCATTACTAAAGTGCTACAGGCGTCCTTGGTGTGAGGCAGCAGCTCGGGATTCCTGGCATGGGATGAGCTTAATTGTATAAACTGTAGCCACACCAAAAGCCTTTGCCTTGGGGGTAAGAGAGAACCGTTTATTTAAGGCAAGTTCTCACACGTGATTCAGCTTTAAACTCAACACAAAAAAAAAAAAAAAAAAGAGGCTAAAACATAAAAAAAAAAAAAAATTAAAAAGAAATTAAAAAAAAAAAAAGTATTGGCAGGACTTTCCAGCGCTTGGCTACATTGGACTGGAAGATTCCTGGTGGTGGTGTAGTGACGCCTGGGTGTGGATTCAACGGGGACAGAGGGAAATGGACCTGCTTTCCCTCGCTCTCACAGATGGCTTCACCTCGAGTTGCTTCTGTTTCCCAATAAGAAGGGGGTGCTTCTCACCAGCTTTTTTTTAAAGCCCTTCTGAACGTCGGTGGATGAGAGCTGCGGTAGGAGTTTGCAGGCATTATCGCTGCTGCTGAGAATAGGAGGAGCCGGTGCACAAATCCGACAGGGGTTGTTGTAGCGAGGTCTGGCAGCTTTGGATTATTTTTTTTTTGTTAACGCAAGCGATTACAGAACCTGAATTACCCCTCACTCCCTCTTGAAGTTGGAAAGAGGATTAGAAGGGCAGATGGTACAAAGTACTTGAGGCCTGACAGGGAGACTGGCTGCTTTGGCTGAAATTAGCATCTTTAGCTGCTGCGCGCTGCCCGTGTTTGCTCACACCTTGGCCTGCCAAGAGAAGGCTGGAGACACCGCGCGATGATGCTTTCCACTGGCCAAAGCTCCCACCATGCTCCAAGGACATTTCCAGGCAATGTCCTTAGGGTCTTGCAGGGAAGCAGCTGCTCTGCCCTCTCTTGCAGCGAACTGATGGAGTTCCTGTAGGCTTACTGCAAAAGGGGAAAGTACCAGGAACCTCCAGACTATCACAAATCCCGTGCTGAAGGCAGCATGGAAGCTGAGTGGTGAGACCCGAAGAAGGCAGGAGGGAGATGTTTGGCATGGAGCAGGCTCTGCTCCCTGGGAAAGGCCTGGGGCGCATCCAACCACCTGGCTGGGAATGCCGCCGTGTCCCCATAGCATCAAGCTGCATCGCTGGTGTTTTGCGGCCAGCTCCAAGATCTGAGTCTACAGAAAGTTGTACCTCCAAATCTGGGATCAACGAGCCATGCTTCACTAGAGGGTAACCACTGCAAGAGTGAGCCCTAGTGCTTAACCAGGGAATTACAGTGGCATCGCACCTGCGATTTAGGGTGATGTGATTCCTTGGGGGATGTGGGACCCAGTCCCCTAGAGATGTTCCTGGGGAACCAGGGATAGATAGGTGTTTAAATAGGAGATGGTTGTTCGGGGACTGGACAAGGATATTGAAAGTCTTTCCCTGCTGTCACGTCGATAGTCCTGTTTCCATTTTGCTGATAACCCATTGCTCTTGCACGTGAGAGCCAGGTCATTCTGGAAACTCCCGTTTCCCCTGCTCTCGAAGAAAATGGCCTGAATGTGTCTGGAACAGAGACTGCCCAGGATCCGGGGGCTGTCATCCCACCCCATACTGTGATTTCGTCTTCCCCTGACTGCATTCACCTCCCTTGCTTCTTTACTTCCATGGCAACTCTCCCAATTTGGGGCTTTTCCCAGGAAAAAGTCACCGGAGGTGATGTCGTGGAGGTGATGTTGGCTGCCTGTGGAGCATGCCTGTCTGTGCCTCCTCACTTGACTCTGATGCATGAGCTGTTCGGCTTCCCATTCCCAGTCTAACAGACCGACCGTCACAACGTGTTCCCGGGATCTGAACAAAAAGATGGAGGGAGGCTTTGGGGGGATGGTGGGGAGGAGTGCTGGAATTGCACGAACAGGGTGGGGCTGTGGGAAAACATCAGTGTTAGTATTTATGCAAAAAACTGCAGTAGCCTTGCAGGGCTGTGGATGCCAAGAGAGCTGGCCATAAATCACACCCTGACGCCCCGCAGCTCCTCAGCAGCCGAAATGCGTTTTTAACCCTTCACTGGCAATTCCTATCCTCGGAGCATCCGTGGCAGAGCGAGAAGCTTGCCTGGACGGTCCTGCAGCCACACGAAGGGGAGCAACGTGTCTTGTGGTGCACAGGGCATCTTCATCCCTGCCAGTCCCTGTGTGGGAAAGGTTCTGCTGATCCTCGCTCAGCCGTCCCAGTGGGAAGTCTGGACGTGGGGTGGCATCCAGTGAGTCATAGGAAAATGTGTTTGGGCTAAGCGTGTGTATGGGAGATAAACTGAAGTCAGGTGATGCCTTGCTCTGATCTCCTCCATCAGTAAAAGTGCCGCTCCACACCTCTACCCACCTAATTGCTGCTTTTGGCGGTAGCCAGATACATTAAGTGTCCCTCTCTTGATTTGTCTTTGCAGTTCTTCACTTGCCTGGTGATCCTGTTTGCCTGTGAAGTTGCGGCTGGAATTTGGGGATTTGTCAACAAAGACCAAGTAAGATGACTCTGAAACCTGTGTTTGTGGGACTGGGAGGCTGGGGCAGAACCGCAGCAGATCCCAGCATGAGCTGTTTTGCTCATGAGCTGGTCCCAGACTGAGTCATGGGGGTTTGGATTAACAGTGTGATCCGGGCAGGACACCTAACTCCTCTTGGCCGGGCTGATGAACTTTAAATGTGAGCACTTGATGGTAGCAGCTGCCCCTTTCGGTGTATAGTGCAATGTCTGGAATAAAAATAGCCCTGTCTCGCTTGGGTCTCCTCTTGCTGCCACGCTGTTAGTCACAGTGTGAGTTGATTCATGGATGAAGTCGTGAAGGGAAGCCATCTGCACGTCCTAGGTGCCAAAGAGCAAACCCAGCCACGTGGCCCCGAAGGCAGGGAATACCGTACAGGGGCAGTCTGCATTGGTGGGATTGCTTAATGCTTCCTGCTCTTTGCCGGTATCATATAACCCACCTCAAGCTGTTGGTCTGCCAGGACTGAGCTTGCTGCTGATCAATACGCTGTGTGCACGTGAGGGGTAGAATCATAGAATGGTTTAGGTTGGAAGGGACCTTGAAGATCATAGAGTTCCAACCCCCCTGCCATAGGCAGGGACACCTTCCGTTAGACCAGGTTGCTCAAGGCCACATCCAGCCTTAAACACCTTCAGGGATGGGGCCTCAACAACTTCTCTGGGCAACCTGTTCCAGTGCCTTGCTGCCCTCAAAGTGAAAAACTTCTTCCTAATGTTTAAACTGAACCTGCCCTCTTCCAGTCTGAAGCCATTCCCCCTCGTCCTATCACTACATGCCCCAGTAAAGCCATGGGTCTGTCCCAGGCACCCTGCTAGGGACTGCCCAGATGAGGTCCTTGGGCTGGAGGAGGTTAGATAAAAGGTAGGACTGAAAATTGCAGCTTTTCACCTTCCCTTTCTGCTCACCTTCCCTTCACTACAGTCACGGGTGCTCGCGCACACTCAGAGTTTGGTGTCAAAGAGCAAAATTATCAATGCATGGGAACCGTGGCCATGCTGCATCAAGCAGAGGGCTGGGTGTCGATCCCTCAGCCGTCGAGGGTTTGGAGGAGAGAAGGGGACCGCTTGTGCTCAAAGCCAAGGTTAGACTCTCCGGTGGAGTAGGAAATGCATTTACTTTACTAAGAGACGTAAGCCAGCTGCTGCATAAGTAGGTGGTGGCCCGCTCAGCTTTCACATGCGTGTAGGCCACAGATGACCAGCTCGGCCATGAATGGGAACGGCCTTGTAGTCATTCACCAGAGAGGGCATGACTTCATCGGAATAAACTCTTCCGTGGCTAAACATATTATATGCAGGCGGAGTGCTGTTTCCTAGCAACTTTGGCGAGCTAATTAACCTTTGCAGAGGGGCTGTGCCTCTTGCAGATGTTAGTTTGTGAATCCTGAAAAGTCCAAGATGTGCGACTGAACTGACACCAAAAAAAAAAAAAAGTGAAGCCCGAGTAAGGAGGGACCCCACAGCTGTTGCTCTCCATGGCTATTGGAGCATGAAGTTTAGAATTTGCCAATACAAGAGCGATGACCTCAGCTGCTTAAAATTAATTTTGCAGTTTAAAATGAACGGTGGCAGCCTGTTGGCCTCGGCTGCTTTTGCAGCCTCGGTGATGAATGGGCTGTTTGGAAGTCCCCGTTCACAAGGCAGGCGGCTTCCTTCTCCCTGCCTCGGTCGGCGGCATTTCGGGAGCGATGTCGGCTGGGAGGAAAGCGCTGAATGCTCCCATCCATGGAGAGCTGCTCCCAGCAAAGCCTCTGTTCCACCTGGGTTTGGAGCCCCTTGGGGGGACAGCCATCTCCTGTGAAGCGGGCACAGGATGCTGTTGGACATCGCTGGAGGCAGTCTGTCCCTCAGCCTGCTTTTTTGGAGATGCTTTAGATACAGGGAGGCAAGAAGTAGGACTATTGTTTTATTTTTTTGCCGTGTACCAGAATCAACCAGTTTGATCAGAGAACTTCACCCTCCATAGCACGCTTTCTTTTTTTTTTTTAAGCAGTGATGGAGAAATGCTGGGATAATGGGTTGAAACCAGGCTCCTTCTTGCTGCAGTTTCTTTTTGCGTGTGCTCGTCCAGCCTGCACCGCCAAGAGCAGATGTTCTAGAAAGCATCTTCCTTTTCGCGCTTGCTTGTGTTTTTTTTCTTTTGCTTCTCTTGCATGTCCTCCCTTCATCTGTCTCTTCCAAATCATTGAGGAGAAGCCACAAGGCCAGTTTCCCTGAAAACAAGGGGGAGGGGGGGGTTTGCATTGTGGAGCAGACCCCCAGGGGTGGCTGCAGTTTACCAGCCCAGGTGGCAGGGCTAGAGTATGGATGGGACTTCTCATATAGCCATTTCCAGGACTGGGGTGCCCAGCTCCAGGCAGGGACCCAGCCAGAGTTTGACATCCATCTAAAAGCGCCTAAGCTTCCTGATAAGGTTTTAGCGTGTAATCTCTCCCAAATTTCTGCCGTCCCCTCTGAGCCAGACAGTAAGACTGTACCTACAGCTGGCCTTGCTCGCGCACCCCACCTCCTCCTGACTTCCCCAGCACGTCCTGCCTCTGCAGCCTCGGTGGGAAACGTGTTGCCTGCTTGCTTTGTCTTCATGGATCGGGTCATGGTGGTTCAGGACAAGCCATATCTGCATTCCTGAGCCCAAGAGCCAAATCCACACAGGTGCTGAAGGCCATCTCAGATCTTGTGGTTCACCCTCCGGGACTCTGGTGTCTCTGCCTGCTAGAGAGAGCTCGCGGAGCACTTGGATAGCATTGGCTGGAACCTGCTCGCTGGTGGGTGAGGTTCTTAATAGTTGCTGCTCTTGACACGCTATGGCTGGAGGGACTTGAGCCCTATGGAAGACAGGCGGTTTTCATGCACCTGTGCAAATAACCGGGCTCCAAATCTGTTTAAAAACTGCTCATCTATCTGTGAGGGTCATTAGAGGGAACCTGTCCCCTTCAGGCACATGTGCTGGGTGGGTTTCCTCCTCCTCCTGTGGCTGAAAAGGAGTTTTTCCCCTGTCTTTCCTAGATAGCCAAAGACGTGAAGCAGTTCTACGATCAAGCGTTTCAACAAGCGCTCATGGCAGAATCGGAGACGAACAACGGGAAAACCGTAGTGAAGACCTTTCATGAAACGGTAAGACGTTGGTGGTCTTGCCGCACGCTGTGCTCGGGCTACGTGCAGTTGGCCAAAGCAACTGCTGATGGATAGGTTCCTGCCTGCTGTGAGTTACACCCGGGTAACTTCTGCGTGTGGTTTGCCAGTGGGTGAGCGGTGAGGAACGACTGTCGCCGCACAGGCCGATCTTCCCCACCGAGGCAGAGGCAATAAGTTGAACTACAAGTTCTCCGGCAGGGAATGAAGGCAACGCTGGATCTTTTTTGATGCTTAGGAGCAAACTGGATCAAATGCGTTCTCAGCACTGAGGGTTTTGCTGCCTGCTTTCCGAGCTCTGTGTAGAAATCTCTCCACAGGAGCTTCTTGCAGCCAGAGGAAACAAGAATGTGGGAGGAAGGAGAATTGAAAATGGGGGTCGGGAAAATGAATGGGAAAAGCAGGGTGTGAAGCAGATGACGCTACGTTCAGGTCTCGGCCTGTCGAGTTTGCTGTTCTTATGTGTCAAGAAACAGAGTTGTGCCCACTTCAATGTTCTGTCCTTAGTGCTGTGCTGGGAAGTCTGGCCCCAGCTCTAATTAAGTTGCTTTTCATTTAACTCAGCACCCCTGATTAAGTAAAACTGAATAGAAGAAAAATGTTGCTCTCAGGAACCAGTCCTAATACTTCCAGGGAACAACATCTCTAGAGAGGGTTGGGTTCACTCCCCTCCAGGATACCAGTGCCAGACCTGTCTGGGATGGTTGTAGGAAGCAGTTGCATTGCATGGAAAGAAAATAAAAAAAAAGGAATTTTGAGAGTTATTCCCTTTCCTTTGTTTCCCCGTCCAAGACGCCTCCTCGGTCTTGGGTGGCTTCAAGGATGTTTAAAGGTGGGGAGAGCACTGCATGAGTGTTTGCTGTCTGCTAACACTGGCATTTTGTTGTTTGTTTGTTTGTTTTTCTCCTCTCTCCATGTAGCTGGACTGCTGTGGTCCTGATAATGCAATGGGAGTTATCACTCCCCTGTGGAGAGACGACCTCTGCCCAAAGAAGGACTCCTTACTGAAACCCTTTATTGAGGTAGGCACGGCTGCTCTTCGCTCAGCGCAGCTCCTGCGAGGCAACTTGGCTGCCAGGGAAATTTCGGGATTTATTGAGAATTAAATAAAAGGTAGAGATGTCATTTATTCGGAGGTGGTGGTGAGGGATGTCGGAGGTTCCCATCGGTGCTTCCTTTGCTGTTCTTGCTTGAGGGGGCTGGCAGGCACGGAGGGATGAAGGCTGCTGGGAAGTCCTAGAGCCAGGATCCGGGAACACGAGTGGAAGTGGGGGAAGCAGACCTGCCTTTCTGGGTGTTGGAGGCGGGCGAGGGGAAAGCAGACTCTCTGACTGGCTGTTTCTTTGCTTCAGTCCTCGAGCTGCCACAAAAAAATTGACGAGCTGTTCTCTGGGAAGCTGTACCTGATCGGTATCGCTGCCATCGTGGTCGCCGTGATCATGGTAAGTGTGACTACGTGGTGTCCTGCTGTTGTGCGATAGGGAAAAGCCCCCTTGGGGTACCCCAGTCCTGTTCCAGCTGGGCTGGATCCGTCCCTCTCCTCCAGATGCCCCTGCATGCAGTGCCAGCGCTCAGCACCCCAGATGCTCTGGGACATGGTGAGACCGAGGGCTTGATCATCTCCCCAGGGGGTCAGGCTGTTAGGGCAGGTGCCAGCCGAGCGCAGTAGAGCAGGAGCACCATCGAGCCACGTCGCTGCCTCCAAAATCGTTCGTTTCTCAGGACACTGTGTTTTGTCACTGGGGTCTGCAGTGGGAAGGGATTTGCTTGCTTTGCCACAGTGGGTTTGTTCCCTGGTGTTCCCCAGTGCCTGCGCAAAGGCTGGGCTGTAATGCCAGAGGGATCTCAAAGCGTTTGCTGCGTAGCCGGCAGGCGGGAGGCTTTCGACATACCACCGCTGCTGCCAGCGAGAGAGGGGAGAACATCATCTTATCTCAAATTGGCCAACTCCTAGTGAAAACAGCAGCAAAGACACAGCATCTCTGCCCTTATCTCTGGTGTTCAAGTGTTTATGGGGAGTGGAGGAGCTTGGGATGGGGGCGTGGGGCTCCCGCATCGTGCTGGTCGGAGTCTCACTGGTGCCCCTGTGTCTCCCAACAGATCTTCGAAATGATCCTCAGCATGGTGCTGTGCTGTGGCATAAGGAACAGCTCCGTCTACTGAGCCGTGAGAGCCGGGGAGGGGAAGGGGGGAGCAGGGCAGATGGCGCTAGAGGGGACCCCAAGTGCCACCAAGTGACCAGGAGACATTTCAACAAAAGACAAAGAAAACTATGTATATAAATACTTCCAATATTACCATACAGTACTTATCATTTTTATTTTGAAGTACTTTTTTTTTTTTTTTTAATAAATAAAACTTTCCCGTATCCTTGTGGCTGAGTTAGTTACACATCAGTTTTGTGTGATGGGGAAAGCTGCTGTAGCAGGAGATCGAGTCCTTCCTCCCCCTTCCCCACCCTCCGTAACTCAGAAATAACATTGGTGGAAGATGTATAGAAGAGAAGGCTGCAGCCTGTTATCAGAAAACTTTGCCTTGGTTTTTACTCTCTTTTTCAACACTGACTTTTTTTAATATACATAATTGGATGCTGAAGCAGGATTTAGCATTTTTTGTTCATTTGTACTCGTCTTTTCCTGCCATCACCCCAGTTTCCTGGCATTTCCAAGCTGTCCGTAGGGAAGCCTGGCTGACTGCCCAGAGCCTGGGAGAGAGGAGAGGAAACAGCCCCCATCGCCTGGGTGCGATGTGTCCCAGGGAAAACGCCGGCACGTTGTTCCTCTCCGACCTGTCTGCATCACTAGGTCAGTCCTTAACAGAAGTCACGCTTAAATTTTTTTACACTCTGAAGAGTGAGGATGTTTTTTGGCTTTTTGTTTTCGTGTTTGGTCTTTTTTTTTTTTTTTCTCTTGGGGCTATAACTTTATAAATTGTCTCATTTCCACTGATTTGTTACGTTAAAGGGTCAGCGGCTGGGGGTGAATTTTAGTCCCAGTTTTTCAAATGTAACAAACTGAAAATTAAGTCACTTTTTTAACTTCCTTCAGTGTTTCTTTATAGACATATGCTTTTGGGAGGGTCTAGTTCTGTACTAAGTTTCCACTGTTAAGCTAATGCTTGCATACAAATGATATTGGGAAAAAAGAATAAAACTTTTTTTAAAAAAAAAGTCCTTAACCTTAGAAAGCCTGCATTTATTGTATTGCAGGATGATGCTTGGGGGTTCCTAGCTGTACACATACATGTTTAAAATTTCATCTTTGCACCACTCTTGTTCAATGGAATTTTCCTTACTTAGAGCATATTGTCACACACTGTAACATTGCTGGGAAGTTGTCATAACCTGATTTTTAGAAAAAAAAAAAAAAAAAAAGGTGCATTTTTAAGACCTTTAATTTCCAGTTACATCAATGGCAGGAGATCAGCTTATCAAAGCAAGGGAATTCGGGATTTTTAGATCACACCAGTTGAAACACTTTCTTGTGACCTGGTAAGCTTTGATTGCCAATTGGGTGTACATGGCTTCTGCTGTGTGCCACTCTGTTACCATGTAGATAGAGGGGGAGAGTGACCCAGGAGCTGTGTAAAAAAATCAGAGTGTCTCTAAAAAGATGATCTATATGTATAGTTCTATAGATATATATTTTTAAGCAAAGCCTTTTCCTTAGCCGTACGGGCGCTTGAGCTGGAAATTATAATCTCTCTCAGCTCTTTGTCACCTCGAAGCAGGTAAGGGGAGGAGTTGAAAATAGTGATCACCTTCCCCACTTCAGGAATATTTCTGTTTCTTAAAGTGTTGCACTCTCCCCCTTCATTGCAACGAAGAGCTTCGGATCGCATAGGGAGGGGAGACCCATGATCTTTTTAAACTAGTACCTTGTCCACTGCACGTGGCTGCCGTGGCCTTTGCCACCACGGGATAGGAAATTCCTGCAGTGGGGCAAACTGATCCATTCGGAGGCTTTTTCCCCCCCCTTCCACTCCCCCCTTTCCTCTTTCCGCCTTTTAGTATATAGGGCCTTTAAAAAGTATATAGGTAAATATATATATATATATATATCTCAAGTTGTGCTGGGTAAGAGGCGGAAGCGCTTCCACAGAACTTCGGATTGAGGGGTTGGACAAGAAAAGAATCAGCCTTAGAAATAGCCTTAAAGCAACACTGCCCTGAATGTCCATATGGTGCACATCGAGAACGAGACGAGGTTTTGCCGTAGGTAACCCCTTCCCCTGCTCCCCAGCGTAGCTCCTTCAGGTCATCTACTCTGTTGCGTGGCTCTATGTATATGCATCAACCAAGCATGTGTGTTTACATATATGTGCATCGGGATTGTTAGCATACAGAATGGATGTGTAACTTGCCGCCTTTTTTTGTTGACTGTTGATAAATGTGTATAAATATGCCATTAAGCATTTCAGTTCTGTTTTCTTTCCTTATACCGTATTTTTGATATTGTTCAGTATTCAGTTGATGCTGTGTATGTAGCTGGAGCTCTGTTTGAAGATGGACTGGATCTCGATGAAGGTCAGGTGTTTCCTTGGACATTGTAGCTTTAGGGGTCTGGCTTGTCGCAGGCGGGAGCAATTGGAAGAAAGTGGTACTTGGAGAGGGAGTCCAAGAGCTGTGGGAGGAAGAAGAGCAGGACGTTTGCTCAGACCATGTCCCGCATGGGCTGCAATTTGCTCTCTGGCTCATTTCAGAGGTGGCTTGTCACTGTGGGAAGCTCCAGAGGCAGCTTCCCTGGGCCACCTCCGGTCCCTGCGGCTGCTGTGGGAAAGGTGCTGCAGGAGGGGAACAGCCAGCGGCTGGGAAGGTCGTGGGAGGGGGCAGAAGGAGTTTTGCAGGGAGAGACAGGGTAATGCTTTCTTTAGAGTTACAAGCTGAGAGTCCCCATGTTCGATAGCATGGTCATCAGCTGTAGCAGAAGGGGTCAGCCCTGGGAGAAGAGGGACGGAAAGGAACAATCACACTTAAGAATGATGAAGTAGCTGAGAAACCCTCACAGAAAAATCTGCCCACTTGGGTCTCCTCTAGTCCTGCCTCCTGTGAAGGAGTTTAACCTGAGATATATTAGAGGGAGCTGTGAAGGGCTGAGGGGACTCAGCCCATTGCAAGCACTTGGGATCCAAGAGCAACCGAGCTCTTCTGCCAGTTGGTTGGTCCCTAAACTGGCTGAGGTGAAGGGGAAAAAAACACTAGGTAGTGTTTGTGTGTGCAACATGGGGCCCCGTCCTGCTCCCCTCCAAACCCCCAAAAAACAAACTAAGGATGAAGCATCCTCCCAGAGCTACTGACAGCTGAGAAAACGGCTGTAAGCTGAGGCAGGGAGGAGGAGAGAGGCTGGTGGGGAAGAGGAGAGTCAACTGTCCAGGTCTAAGTTCAAAGACCACATCGAAAGGTCAAACAGAGCCGCTGACAGCTTAACTGAATGCTTGGGATTTTTTCATGCTGTGGAGCATGCCACAAAGCAGTGTGTTTAACTTCTGCCTTTTTCTTTTTTTTTTTTTTTTTTTTTTTAAAAGAAATGAAACAAAAATCAATTTAATAAACATTTCTCATAGTGTGCATAGTGTGATGAACCGCTGCAGTTTTACAACCAGTTAACCTTAACACCAGGATGCTTTGTGAACCAGACTTCAACAGCATGGGGTTTTCCAGCCTCTGGGAGGGGGGCCTGCAGGCAGGCTGGGGATGCATCCAGAATGGTGCTGAGGGAAGGCAAAAAGGCTGCTTGCCAGCAGCGGTGGCTGCTGCAGTTGTGCCCCCCCTCCCCCACCTCGAGGGAAGAGGGGGCACAGCTGTGGGGGAGCTAATGTGGATTGCAAAATGGGGTGACTGTGCTGAAATTCAGAGGGGCTGCGGTGGCAGTACCGCACACGCTCAAGGGGCTTCTCCTAAAGTGATGGAAAATGACCCCAAATGTCCTCTGCTGCAATCTGGCCGGGGGCTAGTCTGATTTTTGCGGATGGTCTGGTAATGCCACTGCCGTTGCCGCCGCCTGCCCCCTCCGCACCATCAGGGGAGAGCGAGGGGGGAGGCCAAGCGCTGTGATCCCACAACTGCCTGCCTTTCTCTGCCCTTTCTTGGACTTCTCGCTGCATTTGAAGCACGGATGTCTTGTGGTGGCCGCCAGCCATCGCCCGTGCCGGTACGGAGAAGGGAGGGAATGCTGGGTGAGGGAGAGCGATGTTCGGCTGCTGCAAAGAAAGGCCAGCCCTGCTCCCAGCAGTTGTGCCCGTGCTACGAGATCATGCCCATCTGTTGTTCTTTCACTTGTTTACCTGAATGTTAATGGAGTCGGACATAATGACTTCTGGAAAGAAAAAAAAAAAAAGTGATATTTAAAAACAATAAAAAAAGAAACAAAGCAAAACCCCTTGTTAGTGGATTTTAAATGATGTGTTGTCAGATCTTGTTTCTTTCCATTGCGTACAGATTTCTGCCACGTGTTCCAAGGGAACAGGGTTGTCTCGTTCTTGTATTCAAGCAAAATTCGGGCTGCAGGGAATGCAGTCCTTAGCTGACCCTCTAGGTGCTTTCCCATTAATATGATGCTCATTGTTTCATGCCTTAAAACATTTGGATTGTGGTGCTGTGTTGTTGCTCCAGATGGGGATAAAATTATTCCTGCCTCTCTGGAGCTAGGATTAAGCTG
This sequence comes from Vanellus vanellus, assembly GCF_965231255.1. Taxonomy (NCBI): domain Eukaryota; kingdom Metazoa; phylum Chordata; class Aves; order Charadriiformes; family Charadriidae; genus Vanellus; species Vanellus vanellus. The sequence continues at coordinate 17,639,778 of NC_138911.1, read as the reverse complement.
ATGTGAGTCACTGTCAGACTCAGGCTCGTGTTCAACAGGGGGAGAAATGATAGTGGAAACAAACTGGCAAAGCACAGTGCGTGTTTGGCATCCAGGGCGTGTGCCTTGGGACCTCAGCCTGGAAGCGTAGCTGGGATCCTAAACCTTCCTTGGCGACATGCAGTCCCCTCTGTTTGCATTTCAGGTCTGAGTATTAACACCGATGTGCTCGAAACAGAGTTGTACGCGATGTTTGAGCTGAGATGCTGGTGGAGGACTGGGCAAACCAGGCCCCTTTAAGGTGCTGTGAAGTGAAGACATGGGTCAGGCTTGGAAAACAGCAGTCCTGCTGTGTAGGAGCATGTGAGGCCGAAGGGATGAACCACTGCCAGGGGAAGGGGTGGCTGGAACACTTGCAACCCGCTTGTTCTCAGATTGCACCAACAACCCTTGCTTACGCTTCTCGAACATTTTTCTCCAGAGGTTTGAAGGACTTGGAAAGTCACTAGAGACCTTACTGTGGACTTCTGATTCCTAGGAATATGACTGTGGAATCCTTTTTTTGTGAAACAAGAATTTTCACAAAACAAATACAAGGGTGAATTTTTCAAAGCTAGACCAAGTTGGGATTTTTTCCGGTGGAATTCGTTTCCTCCCTGTCCCAAACTGTTTTTTTTAAAAACAAAACAAAACAAAAAAAAACAACAAACCTCTAGACTGTTTCTAAGGAGAAGTTTTGGAAGTATTTTTTGCTTTGGCGAGCTCTATTTCATAAGCCTCTTCTGGGCTGTTTGTGTTGTAAGTAGCAATGCGCCTAATTGTTTCCTACTAAGACAACTGGGACTAACGTGTACAAACTGCTTATGTCCATTCCCTAATAAAATGTTGTCTAAGCTCTAACCAAGATTTGCAATATTCCCACAGGAGGGGAAAAAAAAACCAGCCAGCTCTCCCATGAAAGAGCTGCTTATGGCAGAGGTTTCTGTAGAGGAAAGCACCCTCGCTGCTGGATCCTGGCCGCACCCTCCCTCTGCCTGCCAGCTCCACTTGCAAGGCTCAGTGATGAAGGATGTGTTAGATAGTGGCTGTACTTACATTCCTGCTCTGAACCGTTTCCTTTGCTGGGCATGGCAGCGCGGCACTTCCAGTTAGGGGAGAGGAGGGATTGTCAGCTCCAGGGCAAGCTGCTGACAACAGAGGAGATTTCTGGGGAAGGAGGAAAAAAAAAAAAAAAAGGTGAACATTTTAACAACCTTATTTATTGGCAGGGCTGCGGTAGGGGTGGGAAGCTGTGGCTGCTCTAGAGAGGAGGCGAGAGTGGAAATACAGCCCTCAGTGAGGGAACATCTGCCATCAGCGGGTGCCGGAGGGGAGAGGGAAACAACTTCCTGACCAGCTCTTGATTAAGTGATAAAGACGCAGGCTAGAAACCCCGAATCCCATGCATACCACACTGTGCAGTTGAACTAGAGGCGCAGTGCTAATCTGTGTATTTTTGTGTGACCGCCCCTCTCAGTTTCAGCCTGGAGAGCATCAGATTACCTTGCGCAGGGCATAACCTAAGCAGGAGGGCACAGAAGCGCTGTTCCAGTGCGAGCTCCTCAGCCAACCTCTGACAGCTCGTCTGGCACAGGCAGCCTGATGCTTTCACTTCAGAGCCCAGGGACCTGGAGCAAAAAGAAACCACCTCCCAGCCACTAAAACTGCTGCGTAACTGAAACCCACGTTGTTTTCACTCTTGCAGACACATTAGAGGGTACATAAACTTTGCAGCCAGGCATGCTGGCATGGACCGCCTGTTGTTTCTCACTGGGTTTAGGTGACCCAGCTCAAGGGCCAGTAGGTCACAAGTAACAGTTCTAATTAGAGTTTAATCACACCTTTTCCTTAAAAAAAAAAAAAAAAAGGTGTTTCTTGGCCCTGCTTTGCTAGGGCATTCCCTTATGTTGAAACACAGCTCTGCTGAGTGCTGAAGAGGTGTTGGTGTTAGGCCAGGCGAGATGGCGCACACACAACACCCTGCCAGCCGGTTGCGAGTAAACTGGTAAGATTTCCTCTGGCAAGGGTTAGTGGTGTTAAATGCAAAGCCCTGTGTTGGCTACAAAGTTGTGTTGGTTAATGAAACCCCCACGGGCCATGTTCTAACAAGAGGTCTGGGGAGTTTTAGGGTTTTGTGGTCTTTGGGTTTTTTCTTAATGTTAACTTCAAGGCCCTCAGCTGGTTCCAACGACCTCATTCAGCCCGTTGCTACTGCTGTTAGTATCAGGCACACTGGGGCCAACAATACGAAAGAAAGACAAAGAAGCAAGAATTAGGATAAGTTTTTTTAGTACAAATATTCTGTAGCTAAATTGAAATAAACAGAGACCCCCAACTGGTTTTGTTGCTTTTTAAAATTTCAAATCATAGCAGAGAGTATTAATTTTGCTCTTAAATTACATCAGCTCCCTCCCACACATGCAGTGTCTCTAACAGAAAACAGGTTGCGAGTTCTCCTTGCAGGTCCTCTCCAGGCTGGCAATAACATTGTTATTGTCAAGAATCAAGTCGATAAAGACCTTTGTAGCCTGCCTGCATTAAAACTCACTCCACAGGAACTAATTTTATATAGTTACCTGAGGGGGAAAAAACACCAATATGGGTAAACAGCACTGGAATAAATCAAACCTGTGTGCAGGTGAGCCAGGACCAAATGAAAGTGCAAAGTAAAACAGGTAAGAGAAGTTCGATGTAGAAGAGAGGTGGTCTCAAGCACTGAATGCTGGCAACTCACCCCACGGGGGATTTCAAGACCATTTTTAGGCTTTTCTTCCTGCAAATGGGAGAGGGCAACTCAAATTATTTCCTTCAGCCTCCTCCCATTGTGGCTTGGTATGACTGTCTTCTCCCAACACAGAAGGATGGGGTGGTTGGGGTGTGCTTTTGCTTTTTGTCTGCAGGAAAATACTCCTGTCCCTCCCCGCCTCCCCTCTGGAGCTCCAGCATCAGCTGTATGTGGCCACACCAGACTAACTCCTTCCGGACGAAAGAGATGGTGAAAATGCATCCGAGCACTCTGTCTGGCTTGCAGGATCTGGGCGGCTGCTAGGGAATCGCCTGCCACTTTCCTATAGCCATGAAGAGAGGGGCCAGCAGTCCCTGCCAGGCGCCTACCCCAGGCTCTGAGCACAGAAGCAGCAGGAGCCTGCCAGTGAGCAGCGGAAACAGTTACCGGATGGGGGCCAAACAACAGATTTATTTGCAAGAAAGGAGCATGAGGCACCCAATAACGGGGCTGAGACTGGTATGCATTTGCACACGCAGCCCCCACTCGCAGGGACGCACTGGCTTCCTGCAGACACGTGGGGCCATCCCTGCAAAGGAGCTGGCCCCTCGGAGCCCGCGCACCAGGCGCAGCCTGCTCGCTTGGACGGTGTCCCACGCTGCAGATCAGATCCGCCTTCCAGCCCCCCCACCCCTCTTCAAGCCACCTTAGTTCATGCCGGAGAGAGGGGAAAACACTTTACCATCTGTTCGTCTTCAGAGTCTGACTCATTATTTTTATTTCAGCTGTCGCCAAGCAATAGCAAAAATCCCAACACACCAGCATATCCGCCGCTGCAAACTGTCTTGTCCTCAGCCACCAGAGTAAAAGCAGCTCATCCCCAGTTCTCTGCAGTGTGCGATACTAAATCTTGTGCAAAAAGACAGGAAAAGGGTACTCAGCTTCTGAAGGTGACCTTGGCCATTAACACACACAACATCCAAGCAAAAAATGAGAACTTACAGCCTCTGGAAATGAAGTGTGGCTTGTCTCTGAAGGCACCCACATCCACAGGTGATGGAGATGGTGGAGGCGGTGTAGCCCTCTTCTGCCCCTCTGAGCCCCTAATCAAGCATTAAAACCAGGGTTCAAAAAAAGAGAGTGCCATCCTTTGCACCAGTCCATGGCGTACCCTGCTTGCCTCCAGCATCACAAAACCAGGGCACGCTACTGCTTACTCCACAAGTTCTTGCCTGCTCCTTAGGACCCCCAGAAGATCAGGCCAGGTGTGTCCCCAGCACCCTAGCCAGTGCTACACAGTGCTGGTAGCCTTCACCCATGGTTTACTCTTGGCTCCCTTTGCCTGTTTACTATCATTCTCCCACCCATTCCTGCTCGTCCACCACAGGACTCGTGTTTTCCTCTCTTTTTCCTTCCAGCTGGGAACCCATTTGAATGCCTGTGACCGTACTACCCTATGTGTATACATTTAAAAAATAGGCTCACCAAGCAGGGAAACACCTCTAGAGCTGTTGTTTTAGAACTACAGCACGACTCCAGAAACCAGAAGACATTTTGCTCTAACCTCATCATCGCTGCCAAATGTATTCCAAACACAGCCCTCATCTCATAAATTACCGTAGTTAGCAACACTCCAGCCAGCGAAAGTATATATTTAAAAACTGACAATGCAAATGAAGTGGCTGCAGTTTATATTACGGGTGACTCACAGTGAGGCCCCACTTGGAGGGATCGAGTGAAGTCTCCTTGGCTGCCTGACCTCTAGCAAAGGCTGCCTGACCCATCAGCAAAGCAACCGGTGCTGCAGCAGGGCTGGGATGCCACAGGGGGGAAAATTGAAGTGCCACTGAAACCGGACAAAGCGGGGCTACATGGTAATTCCTTCTTTTGTTGCAAAACGATGGCGTAGATGAGCTTTGCTTATACTCAAGGCCTATAGCAAATCCCTCAGAGAGGGGTGATCTTAAGAGGTGAAGGCACACCCTTTAGAGTCTCAGGCGCTTTGCAGGCATTCATTTAATTTAACGATGAAGGCCCAGGGCCATACAAGGCAGTAAGAGAGCCTGAGCCTGGTGGAAAGGGTAGAGAGGAGCCCTGCAAACCGGTGGGCCACATGCTGGCACGGCCCACAGGCACAGCCAGCCTTGCTTCTTTTTTCCTTAACCTAGGGTAAACAAGCTAAATGTTGAAGCCACTTGGTAAATACATTTCCACTGAAAATTTAAACTTTTTCCTGGGGGGGGGGGGGGGATAGGAGGAGAACACATCTTTGGCCAACACTAATAAAACATTTTCAGACAGAATTCTGCTTCTTGATGCACACACAAAAAATGTTCTTCTGGGACAGAAAATGGAAAGGTTTTGGGGTTTTTTTTGGATGTGGTTTTATGCCCCAAGTGACTTGGGGTTTTCTGGTTAGAAAATAAAATAACAAAACAAAACCCCAGACACTTCCGCCTAGGTTTTCACCGTGGCCAAACCCTGCTCTTCTGATGAGAAAAAAAGGCTGCTCTTGACATGTTTTTTTCCAGACTCTTTAGGGAGGCAGCACCGTGCCCGCCTCGCCGCCCCCCTCACGGCGCCGGGCAGCCCGAGGAGCGGCCGTGCTGCCTCAGCCACCACCAGTCCCTTCCCAGCCGCCAGCACCACAGCCTCTCCGGGGCTCACGGGGGAACCTCAAACGCGGCACCGCGCCAGCGGCGGCGGCAGCAGCGCCAGCACCTCCCCGTCTCCTCACAGGCCGCAAAATGGCGGGCGGCGCGGTGCACGCCGGGAGCCGTAGTCCCTCCACTGCCGCGGCCCGGCCCCCTTTCGCGGCAGGCCCGTCATATTTTCCCCCACGCCACGGCTCTCAAAATGTCCGCCGCCGAGGGAAAGGCGGGCGACTACAACTCCCAGGACGCAAGGCAGGGAGAGAGCGAGAGAGAGGCGGTGCGGTGCGGGGAGGAGCGACTGCCTCCCGCTTCCCGCCCCTTCCGCGCCGCTTTGCCTTCTGGGAGTTGTAGTCTCACCGCCGGGCACTGCAGCCCCGCGTCGGCTGGTAGGGACTCAGTGTCCCAGCGCGCCCCTCGCGGGGGCTGTCTCCGAGGGGGAGAGGCGGGAAAGGCGGGCGGCCGCTGCGAGGAGGCGTTGGGCCTGTGCTGTGTCGGGGTACGGGGCGCTTTCCTCCCTCCCTCCCCCGCGCCCTTCCCCGCCGTTCGCGCTGTGTGCCCGGAGGTGGCGGTGGGCCGGCGGCAGGGGGGCTCCGGGCGGCCCTGTGTCGTGAGGAGAAGGGTGCAGGGGCTGGAGAAAGGCGTCAGCCCCTGGGGGTGCAGAGGCCTGCGGGCCGGGGGCGTGGGTGTGTATCCAACTGGATCCCGGCGCGGGGAAGGGAGCTGGGCCCTGGGCGGGCAGGCAGGAGGGCCGAGGCTGTGGGCTGCACCCGTGGTGTTGGGCAAAGCCGTGGGGTCTGTCGTTTCCCCCTCCCCGGAGTGGGGTGCCCACTGGAGGTGTGAGCCGGGGCCCGGGGGTGGCCGCCCTCTTCCTTGGCCTAGTAGCCTCCGTGGGCACCATCCCGAAGGACTGCGCTACGCTTGGCAGGAGATTGCCAGCAGTTTTTGCTGGAGGTGAGAATGGACTCTTGGCCGTGGTTTGGAGTGACTGGGGTCTCTGTTTTCCTCACAGGCTGCAGGAGGACGCACAGAGCCTGAGTAGGACCAGGATGGAAAAGTCCAATGAGGACCTTCCCTTCCCGAGAGACACCATCCTATCTGAGTTGTGCTGTGATCACGTCACCATAACAATCCTGTGAGTCTGTCTGGTGTGCTGTAGGGTCAGTATGTTTGGCTACTAGTGCTGTTAAAGGTAAAACTTCTCCTTAGGAGTAAAATTTTTCCTTTCTGTGTAACTGCCCTCAGACAAGAGATACACCCTAATTCACAGCCTGTGATGAACACTTACACAGCCATCTGAAAACAGCTGTTTTAGTAGTCAGTTATGCATTTCAGTGTCTCTTTTGGGTTGTAGTCGTTACTTTTATGTGTTATAAAACTAAGCAGAAGGATGTATGATTTTCAGACGATTATTTCCCATTTAGGTATTACACCAAGGGCAGAGTTTTCAAAAGCAGTCATCAGATCACTTTTGTCAAAGACAGCCAGACTTTACATGGAACACGATGCTTGGTCTGTTAAATTCTTCAGAAGTTTCTTTATGTTTTAATGCCTCATGAAAATCTGGCCCTAACTGTGAATATGACCTTTCTTTGAAAACAGAACTCTGTGGTATCCATGGTCTGTTTTTTTGGAGCACTTAGTACTTGCAATGCATAACTATAATTTTTATATTTTCTTAGCTGCATTTAATACTGTTCATTTAGTAATGGTTTCCTGCACATGCAATTACAGTTTTGTTATTCTAAAACCTCTCTTCTGTTCTACAGAATAAGGTTGGCAACGTGACTGTGGAGACTGAGTAAATATAGTGGTGCCTGCCTTGCTAGGCTGCGTGTTGTTCTTTTGCCAAAAATCCAGGAATATCTGCAGACTTTTTATACTAGCATGAGTTTGTGTCAGATTTAGAACTCCGATCTGCAGCTTCGGATGATTCAGGGGGAAGGAATTATTTTTAAAACTCATTTCAAAACTACATTTCCAGTATTGTGATGGAAATGTTTGTTTTCTAGGGTGGAAGTGCTGAGATCTTTGGTGGCTTTAACTGACCCTCAGGAGGGGAAGCTGACTCAGTCTCAAGAGAAAGTGAGTGACTACAGACTTTCCATGTCTGTTTACTGCATCGTTTTAGAAAGAACCTATAATTAGGTAGTTGAGCTTATTCTAATAATATATTAGAACTGTTTCTGTAATTCATGTTTTTGTGAGCTGAACCGAGGCGCGTGTTTGCCAACTCTGTTTCTGATTGCCTGGCAAGCAGTAGTGTGTTCATCAACCACCTTGGTTCTGCAAGTTCCCTTCAAGCAGGTGGCAGAATGAATCAGGTGTTCCAGCCACTACTGGAAGTCAGGCTGCAGATCACACTGTCTTTTACTGACTGAAGGGCCAGCTCTTGCGGTCCCTTTTTTGCACCCTCCCCTCGTTTCCATGCACAAGCATGGCATGCGCAATTAGTTTTCTTAATGCAGTGGGATTCATTTCTTGAGCTGGCTCATTTTGTGATTCCAGGAATCTAGTAATGACATGAGAGCTTAAAGCCAAGGATGGAGTGGAGCTTGTATGTACAAGTCAGCGTCACTTTAAAGCAATCCTGAAACTTCAGCCCTGATATTTTTGTGGCTGCTCTGCCGCTGACCTCTATCAGCGATAGGGTCCCTTATAATAGGCAGAATTTGATGATTATTGGGGACAGGAGGTAAAGTAGCTAATGCAGTAAAGGATTGTAATGGCCAGAAGAAAGTGTGAGAGATTAGCATGTGGTTTTGTGGATTTATACAGTATCATAGACGCAGGGTGTAATTTGGAGAGGTCATTGCTTTCTCTTGGAAGATGCGTAAGACAGTTACAGAGTATTCAGAAATGCTCAAAAAAAATATGCTCATCTTTTAGTAATTGGACCTGCTGTAACCTTTAATGAAATTTGGTGTGCAACGCAGTTTTTAATTACTTCATATTCTTGTATTGAGTCTTGTGTAAGTCTTCAATTTTAGTGTGCATTCATTCCTTAAATAATGTTTTTATTTCAGGCAAAATTGCTTAGGAATCCCTGAAGTACAGCTGCCTGTGATATTGCAGTAATAATTATTTTGCATGGCACAGAATGATAGTCTCGTACTTGGTTCTCATTTCACAGTTGAATTTTTATGCTCCTTTGTATTCTAGGCACTAAAGTTGCTGGGCTTTTGGAAAACCGTATTTGCAGCTGTTCCTGGGCCTACGTGAAAGACCTCAGTGGAGTGATAGCTTAAAGATGGGAGATCAGGATGGAGGTGAACCCTTTCTGGGGATAGTGGCTGGTGGTGCCACAGACTACGAAGGAGCTCTGCCCTCAGACACAGTGTCGCTCAGCGATTCTGATTCCGATGATTTGGGGTTAGCGGATGAAGCGGAGGTTGATACAATATCTCCTGAGGAGCCATCTGTAGATGATGGGGATTACAGAGCAGGGGAGACACCTGACACTTCAAACAGCAGTCACGGATCTCCTGTCCAGCCGTTCCATCTGAGGGGCATGAGTTCTACGTTCTCTCTCCGTAGCCAGAGCATTTTTGATTGCCTGGAAGAGGCGGCCAGGTTGTCTGTGCCCTCAATGCCTGAAGATAATGTTGTTGATGGGAGGTTTAAGCGTCCATTGCCTCCAGCCACAGTTTCAAGTAACACGGTTCCAGAAAGCCTGGTAAAGCAAGCAAAACCAGTGCAGGCTCCCAAAACCTCACCTGCGGTGCCTGACTATGTGGCACACCCCGAGCGCTGGACCAAATACAGCCTAGATGGAGTTTCAGAGTCTACTGACAAGACTAACAGGGCAGTGGCCATGGAATTTCTAGAGGGTTTGAAGAAAAGAGGGGAGGAACAAAGCTCAGCTACCCAAGGTAGCTACACCCCATACTTCAACCAGGACCCTTCCAGCTGCGGAGCAGGGAGGATTGTCTTCACCAAACCAATAAAAAGGGGAGTTGATGGGCTGGAAAAGAAAACATCAGCAGGAGAAGATGATAAGAAACACATGAAAATGGATCTGAAAGGAAAATCTCTTAAAAAGACTGATGACTTGAGGGAGGAGGATAAGGTAGAGCTGGGGCACTTAGGCAGTGGAAGTGGAAAGGCAACTGAGGAGGAGGAGTGCATGATGGCAGGGGACCTGAATACAGAAGGCAAGCTTAGTGCAAGGTTTAGTGGTGTGGGTGAAGAGTCATCAGTGGAAACAGTTGGGTTCCACTGCAGTAAGAAGAAGAATAGGAAAAATTTCCGCCCTAAAGTAGATGACGAAGGGGATGGGGAAGAGTCCTGAAGAATGGAGCACACTGGTGACATCCAAGGACTTGTAATGTCTTTGGATAAATTTGTTTTTTTCTCTGACTTTTTTTTCTGGTCTGGAAACCATGTGATAGCTTTTTGTCTAATGGCTTGCATTGTAGCCAGCAAGAACATTTTATATTGTTAGAAATACGCTCCAGGCTTTTGGTTTGTGAGAAGTCTGTGGGCACAGGACAGTTGCACCCTAGCAGGAGAGAATAAAGTGTGCTTTATTTGCTTGAGCAGCTCTGTGGGATTTGCTCTGGAGCTGAAGTAGCCCTGAGCGCCAAAGAAAAAGATGTGTTAGCTAAAAGCCTGCAAGTCTTCCTACTAACCCCTGAATTTAGAGCTGTTCCCAAATCCTGGAACAAAGATGATGAGGTCACTATGTAGAGATTATTAAACAATGAAAATAAAACCTAGTCTTCCGCCAGATGTGGTCTCTCCTGACCCTGTCCCAGCGAAGAAAACTTTTTTTTTTTAACACATCCTTCTCTCATTGCCATTGAGAGTGAAAGCACAACGGTGCCCCTCATGACTTTGGAGAGCTCAAATATTAAGTTTGGCTTAATATTTACCTTATTTAGTGTTACATGATAAAGATTTTAAAAAACACGATGTTTCCTGCAGACAGGTACAGCTCTGGATGCATCCTGGAGAAGACATCCTCAGGATGGCTTCAGCCAAGTCTCATCATGTTGAGTGTAGATCAGAATTTGCAACAGCTTCAGGTGTTAATTTGGGCAGCAGCTTTTCCTCTTACTGGTATGATACGCTGTGATGATTCTTGGCCTGCACGTTTGTATGTCATTTCCAGGTGGTACTGCTTCCACATTGATTCTGTGTGTGGATTTGGTGGAAACGAGGAATTTATACCAGAACTGGGTATTTGTTTTGTTCTTTGTGATTCAATAAACTTTCAGTTTTAGCTTGATTTCTTCATCTTTTTGAACCATGCTGATTAATGCAACTATAGGAGTTTTAACAAATACTGTTTATTTCAAAAATTTAGAATGTTACTCTAAGCTTACCCTTTTGTAACTTCTCCCTCAAGTCTTATTTTAGATTCTAAAATTCTCATTTTTAACATTTTCAATCATTTTACAATATGTACAGAATCACCTTATAGGATGAACCACCTCATACAATGAGTCACATTGTAATGAATGTTAAATATAGTTTTTCACACAGAATGTTAATAAATTGTATAAATAAGGTTGAAAGATTAAATTCTCGGAAAGGTTATGTGATTTGAAACTCAAATTAGCTCAGGTTAGTTTGGACTGACATTTTTTTGCCAGTATTCTAAATTAACCAACCCCAACATTAGTATTTATAACTGTGTAGTGAAAGATTACTTCTTTAGAATTTGTGATCTTTCTTGCTAGACTGCGCTTGCTCAAACTCTGAAGGATATTTGAGGAGGTTACTTCCTGTGTAGGGGTGTCAGCATCTTATCAATAATTTACTGGTAGGCCCAAATCATTTGGGTCTTTGTGTTTGAGCAGATGGATCATTTGGCAGCAGAAGCAGAAAGCAATGTAAAATGAGTAACACTGCTCTATATTTTGAAATTCACCTTTTAAAATTAAAAGCAGAATGTATTTTCTCATAAGTATGCGGTTTGATGCACATTAATTAATGGGTCATTGCTAAATACGTCAGTTGTTCTAGTGCATGTGAGTGGGACATGACAATTCCAAATAGATAGATTTTGGTTTCCAGTGGATAATTAATGTGCTGATCACAATTAAAATGGTAGCCATTTCAGAATGGAAGCTGCTGCTAGAGCAGGGCATGCTGGTTGTAAGATAGGCATTATTTCCTAACAAAAAATGTAGCTTAGTACAAACTTAACTGGTTTTATAACTTCTGCTAGCCTAAGGTGAAGAACAGGTAGGACAGTAACCAAAATTCCATTGCTGTTAATGGGGTCGCTGAGTTCTGGGGCATAGCTGAATAAACTGGACAAATGCCCATTTTATGACGACATCATAACAAGTTTAATATCTATTAATAAAACACTCGTGTTGGAAAGATATTTTTATCGGATCTGAGATTTTTTTTTCCCTGCCTCTGGTAGCAAAGCTTTTGTGCAACCTACATTTATGTTGCATAGAAGCAGTGTTACATGTGTGAGGAAATCAGGTTCAGTTGAAGCTTATCAGTGGAAGAAAGAACACAACCCAGTACTTCCCCCTTCTGATGCTGTTTGTATTGTTCCAAAGAAATTTCCCTTTAAAGGACGGTAGTAGTATTCATTTTATTGGTGTATTTTTTCATACAAAATTCTAATAAAGCCAGCTAACTTTTGTATGCTAAAAATGTACATGCCAGTTTAAGTAATGAAAAAAATTACAAACAGTCCAAATTCCTGGTTTGTAGGAAAATTCTTGCTACACATTCTTGCTTTAAAATCTCTTAGGTGATTTTTTTTTTTTTTCCCCCTGACCTTTGAGAGAGAAAAGTAAAATGAAATCAGAAATCTGCTTAGGTGTAGATGTGGTGTGATGCATAAAAGCAAAGTCATGTTTAATAGCAGCGAGCTGATGGCAGCTGTGATCTGGCATTAGAACAAGAAAGCAAGCGGAGGCTGGGGGTCTGACTGCGGGAGGGCCACCTGCTTTGTGTTTGGAAAGTGACTGCAAGCCACTGCACATTTGAGGACCATGCAATGAGATTCCAGTTTCTGTGGATGAGTGAGGAGCCCTCAACGAGGAATACCGGCAAAGGAATACCTCACAGAAGCCAGCGTGGGAAGAGAAGACGGTGAGTGCAATCGCTTGAGGGTTGTAAGAACTCCAGGAACTGAACGGATTGTAATAGTTCAGCATCCCAGGCCCTTTCCTGTGGAAACTATTTCTTGATTTCCTTTCAAAGCGATTCAGAAATATGAGCTTGCTTTCTTGGCCAAGAAAGTGGCTTGGTTTTTAGTGTGTAAAATGACCACCCTTCAAAAGGGAGACTCCATTGAACAGAGAAATGTGGAAATTAGCAATTATGAGGTTGGATTGAGGGTATGATATCTGGAGAACAGAAAGCAGATCGTATTTAGAAAATGAGGTAGAGTGATCCCGGAGGAGAAAGTCTGTAGTGCGAATTTTGGAATGGAGTTTTGAAGAAAGGACCAAGCGATATAGGAGCAGGTGGGAAAAAAGCCCAAGAAATTGAAGGAGGAAGACCAAGAAATCCTCTGTAGTGTCAAACATTGACAGTGCTTGGCATAAAGGCTTTGAAAGCTGGGCCTTAGGCCTCCATGAGGTTAGGACTTTACTTCTACAGTAGTTCAGTAGGACAAAAGGTTTAATCTAAAGAAATTAGAGTAAAAGTTAATTATCGATGTATGTGATGTCAGTCTCGATCTGATCTGCACGCTCTCTTCTTTCACTTCTTTCTGGCAAAGGCACTTCTGCATTGGCATTTGTCACACCTAATAGGATTGTAAAAGCCACGTGCTTGTTTAAAAGCCTTAGGACAAGGGGCACATAATACTAATTGCTTAAGAAACTTTAATATGTTGAAAATAATCCTCAATAAAAAGATGCTATATATTCTATTACTTTGCATTTGCTCAGTGAATGATAAAAAACAGTTTCTTCTTTATTTTTCAGCTATTTAAGTTTCTGATTTTTATGCTGTTACAGTATTAAAATGTCTGGGGACCATGCTACAGGATGGTTTTTCTTACTGCAATGTTGATAATGAAGCAATTTATGTATGTTTTATAAGCTTCTAACAGAATTAAGTCAAATTTGAGGTTAGTTCAAGTCTGAATGACCTGAGGTGTCATGACTGCTGAGTTTCCAGCTACTTCTTTTTCCCATATAGTATATGTATGTTCAGTTTATGGGTTTTGGAGAGCTTTTTGTGTAATAGATAGTAATAGGTAGATACTGAAATAAATCATTAAGAAGATCCAAAGTCTTTATTGTGTAGGATGTCCTGCAGTGGCTGAGAAATAGTCTGTTTCTGTCTCCAATGTTTTAAACTCCAACCAGCAAAGCCCAGGGACACAGGACGAGATTCTTAACCAACAGAAATAGTTGCAGCTCTGAAAGCAAATGAGCTGTGTTGATTAAAACAAAGTAGGAGGCTTGCTCATTATATTTTATCCATATTATGTATCCATAACATTATATGTTATCCATATTGAATGTTTTGATAATACTTTGGTATTACTATCTCATTGATACAAGAAACTGCCAAGACACAATCCTCTCAAGAAACCCTGTGGCAAATAGATGCTTATTAACATGTTTAAAGTTGCATGAGATCGTTCTAACACACACAAAGTGATAGTCCTTTCCCCAAAGCTTTTAAATCTACTTTGCAAAAGCAAATCTTTTCATTCTGAAGTATGAATATTCTGTTCCTTGTTTATATTCCCATTACCTCTAAGTATACTCCTTTGCACCTCCTTATGTGGTTCTTTTACAATCTTTTTTTTTTTTTCCTTTTTTTTTTAACTAAATTGTTCAGCTATATTAATTAGCTTTTCCATGGCTGTTTTCAATACTTACATGTATAGTTTGGAGCTGGTTGGTTGCACAAGAGGTTGGTTTTGTTTAAAACTTCTGCCATTGAGGAGATAACAGCTGTACAGTAGCAAATCTACAAAAAAGGTAGTGATTTCTATATGAGCTAATTTTTGTAGTACTTTATGCATTCTTAAATTTGCAGGAAAGATAATCTAGGCAGCATCAGAGATACCTTTTTTTTTTTTTTAAAGAAATAGTTGAACTGTCTTGGAGTAAGATTTGTATTAAATACTTTCCCTTTTTTTTTGTGAGTATGTTGGATTATCGCAAGCTGGCACAAAGTTATTAAAGCATTTCTTGTGAGTTCCTGTTGGACCTGTATTTGGTGTCAACATTTTTCATGACTTTTCAGGAAGCCATAAAATGGATAAGAAAAGGGAGGGAAACTGCAATGGGAATATTAAGATAAGGAACTTCCAGCGAGGCCAAAATTACACTGGAGTGTTCTAGGGACAAAGAAAACAATGACAGTTGTGCTATGTAGCACATGGTAACGCTGAGCATTTTCAGATTGTTTTAAAAATGTTTGTTTATATTTCAAGGGTTTGTCATCAAAAGCTCTAGATAGGGTTTCCTTCTATTATTTATGTTTTAAATTTGTATGCTAGACACTTCCCTTTGAGACGTTGGTATCTGGTATCTAAGAAAATTAGAAAAAACTGATGTCCAAGAAGATTAGTCTGGATCAGACCAGACAGAATATGGGTATTTTCACAGTTGTCAATTTTAGAGAAAGAAAAGGTTGGGCAAAGGGAAAAAATGGAGAGGGGAAGATGAAGCATTTCCTTCCAGAAGCATTCTTAATGAAGGAAATAAACACTTCTCAAGTAGACTAGTAAAGAGAGCAAGAAATGCTGTATTCCTCCTTCTTTCTCCCAGAGGTCAGAAATGTTTCTTTACATACGTGTATCACCAGAGAGAAAACAATAAGGAAAGTGAAATCATAATACAGATCCATTTCTCCTTCCCTTATCCCTAAATAGGGTCTGCCAAACCACCATTAAATGAGAGAAACATGGTGAAATCCTAAAGCTGTTATAAATACCTATAAACATATTACTTACCTGGGCTTCCATAACTTTAAACCGCTTTTCTTGTTCTTTCAGTGCACTAAAATATTTAGACAAATTATCCACCCTATGGAAACAAAGCAGACACGCTGAGCAAAAAGGGAAAAGCCTCAGAAGAAATCCTAAACCACAAAACCCACATAACTTACTAGAGCCATGACCCCTCACCAGCAACTCTGTGCTGCTGAGACGTCCCAGAGCCCCCTAAAAATTTTGTCCTTTTGAGGTGTTCCTGCAAGTATTTATTGAACAGAGCAGCATTCCTGGACCACTCTCATGCACCTGGTGCCCAGGGTAAACTCACACAGATTACAGCAGCTGTTCAGCTTCTGGTGAGGGCCACTTGGGCGCAGCTGCTGTGGGAATCAAGGACAACAGAAAGGAGCCTTAGGTCCAGCTCTGTCTCTCCAGCCACTTATGTCTCGCCTGTACCAGATGTAAACTGATGCTGGTGTGAGAACCGAGGCCACAATATTTTCCATCAACATGCAGGAGATGAGCCACTTAAAATTTATATGGGGTTTCGTTTTTGGAAACTGGCTCGACATTCAAATTCCTTTTTTCCATGCAGTCCAAAGGGACTGCGTAGGAAACTTCCATATAGTGCCTCCAAATTGTTGTCCGCATGCTTTCTGTATCCCTCCCTTCTTCTCCCATCAGTTCCTTATTTTTAGCATCTGCTTCCCCATAGGCTCCACAAATCCCTCTCCACTTTATCCTAACTACTATCTCAAAGTTTCCCTCTAACAGGTTGTGTTCTGTTTAGGTCCATGTGAAAAAGCTGCTGCTGGGTCTAATGCATTTTGGGATTTGTTCAATGCAAAGTTCAAAGAATTGCTTTATGAGGGTTTCATAAGATTTCAAATACACACTGCTAACACCTAAGAGCAAAGATAAAAAGCCATGGGTTTAGTGGTTTCCGTTTGAACCTTTTCCAGCCTCTTTCTGGCTCTGCTATACCTGAAATACTGTGAAGCCAGACTGAGTCTTACTTTTCCCCTCCAAGCAGTAACTTCATCTACAATGTACCATCTGTAAAGCTTTCTAGTTTTAAAGCTAAAAAGACTATAATTGTGCCCTTTGTTTGGAAGCAATTACACACATATTTATTGCTTGATCTCAACAATTGAGCTCTCATTCCTGGGGTTTGTCAGTGATCTGCTTATAAGAATAAAGTTTAAACCAACACAATAATTCTAAATTCTTATGAATTAAGAGTCTATGTAGATTAGAAGAGAGATTTCCAAGATTGTACTCAAGTCCACTGTTCTGGGCTCCAGCTCTTTTACAAGTTAGACAGATGGAGGTTTGTTTCGAAAAAGAGCACAGAAAGAAAACAGCGCAATAACATTTCCATGGAGCTTTCTTACTATGATAACTTTCACACCCATTGTGCCTCTATTTGAAGTCAGTTTCATCATAAGAGGAAACAGCTGAAACAGGTATGAAAAGCTTCTTTAAAGAAGGCTTATGCTGTCTGGCTTTCAGTATTGCCTTAGATGTTTCTGTTTTCCCTACACATAACTACTTTGTATCTCAAAGACACAAAGTAAACATTTACTCATTCAGAGTAAACCTCTGAAAAATATTTTAGCACCCTCTTTCTTTAGAATTTAGATATTTTAAAGAAGTAACTAAATGGAGACTCGTTTAATTAAATACAATTTCAGAGCTAATATCATTAATTCCTTGTGGAAATTTGTAGTCTCATGCCGTAAAGCCATAAATAGTTGTTCTTCTGCATCTGGGGGCTGGGGGTAATGCAAGATATCTTAAACTTCCATTCAAAGTCTAAGCCATTCAAAGGTACAATCCAAATGTCTGTGTTGTGTTCCTACAGGAGATGGAAGTACGTGCACTGCAGTATAGCAAAGGAACTATTCTTCCACCATTTCTTCACGAGTATGATTTTCATTGAGCTTGGCTGCAGATTTGGCTGGATCTTACAGGCCTGTGATTGGACATACTTCAAGAGTACCAAACACTCTTCTAATATAATAGTGATGCTGGCTTCTCACTTTTTTCGTGGACTGGATATTTCCTACCTGCATTCTTGGACTCTTCATACAAGCTTTACAGGCACCTGAATGTTTCTCATTCAAAGCTGAAGACTTGCAAGGTACACTTATTGTGGGTCAGAATAACATACTTATTAGATGTGACCTTCAGCCTTTCTTCATGGCTTTCTTTCCTTTCTTGTTCAAGGTTTACAAGATAATTTTCTTTTTGCACCAGCTCCCATGTTATGATTTTTTGATCTAGGCCAACAGGAAGATCTCTTTCTGTAGGAAAAAAAAAAATTAAGAATTATATTTTACTCCCTTTTCTCTTATACTAGGAATGGAAGCCTGCTATGCTAAAAGAAAAACGAAGTCTTGCCATTGCAGGAGTGTTGTGTTATGAAAATGCAGTGTAAAATAAGTATTTTCTGCTTTTTTTTTTTTCTTGTGATGGAAGGCAATAGAGCTTTTTGCAGTTGGATATGACACCTGAGTTTTCTAAAGAACAGCACGGGCCAATTTCTGTGGTTCCATTTAAGCTTATTTACAACCTTACTGCACTTCTGACATATTTTAGCCCCAAAATATTTAATGAGCTGAGCTTTATGTTCAGATGCACTTTATCATCTAAGCTTCTTTATTAGAACAAATATAAATAGGAAAAACAAACTGTGAATAAGTTCCTCCACCTTGAAGTATAAAGCCTGTTGTTGTTGTCAAGTGTCCCAACCAACAACAGACCTCAATTTCACAGATGTATTTTGAATGTAACATACTAGATTTGTATCTTCCTAAAGATTGATAAAAGGGCACACTTGCTGCATGCTCCAGACACTACTCAATCTATAACCTGAGCAGCCAGGTACCTGCTTTCCTAGGGGAAAAAATAATTTATTTTTTTTTAAGAATCTTCATCAGTATGCTTTGATAGCCAGATAGGAGTGTATCTGAAAGGGAGCTTGGTCAAAGGACTCTGAATTGGTCCAGTCTGACAACAGTTCTGCTCCAAAGCCCATTACCAGCTAACACATGAGGAGTAAATAGGCTTATCAGATACAAATAAAATAGATGGGCCAAGTTTGCCATCACTAAATGTCGTGGTTTGGGCCAGACTGGCCACTGAAACCCTCAAATCAGAACACTATAGAAAGCCCCTAAATGCCTTCTGTAATTAGCTGAACTTCATCTGCCTTTTGAATTTTAGCTTTTAAGGGACCGCCATTTCTCTAAGCGTGCTTGCTCTCTCTCCATGTCTCTGTATGGGGAAATTCCACTGATCCTAGTAGACTTTAGACTTGGCATATGTTTTAGGGTTGCCTGTACTTGATAATTAGTAAAATTCAGGAGCAAGTGAAATAAATATTCATTGAACCTACCCATTGTTATCTCTTCAGAAAACAAATCCTTTTAACCAGTTTTATATTGACACCTTTGTTGTAATAACTGTGGTGCATAAAGAAATGTATTGTGGGAAACCGTTTATAATAGACGAGACATTATAAACCTTATATTTTTCATTTGTACTCTCCTGGCAGCCTTTGTTAAAAATAATTTGTGACTCTTGGCTTACAGAAATCTTAATTGCTCTTCTGTTTTGCCTATGCAGCATATCCTAGGAGAGTGTCAGTGTCTCCAGTTGCTAGATGTTTGTAACAACTCACCCAGATGTTCTTTTTTATATTCCATTTTGTTGAAGATTCTTCTGAGAACCAGAGTTATGTGGTTAATGATGATAAATGGTGGTGCTAAGGCAGGCCGGCTGTGATATTCAACAATCAGGTTGTAGCGCTGAATTTTCCAGAAGATGTCCGCATTGCCCTGAACAACTTGAAAAGTGTAACTTTAATTGGAGAAAAAAAAAAAAAAAAAGAAAAAAGGTATTATAACTGTTTTTACCAAAACAAGCTAAAGCTTATTATTACAAAATTTGCCCACATTTAGTTTAGAAAGGGAACAGCAAGCTCAGCAAGTAGGATTAATTTAGTCTAACGTTTGTGCAAATTCTTAGACATTAAACTAATTGCAGTTGCAGTCTTCAAACGTTAAAAAATACATGAGGATTTTTTTTAAAAAGAAAGGTAATTCTACTTCACTTAGGCAAGATCAGCAAACATGCCACGTCAGTTCTTCAACCACATGAATCACTATTAGCCGTGTTGACATCAAGCATTTCCCCTATGTGCAGATTATCCACTGTTAAGTCTGCCAGATTTACGGCTGCTTTGCACCTGCAGACTTGTAGTGCAGCACAGCCAGAGATCCAGACCCTTCTATGCATGTTCAATTGAATTTTTAGCAGTAAAAGAGGCTTCTTTTCTTCTTGTCTTTAATGTGACTAGGGTAAGGATGATGAAAACTTAAGAACTATATGATCACAGAAGTCTACCTATCAATCCCCAAATAATATTCATTAGGAAAATTACTAGTGTATTCCAAAATGAATATCCAACAGCAATGTAGGAAATGTGGGCATTCAGTTATATCTTTGCACCCTCTGTCTTCATACTTACCGAAATTGCTCTTACCTGAACATAGCGATCAGGAGATTCATAAGGAGTACATTTGTGACTAGTAGGAAGATGACCAACAGAAGTATGACGAGCCAGTTGGCATAGGTATTTGGACATGATGGTGTGTTCTCCTGTAGAATCTGCAGTGGATTAAATGTACAGTTCCTGGGATACATTTGAGATGCTGCAAAGGAAGACAGAGAAATAAAATAACTGTTTTGACAAATCCTACTGCCACATATATTTCTTAGAGTGGAGACAAAAGCTTTGCATTTTGGTGAGAAAAATCTCAGACTTTCAACAAATATGGCAAGAATTACAAATTGTTCTTGAGGTTTGAAGTAATGCATTTCATAGCCATTTCAATGCAAATAAAAACTGAATTAATATCCCTAAACATGTATTTTTTTAAGAACTAGAGACATGGTTGGAAGCATATATTTAATACCCTTACTGTTAAGATACAAATCAAGGACAATGATGATATAGATTACTAAAATGAGATTAAATCTTGGCTGCATATAAACAGCAACATAATTTTGTTCTGAATATTTTCCAATCATTAAAAGCTTAAACCCAATATTGTGATAGTATTTTTGTATTACCCTTGTTGACTACTAGCAGGACTGTAAATATGAGACTCTCTTATACCTCAAAGGACAGTTCTTTGACTGCTGGAGCTACTGAGCTAATTCTTGCAGTTGAAAGATCATTTATATGAACTAATATCCAATGTCTTTAATTTTGTGAAAATGTAATCATGTTGTGTACATGAAGAGACTTTGCTTTAATCTGCAAGAGGTTTGCAACCATAGGACAATGCAGACCTTCAGAACTTGGCTGTTCATTCAGTGGCAAGATGGCTATCACAGCTTTTTAGTAACATTCAGCAAAGGGGGTTTGTCTTGAAAAGGCTGTATCCTTTTTAGACTAGTTTTGAGTTCCCAAAGTCAAACCATTTTTCAGCATTTAGAAGTTGTGTTCCCCCACATACTTGTGTTTTCGCAGTCCTCATGCTGGTACCCATGATAGAGGAGAAACTCAGTAAAAGCTGGGAATGGTGGGAAACTCATTCTGAATTTAAACTACTTTGTACATCTGACCTTGCAGTAGAGGTTAGTAAGAATGGTTCTACTGAATCAGACTAAAGGTCTAGACCTGTATCCTGTCTCCAGCTATGAATTAAATCCATAAATTTAGAGTAGCATAGTGATATTTACTCTTTTTTTCCATTTTTTCACTAATAATTCTTTTCCCAATGGCTACAGATAACCCCATGATCATATTCCTTGGAGCATGCAGTTATAATCAAAGCATACCACAGCTGGGACTGCTTTCACCAAGTGCATTACCTTATATTTATCTACGCTGAATTTCATTTGATGATTTAGCACTCATGAGGGTCCTCTGCAACTCTTAGGTGTCAGCTTTAGTCTTTACTATCCAGTAATGTAGTTTCATCAGCAAATTTTGCCACCCTCATTACCCCTCTCCTTTTCCATATGTTTCATAAAGATGTTAAACAGAATAAGCCCCAGAGAGCCCCAGGACAAATGACTCCCTTCTGGAAGTTGCCCGTGTAATTAATTCTTTTTTTCTCTGTCTTTTAACCAGTTATTTATCCAGGTGAAGGCAGCCTTTGCAGTCCCAATGGAGAGAAACACACATTTCTAGGGAATGCTACGTCTGACCTATTTCCAAATGAGATGAGTCCTATTCCAGAAATATTTGTTTCTCTCTAATTGCTCTAATGGAAATAAGAGGGACTGGTTGCGCTGTCAATGCTTACCCTTTAGGCATCTATTAAGTGAGATGAATCACACCCCTGCTCTCTTGTCTCATTCAGACTTTTTTGGCTTTTCTAAGACATATGTTTTTTTCTTATTAAGCACAGTGAACGTTAAAGAATTCTTACTGGTTTGCTTCTGTCTATGGAATTTTTTTGGTTCCATCTATATTACCTCGAGTTTGAATCCTACTTCAGTATCGCCACTGACGTTTACCATCCTTATTCTGGCTAAATGCTGTGGCATTACTTCAGACTTCTTCGGGAGATTACTTATTCTGTATTTTACCTGCTTACCTATCAGAAATGTTGCCCTTGAACTTTTATGTCCAAATATTTCCCTGTCTTGTGATTATTTTTATGTTGTTTTGTTTGAAATGTTGCACATATGCAATTACTAGCTTTATTTGATTTGGGTAGCTTTACCTCCAGAGTCAATAAATGCTCTAGAGCAATATTTATTCTAAAATATAAGTGTTTGCTTACGGGCAGAGCTGTACTGCTTTAACACTGTCACTTTAAACTACTGCCAAAATGTATGGAGGTGTTATTATTTTAGTTTATACAGGGTTATCTGAGCCTAGGTTAAACTGAACAGAAATGTACTGAAGGGAAAGAAGGTATGCCAGCCCTTAAAACAGCAAATCCTTGTGTTAATGCTTCAGACAGCTTGTCTAAATAGGGCCAACCCTTGTGCTCTAATGTAATTCCACAATGCGTGTTATCTCTTTGCAAATACACTATTTATATCATAGTAATGTGAAAGCTTTGGCCTACAGGACAAAGATTAAAAAAAAAAAAGGAGATACTGGGAAGGAATTCCATGCTCTAATCAAAAGTGTGCATTCAAAAATGGCCAAGTTAGAGGGGAAAGAAATTTCCTCACTGTCTATTTCATGCAGTGGAATCTGGCCAAATATCTGAAGGTAGGGACGATAAAGCACCCTCCTGAATATCCATTCCACTCGGCTGTCATCGGGATGAAGTAGAGCTTGAGTTGTCACACCGTAGGCAATGAGCCACACACTCAAGAAAAACAGGAAGAAGAAAACATCCTTCATCTAAAAAAGAGGGGGAGGAGAGAAAAGGAGGAGAGGTGACTGTAATAGCATAGTCAAAGAACGGTAGTCTTCCTATATGAAAACAGCTCAAACAATTCTGTTTCTTTACAAGCTTGTTTTGGTTAAAGGAGATGGAATAGGATACAGTTCCATGCACAGAATTCCTCTCTTGACCTTGCTGTTATCATGTGGCTCTTGGCCTGTAATCAGCCAATTAGGTAAAGGCATGTTTTAGATTAAATTGCTCCTTTAAATTAAATAACTCATTTAGATAAAGGCATGTTTTAAATTAAAACCTTGCTTTTCAATAATCTAAAATTTAAAAACTAAGCACCTGTTATTTTTTAAGTGAATCTCATTGTACCTTTTAAATACAGATTTTCTGTGAGATCTCACAGTATCATCGACTGCTTTACTGTGAATTAGAAGAGTTCTGCTGCAGCAGTGAATCCTGGTAACGGTGCTCATTGATGAATACTGAACCACTGATACAGCAGATGTTGAAGGCTGCAAGGATCAGGTAGCTTCTGTCTTGGGTTTGCAAGCTAAGTAATGCATCTGAGGGATTGTTTTCAGGACTTCATGCTTTTAAACATTGTGTTTCTTTACAGGAGCAGAAGTAATTGAATCCTAAAACACTTACTTAAAAAAAAAAAATCTAATATGTATTTCAAGTGCAGTAATTTTTCCCTGGTGGAAAAGGAACACTTCATCCTTTTCCCATCTAATCTGACAGAGTTCGTTAGGGACTCTAGATTCATTTCAATTAGATTATTTGATTGTGCAGTTACCCAAAAGCATAGGCATTTCAGACCTCCGGGATGTTACTCGGAGTTCTATTAAGAAACAAAATATCTAAACCAGTCAAGACACAGTTGATGTCTCTCTGACTTTCACCAATCTATTTTGTTTTCCAGATGGTTTGAAATTTAGCAATGCTGCAGGACTGTAATGGTATCTGTCGTGGTTAAGAGACAGCGATGCCAAGTCTGGAAATATTTTTTTCCAATCTGCAGTCTCTCTGTGAACGGGCATTTTTCTGGCATTGAACTACCATTTTAGCAGCTACCAGACTTGTTTCAGCAATTCTGTAGCAAGGTTAAAAAGGAGAAAGACAATAAGAGACAGTGTTGGATTGCTTCTCTGTTTAAGTAAGGGAAATGATCTTGCCTAACCCACTTGATGAACCTTTCAAGAAGGTATCGTTTACTGCAGTAACTTTCACTGTTCTTTCATTTGATGTAAGGTTCAATGTTGAATTACCAAAGCTAAGGCATTGTGTTGGCTTGGATGGGGGGAAGATGAAAGGTCCCGTTTTATGGTTTAGTCTAGGCTGCTGCTTGTTGTCCCTGCTTGCATCTTCCTCATCTGCTTGTTATCTCATATGGCTTCAGATGTCAAAATAGTAGACACATCACCATATACGTTCAAGGCTCTTGTTTAGCTTGGTATGCAGGAAGGTTTAGGAGCTGTAGATCTGACTTGTTCTCTTACAAAAAAAGTGTCCTAATGCTGTAAGCTAGATAATGTTCAAGAACAAATATTTATTTGCCATTTACCCTTTTGCTACTCCAAGAAAATATCGTGTTAGAGTTCCAGTTATTGCATTTGTAGACAAATCCAAATAGCTTGGTAGTTATGTTTATTCAATACATAGGCTTGTTTAGACTGCAGGGCTTTTACTGAGTTTTGCTGTGAGCCACAAATCAAATATTTGTAGATTCTGTAATAGCGCTTACAATTAGATGAACTATTAATCAGTTACCATCAGCTAATTGACCTAGAGGATTAACATGCCTAAATAAAAAGCTACTTCAACATACCAACGCATACCCAAGCACAGTAACTGTAGTCCTAATGTCTCATTTCCTGCAGGAGAGTGGTAATAAATAAAAATCTTTTATCAACATCTTCCAACATATGCTCACAAGGTACTAATATGTTTTCATTGTAACTTGGAGCTACGAAGTACAAGTAAGAATAACTCCCGTGGCAAACTTGCAACTATCCTTTTTCACAGATTTTTTTTCATGCTTCTTACAAAGCCTTTTTGTTTTGCCCTGCCTGTTGTCTGTCTGACATCTTTGCTCTGAATGCACGCAGCTTATGAAGTAGGAGGAATAGCAGTAAGTCAAAGACACTCTACTCTGCATTTGCCAGATCTGAGAATAACTGATTAGGTACGGTACAAGGATTAGTAAATTGGGACCAACTTATTACGCTACAGAACTCTTTGGAAGGATCTATTTCAAACTTATTGCATCTAATACTCATGATAAATAAGGGAATATATGCAAAATGACAAGCCTTGACAATATAAAAATAAAGATAGATTGTAAACTGATTTCCTTTGTAAAGAGAAGACTTCCTACTTTCCATTTTTTAGAAAGCACAAGTATTTATCTGAGAGAGACTGCACACTTACCATCCTTTCCACAATTATGATCTTTGGTCCAAGTTGTTTGTGAATTGCAAAAATATGTATAAGCCTAAGTGTAAACACCATAAAATCAATGGCAAGTATTGTACGGCCAGCTTGAAAAGTTGAGTTCAGCATCCTGCAGAACACATGAAATGAAATATCAGATTTCAGCAAATACTGCTGAGAAGTATTTTCTCAAATATTACACTCAGTTTCTGGGCATAGCCTAGTAAGGAAAAGGCAAGTGCTTCAGGGCTGTACTTGCATAAGCCTGTAAGAGGAATGTAACATAATGTCTGCCCACTGATGAGAAATAGCCAAAAGATGGAGGGATACTGTATTCTCTGTCTTGGCTTCAATGAGGTTTTATTCCTTTTAAAGATATTATACATTGACTAAAAGTGATTGCCAAAACAACAACAACAACAAAGCAGCAGAGCTTTTCTGTACGTGTGTTTGAATATACCAATATGTCTTTTTGTGGTCTCTGGAGAAACTTCTATGATTTCACAGAATTTCAGAGGCTTTTATTGCAGAAACAAGTCTCAAAGCTTGTAAAAGTAAATGTCATAGCCTGTTCTCACGTGCATATGAGACTCTTTTGTGAGTTGACCTACATAGCCCTTGCTACTGTTGCTGATCACATCACATGGAACAGCTATATACCTGCAGGTTACCCCAATTATGAAGAGGAAGATGGTCACCATATCACATTTATTCCAGTTATCCTCCACATACAGTTTAAATTTTTTCATTAGATTTGTGTCTTCATCTGTATAGAAACTCTGCGAAGGAGAAATAATCATCAGTATTGATCTGTTTCCAGTTTCACTATTCCATTGTGTTTTAACATAACTGTTTCCCTTTTCTCTTTCATTGCTAAGAGAAAAACCAAATTCCTAGTGTGATAGGAAAAAAAGCTTGAATACATAAGCTCAGTGTACTGTCTTAAAACACAAAAGTTTGATGAAAAAGAAAAAAAATCAAATCTTTTTATTCTTGTGATATTAACCTTAAGAATTTTTTGAGGCCTGCTTTAAGATTTTGTCAGCATTCAGGTTGTTAAACAATACAACAACAAAGTCAAAGTTCAGTTTCTAGACATTGCTATCTAAACAGCATGAACGGATTTGGCATTTGTATACTGGAATTGTCAGTGAGTGCATATTTGATTATCTAGGCAAAGAGTAGGGTTTCTTAAGTGGGTTTTAGTCTGGCACTCTTCATGTTTTACAGGTTTATAATCAAATGTTCTTTGATCCAAGTATTTTCCATGTCCTCTTCTGGTTATGGCCTTGCTGCATAATTTCAAATAAATTGTAAGAAACTGGGATCCCCTTCACTGTCCCTATTGCATAAATAATGAACGCCTATTTGTTCTTCCAGGGTAAATGTTTATAACTGCTTTTTCATATCAAAAGAGGACAGCTTTATGCACCCACAGTTAGAAACACACTAGCACCATTGTTCACAAATTATTGTGGTTGTTGAGCTGGGACATTCCAAAACAATAACTGGGAGTGTAATGGAGAAGTTTAGAGTTGTTTTTTGGTTTGTTTGTTTGTTTGTTTGTTATTTTTTTGAAGAAAAGCAAACCAAAATGAGATCTGCTAATGTTTTGAGTTCAAAAGTATTTTAGGAAAACCACAAATAATCTGAATTCATTTACATGTCTTTTTAAACAGTCCCCAGCGGGGAAGAATCTCTTGTGGGTGTAGGGTTGCCTGCTGTATTTCCAGGTGTAGAATATCACTTCCAAATTACATTATTTGTGGTGGGAAGACCTTGTTCTGGGGAGTGAAGTCATAGAGATACTTTGCAAAGTGAAGGACACCTGAATCTTAGCAGTGCACTTGACTTGGCTATGGCTGGAGCAGGATGGAGAAACAGAGGTGGAGCTGCAGGTTTATATGGTGGTGGAGGAGCTTGCTCTGGGAGAGAGAGGTGGAGTATTTTGGATAACATACATTCTGTATTGCTCTTCTGTGCAAAACTGTACCTGACACTTGAAATCTTCAAGCTTGTACAGTTATACAGATTGTAAATCTGTTCAAATTATTGCCTCAAGTTTTACTGCGTTATTACTAAGATGTTGTAAATTACTGACCTGTCGGATTTCTTCTAAGACCAGGGTAAAAACCCAGAAGTAAAGTATAATTTCTTTAGCAGATGGACCCTCAGGTGGAGGTGGTTTGAAGTCCAGTAAAAGGACATAGGTAAATAGAAACAGAAAAGCAAAGTACATTATAACATTCCCCATAAATACAGTTACAGGGGCACTCCAGAATTTTCTCCACCGAGTAAACATGGATGTCGCCCACGCTGTGTTTTCTGAAGGGCTCTGCTTTTCCAATTTACCATTTCCTCTGCAAAACAAAAAGAATATAGGCTTGGTGACAATTTGCTAAAATTAGTTCATGGGAATAGGCTCAGTATTATTCTATATAAAGCTTCTTGTAAGATAGTAACAGGCAGATGCTGGGGGTGGCAAGGAAGAAGGCTGCAGAAGTCAGAGCAATCATATTACCATATCAGAAATATTTCAAGTCAAAAAGAAGGTTTTGAAAAACAAAGTCACATCAGACTTAAATGCCTGTTCCTGTTATTTGAGTTTTGTTGTGTTAATTTGATTTGTAACTTCATTGTGTGCCTGCATTTAGTACAAGCACTGCAAACACACAAGGAGAGAGGGAAGTGGGCTAATTGCTCTTCATCATCTTAAATAATAGGAAAGAAAAGGAAACGGCCAATGTAGTTTGTGAATCGGTTCTTAATTATTTTGGCTCTAAAAATTTCTTGCAGTGTTTGTATGCAGTTCTTGTTGTTGCTGTGACTTTAAACAATTCCTCTTTCTGACCCAGTCTCCAAAGTGCTGGATCATACTAAGCGTGTTTCTTGACTATCCTTGCTGAAGTCTGAGAGGACTACTGAAGGAATACTTTAGTACTTTACACAACTGTAAGCACTGGCATCTTGCCCTTTACTTTTTTCTGCAATTTAATTTAATTGTAATATAGAAGCCTTTTAGCAAAAAAAGTTGACCTCATAAATTATTTATTAAGGTAGTCTTTGACTCTTGTGGAATTACACGAATATTTTGATAACTAAAGGGAAATTTGACCTGTACATCTACAATTGTTTTTGCTGTGTTTTGGAACATGAAATGCTAATGGAAATTATCCTGTGCAGAAAATGCAAGTTCCCTGTATTTGATAGCAATCTGATCTTAGTGTGAGGTTTTTGTTTCCACATAAATTGCTCTCCTGTGTAAGCTAGGGATGTTATTGGATCTTTAATTTTGTGATTCTGACTCTGAGAGGTGTGATCTCTACCGAAGGATGTGCACACTAGGGTATGTTTTCAATTTCACCTCACAAAAAAACCAAACAATGGCTCTTCACTGGTTTTTAATTTCCCCTGACATTCTTGCTAATTATTAGATACATTTGTTACAAGGAAATGTTTCTCCTTACAGCCAGCCTTTTCTATGAGCCTTATTCTGTACTACCTCTCAATTTATGACATCATAAGATACATTCCCATTGTAACAGGCTAATACCATAAACAGATAATTTCAGCTTTACTGTAAGATGCTGAAATAGATCTGGGAGAGAGAGAGCCTCTTTGTTAAAATAAATTGCTAAGATAATAGTAATTGGAATGCACAATGTAATGATCCAACCACGCTTCACTCAGGATATGGAAATGCTTTATGACATTGCTTACAAATAGCTCCCAAGAGACAGATGCTTTTACACCTATTTTATAGGTTTAGGGAGGAAGAGAGAAGAACTAATGATTTTCTCCAATATAGTGCCAGTTAAATGCCAGGTAAAAATAGAACCTAATAACTCTGACTTGGTCCAGCACTTCATACTGCAGATGATGCTTTCTCGCTACAATTGCTCGCGTATTTCTGAAGTTCTCTTTAAAGCACTGAAAAGCACATGCTTAATACAAGCGGCTATTTAGCGCTATGTAGCCATTAAGAGGACTTTGTGCTAATCAAAAGTCTTCCTATCCCGACTTAAGTCCTTGTGGCCTCCCAGGTTTTGGTGATGAGTGTGTGGTAGAGGGATAGGGTGGGATTCAGAAGTTCTGAATTACAGATCTACGTATGACCACAAGCAACTGACAAAATCTTTGTGCTCAGTTACCCATTTGTGTAATGCTCCCTCTAATTTATAAGTTTGTTGTACTTCAGATTCCTTAGGGACCATCTTTTAAAATATAAATGAAGAGAACTAGTATGGTGGGAATTCCCACCTGGGAAAATTCCCAGTTACTGATGTTTGTAAGTACTTCTGTTGCTGTCTTTGTAGGAAAGTATGTCGTGATGCACTCAAATAATGTAAGGTTTTGCTGAGAACATTCTTTCTGCTCAGCTCAGTAATCTGATAGGGACTTAGTTCCTAAATCCAGTGTATATCAGCCATCGTGAGCTGAATGAAATCTCAGAAGATGCTTTCTGATTCCCGGGGTATTAAGCAGATTCCTTGTTCTGTAGAAATCACCTGCTCAGAACAAGTAAAGTTGTGTCTCCTTAAACCAGTCATACATCCCTGTTTATTTTCTATATTCCTTTTAGAGAGCAACAATAGCAATAATCAGAGGGCACAGCACTTTCTGAGCAGTAACAGCTTTCTTGGTCCTTCAGCTGCTCCTTAGAACATTAGCTGATCACTAATGCACAACAAGTATCCTGTTCTTTGATTGTTGTCACAAAAGTTATATTAACTAATGGTTTTAAACTTACCTATCTTCTTCCTTGGAAAAAAACAGAGTCTTCTCTGTATCTAAACTGTCCAGCTCTCTGAATGGCTCTGGCTCATTCTTTGATTGTTTTTCCTCACTGTAAGGAAATAAACTAATGAGTTTAAAGATGATAGTTAGCAATTTTTCATGCTAAGTTGGCATTCATACAGAACTGTTAACATATACGTATCTTGGACTTGCTCCACTGAGAAGCTATCAAATAATACGTAATCCTTACTTCTGCAAATTCTGTTTATTTGTAAGGAAAAGGCTGAAGTCACCCACAAGATGCAAAGAACAGATAATTGGCATGCTTCACAAAACTGGAGCAGGATGCTCAGTTTCCTCAAATTACTTAGGATTTGAGCAGAAATAAACCCCTCAGTCAGTCCTAGAAGACAATACCCCAATGCTCTGTTCCTCGTTACTCTTAGTAGCAATTAAGAGAGGAAATGACAGAAGGAGTAGGGAACATGATCTCCACTCTTGCATATCCAGGGAAAGGAGGCAAAAAAATGTCCTCAACAGAACAGATTTGGAAAGGCTTACTTTGATTATGAATCATAATTTAAAACTTTCCATGAAAACTTTGCCAAAATTTCACGTTAAATTACTTGAATTTGTGAATCTGGCAGCCGCTATGTCAAGAAGGTCATCTTTAGTGATACTGACAGAAGGAAAGTCTTAAGTCAGCAGTGCCAAACAAATTTTCCTCTTGCTTTTTAAGTAGTTTAACAGTTAAGAAACATATATATTATAATAGCATGTCAATCCATAATGCCAATTCTGACGATTTGTATATGATTCTCACAATAATAGGGGTTTTTTTTAAAGTTTCAGTTCCTGGATTCTTATGACTGCCTGAGCATCTTGGTTGCTTTTTTTTTTTTCTTTTCTGTTTTTGTTTTGTTTTGTTTTTATTGTTTTTAAGAAAGCCTCAGATTCTAGCTATTTTCACTGTAACAAAACACTGAAAATGACAAACTCCAAAGCTACCCCTGCAGAAAACTAACAGAAAGATCTCATAAGACATTGAATTTGAAGATCTTAATTGTTTTCATGTCAGTCCTGTATTTTTAAACTTGACTTATATCTGTCAAGGCTTGTGGCTGATAATACTCCTTTGTGATGGCTGTTTTCCTTGATAAGATACAAGGCTTGTAGCTGATAATACTGCTTGATAATGGCTGTTTTTCTAGATAAGATACAGAGGTTTGAACCAGGCATCTCCAAATCTAGAAATAGATGGTGCTATACCCAGTGATTACCATGTAGAATCTGGAGCTTACAGAATTCCAACAGGCTTTTCTGTGGAAAATAGAAGTGATCTAGGAGAAATTGTGGCATTGATCTTTTAAGTATTAGGATAGGCACTAGCACAGGACACACATATCACTCTGTCCCATAGAAGACTGATTTGGTTAATAGTGGTGCAATCCTGTTGACGCTCTGAGGTGATATTACTGGGTTTATTACTTAGGTGAGAAATTTTCAGTCTGGGTATTTTTTATGGCTTATTTTTCATCCCTTACTTGTCTCTTGCACCCAAATAGTTATGTTTGTACCTGAATGCTATTAAATTTGTGTAGATTAGGAAAGGACACCAGAATCCACAGATTAACTTCAGGATCTGTGTGCTTGTAGACATGTCTCCCCACCATATTTTCGTCAGGAAGGCCTAAAAGTCAAGAAGAGAAGAGACAGCTTTAACACCTCAAAAACATATCTGCAGATGAAGTGCACCTGTATCCTGTGGCTCCTAAGACAGTGAATGGTCTGAAAATCTAAAGAGCAGGCACAACTTCAGAGCAAACAGGTACACTACGCACCCTTCTGCAGATGTTGTTGAGCATGCAAAGAGTTACGAAGAGGACAGTGGAAAGAACAGCAAGTCAAGTGGAATTAAGCAACATCTGTAGTACTAAAAAAGTGCAAGTTGGGCACTGGGAGCTAAAAGCACCATCACTCTTAATTTAGCTTTGTGTATGTGGAGAGAACTCAGGTTGTGAGGGCAAAGCTGAATAGTAATTTGATTTAATTTTTATCAGTGAATCTGATATCTGAACAAGGAGTTACCTCACGTTTTGGAGCAGCTTCTTTATGCCTCAGGCAGATTTAAAGTGCTTTCCTGATACTTCTCTGTGAGCAAGGAAGGAAGAAAAAGCACACGATGGAATAAAGGCTAAACCTTAGTGCAGTGGTTTGCGGGCTACCTGGATGAAAGGGAGGGCAAAGGGGGAAACTGTGTTGCTTTGTCAAGGATGCGGTATAGCATCTTCTTTGTATGATGCTAGGGAGAGGGAAGAGTTCCCTCTCCAAAGAATGTCTCTTTGGGGAATACGTTTCATGTGGTTGCTCGGTTGCTGCACTATCCTTTTCTGTGTTCAACACCATGCTTAAAGGCCCTGGGGATAGGGGTGGTGAGGGAACGGTCTGTAAAACTTACCTGGACACCATCATGTGCAAAGAAAGACTTTGCATCCGCTTCTGTAGCCAGCTGAAGGCAGGTGGTTTTGCTCCAGTACTGATTTTTCCTCACCAACAGAGCAAACGCTCTCTCCTCGCTGTTGTGGTAGCATTCACTGAACAGTTCTGCCAAATGAAGGAAACATAGACAAACATTTATTGTCATTTTAAAGAAAATATAAAAAAAGGAACATAAGGCAAGAGAGAGATGTGCGTAGGGTGCAGCAAAACCTGAGCACTGCCAGATGTTCCTTGCCTGCACCAGAGACTTCTGCAAGGCTGAAGTAGTTGAAAAGAGTCTGAGAGAGCCAAGAGGAGGTAGGAGGGAGAGACGAATGATGCTGGACACAAGAATAACTCGCTATGGCTTTGTGCATGTGTGTACATGTGTTGGGGCAGAGGGCAGATGAAATAGATTTGCCTTGGTGAAAAAAAATTTTAAAATTCCCACTATTTGGAGAAAAGGTATAGAGTAAATCTCAGTACCTCCTTCTGACCCCTTTCTATCTGTATGTTCCCTTCTTAGCCTGGGGCCTCTGTTTTGGGGTTCTTTTTCCTATTGTTGTTTGATCTGAGGAGAAATTTTTCTTTCTCAGTTCTTCTACAGACAGCATAAGAAACTTCTTGGCAACATGTCAGTATTTGTTATAGTCCCTCATCTGTGCCTGCCTCATGTGGAGCTTTAGGCGATATCAAGCAAAATTGTATCTCTTGGGTGATCCTCTTACGCTTTGAAGGATGAGTTGCCACACTGCCCCAGTCTCTGGAATAGACTAAACAAAAGGAGCAGCTTGGCTTTGGCTTCTGGCCAACAAATCCTTGGTTTTAAGACATAGCTATTTGACATAAAATAATATTAGACTTGGTAGAGTGTTGTGGTGTAGTTCTGTTTCCAGGGAAGATGGTCCTGGAGTTAAGAAACTAGGATAAACAGTCCAAAAAGTCAAGTTTTTCTCATTAGATGAGATCCGGTTTTTTGTGTCTGTTTCATTCTGCTGATTCACTTGATTATCTCAGTACCTTTCCTAGGCCAGTCTACACCTTGCTGTTACACTGTGAGGGCTAGGGAAAGGATCAAGTTCACTTAAAATAAACTGGTATACAGACTTCTTTTGCAGTTGATATGGTATTTATTATTCTTAAAGGAAGTTTTCTCTACTTAATATTGACAGTGTTATCTGGGCCAGAAATTAAAATTGAGGATCTCATCTAATACTTACCAAAGCCAAGGAGCAGACTTCTGTGTATTGGATTAGGCCCTGTAATTCCATGACTAAATTACTTGAGGCCTGTGATTATATGAGAACCTGACTTTTATTTTTTTGTAAACAATAATGGCCTGTGAGATGGGGGGATAATGTGATCTGTGTATAAATAATGTAGCAGTGTCTGCATGAGCCTTCAGCTTCTTGATGTACTAGCTCTAAGGGGAGAGAAAAAGCTTCTGCGTTTCCAAGTGTGGTGTTCTTTAAAGCCCTCTGTTCACAGCAGTGCTACCTTCAGGTACGGATTAAATTGAAGTCAGATCAGCAGAGAAGCTTCTGTGCGGGCATCTGTTCTTAAACCAGGCAAAGGGTGAGAGGGCTTGGCGTTCCGGCATTGCAGATGCCTGAATGTTTACTGCTGTAGGGAGGGGCGGTTTGTGTGCTGTGAAACCAGCCTGAGCCTCACTGCAGCTTTGCAGTGCCGTTAGCCCTCTTCTGGGTGAGGTAATCTCAAATTATTTTTAGCAGCGAAGACAAACCTTAGAACTTGTTGCTCTAGTGGCCCTTACAGAGCAAGCTTGATATTGCAGGAAAACCAGGTTGCTGTGAGCCAGGAAGTGTTTTGGTTATTCTGTCTTGCCCATCGCTGTAACACACCTTGTACTAAGATCAGACACTTAAAATATCAACGTGCAGCAGAAGAGTAATTTCTTCCATGCATCCCAGGGGCCAGTCTTGGAACACTGATTTTTCCAAAATGATTAGTTTTTAAGTCCTCCTTCTGTGGTATGTGAATGTTTGGGACTGCCTGTGCTGCAAGGCTGTTAAATTATTCATGACAGTTGACCTTTTACAACTGAAACAGTATTTTTTTCACTTGCTTGCCTTCCAATGGCAGTTACTTCTTAAATTTTTGATGCTGTTAAAAAAGTGCCATTACTTACCAACAGCAAGCTGCTCATAGTTGGCCTCTTTCATTATTCGTGCTACTTCAGTCTCACTCTCCAGGCGGGACATCTCTTTGAGTATCTTGCAGGCTGCCAGAGCTGAAGCGACACCCTCCTGACCCTGTAGAATTAAAAGGGGTGCTGCTGTTACCATACACTGAAGGACATTTCTGAACTGGGGAGACTTCACTAAGGAACACATCTAATAAAAAAAAAAAAGTAAAAAAATTTCATGCATGTCTGCCCTTCAAAGACTCTTCCCTCAAGTACAGACTTGAAAGTCCAAAACATCAATTGAAATGTCAATTGAAATAACAGTTTTGGTGATATTTGAGAATTGAAAACCACTTATTAGTAGTTCTTGTGCCTTATATGGCTGGAGACTTCTGCGTTTTATTGATCTCAGAGAGGACTGATTTGAGGTAGCAGTCAAAGACTGCACGGAGAAGAATGCATTATGGAAATAGAGCAAAACAGTCTCACAGTGCCAAGATACCTAGAACATGGCTGTGCTGAGACCCTGCATAAGGACGTATGGGAAAGGAGGGAGCACAGCTGGCAGAGGCACACACCAGTGGCACACAGCAGAGAAACGTGCCTTCTGGTAACAGGGTACCACAAACACGAGGCCCTGCATGGTGCAGATGTGTCTGCATGCACACACACTCAGCACTGGCTGAAGAGCTGTGCTGCAGTTTGTCCCTCCCTGTGACTCCCCTCGTGCCAGATGCAGCAGCCTGGAAGCTCAGGGATGGAGCCCGATAGCTGTGTCTGGCTCTGCGGGGGGGGGAGGGATGCCCTGGCATTGCACTCCAGATGCACAAGACAGGGTGTTGGTTGTGGAGGACTGTAAAACAGGAGCCAATTATGCCAGCTTGAAGCCCAGCCTTTAAGAGTGTGATGCTGTTGTTCCCTACACATACAGTACATAAGCAAAGGATGCTCGATTGCCCTGTCTTCCCTCTGTGTATCAATCGTGCTAGAACCCAAACAATTGACCTATTGTAGAAGGAACAAAACCTGAGGCTGAGAGTGGTGAGTCATCAACAGCGAGGAAGAGGAGGGCCAACTCTGCAGCTGAACTTAATCAGCAGTGTTTCAGGCTGTGCTGATTTACACCTGCTGCTGGCTCTGCCCTTCCTCTCTTGTCAGGCTTTCTGCCCCCCCCCTGGCACGAGCCATGTAGAGATGAACAGCCTAAGACATGCCACATCTTGTATTTTAGAAACAAACCTATCTGTCATCCGAGCTGTAAGGCTGAGGAAAAAAAGCCATCCCATTTACTTGAAATATGCCAATATTTCATCTGAAGAAGCTGCAGTGCAAAGCTTACCATAGCCCAGAAATAGTTTGCCATCTTGTGCCGGTTTTGAAGTACTGCCCATACAAACAAATCCCTCCAAGGATTTTCACTTTTCTGGTTCATATCCAAGGGTGCAGGCACTTGCTTTGTATTCCTTTTATCCTGAAATATGGTTTGTAGAAATTAAAAACTGCTTTACATTCTCATTCCATGCAAATGACATGATCTAAGCTGCTCTTGGCCTTGTCGGCTACTTCATACTCTTTTTCTTTTTCTTTTCTGTAGGAACGAGAGGTAATTATTTCATTCTGTACTGAATCAAAGGACCCTTGTGTCCCTGATATAACTCAATATGTGTGAGAACGTTCTGGATGAAACCGTGACTCCATTGAAGTCGATGGTAAAGCTCTCATTGACTTTATTAAGGCCAGGGTTTCACTGCTGGTGTGTAATATCATACAAGACAAACCTGTGATTAACTAATCTGAGCTTGCCTTCAGTTATATTGATTCTGCTCGACTGCCACAGAGGACATGGTTTCAAATAAAAGGGAACAAAAGGCATTTTATTTCAACTGAAATAAATCTCACCAAGACCCTGTACAGGACTAGAATAGAGTACGTCAATACCCTCTTTTTAGTCTTTCCTTTGAGAAACCTCTCTCTCATGCAGGGAGTATTTTAAGTAGAACACTGCTTATTCCTTTAGCATTTGATAAAAAACTCTCCAGAGGAAGTATGGCAACTTAGGTCAAGTTCTGAGTTTTAAATAGATTTAGAAACTGTCTTTATATCTATTGTGCTAATTAGAAGCAGCCAGGGTGGATTTTTTTTTTAATAAAACAACTTTTTGTGAGGATATGGGTTTTTTAATCACTTAAACTATGGGATTCTGTTCAAAGTTATTTTAATGGCATTTTGGGGTGTTGGTGTTTGGTTTTTTCTTCTGTTTGTAGTGAGCTATTTAATGAACTGAATTGCACTGAAAACTTTACAGGAGACGAAGATATCCCAAAAGTATCATCAGCCTTTGTAACCGTTCATTCCTAACTTGAAATAAGACACACAATTTAGCAGCAGTGACACTCATATCCCAGTACAGTGACGCTCTTTCTGTTGCCAATTATAATGGGATTGAGCCACTGGTGGCAGCCATGGGAAGAAGTTTTTAAAGGAAAAAATCCAGTAGACAGTGTGGTCTGGTACCTGAATTGAGTCTTATTTACAACACGTGGCTTTAGCTCACTAACTGCCAAATCCCACAAAGGTAAGTGAGATTTCAGGGGCAAATTTGTATTCTGTCAAATTTACAAGTCTGTGATTTGCTTGATAACTTCAAAGGTATTGCCTCAAATTGTCTGTCCTTGTGAACAAAGAAATCCTGACTAGATTAAAACTTAGCTTTTCATACTACTAATTAATTTAGCTAGGCTTTATCAAAGCAAAAGTGATTGAAGCTCTTGAGTGAGAATTTATTTTTATTTTTTTAATTTATTTTTTAGTTTAAACAGTTTTAAGATGAAATTAGAACTTGGGAAATATCAAAAGGTTTAATTGTTTAGCTTGTCTAAAACTCTGATCTTAATGAAATTTCTCTATACTTCTCTGTTTTGAAATCATGCGTCCAAACTTATTTCCGATGCTTTTGCAAGAACTTTGGTACCTATGAGTTTCAATGTTAAACACAGTGTCACAATGCAATAATGATGATATATCTATCGCACAGTTGTGGACAAGGCACTATAGACATTCTACAGTGGTAGAATTATCCTTGTGACTTGCTGGCCAGGGTGCTTGCCAGGGCCGCTTCACACAATCGTTCTCATTTCTTGCTCTGTGTAATGTCACTCAATAACAAGACTATAATGATCTAAAGGCAACTATCATGTACTGCACATTATTGCATATCCAATCTACTCCTACACAGTATAAGTCTGGGAATAGTTTTATGTACAAAGATTACCATTTTCAGACATGGGATTGAAAATGGCCTTTGCCTGCTTGTCTTTGTCCTAGAAACTATTGTTGTTCAAGTACTTCTGCTTGAAGTTCTAGATGAGAAATGCAGACTGCTATTTTTACGTCTAATTACTCCTTAGTAAACGTAAATCTATCTTTTCATATTCCCCATATATCTTTAATTGAATCTGTTCTTACACATGTGAGGCTAATAAGATCAACAAACTGTTCTCCAAGTGCAAGGTGCTAGAATGAGGAACGGTCTGTGCAAGTTGCGCTAGAAGAGAAAGAGATACAGGGGCCTCTGCAGATCCTGAAAGAGGCCATGTCTTGGCACTACTTCAAGGTACAGTAAAACCTTGCATAAAACCCCACATGCAGAGGGGGGGGAAGAGGAATCACAACCTGTCTATCTTAGAAATTCCTTTCTTTTCCTTTTTAATTTTTAAATGAAAAAGACCAAACCATTTTAGCTATAATAATAACAAGCTGAAAAAACGAACAAGAAACCAAAGCGACTGTTTCTCTCATCTTTCCTTCCCTGTCCCACCCCCAAAGCTAGACCCAGTTAAAATTTTTCAATTTCTAAATTGGAAGGGAGCAGGACTATGATGGAAAGTTGTAACTCACAGATTTCTTCTTGCCTCCATGTCTGAGGTCTTGATAGAAACCTTTGCATGCATCATGGAGAAAATCCTTGAGAACTCTAGAGACCTCACTGAGAGTGAAGAGTGGGCAGGTCTCCTTCTGCTCCTTATGCTGTTGACCAGTGATCCCTGCCAAGGTCAGCTTGCTTTCTTCATGTTTCTTCAGTAGAAGTTCATAGAGGAGACACTTCTGAGAGATGGAACAGTAGAGTCTCTGCAGACGACTGTATGTCAGGAATTCAGATATGTTAGCCCCATTGTCAATAAATAATTTTACGAATTCTGGCTTGTCATTGACCAGAGCATCCATCATCACTTCCTCCAGGTCACAGGACTAGATTGATGAAGGGGAAAAAAAAAAAAGAAAAGGTTTTTGGGGTAAATATGGATGGATGAGGAGAGAAGTAAGATTTAACATGAGGCCATGCACATTTTGTCTTCTATGAGGTGAACAGTGGGTACAATGAGAAAGAGAGGTAGAACCCCCTTCATTTCTCTATGACAAAATGTCTAAGTAAGCATTAATGTTAAAACATCAACACAAATGCTGTAGGAGTTGTGTTGATGTTAGGTACCCACCGCACTGCGTATTTATACAGCAGTTGGAAACATTCTTCCTACCATCTTTTAACGGTAATATTTGCATGCTGCTTTTGCTTTCTAAGATCAGGTTTGTTTCCTTTAAAGGTCTGTACAGAAGAGAGGGGAAAGATTCTTACTCCCAAAGAACTCAAGAAAGAGACTGGGACCACTGAATTGTTCCTCTATCTTTAGCCATTATCATATAAGGGATCGGAAAAAAAATCAGCCTAAAGAAGTGTACTACCACTGCCTAATCTCTTAGTGGAGAATGCAGGTAGTGTTAAAAACTGAAGCCTTCTATCAGATGTTTCAGTGTCCCGTACACATTGGATTATACACCGATTGTCCTCTAAGGCAATAAAACCTGGTACCTTCCATTCCACATCACCATTGAATATTTCACTTTTAGCTATGTCCACTCTGTTCCAGGCCACTGCTAGTTTCAGTTCATCCAGATATTCTTGAGCATCCTGACTGTGACTTTTGCAGGCTGGCAAAAATAGGAAATGCAAATAAGCTCAGTATTTTACACTTGTTATGTTTCATTTAATATAGTATTGGTAATTTGGCAAGCAATACAAGCCCTCCTCCAGCTATCATAGATCTGTGCGTTGCTTAACCTGGAACACTTCACAACGTTTTTTTTTCCTAACTTAAGAAATACTAACATTAAAAAATATTAAATTTAGTTAGCTGAATTCTCTATTAAAATGTTAAGTTTAAATGTCTGTAGGATTTTAAGAGGGATCCTGGCCTGCAGAAAGGGGGGGGGGGCTATGGTTTTTGACTTGTTTCAATTAACATATTAGGAATAGAATCTCTCCCCACCCCCACTCCCTCCCACCTAAATTTAGGTTAACACAATTAAGTTAACACAAACTGAAATGGGTGGCAGAGCAAGTAATGTCTTCTTTCAGAAGATACACTGAAGATTTCTTATAGGAGAAATGGATTGTTTCTGGAACTAAGGCCGTTCAGGTCTACTTGCGTTTTTTGGATTTTGGTTGTTTTTGTTTATTTTTAGGTGGCTTGTAATTAGAATAACTGTTCCAGGATGTTTCAGTTCCTCTATAACCTCTACTTCTAAGAGAAGCAAGTAGTGAAATCAAGGAGTGATTAAAATAGTACTATACAATAGCATGAGATTAAAAAGCAAACGCTATTTTAAAGCAAGGTTACAAGAGCTATGGTAACTGCCACACTTGATATGTCAATAAGCAAACAGAACTCTGCATCAGAAATGAAATCTCATCCAACAGCCAACTGAACTTGCTCTGGACAAGAATGAAAAGCATTTGTGGCATAGAAGAAGCAAATAAGACAAGTATGACACTGTGCTGTGTTTATTGTTCTTACCTTTTACTAAAGCTTTTAAAATGACTGTGTCTAGTTCTGAACCATCTTGCTCAAAGTTGTGCAGAGTTAGAAGATGTTGGTGTGAAATAATGTTCTGAATCTATTGGGAGTTAAAACAAAAATCACTTTATGCATTGTCCTACTGCTATATATTAATGCCTAAGAGCCCAGTGGAGATCATCCATACAGTATTTCCCAAAAACTTACATCCCAATTGTAAAGCTGGGGTTTGGCAAGAAGACAAACATTACTAGTCTCCCATATATGAATAAGGCAAGGAGGGAGTTACTGCCTTTTCCAAAATCACCTGTCAAGATAGGAGGAACAGAACTTGGATATCCTGAGAACCAGAGCTGTGCTTTAATTAAAAGATCCTTCCGTAACTCACATTCTTATTTGACTCATAGTCATGCTGCAGCAGGCATACCACCAGTTTTGTTATAACTTTTCCTGCTTTGACATTTCAGTTTTGCTTTCACAGTTGTTTATTTAAAAG
This sequence comes from Vanellus vanellus, assembly GCF_965231255.1. Taxonomy (NCBI): domain Eukaryota; kingdom Metazoa; phylum Chordata; class Aves; order Charadriiformes; family Charadriidae; genus Vanellus; species Vanellus vanellus. The sequence continues at coordinate 17,598,986 of NC_138911.1, read as the reverse complement.
CATAGTCTCTAAATCTTCTTTGAGTAAAAGTCATCAAATATTGATATATACAGTACTCTTTTCTTCTGCTTCTCTATTTATTGAGTTTTCTTTCTCGCAGTTCAGCTGCACCAAGACTTTGTTAGCATCTGGCAATATTGCTTCTACATGCCCTTCCATCCCCTTGTGTTAGTGATCTGGCAAAGTTCTCTCTAATGGAATTAATATGTGGAACTTAGAAAGTTAAGGATTATGGCAGGGACTGCAAAGAATAAGTAGTGGGTCAGGTCGAGTGGACTCGGTTTATCTCAGCGGCACACAGTGCTCTTCAATCTTCACATAAAGACAATGTCAAAGTGTTTTTTTTTGTTTCTTTAAAATTTATGCATAGTGGTTTGAATCCAGCAGGTGCGCCTCAAGACAAAGAGTGAGGAAAATCTGTGAATCTGTTTCGTCTTTCTTTTTTAAGAACACACATAACTGACAATAGATAGGATAATTTCTAAACACCCTTCATTCTTTTAGTTTATTCATTCTTATCCACAATTAGGTTTCCATTTAACAGCTGTAGATCATGAATTAAGTCTCTTCTGTCACAGCTGCACAAGATCCACAGCTGTGGAATATAAATAATGCATTCATTCCTTCCAGAAGGACTGTGGGGTTCCTGGGTGCTGGCTGTTACTTGAGGAAACAATTGAGGAAGGACAGAGCCCTAAGTGTTAAGCTGAATCACTAGGATAAAGTAGTTTGTATGATCAACCGAGCACTTGATTTTAATGTTGGAGAGGTATTCTACCACACCACTGTCAGAGCATTGGAGTACCCAAAATTTCTGGGCAGCTTCTTGTCATACCTGTACTGAACGGACTGCCAAAGCTAGAAATGGTAGGAGAGAGCTTGTGAACATGGTTCATATAATTATCAAACATATGAGCTCACAGTTGCTGTCCATTGGAGAATGTCCTTCCACAAGAAGCTTTCTGCAGGGAATTTCTCCTTAAATTGCTTTTCAACAGCTTCTGGCAAAATAAGCTGTGGGTCATTCATGAATTCAGCTAAGATGTCAGCTGTACCTCCAGACCCTGCTAAGATAAGCCAGGGAGCAGAATTTTCCAGACCGCTGCAAATTCTCTGTAGTTTAAAAAGTACATTTTTAGAATTTATATATGGAAAGAAAATGTTATTCAAAAGAAGGATTTCTTGATTTCTTGAAAACTAGGAATACCTAAACCAGACCCACTATGGAGTCAGTCCAGACTCCTCTAAGCTATTAGGATTTTTCTGATTCTGTAACAGATTGTCCATGTATAGGCTCCTGACTATACTTCTTTTCATGACACATCTGCCGAGTAGCTAAGCAATCTGATTTTGACAAACAATGGATAAAACTCCTTTGTCCCTGATTCCCTTCCTGCCCCTCCACCCCGGTTTGTGTTTCAGCATACTCAAGCACAAGAGGAGCGCTATACAGAAATTCTCAGCAGGCTCTTCTGGCTGCTAAACCTGGAGATATGTTCTGAAAATCAGGAATTTGCTTGTAAGAATACAACGTGAGACCACAGAAAAAAACCACTGAAGTGCAGCAACTACAAGAGTGGAAGGCTGATAATTCTATTACTTGTGCAGTTAGAATGAGTCAGGCAGGTTGTTGAGAGAGGAAAGCAGAGGCCATGGCATCGTAATTGCAACAATGACTACTTGGTGCCAATCTCTCTCTTACTCTGGAGTTATGCAAGAAGCTAACGAGACTCTAAGAACCTAGCTATTGATTTGCTTGTTGTGTAGGTTTGGTTTTTTTAGATTAGGTTGGGTTATTTTAAACAACTGTTGTAGTCCTTGGTGTGTATTATCCAATTTGTATTTAAGAAATTGATACTCTAAAAAAGTGCAATCAGTTATCCATTCCCAGCACATGTAAATTTAGGGCAGCTCCAACCAGTTACCTTTGGTGTCCAAGTCACTTTGTTATCTAAAACTTTGAAAAGAGGATTTATGGGTTGTGATATGTGATTTTTCAACACCCAAGATATAGAAAACACTGCCATATATAGCTTCTAAAAGGGAAGCTCAAGAGGTGACATAATCCTAGTTTAAACAGTGAGATTTCTAATAGCAGTGTATATTTCAGGCCAGCTGGCAAAGATATGACAAGATACAGGGACTGGAAACTGAAACTAGAAAACGTCACTAGAAATGAGTCATTATTCTGAAAGACGTTACCAGCTTGTGTTGCAGAGTCTCATCCCTTTGAAACTTTAAATTATGGTTAAATGTCTCCATAAAGGTACTGTAGAGGATTCTTTTCATCTGACAGTGTTATTAAAAAAATGCCATGTGGACATACAGGCTGCTACAAAGTCGCAAAATAAAATGCCAGTGAAACTAAAATAGAAATCAAAGACTATCTCCTAGCTAACAGGTTCTTCAAGTTGTAGAATTACTCAGGAAAAAATCAAAACTGATCCTTTGATGAAGACGATATGGGATAGTTAGCTGACAACTATCCAGTCTTCTATCCTATAATGTATTTTTGCACAGTGGAACTAGGACACTATAGTTTTAAATGGCATATCGAGCAAACTTGGTCTGGTGCTTCCTCTGAGCACTGTGAGAGAGACACAGAGACAGTTGTCTCACTGTTACTGGACGGCACTGAATGATTAACCTTTTCTTGTGTGTGATCTCGAGTAATAGCACAGTATTCCTATTTCGTGAGATTTGGAGCTGGCTTCTGTGGGTTTGTTTTGGTTTGGGATTCCTTCTTCCCACTGTATGAGCTGGCAATGGAAGATTTAATGATCAGCTGGTGCCTATTCAAAAGGAAATGTTTCTCCCAAACAAATACTGGCAAATTTAATATTAACAGAATTCAGTTCTTAATGGTGAAAAGATATGAATTTTGACCTTATGTAAAGTGCCAATCCTTGTGTTTGTCATCCAGCCAAATTTTCCATTAATTCCTTAGCACCAGTTAATTTATTTTTCTAAAGTTGCAAACAGCTTCTTACCTCAAGCGTGCGTGGTCCTCCATTTACCAGTAAGCAAAGCACAGGGATCTCAATGCTACCCGTTCCTGTGAAATAGATGGTTTAATTTTTAAAAAGTTAGCAGCTTTCAGAAAACTATTGTGTTTTTGTTGACCCCTTGAAAATAGTTCTCCTGTTACGTGCTGTTTTGGTGCCTACCAGAATGGGAACCTGCAGAAGGCAGGCAATTGCAGAAGCAAGTAGCAAAAGAAGAGAATAACAATGTGACCTAGCAGATAGGGTCTTAGTCTAAGACTCAGGACAAAGGCACCTTTGCCTCAGATGTCCTGCCTGATCCCTGGCAAGTAGTCCAGTCTTTTCTCACCTCAGTACATGTCAGCTGCAAAACATGGACATTGGCACTTCTGTATGTCATACTACTGTTGACTTTTTAAGTTATTTATTTACTGCACGGTGATTGGAGAGTGGAGTAATGGAGCTGCATTAGGGTGCAAGACAAGATTGTTAGATTTTCAGAAAGGCAGCTACCCTTGTTTATATTAAGATACACTTAGAAGTGAGAAGCTGTCAGTTTGTCCCAGGTGTTATGCGTGTGCCTAGCATGTGCAGGAAGGTGTAGTGGAATCCAGGAGAAAAGCCTGATAAAAGGAGGATTTAAGAATATGAAGAGGCTGACTATGTAGAACAGCTAGGGTGAGATGAGTCAGATATGAATTGATAGAAACCATATACTCTTTATTACTGTGCTTAAACATGTTAAAAATTCATTCAGCACAGTCTAATGTGGTGATTATTAATAACATAATCTTATAAATTTAAAAGAAATACTTATGAAATATTTAAGGTGTCATGGCAGCAGGGGAAGAAACAATGTAGGCATCCCTGTCCTTAGCCATCCTCCCACAGAGGCCCACTTATTTCTAGATGGTTTGTACTTTAAATGCTGAACTCTGTAACCCAAAGGCAACTATAGATTGGTCTAAAAGAGCTCAATCAAAACAGTAGCATCATGAGATGAATGCCTCTTTCAGTTGGAAGATAAAAGGCATTTGGTTCAAACAATTTTTTGATGTTTCCCTTTGTAGGTCTACCAGAGCAGCGTACATATTGTCACTTGCTATTTGTTGGATCTGTTGTGGGATCACTACAGAGATAAGGTAGAATTAAACTGTAGTCAGTAACTTCATTGGCAAGTCATTTAATTTGTTTTAGTGAATAGTATAGCATTGCTATACCTCTATAAGGTGAAGTTGTAGTTTGAAGAGTGACCTCTGTGACTACAGGTTCCTCAAGATATGTTTATGGTTTCAAATATTCTTCATTTACCATAGATTTAGATAAAATTTAGCTGGGCAGGAGAGGAGGGAGATTGGGATTCTGACTTTATGCTGGCAAGGTGGGAAGTCCTTAGTTGAAAAGAATATTCAGCTATCAAAAATTTCCTCTGAATGACTTCTAGGTATTTTTTAAGATAGGGAGATTCTGCATGACCTTATTAAAGTGTTTTACTTCAGTAAAGTCACATAGCTTTGCTCAGCTTGAATATAAATGAGCTTAAATGAACAACATTAGTTTTGTTTATGGAAGACACCACTGAATTCAATGTGTTCCAGTAAAATATTTGTTTCATGAATCAACATTTTTTGACAGAAAATTGTTCCACTGAGATTTGTTCAATCAGCCTTGGTTTGCAAGCAGAAAGAGGAATACTTTCTAATTCTCAGCACTGCAACCTCAGCCTACCATTACAGTCCACCTGTGGTCTTTCCTATCTGAGTCACCAGATAAGCATTCTTCGGGTGCATTCATGCTCTCAGGTACATCTGTGCAACCATACTATGGGCTATGTAATTGAATATTCCATTGACGCATACAAGTGCGAATAAGTGAGCTCTCCCTTCTGTTTCAGCTGTGCTAGCACTGCAGGTATTACAGAAACAAAGGGAAGGTAGAAGTAATTGTATTAGCACTACAACTGAATTCTTTCCACAAATAGCAGCAGGAGGCCTGCCCCAATACTCAGTTCTCATTATAAAAAAAGGTCATATAGATTAAGATGGCCATTAGATGCTACATTGTTTACTCAGGGTAAGATTTTACACTGAAATAAATATGGCTTAAAATATTTCAGAAGACTTTGGAACAAGCCTTTTCTTCCACTATGGGAGCAATTCAAGACCCTGTGTGTGAGAGGGGATAAAAGTATACAACAATGAACGTCAACCTCTTAGAGCCACTGGTTAAGGCACTTAAAGCTGGATTTATTTTCCATTTTTTGTGTCTTAAGGCAATTTGAGCTATGCTTTGAAGATCAGCTTTGAGCTATGTTTAAGGAGATGTGGTAAAAGTCAGGATTTTTCATTCAAAGAGCAGCTTTCTCAACTTCAGAAGTCACCTTAGTTCTGCCTCTTACATAATGACAGATGTGTTTACTTGATCTTGCCTATGTAGATGATTGTCCAATTTGAGAATTTGGCTTGCCTTTGATGAGGCTGGGGCCCACAACATTCACATAATACTGGTATTATTCAAGTTTATATGCCTATATAGAGTTGGCTTACCACCATATCCAGTACGCTGTTCTGAAATATGCTTTTCCAAGGTGAGACGTAGCTTAGTGGTTCTATCTGGCTCATGCAGTGTCATGTGATCCACCAAAATAAAATGGGAATGGTTGTGGTCCAGGGAATACAGTGGGCCTTGGATATTATCATCTGATTGGTAGTGTACAAGACTTTCATTCTAGAGAGAGGAGGAGAGATGTTAGTGTTCTCTACCAAACACAATCCATGTTTTTATGTGCTTCATCTCCGTTTCTCTGTTGTTTGCGCCATGACATAGCACACCACCTTTGAGACGCTTGAATAGACTCTTTGAAAAGGGTAGAGAAGGAGAATGTGTTGCTTCTGGAAGGTGCCAGATTTGACAGGACTGAAAGCTGCAGTCCCTGAAGTTTCTCTCTTGGGCGCTACAATATATAGTGACATCGGTCATCATCTCTGGAATGTAGGCATTCATTCAGAAGTTTTGGAAATGTTTGTTGGACAAATGGAAAGGGGCCATGAGACCCAATAATTGTGGATGGAGCTGTAATGTCTCGGGAGGCTAAAGTCTCAGCTGGTATAAACAGGGGCAAACCTATTCACTACAGTATTGTTTTGTCCATGTTTAGCCCAATAGGTAAGTTAACCTGCTATATGTCCATATAAGTTTAAATGCAGCTTTATTTAATTGACAGGGTTATATGTGATCTAATGGTTATTCTCAGTTTGGAAATTGCATTCTGAAAAAGTGAGTAAAGGGCAGACTTTAGAAAGTGCAATTTTATTAACTTTTATTTTGGGTGAGGGGTGTTATATCTTGAAATTATTTATTAATGAATTTTTGCATAAAATCACTGTCTGGGTAAAACAGAACCCCTGTTATAGTCTTTTGTTCTAAGGATTGTGCTACCTATGGTCATCCATACACACAGTTTTTCAAGTTCCCCTTACTTCCTTAATAAATATTTCTTTCCCACTGTTGCATATCCACTTTGATATATCATTCCTAGCTGCAAGCCAGGCTCTAAATGCCTGCTTATTCTTCTTTTTCATCTTCATAATCACTGTCCTGTTTCAAGCAAGCCAGATTAAAGCAATAGTTTAAAATCTGCATTTCCTTCTATCACGCCTCTTTTCCAACTCCTGCAGCCTTTGAGTTCATGGACAAAACTCAGACTGTTAGCTTGGCTATTGTGCCTGTGTATTGCATTTTCCTCCCACTAATTTTGTGGACACAGACAGTTGTTAAAGCCTTTCTAGACATAGCAGTGTAACTATGCAAGTAACCTAGTTGTCACTAAGGTATGGCAGAGAGACAAGCTCCTTCACGCTGTGGCTAGAAGAGTTGAGCACACCGCATAGCACGACCCTAAGTGGCTTTCTGAAATGAAGCTGCATACAGTCAAACTTGAGAAGAGAAATCTCCTACAAAGCAAGGTGAAAAAGACTATAATCAGGCGTGTTCCTATGGCTTTTTTTCCCTGTCAGCAACTCTGGGAAGAGTAGGAACATCAGAGGCTGTTTCAGGCAAAAAAGCAGTAAGTTTGCATGTACTTTACAAAGAGCAAGTGCCACAAATTTCTTTTACCTCCTTCTCTCTGTCTCTCGTTTGTTGGGGAAAGCTTCTTGACACAATTAATTTGCCTTCAAATTTTGTTTTGATAGAGGGTGTGCCTATATTTTGCTGCCATGTAACATTAAACCTACTTGCCAAAGATCTGGCCTTTGATTAGGACCTGGAGGCACAACAACCAATTGAAAAAGGCCCTCAGGGATTTTCCTATTTATTCTCTGAAAATGTGGAAGTGATGTTTAAAGCATACCATTAACACAGAAGAGATGGGAGAGATCCACTGATTTCAGGGCTTGTTTTTCTCCTTGCTAGTGTGGATTGTTAGCTCTATTTTATACAACAAGCTGCTTGTGTTAGTGCCAAGTATAAAGAGAACTGGGTTTAGATCAACATCCTTGTCTGTAGTTCCTTTGTCTTAAAGTTACTGACTAAAATCCAGAATGTCTTTGGGTGGAAGCAGTGCCAGAAGTCATTAGGTCAGGAACGCTCCACGTGAACTATTCCTTGACAAAGAATTTGGGCACTAGTTAAGAGGGAGAAAATCTAATGGAATAAAAGACCAGTGCACTTGTTTTGTAGCTGCTGGTTGGGAAAGCTCCAGATGCATTTTGATCACTTAACCTGGGAGGGAGGTGGAATAGTTAGTTTGCATTTGCCAAAGCAACTTTCCTTAACAAAATTCACAAATGCAATGAACCAAATTCTTTCCTCTGACGTCCTGTCGGACCATTTCAGCCCCACAAATAGGTTAAAGTCTTCCAGCTAAAGAGTTCCCCCTGGTAAAGCACACAGGTAGCTGTCTTTACCAAAAACGATGGGAAAAGAGGAAGCCCAATGACAATAAATTGCTAGCTGGTACTTGCTAGCCTATCTGAGAGGAGAATTAGGTGTGGGTTCGAAGGGCTGTGTTTGTCGTTTTTTTCTTAGCTTCTGCAGGGAAGTAAAATAGCACAGAGGAACTGTCATTCATTGTCATTACACACCTACTTTATTGTTATAGTACTCTGCCTAGGACAGACTGTATACCCAGTGACAAGGAGGTCATGCCATAATTACTTTTTTTTTCTCCACCTCCCAATCAATTCACTGTCAACTTGTCTTGACATTTTCAGCAACTGTTTTTGTTGGGTGAGTTTTTTTATTGGGGGGGATGTAGGGGTGTTGTTGTTTTGTTTTGTTTTGTTTTTTTTTTCCCCTCAAGAACGTTGATTGCTTTGACCTGAATTGTGAAGTCCCTGGAGTTCCCAGTAACTAGACATAATGCTGCATGGCTAGCTTTTTTGGCCTGCTGTGTTGAGCAAGTTTTTGCATATTAGACACCAACTCAAGGACTACTTAAGAAAACTTCGTCTTGAAATATTTATGGTTGTGTTCCAATAAAATATACTTTTTACAGTATTTATGGAATAGGTTGAAGTAAGTGCTTCTGCAGTAAGTGAACAAGGTAAAAAAAACATTAAAGGTACCCTATGATGCATGATTTTTTCCTGACGTTCATCCTTACTCTGGTCGCCGAGCTAATGTCTAATGCTGTCACCTACTGGATATTTGCAGAACTGCACAGGGGACAGAATTATTAGGGTCTAACAATTCTTCCTGCTTTTTATTTCTGCTTTCCCCCAAAACACACTTTAAACTCCACTTTGGTTTTTAAGTTAGAAGAACGTTGTTCTGCCTACTAATTCCAAATTTGTAAAGGTGCAGCATACTTCTGAACAATCCCATCTCACGAGTAGAATAAGCAAAAAATACCTTTGTGTTTTCCAGAATTTCTCTGTGCTGAATTTTTCTGAGTGAAGTTATTCCTATGGTGACCACTCTTGCTTTGGATGAAGTACTAGCCAGTGCATGATCTCGGACTGCTTGCACTAAGTGTCTTGTTATTCCTACACGTAAAGCACTGGTAAAAATCCACGCATCTGAAATTATTTTTTAAAAATAGTTAGTTTCTTTATAATTGAACATGTTTATGTTTCAAGTAACATTACTTGCAGTACTGGATTTAAGTTTTTTTTTGAGATAGATAAACTGTAGACAGGTCTTGACAGACTACAACTTTTAGAATTAAAATACATACAAAGTATGTAAGACTTTGATAAGGAAAACAAGAAGAAATTATATGCCTAAGCAAACGTGCTTCACATATCATGTGATGCAATGCTACCATCTTTACTCTAATGCCAATACACCCATCAAGAATGCTGTGTCCAGTCTAGAGTCACTTACTGGCTAAATATGAGCAGAAACTTCACCATGCCAAGCAGGTCTGATTGTTGCACAAGGAAGAGCAACAGGACGGGGTGGAAGAAGTTGTTGGCTTGAACTGAGGACTAAACAGTCCCATGCAATCACCTGATAGCTGAAGAGTTTGGGCATAATCTGCTTAATCTGGTGTTCTCTTTCTCTTGTTCTTGTGCATGTTGGCAAGTGAACTCTTCAGGAGAGTAGGATTTACGGCAGTATTGTTATTGTGAAAAAGAATTTGGGGAACCCTAGGTAAACAGCTAACCAACATTTTTCAAATATGTAACATAAAGGAATTAGAGATCATGATGCTGTCCAGTCTTAAGTATAGAAGGCAGCGGGAGATAGAGAATATCTGTGTTGTACAAAAGTGTCAAAAAGAGCTTGTGTACTGGGCTGTTTCATTACAAAACGCAATACCGTTACAATCTTGTCTGGACCAGTGAAGCTAAACCAAGAGCTTGCTATGAAATGCTTACAAACATTTTCACTTCATTTTGCAGGTATTTTCATAAAGCTACCGGGGGGGCGGGGAGGGGGAGCCATCTTAAATGAAAGTCACTTTCATGTGTCTTCCCAGATACTCATTTGTTTGTGTTTGTTTTTAAATGCTTTTCACTACATTTGTCATTCAGGTGAACAGCCAGGGAGAAAGTGAGCTGACTTGTTTTGTACTAAACATTGCCAAGGTCTTTTTGTTTAAAGTTGAGTCTAATCATAGGCTGGTTTACTAACAAAGTTTCTTCAACTCTTAGATTTGAAGAAAAAAAATCTTCAAAAAATAAAAACTATTACAACATTATTTTGACTGGTGGCTAAAAAGTGAGAATGGAGAAAATAAGAATTCTTATTTTTGATCTAAATTCACTCTTGTTGAAGTCAAATTTGTATGCTCTTTTAAGAATTATTTTGCTATGGCACCAAAGAGAGACTATGTATTTGGTCCCATCTCATGCCATCTTTCTAGCCTCATCTCTGAGGGAATAACATCAGGTAATTTTACATTTCAGGACTGGTTGCCTGGAGTAATTTGGTTTGAAGCGAGCAATTTTTGCTATTTCTAATACAATAATTTTCATGTTAAAAGCTGTTTAAATACAGGTTGCAGGTTGCATTCAGCAAAGTCTTGAACTTCTAAAAATAATCATGTGAGCAGGCCCATTAACATTAAAAGATCACTGGATGCTAGGTGTGAGAATCCAGTAGGAATATAAATTCCTTCTTTAAAGGCTAAAGCACTAACCTGTGCTTTGAGCTGCCTTTATAAGTCCTTTTTTTAAGGTGTCCCGTAGCCAAGGCTTCATCTGGAAATTTTCTTCTTCCCCTACTAAAGAGACAACCAAATTGGGAGCAGGTAGTTTCCATTTGTTGAGCATAACTTCGAATATAATTCCAGGATGAATGGTACTTGGGACCTTAATAAACTTCAACAAACAAAACAAAAAAAACACTGAACAACAATAGTAGGATACAGTAGAGATATTGTTCATGGTGAATGCAGAGGGAAATTTATCATCAACTTGGTTATTTAAGAAAAATTTATTGACCAAGACCTAACAGAGAACTAAATACTAGGATGAATTTAGCAGGCTTCTGTATAATTGTCATCTCACTAATTGGGTCAGTTCCACGGCTTAATTCTGTATTGCAGACTGACATAGTGCTCTCTGCCTTAATGCTGTTATTCCTCTTGAACTGGTTTCAGTACCATGGCAATCTAGCAAAGCCAACAAATTTCTTAGGGGTTTCTTGTTTCTGCAGTAGCTAAAATATTTGCCTGATTTCATGTCTGTTTTTCAAGGATGTGTTACATGAATCTATTGCTTCCTCCTGTTCTGTATATATTTTGGGTTTGTGCCTAAGACTTTACAATGAAAACAAAATCTCAAGGCATATTTCTGATCCTAGCAATTCCTTCTGCTCTAGCTCTAATGTACGCAAGGGACTAGTGAGGAGCTGGGTCTGTCCTTGTACATCATTCTCTGTATATTAGCAGAACAGAGAGAGAGAACTCTGTTTAAAATGTTGAAATCCATAGTGATTAATTTTTGGCAGAAAGAGATAATACAGGGAAATGATGCAAAATGAAGGAAGCTGGGCACATGATTTTTTTTTTTTTGAAGGAAATGTGATCAACGGTACTCGTAGTATGTCAGTGCAAGTCAAGTGATTTATTTCTGTATATTAATAGGCTTTATTATAAAACATATTGATGTTCAAGAAGGTGTGGTCCCTACTTTGAGTACAATCTGGTGCCTCACGCTGTGGCACATTGACCCTCACTATTACAATCTCTACATTTAATACTAAGTAACAGCTGAACAACAGCAACAGTGTTAACGGTTAAAACTCCTCAGTGCTCTACCTTTCCACGTTTCTTCCCAGAAGCTGTGAAGTCTATTTCTCCTATGCAGTATGGTAGTTCTCTTTTGAAAGCTTCCTCTTTGTCACTGCTGCAGAGCTTTGTTTCCATTTCCTCCATTGAATTTGTAAGGTGATCACCAGTACACCAAGGTGTTCACTGAGATGACAGAAAACTGGAAAATGAGAAGCTGTTTAAACTGGAGAGGCCACAAAATCCATTGATTTACATCTGAGTTTTTAGTAAAATAGTTTACTATTTTACTATAATGCTTATAAAGTTTAGCTAAAGATGGAGGTGTTTGTACCAAATATTGGACGTCATATAAAGGAGGAGGCAGATTCCAAACCAAAGCTATGTAATATGCCTATTGTAAAAAGGCATGAAGGAGTAAGGCTCTCTTGACTCTTATTTAGCAGACAGAAAGCTGAGTTACAAAGTGCAAGATCGTGCAATCTGTCCAAAGTCATGGGGGGTGTTGCAGAGCCCAAAGGTGACCCTAATTCTACAAGAGAGAAAGAGGTACCCTTAGTCACAAACAAGGCAAGAGTAAGGCAAGCAAGAGTAGAGCTGTGGCAGTGAGTGCCTGAAGTCACGGTTTCTTGATGTTGTTATTCACCATGCTACTATGACTTAGGTTATCCAACATGAACACTAAATAAATAAGTGATGACATTGTATTCATCTGAAGATATTTTAGGAGAGGTTTACTCTCTGTTTGCCATAGGAAAGGGCTATATTCATAAGCCAAGTACTTAAGGCCAGGCTGTACTCAATGAGAACATACAGTTCAAAAAGGCAGGTGGTTTTCTCTATATGTGGCTACAGGAATGACAGCGAGTAATCTGTCCTAGAGCAAAGGTCGTATAATAAGAGTTGTTCTTCTGCATTACATGAGACACTGAAAAGGTCTGCTTGCTTTTCCTACATTCCACATTGACTGAACTGGTATAATTATAATTTGAAAAGTACAGATTTCAGCTTGTATGCCTTATCTTGTTCCTTTTCAAAACAAAAGCTTCATCTCTGCCTTCATCTGCATATTCAAGGATATATTCAGTCCTTTAAAAAAATCCTTGTGAGAGTAAGCCAGCAACGGTAATCAACCCTGCATTAATCTTTATTTTCTAGTCCAAGAGATGTGCTGTGGACTTAAAAGTGGGTCAAACTAGCAAGTCTCTTGTGGGTCTATTGGGATGCTCCAGTAGAGGGAGCAAGCCCTCCAGCTGTTCCCTTGGGTTGGGAAGACTCTTGGGAGCCTGTATCCTGGCTGCTTCACCACTGATCCTTCTGTATTTTCTTTTCTTCTTTCAAGTTTTCTGTTAAAACTTTGTTTGGAGTTGCCTTTTTTGCTGATCTGCCTCTGAAAATTGGTTATGGACCCTCTCATGATTTATTTCCCCTACAGCTATTCCACACCTCTGTATCCACCCCCCAAACTTCTGTCAGAGATCACTTCTTTAAAGACGCTGTTCTCATTCTTCTCCCTCCCTGCATGCTAGTCACTTCTGGAGAGAATTAAGTGTTTATTCTGAACACTAGGATATCAGACTAGTCCAGTCAAGAGTCTTACCTAAAACAACTTCTTTTGAATTATCAATAATGGCAGTCACAGAAAAGTCCACCGTTTTGTTTGAGTCCACTTTTCCACTGAAGATGCAGCTTTATCTCCTAAGAGCATAGAAGACAGCGTTCTGGGAAAAAAATAGTTAATACAGAACTGTAGTAACACATCTTTACTATTCTAATAGAAATAACTTCTACAGAAATAACTTCCTGGAACTTGCTGACAGAACAAAGGATTTGATTAGCAAAAAGTATTCGGGACTGAATTTCCAGGGTACACTTAGTCACCATTCATCCCTGTCCTACATAGTACACATTTATTTATATCTACACACAAGCAAATGAACTTGGAATATATAGCAATTTACAAAGTAATCAGATGGTTAGTTTGGCCTCATAGATAAGCCCCAAGTCTAGTTCTAGATCCTAGCTTGAAAAATTTGATCATGTGGTTATCTGTGACTTCTCTTTTGGAATAAAATAACTGAGCTGCTGAGATGTGTAAGGAGTATTCTTGCATTTAGATAATCAAGGTTTTCCAGAAATAGTGTATTATTTGATTTTCAGTTTAGGAGTTCTGGTTCTCGATGGTAGTGAACAATATTGAAGGAGACAAAAATAGATAAGATGCAGAAAGAAGCTTTGTTCACAAACTTTTATAAGACTGGGAAGTGAGGAAGGCAGCTGGTAACAGGCACTGCGCAGCACACTACGTTTTTCCTCTTTTTTTTTTTTAATCAAGCAGTGTCTGAACCATGACATTAGAGACTGAGAGCTTATTCTGGGGAAGTATTATTTCATCTTTCCATCTTGTTCTGGTACCACTTCTTCAGCATCCCTGCAGGCCGCTGTCTGTGGTGGGATACGGAGCTAAATGGAATTTGTTATGATCTTCTACAGCTGTTCTTTTGTTCATATTCCAAGCCAGGAAGTCTTCCAGCATCAAGATCAGGAAAGTGGTACTGACAGAATGGCAAAACAAGTCCAAAAATTATGCAGGATTCTGAATGGTATCCGTGCAAGAATACAGTGTAGCCCTATATGGAGCTGAGTATCTACACTAGATGAGATCCTGGACTATTTCCTAAGTTTCTGGATGCAGCTTTCAGGAGCTTTTAGAGACAATGCCAATGAGCAATGCCAAGTAGCTTGCTTTGGTTCTGTTTTTATTGAGATTTGACACTTTGACAGTTTTTCTTGCTTTATCTTTTACCTGTTGTTTGACTTCCAAGGAATAAATAATGTGACTTTCAGTATGATTGCAGTAACATACAGGTGCAAATGTTCCACTTCAGTGCAATGTTCCACCCAGTGGTGCTAATGGAGCAAGGAAATGTTGCTTTGGTATTTAAAGGGCCGGGGAAGAAGATTTTAAAGGTTGCTTTAAAGATACTATACAAGTGGGAAAAAAACAAAACCAACAGTTCTTTATATTATGAATGTTGCAAAATAACCAGAAAAAAAGCCTGCTGCATAAGATTTGCAGATGTGATTCTTAAGCACAAAGGCTGATCACATTAAATGTTTCCTTATCTTCCTCTATAACTGTCTCAGCTACTGCAGTGTAACCCCTTGCTGTTACGGGCAGAATCACAGACCACTGCATGGATCTATTTAAGTACCGCACATTGCCTTACCACCACTTTGCACTGCAGTGGAGCTTCACTACAGAGTGATTAGTCAGCACAGAGACTGCATTTGGTCCCTAATGTTTGAGTGTATATTCAGGTATATTCTGAAGAGAATATAATTAGCTCTGTGATTTACTGCTGTATTGTTAAGACTTCTGTTCTTAAAACGCATGGGGACATCTCACTCAATGTCCTCTAACAAGCAAAGTAAGCATGTATTAACAAACCATGTAATATAATTACAGGTTTTTGGAGTGTCTTTCTCCTGGGTTTAATCCAGTCTTGTTCTGCTTGGTTCCGGCTTTGACATAAGTCTCTAGTGGTATCAGGGGCTATTGCTTTGAGACTTCAGGATGTACTAGATTGCAAGTGTGTCAGGTCACAGTAATTGGGTCAAATCTTTGTGGTCAAAGTCATGACATTCCACTGCAGTCAGCTTAACTACGGTCAGCTTGCGTGGCTGTACCATCACGGAGCATTGCTTAATTGCAAGGGTCTGGAATGAGTCCAAGCCTTGGGAAAGAATAGGCAGATAGCCAGAAAGATGTGCATGGTCTAAGCACTTTTTGGGTGAGAGGAAAGGTAGGGAGGAAAGCAAAGAAGAGACAAAGGCTGTAAACACAACTGGACGAAAAAACAATGGGGGATGACCAGTACTTCGTAATTTTCTCCCTTTCTATATACTGTTTTCTGTTAAAATGCTTAAAAAATGTCAATTTTTTTTATCCTAATAGATATTTTTTTTTTCTCCTCCATCATCTGTGAGAATGCCATTGTATCATGTTTGATGAAAATATTACTTAAAGGCAAGCAATCAGAAATACTTCAGGATTTGGGGGGGGGGGGGGGGGGGGGGGAAGACACAAAAATTTTGCCGGCCCCAATCTGTGCATTCATATTTTAAATTTTGTGTACATATGAGTATATCAAGCAATCTTACTTTAATTCTGGTTCAGACTTAAGTACAGTTTTTTTCTATCTAGGCTGCTGGTACATATTTAAGTTTGTGGGTCAAATTGTGTCCTAGATGTTCCCATTAACTATAAATACAAACATCTATGGAAAGAATGTACCTCTAATGATTACCAGATTTGAAATATAACCTAGAAAACTATTTCTAACTAGCAAAGCAAGTTAAGACAATTATGAGGAAAAGACAATTGCCAGTTCCACCTACATCTGGAAATGTGAGTCAATGTCATTTACATTAGGGATGGCCTGATTAAATCATTCCAGGTGTCAGCCAGTCTCATGAATCAGTATTTCTTTAACCTTGTAAACGGAAGCTGTTAGAATTGTACCATCATGCAACCAGTGCTTGTGATGCTGGATTTTGCAGCTCCTAATGCTCTTTAGTCCTTCATTTTGGATGGTCCTAACTTTTTATTTGGGCATTCTAGATTTCTGGGGTGTAGGAAATTGGCAGCGAGATATAACTTCAGGATGACAGTTGTGATGGCTGTAGGGAAACTCTGCAAGGGGGATCCCTGCAGAGATTCTTTCCTGAAGGATTTATCCAGAAAAAGTGATGAGATCAGAACCACAGAGAAACATTTTGACCCATATCTACATCTCTGTCTGGACTGTTGTCCCTTCATTCTCTGCTTCCTTAACCCTCCTCTGCCATGCTTTCTGTTCCCAGCCTCCGTTTCCCCTACAACTTCTCTCGCCGTTTCCCCCAGCTTTCCACAGGCTTTTTCCAGCTCTCGTACCTGCCACTTAGCCTTCTGTGAATGTGCAGCTCTTCTTCTATGAGTGGTAAAAAATGACAGATGGTTCACTTCCAGATGGATGACAAGAATGTGGGTCCATTTCATCCTTCCTTTAGATTTTAACCAGGGTTAGGCTGTACCCATGGAAGGAAGAGAGGTGAAATTTGAGCCTTTCAAACATATCTTGGGAAAATGGGCCCAATCGAGGGATGGCTTGACCTCAATTGATGTCTTCAGGTTCGATTAAAAGAGTAGGCATATGGTAGTCATTAGCTCTCGGGACGTAGCGGTAGTAAGAATTCTCCTTCGTAATAGTACACTGATCAGCAGGCTGGGACACACCCTGACTTTTAATCATGGTCAGATTCCTCCACCCACTCAAGGAGTATATTTGAGTGTGGAGGTGAAATGATTAAATACAGTAATACAGTAGGCCCAGTATTGTTGATGTTAAATCAGTCACACCCCCCCTCCCCCAGCTTCAGCGGCAGATGGAGCAAATCCATTGGTTTATAATAATCCATTGGTTTTAACTTTAAAGGAAACTTTCATGTGAAGCAAAAGGAAACTACACCAATTACTGTGTCCTTACTTGGTGCAGGGTGAGCTAGCAATCCTAATGAAGAGTGAGCCTTTCCTATGGTCAGAAAAAGAGAGGGCTCACAATAATGATGCAAGTGAATAATAAAGGGGAAACCGCAACGGAGACAAATACTATGAACTTGAACTCTGCTTGAGCAGGAACAATCAGCTTCCAACACACGTAGTGACTAAATTGAAGTTGTCTTGGAAAGAATCTAAGGGTTACAGGCAGAGCAAGCATAAGCAAGCAATGCTATGGTGTTCTTGCGAGAGAGAAATGCAGTATAGGATGGTATAAACAGGATAGCCTGTGTGAAGTCACTCAGCTGTTCATCAGAACAGCTTTAGCTGCAATATTCTGTTTGTGTTTGGGTGCCAGGTTTCAAGGGAATTATAGACCGGCTGGAGAAGGTTTGAGCAGGAGCAACAACAAGAACAGACAGAGACCTTGCACTAAAAGAGAAGGAAAGCTTGAGCAGGTTAGACTTGTGTAACCAAAAGCAGAGAAGACTGTAAGAAGGGAAAAGGAGAATGTAATAGCCTATCAGTGCAAAAGGATGATAGGAAAGATTTGTTCTTTATATTTGTGGCTAGGACAGCAAGTAATGGGCTCAAGGGAATAATGGTAACAAGGCTGCCCAGGGATACAATAGTAATCACGCTCAGAGAAATACTTCCTTGGAAGGAATGAAACCCTACTACCACAGATTAGGGAGCAAGTAAATCAACCGTGTTGCAGTCCTCGATTGTGATGGAGTCTGTATATTGTGACCCAAAGAACTTGACCTTAACCTGCATGTTATCGCAACCCTAAGAGCTGGATATGTGTCCACAGCTCTGATCCTCAAGATATAGATATGCTTATGTAACTTTACTAATGGAAATGCTCCTACTGACTTTAGTGCAAGTGCTGACTCAAGGAAAATTGCATCAGTGAGTTTACTGGGCCAGTGCCAGCAACAGTATAATGGAATTATTTGCTTCCAATAGTAGCCACATTTTCATTCCTGTTTTGAATTAAAACATAATAAACATGAAGAACAAAGCAGATGCAGGGGATCAGAATAAAGAAAACCAGAGAAGTGAAGGGCAGAGTAAAGACTGCAAAATTCATATTCACTTTCAGCATGTGCTCCAAAGATGAATTGGATGGGACTCTAACCAGTGTGTACGTTTAAGCATGAAGAAACAAACCCAGTATTTTAATCAAGCATAAATGCAATGTATAAGGGGAGGTACGAGAAGGCATTAACTAGAATCCAGGAAGGGAAAAGTATCTAAACCTGCCATGGGAATATAAATACATGATGTGAGACAAAAAGAAGTATTTGTTAGGGAAAATAAACGCCTATGTATCTGTGTGAGAGACTAATGTATGTATATTTATGTGCAATAGTATACATTATCTTGGTTATATTTATGTTGCAGCTTTGGAAAATGTTTCTCAGGAATTAGCACATTCAAATTCTGGTAATGATGCATGAAACTTTTCTGCATCACAGGCTAATGACAAAGCAGAATCATCTGCCATGATTGCCAAAGAATTGCTAAATAAAGCATAAAAACCTAGGGATGGTGAAATACAACAGCAGAAATCATGGCCAGCTGTTGTGTATAGGGCTTTGTCATACCTGTAGCAAATAAATCTTTGAGAATTGCACAAATAGAAAAAGGGAACAAAAGAAAGGTAACTGTCAAGGCAACTGCAACTTGAACTGTAGTACACTACGCTTCTCTCACATTCAGACAGGAGGGCTAAGAAAAGTTGTTAACCGCCAGAGATGAGAGCTGGAGGGATTCAACAAGTCCACAGCAAATAACCTGTGGGAAGGTTTCTCCATACTTTGACTAGGACAGAGAGAGAGAAGCTAGTTGAGGTTTACAGCAACCTTGGGAACATATTCACTAACTGGAGATTCTATGAGTTTGCAGACACGGGGCCAGACAGGGGCGAACATTAATAGAAACAAAGAACTTGAAGCAAAATCAGGCAAAGAAGTGAAGTCTAGAAGTGGCCTAGTAAAATAGAAGTTTGGGTTAAGTTTCCAGATATATTTATGTGAATTGGCCTCACTAAAAGCTTTCAAAAACATCAGTGTTGTCAGTTTCCTTTCTAGAACAGCATTTGTTATAGAATGTTATTTCAAGTAATTCCTTTTTACTGTGTCTGTGCATAGTCAATAATCAGAACAAAATGTCATAGGAGGAAAAAATTATTTTAAAAACCCCATCAACAACAGCAAGCTATAAAAAGATGTGTGGGAAGAGAGCTCTGTTACTGAACCAGCGTAGTCTTTGTTTTAACATTTCTAGGGTATGCCTCTGGAGCCTGATCCTTCCTGTAATTGCCAGGACACAAGGATGAAAGGCAAATCAAATAGCAGGAGTCTTCCCATTAGTTTCTATGAGAGTAGATTGTGCTTTGGTTTGGATAGGGTTAGTGACAAGCCTTTAACAAATGAATGTGCAAAATGCTAATGCAAATATAGGTACTTTGTCTTTTTTGTTTCTGTCGTCATCTGCTTAACACAATAAAGAACACCACAGGCTATTTGAATAACGTACGTTTAGTGAGTTTGCAGAAATTTGCACACGGATGTCAGCAAGTGAATTTCATAGAAGGGGATTTATTCTGGAGAGAAAACCTGAGAGGGTGGAGAGGTGATAAAAGGGAAATGTAGACATCAGGGAAGTAAACAATGGAAGGAGCAGATGGAACAGATGAGAGAAAGCATACAACAATACTGCTGGATTAAAATAAAGGAATTGGCTGTGCTTACATAGCACATTGTATATGGGGTGGGGGGGGAGGCTGACACTAGCTTCAAATACTCCTGGACCTTCACTGCTCTGTTCCCACAGCATGGCATGCCACTTTGAAGCTGTGCCAACATAACTCTGTGTGGCCTCACAGTGAATCAGACTGAGTTCACTTAAAAAGAGCTCATTTTTCTCAGGTCATTTTTCAGCAAAATCAGCTCACTAATGTGGTATACAGCATGACACACAAACTCCTGAAAATAATGTATTGCGAAACCATAGCCATAGTTCATGCTGAAAAAAAATACATGAATGTGGGAATAGCTCCAATTAAAAACGAGTGCTTCAGAAAGGGCAATGTTCAGATAAGGCAGACAAAACCATACCTGAAAATTTTAAAAAATTCACAAATATTTCTCGATGCCAACAGCTGACTTCACAAAGTTAGCCCCTAGCATTAACCTGAATACCAATCTTTACAAATTTCACTTTATAAGCTATGCTAAAATAATCTTCAACTCTTTTTAAGTTTGTCATGTGTACAATTTTATTTTTTTTCTTTTTTTTTTTTTTTTTCAATTTCATGCCTGTAGCCATGCATTCTTTTATAAAAAAGAGGAATTATTACCGGGAGGGGGGGGAACCTTCACTGTGTTTCCTTGTAGGACTGCTTTCATCACCTTCTATTTACAAGAGCTTGTTCAGTGTTTTAGGCAAATTTTGTAAGCTGGAAGAGGAAGTATATTCAAAACCAAGAATCTCTTTTGCATAAACCATAGACAAGGTGTATTTATAGAATTCCAAACCTTAGGAAAATAATTTAGTCTGGTTTGTTTCTTAAATATAACAAAACCGCAGACACAATTTTGAACTTAGTACATTGTGCAAAAATGGTAGTGGCAAAATTGTTCATCAACTGTTCTGTTTTTCCCTTGATAAGACATTAAACTCTATCTTTTCCATTAACTAGAAAACTGAAATTGTGTTTGGATGTGGTTGTGAATTTCAGGAAGCCTTGGGCTTAAGCACCTGAGTTCACTGGGCCATGTTGCACATTTAGAAATCAGACCCACTGAATGCACTATGATGTATTTTTTAGATCTTTTTTTCAGAAATGTGGATCTTACACATATAGCAAGCTCTGTCAACCCTAGATTTTAAATATATGCCTATTGCTCACTACAAGGAAGCCTGCCCTTTCTTTTTCTTCTGGATAGTATTGACTTTTATTCCTCAGTTGCAGCAAATCAGCTAATTTCATCCAAATGAACAAAGAGATTGTAAAACTGTAAGGCACAGAAGAAAGTGTCTGAACATAGCACATAGGTGAAAATGGTTGATGTAAGGTTGTTAAGGACTGCTTCAGTGTATAGGAGAAAGAGGGCCCTCACTTATTCTTATACGTTTGTGATACTTGAGAACATCTCTGCCTGCAGATGGACAAGATGCATGTGCTGGCACAGGGATTCCAAGTCTGTCAAATTTACTGTGTTCTAAAAACCTCTGTTGCTTCCCCATATGCACATGCTTTCCCTATGTTCTGCTGGCGGGTGTACTCACAACAATAACCAGGAGGTAAATCTTCAAACATGGTGAACTCTGTGCCTGCCAGAGTTTAACATGCTGTAGGAGAGAAATAGAATAACACATGCTTCCCTTCACTTGATGTTTACACACGTTCAAAGTGATGCCTGGGTCACTTTTTTTTTTTCCTGCTTGCCACCTCTGCTTTTTATTTACATGAAACTTGGAGGTGAAGAAATGAACAAGAATATTTATGAAAATTCCCTGTCATCACTAAAGGTTTGTTCCATAACTGACCAAACTGATTTGTAAATCATAGATGATGAATTTTACTCTTCTCAGATGGCTGTAAGGAAGCCATATGCAACAAAAGATTTCATCTCTTAGACAGTAGACAGTGATGTTTTTTGTTTTTATTTCATCAAGGCCCATTTACATTTACAGTAAAACCAGCCAACAAAACCATTAAGCCTTATATGCCTCCTCACTACTCTAGAAATACCTCTTCCTCTTCAATAGCCTCTTCTGGTTATGTTAAACTGGCTTCTGCCTCACCCAGCATAATTTGGTCCTGAAAAGAGCAATTACAGAGCAAAATTGCTACTACAAGAGATGTTCCTCCCCACCCCCAGTTTCTACAGTGTATAATACAATGTTGGGTGGTTTGGGGGAAGGGGGCAGGTGTTCAATACCTGTAGATGCAAGGCTTGTAATGAGAGAAAAAAACCAAAACAGACAAAACCCCACTATAACAATCCAGTTTCTATAGATGGAACTCTACAGAGAGGTGGATAGATGCAGTTTCAGTAAAGAGATGCCATTGATTCTGGAAGTGCAAGGTCCTGTTTTATTGTAGTAGCAATGTAGCTACAGATCTCAAATACATGATGCTACACAAAGACAAGTTTTGTAGTGCTCTAATGTACCACAACTTTAATGAGATTGCCTTATTGTTATACTTGCCACACAGGCAAGGCTCTTATCTGGACAACGGAATACTTAATATGTTAAAGATAAAAGGGGTGATGAATATTTACCTATCACAAAAAAAAATTTTAAAAAGTCCCAATGACTCCCAGAAACCCATATGATCAAGGTACAGTAAAATGCCCTCAGTAGTGAAATAAAACTAGAAATATGCTTACACAGTATACTTTATGGTGCTGTCACAGATTTCTTCAGGCAAGCAAATAGAAGCTTAAATCAGACACCCTGACAAGTAAGCTTTTTATTCCAGGGAGTTAAAATGTTTCACAGTTGATACTAGATCCACAAGCCATCTCCTCGTAGGTTAAGTCACAGTGTGGGCCTATGTAGGAGGCAAGAGCTGAGAATAGCACTTCAGTAGTTACTATGCTGTCAGAGGTGCTTATGTTTGAAATTTAACAGCATTCCTATTAATATTTATGCTATAAAGTTGAATCATAACATAGCTGGGGTAAAGCTTTTACAATTACAAGAGTGTGGAACTCTGTATTGAGGATATAACAGTGCTATTTCAATTTGTTTAATAAAAGAACAAAACCCATGTAGACAAACAAGTAACTTCTAGCTAATTACAGAATTCAAGTCTAGAAAAGACTTAAAAGCCACTTTCTCCCTTGCCATAGGTCTCATGAAAACAACTAAAAACTAGAACTCTATGGAATTATTATTGGCTACCGAAGTGCAAAGTTAAAATGTAGCTATAGAAATTAGTAACTTCTACTATTACTATCAATATGCTGTGTCCTATTCCACATTGGCTATGATTATAATATTCATGAAACAAAAACATATGTATGTCGTGTAAAATGCTAAATAATATCAAATATAAAATTGAAGCAGGCTACATACTCATCTGGGGTGATACTAATTAGCAGACATTCAGTTTACTTCTATGAAAGTCTTAAAAAGCCTATTTTGAAGATAATAGACCTAGTGCTTTGAGAATGCATGTACCTAATTTTATTTACATGAGCAGTTCCCTTGAGCCATCCATTAGAATAAAGAGAATCATGCAAAGTTCAAAGAATTTACCAAAGACAAGGATGACTTTCACATTTATTATTTATTGATTTTATGTTTTTTTTAATCCACTAGCAGATGATGCTTTCCCAGATGAAGATGAAGAGTTAATACAGAATAAAATTAGTCAAACTCTGGCTTGTCAGCATTTCTGGCTGTGTTCCCTGTGATCCTGTTTGAATGTAGAGTCTTTACAGGCAGTTGCCTGCCTTTTATCAGAAACCTTCAAATAAAGAAAGCTTTTTCTACCTTAACTCTGTCACCTAACATTCGGATAATCTGCTGTACTGAATGCAATCTTGTAAAATAAATATTACATGAAAACCTTAGAAAAACAAATATTAAAATAGACACAGCTGAAGGCATCATCTGTGCGCAAAGATATTGCCGGGAATTGTCTTCAAGGGTTGAGGATGAGGAGAGAACAGTAATCCCATGAAAGAGGAAAACAGACTAGCACAGTGTACAGTTATGTTAGTGCATGCTTGTGTCCTAAACTTCTGGGACTGGTAGAAGAACCCGATAGAGCAGAAACCTACAATTAAGGAGAGTAGAAGTCATGGGTCCACCTCTGTATTTTGCTGTCTCAGAAACAGCTCTATAGTAGAGAACTGCCTCACTGTAATAGTTCTGCAGTCTGCTAATATCAGGCCAAAACGGTAGCCAAGGATCAGCTAGATACAAGAGTCTGTGAAGATTTAAAGGGTTATTCCTAGTGAAAGCTAAAATGTTGCCTAAACAGTGGAGAGCGCAATAGTAGAACATTGGTGACGTCTAATTTCACAACAAGGCAAATACAGTAAGTTAGCTACTATTTATGTAAGAAAACCAAAGTACTGAACAGAAAAACCATTACAGAAAATGATCTAGAACATAGATGAAGGACAGCAACAAATAGCTTATGAAATTTCTGGTACAGAAAATCCAAAGTTTTACGTATACTTCATTATCCAAAAGGAAGAAAGAGTAGCAAAGACTGTTGTATATTGCTGTTGATTACTCACAGATGATGAAGGGGAAAGGAAATGTGGAGTAATTAATGACCCCTTCTAGGTTGAATCACAAGCTTCTCTTAATATATGTAGTATAGTTAGTGATCCTACCTGCTGACTGTCCTTTGCAACAGGCATGACCATCCGTCTGCAGGGCTGAGTTGCATTGAGGTGGCTATTGTTACCAATCCTATTTGCTGCTGCTCCCTTTTCCTATTTGGGAAGAGGAAGATGTCAGCAGATTACCTGGCACACCCATCCCTATGACAATGAAAGTAAACATTGCTAGTGTATAATGATACCGATAGCTCATCTCTGGGATGAAAATAAGCCCCATGAAACAGATGGAGATGCAAATAATAAGCATTTCTCTGCATCAGTAGTGGAGCATAGAGTTATCTGAAACAGACAACCAGCAGGAATGGACTTTAGCTGTGAATGTATTTTCTAAATTAACTTTTCAAATTATTGCAGTAACTTGGATGTTGAGTAACTGCATCAGTAATTAATCCTTCATTCCTTTTGAGAAGTCACGTGCTTTCCCCAGATACAGAAACCTTTAACAAATTTCCCACGGCATATGTGTGCAGTCTAAATGGTCTCTTAATCATTTAGGTTTCCAAACAAACACTGTCCACCTGTCTTCACTGATAACTTCAAATTTTGGTGCACAGCATATCAGCCTTAAAAGTTAATTCATTTAAGGGATTTATTCTGTATTTAAAGTACATAGGTTGCATCACCATGCTTCCTTAGGTAACTTGCCTGTGGGGCTTTCTTGATATGTAACAGACATCATTTGGTATAAATTATTGCAGCTTAGTTGACTGCTGTGAATCAAAGTTACTTTGAAGAAGTAAAAGCTACGCCCAAGCTTTTCAACTTTTTCATGATCATAGTAATGTGTTTCTTCAAATATGTTTGTCCTTCACTGTCAAAATAAATTATATGATTCCTATGTATTTGTACTGGGGCTTTGGGTTTTTTGGCATACATTGACGTATACCATAAATATTCAGTGTCCTCTACAGATTTCGCTATTTTCATAGGCTTTAAATACGTTCTTCTTTTGCAAGTCTGGATTCCTTTGTGTGCTATGTTTCTAAAAGCTTTAGAAAATGTATCTCTGAGACATCCTTTTGATTAGAATATAAAATGACCTAAACCAGTCAGATGTCCAAATTCTATCTGTTCAAGAGAACAACAGATTTTGTCTCTTTCATGATGACCTGTGTAATTATTCTGGATTACTTTAAAATTTCCTTTATATGTCCATATGTCACCATGTTTTACTGTCCATGTTTCTGTTATTGCTTATATTTCTAGGAATATAATGGTCTTAAACTCCACTACATCAGAGTAATAAAAAGTCCTTTATCTTGGATCTTTGTTATAACAGTGACAGTTGCTTGAAGTATAAAACCCTGAAATTACACAGGACCTTAATCAAGAAATGTTCTCTGAATGCTGAACCAGATTGTAGTAAGGTGTTGAAGGCACTGGATATTTTTGTTCAGATTTGACTAATGGTTTTATTAGAAAGCACTAGGTGCTGAGACTGTGAAAGCCATAGTCCAAGCAGAAGTTCTCCTCTAATGTAGAACCGAATGGTTTGCTTAGCCTAATCTACCATTAAGGAGCGATACTGGGTCTGAGGCTAACCTCTTCAGCTACCAGACCCTGAGTAGTCTCAGGCCCTCTTGGACTATTATTCTGCAAGTGTCTTCTCCATTGAAATCCTGTATGTTTTTATCTTTCTAAGTACCATTTAAACCGTTGTATTCTCTCAGGCAAACCTTTTCCTCCGTGTTCTACCTTCTGCTCAAAGCAGATGTGTTTATTATTAACCCATTTCCTAGACAGTTTCATTACCTTTTCTGGAGAGTTCTACTAAGGCTTGCTGGCCACTCTGACTAGTCATCACACCCATGCATTTGTCTCCCTTCCTGGTTGCTTTCCAGACTTCATGTCAATCTGCTAAGAGGGAAATAATGCTTCAGTATGATGATTCAAAATTGATTACTATCTTGCAGATGCTTGAGATTAAAAGTTTTGTAAGCTGCTGAATGCACCTGCTATACTGCAAATTCATGACACTGTTTATTCAGCTCTTCCAACTGTCTTGTTCACACTGCCAGTGTATGTGCAATGACTTATTACTTACATTCCTTTGTCTTATAAGGTGAAACTTTCATTTGAATGTTCATTGAGTTGAAGTCTATCTTCTAATATAACATTTGAGTTTCTGCATCCTCAACAGATTCCCATATGTCCCCCTTCGATTATTAACACCAGCCATTGATGAGGTGAGAGGCTGTGTTTGGTTTTTCTTTGTACAATGCTTGGCCTGTAACTTAAAAGATCAGTGTTATTGGTGACAACTAAGTCTGTTACTATGTGGCTGATAAGCCAGGTTATGTCCATTTCTGTGTTTGTTCATGTGGTGAAGTTTCACAGCAACAGCAAATGCATGGAAGAGGAAGAATATCTGTATGGTATCAGCAGTAGTTAAAGCATTCATTCAAGTTTGTATTTGCATTCAAACCACAATGTTTTGATTTAAAATCCTAATGTTATTCGTTCTGTCTGCACACCAGAACTTTGTACAGTGTTGCAAAGCATCCCCACCTTTATACTGACTAATCCTGTTTCTCCTCTTCCCCAGCAAATCCGGGTGCTTAACATGCAACTGTGTTTATCATCACAGCTACAAAGGAGGACAGTGCTATTATCCCATTTACAAATTAAGAACCTGAGGCACAAATAAGAACAATGACACACCAGAGGTCACACAGGAAGTCTGTGGGAGAACTGGGAGCTGAACTCCAGTCATTCAAGTCGGAGGTTAGACTGGAACTTTCCTCTTTGATGGAGGACTAGAAATATTTCTTAAATTCATTATACTTACAGGAATTTTGTGGTCTCTTAGATAATTTCTTACTGTTTATTATGCAAATATGGGTAATGTATCAAGTTAAAGTCCGGTCCATTTTACTTTGTTTTCTTTTTTGCGCTGACAGCTACCCACCAAACTACTAAGTTTATTAGGGTTTAGTTTTCATGTATCTTTGCTTGTAATGGTAAATGTCAAATATTATGCTACTCTCTTTCAAGTATTTGCCTAGATTATTAACAGAAGTTAAATCACAAACATGTTTTCAATGGGAAACATGGGCTAAGCCATCAATCTTTTCCTTAGAAAGTACACTCACGTTGTCTACCCCATCACCAGCATTTTGGGAGTCCAAAACTACTAGTGCAGGAGAGACCATTGTTTTAGAAGTAGTGTAAAGAGATTCATCTGCTCTTAAGCATAATCTACTACATCATGTAAAAACTGAACAGGAGGGCCCTTTATATTGAAAGGCCCTGCAAAGACCACATAAATCAGTACTGAAAAGATGCTAGGATCAGATCCCCAGCTGCACCAAATTACCATAATATGTCTCAGCTTGTAACAGATAAGTAAATGAGTTGTATTTTGGGTTTTGTTGCATCAAAAGTCATCACTGAATCATGCTCCCTTTAGAGTATCAGGTCCCCTGTATTCAAAAATAGGAGGATTTATATAAGCTACTTTGTCCTATTCCCTCCCTAGCTTAAAATGTAACACTTCAATGAGCAATTCTGTTGCTGCCATTTATGTGATTGTAATAAAGCAGCTTGTCCCATTGAGGACCAGTTAGGCGATGACCAACTAGCTCTGCAAGAGAAACAGGCATGCATGTCTGTGGCCAATTAATATTAAATGGGTGCAGCTGAAAGCAGGAACAGCGGTACAGTAAGCAAAGCTCATTGGGTGAAAGAGGAAAAAAGAAAAAGGAGCTAGAAGCTCCTCTGAGCAGTGAAGAGGAGGTGCGTGGGAGTACCCTTCAGGGACAGTGTTCCTGTACCAGGTGTGGGGAGAAAATAACAGCAAGCAGATGATACTAAGTTTTCAGTATTTGTAGATGCTTCTGGGATCTTGAGATAAACAGCTCTTGCTCTTACTACAGCAGAATTGGAGGAATTGGGAGAGTAGTGAGAAGCGGTGTTGCTTAAGATGTTATTTCTATACAACTGTGTTTTTAGTGTGTCTATGCTTCTAGTCACATGTCAAGGCATTTTAACTAGCATGACAAATTTCAGCCTGGCACTGACATGGAGGTTTGCCCGTTAGTCACATAGGTATCTCCAGTTCAAAAAAGTAGCAACAAATGATTGTCTATTACAAACTTTGTCTTTCCTTAGCCTATAATTTAGAAACAAGGTTGTTGGGTTCTAAAAAACTCTGAATTTCAAATGCAAGCTTACTCCTCAGAGAGTATCTCAAATTCTCTTTAAAAAGATATGTACCCTAAGAAGAGGTTTAAACATCAGATTGTTCAGTCATCATACCCGAACAAGCAGACTTCTCAAGTAAAAGACTTACTGTGTCAGAGGACATTCTGATAAGTTATTACCTCTCCTTGTCTTAAACAGACCTGTAAAAGATAAAAAACAAAAACATCTTTGACTGTGGTTGAACGGCTAAGTTGGGAAGGCTTGTGAGTAGTAACACATCATTTTCTAATGGTATGAAATAGCTTTCTTATTTTTAAAGTGCCAATTATTTTTCCTTTTTCTTAATATGTGACTAATCTTTTTATCTCACTTTCAGTTTATTTAGAAGGAGGAATTATCAATGTTAAGAAAGTACTTACGCCTATTATGAGAAATATCTACAGAAAAAGGAGACCAAACGCCTGTAGCCTATTAAGCCAGACCAGGTAAACTTGATACTTTAGCCACTAGAGGGACCTCCAGGAATAGAATATAGAAAAACGTTTGCAACGGCTATTTTGAAGTGTTAGGTGTCTTTTAAGAAAAAACAAAAAACCTTTAGAGGTCAAACGAATTGTCATTCGTTTGTAATGAACTCTGAAATAATGGGAAACATGAATTCACTAACTGTCCCGTAGATTTTGTCAAGAAAAAGCAACTTCTTTTCTCCTGGTAGGACATGAGTTTGGAGGGTTGCTTCCTCTGCTGAATTAGTGAGGTAAGCACATTCGCTTTCAAGAGACTTGTAATTTAGCAGTAAGGGTATGTGTTGCTCTTTTGAGGAATACAAAGCTAATACGTTATGAGGAATACAAAGCAAATATGATTATTCTCTTTTCAGACTTTCTGAGAAGAAGAAGATTTGGATGTGGTTCAGATAGTCTGCCATCAATAAGCTTAGTTCCTCACTGAATGGTACTTTAGCAGAGCCTTCAACTTATTTCAAATTTTAACAGCAGTTTAATAGCCCAATTAACAAATGTTAGTGCCTCACCATGCATGCAAGTGCTTTCTAAAAAGTAGTTATGCTGCCACTTGGGTCACTGAATTTGTAATTAGCAATCAATCACGGAGATGACAAGGGCACTCTAATGTTTCCTTTTATATTTCTGCAATACTATAGAAGAAGTTGTGGTGTTCTTAACACAAAGGTTCGGGCCTCTGCAGAGCATGAATTCAGCAAGATTTAGCTTTAGCATAGCTACTGTAAAACATGAAATCCTTTTAATATAGGCAACTGTGCTTCTGAGACACTGAAGACGAGGACACAAAGACAAAAATTGTAATTAACCCAATTAGCAAACAGTCAGGGATGGGACTAGAATTTGGCATTAAATCGCAATTATGGAACAGGTTAGAAGAATTTTTGCAAGACCTTAAATTATGTTGCATTGTTTAGCTTTGCCTGTTAGAATGGTGCTAGCGAAATGAAAACTCTTATTTTGTGAGATGAAAGCAACCTGAAATTCCAGTTTGGCAGAGCTGATTGTTGCACAGGTCTCCTGTGGTCTATCCGCTGAGTTTTATAGTTTCCATTTTGTTTGCATTGAGAGGTTACTTGCTGAGAAAAGGTGTAGTAGCAGGGGAGGAGACATTGCTAGTACCTTTTCTATTATTCATTGCTGTTTTTTTGTTTGGAGCTTTAGAAAGCTCTTTGATTAATTATTGTTTGAAAAATATTTGCTTCTGCCACAGAGTTAGCGTTGTATTCCTTGCATTGCACATGTATAATCTCCCACTGAAGTTTTCTAGTGAACTACCTGCAATTAAAAGACACATTCAACCACAGTTACACTTAACTGGCAGACTGATGACTCCTGACATCAAAAGTGGGTTGCCAAGTGGGCCCTGCTTAAGAAGAATGATCATCTACCCCGTGTCATTCCATACGTGTGAAGTAGGATATTATATGTTACAGATTAACACTGTCACAGGCAGGAAGTTTTCCTTGACCAGGAAGAGATTTAGTGATAGCTAGTGATTTCTTTCCCAGCTGCTAAGAGTGAAACCCTTCCTGAAATACCAGAACATCTTTTTATTAAGCACAGACCCCTTCATAAGTAACTATAGAGCCAAAATTTTGGGTGGATTTCAGAATTTCAAAAGTTCAGTTAATTTATTTGGAGCTTATTCAGCAGTGTTATTTGATACTGATTTTAGTCTAACAAAGAGAGGGGTTGCGACTAACGCAAAGGAGGAGAATTTTCTTTTGGTGCAAGAAGATGATGTAACAATCTCATCATTAGAAGAATGCCATTAGTCACTCTGCCCTCAGATACCTTTGCATTTGTAAGAATACGCATACTGTATCCTGTATGGCATTATGTGAGTAATCAAATGCCTGTTGAGTTTCACATGCTTCTGAGATTAAAATATACCACATCTGCCTTAATGATGAAGATGAATGTTGCAGCATTTTGTCAGCCTCTTTAGTTTTCTCTTTTGGAGTGATACTCAGAAGAATCCTTTTTCAATTATGAAAATCACTGAATGATTAAGCACATCAAAGAACTGGGGAGGATAGGACACCACAAGCAATTGCTGAAACAGACTAGAGAGAACACATATGTATGCGTGCACAAGTGTGTCTTGCTGTCAGAAATCATAACCAAGATCTCCTAAAGTATCCCCTCTTAGTTTTATTAGGCTTTCACTAGTTTTATACATTTGGTTTCCCTACTGACACTTTATTCAAGATTTGCAAGTAGACTGGGAGCAGGAAAAAAGTGTTGAGAGGGATGTTTACAAGATGTGATGCACCAAAACAGTTCAGCTACATTTCCAGCTCCACTTTTTTCTTCTAACTGACAGCGAGCCCTCCAAGGGCTCTGCCCTGAACCCCTTCTCCTAAACAAGTAAACATTTAGGACCTGAATTCTTCAGAATCACTCATACCTGGAAGCTTTTGGTCAACCAGCAACAATAGCAAATAGAACAGGTTAACATTGTAGAAAAAATTTGGGTCTTTATTGACATAAACCAAAATTCCAGTTGGCCAGTACTAGCCTTTCAACTAAATGAAAGCTCATTAACAAGAAAATTTAAAAGTCTACCAAGTATTGTTGCAGATATATGCTTGCTCAGCCTTACTTGGAAGGGGTTTTGCTTTTATTTTTTGGACACTTTTTTTTGGTTGAAGACAAAGAATAGAAATATTGTTGTAAATATCAGGAATAACATTATGGACAAACAGCACATATATATATTTACTTTGCAAGGTTGAAATTTAAGTTGCAGAGTAGTTA
Organism: Vanellus vanellus; assembly: GCF_965231255.1. Taxonomy (NCBI): domain Eukaryota; kingdom Metazoa; phylum Chordata; class Aves; order Charadriiformes; family Charadriidae; genus Vanellus; species Vanellus vanellus. Next base: position 17,566,974 of record NC_138911.1, on the reverse strand, counting down.
GGCATTTAAACATATGCATACCTTTGAACACATTAAAATAAAACAAAAAGATGGTTTGTGTGCATTAAGTCTAAACAGAAGAAACTTTCTTCAAACTTTGCTTTAGGACTTAAAACCTGAGCATTGGTAGACAATAACATTCTTTCCCAAAACAGCAGCAATAAGCTTTAAATACCTACGAAACAATGTAAAAAGAGATTATAAACGTAGACATAACCATGCAGTAAGATAGCATTCAAAGAGATAATGTTAATCAGGATTGTCAGCTGCTGGACTGGATAGCCTCCAAACTCCAGATATCTGGTGCATGCTACTATCCTCTGCAACGTTACTTCTCTCTGCTGACCAGATTCTTAAACTTACTGCATCCACCATTAAAAATAACCCAACAACAAAGAGGGGGTAGAATTAAAAGCCTGTTTAAAATTTCTGAATAGAAAGTTATCTGCTGTTTTCTGTCTGCTCCATTTGTCTTGAAAGACACTGACAGAAGAGCAGACTGCATAAACACCTGTTAAAAGTCTGTCTTTTTTGACAGTGATTTATTTTTTTTATGAAGTGATTTATTAATATGATCTCTGACCTATGACTGATCAACCGGTAACTTTCTAGGTTACTCCTGCTTTGCTAATTTGTTTCAAGAGGAACATGGGTTTCTTTTTGGTTTTCCAAGTCCTGTTCTGTCTGTAGATAGTTAATTTGCCACTGAAGGCAGCATTTCAAAATAGACCAGGATATATTGTTCGCTGTACTGTGGTGCTTTTTGAATGAATGGCAAATGCGTCACCATCCCTAGGCATTCTTACCCATGTAGTTCTTGATGGTGCTACTGCTTTTGTTGACTCAGAGAAAGCCTAGACAGCAATGCTTAATCAATGCCTAAATTGGAGGTAAAGCAATGACACAGTAACTGTGGATCTTCCTCATCGAGGAAGCTGGAATAAATTCGCTTGAAGGAAAAAGTGAGCTGAACTAACCTGAAGATTCTTCCGAGCCACACAGCTATGGGACCACAAGGCACTAGTGGAGAAGGACAAAGTTATTACTGAACATTATAGGAATTTTATCTTAATGGTCAGGCTTTTGGGGCATACTGCAGTTTCAAATGATTTTCACTCTCCGTATCTGGAGCTTCTACTGGTGTGCTTCCTAAGTTGTTTGACTATCAATGCCTGTCATCAGGGAAAACCCACTGGATTTATACACAAGAAGCATGAATGCATTCAAGAGCCTGTAAAAAAGACTTTGCTTAAATTTAAAACCTAAAGTTAAACTGGCATAGAAGCATACCAGTTGTATATTAATAGATTGTGATCAATTAAAAAGAATGACAAATAAGATTACCAAGATGTCCAATAGAAAATGTGTAGAGGTACTCAGAAAACCTGTTCTTAATTGCAACTTGATGAATGAATGAAAAATTATATATATCTCCCCATCTCTCCACTGAAATGGCTAGGCCATAGTCTTCACATGATTTAAAAAATGAAGCAAACTCTTATCTCTCTCCGCTTTCCTTCCCTCTGTTTTGAATCATAAGGCTAAGGTTTATTTGTTCAACATGTTATTGTTGCATTTTCAAGCTTTTCTTTGTGTCTGAGGTCTAGGTACTTAGTCGTTTTGCAGCTTTTAAAGGGAATATTTTTAACATAATGACACGCCTCTGTGAATGGAATTTTTTAATTGATAGAGAATATTTCAAAATTTATCGTCATAGTTATTGCTATATGAAAGTATATAAGCAATCTAGGACTTTATTCTTCGTTCAGTACTGAGTCGCATTTACTTTCATTGCTGGCTGTGTTTTTAAAATGATCTACTGACTTGATTAAATTGTGGATTCTCCAGGAAATGGAATGCAACAAAATATTTGCTCTAATTCAAGAAAAAGAATCCACAAATTAAGACAAACCAGCTCTCTCTTTCCTCTCCTTGAAAAAAGTTCTTTAACATGTCTCCTACTTTAGCTGGGCAGACATGGAAAGTGGCATTTAAAAACTAAAACAAACAAAAACCATCCCCCAAAGTAGTCTAACAGCAAACAAGATGATTTCCATGCCACTGGAGAACTGGTGCAACCTGTAATTGCAACGTAAGTGTTAAAGGTTTTCAGAAGACAGAGAACACTCAGATACTTACTGTTTGTTTGAGTCTTAGCTTCCACAGGGAAGTAATCATAAAAGATCAAGGCGTCTCTTTATAAGTGGCCGCAGCAATTCCAGTTTGTAAACATTCAGCAGTGATTTAGCAGTATGATCTTACACGATACTATGGCAGGCACAAAGTGAAAATATAGCATGTAATGAGCATATCTGACAATGCATGCATAATATTGGTCATAACTTGGTACAGGATAACAGAAACACAGGCCCAAGCTGGTACAAACATTTCTGATCTACTATAGCCCAATGGTAGGATTTTCAGAAATGCTTTACTAGTCCTGCTCCAATTATATTACTAGAATTACCATCAGCTTCAGCAGTGTATTATCATCATACTTTAGTGACTTATGACGTCTCATTTCTAGATTCAAAATCCTCTAAAGACATAAAGATTTAAAACAGTACTTGCAAACTGTTAAATAACAAATATCATGATTGTTACTCACTTTGCTACAGTTCTGTAAATACTCAAAGTAGACAAAATTATTACTGTTCTAAGAAACAAGTCAGTCCAGTAGTTCCGCCTTAATATTTAAAACCTATGTGCTGTTTATCCAACACATTTTCCTACTCTCTTCACTATCAAAGCCTAGTTACCTGGCTCCACAAATATATTCTAACCCTCATCTGCCTCCTCTTCCCATTTTCAGCTCTTCCATGCGTACACTGTACTCTCTAGACTTCTTTCTCTTTTTCCACTTAAATAATTCTGTTATTTTGTAAATGGAACATGATTAATATCAAGACATGGCTTCTTATGAAGGGGAGACACAGGAATCGCCATGACTATGTTATAGTATTTATCTTGAAAATGTTGCAAATTCTAATACAGTTTTGGTAACTTAATATATATTAAAGATAATTATTCCCTGGATTCTCATCACTAAGTAGTCATCTATTTGACACTTTTATTTAAGTATGTTCTTGCCTTCACCTATGCCAGACAGATCTTTTAGCATTCAGTAACATGAACTAGCTGGGAATTATCTAACAAAATTATTTTTACTATATAAAATAAATGTCATCACCCAACAGTAACACATTAAATAAAGTGGACTTTGATTAATTCCTTGACTCCAGGGAAAAGATGTTCAGATATTGCCTAAATACTAATTCTAAATATTTTAAAATTCCTTTATTTGTGATGATTCTTTGAAAGATTTTCCCAACATTAGAGGTCCAAACCAAAAACTTATGAAAATATTTCTGACCTGAAAAACAGTTCAATATATTGTGCTACGGAATATATTTGAGACTTTTCTTGTTTTGCAGTGAGAAAATTATTGAAACAAAGCTTGGTTGCTTGGAACAGTTTCTCATTGAACACTGAGGATCAAAATTAGGTCTTAATTTTCTTCCCTGCTTAGCTGTCTAAGTACATAATATTTCTCTAACTTGTTTTGGAAGGAAATTGCGTAAGTAATACAGAAATTCCATTTTCTTAGGTTCAGATATATTGGTGTTTCTACTCTCTATTTTGTTAATCAATGAATAAATAACAACATAACGCCACAATACTTTTTAAAGATTTGGAAAATAGTTTTTGAAAAACAAAATAATGTACATATGAACAAAATAATGTACATATGAACATACAGCTTCTTGTTTTGCTGAACTCTCTAAATTATGTTTTGCAGCTGGCTCCAGGATAAGGTCCTGTGTAACCCAGACAATACGTTGGTCTTTAAAATAAAGTGGAACTATTACATAAAGAAACACATTTGTTAACTTTAATATCAAGGCTTTATCAGACTAGTCCTCAAACAGTGAGCCTTCAAGGGTAGCAATGACATTCTTTCTTCCATTAGTCATTTTTCTTGCAGGCTTATTGCAAGAAAGAACAATTTCTCAAAATAGAGAAACCTGGCTCTATTTTGACCAGATGCAGTGAAAGCTTGCTTTGAAATGCTGTTTTTATTAAGCGAGTTTATTCTTCTTGCTCTGGTAGAAGGGGGGGAAAGCCTGGTTAGTACATTGTTGATTGAGAAAAAAAGTTTTGCAAATTTTCTTTTTAACACTTCTGCTTTTGTATTCCTAAGGAGCTAGATCCTTCATGGGTGTAAATTAGTGCATTACAAGAGCCTACAGTCTTGCTTGTTTAGACTAGTGAAGGATCTTGCCCAGTTCCCCTACTATTTGTGCAGCCTGACATTTGAATGGGTCTACAATTAGCAGGGTTGTTTTTGTTTAACTTTATTTAGCACCTTATCTTCCCACAACATTCTTGTCCGAGTACCAGTATCAACCATGAACTCAACATAGCTCTTACTAGTTCTGTTCTATTTTGGGCTAGAAGGAAAAAACCCCAGCACTCCAGATCAAAGAGCACCTTACTCTTTCGCTCTGGGAATAGAAATTGTTAACTAATTGGTGCAAAAAAGGCTCTCATTACCATGACAAATCGATTCACGCCACAGTTAAGTAAGTCCTAACTTACTCCACTACACAGGAAAGTTATCCAAACCCTCAGAATAACCTGTTATTAATGGCCAAACACACGCACTCTTCCACAAAGACAAATAGGTTTTGGTGTTGGTGAGAGACCCAGCTTGTAGAGGATGCCAGTCTGCAGAACTGTGTTTATTGTGTTCTACAATTTGCCCAATTACTCAGCTCTTTGGTCCCTTATCTTACGGTAACACCAGGGACTGCAAGGCCTGTTGGCCAGGCCCTTATTCTCGTTACTCATATTAAAAAGAACCTCCTGAAGGATCCCAAGCCTGGCAGAGCTCTGCTGCTCCCAAATGATGAAATTCTGCAAAAAAAGAAAAAAAAAAAAAAAAAAAAGGATGGAGCAGCAGGCCTTGAAGGCTCTGGTGGTCCTAAATCTGAGGTAAGGGGTCGTACACCAGGAGCTCAAGCCACTGACAGGCCACAGGCATGGGAAGCACTTTGTCCCCACAGATGCTGAACAGGCTGAGAAGGCGAGGGAGCCTGCTGGGCTTCTGGGGAGCTGGCAGGCTTCTCCTTGGTCCCTACCCTACCACCTGCTGCAGCGCGCTGGCCCTCGCAAAAGTGAGAAGCCGCCTCGATGCGGCCATGTCGGTGACATGGGGACAGGTGAAACAGGTCGAGGTCAGCATGGCGGCGCGTGGCCTGACACAGAGGGGGGGTCCAGACTCCAGCCAGGGCTCGCTGACCGGACCGTGTCCTCCGGGGCTAGCGGGCAGAACCCTGGGGCAGGTGCAGCCCTGGGGCGACGTGCCGGCGGTGAACCTGAGGGGACGCCCCGGCTCCCTCCCTGAAGTAGCGCAGCTCCCGCCCGCCCCGCCGGCCCGGGGCCGCCGCGCAGCGCCTCCCGGCGGGCGGTACCGGGGCCGCAGGCCGGGCCGGGCCCGCCCCCACCGCGGCTTCTCCTCACCTTTCCCGGCCAGGAGCCGCCCCCGAGGGGGCCGGGCCAGCGGCGGCGGCGGGAGAGGGAGCTCGGCCCCGGCTCGTAGCTCCCTGGGGTAGCGCAGCCCCGACACCATCGCGCCGCCCGGCCTCCCCGAGCTGCCCCAGCCATGTCCTCCAGCTCTCCCCCGGGCGAGCACAAAAGCCGGAGCCTGGGCCGGCTGTCGCTGCCCAGGAAAGGCAGCATGACGCCCGGCAAGAAGCCCTCGGCGCTGGAGCTGGCCGAGAGCACCCCCAACGCCCACTACGCCCCGCTCTCCGCCGCCCAGGGCGGGCAGCCGCCGGCGGGCTGCAGCCCGGAGCCGGAGCGGGAGCGCCCGCTGCGCCTGAGGAGCGAGGTGGTGGTGGTGAACGCCGACTGCCCGCGGCCCCCCGTCAGCCTCGACCCCCGCGTCTCCATCTACAGCCTCCGCAAGCCCCTGCTGAGCCGCAGCAGCGTCCAGGGCAGAGTCTACAACTTCTTGGAGCGGCCCACGGGATGGAAGTGCTTTGTGTACCACTTCACCGTGTGAGTACCCGCCCCGCTCCCCGCCGCCCCTCCGGGCCCACCTGCTCCGCGCCGGGTTGCCGTTACAGCGCCTCGTCCTGTCAGCCGCGCCGCCTCCCCCCCCCCCCCCTCCCGCCGCCGCTGCCCGCGCCCATCCGCGGCCGCCCGGAGAGGGGGTACCGTCTCCCGGCGCGGCCATCGGGTGCACAGGGGCTCTCGGGGGCTCCCCCTTCACGCCTGCCCGCCGTGCCTGAAGCGTGAGGTGACCGCTGCCGCCGTGCCCCGCTCCCCGCCTCTCCTCACAGGGCTGGTCCTCCCCGCCGAGGCGGGAGAGCGGCAGCCCCGGCCGTCCCCTCAGTCGCGGAGCTTTCCGGACCAGCCCGGTGCTCAAGGCTTGAACGTCTTGCAGATACCGTCTTCTGAGGTGGCTTTCACCCCCCGAGGCACAACAAAAAGTCACGCTCTGGGGCAAAGCGTCTCTTATTTTAAACTGTATTTCTGTTCAGGAGCTCTTAGGTATAACTATGGGGCAGAGCAGGAGGCGGCATCAGGCAGTTTTCTTCAGAAAGTTACCCTGGGAGTTGAAATAAATCGCTCGTTCCGAGCGTGGAAACGAAGTAGGCAACAGTGTCGTCCGTTCTTTAGTAATTTTTAATGCAGCGACTCCCGATTTTCCAGCTCGCTGCTCATCATCTGCTTCTGCCTGCATGGGTGCGTTGTCAGTGCCACAGCCCTCTTGGAGGAGAAGAGGGGAGAGAGGTGACGCTCCTTTTCCTCGACTCTTGTATTGCTCCTCGCTCTAACTCCTTGTCCTATCGGGTAGGAATGCCATCGCTGTTATTTTTAGACAGGAAGGAGGACAACGGTGTTCGGAGGATGTTAAAGCTGCTTAGCTGCAGGCAAGTTGAAAACGGTTTTGGGTGTAATACATTGCACTATGGAGTGCAGCATCCACCCTGAGCCAGCGTGTGGTAGGTCTGTGGTGCACAAGGATCTCAACAAGTGCCTCCATGAGAAGTCAGTGGTTTTTCATCAAGATGTTGTGGAAAGCTTGCATGACCCTTGAGCAATTTGCATATGTTAAATGTAGGTAATAAGGTCAGGCAGAATCACGGTGTCTGTTTATTGCGTGCATGCACAAACACACATACGTATATATACACACTACATATATACATGTTTATCATAACAGCTTAGAGGCAAAGACATTTTATGGTCAAAATCCTAAGACAAAAGACTGATAAAAATAAATTTTTGTGATCTAATTATTGTATTCTGATTAAAAAAATTATTTCTAAGTAACTATTATTTTAAGTCAAAGTGCTTATAGTCCACATGTGAGGATTCTGGAGTCTTTAGGTAATCAGGTAAGTGGTACCAACTTTATTTTAGTGGAGGGAAAACAGCTGTCATCTGAATGTATTTAATTGGGAGATGACGGTGTGCAGCTGCTGAGATAATTGTGGGCTCCATTCTCTTTAGTGTTATGATAATACCATTAGATGACAAAACAGCTAATGGCCATAATTATGAAGTGTCTAATAGTTGTGGTTGAACAATGTAAAACACTTTCAGGAATAGGAGTTCCTTTTTTTTTTTCCTTCTCTAAAAAGAAGTTGTAGGCGGCCATCTTTTATGATTCCTGATCTTTTTCAGGTGTCTGAAATTATATATAGAAGGGACAATAAATTGTGTTCAATACCTTCTCTAAACCTTAACAGTGAGCCTAGGAAAATCCTGGAAAAAAAACCTGTTAGATCCCTTCATCTGCCTAAGATTCTAGCCTGGATTTTAACTTTTTTTTTTTTTTTTTTCCTCTCCCAAGTGTTAGCAGTGTGGATTAATCCTATCTGTGCAAGAATTAAGATTTTGTAATTCTACTCTAGGAAAGAGATTGTAATATGTATGGGAAGTCATTGCCTGTCTCTCCCCTGAATACACACTTATCCATGGTGTAAGCATAGCCCCAGCATTTCCCCTCTTTCCAGAAGAGCTCTTCTGATGCAATGGTGAATGACATTGGCAGTAAATATTCTCAAGCCTCTTACTAAGCATATTGTGCAAATTCCTTCTCTTAGGACTCTGAAGAGACGGAAGAGGGTACTAACACCCTCATGTTTCTTGCAACGCAATCTGCAAAGTAACATGCATGTATTTTTAGGCAGCCTCACTCTGATTTCCACCAGCAGAGGGAATTGAGTCTGTACTGTCCTCAGCCATCCTAACTTATCCTTATGTGGTAGATAAGCTTGCGCTTTTTGTGCCCATCAAATAACGTTTTAGGTTACTGCTCTTTGGTCCATACCTCTGCAACTCTTTGCTTTCTCAGCTCCCAAAGCAACTTCCTGGGATGCTGGCTTTCTGCTGCACTGAGGAATGCTCTCTTTGAGTACAGCCCCTGCCAGCCAGATGCTGAGCATTGGTAGATTAATAGTTGCTACATAGCAGAAGTTTGTTGCTAAAATCTACTGAAAAGGCAGACTGATCCGGAGAAGCTGTTGTATCTCAGCATTTACCCTGGAGGAGGCATGGGACCTGATTTTTGCATGTGGTTTGCTAGCTTTTTGCAAGTAGTTGGTTACAAGTGATGAGCTGCAGAGCTAAAAAGGACTCAGACTCATAAGACACCTCTCACCCTGGGTCACGCATGCACTTCTATCCCACTGGAGGAAGTCACTGGATTATTTTGTTGTCAGTGTACAAACAGACATTCATAGAGAGCTAAGATGGGTTTTACCTTGTGATGTGCAAGGACCCTGATGGGTGTCTCTCCTGCCAAAATGAGCTTAAGAAACTGATGTCATTTGCCTGTTGCCTCTTTGTGACTCCCTCTGCTGGCTACCTCCTGCTTTATTCTGGGGGCTTTCAGCTGCCTGGGCAGCCTCCGTTTCTATCTTAAAGGTTCAGAGGAAAGGGAATAGGAGTGGTGTTAAATCGGGGCATAAAGACCAAAGCTAAGTAGAGGGTCCTGGCCAAGATGTAGCCCCAAGATGGGAGCAACAAGCACTGTAGGCTTCTTCATTTTCTGTCTGCTGCACTGTTCTATGTTGTGTGCAGTGTGTGGCTGTGTTCTTAATTAGCTGCTGAAATGATAAAATTTAGAAACAAGTCCTGGAATAGTCAATGTAACTTGTTCTGGACCTGTATCTCTGGCTGGTTGTTGAAACACTGTTTATCAACCGATAAGAGCTACATCTACTGATTGCCTGTCACACCCTTTTCCTGCTCAGGAATCTTAGTCAGTGGTATCTAGAATACTAATAGCTAAGAATTGATATTCAGAACTGATTTTCCCCAGTTTTGTATTACAGTGTTTAGGGAAGCTGAACACTAAGCTTTAATCCCCAAATTCTATTGTTGGTATGTTTGTTTCATATTGTTTAGATTGCTGTACGTTTTGGTGTGCCGCAAAGCCCCTCGTGTACTCCTTGATATAAAGGATGGAATCTGGTTATCTTGTACAGCAATAGAGGGTTGATGTACTAGATCAGGCCAATGACCAGTTTACTTCTGAATTGTTACTTCTTTCAAAAGGCGGCTGAAATACCTGTTTTTCCAAGATGCAAAGTTTATATTCTTTCTCTCTTCTTGATGTTTTTAATCTTTCAGGATAATTGGATATCACAGTCACTGATTAAATCAGTTGAACTCTGCACAGGTCTTCCCTGAGATTTGTCTTATTTGCTGAGACCAAAGAGTGGAAACATCTTGAGTGAGCAGAACAAGAAATGAATAATTGTACCTCATTTATACTATTTTTTTATAGGCTGTGGAAATAGTGTCTATGGGGACAAGGAATGGGGAATCAGTTATTAATCTACCACTCAGAAAAACCTGCCTAAAAATACTAGTGGAGATGAGAGAAACTTTTATTTCAGCTACGTGACTTGGTTTGATGTTGTAGTAAATTTCATTTAAATGTATAATGTATATAGTATATGTACACTTAATTCTACCAGTGCAAGTAAATTATGCTTCATAGCTGAAGATTTACATGCATGGCTTCTGCAAACACAACTGGTGGTTGCTTGGAAACTTGCATTTTGCAAGCAAGAGCTTTCTCTGTGGTATGGCTGCATGTATGGTAACGTCCTGTCAGAGCCTCCGAACCCCCCTTGGCTGTCAGAGGTGAGGAAATCACTGAGTGCCACTGTTCTCAATGACCTTCGGAGCTAGGGCATCTTATCACACTTAGTAGTGCACCTTGGGATAGTGGCTTTGAGAGGTGAAAGGTTCTATGGCCTTAACAAATCAAGTTTTCAGGCTATGTGAAGAGAGGTGGAGAGAGAAAAGAAGCTTAAATTCTGTGCTCATAGTGGCCTGCTGAAATCCTGAGACTTTCCTAGTGTTGGAAATGACTGTGAAGAATAAGTGGAGTCTTCAGATATTTAAAAAAAATATTTTAGATTTATGTGCATGAGAGAAGAGCTTCTTCTCACCCTCTTTAAGTAGTTTAAAATAAAACATCTTAAAATGTGCCTGAGGAAACAAGTTATGAGCTTTCTGGCGATTTCTCTTGTTCTCAGTATGGCAAATAATGACTTCTGGCAATATACAGTGCCTGTTGACTCCCCACGTTCTTTGAAGTATTAGCTGTTACCAGAGGGAACAATTCGGAAACCGATGGACCATTGGTCTGTTCCGGTATGGCAGCTGTCCTTTGTTGCCATGCAAGATAATCAGCTTCTATCTTATCTTTGCATGCGTGTACCTGGTTCAATTTACTTTGCCTTTGTATACATTTGGTTTAATCAGCAATGATTGTCATTGAGTTTGTTCAAATCTCAAGATGTTTACATAAGTTTGGACTGGCCAGGGGTTAAGATTTGGGAGACTGGTCTCTAGAAACAGGCAAACTCTCATAAGTGTGGCTGCATGTGTACACGTGCAAAGATAAGAAGCAAGGGTAGATAGAATATTCCAGTTGCATGTGCATCAGGATTTACAGTAATCATTTATTAAAGGCAATACAGTGTTTATGTAGTGCTGTTTACATGCAATACTGTGAGGAAGAAGCATAACCCCAACATAAAATCCCATTATTTGTCATGTTTCCGGATATACTGCAAGCATACTTACAAACATACTGGTTCATACTCAGTGTGTATGAAGATCCGTAAAATGAGTATGTGCATCTGCTCACACAATGGCTGAGTTTTCTTTAAGACTGAGTAAACTAAGTGAAAAAAAGGGGTAAAACATACAAAGTACTATGTTTTGGACACGAACATTGAGACATTTAGAGATTTTTGTGGCTTGGAGTCAGATTTTCAGATTATTACTTCTATTTTAAAAAGGAGATTTAAATCCTCCAAAATAAACATGGCTTGTCTAAGTGGAAAGACAGAAAAATAATTAGATCACAGTCATATTCCTTTGGCTGTAGTCAATTTTAGGAAGACCCAAGTTTAGGGTTTTTTTGTCTAGTCAAGACTGAGGTAGTTTAGTTGAAGTCAAATTGGCCTTCTCATTATGGCATGTTTGAGAGAGATTATGCTTCTTGTCATGCAGAGGCTGATGAGAACAAATGTTGGTTTTATTTCTGTATTACTTTTGCCTCTGAGCTCCTGTTGCTTGCGACCAGCATTTTGTATTAATTTGTACTACTGGAGCCAGGTATTCCCAACCCTTCCTACTAGATACAGTTGTAATAATAACCGTACTCCACAGTCTGGTGTTGATTTGCAGCTGAGTGGACATCTTTGCAACCTAGCACTGTATATCTATCAATATGCCTGGTAACACTTTTGTCTGAAATAAAAAGGAACTGGAAAGCCAACTTCACATATTCCCGGAGAGGAGGGAAGACCCTTTGCCTGTCTCGTTATTGTAGCTGGTCGTACATGTAAGACAGTGCGCTAATGTTTTAGGAGCTGCTGTTGCAGGGTCAGCCATCTTTGCTGATCAGACAGATATTGAAGTTTTGAGTCTTGGCAGATTTTGGATACAGATGAGGTGGAGAAGTGACTTAAAGGTTTTTGCTGCTCCCTCCTTCCCTGCTGCATGCCACAGTGCAGCCCCCTAACTCCAATATTGCATGAAGGTGCTTCTTTGGGACTTCTGTGATTGAGATAGTATTTGGGTCGGCCAGTATATAGCTTTACACTCTTGCCGTGTGCCATGTTTCCCAATCTGCAACTTGACAGAAGTTTCATTTTTGCTGAAGACTCTCTGGCTGTCCTTTGACTGAGACCAATCCAAGTCTGTGCCAAGAAGACCTCAGGAGTCACAGCGTCGTTACAGGTCAGGAGGGGTCCCCATTTCTCTCTCCCACTGGGACAGTAGAAGTTCTCAGGATAAGAAACGCAGATACTAATAACTACATAATTGACTGAAAATGAAAATAAAAAAAAATAATCCAAGTTTACTTAGTAATTGACTGTCATCAGAAAGAAAAGCAGTATGGGAAACCACATCTTCTCAATGTCAACCACTAGTAGTTAATGCCTGGAAGTCACTTTGACTAAACCATCGCCTTTGCATCATCTGTCGCATTACATGATTGCTGCCTGAAAATGATTATAGAAATGTATTTTGATTGTTGAAGGGGAAGGAAGGTGAAAATCTTCTAATTAAAATGCTTTTTGAAGGCACACAGTATCTCTAGTAATAATTACAAAAATTCAGTTTCTGTTCTGAAATGGATAGCACAATATTGTTGGCTACTTGAAAAAAACCTTGTGTCATCTTGACCCGTGGTCTGCAGGCAGGGACAGAAACTGCATGAGGGGAGGGAGTTCCATGGGGGCAAAAACGACTTTGTAATTGTACTGATGTTTAGGTTTTCGAGTAACTGATGGAAGCAGAAAGCTGTAAACTTCTGAACACTAATGCTCAGTGGAGATAGGTTGCGTGCAGCGGAGAAACAACTCGGTGGAATGCACACATAAAAGTTATAAATGTATTTAATTTGGGCAGGCTTTCCTGGGGGGGTAGGCCTTCTCTCTTTTCCTATCATCCTTCCAGTATAACATTTCAAGTCCTTCTCTGGTGTTTGCTTTCCTCCAGGAAAAGAATTATTCTACCTTTAAAAGTTGCACATGAATGATCTTAAGAAAACCAGTAAGTGCAGTATTCACATTTCTGTATATCTGTCAAATGGTTGGTTGGGCAATTCTGGCACACTTCCTTGCCCTGGCTCTTCAAGTTGCCAGGGAAAAAAAGTGCAAGACTGTGTAGATAGGCCTCTTTCAAAACTTTCGTTGCAGCTGAATCAAGGCTAGAGTTGAGATTCAATTGCAGTGAACTAATTAGGCTGAGCTCCAAATGCCTGAGCGGTGGATGTATTACAAAAAACGGTGCCAACATATGCTGTAGCGAACTATGCACAGGCACAGTGCTCTGCTGACTTTAAACTTGGCAGTACCTCATTAATTTTGTGTGTTAATAGATTGTTTAATGTGCATTAGTGGCTGAACACAAAAGGCTGTGAACACTTGCTCATTCAATTCCAGATGGAAAATAACGTCTTGTTGGGGGCAAGGTGTTTTCTGCCTGCAACCAAGAGGTCCAACACAAGTTTCAAATGTGTTGGAAAGTTGCCAGTTGCAAATAAGCCTGATGGATAGGCTGAGTTACAGATGAAGAATGTGTAGATTAGTGAGTTTTTAGGTAAGGTACTAGCTCTCCTCATACAGTCATGCTTCATCTGACATAATGGCCTGTGAGAACCATTATAATAGCAGTAATGATAGTGCGAGAGCACATGTATTTGCAAGCTTCTACTGTGTTGGTAGCTACTGTATTTTACCTCCTTCCAGAAAGATATATATATATATGTGTGTATATGTATGTGTTTTTTAATAACAGAGGAAGTGTTCACTACCTTAGTAGTCAAACCTAATATTAATTTTCCTGTATGTATTTAGACGGTGATTTTTTTGTTTGTTTGTTTTTTTTTTTTAACAGGAAATTCTAAAGCTGCTCAAAATCAAGTAGTTTTCTTTGGCCACCAGTTTGTGCACACCTGGAGAACTAGAGAGGTGCTTGGTGTGAACTTTTCCCTGGCCTGGCATGATCAATTTTTGAGGATACATGAATTTCCACCTTCTTCTTTTTCCCACTTCATGGTACAGAACAGTAAAGTAATAGCTGCTTTCTGTGTTCAAGGAGCTGTAAGAAATTGCACAAAGTGCAAAGCAGGGCTTGGGTAAGTGTGTAGGTATAGTGTAAGTACTTTGGTGTGTTTTTTTTTTTTGTTTGTTTGTTTGTTGTTTTTTTTTTTTTTTTATAAAAAGAGACACCCAAAACCCCACAAAAGTGCTGTCCTGCATTTCTTAAATGGCAGTTTCCTCCTGTATGTCCCACACCTTACAACAGAAAACTTAGAACCTGGAAAAATTACAATAAAAAATAGGCAGGCACAGGGGAAGCCAATGATTTCTTAAAACTTAGGACAACCATTATGACAAAAGCAGGTTTTTACTCTGAACTGCTTTAGTGTCAGAATTGCTGGTGGCATAAGTTAATGAACACGCATTTTATCAAAACTGGCTGAATCCTTTTTGAGTTTAAGAAAATATGTGTGTATGTGGGACTTCATGCAAGGAATATGTCAAGCACTAAATCTGTGGCCTTGGAATTCTATCTTTTTGAAAGCTATAGACTACCAAAATAGGAATTTATACTGCAAATCATTAGGTGGCCTTTAGGTACTCCTAGCAATGTGCTTAGAGTAGGTCTTTTTGGTTTTTCTTATATGTTCTTCACAATCAATGTGATGTTGTAATATTTTATGAAAAGTGTTAACCAATGCCGAAATAAACATAGGACAGGGTTTCTGCATCCTTTTAAGTTTCTTCTGCTTCTGCAAATATTGATCCTGATCTTGGAATTTCATATGAAAGTTTTCAATAGGAACATAAATGTCACGCATTTTGCTAATGCCAATGGACTTGCGTCATTTGACAATACGATTTTGTCGTATTTGTAATAGAAACTGAAAGGTTTTACTGCTAACTATAAAACCCCTTTTCTTTTGCATGGCTCTTTCTGCTAGGGTTGTTTAAAAAGTAAATGTTTTGTTATATCACTTGACTAGTGCGTACTTCAAATGAGAAATATATAGTTCTTAGTGAACTAACATGTTTAAATAGTAGAAAATCTTTGTCTTTGTTTATCCTAACAGGTTGTGCTCTTGTTTATCATCTATTAGCTTTACTTTATCACACCCTGAAAAAAATACAGCATACGTTTGCTTTTGCAATAATAGAAAAGTATAATTCATTTGTTGAAGTAATAGGTGTTTTGATTTTGCAAGAAATTATCATTATGTGTTTAACTTAACTATGCGAATAGATATTTGCTTTCCAGTGGGAGCAACTAGTAAAGATAAAAGGTAAGGACCAATTAGTAAAGACAAAAACTTGTATACGCATCTCCAAAATTAGGGCAATTAAAATTACTTGCCATACATTTTCACAGGATGTGTAGAACTCAGTCAAAAGTATTTTATTTAAAATAAGGTGTTTTCTTCTGAAAGACTAAGCATCTTATGGTGCTAACTCTGTATGAACTTTTACTTTGTCCATATGGCTGTTGTCTCCTACCTGTAATAAATATGTTAAATTACATAACATATACACCCAGGTTTTTCACCATCTCACCGGTAGTTTTGTTGTAGATTTCTAAAAATAAATGATCCTCTCGCTCTCCTTCCTTACTTGCATGTGTTCTAGACTGGGCAAGAACACAGACTTACCCCTTTTGTTTAGATCACAGAGTGCTCACACTTGCAATAAGCTGCTCGCTGTCAGGCAGCAGTCTTGAACTGGCACAAGAAGATGGCACTATCTTGGATCTGTGTAACTCCAGTGCTCAGAAATCACTAGTCTCCTCTGCAAATGTACTCCCTGAAATCTTGGGGATACATTTAACTTTTTTAACAATAATTTTTTCATTGCAATGTTAATAATACATTATTTTATATGGGTTGGATAGGGAAGAAAATTGAGTCACAGTTAGAGAACAGAATGTAAATCATCCATCAGGTTACTTCCCTGGATTTCCTCCAAAGGCACTAGGTTTAATAGCAGAGGCATGGTACCGGTAGCAAAGATTACAGAACCCTTGCTCATCCCTAGTACAATAAAGGCTGCAGTCTTTGTAGTAAAAGTATCTTCCTTCTGTGAAGTAAGGAATTGCCTTCAAAGAATGTTTGTTCCTGCAGCAGCTATTCCTTCCCAGCAAAACTGCTTTGTCTGAAAGTGGGTTGGAATTGGTTAGACTTTTTCACAATAACCCTTGAGGGCACCACAGTCCAACTAAGAGCTGAAGTAAAGGTCCCTCATCTCCTGTAAGGATGTTGACAAGTAGAGCAAAGGAGAATGTATGCAGGAAATAGTTGCTGCTGCTAATCTCATTCTTACACCCTTCAGATGCCTCTCCCCAATTATCTGTGCAAGGCAATGAAGATAGGGAACAGAGACAAGAGGAAAGATCTTCCATCCCGCGGCTTCAAAAAAAGAGAACGCGCTGTGCCGATCCTGTTAAGAATCAGTGGTGTTTGTATTCTATAGAACAAAGGCTTTATCTGTCCTTTACAAACTTTGGCAAATAGTTAAACCCCACCCCCCTACCCCCCCCATGCTTCCTAAGTAGACCTAGTTGAGATGATTTGATGATTTGATTTGTTTGTTTTTCACTCCTGTCTTAGAAGACACTGAAATGCAGTCAAACCTGACAATGAATAAATAAATAAATGTGTATTGCTTTATCTGTAGTGTGAGTAAACTTCATGTGATTGTACGCTGTTGTCTTATCTGTGACCCAGAAAGTATTGATAATGGATTATCTCAGCACTTCACACAAAATAAACCTGCTCACTTGATGTTTTCTATGTCAACAGGTCATCCAGCTTCCTAGCGCTAAAGTCTGGGTTCCCTGTTTCAAGAGTATGTGAAGTATGACAGGCACAGACATCTAAGTCTTACATGGTCATGTTCATTGTATGCCTTTGTAGTTCTGTTAATTCAAGAAAGCTCTTTGTAGCTTTTATTTACTATTATGACATGATCTTATTTGGACACCTATGTGTTTAAACCATAAAAATGAGAAAAATGCTACAAGAATGAGGGAGAAAACAAGGCTTTCAGATTTTGCAGGTTTTGCAGCAAATGCAGGGCTTTAGCTGTACTGTATTAATTCTAGCACTTCTTGGGCATGTGAGTTGCTTTTTGTGGTTTTTTTTTTTTTTGTGTGGCTTTAATATGAAACGTTATACATTCCTGGAGTGTCACTGTAAAGCGAGAATGAGAAATTGAGCAGACTGCGAAAATGTGATGTACTATGAGAAGAGTATAATATCTAGTAATTTTCAGTAAATCGTATCCTTTAAGAGTAAAGGGACGCTAGCTTGTAGCTCTCATACAAAATAGTGTAGATAACATTCAAGCAGGCTTTGATACTAGCCATTAGCCTCTGCTGAGGTGGTCTCCTTTTTCTGAGGAACGTTTTATATCAAATGCCTTTCTCTTCAAACAAACAGCATTTATTTTGGGAAACCTGCATGTGGTCTGTGTTTGTCGTTATTGAAATAACATATGCAAAGTGCCATGTGATTCTTCTCTTGAGGGATTCTGCTGGAAACTACCTAGCAAGTAATCAAACTATTTCGAAGCACTTGGAGGAAACCAGTCCGTTAGTTTATACTACATATGTTAGCAGTCAACATGGATTGGTCAGAACACAATAACCTGTCAATTTAAATTCAGACTGTGATGGAGTAAAAGAGTTTGTGGCTAGAGGAAAACCAGTTGTTGCCGTACGTATGTTTTATCAGATTCTTGATACTTCCCTTATGAATATGGTTTGTTGATGAAATGGGTACCGTGTGGATAGGAAATGGGAATTGTGAGTACCATATTTCAGCAAAGGTGTAGACCAACTGAAAAACACAACCTGTCTGGGGGAGAAGAAGAGCCACCCAAGGACTAGAAAACATTCTGTTGTGATCAGAGGGCAGACAGCTTAGCATAAAGAGTAACAGTTGGCAGAGTGGAAAGTGAATGACTTGAAGTCTTCAAAAAAAGACTGCTCTAGGTAGGAGAAAAAAGATCTGTTCTTCATGTTCAGATGAATTAGACAAGTAGTAAAGGTCTTTAAAGCATATTCTGAATTTATTCTGTCACATGGGAGGGATAGTGGAACAATGAACTGTACTGCCTGGAAAGGCTGTAGAATGTCCTCCCTGGAAGGCTTTAAGTGCAGGCTAGACAAATATTTGTCAGGGTTCATCTAAGTGTAATTGATCCTGCTGTGGAACATGTGTCCAGGATTCTGCATTCACACCGTGAAAGGAGTATGTGCAGATCCTGGGAACTGGGCAATTTCTTAACCTTGTGGCACTTGAGTTTTCCTGCATTTGGCATGTGTGTGTAAGGCGCTTTCTGTCCCCAGCCTTTATGTTTCCTGAAGTACCTTTGCTCCTTTCATGTTAGTTCAATCCAAAACCTGCTATTAGTTTTTTGAGGACAAGTTTGTTACATGTTCCTTCTTCTTTGTTGTTGATGGCATCTCTGCGGGTAATCTTCTGGTGTTCATGCTACCTATGATGGCCAGATCCCTTTGACTCTGGGGGCTTTAGCTGCTTGGGTACATGAAGGATATGTGCTGTTTAGGTGCTTCCTCTGTTGATCTTTCCAATGCGCTTACAGCAGGAAGGAGTCAAATTTTAAGATTTTTCAGTGCATTGCTGATGTGGTAACAAGAGCTACTCTTTTCCTTTCCAGGCTGCTCTGTCTTGCTGTTGAAAGTGGCAAAGATCTTTGGGATGAAATATCACATATTGTAGATTGTTAGTTGAATCCACCATGTCTCAATTTACAGGCTGATTTAACAGTGAGTGGCTGATGGAGATCTAGCAAGTTGTGGTGGGTCGGCGGCTCTTCTCACATAGTTAAGAAAAGTGACAGCTGTATCAGGGTTTCAAAGGAAATGTCTCCTTTCTGTTTACTCTCTTGGCATCATAATCCTTAGCAGTGACAGCTTTGCTGCTGAAGCAAAGACTTGTGTGCTTTGAGTATCTCATGAGAAGTGGATCTATGCTTTAGTCTAACTATGGGGAAGTTTAGAGAGCATCTTGATTGATAGAGCTCTCCCCCATCTGGTAGCATGCATGACACTGGGTCTATGTTGTTACTACTGTTTCCTACTTTAGTTTTTTTCCACTCCCAGCTTTTTGAGAGTGGCCTAGTTTATTATCCTTGACAGCAAATATCAGATGCCTGGATCTTTGACGGTTACCAGGAATAATTAACTTAATTTCTGTCATGCTCTGGAATGCCCCTCTATTTTTGTTGTGTGTGTTGTGTTTACTCCCACCCCTTTTCTGGTACACCTCTTTGTAAGAGAGAGATGGACTCACAACTGAGCATGCTGTTGAAGAGATTCTCCTGTATCTCAGGGTTGATGGGTTTTGTTGCAGGAGCTTTCTAGTTTCAGCATGAAAGGAAGTGTCAACCCATGGAAGACTTAACAGAGCTGAATGATCTCATCCACAAGTGATGGGTGATAGCCGTGCCCTTGAAAATATGTAAGGGCATTCTGTGTCTCTCAGCCTTTGAGTCTCATTTTACCAGCAGATTATTTAATGAGCAGTACTTGTTTCCTCATGGCATGTGGCTATTTTCATGAGGCTCTTTCAGGCTTTTCCTTAGTCCATGAGTCATCTCTAAGGTATTAACAGTAGTGACCGTGTCCCTGAAATTCAGCTAGTTAATGGGATCATCAAGAAAGATTACCGAGCACCAAGAGTTGCATTGTACTAGGTGAACAGGTGACAAAATTGCCCTGTCTCTTGCTCGGTCACTAGGGTTGATTGAGATGACCTTTGACTCCCTAGTGGCTGGTTCTTCTCCAGCTGAGGTGTACCTATGTGCAGGAATTGCTGTAACTAGGTTACTGGCTGGTTGTCACAGATATGTGATGCTGCATGTCAGATAAACTCAGGCCTTCTCAATAGTCCTCAAGGTCATTTGTGTGAAGCTGAAAGAAATTGAAGAACATAGTAATCTTTCTGCAGAGTCTGAGTTAATGCAGTATGTTAAGATCTTTCACGAGACTGCAGAAATGAAGTATTCTTCTGTTGTCAAAATTCACCAGAATTCAACATACCTGATTATCTTAATGTCTCCTTTTTTGTGACCTTGAGCAGCGTCCTTACCTTTATCAAGATCTGTTGCACCTATATTTAGAGCTTGTGTGGTATTTCACTGAGAGGTTCTGTGGTTGTTGTTGGTCTGAAGGAGTCTGAGTTTTGCCTACGGGTAGGGCTCAGTATGTGAAAGTTGCTGATTGAAAGTGTCTCTCAAGAACCATTTCTAATAGTGGGTAATAACATTATCTATTGTCAGCTGAAGACTTCTGAGATGCTGAAATTCCAGTGTGTCCGCTCTCTTTCCCACTTTCCCACAAAAATTTGGTTGCGCTGAATTCTGTATTTGATAGGGAGTTGAAAGGAAAGATAAACCTTTCATCAGATACACTTGTGTCCTGAGTAGAGGGAACACCGCATGGGCTCACTTGCCAAATATGACAAAGCTGCGGTGTTACTCAGCTTCCGGTGAGGTGCCTGTGTATCTGCAATGGATGGGTTGTACATGTAACTTATGTATTTCTAAAAGCTCTGATTACTGCTTCGTAACCTCCTTTCATTTCTGTGTAAACTCTTGGGGAAACAAATGCATGTTTTAACTATTTATTTATTTATTTTCTGATGTAAAAAAACAAAGAAAGAATATTAATTGGATTTTAACTTTGTAATACCTTCTCCTCACACTGAAACTTTATAGATGTTTTTAACTAGTGCTTGCCTATGTGGAATTGATAATTTTATTAATGAAAACCTAGGGAGGCGACAGCAAAAATGTCATCCAGATACTTAATAAAAGGAAAAGAATTCTGTTGCCACAGCTGAATCAAGAAATAATAATGGATTTTTGTTCTGGTTCTTTGTCAGGTATGTCTCTGATGTGCAGTAAGCTACACGATGTTCAAGATTGTGTGTTTATCAGTGCACCTAGGTGTGCACATATGTGTACATAACTGAGTATTACCAAGCACTTTGCAAAAATCGTTATCATGGAGATTGAGGCCATCATGCTGTCTTTTTCTACAAATGGGAACTCAAGGCATAAGATTAAACTCAAGTTTTATCCTATTTGGTGGTAGTTCAACTGATCTTAAATATTTAAGCAATTATCTAGTTATGCCTCCTGTTTTTTTTAATCAATTATATCTCCTCTGTTAAAAGGGATATTTTTATGAGCTCCTTGTGTTTCAGTTGCCACCTGCATAGAGGAAAAAAGCTTAATTTAAAATTCTTTACCTAATGATACAAAACTCGGTAATAGGGAGTCAGCTGCCAGTCCATCAACTGCCACTGTCTGTGAAGTGTACTGGTTGCACCTGGCTTCAGGACAAATGCAGTTTCAGAAGGAAGGAAGAAAAGCAGTCTTGAGATGTTAGGAAAATAACAGCCGTGTGTATCTTTACTTTCCTCTGTCCCACATAACAAATGCAATCTGATGATGCTTCTGTCTGGTTGCTAAAATGAAATGCTCTGTGTGTTCATTGGAATTGTGGTCTCTGTCTCTCGAACACCACATCTGTTTGTTAAGCGGACTTCATTGACATTGTCCTTTTTATACGGTGCCTCTTTTTGCCCACTCCCCACCCTCCCACCCCTCTCAAATGCTCAAGCCACGTGGTGTGTAGAAGAGACTTTGTATTCTGCTGAATTTTAGCCACCAGTGGCATGGGAAAATCTTCTGAGTTTAGGACAGGAACTGAAGGCAGAAATTAAATCAGTTGGAGTAAAGTGCCCCATAGATGGCAACTGATTAAGTACAATAAAATTTGGTTGCACCACTGTGATTATCACCTACCTTCTAAAATAAAACTGGTATTATAGGGCATGTGTTTTAAAAGGTATTTAGCTCTGCTTTGAATAAGTAGTTTTCCTGTATAGTTAGGAGAGGCCATGGTGGCAAAAGTAGTTTCTTCACTTTTCCCTGTACTTCCATTTATCTTATGATAAACATAGGGAAGAATGAAGTGTTTTTTACAGGATACTTGTAGGGAAAGTGTTGCTATTGCAATGCAAGGAAGATGGGAAATTTAGCCATGGGAAAGCCAGACTATGTACAGTTTAATTCCCGAAGTGTAAACGTGCCTTCTTTATGTTAATGAGCTGAAATAAGTTTGAAGACATGGAATGAAATGGAGAAAAGTGTAGGCGCTAAGGAACAAGGAACTGCCTGTAAATTTACTTCTTCCTCACAACTCCTCCAAGTCAGTTTTACTGGTTGTTTCATATAATTTTGTTTACTGAAGAGAAGAGACTAGCTCTATCAACACCCCATGGACATGAATGAAACAATGAAATTTACTGGATGTAGCTTTCTCTCCACTCACATCTCTAAGAAACT
Organism: Vanellus vanellus; assembly: GCF_965231255.1. Taxonomy (NCBI): domain Eukaryota; kingdom Metazoa; phylum Chordata; class Aves; order Charadriiformes; family Charadriidae; genus Vanellus; species Vanellus vanellus. The sequence continues at coordinate 17,544,505 of NC_138911.1, read as the reverse complement.
TCATACTAGTCCAGATGGCTTTCAAAGATTTAAGTGTCTCCACCAGGACCTAAATGTGGATTATAATTGAGCTGTGACTGCTTGATCAGACTGAATAAAGCTGTGTTAAGCATGAATGTTAGAGGGAACATATATGCAAACCCTGCACTTGTGCCAACTGGCGTGGCATGGGTTGGTTCTGGCCCAAAAGCTAGATAGCTGCAACAGTGTAGGGTTGCGCCTGCGCTAGCAAAGCCACTGAGAAGGAGGGCTTATTAGCATAGGTAGGCACTAACAATTCTAGCTAGTGTTGGGACCACAGTTGGCACTGAGCCTGCCAGAAGTAGCTGACTACACCTAAGCGGGTAGACATCCCCACTATGTACTACAGCATAATCTTCTAGGGCAGGGATCTTCATACCTTGTATGTCTTTACAGCATCTACTACTGTGGGAATATTCGTGGTCTAAGGTAAAGTGACAATACAAATGGGTAGTCAGTCTGTTCTTCTGAGTTTACCCTGCCCAAATACTGCACTAGTATCTTAGAGCACTTTGCTTTCAGTACCCCAGGGTATGTGTTAACGCAGTGGCATCAGGGACTGACCGACAACTGTATCATAGATAAGGTTTGATCCTTCTTCCCTGATCCACGAGTTAACGTGAAGTTGTAGGCTGTTCTAGCTGTAGTGAATAACACAATCTGACTGCTTTCTCCCCTGGCATCCAAGTCTAAAGCTGTTATCAGCACTGCTGTGGCTCTGTAGTGTTTGATTTAGGGGGAAATTGGCACCTCTCTGACAAGTGCTGGAATGTCCCAGTCTGTCCTTGGAGTGCTGTTGGCATCTTTCACAGCAATAAACCCCCAGTCAACAGACTTGATCACGGGCAAACACCAGCCAAGTGCACAAAAGCGCTTATCTCCTGTTAGGCCGTGCATTCATAAAAAGCAAAGTCATAAAAACCTTCAGTGGCTGGCAGTTCCAGAGCTTACTGTTAGACTTGAAAAGAAGTCCTGAAGAACACAGGCTTCTTATCACTTTTAATTGCTGGGCAGTGGAGAGTTGCCATTTGTTTAACGTCATCTGGTATTAACAACTCTGTTTTACACTGCGCGTTAGATATTTCTGGCAAGCATTATTCTGCTGAATGTAAAATTAAATTCAACAGAAATAATTTGTTTTCAGGAAGAACTCAGGTTGAACAATTGAAAACAACAGGTGAAGAAATGCAAAATGGAATCTAAAGAAAATATTGACTGAAGGTGCATAGTGCAATGTCAAGATGTTGAATTTTAGACCATTGGTTTTTTGAACTATAGATGCTGCTATATGGGAATTAGTTTGCGTTGCTGCTGAAACTAAGTTCTGTATCACCTAATCATTTTTAGATTGCATTTTTAAACATTGCATTAATGCTTATGCATTTATGAAAAATGGAAACTTCAAAGTTAATGTTCACTGGATAGCCCTATATTCGGGCCGCACACTTAAAACCAAAATTTATGCCACCTTTGGGGAACTGGACCAGAGATAAAGTCACTTTGAAGAGTTGCATCAGTGTTTGTAGATGGTTTCACCCGTGAGAGATGTCTTTACTTTTTTTTTTTTTTAAGTCAGCTTGCTGGATTTGATCAGGCATCAAATTCCACATGGGTCTACAACTGGATCAAGTAGAAACTGTTAGATGTGCAGGTTTTTGAAATGACAAACAAAGATTTTTAAATGCAATTAAATGTGTATCTGAGCTACTTTTAAGCAAAATAGTAATAAGAAAACCCTTTGGATTTCAGTTTGAAAATTACTCTGGAACTGCAACTTTCAAACAAGAAGCTGATATATATATATAAAAAAAAAAAGGTGTACTTTATGGTGGTTGCAAAGGAGCAGATTGACAGCAGTTAGTTAATCAGAAGTAGCTGCAATGGAAGCCACTTCTCTCATCTCAGCTCTACCCCTTAAATAGCAGCTGTGTCCCAAAGTAATCAGTGTGGTATGTAAGTGGGATTTTCGCACATGGCTGGGGAAGATATGTTGGAACATCCCTCACTGACTTGAAATGAGAGCTGCGTTCACTCGCTCTCTGTAGCAGCTTTGAAAGTCTTTAAATGAGACTTGACCAGAAATAACCAATTCTAGGAGCGTGAGTGTGGCTGTTTGGATTTAATGCTTCATCCTTTTTGTTGAGATGGTCAAGGAAGTTGGTTGTTTGGATGACCAATTTGTTTGCAACTGTCTATTGCCTAAAGACATGTAGACGAATTGGGGAAGAAAATAATGTGTAGAACTGTCCTGCTAGCACCTAAAAGAGGTGATGACAAGGGTGTCTTTATTCTGGTGCCACGCAGGTACATGTAGAGAATAGATACCATTACCTCTCCTACAAATGTGTATGCCTGTTAATGTTCCGTTTCTGTGTCTGGTATTTGAAGTACCATACAAACATAACTTCTCTATTTCCTTTCTTTGTATGTATATCTGTCATCGTTTGAAATTCTTCTTTTTCCTTCAGCATTTTTCTCTTTTTTTGTGTGTGTGTGTATGTGTCTCAACTTCTTTGGACGCTTGGGAGAGTAGTTGTGTATTAGATTAGAAAAAGCAGCAATAAGAAGCTAGAGCAGTTGTTTACTTACCGTGTTAAACTCTGTCCACGCTTAAAGTGGAAGGAAACTGCTTTTCCTTGTGACGGCCAGTTGCCAGGATTTTAGTGTTGTGGTTTGGTGGTGGTTTTTGTCCCCGTGTCCCCCTCCCCACCCCAGCATGAGGAATTTCATAGTTGAAAGTGCTTTGGCTTATGAAACGCGGAACTGTTGATGTCCCTTTAGTTAGCTTATGGAGAGGAACACTCTGGCATAATACATAGCCAAGCTATTGCTGGCTGGCTACCTGCGTGTGATTAAACAGAAGCAGGAGGTGGAATCAGTCAGTTTTCAAGGAGTCACCAGTTCAAGTCTGTTAGTACAGAGTACCCTGGCAGCGTTACTATGCTATGCCTTTGCTTAAATGGAAAGGAGGTGTAGATTTTCTTACTCGTCATCTTGATTTTTCTTCTACTGTTTCCTCGTATTTGTTAGCTTTTATTTTTCTGACATGAACTAGCAAATGTTTACCTTTTAGAGCAAAATCTTTCTAAGCATTCACAATTCTAGCCAGGGAATGGATTTGCATTTTTGTTTTGAGCAAGCAGTTCCTGTTACTCATGAAACGGGAGTGGCTTCTTAATAAAGACTCCGGATCTCTGCTATGTAATTACCATAAAATAACCAGTACAGCAATTTTGTAGTGTCAACGGATTGGCAACCAAACGCTTTCTGAACTGCTTGTAAGCTCTGTTGTTGAAATAAACTCTGAAGAGCAAACTTTAATGCTTAAAGCATACACTGTTTCTAGATTGGAAAATCTCTCCCTAACCCAGTATGTAATACAAATGCATTTACGTACCTAATCGTGTTAGCCAGGAGACTTGCTGGGAGTTCAAGGAATACGAGCTCTGCAGAACGTATGGTACACATAGCTATGAATATCTGAGTGTATATTCTGAATGTTAATTGGCTGAATATAGGCACCTTTTGAAAGGCAGCAAGTCTTTGCCTTCTTAGGCCTTTGCTGAGATTAGATGTTCCGTAATGTGTTTTGAGCACGGCTGATCTTTTAAACAACTTTACTGTCAGATTGCAGTCTTTTTTCGTGTGTGTGTGTGTGTGTGTGTGTGTGTGTGTGTGCAGTGTTTACCGCCAAACCACACTGCTTCATGGTAGAGGTTGCTAGGTGCTCGAGCAATGCAAACAACAAATAATAGGGATCATGCTGCAGTCTCCTGATGAAACATAGCATGGGAGAGCCTCCGCTAGCCTCCTTTTTTGCTAGCCTCAAGCACAGCTATCTTCTGTAAGGCTGGGACACATCCTGTTCAAAACAGAGTGCAGTGCATGGAATAAAAGGTGCCATACGCAACCAGAAGACATTAGAGGCATATGTTTATGAAGGGGACCTTGCTTGGGGCCAGCCCAGTGAGCTGAAGCCTGCATCCTGGGGAATGCAGAGCCCTGCAGCCCAGCCAGGGGTATGGGGGTTTCAGGCTACTGAATAACTCAGTTTCTGAGTTCTGCCAGGGAGTTATGCATGACAATCTGTTTGGTTTTCGGTGATTTTTTTTTTTTTTTAAATATATATATTTTTTTTTCCTTTTGTGGTAATTTGTATTTCAGTTTTCATTCTCTCCTGTAGGTGGGACTCTTGCTGATTTCAGTGGGATACAATATTTGAAATGTTGAGTACTTAAAAAAAAAAAAAAAAAGTCATCAAAAGCCACTGTATAAGTGTTCATTCAGAGAGTACTCAAACATACTTTATCCTCTGATGAGATGCACTCTCATTTGTTTTCCGTTGTCTTGACCTGTGGGTCTTCCATGTGAGCCTGCCAAAGGCACGTGTGCTCTATGATTGTATAATACATATCTTAAGAAAAATGACGCTGAGGAGAAATGCAGAGTGAAGAAAGGGCAGAGGTTTAAAGCAGTGAAGTTAAACAGATAAGTTTTCGGTGTGGTGGCAAAGTTAACCCAACAGGAAGGTTATTAAATCTAGATATCTGTGTTTGAAGAGCACTTCAAGCTCTCTCAAACATTGTTGGCCAGACAAATACAGTAACACACTGAGGGGTACTTTTTTATCAGTGTTCCTTTAACATCTCAATATGTGTTTCCACAGCAAAGAAAGCCTGTTCTGATGCGTGGCTGGAGGCTGAGGCAAGGGTGTAAAAGCTTGGAAAGCCTCCATGGTATTTGCTGAACGGAGCTACCACACCTGAAGACTGCTGCCTGCATTCTTTTATAATCCTCTAGCTCTCAAGCCATTTAAAAGCTGTGATTTTGGGGGTGTGACAAAAGCTTTTATGAATCCGCTATTACTATGTGGTTTTCAGGCAGCTGGCAAGAACTCTCTCTGGTAAATCTAAAGTTTCAGTAAATAAGAGGCCCCAAAAATCAAACTAACCCCTCCTCCAAGAAAAATATACGTTAAACGTTAAACGCCAACGTTAAACTTAAAGAAGCCCAGAACCCATCATTAATTTTTGCTTGGACATTTTCTCAGATCTCTTTGAAACATCTGTGTCTCTATAGTAGAGTGACTATTTACTTGGTAGTGATTGGGTACTGTGCGTATACTGCTGTAATACTGCTGTAGGGTGTCTGTATTGTGTACTTAGAAGCCTGCATGGGTAGTCATATGGCTAACTTCTTGCTGGCTGGCATAGAGTTTCCTTAACTCAAACTGAACTTAGTGCTGTAAATTTCTGTGGTGCCTGGCAAATAGATTTGCATATGCATGCAACTTTCAACTAATTGCAGTGAAACTCTTAATAAGGTTGATCACCATCTTCCCTTCTCTCCCGTTACACACATTTGAAAGCATCCTAAGCTAAAACGTACTTTGCTGTCTGTATCACTGCACCTTAAAATCCAAAGGCATCTTTATTCCAAATTCTTGAGCTACTTGAATGAGAACTGTAGTTCTTACTCATGGATTATTGCACTGCTATATTGCAATTGCAGAGCCTCAGCCTAAATCACCAATCAGTGTATGAACCTCTTAACCGCTGGTAGTACTATCATCAGTTCCTCCTGTGTGTAAATAGCTTTCAAGTCCCTGTGTAAATCTATCCTTTGCTTTGCTTGAAAGAAAGTGCCCAGAAACAGAAGCAAACAGCGTGCTCCCTTTTGGGTCAAACTAAAAATTGTTTTGGAACTCAATATGCACCTGTTTTGCCGCTAACTCAGAGGTAATTTCCAAATATTTCACTTGAGAACATAACTGAGGCAAAGATCAGATCCAGAAATCTGTCGTTCTCAAAGCTGTGTCCTTTGTGTGGTGCCTGATGCAAACAGGGACCAGGGAACCAGGCTGACTGGTGGTTCAGTCTCTGGCATGCTTTTGGATCAGCAAAGCTTCAGGTAGTGATAACAAATGAACTTTAAGTAATTTCGTTTGCTACAGGAAGCTGTACTTCTGTATCTAGAGTATAAATAATTCATCGTGCGTAATGGACAGATTTTTAATTGATTTCTATGAACTGCAGGTGCAATTTTCATTGCAGCTTAGACAACATACTTCTACTGGCAATTAAAGGGATCTGTGCACTTAGGAGGTTGGAAAAAAAAAAACACCATCCTGAATAATTTAAAAACAAATAAACCCAAAATACTGGAAAAAAACACCCCAAAACAACAAGCCAGACCCCTAAAAAACCTCACTTTTGTATCACTGTTCAACATTACAGCTAATACAGGAAAGTATCTACATGTTAGAATTATTAATGACTTCTCTAGTGTATATACTAAATATTTAGAATGTTCTAATATTACCACATAGTGGTATTTTTTGCCAGGCTGCACTAGGACCCAAATCATTAATGTTGTTCTTTTAAGTCTTGACAGTTAAGATGTTGAATGTTACCTGTCATTGCATGATCTTCGGGCTTAATTTATTTTTCTCATTTGTTCGGGGTGATGGGAAACGGGTTTAAATCTAGTTTCAGGGTCTACAGTAGCTGAGGTGACAAATTTGGAGGGAGGAAGAAAACTTATTGAAATAATCTAAGCTGAAAAGGTATGGTTGTGTATTCTTCAGGTAATTAGAACTAGAACACCTTATTGAGTGTCTTGTAAAGACAGTCGTGCTGATGGTGAAAACTGACTCAAAATGTTGGAAAGTGGTTTTGGTTTTATTTCTCTAAAGTAACACAAAACCAGGGCCAGCAAAACAAAATTAAGTTTGGCCTGCATTTTGCTGTCTGTTTTCAGTGCCCATCTTTCTTTTGGGGAGGATACTTGGGAAGAGAAAAGGGAAAGCAAGTAGAAATGCTAGCAGCCTCTGTCTCGGGATCAGACCTCCAAGAACAATACGCTCAGTTCAGGCAATAGTGAACTTTCTCTGTATTAATGACAGAATTGGTTTGCATATCTGTTGTTCAGAATAACCTGTTCATAACACCTTTTGTTTAATAAGTGTTACGCAGAAAAGACAACAAACAGTTATCCATCTTGTTTTGTGTTAAACACAATATTCCAGGAATGAGGAAAAGATGCAGTGCATGCAGCCAACAGTCACGCGTTGAAAGTTTCAGATGTCCTTTTTCTGTTTTGTTTTGTTTTGTTTTGTTTTTTTTCTGTGGTGGCTTCTAGGGGCATTGATTGTTTGCTCCTCTGTAGTACTTTAAAAAAAAAAAAAAAAATTCAGGCAAAAGGTGTCTAAGAACACTTAGAGCTAGCTGCCACTTCTGGCAAAGCAGACTGTATTAATAAGCTTGGCACTCATCTTTTTATGGGTGTATTTTATTGTTTCTACATGTGCATTTGATTACCCAGAAGACCTTTAGTTTCCTGCCCTCTCAAGGTGGAAAACTGCAATAGTTATAACCATCAGTGCAATCTGACATGCAAACAGTGACCTTGAGCGTGTTGGACTTGCTTCCTTGCCTTATTTGGGAACCGCTGGTAAAAAGCCATTCAGATAAAACACAAGTTCGAAAGCGGCACCTTAATAACAGCAACATAGTGGTCTAGGGGAAACAATGTTATGAGCTGCACTTTAAATATTTATGGTTAATGAGTTAATGTCACAATCTTTTGCAGAAGAAACAAAGGCTGTTTGCGTCAAGAGTTTCCATGTTGTGTATTTAAATGGTGTTAGGAAGAACTCGTGTGTGTCAACAATAGCACATGATGATGGGACAGGTTGTTCATCTGATGTGTGCTCATTTAAACTGGACTGTTATTGAGTGCCATCAATGTACCTGGGAGGAATAAATGTGTTGCATTCTGTAAATGGACATCCTCTTGCATTACACTGCTCTGTCGGCTTGGAGGGTTTTTTCACCCTTTGCCTCCTATAAGTATGATGTGCCCTTAGCTATTCACCATTTGCATCTGTGAACCTAGGAGCCTACTACAGCTGCCCATATTCAGTGAAGTTAATCCATGGTTGATGTTTTTTTCAGTTTGTGACTATGGTGTATCTGTCTGCACTTGAGCCCATTCTTCTCTGAGCCATTGTGTGTGCAGTGTCTTTGCAGCTGATTAATTGTGTAAAAGAGGAACTCGCTTTGAAGTGATGAATTTGGTTGAGCATTTGGTTATCTATTTCACCTAGAATCAAAAGTGCAATGAAGTTAGTTTACTTTGAGAGACTGAATAAACAACAGCACTTGAAAGAGCCAAAACTAAAAGAATTATTTTTGATTGCTCAAAAGTTCCAGTAATTACCCAGATATTCTGGGTATTGTTTCCAGAGATACCAAACGATGAACATTTGAGGGCACCCCCTTGGACTATATCTGCATTTTTTTTTAACCTGGCTTGAAGACTTCCTAACTCAAAAAAAAAAAAAAAGCTGTTAGAGAACTAATTAAAATTCAAAACATACTGCAAACCTCCAAACATCTCCCTGTTGAACATTCTCTTTCTGAAAATTTCTGTTTCTCTCTTCTAAAATTACTGAAAGTGGGCCACAAAAAATATTTTGAATTGGTCACTTTTCAGTGTTTCCTCTTCCCCTTTGCAGCAGTAAAAGAGCAGGAGAAAAGGAGGAAAAAAAGTGAGTTTAGATGACTAGAAAATGGGGGAGGGAGAAAAGAAAATTATCACCAGCTGTTTACACCTAAAGTTAGGAGAGAGACAGGATTTAGATCCCACAGCTCTTTTGGAAGATGCCCTGAATCTCTTGGGTAGGTTTTGGTCACAGCGTATGGTGGGGCACCTCAAAGCATGACAGAGGCAGTCCCTGGAAGCCTGCCGTTTAAGACCTTTTGGTAACTTCTGCTGCTGAAGGAGTGTGTGTTTGAACATTTGTGTTCTGACAGTATATCAGGCTGATCTTTAGAAGAATAACTGGTACTTAGGAAATTCTTCATGCATTTTTTTTTTTTTTTTTTTTTTAACCCCTGCATGCTACTTGACAATTCTGTCCTGTTTACCCTCAAGGCACTTTGAGGCCTGCTGTTTAAAGCACATTATGTTGACTGTTTTCTTTGGTCTGAAGTGAGGTTGTGGTGTGGTTGTTTTTTTTTTTTTTTTTTTTTATTTAAACTCTTAAACTTCAGTGTAGCAGCTGTTGTGATGGGTTGCCATCAACAAGTGATGCCTAAGAAAAATATCAAGCAATTTCCTACAAATGAATGCATATTTTTTTCTTTTCTGGTCTCTGTGAGGACTGACAAATACTGTTTCACATAGGAAGAACAAGGGAGTGACTATTGCTTCCTGCTATATTTGTGTTGGGCTTGTGGATGAAGGTAAAAGCACCGATAACATTCTTGTACTAAATCATTCATGCAAGGATTTCTCTGCTGGTGGAAATAAAAGTCACTTTGCAAACTCCCAAAACCTATGTGAAAAGATTGTTAGGATTTTGTGGGACTCTACTAGCATCACCAGTCTTGCGCCGTAAATCCTCTGTGTCTTTCATGCTAAAAAAGGTTAGAAGTTGCAAAATGCCAGCAGACTTACTTCAGGCAGACAGTCTTCCTGATTGTGTGCTGACTGATAAGTTACTCATAGCATTCCTCCAAACCTCTGATTTGAAGGGAGTAGCTGTTGCATCTTTCTCCCTGATTTTGGGGTTTGTGGAGTTCTGTTCACCATATCACCCCAGAGATACGAAACAACAGGATTTCATCCTTTTGGAAATAAGTATATTAAGTGGGACCAGTTGGAGAAGCATGAGGAAGGGTCTGTCTGTCTTGATATGGAAAATTTTTACCTCTCACTTAAATCTTCCCCTGAACTATATCGAACCAGAGAAGGATGTTCGTGTCTATTCTGGGTCAAAGCCCAGGAAACTTGTGAATCTTTTTCGCTTGGATTTCTTTAGAAAGTATGCTGTGAACTTTATATCCTGAAGAGTCAATTTCCAGATGGTTTCAGGCAGATGAATCTTGTGATGCAAGGGATTTCCTTTTTCCTGATTGCTCCATTGTTGGCTTCTTGCCCTTGTGTCTGTGGCTCGGTGGATATAGCTTTTGAGGGTGAACTTCCAGTAGAGTTGAATGAGAGTGCTTACGCTCTTAGCTACAGCAGGACACTGAAAATAGTGGTGTAGGCTGTGACTTGTTCAGCTCTAGCTGTTGCATAGACAAGAGTCTCTGCTGTATACTTTTTGTGGCTGTTTTAGAGATGAGTGCAACATTTACCTTTCTCCAGTTGTCAGGGGACTCTTCACCCCACCTCCATTACCCTCAGAGCAATGAATCACTGTGACATAGTCCGTCTCTCTCAGTACCCTCAGATACAACATATCTGGTGCCGTGACCTTGTATAGGATGCATTCTCTCAAGCCATCCCTAACTCAAACTACCAGGAAGAAATCAGGATTATCTCCTCCTTGAACCTTGCGTCTAAGCAGAGAGGTCAGGGGGACCTTGCTGGTGGAGACTGAGAAAGAGGGCATTGAGTACCTTAGCCTTATCTGTCTCTACGGCCACTAAATCACCCACTCCATACAGCAATAAGCCTGTATTTCCCTTGTTTAGTCTTTTACCACTCATGTAGCAGTAGAAGCTCTTCTGGATGCCCTTGACATTGCATCCAAGTGTCAGCTCCAGCCAAGCTCTGGGAGCCTATGGCACTTAGCATGCACAAGCTGTCTCCCGTCCAAGAAGTAACTGGGTCTGACCCTGTCTAGTTTCCAAAATGGGTGATATCAAGTGTGTTCAGGGTGATGTGATGATAGACCACAAGAGATAAAACTTTAAGAACATTCTGCAATTTCAGAGAGCAAGATAATCCCTCAGCTTCTAAAGGAAATGTGATATAAAATGTAAGTGTGTGCTTGTATATGGGTATGCTGTGGTTTCTCTTTCAGGCTCTGTGCAGTTCCAGCAACCAAACTGTCTTTCACCTTCTGAGACTGGAGATGTGCAGCTGAGGAAGGATGAATTTTGACTTGGGACACTGTTCCATAAATCCTGGTTCATAGAACTGAAACAAGTTCTATGTGATTCTGTGATTCTGTGAAGTTGACTTTATCATAATCTGAACTATGATTTTAGGGGTATACAGTAATTTCCTTTAAAGCTTAACCTTCGATGGAACAAATAGTATGGCTAAAGTTTTTAATCCTGCTTTCTTTCTATCCTTAAACACACAGCGAATCTAAGCCTTAAACTTCATTCTGAGTGAAGACAAGGCAGCGGCTAATTTTTCTGTATTGGGTCTGCATGATGTTGTAACAACTTAGAACGACATTATCATACAATGAAATGATTGCAACTCTCTCTCTCTCTCTGATGTGGACAAATATCAGTAAATCTGTATTACTTTGGTTTTGGATTAGAGAAGGCTTTATTGCTGACTAGGGAAAAATACCTGAAATGAAATCACTGCTTTAACTTTTCTCCTTCTTTGTTTCCCTTCTCCCAAAATAAAATGAGAAAACCCAAATCTTCCTGTCATTTGCTTGAAGTAAAATACCTTTCATATTTTACACCTGTCCTTGATTTCTTGTGTACCTGTTACAGCTTTGAAGATCTTGGCACTCTGTATCTCTTCGATAGGCTTAAACACTGCTCAAATGCTCGTTTCCTCATTGCATGGTTCCCCAACCTGTTACAGTGTTAACAAGGCCAGAAAGAAAATGAAGAAAAAAAAACAAAGGGGCAAATGAAAGCCCCAGCAGATGCTGGCTGCCTTGTAAGAGGTAGAAAATAGTTTATCCCAATACAGAATGCACATATGAAGACTCGTCTTGCTGCAGAGACTGAGTGGTGCAAAGGGATCTGTGTCTGTGCTTACTGCAGTGGCGTAACTCTTCATCTCTGTATAAGTAGAGATCTCTTCTTTGCTTACACAAAATCCCGAATCAAACAATTGACTCGAGCAAAATTAATACACCCTTGGTATTTGGGAGGTTAATGGAATGGAGAAGGCTTCTTGAGAGAATGGTGTGTTTCAGCCCTTTGTTAGCTGAATCTCAAAATATTTAGTAAGCAAAAATCACCTGACTACAGTGCTGCACAGTTGTCTTTCCGAATATTGGTAAGAAACACTGATTCTTCCCTAGTGCTCAAGCTTGTAACATGGGGTCTTATCTTCAACGTGGATTCTTAATTCCTTGCATACATCTGTGCTTTCAGCATTTTCTAGTATAAGATAGACATATGGCGCTCTGTGAACCTTTTGGCACATAAACCTCATCTAAATTAATGTCCTCTTCTATTTGAGTTATTACTTTTTTTTTACCTTTGACAAATACAGCCTTGCTCTGCTTGTGAACATACATGATGCTGCTATAAAGCACTTCTTTCCTTTTTTTTTTTTTTTTTTGAAATTGGATGATTTTGCCCTCTCGCTGTTCTGTGAGAATTACCAGTGGTCTCTCCCTTTTGATTTGTCTCAGATATAAACTGTAAGACTTTGTTTTTTAAGGCCTTCAGCTTATCTGCTCTGTATCATTTTCTCAATGTCATAAGGCCAGTTTAGGGACTCTTATCAACTTTTGCTTTCTACTTTCATTCCTTTGAGCGAAGTTATCAGGCAAATACTTTCTCACAATGCTTACAAGCCTCTTCCAAAAGATGCAAATTTCTTACTATTTAAATGCCTACGTAGCTTGTAATGTTTCTTCCTAGCTGTCATGACAAAGTAGTTAAGCAGTTTCTGATGGGAGACCACAGCCTATAATCCGTGTTACAGTGTGGGGAGTGTCAGTGGTGTTTATTGTAGGAAAGGAAAATACAGAGATGGATGTTAAAAACGAGGGTGGGAACCTTTGATGTGGCCGAAGCATTTTCAGTCCTTATGTCCCCACATTCTTCATACCCCCATCTCCCCAGGCAGGATGATTCCCCTTTGCTGAGGAGGAATGCAGGGGTTGCCTTCCCCGTATGGTGCCCTTCCCTAGAAGACAAGGAGGGGAGGGTATCAAGGATGCATAAGAACTGGGTCAGGGTCTTTCTTGAGAGTGGTCCCAGTTCTTCAGGTTTCCCCCCTTGACTTTACTGCCCTGCAGGGCGCTCAGTGTTGGGCACCATGGTAGATGGCCAGCGAGCTGGTGGGCGTGCTGGACTTGTTGGGATGCAGCTGCCTTTGTCCCTGTTGAATTGGCAGGAAACATCTCCTGCCGTGTCTGTGCCCAGGCGTGGTAGTGCCCGTGCTGGAATTGGTGAATGGCTGGAGGATGCTAACGTTTGAGTAAGTCAGACCAGCCCAAGACAGGAGGCTGCAGTCTCCCTGCCTGCTGGCTTCTTTGGTGCGAAAAGCTGGCCCAGCCAGTATGCGGAAATTTAACTGTGTGAAACTCGCTGTTAGAAGCCAAGTCCTTGGGGATCTATCTTCAGCTCTGCATTAGGCTTGCTATATGACCTTGTACAAGTCACTTAATCTCTCTGCTGTTCATTTTTCTTTGCTAGCAAATGAAGACAGTAATTGCTACATAAGTCACTGCAGTGGAAGTTTGCATGCACTTAGGAAGTAGTTAGAAGTAGTTAGCATTCCCCCCCCCCCCTTTTTTTTTTTTTTAGCGTTAACCTGACTGAAGAATATGCTCTGTGCCCGCAAACTTGCAATATATAGTATGCAGTATGCTTTCAGTAAAGGTTAGTCTGTAAAAGCAAGGGAACTACCTGAGATCAGGAAGTATATTGGAGTAGAAATTATGTAGGACTTTAATTTCTTGGTTTGTAAGGTATTTTTGAAGTATCAGATTTTAATGCATGACTAGTTGATAGCTGGCAAGTAAGAAGGTGATGGAATTTTAGGAAAAGGTAAGGTAGGGGAACTAAATACTACTGATTTTTATTTTGATTTTTAAATACTAAGTAGGGAAGGCCATGGAATGGGAAATCTCTTAATGTAAATTAATTCACCTAGAAGTAGACCTATCTTGTCACAGTGTATATTGTGTAGTATGGAAAAGATGACCATCCTTATTTTATGTTAATTACTTTGGTAGCTCTGAGGTTCTCTATAAATATTAGTGTGTGTATGTTTACTACAGATAGGGAGAGGAGCTGTAAATTGCTCTTTATGAATAGTTTTTTCCACTTTTAATGAACTACAGGCTGATTGTTGATGGTGAAAACAAAATTCTTTTCCAAGCCTCCTCATGATGCAACAATAATAAAACAAGTGATGGTGGCTATAACATAAACAGGAATACCAGGCTGAGTAAACATACCCCCCCAAACCAAAAAAAAAAAAACCCAAAAAACCAAAACTGCCAAAACCAATGAAACACCCCCACCCCCAACAGAAACAGCAGCTTTCCAAGACACCTAAAAGCTGCTTATAGACAGTGTTTTAGCTGGTGCTGTGCTGCAATTGCCTCTGTATAGCATTCTTGTTTATCCTGTGACAGACTTGTCTGCCTAAAGGAGCTATAGGTGATGAACCAGACAATATGCTAGTATCTTCTGCTCTTTATCCCATTGTCACATTAAAACAAAATTGAAAATTTGAAAACTTCTTTTTATTTATTTATTTTTTTATTTTCTTAGATAGCAACTTTGTTAATCAGCACAGCTGTGCTGAGGCCATGCATGCCTTCCTGAACACAGAGGAAGAGCTGTGATTCATGAAATGTTTTCCGAAGGAATACATTTAGAGAAGGCATTTTCATAAGACCTGAAAGTCCCATTTCAGAATGCAGTGATTTTTAACTAGAATGCATTGCGTTTGAGCGTGTGCCTTTTGGATGATCTTGTAGGAGAAACCATTCCTAAGTTTCTTAAAGGGCTTTGACACAATGATCCTTGGAAGCGTGTGAGTAATGACGTGTAAACAAATATGTGCAGTACCTTCTTTCTGACCTGATATTACTAGAAAATATCTGCCTAAAATACTTTCTACAATGATTTGAAGTTTTTTAATCACAATGGAAGAAGCTTTTGAAAAGCTGTGCAGCACTAACCATGTGATTTTTTGTCACGTTGAAATTAATTTTAATGTCCTATGAAGGGCAGGATCAGGATATCCATTGAAAAACATTTCGATGTAAAGGCATTTGTCTCAAAAGAAGAGTTACTGTAGATAATTCTAATTTTTCTCTAAAATGTAAGACTTCCATTTTTTTTTTTTTTTTTTAAAGGTAGGGGAAAATTACAATTAATGGCTTGCCTTTCATTGCCTAAGGCAGAAAGAGAGAAGGATAAAAAAATAAAAACAATGTGCCTAGAAAATTTAAGTTTAAAAAATAAATGTCGATTTGAGTGATCACAACTTTTGACCAGACTTATTTTTGTGCATTAATTCGTGTTCTTAAAATATAAATACATAAATGAAATAAAGCTTTCACTTATTTTAGTAAAACAAGGTGCCTTCTCAAATGCATCAATACCAGCAGACCAAACTGGAGTTGGGACTTCAGCTTGCCTTCGCAGTGTGTACAGAAAAATGCTGGAAATGTCACTCATTGTTCATGAGAAAACTTGCTGCTGCTTTGGGGCCATCTGCTGGAGTCTTCCCTCAGGAACGTCGTTTCTCCCATGCCTGTGTTAATGCAGACAGACTTAATTTACTGTTTCTTCACGGAACCTTTTTTCCCCTGACTCTTATGAACGCTCGACTTCTGATGCTTTCCGTCCCCAAATCGTTCCTGTGCTGCTATCTCGTAATAGGGAACAGCAACAGTTTACATGAAGGTAAATTGTCAGATAAAGGAATCTCTCTCTCGGAAAAAACTCTTTCGAACAGGTGATTTTTGTCAGTTAGAAAAGAGCCTGTTACTGGAAGTCCTCTTCACTGTGGGAGTGATAATATCTTAACTTATGCTTAAGTGGCTGAGGTGAATGAGAAACATATCTCTGTACCAACTTGAGCAAGGCATAAAGACTTCAGGGATCACTTAAAAGTTTGAGGATTGTTGTTTCAGACAAAGAATCTTCTCGCTGTTCAGAGTAACTGGGGTTGTTTTTTTTGTTTAAAGTCTATTGCTGAGGGAGTTCATCACTTCACTGCTCAAACCAATATTTTGTTTGCTGATGTGCCCCACGTTTCTTTATTTGCAATGCTAGGTTTTTCTGAGCTCAAGTGCAGGTCTGGAGCCAGAATTCTACTGAAAGGAATATGTTGTTGTTATTATAAAATAGTATTCTCCCACAAATTTGTGTCAGAGATGGACAATGTGAAATTGTCCTCTTCTTCCCAATTAAGAATTCACATCAACAGTGTTTGTTAGGATATCTCACAGTAGCATAATTTTCTTTTGGTACCTGTTGAGTAATGGGAAAGAATATATAAAAGGAAACCCGGAAATGTGAAGTTTATAAATTATTTGTCCTTAGGTTCTTTTTTTCTTTTTCTTTGAGACCAGTTGTAATAACTCTCTTTTCTAAAAGTGATTGTTTTATGGGGAAGACACTTTGGGCATGGGAACTTGGTATATATTTACTTACTTAGGTTTTTAATGGTTGTGGCCCTTTCAGCAGCAGAATGTCAAAATCTGTGTCACCATCTGCTGTATTTGTCTAAGAAATACTAAGAAAAATATAAACAATATTTAAGAAATATAAAAGCCAGAGGCTTGCACTGCTATCTAGTTTCTGGCGTTCAGTGTTGCTTCATGTGGTAGTCACATGCAGACTGCCTAGAGTAGCACTGTGCCCAGGCAATTGCTTGGAGAAGAAAAACAGGAGTACACAGACTAGGAAAGCTCCCTTCCACTTTTTTTTTTTTTTTAATTAAGCATATCCTGTCGGCTGGTCAAGAAATTAATTATGCTCCATCAGATTATGAAACAAATGTTATGTGCTACACACATTAGAGATACTTTGTTATTTTCCCAACTCTGCTGCCAAAGTCTCCCCAAGTAGAACAATGCTTTTGTTTGTACTGACGAAGGTGAAACTGCATAGAAAAGTATTCTCCAATGGCACGGGTGCCGTTTTTAATAATGTCTGTAATCAAATCATGTCCTTCAGGCTTACGCTGTACTGCTGACTTTTCTTCTGATGCTGTTTGGTATCACTGGTGTTCCTCAGCCTTCTGCAGCTTTTGAAGTGCTTTGCGTCTTCAAAAACAATATTAATTATTGCAGGTTGTTTTTTGACATTGATAAACAGAAAGAGTAACCCGTCTGTCTTCAATTGGTCCTGGAGACTTCAAGGAAACAAAGCACGGTATTATTTAAGCTTTAAAACAAACAAACAAACAAAAAGGCTTCATGGTCTGGCCTGAAATTCTGAACTCTGTAGGACTTTCTGAGCCTGTTCTGAAAAAATTCCATTAAAAATGAGGTTATGCTTTAATCTGGGCAAGCCTGTTGCTAAAATCATTTGGAAAGAAGTAGTAGATATTTCATTAAAGGTACAGTTTGAAAAGGAAGGTCAAGTGTTTTTTTCCTTTGTAATTTTCTTTTCTTTGTCTTGCCACTTGCAAAACGACTACTATGTCCTGAATATCACATTTTTTTACCTCTTTTTAGTCATTTTAAAATGTATTGATTAACATGGAATAAGGATCCTGAATCTTCTACTTGACTGACTTTGTAGTGGTCAAAAACATTCAGGACCAGTAACTGGAACTACATGTTCAAAAGGGATCAGTGCTTTAAGTTGAAAAGCTATTCAAAAGAATCATGGCTGAGCTCCTGGATGATGAACATACACGGAAATCTGATCCTTGCATAGAAGAATTTTATGGTTTACTTGATGCATGTGAAATGATTTGATTATGAGGCACTTCCAGAAGCGCCTTCAAAAAATTAATAGCTTTCATTACAAACATACAAATCTTTGTTAAAAAGCAAACCAAAAAGTGCAGTGTTCTTGATGGGTGATTCTATGGTACTGTGTTTCTTTCTTCATCTTTCATGTCTGCTTTTTCCTCTCAGTGCTGTCAGAATCTACAGGACGTAGTTCTAAACAGTAAATTGCTGTGATTGAAAACTAAACAGGTAGAACTAGTAGATACCATGAAGTGAATGGCTACCATGGAGTATCTTACTGAATATTGTGACTGGCAGCCAGTTATGCAGACAGAAGGATACGCATCTACTGCAGTGTCACATAAGTGGGTGAACTTGACCCTGTTGCTTTCTTGGGGTTTTGGGTGCTGCTGCAATGCTGTTAATGCTTGTTTAATATATCTAGTAGTTTAGCACCAAGAATAGTATCTTAAAGCATAATTTTACTGTGAGATCATATGTTACTCAAATGGATGTTCTTAATATGTTGGCAGATCATATCAATATGTTTTACTGACACTATCTAAACATACACTTGAAATGGCAGCTTAATCCCAAGGGCACTAAACTGACAGAAAATCATCATTTTATGTTTCTTGGTAGTTTTGATGTGCAATGAAATGTTACCATCTCTCAGGTCTTTTTTTTCATTAATGAATTTTGATAAATCCTTACTCCTCAAGATACCTGCCTGAGAATTTGAGATTTTGCTACAAAATAAATAGGCTTGCTTTCTTCTGCAGCATCAAAAGACTACTCCCAGAAATGTTTAAATACCTCATGGTTTTTAGAGTGGAAGCATGACATTTTGGCAGCTGAAGTTGGCAATGGCATTAGGTATACACATGCTGATGTATTTTTCTGTATAATGTTACAGTAAGTATGCTTTTAATTGGTGCTAGTTGGGGAAAACGGTCTAAATAAATATACTAATATTTATAATATAGAATATAAATTTTATAACCAAGCTTTCTGATTATTATAGTGGGCAAGACTTTTAACATTCCAAGTACAGAAAAATTTGTGGAAGAGGAGAAACAAAGCACGTGTCTGGCAGCTTCAGCAGTGACGCTATTACTGTGAGCACAGCAGGGTTGTGTGTCCAGTTAACAGCTGATTTTTTTTTTTTTTTTTTTTTTTTTTTTAATGTTATGTAGAGTCACTGTATTCCTGAATAGGAGCCCTTCCTGCAAGGTTCAGTATATTAAGCATCTCACACCTTTGATTTCTTCATCTTAACTTCTCTTGCAAGGAAGTTCTTTGGTAGTTGAGTCGACAACTTTGAAGTCCCATTTTGAAACTTAAGTATTTTGGACATCTTGTAGTGTCACTTGGATGCAGGCCTCTGAACCGATTATGATATTCTTGAATAATTTTCTTTTAATGTTACTTTGTTTTCTTTGGGGCAGAGGATTTTTTTTTTCTTAATTTTATTGCTTCCCTTTAGTATCCTATTAGAATTTTGTACATTTTTTTCTGCTCAGTACATTGGCTGGTGGGTATAGCTGGAAAAGACAGATAAGCTCGAAGACAAGTGAGTCTTCCATTTAATGCTTGAAAGTTTGCCCGATTTTCTTTCACGTTTATCAATTAATTTTAAAAGATACTACTTTTTGTCGGTGCATCTGGCTTCACTCATGTACTCAGCTTGCTGTGGTCACACCACCACAGCTACTGCCATAGATCAGAAAATAAATGATTGCTATTGGAGGAATGCTACTGATATACTGAAGTATTAAGTTTCATATAATTTTGCACTGAACTTCAGATTTTCTCATATGCTGACACTTCCAACCTGCTCTTGGATTACAAATGATAAGTGATGGCAGTTAACAAAAACGGTTGATCCAGATCATGCTGTTTTTGCACTTCCATGAAAATACTCTTTTCTTTGATATGCTCAAAGATGTTTTGGTTCAGTTTTGTCTGTGGGTGACTATTATCATCGACTCTTGTATTATCGCTCATAAAGTGTATGGTATTAACAAATATGCCAGTGTCTGTGGGGATGTTGTGTAGATTTGCAAGTTTTATTTCTCAAAGGGTAAAAATGAATTTCTAGATCAAAGTCTTGAATGGTTTTAATGCAAGTTCAAATGATGCAGCAGAACTTTTAGCCCAGTGATAGACAGCTGGAATTTCCACAAACAGCTAATTTGACAGCTGGAAAGATGGAACTAATTATCCTCATCATTTTCATCCTGGAAAACTGTCTATTGAGCGATGAGGGCACAAAGCTAAAGCGCTTTAAGTATAGCATGGATTCTGTTTGGGGAATTTTAATCTATTTAGGCATTTGTGAGGAAAAGGAGTATTAAGCATTTCTGTATTTCATGACATGTTTATGGATATTCCTGTATTTGCAGAAAGATTCTGTTGCTGTAAATGTACAAATTGCCTCTCACTTTCTATACTCTTTTTCATTCTTTTCCTCGGGGGGACTTGAAATTTCCATCATACTTAAAGCAAACTAAGAAAGTCAAGTTGCCATAGCTTCCAAGTGTTATGTCTTTCCTTCAGCAAACACTTTCTCCTCTCTGGAAATGGAAATATGTCTGTCTGCTGAATGCCTCTGCTTTCACCTTAGGAATGTTAACCTGTCATGTATTTTATCTTCCTTGTTTCTAAACTGTGATGCTTTAATGGTGTCATGTTTATCCCCCCAACACCCCTAGAAAAGTGCAGCAGAGAACTGAATGTGGAAAAGCTCAAAAGAAGGTGGCAATACTGATGTATGTGAAAGCATCTGTCAACTGTACCTGTAGATAATGAAAGCAGAGGATCATAATGGAAACGGTGGTGAGAGTACCTATCCTAGCTTCAGATCTTTCTCACGGTCTTCATCTTACTTGCCAGCACTGATGAAAGTGCCTTTCAGACACAGTTGTTTCAGGAGAAAGGAGCACAAGAAGGCATTTGGGGGATCAGGTGAGGGTGTAGGCCAGAGTTGCTCAGGTCTGGTATCACTTTTGTGATATTTGGAATAAATCAAATTAAGCATCTATCCAGGTCAGTAGCTCAAGGTATGATTATTTCTTCTCTATTTGTATATTTATCTATCTGTGGCTTTTTTAGTCTCTGTCACTGTTTCACTCTACTCACAACTAAAGAGAAAGGATGCTGTCAAAAATGTCAATATTGTTTTCATGTCATGGCAGGGTTTTAATGAGCTAGCGATGTGGGTGTTTCTTTATATAGAACATATACAAGCATAAGGCCTCATTTGTACTGCAATAAAATTAGTATACAAGTTTACGTGCACTAGTAAATCAGTTGGACAATACTGTAGGACAGTGCCTCTCTCCTTAGCTGTGGAGAAAATGTTTCCTTTCTTCTGCCTTGTTTTACTTCTTTGGAGTAGGATAGCATTCTTACTCGGTTACGTGCAATACCCAGAAGCTGGTTACTAAGCAAGCAATTCTGTGAGCTGAGAAGCTGACCAAGTCTAGTTTTTCTGCAGTATTATAAGATGAATGTGCTTTAGGAGGCATAATACAATGTCCTTTGATCTTTAATTGGGGAGGGAAAGTGAGTTGTAGCGGTACTGCTGTGATGAAAGTAAATGGGGGGGGGGTGTGGAAGAGGGGTGATACATACAGCTCTTGAAAAATGCTCTGTCAGATAAAGCTATCAAAATAGTGCCAAAACAAGAGAAGCCATCAGGAGTAAATATTGTTACTTGTTTAAAGAAATATTGTGTATTTAAGGAAAGTGATTTAAAGCTTATGTAAAACAAAAATGCAGTATTTTATTTAGAAAGACTTATTTAATTTAGGTTTGATAACAGCAAAGTAGAGCAATAGTCTAGGCTTGGCAATTTTTCAGAAGCTGGGGTTTATAAAGTCTCAGAGAGCTTTTTGTATTTTTCTTTTAATATTTGAATACTAAATTATTTTAAACTCTGGTGCCTTGAATTTGCTGTTACAAGAGAAGTGGAAGAGTGATGTAGTGAACCCTCAGACCAAATGTATAAAAATCCACCCAGAAAACAAGTTTTACTGGTATTGTGGCACTCGGTTTCTAAAACATACCTCTCTCCTCTCTTTTTTCCCCTCTCATAAGGGGGATGACAACAAATGACAACTTATCCAGAACTGGCTGATAGAAAGGGAAGTCCTCTATTGCAGTAAGATCGAAACGTTTGCTTTCAGCAATGGCGTGCAACTGATGTATTGTCCTAAGCCCCTGTTTGCAACTCATGGTTGGGTTGTTGTTGGTTTTTTTTTTTTTTTTTTTTTTTTTGCCTAAATCCACCTACTGTGTAAAGTAAGGCAGATGTCTGCCCCTACGCTGTCTGCAGCACAGTGTAAGGGTGATTTAGCCTCAAAACCTTTGAGGGCCCTGTGAGGGCTGCTACTTCTTCTCTTGCTGGTGCCACCACCACCAAGTGACTTGGCCTGGGCAGCTGGAAAGCTGTGGTTCAGCTCTTCTTATACTTGCGTGCATGCTTAAAACCAAGTATGGGATGAATTTGGCACTGAAGCGCACCTTGAGATGGGCCATGTGTTGGAGCTGCAGGCAAAGGGTGTGCAGCAGTGGATGTCTTTTGGAACATGCTGCTGGATTTTGCTTTGAATGATGGGCTGCTATAGGACTTGGGCAAGCCTGAATGTGGAATTGAGAGGATGAGGACAGCATACAGGACTGCACTGGTTTCCTAATGGTATTTTAGAGTGACAAAATGTGACATGATAATCCAAGCAAAGTAAGCTATGAAAATTACACTTTCTCCCCTGCTTTGTAGGGTTTCATCAAACCATGAGAATAAGAGCAAATCTTCCATTGTTTTATGGTATATTCACTGTGCTTCTATAGTCTTCAAGTAAGAGCACTAATGGCGTATTTTTCTCTTGCTAAGCCTGATGTGCATGTGAAAAGAACTGCAAAAATTCTTTCGATTTGCAGTATAGGGAGACATCCTTTCCCCATTGTGCCTATGCATTTACTCCTTCCATGGCTGTCATGTTGCTGTGTTGAGGTTTCGTGTTAATGATCAGGTGCATCGGAAGCTTGTTAGGAACCATCTGAGGAGTCCTGATGTATCTTCTGCAGTCCAGTGGTTCACATCTCTTGGGCCATGCATTTGTTTTAAATGTAGCGTATACTTTTCCCAATTTCTTACGCGGTACCTGTCATCTTTTTCCTGTTCAGCCATGCCTATTCTCAAAGGAACCAATACCTGCTTGCAGGATGCAATAACATTGCTTTTTGTGAGCAGTTAACCTTTACTCTTGAAGCATCTTGACGTCTGGTTTACATTTCTACTGCAATCATACCCTTTGCCAAGACCTTAAAGGCCTTTCCTGCAATAATTCTGGTGCTGTATCCCAAATGACTTTTGATTCATTGTGTGCTTTGTGCTTTGGTAGACTGCCCATAATTTAAATTATTTTTGCAGACTCTTATCTCCCAAAGAGCCACGTAAGTGTGATAGAAGCCTTGCTTATTTAGCTGTGTAGCTAACCTGTTTTTCTTAATATCAGACTACCCTGTATTATATATGATCTTTCTTGTACAGCAAAACTGCTTTCTCACACGGGAGCTAGAAGTCAGTGTTTCTTTGACAGGGAGTCAAGGAGCCGGTTAAAAATTATGCCATTGTTTCCTTCAGGAAGCACCAACTATACTTTGCCTTGCAGTTGGAACAAATACATATTAACAGGAAGCTCCATCCGATAGACCTAAGCTAACACAAACAGAGCATTCGCACTTTGTCTGTTGAGGGTTTTTTGATGGCAAGTGACAACCGAGGATAGCGATCTGTCTGCTAGCTTGACCCGCGTAGGACACAACAGAGAGGAAGCGTGCGTTGTACAGGAAACTGTTGTAGCCAGTTCCTGGACGGAATCATGCTTCTCTGCATGAATGCAAGTATACTTCCCCTTCTGCTGGGCATCCTCGTGCTGCAGGGAGGCTGGAAGATGGGAAGGGGCTGTACCCCTCCTTCCTTCCCCTTTCTCAAAAACAAAACAGAAAAAAGATAAGACGAATCCTTAGAGGAAAACCATGCAAAGAGCCTGCGTGGCCGGAGATTTAAACCGCCACCTTTCTTTTTTTGTTATCAGGACTCAGGTACTTCTTTTCTTACTTGTTTCGTCTTCCGCTATGGTTCACGTAGGTAGCTGGTCTCTTCCGACTGCTTGCTACAGTGACTTTTTTTTTTTTTTTTGGTACTTTGCCCTGTTTAATCAAATAAAAATGTATATGTTTTCAGAAGTTAAACTATTGTCTCCTAAGCAAGTTAGCTGAACGGGTTAGGCAGCACGGCTAACGTAGTTATTATGCAGTTTTCATTCAAAGATTAGAGTTCACAGCCATACTCTGGAACCAAAATACATATGTTAATAAAAATTTCCAAGTTGGCCAAAGTTATGGGAAAAGATGACGTACAGGGCTCTTTCATTCTAATCGTGTACCTTCACCAGACCATTCCCTTAAAAACAAACACTTTGTTTAATGGAGGAAGTGATGGAGGACCTCTGACATCCACCAGTTGCATAACTGAATGCTCATTTAGTCTTCTATTAGTAGGCTGGCACTGTGCTCTGGTAGTTTATAGTCATGACAGAATTAGTGTTCATTTCAGCGTAAGACCTACATATACAGGATATTAATGGGTGTGAATTTCATTAAGGAGTAAAGTTTTCTCTGCATGCTGAAATCCTGTTTCTTTTTATAAAAACAACCCCATCTGAGTTTCTCACTTTTAAAAGCACCAGTTGGTATTTGTACTTGACACTATACCTTGATGATGATCCCATAAAATAAGTTGCCATCCTGTATTAACTTCCTGGTGAGGCTGTTTATGATCTAGAGTCCTCTTATTGTCAGCTGTCCTCCAGTTGACAAATTCACTTCCCCTTCTAACTTCTATTAGAATTTTTTTCCTCAAGCAATCCCAAAATGCCTTGAATGAAGGAACAAGAAAGACCTGGTGGCTAGCTGCAGTAAGAAATTACTTGATATGGATTAATAAGAATGTTTACCTATTTGCACTATGGAAATTACTACGCAATACTGTGTGAGGTGGTTAAGGATTTATGTTGACTTGTAGTAATATAAACCTTTTCAGAACAGATTTTCCTGATGAAAATTAAGTAAGGAATGACTTCTCTGGCCTGGAATGGGACAGAATATACGACAAAGTGAAAGAGTGATCCCCTGTCTTCAATGTGTTTTTCAGCTGAAGTTGTCTGTCTGAATCCTCATTGCAATAACTCTTTTTGTGGCCTGGAAAGCTGTGTCCAAATGTCCTTTTATGATACCATTGACCTTTGTGTCCACAATCTGAAAAGTGTCAGTATGTGTAAGCCACGGAGATGAAAGATGAATTAATGATGCTGTCATATGTTTTAATGAACTAATATGAACTGGATATGCAGCAGCATAATAGTCTGCAAATTATGGTTATCAAGATAAGAATCTGCCCATATTTAATCTGTGCACTCGTGTCGTTCATTCTCAATGTCGTCCTTCCAGTTCTTCTGAAGCTGTATGCTTAGAGGATGTTAAACTTTTTTGTATTACTTTGTTTACCCGTGAAACTTGTCACAGTTAAAAGCTAAATGGCAAAAAAGTTGTTTACTCTGTAAAAACCAACCAACCAACCAAACCCTCACGAAACAAAAAAACCAAACCCACCCCCCAAGTTACAGGGTCGGTGAGGAAGTTGCACAGTTGGCGGTTGATCATGCATGTGACTGAACAAAGCCGTACATTTAAAGATAGATAATCCAGTTGCCCAAAAGCAAGGTGCAGACAGAGGTTCAAGAAGGAGGTTTAGGTAGAATGTTACCAAAGACGTAGAAGGACTCAAAAGACTTTTTTTTTATTTACAGAATATTTCTTTGTAGTTTCAGTCATTTTCTCCAGTACACAGAGGATGAACTACAATTAGCCGTTCACCTCATGCCAAAAAAAGAGCACAGATCCAGCAGTTATAAGCTAAAATAGCATTCCCTGTATGCAAGGGCACTGGTAGTTGAATATCTTCAAAATTGATAGCTGTAATGAATAGAAGTCATTCAAAAATAAAGAGCAGAGTTAAGTCAGCTCTTATGTGACATTGAACAAAGAAAAACTGGCTGTTTTCCTGGAGGGTTAGAACTCAAGTTGGATTTACATAAATTGAACTGAACTTTGCATCTCCCTTCTCATCTATTAAATGTTTTTGAGGTTTCAGCTTAATTTAGGGCCTAATGCCAACTTTTTCCAGGTTCATGGAAAGACTCCTACTGAGAGTATGTAAGAAACACTGCAAGAAAGAATAAAATTTACCCGCATTTTAATACTGATTTTGATGATAACAGCTGCATGTGCATGAGACTATATTAATGCATGAGACTATATTAATCCGATGAGTAAGTACTTCCAGCTTGTCTCAAGCGCCTTTTCTTCAAATGTTCCAGGTTGTATCGCTAGATATATTTTATAAACCTTTATCAGTTCTCCTACCTGTGACATTCACTAAATGAGCATTGTTATCTCTCGGTAAGTGGTTAATTTTTCCTTTGATCATTCCACACGTTATTTCAAGCCACAAAAAAGACATGGTAATGTTCTAAAACTATAGTTAAATCCAGAAAAAAAGCAGCAGCTTAGGGCTGGAGTCTGCAGAGTACTGATAGCTACCTGTAATGTGTCAAGTTTCTGCAGCTGCCACTGAGGTCTCAATCTGGATCTGTTCTCAAAGTCAAAATATATCCTAGAATAGTCAGAAACAATTCAATCCACCTTTAGCAATATATTTCCTATATATTGCTAAACAGAGTGCATATACTAGCTGGTTGGTTTTACCTGTCATCTGTATGATTCTTTCTTGGAAATGCTCTGACTTCTCAAACCCGTTTGAGACAAAGAGTTATCTAAATGGCCTGGCTGACTTCATGGAGTAAGCCAAATTTTGTTATTTATTATATGTTTGCCCACGTACACACATCCGTGCACACACTGTCTCGTGTAAGTCTATATACACCTGTGTCTATGTATGTGCTTTTCTCTTTACTGGGTAGCGTAACATAGACACGCATCCCAAGTCTATATACAGGCTTGGGTGTACGTGAGCTCAAAGTGTCACCAGAGTGCTGCAGGCTGACGTTATTTCAAGCGTGCTGAGATAGCTCCGTTTCTGAGGATGACTCCACCAGGTATGCGGTGCCTGTAAAAACTGAGTTGAAAAGACAAGCACAGAAACTGGCTTCTAGTAAAACAGTTCTGGCTGTCTGAGAGGAAAAGGGTCGCCTTGTAATAGTCTTCTGAAAACTTAGTCCATGAAAGAAAATGTCTACTGCTCTGTAAGTGTTAGTGTCCTTTTCGCTTTAATAGTGGTTTCATGGTTTCACAACCAGAAGTACAGAGGTGATCAGACACTTGCAAAATTCTTGGGGTTAAAAGAAGCGTAACGCTGTTAGATATGAGTTAACCACAAAGCTAAGTATTTTTGAGAGCATCTGCTGATGCAGTATCTGTGATTTATCTACATGCAGGCAGATGCTGCTTTGTAACCTGGGACAGGCAATATGAAAGTCTTCACACACTATCGCCTCATCTCTAACGCTTGCTCGGCCCCACAATCAAAGACTTAGAGCTGATGAAAGCCTGAAATCCTCATCGCTCTGCTTCCTTTCTTGAAGATGGTCACATTTGTGCGTAGAGGGTAATCAAGCAACGGGTTTCAGGAGATAAGAGCTGTGTTTTCCAAGAGTCTAAGTCTCTTCTGACTGCTACATTTAAAGAAATTCCAGTGTTCTGCTGTCTGTCTCTGCTTTAGAGGAAAAAGATGTTAACTGGAGTCGTTAGGGCAGATACAATAATGAATGTTCTGCTACCCCATACACAACTGGTGAAATCAGCATGGGACTGTATGCTTAGCAAAGTGTTCCAGAGTGCTTGTGCTACTGGTTGAAAGGTTCATCTCTCTTGGATCTTTAAGTCCATGGTGATGTTATATGGGAGCTACGGTATTCTTAATTTTTTTACTGTGTGAGACAGATAAGCAAGTAACATGCTTTTACGTAACAAGTGGAGAGCAGCTTGGCTACCTTCACCCAGTGAAGAGTAAACGACTGTTCTGTGAAGTCTAATAAATGTTTGGGGACTAGCATGTACACTGGATAGCCCACATTCAGGTTGCCCAATTTAAATGTCCATACTTAGAGTCTTCACCTGCTCAACAGTTGAAATAACTAAACGTTTTGCACAGTAACTTGTTTCACAATTGCTCTCTGAAGATGTCTAGTGTCTTTCCACCGACAACAGAGCTTTGATGTGCAGGTGAGGCTTAGTTTGTCTGGAAAAAAAAGCTCTCTTAACTTAGCTATCTGGAATTATGTGGTTGATTAGGGTAGGGCTGATACACCTGTCTACTAGTAATTTGTCCAATGCTTGTTATTGTAAGGTTGGGTTCAGTTGCCTTTTAGTTTGTCTGATATTAACTCTTTGGATAAACAGTTTACGTGCTTAGCATCTGTATCAAGGTGAGTACTTTTTTTTTTTTTTTTTTTTTGGAAAATGTAGTAATAGTGATCACAGTAAAGTAATATTAAGAGTGATTAAGGTTATTTTAGACACGTGAAAATTGTAATGCTTACATTGAAAAAATACACCAATTTGGGGGCTATGAAATTTTATCTTCTGGTCTCAAGGTTGTACCTTTGATTTTTCCCTCTGAAAATTCATGCAAGTTCATATACATTCTAAATATTTAGGAAAAAAAGTCACAGCTCTTTCTCGAGTAGTGGAAACTTTCTGAAGCTTGGCAGTTAAATTTCCCCAGGATGATTTTCACATAGAGTAAATTCAAGTTTGAGGCATAGTCCGTCCTTGCAACTGTTGTTGGTAACTATTTAACTACTGTGGAATTCTCTGCTGTCAACAAATGAAAGTAGGCAGTAACTGAGAATCTGTGCCCCCCTTCTGGCTGAAGAGAGGGGAGGTAGCTGTCAAAAAAAAACCCAAAAAACAAACAAACAAACAAAAAAACAAACCTGGCAAACTTTTCCTGTTTTCCATTTTCCTCGTGCCTCACTCCTTTCTTACACTTCAGAACTGGAGGAGGAAGCCACTAGTACTGAAACAAAAACAGGGTAAGAGCTGAGTGTTGGACGAGAAACAAACAGCAGGCTGATGTCGGAGGAGGACCATGTATTTTTTTTAATCTCTTAGTTTTGCACCCTCTGTTCCTTATGTGCAATTAATCTTGTCTCAAAAGCAAAGGAGTGATGCCAGTGTCACAGGGTTAGTAGCTTAGCTGTGGCGCTCCACTGGAACGGCTGTACTGGTGGGGCTTGTGGGCATCTTCCTTCTAGTGTCAAAGAAACAGATGAGAAGAAACAGTATCTGACCGAACATCTTTGTTCCGCTTGGCATATGAAGATGTCTCAGGCTTCAGCCTGGAAAGAGCACAACAATAAATTTCAAGAGTTTTTCTGGGGGTGTCAAAAAAATAAACCAACCCAAACAACCCAACCCAGTAAGACTGAAACAGATCCATGTGCATGAAAAACCCATAAAAGTAGGTAGCGTGGTGACTGGCAATTGATGAAGTTCTTACAGCAGCCTTCAATTTCTCTAATAGTAACAAGCAAAGAGATTTGGCAAAAAATTTAGCCTGAGTTTATCTTCCTGTCGGTTAGGCACACAAGCTTTCACCTTTAATCCTTATTAGGTTCTCTTTATTTGGGTTTGTCGAGAAGTACAGAAACGAGATAGTCTTTGCTTTGGTGCCCTCTTGTGGTTTCCTGTGTTGGCCGGGTTACACACTTTTAACGAGCCTACTACTTTTAAGGGATATAATAAGTATTAATTGTTACTGCTGTATTCAGACAGCTTACGCCATCCCATGCAACTGATTGTTTGCTTTGAAGCAGTACTTCTGTGTATGTTGGCCTTTTTATCCAGAGACTGTTAGCTACCTCTGTGTAACTGAACCAGTTTACGTTCATGTTGTCACGTAAATAAGTCTTAAGCAAATGTGGGAATATTGCAGCTAGAAGGGCTGCACACTTGGGGAGTGTTTATGCTATGTTTCTAATGGCTGGCTCATCTCTCAGCTCCGCTGCCTCGTCTGCACTCCTCACTTCTATTTAAGAATGGCCAAAGTTGGAGATATAAGGTAAAATGAGAAGATTTTGGAGAAATCAGAAACACCCGTACCTTTATACTTTCCCTAGGTAAAAGTATATTCTCATATGTGTGTTCGTGTCAATATGTGATAATCTTTATCCTATTAACTTCAATTCGTTATCACTTACTAATTTGATTTTTGTACCCGTTGCCTACTAGCTTCCTCTCCAGGATTTTGTGATGTGTTTACAATATCACTTGTTTGCGTACTGTATTTTGAAGTGATCATTGGGCAATCTAGCTGATAATGTCAACCCTGACACATTTTTGGTTTTTTTTGAGTGCTTGGCTTTTCAAGAGATTCACCCAATGAAGTTCTCACTTACGTGAAAAAAGGATAAAGGCTCTCTGGGTGACTTCAGCTGAGCCATGCCAATTTGCAGCCACTGATGTCCTGTTTTAATATTTCTCCTCTTGAGTTCAGTTTTATTCATTATGTCCATTCTTGGACATTCTTGTTGTTTTTCTGAGGAAAAAGAACCGATTAACCATTTTGGAGATCTGTAACGAGGGGGCGGTGATTGAGTTACTGGACTTTGCAGCAAGTTTCTGTCAAGAGCGAAGGATTGGTGTTGCTTGTCTCGACAGAATTGTGAAAAATAGCCCTAACATCTAGCTATGTCTTTAATAAGTGAATGTTTTGAGTCTTCTTCATTGCTCGTGTCATGTTTTGAAAAGAAACATGCAGTTCTTCGGGAACTGGAAGCTGCCTATACCTAGTATGTAGTGAATAGCATCCAGTTTGGGTCTTCAGTGTTTTCCTTCCGTATGTGTTATGTTCCTTGAAGGCGAGCAGCACTCCCGTGGCGTGATGGGCACAGCTGAAGCTGCTCAGGGAAGGGATCTGAAGACAGAAGGCGCAGGGCTGGGCAGCCTAGCTTCCCAGTGGGGAGGGGGGGGTGGGGAAGAGGCTTCCTGGGGGCTCCAGGCAGTTTGGCTGAGTTTGCTGCAACTCCCTGGCTGTCCCGAATCTTACCTTGGGTAACAGGACCCCCTTCCTAAGGACTCACTGGGGTAGGGGGTACCGGGGAACAAACATGTATATTCCCCCCTCTCTCTCTGATAGTTGCTTTGAAATTTTGTTTTATTTGAAAATGGAATCAGTCCTAGGTTGTGTTTCAGATTTTATTTATCTGGGACCTTTTGGGGATTGGTTATAAAAGTTAGTGTGGGCAGAGCCTGTTCATCTCTGGCTTAATTAGGATTTCTCTTTGCAGTTTATTAGAATTTGGAACAGCAAAAAGGCAAATAGTGATTCAGCTGTAGTAGCCCTTACGATGGGAAAGAACAAGGAATGCTGTTTTCCTGAGGCGCTGAAAACCAGCAAGTCTTAGAGGTTAGAAGCTAATGTTATTTCGCAGTTTAATTTGACAACGTCCAACCCAAAAACTCGGTGTCTGAAGAGAAATAACCTATCCAACATGAAGCAGCGTCACTCAAAAGCTGATGTTTTAAGATGATCCAATACTAATGACATTTCTGTGCATACAGAAAATTTGTAATGGCATAATTATCTGTCCTCCCTGTAGGTTCTTACTAGACTGCATTACATTTTTATTTTTTTTATTTACAGCTTCCTTATTGTGCTGATATGCCTTATCTTCAGCGTGCTTTCTACAATTGAACAGTATGCAGCTCTTGCTACAGGGACATTATTTTGGATGGTATGTATATTGATGTTAATGTGCTTGATGTATGTTTGTTCTTATGTGCAAATTCTGATCTCCTGTGCTAATACCATATCAAGCTGAAAGTTTTTTATGGTTTAATTGACAGAGGCTTTTCTGCTTTTCCCTAATGAGTCTGTAAAGCCACAGAAACATCAAAAGTTATGGTAGCAGAAGCCCAAAGTCTTACCCTATATGGTCCGTATTGAGGGCATCTATATTGTGTCCAACACACAAGGCTGTTCTGATTAAGCTTGAATCCCTCATATTGCTCAGGTTAATCCATTTTTCCACCATACTGAAGACCAGATACCTGACCACAAGGGGGGGGGGGGGGGGGGGGGGGGGAAGGTGAAAGTCCCTTCATTTAGTTGACGTCAGATGTGGCTTTCTTTCACAAGTGGAAAACTCATGTATTTTTATTGACTTCAGAGTTGAGACAACTTGCTCTACCTGTCTTATGCGCTTTCCCTTCAGCCGAGAAGACAGTTAGCTTTTGTCTATAGTACACTAGTGCTGCAACACATGTATCAAGAAATGTTCCAAGAGTATTACTGTCCTGCCAGCTTAGATTTCATTCAAGAGCCTTAGTACTGGAGAGGTGTGTTTTTAAAAATACAAAAAATTTATAAATTTGTTGTACCTCAGGGGTGGGGTAACCCCTGCTAAATCATTTATTTCTCTGTATTTATAAATAAATGACCATTGTTTTACTTACGATAACACTCTCGCTGTATTGAGAAAATGCTAACTAACAATTTAAATGTTTGTTCAAAATAGTTCTTGTAGCTGTGCATCAGTAATGTAATTGTTATTGTTATTCATGTCATCATTATTAACATGAAAAAGCTCATGTTGTCTAAATTTACCTGTTCAATATGCTAAGGCTTTATACCTAATATGAATACTCTTAAGAGTAAGAATATAGTATGTTAAATTTAGCATCAATCACTATTTAAGGTATCTTCATGCCAGGTATATTATTATAAACTATTTTTCTGAGATATTTGAACTTTTAGATGTAACTTTACAATTAGTTGTCAGCTAAGAGAGTCTGTGTGTATTTCTGCATCTCAGTACCTTTTCTGTTTTGCCGTTTGGGGTTTTCTTTCTTTATAGATTTAAGATTTGTTGTTTGTTTCTTTTTATTCACAACTAGCAGTTGTGGATACTTCTGTCAATTTCTGTGATGAATTTCACTTGTGATAATATCTCACTCATCTTTAATAATATCTTACTCATCAATATATATGTTGAGTGATTATATATATATCTCACAGTATTTTACATGGATACAGTATGTTGTTTCAGTGAAATAACCTATAGTGACAACATAACTGGTGATGTTTCATCTCCCTGGTGAAATTGTGGAACTCAATTTTTGTGTTCATACTGTATGCAGTATGTATTGTCTGTATGTAGGTAATAGATTTAGTGTAATATGTAGGCAATGCATTCAGGATTACATACAATGTATGTAATATCCAGCATGTATTGGGTGTTCATACTATTCTGTATTATCTTGCTTTCCAAGTAGCGTGAGTCAGTGTTCCTGCTATATACCATGAGAAAAACTATGTTTAAATTTTAACACTGAAATCCTACTGTCATAGTTTCTTGGAAATTCAGCAGTTGTTTTGTTTGTTCAGTATTGGCATAGTCTGATATTGTTTTCTTAAAGGATTAACTGTGGCAATTTTCAAGAACCTTAAGGGGATTACAGTGATCCATCAGCCCAAAGCAGTAGATGGGCCAACGTGCTCTCTGCTTTATCCATTTTCAGTGGGACTTTCAAAGGAGTTGTGGCACCTTGCAACACAAATATAAATGTCAGAATCTGGTTCCTGTTAGTGTCTACCCAGTAAAATTTCCTATTCTGTTCTTATTTAAGATTTTACTTTCACTCTAATATATCATTACAAGCTGTCAAAATTAGATGTAACTGAATTCTTAAGGAGGGAATTAATCACAGGTGTCTGGTTGAGGAGAAACTGTAGAATGCAAAGAAAAAAGTAAAAGAAAGTGTAACAGCATACAGGAAATTAAAATAAATAAATAAATAAAAAAAAAAAACCAAACCAAACCAAAAAAAAACCCAAACAAACAAACAAACCCTAGGAAAAAATACAGTGCAAGTTTCCAACCCAAATCGTGATGTAAGCAGACCTACTAAATTTTAGGAGAGCACTCTCTTTCTACTGCATTGCAGTAAGAATTACATTCTCTTTTGTGTTTGTAGAGGGACTCTTAGTTATACCACAAAAATAGTTTTAATTTGGAGCCAGACAATGAAAGTAGGTAACATTGTCCAAGTGCAAGGTCCTGCACATGGGCTGGGGCAATCCCATGCACAAATACTGGCTGGCGAAGAATGGATTGAAAGCAGCCCTGAGGAGAATGACTTGGGGTGTTGGTGGATGAGAAGCTCAACATGAGCCGGCAATGTGCGATCACAGCCCAGAAGGCCAACCGTATCCTGGGCCGCATCAAAAGAAGCGTGGCCAGCAGGTTGAGGGAGGTGATTCTGCCCCTCTATTCTGCTCTCGTGAGACCCCACCTGGATGGAATATTGCATCCAGCTCTGGAGTCCTCAACATAAGAAGGACACGGACCTGTTGGAGCGGATCCAAAAGGAGGGCCACGAAGATGATCAGAGGGCTGAAGACAGGCTGAGAGAGTTGGGGATGTTCAGCCTGGAGAAGAGAAGACTCCGGGGAGATCTTATTGCGGCCTTCCAGTATCTAAAGGGGGCCTACAGGAGAGCCGGGGAAAGACTTTTTACTAGGGCACATAGGGATAGGATGAGGGGCGATGGCTTTAAACTGGAAGAGGGTACGTTTAGAATAGATACTAGGAAGAAATCCTTTCCTGTGAGGGTTGCGAGGCACTGGAACTGGTTGCCCTGAGAAGTTGTGGGTGCTTCATCCCTGGAAGTGTTCAAGGCCAGGCTGGATGGGGCTTTGAGCAACCTGGTCTAGTGGGAGGTGTCCCTGCCCATGTCAGGGGGGTTGAAACTAGATGATCTTTAAGGTCCCTTCCAACCTAAACCATTCTGTGATTCTGTGTTGTAGGTGAAGCAAAGAAAGGCAAACAAGTTGATTTACAAACTAGTACTGAGTGACAGAGACCTCAAAGGAGCAGCCAGTGTAGCAACAACCTACCAGGAGGAGTATGGGAATCTTGAAGAAGGCTTTTCTGCTTGGGCTTAACAGGGATGGTGAGAAGGAGGGAAACTTTGGACATGTGGAGTTTAAAGTTTATGAAACCTCAAGTCATTCCATGAAACTGGAGTTATGCTGCCTGAGTGTGTGCTCTGTGAGATTAAAATAATTAAATTAACCCTTAGAGAGCTTTAACTATTTCTTTTGAAGATTATAAAATTGAGTCCACCTTTCCCTATCTGCGTTCCAAAGTGAAAATTACTGAACCTTTGTCAAGAGCAGATTGCCTTTTATTTAGACATAATTTCCTATGTAAGGTAGAATTCTCTGTAAATGAACTATGCTTTGTAGTGAATCAATGATAAGGCTGAGATAGTGGGATGAAATGTGCAGTGTCATGCTTTGAAATTTTGCATACCTGAGTTTGTGGACTTCTTGTATTTGGGGCGGGGGAGGCTTTCACCAAGCAGCTATAGGTCTGGAAATGACTGTATCGTACTGAATGTTTGGAAATGAGTGCTCAGAGTTAGTGTGTGGGTATGCTGAGCTGAACAGCCCCGTGGAGCAAGTCTGATTAGATAAGCTCACTGCGTGGGCACTGTAAATCTGATTAATCTTGAAAATGAGGTGGAATAACTGTAAAAGCGCGTGCGTGTGTGTGTTATCTATAAACTACTGTTGTTACAGAATCCCTTCCACAGCCCACTTGTGAGTTGCATGGCATTGAAGAGTCACACTGGGGAAAGTACAGAATCTCTTCCTCCTGACTGAAAAAACATTCAAATGAGACCCTTTAAAACACACAATTAAGAGCTAAAATGCTCAATTTCTTCCACGTAGCCAAAGGTTGTTTTGCTCTGACCCTGTGAAAGATGTAAGCACCTACTCGGCTTCAGGAGATAGTCTTTTTGAAACCAGTGAGACTGGTTACATTAAAGTTGTGGATGGAAGCTGGGCGTACCCTTTTTCATGAACAGGGCTTTCATGCTTCAGTGATATAGTCACACGAGATATTACAATTATATGAAAATAAGATCTAAAAGGATCGTTGATATTACGTATATATTATTTCCTTTTTATTCCGGAGCTGCTTGTCTTATAGTATCACCTCCCACTACCAGAGGAGGAAATAAATATCTTACATTAGCAATAATTTTAAAGCATTTAAAAAGGCTTCTGTTTTTCATAACAATAAGAAAATTGCAAGCTTAACATTGGAAAAATAAACAAGGGAAAGTTTATATGTGTTTCAAGTGGCGTTCCAATTTTAGACAAAAAGCTTACAATTAGCTGTTGAATCTTTCTCTACTTGTCACTACACTTCACAAGGCAAAGAGCCTTGATGAAAGCTATACCTAAATGCAGTTGTAATGGGAGATTAGGAGAGAATTGGCCTTTTGTTAGTTTCCAGAATGCAGTGAAAACTTGTTTAAATTTGCATGCGTTTATTTTATCTTTTTTTCACTAGATGGTGCTGTTGGAGGGGTTTGACTCCAGTTACTCGTTGGCACTTGCCCAGCGTGAGCTGGAGGCTGAGCCAAGACTCTGAAAGGATCATCATTTTGAAGGGTATATGTACACTTGGCCCATTTAAAATAGTGGCGCGGGAGAGCTTTTGCCATGACTCATAAAGAGAATGTGGTATATCTGTGTAAAAATTGATTTTGAGACTGCAATATTTAAACTATGGAAAAAAGTAATTCAGAGATGTATGTTCCCAGAGAGGCCATATTTTTCTTTTATTTTCATAAGCAAGGATTTTATGGTGCCAGAACACAGCAGAATGCTGTTATCTCAGCATGATCTAAGAAAATCCAAGTGCCTGATCCAAGGGGATTAAATATTCTGCTGAACCAAGGGATATTTAGTGTGCCTGAAAAAGCTATTTTCTTGTAGGAATCTCATTTCAATATTGATTCCAACAAAAAATAAAAAGGTATGTTTTCATGATGAAAGGATAAGTTCTTTCCAGCTTTCTGTTTTCTGAGTTCCTTTTCTACTTTAGCATACGTCTTACTGAAGATAATAAACAATTTTTAAACATTCAAAAGACTATCAATTAAGATAAAAGGTAATGGTTTTGGATGGTTATCATTTGTCATTTGCATTGAAATTATTCCTACAATTAAGAGAAAGTGGCACAGAGTCTAGACCTATGAGATATCTAGGGTTTATTTCTTCTTTTAATATAATCTTTTGTTTTGAGTCTAAGCCTTGGGTTTTGTTTGCTGGAGTGTTGTGTGCATCTTGTGAGAAAGAAAGAGAAAAAAACTTTTGATTCTGAAGACGGTTTTCACAGAGAACAAGTGGTTCAAATAGTTTGAAGTGGTTACAGCATTTTCTTTTTCCAATTCTCTTCCTTGGTCAAGAAGGCCGGAGACTGCTGATCTGGACATTGGTGCATTTTCATCCTTTTGAAAATTTACATGGGATTAACATCTGTAAAGGATGCCTGATTGTAGCCCTACAGACTGACCTAGTCTACAGATTCTCTCTGAACAACAACTGTAGCTGAGAAAGTGAAAAGTTCGTTTTTGCAGCCTCAGCAATGTCCCCGTGTCTGACATGGAGTGAGGTCAGGTGGTGTAAGAAGATGTGTGTGTGGTGGACTCATGCCCTTTAATCTTTTTCCTTTGCTGGACCTGCAGATAGACCTGTCCGGGGAATCGCTCACTGCAGCATTACCTTTCTGACACTCCATTGATAGCTGAAATTGAGAATCCTAGCTGTCGTTTAAAGTGCGTTTTAGTTTGTAGAAAAAAAAAAAAAAAAAAGGCCAAATGTGATTCGAAGGCTTAGGAGATGTGAATAGAAATTAAAATTGCCCTCCCCTGTTTTAATTAGGTGACAGTATAGTTAGTAGCCGGAACAAGGAGCTTCCTCTGAATCTGAACCCAGGTGTTTCTCGCTGTGCTTCAGCCCGTGGTTCGGATGTTTGTAGCTGAGCTGTGCTGGCAGATAACGTGAGTGCTTCTAATCTGCTTCACTGCAACATCAGCTGTGTTGGTTTGAAAAGCTGCTGGTAGTAACATCTTAACTTGCTCCAGCTGTTCACAAAGCAATCCCTTGTCAACTCCTCTGGTCTGTATAGCAGAATTATGTGTTTAATGTAAATGTGATGTTAAAGGGATTTAATTAATTTGGTGCAGAAGGTTGCGTGAACATGCTTTCAGTCCAGCTTAAATTCTGCTTTATGTCTATTTTGAACAGGTCTGTGGGAGCCAAATCAGACGCTTCTAAAGTGGAAATAAGATTGTCTGTTAGGGACAGCTGAACCAATTCAATGAAATGGGCTTTAAAAAAAAAAAAAAAAAAAAAACAAACGAAAAAACCTCAAACAAACAAAAAAAACCCCAAACAAACAAACCTGTTGTTATTGTTTGGTGTACATGAAGTCTGAGCTGAAGAGGAATGCCAGGAAGGAATGAAGAGGTGATATGGAAGGAAAGTATGTTAAGATCAGTAAGGGAAAGATGAGCTGCGGCTTGTTTTCACATGTGCCAAAAATCACGCATTTGTAAAGGGAGCTATAGTGTCTCTTTAAAATCTGTAGAGGGCAGCATTGGACCACGCTGTGTTCTTGTCTGGGGTGGCTGGATTTAGACCTTGAACGGTGTCCTGAAGTAGATGAAAATATCTTTTGAAAGAAGTGAACTATTAATAAAGGTATGTTTTTTCACATGGGCTTGGGGAATTTTATGCGAATAATCAACAAAAATAGAGAGAGGGGTGGAAGAAAAGGGCTGTGTAAACATTGCTGCCAGAGACAACTGGCCACTTTGTGGTTGTAACCACAAAATTCATGCTGTTTGGCCTACCTGATGTCTCATCATGCGGATAGTTTTTAGAAAAAAATGAGAACAATTAAAGCTTTCAGTGGAATAAATGGGACAAGTATTTGCATGGAGGAGAAAGAAGAAGATACTAAACTTGTTAACACAGTAAAAGTTTCCCATATGTTATGGTGTTCCAGGTATTCTCTTGCTGTTGTCTTAGATGTTTCCTTTTCAGTGGGGGAAAAAAGTAGTAGTTTATTTGGCTGAACTTTACTAAAGTTACCAACAAAAATGACTTTTAAATGTATATGATAATCAGTAATTTTTATAGAAAAGAAACTTTTTTACATGTATTGCATACATTTCATCTAGCAGGTTCAAAATGTTCTGGGTTTGAATTGTAATTTTAGTCTATTACACTGGAGTGTGTATTTGATAAAGATAAGCTTGGATGCAGAAAATTGGTTACTTCCATTTCTGCCTTTTTGAAGAACTAGGGGAAAAAAAAAAAAATCCCTCTTCTTGGATTTTTGTATCTGGAGTTCTGTGGTGGCATACGTGGATGCTATAATTTAAAAGAAAGCCTGCAACTAAGCCGCTGTAAAAGAATCGGAATGTAGCGTTTATCTCCACAGTTCATTGGGTTGAGACGGCTATGAAGCACCAAGCGTTTATTTGGGCTCAAACCCTGAAGACGAGGACAGGCTCTGGGAAGAGCATCCTTCCTCAGCTCACGGTGGAGCTGGCGACAGATTGCAGGCCAGCACGAACCACTGGTGATAGCTTGGTGCCGTCTGCTGGCTGCTTGGTGGCCTACATGATCTGACATGGTGATCTCCCTTGCTGGCAGCCTGGGGGTGTTGGCCAAAGAGTGAAACGAGCACAGCGCCAAGTTGTCCTTTTGTGCTGAGCAAGCTTCCCAGCTTTTCATCGGTGAACCACACTTGCGTGACAGTTTTCAGAAAACAATGCTTTTATATTGCGTGCAGCGCTTTGAAAAATAGGGGGATGTGTGCTCCGGAGTTCTTAACAGTTCACCTGTTCTCAAGAGCTTGCGTCTGCTCTCGTAAGTGACATAGTATACCAGTGTTCTGTTAATTTTTTTAGCATAGCTGCACTCCAGTAAATTCTGTTCAAAGGTGTGTCCAGGAAAATACCATCACTGAAAAAAGTATGTTTCATTCACTGTTACATCTTTTGTTCGCTTTTGTTGAGCCTTCTACTTAAGGGTTAAAGTTTGACTAAACTTTTCTGAGGTGTAAGGCTGTGTCAGGCTCAGAGCATTTGCTTGGTAACGCTAAAAGAAACGTGGTAAACGTATTTTCTTTGAAATTATACACATTTTTCGCTAT
This sequence comes from Vanellus vanellus, assembly GCF_965231255.1. Classification (NCBI taxonomy): domain Eukaryota; kingdom Metazoa; phylum Chordata; class Aves; order Charadriiformes; family Charadriidae; genus Vanellus; species Vanellus vanellus. The sequence continues at coordinate 17,504,773 of NC_138911.1, read as the reverse complement.
TTAATATTTTAGTAAACAAGCAGAGTAATACAAATTTCATCTTGGAAAAAAAAATTTAAAACCGTGAAATACTGGTGCATGGCAGAGCCAAGTAGTGAAAACAAAGATTTTTAAATTTAGGATTTATCTGGATTAGTGTGTAATGTTTGCAGTGACAGGTGTTTCCTTTATGCTTTGCCCAAATGTCTGGAAAGTAGTTTGTCATTAAGTGCTACATTCAGTGTGTATCTCAATTTCAGTATAACTGGAGGGTCTATGGCTTTGTTAGGTCCTTGTTTTCACATCTGACCTCAGCCAGCTGGAGTCTATTGTTTTAAGCGTAATGTAACAGCTGACATAACATAACGGATATCAAGCTGAAAAGCTGAAACAGTGCAGTGAACTGATGCAAAGAGAGTGGAAAGGGAGAAGTTGGGAGGGAGGGACAGGGGCAAAACTAGCTTCATGATTCAAAGTGGAAGCTTGCTGGCTTGTTTTCCCGGGGGGAATTAGCTAGGAAATAATGGGATGAGTCTGTTGAAGTTCTATTTGCAATTGATTACATATGATAGACTACTGAGACAGGTTTGAGTTTGCCAGCTGTCACTAGCTGGTGGCTCTTGAATGGCTTTAAGTGGCCCTTGGTAGGCAAAACGGGAATAAACTCTGCAGGTGTGGTGTAATTTTAGTGCAGTAGAGCCGTGAGTGCCAATGTCTTGGAGGAGGAGGTTCCAGGAGTTAGTTAGGCAGAAAATAACTTAAATTGAATGCATTAAGAATTTCATTTTGCGATGTTGAATTAAGTGGCTTCAATTTACTGGCAAAAACCCAAAAGCAACTGGACTTCTTGGTGGCTTTCTTCTTTTTGGCAGTATCTGAAGTAAGCTTCTAGGAGTTCATTTTCTAAAAACTTCACTATTTCTTGTCTTGACTTCTTCGTTTGATGGAAGGAAAGCACATCTCGGCATTGAGTGCTAACTGCTGCTGGAAAAGGAATGAGTAAATGAACATCCTGTTAGAAACTTGCCACGCCATGAAAAAAGCGACAAATACCTGGCTTTGTGGACAGAGAAGGAACAAGAAGTTGTAGAGATCACCTTGTTATTTCTTCATATATATTTATATGTATGCTTCTTTACATATGTGTATTTCTATCTATAGAACATTTCTATTTTTAGTAATGATTAGAAAAAATACTTCCAGCTGGATTTCATTTGTATTGAGTAGAGCCTCTGGCAACTCCACCCTGTGGAGAGTTTGTTCCATGGTTGGGGGGGGGGGGGAGAGTCAAGACTATATGCTGGGTTTTTATGTATGTGGGTATAGGCGACCAAATTAGGTTTTACATTTATAAGTGAAGTTTTTATGGCATGAGACTTGCAATTATGCAGTATGTTTAACTTTGAGCATATGAGTAGTCATCATGACTTCAGCAGAGCTTCCTGTGTGCGTAAATATTAACTGGATTGGGGCGTAATAGGAAAGGTTTCTTGAACAGTGTCTGCTTGTACTTAGGGATAAGCTGGGAAGCACGAGAGTTTGATTTATGTAACTACGAGCTGTATTTATCTCACATTTAAGGTTTTAAATTTATTTTTACCTAATTCACATTTATTTTGGTAGCATGAAAAATGTCAAAATGACTGAAGTGTCGGTTCTGTTAGGCTTGTCTTGCACAACAAGTTTCTAGGATTGTTCCTGTTGTAGTATGGGGCCCGAACTTATCTCGGTAATCAGAAACATCTTGTGAAAGAGTTTATTAGAGCTGTTGATTCAGTGGTTAGTGATATATAGCATGGGCATTTACACTTTATCTCAGCTTATAAAATAAATTGATTTTGTTGTAGAGCTTAGAACTTGATGTTTGTACTGAGCTGCTGGAGAAGTCTTGATAGCCCGGGGAGCTGCCACATATCGCGTTTTCTGTTCCTCATTCCTGGCGTGTCCTGTGCCTTGGCTGCAAACAAGGATGGGTGCCCACGTGCACTGGTAGTGACAGTGTCAGAGGCTGTGCAATGGAGTAAGTTCTGTAGGTTTCCCTGAGTTGCCTCTAGGGACCAAACATCGGGACAGGTGTCCTAAAACTTCTGCACTGCTCATCTATGCCAATTGTTTATTGATTTCAGGGACTGGTATCTTAGTGAATTGTTTACATCAGGTATTTCCATCTAACCCATCAAACGTTAGCATATTTTTAGAGACTATGGGGAATCGTGAATTGTTATTAGCTCTCAGAAGCAGCAGGACTTTTAAGAACTAACAAAATAACCAAAATGCCTGTTTTCCCACCCAGTCTGTGAAAGCAAGCTATGGGCTTGCCTGACTTTGATGGTTTTCCTTATGCTAGTGACACTGAGGCTGACCTATTCTTTTCCTCCAGTATGCCATTAACCTCCTTATTAAGGTACCTTTCAGAAACACTCCTTTGCGTTGTTGTTTCTGTCGGTTTGACAGGATGCGTTTGCCCGTGGAGAGCATGCAAAAGGAGTTGACTTACCTGTCGTTTATTCCTCTGCAGCTGTTCCCCAGATCAAGGCGAGAAAGGATGTCGGCTGTAGAGGTTATCCGACTATTCCATGGTTCCCTGCAGCAGGGTGGGTACAATGGATTTAGATGTTGCTTTGGCTGCAACGTTGCAGAACAGTTTTAAATGGGAATATTTTGTATGATGACTGACCTCCATCTGGCCTACAGGCAGGGAGCTTGACAGCTACCTTCTAGGAGCTGCTCCAAGTCACTGATTTAGTGTATGAAACTCAGTACGAGTTATACTTAATGGCCAGGGCAGGGGAAAAGGGAGGAGAGAAAATCAAATATTTACTAATCTTACTTCTGTAATGCCTTACAAACACGAGTGTACTTAACCTCGCGGCATTCTTGGGAGGTGAGTATTAGCAGTTTTATGAGTCAAATTGGGTGACCCCTAGTTTTTCTACCCTAACTTGGCTTTGTGAGACAAATCTTTTGGAGAACCTGGGCTGCACTTTCAAGAATGGGTTTCAGCCTGCATCAGCTGGCACTGCCACCTGAAGAAACGGTCCTGCTGCTCCATTCCTTGTGCCAACACAAGCATTTGTGCAGCTATGTTGTTAACTGCCTTGGAGAACCCAGATGGGTTCAAACTAACCTTTTTTTTTTTTTTTTTTTTTTTTTGGCCAGATGAGATTGCTTCTTTTGGCAGCAGTGCTGACCTGAAGTGTTTGTGAAACTGTAGAGTAAGATTTGTTAGCTTTTGATAGTTAAAAGCGTGATGGAAACTTTCTCTGCAACACAGTTTACAAGCAGACTTGTGTGCTGTCCTTCCGAGAAGGGATATTATTATTGTTTACATGACAGCCCATTCAAAGGGCCCTGCCTGTAAGATCAAGTACAAGACCTAGTAGACCAGAGGCCTCCGCGCTCTAAAAGATAGTTCCTACCCCCATAAGACCTGGCAACCTAAACAGATGACGTGGTGAAAAGGTGAGCGGAAGGAAGTGCGAGTAGCCTCTTGCGCAGCCAAGCACTGAAGCAGAGAAAGAACATAATTTACAGTTATGTAAGTTATGGCCTGCTCCGTGTGTTCAGGTTCAGCGATGGGCCCCAGCAATCGTAAAAGAAGTATACTTAATTTCGTGCCTCATTTTTTAATTTAGAACTCTGAAAGCTTTTTTTTTTTTTTAATATGAAAGCTGAGATTTTGACCCTTATTTTGCATACTTGGCTCTGTTTGTGCCTCTCTTGTATTGATTTGACTGAATAATGAATTAAGTAGCTTTTTATGTTTACTTTGCATCTGTTTTGCTGCAGGACAGCAGGATATCAGCCGAACAGCTGATTGAGACCAACTTGACTGAAATTAATTTTATCCTATAGGTCTAGGCATGCCTACTATAATCCAGAGCCAGTTATTGAACTTAAATTGGCAGCTAGGCTGTCTCCACAAACAAAAGCTGGTTTGTTCAAACTCAGCTAGAGCAGACTGGGTGTAGATAGGGTTGCAGAAGCATGTCTCTCTGGAAAAGCTTAAGAAGCAGTCATCTGCTAGCTCTTCCCTGCTGCCCCTCGACGGAATTTTACTCTCCCCAGAATTGGATTGTACTGCATTTGTTTTTATAGACTGCTGCAGCGCCTACCTGCCCCAGAAAGCGTTGTTTACCACGAAAGATGGTTGAAATTAATTTGGTTGGATCGAAGAGGGCTAAAAGCGTTTCCACATTGGGTTACTGCTGTTCAGCTTTGTGGGTGGTAATCTCCAAGATGAGAGGTGCAGTAATGAAGAGTTGGGTGTGGTAATATCTTCAATCTCATACTGTCTTTGAAGTGATCATAAGCACGTGGTTGCACGCGTCAGTATAGCCTAGTCCCATAGGGTATAATTGTACTATTATGTCATCATTATTATTAATACAATTGCAGGCACATTTGGGTTTGAATTACTGCAACTATTGTGATAAAAAGAAAAAAAAAAACACCACACAACCAAGCTCCAGCCCCTACATATCTCTACACAGAATACCAGCACTAAATGTGTGTGTAGACTAGTCCTGAGATAGCAACTTACCTCATAGATCCTTAGCGTGTGTGTATATATATATTAAAAGCAAAAAATTTAAAAACCCTGCTTGGACATGAGTGAGATTTTTCAGACATAATGACATGTTTTTTCATACTTGCACGTTAGGATCTAGCTCATTAATGAAAAAGTTAAATATTTAACCACTCTGAGATAGATGCCTTTCTAAAGCAAGCAGAGCTAAAAAGGATGCAAAGAAAAAATTCTTCCTTTACTCCCAGTTCTGAACTGGAAGCTTAGCGAGTTGCTATCTCATCTGCAACAGGAAAAAAAAAAAAAAAAAAACACAAGAAAATTAGGGACAGTATACTGACTGTACTTTCCACTGGTATGTGCTTATGAATACATTTGTGATACAGTGGGTAAGGTGAAGGGAATAGATCTGGCATCTTGTAGACCCTGAAAGCAGAACAAAGTTTGCAGCAGTAATCAAAATGAATAACTGTCTGTAAAGAAAGCCCTATTTTTATATTTTGGTGACAAAACTAGGAAACTCCATGCTAAAATGTTGGAAAATTACTTTCAAGTAATATAGCGATAACATGAAATCTCCTTTTCTTTTCTTAATTGCTTCTGCTAGGCTAATGGCCAATGAGAGTCAGAGGTGGGAAGCTCAGCCATGCGTCAAGTCGCACAAAAATGCGCACTGTCGCCATTCTGTCAAACGACAAATCCCAAAACAAACAGGCAGCCTGTCGATCTTTACTTTCTAAAGGTCAACAAACTGTGGTTCTGAAATGCTGGTGAAGCCATGAAGAGAAAGCTGTTTCAGGAGGTGATTCCGCTTTTGGAAAGCCTCTGAACTTCGGTTTCTAAGTGTTTGGACAGAAGGGACTGTCAGGTTGCATATCCCAGGCAGCTTCATTTGTTTCGTAGCTTACGTGCAGGGATGTTTCTGTCTTTAAAACCAAATCGTATCTTCATAGCTATGTAATGAGCTCTGTGATCTGTATCTAAATTGCTGATTTTTTTCTGGTTTTGTCTCTGCAATTAGCTTTCCTTTGGAAGAATAGACTAGTGTTTGTAAACATGGGGTAAGGCGTATGGTAAGGCATTTTCTTTTGGTCCTTTTCTCACTGTAGTGTTGTGCTCTGCCCTAGAGAGAGGGAATGCTAATTCAGAAAAATATCCTCTGGCACTTTAAATCTTCATTGAGTACAGTCAGGTAATAGGGGCCTAGATTTTAATATCTTTTTAATCTAAGAACTCCTCAGTACTATGGCCCCTGTAGATTTCCCACGAATGTGTAGATTATTGCTGCTTGCACCTGGTTGGGTGATCATCTGGAAACAGATGAGATTTGGGAGATTCTGCTGCTATGCCTCTCTGAGTATAGAATGGCATAAACATGCAGGACAGCATCATGAATAGTCTTAGTGTAGAGGACTGCTCGTTATTGAAAGAACAAGGAGACAAGCAGGAGAAACATCTCTTCTTCCTGATGAACATTACCTCACTCTGAGTTGTCTGTTCCTTGAAACAGCTGTCTCTTTCTCCTTGCTTTCAAATTTGGTGTGGGATTGACAAAGTTGCTAATAGGCATTTCTTTTTTCTTAATATTTAAATGAGATGTTGAGCTAGAGCTTTTTCACTTACAAAACCAAGTTGCTTTAGAGAGTTGGAGCAAGATGATGGAGACTGTCAGTGAAACCTTTTGTTCAAAGGTGTAAGGTGGAGGAAGAAATGCTAAGTGGCTCGGATAAGGGATGAAACACATGATCAGACACTTCTTGTCACTTCTATTTTTCTGTTGCCTCTTGGAACAGGGACTTCTTGAGTATTATAATTTCTTAATGAATTGAAGATGTCACTCATTGTGGAACTGTCTCTTCTGTCATTCCTTCCCTAGATTGAACTTAAAAATTGTTACCAACTGAAGCAGTCTCCAAGGCGTGGAGAATTCAAACACACAAAAAGCCAATGTTGATTAAAATCTGTGTTGCCTTTCTGAATGTGCATTTAGGCTTTCATGCACAGTATCACTTTGCTTGCATCAAGTCCCTTGCCTGACATCTACAACAGGGTGAGGATGTGACTGACACCACTCTAGCATGCCTTTTGCATGGTGGAGTATCCTTTTCTTCTCCTCTGGCTTCCTTGATCTGTGCTGCCCACAACCTACAGCATTCTGTGGCGCAAGGCCGGTGCAGAGACTTTTACTGGGTCCAGAGCTATGTCTAGATATCATTGATTAAGAGTTGGCACAAACTCTGCATGGAAAAGGCAGCTAATGGAGCATGTCGGCTTTTTTGAATTCAAATGTCTTTTAATCAGTTTTATATAGATATTAATCCCAGCCTCTATCCAAAGAGCCTCCAGGAACAAAAGAATTGTAAACCTTTTAAAACAAAAATGAAAATTGAATAGTGTGGGGCGTTCTTTAAAACTGCTCCTGTTTTTCTTGTTTATTCTTAGTTTTGCCTGTAAGGCTGAAAACAGTAAAAATCCGAAAACGGTAAAACTCTTGGAAAATATTTTTGTTTCTCTTTTTTCATTTTGGTTTTTTTCCCAGTAAGATAACTTTCATGTGTCGTGGGACCGGGAGGAAAACCAATGGCATCTGACTGACCAGCATAGCGGAAGTGATATACAGAACAAAGAAGGCTTTTTATTTGTAATCTCTTAGGTTTTTTATTCATCTCAATTCATAACACAGGAAATCAATAATTTTCAGTTGCTTTACCAAAGTAGTATTAGGTCAAAATCAAGCAGTCCTTTTAACAAAAGAGCTTACTGTAATGTTCCCGGCTATAAGGCTAAAGTTTCAAAGCAATGTGCTTTTTACTTTGATTTATTTATTGTCAGTAGCTTGTCAGGCCTTTGTTTGAATTAGGAGCCGTTGTGGGCAGCCAGAAATTGAACTTTGTGTAATATAATCTATCTGTCACTTTGTATCAGTTCCCTAACAATGATGCTAACACATTCAGACTTTAGCATCTGGACCTCACACTTGAGTTTTCAGCCACTAGGTAGGGTCTAATGTTTCAGTGCTTCCATGTAGTTCCTTCCCAGCTATTTCCCATCTGTGTATGACTGTCCCACTTCCCTAGGGGTCAGTCACCAGTGCTGTCAATGTCACCAGACAAGACTTTTCCCAAGAGAATTTTTTTCTTTTTTAACTGCATCACTTGTTAAACTCTACTAGACTACTAGATTTGTTGCCTTCACCTCAAAAGCCAGAAAATTCATAATAAAGCAGAAGGTTGTGGGCTTATGCTTGAGCATGTCTCAGAGATGAATATATGGCTTTTTATTTCATGGACCAATTCTAAAAAGTGGTTTATCAGTCTCCTTTAATGTTTTGCAAAATGAAGGCTAATGTTTCCATAGTACGATAAGGTGTGATTGCAGGAAAGACTAAGAACAAGAGCTAGAGGCTACAGCTCGGTTTTCAACCTCCCTGCAAAGTCCGTTCTTGAAAGAAAAGTCTGTAATAGTTAATGTACTAAACGCTATTAAAATTTGCGACCTGCCTTCTACCTCCTCTAGTACCTTTATGGCTGTCAGGCTTTCCTGGGAATGTGCCTGTAGGTATTCCATGCTTTCCTAGCTGGGAAAGACCTTGGAGGAAAGCAGGCAAGCCTGTCCTTGAGCAAGAGAAAAGTCACAAATCTCCCCCCTAGGCTTCCCGTGAGCTTCCAAGAAGATGCTTCTGTGATTGCTGCTTCTATTTCATACGCTACTTGTGGTGCCTGGGAGTGGGCTGTAAATAAGGGCCCCTTTGTGCTATGGGTTCAGACATAATATGGAGACTTAAGTATTGAAGAGTAAAAGCAGTAGGTGGGCTGGACTGAAGGACGCTTTTTCCCAAATCCGTGCTCTGTTTTGTAGGTAGCAACGTACCTGTCGGCACTAATGACACACATCCGAACCATCAAATAAACAGGGTGTGTTTTCTCATACGCTGCCCCTGTTTTCTTCCATGAATCGGCGGCTTATTTTAGGTATTGATTCACAAGCTGGAAGGCACAACTAGAGCCAGTGAGGGGGCAGCTCAGCCTGGAGCAGTACCTCTTCTGTCTCTTGAACAAATAGCAGGGGGGGAATGAAACTTCCCTCAAAACATCTGGCTGAGCTGAGCTGTGCCAGTACATCCCCCCCAAGGGAAGGTGACTGACTCCTGGGGTGGGGCCAGATCAAAAGCAAGGTGCAGGGAAACGGAAACAGGGCTGAAAAAGGATGCCAAAATATTTAAAATATAGCCACTGCATCTGTCCAGCTCTTGTTTGTGGAATAAATTTTATGAAAGATGTACTTATTTACATTAGCCTGTGATATGTAGGTCTCGGCCAACAGCGTGTTTTAAGAGGTTGGGAAAGAAAGAAAAAAAAAAAAGACCAAACTATTTTGCTTGCGTTTTTTGCTTTAAGGTAATTTAGTCTAAAAATCTTTGAAGTAAAATAAACATTGTATTTTAAGTAGCTGAAGGCATTTACTATGTTTGGAAAGGCTCTTTGCAGGCTGGGTTGAGGAGATTTGTTTTTGTCTAGAAGAAACAAAAATATTTGTGAGCTTGCTTGTGACTTCTGGATTGCCAGGAATCCTCTTCTGTGTGAAGTGGAATTGTAAAAAAACATCAGTTTAATATCGGTGCAAAGGAGAGATACGCTGCTAGTGGGGTGATCTAGGACAGCTACGTTAAAAATCTTTCTTTCGGTGGCTGCTTTCAAGAATGATGGGTCGTGTTTGTTTTCATCTCTTTCCCTGTACTGCTGCTGTTAGGTTTGGGGCTGACAGTGGTCTTGATGTAGGTGCTGTTTAGAGAGATTGGGCTCAGGAACCTAAACGGGTAACTACTGCTGCGGGTCAGGAACCGTCCCTGAAAGTCTCCCGTGTGTTTGTCACCACCTGAAATTTTTTTGAAACGTTTGGTGGTCCTGCACTGTGAAATCTGTGTTCATCTGGTGTAATTAATTCATCTGGCAGGGACAGATTTATTATTAGCGATGGAAACCCTGTGAAACAATCCTTGAAGTCAGATGAAAAGTGGCATTTTCAGCTGTGCTTCGCTTTGACCTTCGCTGCCAGCTGCACTGTGAATATATATGGACCGGACCTGAAAATACATTTGTAAGCCCAAAATGTCAATGCCTGCAGCATTGTTGTTAAGCTTGATTTAGATAACCCAGATTCACTTGTAATTTAAGATGGTGAGCTACAGATACTTATTCCCTCATTTCACACAGGTGGGATTTTAGATTCAGCTTTGGCACCTACGTGTTACATTTTTTCAGTGCACTTGAAATCAAGTTGTGGCCTTTTGAGGAGCTTTGGGGTTCAGAGAAGTATCACTACTGTCTAATTCAGAGTAGCATTGCTGCCAATTCAGAGTAAATAAATATGCTTACGTCTTTCTACATAATAATGTGTAAAAAGACTTTCCTATAACCTAGTGATTTGCTGTAGATGTTAATCTTTGCCCTTCAATTTAAGTATGTGTGGACAGAAGTCTGGGTATCTATGAATATATTTTGTTAAATCACATATGATTCTTATTCTGCGGTTGTTTGTGTTAGTTTCTGTTCTACAGTTTAGAAAGAACACTTAAGAGCAACTGAGAACATTGTGTGTAGAAAAATATTATATTTATTCCAAGCAACTTCTCAGAATCAATGACCATTATCAAATGAAAAATTATGGCAATTAATTACTGGTTATGTAATAAAGTCAGAAAACATCCTGAAGTGTGAGAATGTGATTCTGGTAAACAGATAAACACTCCAGATTAAAACCAACCAACCAACCAAACAAGCTCCTCCCAAAAGACTTGACCTCATGGAAACAAGCCATACAGCAGTCAGTGAAATCTACTCTGATGCGAAATGCTTAATTTTCTGGTTGTCAAAATACTAAAGTAAAACTCCTAGATTTGTTCAAATAGCTCTTGCAATAGCAAAAGCCATGCATGAATTTCTCTACTGTCTTCTGAAATATTTATAAGGAAAACTACTTAAATCCTGTTTTTGCCACTAAATCTTCTGAAAAAGAAAAAAAAAAAAAAACACAGGAAAGGTTTGAATACATGACAGAATTTTGCTTGCTTATGTTGTTAGAGCTTGATTTCAGTCTTTGAATATAAGGTTATGTTTAAAAGCTACATTCTTCTGGCATCTGCCCAGGTTATATTCTTCAGAACTCTTTAGTATGGGCTAAAATAAGCAGTAGTAGTAGTTAAACAAATATGGCACAGTCAAAGCAAAGGCTTTGATCAGGTATCATTGACAAATGTACTGTAATGGAAAGCTTTAAATAACGCATTTTATTTCTGTCTTGCTGTAGTGCATGGCATTGGATGAATCAAAACAGGTGGATTCTAAAAGTTACATATGTCTGTTTTAGAAATTGATATGATTAATCAAGAATTATAGTAGTGCAACGTGTATGTCTTTTAGTAAGTGCATTTAAAAACACATTTGGTAATAAAGCCATCATTTAGTTACACAACCAAACCATTAATTTAAGGAAAAGGTTAAGAGAAATGGTGATGTTGTCTGACCTCTCCTACATGTATTGAACCTAGCTACTTACTCCTGTTTTGGACAGAGATTTCAGCTTTTGATAGTGTTTATACTGTCTTGAGCACCTGTACATTGCAACCTTCTGGAGGGAAATATTAATGACTGCAGCTACAAGAGCCTTGTACTGTGGGTGGTTCTCTTTCTTAGCATTTGTGAGATACTGTCATGTTGCCTGCCACTTCTTTTGCACTTGTAGGGTCTGCAGTGATTATGATTCAAAACAGAGTCCCTTTTTGACAGAGAAAGACATAACTGTTGATCCTAAACAACAGTTTAAAGGGAGAAGCCTTTGCCATCGTGTAAATATATTAAGGAGCTTTCTTGTGCCAAAACCTTGAAGCTTTGTTCTGCTAGATACAAACCACTTGATAAATTGGCACAAAAAGTGACAAGCTAACAGTAGCAGCTTTTTCAATACCTGTTGCACCACAAAACATAATGCCTAAAAATGGAGAATCTCTCTCCCTGAATTTTTCAGATGTTCAAAATCTGAACTGCATAAATGATGAGAAAGATCTCTAAGAGGTTGCATTGCACTGCAGTGGTTCTGTCTGAAAAAGAAACCTTTGAGCCAACATCTGTGAGATGGTTTCTGTTGAATTTATTATCAATAGATGCAAAAGTTCACCTGCCGGTCCCCCTGGGTGTGAGTTGCCCACATGAGAGGTGGGAGACAGTCATCTGCAGTGGCTCCTTTGCTGCTGCCGTTGTTCACAGTCTGAATCATTGGTTTAAACTTTTGTTGGTCTCAGATTAATTTAATACAATAGAATGAGAATTTTATGGCCTACTGAAGAGCTGGCATGCACTCACTTCTTTTATCCCTGCTGCTGGATCTGGCAGAAAATCAGTGCATTTACCTCACTGTGGTATGGCAAAGGTCTTTTTTTGTTTGGGTGGGTTTTTTTGCTTGTACTTCACAGCTTTCAGGAACCTGAGTGCGGCTTTTCCTTGAGGCTTAAGTATGAGCACATGCCATCTAACCTGAGGCTGAGATGTCAAATTTAGCATCTCAGCATGTTTCTGGAGGTGCTGCTCTCCTGCACAGATTTATGGATGGAGCCATGGGTTTTCCAGCTAAGAGCAGAAAACGAGGTGGGATGAATACAGGCCTAATTACATTTCTGAAATGAAATATAAGCTTCTAAAATCTCTAAAAAGTACCAGTGGATCTTCCTGATGTAGGTGAAGAAGTGTCAGTTGACAGATGTCCTGTCACCACCATGTCTCTGGCACAATTTATGCTTAAAGAATCCAGCTTGTTTTATAGGTATGCAAATTTTGCTCCTAGTTAAGCACTAGGAGCAACATGTAAGCCATTGCTTTGGAAGATATGATAGGCAATACTAAACCACTGAAACACTTGTGAAGACTTCATCTCAGGATACAGTGCATATTTATAGCTGTATATGTGTAGCTGTATCAACCAAAAATGTTGTGCCTTGTGATGCGTGCCCTGATTTCAGGGTCTTATACATCCTCAGGAGAGCTAATAAGCTTGTTTGGTTTTCTGATTTTAAACGAAGTCCTTATGCTTTCAAAGCATGAATAAGCAAACAAATCTGATACCTCATTCTCTTTTGGATGCAGTTGTATTTTATTAGAAATACATGGTTCTGTACTGCTGTTGCAGTACAATGTTTGTGTTACACACTTTGAAAGAATGGTAGGGATGGTTGTAATATAAAGTCAAAATACCATTTCATCATGTGATTTTTCTAAAAAAATTGCATTAAAAACAGAACAAAAAAAAAAGCATTCCTTTACTTCTGTGGAATAAAAGTGCCCTGATCATCTCTGAAAAGACCAGCATTCTCAAGAGTGTGAACTCCCCCCAAAACAGGAAGCCAATTCCGTGGTCTTATTGCAGCAGTGTTGTACTCGGGTTTTCATTGAAAACCTTTTTCAGCATGATGCAGACTGACTGGTCTCACTTCTTTATTGCTTTACATTTTATCAGGGCTTAAGTGATTGGGCTAGAGTGTTGGGTGGTGAGGAACGTAATGAAGTTCAACAAGGGCAAGCGTAAGGTCCTGCACCTAGGGAGGAATAACCCCATGCATCAGTACAGGTTAGGGTTCAACCTGCTGGAAAGGAGCTCTGCAGAGAGGCACCTGGGAGTCCTGGTGGACAACAAGTTGACTATGAGCCAGCAATGTGCCCTTGTGGCCAAGGTGGCCAATGGTATTCTGGGGCGCATTAAAAAGAGCGTGGCCAGCAGGTTGAGGGAGGTCATCCTCCCCGTCTACTCTGCCCTGGTGAAGCCACATCTAGAGTACTGTGGCTCCCCAGTTCAAGAAAGACAGGGAAGTGCTAGAGAGAGTCCAGCAGAGGGCTATGCAGATGAACAAGGCAATGGAGCACCTCTCTTATGAGGAGAGGCTGAGAAACCTGAGTCCGTTTAGCCTGGAGAAGAGAAGACCTGAGATGGGATCTCATCAATGCTTAGAAATATCTAAAGGGCATGTGTCAAGAGGATGGGGCCAGGCTCTTTTGAGTGGTGCCCAGTGACAGGACAAGGGGCAACAGGCAGAAACTGGAACACAGCAAAATCCACCTCATCATGAGGAAAAAATTCTTCACTTTGAGGGTGGCAGAGCACTGGAACAGGCTGCCCGGAGAGGTTGTGGAGTCTACTTCTCTGGAGTTTTTCAAAACCTGCCTGGATGCATTCCTGTCCAGCTTGCGGTAGGTGAACCTGCTTTGGCAGGGGAGTTGGCCTAGATGATCTCCAAAGGTCCCTTCCAGTCCCTACCATTCTGTGATCTTTAGACTCAACATCCATAATCCTTTGCCTGTGACAGGGCTGTAAGTGTGAGTACCTGAATGTAACAAACTCTCTATGAAGTGGAAATTGCCACGCAGATAAGGTCTAGGGAAGTTGGGTTTAAATAAAGAAAGCAGTGAGATGTAGTCTCCCAGGAGATCTCAAAAGAAATCTGATTGCGCTGGCTGATTTAGAGAGGAAACGCTGATTTTCACCAATGTAGCTTATCCAGCTTTTACTTATCCTACATGTCACCATACAATTATTGTGGTCTAGACCTGCAGCACTGGGAAAAGAAGACAGATAAATTTTCCTTGTTGATAATGCCCCATATATAAGCCCCTATGTGCCTATAGCTTCTTCGTTACAGACCTGTCACTCTGCACAAGCCCTGTGGTGGCTGTTAAATTGGTTGGTCAGACCTGTGAAATGTTCCTCGTACAGTGCCCAGCCCTAGAGACTGTCTCTGCTTCATGCTGTGGAAGTTTTCCTCACTTGTAATTTTAAAGGGCAAAAATGTGCAGTCCTGTTCCTCAGTGTAGCGCAAAGGAAAGCGTTGGTGGAGATCTTGCAGGCAGCCTGAGGTTTTGTTTTTTTTTTTTTCCCCTCGGCTCTCTTTGGAGGACCAGCAGTGGCCGCCCCCCTCATCTATAACTCCTTTGCTGTCCTAAGACTGTCCTTGCTTAATCTTTTATCAACAGGTTGATGCCTTTCACCTTCACTCGTGTCTGATACCTGCGAGGGAACACAAAAAAAACCCCAAAACCCTGCAAAAGGTGTCTGGTGATGCTGACTGGCAGGTTCGCTGTGAAAGGAAAGCGATGAGGAGCCTCACTGCTTTCTCTGTGTGCTGCTCCAGGTTGAGCGTGCCCTTATGTTATGTCTGGACACGCTGGTTCAGCATTGCAATGGTGTGTAATATATACAGAATATGAGTGGCTACATATGTCAGATTAAAAAGTAAACAGGTCAGAGAGTGTCCTCTGATATTTATTTATAGCTCACTGACATCAGCAGGAGCTACACACATCTGAAGGCAAATGCAGCCTGTGTGATAAGTGGAAAAAAGGAGTGCCTTAAGCAAAAGGAGCAGAGGCTGCATATGATACCTTTAAGTGAACATCACTTGTAGCTGTCTTCATATATACCCTACTTACATTGTATATCTAACCTTAGCGATTAGCGCCTGTTAGGTATAAATGTAGTGACAAGCTGTACCTCTCTGTAGTTGCTTAAAAGTTACAAATAGGCATGACTGAGTAGTTGAAGGACATTGAATTAAACATGCTTGAATTAATAGGGTAATGATTGGTGCTGCACAGAGCTATAAAATAAACACTAGCTAGAGCTCTGTGCTATGTGGCAACCAGATCGAGCCATGGGGTTGCTGGAAGTATTCTGAAATGGTTCGACTCTGTTGTTAAGTGAGAGAGATAATCCTAAGAAAGCTCTCTACGTAGGCTCCCTGTGCAGTTAACATTTTAAACCCCCCTTTGGCTTGTTGTTATGACTTCAAAGATACTCTAAAGCCTCCCTTAAATTGATCATTAACTCTGCAATGTTATAATTAGACATTTGAACTTGGCTGCATTCAAAAAGAAAACGCAAGAATGAAAATCCTAACCAGCGCTGTTTCTCTGCAGCTCATCAGCATGGTCAGAGACGGATTAAAGTTCCACAGGAGTTAAAAAGCAATGGGAATTGAAGGCATTAACCAGCCTTGCAGGAAGGATAGGGAGCCATTAATCCACAAAGTTTTTCTTTGAAAGTGTGGAGCGAGAATAATGTCAGGAACCTGAAATGGGTTGCTGCTGGAGATTTAGATTTAAGCTCATAAAACCATTTAGATGGGAATGTTGGGCTGGAAGCGTGAGTTGGGGAAGCCTGAAGTTTCCAGCCCAGCAATCGAACATGTTATACCAAGCTGTTGTCTGCTGCCACTGACCTATTCCGGGGTCTGTAAAAACAGCGGAGGAAGCACTGCAAGGCAGCTTTAAACAATAGCAACGAGCCCAAGCGGCAGCTAAGAAGATTGAGGGTTGGATGCTGTGGTTAAAGTTTATGAGGTCCGGGGCTGGGAGAAGCTCAGCCCTACGTCTCCCACTTTCTTTCCTCAGTCTCTCCTGATGGAGTACGAGTCGAGACAACAGCTGGTAGCTACTGTACGCCCGGCTGCAGAGTGGATGGGAAAACCTATCTCCATAGTAACAGAGAAGGCATTGCGTGTGCTGCTCCTGCTCGATCTGGGGAGTAGCTGGCTGAAGACATCTGGTCAGTGTAGCCAGTTCTCAGGGGAAATTAGCTCATTTCATCTGATAGTAACCACAGAAACTTTTGACTTAGTTCAATAGTACGATGCTGAACATGAGGTGGAACTGACTGGTTCAGCAGTTTCAAAAGTCAAAGTTTATCTAACTATTTTTAGATAAATATTTTTTTAAGGAAGGTTATTGCTTGTGCTCGTTCCCCCACACCCTGTTCTTCCCCATGATGAAGCTTCTGTCCAATATGATGGTGATTCTTTGGTGTGGGGTGGATTTTAGGAATTTAAATGCCGTTTTCTCTTTGTAAATATTTATTTCTTTTGCTTCCATGAGCTCTTTTTATTATACAGTGAACCCTCTAATCCTTTCATCTTAGTGGAGCTCAATATAGTGTGAGTTGCTGTCTGTGTTAACATACTGTGCCTTGTAGTCTAGAAAGTTCACCCCCACCCCCAAAATCTCAAGTCAATTAACTCTTAACTGGTTTCAAAAGAAACATTCTGAACAGCTCATACAGCTACACATAAACCTTCAAAATAACTGGTGAATATGTGTAAAAATCTTGAGCTATTTAACCTCACTGAAATCAGTTAAAGATCATATTTTTGTGTACAATGCAGGAAAATTCCCAATTGATTTTTGCAGAACAAATTCCACATCCGGTATGCAGAGACTATGCTGAGGATATGGTGGTTGGGTATGCTGTTGTTTTTTTCTGTTTACCATGAAATTTATCAGCTCATACTCTCCTGTGTAACATGCAGAAATTTGGAGGAAATTGAAGACTGGAAACTTTTTCCATTTGCATGTGAGGACATCTTTACATAGTTTTCATATGCCAATAAATGAATATAGCAGACAATAGCTTTTCTGTAAGTAAAACGCATGGAGACAAGAGCAACATCCTAAATGTGTGGGGCACAAAGAAATGCCTGATCTTCCACCTCTTCCTGCCTTCTACTGACATCTACTCCTGGTTGTAAATACTTGAACTCAGTGGCTTGTTGTGACCCTCATGATCTAGAAAAATGAAAATGCATGGACAGGCATAAGCCTGAACTGTGTATCTCCCTTTATGGAAGACCAGCAGAGCTGCCAATCTTTTGAGAAGCTCTACCCATGTTTCCTGTTTGAGCATGTGAGAAGCGTGCTCAGCTCTGCTGGACAACAACAATAAATGATTATATGGAGAACAAGAGCTGCTAGCTGCCGTAGTTCTTAAGAAAGATCAGGGGAATCTAAAGGTCTTAACAGAAATCTGAGAAATGCTTATAATAGACAAAGGGGCCTGAGCTTCCAAAAACAAGGCAGACAAGTGCAGCAGATGTTCGAGGGCCCCAGGTGGGTTATATAGATGTTAATAAACCAGATGAGCTGAAATCAGTTAATGAAAGAAGTTTAATCAATCCGAGTTGATTCAAGAAGTGGCTACAGGATGAATTCATGTTCCTTATTGAACAAAGATTCATTGGTTTGCTCTTTCTGCTGAGCTCATGCTCTGACGAATCAAGAGTTACGTCTCTCTGTGGAGTTAAACCATTGAAACTAGGTGTCAGATTATTTTTTCCCTAAATGGTTCTCTTTCTTACCTGGAAAAAGTCATGTAACAGTGGGAAGAAGTATGTGAGTGGGTGGGTGCTGGTTAGAGAGGACACGAAGGAGGTCTTTATTGTTTCACTCCTCATACTGAGTTTCACAGCAAGTGAACTGTCCTTGGAACTGAAAAAGAAACCTCTTGGTATCATAGTTTTAAAAAATTTCTTTGTGAAAGTGATTTGCATTTAGTCACTTCTTTTGTAAACGTAGGTTACAGAAATCAATAGGAAAAACTCTACATAATCAGAGGAAAATGATATTATTATAGAAAAACTTATGATGCTAGGGGGCTTTGGGTGTCTTGAGGTGGATGTTTGCCTTCCTTTCTGTTTTTTTTTTTTGTTTGTTTTTTATGAAGCCAAATGGCTTTGGTTGAAGCTTGCAGTAAGTCTTCCTGAAGCTGGATGTTGATAAAGATTAGAGAATCCTAATGAGTGCGATTAGTAACGTGAAATCTTTTCTCTCAGGCTGTAGAGAGGGTATTTCTTTTCTGCCAGGCTCCTTATTTTCACAACGCTTTCGGGAAGTTTAAATCTCCTCTGATTTGCCTGACCACCTGATCTGTCCAGATCAACTAGTGGATTTGGGAGTTTTGAGGGGGAAACTGGAGGTAGACAATGTAATCTCGTGAGCCTTTCTAGGGAGACCAGCACAAAAATAGAAACCCCTCATAAACCTCTCTTTCAAGTGAGAACCGATAGTAAAATTGCTCTGCTGTTTATACCATTGCTCCTGAGAATACTTTATTGGATAACTCAAAGCGGTTCTTCTGGGCTGACTGCATTTTTTTTGCCAGCTTTTAGCTGTCTAGAAGTTAGGTTAGGTAGTATAAGCCAGTCACATAGGCTTTCCCTTCATGGAAAAGGATGAAACTCCTCAAAGCATAGTTTAAGGTGCCTAGGACACTTGAGATGAATGTGCCTATTTCTCTCCATTGATTATAGAAAAAGCTGTGCATGTTTACCCTATTCAAGTCCGTGGAGTTTCCATTCTCCATGAAGCCACTTCCTAGATGGGCAGTTAATACTAACTTAGTTAATCGTATTAATACTAACATTTGTATAATTGTTTTGTAGTCATGAACAAGCTTGAAATACATCACGTGTGGTCACAGAGGCTTTTAACAGTTTAGCTGGTAGTTGAAATATGATACGATTACACTTCTGATGCCTGGATGCATGCTGGCTTTTGTTTGTGTTTTCCTTTCGAGAAGCATAAATTGTTGATTATGTGGCTCAGTACTTAGATTTATGTAGTGTAAGGGTGTAATTTTCCCTTTTCAACAGATAGGTTCGACTGTGCTTGCTTGTTATGGATTGCTGCTTGCTTCAAGGGTCATCCCGTTGACTTGGATGGGAATAGTCGAGAATAAAGCGATATACAGTGGAAGAGGTGTCAGAAATCAGCTCTGTGTGATGTAGCACGGGCAGCTTAGTGTTAAAGCCCTGAGCCAAAGTCTAATCCTGTGATCCAGATGAAACAAAATGTCAGAAGTACTCTTCCTGCCAAAACTCTGAATAGCTTCTTTTATCATTGCGCCCTATGATCGCGTTGGCTCACAGGCGGAGTTGCACAATGTACTGAGCAGTGGTAAGAGGTACAACCTGAGCAAAAGAGGAGCTTCTCGGCTCTCAAAGAGGAATAAATACTTCAGTGGGGTTCCTTTGAGCCTCAATTCTGACTGACTTATCTTTGTGTTTATTTTAACAGTAAAACAAGTTGAAGGTTGAAAAAACCCCAAAACAAAACAAAACCCGCTTTCCCTGCTTTAAAGAGTAGAAAGAACTACAGAACATGAAGTAAAGTTAAAAGGAACCCCTTGAATGTTGTTAAGGATTCCAAAAGTAGTCTTTAATTGCTGCCAAAACTAATGCGCCTGGAATTTCCATGGAAAACATCAGTGCTGTAGCCAGTTAGCATACAAATACCTCCAGTTTGCAATGCATTTTTTTCCCCCCTTCCTCAAAGATTGTTTACCCGGTTCTCCGTGTTAAAAAAACAAATGTATCCATGTTTAACACTATGTTTAAGATTGAAACAGTCAGACCTGACTTCTCATAGGAATACTGGGAGTCATGTGGTGGTAACTACTCGGTGTTGCGCTGAGAACCAATTGTCTATTCTACAGCCACTGTTGTTTGCTATCTTTTTAAACATAAAAAATAATCAAATTCGTTGAAAAGGTGATTTCCACAGCCTGGAACCATTTTTCAGGGTGATTTAGCACCTGAGATGAACATAGTTCATGTCTTCGTAGCATAAAATACTCATGACTATTACTCAAAAGGTGTGAAACCACGGATAGTATTACCAGAGATTTCTACCACTTTTTGAGTACCGTAAAGCATGCTGTTTAAATAGGCACAATGTTTCTGGCTTTAGCAGTATGCCATTTGGGACGAGTAATGTGGTTCGTGATAACAGAATTCTCTGATGTAATGTGCTAGGGGCAGATTTCTAATGAGAAAAGCTTTATTGATGGACTTATTAAAACATGCGCTCATGTCATCAGCTTTGGTATCACAAGTGCGATAGCTTATAAATATTCAAACACCCAGCTATGGGACACAGCTGTACCCTACTTTCATGTCTAGTAGGTTTCCTTTGGCCACCCAGCTGATGAGGAAACACACATTGTACGCAAAGCAGCCTCTTATGTGCTTTTCTAGTGTAATGTAAATGTTAATTACACCTCTGAACAGTACTATCAATTCACACTTCTATACCAAGTTAAATGTGCAATGCATCATGTGTTCAGGAAAGGGGAAACATGAGGTTGTCACAGAATCATAGAATGGTTTAGAGTTGGAAAGGACCTTAAAGATCACTTTCAACCCCTCTGCCATAGACACGGACACCTCCTCCTAGACCAGGTTGCCCAAGGCCACGACCAGCCTGGCCTTGAACACCTCCAGGGATGAGGCCTCAACAACCTCTCTGGGCAACCTGTTCCAGTGCCTTACCACCCTCAAAGGGAAAAATTTCTTCCTGATATTTAATCTGAACCTGCCCTCTTCCAGTTTAGAGCCATTCCCCCTCATTCTATCACTACACGCCCTAGTAAAAAGTCCTTCCTAGTAAAAAGCTCTCCTGTAGGCCCCCTTTAGGTACTGGAAGGCCGCAATAAGGACACCCTGGAGCCTTCTCTTCTCAAGGCTGAACAGCTCCAACTCGTTCAGCCTCTCCTCACAGGAGAGGAGCTCCAGCCCTCGGATCATCCTCGTGGCTCTCCTCTGGACATGCTCCAGCAGGTCATTAAAGCCTTTTTTATCAGAGCTGGAAATAGGACACAGATCTGAGTGTGGCAGACCCACATGTTTCATCCACTGAGAAGGAATTTGCCAAGCAGGTGAGTTTGGTTTTGCTGCCTTGTAACTGCTCCCTTCAGCAGAGGAGGACAGGCCTCTGACCCTGGCTTCCATATTTTAGCCACCTTTACTGATGCTTTAAGAAAACTGGAAAACTACTCAAACTGCACTTCAGTTTAAGTAGCCTCTTCCTTCTGTTAGACCTGTAAGGTTGGCTAAAACCTTTGACGTTCGATCATTTCTAGAGGTCTTGGGCACTTGAGATACTATGTCTTTTGTAAAGCCATTAAAAAAAGGATGTAACCCAAACTCATTACATGCACTATTCATGTGTCAGTTATCAGTTGCTGTGCATCAGGACTCCCTTTTTTCCTCCCCCTTAGTCCTAGAAAATAACTTAGCCTGATAATTATTTATTTTGCGTTCTGAAAAAATACTGCTTTAAAAGAATGTTTTACAGTGGAAAGAATATTATCACCTCTCAGTAATGACATGATGTGAAAAATGTCACGTTTCAGTTGTTTGTCACATGTAGTGGTGGCTTGTGTATTGAGTTAGTAAATACTAAGGTTAAGTAGCTTTAAAGCAAGAAATTGCCTTTCTTGAATGTAACCTGGTGCTTCATTTCTGCTAAGACAGCTGGTACGATTATCAGTTCTTACTTGTTCCTCTGTTGCTGAACAAGTATCTTTTTGGGAGGGATGAGCATCTTTGGTTCCAGCGGGTAATCTTAGCTCTCTGGTTTCACAGTAAGACCTTTGGTGTCCAGGTTAGACTTGCATCTAACACAGTGGCATCTTAAGAGGCTTAAGCAGGACACAGATAGTAAAACTAACTTTTTGAAACAGTGGGTATCAAGAACTGCAGAGAGGGTGTAAAGGGAAGGCTAAAAAATTAGATGATCTTTTGACATTTAAAAAAAAAGTTTTTATAGTTACCACCAGAATTCATCTAGCTGAGGAGACTGCCATTTGGTTTATCACACAAGGTACTGGGAGAAAATGTTTGGAAATTGGGCATTTCCAAACACGTGATTAGTTTAATGCCTAATTTAAGCAATAGTAAATCTCAGATCAAAGAGAAAGCCCTGGAAAATTCAGCTGTTCCGAGGAAAAAATCGTACCATGAATCACCTGGAATTATAGCTCATGTAAAGAGCAGATATGCCTCAAGCTTTAAAAAAATGAGTACAATAGTAATACAATAATATGACATTCTGCTCCACTGCTACCGGTTGGATGTTCTGATGATAAAATTATGCATTTAAAATGTATAACCAGTGCTTTGGTCGTTCTAGTAATGTATATTTTCAAGTAGACTCTAAATCTGCCCAATGTTTCAGCACAGTAGCAGCTCATCTGTCTCCAAGCCATGCTCCTTGTGCCCCTTTTTTAAGTTGCAATTGTTTTTCCCTCTTCAAGTGCTATTTCACAGAGGGATTCTCCTGGTCGGGTGGTTTTTGCTTGCTACATCAGCTGCCTGCTTGTCTATGTACCGTTGCAGAGCCTTTAGTTTATTCTGGACATGTCCTAGGCTCTGCTTTTATCAAGTCGTTCCTTTTCCAAAGAGTTTTGGAGTACAGTGTTGCTGATTTCTGCCAAATATCAGTTTGGTTGTTTTTGTGGTGGTTTTGTTTTTTTGGTGGTTTTTTTTTTTTTAATTCATTCCATATAATGCCTATTAGTTTCCTGAGGTATTTGATGTCTTGAAGCTCGGACCAGCTGCCACTGAGAAGGCCATGGCTTTTTAAAGATTTTTTTTCTTCCAGCAATGAATAGTGCACTTGTCCTTTATTTGTAAAGGGAGCAGGGGAAAGGTGATAGTGAGTGAAGGGAGTTTCACAGAGTTGGAGTTCTCCTTTCGTAACTTTGAATTCTGCAAAGAGCCGCCTCTGTTGCACCATTTATTTATGTTGGACCCCAAACTGATAGAAACATGAATCCGAGTACAAATATAAGTCTTTGCACATAACGGTAGCTTGGTTAATGGGGTATGCAACTTCAGAGAGATCTGGCTTATATCTTCATTTTGCAAATGTAAGTTTAGTTTGGTCCGTTTGGAACATTATCAAAGGTCTAGGGAGAGTTTGCACTGAGTTAATCGTGTGCTTTCGTTGGTATAAATTAACTTCCCATTTTGGTATGCTATAATCCTGATGCGCTGAATGATAGCCGCAACTGCTTAATGCTCGCTGATTGGAACGAGCGCAGGAAATTGGCACAAGGAGGAAACTACTTGCCTTCAGCATGTGAAATGTATTTGCCACTTAGCTGAAAATGCTGACTTTGTTGCCTTCAGTCAGGTTTATTTTGCATGTCAAATAATTCTCCTCTCCCCCTTCACAAATTTTAGAGGCAACTGTAAAATGCTGACTGAATGGGCTGTGTACATATGGCATCTGAGAGGGTTTTTTATTAGCTTAAACTAGCACATGTGTTTTCCTGTGAGGAGTATTAAGTGCCGGGACTACAGGTTTAGTGTGTGACTGTTTTTGCAGCTGTGTGGAAGAGCATGATGCGTATTCCCTGGAGCAGGCCTGGGAGAGAGCTCAAGTATGTTGAGGCAAAAGCAGGTTGTGTTTATGGGAATGTCAAACAGAAATATGGCACTTGAACCCTTATCAACGCTGAGCCTGATACCAGTAAATGAGTGGCGGTTGCCCAGGTGTGTGAAAGGAATGCCCCACTTCTAACCGCACAGGTTTTTGTTTCAGAACTTGACGGCTCTATCCTGCAACGCTGTCCTGCCAATCTGGAAAAAAATAACAATTTTCTTTTTCGCTTTGTTATCTGGAGTTGGCTGAAACCAGCGTTAGTCCATCTGAAATTTAGTTCTTGTTGAACTGCTATTGAAGAGCGTGGTCATTGCTCAGGCCAGAAATCTTACTTTTGGAGGATGAATTCTGAAAACGTGCTGCTTCTAGAAAAAGAGGATATCGCGAGTATATGCAGAAGTAGAGGTAATGTCCTGCTTTTGGTGACTGCGCACTCTTCTGGAAATGTCGTACTTGTGGAAAGTATATCACACCCCAGAGAGGGTCCCTTCAAACTGGAAGAGGGTAGATTTAGAATAGATATTAGGAAAAAAAAATTCCCTATGAGGGAGGCGAGGCACTGGAACAAAGTGCCCAGAGAAGTTATGGATGTCCCATCCCTGGAAGTGTTCCAGGCCGGGTTGGATGAGGCTTTGAGCAACCTGGTCTAGTGGGATGTGTCCCAGCCCATGGCAGGGGGTGTTGGAACTGATGGTCCCTTCCAATCTAAACCATTCTATGATAAAGCTGAATACCACGTAGAGGAGCTGGAAGGGTAGAGCTGAGAATCCTGAAGCAAAGCTGTCTAGCACACAGTACCATTTTGTAACTCCCTTCTTGGAGGGAGGGCAGGACTGGGGTGGGCTGTCTTGTCTACACAAGGGAGGTAAAAAGTTAGAACTTTGTCAGAAAGTGTTCCTCTTCGGCATACTCTGTACCTGCTTTTGCAGGAGAAAGTTGTTGAAATAGCTCATAATAAGTCGTGCGATTTAGATGTGGGTGCCTCACTGTGCATATACAGCTATACTTCCATCTGCAGCGCTGTTATCTCATTGTCTTGGAGGATTTCTGTGGGAGATGGTGGTGAGAGCTGTGGGTTTCTCTGATTTGAAAAGGAGCTGACTGCATGTGGTTTGCTCAAAGCCGTATGAGAAACCTGTGTATATAGCAAGCTCTGATCTCCTCTATCTTTTCAGTCTTCCTGACTCCTGCCTACCCACGAACTTCTATACGTTAAAAAAAAAGAAAGAAAGAAAAGAAAGAAAAATCATTAAAATTTAAATATAAAATGAAACCTGGCTGCAGCTTGTGTAAAATACAACTCTGTTGAATTTTTCAAGAGTGCGCATTGATTTAATGTAAAAGATAATTGAAAACCAGAGCTTTCTAGCTTCCCATCCCCACCAGTCTTTTTCGTCTTTTCTTCTGCCCTTTTCTAATAGCATGAAAAGAGATGAGTAAGGAGGAAAAGTTCACAGAAAGCTTAAAGTTATTTTCCCCTTTTCAAAACCAGTGGAACAAAAATATTTTTTCATCAATAATCCTTCTAATTTCTGTTTTCGAATTGTTGCTTCCTGGCTGCTATCACAGTGTGGCCTCAAACAAAAAAAATACATTAGTATGTCTGAAGCCACTTGATTTCAGGTGTTGCTGTTACCAAACTGTATAGCAGGTGACCAGAGCTTGGTCATTACATCTTAAAAATGCCATCTACCATTCCATTCCCTTGTTGACTATACAAAGTGAAGCTATTTCAGGTTAAGCTGGGCTTATAATGGCCGGATTCTTCTTTTTGTGTGGCTCTGCTTTCAGGTAAGAGATATTGTGCAGTATTTATTGTCTCTCAGCAAGGAATAGTGTTGTAACAGTGAGAGTCTGAGGGTGTAAGAGAAACATGGTTTGCTGGAAGACACAATCGCTGTTATTGCCCTGCCATTTAGAGCTGGAAAAAACCAGGCACACAGTCTCTTCGTGAGGTCCCCCAATAAATTCAGTGTTAGCTGTGGAGCAAAGGGAAGACTTGTGAACTGCTCAGTGTAGGACGCGGTGGAGATGAAGTAATTTAAAAAAAAAAATAAGTGAGGAAGGTTATTTAATAAAAAGCATGCAACAAGATACTTGTCCGGATAAAAACAATCAGATCAGGGAAAGTAGCAACTGTGTAAATAGTGTTAATATGAAAAATTCTCTGTAACATAAAAATATAGCCTACTTGGCTTAGACTGATTTTTTTTTTTTTTTTAATAGTCTGTAACAGCTCTTTTCTACTTGTATTAGCATATTGTATGTACTAATGAATGAGTATGCATCTCTGAACTGTGTGTATGTGTGCTTAATCTTAAGTAGGTGAATAGTTCTTTTGAATTCAGTGAGATATAAAATTAAGCATATGCTACACTGGGTGGAAGCCAGAGCATTTTTCACTTCGAAGGAGAGAGTCCTGTATGAATTCCTTCTTGAGACTTTTATAAAGCCCTGAATAAGAGGTTCGTGAAATAAACAGAAAGGACTGGAGTTTTTAATATTTTTTGTGCCAGTGTTAGCGTGTTGACACTTCCTTTCTCTTGCCAAATACTTTGGGTTTAAAGTCTAGTTCTTGAGCATGCTTTGTGATGGGGGAGAACTCCACGCTAAAACAAGTATTGTAAACTAAATGTGCAAGCCCAGCTTAATTCTGCAAATTCCTGGTGAATATCATCAGCAACGAAGTTCAAAAGCTAAAGACGACTGTGTTACGAAGAGACTTGTGCAGGGGTGACGGTGTGGAAAGCTGTTCTAACGCAGCCGTGCTCTGACACCGTGTCTTCGTGTGCAGACTTACACCGCTGACATCTGAGGCCTTTTGTAGGCGGTGGAAAAATTTCAGCTGCCTGCGTTTGGATTTGGCTGAAACCTCCAGTGAGAAGAGCGCTAAGGAAATCAATTAAAGGCTTTTTAAAATGCACCTATGGGAGTTAGGTGCCCAACTCCAATTGAAATTCAATAGGATTTAGTTGCTTGGAGCCTTTGGAAAATCTCAACCTAAAACTGCAGGCCTGCAGTATTCTTTATTGGTCCCAGTGCTGTTGTTCTGTGCTCTCGGCACCGATTAAGGGGAAAATAGAAGAGCTTCGGCACGATCAACTGTTCTAACTCTGTCTCCTAGTAAGTGTCCTTCTTTTTCAGAACATGAACACTTATGTAAATATTATTTCATCCTAATTAGAAACATTAATAAGGGGACCTTAATGATGTTCAGTAACATCTTAGGATTAATTATGGGCCTCTGAAGATAGAAATGTGGTACTGATAACTGCGGTTTTTGTTTCCCGTTGCCTGTTTAATCATTTGGTGCCAAATTTGCTGGATAAAGAATTTTCGCAAATGATACGAGGCTTTTTGAAAGGAAGGAACACCAAATGTTCTGGCTTGAAACATTTTTTAAAAACTTATCGTTATTGTTTTTTGCTCAAAAAGGTGCGATTTACAAAATCTTTGGAAGCGAGGAGATTAAGTAGGGGGAGAAAAATGCCCGGTCCTAAATAGTGCTTTTGGCACTTGCTGTTGCTCAGTAAGTGTTTATATGCGTATATGAAAAGCCATTTATCTTTTTGGTTTCGATCTGTACTTCATCAAGTTGGGATTTTTACTTTCTTGAGCTCGGTGTGTGTCTTTGTCTGTTTGCCTAGGCCATCTGATTTCGCTGTTCTGTGTATCTTAGAAAACAGAGTAGAGCTTTCAGGAAAAAAATCCTGCCTTTCTCTACAGAACAAAGAGGGGCCTCTCTATACAAAGTGAGTGAGATTAGGAGAAACAGTTGCCTTTGCTGCTGTTAATTTGCATACCCTGCTTGGGCTACACACAAGCGCTGTCTGAAGCGTTTTGCAAGCCCTGATGTGTCAGGTGAACAGTGTGCTGTGAAGTGGACTCCAGCTCTCTCTGAACTAACGCGTAGCCTGCAGTGGTTCGGTTTTTGCGTGCTACCCTTCTCTGAGTGTAAATGCAACCTATTGCTCTACAGGAGACACATACCTGCTTTTTTTGACCTTTTGGTGGCTGCAGAGGATAGGCTGCATCCCTGCTTGTGAAGATGCTGAGCCTGTTTCTCTGTGGCCCAATCCAGCTCCGCAGCCCTTGGCTGATGGCAAGTGCCCCATTCGTCACTTTGCATTAGCATCAACAGATCTATTGTCCCCTCTCTTGGCTCCTTCAGAGACCTCCTTGTCACGACTTCTGAACAAAACTTTTGGCAGCGTCCTCGCTCCGCTACCGCTGCCTGAGATTGCGAAGAGGTTACCGTTCCACTTTACTGTTGGCGCACCAGTTGTGTAGCAGAGCTTTTCCGTTGCCTTGCCTTACAAATAGGTATCGGTGCAAGTAGTGCCACAGGAATCTGAGAGCTGAGGTAATGCTGGTTGGCATGCGATCCCTATATAAGCTATGGGAGAACTTACTCCTTGTTTAAAGGAATTCGTGGGAACTTTATCATCCTTGAAGCTAGAATCTGAAAGAAGCCAGACTTGAAAGAATCGTGCAAATAATGTAGTTGATCCCTCCAATGAGGATAACGTAATAGAGCTTGCGATATCGCAGAGATGGGTAGCAGTCGTATTCCCAGTAAAACGTTGGGGTAGGAGGAAATTCTTACATTACAAGAAGTGTGTGCTTATGAGGTTTAAAATCACCCCCCATCATCAATGCCTCTTACTTGCCTGTGCTTGTTTTCTCCCTTCCTTCTTAGGGCAGCCGTCTTTATGGCAGGTGGAATAAGCTGTATGTCGTCTTTGATTTTCATTCTTCAGTAGCCAATCAGAATAACGTAGTGGTATGATTCGCCTTCTTCCTTCTAAAATGTGTATTTTACCTCTCTTATGTTTATGGAGTTCATTGAAGAAAAAAAAAAAAGCCTAGACTCTGAGTAAAGGCGTTCTTGTTCATGAGAGGTTTCAGATGACCTCATCTAGCCCTCCCACATCAAATGGCTGCATGAACATCTGTGGCCCTCCATGACCAGTTACAGCTTTGAGGTCTACAGGCAGAGCCTCAGGCAATATATTCTCTATGCAGATGTTTTCTCAGCCTCCAGAGACAATTTCTTTATCTGTTAAATAGCTGTTGTTATGGTGTCATGATCCATCCTATGTCAGGGTTTTGTTGTGGTTGTTTTTTTTTTTTTTTCTCCCAAGCTATTAATCTGTCTAATTGCTTAAAAACATCTCCTTCAACTAAGTTTAGGGATTTGGTCCTTCCTTTTGGAGTTGCTACTGCACTTTATCTCACAGTGTGGATGTTGGATGCCTCCCAACATTGGACTGTAGCTCTTTCAGTCCAGTGGGGGTAGAGTAGTAAAGGAAGGGCTTTTCAAGATGCATTTATTAGCAAAATAAACCAGATATTCATTTTTGCTAATATACTTGTGTGTGTTTGTTTTCATAGATCTGACTCTCCAGTCCCACAGCTAAAGAAGTCTGGTTCCTCCTTCAATTTGGTCACAGTCCTTTTCATAAGGACTTTTCCCTGTTGTCCTCTGATGAAGGGACTTTCTTGTTTTTTTGCCTAATAGCATCCCAAAGTTTGTCAAGGCAATAGTTAGTGTCCTTACCCATAGCAGGTCCAGTTCTTCAGTGTAGAGTCAAACCTAATACATGGGTTTTTCATCACAGCTCTTCTTTGAGCCCTTCCCTCTGTGTTCCCTGTGTGGGCTTATTATGAAACTGTGATTAATCCATGGGAACTGTGGCAATATGGGCTGTAATGACAGATAGCATGGGAATGTTTGTCAGGGGACTGTGTTTTTATGGATCCTGCCTAAGTTCCTTCACCGGGTGATGAGACCTGTACTTTAGCCAGGTGATTAAGTTATGACGTATCTGTCTCAGGCTGAGGATGATTTTTATGTTTTGATGGCTCTTTCATTACACTTAAAGCAATTCCCAAAGCTGTTCGTGTAGTACCTGATCAACTCAAAGGAACTTCTGTTTCCATGTCAAAACTGTGAAAGTGAATAGTGAGGTGCGCTGAAAAATCTGTTGTGAGGCTTCTGAAATGGATCCCATACACTGCACCAACGCACCAGTGAGGACTCAAGCTCCTTTACTGTTTTTTATGAGAAATATTTAATTCCCTGGCATCTGCTAAATGGCTACCTGGAGGTTTACTGCGGTTTCGCCAAGCACTGTACCACAGTAAAAATGCCCAAGGCTTGGTACACTAGTTTTGCCTACCCGTTCCTTTTAGTTGAAAGTGTTGTGAATTTATGTGTGAGAAGTTGCTCACAGCTGGAGACTTACCGACAGTGATAGAGTTCTTCAAGAAAAGCCATCTACGTGCATGTCTCATGTTCATCTTCTCTACCTTTTAATCCAGAGTTGATCTGGTACTCGGCTATGTTGGGATCATGTGGCTGAGAAGGCATGAAGGTGGCATTAAGCATATGCCGGCGCTGAGCAAGAAGGATGGCAGAAGTGAGGGTGCCACGTACAAATCAATAGTTAAAAGGAAGAAAAGTCTCTCCTCTTAAGCAAGAGGGCTCCTGTATGCCCACAGTATGACTGTCACATCTCAGAGGGCTCTTTTTACCATGTCAGTATAAGTTTTTTATCTCAGTGCTGCATTTCTGTTTTCACCTTGTACAACAGAGCTCACAATTAAGTTACGTGGGGTTGAGTGGGTCCTTGCACAGTGCAGTTGTTGCATGTCTGTAATTTTAAGCAAGAAAACTCCTCCACTGAGCTGTAATCGCCACTCCCACTAGTGTTTTGCAGGCAGTTATTTTCGCTGTACTTTAGTTTTTCCCTTGTGCCGAATGTTGCTTCGTTTCTTATTTCACTTATTCTTTATATCCTCTCTGTCTGCTCAGCACTTTATCCTTCCATTTTCCTATATCAGCTTCTTGATGCCACGCTTCAGTCTAGGTGATTCATTGTGAGAAGCACAAACTTTAATACAGTGCGCTTAGTAGGTAGGTGTTAAGCAGGCAATTAGGAGAAGGTGTTGAAGAAACAGCGGACCAAATTAATCTGTAGCGCAACTCAGATTTGCTGAAATTCTTGGGTGTGAGGCCTTGCTGCGCTCTGCCAGGGTAACTCCTATTAAATGGAGTTGGGCCTAATTACCACCACCATAAATGAACTAAGGATCAGGTTGGCATCCTTCTAGTTAATGTGAAGTTTCACGTTAGGCTGTTAATCGGGAAAATATAGGCAATATTTTAGTAGCTCAGGAAGGCATACTTTTCTAACGTATTTTTTCCTTGCTGTCTGCAAGTTTCTGGCCCCTAATATAAGTGTGTACCAACAGAAATTTATCAGCCTCCCCCAGCCCCGGGAGACTACTTTTTAGACTTATGCAACGCAAGATATTAAAACCACTTTTGTCTGTCACACAGCCACGGGCAGGGGAGGGGGAGTTTGCCAGTTGCTAATGGATACCTGGAGTTTTTGTGTATGACCATGAAGAACAGCTTGTGCACTTTCACCCCCGATGTTCCCTGAATAACTTGGGTCTCATTTAGGTCAATAAGCCTTTATCAAAACGTCAGGAGTGAAAAATGTGTCTTGGTGTAAGCCGACTGGTCGTTCCCTCCAGTCACCGGAGTCTATAGGACAATCAATGTTCTCTAAGCTTGTCTGCATGTCATGCAAAGAGCTGGATGACAGTAACCATTGACTGCGTGTCTGTCGCATTGTCTTTGGGACAGCCGCCATTTGCATACTTGCCGGTGTGCCTGTTATCCAATGAACCATGGAGGGCCTTTAAAAAACATACGCGCACAACTCCGATGCAAATTTCCTACGCAAGAGAATACACGCTTCTCTGAAGCACAATCCAGGCTTTCACTTTCTACCTTCTCGCTATAAAACTGAAACTGTGCTCCTGACAAGGCCACGGTGCCTGCTCAGAGTGCTGTTTGTGGCTTCATTGTGCTAAAACATCAACTTTTCCCTGGGTTTTTCTTTGCCTACCAAGATAATTTGTTGTTGTTGTCTTTTCTTTTGCTTTTGGGAATATCTGAACAATCTTGTCTGCGCTAACGCGTATAATGTGAGGCCATGCATCCCCATCCTCAGATTAGTTATTTTGAATGAAGGACAGTGTTTGCTCCCCGTATGGTTGCTATTGTCTTTTGTTAAGGCAGTCGCCTTCGTGGTAGTGATGAAAGGAGATGTATTAGCCTTCTGCATACAGAAGAGTACTTGGATATTAGAGTTTATTGACTATGTCTGCGAAACGAATACAAAGACCCGATCAGAAAAAAATGGCCTACGGTGCTTTATTTTGCTGTGACAATTCAATGGCACCTCATGTAAAGCACGGCTCATAATTTTGCTATTCACTGCAGGTTCGTAAATGATGTTAGGTCAAATTGGACAAAGGGAGAGTTTTGTTGCATTTTGAAGCTTCTGTCATAAGACGCAGGCTTTCCTAAAAGCACCTGCTGCAGATGCTGTTCCTTTAGATTTGTGACGTTCATTATGACTTTATTGAAAAATATTTAATAATAGTCCAATTTAAAAGAAAAAAGGTGAAGGGTTCCGGTGGATCTTTTCAGAACGAAGCTGTAGAAGAGATTCTTGGCTGGGTTGAAGGGTCTGAGCTTCATGTTTATTACAACCAATAATCTGGGCAATTTCATTATATCTTGAAAATCTAACCGGAATACAAGTGACTATAAACAATTATGATAGCTGTTCTGCTGCGTCTGACATCTAACACAGGTTATGAGATTGTCAAAACTAAGGGAAAGAGTCCTGGCTAATGTTCTCCTAGCTTTTCTAGAAGTGTCACGGAGTTGAACTTCAACGCTGTAGTGCCCTGACATGAGCAGTTTGTTATCAGGAGACTGACTTTTTAGAACCACAAAAAGATTATAGCGAAGTCGACTGAAGCATAACAATTTCCCCCCCCCCCCCCCTCTTTTTGCTGTACACCTATTATTTCACTCAGTATTCAGGGCAATGCCCCATGCATTTTTGAAGCTGATAATGATTCCCATTCATCTTGACTGGACTAGGGTCGTATCCTTGTTATTTCAGTTAATTTAGAAGGTAATCGTAGGTCCCATCTTGAGTCCCATTTGCCAATCTGTTATGAAAAATAGCAGTGAGCCCTGCAGAAATGTGAGGAGGCTGGATAAAAGCTTCGGCAGCGTGTCATCTTCTCTGCAGTCGCTCTTTATGTTAAATCTCTCTATGAAATAAGCAGCTCGTTCTCTTAATCTGCATTATCCTATGTCACTGATACCTTTTAGTTGGTTTCTTTGCTTTACTCTTTCCATATGCCATGTGCTGTGCGTTTTCAATTACAAACCACTGTTAGCCATACCAATAAGTAGATTTTGCTGTTGGCTCTGACTGTGAATGTGACCAGTTATCAATTGAGTTGGCCGGTAAGGAAGTATTGCAGTTCCCTGATACTTGAGGAAACTATGCTGAGTATGACGTACTCAACCAGTCTGTAGAAAAGCACAGTCGCTAAGTTCCAAATATGACATAATTGTACCTTTGATCCACAAGAATGTCTGATATCTTTGACATCGATCACTTTGTAGGCATTTCCAGAGCCATACCTTAGCGTAGGTTAACACCGGCAGTGCTTCAGGACGAGACGTCTGTTTCTGCCGAGGTCTCAAATTGTTGCCAAGAGGATGGGACAAGCGTGCTTGAGGTCTCACTATGTTTTCAGTGCACCTGGAGATGGACATATTGGTAATGGGTACTAGACATCTCTCTTCAATCCATGTGAGATTGAAGGAAGACTGGAAAAGTAAAAATAAGTGGGAGGTTAAGCTTATATGGTAAATGGAATGTGAAGCACACCTCTTCCCAAAATGAAATACGCTAGCAAAATACTCATCTTCTCACTGCAGACTGTGCTTGTTTTCTTTGGCTCAGTCAGGAAGCCTTTTGTTTGAATTAGACCAAGTGAATTGCACAGAACGGTTTTCAGTTTTTGTATCTATAGATAAGCCAAACTAAATGCAATTAAAGTATTTAAGCTTGCTCTTAATCTTTTATTTCTTTACTCTTACAGGTTTTTCTGTTACTTTAGGTCATTTTGGTATAGCTGATGTTTTTTTCACCTTCCAAATTTTACATTTGATCGTAGCGCTTCCTAATACATTCTGAAAAAAGATGAAAGACATACAGTAGAGAATTAACCTAATTCCCTGTCTGTTTCTTTTAGGAAATTGTATTAGTGGTATTCTTTGGAACAGAATATGTGGTTCGGTTATGGTCAGCAGGATGCCGCAGTAAATATGTTGGAATATGGGGAAGGCTTCGTTTTGCTAGGAAGCCTATTTCAATCATTGGTGAGTACGCACAACTCGCAATGTTGACATAAACAACGAGTAAAAGTTGTCCTCGAAAGTTTTAAGAAGTGGAATTTCTGCTGCAGTTGTAGCCAATTTAGAGCAAGAGCTCTTGTCATTCACATTAATGTAGATCTGAATCTCCTTTCGGGAATCTATGAGACTGTCATTTGAGAACAAATGTAGCTTGGTTTGTTTTTCCAGAAGAGCAGAGTGTTTTCTTTTCACAAGTGATCTGAAGCTTTGCCAGAAGTAAGACTTGGCCATAGTCCTGTCTCCTGCGACCTCAGGATCCCAGACGCTGTACAACAGCTACAACTGTATTTTTTTTAAATATACTGAACAGCCTTTTTTTTCCCCCCCAGCAGCCGTTTGAATAATTTATTGTGAGTTTATTTTGCACTCTAATTGAGCTACGTACTGCACGATGGAGCTTGATAGATGCACCGTAGTTACTTTGTGTACCTATCAGATTAAAATATGGTTTTCAGTGATGCATTTGGAAGTGGGCACCTGACTTCCATTGATATTCGCTGCAGTTAGCTTCCTAATGTGACTTCAGTGTTCTTAGAAATTCCATATATATTCTGTATATGTCACAAACCATTATTTTTTTTTTTTAGAATTCTTATCACGCATTTAACAATTTCACTGAAACAGAATAAACCAAAATCAATCTGTATTTTGTTAGCCAGTATTGAGAGAACTGTGTAAAGACCCTTGCCTGAAGTACTTAAAATATAAATGGTTCAAACAAACCAGATTTTGGAAAAGGAGTATTGTTACAGAAGCATAGTAATTCTTGTTCTGTGACATAGTTTTTTCCGCTACTCGGAAACATTGTTTGTTGTTGAGTAGAGGATATAGTTTTTAATAAACTATCTACAACTTTGTTCAGTATAAATTACAAAATTTTGTACCTGGGTATTTTTGCTATCATAAAATAGTTTAGCTTCTCTGTGCATATATATAAATAACAACTGTATCTCAGGTGTGACTGCAACTATAAAATGGCTCTGACCGCATCTTTGCGCTCTGTCTGCAATCCATTTCTCTTGGGACCTAGAACGCTAGGAGTTCTGAAACATCATCCAATTTATTTCAGCTTGAAAAGCAAAACGAAGTTCCACTTTCCCACATAGGTATCAAGAACTATTTAATTTTCAAAGATACAGAGTTCCTTTCCAAAATTAACTAGGCCCAAGGCACAGAGATTTAGAGTACAGTCCTAGGGCAATACTGACTTAAACTAAATTAGACTCATACACTAATTCCAATTTTTCTCTCCCTTTTACACCTGGACAGATGAAATAGTAGTAAGGCAATTGTCTTATATGTGAAATAAACCCCAAAATGTCAATGAATAAAATGCTGTCTACAACAGCAGAAAAAATAAGATACACGGAAGAGACAATAGGTAGAAACTGCTGAAATTCCTCATGGGTTACAGTTAATAAGGATTCCAGGCTGCTGAGGCTGCTTTACAGTAACTGATATCACTCTCGTAATTCATCTAGAATGTGGCCATCTTGGACCTATCCCAGTAAAACCTTTCTATCATATCATACAATTATATTTTCTTTATAAGTTACAATAGAGATCTCTTGAGATATAAACAAAAATCGTAATTGGGGGTGACTGTTCAAATTGTTGAAGTAACATTGCCATTGGTTCTAGTAATAGTCTTGCAGAAGTATTGCAAGATGCTGCTAACTCATTTTTTAAAATTTGATTTTATTTTCCAGATTTAATTGTAGTTGTTGCTTCCATGATAGTTCTTTGTGTGGGCTCTAAAGGTCAAGTCTTTGCGACCTCAGCTATCAGGTAATTATATGCAATAAAAGAAAATAATGTTGTCTTAGTTAAGGTGGTTTTGTTTTTTCTTTTTTTTTTTTTTTTACCTCCTATTTCAATTCTTGCAGGAGAGAATAAGTCACCCATCAGAGTCATGTAACAGAGCAGATCACCAGACATGTATGGGTGTGAAACAGTGATCCCCTTAAGTGTAGGGGAAACAAAATTTGGCATGTGTTGTCTGGTCATAATGCATTTATGTCTGGCTGTGATAGAAGTACATATACCTCTGCCTCCTTTCCTCAACTAGGTGGGTTCTACCCAAATCCCGTTGCAGTTTCTTGGCTCGGTTTTGTAGCACATCTTTCATGCTTCATGTCTTTGACGTCTTCAAGCTGCTTCTTCCTAAAATGCCTGGGGTTAGTGGTTGTGAATTCCTAATGGACTGAATCCGCCTTGTGCCCAGGAAGGTCACACCACTTGATTTTCTTGAAAGAGAGAGTACAGGGCAGCGCACTGTGCTCTGTGCACTAGCTGCAGCGATGCTCTAGGTTTGCGGTGACTCTCATAAAAAGAATATTTTAAAATATTATTGGACCGTCTAGTTGAAATTCCTCAAAGATGAGGAATTCAGATCTTTAGTTAACTGTTCCCATCCTGGCAAGCAGGTGAAATAGGAGCGGATGAATGATTTCTAGAGCATTCACGGTTTGTGTCCAAAATTCCTGAATCCTTGAGTTATCCTTACTAGCCATGTGTACAAAGGTCTGTCCTGTTGTGCAGTCTTCCCCTGCTGTATTCATAACAAAAAAGATGAAAGATGGGAGAATGGAGTGAAAGGTCTAACATAAAATACGATGTCTCTCTCTTAAAACGGTCCTTTGGAAGAGACAGACTTCCCTTCTCTGCCTCTATTTCTTCTCTTGTATCTTTAGTCTCTTCATTCGTTTAAAAATTGTGTTCCAGGGGCATCCGTTTTCTGCAGATTTTACGAATGCTGCATGTTGATCGTCAGGGTGGTACATGGAGGCTGCTGGGATCAGTAGTGTTCATACACAGACAAGTAAGTTTGAGTACTCTGAGGAGCGGCATAATAATTGATGCTAAAAGTCCTTATATTCAGAACAGCATGTATGCAGACATGATGATGATGTCAAATATATGTAGTGTGGAGGCGGGCAGTCATTTATTGTAACCAAGTGTGGTTGTTCTCTGTTGTTCAAGGGACAAATTAAAAATACGCACCTCCACTTTGACAAACTTCTGACTTGTAGTTGAACCTAACCACAGAAAATGAGACTTCTGAAAAGTAGTCTAAATATTTCTAAA
Organism: Vanellus vanellus; assembly: GCF_965231255.1. Lineage (NCBI taxonomy): Eukaryota > Metazoa > Chordata > Aves > Charadriiformes > Charadriidae > Vanellus > Vanellus vanellus. Next base: position 17,467,839 of record NC_138911.1, on the reverse strand, counting down.
TATAGGTATCTAAATTCCAAAGTTGTTTTCGATGTGGCACTGTTTGAAAAATTTACCCTTTTGGTGACCAAAGGGTTAATGAGTGACACTTGGAAGTGAGGAAGCTTTTGACTCTGAAATGTGCATGCTGGGCCAAGTCATCAGCTATGGTGTAAATTTTTTTCACCATTGAGCTCAGTGGATTTTTGCGAATTTGCACAGTCAACATTCGATGTCGGTGTTTATTAATTGCTGAGATTACATTCTTCTGTTCCAGTTATCTTTTAAAAAACATCAGTGATAGGTAATTGAAGTGCCTCAACGATATCATAATGCCGTTATTTTGATTCTCTTTGCAGGAACTGATAACTACACTCTACATTGGATTTCTGGGCCTGATTTTTTCCTCTTATTTTGTGTACCTGGCTGAAAAAGATGCTGTAAATGATTCTGGAGAAACAGAGTTTGGCAGCTATGCAGATGCCCTGTGGTGGGGAGTGGTAAGTACAGCAATTTCACATGTACTAAAAGTAGTTAACGCCTTCAAATGTGGAGTGAAGTTCAAGCAAGCATAGAGTAAGAACAGCACTTTGAAATGGCCTCTTATTGCTTCAGTACACTTTCTGCTTTTGTAATCCTGTGAAACTAAGAACATACTATAGTTGGTCCGTAGTTTTATTTGGTGTTTATAGTCTTATGTGATCAGAAGTGATCAAATTATGTATACAGGACGTAGAAACGTCTGTTCTTATTTCTTTATCCTGTCTTCCCTTCTGTTATAGTGATTACTCCTTGCTACCTTTCTAGTGGCAGGGTTCAATCTTCTAAGGTGGTAACAGTCTTGCTAAATCAGGGTTAGTGTTTTTGGGTTGGTTTGGGGGATGCGGTGGTCCCTTTTTTTTTTTTTTTTTTTAAAAAACAAACAAACAAACAAACAACCCACCACCAACAAAACAAACATATCTATGGTTTGCAATTCGGCCTGGGACAGTAATTCCCTGTTTATTCAGAACAGACTAATTCCAGACCCAGGAGCATCCAAGATACTTAAGAAATCCAGGCACAGGACTGTTTTAAAGTGATTGTGTTGCTTTGGAACCCGCTTAGTATCCTTATGTGGCATTCGTCTATGCTACGTTGACATACTGTCTTGCTCAGAGATTTCTCATTTTTCCCTGAGGTGCTGCCATACTTTGTGGTGTAGATGTATCTTTAGTTCTGCAGATAAAGTTCGGCTTTCTTGCTGTTGCTAGTGACAGTCGTCTCTCTCTTTTTGTTTATTATATGTACTTACTAGTTTGGCAGCTCTATTCCGGGGTAATATTTTAGTAAACACTTTAATTCTGTTGCTTCTGCTAATAACGATTCCCTCTTTCTTTTCTCACGCGATATGCAAATATTAGGTTGGCTGCTCTGTTTTGGGACTTCCCATCTGTAATTGTTTCCCTTTCCTTTTCCTATTACAGTTCAAAGAAAAGTACTTTTTGAAGCTATTTTTCCTTATCATTAGTGTTCAAGCAATGACTTGGTTTTATCTGCTTTAAGTGTATGTGGCTTAACAGAACAAGCTGTCATCATTAAGTGCTACAGATCTTTAAAATGCATAGGCTTCACTAGTGATCCCATGCTTGCATTTTCAAAATGTGCTGATCTTCTAGAGTTTTCTCTTGGCTGTTTTAAATCAAAAGTCGTTTCGTTTTTTTTGTTTGTTTGTTAAAAATGAGACTCCTAGTAAGTCTTATGTACAAGAACGATAGGACTAACACCTCTGTTTCACTTATTAAATAGGCATTTTTAAAGAAATATTTTTAATAAACCTCTGCGTGTGTGTGCTTATATAGTCTTCTCTACAAATAGTACCACTTGCTGTTTCAGGAAGGAAAGATCTGTTGATGAGCAAGTCCGTTGCAGGTCTCCTGGTGCTGAAATGGATATGTAGCCTTTTTTTGAATCAAACAGGTTTTGTTTGTTGGTACTAAGATCTGTAGCAGAATTCTTTCCTCTTGCTGTCTGCCATGGTTAAATACAACCTCTCTTAGTATCAGAAAACTTACTGTGTAGCAGAAGGAAGTGGCTTTCTGGCAAGTAGCTTTTTCAATGCTTTCATGTCATCACGGCATTTTTATTTTCCAGTACAGCGGTCAGACGACTTGGTAATTAAGTGGCAGATGTAGCTGCATTTAAAAACACATGCTGTCATTGGTGTTGGCATTAAAAATTAAGTATGTGACAGACCAGATTGGCTTACTGAAAATACAGTAAAACCTTCCACAGAAGCAAAACGATATGTCAGGATATTGAAATATTCTCTTTTCAGCAAATTATTGCTCAGTTAGTAAGCATGCCAGTTATTTGGTCTTTCTAATTACAATAAACTTATTTAATCAATAAGTTTCATTATGATAATATTATAACTTCTGTTGCGTTGCAGCATGCCACTTGAAGTGTGAGACTGCATTCAACGAACCCATAATGTTATTTCTTTAATATTAAAAATGGGATTTACTGTCCTTGTTCTGACCTAAACGCAGGTGCTATACTTCTGCTAACTGCTAAAAGGATTTAGCAAAAACAATACTGAAATGGATTTAGGTCCATACGTTTCTGGTGTTTTGATACTGTAATATACTTCACACTTTCTGCTAGGAAAAAGCCCTGTAAAGCTAGGACAGTAACTGTAAGGTCCTTAAGTATCAGGACGCTTCCTGATGAAGGTCTCAAACTCATACAAAAGCTGTCTCAACGTGTTAGGTCTCAAAGGTTTCGGTTATGTTTTAGCCAGAATTTCCAGAGTCGCTTGAACACCACAAATTCTGGTCAGTGAAAATCTGTCTCAGTCTGTTTTGAACTGGACACACAGAGAGGATAATTCACAGCTCCTGTCTCAAACATCATCATAGATACGCGATCTGTCTGGCAACATAGCTGATCTCACTTCTCTGAAAGTGCACTTACCTCACGTAGTAGAGAATACTTCTAAAATAAAAGTACTTGTTAATGTTTTCACACCCCCTTTCTCACTCTACGACATTGCACTTTTTTTGTTAACTTCAGCTTATGTCTACGCTGCTAAACAAGTTCTTTGGGTACCGGCAATAGACTTTGTAGTGTAGCAAGTCATAAAGTAAACCATGTAAAAGGTCTGTGTTACCACAACTAAGCTGCATCTGGAACTGGGTACTTTTATATGACTGTGCTTTGCTGACTATAGACATACCCATAGGGTGCATAACTTTTAATTAAATGTCTTCATTGTCATTGTTGTTATTTATAAATCTATATTGCTTTTCCATTTCCATATGTAAATTGGCCTCCTGGGCTTTATTTGAATTTCCTTGAGAACTCTGGCTGTAGCTATTCACTGTTCCAGTTTATGGGCTTCTTGAAGAAACCCAAGGTTACCTTGCGACACAGAGAAAAGATTTGTCTGTATTATTGCTGGTTTTGAATGAAGCACATGTTGTACAAATAATTCTGCCAATGCCTGCATATCTGTATGTCTTTCAAAAGACAAGTTTAGTATTTGAAAGTAGAATACAAGTAACACGATGCTTCTTTCAGCTCCCCAATGCACGTATTCAAAATTACTCTGCTTATGTTGTCCTTCAACTCCAGACTTACACTCTTAAAGACCTGGTATCAATTCTGGATGATAAAAACAAGAATTTAAAAAAAAAAAAAAATTAAGATGCTAAATGTTCTCACCAAATCTGTCAATGATGCCCACCCTCAGGAAACATAATCAGCTCACTGTCTCCATTTTATTTGTTGTTTTTTTGTTTTGTTTTTTTTTTTCTTTTTCCTCCTCCCCTCCCCCCCCCTTCCTTCCCCCTCCCCCCCAAACATTAAACTCAATCTTGCTTCAGGCAGACTGGAGGAAGCTCTCCTTTTCATATCCACTGAATTGATACACAATTTACAACCTTCACATCTGAACAAACATCCTTCAGGAAAGCCATTATGTGGATTGTGCTAACAGTCTCTTTGATCATGAATTTGCCACAAGAAATTATTGAATATAGCCATGCGTGGATATTACACTGTGCCTGTTGCTTTCTATTGGTTTGAAATGGATCAAGCAATTATCTGCAAGTAACAGTTTTAGTTAAGAGTTTCTTGTTCCTTTAATTCATCGATATATGCTTTCCCACCAAGGACCAAATAAATTCAACAAACCATTGGTAAGTTTGCTTACTTCTAAGCATACATAAAACCGTGTTCCGATTTAGCAAAGCCTATCAGCAAGTGCTTAATGTAAATTGAAAAGTAGTATCGTGGGAAGGCTTTGCTGAAAATTTGCAGGAAATACCACTTGAAACTACACATGCATAGAACTTTTGCTGAATTAGAACAAATCTGCTTTAATTTATAAATAGTTGAACATAAATATTGAAAAATTTCCACATAAAAGCGATCTTGTGTTATTCAGACCCCTTTTTTCCCCTCCTTCTAAATTTAAAAAGCTGTTGAGAACTGCACACTGACTTCAATGATAGACAGAAGGAGACACTTCATTTTTATTCCTTTTGTGGTTTACAAGTCAAGAATACCAATTATAGGCCTGTTATATCCTCCCCCCTCCTAATTTTCGGGATGAAGTGTTTGGGGTTTTTTTTGAGGAAGTTGGTTATTTTAAGAATTTTTGAAGGGGGGGTCAAAAGATGTAAGGGTTAGTATCTTTAAATTCTTTTTGCATGCAAAAAAATAAGTTTTGCAACTGCCTTCTCATCTCTGAACTTTAACTCCGTGAGCAGTTCAAACTACATTTTGTTCTCATTTATTTAAGATCTGTGGGGTAAATATGGAGAAACCTTTTAAAATTCTTCCTCACAAAGTACAGATAAAGATATTCTTACATTTAGATAACACTCTTGGGACTTATTTTCTTAATTCCCAAATCTTTAAACTTCTGTCGAAAGATAATAAGGAGCTAGGAAAAGAATTATATCAAGAAGAATCCAGAAATTTTCAACAGTTTTCCATCTGATGAAACAAAAGTAAAGCATTTCAAAATATAGACAATTTTCTATGTCAGGATCTAGAAAATATAATTATAATTAAGGAATTTAGCTTTCATTTAAATTTCAATAATTATGACAAATTATACTCCCGTTGAAATGGGTTCTAGGAGGCTGAAGCTAACTTTGCTCGGATTTTCCTGTCATAGGGCTAGAATTATCCTCATAGGAAGATGTTTTAAAATTTCCCTCTGAAGATATTTGGCTACCTTGTATACGTTTAAGCATTCTTTCCCCCCCCCCCCCCCCCCCCTTGTATCTAGATAATGTTGTTTCTTTTCAGTTTAATTACTATATTTTGTGAGGTTTAATATAGTATTAATACTGAACGGAAAATAGCTACCGAATTTCCATGAACAGTTCAGAAATTGTAGTCAAACTATCTGTTGATAACTTTCCCCAGCACTGCCTTCAATATCACTCCGAGCTGTAGAGTGTACTACTTCAACTGGCCGCTTTTTCTGACATTTGTTGTACAGAAGTGGTCTCTTGAGCAAGGCCTAGATAAGAGAAACTCCTCTACTATGGATTAAGAACCATATGTGCTCCAGTTCAACACTGGTGAGATCAAGTCCAATAGGCAGAGCTGGCTGTTGACTTTGCCAGCAGTGTGACTGATGATGGCCAGCGGACCTCCCACCATTTTCCATTCATCTGACCGGTAAGCCCAGGAGGACTGGCATACTGCAGTCTCCAGCCTCCCGAAGAAAGTGGGTATCAATGTGCTGTAAAATATAAACAACAGATGATGGATTAGGATACAAAGATCTGGACCTCCTTTGAGTTTTATTGCTCGTGTCCATGTATAACTGTAAGTTTGCTACTGAGTTCAGGTCTAAAGCTGTCTGTTCATTCCAACTAAAAATTATTATAATAATGATCAAATGAAAAAAATGATCAAATAACCATCTTCCTGGAAGGTTTTAAGTCTTTTTGCTGGACTATATTTTCCCAAACCTTTGGGTTTTGGTAGAAGTACTTGCAAAGGGAAGGCAAAAACCAACAACAAAAAACCTCAAAAAGGTTCAGATGAACCCCTACACTTTGCCTATACCTTCACTAATAATGAACAGTTCTCCCTATTTTTATCCAATAAAGTTTATGTCCTATATCTTGTCATCCTTGAGAACTACTGCCAGGATGATCCAGGAGATGAATAGACTATTTTACAAGAGCGATTGAAAGCAGCTTTTATTGTGAGGCTAAACACACTGAGAAAGGGATTCTGCGGCCTTCAGAGTGTGCTGTGTTGCGGGTGTGTGTACTGCAGGAGTGAGGCAACAGAAAAGGGGAGAGGGATAAACTGAGGCCATGGAATGGTGGAACAGAAAAGCAAGGCTGGAAACCCATCTTTGAGAAATGAAGATGGAGCCTCCAAGAATGCCTGGTGCCATCAAAAGCACGAGGTTCTGAAATAACCTCCCAACAGAAACAGTGAGGGGAAAGCCAATTCATTTTCAAAAGGAGATGCGTTTTCAAGAGTTAGTGAATGAGATGACAATAATGTCATTATTGAGGTGACAATAAGCACATGTCTTATGAGGAGCGGCTGAGGCAACTGGGGTTGTTCAGCCTGGAGAAAAGGAGGCTCAGGGGAGACCTTATGACTCTCTACAACGACCTGAAAGGAGGTTGCAGAGAGGTGGGTGTCGACCAGTTCTGTCAAGTAACAGGTAATAGAACAAGAGGAAATGGCTTTAAGTTGTGCTAAGGGAAGTTTAGACTGGATATTAGGAAGAATTTCTTTACTGAAAGGGTCATCAGGCATTGGAACGCATTACCCAGGGCAGTGGTGGAGTCCTCATCCCTGGAGGTATTTAAGGGTTGTATAGATATAGTGCTTAGGGACATGGTTTAGTTGTGGGCTTGTCAGTGTTAGGTTAATGATTGGACTAGATGATCTTACAGGTCTTTTCCAATTTAGGAGATTCTGTGATTCTGTAATGTGGCTGACTTGAATTAGCCAGAAACTAGGGATAGCAACCAGAAAACCCCTTCAGCCCTTGTATTCTTACTGACTTAGTTAAATCTGCTGTAGTCCCTTTTTTCATTGCACAGAACAGACTGTGAAAATTTAGGTGGGCTCAGCGCTCCAACCTAATTTCCATCAGTTGTTTTTTCTTAAGGCTCTTCTAGTTTTATTGCTGAAATCTCACAAGTGGAGATGTTTACTTTGGGCCACCATTTGATTAGGAGATTTAGAATGGCCAGTAATTTGGTCAGAACAGATTGATAGCTGAAAACGACACCTTGAAGAGATATTAAACTAAGATCCAAGAGCAATGGCTAAACATCGCTGAGGTTCTGTTATTTAAGAGACACGACACTGAAGTTGATATATTGTTTGTTGTGTTTGCAGTTGGATGTGTAGTTCCATTTCATTTCATATCCTAAGTTATTAGAAGTGTTTCAGTGTCCTTCAGGTGTCATTGTGTCTCAGTTATGTACTTCAGCTGGATCAAGAACGATGGTGCGAGCCTGCAATGATAACTGTATGAAAACGGCTTTGAAATTTTAGAAGAAAAAGGAATCCAAACATCCCCTTTAAATGTTTGTAGTAGTAGTGACCAGGAAGTTCGTTCTTTAGCTTTGGATTATGCTTTAGTTCCAATGTTTCAAAACATTTGTGTCCTGTAGAACATAGTCTCTCAACTTGCTCATCTGAAGGGTGTAACTTGTATCTTCTCAGAGTGCTACAACGTACATAGAGGTGATTGGGAGCAAGAAGTGGAATTTCTGTTGTGTGAATCAGTTCTTATCGCTAACATTCTTATATGCACAAGGAAGAAAAATATTGTCATTTGGAAAAGAATTCAAAATATCGAAAGATCGCTAGGGATTTTTTTGGCTTTATACAGAGAGCATGCTTCACACTGAAATAAGAGAGTGAGTGTCTAATCTGTTTGTGCATGTGCTGCATGGATTTCAGCAACTTGGAACGATTCTTCTTGATATTCAACTTGTGTGAATGCAGTTGACTGAATAAGATGTCAAGCAGTAGAAAGGCTTCTAACGTGTTCACTACACTTAGGCGTACAGGAGAGCATTCAAAGCATTTTGCAATTCGCTGCTGGAGCTGGTCGATGTTTCTGGTATATCACTGGATGTTCTTATATTACTTAATTACCAAGATGGGTATTGAGGGAGGGGACAGAAAACTTTGAGTAGTGTTTGGTATGCAAAACAATACCTAGTGCAGTTGATTTTGGAAGTTGCGGTGCTGCAAATACAGAGGGGAAAAAAAAAATAGTTTAGGTATTTTTCGATGATGTGACTTTCCCTTATTTGTTTTAATCCTTGGCTTTTTAAATTTTTTTGGCTTGCGTTTGCTCCTTCGGTCCTGGGATGTCTGCCTTTTTAATACCTCTGAATCATGTGTTCTTTTATTTTGTCCCTGTTTATCCAAATTTTTGCAAGGCACACAGCAAGGATTTCATCAACAGAGCGCTGTTAGTCACCTGATTAGTTTGCTGTGCTCACTTTAGCCTGGTGGCCTTGAGTAAAATCCTGTCTCTACTCAGTGCTGCTGAACATTACTATTTCTTCTTGCTGTGTGGATTTTTGCTTCATATTTCCTCCTTCAGACTATTGATGCATATTTAATAGGAACAAGATTAGTCTTAAAACCAAAGCCTGTGGTGATGTACATCAGATCAAAGTTCTGAAACAGTCAGTGGATGAATATGATTTTTTTTCCTAATTAAAACAATTAGTTTTCCATGCTGCTTTGCAATGAAAACTTAATGCGTGAGCTCTTGGATCAATTTAATTTCATTATGTCAAAATACTTACCATGCTAGAGTAGAAGTTGAGTCAGTATTTCCATTATAAGATGCTATTTTACAACTGTAAAATTAGTATTGTACTCTTTAGTGGGTTATAATCTGGCTGTAAAACTTCATTTAGGGCAGAAACTTGGCATGTAAGGTTTCAACAGCATATATCTTGGGGAAAAAAAGGAAATGTAATTTTGGAATACGATGCGTTTGTAGATGGATTGGAGTTATGAGGGCAGGGAAAAATATTAACATAAATACACAGTTTGATTTGCAACTCAATTTCCAAAATTTTTTTTTTTTAAAAAAAAGAACAAACAACAAAAAAGCCTCCCAAACAAACAGCACAGAAAAAGCTTTTCTTATGTCACTGATGCTTCATACAGACCAACTCCGAAGGAATGAGTGGGGTGGTGGTGGGAAAGGGACAACAAATACTTCTTAGTTGTACATGAACTTTTCTTCAGTTATACTTCAGTCAGCTCAAAAGCACCCATCTCTTTTCACATTTTTAGTTAATGTATATATTTAAACATAGTGTTAAGATTGTAACGCAGAATAGTTGATTGTTGGGAAAAAAAAAAAAAAAGAGGCATAAACCACTATCTTCTCTCATAATCTTTTATGTAAGACGGTGTTAGAGGCCATCACTCTCCCCATAACTGTATTCCCTTTTTTATAGCATGTTTTTTGAATAGAAATTTGTAATTAGAATTTAGGTTTTGGGGGTTTTGGTTTTTTGTTTTGTTTTGGTTTTTTTTAACTGACCCTCTTAGGTAGGTAAGGAGGTAGTCATCCTTTTGGTTCCTCATCAGGCCCTGAGTTTAAGGTGGTATTTCATTAAAAATTTCTGGAATACGGGCAAAAATATTCTTACAATACTTTTGTAGTGTAGGAGACAGTTTGGGAAATAAGCCACATTTTAAAAATTGTGTTAAAAATTAAATGCCAATATTTGAATGTTTTGAATATCAGTAACTTGCAAAGAACTGTAACCTCGCCACCTCAATCAGCTAGAGCCGTGCCTTTGTCGTGTGTTTGACAGAGAGGTAATGATGTTGCTCAGAGGGTGGACAGTTTGAGTATGGATGGCTTCGCGTGTTTCTGAGGTGCAGCTCAGGTTGGAACTTAGGTCTGCAGGACTTCCCTCATCTTTTAGTAGGAACGGACAATTATGTGGCGGACAGCCACACTTTGTCTGAAGCACTTGTCACGACCGTTTATTTCCCCAAACCCAGGTTCTCCATCCCTCCACCCTCTTAACAAACATCTTCCCTCTATTAGTCTGCCCTTCCCTTCTCTCCTCCCGTAGAGAAGCTGCCCTGGGCGCTGCCTGCGTTTCTGCAGTTGCCGAGTAGTATGCGTTACAGCAGACAGGTGAAGTAGGAGCAACCACAGGACGAGGTGGGGATGGCCCCGAGTATCTTCTTGTCTGGGACTGGCATGCCCTGTGTCCTGGGCAGCTGAAGCCATACTGTCAGAAGAAAATCTGAACAGTCAGCAATTGAGGTCTGCTTCAACTGCTCGAGAGCTTCATGCGGTTTCACACGCCCTGATTTGGTTAGCCTTCTTCAAAGTCACAGATAAAAAAAGTCTCAAATTTTCGAATTCAGAAATAGCTTGTGACATAGGTGAATTACAATTGCTCTCAGATGCCAAGTGTATCCTTCTGCTTTGAACAAATCCGTTCTTTCCTTCAGCTCATGCAAATAATGACTTATTAAGCCTTGTTATGCTACATCACCGCGGTGGTAATCTTTACTTCAGTGTTTTGAAACCCGAACTCAACAGATGTTTCCTGGATGTGTGCATTAAATTAGCTGTTCCTGCTCTTGATGTATTATATGAATTAGTGATTCGTTAGACTATGTTTTCAGGATCTTTACTGCGTTGAATTTTTTCAGTTTCTCTTGCTGTTTAGACCAATATCATTCTCTAGAATACTTCATGTCTGACCCCAGTCATAGTCCGTGGTTACCAGATATAGATACTCTTTCTTTGCACCAGCCCTGTAATACTCGCAGCAAACACCTCCTGCCCATAAAGAAAACCAGCAGTTCGGAACCATTGGCAGCCTCCCCCGTAGGAAAGCGTATGACGTGGGCAGGCAGCCCATATCCCGGTAACTTCATATGCTCTAAAGTTGCCTCAGCCACGAAGACTTAAATTAACGGTTTTACTTTACAAAATTTTAAACGTGTGTTTTATTGTAATTCAATTTCCTGTACCTCTTTCAGTATATTATAGATGGGGAAGCAAACCCGGAGAGGAGAGTTACCTTCATTAATGTCACGCAGACTGTCATTGGGAGAGTTAGGAATGCAACTAATGTTTCTTTAAAATAAATTAAAAAAGGAAGAAAGAACAACCACCCAAAACTGCCACACTAATACTTGCTGTAATGCTTTGTTTTTCTCTTTACAGGTGACTGTTACAACTATTGGCTATGGGGATAAAGTGCCTCAGACCTGGATAGGAAAGACCATTGCGTCTTGTTTTTCAGTGTTTGCAATTTCATTTTTTGCACTACCTGCGGTACGTTATCTTGTGCTTTTGCTGGCAATTTGGTGTTGACTCATTAGTTGTCAGAGAAAACTGTTGTTATTGATTCTTCAACCTTTCCTTTAATCTGATCTTGCAAAAGCTTTGTATTCCACTTTTATATTGCAGTTAAAATATACATAGCTTGTGGAAGGAAAAGAGCTTCTATAAGTAGCTAAAAATAAGTAAATATGCAGTGTTTATTATATGCAACAGTAGAATGGGTACATATTTGAGAAAGAGATGTTTAATTCCAAATACTTTTTCTGCCCATCTCAGAAGTGTAAAGGAAATTATTTCTCATGTTAATTATTTCTGAACTCAGGGACTTAGTGATGCTTTGGCTTTTTAAGGCATTCACTCATTGTTTACTCAACTGATTAGGTCCAGACAGAACTGTAGAGTTCTCATACGCATCCTTTGTCTAGCAGAGTTGTAACAAAGGTGTCACTGGTAGAGAGATAACAATAAGCAACCGGGGACACTGATGCAGCTCTTTGCCAAATTAGCATCTGTCCATGACCAAAGTCCTATTTTCAAAAGTGGCATACAGCTGAGCTTTTAAAGGTGTTGTGGCACTTTGTTTGCACTGAAAACAGGTTCCCAAGTGCTTTCTGACAAGAAACGAGACACTTGAGTACCAAAGGTAAATTCAAGATCAGTGAAACCTGGACTGTGATTTGAAAACCCAAAATATTCAGTGCCAAGGGTAGTTAAGGGTATTTTTTTTTTTTTTTTTTTTTTTTTTTTACAAATGTAGCAGTACTCCTGAACTGTGTTGTTAAAATGTTTGTGCAACCTGAAATGTGCTGTTCAAGTGTTTATTTTTCAGCTAGTGTTTTAGTTCAGTGACACGAACAGTTGTGTTAGCCAACGTTAGTGTAGTAGTGGTGGGGATAAGTACAGAATGGATGATAAGAGTACTTTTATGCCAGTACTGTCACAAAAATTCTTCACAACATGAAATAGTAACTATTAAAACTCCAGTAGCTTTTTAAAATTAGTTGCTTACTTTAAAGGTACGCAACCTTTTGCAGAGGAGGGTAATTAAATGTAGATTTTTAGACTCTCCAGCATCGGTTTGCCTTTAAAGCATAGTTTTCCCTCTCCTCATTGTAATCTCTTTCACATTTATCCTTTGTTTAGAAAAGAGGTCTGGTAAATGAAATTATCTGTAACAAAAATGCCAAAAGCTACTGTTTTGGCTGACGAGTTGTTTTTTGTTTTTTTTCCTCTCAGACTTGAATGCTACCAAAGATGTTTTATAAATAATTGTGTAGTAGCCTCACCTTCACAGCAATGCTTTTATGTTTACCTGTCAGATTTCCCTAGTCATTTGTAGAAGTGAAATAACAACAAACACCCCTTTATCAGTGTGTTTTTATTACTGAATTAAGTTGTTCTTGTGAGTTGGCCCAAGGGGGCAATTTAGGATTCGAAGCTCTAGCAGGATATAGTTGATAATAAGAACTATTGCACGCTGCCTTCTTGCTGTTTTAAATCAGGGGAGCTGGCTGAGAATCAGAGTCAGGAGCGATTGTTGTGGCTAAACACAACCAGTACGGGTTCTGGATCTAGCAACGATCTTTCGTTTCCCAGATAAGTGATGTTTGAGCATCATTAACTCTTTGGTCTTTGCTAAATGAACATAATAGAAAGGGCCTTTCCTGTTCCTTTCAAAACACTTGATGTTTAATACAGTTCTTAGAGGTTGAGCCGAGATCACTGACTGCCCTGACACCTTGACTACCATACGTAGAAAACGAATTGCGCTTTTGTTGAATAGGTGTAGTCACGTAAGATGATTTGTGGAAGATCTTGGTTTTATCTGTGTTACTAAAGCTACTGTTAAATATGGTTATAGCTATGCAAATGACTACATAAATGGCTCATTCTATACTTAATTTTGGACTTAACAGTTGTACTATGTTTGGAGGCTATTTCAGGTTGTATAATATCCAGCGCCATTAATCTATGTCCCTTGTCCTGAAAGAGGATTAGTTGGCCTAGTGTTGAACTCGCTGAAGTCCTGACTATTTTGTAATATTCCTTTTCCTCTTCTTTGTCCTCCCCTCCCAGCACGGGTTACCATCTGGAAACAGAAATTACCATACTGCAGTTAAAAGGGCTTTCTTGTGACCTGAATCATGCCGTGCCAAAGCTTTATTTCTTATAAAAATGAAGTTAAGCACGTCAGGTTAATATTTCTCCCTATTCTGTCATTCCCCTGCACAAGCATTTATGAGGCTTTTAGAGGGTATGAAATATCATTTCTGCTCGCTCTTTAGTGTTTGAGTCCAGCTGACTTAAATGGGCTTTGGATCAGGGCATTCTTAGTTTGTTTCAACAAGTAATACTAACTGAGTCTAAAACTTCACAGTATTAAGTCATTTCCTCTAAATAATTAGTTGGGGTTTATGATGCTGAATAGAAGTTTATTAATACAACATAATTTGGCAAGCTTATGTGTGTGTTTTTTTCCCCCCTTAAAAAAAAAAAATAAATTAGATCTGTATTTTCTCTTTTCCTACAGGGAATTCTCGGTTCAGGCTTTGCCCTAAAGGTACAACAGAAACAAAGACAGAAGCATTTCAACCGTCAAATTCCGGCTGCTGCCTCTCTCATACAGGTACTGAGTTCCTATGTTTTGCATGTTATAATTTCTTTCCATTTATAGATTTTTTTTTTTTTTTTTTTTTTTTCAAAACTGTTGGCACTATTTCCATGCCTGATTCCCATTAAAAATTGTATAGAAGTCACAGATGCAAGTCTTTTAAACAGTTTTGGAAATCCCACCTTTAATGTATACTAATGAGCAGAAAAGTTCACTCCCAAATCAGTGCAAACAGTTTAACTCAGCTGGTTAAAATAAAAACTGAAGGCTATCCTGTAGTTATTGAACAATTTACCTGGGGAAAATGTTACGAAATACTATGCTGGCAGTCGTGAAAAACAGAGAGGAAGCTTCACGGAAAATTGTGCCTTTGAAAAATACATTGTTGCTTGTAAAGACAAATGTCAGATATGCTTCATTTTCCTTGGGACAAACAAATTCTTAAAAATCTCAAATTTAGGATAATTAAGTCAGAATGTTGAATAGGAAAATCTTGCCTGAACCTTTCACCTCCAAGATAGGTGGTTGGGAACGACTTGGATTCAGCAAAATCAGTCTTTTCATGTAGGATAATGCACGGGGAGAAAAATTTTGATCCCCTCTTAAAAATACTGTTGCAGTTCAGTGTCAATGAAATTCAATCCTTTACTTCAGTGGAGTCAGCGTTTCACCCTGGAGAAAGTATTAATAGTGTTTCATTCTAGGTTTTTCCAGCTTTTTCTGCCTCACTCGCTATCTGCATGTAGCTTTAGGAGCACAAGGATGGAATTTAAAAGAAATCTAGATGTACACCTAAGCCGTATCATTTTTGCATTCTCATATGACTTATTTCTCTAGCTTCATGAGTGAACGTGGATTTCCAGGTCAGGCTCTTTATGGAAACAGTAGCTAACTGTAAAGTTTATGCTTGAAACTAAACAGTCCCAGAGTTAATGTGAAAAAGGTTTAAATTTAGGGCTCTGCTTCTAGCCAGAGATTAGCCAAAAATCTTCAGACTCAGTGTGTTTCATTCATGGTCACAAAAAGGTACAGTTTTGAAAAGAATGAATTTTTAGTGTTCCCGCTGATTCTTATGGGAAATTAACCCCAAATTATTGGGAAGCCTGTGATTGCATGTCCACAGTGTTGTACTTGGCTCCATCGGAAATGTTAAGGAAGAGTGGAGGACAGACGACGAGTTGCTGACTACCTGTTATTAATAGTGATAATTGTGCTTTACTAATAGCCTCGGACTTTAAAGGCCCAATTTAATAAGTGCTCTACAAATAACTTGCAAAAGATTATTCTTAAACAAAGGAGTTTATGAAATAAGTACAAGATAACAGCTGAAACAAGTGATACTTTTTTCCTGTGTTCCTTCTTGTTTTCTTCCAGAGTCCAGCTGTTTCTTCCAGTATCCTATTAACCATGATGAGAACTATACAGTGATTGTCTGATCCTTTAGTTTCCAACTGCTGTCTGTTTTGCTCTGTCATTGTGCCGGGCTTTGTTTCTTTCATCTTGTGTTTTCTGGCCTTTTCCACTTTAGATTTTGTGTATGTGTATATGCCTGTGTCCTTTTTTTTTCCCCCCATGCACTGCATAAGTGAGGCTCTGCTGTTTTAATTTGGAGAGTAATTATTAATCAACTCTGATGATGTATTTACGCATTTAAGAGAGAACGCAGTAGTGTTTTGTCTCTGCTTGGTTTTGTTTCCTAGCCCTGCTTTTCTTTCTTTTTGTCTTAGAACATAGTACTTTAATCATTGGTGGTTGTCAGGAGGGAGGATTGGTTTGGGGTTTTGACTCCCGGTTAACCATTGGTGCTCTTCCCTCATTCTCTTGGTCTTATTTCTTCGTATGAAGAACATACTGACCACATCACAATTGCTTTTTTTTCCTGGTAGTACTCTTGTGAGGTAGGAAAGAACAATTTTTGTTTTCTGAGTAGGAGCCTGAACCACAAGTTGCAATAGGCAAAATGCTCAAAGTCAGAGAGGGAAACTGGGGCAGAGGAAGAAATTCAACCCCAGTCTCTTGAGTCCAGTCTAGAATTCTGTCTTATTATTTGTTTGTTGATAATGCGAAAAAAGCTTGCACTTAAAAAACTGATCTTCCTTTCTGGTTTGCCCAGTTCAAACTAGGTGGTTTCTGTTTACTAAATAAGGATTCTAAACCGTGCTGAGTTTATGTTTCCAGGGGGGGAATTCAAGAATATTATTAAATGAAGAACGACCGACGTACTACTTGGAAATTACTTTGTAGTACAGATAGCTACAAATCTGATTGCATTAATTGTTCTGTTGCTTAAAACATTTGTTCTAGACTGCATGGAGATGCTATGCAGCAGAAAACCCAGACTCTTCTACGTGGAAAATATACATTCGAAAACCTGCCAGAAATTATCATTTGCTGTCACCCAGTCCAAAACCGAAGAAATCAGTGATGGTACCAGTAACTAACATTTCCTATTTTTATTACGCTCTAGAGGCTCTTTGTTGTGTTTGTTTTACATATTGTTACTTGGTTTCAGAGTTTCATTTTCTATTCAGTTTGGGGATTTTCAGTATGCAAACATTTTAAACTATAACTTAATTTGCTTCCATTCCCAAGCTTGACTTTTTTAATGAATCTATGGGTTTGGAAAAGAGCAATAATGACCTAACTCAGACACATCAATCAGTAACTTACTGTTGTTTGGAAAACTAAAAGCAAAGGAGAAAAAGAAAATGACTGTTTCCAAAACAGTAACTTTCAATTGGTTTTTAAAAACAACAACAAAGCTGCTGCTTCTCTCAGCTATTGATTTTGTGGCTTTCTGAACTTCTATGGCGAAGGCATGTTGTGTCTACATACAGTAGTGTTTTCATATCAACTGATTACATAATTTAAGATTTGTTTGTTTGTTTGTTTAAAAAAAAAAACAGCATCAAACCCCTTCGTCAAAATCTTTATATTACATAATGCTTCATCCTCTCTATTGTAAGAGTATTGCACAGTAGTCTCCGGTTGGCAGGAGAGGATGTTGTGCAAAAAATCTTCCCTAGTATCCCAGGTTCATCTGAGTTCAGTAGTAATATATCCATTTGCTTTTTGCTGACGGCATGATTTATTGCATCTGTAAAACGGTAAAGGTATTCTAGACTAGTCTGATTTATATAAACTGTTGCGGAGCTAGCAAATTTTTTTTACTGCAGGCAAGGGATGTGCTAATGACAATGTGCAGGATTTTAGCGATTAGCGAGTTGTGGCGGGATGGGGGGCAATCTTACTGAGAAACGCATAGCGTAGCATCATGAAAATGTAATTGGTGAAGCACTCTTTTGACTGGTTACCGCTCATTGGGGACTACATCATTATCGAAGACGTGACAGAAGAGACAACTAAATGTTGCTTGGTTTGAGTAATTTAATGTATGTGTGTTTTTAGGTTAAAAAGAAGAAATTTAAGTTAGACAAGGACAATGGGCCTTCTTCTCCAGACAGGATGTTAACTGTTCCACATATCACTTATGACCACGTGGCGGAGGACAGGAAACCTGATTTCAGTTTTGAAGCGTATGAAAATTCTGGTAAGAAATTCCATTATAAAATGCCAGTAACTGTAGTGGCTTCTATTAGTGATTTACACACAGGTCCTCCATAATATCTGTAGGAGAGAGGATGAGGACAGAACAAGCTCTTGTCATTCTAAAGCAGGAATACTGTGCTTTTTGACTTTGGTTGCTGGCTTGTCTGGATGAAATTAAACCGTTCTTTTAATGAGCGTGCTCCACTGCAGATAAACCAAGATTCTGTGTCGTTTCTGCCTGCCAGAAGAGCTACTGTCTCTGAGGCTGGTGCATACATTCCCCAATTCTGCAATTGATTGGAACTACAGGAATTAGCTGTCAGCTTTTCCACGTGAAATTTACCCAAGATATGTTACTGCTGTGCTTGTACCTCAACCAAAGAGGATTGACACGTCTTGGCTGCACTGAACATGGTCTGCTACATGAAACCATCATGTGCTCCTGCCATCTGCTCAGTGGAGCAGGCTGTGAATCAAATTTTGAAAGCAGAAGTACTTAAGATAAATGTGGATCCATCTATATTAACTGTCACCGTACAAAATGGTACAGTATGAGGAAAGAGAAGAGAGGACTTTGATAGTCACCTTATAATTAATAGCCTAGTTATAGTTGCTTTAGCTGTAATGAACTTGCAAAATAACTCTGAATTTACAATGTGCCTTTTTTACAAATGTACTTTTATTGGAATTTTTTAATGTGTATTGCTCAAATTTTGGCAGCAAGAATGAGGTTTAATTTTTACAGTGTGTTTTATTGATTATAGATACCTTAAGTACTTATGTTTTTACTCCTCAAAAATTTGGCTGACCTGATTGAAATTAATGACCTTTAAAATAAGATAGCAATGTGGGCTGGCACCAGGCATATTTGAATTCAAGCAGAAAGTCTCACCTTCCGTGTGCTTTTTTGGTACGCTTCTGTCCTGTCTTGTTCTGTAACATCCATGCTTTTCTACTCTTTCTTGGTCTCTGCTAAGGAATGATTGCCAATTGCATCTGGTGGTAGAAATGAAATAGCTGTTAAAAGGTGGATGAGCACTAAATTTAGGTTGTGTCTCAGGCTTTGAGTACAGATACCTTACTTCAAAACAGTCCAATGAATGAAGTGTACAAATGCTTTGATTTGTAAAGTCTCACCTTTTATCACCAAGTTTCTAAGTTGATTAAAGGACAATATGATTTGCAGGCAGCCTACTGCTGCCACTTCAAAAATCAGCTCTGTAGCTTTCAATAAAAGCTTTTTCTCTAATTTCTTCTGACACTTTTCTTTTTTTCTTTTTTTATCTGTGTTCTGCTCTCTCTAAACTGTTACAAGTATACAGGACAAAAAGGAAAGTTAAAATTGCTTGGTAAGTTGAGGCAAATAATTCTATCTATGGCATGCCAGCTTATGACAATGTAATGTTTGCAGTGCTTTTCATGTGTGTCTAGTACCTTATAGTTTCTAAGAAATCTTTTGCAGCTGAGGAGACCTAGGCAGACTAAACTGTACATTGTCACACTTGTGATCACAATTGCACCCACAGTTTCATTATAAAGAGAAAAGTGAGCACTCATTTATATAAATAGATGATCTCTTTTTTCAACATAATTAAGAAAAAATGCTCATGTATACATAAAAGAAAAAGATAATCTACATATAAATAAAGTATAAGTTTATATACACACAGCTGAAAATTAATTTCTAAACAAAAAGATTGGGATGGAAGGAAAATTTCCAGATTTGACCTCTAGTATTGTGCATTCTGAAGTACGTGCATCTGTTCCCGTAAAAAATGCTCTGTAGATATTTGTGAACAGATGGGGACTCATAAATTAAATAATTTGTTTTACTGTTTGCCTGGATTCTGCGATCACTTCAGCAGCCATGTAGTCCTGTGATGTTCCTAATGTACCTGCTGAGGGACTTTCTTAACGGCTGAGCGTTCCCCAAAGACTCTAGGACTAGCGCTAGGTCTGGGCAAAAAACCTCTGTGATTTAGTGAGGGTGCTGCGCGCCACCTGTAAGTTGCCCGCTCTGTATCCACTAAAGACAATGGAGGCTTCTTTTCAGTAACTGAGAGCAAGGATGCGCAGGCTTGGATTAAATTGCCTGAAGATACAACGTTCAGTTTCTCCTCTGAACCCACATGGAGCACAGGTGCAATTAAGGTGGTAAAACAGCAGAAAAGAAACGGTATCTCCTTGACACTTCCCCTGACCGGTCCTTTATTTGCCCGTTTTCTGGTTTCCGCTTTTCTCCTGTGTTCCAAGCAGTGCATCTCTGTTCGGGGTGAGCGTGGTGGAACAAGCTCAGGAGAGCAGCAAAAGCCATGAAATCACCTGGTTTATATGAACAAGAAATTCCTTCATCTTGGGGAAATCTCAGAGGACCGTTGTCAGGTAGCATAGGTTCAGTTTCTATTTCCTAGCCACGGAGCGTGAGCTCAGTGAACCTGAGACGTTACCTAACACTGTTCTCACAGTGACTCAAAGAAATAAGAGGGGAGAGTGTATTTGTACTTAGCGTGAGTAAGATTACCTACACAAAAAACTGAAGCTGCCAAATGAAAAGCTCAGAAACAAGAAATCCGGAAGCACAAGAATAAAGGATGCTCGTTCAGCTTTAATTTGGTCCTCAGAAAGCTTCTGGTCGCATATCCATACGCTGCTTTCTCATATTCAGTAAATTCGGATTCTCTCTTTGGGCTGCCCACTTATATTCAAGTATTCACACTCCTGCATCCCCCATCTGGCTTCCCTGCCAACATCCTTGTGCAGCCAGAGATTTCCACCTACTTTTCTCCCCTCCTCCTTTCTCCTGGCATCATCAGTCCAGCAAAGACCCAAGAGCCGTGGCAGGAGCGTGCCTAGCGCTGACAGAATGCTTGCAAAATGAGGGGGGGTTTCCCCTTTTTTTAACTCCAATACATTTATATTTGGAGAGTTTTTCTCTTTGCGTGAAAGTAAGGCAACGCTTCTGAAAAATATCGCTGTGTCCCAGTGTGTGAGTCCACAGGCATTTCTTAATGAAATGATTATTAAAAGGATAATGCTATTCAAAAGAACTAAACATAGCATAAATGGTACGTTTTGCTGAGTCTCTTTCTCATCATTGACTCCTCTTGCTTGCCTGAAACTTTTCCCCAAGAAATTCAGCTTGAGGCAGGCACTTGGCTTACATAGTTGAGGTCGGCAGCTTCAAATGCTTTTTATGGGGTATGCGAGGCCACTTCCAACACGGGTGGCAGTACTAATCTGTCCACCTGACGGCACTGAAATTTGTCCAGGAGCTGGGCTACACCACCGTGAATGGTATGAACCGGAGCAAGAAGGGTCTGACCCGTATGAGGTTGTACATCTTGGAAAGGGAAACACCTGAGGAAACCCTAAAGTCAGGATGGAAAGGGCAAATATGTAGATTACTTCCCTCAAAATGGGACTGGCACGTAGGGAGGAATATCTTGCAGCAGGTGACACTGTCATGAAGAATGGGTTTGAAGAGACACAATGCCTCCCCTAGTGGTGGTTTAACATCCTTCTAACATGTAATACACATTAGAAGAGTTTCATACAAATTCTTTCCCACAGTATTTTTTATTTTGTTTTTAAAGATGTTAGGTACAACATACTGTATTTTAGGTATGTCTGCATCTCCTCAGCTGCCTGTCTGGACCTTTTTTCCTTTTTTTTTTTTTTTTTTTTTTTTCCTTCCCCATACCCCCTCTCCTATCTCTCTTTGTTTTATGTGCATCTTTACTCTGACTCAGATTGTCAGCGCTCCTGGCCATCCTTTTCCACAGACCAGCAGTCTTCCAGCGCTCCTTCCTCTCCAGGTAAAGCTCATAATATTTCATTGCTCCATCACCTTTGTTAATTACTAAATCTTTGCAATGCTCTGTCTGGAGTTGCCTACTGTGGCACAGAAAATTATAGTGCTGGCTTTTACAGAAAGCATAGGCAAAGTCAGTAGAATTTTGAGTTTGGAAAGGTTTTCAGATTGTAAATTGTGAATGTTTAAATAAAAAAAAAAAAAGAGAAATTTTCTGCAGAACAGAGGTATTTTTTTAAATGAGTTCATTAAACCTCAGATTTTCCATGAAAAAAATGCTTTAAAGTGTGTTAAATTTTTTGTCTGTGCTTGCAAAAGAGGAAGCGTAAAATATTTTCTGTCTTGCTAGCCACTACCAGGAAAGCATCTGCATACACATCATGTTGTATATAAAATTGTTGTGTTGGTACTATAGAAAACCCATCAGTAATTTCTTGTTATTGTGATTATAATCCTTGATGGAAAGTTCATAAAATCATACAATGGTTTGGGTTGGAAGGGACCTTTAAAGATCATCTAGTACAACCCCCCTAAAATGAGCTTGGAGACCCCTGAATTATTGTAAATATCCCTTGCTACATCTGTTCCCTGTTTCTTTTCACTCATTATTATCCATTGAAAATGAGTTTCTAAGGCTTCCTTTTTTTTTTTTCCCTTTAGCCTACTTAGTTAGAAATTGAGTCTCTTTTTTATGATGCGCTTTTTTTGTTTAACACTGCTTTGTGAGAAAGACTCCTCCAAAGTCAAACGGCGATGAATTTGTTTTTATAAATAAAAAAAAATACGCTGTGGCAGCAAATGCTCCCTGGTGCTCTGCTTGAGCCTTGTTTCAAGGCACTTTGTGGCAGGGGAGCTCTCGTTAATACCACGTTCTTTCCTTGGTCCCTCCTCTCACTCTCTGCGAGCAGGTTCCTCCTTTATGTTGGAAGCAGAAACATACATTTAAGAATGACTGCATAAAGAGCAGAGGGCTGCACTGTTCACCAGAACAGACTCATCTTGGTTATGGTCGTCTTAGAAATTTTAAAATACGGAGAGGGAGGGAGATCACATATTTGCCTCATATTAAGCAGCCCTTCATCTCTGTATTCTCAGATAACAGCACTTCCAAATAGGCTGATGTACAGTCTTGACTTCTCGTTCTTTTTACATTGTGTCACTCCTCTCCCCTCCCAAGAAATTGAAAAGCAGTAACTGCGAATGATCCAAGAATAACCATTTCTGCAAACCCACTTGTGTACTGTGTTGTATTGTATCTCTCGTAAGCACAGTTTAATGAGTGTTCAGCAAACGCTTCACATGGTTTTAGGTTCAGCAGTTTTATCACTTGTCATCAGGAAAGCTAAAAAGGCCGTGACTCCTCCTTTCCTAGAAACCTGGAAAGTTTCATTCGTATCTTGCAGAAATGAAAACAGTGAAAATTCATTTAGTGCAAGCCAAAAGGGGTCTGTTTTAAAGACATTTTGCTGCATATCTGAATTATTTTGCGTGTTTCACACAGCCACTATCTTGGATGATGGCTACAGCAAAGTGATTAAATAACGTGATACTAAAAGCAAAAATGGGAAGCTAACATTTGCTAAAACTTAGTATAGAATTCTCATTTTTAAGTTGTGCAAGGGGCTCATGCTTTTAATTTGTCTTTAAAGTATAATTTTGTCTCCTAGCAGTTGTCTCTTTTTTTTTTTTTTTTTTTTTACTGTGATTTCAGAGATCTTCCTCTCCTATTTCAATTTCTGGGGAGCAGACTTTCCCATTGTAATTCCGAATGACCATGTGTCTGATGATACAATAATATTTTCTATTCTGATTATTTGTAAAAGTTCAACTCCATTTCTGCCATATGAAGATACTTATTTACTCAAGTAAAATGATTGCATTTAAAAAAAAAAAATTTCCTGATATCCCCACTTCTATTCTCATTAAATTCAGCTACATTTAAGTTAACTATTTCTGCTGTATTTAGCTTTCATGTTGCATTTTGTCAGGACATTATTTACTGTCAAAGTATTTAATACAGTAGAGACTTCATAAATTACAACATTATAATTATTTCATGATGATCCAGCCAGTTGCACAGATAAAGATTTCTGTGGATGTGTCACGATCTTCCTATGATTTCTACAGAATTTCACACTTGGTTTTATTCTCTCTAAAATTAATTGACAATAATGTATAAATACAATAATGGTTTTATTTATATGCAAATTTTGTGGCTTCTCGAACAAGTGTTAGGACCACGCTGGATAAAGCACTTAAGGTTGTTATTGTTAGAGTCAGGCAGAATTTAGGAGCCTTAGTTTAAAGATGAAATTTATAATACCCTGCCTAATTTCTTGGGTGCACGAAAGTTTTGGTTAACTTTGCCACTAAATGTTTTCAATATCTGAAGTTCTGTGAAATGGCCTCCCCGCTAACGACCTCATCTTGGATGAACTGAACATCTTGCTGCCTGTCTCATGTCTGGGCTCAAAAGATGAAGCATCCTTGTGCCTAAGTGTGAGCAGGATTGGGAACCAGTAGACCAGCTCAGATAGTGCTTGACAAGAGCTGACCACTCACCATGAAAATACCTGGGCTCCTTTGTTGATCTAGGCCTGGTTTCTTCATCTTAGTCACAGTAATTACACTCCAGAAACTGGTGTTATAACCTAAACCACGAAGTAGAGTTATGTAAAAAGGAACCGATCTTGTCATTGAATGCGCTGTTGCTGTAGAGCGGTGGTCCGTGGTATGGCTCAGTATTGTACAATAAGTTTTGTAATGCATGAAGCCGCCTGTGATATAGATACTCTGCATTCTTGTTTATGAGGAGTACTAACAAAAAAAAAAAAAAAAGGAAAAAATATTAGCTTTAAGTCTTCAGCAGAAGTTGAAATTCTTTGGGTAGAAGGAGAGTTAAAGTTTTACTTTTCACAAACTCTGCAGTACATGCATTTTTTGGTAGTAACTTCTGTTTCCGATATTCTGTTAAAATTTCAGAGATCCAAACAAGTGGTAGACCTTTCTTGAAAAAGCTGAATGCTGTTGCTTTAACTGTTACCTGCATGTTTCCTCACAGTGAAAAAAAGCCCGACGTTTTTAGATGTGAACACAGGACCCTTCGTCAGGACCAACAGCTTTGCCGATGAGCTTGACCTGGAGGGTGAGACACTGCTGACCCCAATAACTCACATCTCACAGTAAGTCAAGGCTATTGAATTGTGCATTAGTTGACTTAGACAAGAGGAGGCAATTCAGGTGGGAGGAGCTGAAATATGGAGCTGATAGGGCTATCTCAGATATTTGCGTCAAACTCCTTTTACCTTGAAGTCGGTGTATACTGTTCTGAGTGCCAGTAAATCTTCGTGTTGACCGAAGGAAAAGTTCACTTGGCTGTGACACAAGGCTTTAGGTTTTAGCTAATGTCTCTGGGCAGCTGGTGGTTGATAGCCTCAAGATTTTCGCATGGAGACAATGTGTGGGAGTACCTGCCTGTTGAGAATTATGTTACTCCCTCAACCATTTTCCAGTGGAATAGCTGTAAACTGCAAATTTTGAAATGCTACTTATGAAACACCAGCCTTTCCATTTCAGCAGCACCTTCTCTCATAGTCAGATGATGATCTGCATTGGAAGAAAAAATCTGTTTTGGTCTTTATTACTGCTTTGTGGTATATAAAAATGATTTGAAATAGGCCTGTATTTTTTAGTTTGGGTTTTGTTTTCTTTTCCTTTTAAAAGATGATTTTCCATGTCTCTCATGTTAAAATGTTATCTCCAGGTTCTCGGATTATTCCAAAATAAATGGGAATTGTAAAAGATTTTAATTCAAACCCTTAAAAAAAAAAAACTTCTGTCATTGTTTAACTCAAACTCCTCTCAAATGCTTATTATTTACCATAGTAGATGTGTGACAGTATGTCTTCTAGCAGAGGAACGAGACAATTTTTTCCCCTCCTATTCCTAGAAATCTGAGGATTTCAGCAGTGAAACCACAGATGAAAATTCTTGGCATACTTTATATTTCTGAGGTACAAAACATGCAGAAGTGCCTGCTGCCAATTTTCAGGCCTTCTTCCTATACGGTATAAATAGCAGAGAAGCACAAACGTACTTTTTATAGCCACTTAAGAAAGGCGTTTTTAACAAAAAGTAGGTTTGGGGGGAGTCTTCCCTGATCCCAAACAAACGGACTTGCATTTTCAGCTGAATCACCTAGATGCACGTGTATTTGTAGGCAGAGGATTTAGGAGACTTGTATTCTGGAAGATTTCTTACTGGTACAAGCAGGAGGAGGAAGTCATAAATTTCCTCATGCCTTAGAGAAGAACAACGGAGCAGCAAAGCCAGATCTAGAAGTTTCCTTTGGGTGGCTTTTTTTAAACTTGAATTTACCACAACATTGCAGGCTTTCTTTAAGAGAAATAAGCTTTGGTAGGAGTTTTCATTATCCCTTTTGGATTTGGGAATGATTTAGTTATTTCTCATTGTCACCTTCATTGATAAATTTCAAATAATAAGGTGCTCCGTCACTTTTAAGTCCAACTTGTGTAACATCTGAGATTTTTTTTTTTCCTATTTACTTGTGGGAGATCTCAGCATATAGGTAATGTGTATCAGCTGCAGAACCTTACCAAATTAACACCCTAGTCTTTTGGTAACTCACATATTTCACTTTTATTTCCTTAATTTTTGGTTCTGACCTTTGTTGAAATCTCCCTAGAGTCCCCTAGGTCGTGAGTGATGGGATGCTACAAAACGTGGCCCCTTATTGCTTGCATTGAGTCTCTGCTAGGGTTGAAGAAGATGGAAGTCATTGTTTCTTTTAAGACTTTGATTTTAGATTCACAACTGGATAAATTGGATTAAATGCAAAACCGCATAAAATATTAATTTAAATGTGTCTCTTTGAAGCATGGGTGCCCAAATGTTGTAGCACCTGAGAACTGTTCACTTAGAAGTGCATTTACTTTGTAGGCAGTGTATTTTAAAAGGCCTGAAATAATGCTAGATCAGCCTATAGATACAAAGGTTTGGCAAAAAGTTAGCGAAAACCCTGTGTTTCATAATGCCAGTTGGAGTATTGGCATTCGGGTTACAGATATACCCGAATATTTTGAAATGAGAAATATTCCAATGTTTGTTTTGCTGTGGGGTTGTGTGGTCTGCTTGCATTTGAGGCAGTTGGAAAGCAAGCTGCTGTGCTGCACTGGGTACCTGTGTTGCTGGATGCTGAAGACCAGTCAATTTCCATGAATTATTTAGACAAATACTCTTTTTTTTTTTTTTTTCTTTTTTTTTTTTTTCTTTTTTTCATTTTTCATTTCAAAGTCCTAGCGAACAAATATTTATGAGCTGGTTACACATGTTCGTGGGACCTGCATTAGACATGTGGGCACAGAATTAAGGATCAAATTTAGAATTGTGCAATAGATAGATCTCCATGTGCAAAGCCACAGACTAATTTTCAGTGTAATAAAAGTGGTTAGTCATTTCAGATACTCATCGGTGTGTGTGTTTTAATTTGGGCTTGAAAGCTAATGCTGTGCTTGAGATAATGTAGGCTGAATTATTTTGTTCTGATGTCCCCAGTTGCGAAGCATTTTATTTCCTTAAAGCCATCACATATACAGTATAATCGCTCCAGATCTCTTGATAAGGAAATAAGCAACCATATGCAAGTCTGAACCCAAGTACGTAACAAAAATACAGCACCAGCTATGAAAACAAATTAGTATGGAAAAGTCAAATTAAGTGTAAATATCTCTAGTTTCAGGTCTTAAAAGCAATTCATACTCTGTCAGAGGAACAGAAGCTTGAAGACAGTTTCAGAAGTGGAAGCATAATATAAAACTCTTGATTTAAGGATGCTTGGATTTGAGATTCATAGAACTATTTCCTGGTCGATTCTGTATTTATTGCAATGTATGAATTAGCTTATCCATAAACCACAGAAAGGTGACTCCAGAATAAACATTAATTTTTGAAAGTCATAAATGTATGAGTAAGTATTACACAGTTAATTGGAGACATGCAACTGGAAAGTGACTTTCAGTTGACAGTATGAAAAATATTTCCTTTTGACAGGTAATGTAAATCTGGCAAAAGTGTGGGGTACCTACCGTTACTGACAGGCAAACTCTCGGCATCGTTGTGGCTTAAAAAAAGAATGAGGCTAAGTTTGTTTTCTCGCTTGCATTAGGTCATGGAAAGAAAATGCCATCTTTCAACCCTTATGACAAAGGGCTTCAGGCTTTTAGGCCTAAAGTCCTCTTTAAATTGAATTTCAGTGCCGTGCTTGTTTATGCAAAAATTATTCTCTTTTTATAAATGTAGGTGCATATTCCCAGTGAATTTAATAGGATTGGGTTTGTGTCTAATAATAAATACGCAGGTGTGGGTTTTTTTTTTTTGCAGGACGTACTCCTGGCTGTATGTCAAATCTGTTTTGAAACAAATATTATGCTAAATGTAGCCCTGTTTCTGTGGAATTAGAAATGGGAAATCTTTCATGTGGAAAGATTACTGTACCGGTTAATCATTTGCCACTACCACTTTGAGGAAACAAAGTTAATAATAGAAGCACTTTAAGACCTGATGTTCAAACAGGAAAGTGATGGAAATGTCAGAGAAAAAAAAAAAAAACAACAAAAAACAAAAACAAAATCAAAACAAACAAACAAACAAAAAAAACCCCAAAAAAACAGATTTGCAGAAGGTGCGTGCAGAAATATAGAATAAGATAGCAGCACGTGGAAGGGTGACTGCACTTTTCCTTCGAGGTGAGAAGTCTTATAAGCAGAAGATGCAGATTCAAGCAGAGCAATCTATGTAATTAGCTATTACGGATCTCACTTAGAACCGTAACAGTTTGAAGAATGCAGTAGGCAGTGTGTTGTTTGAGATAAGACTTGGCTTTTCAATGCTTTGTTTAATGGTTGTGATCGGTTGTGTTGTAAAAGTGCAATAGGAAACTAGTCTGTAGCAATACCACACCTCTCCTTTGGACTTCTCACTGTTTTCTTTCTCTCTAATCAGTGTGTTCCCATATTGTCTCCTGTTCCCCGTTTCACTTCATTGGCTCTTTTGTTCTATTTGCATTTTAAAGCAGTGGAAAATCGATGCTGCTTGTAGCTGAGCCTCAGCTACCAAGAGTTCTTTCCATATGTTTGTATAATTGTGTAATTTCAGCACCTTTTTTAACTTTACATTTAGCATTAACTGAAGTAGCAAAAAGAAGTTAATGAAGCTTCTAAGGATGCAAATGGGAGGGAGAGGGCGAAGTGGGTGGAACTGAGCTGAAAAAGGAAGAGAAGAAAACAATGAAGAACTCTCTATCTAATATCTTTATTTGAATATTTCTCACCTCTTTAAGGAAGTTTAAAAGAAGCTCCGCATTCTGCATGAATCTTTCAGAAATGCTACTGGATAAAAAATAAGTTGATGTCTGTTATTTCTGTAGTTTCCCATTCTCAGGGCCTGGCAGCTTATTAGACAGTGGTTTGTTTGATCAGTTCTGATGTATAAATGTTTGGTGTTTCTTTCTGCTTCTTAGTAAGAGTAACCTTTTAGGGAAATGCTATCTCTAAATATATTGTAAATTTACTTGAGAAATTGAAGCGTAAATCAAAGGTCGTCTCTGGGTACTGTATTTAAACTCTTTTCATATATATATATAAGTAGCTTGTTTTTTTACAAAGTTTGAAGAAACTGGTGAGACCCTTTGAAGAACTCAAACCTAGTTCTATCCCCTTGAGTATCACACTAAATAAAGTACTTGCTGTCATGAGACTATGTAAGCCAATATATTCTCTACCTATGCAAATTGCTGGCAAAATTCTTGGTCTTTAAATTGTGAGTGTAGTTCATATACATCTTTCTCTCGATTGTTTTTTTGTGTGTGTGTGAAAGAATTACAGTGGAATCAGCTGACTTCAGGAAATTTATTTCTTGTTGAAAGCAGTTGCTGATATTGCACATTTGAGATCCTGTTATTGTCTATATGGTCAAAATAACAATAATTCTTGGTGTTTTAATGACTCTTCCCCACGTCTTTCATATATCTCTCTATTGGGGTGATGAAAACACATTTCATTAGTTAAGGATTGGTTTTGTCAGCATACAAATAAAATTTCAACGGAGGCTTTCTTGCAATGGCATACTGCTGCGATCTTAGATTTAATACTGTAGGCATACGCTGAAATATAGCATTAGTTTACAAACAAAAAGCACTTTCTGTTGTTAAGTTTATTTTCATCCCCCCAAAAATCTGTATTGTGACGTCAGCTTTATCTTCTGTACTATCTCCATGAGCATCTCGGGTGTGGTAGAGAGCCTTTTCGGCATTGTATTAGGAATAAACGGCAGGCTCCAATGGTGGAGGTGTTTTTAAAAATAAAGCCCTCTTTGTTAAACAGCACGATAGGTGGAATAATTAAGCAACCAAATTCAGTGTTTTTTAATAATTTCCAGATTAAGAGGAAACAGATAACAGAGGGATCTTTCTGAATGACTGAAATGAATGCTTTTGGACACTTTGAAATATAATTGAAATAATCGCAATAAAGTGTGCTGGTAAACACCGAGTGCAGTGTCCATGGTGCTGCAGTTACCACTGGCTCTTCTGGGAAGTAGTATTTTCTTTCTTTTGTCTTGAAGATTTTTATTAAGTGTTCCTTCCGTGCTTTAGTTGCCAGCATATAATCTGTTGGCATGAGATATAACCACGTTGCCTAGAACAAACAGTGCTGAATGCGTTGTATAACCGTCTCTTTTCTGTTGGATTATCGGTGAGTGGATTCCCTATTTGCTTTGATTTGCTAGCTCATATTGTAAAAGATCCCTGCTTTTATCTTCCTCTTCTATACCAAAATGACCCTCTGAAGTCTGAGTAAATATTTTTTTTTCACTTTTGAGTGGCCAGATGTAACAGCTGACTTCTGCTGTCACAAGAATTCTCTCTGAAATGCTGCTAACAATATTTAAACCATGATTTGCATGGGGTCTGTTTTATCATTAATGACAGGGCATGTTAGAAGAATAGCAGCGATGGCAACTGTGTGTAAGAACATGCTTGAGTTAAGACCAGAGCTTAATGTTCAAACATCTCTGGTTACTGTTATGTGCTGTTATCCCAGTCATTTACTTCACTTGCAACAGGAAAGTCTCAGTTCTTGCTGTACGCTGGGCAGCATCCCTTTTTCATTTCGCACGTTTCAGTATGAAGTCAAACTTCCTTAGAAATGCTGCTTACAATCTCCGCTGATTTGATAGTTTGCTAAAAAGGGGGAAATCTGTTTCCCCGAGTTGTTCCCTTTGGTATGGAAAAGCATCGTTATATCCCGTGATTTCGTTATAAATTGACCGTAAACTTGGGCATAGACATTGACCCTAGAATTCTGGACATAGCAAGAATCTGATTTGTCTTATTCAGCTGCTTTGAGCCACTTGAGAATATGAATTGTCCCTAAATCTGGTTTAACAAGCAATCAGGAAAGTTCCTTTTTCAGAAGGAAACCCCAGATCGGTGTTTAACGAGACACTGTAATCACTTTGGTGTCATCATCCCATTCTGCTTTCTCGTTGTAGGTTGCGTGGGAGGGGAAGAGATGCGGCAATGCAGTCCTAAGTGTGGCTAATCCCCTAAGTGAGCAATGATCAACACAGTATAGTCATCAAAGAGGACTCAAAGCGTCTTTGATTTAAGTTGAGAAATTATTAGTTTGCTAGGTAGGCCCAGTTTTAGGGGGCTGCAAAGCTTGTCTGCAGCTCAAGAGCTGAGCGGTTGTAGTAGAGCAGGACATAAGCAAACTCATCTCTTAAATGTTGAAAGGCAAATGGGTATTTTAGTATGTTCATCGTACTTTATAAGAATTTTACTTCTGGCTTATGGGTGTTGATACCAGCTAGAAGCCCTGCCAAAAGAGCTACGGCGTTCCCACTGTAGCAATGAGCTAATAGTGCCAGCGTTGTACATTTTCTCGTGCAGCTGCCTTGATTAAAAATCACTGTAAAATCTTTTCTGCGCCTGAAGAGTACTGTAGCCACTCCTGTGCTGAGACAAATGTGACGCCATGTTTCCAGGTGCTGTTGCATCTGTCTGTATATAATTAATCTGTCATCCTGTGCCTGGATTGGAAGCTCTGAGCTGGGGACTGTTGGTGTTCTTTGTTTGTATGATGTCTGATAGGTGGGATCTCAGCACATGGACAGTTTCTGTGTTCTTCATCTGATGTCCTCTACAGAGTTGGCTAAAGTTGACTGATTTTTGATTTTGACGTATCATTTTGACATGATGTTCCACGATACAGGCAATTATTTATAATCTTCGCTTCTATAGATGGATTACCTGAGATGTGCTGAAGACTTGGGCAGATCTTGACGGTGTCTTATTTCATCCTCAACGCTGTAGTAACTCAGCTGCTTCCGACAGTGCAATAAGTAATGTGGCTAACATCTGTCCCATGCGGTTACTTGTTTCTTTTATCTCCGGGGAGAAATTCTTGTGTACTATGGTGGGTGGTTGCTTTTTTCATAGATTAGATAGAGCGTGTAGTTTACATCTGTAGATCTGAAGACCAGAAGGGATAATTAGATCATCTCCTTTGATCTTGTAAAAGACAGGCTGTAGCGCTTCATCGAGTTGAATGCAGCGTTGCCGTGCTGTGTTCTTAATATTAGCAAAAGCACAATAAAAGAATTGTATTTCACAAGCTTAGAGAGTTAACAGGTGAAAAATTCAGGCAGGAAACTAGAGTTTGCAATTTTGCCTCTCCTTTTATTTTATTTTAATTTTCCATCTATCTATTCATTGGAGAGGGAAGTGCTATCGTATACTGGTGCTGCTATTTGCCAGAGGGTAGCACTGGCCAAATACGTTCTGTGTTAGAGGTTTCAAGCCTTTACGAAATAATATTCTCGTGATCTTTTTTCCCTTACTACAAATTGTCACTGATGTATTCGAGTAATGTGTAAAATTACTATTTGGCTATTTTATGTTACTGACATAGTATAAAAGTAATGTGTTGACTTTTCCTAGTGTACAAACCGTCTAGGCAGAAGCTAAGATAGCTTAGCTATTTCTTTTGTGTTGCAGATGAACGTTGCATTCCTTGGTCTCCAAGTGCTGGTTTACATCTTGATTGATGTTAAGTAATTAAACCAGACTCCAGCTGCTTAGTGATTCAGAAGTACAGGGCTCCTATGCTGTAAAAACAACAAGCAACTCCCCACTTACTAACTTTTATCATCCCTTAATTTGGGCACCATGCAGAATAATAAGTACCAAAAAATGTTGTTTTTTTTTTTTGAGCGGGGGACACAATAAAAATGTCCCAGTTTTATCTCGCATTTTTAAAAGTTAAATTTATTGTCGACTGAAGTTAACCCAGAATTAAAATTCAAAGCATAAATGATCATTTTCTTTCTGTTCAGATGGTGGAGGATAGCTTTACTTTTTGTTTATATGTGGTGGATATACTAAAAGAAGTGAAAAGCTTGAGTAGTTTACAATATGCACGCTTCTTTTGGTGGGCATTATTTTATCCAATATACAGGATAGAAGTTTTGTTTAACGGTTTATTCATTATATAACAAATAATAGTTTTCTACTACCGTGATAACAAAATACTTACTATGACGTTGTAAAATTTAATACTTTTAAATAGCAGTTAAATTAGCATACTTTGAAATCTGCGGGCAGCATTATGCCCACATATGCTGCATCTACTATGTTAAATCAGTGTAGCAAACATACCTGGATTTGGCATCACGGCTCTCCAGCAAAAGTCAATTTGGGTTCAGTACAAGGTTGTAGGAATTCCCCTCAAGATTGGTATGTGCCAACCGAGAGACATAGTTGACCGCTGAGACTTATTCCGTGTGCAGGTACAAACTAGTAAATGAGCATTTTTAGCAAAATTATAATTCTAATATTGGTCAAAATGCTAGCATTTGTAAATATTTCTTTTCATTAGGGAAGTGATGGCTATGGATGAGAGTGTAGTTACAGATACCTGTGTCTGTGTTTGGGGCAGACAGAGGTGGAAACCAACACAGTGTAACAAGCAAATAGTTTGTCTAATGTATTTTTTTGACCTAATTATCTAATTCCAGGCTCAATTATCAAATCCAGGCACGGAGCATTATGGTATTAAAAACAAAAGGCATGTGTGACCCAAGGGACATTTGTATCTTAATACTTGGATAATGTTTCATTTCTAATAAGGTCTTGTGAGAGCATCTTTTGTAGTAAAGCGCATTACATTGGAAAAGTGGAAATCAGCAGCTGGTTTAAAGATTGCTGAACAGTGCAACAGGACAGCAGTGCTGAAGGAAAACGATTTTTTTGTAGCAGTATTAACACACAGGAAAACAATTGCAAAAGGTGTAAATGGGATAGTTTACCTGCTGTAATCCTGTAATTGTTGAGGAAATTACATGGTGCACATTCTGTGGGTAAAAGGGATCTGAAAATTGCTCGAACATATTATCGATACAACTGATCTTTCCTATTAACTTCATTCCCTAGTGGTTTACACTGCTGCCAGTATGACCAGTTCAGAATTAATGTGGTAATTTCCTCTTGCTGTACTTCTCTGGAAATCCTTTTACAGCACTGACACATTAAAGAGTTTCTTCTGCAGCTGCTGTTTCTGATCACTATTGATGAATTTTTTTTTCCCTAACTTAAAAACATGGTCAAGTATGCTTAACACCCTACTGATGTAGCAAAGCTTTACTGGAAAATGCTCACTTACTGCGATGGAAAGGTTTGTTTGAAAGATTTGCCAAATCCAAAGTTTAGCTGTTAAAGTAGGGAGCTTTATGCATCATCTTGGATGCTGGATGTGTGAAGGGCAGCGCGCCTGGCCTTGGGTGCCTGCCCTGGGCAGAGAGCCCGTGGCAGGTCATGGAGCAGTTGACTGAAATTTACTTTCTTCCTGTGACTGCAAGGGACTGGAAATAGTTGTGATTTCACTCAGTGTCTCGGGGGCTTTCTGTCATTCCCCTGTGTAGAACTGTGCGTTTGGTTTTACTCACCACAGGAAGTTAAAGAGGGAAAAGCCAGAGCATTTTCATTGTGTTGCAGACAAAATACCTTAAATACCTTACAACAGTTGTCAGCCTGTTAGCAAACTAAAGCTAAGCGCCTGACCTGTTGCTCGTGGTTGTGTTTTGATCGGTGTTTTTCTCGGGTTCCTGTATCACACCCATTTCTGTGGTTACTGGGTGCCTCTTGGGATAAAAGTAAACACAGAAGCTAGGCATCGCTATGTCCGGTTACTCCTCTACGTCTGTCTTTCCCAAGGAAAACCGATGCGTTTCTGTTCGGTTTTTTCCCTTTTTCTTCACGTGGAAAAAGCATAAATGCAACGTCGAAAGGGAAATGGATCAGAAAGCGGTAACTGTTGTTGTCGGGTCTGTCTTTACGTCCTTTTGGTCAGGGGTCCGCCCCACAATGAAGTCCCATCTCCCGTGCAGCCAAGTGACACTGGTACAGAAATGTCACTGTTCCTGAAAAGAGGAGTTATGGGGAGTGGTGCGGATCCCAGGGACTTGATCTTTTAGGAATTTTGGGCCCGCATGAATTAGAGCCTTGAAAATAAAGGCAGAGGACTTTCAGTGTTGACGCAGTGTCCTGCGATGAAGTGAGCAGAGCGCAGCAGAAACACCATTCGTTGTGTGATTCCTGGTTTACTAGAGATCGTCATGCCGCATTTTGTAGGTGCAGCGGGTTGTTTTTTTTTTTTTTTTTGAGGGATGGCACGTTCAGGCAGGCTAGATTCATCATACAGGCTCTGTATGAATGCAAGAGGCCATTTTTTTGACCGTTTTGCAGTCACTACCAAAGTTTACATGCAAGAATGTGAAGGGCAGTGAACAGAGAGCTGTACCTGCTGAGAGATCGCATTTGGAAATTACTTGTCTGTCTACATCTGACAGTAAGTTCACTTCGACAAAACCTTTAACATACAGGCAGCGAAACATATTTGAATTATCCCCGTGATTTTTTATTTTTTTTTTTCCCCTGTAGTGCAGCTATTACTCAGGAAACATTTGAACCTTTGTAGCTTTTTTTTTTTTTTTTTAATCAATACCTATTTAGACACTGGCTAGAATTTGAAAACCGATCATAGACACCAGTACCACACCAGTGCTGTTGAAAATTTAAACCCCATATGTATGAGATCTGGTTTTTATTTTTTTTTTTTTTTATAAAAACAAACAAAAAATGGTGAACAAACCATTTTTTTAAAAGGGTATTATTTTATGATAGGAATAAGTCTAGTATTTAAAAATTATTTCCTCATTTTTATTTGATGAGAGACACCCAAAATACCACAACATTGTGTAATACCACAATATTGTGTAAAATTGAGTTCCAGGGCAACCGGTTTATACTCGCGTTTGCCATACAGGCTTTCTGCGTGCCAGTTACCCTCTGTTCAATGACCGCTGAGCCCTACCTTGCTGCTTTAAACATTCTGCAGTTAAGAGTGGGATCCAGAAGTGCTTAAACTGAGCATAATTCTTCTCGAGTTGTAGGTTTGGTATGGTGGACTTCACAGGCTTTAGGCAGTGGGGAATAGTTTGCAAATCCTCGCAATCCATTATTTTAAAGTTGATTTTAAGACAAAACGGAAGCCTGTCTCGGGCTGTGCCACAGATGGTGGGACATGCAGGACAGCACCAGAGCGATGCGGGATGTCAGTTTTCCTTCTGTTAGCGACGTGAGCTGGCAGCAGCGCTTAGTTTACCGCAGTTGGGGTTGGAAATCCTAAGAAACAATCTTTCTATTAAGCATTCATTATTCACCTAGGTCTGCAAGTCAGGGGTCAGATTCCCTCTGTTGCCGAGTGTGAAGTGTCCAAGAGTTTTGTGTTGGGAGTGTAGGGAGGTTGCAGAGGTGAAATGCATCCTTTTCTTCTCCCGTCCTACCTAAAGCCGAGGATGCTGAGCTGCCGCACGCGTGTGCTCTCATTGCACTGGTTTCCGGAAATCCCACTCTGGATTTAGAGTCCTGCTGTGGTTGGCAGTATGCGTACAAACAACAAAAATCAGTTCTGTCTGGAGATGTTATGCTGTACAAGTTCCTCCTGAAAAGGGCCTGAGACAGAAACCTCGGTTTGAAAGCACTACCCTATTTTAGCACAGTATTGAGGAAAATTTGGCAAACTGGGATTAATAGACTGTATCATGGGCTGTTGTTCTGCTGTACTTACCTGGTTTTAGAAAAAAAAAAATCACAATCTAATATTAAGAAATGTTGGTTGAGCAGCACAAACATTCATTTCGCCTTTCTTCTCTTTCCACCCTATACTCAGCAGTTTTTCAAGCTGTGCAACAATTAACGGTTCTTGTTATTACCTATTCCATAGAATAAGTAGTGCAGGGGAAATAAGAAGTCAGGTGCATCGTTAAACAGATGTTATAAAACTTCATCCGTGTTCTAGCGGTGATAAATACACTAAAAAGTTGAAACGCCAGTCATTATCCTTCTTATTGTTTAATTGCTTTGTACCTCAGAATGTTTAGGCTTTACTAACAATGTCTTTATTTAGAAGGAAAGGTAAAGATTTGCATATGTGCTTTATCGTAGAGTATTTGCACTGGGTTTGCTGCTGGTATATACAGGGCCTACGCTGAGAACCATGTACAGGGGAAGTACTGCTCCAGAAGCTGTGTTTGAGTCCTAAAATGGCTGCTGGGATAATAAATAATGGAGAGATGCAACCACAGCGTATTACTTCTTTAGTGAATTTAGTAAGTGTTCTCCATTCTCAGCCCATCTGCTTTGTATTTTAGAAACCTAATCCAGTCCTGTCTATGTAAAATTTTCAGATACTAATTTGGAATGCATTCTTATCCACACCCTTTGTTACACTCTAGATTCTTGATCTTTTTTTTTTTTTTTAAAGGCTATTTGCAGTCTTCCTTTTTTTTTTTTTTTTTTTTTTTTTGGCCACCCACATGGGGGCACCTGCCAGGTCTCTTCAGGGGTAGTTCCTTTACTCTGCAGGACTCTGAGGTTTTCTCTGTGTGTGCTGTGTGTCATCCATTCATCATTATTACATCTTAATGTAAGTCTCAGGTTTGCTAAATTATGTTAAATCACTTCCATATTGGAACACATGAATAATTTTAAATCATTGTGTGCTGCAAGCAGCAGGATCAGATTATTAGAGTTCTTAATTGTTTCTGTCTTTTTGTCTGAAGGCTTTTGGTATTTTACTGTAAACTATGAACTGCCAAATAATGTATACTATAGGCCTTGTAGCATTACCACGAATGGCATATTTAAGACACAATACATCTAGGAACTCTTTTTCTGAGGGAGGTACAGTTCAAAGTTATGAATGTCTCAAAAAGCAGTTTGATATAAATCATACCTAATGGAACTGTAGTCATAGTTTGCAGATTCCCAGAGAGGAGTATGAATTATTAGAAATATTTGGAGAGAAGGAGTCTTTAATTTGTTAACGACTTTTTTTTTTTAATGTATGCAAGATGTCCCTGTGTCAGAAAGAACTGAAAAAGGGAGGAAAAAGAAAAAAAAAAAAAAAAAAAAAAAAAGGAGAGAAAAGGAGGAAAGGGTAAAAGCAAGCCAAGAGTCTGAAGTCTGGGAGTATCCACATCTGAACTGCAAGCTTTTGAGTTTAGTTCCTCTCTGATTAAGCGGGACATTTGTGTAGAACGCAGAACATATAAAACATGCAGTAAAGAAATGAGATTGATAGCTATAGAGAGTTACGCGTGATGGAGAAAACGTTCAAAGCGCATGTGGCAGTTCTGACAGATCTAGCACAGAGACTGAAAAGAGAAAGAGTAGGAAAGCAAAATTAGTTGGAAAGCTGTACCTTAATTACTGGCTTACCCTTGTCCCATCTGAACCTCCTCTGGTCAGCTCATTGAAAGGCGAGAGCATTACAATTGCCTACATGAATTTTTTGGGGGGGAGGGTTGGAGAGGAAGGGGACAAGTCTTGGAGATGCTGTGGTGAAGCAGACGGATTGGGGGGGAAGGAGAGAGGAGGAAAGAGAGTAATTGAAGGATGTAAGCTTCAGTGAACAGGAAGGACAGTCAAATCAGCAGTTATGGGGGGAGGAAACGAGCTGAGGATATGGGAGAGAATTTTGCAGATCTTGGTGATACCGTTGGACACATTTATGCTTGGAATGCGATGCCTTTAATTCTGTTGGCATTGCTGTATTTCAGAGACTCGGATTATTAAAGTCCTGAAGGCTTCGTATTCTTCAGATACTAAATTTGTGATGCTGCATTCTAGACACCTTGGTACTTGGTGCTCCTCTAGGAACAGATGTGTGCTCCTCTAGGAGCAGATGGGGATGTGTGTTCAGAAGAAGCAACTTCCAGGAAATTAACTTTGTCATTTTTTAACTCCTACCTTTCTGTCCAAAAGCTCTCTGTTTCCTGATACAGAACTGTGAGATCTGCTGTGAACAATGCTGATCTTTCAGAATATGCTGCTTGTTTCCATCAGTTTAACTCAGTTCTTGCCTGCTTAGTTTTGGTTCTTCACTTTTTCCCCTTCAGCGTTCCCCTATTCCAAGGTTCAGCGGAACACCTTGGCCCAGCACTTCTCCCCACGCCAGTGCTTTGTCCTGCCTCAGGGCTTCAATGTGGAGAAGACATTGGAGTTCTGCAGCTAGGAATTTATTTATTCCCTGTTCAGCTCCCTGCTGTCACTCCTGTGTGTGCTCCCACAGGGCATGTGCCAGTAGGGCAGAGGGGTGGCTGCTTCTTTAGAAGAAAGGAGGGGGAGTCCCTGGTGGCTCCGCAAGCTTGAGAGCGCACCAAGGGTAGGCTGAAGGGGAGACCTGTGAGCTGAAGTTTAGTGCCGAAGGCCAAAGGGCAAGCAGACTGGTAGTTTGGATAACAATTCATATCACAGTGCTCTTTGGTTTTACTTTGCCAAAGACCCATAGATGAGTGAAACGGGCAAAAACGAGGCATTTTTAGTGGCTGCAGTGTAGCCTGGGTTTTTGATGCTGAAGAGTTCTAGTTCAGTTTTCTGACTCACTTTTTATGGGTGACTGCCTGTCTTGGCCAGAGGGTCTCTCGTATTTAATTAGTTATTTATTTTTTATTTCCTTGATGCTCGTCATAAAGACAGACACCCAGTTCTTCCCTTGCTTCTTGATGGCAAACACCTAATCTAGCTCTGACTGACTGCCATCTGCCAGCACATCGACAGGCTCACGCTTAGTTTCACCCTCTTGGCCTAACATACACACATAAAAAAAAGGGGGGGGGGGGGGGGGGGAGCATAACAATCTGTCCCTGTTTCCTTGGTGGCAGCGCTCTCCTATCTGGCCTGACTCCAGAGCCCTGTTTGGCATTTCACAGGTGCCACACGGGTTACTGATACCTGCGTAAACACCACATACCTATCTGTGCGCTTT
This sequence comes from Vanellus vanellus, assembly GCF_965231255.1. Classification (NCBI taxonomy): domain Eukaryota; kingdom Metazoa; phylum Chordata; class Aves; order Charadriiformes; family Charadriidae; genus Vanellus; species Vanellus vanellus. Next base: position 17,428,144 of record NC_138911.1, on the reverse strand, counting down.
GTGCTAAAGGACAGATCATAACATTTCGTAACACATTTGAAGTAATTTCTAAGTTTCCAAACACATGCGCGGTGTGTTAATATGTCCGTTACGCATGGGACCAAATTCTCATTAGAAAAGTATTACAGTCCTTATGAATCCCTCAGAATTTGCAAATTGAATGTGCTCAGCAAAGGTGTTGTTTTGTTTGGACGAATAATTTTAAAAGTAAGCGTATATCATGTATATGTTCTATGTGCCCACTTGGCCCTCTGATGTCCTTTGTGAATCTTCCCCTTTTAGTACGGTATGTTGCTCATATTGACACAGGCTTCTGTAGTCACTTCTACTAGTGAATTACACTGTATCTCTAACTTAGTGAAGTTAGCTAACAATCCGGCTATATGACTTCATATAATTTATTTTATATCTGACCTATAAGAAAAAAGAGATTATGCAAAGAAAACAGCTTTGAAAGGGAAACAGCTTTTTCCTTTTTAGTTGTTGTTCATAAACCTGTCAGTGATGTAGGATTGTATCACTTTGGAAATACATGTCGCTATTTTCTAAATTGTTTTGTTTTGTCATAGTTTCAAGAACTGTAGAGTTCTAGTCTCATACTCAAGAAACTAGTTTAATTTTTTTTTTTTTCATGTTAATAAAAGACAAATAAGTAGAGATGTTCTGAGAAATCCCCCTGGTAAAGGAAGGGGATCCAGTTTGACACAAGGGGGCAGTCATGTTATATATGAAATTATGCCTACTTTTGATTTACTCAACCATGGATTATTAGTCAACTGGGTGACAAAAATAAGTGTTGTAGGGTGGCATGAGTGCAGTCTTACATTTCAGCAAGAGTCACCAATGCTCCAAGTAGAAAGGCTGCTAGAAGATTTATTTGTAATCTTTTTTTGAAGAAAAAAAAGTCTGTGTGTATGTGATAAACTGAGTGTTTTGTTCTTAAAAAGTTAAATATATGTATATATGAGTATGTATATGATTATGTAGGTCATAGATGAGGTGACTGCAGTACTTTCCATGCTTGTCACCTGCAGGCATCTCAGTCAGGTGTTAATATCTCCTCAGGACTAGGGAATAAAAGGAAGTCTAAACATAATATATCTTTTAAAAACTCTGGATACAAAGGATTTTAGTTGGAAAGTGGACTTGGTTTAAAGATTGTTGATTCTGTGAGAGGGATTGAGTAGGAGATCTCTCCAAATTTGTTTTGGACGGGAGGATAGTGCTTGAGAAGCCTCATTTCCCCCTTTTGCATCCCTTCTCATTGCGTTCCTGGAAAGGCCAGTTGGGTGATGTTCAATACGATTAGTGAAGACTTGGTGCAATCACTGTGTCCGGTGCTTGTTGGGAAGCATTAAAATTTAAACTGTGCAGACAGTGATTGTGTTTTACCCGGGTCACGGTCCTACTCTCAACATAAAACTGAATCTGCTCGATTTTTCTCTGTAGGTGAGGCTGCGTGAGCACAGAGTTCCAGAACTATAGTTTTAAAGTAAAGTGATTTTAATCCTAATCTGTCATGACACATCACGAACAAGTCTTACAAGGTCTCAAACATAGCCTTGCAAACATGCTTCAAATATAGGCCCATGGTGAGAATAGGTCTCGGAGGAGAAGGCAGGGAGGAAAAATAGTTAGCAGCTTAGCATGTTATCTAACTGTAAGTTTGGAACCTGTTTCCTATTAAGAGACATCGCGTGTTTAAAAGCTGATAGACTTGATCATTAGTTGTTTTAGTATTGCGCTGCTGAACAGGGCTACCTATAGCATTCTGTCACGTTGGCGTGTCAGAAATCTCCCTGGTTTCTGGAAACTATTGATAGAAGGAGGAAAAACCCTTGAAAGATGAGACAAAATGTTATAAATAGTGCTGGAACCACTGAGTCTTCAACTAGACATAAACAGGGTGTTAGTGACTCAGATTGGTGGTAATCCTAAAGTTTATGCTGCCGTCTCCTAGTGTGTCTCACCTGAGGTCGTTATTGTAGAATGTGAGCTTTTATTTGGAAAAAGATGGTACTTGGGAATTTGCTTTTTTTTTAATGGTTTCTTTATCGTGGCTTCATGGCTGACACCATTTTCTTATATGTATTATTTTGGACTGAGTATTAGTTTCATCATGTATGGCATACTTTGTTGTCAGTAAGGAAAAAAAAAAAAAAAGGTTCAACTGACTTTTCCTTCACAAGTTCCCTTATTTTAAACTCCTTAGCCGGGTAAGATTTGCAAGAAAAAACAATACACAGACATGCATGCACTGCTGCATAAATCAACTTTTTTTTTTTTTTTTTTTTCCCCTCAAGGAAGCAAGGCCAGTGTGTGATCCTGTTGTCTGCATGTCACCGGTCCCCAGATAGCTTTTGAACAGGTGGTCCAGTCTTACCTTAATTTCACGGAATCACGGAATTTTCAGAGTTGGAAGGGACCTCTAGAGATCATCTAGTCCAACTCCCCTGCCAAAGCAGGGTTGCCGAGAGCACATTACTCAGGACTGCATCCAGGCGGGTCTTGAAAATCTCCAGAGAAGGGGACTCCACAACCTCCCTGGGCAGCCTGTGCCAGTGCTCTGTCACCCTCACCGTAAAGAACTGTTTCCGTGTATTTGAACGGAACTTCCTGTGTTCTAACTTGTGCCCATTGCCCCTCGTCCTGTCACTGGGAACCATTGAAAAGAGCCTGGCTCCATCCACCTTCAACCCACCCTTTAGACACTTGTACTCCTCCTTTCGTAGGAGTTAAGCCTAAATGGTACTCAACTTCATGAAATAAGCAGTTGTGTAGGAGAGGAGGAAGAGGGAAAGCTCACAGGTGGTTCCTCCATTGAAGTGAAAGGTTTCAGCCTGCATTCAATCTTACTGTTAGACAAGGCACAATCCACACAGAGAGCCACAAGAAACCACGTTTTGTAAATTCTCCTGTGCATATGCACAGTTATATAACTATTTCTCCTATTAGAGAGAGGATGAGACGATATCTAAGCTTGAAAGTTGGGAAATGCCTGTAATTTAATGAAGTGAAGCCCTACAGTAAGTATACATGTGTACACCATGTGAGCAATGAAATTATTAGGTAAGATTGCAGCAAAAGGCTGTTTTCTCTTGTAGTAAGCCAGTATCTTTACAGCTGTTAAATGTTTGACACCTGAGGACAATCCCTCTCCCCCCCCCCCCCCCCCCCCCATAATTCTTCTGTTCTTCTTGACAAGTAAGTTCAGATTGATTTCACACGACACTTTGGTGGATCTTTCGATTCAGGGAATGAATATTTCGCTCTCACTCAAAGCCTAACTAGTGAGATTACACTAACCTGGAAGTAAGTATTTTCACTTCCAGCATCTGTCTTCTCCCAGTGTGAAATTGTGTATATTCTGCTCCATGTTATAGGGGGAAAAGTAGATATAACAGCTCTGTTTGGGACAGATGGGGAGAAAGATACTGCAGCAGTTCTCTGACAGTCTAAGGCTTAGAATATCAGCCAAAGTAATTAATTTTTCTGACAGCAATATGTTTTACTTATCTCCGTGGAAGGACAAAACAAGCGAGATGTACATGCCGAAAATATCCATATTCTCTGATAGGGCTTGAAGAATTTCCTTTTTCTTGAAATTACATCTCATAAAGATTGTGTAGGAGTCCATCACTGACTTTTCTCCAATACTTGTTCCTCTGATCTGTTGTATCCTAACCCTGGTTTTGATGCATTCACGAGAGGGGAAAGTGCTGCTGCATTACGGGCAGGAAAGTAAGCTGCAGAGTGTGCAAATTAGTATTGGTTAATTAAAAGTAGGTGAATATGTTCTTATGGGCCTTCCTGTAAGATCGTTAAACTACAGTTTTTTTATCAAATGGAGATAAAGTTATAAGTTTGTTCATCAGCTTGTCGTGGGAGTTCGCAAATCCACGGATAAATCAGTGGCCAGATTCCTTTGTCCTTTTGTGCCTTCTTTTCACTGGAAAGACGAGGTATATAATTTCATAATCTGTCTTGTGGATTTAAACGATTTTAAAAAATACCTTTTCTCTTGTAAATCATTGCCATAGGATAAAAGTTGTCAATATCTGAAGGATGAAATTCAAAGTGGTAGCATGTACATTTTCGGAAGTTCAGTTTTCACTTTGGGCAGAGGCTCATTTATAATCCCTGTTGGACAATGCGTTTGTTCTCTTCGACAGTTGAATAAGGGGAAAAGACATGTTGAAAAATGTGTTCCTGTCCTCTTTTTCTGTGTGCTTTTCTCTACATCTGTGCTTAGCAGAATCCCTCAGGGTATCCTGGATTGTATTTAGCAGGAAGAAAGAATACCTGACTAGACTAGCGTTACTCCTCATGATTATGGTGTCATCAATTAACTTATATGACTCAAAAGTGAAGCTTGCCAGTCATTTTAAAGCTTTGGATAATGAAACTCAGGAAGCTTGTTCCTACGGCAAATTTCTTCTACCTTTGTTTAAAATAGTATAAAATAACTTCCTTTAATTGTGGAAATATACTGCTGGCAAAAGGCAAGGGCGTACTATAACTCTTGAAACATTAGAAAACAGGAGTCCATCATACCTGACAGGTTAGAACTGGTTTCTCCGCACATCCAATAGCAGACAAATAGCAACAGTGTAATAATTAAAGCTTAATCCATGTAGTCATAAGCTATTATAAGTAATTGTGACTATTGCAGCTTATGAGTTTTGTTTTTCTTATCTTTCAGAGTGGGATGTTTGGGTTTTTTCCCCTCCTTAAAGAAGGGGAAATGCCTCGGTGCTTTTGAAGGGCTGGTAGGACAGCTTGACAGTTATGTAAGCAGCTGTCTGCAGAAATTCATTAAATGTCTGATTGCGCGTAGCCATGTCTGACCCTTGGGGCTCATGCTGAGCTTTCCCCCCGCCAGCTACCTTCTCATCTCTGGTTGATACCGTGGATATTCATTTACAGGGATGCAGACTTCACTGGTCCTCCTCACAGTAAAGCGTGCCATGATCCCTTTAACTTCATAGGCAGGGGTTCACATTTTTTATGTGAAATGCGAAAGGAATTTGGTCTCTCAATGGTGTGGCTTCACAGAAGAATGAATGTGGTCCCATACACATACTTGCTTCTTACGACTTTTCTGTTTAATTGTTTGAGGCTCTTCTGTTTTCTTAGGTGATCTTCTAAGAGATCCAAAAAGTGGGGGCTTTTTGATCTCCAACTGTACCTGATTCTATTTTTGAAAGCACCGTGCACCCCACCACGTCAATGAGGGAATCACGAGCCATTCTAACGTTAAAGGAAAGCGTAGATTTTTAGTATTTCAAGAGGTGCTCAACAACTCATATATTTGGAATTTGTGACCTTACATCCTGTGCTTATTCTGTTTGGTGTTATATCACCTTATCCATCTCCTGTATCCAGATTTTTATTTTTCAACATCATGGTTCCATTTAGTTTTCTTCTTTAGTGAAATTTCATCAAAGTTTCGAAAACAGATCTTACAGCTTATGTATTTCTTAGCTCTACCTACATGTTGATGCCATCTATATCCAAAAGAATCTTAAGATAAATGTGGGACTTCTTCTGGCTTCTGTCAAGATTGTGAACAGTTTGTTTTCAGTTTTTTTCCCCCCACTTGTTGAAGCTGAGAGGTGGCAGGACTAAATAATGCCAAGACTGAAGCCACTAGACTTAGCAGGGTCAGTCAATGACCAGAAGATATGCTAGAGCTGGAAGTTTTGGGAAACATTTTCAGAGACAAGATATGGTGGAACGAAAAGCGTTGTTCTAAGGCTGCAGAAAGGTGTCAGGCTGTGCTTTCTGCTTCTTCTGCCCTAGTAGCTGCACTGATAATTTTGTTTATCGCAACAACTAAATATTGTAGCATGCGTTTTATTGGACAGCAATTCTTGTATTGACCGTCTCATGCTTCCCACAAAATGCCAAACTCACTCAGCTGAGTTGGTAATTAAGCCAAAGGAAGAATACACAACGTTTGGGAGTAGCTGTCTTGTGGACATGTAGACCCTGATTTAGGTAATTGGTTAAGCATGCACTTTGAGTGCTTTCTGAGTCTTAATAGCTTCAATGGAGGTAATGTTTTGTTTAACGTACAGCATGTGCCTGCATGTGTTGCTGAATCAGATCCAGCTGAAGCCCTGTAAAAGATCAGGGATTAGAACTGAGATTCTCTGATTCTCTTGTTTGGACTGTGTCTGCCAACTATGAGCCAGGTTGAGTAATCATAGCGTTGCCAGCCTCGAAAAGGTCATAAATTGTGGGCTCAGCCCTGCTGAATCACAAGACTCAAGGAAGTATTGGCATCTCTTTTTAACCTTTTGTTTTCCTAACACTACATAGTTTCAAAACTACGCATAGTTTCAAGCCTTTCTGTAAAGCTAGAAACACACTTAAATATTTAAAGGTGTTCACATAAATCCTTGACATTTGAATCCTTCAGGTTTTTTCTTGAATTCTTTCTCTTGGTTTGTATATTGCTTTTCTCACACACATACAACCCGTGTCTTTGTTTCCTCTTATCATCCAGAGAGAGGGAACCAGGTCAGTTGATGGCTTTGGAGAGGGAGGAGGGTTCTGGCCTCCTGGAGGATTCTCATCAAGGCACGAAATAGCCTAAAGGATAGTGAAGAAACTGAGGCACAGAGAAAAAGGAAACCTTTATTATTTCGCTAGTTACAACAACTTTTACTATGGTTTTGTGTCTGCTTTGCCCGGTGCATACCTAGCATTTTAAATCTAGAATGTTTGTGAGCTTGACCTACGAGAAACGGATCGAGAATGGATAATGGTTTTTTTGCCACCTGGGTAAAAGGCTTCCATTTTTGCAGCGGTGTAGCAGGAAGTATGCAGCGGAAGTCAAGGAAAAATCCAGCGCTTCAGCCCTTTGAGCTGGGGGAAACTAGAGAGCATCTGAGCCCAGTGTCAAACAGTCAGAGCCATCAGCTTGACATACGTCCAGCGAGGACGCTTTACCCTGGTGGTGTGGAAGGCTGTGGGGGTGTGTATGTGTAAATGCGTGTGTATGTTCATTTACAAACTCATTAATTCAAGCGAGCACTTCCCTTTTTCTACACCGTTTATTCCTCTCTGCTTTTAAGCTGGTTGGTGCTCCTTAATTGCTCTTGTACTTTTGGCAGCTGAGGTGCCTTTTGTGCAGGGAAACCGGATTCTGTTTGCTATCTAATCTATGACTTGTTTTGCAGTTTGTTAATGTTACAAACAGATTCTCCGTTCATAATTCTGCCAATATCCATTTTCTTTAATCTAAGAAAATGAATTTATGTCCAACAGGGTTATCCTTCCTTTCTACTCAGCTGCCAGTGCGAGCAATGGATGATGCATATTTCGTACTGTTGTCAGAAACCGTGATTCATTTATTGACAATTTCCACTTCATATCTCTGTGACTGCGTGCATCCTCACAAACGCGCGCACTTAGTTCTCGTCGGGAGGTACAAAATTGCATTTCTGAAAACCCGGAGCAAAAGCGTTTGTGAACTCGACCCAAAGGTAGACAGCGGGTAGCTCGTTTCCCGCCCAAATCCCGAGGTTTGCTCTGCATTCCACTGCTGTGCCGTGTGTTTGTTGTCCGAGCGCAGACACATGTTCAGTCTAGCAGCTCCTCTTTCAGCCAGTGTTTGAGCAGCGGTTAAAAGAAGACGCACTCATGCGGAAAATCCTGGCAGCAGGCACCCTGGATTGTGTTACAGCAGCTGTCCTCAATGGGAAGGCATTGATGTTTACAGTGTGTGTTTTTCCATGGAATTTTGTTTGTCTGCCGTATATATACAACACGGGCTATTCTTCTCTGTGTGATGTGTTTTTTCAGTGCTTTATATACAAAGTGTTTTCTGTGGTAATATTTATATATTAAAGGGGAATGCAGATGTAAGGCAGACACTGGCTCGAAAACATTCCCAATTAAAAAGTCTGATATGTAGTAGTTCAGATTAATCAGCACCTTAGAAACAAACAAAAAAGGGGGGCAGAAAGAAGCCCTACTGATCTGAAACATGCAAACTCGCTTCAGAATACATATGGAAAAATCTGGGGAAGAATAAGAAATGCTTTTTTAAAGTACCTATTTATCAGCAGTTTAATTAGTAAATTCTTTTTCATAGATAAATTATTTTTTCTTTATTTGCATGTAGCCTTGAGGTGGTGGTGTAATCTGAATTGCAAATGGCTTAACTGTTAGTAACAATATTGGATATCTTGATATAGAACAAAAAACCTTTTCTGTATTGTTTTTCCCAACATATCAGTGTGAGGTGGTATCACTTTTTCATAGCTATTTTTAGCAGAGTTCTCATTTAGCACCTAGTCCATAATTGGCACAAGTATACGGTGATGTCACTCCTTTTGTCTCTGTCATACTTCCATTTATTTTGGGGGGAGGAAATTTTTTCTTGTTTTATTTTTCACTTACCGAGGTCACACCAGTGGAATTCAATGGACCTTGCGTTGCTTTCCAAAGCCGTAGTTCAACAAAATGCTTCGACGTGCTCGCTCAAAGTGGATGTTCGGTGGCTGTTGGCTTGGGTAGGATTTAAGCCCTACCTTAAGTGCTTTATGAAGCATCAAGTGACTCGTAGCATATGGATAAGCAAATACTATTTTTTTTTCCCTGGGCTTATGCCTGTAACAAGTCGGACGTGAATTAAGTCAAAAGCCATTTCTACATCTGTGCAACAGCCCTGGATCATTCCAAGATCTGACCGTCCTAATAGCACCATTGCACAACGCAGAGAGGTGTGAAAACAGAAGACGCCCTCAAGGCAATCAGACACTAATCCTTTTGGATACTTTGTGAATAAAAAGGAAGAGCGTAATACATGTATGAAATTGAACCCTGCGTGTTCTACCTGAATATATTTCTCAGATCTTGAGAAACATCTGCTTTTGGGTTGGATCGCTTGCTTTTTTGCCGTTGTGATGGGACATAGGTGGAAAGCTTAAGTAGTCTAGCCCTGAAAAATTTGCAGAACAAAGTTTTAAGTACTATTTGGATAAAGATGTGCACTACTGGACACGCAATTGTCTTAGGTTTACAGAAAGAAGTAGTGTATTTGTGTACAGGTCAGCCAGCCTCCAGAGTCTTCCCAGAGATGTACAAAATCACACCCTGAGGCTTGCAGTTTGGCATAATTAACGAACAACAGCAAGAACCCTACCCAAATGGAACTCAGAATTTGTGAAATAATCTGCTTTGACTTTTTAGAAAAAGTCAGTGCTCAGTACTGGGACTTTAGTCCATATGGCGAGGTGGAAGCATAGGAACCCATCGCTGAGATAGGCAATGAGATGGCCTCTACCTGTACCGCAAGGAGCTTGAGTTTCCATCACTTCCTAGCTTCTGTCTTTGTATGCTGGGAAAAAAAAAAAAAAAAAAGGCCCCCACTCTTAATTGTACATAAAACTGTATTTTCAATTAAAAGACTGTGCAAGCACAGCAACGTCAAGCCTTCGCATCTAGTCCAAACTTTTATCAAAGATGTGTATATCAGCAGGAGCCTCTTACTGCAGCCTGACTGCCACAAAGCCCAAAACAGCATGAAAATTGGAAGGTCGCAGGGCTGCAGTTCAGACAGTCTTCCTCAGGCATCAAAAATATCTCACTTTTACTAGTACCTCACACAGTCAAGTAATCATAGTTACTTTCAGCCAAGTCGTCTTTCTCTTTGATCTCCATGCTGCCTGCTATTATAAGGTACTGAGTTATCACCTCCTCCCTCAGGCTGCCTCAGAAGTTCACAGATGCAGACTTTCAAATCAAGCAGTTTTATGTTCAGCAAGTTTCCCCTTACTCCCTACCGTTGCAAACCAGCCAAAGCAAAGCGCGCAAAAGAAAAAAAAAAAAACGGTAATGCAAACCAATTAATAAATTATCAGCTATTTCTATTTAAAAAAAACTTTCCTGAAATAATGTTGTTTACTCCTTAATATGGGGCTACGATGAAAGCAAAGTCACTTGGCAACTTGCATTTCAGGTAGGGCGTTTGTATATTGGCACTGCTGACAGTGATGATTGTTTCTAAAGAATGCACGATAATTAATTGGTGTGTTTATGTTTTTGTTTGCGTGCATGTGTGGCTGTACCTTGTGCCATCAGCTTTGGCTGAAGCACTAGCTCAACAATGGGAACATTGTGTGGGAAATCAGACCTACGTGGAATTGCATGTCAACATTTTCACCAAATCACTTCCTTTGTTTTTTGTTTTTTTTTTTTCTTCTATCATTAGAATTATTAAAGATGTAACCATAGAGCCTCTTTTACAAAGTGCAGATCCACGCTGCTGTCAGTTTTCATTGCATTTCTTGAACACGTTGTGGCCTTGAAAGCAATTTTACTATAAATAGCGGAACTCCAGTTTGGGAGTTTGGTAAAAAATGTAAGAATCTTTTAATTTTGTTTTCAGGCGGAAAAGTTGCCTCCTTTTTCTGTTCCTTTGTCTGAGATTCGAAGCAAATTAAAGTAATGGCTTGAAAGCTTTTTAGTTTCTCAAATGTGTCTTCCATTACCGATGACACTTCTAAACTCTTGCTAAACCTTCTAATCTTTAAGGTTTTGTGAGTGTAGGAAACTGTCAGGGAAGCTGCATGATTCGGCAGTGAAGTCATGCCTGATTCATTGACCGTTATTTATGATACAGTTATTTCTGTAGTTCCTAAAGATGATAATCCTGGTGGTAAACGTTGATGGGAAGTCAGCAGTCTTGGACCAGGAATGAGATGATCAGCATTACACGCTAGAGCAAAATCTGGTAGAAGGAATTCCATTGAGAAATATTGTATTTAGCACAGACTGCTTTTTTAAAAAACAATGGCTTGAAGAGCTTTTAAAGCATTTTTTTTTTACCAATTTATTCTAAAAAAAAAAAAAATGTGTGAAAATAATTTAGATAATCCTTTTTTTGTTTGTTTTTTTTGTCGATATGTTTTTGACTGTCTTGTCTTTGCTTCTCCCTCCTCTCCTCACCTTTTCATATTTTGGTTCATTAATGTAATTTAATTAAAAGATGCTTAGGAAATTCCAAGTGCGTGGTGCAGGTGGCTGGTACGGGCTTCCCACACTCTGCTTTTCTGTAGCGTAACCTGCGTATTCCTGTCCTTGAACTCCCTGAGCTGGCAGTCAGCGGCTCCGAGTAGCGACAACCTGTATTGTGGCTCTGAGAAGACGACAAAACGGCAGCTGGAGACTCGTTTGGGAACAACTGCATTTATTTTTCTTTGAAACATAATCTGCGCCTCCTCCCCCTCTCGCTCCCCCAGTGTTTTGAATAGAGCACTCGGGGAAGTGAAGGAGAAAAGAAAAGTTTGGCTGACACTTGTTTACCTTGGGTTTCGTTCAACGGCATCGGTGGCCCCGGCAGATGGGGCAGTGCTGGGAGTCGGTAGCTCGGTGCTGCGAAGCACTGATGTGCATTTTGTGTGCGACGCAAAAATGGCCACGGCAGCGCAGGCGACGTTGACGCTCATATTCAATGACAGCATTCCTTTGTTGTGAGATAGGAGGTGGGTAGTTCCTGACTTCATGGAAGTCGACGGGGGTTTTGCCAGAAATTTGAGCAGGCCTTAGATTTTTATCCACAGTTTTCCACCTTGTTTTGTTTCCAGGATTTGTCCCGATCTTATGTGCCGTGGCTGCTTTGTACAGTGCGCGGATGGCATAATCAAAGCTTTGCGCTTGGCTGAGGGTCTCGGACACTGCTGCAGTAGGAATGGTGCTAATCTAAACAGGATCTGTGTGCTTGTGATGACGTTTTTCAAAGTGACCTGAAAGCAGTGTGTTGTGAACTACTTTAGTACCGAAGCTGGAACTGAAGTTGAGCGCACCAGAAAACAACCCAACAGCTGTCAGGAGATAACGAATGGTGCTGGAGGAAGGGAGGGGGCTGAGTAGTGGGCTAGAAGCGCAGGTAAGCACGATGGATGGGTTGCTTCGAAACCAGCCTGCAGAAAGCTGGGTATAAAGATACAGACCAAAATAAAAAGCTTCGTATGCTCTCCTTGGGGACATTAGGAACGTCTAACACATCCAGTTTTCTGAATCAGTACTTGGCGTGATGTAATTCCGTGCAGGGCAGACACATGCTTTGGAGCGCATAGAAGCATCAGAACAGGGCAGTTCAAAGGTATAAGTCTCTATTCCCCCAAAACATCAGTAAAGCAAGTACTTCATGCTAAATTAGGAACATGTATGATCTAAGAAATAAAGTACGGGTTTTATTCTTAGTAATTCTGACGGTACCAGTTTGCCACAACTTCTTTGCAGTTTACAGCAGTCGTAGTTTCATTTGTTCTCATGATACCTAAATAATATTTAAGATCATAATAGATTTATTTTTTTTTTTAAAAAAAGCTTCTTTATAGGAGAGACTTGGTAAATGATGTATGCCTGCTAAACACAAAGTTACATGAAAAGTTTGCATTGCAGTACTGACCGTGCACAGAGCGTTCATCCCAGCTGCTAAGCAGTGCAGAGCTTTCTAGCACTTGAGAATGAAGATGCAAAGTAAAACTCTAATTGAAGAAATTTAACATAGCCATCCATTTGGAACATGTGCAAAAGATAATCAAGATAATGATGATGAAAAGGAACTTGTTTTTAACCTTCTAAGTAAAATCTTAATTGAGCAAATGTTAGGGTAAGCTTTTAAGAGAAATTTGATTGAAATTTTCCTTAAAAAGTATAGAATGAAAGCCTTGGGACAGGAAATCGTGACTGATGCCCTTGGCTAATTTTAAGGACAATATCCACTTTTACTATCCTTTTATGTTCTCCAGTGAAAAATATTGTACAGATTATCGAAGTAGGTTAAACCCTGAGAAAGAGCTGACAGCAAAGCCAAAAACTGTCCTTGACTATTTTACTGTGCGCTTTGATGAACAATGTTTGATGTTTACCATTTGTTTTGTAGTAGAATTATATTTTGTGGCCTCAGGCAGAGAACTGTACCTGAACTGTTTCACTGTTTCTCTCTCTTTCCTCTGAGTAGGAAAGAATTGTTGAGTCACCCGTGTCTCCTCCAGTGCCTGGACTTTTTCTATATCTGCAGGAGCTTTTCAAAGCAGTATCCTCAAGTAAAGTAGGAATGGATTTTATTTTGAAAATCTTATTTCTATGAAAAATCTTCCTCTGTGGTATCTTTCCATACTTTTTGCTAGTATTTACCACCATCATGCTTTCTGGGTAAATTTCTGAAGTGGTATGTACATTCTGTAGGATGTATGGGTATATGCTTAAGGTTAAGCACATCACAAATTGCATCCTTACAGAGCAAAAAACTTATGTATCTCCTTAAATCTAATTAAAGTTAATGGGATTGTTGATATACTTAGAATTAAGCACGTTCTTGAATATCTCTCTGAACCGAGACTTTACTCCCTTGAACTAGTATTTTAGTCAGTTCTGCAAGCGGCATGGAATAAATGATTTGTTGCTGTAAACGTCTCATAACCGCGGTAAACCCTTCTGCGTGGAGTCTGATGAACAGTATGTACCTGGTTTAGTACAGATTACGAATGTTTTTATTGCAAAGGAGAAACCATGTTTGTTGGGTTTTGTCTTTTTGGTTGTTGTTTTGAAAAGATAAAGATTCAGGTTCGATTGAATTCATTCAAATGCTGACTTGGAAATCAACCGAAAGATGTGTGTGGTGCTTGCGAAATGGTTAACTTCTAATGGTCATTCTGAACTAGTTCACTGCTAGTTTGTAGTCCGAGCGGTTCAGAAATAGTGCACTGACCGTTGAATTGAAGACAAGCAAATCAAAGCCGCTTTTCCTGTCACACATACTTGTGTTAATCCTACTACAAGAGACCAAGCAGAGACACAGTAGGTGTTAAGAATTGTTGAAAAGTTCAAAGTGTGCGTACTCGGTAGGATGCAGTGACTCCAGGGTGCACAGGCTTTGAAAGGGTGATGTTGCAGCCTTGCAGAAAGGCTCTGTTCCTTTTGGACTGGTTAAAAGGTACCGTTATATCTGGTAGGAAGAAGGCTGTGGAAAGCTGAAAGGGAACGACTGGTAGCCGATGTGTGCGGGGGGTCCTGAATACTTCATTTTAACGTATTCCGCTGCAATCATGTTATGAACCATTTGCACTTCACAGAAATCAAAGGAGGAAGAAAACCGTTTAGATCATCTTGGCTAATACTCTTGCCGATGCAGGATTGTGTCCTACTGTATTTTCCTCTGGGGGTAGAGTGTTCATTTTTATCTGAATCAAGTGATAATGTGTTCCCTAAGAGACTGTTTCACAGTCTAATATATTTTACTGTTAGGAAACTTTCTGTTGCTCTGTAAACTAAATTTAACTTTGTTTAAATTCAGACCATTACTGTGAGACAAATCTCCAGGAACTTAAGCTAAGTAATTCCCATCGCTGTCCTTGGCAGTTTACACCATTCAGGTACCTGTAAGTCTAATAATTGTGCTATTAAAGAAACAATGCTACTACATAATTTTTTTTTTCACAGGGGGCGGCCGACCCTAAATGCCAGTTGAGTGTTGATCAGCCTGGTGTTTTTCCACTGTAATTATGTAAAAGTTTGTGATGAAATTCAACCCCATGTTTATAACAGCACTTGTGGCTCAGCCATGTAGCCTGTGCTATATATTTGGTTTAAAGGTAGCACACAGTGTGTGCACACAGTGACAGAAATACAGAAGGCACGTGAAGCTGCAGGCAGGGGTCGTTTGGTTTGTGGAGCTTTTGTTGGGTGGTTGTAGGTTTTTGGTGTGTTTTTTTGTTTTTTTTTATCACACATTAGACTGTTTAGTTTTCATCCAGATGTTAAAAGAAATTGCAGCCCCTTTACTATAGCCTGGTAACTTAAAATAAACGTGAAACAGACTGTTTGGCGTATTCCCAGGGAGATCTATATAGACTGCAGCATCTCTGACCTGTAGGTATGATGTATTCCCAGTTTAGGGAGATGTATATACCCTGCAGCATCTCTGACCTGTAGGTATGGCGTATTCCCAGTTTAGGGAGATCTATACAGACTGCAGCATCTCTGACCTGCAGGTACGGAAGAAGTGTAGAAAGAAGGGGTAAACTGAACAATTGTTAATACTGCTATCAACTCAGTGGGAATCCAGGAGATATGCTGGAATCATCAGCCTTGCCACCTAGCTGTATCTAGGACACAGGGACACACGGGCAAAGAGACCAAAGTGCAGTTCCCAAACTGTGTTAGGTTCAACCCTCGGCTGCAGGAGAATGCAAAACGGGAAATGTCAGGTCTGACAGATCTCTAAGACCCAGATCTAAAGTGATAGACACAAGGATAGAAGTCAAAATGCTTGGACCAGCCCCCGTGAACGAGTTGGTTTTGCCTGTGCAAGTTGCATGGCCATATGGCTGGCACTGGCCCAGCAGCTCTGCTTTAGAAGGTACCCTTTTGCACTATGTGGCACGACTGTGAATAGATAAAGGTGTCTGCAGTCATATTTCATAGCTGCTTTCCAGGAGAACTCCTCCAAAGTTTGAATACTCTTGAAACCACTCCTCTGGCTCACTTTGACTGTGGATGGTCTTTCTTAAATATATACCTCTATGCCTAATACAGACCCGGCATTGTGTTTCCCTGGTAGAGTAGGGAGAGCTGATTATTGTGGAGTCAGGAAGAGAGAATTAGGGCCTGATAAGAGCCCTGGAGATGGAAGGCCAATGTGCCAGTGTGTCCCCACTGCCTCCCCTCTGATTGCTGGTAGAAATGGCTCATCTTAATTAGAAGCTTCCTGGCAGCTGTGGATAACCTTCAAGGTTGTAGTGCCTCATTTTTATTACTTTTGGCTCTCCAGTCTGTTATAAACAATGTGTCTCATTACAAAATGAAAAGCTTTGTCTTCCAAAATTAGACTTATAAAATGTTTATACTCCATACTCTGAAATGGCTTTGGCTGAACCTTTTGCTTTCCTTTTTGCTATGTGTTTATCCAGTACTTCTTGTGGAATCACTGTGCTTGATTTAAGTATTTGACTTTGCAAGAGCTGAGTTATACCCATGCTTTACGTACGTTATCTTTAGGTGGAAAAAAGTCAGTTCAGAAAGCTTCTTGCAGCTGACTGATAAATAGAAGAACATTGCGGAATTGCTAGAATGTACTACATCTGAGACGCTGGAGTTGATAGCGATGCTCTGCTGTTTCTTTGGGAAGAGAAAAGTTGAATCAGCAATTAAATACGGTCTGTACAGTGAATGGACTGTGGACCTTGTCTTTTCAAGGTGGCATTTGTTATAGTAGTCTCCAAAAGCATTGCTGCGGTTAAGCATCTGTAAGTACTTTTATTATAAACCCTTATTTTTATAGCCTTATAGCTTGACCATAGAAATTTGCCCTCAGCAGGGACTTGGCACACAGACTGCTGTCAACACAGGACGCTAAGTTATGTTTTTATTATCTTCTCCTTCTTAAATCTAATTCATTTTAATTAGAGATGGGCTTGTGCTGCAAAATTCGGATCCAAATCTTAAACTCTCCTCCCACAGCTTTAAAGGATGTATAGACTTGACACTTACTTTTGGGCCAACCTTTTGTTTAAATTCAGCTGGCAACACTTAAGCAGTGCAGTAGCATCAGATCCTTTTACTGTTTCCTCCAAAGAACAAAATTTTTGTCGGCAGTGTCCTTTCTTCCATTTAGAATGTTGTCTTCAGAAATGCTCGATTTATTTTTAAGTATTGTATTTCGGAAAAAAATCAAAAGGCTTCTAGGTTCAAGGTTGATGTTGCAACCTGATTTTAATTCCTGGAAAAAAACTAGTGTGTACTGATCATGTTAATAGCTTCCTAATTCCTGGGTCCGGGTAATGGCTTTTAGCTCTGGTTACCTCTGGAAGCAAGGTCAGGCTTTGCAGGAAGAGTACAGACCTGTGGCTCATATATGCAGGGAGAAGACATGAAAGGCCAAAACTTTAATTCACGTTGAAACTGGCCAGTGTTGTTTCGGATAACAAGAAAGGCTTTTTTTAAGTACGTTAACAGCAAGAGCAGGTCTAAAGAAAACATTGGACCGATACTTGTTGAGGATGGTCATTGACTAATAGGGATGAAGAAAAAATGGAGGCATGAAATGCATTTTTTGCCTCAGTCTTTAATAATATGGATAGACCTTGGGCTGCCCAGGTCTATGACTGGGAGGACCACGAGTGTGGGAGCAGCGACTTTCCATTTGTGGACACTGAAATTGTAAGGGACCAGCTGTATCAGCTGAATGTTCATGAGTCCATGGGGCTGGATGGGATTCATCCCAGAGTACTGAAGGAGCTATCAGATGTTATGGCAGGATCCCTCTCGATCATCTCCCAAAGGTCTTGAGAGTCTGGGGAGGCCCCTGCGGACTGGAAGCTAGCCAGTGTTATTCCAATTTACAAGAAGGGAGTGAGGGAAGACCCAGGAAACTACAGACCTGTTAGACCAACCTCAGTTCATGGAAAAATCATGGAGAAGATCATACTGGGTACTGTTGAAAGGTGTTTAAAGGATGATGTAATCATCAGGCACAGTCAGCATGGGTTCACAAAGGGAAGGTCTCGTTTAACTAATTTGATATCCTTCTATGAGAAGGTCACCTGCCTAGTGGATGAAGGGAAGGCGATGGACGTAATTTTTCTGGATTTTAGTGAGGCTTTTGATACTGTCCAGCTGTGGGACGAGTGAGTTCAGTGTGCTGTGCAAAGAACTGGCTGAAGGGGAGAGCTCAAAGGCTTATAGTGAATGTACATCTGGCCAGTGACCAGACACCAGTGGTATTCCTCAGCGTTCAGTTCTAGGGCCAGTTCTGTTCAACATATTTATCAACGAACTGGATGCAGGAGTTGAAAGCACCGTTAGCAAGTTTGCTGACGATACCAAACTGGGAGGTGCTATTGATTCCCTTGAGGGACAAGAGGCCTTGCAGAGGGATCTAACTAGATTGGAGCATTGGGCGACGATAAATGGCATGAAATTCAACAAGTTGAAATGCCAGATTCTGCATCCGAGTCAGAAATGGGAAATCCTTATTCATGCTACCAAAGTCAGGGCTGACTTTTCTCACCAGCCCTCATTCTCAGCTGCCTTTTTTACATGCAGGTGTGCAGAACTAGTAAAGGAACGGCGCTTACGCTTTTCCAGTATTAGTTGAAAGGTGTTAGTCTCTCCTTCCAGTCTTAGTGCATTTAATTAACTTGTGATGGCTTCAATCATCAGACTTCTGAATACAGAAGTTTTCAAGTATCAGTCTATTTAAGTGTTGTATACAGGGATTGTGAAGCATATGAGGGGGTGTTACAGATAAGTCAGTCCTTTCATCCTTGCCTCCCTGTGGGGAGGGCCAGGGTAAGGATAAAACCTTTTTTTAAAAATTATTTAAAATTACTTGTTAACCATGAAAAAGAAAATAATTTCACTTTCAGGCTTCGGCAAAGCTTTGAACAGCTTCTTATTTCACTCCCTGTGGTTGTTTTTTCTAGGCAGGAAACTCCGGTGGGATGCGTAATATTTAGTACTTTAAAAGCGAGTATGAATATTTATCTTCCTATTCCGCACCTCTCATCCTCCGCAAATATATGCATCTTCTTTATGTCTTTGCTTTGAATTCCATCCTTTTAAGAGGAAGAATTACATGTTTGTCCATATCTTCTCTTTCCTTTAATTCTTTAAAAAAATACTCTAAATGTTAGCATGAGGACAGAGAGTTGCTAATAATGTGTGATGGAGAGCTGCTTGCATCTGGAGCAGCTGACTAGTCATTCTGTGATGTGCTAGGTACTTTATTTTGCCTTTATGGTTTTAATAATAGGGAATTGTTTCAGAAAATACAAAAGGAAATTTTTTTTTGTATAAATATTAAAAAAAAAAAACTGAAATAATAAATATATCTGTGAATGGGCAATTGCACTATTACTTTTCTTATATAACTTGTTTATTTTTTTAATCAGTAAATCATCTGCTTAGAAAGTGTCCTGTCTTTATCTTGGGGCTTTTAGTTGCTGGAGTATTCAAAACCTCATCTTAGGCAATGGCAAAGTATTCTGCACTTTGCAGCGCTTCACCTACTGTTTCCATCAAGGGTCATTATGTTTGCTTAACTGGCCAGTAATCTGGAGTTTAATAATGCCCACTTCTCATTAAGGCATTCGTTACCACATTGTCCTTCCTTCCCTGTGCATTGACTACACCGTGTCTAGCCGGTCTAGCATTAGAAGATTAATAACTGCAGTTGGAACCAGAGAGGGGTTTCTTTTGCATGCTAAGCCATTCTCGAAGTGCTTTATCCATGGAATATGGCAGTGGTGTTCTTAGTCAGAGGCCAATACCGGTTGCCAATTTAAATCTGACATAAATCAGCAGTGTGCTTATTCGCTAAACTCAAACTGACTTCTCATCCTATGCCTTTCCAATTATGCATTCATGGATGTCTTCATTTTATAGATTCTTCACTCTGCGCGCTAAGTCGCCATCCTTATTCCAGATTACTTTGGAACTGGAGATAGTTTAAAGAAAGAAATTCTCACTTAGATAATCCTGGTGTTAAGGTCTGTGTTTGCTCACTTGTGCCTGCCTTTGTTTCCTGTCAGTGCAAATACTCTTGGGACTTTGTACAAAACAAAGGCGAACAAAAAATACTAATATTCCATGTATTGAATAGGTCTTATGTCTTTAATTACTGTATAATTGCTTAATTGCTGTATAAAGGGCAGTCTTCCATAAATGTCCAGCCCTGCTTTTAGGTCATGGCAGTTGGTTGCTGTGGTTATGTGACTGGGATGTTGTGCAATTATGTGTTTTGATGTGGCCAAACACTTCAGAACGGAGAAATTTGAAGGAATTAGGAGACTGCTTTCCCACCATGATTCACATTAAAGAAGAAAAGATTGCAAGTGCATATAGAGCCAAGTGTCTCCTAAATATTTTGGGCTTGTGTTATCATTTTATTGCTGAAGGGGTTTAGATTAATTTTGCAAAATTAAGTGATCACTTTGATATGAGTGGTTACCCTCCAAGTCACATTCCAAACTTGTTTACGCATGTATAGTACAAGCACAGGGTTTCTTGCCGTACGGTCCCTTTAATACATACTCACTCCACTCATATTAAATGTATCAGAGTGATCGGCACATGACATGAGACAATACTGGAGATGCATGTGGCTCTTACACTGGGAATACACCCTATTGCCAGCAAAAGCAGGACCAAACCAGGGAGACTGCTGAGACCATGCAGGATGGCACCATGGTGATGGAGTTGCACTTGTTTCCTTCATGTGAACCTTTCTCAAAGCTCTGTTTTGTGTTGGCTCTCTAAAGTATATGATGTATCATAGGATTTTTGACCACATGAAAATTTCAGGGTCAGGAAGATGTCTCTTTGAAATACAACTGTATCAGAGTAGTTTAGTGCCATCTGTGGAGCTGCGAAGATTTCCCCATCATTTGTGTGTCTCTTAACTATTGCGTATTACCCAGCTGTCAGTGGGTCAATTCAAAGCATTGTTTAAAATTTACTTTCAGATGATGATTAGAAAATTATCAGAAAACATGTGATCGCTAAATTAGGAGAAACTCAACCCTCATTATATTCTGCCAATCCAGGCCGGTTCATTGCAAGCTGGAGAAATAATTAAGATTTAAATCAGTGTGGCAAAAAAATGAATTTGACCCTATGCGTATAGGCGCGGATCGGCAGAACAAATAATACCGTGCTTGCAACACACACTTGTAACTTAAAACCATCAGTTGTAAAATGTGTTATTTTTGGAACATAAGGTAGATTAAAGTGGTTAATGGCTTATTATTCTAGCTCGTTTCAACAATATGATCAAGAAGGTTAATGACAATTCGTTTGCACAGTGCTGTACTCTACTCATGTCCATAGCTAATATGTGTTTTCACGCAAGCAGCTTAAATCGCATTGTTTCGCTGACGTTTTGGGTGTCAATAGCAGAGAGGCGTACAAAAATAACCACCGGTTTGTTCATTGGTTTGAGTTTGTGCATCTGTCTCCGTTGACCCACCAGGTGTGCTTGAGCGGTGTCTGGGTGAGGTTACGGAAGGATCCAAGAAATTCCTTAAGCTGTGATCTATGGGCAAGTGATGTTGGTTGACAAAAGAACAAAAGAGTTTTGTCAGCAGTTGCACTGGCTCCCGAGTTACAGGCATGTGCTCTGTCAACGACTCCATTTTGGGTGCTCTGCTTGGGCTAATAAGTACTTGATTTCACTTGGTGGTGAAGTCAGAGCTCTTAGCTTCTTTTTTGGTGTACTGCTACTGTTTTAGACAGAGATCAAGCTTATCGTCAGTATAACAGTTGTAGCTCTCTTAGAGTCAATAGCTGAGTAAATTTAGGTAAAGATCTGGATCGCTAGCTTTCCTGTCAAACTACCGCCTTTTCGCTGTGTGTTATGGGCTCTTGTTAGGGCGGTAGTGGAATTCTCATTAAATGCCTAATCATTTAGTTAATTTTATTTTTTTTAAATCACCTGTAGAAATACAAGTAACTAAAAGAAGAAATAGCTAGCTTAGAAGAAGTGTGAACTTCAATGTTTCATATGTTACTGTCACAGGAAGGAATTGGACAGACACGGGAGAATAGTTCCAGTGCTCACCAAGAAGAGCTATCTGTATGACAAATTAAACATAGTGACAATGAAGAGCTTTGCCCAGGTTTAGTGACAAATGCTAGTTTTGGCATGTTCGCAATGTCACGTTGCTGCATAAAATGCCAATATATTTGAACCGTATACCTTTCTTTAAAGGTGACAGTTGAGTCAAACTGTATATACTAAATAATGCAAACAATGTCCGTAGGATCAAAGATGACCGGCCTTGAATTTGTAACGGTGGGTTAATGTCAAGGGTTGTTTTGTGTTACCTGTTCTTGTCACTCATCTTTTTTTAGCACGATGCGTGTTGCTCTTTTATTTAGGCATTCCTTGCTACCCTGACTATAACAGCATGGATTTTTCTCTCCAGTTTCAAAACGTAATACCGTGTGCATTTGGACTTGTGTGCCTTATACGCACCGATATATTTATTGAGTTCAGTCTTCCTGTGCATAAAGAATCAACATTTTTGCATTTGTAGAGGCAGTCCGAAGGCCTAAAGCTATATGTAGGGTTAGCCAAAAAAGAGGCACCTGGAGCTGTGCTGCATGAAATTGTCCAAAACACAAAAATCACTTTATGGTATTTTATTTATCTGAACAACAGAGAGCAGTATGTAGATGGTGTTCAGTGTCTTATCAACTAATTATTCTTGAACCTTAGTGGGTAGCAAAAACTTACGTTAAAATATTCGCCTTTTTTTTCCCCCCTTTTAAAGACCTCTCTTTCTTCCCCCGCCAGCAGGGAATTAACACGAAAGCATTACTAGCAATGTTGCCTTAAACCAATACGGACTAAAATAAACATCAAAAGGCTAAATTTTGGTAATTATAACATTATTAATAAATATTGCTCTTAGAACTTCGGTATAAAGCATCTTCGTTACCAAAATATCTGTGCTTTTGCCAGAGCAAGGTGTTCACCAGCTTGCTCTCTCCAGTGTGGTTTTCTTTTACGTTGCCTGACATTGAGTGAATGTAGACTTTAAATACTGTAGAAAAAAGCAAAAAACCACACCGGAGATGTGTGACTGTTTAAAGTACAACTTCGCTGTGAAGGACAGCTGCTTCTTAGGCTGTAATTTGCATATAATTCCTCCGAAATGCTAACAGGGATGTTGGTGAATTTTAAAGCCGTTGCGAGCCTGAGTTAGCAGTACATGGCCCTCATTTTATATAAAAGAAAAATATAATCTGTATTGTATGTTCAGTAAAGCTCCTCCAGATTGTAACTTGATCTAGTTAGTGCTTTTTTTTTTTTTTTTTTACTTTTCAGACAGCTGTTCTCGATGTGCAGCCGAATAGTACGATCTCACGTTCATTACCAGTTTGACAGAGAGGGGGCTTACAGTAAGCAATGTTTGCTCCGTTCACGCAGAAGCATTTACAGTTTTGAGAGTAGCTCCTTTTACTGTACCTGAATGTTGTAAATAGTCTTTTTTTTGTTGTTTTATTGAGGGGTTTATTTGTTATTTACTTTGTTCACGATGGTGACTAGCAAAACAGACTTGAATGGAGCGTCTCTCGGGTTTGCAAGGTCGCTCTGCGTTTTAGTGTCTCATGTGTAATGTCTGTTCCCCATTAGGTGAAAACTGCTAAATCATATATTGAAATGGAATGGTAGAAATGGTGATGGTGAACTGTTCGCCCGTGTCCTATCAAGGCGATTTTCCTCCCTGCTCGTTGGCACTGGATGCACATTAAAAATCCTGGAAAAGAATGTGCAGATGAGCTTTTCAGAACAATAAATTAAATTACACGATTTTCTTCAGATTTTTCCAGTGAAAGGCCATAAAATTAATTACAATTTATTTTGGTCCTAATAATAATAATGAATTTGCATTCAAACAAACAGAAATTACCCTCTGCATTCTGCTTTGTATTTTGCATGAAAGAGATGCCAACCAGACGCTACTGGGAATATTTTTATCCCCAAGGTCTATATTAATCCTTTCTTGCTAAAAGACACGTTTCTGAAATATTTATCATAAACCTGCCATGTTGTTGTCACGTTGTTTTTGTGGTGTGAGCATTTCTGGGACTTCTGCCAGCATTGTTCCTTCCATTCCAATAGGAAATTTGCTACGAAGTGTCTGGTTCTCAGATGAATAGCACGATGCGTGTTCGTCAACCTGACTTTGGTGATTCGTAACCCAAATGTGTGATGCCATGCAAAGTAGGAGTAGCCAGCATGCGGCCTGTCGGGTTTACTGACGTTTTATTTGCAAGTATAATTTTAATTGTATGTTGACGTAGGAAGGGGGGGGAAAGGGGAAGTCAGATCTTTGAAATACTAAGTTTGTGTTGCTTAATAAGTTCTACAAATAAGGAGGTAAGACCTGAATGAGACTGAGGCTTTGATTTAAAGCTTTTATTTAAATCAGAAAATGTTACAGCATTAGTTCTTCTGTTGTCTTTGTTTTTGAGACTGAATAACTGAGAAATACTTGTACGTACTGGGAGGGAGAGGGTACTGATTCTCTTGAACTTGAGGTGTGTTCAAGATGTGTGTTGGAACACCTCACTCTTCTGAGTGCCCATTCTAGGAGGCTTCATCTATGAAATATTTGTTTCAATTGGTAAACTAAAAATAGTGCTCCTTCAAAGGAAGTGTACAGAAGAAAAAAGTCAGTTTGCAGATTTTTTTTTTTATACGTACTTTGCAATTTTAATTAGATTTTTTTTTTTAGCATAACAAATGGCTTGAATGCATTACTCTTCTGTCTGTGGTTTCATTTAAAATGCAATTCTGTTTTAGCTGAGCATTCTGGAGAATAGAAAGAATAATTTGATAACACTATTCCCTTATGAAAGCATTTAAAGTATAATAAGTGTTTCCATTTTAGGACTGTGGAGTACTGTCTGCTTAAATTATACGTTGGACTTGAATACAGCATTTATGAGCTTCTTGAACCAAATTGTGACAACTATTCTAAAACTATGCCAAATTTGGGATTATTTATTAATATGTGCTAGAATCTACCTACAACATAGCTGATAAGCTCTCTTAAGAAGTGATGGTAGCTTTTTTATACAAAAATAAATTATTTAAATTCATTAGAATACCCAAGTTAAAATTATATAAATAAGGATGTTTCTAATAGTAACTAAATCTTATACACACCAACATGAAGTTCACAAGTAACAGGGAAAATAAGAATTCTTTCAACTTTCAGTACATGGGGACGTTGAAGGTTTTATGGTCAAGGTGCAGTTATTAGGTTAGGGACCTAGGATACTTCTGGGTCAGGCTACCATGTTCCCTAGCATCAAAAGTAGGACACAAAATACGTATGTTGGGGGAGAGGCAGCACTTTTGGTTGAGCAGTATCTATGTGTATGAGGCTCCAAGCCACTGCATTTCTACCAACCTTCTTGTAGTAGACCTCCCTCTTTAATCTAGACCTCCTTCCACTGTAGAGCTCACGTCCTCCTGTGTCTTTTCTAAAGTGTCTACAAGCCCCGAACCCTACCCTTTCCTTTCATCCCTCTTACCACAAAGTTATTTATTCTCTCATTCCTCGTGAAATCCCCCTGGCACCTCTGGTCTGCCTCAGATCCCTGGAGTTCTCCTGTCTCTCTGCCCCACGTTTCTCACAAAAGTTGATTGCTGTCAATGTCACCTACTGTGTTGTCCCCGTAGCACTAAATTCTACAGCCAGTGCTCAAATCCCCTGTTGTCACTGGCACCGTGTTCTCTTCTGCTGAAGTCTGCCCCTACGTTGGCCATCAGTGTGGTACTGAGATCTTGCTCTTGCTTCTGACCAGGATTTCAGAAGCCCAGAAAGAAGATGCCTTTACAGAAATCCATGGGCATACAGTAGCACTACTCCTGATAGAGGTGGAGGAACTGGCTTGGGAAAGGGTGGGATCCTTCAGGGAAACCAGACCATTTTTACCCCTGTGTGGACCTCTTCAAAAAAAGAAACCAAACAAAAACAAACAACAACAACAAAAAACAAACAAACAAAAAAAAAACACTTTCCCTTTGATTTCTCTGTTTCTCATTAGCTGCTAATATAGATGACAGATAATACATATGGGTCATTTTTTTGTTGAAAGTGGCTGATTTAAAGTCATTGTATACTGAAGAAGTATGAAAAGGGCATCACTTCACTACCTGTCGAATGATTTGATTTCTAAATGAATATGTATACTGTCAATATTGCAAACTCATCCAGGAATCTCTAAGGCAAGAGTCGTTTCTTTGCTCCTGTGTCTTTGCTGGTGATAAATAAGAAATTATAACTAGGACCTTATTTTGATGCACCACAACACAGTTCCAGACAGACTGCAATAAACACGGATATATGTTATGATAAATAAAACCTATCACGGTAATAATTATTACTATAAGCTCGTAATATTTGTTAAGTTATAGAATCAGCAGAAGGTCTTTATCATCACTTTAAGGATTGTAAGAGTATGGTCCCATCGTAAGTCTCCTCTCTGTGTTGGTGTTGGAGTCAGTATTTTGCTCTTGGTTTTGACCAGCTTTCTTCCAAATTCTTAACTTAGTGGGTATCACTTCCTGGTAAGGCTACAGGAAAAGCTCAGGTCATGCTTAGGCCATTGCTAAATCTATAAGCTACTGTTTTCCAAGAAAAACATTGTAAATTGTATTTTAAAAGGGAAATGTTATTAGACACGCAGTTAATTAAATTTGATTAGCTATGCATCAGCTCTTCAGTCTGAAAGATTCACTCTCCTGCATTTCTTCTGGATAGGTACAAACCAGAGTGGTTTGACCGAATTCCGTCTTTCATAAACAGTGCTGTATCTTTGTATCAACAGTAGCGAGGTACGACACTGTATCTGAAAATGATGATGCTGATTTTGGTAGGCTCACCTGCGTTTTACTTCAGAGGTTATCTGCTTTCACCAGCCGTCGTCAAGTTCTTAACATAGCTGGAGGCATAACTGAAATCAGATAGCCATTGCCGTTAGTATTATTCATACAGCTGCTTAAGTCCCGAGTGTGTTCACAGGAGCGGAAGATATTCCACTGGATGTAGCCAGGATCTGCAGGTTCAGATACAGCAGCCCTAGTTCAGCAGAGCTGAAGGAGGTTCTTAAATCGTGTTGAAGGAGCTACTGTATCATTTAAATTAAGTGCAAGCTTAAATGCCTTTCTCACCGTGTGAGGGTCTGGGAAAAGCGTGTAGTAGGTCACTACAGTATGATGTTACAGGATGCTCGTAAGTACAAGACGCTCGTTTCAAGCACGTTCAAGTTGTGCTCATAAGCTAGGAGTTGTGCCATCAGCAAAACACTAAATAAGGTACGATAAGTCAGATAGAAAACATTTGATACATCTTAAGAAGGAGTTATACTGCAGTAAGTCCTGCACTTAAAAATAAATATTTATCTACTGGAAATAATTTCATGACACACAAATCACTCGCTATTCTGTTAAGTGTTTGTTTCACTTTCTAAAATAGGAGAAGCCAATCTCAGCTACTGTATATTAAATGATGGCTTTTTTAATTGTTCTCAAATTTAAGTCACTTTTAATGATCCACTTAAGATAAACAGCTTGGCCTCTTCATTATGCAGCCAGCCATACTTCCAAATCGGTAGTGCGTATTTTGATCATAATTTGAATGATTATATGAAAACACTTGGAGAGTTCCAGGTTTTAACACGCTGGTATTTTCCTGTGAAATTAACTACAGAAATTAAAGTACATTTTTCTGACACACTGCATTATCTGCCTATTCAGAAAGAAAAAGCTTTCAGAGTAAGTTCTTAAACCTATATTTGTTTAGCCCGTATTTCTCATCTCCTTGCTAAGCAATCTGATTGAAAAAAACCTATTATTTTTATCTTTAAATTTGTTGAAGTCGTCATTCTATTTAGAGTCAGGCAAGCCTGAGGTCTAAAGTTACATGAATTTGGTGAAACTGACCCTGAATTCTTGACTGTAAACACCATAAATCTTCCCTGCAATAATTAGTTTCACATTGTAAAGGCCATGCTGTGAAGGGTAATCCCTCACGCAACAAGTTAAGTTTCTAATTTGTTTTCCATAGCACAATGAATTCCAAAAGCTTTCACCATGTTTCGGGCGAGTCATTTATCAGCCTCATAATAAAGCATAGAAGGGACATCACAGATCATCTGCAGCAGAAACCAAGTTGTGTATTTCCTTATAGCAAGAGCAGGCAGCGGTGCCCTAGGGCTACAGCGTTTAATGTGATTTTTTTTTTTGCTCTCATCATTCACTTTGTTTTATAAAATTTTAAAACCTAAAAATCTTTCTGAAAAGTAATCAAAATCTGCAAGCTGAGCCCAGAGATTTATTTTCTCTACTAATTTTCGTATAGAAAGTATATCAAACAGGCCTCGGTAATATTCCAGTCTCGTACTTCTCCACTGAAATAGAGCTTTGCCAATCCAGGGAAACATCAGCGCTGTGACTCAGCACCGTAAGTACAGGTACAGAAGTACACAAGTACAGATGTATGTAAGCGTGGTAAGTACAGAAGTGCATAAGTCCAGGAGGTGCCGTCTTTCATTCTGTCATGTCACTTTTCAGAATTGGCCTGTTGCAATTTTTTCCTAGCCTAGAGTATAGAATTTTGCATATCTATGCTTTCTAAAGTAATAAAATGTTTAGCATAATTCCTCTTCAAGTAAGTTTCAGTAATTGGTTTGACAGCAGTAGCATATATCTCTAGAGTAGACATTTGAACTGCAGCTTTTAAATCACTGCTAAACCCAGTAATATTCTTCATCCCATCTTGATTCCTTTGAGCCCTTTTTTACTTTTTTCAGTATTTCAGGTTCATTTGGGGGTTGTTTTTTTTTGGGGGGGTAGTGGTGGTCGTGTAAGAAACATCGTTTTGTTTTTAAGGAAGTTGGTTTGGGGGAAAAATGTGTCGGATATTTTTGACTCGAGTGTCCTTTTAAACATCACTTTGCTTCTGTGGTGAAGCAAAAGTAATTTCAGCCAAACACCTAAGAGAAGTCAGCAAAAGACAGCATTAATCATGACATAAGTTTTTTTTGAGAATTTGGTTAGGTCAAAAAATATCTGCCTTTCTGCTTCAGCACAGGCAAATCAAGAATTCCAGACCGCAGTTCTTTTCTGTCACCCTTGGAGTTTGGCCTGACGCACAACAGCATGTCAAAAATGTTTGTAAGAGAATCCTGTGAATGTCAGCCAGGAGACAACTGTGTAGATCATCTCTACAGTGAATGGTGACTTGTTCTGTTCCGAGATTCACTCAGGCACAGGGACCATCTCTAAACACGTGCCTTTATACCAGATACCCTGCTTAAAAATATCCTGTCTGGACTTGCGCTGGGGATTGTTAAATGGGTTATTAAAAGTTTTGCTTCACCTCTTTCCTCCCTTCCCTGCAATTTTCAAGAAAATGTGCAACTAAAACCTATATCTTGAAACAGTGAAAGGGAAAAAAAAATAAGCAAGCAAAAGCAGACAAGTTAGGCAAGATGAAGTATCCAGAGACAGTATGCTTGACAAATGCTTCGTGGATTTTAGTGGAGAATCTGCAAGCAGGCTGTTCTCTAGTGTAACAGACCTTCCTTGGATGGCATTCTAGCTCAAGGGCTTTGTTTCTTGCTCAGGTGACTTGTCTGAGAATAGATATTTTGCCGTGCAGTAACCCCGTGTCGGTGACCATTATTTTCATACCTATTGTCTTTTCAAAATAGATGAAAATGTATAGAAATGGTGCTGGCTGGTGAGACGCAGTGTTGAAGAAGCTGTTGGGCTCATGGAGCTGAAGGGGCCACAGGTCTTTGTGATAGACAGAGGCTGTTATAGTTTCAGTGGCTCTGGAGGGGGAGGTAGAAGGACTGGGGTTGAGTGCAAAAGCTCCGTTAAGGCAGCGCATTGATGATTAGGAGTTTGATTGATGCACAGAATTCAGTGCTTTTGAGAATCAGGACTTAATTAGTAGGACAGCTGCTTAATGACATTTATCATCAACGTTCAGCATATACCGAATCCAGAGCACATACTCTTGTTCTGCTTTGCAGGCCTCATCACTGAGCGCCATCCATGTATTATCAACTTTATCTCCATGAATATTGTCACCCTAGCAGGAAGAGTTCTTTCAAAAATAACAAAGAGGATCAATAACAAATCCAGCCTTAAAATTTGAGATCTTTTAAAGCCTATTTAAGATCTCCCCCAAATTACACTTCCTTACTGCAAATGCTGAACATCTACAGGTCCTACTGACTTCCACTGGAGGACTGCACTAGATCCCAGGTGTCTCAGTTTGTGCATCCACAATTAAGGGCTGTAAACCAGAAGTTGTATTGAAACGTGCTCAGTGTTGCAAAGGGTAAAGAGTTTTCTTGGATGAATGTATACCCCTGCCTCAAGCGTACAGCTTTCCCTTCTGTAATTCCCTGCCTCCCTCAGTAGATAATGCTCAACAAGTCTGGCGAGTTCGTGCATGGTCAAGGATTGTTCATCCCTGTGTCCTTTCTGCTGCAAGTATTTTGTAGGGTGGACAAGTATAATTGTTAACTGTTGAACCCCGAATATCTTGGATGACATGAGCCAGAAGATTGTGGTTAACTCCTGGTAGGGAGGGCTGTACAGTTATTTGACTATACCGTGACCTTATTTCTAGTGAGGTTTGTTAGCTTGTTGGGCGTATAGGCTCTTGCTGAACATTAGGCCGTTTCTTTCAAGCTTCTCTGATGGCTCTACATTCTTTGTAACAGCATTAGATGTGGTTACTAGCTTAGGCACAGCGCTGTTGCTCTCATCCTTCTACGAGCTGTAACACCGACTTGTCATCTCCCGTTCGTCCTTGTGTTCCAGGAGGACTGCTCTCAACTCGGGGCTCATCTTGCACCTTCCTTCAACTTCCTTCCTCAGTAGTCAGAAAACCCGGAGATGTTGTCTCTTAGTACTGGCATATATGTCTTTCTTCAGAAGCATTTAAATTTGGGGATGTGTTATTTGAAAAACGACCTAAATCATTTTGAAATACACATTCCATGTTGAAAAAGCCCTGAAGAAGATAATCCCATTGACAGCCTGAGGACTAGACTTCTCAGTACAAAGGTCTCTTTAGAAACTTGGTCAGGACTTTCCAGGAAAGAACATCTCTTTTACTCCTGGCAACGATGATAATCCCCTACTGTTCACAGAATGTCATTTAAATTACTTAGAGACTTTCGAGTTGCTCGTGGATGACTCTTGATGAAGATTGGCTTTAGCTATAGATTTGGAAAAATATTCACAGGGAAGTTCAATTGTTAGAACTAGTCAGCAATTTGTTGTGAATTTCTGAGAGGGGAGAGCTGTCAAAAAAGAAATCTGGCTTATCTTCAAAAAAGCTTTTACTTCACAGTCTGGTTTGATCTATGGCTGAACTCAAAAAAAAAAAAAAAAAAAAAAAAAAACAAAAACCCACAAAAAAAAAAACCCTGAGAAAAAAAGATCTGAGACAGTTAAAATGTCGCTGTCGACATTTTTTTTTTAAATAAAAAGACCTTTCATGTTCAGGCAACACTTTGTAATGAAGTACAAGCTAACCTGTCTTGGAATTTGAAAACCAACTTTTTAAGTGCTTTGATTGACCAAAACTGGAGCCTTGTTACATTTTTAATTGAAAATCTTTTTTTTTTTTTTTTTCCTCTACGCCCGTCTTATGGGATGGGAATGATTTCTGAAATCATCTATGTTTTCACAGAACAAAAAGACTCTTTTTCACTCAGCTTTTGAATCTGTTCACTAGCTGAGGATCTGCCCCATACAGTTCTATGAGCCCCTTGAAGCGTTAACCTGATACTCTGTTGAAGTGTGGGTTAACTATATCCCTTTCAAAGGAAGCAGAGATGTAGGGCCACGTTCTGATGTCTGTACTCACACTGAAGTAGGGCCTTGTGCTGCCTAGAAGTCATACTGATTTCACAGAAACTGTTCATGGAAGAAAGTCTTCATCAGCATAAATAGATACTGAAAATTTTAAAACTCCTTACTTACCGTACACGTGGGCAAGATGCAGAAGAATTCACTGATGTTACACTGCTTTATTTCAAGGATCAAAAGCTGCAGGAAAATGTAGTCTTTCTCTCCACCCTCTGCTCAGCCACATCTGTTTTGTTTTGTTGTTTTTTTTTTTTTTAATGTTATTTTGGAAAGAGAACCTATCTTGCATTCAAAAAGTTTAGTTTATGTGGAGTTCAACATTATATTGACTTTCAAATCATATTGCAGATAGGAGCTTATTATCTTTTGGCTTCAATGGCAAATGTATGTGTTCTGACACCTTGGAGGATGTTTCAGAAAACTTCTGAGTTGCAGTGGATCTGTTTCAGTTGTGCTTTTACGGAGAGACTGCTCCTTTAGGGAGTAGTCCTCTTCTGAAGAGAGGACAGTGGGCAAAGTGGAGGCTTAGCATTGGGAGGTTTGTGTGTATTTTACATGCTACTGACTCTCAAAACCTTGCTAAAATCCGGCAGGCTTGTCAGTTGAGGAAAGCTGGTATAATTGAACTTGCTTGGGAAATGCTACGATAACTTTTTTGAAATGGATATATTGATATATTTTGGATTCTTAAAATCAGCTGGGCTCTGATTTGTTAAAATCATGCACAAAGCCTGCATTTAAAATATGGCTTAGTTCACTGTACGCTGTGAATGTAATATTTTTTTGGAAGTATAGCTGGAAAAATTGAATATGCTCTCGTATGTCAGCTGTTTATAATCAAAGAAATATGTTTAAAAGAGTTGTAGGACCTTTATAAACTATGCATGCAAATTACTTTTGGAATAGCTTTATTACGTTCGGTTGTGACTGCCGTTGCTTTGGGTAACTACTCAAATCCATTGTTATGAATTAATTACAACCATAATATAGCCTTTTGATACATTTAACGTCATTTATATCAGCTAATCAAAGGCGCACGCACATTATACTGCCACAGAACATGGAATGATTAATTTTTAATGTTCTGTTTATTTCTCTAGGGAGTGCTTTTTTTTTTTTTTTCTAAAAATAGAATGCAAACTGTTTAAAAACTGAAGAGATTTGATTGGACTTCAAAAGTATTTGTGTCCTCTTTGCAGCTAGAACAACAAGTGAAATATTTGAAAGAAATTGGCAAGGAAGTGAACTTCTGGTCCATGCACTTTAACTCCCTTGGGAGTGTGCTGTTCATTTGTTAATACACACAACACATCATTTGTATGGAAGATGCCAATTCCCGCTGTGTTTCTCTGTTTTTCTTTCATTTGCATGCAAACACACAGTACTTGAGTTCTACAAATTTAACCGCTGTGATCCATGGGAAAATCTGCTGCATTTGCATGCATAAATATGCAGGCTTCTTCCAAACAGGAAAAATTCATATTAAGATATGTGTACATCTATATGTACTCAGTTAATGTAAATACATATATTAAATAAAAATAAAAATAAAAAACAGGGTGACTGTAACAGGCATTTCTTATATATCTGATATTTATGCTTGATGGGTGTACTCTGTGGCTAAGCAGGGATGGGAAGCTCGTTTGAAAACATTCTCAGACAGTTGACATTGCTGCTGCTATTTTTATCCAAAACTCTACAGCATTTCTTTTTTTCGGGCTGTTTTTCTAACCGGGCAGTGATCAGTCCCGTGTGGTTTATACAGTGAGCTGAACTGTATGCACCTCTTGCCTGTTTGTCAGCTTTAAACAGGAGAGATGTCCTTCTAAGTGATGGGACTCAAACCTGAAGAATATATGGAGAAAGTCAACCGGTAGCCATGGTCTGTTACTAATAGCTAGAAAAAGCAACCAAAAGCAAAGGGGCTTGCAAAGTGAACTGCTAGTAAAAGCACAAATGGCTATCAGCTAGCCGGGAATGAATTGAGGCTGAAAAAGGGAGGAAAAAAATCTGACTACAAGAAAGTGAAGTTCCGGAGCTGCCCTCCGACAGGAGTTTGAACGGCAGGAACCAAACTGGTACTTACCTGGCTCTTGAGTCAATTGATGGAGAAATTCTGTGATATGGTTGCCGAAATCACAGAAATGCAGGTGGTCCTTCCCTCTGGTGTACATTTCATCAGATTCAGTGACACTGTACCCTGTGTGTCACCTCTGCTTCCCCAAAAGGTTCAAATGGAGGTGGGAACCAACATGAGCCTTCCTGTTGGTAACCTACGGTGGGATTAGCATTTCTTAAAGTAGCTATGATGGGAACATAACATTTAAAGGAATAATCGTTACTCCTTTTAAATGCATGCGTCCTTCTTATATAAGGCTTACCGTCCCCTCACAGAATTGCAGGCCTAACTCCAGCCACCACGGCAGAAAGCTACGAGTCTGCTCCCATCCTCTGAGCACCTTGCGCCGTCTGCACCTCCCTCAACCCACCGTTCTTTGTGAAATGGCAATTGCTGCTGTCTTTTCCAGTGCAAAGTATACCAAATCCAGAGCTATATCTGACTCCTGCTTTTAATCCCATCGTATTGCTATTAATCCCAATGTTGAGGTTGACATAAACTAGTAACAAATGACTTCAAAGTCAGTATCAATATCTTTAAATATCAAGTCAAGTATGAGGCAAATGAATATAAACTTAGTTGTTTGAGTGTAGGTTCCCCCAATTTAAATCTTTATATCAGAGCAGTATTTTAAAGGCATCAAAACTCATGTTTTCAATACCTTAATTCCAAAATTTTCCAGGGCATTTAGAATTTTTCTATTCTAGATCACTTCATGGTGAGTTTTTCCTTGAAAACCTATCTTTGTTTGTATTCTCTCTCTTCTCCAATTTTACGGTCAGGTTATGGAATTGTGATATTTCTTTGTCCTTAGCTACATATCCTAAATACTGTGTTTTGTCATCTATGCAACAGGTTCAGGTGATGGATATAAACAAGTCGGTCAGTTTAAGCTTTAGAAAGGAAAGAGAAAAAAGAACAGTATATGAAAGCAAAATACATTTCCCTTCAGCACTCTCCCAGTGAATGCTGGTGTACCACCCAGGCTTAAAGAACTGCCTTGCTTATGAAAGCACAGGCAACACAGCATCAAACAATGGTTTGATTTCATGCCTCATTTCAGACATCGTTAAACATATTTTGTTTCCCCTCATCTTCATCAAGGTCCCAAAAAGAGACAGGAACCCTGATTAATACATATTGCATCAAAAGAGGAAGAGGGGAAACTTCATAAATTATTTTCTTTTTTCTGATTTCTTTTCTTTGACTGCTGTTGGGCACCTTTTTACTCCTTTTTTTTTTTTTTTTTGCAATTATTCTTCCTCGTGTTTAGTCCTCTCATTGCTGCAGAGGACATAGCACAGTTAACCCCCTGCGGAATATCAGCTCAGCCTTGCAAAACTGTCCATGGTTGTTTCTTCTACAGGTTATTGTTCTCAGGAGAATTTCTGCACTGCCTGACCAACACCTTGGCACTATTCCTCTTTACTTTGTTTTACAAAAGGGTTGAAGACCTCAAGCAGAGTAACTGTTGAATGTTGTTTACTTTCTTCTCCAGTACAGAAGAAAATATTAGCACCCTGCTTTATGGGCTCTCTGTACTGTTCTTCCCCTGTATGTGTTTATAGCCAGTGGCTGAGGAGATGAAAACTTGTTTACACCACTCTGCTGCTGTTGAACTTATGGGGAAATGTCTACTGGCCGTGATGGAGACTGAATTTTCACTCTGTAGGTATTAGATGTGAGAAAGCCAGGACTCCTTTTTCGCTCATTGTCCTTCCTTTAGGAAGATTCCTGTACAGTAGGCTCCAAGATGAAGTTACTCTGTCACCATATTTCATCCAAATTACTGATTCGTAGAGTATGGTGTCCCATCTGGCACCAGTATAGGTTAGGGGCGGACCTGCTGGGAAGTAGCTTGGAGGAGAAGGATCTGGGGGTTGTGGTAGACAGTAAATTATCCATGGCCCAGCAATGTGCCCTTGTTGCCAAAAAAGCCAATGGAATCCTTGGCTGCATGGGGAAGAGTGTGGCCAGTAGGTCATTCTCCCCCTCTACTCTGCACTGGTGAGGCCACAACTGGAATACTGTGTCCAGTTTTGGGCTCCCCAGTTCAAGAGGGACAGGGAACTGCTGGAGCGAGTCCAGTGAAGGGCAACTAAGATGATTAAGGGCTTGGAGCATCTCCCTTACGAGGAAAGGCTGAGAGAGCTGGGACTCTTTAGCCTGGAGAAGAGAAGGCTGAGGGGAGACCTTATTATGGCATACAAGTATCTAAAGGGTGGGTTGAAGGAGGATGGAGCCAGGCTCTTTTCAATGGTTCCAAGTGACAGGACGAGGGGTAATAGGCACAAGTTAGAACAGAGGAAGTTCCGTTCAAATACACAAAAACACTTCTTTACGGTGAGGGTGACAGAGCACTGGCACAGGCTGCCCAGGGGGGTTGTGGAGTCCCCTTCTCTGGAGATTTTCAAGACCTGCCTGGATGCAGTCCTGAGTAATGTGCTCTCGGCAACCCTGCTTTAGCAGGGGAGTTGGACTAGATGATCTCTAGAGGTCCCTTCCAACTCTGAAAATTCTGTGATTCTGTGATCTCAGAGGTTGGTGATAGCAGCTGCTGTAGAAATTTGTGAACATTTGTGGAGTTGTCATTTGCATACTAAAATAAAATGGGTAACACAGAGGAGGATAACAGAAAGAAAAAGAAAACGTTTCTGGGCCTGGCTCGTCACTGTGGGATGTTGGCATTATATGACCATCAGAAGTGAGCTTTCTCCCTGCAAAGCCACTTCCATTGGTGCTTCAGATGTGTTCACGTCCGTGAAGCAGAAGGGGTCAGGGGCCAGCGAGAGCTCTTCTCTGGGCGGGCAGGAAGCCACGAGCGGGGACAGGCGGAGATTGCAAACAGCTCTCCCGGTGTCGCTTACAGCCCCTCAGCTGCCAAGGGGCCTGCACAGGAAATTTATTGTACCTGAAGGAGTAATAAAATCTTGGTACCAAGTACTGTCTGCGTGAACTATTCTGAATCATCAAAAAGACAACAAGTACAGGTTTTGTACTTGTTAGAAACGGGCTTCTTAATCTCTGGGCATAAAACTTGAGACTTTTGGTTTGTCTTCCTGTAGTTTTGTTCAGTTTGATGTTTGTCTCCCCTTTCCTTTTCTTTTTCCCGGCTCTGCTCATTTGATTTTTTTTTTTTTTTTTCTCCTTCTGCCGAACATTTCCTGCACCCCATATTGGGACATTTTTTATTTCTTGGACCGTCCCTTTCCCCACCCCGCAGCCATGTTCCATGTGCTGGATTAATGTCTGCTTCAGGACCTGCTGTGTCCAAGTGAAATCTTGTGGTCCATTGAAATCTCATTCACGTGCACTGCAAATGAAACCTCAGAGGCCACCGGCAGTGGCACTCGGAAGGATGAAGTGCTAGCCTAGATAAAGTGTTGACCTTTGTTAGTTAAAGGAGGCATAGCTAATTCAGTACTACCTGTACCTGCAGGTTTCTCCAAGAAAATGTTTTGTTGTAGTGCTTTTGTGGCCATTGAATTTTGAAACCTTTGCAGAAATTTTAATTTTAAGCTATTTACATGACAGCAAGCTGTTAAACTGAACTTTAGTTTACGCAAAATCCAGAGGGATGAGACAAGGACTTCTCTAAGGGACACTGTATCTAATATCAAAAACATAAGCTAACCTTGGTGATTTACATAAATGCTACAATATGTGGTTTAAATGAAAGTTAGCATTTCGTATTTTAAGTGCAACCTCTTGCCTGTATCACGCGGAGATTTGAAGCAAGTCTTGCAAAAATTCCTCAGCTCAGCAAGCTCACTCTTGGGCTAACAGCTAATACAGTGCAGAGATCAAAAGGGTTGGTTCAGTTTTTTTTGGAACCTGCGCGTCGAGATAAGATCTACATGAGACCAAGCTGAATATTTTTCATGTTACATCTGTGGGTTACCAGAAGTGACAGTATCACATAATTAGTGATGTAACGTTTGAAACATTTAGTAAAGTCGCATGTGGATCTAATCTTTATGCCTAGTGGAACTGTTATATATTTGTATAGACTGTAACTTCTTTTCTGTAATGTCTTTATAGCTCATAGCTGATTGGAATGATATCTATTATAATAATTTTACACCTAAGGGTAAAACTTATTGGACGTAAGTGAACTATTATCTCTTGAATTCTAGTTGCTTTTGCAGCCATAAAAAAAGCTAAGATTTGTCACCTGCTAAATCACATACCTAACTCAAGTAGTCCATTTCTTAATCTCTTAAAATTTAAATAGCGA
Organism: Vanellus vanellus; assembly: GCF_965231255.1. Lineage (NCBI taxonomy): Eukaryota > Metazoa > Chordata > Aves > Charadriiformes > Charadriidae > Vanellus > Vanellus vanellus. The sequence goes on along the minus strand of NC_138911.1, from coordinate 17,390,350 downwards.
TATGTGGTCTTTCCTTGGTAATGATAGTTACAAGATATAATAGCTATCATTGTGATACAATACTGTATCGTAATTAACTAGCAAAATCTGAAGGCTTGTGGATAGAGGAATTGAAAATGAATTAATTACATTTGTAATTGTTTTTCCTTATTCCAGTCTCATGCTGTAGATACCCTGTAGCACATGCTGAAATGCCTGGCTTTGTATTAAGAACCGAAATTGTGTGCATGCCTTTCTGGGTGATTTCTGGGTTTCACTGCCTGGCCAAAACAGGTCATGACTCAACAGAAGGAGAGACTCCTCTGGTTTGTGGTACAGGAGGGGGGCACCTTCTGCGTGCTGTGGAGAGCTTCCCAGGCTTCAGCGCTCATTGGGGCACAATGGGAATAACAAGAGCATTATTTCTTTATGTATGTTCTTCTAGAAAATGCTTCTTTCCTAAATGGAAAGAATATTTCTTTCCTAAACTGTCTCTGGAGCTCCTGATAGCGACAGAGGGCATGACAAGAGCGCCGTCACCCCTGGCGCTGCAGAGCACAGGTGCACTGATTCGTAATTGAGCGTCTGCAACAAACCAGTGGTTTGGGTTTGATCTTTTTATGTGTTCAAATTTTTTCTTAGATCCTCCCTTTCCACTTCCATATTTAGTGGTTGCATGCCGTGCGTATCCTCTCGTTGGCAATATCCAGTATTTTTGTTGGTTGCAGTTAGGGTAAGATTTTGTGGGTCGTAATACCAGTTCTGCATGTTGTTGCCATTAAGAGATAGCGGTGGGCGACTTTCGATTGTCTGTTTGAATAAGTGGAAGTGATGCATCTCTTTTGGAAAGCCCTTTTGATCTACTGATTGAAAGCTCTGCATTACAGGTAACTAATAGCAATGTTTACTGTCAGCTATCATTAGTTTGCCAAACTAACAGATGTTTGCCAAGTAGCAACTGCTGGCTCGGTACTTTATATGCATCTATTAGTGTGCTTCCCGACAGTGGTGGCTTCAGGAACGTGGGCCTCTTGTTCTGATTCACTGTTTGTTTAATACATATATCTCTGTGTGTGTAAAATCAAAGAAAGGAGCACACTGAATTCTTCAGTTCCTCATTACAATAAACATTTAAAATATTGGAAAAGTAGCATCGATAGGTTTGGCTGTTTGAAGCTGACTGTGACATGAAACACGTGAAAAACTCTCAAGGTTGGATGTCTGCTGTTTCTTGAGAGCAGGCCACGCCGCGTCTTAGTTCTGTCAACTATAGTTACGGGAAATATCTGTTTGACTTTTTTTAGGTGTCTGTTGAAAGTGCTGGTAGGTTCCTTGCCTTTATTTTGCTTTTTCCCCCTAAGCAGTGCGGTACACCGTGTACAATCGATTCTCAGTCATTCTGGGAATAAATGAACAAATCTTAAGATCTGTGCCATAGTATGAGTTGTCATATACATGCAATAACAAAAGATGACTAAAGACTTAGTTGTTCAAACAGCGGACTTTCTCTAATGACTTGTCGCAAAAGAGCGTTGTCAAAGCGGCTGTAATGTTCACTACTGTAGCACTTTCTTTTTTAATGAATATTATGAATTGTGACATTCAGTGGGACTGCCTGTGATACTAAACACCACGGCTCTGTATAATAGATGTTTGCATGCTCTAGCCCTTAGCCGTTTCTTGCGTCGGCTAATGAGAGTATTTTATATGTGCAAGTGTCAGAGAAATTTAACCATACTTTGTGACTAATACTTAATAATAAGTCTAGATATAATCAGTAAAATATCAGCAGGATTGCGTGCAAGCGAGTTTGGGTTAAATAACCCTTTTATTTTTAATTTATTGTAATTACATGGATTCAGTCCAGAGCATTAAAAATCCGAGTTTTGATCCACTGAGATGTACATGATAAAAATAAAAGGATTTTTTTGTAATTCAGGAGTTCAGAAAGATTTTTTCGTAAGGGCACTTAACCTATGGAATAATGTCCCCAGAGCTGTCTTTGAAATCACTGTGCTTAAAGGCTTTTAGAGTTGAATGCTCTTAAATTTTCATGGATAACCTACGTTGAACATTGGCTGAGAGACAGACAAGAGTTCGATTAATTTCATTTCCCCTCCTATTATTTTTTTTTTTTTTTAGCAAGTTCCTGCCGGTTTCTGTCTGTGCCTACGTAAAGGTACCCGGACTCACCGAATCCTTCACTGCTTGAGAAATTTCGGCCAGGGCAAAATGCTAGCACGGCCGCGAGTTCTAGTCTGGTTGGAAAAAGAAAAGAGGAGAAAAGGCAGAATCAGATACCTCGAGTCCTTCTGCAGCCTGTGATTCTGGGCTAACGTGCTCGGGGAAAGAGAGGGAAAGAGCAGATAGCGTCTTAGGCTGATAGAGCAGCAAGCAAGCATCAGCGTGGTAGCGGAGGGAGAGTCGTTTGTACCATGAAGTATAGCAAGTTGTATTTCCGCGGTCTTTAATTAAGCAGGGCACAAGCCTGTTGGTTCTTACTGTGGTTTACAGCTCTGTTTTTAGTTATCTGGGGCTTTATGATCTTCTTTCCATGTGAGTAATCTAAGAATAAAATCTTCTCTTTTGAGCGGCAGCGTGGAGCTGAAAACGGAGGCTGAGTTTCCATCTGCTTTTGGACCTTTAGGACAGGGCAACAGTCAAGGACACTGGCAGTGGCATTTTTCATTCCTTCAGAAGTGCCAAAGATGGAGTGTTACTAGGCTTGTCACATTCTCCAGCATGCTGAGTTACATGCGAAGAGCAGATATTTCTAAAGTACCGCATTCATGGTTCATTTGGATGAGCAGGCATTTCTAATTTGGCACCAGCCTAATGAAAAGATGCATTCCATTCCAGATTCCAGCAGCTGCAGACTTCATTGACTCCAAAGATAATGCCTTTAGTTTTGGCTGTGGAACTTGGGTGATACTTCAGCTAACTGCTTCTAACTCCTCTGGTGGTTATACTTAGAGGAAAAATAGTGAAATAAAAGTTACACGTTAAATTCACCCTTATGTTAGTTTTCGATTGATTTACTGGTAAATTATAGATACGCTCTAGTAGATTAAGTAAGAATTTATGGCATGCTTTATATGCCAAAAAAACCCCAACCCCAACAAACCCGAAGAATGTCTGACAGAAGAGGTAATGCAGAGGACTCTGATTTAATATAGAAATGCTCAGCGGTTTTGCTAGTAGTGGGAGTGAGTCATGTGCTTTCGTTTCTGCATTTCTTTGCATTCCGAAGGGGAGAATGAAGGGTAGCAGCTGAGGTGGGAATTTAATTTTATTATATATCGGGAGGTAACTACACTGAATGGGAGGCATAGCCTTGTATGTTTGAGAATGAAGGTAAAATCTGGACATTGAATTAGATTCAAAGTTAAGAGAAAATATTTCGCATATACGTTTCGCTCTGGCGTTCTTTCTCTTTCAGTGTTCTGTATAAATAATTTACACTGTCTACTTCCAAACTGATAGAAGAAGCCTGTACTTGAGATAAATGTTCTTTTCGCAATTTAAATGCGAAGCAGAGGAGTTCCCGCTTGTGACAGTTTGATAGAAGCGTTTGCCTGCTGCTTCTTTTGCTTGCCGTCTTTGTTTTGACCTAAAAATCAGCGTTCAACTTACTTGGGTACATTTTGTTGAGGGATAAATCCATTAGACTTCTGCTGATATTTGAAATTTAACCAACTGATGACTAATTTTTAAACATATGAACGTGGCCATAGGAGAGAATGCCCTTGCCCTGCTAGTTTCAGTTTACTGTACCAGCAACACCTGTAACACTCTCAAGAAAGGCACGCCTGCTTATTAGGGAAAAAGGCAGGGACTTTTAAAACAGAGGAAGAGTGGTATCAACATGGCAGTAATAACTTTTACAACCAATTTTTGCAAATCTGGCTTTCCTGCGCATTCAACTTGAACTGCGAAAGTCCTGTATTTTAACAAAATTGTGCTCCTTTCTGTGTTTTTGAACTTTTCTACTGACAATAAAAGTTTTCAAGCTTTTTAATAATACTGTCTGAGAGCAATATAAAAAAAATATCCATTATTAAAGTGAGTGCAATGCATTGATAGAGGGGTGTGTTCCACAGAGCTCTTTCCTCCCTGAAAGCTACGGAATAAGCCTTGGTGGTGTTAGAAGTGGAAGGAGGAGAAGGGACACGTTTTGGAGGAGCGGGATGCTGAGAACAGGCAGTACCATCAACTTTTCCATGCAGTGAAGTGAGAACGGGACGTTTTTTCATGGATGTAGTAGGATGAGAGGTGGAGTAGTAAGCTGCTCTTAGGCTAATGGAGAAGCATTATACAAGATCAGAGCAAACAACATGAGAAACATCTGGTTCTTTGCTAGCATCGCCAGTCACTGCAGTAGGGTGACCTGTTCGCGTGTTCAAAGCGTAGAATTTGGAAATATTACCTAGAGCTGCCCAGGAAATAAATGAGACAGTGATTTCCAGCCTGGAAGGTAGAGTCAAGTAATTAAACTTCTCTGTCGATATTGAATAAAATTAATCTGACTGCTAAAAGTTATTTTTTTTTTTTCTGCTAAAAGTTATTTTTTTTTCCTGACACATTTAGGATTCATATATGGCTGGCTCTTAAATCAAATTACTTGGGCCCTTTTAATACCAACCATTGACTATAAGCATCCAGGTTTGAGATCCTTACCTGAAAAAATATGATATTGAGATTTTTTTTCTTTTCTTTTTAGGATGATAGGCGTTATCTCTTTTGACTGCATTGCATTTCTATAATTAGCGTGTTTTATTTCACGACAAGCCAGGCTTCTGTGATAGATGAGCTTTTACCACTAGAATGGGCATATCAAATACAGATTTTTTTTTGGGGGGGGGGGGACGGGACGCGGGGAGTGTTAGATTTTGATTTGAATCCTGGCTTCACTCAAGGTACCAAAATAGGGAGCCTTGTTTTTCTTTTTTTTTTTTTTTTTTTTTTTTTTCCTCAAGTTTAGCAAAGTGTCCTTTGGCTTGGGCGCTGCTGTACCACAGTGGCCTATGAAAGTTTTGAAGTCAAAATTGCCTAACGCTGACTTTTTTTCTGAATACTGCCATAAGAAAATCTTGGCAGTTTATTCAGATATTATCTCTTGGAATTTACTCAAAGCCTAAGTTGAGGAGGTAGTTCTGATTTATAATTACAAGGCGGATAATCTAAATTCATCTCTGTTTTTATAGGCATCCATTCAGAGTAAGCGCTCTGGACTGGGAAAAAAAAAAAAAAAAACCAACAAAACCCAACAAATCACAAATGTAAAATCCAGACCCAGATCTCAGAAGTGGAGAGCTATAAATGTACTTTTTAAAGCACAGAAATAGCAGTTCTACTAAAAACCATGTTAAGCATCTCTGGTAGTGAATAGATTTCATTAAACCGCAAAAGATCGTGCTTAGATTTTCGTTTAAAAAAGCCTTGTTAACCATTAAGCTGCATCCCTTTTGGATTCAGTGACAATAATGACTGTGTAAAAGATGTGGTATATAAGGGGGGTTCTACTAAACGTGGATCGAACAGCGTGTTAATGGCACTTTGCACTGCAGAAAATTGAATAAGTAAATACAGGCTTGCATTTTGTGGAAATCCCCGTAGTTAGCTCTTTATCTTCTTTTTGCTCAGCTTTCAGAAAGCGTGTATTAAGTCACAGCGCTAACTAGAAAAATTTAATTCTGTACTTGTTATTTGCCGCTTTCTTTATGTGATTCCTCCTAAAATAGTGCTTACAATGCCATCACATTTTCCCCGATATCTTCTTGTGTAAGCTTAGTTAACCTTTTGGAAACACCAACACTGTTTTCGGATTTCGTAACATAATATTGCACATGTGGCTTTTATAACATTTTTACACTCATTTTTTTGGTATGTGGATAATGCTAGGGTAAAAAGTTAAACACTGATATTCCGGGTCCCCAGGGGAACATTCACTGTTTTTTATCTCGTCCCTGTTACTGAATTCTTTTGTGATCTGAACTCTTTTAAATATAAACGACTCCCATTTTCTGGGGGTGAAATGGGAGATCTAAAGATCTGAATTTGAGAAAGGTTGACTTAATAGTTGCAGCTGAAATCAATGGACGCTGTACTTGACTCTATCAACTGTCATGTGATGCTAACTGCAATTGATTCTTCGTTGTCACGACCAAAAATTCAGACATACTGTAAGGTGGTACTGAAAAAGAGGCTGTGAGGGCATGTAAAGGGCTCAGCATACACGTTCAGTGGGTCCTGGTGCTGACTCCGGTAGAATTATCTTGAGTATCTGCAGTTGTCCTCGAGTCGATCGCATCGTGGAAACCGAGAGGTACCTTCATTTTGAAATATCCAACTTTTACACAGGTAGAGTTAGTTGATGGGTTTGGCCATAATTACACTGCCTTTCTAGTTTTGATCTGCAAAGTGAGAGTGTTGTCATACCGGTCAGCTGCCAGGAGTGTTTTGAAGCTGAATGTATTGACATTTCTAAAGTATTTATATTCACTCATGGAAAGGACCTTGAAGTAATTAATCATTCTGTATTCATCATAAGGGTTGGAGAGTAAGAAGCAAATAAAGAAGGCACGTCACAGTTCAGGAGTTGGAGAAAACAAAATGCTTACAGAATGAGTGGTCCCCTCTGTGAACTCAGGTTTCCAGGGCTGCTGCCCAAAAGCTGTGAGTGAACATTTAAAGTCTGGCCGAGAATGCTGAAGGAAAGAGTACTATGTGCTTTTCAGCTTCTCAGTGCATGTCTCTGCAGTAAGAGATTATATATAATAACCTATGCATATACTTTCCTGGCACTTTTTTCACTGTGTTCCTGTAGTAAACTTTCTCAGTCAAAAAAAAAAAAAAAAAAAAAGTATTTTATTTCAATTTTGGATAAATTTGTTATAACACTGACAATGTAAGGTTTTTTGCTTCTGTTTACTGTTTATTCCCTTCTGAGATTCTCTCTTGTTAGACTATATTTAGGACAAATCATGGGCACATGTTCATTCTCAGCTTTAAGCACATGTCCATTCTCAGCTGTAAGCACATGCGTTTACACAAAACTGGAATGAAGTGACGAATGTTTTTAGGAACATACATTTGTTTTGGCTAATACAAAACAATGATCCATTTAGGCGAAACACTGGTGCTACCATACCGGTTTTATTATATAGGGCATTAAGGTGAATATAAAAAAATACAATTTTGTAGTTCACATCTTTGCATGGTCATGGTAAATGTCCCTAAAAGCGATGGCTAGAGTCAAGTGGGAGTTTCAGGGACGCACTGTAGTGCATCTGCTTTACTTCTGATATTCCAGCAAGGGGTCTTTCCTCACCATAGGCTTCCAGTAACACCCAACCGGGTTGTGGTTTTGTGATATGGTCTACTGGGTGCTGTAGGACTATGAAAATCTCTTTTCAGTTCTTACCACTTTGGATTTGAACTTTGGTCTCCAGAGGCAAAAGCTTAGAGGTCACTAATGCCGTATTCCAGCCAGACCTAACATGTTACTATTAAGTCCAGTAATTATGGGTATTTGTGGGGAAAAAAAAAAAAATCAGTAATAATTACATTCTTTGACAGATTTGTGCCTTGCTGAAAATGTGATTTTAAGCATGTGCTGTGACTGATTACCCGGTAGTGAATCTTTCTAACAAGATGAAAAAATTCTTAATTTTATTACCTGAAAGAAAACAGAACGTCTTTCTAAATGTTAATTCAGCAATTGGCCATGTTAGTTCCATCTCAAGAAAACCAAATTGCAATTACTTTCAATTGTTCCTAGTACCTCATAAAGAGCTGGCTTTTCTGTGCACGGTCAGCTTACAAGAATAAATGCTGTCCTTAAAGATTTGTTAGTTCAGAAAACAAAATATGTCCAAGTGTTTACTTAATCTCGAAAAGAATTGCATTTGAGTGACTATATAATTGTATTTGTTCAGCTCATATTTAACAACGAACATTGAATTTTAAAAGATTTTTTTTTTTCTTGAACTGAAATAATGAAAGCAATAAAATAAGAAGCAGTACATGTACCAGAAAGTGCCTTGTGTTAATTGTGATACCAGAGATAATGTGGTTGGGGATAAGAAAGCTGATCTTCAGTTTTTGCAAGCACTTGTCTACACATGGAATTATTTAGGAACATCAATCCTTGAATAACTCCATGTGCTAACACTCTTGTTTCTGTTTAGCTTAACACACTTTGATGGGCTAAATTAAACAGAAATAAGGCAACCTTATTCTGGAATAAGTGTGTCTACACATGGAGTTATTCGGGAATAGCTGTTCTTGAGCAGTCATTACTAAATAATTCCATGTGTAGACAGTCCTTTAATCTAGCAAGTTCTTAAGTCATTTCTGAAAATGTGACTTAGTTTCCTATGTTATTAAGGGACAATCCAAATATTTTTATCAAAAGTATTGTTTTGAAAAAAACATTTAACTCCCAGCTGGTCTTGGAAGTTGTAGGCTGGGTAAGGGGTATCTATTTTTTTTTTTTTTTTTTTTTTTTTTTTTTTAGGTAATATGATGCAAAATAAGAAATACGTATGGCAAAATAGCAATTTTTAATACAGGAACTCAAACCAAGAGACTAGTCTGAACGGTTCTAGAGTATCTTTACTAAGAAAGTGGCTTGAGAGGGATGATGATTGCTTTAAGGGTTTTTGCCTGAGTTCTGCATCTGGTTGTCTTTAAAAATTAAGACAAGAAATTCTGAGTTTCAGCAGTGACGGAGTAATATTGTAAATGATACTATTAAATAGGTACATAGAAATTCATTACAATCAGGAATCTCAGGCCAGTGAAACTCGGCGCTTACGTTCTAGTTAACTACAAACTGTGTCTTATTGTGTTTATCCAATTCACTTCTATAAGTTACAAGTGAAAATCTGCATAGCTCATAGGACAATGTGTTCAGCTTGGCTATTTGAGGAGATGTGTTATTGCTTTGAAAATGGATTACATAAGAAGATTCAGAATTTAAAACGCATATTTTGAGGAACCAGCAGATTATCTGTTCTTATTAGAAATGAATGAGCCTCAATAATGAAATATTCAGAATTTCTCTATAAAGAGATTTTCTGTAAAGGATGAAAGGTGCACTGTAGTAATTGGTAAGAAGTTCAGACAGACTGTGTTATGGTAAAACAAACAAACAAACAAACAAAAACAACCAAACCTTTTGGGTGAGAGTTATTTTTGTATTCACAAATGTAAATATACAGCATGTTATACTATTGTTAATTCAGAGCAGTGAAACAAATGTGCACAATTCAGATGACGGAGAGATGTTTAAATAAGCACCAAATGCATATGGCACGTGAGTACTCAGTATGGACTTAGTATTGTACTAATAGTGATGGTGCTGTTGGGACAAGCTGTCACTTCCTCTAGCGAATTTCCTTACAGCGTAAGGAAACAAAAGATGTATACTCTATTTTTTAGTTTCTTTCTCTGGCGTACAATTCTCCTATTTTCCCTGTGCACACAAAAATGTAGATTTTGCTGCGTTGTTTTCTCCCACTCACATGAATCACATTCTTAACTAAAGGCAGCCAAACTAGCTTTCAATGTAAGCCTTTCTCCTAAACACCAACGTTAAAAAATTATCCTGCCATGAGATCATAGCTGACTTAATTAAAACAAGGCTAGTGTGGAGCAGAATTGTACCTGATTTGCTTACCAGTATCCTATTCTTTTCTTTCTTTATCATACTGGAGCTGGCTAAGATGATTTTGACTGTAGTTTTCCTTCCAGAAACTCAAGTGAACTTTGGCAAGATGAAGACACACAGAGAGTGTTATTGCAAAGTCATAAATGGGATTTCTGTAGATTCTCCAAATACCGTTTTCCAGACTACCGACAGACTCCTTACTGGGCTGAGGTAATTCAATGTAGGAGGCTTGATGAATAACCAGTAAGGTTGTTGCTGTGCTAATGTTTAGGCACAGTTCTTCTGTATGTTACTGTATAACCATGAACTATTGAATCAGCAGTGGGAAGGGACTTCCAAAAAAAAACGTGCGACTTTTCACGGGACACTGAGTGCGTACAACATTGGGCCACGGTACCTCTGATACTCAGCTCTTGTTCAACAGCCTTCGCATTGGTTTAAATCATGGTATGTTTATTTCCCCGCATGAAGGAGCCTGCGAATCTCATAAAACTGGAATTTTGTTTAACCAATCCACCAGGGTTGTGTTAGGAGCCTCTCATTTATACCTCTGTCAAATGTGTATTGATCGCAACAGTCCTACTGCAGGCTGGTTTTTGGCTGTTGCCAGGCAGGTTCATAGAGCGCCACAGATCTATTGATCTATAAATCTATTGATCAGGTTGTGTCCAGTCTGTGAAAAAACAGGACAATTCTGTCAGGAAAATTAAAGAAAAAAAAAAAAAAAAGCTCTGTTTTTAAAGTGAGAAGTCGAAGGTACTTTTCTGCCTTCTAGGGAAAGATGCGTCTCTGCTTGGGGAACTGCTTTGCGTCACTTCTTTTTGTCACGGTGCTTCCTGAGAAGCAGACCTCTGAGCTTTCACCCTCTCTCAAGCCAGAAATGTTAAGATCTGCAATTTAAAGTCTGTTCAGATTTGGGCTGCATCCCTTTCTGTTTGTGCACAGTTCTCATAAAATGTCCAGGCAGCTCTTCCAGAGCCAGTGGAAGGCACCTACCAAGTGCCCTTATAATAAACAGGATTACATGTAATTTAGTATAGCCCGTGAGAGAAAAATCTCTGTTAAGCCCCATGTCAGGATTTTGTTTGTGGTCATCTCAGGCTTTCGCATACTTGTATTAAATCAGAAATGTTCGAAACATTGTTTTGCATTAGACCAGATACCAGTACTGGTTTAGAGGCATTCAACTTGAAAATTGCTGCAGCATCCCTTTTCTGCCTCAGGTAAACGAGCAAATTGCAGTTCAGTGTTTGCTTTGGGGTTGCACTGGTCTTTGGATTTCATACTGTGCTCTGAGGCCCCTTTGCATGAGGTAGTGTTCTGGTCCATCTGTAGTTTACTGTAATTTACTGTAGACAGTAAATTATCTGTGACCCAGCAATGTGCCCTTGTTGCCAAAAAAGTCCTATGGAATCTTGGGCTGCATAGGGAAGAGTGTGGCCAGTAGGTCGAAGGTCATTCTCCCCCTCTGCTCTGCACTGGTGAGGCCACAACTGGAATACTGTGTCCAGTTTTGGGCTCCCCAGTTCAAGAGGGACAGGGAACTGCTGGAGCGAGTCCAGTGAAGGGCAACTAAGACGGTTGAGGGCTTGGAGCATCTGCCTTATGAGGAAAGGCTGAGAGAGCTGGGACTCTTTAGCCTGGAGAAGAGAAGGCTGAGGGGAGACCTTATTATGGCGTACAAGTATCTAAAGGGTGGGTTGAAGGAGGATGGAGCCAGGCTCTTTTCAATGGTTCCCAGTGACAGGCTGAGGGCCAATGGGTTCAAGTTGGAACAGAGGAAGTTCCGTTTGAATACATGGAAACACTTCTTTACGGTGAGGGTGACCGAGCACTGGCACAGGCTGCCCAGGGAGGTTGTGGAGTCCCCTTCTCGGGAGATTTTCAAGACCCGCCTGGATGCAGTCCTGAGTAATGTGCTCTGGGCCATCCTGCTTGAGCATGGGATTTGGACTAGATGATCTCTAGAGGTCCCTTCCAACTCTGAAAACTCCGTGATTCCATGATCTGTAGCTGCCATTCTGTTGGAGTAACGTGCTGGTTCTCTCAAACCTTAGAGAAAGAAGAGACCAAGTATCAGTGAGAAGTTTCTGGTGGGTTCATGCTTCTGGCTTCGTTCTTTCTGTAAAAGTGCATGCTACATTTACTAATTTTTTTTTTTCAATATGAAGTGGGGAAAAAACCCACATACATTCCAGATTTTTTTTTTTTTTTTTTAAGTGGGAAATCTTGTTAAAAAGAAACTGAAGTATATATACGTGTATGTGCAGATATATGTGCATTTTGTTAGCATGTCAGACTGACCCAACCTTTCTGTGTAAACAGGGTTAATGAAGCTTGCAAGGCACAGGATTAACAAAGAGAAAAAGGAGCTCAGGAGTAGTGGCCTCAACATTAACTGGGGAAATGGGTTGCTCTCCAAGTATGTCCGTTTGGCAGCACTTGCAGGCAAGCAATGTGCCGTTTCCTCTCTCTCTCTCTCTTTTTTTTTTTTTTTTTTTTTCTTCATTTCATTCCTTGTCCCATTCTTTTCACTCTGCCAGCTATTCGAGAAATGGACTTTATTCATCTGCACAAAAGGCACAGTTTACAGATGCCTCCCGATCCTTTAAGGTTATTCATTCCAGGGGAATGGAAAACCAAAATACACATCGTAAGTTTAGCATCCTGGGGCTGTCTATGAACGTAGATGATGACTACAGCTAGAACGGGTGAAAACAGGCTAAGGCCGCTACTGCTGTTAGATGATTTTTCTTGCGTGTGTCTTGTGGGCCGCCTGCGTGACAAGTTGCATTATGAACATATAAAAAGCCAGAATTAAGCCATGACTGTAGTCTTTAGTAATTATTAATGTAAGTACATGTTTATGAATCGTGGTGCTGTGGGTTTACGTATTATATAAAACTTAAAAAGCAGCGCTATTTTAAAAAGAACGCTATTATCCCATCCCATCCCTACCCTTTTTCTCCCTGCCCCCTATGTTTTACATTTTCTTTCCTCTAAAAGAAACCCTTTCTGATTAAGGATCATGTTGAAAACTCAGCAGTTTTTAATCCAGCTCTCTGCAGGCTGCAGTTCATGCTTCATTTAACTGATCGGTTCCACTGCAACATTACTAGACAAAATCACCAGTTTGAAGAGGGAAGCAATTATAGTAAGTCATAAAAATGGAAGACCCCACATTTCAAGAAATGAAATCCAGTTTAAAACCTCTCCACTTCTCATACAGATGATTTGGAGGGTGTTTTTGTACATGACCAAATGAACAGCACACTTTTCAGTGTTTCGCTACACTTCGTATAATGAATCCTGATCAAAACATGAAGTACGTGCCTGGCTGTTCAGCCGAGACTGTTAAAAAGATTACTCCGCGTGCTTTGAAATAACAGTATGGATGCCTGTGAAAAAGTTTCAGCAAAGTGATGCGTAAATGCTGATGTGAGCTATGAGTGTCAGACGAACAGTAATTGTTAATGTGAATCGTGAGGTTAGCGTAAATAGGGTTCCAAATCAGCAAAACTGATGCTTGTTATTTTGTGGGGTTGCTGGAGTAAAACTGTGTGAACAGATGCGTTGTCAGGGACAGCAAATGAGACGCTGAGAGGAAATGCTGTTGGAAAACAAATTTCATGTCCTGCTAGCAAAACCCAAAAGGTGTGGGGCCAGCTGTGGAGCCCTAAATACTCCCATGGACTACAGCATAGGACTTGCTTAACCTGTCTGTTGTATCATGCCGTAATCCTGGAGAAGTCCTTGCTAGTGCGTATTCTTGACCTAAATCCTCGCAGGTTCAATACAGTTGCAACGTGTGCTTTGATGGTTCAGAAAGTAGCATCTCTGTTTAAAGAAATGTTATCTCGGTGACAGACCTGTTTGCCTTTCCTCTCTGAGTGTGGATGTATATAGGGATGCACGTGCTTTTGTGTAAAAATCAGAGTAAGCTTTTATTTACACCGAGTGTGTAACAATTTTTTTTTTTTTTTTTTTACTTTTTGCTTATTCATACCATTTTTTGTAAGAGTAGGTGTGATGACGAGTTCATATTAGCTCTTCCTTTAGGACAATACTGTTTAAAAGTGACACAACGCTTGCCAGCGCAAGTTTTCTTTTCTCCGTTCCCCCCTTATTCACATTTTTCTGTGCTGTTTCACTTCCTATTCTTCATCAATCCTTCTAAGACTACTGACAAGACTCTCAGACTGGACTACCTTATTACAGCTGAACGTACAGTGATTCAGGATGTCTCTTGCGACACCCACCTCCGATTTGGATGTTTGAAATCCTGGGCATTTCTTGCTAAAATATAAATCCACTGTATGTTTTCTCAGCACTTAAACGTTTATGCTCCTCTTTTGAATAAGAAAGATACATTGTCTTGCTAGAACTTACCTTGATGCCTTAGATATTTAAGGCGTTGTGCAGTGGTTTAGTTACATGAATCTGATAGCTGCTAATCACATGGAAAAATCCGCATTGTCTATTTTTACAGTTATCATTTTCAGATATTTCGGTGCTGGGCACGCTATAAAAACAGGAGCACGAGAAAAGTTGGAAAGTTGATCGGATAGCCCTGCCTCTGAAGGCTTTTCATGGTGTCTGATTATTTTTTTCAGCCCCATGAGAATCTATTGTGACAATGCAAAAAAGTGAGTTGTTTTGAGATGTTTGGTTGGTGCCCTACCGGTGAAAAAAAAAGTCATACTGTTAGAGGCATTTATGGCAAATATTCCTAAAGCGATGTGGCACCTCATGTGGAGCATTACAACCTGTCACCAGCAACACAAGATCATGACATTTGTCTCGTGAAAGCAGATTCAAGTTCTTTATGTAGTCATTATGTTGCATCTGAGTCCACCATAAGTCATGTGGATTTTCTTTTTCCTCTAACATGGAGCTTTTTTTCCCCCACAGCAGTAAATGTATTTTTCCATATGGTGTGGGCCAAATTCTGCTTTGAGCTCTACCTGCGTAGATGAAGCAAATTCACTCCCAAGTTACACCACTTTATAATGCACAGCCATTCATTGCAGGAGTAAAGCTATAGATATATTTACTATTTTTGCTCTGAACGGGTGCTCAAGTTAGCACATTGCTTTTTTTTTTTTCCCTCAAACAATCCTACAATAACAAAATAATATAAGCCAACTGGCCATGTGACTTAGCTGTATTTTAGTCATTAGAGCAAAAGACCTAAGGATGAGATGTTTTCAGGAAGACAGAATTTGGGCACATCTGAAAAAAAAATATTCCTCATTAAACAGCACCGGACAGCCAGAATAAGGTTGAGTAATTTGTCTGAATTCTTCTTAAATTATTTGAAAAATAATGGCTTTCACTTTTCTTGGTAAGAACGCACTAATTTAAGCTGAGCGAGGTATCCTGATGTATTGAATGCGTTTTGCTACGCATGCTGTTTCCGGCTCGATGACTCGGGGATCTCTGAAAGCACAAGGAGTTTGGGATATTTTAATGTTTTTACACGTAGGTAGGTGACAGCATGACGTAGTTGATTGGGCAGATTCTGTGGTATCATATAACGTTTGCCTTAATAGTACCACTACAGTCAAGGAGAGATTACTACTAAATCCAGGAAATATCATTTGGCCATCTAATTAATCCCCGTATTTTCAAAGACAGAGGGGAAAAAATGCTATGAGTTTTGGTTTGGTTTGGCTTGTTTTATTTTGTTTTGTTTTGTTTTTTTTTTTAATTTATAAAAAGATACCTTAGGTTAATCCATTTTGAATGTCAAGAGGATAAATCTGACAGGAGTCAGAAGAGCTCCAGTGAGACTAGCACTACAAGTTACAAAACAGCTAACATCATCCAAGACTAATTTCTTTCCCCTGTTTGTCCTACTGTGGAGGGAGAGTTAAAAGGCAATTCTTGGGGAGTTGAAAGGCTCCATAATAGGGCTCCTCTCTCTAAGGGAGTAAAACTGCTTTGTGGCCTTTGTCTTCAGGCTGCTAATAAACCATCCCATGCTGTGAAGCTTTGAGTTCACTCTTAATTCAACTTCAGTTCAGCTTCCATCAGCTTTGGTTTCCCTGTCTTTGTGAGTTGTTTTTTTCTTAAATACATGGTGTATCTAACTCGCATTTGAGCTTTGTCATTCATTGCCTGAGTTTATAAATGTACCGGCTTCATAACACCCTGCTTGGCAAATTTTTTGTCAAAGCAGAGAAATCACCAGAAGCATTTCAGTAGCTGAGAGTTTTGATGGTTACTGCTGTCTTTCTGTCTGTCTCTCTGAGCGCACATCTCTCCCTCTTAAAGCATTTACAGATCCGAGAATGTATTTACCCATATGAATCTGTGTCAGATCTTCTGGACTGTTCATGAGGACACATTATTCTACGCAGTTTGGGGTTTGGCTGATCCATCTCCTTCCGTCCCAGTCCCTAATTATGCGACCGATCATTTAGTAACATGTTTGTCTGCCTATTGTTTCCGCTCCTGCTTTTCCAGATGAGACCAAAATATAGTACCTGGACTTGTAAATGCCAAGTAATTTGCACTTGGCAAATTACAGATTCGGCAAGAGGTGGTTTGGAGGGATGGTCAGTTAATTTTGCAGTCCATGAGGTCTGACACTGGGGGAGCACCTGCAAAGGGCCAGTTCCAGCCGTGCCAGCCCAGCGAGGTACTGTTTACTGCCTTTGTATCTAGAAAGAGCTTAGAGAGTGATGGGGGAAGAAAGGGGATCTCCTCGCTTCTGGTGGGAAACAGTCTGTGATGGTGGCCAGGGCCGGGCAGGCAGCGCTGCCCGCCAGGTTTCGGTCCATTTGGGCAGCTCTGTTTCAGGGCTCAGGAATCGAGGTGGTGGCGTTCCCTGCTCTCTGCTACTTAACCCTGAAACTGCCACTCTCGTGGGATGGTCAGCGGTGAGTGATCTGGGAGCGGTGGACACGCACAGTCAATGCACCTTGACCTCAGAACAGCTGTCCTGACAAATACTGGTGTGATCGTGTCTCGAGCCAGAGGGACCTCTTAAAATAAAATTAAAAAAGACAAAGCAAAGGTTGCACAAAGCTTGCTTTGTTTGGGATTTTACTCTAAGCCCTCTCCTAATCATTTTATATGTCCCTGCAAGTCACATCCTTTTCAAGTGAGCTTAAAACAGTTGCAGTTCCGGTTAGAAGTCGTTGGAAATGAAGTGGTGGTGCTGCATATCTCACCGAGCGTTGGTTGCATTTGTGCAGGTGCATTTGCAGCGTTAACGACACAGAAAAGAAGTAGGTGAGGGTAGTATGGGGTAGCGTGCTACTTGGAGAACATGGGAAGGAGCTTGTGCAGGAGGAAGTTAGGCTGGATGGAGTATGAAGTACCATCAATTTAGTAGTCAGCTGAGGCAAAATCCTGTTATTAAAGGGCTGGGCATTCTTCACTAAAAGGATAGAAAAATGGTAGATTGGTCTCAAGTATCCAGTTTGTGAACTTTTAAGAAGTTTGCAGGGAGGGCAGAGGAGCTGGATAGTCAAGGGGTTTCACTCTAGTTGGTCTTCTCATCTAGTTTTCAAGAAATATGTATGTTTTCTCTGTCTTGGGTTTGATGGGTTGTATGAACCTATAAGCGCTCTACGGGTTTCTGGTTTTTGATAAGATCATAGATGATGAGGTCTTGCCAAGTAAAACAGTTGGGAGTCTGAAGGATATCTGCTACTGTCTTCTCAAGATTATATCTGTAAGAAATCAAAATAGCATGAAAATTAAGCATACAGTTGGAAGTCAGAAGTTCTGTGTCTTTATAAAGGTACGCAAAGCAGGTTATTTATTGCTATTCATTCTAAGGTAACCTTACACTAGATGTTGGAGAACTTAGTCACACAAATTCCAGTTTCTTTCTGACAGAGTACTGCTTTCGAATCTGTAGCTACTCAGGTGTGGAACTAGCAGGCACATTTACCTCGAAGGATGAACTCTTTGTTGTATCATAAATACATTAGGAATTGTTATTTCCAGAGTGTTGTATGTATGGTTGTCTGCAGGATGGTTGGGAGGGTTTTTTGGTTCCTGGTTTGCCGCTTAATTTTTATCCAAAATGTGGCAAATCAAAATGTACTTCAGTTCCATTTTGAGAGGTGAGATTCAGGTAAAAGTTGTTGTGCTGCTAATGGATGGAAAAAAGCTGCGTACTCCAAGAACTGGAGGTCCAAATGGGAAGGGGTAGTAGACAGATCCAGGGTAGGGAAAAAGAGATAAGACAAAAAACA
The DNA here is from genome assembly GCF_965231255.1 of Vanellus vanellus. Classification (NCBI taxonomy): domain Eukaryota; kingdom Metazoa; phylum Chordata; class Aves; order Charadriiformes; family Charadriidae; genus Vanellus; species Vanellus vanellus. Next base: position 17,372,485 of record NC_138911.1, on the reverse strand, counting down.
TAGAGCGGGGGGGGTGGGGGTGGGAATGGAAAGGAAAAAGAGGGCAGACAACGTAATAGATGGAAGATTAGATTGAGTGTCCTTTATGCTTAGAAAGAATTGAGATGCAGAAAGAGAAATAACATTAAAAAAAAAAAAAGGAGGAGTTGTCCTATGAAAACAGCAAATTGCCTGAAAGTAAATACTGAACTTTTATGCCAATTTGAGAGACTTTTTGAAAATGATAGTGTAAAGGATGTAATTCTGTGCTATATCAGTATTTCCTTTTTTTTCTTTCTGGGTTTTTGGAAAACCTGAGCTTGTTTATTATTGATCGATGTTTCTAAAAGATTTTTTTCTGCAAACCCTAATTTATAGAACCTAAGTGTAGCTGGAGAGAGAGGAAATACTGTATTTTAAAATGTTACTATCTGCCACATTCCTTCCACCACTCTTGGCTTTTAGGACTGAAAATCAAACTGACCTTCGCCAGCTACTCTAATGCAGCTGAGAACACATGTTGAGAGGGCAAAGGCTTGCACACGTAAATGTGATTTTGTACCCTTGGTTCATGCCAAAAGAAAGTACAATTATTCTCTACTCAAAAGTCTCAGTGGGAACCCTGGCCATTGTCAGATGGGTGCTTTGTGCACATCTGCTGCATTGCCCAATGCTTGACTTGACTGCTCACCCTTTCATTGAGGATAAACAAGGAAATAGAAACTCCTGCTTGTGTAACTAAAAGGATATGAAAGGGTACCTTCTCATTCGAAGCTTCCTAGCGAAGAGTAGCCTGGCTTGGAACGGCTACGGAGGAACGAAATATATCCATATTTTACCAGGTCAGACTGCTACTTTGCACATATAGCTGTGGTGCCACGGATACATAATTATTCTTAAGGCTTTTAAAAATGTGTGTATCCAAGCTCTGTAGTATACAAGTAGATCTTTAAACAAACATGTCAAGTGTGATTAGTGTTGTGTGCAAACGACCTGTCATACAGTCCTTTCTGTCTGTATCTGTCTCCTATTTAAGTTGCATTCAATAACTGGTGCTGCCAAATATCAGAAAAGCAATTTTCCAAGTTTTGGTTTATTCATGCAAAATGGGGAATAACCAACATGTTTAAGAGCACTTAGAATTTGTTGTTACTAAGACAACTTATTTTTTGTCCCAGAAATTGGCATTCCAGTAGATGCAAGTGACGTTACTTAGGTATCTGTCTATCTCTTGTGTGGCTCTATTCCTGGAGTAAGATTTCTGATGAGAATTGTTTGCTATAAAATTGTTTTGACCCAAGAGTTGTAAAATTGGTGTAACTGTTTATGCCTTCTAAACAGTGCTCACAGAAAAAGGACAAAACTTACTTGAGGGGAAAAAAAAAAAACAAACCATGACCAGAGAGTGGCAGAAAGTTTCAGCAAGGTTGACAAATGATGTTTTGACAGCCTCGTGCGGTCATTCCAATGTGGTTTAAAGTTGTAGGAGCCTGCAGCAAGCCTGCAAGCTGGCACTGCCTTTTACTTTCGCAGTATTAAACGCAAGCCTTCTTTTTTGATCAGCGATCTTGGATAGTCTAGTCACACCTCAACAGAGCCCCTGGAACAGAGGGAAATTTATACGCTACGTGAGGTAAGCCATCATGCAGGAGAAGAGTTACGGAGCACCTTCAGAAAAACTGCTCTGTTTCTTAGCTAGGCAAAAGGGAGGGCAGCGCACAAGTGGGAAGCGAGGGCACCTCAAACCAACCTCAGCTGGGACTTTGCAAGATGAGAGGTAAGGAGATACCATGTCAACAGCTCGTGTAAGGAAACGCACGCTGTCAGCAGGCTCCCTTTGTATTTTTCAGTGCCGCTACACCCCTTCCCTTAAACCTCCCTCCTTTCCCTCAGGATAGCTCCCACCACCCTCCGATATGGTCATCCTGTACCTAGAGTGTCCGTTTGCCCACTGTTTCAGGGGATCCCCCTTTCTTGGTAGCCAGTGTCTGTAATTATTTCCCAAAGAGGAGAAACCGAGAAGCATTCGGTCACACCGAAATGTGTGGGCTTTGACCCTTGCATGTGAGTATACTGATGCTAATGAGCGGCTTGGCGTCAGGCGTAAAGCATGTATGCTTTGTGAATAAAGCATGTGTGCTGTTTTCCCTTGAGAATAAACTTTGTTCCGTGTTTGTCGTACACTGCTACTTTAATTCCCTCAAAATGAAGGAAGCCACCTTACTCCCGCTGCTGCCAGCACCTTTCAGCTTCCTTCTGGGGTCAGGCTCGTTTCAAAGCAGTCTCTGCTTCAGCCCCCGTCCTCCCTTGTCCCCCGCTGCTACGTACAGAGAGGACTGTATGACAGTCTGTTTGCTCACAACACTAATGCCGTCCAATCTAGGCAAGCCCATCTACTTTTATAAACTCAAGACTCAGTACTTTGAGAAGAACTATATTTAACAATGTCCCTGTGGAAAATAGCAAGGAATACAGAGTTACAGCAAGCTGCCCTTCATATGCAGGGATTATTAACCTATAAGGCACTGGCAAAATACTTTCAAAACAACAACAACAACAAAAAATCTAATTTTAACCAACAAATAGGTGCAGCAAGCTTTCTGTGAGCAGCAACCAATCATCCTCATGGAAATCTCTTCTGATTTTTAAAAGCAAATTCTCAGATTAGAGAATTTAATAGCAGTCTCAGTGGCTTTGTAGAAGGTGGCTCTGCTGGGAGAGATTGAAGTGTCAACACCTAGTGCCATTTTAGGTGACCTGACTTATCTTGCCTGATCTACAACGGCCTCTCCAGAAGGGCATAGGTCTGATGACGTATCTGCCAGCCCCGTGCAGGCGTGTTGGATACTATAGAAGTGCCTAAAATAGCGCTACATGCCTCTGTGCTTGCATCTAAATCCCGTGCTGTTTAAGCTCCTGCTCTGATGTGCAGGAAAAAGGCACTATGCTACTTCATGTCTCATTATTGGGTGAAGTATTAAGTGAAATTTTGACAGCTTACAAGCTTTATAAGTGTCAGGGGTGGTTTTCAACAGAGGCAAAGCTAAATCCTGTGTCCGGTATTTCAACTTAAAAGTTTCACCTTAAATCATTCCTTTGGTCAACGTTTTCCCTCTGTAAGATTTTAATCCTGTTAGTCTTCCTTGTTTCAGCAGCAGGTACTATCACAGAATGACAGAATGGTAGGGATTGGAAGGGACCTTCAGAAATCATCTAGTCCAGGCCCCCTGCCAAAGCAGGTTCACCTGGAGCAGGTTGTACAGGAACGCATCCAGGCAGGTTTTGAATATCTCCAGGGAAGGAGACTCCGCAACCTCTCTAGGCAGACTGTTCCCATGCTCCGTTACCCTCAAAGTAAAGAAGTTTTTCCTCATGATGAGGTGGAATTTGCTGCGTTCCAGTTTCTGCCCATTGCCCCTTGTCCTGTCACTGGGCACCACTCAAAAGAGCCTGGCCCCATCCTCTTGACACGCACCCTTCAGATATTTTTAAGCATTGATGAGATCCCATCTCAGGTCTTCTCTTCTCCAGGCTAAGCAGACCCAGGTTTCTCAGCCTTTCCTCATAAGAGAGATGCTCCATTCCCCTGATCATCTGTATAGCCCTCTGCTGGGCTCTCTCCAGCACTTCCCTGTCCTTCTTGAACTGGGGAGCCCAGAACTGGACCCGGTACTCCAGATGTGGCCTCACCAGGGCAGAGTAGAGGGGGAGGATAACCTCCCTCGGCCTTCTGGCCACACTTTTATTAATGTGCCCCAGGATACCATTGGCCTTCTTGGCCACAAGGGCACATTGCTGGCTCATGGTCAACTTGTTGTCCACCAGGACTCCCAGGGGCCTCTCTGCAGAGCTGCTTTCCAGCAGGTCAACCCCTAACCTGTTACTGATGCATGGGGTTATTCCTCCCTAGGTGCAGGACCCTACGCTTGCCCTTGTTGAACCTCATTAGGTTCCTCTCCGCCCAACTCTCCAGCCTGTCCAGGTTTTGCTGTATGGCAGCACAGCCTTCTGGTGTGTCAGCCACTCCTCCCAGTTTTGTGTCATCAGCAAACTTGTTGAGGGTACACTCTGTCCCCTCATCCAGGTCGTTGATGAGTATGTTGAACAAGACTTGTGAATCAGCAAGTGTTCAGAATATCTTCACGTGCATGTATAAATGCACTTAAGTTCTATAAAATACTTGTAATGGTGATTTGGTAGTAACGAAAAGGATCTTTGCTGTGAGAGGCTGCAGTCTGTACGACTGCTTGATGCATCACCCCAGCCATGGGTAACCTTCAGCATCCAGTGTGTGGCTGGAACTTGGAAACTACCATTTGCTGTAAATTCAGACAAGGAGACGACAACTAAATAGTTGTCGCTTTACCTAACTGTGGCCAACTTGATCTGAATTGGCCCCCAAACTATTGGCATTGTTTCTTTTATCTTTCTTCTGAGAGATGTCTGCTCACTTGGCGTTTCCAAAAATAGAAACTCACACAATCTAGACACGTGCATCTAATATCTTGTTTCTCACATTTTAGAGAAGCCTGATGAGAATGAGAGAAAAGTAGCCGATTACCTCAAATCGTGCTTGTTCATGGCACAAACCGTCAAACGTGCTTGCATGCAAGGTGGGTCTTGAAGGATTCACTGTCGTGCAGTTTTGAACTTCTCCAGCAGCATTGTACATCAGTTTCTGTGAACTTTCAGAGCGAAATATTTCTTCTCAGCTGTTGGGGAGGAATGAAAACAAACATAAAGACCTCATTGCCATCATGGGAGCTGGATGATATGATGTCTTTTGAATGAGGTTCTTTACTCTAAAACTCACTGGATTAAGTGACTGGCTGAGGCAAATATTTCCGTAAAAAAACAAGGATCCTCAGTCCAGACCCTGAGGGAGCAGACTGACAATTTTTTTTATGCTCTGTTTTATGTGGATAACAGGTAGTAGATAAGAAAAAAGTTTCCGAGGTTTGAGAATGAGGGCTCAAAAAAGAAAAAACCAGCGTACTAAATTCTCGGCAGGGCAGTGTTGGGTGTGTGTAAGGATATGAAGAAGCCAGTGAGAAAACTTCAGAGCTCCAAGTGCCCTTCTTCACTGTCTCAACTACATGAGGCTTATGGTGGTTTTGTTTTGTTATAAACATTAGTTTGGGTTAGCTACAGCGGGCAACTTGATACTTCTTCCTGAAGACTGGATTCATTTTCAGTTTTGTTTGACACATTTGGACTAATCAACCCAAAATGACATCATGGACATCAAAGTGTGCTGGCATACATCCTAAAAATGATCCTGTTGGAAACGTCCAGCTAAATTTCCATCGGTGGAAAATGCACTCTCAGCAAAAGCAAAACTTTAGGTAAGATTGTAATAAGTTTAACAGTTTTTCTGTCGGAAAACTTAGAATATTCTGTATGGGATGAGTCTCCCATCCTACCCAAGAGCCTTTCAGATTGGAGAGTTTGTTACTTACTTTGTGCAGCGTTTTGCTGGCCCGCAACACTTATTTCCCTCCTCATCCTTCAGAAGGAGGAGAAAACCATGACTGACTTCATCATAGGAGACTATTGGATTTTCATGTCAGTATTATAGTCCTTCCTGTGAAGGCGGGTGTTTGCCATGTCTTGTTTGGTGGATTCTCAGAGGGATGTTGGCCAGCTTTTAGCTGGAAGGCTGCTATCACCCCACCCAGTTTTCTAAGGTGCAAAAGAAAGATTAGCAAGAAATCGATGGAGTTGGGGCTGGAGGCTCTCTTGTGAACTGTGAACGCGGGAAGGAGAGGGCTCTCCTCTTTTTTTTATTTTTCTTTTTTAATTTAGAGAGCTTTAAAAGTTTAAAGCGACTTCTAAAGAAATAGTTGTGCCCTGTTGAGCTGTTCCTTCTATTAGCCAAAATCAAATGCAGAAACTGCCTAAACCGGAAGCGCGATGGTGTGTGTTCTTAACAGGTTCCTTTCTTTTAGAGAATACTCCATTTTCACGCCTTATTTTTCCTTGCCATACCGACAACTTGTCTTTAAGATTTGTCTAACAGAACTTACCTCCTGTTGGTTACAGGCCATCGCTTTATATTATTTTCATCTATGGAAACCACTGTCAACAAAACAGAATAATTGTTGGTCACTATCAGCTTTGTGTCTTTTGTTGCTTCCCTGCGCTATTTGATTCTAATTTATATCTTTTTCTTTTTTTTTTTTTTCCTAAGCAAGTCACCCTCATTTCCACTTTGCAACTCACCCTCTTTCTTTCTTTTTCTTTAAATTGTGATCGGTATACTATGTGTAGCAGATCTAAAAATGCTGCTCATTTTTAATGCTGACTGTGTATGTGGTCAGGTTGATAAACTGAAAAAAGCTGAGTCCCAAAACCGCCCTTTGGAAAGAAAACTAACTGGGAGGAGTACAGTCCTAGTCAGCGCACTCCTCTGCAGATTTCACTGAACCACTTCAAGATAAGGATTTGGTTGCTCATTTGAATAGTAGCACAAAACCATTAAATAAGCTTGTCTTTCGGTTGTATGAAAATGTTCCTTCCTCAGCATACAGGACATATTGCAGAAATGGAGGACTGTTATGACCTGTTTTCTAATAGAAAGTTTGCTCTTCCCTGACTTAAACATCAGTATAGTTGTAGTCTTCAAGAATTTCTCAAATTATTTCATTTCTGTGGGAAAGCAGGGGGAACTGCAAACAATTTTACGTTCTGTTGCTATGGGTGGATGGACTGAATATTTTATTGAAAGGATTTTGCTACTGTTCTCTCAGGAAAAGGTATTTCTGAAAGAAGGCTAAGTAGTGTTTTGTGCAGTTGACCTCCGAGTACACTCTGGAACAAAAAAAAATAACACGAAGCTGCGGAGGGCTGTTACCTGAGGGTTACTGACGTAGAGAAACTTTTCAAGGAGAAAACTCAGTGAAATCAAGATACCTGGATTTTATTGCGATAAAACGGAACTTGCAACGCTCTTCGTTGTCTGGCATCAGTTTGAACTATGTCCTTGAAACGATGTTAGGGAATAGTTAATTACGTTATCCCTTTCTCATGCAAGATTGGAGTGCTAAAACACGCGCTCTCTGACTTTGGCAAAAGCCGCCCTGAGAGGAGGAGGCTGTGCTGGTGTACTTTTTGGGTTACCCCTTGCTTATGCCCAGGAGCTAAGCGGGGCTGTTGGGAAGGCAGCCTTTTGTGCCCTGTCCTGCTGTGACCCGTATTCTTCAAAGGGCGCTGATGCCCAGCCAGGGCAGTTGGGATGTTTTGTACGAGGTGAGATGCTTTTAACGCAGTGGGGGGCAGAGTTGGGCGACTCTCCAGTACGCGTCAGTTGCCCATAGCCTCAAGCACAGTACTGAAGCCAGCGTTAATGGGGAATATCCCTTTACCTGTTGGCAAAGACATCGTTTTGTCTGGTGGAGATGAATAAGAGTAACGGGAAGATTGGACTAGTTTGGGAGTTGGTATTCTACCTCTGCAAACTGACGCAGCCCTTACTATTCTTTCCTACTGATTTTGTGCTGCACTGAATGTAAAAAAAAAAAAAAAAAAAAAAAAGCTCCTCAATGCAGAATAATGAAAAGACAGAGGAACAAAATGATTACTTACAAAAATAACTCTTTACAAGGGCTTGGCATTGACCTTCATGTGATTCCATGCAGGTCTACAGAAAAAATTGTAGATGGAAGCAGTATTACATCAATGTTCCCCTTTTGGGAAAAATCAAAGTGCAACAGCATTTGCAACAGAAATAAGTAAGTAAAACTAAGTAGACAATTTTTGAGTGGAGGTTACAGAAACTGTAAATTACATGCAACATTTGAATTATTATGAAATTTGGCATTATGTTGACTTGTACTTTTAGAATAATAAAAGACTGTAGCATCTGAGAAGAGTAAAGGTCCTGCTTTAAGGAATGCCCAGGTTGCAGACAACTGTTGAACCTTGGAGTATATGAGCTCTTGGGAAATGTTTTGTCAAAACTGCCTGGAAATCGGATTTCTTTCTTTGAAGCATCTGGCCCTGGCTACCTTGCAGACTAGTTTGATCCAGAATTACATTTCTCTTTCTAAAAAGAAAAGCTTATTCATTGCTAACAACAAGAGAAGATTAAAACATATTTGCAAATATAGTAAAATGAAATAACTTGCTATATTGATAAAACAATATTGTTAGCTGCTGATACTGTTAATCTGAGCAATTCTAAAAATCTTGCCATATTGAAATGGGATTACAGTTTTGTACACCAGACATCAAGAGGAAGCAAAGATACTTTAGCTGGTGTGGAATTTTGGTTGCTGGATATTTTATTTTTTTTTTTTTTTGCACATTTACTGTCAGTCTTCCTAAACCTTTTCAAATAGCTTTACGTAACAATCACTAAAATAAGATTCATTGAATAAGGATATAGTTGCTGATATTGAAATCTAATCTGTTATTACACCGAAACTTTTCTGAAGTTAAAGTTTGGACTCTCAAGAAGTGTTTGTTCGATCTTGGAGAAGATATCCCAGTGATTAATGTTAACGATAAGGTGTTGATTGGTGCTTGGGAGAAACCTATTCATAGAAACAATAGACTATTATACTCTACTTTAACTACCATATAACAATATTTAAGCTTTACTCTGTAGAAACAATAGTCTTATTTATACATCCCTGTCTGCCTTTAAAGCAGCATTATATTTTCTGGCTTCCTATTAGGCTGAAAGCACCCATTAACATTTTCAGTGCTCAAAGAGTTCAGTTCTATATGAAGATGCAGGAAAAAAAAACAAGTGGAATTTTCCAGCCTGACTGTCACCTGAAGTTTACAGTAAAAAAAAAGCTGAGCCCTAGAACTGCTAGCTGTATTTTGCAGTTCATCGGAGAGGTGTACTAAGATTTGAGACGTCACAGGCTAAACCCTCCTTCTTTTCAGCCAGACTGCACAAGCCCTTTTTCAGCCTTTCATTCTGTTGCCAAGAGTAAGAGCACCGGGTGCACCAAATTTCTTATCGATACCAAAATCGTCCAAGAAGATCAAATTTACCAGACCTCAAAACAGCCTCTTCTCAAAGGTGAATATTTGGTACTGGAGGTCTAACGGTCAGAAGTTTGGTATAGTAAGTTTATATTATTGCTGTTACGCTCTTTCCAGTTGTTTAAGTTGAGGTGTGCACTGAAGAGCTTGCAGGTTATGGGAATGCTTGGGCACTGAATGTATGAACTCAGCAGAGCGTAGATTTATCTTGTTGCGTTCATGCTTGTTCGATTTAAGTATAAAGAGGCAAGCTTGAAACCCTTTCTTCCCCAGCCAGCATGTCAATGATTATAATTTAGCAAAACCGATTTTCAAGAAGTGGAAGTATAATCTACCCATAGTTGGGGAGAAAGACGAAATTACCACAGGGATGATGCAGAACTTACACCTCAAACTCTGCTACCTCAGATCTTTGCATTTAATTCTGGACATACAGATCTTTTCTACTTGAACTAAAGTGGTGTTCATTTGCTTATGCATAATACATTATTAGAAATCGTTTTGAAACAAATCCAGAACTACTACATTTTGCTTTGTTAACACACTTGTGTAAGCTGAAACATAAGAGAAATATTATTGATGATGGTGTCATTTCATTACTAATGAATTTTTGCACGCTCAGATCACCTGGCGTTATATTAAGATTAGACATGAGCACACAATTCTGTCTTTAAACAGCCCGTGCACTTAGTCCTGTGTTGATTTTGTCTTTGCACAGAGGTACACCATTGGAGAGAGGAAAGATGATTCTTCTTGCCGTGTAAAAAATACACATGAAAATTAAATGGTCTGAGTGATTTAGATTAGAGTAATAATTTGCATTATGTAACCTCCATGTTTTTCATCTGATACTCGTCACTTTAAAACGACAATAATATGATGCAGCAACCACAATAGTTATCTTTTCGCATACCAAGCTCTAGAGGATTCATCAAGGACCGATTTCTGTACTGTGGAGGTTGAGCTACGTCCAGCTCATTTTTAAAGTAAACCTTGGTTCTAAATAGCCTTTCCCTGTTTATTAGTACAGCTCGTCTTTTAAAACAGACTCTTCAGACAGAAGGAAGGAAATTATCCTTATGGACTAGAGGAAGCCTGCAGTTTGGAGAAGATGCATGAGAGCTTCTCGTAGCTATCAAGGCCTATGATTTTGGTAGCTACCAAGGCTTATGGAAGACAGTGAGCTCAAGGAATGTGAAATTTAGTGTCTAGCACAGATACTAACCTGTTTGAAAGATGAGGACAGGCTTTCAGCATAGCATGAAAGTCTGAAACTCAGACCTAGGATCAGAATGACAGGCTGTAGCCATCTGCAGGAGCTGTGGAACTAGAGAAAGACCATATAACCGCAGACGTGGATCCACGGAAGGTGGATGGGGAAACAGGGGATAAGAATTGTCATGCCAATGGGAAGGGAAAGCTGCAGGTCCAGGCAAGTTGCACGGATTTTCCTCTTTGAAGCAACTGATTCAGTTTTTGAGGAAAAAAACCCTGGTATGAATAGAGACAAGAGTGAAAACACCCAAAGACAACAGGCTTGTGTTTGCTCAAGTGTAGATTGATTTTGAGCAGCTTTGTATCATGATTTGTGGGTGTAGGGTGAGAGGGAGGACTACCAAGAAAGGGCATTGTTACAGTGGAATCTAACTCAAAAGAGGAGGATTGTTTTCTATATGCCAAAAAATGGCAGCTGGACAAAAAAGAAAAGAAAGTGTAAATAAGGGCGGACCTGTATGTATGTATATATTTGAATTTATTAGCTGCTAACGTTGTCAAACAGAAATGGAATTTGATACTTTATATTCCTAGTTATACGTATTTCACTCCTACTGGAATTCCTCTGAAAGATGGTTTGTTTGAATGGTGGTCTGGTTTATTGTTTTCAGAAAGCAGAGCATAGAGTAAAAGATGACAAGATATTTCTTCTAGCAGAGAGAGCAAGTGTCCTAACAGTATCCCTAACCAACGTTACATTAACAATTGCTAGAGCCTCATGGACACACCAGTCTGTCAGTACCTATACAAACAGTCGCATTATTTAAAAGTACGTTTTGGAAATAACATAGGTTTTTACATTTAGAAAAAAAATTAAAATCTTGTCCTGCTATCGCAACTTCACAGAAAGCAGTAGTTGCTGCTGTTTCTTTCCGTGTGCCGCTGGATCGCCTTGGATCTGTTTAATAAGAACTCTGTTAAATCCGTACTTCTGAAATCTCAGTCAGGCTTTATAAAGTCATGATATGAGGGCTCCCCTTCATGGCTTTACTTGGTGCGTCTGCCTCCTTCCCCTGTGAAACTCCACGCTTGGAGCTGAGGACATTACGATGCCCTTCTTGCAGATCTCAATTCCTGCAAAGACGTGTCATACTCGCCTTCATAAAGGGGGGCTTTCACAACCGGGAAGGCACATGTCTAATGAAGGAACATGTCTAAAGTCACACTGAGTTCCACCTAATACCACCTTAAATGTTTTCGGAGTCATTTTACACGTTCTTCATCCAGGAGTACATTTTATTCTATCCTTACCCCTTCCACTTCTTTCTCGCTTCTATACTTTCCTGTATTTGGATTAATTAGTTGATGGTTTCAGTTGCAGTAATTCTGCATCAGAAGATTCTCTTCTCAAAGATCTTTTTGACCAAAGAACTGCACCGCAATCAAACTGATAATTTCCACACTGCGGTGTATTAAAACAATATGGAACTATCTCCTTAAATCCACACAGGTGTACTATATTCAGGTTTCACTGAACTCAAGTTGTTCCTTGAGCATCTGATCTATCATCGTTCGGGTACCTGAAAGAGACTTCACGTCCATTGTCCCATTTTATTTTAGGTCGTTTGCCTGTATTAGAATGGATAGATGAGATACTTATGGCCCTTGCGTGTTGGCTTTTGGGGGGCGGGGTATGCAAATCTTTTTTTGACTTTTAGCACGTGCTTCCTGTTGGTCATTTTTGCCGTATATGATCCATCGCAGTCTTTTTCTTAGAACATATTTCAAAGGTGTTGGAGTGATGTGCTCATTTCCTGTCTTTTTAAGTTCAGGCACATTCTTTTTTTATCTTGGGAACTTCATTTAGTAACCCGGGGTCTCTTAAGATCAGACAATGAAAGGCTCCACCACATTTTCTTGCTAAAGAGGTGGTGTGAGGATGACATCATTCATCTGTGCTAGACACTGACTCATAGGCATTCGACCCCAGGGTGGAACCTAGTAACAGGGGTTAACATGAAGTCATCTGCGGTTGCACAATGCATTTCACAGTTGTTCTCCCTCTCCTTTTTTAAACCATCTAAATAATTGCAGAGTGCACAACGTAACAAAGTACAGCAATAAGGGCAAACGTTGCTTTTGGGGCTCTTCCAGGGCGCTTTGTAGACCACAACGAAAAAGAGGAGGAAAAATTTTGTGACAGAGTATTGGATTTTACATTTGGATGTAGGAATAGCTTTGTCCAGTAGCCAGAAAACGGAAAACAAGCTTGTCTTAAAACTGTACAGAATACAACCTGTTGCATTAATTTTCTCTGTGAAACACTAGACCTGTTTTTAGATGTGTAGGGCGGTATAGTATTTTTGATGTGATACCTTTGAGGCATTGTTGACTTATTAGTATCTAAGACATGTTTTGATTTGTTCTTTGTTTTTTCCCTGACATTTTTTGGCTATGTTTTGAGCCTATCCACAATTGCTTTTTTGGAATTCTTTGCTTCATATTCTGGCACGGGGTCTGGTCTTCTTGTGAAATACGGCCTGAGCATGCATTTAAGGGCTGAAAGTCACCAGTGATGTAACTTGCAAGAATATCTGTAGTATTAAGAGCTTTAGAAAGAGAATTACCTGTTGGGCTCTCCAGTTTCTTACACTGTTTGAAACTTGGCAGAATGTGTCGTGCAATAATATTTTGGGGTATTAGAACATCTAAGGCTTTCCCTTGCTAAGTCAATGGACCAGCGATTACTTTCTGCTTTTATTGTTAACACTGAGCAGGAGCGTAACCGTTTCTCTTCGTGGGCCATAGGAGAAAATGCCCATTCTGTCCAACAGACATTCGGACTGTTTCACCGGATTAGCTGGGGAGTGTGGCTGTTCCTTCCCCGCCTGTAAGTAACGCAGGGAGCCTGGCTGACCTGCCTGGAGGTAATGCCATCAAGAGGATGATTGCTCAGGACTAACTGTTTCCAGGATCTCCCTTTCGGTTAGCTGGAAATGGTTTGATGTAGGCTCTTCTTATCTTTTTATAATATCAGAAACATGCTTTTCCCTGCTTCACAAGCTGTGGAGAGTGTTAAACACACAGTTTATTTTTGCCTGCTGGTGAGTGCTGTGTAAGTATTATAATCAAAAGAGAAACAGTTGGAACAAAATACTAAGTTCCAGTGTTAGATTCTGGAAGTCTTGAGTCTTGTAAGCAACTTTATATTCAAGTATAACATGGTTTAATATAGCAATTTAAATACTTTTCTAGGTGGTATATATACCTAGAACGTTCCATTTCAAGTCTGTGAAATTTAACTTATTAGGCAAGGCAAGTGGGAATTTATGTTTGGAAATTTGAAGATTCTGGTATAGAACGTTTTGTAAGAATGAATGAATTATTAAAATTAGGATTGTTATTGAGGAATAGGGATAACATATGTCTCATTTTGAAAAATAGAATCATAGAATTGTCTAGGTTGGAAGGGACCTTGAAGATCATCAGGTCCAACCATCAACCTAAGGCTGCCAATACCACCACAAAACCATGTCCCTATGCACCATGTCTACCCGTCTTTCAAATACCTCCAGGGATGGCGACTCCACCACTTCCCTGGGCAGCCTGTTCCAATGTTTGATAACCCTTTTGGTGAAGAAATTTTTCCTAATGCCCAATCTAAACCTCCCCTGGTGTAACTGAAGGCTGTTTCCTCTTGTCCTGTTGCTTGTTACTTGGGAGAAGAGACAGACCCCCACCTCTCTACAACCTCCTTTCAGGCAGTTGTAGAGAGCAATAAGGTCTCCCCTGAGCCTCCTTTTCTCCAGGCTGAACAACCCCAGTTCTCTCAGCTGTTCCTCATAAGACTTGTTCTCCAGACCCCTCACCAGCTTTGTTGCCCTTCTCTGGACATGCTTCAGAATCTCAATGTCTTTCTTGTAGTGAGGGGCCCAAAACCAAACACAGTATTCAAGGTGGGTCCTCACCAGTGCTGAATACAGGGGTACGATCACCTCCCTAGTCCTTCTCACCACACTATTTCTGATACAAGCCAGGATGCTATTGGCCTTCTTGGCCACCTGGGCACACTTGCTGGCTGATATTTAGCAGGCTGTTGACCAACACCCCCAGGTCCTTCTCTGCCAAGCAGCTTTCCAGCCACTCTTCCCCAAGCCTGTAGTGTTGCATGGGGTTGTTGTGACCCAAGTGCAGGGCCCAGCACTTGGCCTTGTTGAACCTCATACCATTGGCCTCGGCCCATTGATCCAGCCTGCCCAGATCCCTCTGTAGAGCCTTCCTACCCTCAAGGAGGTTGACACTTCCACTTAACTTGGTGTCGTCTGCAAATTTACTGAGGGTACACTCGATCCCCTCATTTAGGTCATTGATAAAGATATTAAAGAGAACCACCCCCAATACTGAGCCCTGGGGAACACCACATGTGGCCGGCTGAGAACTGGATTTAACTCCATTCACCACAGGTCTTTGGGCCCGGCCTTCCAGCCAGTTTTTTACCCAGCGAAGCATACACCCATCCAAGCCACGAGCAGCCAGGTTCTCCAGGAGAAATGCTCTTTGTCTGAGAACTATCTACAACATACAAGGCTAGACTCCTCCCCACCTTGAATTTCAAGAGACTTGTAGTTCACTACTCTGTCCTATTTTTAATTAGAAAGTATGTTAAATATTTCACTTCATAGGTGCTAAGGGTAGATATATTTTGGTAAACTTCTGGAGCAAATGAACAATATAGAGCTTGCTTGTAAGAAAGTTCTCTCTGTATAAATGCAGCATAGACTGCTTCTCTCCGCTCAGCTGATTCAGTAAAAGTTTTAAGCATGCACTTGCTTTTGTATACGTGGTTGGACTTTAAGAGGTTTCTTAATTGAGCGCCTTTGTCCTTGATGGCTGATTTCTGCTTGAGTAAAGGACAGAAAATCTGGTTCTTGAAAAATATATGAATAGGTTGAACGTGCCTAACTTCTTACCAAAGGGTGACATGAAGCCTTGGAGTTTGTTAGACAGATGCCCGCTTCGGTGGTACATAAACAGTTTTCTATAAAATGAACAGAAGCGTTATCTGGAACAGGACAGTGTAAAATCGCTTTGGCTCTTAGCGTTGATCTGTACTTAAAAGTATAACTTGGAAAAAAATATTTTGAGTATTGAACTTCATAATAAAATAGGGAGAAAGTAGTCTCTTCTCTTCCACAGGCATTTTTGAGTTCTGATGCAAATTCCATGCAAATTACTGACCTTGGAAACACCATGGGGGCAAACTTTACGTAGGCATAAACAATTTGTCCAATGTACTGAGGCATAAATAGTCTTGGTTTCGACATCAGACATGCAAGAGTTTTTTCAGGTTACGTGTTTCTGGAGCAAATGCATTTATTAAAGTCATTGCATAAAAATCTGCTTTACAGTTATTCTTTACTAACGTCTTCCCAGGAGAATGTCTGTCATTATTCCAAGGTAGTTGGTTATTTTCTGAATTAACTTTGGTCTGGGCACTAGAAGGTGCACCCTCTATATGATTTGGTTAAGGTGGCTTGAGCCCTATCTTTGAAAGTAGCAGAGATTTTTATTCAATGACCCCATGAAATGAGAAATATCTATACCTATAGGCATGCAGACAGATTCTAAGCATTCTTTGCCCTTCACCACCTTAGTTTATGTACTTAGCATCCCGCTTTTTGGTCATAAAAGTGTGCACTTAGAAAAGAGTATAATTAATCAAATAGTTATTCAAACTATTAAATTTAAAGTGTGTGTGCTGTGATTTTTTTTTTTTTTTTTTTACACATGCACACACACCATGAATGTTATAATTTAAGTATACTCATAGACATCCTTTTTGTTGATTAAATTGCTTATCTCTCCTGATCTAGTGAAAAGCGGAAACATTTGCTTTTGGAATTATAGGCAATTATAGTCACACTTACCTACAAGGTCTTATTTCAAGGAAACACAGGGACAAGCAGACTTTTATTTATGGCAGACAGTAAATTTGCTGAGTTTCACCGGAGGGGAAAAAAAAAGGGGGTGAGAGGAAATATATGAAATAAATAAATAAATAAATTTTCAAATCCAGGAACTGGAAACCTTGTAATCTGCAAAGCACTTTTTTTGGCTCTCCAACAAGAAAATATACCACAGAATAAGGACAGAAATTTTGTTTGCATTTCTTTGCTTCTGTATGAAGAAAACACAAATTGTAGCCCCTATCCTCCAAATGTTTTGGGTTTGGTTTGGTGGGTTTTTTTCAGATTTCATCTTGGAATTCTGTATTATTAAAATATAAGTTATAAAGGAGGGCCTGTCAGAGCCTTAACTGCAGTGGTGCTCCTAGTGCTACTGCAATTTTATACGTGTTTCATTATACGTTGTCCATAATTTCAGTATATGATGTGCACATTCCTAAACATTAAGTATATCCTATGAAATAACAGCACCTCATAAAAAGGGATCATTTTCATACTAATGATATACTTAAGCTGTTCAGAAACTAACTGAACTCACAACTTATTTCCTGAGGCAGGATTTGGGGATATATTTAATTTAAACGGGGCAGCCATAGCGAATTATGAATTGTGAAATGACCACTATGTTTACCCCTTAAGAGGTGCAAAATTGTTAATTGATACATGAAGTCTCCCTTACCGAGTAAATTCTCACATGTTGCATGTCTGTATTCTCAAAAGTTAGATCCAAAAGGTGATCTACACGTTTAGGAACTTTGACGCTTCATCTGCTGAAAACTTTGTTCAGCCTTTTAGGAAGAAAGTAAGGCAGGTTTTCCATTTAAATGGCTCAAATTCACTCATCATTGAAAACTAATGGCTTTTTTGGCTTAAGGTAAAATTTGTGGAAAACACTTCTTGATGTTCCTCAGATTTCTGCTTCTCTTCTTTACCTCTTTGCCTTTCCTTGGAATAATGGAATTAGAAGAAAGGGAAGAATTCCTACCAAAAGTTAATTAAAGGTCACAAAAGGCTGGAGATGCATCCTGTGTATCGCTCCATAGTCGTGTGTCATTTGTTGCTTGCTTTTCTTTTTTCTCCCACCCTGTGTTTGTACTGTGAAGGTGCCTTTACACTGCACATAGAAAATTTAAATTTAGGAAACAGTGGTCTCACAACAAACAATACTGGAGGTTTCTGTTATCATTGACCAGCTCTGCTAGCATGCAGGCAGGTTTCAGAGCCTTTCATTTCTGTAATCTGTCTGGGACAGAAAATTAAATCTCAGCTTCTGCTCACGCCTTCACGTTCTTATGTTTTTACTGAAAATTTTCATAACATTTGATTCTTTTTTTTTTTTTTTTTTTTTTCCCTAAAGACCTAATTCTGAAATCAGGAGTTACTAGGAATGTTTTAGTGTTTGTTTCATAAAAGACTTTTCACTACAAACAGCTTGGAGGAAGGTCAGAAAATGAGTGCGAGTTGCCAGGTTTCCTCTGTCACATCACTATCAAAACTGAGGCTTAAAAAAAACCTGCGAGAGTCGTCACACTTAGGTAAAGGATAACAATTAGGATTTCTTCTTCTGAGAGTTTTCCCTCAACTTTGACTTACTGAATTGACAGTGACTGGAGGTAAAAGAACTTGGTGTGACAGCAAATTATTTGTTTGACCTTTTCCATGCATTTGAAACATATTTTTTTTTCATAACTGCCATATAATTTATGGGATTGTGGAAGACAGAGTTGTGAGATAATCTGTTTCTCCAAGATAGCGTATATTGAAGAATTTCTGTCTTAATGTGAAAGAATAAGGGTCAAGAAATGAGACTTACTTTGTTGCACCCTTGAGATAATATAAGGAAATTTAAAATAATTGACAATGAAATAATGTTAAATCAAGGAAATTCTGAGTGACAGTTAAACCTAAACCATTAGTCAGGTGTACGCTAGTGATTGTTTTAAATATCAGGTTTACATTCATCAGAATCTGAATTTCCTGCTTTTTTTGTTGAGGTTTTTTTTTGGAATCAATTCCCTGCAAATCAATATTCTTTAAGAAGATGCATTTCTTGTAATCCACTTCCATGTGACTGAGGTGATTTATATCTTATATTTTTAAGAGGGTAAGGGTAATTTCTCAATATCTCTTCTGCTCCGCCATCCGTGTGTTTTAGGGTTCCAAGATACAGTGAGAAGCGTGTTCTCTTGTGCACTGCAGGATTCCTGCCCGCTTTAAATGACAGTTTTAAATTAGTGCCTCTGCTTTCGTTTCACTGTGTTCCTTTCCATCATCCATTTCAGCGGTGAAACTTGACTTGGTGTCTATTGCAGTCTAATAACGACTTGCCTTAGGAGCTGTCTGGCGTTGTGCCATGAGCAATCAAAGTGTCATTACTCGATCGTAATATGTAAGTTGGCGTATCTCATTGCAGTGATAAGGAAATTTCAGAGGGTGACGAAGGAGGAGGAATAGGAACGTACAGTGAGAGAGAAGATGTGCCCTGGAAGAGGAGTAACTGTATTGGCTTTGGAATTAGGCGTATGTTCCTCACATTGGACAAAAATAGCCCATAATTGTTCAGAAAGTTTAACGATATACATTTTTAATTTACCAAGCTGAGATAGTTAAGAAAAGAGGCTTTTGTTTTCAGAAGTGCTGCGTCCCCCTCACAGCCCAAACCTCTGAGCAGAGCAGGTATTGGGAGGCTGGTCCAGCCCCAGGTAATGGCCTCCCATACAGACAAGTCGCTACCTTCTTTAGCCCGAGTGTTACAGTCAGAAAATAAAATGGAACGCCAAACCATCACGCAGAGTCACTCTAAAGCTGATTGCATCTGGGAAATACCACAGAAAACTTAAGAACCTGGCTTGCTTAAGTGGCTTTGTAAATCCTGTCCGGCTGTCTAATTCTGAATCTCTAAACGTGCAATTACTTGTATTTTTAATCTGACTGTCAGACTAGCAATTTATTTCACAAACCGTCGCGTAACACGTCTGTTTCACAGTTTAAGAAGAAATATACGGGTGAGTAAATCTGTAACTCATGCAAATATTGGTTTTGTCTTTTGCTTGGGTAAAAAGGCTTCGCACAGCGGTAGAAGAGGACACAGGGCCAGGAGCATAGAATAAGATTCCTCAGAAACTCACATTAACTAACATCATGCACATTGAGTTAATGGAATCTTGTCGTCACCTGTAAATTTTCTGTCAGCAAACATCTGGGTTAGATTGAACTTCCCAATAAACTGTGTTAAAATTGACAGGGCACAAAAGGGTTTGTATGTGAAAAGCTGAGAAGAGAGCTCTAAGAATCATGGTGTTCTCCAGACTGTCATCTCAAAGAATTAAAATATCCTCAAGAGGGAGATGGGCTCTTTCCGTAGAACTGGACTTGACTTTGCAAATTCTGCATGTTTTAAAAAAAAAAAAAAATCTAAATAAAATCAAATCACTGCAAAAATGTCTAAGCCTTGACTTTGGCACAAGATGAAAGAAAGGAACTTTGTCTTCAATTTCCATGAGCATCTACAGCATGCTGAATATAGCACGCTGAATCCACGCAGACAGACCTGTGTCCTTGTGAATGTAGGCCTAGATTAAAAAGCCGTTAATCTGCTTGGTCTTTATCTGGGCTTGTTGCTAACGTACAAGTTGTGAATGGACGGTTGGTCCCGGGCTCTCACTTCGGTAGCACGATGATGTTGCAGTTAAGTGATGTCAGAGCACAGACCTATAGACAAACTGCAAGGGGTTTATTTTTCGCAAGGAAAAATTGTCCCGCTCTACTGTATTTTGTTGTATTTTTACACCCATAAATAATTGTCAAGAAAGACAGGAAATTCTATTAAAATATAGGAGAGGTCTGGAGCTCCTGTGCTGTGAAGACAGGCTGAGAGAGTTGGGGTTCTTCATCCTGGAGGAAAGAAGGCTCTGGGGAGACCTTATAGCGACCTCCCAGTACTTAGAGGGGGCCTACAGGAAAGATGGGGAGGGACTTTTTGTCAGGTAGCGTAGCGATAGGAGGAGGAGTAGCAGTTTTCAACTGAAAGAGGGTGGATTTAGATTAGATATTAGGAAGAACTTCTTTACTGTGGGGGTGGTGAGACACTGGAACAGGTTGCCCAGAGAAGTTGCTGATGCCCCATGCCTGGAAGTGTTCAAAGCCGGGTTGGATGGGGCTTTGAGCAACCTGGTCTAGTGGAAGGGGTCCCTGCCCATGGCAGGGGGCTTGCAACTACATGATCTTTAAGGTCCTTTCCAACTGTAACCACTCTATGATTCTATAAGAAAAAGCATTTTTGCTTGTGAGGAGGCTCAAACACTGGCAGAGGTTGCCCAGGCTGATTGTGGAGTCTCCTTCCTTGGAGATATTCAAAACCTGACGAGGTGCAACCCTGAGCAACCTGCTCCAGTTGACCCTGCTTTGAGCAGCAGGGTTGCACTAAAAAATCTCCAAAGGTCCCTTCCAACCTCAGCTATCCTCTGATTCCGTGAAAAAGCATACTTCGAACTTTATTTCTCAAGCATTTGCTTTTAGGACCTCTATATATTGTAATGTTAGTAGAGGATCTTCACTGTTAAACCTCTGTTGTTTCTGTATCGCTGTTCTTGTGGTGCGGTCTTCCTAGTGATTAACAAGTAGTTGTAAGTCTGCTTCCCATTGTTACTGTCATGGAGACAGAGGACTGTCTTTACTGGGATTGGGAACAGCACTGGCGTGTAAGGGAAGGCCATAGTTTCTGGAAAAGACTAGGGTGTGACACTGGAATGGCACTGAAACATCAAGAGGATGTGAGTTGTTAATCCAGTTCTACGGTCAAAATGACTTGTAAAATGAAAACACTCAAATTCCTTTGAAACAAGATTCAGTGTTTAATCAGTAGTGATGTTTTGCTCAGGAAAATGCTTTTTATCAGCAAAGAAAGGACATAGTAGAAAGTGAATGAGGTGTGAGGTCTTGTGTGCTTCTCTGATTAAAAATTGGTACATTTGATAGCCTTTAAAATACGCTCCTGGTTATCTTTTGTTGCGTTTGCCCTACTTCAGGTGATGACAAGCTCTACACTAATTTTTGAAAAGTTCAAAGTGTTGACATGAGATGTGCTATTTGTTGATAGAGGAAAGAGGTAAAAGGTTTTGGTGTTTTGGGGATGCATAGTCGTGACATGGTGCAAATTTGGTTTCCAACCTTATTTCACTGAAATGAACAAGGCTGTTCTTTTGGTGGGAAGGCTGCTTTTGTCTAAAGGCACGAATCAATTTTTTTTCCACCAAATTTGAGTGTTCTGGCAGGTGTATTACAAAGACTGAACACGGAAACTCAACATTTGCTACTTTGTGGGTGTTATACTAATTTTCAAAATTGTGACACGTTTCAAAATCATTGGTTTCCGCCTTCTAAACAGGTTCTGTTGTCTTGTTCCACTTTGCTATGTTTCAGTTTTTGCTGATTTTCTTGCCATAGAGCTTCTGAGTATATCTGACTCTCAGTTTCTCCGCTGCATGTTCAGTGTAGTCCTGTAGTGGTGGTCCCTCTCTCCTATCCCACAGAGGTAAGAGGAGGTGGGAATTAATTTCTCACTGCCCACCACAGTCATCTGGAAGCCTTTGTCCTTGCCACCTGACTTACCTCAAAATATCTTTCTTTATATTAAATCCTTGCCTTTCCAGCTAGTCTTCTCCCCCAGTTTTGACTACTAATGGATTCCGTCCCTGTAAATCGTCTTATCTCATTGATCATCTATTAAAAAGTATTGTATATTGAAGCACAGGACCGATGCCTACTGCTCCCTCTGGGCAGAGTGGGGAATAGTGTATGGAGAATATCCACCCGATAGGGCCTGCCACTTGTCGTTAATGAATGCAGAAATTTTCTCTTCTTTGCACCCAATATGCCAGAGATCATTATCCCTCCCTTATTTCAGTCATTTTTTATCTACTGCATTTGAAATTCCGAGAGCTTAACAGTGTGTTTGAAAAGGGCATTTCTAAGACTTCTAAAACTATTACTTCAGTAAAAGAGAACCAGCCAGGTGGCTAGCAATTACAAATATCAATGTCGCTTTCTTTAAAATGCTTCCAGTCAAATGGGATGTGAGCAGCTTCTGTCTCCCCATTCCCTCCAGAGCAGAAATAGTCTTTTCCTGCTTTATTATATCCGAAGCAGGTGTCCCGAATGGGAGTGGTGTCCTCGGAAAACACTGTGACGGCTGTGGAGACCAAACCTTCAAAGCCTACTGTGTCTTTTCTCAAAAAAAAAAAAAAAAAAAAAAAAAAAAAAAACCAAACCAAAAAAACCCCAAAAATGCGATTACATTACAGTGGTTGGGAAACGGGGGTGCTGCCGTTCTCAGAGGCGATGGCCGCGGCCAGGCTGGTTTTTGCCCGCTCCACCCTTCTCTTCCGTTCCTCCCCAGTGTTTAGGGATTGACTATAACATGCCAATATTTAAAACTCAGTGTAGTTGTATTTTATTTTGCAAATACCAGCTTAGACCAGTTAGACCAGAAATTAAAGCAACAGCAGCTGTCTGCGGTAGGACCGGGAGATATAAGCATGTCTGTATATAGAGCCCTGCAAGTCGGTTTTGCCCTCCCCCCCCCCCCCAGGCCATGCTTTTTTTTCAGTTCACTGAATGTCATTTGTGCCTGTGCGTGGAACAGGTGTCTCTTGTGAACTCCTTAAATAAACTGAATTTTAAAAAAAGATACTGATGTCAGTTTACACAGGTGCAGACATCATTCAGGAGAATGCTATTTGCGCACAAACACACTACTGTTTGCTGTCTGCGCTGCAATCAGAGCAGTGCCAGAAGGGCACTGAAGCAAGATGGAGCACGGTTTGCTTTGCCGCTGCTGCTGTCGATTGATGTGAACTTTCATAAAGTTCCCTCTTGGTGGGCAGAGAGTCCTTTTTGCTCCGTGAAGCATTAAGAAGTGCTCTTTCAAAGAGTGACTCGGAGGAAAGCAGAAGCCGTTACTAATCACGATGTGTGAAATGGAATAGAAAATGTGTCTGTGTGACTTTTCTTGGTAGCTTAGCGGGAACTTTGTATTTGATTTTGTTTGGGTTTTTTTCTCCCCCACCCCATATTAGGGCTTACCCAGGGCAGCCCACGCTAGGAACAATTCTGTGGACTTGCAGCATCTGTCCCCGTGTGACAATGCCCGCGGGCCCCGCCAGTGCTGCAAAACCCAACTAATTGCAGATGTCCGATGAGCAAAGGAGCACTGCGGTGGGTTATCGTCCCACCTTCACAGCCGTCTTCAGCTGATTGGAGCCTTGTCCAGTCCCCAATATAGCGATGAGCGCGGGTTGTGCCTTTGAATGGGGCGAGCAAGTAGGAGCAAAGGTGGCCGTACATAAATCACGCTCTGGGCTATCACAGTGCAGGGTAACTTTATTAATACAGCTTCAGAGAATTTAATTTTCATCAGCTTCCCTCGCCTTGCTTATGGTCTGCGTAGCTGCCCACAGTGGTCCGAGCTGCAGGATCCTCACCTACCCTGGTATCGTTGCAGTACTGGACCTGTCTGCCACATGCTGTCTGTGGTATGTATGGAAGGAAAAAGAGCTGAACGTCTCCAAGGTATCTTGTTTATCACATACTTAAATAAGAGCAACAGTAGGATTCCCAGCACGAACCTTTTCCTTTGTGCATATACATTTCAACTTCTGAGTGAAGGACGTCCACAGAAATGACAGACGTTTCTCTGGCAAGAAAGCCCACAAACTCTTAATTAATTAGGTTTTCTGACAAAAGGCATGCTTGCCACAGCCTTTTACGTGCATTGGCCTGGGTAATTTTTACCCTAAGTAGAGCTTTTTAGGTATATTTTTTCAATTGAAAATAGTACATTTGAAAAAAAAAAAAACAAACCAAAACAAAACAAAAAACTTTTACAAAAGCAAATTGAAAACAGATGTAGCTGAGCAATACTTTTTAACCCAGGAGTAATAAATGTTTGGAATGGACTGCTGTGAAGGTTATTAAGACTAAAACACTGGGGTCATTCAAATAAGAG
Organism: Vanellus vanellus; assembly: GCF_965231255.1. Taxonomy (NCBI): domain Eukaryota; kingdom Metazoa; phylum Chordata; class Aves; order Charadriiformes; family Charadriidae; genus Vanellus; species Vanellus vanellus. The sequence continues at coordinate 17,348,323 of NC_138911.1, read as the reverse complement.
TTGAGAGCATCCAAGGGGATGGAATTGGAGTAGAAAAGAAGTGGATAACTGAACATTATCCACTGTGTTCTTGATGATGCATAACACCCTGTGCACTTGTTTTACGTTGTATGACTTGAAAATCTATCTGCATTGGTTAAACATATACTAAGGATTATGCCTTGGTAAAAGCTATGGAAAGTTGATTATAATAACAAATGCCAACAAGCCAGTCTCTGGACTACATCACTTGGGAAAAGTTGCCTCAGGAGAAGAGCTGTTTGACTTTATTCCTTCTCCGATCTCGCGAAGGACATAGATGCGACAGCTTGAAACATTTAAAAACATTTCAATTTTATACTGACTGTGGTTACTGTGGAGAGATCTAATACGCTGTGAGGAACATCGAATTTTGATGAAAAAAGTAGCAGTCTAAGTGTAGTTTAAATCCATATTGAACGGATCGTTGTAAAGCTAGGAAGCTGAGGCTTGTGATTTTCACAACTGATGCAAATAAACAGCAAGAAAAGCACTACGCTCTGTGCTTGTATGTGTTATTCCGGAATTATTATCAGACTTTTGCCTAATCAAACAGCTGGGAAAGCCACTGTGCGTGAATGCCGCAGTCAGCAGTTACACCTACGTCTTTCTTGACTATGCCAAGGCTATGCCTATAACTTCATTGTAATATTTTTTTTCCTCTCGGTCAGTTCCATCAAGCGGGTGGGTATATCGTTTTATTTCTATAGATAGCGCATTTATGTGCCTGTATAGAACTTTAGAGAGACTTGTTACATTACCTATTTCAAAACTCTAGTGCTTAGTAGATTGGTGTCAAGTATCTCATGGCACACGCTGGCTCTCCTTCCTAGAGAGGGAGGGTGAGGGAAGGGTAGGAAAGCTTTTCAGTTCTTTTAGTTGAGCAAACTATTCTTTGATTCCCAGGATATCAAACAAACCTAGAAAAAACCCGATTTTTTAAAACAAAGTATCAAAAACTTGTTAAGCTTCAGTGATATATTTAAAAAAATAGACTTTAATTTAAAGAACTGTTAAGGATCATAATTTCCCATTCCATCTAAGGCTGCAGTGGTGCTCAGCTGGGTCAAAAAATTCTAGGAGCTCGGAATACAAGCGAGATCAAATCAAGGCATTTTTGTGTGTCCATATTTAACTACAAGAATAAATCTAACTGTCCAGGCATTGTGAGAGCCTCAATTTTTGAGGCAGGAATGAGAAATTATGTGCACAAAAGTGTCATCCACAAATCTGAAGCTGGAAACAGAAGTTTGGGTTTCGTCTTTTCTGGGCACGTGGCATGTTGCAAAACGTGTTTTAATGCGGTAGATCAGCAGTACAGCTTAGTGTTCGGATTCATGTCTGGAGTTACTGCCTATGACTTTATAAGCCAAGAGAGAATAACAAAATGAGGAACAACGTGGCTGAAGTTAGTAAGTCCTCAGTGGACGTTTTCAGGTTTTTTCTAGAGGACTTAATTTTGTACTTTGAAAGACAGAGAAGACTGGAGGCAAAGAATTTACCTGTTGTGCTGACTTCTCAAAAGTAACAAAATTTAGTAATTACTTGTCCAGGGTTTTCAGTTGTGCAGCTTAGAGATAGCATTCCGAGTATTAATTAAGGCTCGCAGCACTGTGAGTCAGCTGTCTCCTTTTATCCCCATTTTAAAGACAGAGAGACACCCAAACATTATGATCTGCTCTCCTCTTCTCTAATTGTCCTCCTATCTGGGCCTATGTACAGTAGCAGAAATTAAGCAAATGTTTCTTCGAGCCTGAACAGTGGTCACTTGAGAAAATGACATTTGCTTTCTACGCCGTGCGCTATTCTGTACGTCCCTGTTGAGTACCTGACATGGATCTAAATACTCGCGATGCTCAGAAACACTAAACAGCTTTTCCGCTGCAAACGTCGTTTATCAAAGCTATAATAAGGGCAACGGGCACAAATGACTTGAATACAATGGAAAGTCTGTAAGCTTCCACCGCCTCGGTGAAGTTCTTTCTAAAGTTGTTATGAAACAAAGGGTAGCTTTCCCTTTCATTGTCTTGCAAGGATCTCGTTGACTACTACAGACCTGAACTTTAACCTTGTAGGCTATTGTTCTTACCAAATTATAAAATATTTATGAGTGGCTAAAAGACACGGTCCGTTTTGTTTTCTTATAAGATTCTCACAGCAGAGAGCAGTGAGCGAATTTTTATCCTAAATCGTGAGGGCTCGTGATGTGAGGCATTCTGTAGCTAATGGTCGCACTTGTAAAAATAACAAATGAAAAGCAATAACGAGCAAGATTTGCAAATCACTCGCGGCCTCATCAAGCAGCGTATGTCTTTGGAGGTGACTTTTAGTAATGAGCGAAGTCAGAATGCCTTGACCAGTTGCTGCCTTTGTTCCTGTTGGAGGACAGTTCACTGCCCGTAGATTAGAGCTTTGTTAGCCCAGCTCCCTCTCAAACGGGTACCTTCCACACGTGCCTCAGCCCTGGTAAAAATAAAGGCTACGTGACACGACCTCTTTTCCTGTGCACATTGTAGCCTGGAGCCATTGGTCCAGCCTGTCTTAACTGATGACAGTCTTCCAGGTGCTGTTCTGATCTTAATCTTCTGGCTGAACCATAGGCCTAACGTGGTAAGCTATAAATCTCCCCAGGTCACCGAGAAGTCTGCTGGTGTCATTTCTCATTGACCTCAGGGGAAAAGAGACCGGCTTAGTTCATCGTTTTCTAGGTTTACAGATTCACAGGCTGGCATTTCCAAAGCGGCGCTCGTGACGTTTCAGTAATAAATTACGCTGAAATGCCTACAGCTACAATAATTTATGGTCTTTCTGCTGCTCTTATAACACATGTTAATTGGAGGAAAAAATTATTTATAGAAAGTTTTCAGTGGAGTATTGGGAGAAAAAAAAAAAAAAATAGCATCGGAAAGCCAGCGTTTTCTATTGAGTAAATTCTTGTCTGTAAACATATTTAGAATTTTCTTCGCAGTAGTAAGAAGAAACGGACTGTGGTATTGGAGGAAAAAGCCAGCTGTTGCATAATGGTACACTTTGCAGTATATTTCCTGGTGCTTATTGCTGAGTAGCGCTGCGATTTTATGCTGTGCGTATGCGCGCTGGGGCTGGATCTTTGGTTGCACAGATCTGCTCGGCCGCAAGACTTCTTGTAACTGGTGGTAGAGCTTCCTCCGCTAAGGGGTTGCTCTCTAGGTGCAATGAAGTGAAAGGATGGGAGGAAATGCTTACACATCCCAAAGGAAAGAAGTTCTCGGTCAGTTTTACGTGAACTGGTCTTTTGACAGAGTAAGAAAACATTTCGCTCGATCCATTACCATACTTGAAATGTAATCAGGAGTTAGGAATGGATTCAAAGCGCATTGAAAGATTCCTGGTGACCTTGCTGTCAGCAAAACGGAGTAGTTAAATTGCTAAACATGAGTTCAGATATTTTTGCAAAAGGAGAATACAATTAATGTCAATTAAGGCACAGTTTATTAGCACAAACTTGCTATTAAAATCCTTTAATACAAGTCTTTCCTTTTTTTTTTTTTTCCTTCTACCAATGTTTTGAATACGCATGCATTTAAAATTAGATGCATGTTATTTTGATGTGGAATGACCCAATATTGTACTCCTTTAAATCTGAACAACGATTTCATACTTAGTCACAATTCCTGGAATTCCTGGAAACATTTCAAAATTGTTAGCTCTGATTCTTATCAAACTAGATTTTCAGCTAACACTGCATAATGGATATCTTACTTTTTGCCCATTTTCCAGTGGTGTTCTGGGTTCAGTTACTGCTTTAGAGCTAATCCACAATTACATTATTTTATAATCTTTCCCAAATCCTTTGGAAACTTTTCCAGAAGGCTTCTTGGGAAAGCTGTGCTGTGTAAACATTTCAAAAGTGAAACAAAAGAATTTTCTACCCATTTTTGAAGAATTAAACACTAAGCATAAACATGGCACTTTTACCTATTAAGTAAGAGTGAAGCAATTTGGAAAGCTGCCTTTTAACTGTTCTGGTTTTCAATATCAGCTTTGTGATATCTTTAAAAAGTAATTTAGCACCTTTCAAAAATACAGCACTAATTTCCTGATAGACAAATGAACTTTACTATTAGGTTTGTTTTGGGAAGAATGATTCATTTATTCAGTTCACTGCTACTGACTGGTTTTAATTTGTTATTGATTCCTTACGGATTGTCCAAGTCACAAGTTATTTCTTAAGAGTTGTGCCACTATTTAACTTGGCATTTCTGACCCAAGCTTAGCTCATACACGAAGCTGGGGATCTAAGACCCTAATATTAATCAGCGTTCGGTCTAGTCTCGTACTTTCGGATTACATTTATATTCCAACGACATTACTGGAATGGTCTAAGCAAGGCAAAAAAGTAAACACACTGAGCCAGGAAAAAATAAATTTCATCTTTCAGCCGTCTTTCTGCTCTGTACGGTCACCTTTCTTTTAACCAGTTAATTCTGTAACAGGCTTGTTGCAAAGGAATGCATGGCGAGGACAAGTCATGATGTCCCTTGGGGCGGGGAGCGTGGTGTGGAGCCAGCACATACGTGAGAGTGTAGATCCATGTCACGCTCTGAATTAAATGTCTGGTTCCTTCCAAATTCTGCTTAGACGGTTTGACGTAACTTTTCCATGCAATTTGATTTTTTCAAAGTCAGTCTCCTACAGTAATTGCTGCAAATATCTGCTTAACGTTAGTATGCTTAGAGTGTGCTTTTATCTGAAATACGTAGAAGTTTGTCCTATGATGTTTTGTAGCTCATGTGAGGTCCTTGGTTGTATCTACTCAGACTGTTTTCCGATTATGTTCTCTGACACCTGGATTTTGAATATTGAGTAACAATGCAGGAAATAATTAGGAAGGTTGTAGCCAGTCACTTGCCATAACTGTCCCTTAATTTAGAATTTACTAAGATGACTTAGCAAATTAGCGTAACAAAAAGGAAAGGTAGTCCAGTCACGTGCAGAAACACTAGCAGAGGTTGCAAAATAGCATGGATCTTAACAAGCAAAATCAACAGTTATCTCCAAATATATAACAAGGAGAAGGTTCTAGGAGTCAAATGATTTCACTAACAGCTGTTTTCCAGCTAAGAAAACTGCTCCTCGTTCCATGATGTTTGATGATTCTCATACATGTATGTGTATGTAGAAATGACACACACACCTAGCACCACCAACTCCAGCTCTCCCTCTCTCTCAAATAATCTATGCTTCTGCTGCTTCTGAATTCGGACCATTTCTAAGGTCTTAAGACGCTAAAGTGAGTGCATGTTTAGTTGGATTATCAAAAATAGTCAATCTACTTAGGTACTCCGCTCGCTTAGAAACAGATCATTATAGGCAGCTTTGTCCCCTGTCTCCACAAGCTGGAACCTACCTCCTGGAGACCAACGTGCCACGAATCCCAGGAGACTTGTCTGATGGTGCAGCCTAAGTGGCTTGCTATGGCTAAATCCCAGTTAGAAAGAAAAAGATGTTTTCCCGTGGAAAACATAGAGGAGCGTTGGCTTAAATCACCAATGCTGCTATTTAGTGCTGTGAAGGAATGCTCCAAGAAGAGCCTGAGTTTCTGAGTTATTTTGATGACAAGATCATTTTCCTACGGTTAAAAAGGGAGAGAGCTGCTGGCCATCTCCTCGGTGCGTATTACTTTTCACCCAAACCCACTTTAGTTGTGTGGGTTGAATTCAGGCTACAGTCCTTGAAGCTTTGCATCATCCCTATCAATGTGTTTAGCTGTAGAGATGAAAACACGTATGTTGGCATACGTGCACGTGCGTGCACAGCCGGCTAGAGGTCTGACCTCTCCTCTCGCAAGATTTAAGGGCTGAGAAGAAAATTCCCTCTACAGGGTAAACGTAATGACATTTTGATCCCTTGAGAAATGCTGCCGTAACCCTGCCTAGACTCTCACACTGTTTGGATTTTATTTTTAGCTCTGGCGTTCTTGAAGATTAATAAGCATAATGTTGCTTGACATTACTCTGCCGGTGTAACGTTACCTGAACAAAGTGTTAACGTAGATGGGTCGGGAAGCTGTAACGATGGCTTAGGGAGAAGCACATGCTACAAATTGCACGATGTTTTAGAAAAAAGCCTATTTAAGATTTGTTCCGCCAGTGGGCTTTTGACTTGCTGCTGTTTCAAAACACTTGCTAGCTAGTGAGCCACAGGTAAGTGCCCAACAAAAATTGCAGGGAGTGTTTCCGAGGAGCGGGACGGAAAAGGGAAGTACAATAGAGAGGTAAATCGCAAAGGCACCTCTCTGTTCATCACCAGACATGCTTCTGTCGCACAAGCCCCATCTGTACAGAAAAGCCAAAAGGCATTTATCGAGGCTAAAAGCTGAATCTGATGCAAAAGCAGAAAAATAGTATTTATCTCAAGTTCAGAACGCTGAATTCTAATTTTTATGGGGGCTTTTAGTGAGTAAGTATATCAACCTGCAGTAACTCCACTTAAGCCACTGGAGTTACTCTGGACTTAAAATACTGGAGCACTTTAAAAGACTACTTTTAACTATAATGTCTACTGCAGAAACTGGTTAACATTCATTCATAGTTTGGTTTTTTAAATCTAATAACACTTGCAAAAAAAAGTGAAAAATACCTTTGCACACACATTTTCTAATTTGGTGAAAATGTAAATTTATTCCTATCTACTGTTTTTTGATGATATAAAAACTGTCTCATTTTTCCACTACCTTTGTTCTTAATAAATACGTCACGGGAGGTTTTTGCGTTACCATATTGCATAGGTACACCTAAGGAAAGAAAAAAAAAAAAGAAAATCTAGTTGTGTAAAACTGAACCTGCCAATTATTTCTGAGAAACTTAACACAAGAGACTTGTTTGCAAATGTTATGAATGGTACTCAATGAAAACTTTGTTTGATTTCACTTATGTTTAGTATAATTTGTTCTGCTCTAGGGCATCCTGAGAATAGGAGATTGTACGCAAATGAATACTGAGTGAAGCAAAGATCATTAAGAGAGGAACTGGGGGGGAACCACACATGCTGGACACAATTATGTGTGTGTGTTATATTATGCTATCTTGGACACATCAGCGCTGACTGCTTTGTTCCTTCGAATGACCTTTGATCAAGAGAGACTGCATGTGTCTTTGGTCATTCCCACATCCTAGGCTACTGTAGATGAAGGGAATTTCTGTGGTGTCTTAACTATAATCTCACTGGGAGCTGCCTCATTGTGTGCAAACACTCTGGTAGATGTCTGCCTTGTTGGGAGTTTACAATTGGAGGAAAGGATGGTGGCATTACCTCAAGCATACTAGGCATTGTGCCAGTGTAACTGAGCAGATGGTGACCCGTGGGTCATGGGACTATATTTCTGAGATAGATGGGAAAGGAAATTCTACAGTTTGCAGACCAGATGGAGAGTTCTCACAGAGCTGGCTATAAGGAGTGTATCTACACGTGTGTGTCTGTGTGTGTACGAGAATGTTGAATCAGAGTAAAATAGCAAGTGGATATTATTAAACGTAGGAAGAAAAATTTAATTTGTGGCTTTTACGCAAGAAGACATCAAATAATAAAGGTATTTTACATGGCTGTTAAATGCAGCATTCACAAGTTTCCCGCTAGTTTCCGTACTTCACTCTTGTTTTCATTACATAGCTTTTGTATTACTTCTATATAACATATCTGTAATTAAAAAGCCCTATTGTTCTTATTCCAAAAAGATAAGTGATTTACTTTCTCTCTAGTATTCACTTTATCCAAATTTCTCTTTCAAAGTAGGGTTTATTTCCAGATAAATTATGTGGTGTTTTTTTTCCCCCCACAAAGAGGGTACCAGGTGCAAAGTTTCTTTACCTAAACTTACATTCTCTGTCTGCCAGAATTGCCTTCTTTCTCCCATTATTATTTCTTGAAGGCTTTTGGGGGCTCTTAGTTGTGTCACTTGAAGGACGCTTGCAAAGCAAAACAGATACTCCTTAAGCAGTAGAGCTTTGGCTGCCAAATGTCAGCATTTGTGTAGGTTTAATCTGCAGGTTATTTGGACATTGCAAAAATTGTCGCTATATTGATCTGAAAATATAGAAAGTATTTGGTCTCTGGGAGTAGAGTGTATACTTCACTAGAAGGACTAATAAGTGTCTGATAGATTTTGGGTCACGAAATAACGTATGCATCACTAAAGCAAGGAAGAGAGAGGTTTCTATTTCTGAGAAATTTCCTTTGATTCTCTTTTCATGAATTCATGTGTCGGTACATAATCCATAAGCCATTCCAGGAAGGAAAATTCAGTTGTAGGGTCTCTTTCTCAGGATGGCAATTGCATATAAATCAATGAAAAGAACCTCCTCCTGGTCCCTCTGCAATGATTGTTGCTACAGGAAAGGGCCGTTATTGTGCATTGTTTAGAGTAAAAAAATGAAAACTCTTGAGCTCTTTTTTTTTTTTTTTTCCACCTTGAATTTAACTTTTAAAGAAAACAGTTCAAGAGGAGCCCAAGCAATCTTTTAATGAATGAAGAGCATAAAAGTAATAAATATCTTCAGAAATATAAACTATAGGCTAGACCATAAAGGTCTGGTTGTTATATTTCATCCTCAATCTAAACAAGCGAGGTAAGTGCAGATAGTATTAGCTGTGCTTTCAAGCCAGTAAAAAGTGTGTACAATAAAAGAACTGCAAGAACAGTATTTGCAGTGGGAACTTCTGAAAGATACCGTCTAGCGAATTTTCTGTTTCCTTCAATTTCCTTAAAGGGTAGTATTCACTCAGAATTGGATATGCTAACATCTTTTACTTGAAGGTCTTAACAATAAGTTTCCGCCGTTGCTTTCATTTTTCTCCTGAATTTTAGCGACGTTTAACCCTATCCCTCAAATGTAGCTCTGTGCCCTTTAAACTCAAAACGGCGCTTAAGAGCTTTATGGACAGTTGTAGAACTGGAGGCGTCTCCACTCAATTCTTTTTGTACTGAGCAAAATTGGGAAAAGGGAGAGGGAAATTTGGTATTGCTGTTCCCGAGTGAGTGCTTTAAATACTTGGCATGTGCTAGGAGTCGATGCTACCTTTCCAAAGCCCAGGTCCGAGCAAGGTTTCATCTAGTAGTCATGCCCTTAACACTAGACACCTTTGGAGAGGTCTTTCTGAGAATCTGTAGATGCCTACCTGTGGGACAATATCAGGACATACTGGCACATTCCATGTGGCAGACTTTGAGGCGCGTAGGTGACGTTTATGGGCAGAAACTTTGGTATCTAGGTAGTTACGCTCCTCTGAGGTAAGAGAACACGTCACTATTGGAGATCATGCTGCTTAAAGAGGTGTTAGGTACCTGTCTCTTTGCGCCTGTCTCTCCAATCCCAAGGCCCCAAGTAGGAAAGCCCATGCCTAACTTTTAAGCAGGAGCGGTCTCATTAACTTAAACGGGAGTACTCGTGTACATACAGTTAGACATATGTTAAAATGCTTGGTTGAACCGGGGCCCACATTTCTATTTTTATGGAAAACTCACATGTGCAAACAGTAATAGCATAATTAATCTCTTTTCATGAAGTGTTGGTTTTAATAATTTCACTGAGGGTTTATTGTGCATAGTACTTTTCATCTTCAAGGCCTTTTACAAACATCAGTGCGGGGATTTAAATTGGGTGTATGATTGTGGGAATTGCGCAGTCTTATATATGACTTTGCAATTCGGTACCTCCACGTTCTTGGCAGGAGGCTATTGCCATGCAGCTGGGTTGGCTGAACCAGGAACTTTGGCTCTGTCTCCACTTAGCACCTTGGCAAATTATCTCCCAGGTGGAATTCTGGAGGCTGTAAGTGGTTTCAAAGCCTCTTCCAGGTTCAGATTTTCAAGCTAATGACTTCATTCACCGCTGAGTGAAGCAGAGGTGGTGATGTAGGCCGTATGTGGCATGCTTGGCTCTTATCCCTTCCTTCTCTTCACCGCAAGCTACTCAGAAACGGGAGAAGGACCAGAAATGCACGTGGGCCAAAGTTACATTTAAGATACAGGCATAATTCATGGCTGGCTTCAGAAAAGCTCGACGTATGTGCTCAGATCTCAGTGCTCAGTCTATTAACTCACCACAGCGTTTATGTCAACGTGTAGGATCCCGGCATCTGATGATGATGGAGGGCTAATTCCAAACGTTTCCGAGACATGAGAAGCGTTTGGGGTACAGTGATACCGACCGTTGATTTAACTTATGATGCTGCCGTGCAGAGTATTTTACCATACAAAAGGCCTGGATTGCAGAGATCCTCGAGTTTTCTTCAAGGACTGGAGGAAGCCCAGTTGTTCTGCATTTTGGTTGGCTTGCCTGCTCGGAGCGAGGTTTCTCCTTCTTCCATATATATGATGAGGTCCAAGCCTTGCTATTGATGTGACTTTGGTTTTCTCTCTGTAAATCTCAGTAGTAGCAGCTAGGTGGGTGGGAGAGTCTAGTATTTTATTTTATTATTTTATTTTATTTTATTTTATTTTATTTTATTTTATTTTATTTTCCAGGAAGAAAAAATCCTTAAAATATTTTTGTTTTACGCAGTGTTTTCAGCAAAAGGGCTCCTCCTACTGTTGCAATTTCCTTTTCAAAGGCAGATGTTCAAGGCATTTAATTCTGTCTCTTTCAGAGTAAACATTCACATGAATTCATGTTGCAGAAGAGAAATTACTGTCTTTTTCCCATTTTTCTGTTCCTGACAGGAAAGAGATAAGTTGTGGTTTACAGAACGGGAGCCTTTTTTATATGGGTGGGTCTATAAAATACTTGGGTGGATTGCTCTCTGTGACAGTGGCCTCCTTACTGAGCTGCATATTTATTGATGGTTCCCTCGGAAGATACAGAACTCAGTTGAAATATGGGGAAAGCACTCTTTTTCTGCCCAGCGGTCTTCATAGGTGACAATACTGCCCAGTCCTGTTTTTTCTCTTCACCTTTCCTGGAGGTAAATAAGTTGTGTAACTACTGCTGTGGTCAAACGACCGCATTTCAAATGCATGAAATGAATCAAAATATCATATGAGGGAAGGGAGTAATTAGAGTGCTGCAGTTACAAACAGGCTGATCCTGTAAAAAGATGAACTCCAGGTTATAGGAGGTCTTGGATTTAATGGTGTGCTAGTGTTTATCGCTAATGTGGGTGCCGCTGCGCTGTGCTTAAGCGATATACGTGGGAACTCGTGAAAGATCCTCTTCACATAACTAATAAGCCACTAGAAATTCTTTAAAGGATCACACCCTTTAAATACAAGTATTGCCTCATTAGGAATATCAGAAAATAGAGAGTCTGAACAGAGATGAAAATGGAGCTTGTGACTTAACAGTTGAAATGCAAATCTAATTAGTCTGGTATTTTAAAGTATTAACAGGGAGCCATAAAAAAGATGGATTGAAATGAAGAAATTTGTTGTAAAGAAAATACTGGATAGTGACAAAAGCCCAATTTATTAACACTCCATGATGTGGAAACAATGAAAAGGGCATTAATTACTTTACTGGTACTTATTTTGCGCCGTTGCCCAAAGTAATTGGTTTATTGACCTCTCTTTAATCCTGAATAGTTCTAAAAAATGAATTTCGGTGGTGAAAATTAAGGTCTGTGAAGGAATGTGGGCCTATTTGTTCTGTCCTATATTACTTTGACTGTAAGTGATACATTGCTTCAAACGTACCTGACTAGATGTGGAGGGTAGGATATCTCTACGTTCTCTGTGTCCTAGAGCTGTGTGTGCGGGCATTCGTTTTCAATCAGTGCCAGATATATTTATTTTTTTAAAAGAAGTGGCTATAATAAGAGGTATTTGGTATGCTCTTCTATTATCAGTTTAATTTCAAATATCTCTAAGTACATATTCCTAATAATTTTTTCCTAGAAGGAAGTCACTCCTTTGTAGTTTTTGTAAACACCCCCTCCCCCCCACCAAATCTCTGGACTTCTGCAAGGCAGTACATGCAGCACTTTGAAAACGCATGTGTTTAGCTGGGATTTACTTTTTTAGATGCATTCCTCTTTGTAAACAGTTTGAATCTTCTACACTTAGGCTATATATATGTAGATATTGTTTATAGAATATTTTTTCACTTCATACTATTTATGAGTAGCTATCTCTTTGGCTATAGGGAGGCAGAAAATTAAATTGAATATCACCAAGAAATGGATGTACGGCAGTGACTGGAATAACTTCAGGTTAAAACTCAGGATGTGCAAAATTGACTTCTTTTTCTCCTGGGAAATTTTTAGCAGGTGTAAGACTTTTTAGTACATTTCTGTGTTTGAGGAAGAGCTGAATGAAATATTTCAGATTATTGACACTGATAAATTGTATCAGCCACTGAGATGTTTCACGGAAGCTGATGTTCAGGTACCACTCAACCATATTCTACATACCCAGATGGATATTTCTGAGTCATCAGGTTGTATGATTGGTGTAGTATCCTAATGTTTTCGTATTGCTTATCTGTATGTTTATTAGCAATTTGTGACTGAAGAAGTTGTGGGTTTTTTACTAAGGTTACCATAAGAATCTTGTTTGTTTATTTGTCATTGTCATAATGAAGAAGCACGTGGACTTTAATGACTATGTCTTTGGGATAACGGTCTTGATATGCACCCAAAAGACAGATGGTGAATAGCAAACAAGTGGTTTTTTGACTTCAGGGTTTGGTTATTTTTTTTAATACATTAAGGACAGAAAAGTTCCTGATTAACAGCTGGAAGTGAGTGAAACCTCTATGGAAATCAATGTAATTACAGTAGACAGGTGGTCAAAGAATGGTCCATTAATATGTCCAAGTAGGAAGGCAGTTGATACAATGCACTGTGTAACGCTTCTGTATGCCAGGTTGCACTTTGAGCTACAAAGTCAGTAAAATTCAGTGTACTGACACTTTCAGCTACAGAAAAAACAGTGCACATCAAAGCAGCAGTATTACAGTCCTTTGAATATTGATTTTTCTGGAATATCTTACGCTCAAAATAGGACACTTTATTCAGGCTGTTTTAAACTTGTTTCTTCAAAGAAACGAACTACGTAACCGAGTCTATCAAGTAAGTCTCTTCCTGTGCTCAAATATCTTTCTGAATTGTTTTCCCTCCACTCAAGCAGCTCTCAGTTGTCTTTCTCTGCTCCTTCCTTTCTCAACCTCTTTCTCCGCCTTTTGTTCCTGTGGCTGAGCAATGGGCTCCCGCCCCACCTGCGGATGGGACTGCAGCATCTCCTTCCCTCTCTCCTTCCAGGTTACTCAATAACCACTCATACTCTTTACCCTCGTGAGGAGACTCCTGCCTTCAGGCATCTGTTTAGTTTTTCTGGCTTATAGTATCCATATATAACAGTGAGGTAATGTCACCCCGAGAAATATGAATGGTCCTCGGTCCTGTCGAGGTTTATAATGTTCAGCTGGTAAGAAGATTTGCCTAAATTTAATGTGTAATCCATAAGCGTTCAAAAAAGCTCAGTTAAAAGATGAGGTTGGCTAGACTGCAAAATCTCAAATGCTGCTCGGTTTGGAGAACCTTGTCATGTATGTTTTACTTCATTTACTTTAGATGTTTAGAGAAGAATATCAGAAGGTACTTAGTGCTTCGTGTCTCTTGGGGTGTATTTGCTGACCGGGATCCTGTCTGCATTACTTGGCTATATTAATGAGATATTTTGTTATAAATCTGCAGTACATAAAGTGTATAATCTTGTAATGGGAGAGAATTAAGTCTAATTATGTACTTGAAAAGTTACAAGGGAAAAAATTGTTTTCTTGAATGATTTGATGAGTAGGAGAAAGCGCCTGTTTATATTAGCTTGGGGGTTTATCACTTAGTTCTTTGAATATTAAACTGACATTTAACATTAAATTGAAACTATAGTCAGTCTTTCTTCACTCTTTTCCGTGTGCGTGGAGAAAAAAAAAAAAAAAAAAAAGGTTAAAACTGTTTCAAAGCTAGAGTAGCTTTTTTTGGATGTGTGATCTTTAGTCTTCATGGTGGTAGCTGTTAATTCCATATGGCTTCTCTCTGGCTTCTGTCATGCACGGCGCTTAGAAAAGAAACAATCAAATTTGTTTTCTATTCAAACTGAACACTTGGGTAAACTATTTAGCTGTGATTTTCATGTATCCTTTTCTCAAGGGTACAGAGGACTTCATGCAGGAATGCTGTTCTTAATGTAAGTAAATTGGTATTACGTTTCAGAGTAGCTAAGCACGAAATTTTCCTAGTGAGTATTCCTCCAGAAACATTCACATGCTGCATTTTATTGTCTACGGGAGGCAAGCTATTCTTGAACAGTATTAAAACTAAGAAGTGGTTTCAGGTTGGGGTTGGGGTTTTTTTGGGGAGGGGAGAGCGTAAGTAATAGTGTTAGATGCAGAATTTCCAACCTGTATGTAAGGGATGCGGTGAATTAAGGTTTTTTTTAGTACGCCTGACTCTTCAAATTGGCACCACAGCATCGCAACGTGACTGGTGTTCCTGCAGTCTGATATATTCCTCCCCCAGATCTCTGGAGAAAGCGGTGCGTGTTACCGCATTAATGTATTATTACTATTTTTTCACGTTTAGCTCAGCTGGTTGTCGGAGGCAGCCTTTTCTGTGCAGAAATTTTTAGAGCATAAGAAAGCTTTTATTCATACGGAGAGAACCTGATGTTTACTTTTTTTGGCAGAATTCACCAGTCACTCACCAGTAAATCTAAAGTAAAAGCAGACGCGTACAGGTATTGAAGTGCCTCCTCTACCCCCCGTGAGTGGGTGCCTGGGGAAATTGGTCGTATCATGAGTGAAGGTAGTTGGCTTCAATTTGGACTGAGTTGCTCAGAAGTAAAAGTCACTCGCGTGCAATGCTGACAAGGGATCTATGTGATGTTAATCCAGTTTGCAAGGTGACAGGTGCTCTTACCTAACTAGCTCACAGGCACATACGCACCCCCGCACCGACAGAGAAGCTGAGGCCAAAATACACATAGAAACTGGCCTAACCTTCCTTTAAAATGTGCTCCTGAGAAACAATAAGAGGACAGAGAAAGAATGAATTAAGTAAACAGTAGAATTCCTGTTCTCATGTTATGCAGAAGAAATGGGGCTTGCGCTTTTTTAGCGCTGTGAACTGACACCCATTTCAAAAAACTTCACCACTAAAGAATGGAAGAATACCCCGTCGGCTTCAAAGCCAAGATACACCTAACTATAAATAAATAAATAAATAGAATCAGTTCCTGACCATAGGGATGTTTGAAAACGCGACTTGAATTTTGCAAATCTCAATATGTAAGTAAGCCTCAGAATTTTGAAGCGTTCGCAATCCAGACGCATGTTCTACTATTAACTTTTGCATATACAATTTTGGCTTTATCGGTATAAATTCAGAGGATGATCTGGTCTTCTTTAGTTCAAAGCCTGTTTACTGTTTAGAAATTTGAGGTAAGAAAGACGTCTTACCATGCACATCTCATTGTCCGAAGAGAAATTTCTCTCTGTCACATTCATCAGCATTTTGTCTTCTCCGGTCACTCAGGAAATTAGCATCTCCTGAGTCTACTGATTTCTGCTCCCTGCCTTGCCTGGGCTTTGATACCCTTCTGCTATCCTGGCTCTGAAAACTCTCCGCAGTGTTTCAGACCAAAATAATCCGATACTTTTATGTTGGTGAGTACCTCGCAGCACATTACCACCTCACGCTGAACCATTGGTTTCATAACATCTTTTAAAGAGATTCAAAGAGCCAACAAAGAGAAGAATTTTCTCTCCGTTAATGAGTTTAGGGGGAGCTAAGCTTGGATGATTTTGTAAATAGTAAGGCTTTAAAAGGAAAAAGTCTACAAAGCGGTTCTAGATTCCATCCAACAAAGAGACTGTATCGTTCATTTCAAAATGTTAATGTTTTTTGTCTCTTCGCCTTCATTTTGGTCAAGCGATCCCATATAAGTCATCTCAGTGCAGCCATTATTTATAGCTAATAATCTCCTTTAGCTGCCAAACCGAAACTAGATCTCCTTCACTCTTGAGCTGAAAGCGCTTTTCTTTCTACAATGTGCTGGAAATGTGCCAATTTACCAGTTCCATTAACTTAATGAGGTCTGACAGCCTGCAGCAAATTTTCTCATAATCTCTCTTGGATTTAAATTTGGTGCTGCGCAAACAACTGAGTACGACCAAGTAATTGCTTTTTAACTCTATATATTCTACAGCAAAATTCCTTACACATCTTAAATACAAAGCAGGCTTGAGTCTGTCTTTTTTTGTGAGGAGTTTTTTAAACATGCAGCAATTATTAAATTTACTGATTAACTTACTTTCTAATCTTTAACAATCATCTGAATGCTGTATTTGTGCTGACCTGTTAAACATCGGTATTAAAACTTCAAGTGATTTAAGTGCAAGTGATTTCAAGTGTAGTACTGTTGGTGGTGGGAGAAGGATGGTATTTATTTATTTTTATAATACACCTGAATAGTTATATGAGCTGTGAGGTTATGTCACGATTTTCACAGACTAATAAATAATCACTCTTATAAGGTCAACAGGAGTTTTAATGCAAGGTTAATCCTTAGCTTCTGTTTCCTAATACTTCCAATGATTACTGTTCACTAAAGGCTGTAGTGTGTTACTAAATTCACAAGAAACAGAATTGCTTGGCAAATTAAGCAGGAAAAAAAGTAAAATCTTGCTTTCTCTTGCTTGTATTCTACCTTCCTGCTAGTGACAGCGATATGCTGAAGGCAAAGCTGAAAAAACAGGATTATTACTCATTGCAAGAATAGTGGGTTCTTAGTTGTCTTTTTTTAGTACATCAGATTTCCGTAAATCTGGTAAACCACTTTAAATTTAACAGCATGGCATTGTAATAGAAAATCACGAGTGACATACTGCACTTTGAAAATGACCTTGGACCAAAGGTTTGATCTGAATTTAAAGTTGCCAGGGGTATTTCCCTTCGCTGTATTAAGGCTTCCGCTGTGAGGTTTTTGCTCACACCAGCACTTCCCAAGAAGCTGTAAATTTTGTCTTGAAGTGCTTTGGATGTTACAAGACCTCAGTACTTGGGGTAGAAGGTGTATCGGAGGAATCTTGAATTTGAAAGGAGGTGACAAAGCGCCTCAGGTAGAAACGTGCCATTTCACACAGCCTCTTTATCTGGAGGGTCTTCTTGCATGGCCTTTGTGTATTTTGGTTTTTATCCCTATATTTCCAAGTATTAACTTCACTATGTAAGCATTATCAGGCTGAATATTTGCACCTCAGCACGGTCTACAGTCTTTTGGTTAACATCAAGTTCTGCAAAATTAACATGTTAGTCCTCTGTTTAATCTGTTTTTTCCTAAAACAATCTTTTGGTGAGCTGTTTTCTCTTTACAAGAGGGCAAAAAGCCTTAGGCCTCATCCTTGCGAAATGTTAACAAAGGCTCTTTACCACAAATGAGGTATTGCCCGGTGCTCTCAGTGGAAGCGTTCATGTATTCATATCAACATGGAATTGCAACGGCAAGATCTTCTTAGTTAAATTGGAATGTCTTTTGTTTCTGACTCCTGGAGAGACTCTTTCTCATATAAACGGATGGAGTTTTTGTGTGTACAAACTGCATGGAAAATTTGAATGACTGTTGATATTTAGGTAACAAAGCTGTCCAAACGAGTCAAAAACATTAAGAAGGACAAAAATAAGAAGGACATGGACCGCTTAGATCGAGTCCAGAGGAGGGCTACGAAGATGATCAGAGGGCTGGAGCACCTCTCCTATGAAGACAGGCTGAGAGAGTTGGGCTTGTTCAGCTTGGAGGAAAGAAGACTCCAGCCGCTATAAGCGGCTTTCCAGTACCTAAAGGGGGCCTACAGGAAAGATGGGGGACGGGCGGACGGACGACTTTTTATCAGTGAGTGTAGTGATAGGATGAGGGATAACAGTTTTAAACTGAAAGAGGGTAGATTTAGATTAGATATCAGGAAGAACTTCTTTACTGTGGGCGTGGTAAGACCTGGAACAGGTTGCCCAGAGCAGTTGTGGAGGCCCCATCCCTGGAAGTGTTCAAGGCCAGGTTGGATGGGGCTTTGAGCAACCTGGTCTAGTGGGAGGTGTCCCTGCCCATGGCAGGGGGGGTTGGAACTAGGTGATCTTTAAGGTCCCTTCCAACCTAAACCATTCTATGATTCTGTGAAAGTCAACGTACACGTACAACATTGTATAGAATATTAACATCTTGCTCTTCATACTGGGAACTGTTTTTTAATGGAGAGAGCAGGGAAGTCACTTGTATGCAACCCCCCAGCTTTAATCCTGCTTTTCATCGGCCAGTGCTAAATGCATAGCTAAAAGATAGTTTGGGACCTGTTTGTCTATCTTTAGTGTGGGTCAGCTCTCATGACTTTTTATAACCCGTCTCAGCGTGTCTATTTTAGGTCAGTTTATCAGTTCAAGTCCCTGCTCCTCAAGACAATTGATTTGTAATTTCCCATGAAAAAGTAGTTGAAAGAAAACATTGAGTTTGCCCTAATGCTTTGAATGCCGGAAACGCTTCTTTTTCTTTTTTGGTTTTTATTTTTTTTTCTTTAAGAGGAAATAAATCACATAGTTTGGAGCCCATACATGTCTGATTCCAACATGCTGACAGTGTGGTCACTTACAGAAGTTTTTAATTTTATGTTCCTCAGTCTTAGCAGCATTTTTTTTTTCCTCTTGGCCAACATCTTTCTTGAGTCCGTGAACACTATTGTATGTTTTGTTTCTGTTGCGATGCCTTATGCTCCCTGAAGCAAGTGAATTTGCACGGTCTGAGGAGGAGATTTTAGGGGTGTGAAAGGAGGTGGAGGGGCTTTGTGTCCTGCTGAAGCATTGAACAGTCTTGTAGCCAGGCTGGATGTTTCTTGCTATATTTCTGAATATGTTCTGTCCAATTACTCGTCTTGTATTATTAGCTCAGCTGAATACAAGTTGCTTGAATTGATTGCAGATAAGGTGAAATATTGAAAGAATGAAAACATTCTTCAGGACATGTACCCTTGAGACAAGCAGGTACTGTTAAGTCTGCGTGAACATCAACATAGCAAGAGCATGTGGCTGAACAGTATTTAATGTCACCTATATATCTGTCAATTCTGCTTTGGTCTAATGAACTTAGACTATACCATTCATTTATTTTTAACATCA
Source organism: Vanellus vanellus (assembly GCF_965231255.1). Classification (NCBI taxonomy): domain Eukaryota; kingdom Metazoa; phylum Chordata; class Aves; order Charadriiformes; family Charadriidae; genus Vanellus; species Vanellus vanellus. Next base: position 17,329,174 of record NC_138911.1, on the reverse strand, counting down.
GCGAGCTTAGTGTGGCTGTGTTCCTGCCAATGACCCTGTTTTTATAAAAACGGTCATTTTTAGAAAACACATTGATTTCTTGCATGGAACGGCAAACTTAAAGGGAAATCTGTATAATTGCAAAGCTCAGTTAGGAAAACTACATTAAATACAGAAAGTGAGCGATGAAAGCGAAATGTGAATAGAGGTGTTAATAGGAGAGAAAATTAGCAGCTATAGAGAAATCTATCTAAACTCTCTTTCTTTGTTTTAATAAGGACTTTGCATTCTTGTTTTGTCACTGTGCTATAAATTGTCACACAAATGCTGCCATTTATAGGCACAGAAACAGGTAGGAGAGCTGGGGACTGAGAAAATCTGTTGTACAGGCAGATTTGAGAGTTGATGCAGTGGTGCACTTGGCTTTAGCACTTTGGCTCTTACCATAAACCAGGGCTGTCTTCCTGTGCAGACCACTGCTTGTTCTTTGTGCCTTTATAAGCAGAGACGCCTGAATATGTTATGGCCGAATATTGATATATATCTGACCGTAAACGGGGAAATATTTATATTTGTGGATGCGTGCGTGTACACAGTTTTCTTTGCACTTTAATTCATTGTGCTTGTAGGAAATGTTGAGCGAGAAAAATGTTAGTTCAGCAGTATATACCTCCCTCTTTTTTTCCTCATGTTCTTATTCTTGACTGGTATTTCAAAAAAAAAAAATAAAAAAAGGAAGGTGTTCAAATAATTTCACAGGACTCAGAATTTTTGGCTTTGCCACAGGCTTCCTGTGTAACCTTGGACAAATTGCTTAATATACCACGTTTTGACAGGGGTCTGGAAAAAGGTGGTTGTGTGAAGCAACAAAGTATTTGCTTATGTTTTCTCAAATAAGAGTTCTCCGCAAAAAATCTACCCAACGAGTCAGGCACAGCAACATCTAGCGAACCCTTAATTTGTAAGTGTTTTTTAATGGGATGAAATTATCCTCACCAGCAGATCTGAGTATTTCTAAGAAGCTGCACTTTGGCTTTTTAGAGACAACCTCAGCAGATGTTCAGGCAGCTATCCAGGTATCTAAAGATAATAGAAGGAATTCCAACCCACTGATGTCAATAGCAAAACTCTTACGGACTTTGGCAGGCCAAGATTTTACCCCATCACAGAACGGTACTAACCCTTATGAAAGAACAGCTCTCCGCAAATGGATGAAGATGAGAAAAAATTTTAGAGCACGTCCTCTCGTATTATGACCTCTCTGCCTTTTACGTTCTCTTCAAGAACTGGTGTGAAGGCATAGTTGAACACTTAAGTTTAGGATGTGTGAAAAAATTGAAGCATAAATGCTCTTCTTGACATTCCCTTGGTTCTTTTTCACTAACAAGTGATTATACATTTGGGACTTCCTGAACACTGATTTGAGCACCGGCAATGCCAGCATCTTTGTTGGCATTTTTCCTGCTTAAAGATAGATACCACCATGCTGGATACCTTTCCTGAGCTTCCAAGAACTATTCAATCTTCTCAAAGCACATTTTTTTAATAAAAAATTCATTACCATTGTAAAGTCTTGAGAGAAGAGAGAGTGTGTTCTTGTTGAATTCAGAAAAAACCTATGTGCTTTCAGGTCAAAAGTTCTCATGTTCCGTCCTCATTGCCAATTATCTACTTAGGTGAGAGTACGTTACAAAAACTAAACAATTATATGTTATTATATAATCCACATGTTTTCATTTAAGGCTGTCTTAGTAACTGAGTAACGTATATGAGTAACACATAATAGGGCAGATTTTTTGTTCCAGTGGATTCATACCAGTTATTTTAGCGCGCTCACTTAAATTTTCTGAATTGCCACTGGCTGAATAGGATACTTGAACTTCTGTCTTTGGGCCTTCAAGTTAGATGATTATTTTTAAGTGGAAGAGCACCTTGTTGCTTAGCCATTGATCCTGTATATAAAATCCTTGCAAGGATCAACAAACCTGAAGAGGCCTGACCTCATTTACAGGATACAACATTTCCTTCGTTTTGTATTTCACTTCTTTTTCCCCTTCAAACCAACTGCTTTAATATTTTCCTTACCTGAAAAAAAAAAAAAATTAACTAAACCTGTAGTTCAGTAGGAGCACTCCAACAATAAGCAAGCGCCTATACAGATATATATATTTACATATACACACAGGGGAAGAAAACAAAGGCATTTTTCTGTTAAAATTGTGAGGATTGTCCTACTGCTACTGATAAATCATTTTGTGGTGCACTTTTTAGCACGAAAGGAAGCGAGATTCCATTTCTTATCTAGAAGTTCATATTTCTGAAATTCAAAATAATAAACAACTGTCTTTTGAAAACTAGGTAGGGTATTTTAGCTGCCTTAGATATACTTGTTTTGTAAGAAGTCAATATGGTAAAGGACTGTCCAGATATAGTTTTGACATAGTTTCGTTTGCGATGCAGCTATAATTATTCAAGAAATGCCCATTACCGCAATTGAAAGTGAACTTTTACAGTGCTGCTTTAATAATTTCGAGTATTAGAATAAAAACAAGCTTTGGGACAGCTCTTTGTACTATAAAAACCAATCTTTAGACCATTAGCACTTTAATGTTGTCTGAATGTGAATCTTAGGGGCACGTATTAAGGACCCTGCGGTTGGTGTTCGGTGATATACATCATAACATCATTCGCATCTGCCCGGGTTTAGAAAAACATTCTAATATGAAAAATCGTTTTATGTGGCCTTTATTTTAGGCCTGACTGTGACCAAATAATTGCCCTCATTGCTTGGTGTTAATGTGTCCTTGGGAAGCAGCAGCTAGAGGTGTCAGTATAGGCTGCTGTGTAAGATTAAATATTGCAGGATAAATCATTCCACGCCGCTGGAGAAAAAAGGAATTACATGAAAAAAAAAAAGCAGAAATTCAATTTAGTCACCTAATTATCCAAATACACATAATTTGTTTGTCATTGCTCTATTTTATCTGTTTTATCAGACAACACATGTAAATACTCTTCAAGAGAACAATATTTAAACTCAGAAAATAGGGAGGGAAATATACTTAGGGATATTTAGACTTCCACTTAAACTTAGGCAGAGGCCATCTGGTTACAGGACAAACAATACCAATTTGATAATTCATTCTAGAGAGAAATATCATCTTAGTCTTCTCAATAAAATTAGCAGTGGATAAACATTTGGAGATTTGAGTAAAGATTGCCTCATATGGAGTCTCTCGGACTCATCCAAATCTCATGAGTTTTCAAACTGGGTCATGAAAGTCTTGTGGGAAAAGCTGATTTTTTTGTTTGTTTGTTTTTTCCTGCTTCCAATTCAGAGGGGAAATTCTGTGAAAATGTTCTTTATTGTGGCATTTCATCATTGATGCTTTAGGTCTTAGCTTGCAAACAGAAAAAATAGTATGAAGAAAAGATACTTAAACCTTGTTAAATATAAACAGCCCAAGACTTTTTCAAGGACCAAACCATTTGTTTCTGGTTTGGTCTGAGATTAAGAGAAATTAATTCTGTTTGAATTAAAGACCAGGCTTGTAAAGGTATGAAGCAACTCTGAGACAGATGGGTAATTGGTAGGATTTGCGTAAATGTTTTGTAGTTAGTTGTCTCTCTGCACCTTTAGGAATTTATTTGGTATGTTTAAAAAAAAATCCAATGTTACTAAGAGGTGCTAGAGGCTGAAATTCTCAGTTACTTGCAAAAAGCACGTTTGCCTTCCGCGTTAAGCCCTGCTGCTCTTACGAGATGTAACTTTCCATAGGTCTCACACCGGTGTTGCTACAGGGATAAATTGCCCACAGGACGAGCTGCAGTCACAGCCCCACAGAGCTGTTTGCCATCAGCCGCCAGGCTTGGCTTCCAAAAAAGTCATTGCCAAGTCCCTGACCTCTGAAACGCACAACAGAGTCACCCTGTCGTGCACGCGGTCCCCGGGCGTTTTCTGCCCACGAGGAGCTGGCGGTGCCTGGCTCTGCCTTTTTGCGTAAGCCAGCAAACAAACATTGATATTTTTTTTTTTTTTTTTTTTTTTTTTAACAGCTTCCCATTACGGCACTCCAGGGCGGAGTCTCTGCCTATAGTCGCCTACTCCGTTACCAAAAATTGTTTGTGATTTTTCTGGTTTGGGTTGAATTTTAAGCAGTTTATCGGCTTGTGTTTCCAGGCTCATATTTGAAACATGTCACATGATGTGGCATTAACTCTTATGATAACCTAGTCATTGCTTACTGTAGGACATTTAATAGGATTTTTAAGTGGAATTCAGAATACATGAATTGTTCATGAGCAAATCTCCATGAAAATTAATACAAACTCAGAAACGCTGGGAGAAAAGACAACTTTAATTTTCTTCCAGTATTTGTTCTTCTGTATTTTAGAAGCCTTGCAAAAGTTAAGTAATAAAAATATAGAGAGGAGAAAGGGGGGAAATCTCCCATGCACTTCCACTTTCGAATGTGGAAAAGCCTAGATCCTCACGATTACCTGTTTCCGCAAATACCTGTGGTATTGCTCAGGCTCCAGTTAAGGTCCCAGTAGGTTAATCTAGGGAGAGTGTGCTGTTATAAACTGGAAGTAGAGGAAAATAATGTGATACGAAGGGCATATGAGGGGGAAGAGCAAATATAGCCTCAGAGCCTGGCTTAGCCGAAACTGCATCCTCCACAAACAGAATACACTTGGCTTTCTCTTGCCATACACGTCAGGGAGGAAATTGGTGTTAAACCTGCACAGAAAGCCATTTGATGGACTCAATAAGACCGTGTCTACTCCCATGCTTTTCAGCATCGTTTCAAAATTCCCCATCGTTTTTCAATCCCCAAAGTGAGCAAAGCTGTAATAATGAAGACTGAAGTGAAAGACCTGAATAATGTAAGCTCTCAAGTCAACTCTCCTCTCTTCATTTGAGGTTGGCATCATACATTAGCACCTTCAGTGCTATTAAAACCTCTGTGATGCACTAGAACACAACGAGGTGAAATGTTTCAGTGTTCCTGCATATGCTTAGCCTGCTCTTCTCTCTGCTCTTGGCCTGGGCAGAACTCATGGGTATAGAGGCATATACGAGGTGTAAAAGTAGCCGGTAGGACAGTACTACTGATTTTCACCACTTTCTCAGAAGACTTTCAGTGAGGAATCACTGCTGATGACTACTGAAAGTCTTTTTGTTAATCATTATTGTGACTTCTCATCACCTTCTCAATACTTTCTCGATTCCTGTATTTTCAAAATCAAAATTTACTCCTTTTCTCTCCAGTACTTGTCTGCAACTTGCATTAACTTACTTGCCTTGTATTAAATGAACTTTCATATACATATATTACTATGTATGTTAGCTTATATAAATGGGTCCTTTTGTGAAATAACCATTCAAAGCTGGAAAGCATTTATGGTCTCGTACTATCAGTGTATCTGTAAAGCGCTTACTAGGAAGTGCTAGTGTGGTTTGGTAAGTCCTTTTTCCTCAAAAAGAACCCTGGTCTGGGATCTCACAAAAGCTTGGATGAACGCATTTCTGCTTGGTTTTAAGGCATCCCTATCATTAGTTTAACACAGAAAGCACAGTTGCAAAACTAATAACTACGTTGAAAGCCTAATTTCACTATGTTTCTATTTAGTGTCTGTGCTCCTCAAAATAAGGGGTATATTCTCTGAGTTGTGTTCCATTGTGAAGAGATGCCATGCAGCCAAAGAATAAGGAGAAATAGAAAAAAGTTATATTGCAGTGTTGTTTGGTGCACAGGTGGCAAGGGAGGAAGTATGGAAACGTGCCTGCGTGATTATTGAGTGATGGCACACAGAGAGAAGATGCTCATGAGATTTGATAGCTAGAGTCACAGCAGGCTATGAAGGGCTGTGAAAATCATAGAATCATAGAATTTTAGGTTCCCTGCATGGGCAGGGACACCTTCCACTAGACCAGGTTGCCCCATCTAAGCTGGTCTTGAATGCTTCCAAGGATGGGGCATCCACTACTCTCTGGGCAACCTTTCTCACCACCTATAGTGAAGAAATTATTTCTGGTATCTAATCTAAATCTCCCCTCTTCCAGTTTGAAGCCATTACCCCTCATCCTATCCCTACATGCCCTTGTAAAAAGTCCCTCTCCAGCTTTCTTGTAGGTCCCCTTCAGATACTGGAAAGCTGCTAGAAGGTCTCCCTGGAGTCTTCTTTTCTCCAGGCTGAACAAGCCCAACTTTCTCAGCCTGTCTTCACAGGAGAGGGGCTCCAGCTCTCTTACCATCTTCGTGGCCCTCCAACAGGTCCACATCTTTCTTGTGCTGAGGGCTCCAAAGCTGGACACAGTACTCCAGGTAGGGTCTCATGAGAGTGGAGTAGAGGGGCACCTCCCTCGACCTGCTGGCCACCTTTATTTTGATGCAGCCCAGCATACGGTTGGCCTTGTTGGCTGCAAGCACGCATTGCCGTGTCACATCGGAGATAAGTAACTTATGACTGATACAATAGAGAGGAAAAACCACAGGACAGATGCAGAAAACATAAAGGGAAAGGGGAGAAAAGGTAATTGGAAACTGTAGGAAAGTAAGAGGAGAAGAAGAGAGGGGCCAAGAGCTAACATGAAGGAAGGCAGCTAGAGAAGAGAGATGGTTGACAGCGGCATGGAGGGAAAAGAGGAGATGAGAGCCTGACGCAGTGCTCTTTTAAATAAGACCGTCAGGATTGCTTATCTAATTAAATCAGGGGGACTGTGACTTGAACCAGCTGAGGGTTTGGCCAGTGGCTTCTGATTTTCTCTCTTTTGCAGGTAAGACATTTGAGAGTTTTGTGTGTGTGTGTGTGTATATATGTGTGTATATATACACAACTGTTACATACGTCTTATCTCACACCCAAAAAAAGTAAATTATCACTGTACTTCACCATACCGCAGCCAGGCAAGGTATCTTATCTCTCCGCTTTCCTAGGTAACGTTTGCCATGTGTTTTGTGGTATGATATCCAGTATTAATCTTGAGGTGGGAATCTCCCGATTCTCAGACAAGTATAACACAAATGGTGGCAACGCTGAGCCCTCCTTAATTCCACTACTAGTATGTTCCCTCAAGTGACTGTCCGTCCAGGACTGTAGTCACTCATCTGGACATTGGTAGGTTAGTTTTCATTTCTGTTTAGCTCTGTGCTGATACTGCCAAGAGAAACGTATGGTCTTATTAGTTCTTTGGATGCTGGATTCCTTGTCCGTATTGGTAACAGTGAAGAAAAGATTTCTGGAGTAAATAGAGCCCAGCTAAAACTGGCCAGGATCAAGCGATTCCTATCCGCTGCGCTGAGTGTAGTTGAGCTGATGCTCAACCCTTATCGAGGAAATGTGGCTTTGCAGAATTGCGCGTTGCAAAACTGTAAAGTTATGAAGTGGGATGATATTTGTAAGAAAGTACTTGACTAAACCGTTCTGTAAACATAATTGCATATTTAAACAATGATATAGGAATATTAAGTGAAATATTTTTTTCTGTGTGACAGAACTTAAGTGGAAAGGTACAACAGGCTTGTTAACAGCTTCTGAATTGAGAGAGAGAAACTAATTAAAACACATGCTGTTTTCCATATCTAACTTACTAGAGAATAACTCTAGGCCAAAAAATATGTTGTTGAGCTGTGCTTGGGCTTTGAAGCCACAGAAAGAAATGGAGTTTGCATACCAGAGTATTTAGTCCCAGCCAGTTTCTGTCTCCAGCATATCAGCTCATAAAATTTCTCCTGTCTTTTTGCAGTAGTAATAACGCGGTATATTCTTTAACTATTTGATAGAAAAGGAGAACGCGGATGTTTCAGGTCAGATTTTCCACACAAAAGATGCAAACCTAGTTAGTAAGTGTGTATCTAGAATTCTCCTAAATTTATAATCTGTATTTGCTGTTTTAGAAGTTTTCTTACATGTAAAAATTTTTCAAGTCCCTCGATATGCTAAGCAAGCGTCTAAGTTCAGCCGCATGTTCTCCCCTTGACTTCAACAAGGTCCACGAGTGCGCTTAGGTCCTACACCGGCTTTGGTGAGATGGGGAGCTTCAAAGCAATTCGGTACCTTTAAGCAGGAGCTTTTGCACAGTATGTGCTTCAAAGAAGGGTTTCTCTAGCTAGCTATTTGGAAAACTTAATTCAGTAGATGTGATCCAGTCCATATTTTTAGTGGCTTTCAAGCTGCAAAGTGCCTCTTCCTTCATACTCGTACAATTTGCACATCTGGTTACGTATGGAACAGGTCAGATTGGCACAGTTGTTTAGGTACCTCGTGAGATTTTTCAGAACAGTGTGTGCCAACGTAATTAGATGGGCTGATAGGCGTGTTTGGAAATCCCAGTGGGCACATCTCTAGGTGTTTATATATGATATGAGCTTGGGTTCACAAGAGACAAGGATAAGATCTTGATCTGAGCATCTGCAGGACTAAAGTGAAGCAAGGGACGTTGTATTTGACATTGGACTATGGCTTTAAAAACTTGTAGAGATGATAGGATGAAGGTAAAGCAGCTGAGGGTCTGATCTTAAATTTTCAACAAAATATGAGTTTGTGGAAAAGTCAGTCTTTGGTTTGAAACAATTTCCCCCAAAAAGTCGTGGTGACTGTTCTGGTTACTGAGATTTGCCAACACATGATGTGACTTCTCAAACGTTGGTCATAAGAGAGAATGGTGTTAATAACATAAATTCTCTCTTGCACTGTTTTCCCCAAGTCTTTTTTTGCAATTACAGTTATATAAAGCAGTTTTAGCAAGCTATTTTAAAAAAGGGGTCAGATTTTTTTTTTAACGTTGTCTCTCTGATTATTGTAGCACAAAATTTTAGCCACGACTGCATTTTTTTGGATGCTCCCACAACATTCCCTGTAGCTAAGACTGAATTCATTTTGATGCTGTGTTTTTCTAATGTTCTCGGGTAGCTACTTCTTCACTTGAAAATGATTCAGCTGCCCATCACGGCCACTTTAGAGACATTTTTCCTATGAATTGCAGCCTTTTCAGTGAAGTACAGAAACACCCTAGCTTTTCATCAGGAAACATGGACAAAAGTACCACTTCACTGAGCTGCAGCCAATAAAGGGACAGAAGGTGGATTAACTTGGGCAAATATTGGGTGTGCAGATGAGTGATGTTGCAGTAACCTTAAAATTCTCTCTCCTTTTCTCCTTTCAACTGTCCTGGGTTGGTTGCTTTAGGATTTGCTCTAAAATATTACATTGGCGTAGGGATTTAACATGTCGTATCATCATACTTTATTACAATCCGAGCAAGGTTCTATTTTTGATCATACCGTTGTGTCACGTATGTGAGTGAATTTTTGGAAGTACTGGAACTCTGACCCTGACAAGGTATATGCTTCTTGGCAATTCTGATATTCCAATCAATTCTTTTACACTGTGGGTTTTTTTTTTTATTTAAAAAAGAAGAGGGGGAAAAAAAAAAGGCTGCATCTTAGGATTCAAGTTTGAAAAAGGCTATGCTGGCTTTGGGGGTTTTTTTTGTCCAGTGAGCCATAAGAAAGGCTAAAATGACAGGGAAATGGCTGGGGATCTTAAAAGACGATAAATAAATGCTCTTTATCATCTTAATGCTCTTACATATTTCTGAAGAGAAATTACCGCTAATGTGTTAGTATTAGTTCTCCTGTTACCTGATTAAGGAGTTTATAACCTTATGGTGAGACGACAGGCTGCTAGTTACTTTTTTCCCAGTGAAATATAGCCTGATATTCAAAACCAGAGGCCTGTGTTTGCCAGGTCTTGCTCTATAAGAGAGATCCTAATCTCAACAAGATAAACTGCTTAAATAAAAGTTGATGAAAGAACAGTCCGAAGAGTGGCTTATGCTCCAACTGGTTTACAGTGCTTTGCTTTAGGACAATTCTGTGCTTGTGTCCTTAGGGAAGTCGGTCGAAGAGCTGAAGTTTTGGGTGTTTACAGGATTGTAGTCATCTTGATTGTTACCAAGTTACTTTCTGTTCAGTACTTGCGTATTCATTTTCATTTCGTACGGGGAAGAAATTATGGGGAAAGGGTTAAGAGCATGCTTGCTCTTCATCTGTTTTAAATCCATAAATGTGAGCCCCTGTGCTGTTTCTAGGTTTCAGATTACGCTGTGTGATTTATAGGAAAAGGCTGTTCTCCGCAAGTTGAAATCCCATGTGTTTCTCCACCATTGTAAAATAACAAATCCTTGAGAATGCTTCCAGTTGCAAAAATTGCAGTTTTGAACTACATTTGTAACTGCTTTTTTTTCCCCGAAGTGATGGCATTGGCATGGGAAATTAAGTCCCCTTGTCCTACTGCTATCTGTTCAAGGTTTGCCGTGCTTTTCATCGCAGCTTGCACAAACTGTAACAACACCCTTATGTTTATAGTCTTCTACCACTTTATTTTTGGAGGATACACCCACTAAAAAGTGCAGCTGTGAGCAGACACTTATATCATTCTGCACAAGTTCTATCCAGAGCCCCTCCAGAGATGGCAGGCCAGAAGCCACGGTGACCTAACAGTCCATCAGCTTCCAGACCCTTCTAGCGTCTCATGGTGTAAATCAGCGCAGAATCTGTCCTCATGTTTTTTGGTTGATTTCTATGGCAATGATGGGGTATTTTTTGATTTCAGAATGTAACGCTTAGAAACAGCTTCACAGCAGCGACATCCATCTTCTCTTCTTCGTTACTAAATGGCAGGAGAACTTGCCAATCATCTCTGTAGTAGAAAACAACATGGTAAACGTTAGGATTTCTGAAATTGTATTATCACTGATTTTGGGAATGTAAATATTGCTATTCAGGTCGATGGCCTTTTCCTTTCACATACTTTTTCCTGCTGTAATTCCTGTCTCCGCAACGGGAGTCCTGCTTTATCTTGTCAGTCACAACTGTGTAATGACTTTCGTTTCTGTTGAACAGCTGAGATACTCTCTTCATTTACCTACTTTGCTTTGGCAGAATAGCCTGAACTTGTGAGGGTGTATGAGTGAATCTAACCTCTTGCCTATGATTGGTTTTACAAAGAAAAAACAACTTTTCTGTACCTATTCACCATTATTTAAAAATACACGTATTACAGAGATGAGGGGGGAAAAAAACCAAAAGAGCTTCTAGCTAAAGTCATTGTGTGAGGTTAAATAAGTGGCAACGCAATATTGGTTTGACCTTCCACGCATCCCCTATGAACTGCTTCAGTAGCTGACCTAATAAAAGCTTATTTCTTTTGTCTCAAATGAAAAAGTTAAATGGGATTTTATTAGTAGTATTACATGATAAGTCTTAATTAAGATGTGGGATACAACGCATATTAAATTAGCATGTTAAAGTATTGTCTAGAGTGGAAACAAATAATTGACAATTCTTAATGAGCTGATCATAATTTTGATGCTTTTACATCTCGTAGTTGGCATTAGATATTTTTGTGTACAGGTTGTATCTGATATGGGCTCCGGGCAATGCAATTTAAGCCAAACAGAAAAGCCAAAATCAGCCTTAAGTTTGCAGTGGTCTTGTAACTCCCTATGACGAATACATCAAAGGGCTTCCGTGTAGTGTTAACAGCTTGTTGAGCGTAATGAAGTACTGTAACATCAGCCAGTTTAATATTCAAAGTTTATTGTAAGTTTAATAAGCCAACAGTAGAGAGGCAAGTAACCATAGGCAATACGGTTGTTTCTTCCTAGTATCGCTGGTTGTAGCCCAGCATATCCTTGTGTAATTCAGAGCCGTGAATGACAAGCTCTGCAAAAAATATTTTTTTTAATCAGAAAAGATTGCTCTTAGCCAGATGCTGCAAAATAATAATATCCGTGGCTTTCCGTGTGCACTGAACTACAGTTCCATTGTGTTCTGTCTTCACTTTCTTTAGAAAAGGAGTTTAATGTGTCAGACTATGTCGGTAAGACAATGCCATACATTATTATTTACTTATCTGTGATCTCATTTGTGTCTAGTTACTTTCAAATTGCTTGGCCTTGAAACCGTGTAAAAAAGCGACTGCCTTCGGACGCAACAAGATACAGGGAGTGAAGAGCTGAATAAAGAGTCATTGTGATTTGATATGGGTATCAATATCAAGTGGTATTTTATACTGATATCACCAAAGTTGGAGAACAACAGCCAATTCGCACAAAATGGGAACTGGTTTTTATGTTTGTCCTGCTTTCTCTACAGGGTATTTCAGTCCCTTCCAAAAATAATTTTGTCTTCCTATTTTTCCCCCCTGTCCTTTGTGCAATTCTCCATACCCTGGCAACAGAAAGAATTGGAAAAACAGAATTGTGAAAACACACAGCTAAGGCGACTTAGGATGTACAAGAAATCTCGTGCTCTTGCCTGATTTCAGCACAAACTTTTATAGTACGGGTTATGTTCTTAGCTGGTATCATTGTGGGCAGACTCCAAAGGAAATTTCTGATGCTGCATCTGTTCGCCCCAACATACCGTTAGCGCTGCAAACATATACGTGATCTTTAGTCTAGCTACAGCAATTTGTCTTGGTTCTAGATGTACTATGTGTTGGACCATTTCCCCCAAGAGACGATGAACAAATTTGAGCATTGTGCTCCAGAATCCTATGCTGTTTAGAGTCTGGATGCTCTTCTGTTTAGTTGGAAACCATTTGTTGTTTTGTTTGTCAGGATACGCTGAGGAATAGAGGGACAACTGGGGATGGAGCAGAGAGTCAGCGTGCTTGAAAACTTTGCTTTTAATCGTGCGTTTATCTTCCTTATCCTGTGTCCGGTCTCCCAGCATCACATGAATGCTTTGCAGGAAGCTGTTCTTGAAAATTCGGTTGTAAAATGGTCCACCTTGAGTTACAGCAATATAGTCATTGAGCAGCAGTATAGATATTAGAGACTTTGTAGTTTGGGCTAGTTAAGTTATGAAGCCAAGCCCCTTGTGAGACTTGTATTCCCTGTCAGAAAAGGAGTTTCCGAAAACTTTTGTGCTTTGTGCCATCTCTGGCTGATCCACACGGCAGTTATTATTTTTACCTGTGTTAACTCCAGGTCGGGAGCGCAATGGTTCTTTCCCTTCTCAGGCCTGCAGTTAAATATTCATTTCAGATTACCTTGATATGAACATCTATTAAAGGGCTAGACTGATGAGCTGCATTTTTCGGAATCGCTCTGAGTCTCAAAGTGCTATTAGTGCCTGAAATAAGTCAAGTCACTTGAGCTTGTTTTCCCCTTTCCATGTGAACCCCCACCTCCTGCTTCCCCGCTGCCCCTCGGTCACCTCTCCCAGGTCACCGGTGGAGAACCTGAGATTCTTCCTGACCTGCCAAATGTGGCTGATCAGGTTTCCCACCAGCTGCGCAAAGGCTCCCAAAGCTGGAGAAAATCCCCAGTGCTGGGCTGAAGGCAGCGCGTGTGCCCTTCTCCAGCTGTGCGCCAGCGTTACATCTCTGGTGAGATGCAGCTGAGAGCTGGGGAGATCACCTCCTGCTCCGAGTTGTGGTCGCTGAGCCGCACGCCCCGTGGGGAGGCTGCGTCTGTCTGACGGCTTCCCCCATTTATACGCCACTCTCCAATGGCATGGCTATGAAAATCCTACACTTTTTTTTTTTTCCTTTTTTTAAACATTTCTTATAATAGTAGGCTATTTTCATTATTAACTGAAGATATTAAAGCATCAAAATCAACCAAAGGCAATGTTATTTTTTAAACTTGGTCTTTTTTGCACGTCTCTTAAAAATCCACAAACCAAGCTAAACCAGGCTCTCTGCGGAGAAAAGAGGATTGCTATAACTACGTGAAAGGATTTCGGAGTTAAGCCCATGACTTTTGAGAAGGGAGACATGAAAGCTGCTGTAAAATAAAACACAAATCCATTAAAAGATGACTGTGGATTTAAAATTACATATTTTAAATAAAAAAAAAAAAAAGGACCAACTACAGATAGCTCGGAGAATACATAACGGGGGGAGGAGCTTACAAATGTTAATTCAGCTTAAGTTGATTCCCCTGGGGCTATGTTCACATTCAGTAAATAATAACCAAGATGTTTACTGGCTGAAGGGTTCACCAAAAGAGTGAATTTGACATTACCCTTACAGAGTATTCTTGCAGAGCAATTTTTTAGGTCAGAATCACTAATACTCCTATGGGAGTTCAGCCCCCGCATTCCCCTAGGTAAGGAACAGAAATTGCATTATGAGACACATGCATTTAGGTCAAAGCAGGTCGTATTTTTAAAATTAAACACTCAAAATACACTATTCTGCAGAAATTATTAATCAAATGCCTTCATAGAAATCATTTGCTGCTGACATTGAATTATTCAGTGCTTAGATAAACAAATGCATTTGATGAAATCTTACCTGTTCGTGACCAATTTGCAAGCACTAATAAGAGTTTAGTAGATGTAGATCTTTCGTAATCAGATTACTTGTTCTCCAATCATTACTAGAATGCCTTTGACTGCTAAGACCAAAGAAATTTTAAAAATCTCGCTTACCTGCTATTTGTGATTCTCCCTGTTCTACATTATATCTGTTATTTCTGTATTCCTATTGCATTTAAACCTGTGAAGATGCTGGAAGTGAGGTCTGTGGCGGATAGCTGAATTCATTTCATTTGGCTTGTCACTAGTTTCTAACTTTACTTTCACGAATGGACGGGAAGCCCAGAGGGCAAGGTCTGGTAAAGAATGTTTATCTATTAAAAATAAATACATTCATACATTGAAAATGTTATGGGAGCATTTATGTAAACACTAAGTTCGGCTGAAGCCCATTTAATATCCCTTCAGTTTTGTAACTGGTTTGCTCTTCAAGTCTTGTCATACTTTTCTAACACTTCTGGGCAGCTTTGACTGGTTTGTCCTTAAGATGATTTTTGCAAATCATTTATGGGCCAGAATATATTTTGAAAGCCCCCAATAAATGTATCATAATGATGGCAAACAGCGGTTGCCAAGCTCTGTCAAGAAATGAAAGGAAAAGCTGGGTAGCTCACGTTATTTGAAATAATCAGCGATTCTGATTTTGTTCCTGGGTACGGTGATTAAGCATTTCCTATTACAGAATACACAGCGATGCAACCTAATCCCTTCCAATTTATCACATCTAAAACGTTGCCCAGTACGGAGGGACTCCCATCAACTGTAATGGGCAGGGAATGACAGAATGTGTGAAAAGACAAGAATAACCTTGAGCCACGGCAAATTCTACACCACAAATGCCTGGAGGACTAATGATGAAAGATTTCATTAGACTTAAATGCACTAATGAAATGGCTTAATGTAGTTACTCTGAATCTCATCCACCAGAATCTCTGACAAGGAAGGCTTTTCACTGCCTAAATGGAAAAAAATATTTCAGTTCACATGCACAACGTATTATTAAAATCTGCTGTGTTAAAGGTAAAGTTCAAGTCTAAATAATGATTAGTGCCAAGAACTTCAGGCCAACCGACTTCAGCCTTCTTACTTAATACTTTAGTTCTGTCCTAAGTCAGAAATGTAAGATGACTGCAGAGAATTTAAATATGTTTGAAAACTGAGCTTGACTTCAAATCAGTGTTAGGTTTACTGCAAAATGGGCGTTTTGTAAAAGATATTATAAATCTGTGTCTCTCTCCTACCGAGTTTTCGTTCTTGCTAAACTCATTCTGAATAGACAGCATTGACCTTTTAACTCTGATAATATCAGCGTCCGTGTACGTTGGGAGGTCTGTGCCAGCCATTAAGGTCCTGATAATAAAATGTTCTATAAATGAACAAAAAGGCAAGTGTTACAAATAGGAAATTAGCAGCACCTTTCCTCTGTCTTGTTGCTTTAATATTTCTGTTAACACTAAACTAATATGTAGAACATCTTCCTCAGATGAAAAGGGAAACAAACTTCTAATGGCATTACTAAGGATTTGATACCAAATTCACCAGCTTTGTAAGGACAAGAAATATTTCTAATTAGTGGTTGTTTTTCCTTTCTTGTTCTTTAATGAAAAATAAAACCAACCCTGTGTATTTCAGAATAGGTATTAACCTGGTAAGACTTCATTTTTTAAAAAAAAAAAAAAAGTTTTTATTTTTCTTGAAACATAAAACATGCAAACCGTGCAACTGCTTACTTCCTTTTTTGTAAAGCCACTTGGGTTTTGTAACCAAAAATCTTTAGCCTTGGTCCCAGAAAGTGTTCTTCTGGGGTGGCCCTGCAGATCCCCTTGCAGGAAGGAGGCAGGCGGGTGTTGGCTGAAGCCGGTGACATTCACTGTGGCTGTCGGCGAGTGCGGGACCGGGGAATGAGCCACACCTTGGGAAATCCCTAATGAATAATATTGCAGTTAAATGTACAAATGGCTCCATTACAATAGTTTCAGGCATTTATAAATGTATAACAACTTTCCAACCAGATGAGAACATCTGTAAAATTACCTGAAGTTCTTCAACATGCTTGTTTTCCAAATTACGTGAAATTCCAGTCCAGATTTCTGACAGACTAATGAAGAGATCAGGTTTCCTCCAAATGACTTGTTGTAGGTTAAGTATCCTAACAACAAAACGAGGCAGGAAAAACTAATGATTTCTAGTCATTTCATTCTATCGGGCTTTCTTTTGTAATGTGGGTGCTCAATCCATCGTATTTTGTTGCTGGGGTTTTTTTAATCCTCATTTCTTATGCTTTGAGGAGTGCCTGCATCCGCAACAAGTTACTTTTCCAGGGCACAAAGAAAGAAACCTAGTTCATACCTACAAATACTTTAGGTTTGTATTAATCTATTGATCCTGTTGGCACCGGGGTAGTTTCCTGTTGTCGATGAGTTTTTATATCCTCCTTCACCCTTCTGCATCGTTCCTATGGGTTCTGACGATGTTACGGCTTCATTGGCAGCTTCAGGGCCTAATTCTATGAGTTTAAGTCCATGGGAAATGTCACGTAGTATGTGCCATGTTCAAGGTGATCTTGATGTCCTGTTTATGTAGAGAAAGAAAATTACTGGGAACCAATGAAACCCATTGGCAATTTTTCTTTGTAAAGATGCAGGCTGAGATGTTGTCCGGTATTGGAAGCAGTAATCTTTAGCTTCATTTTGTGGACACACAAACTACTTCAGTTTATTTGAAGGTAATATGCCGATGGTTACTGGAATCGCTCAAATGGTGATTGGCAAGTCCCTTTGGATGTCGGTTATCAGGAGTTTAATGGGTATGGTGAGGGTGAGGCTTCAAGCTTGATGAACGATCAGGAGAGGAAAATAGCTGTGTTAACAAAAGGGTACAACCCTTGTCTGCTGACCCTCTTGCTTATCAAACAAGCTTTCTCCCAAAGTTAGGCAAAACCAAACGTGTAAAAATGAGGGATTTCAATTCCAAGAGAGCTTATCTCTCACAGCTGCACTGAAGGCGGCGGGCTCTCCGGAGTATCATGGTAGTCCCTAAAAACCCCTTCCACGGGGGCTGAGGGAGAAACGACCCTGCCATCGGAGGCTGGCTCTGCACGGCACTACTTCTCCAAAGGGCATCTCCTGCTGCCTGCGGGGATGCATGCACAGCGAAGGTATGCTGCCGCAATCTGTAAGCACGCTCAGATGATGTCATTTGCCGCCACACTCCTTAAAAAAAAAAAAAAACCAAACCCAATGTTTTCATGAACCTCTTGCTCTGAGGGCGGTAATGTATTGAGTGGCTATCTGGCACCTAAGCGTGCTGTATGTCCCCAGGGGTTGCAGACAACCATTCGGTAACCAGAATTCAGAGATGTCACAAGTGGCTGAGCAAACAAATATCGCCAGTTAATGGTTAAGCTCTCAATTTGGTGAAGCATTTGTTACCGGTTTGCGAAAGAGATCAAACAACGGTGAATCATAACCTTGGCTACTAATTAAATCCTTTATTCCCTTCCCTCATCCCAAAAGCATTTAATCTTGGGGAATCGGGACAGCCTGTTGTGCAGAATTAGCTTGTTCCTGCTTATGCTGTAAAACCTTACTGTAAGGTTTCCTACTGGAGCGGGAAGCTGGAAGGAATAAAATGAGAATATTAACTTTCCCTCCTGGCATGGAAGTCCATGTTAGCACAGATCAATGACTGATGTAAAATAGCTGCGCTGGAAAATCATTTTGGTGGTAGAGTTTTGTTATTTCACCAAATGGCGAATAGAATTTTTATTATCCAGCTGTCTTGCTTGTAGAGGGGACTCGTCATTTGGATAGAGAATGAGGGATTTGGTGTGCTTTACTAGTGACCATCTGTCCCAAAGAAAAATATTTTACTCGGAAATAATGGACTGTGAAGAACACCCCAGAGGAAATGAGGCATAAACCAAAATACTACAAGCAGTTCTATTGCAATTGAAATTTCGTTCTGTTTGTCATAAGTTGGGTTTGTGCGCATCTGTGTGTACGATGTATAGCCGCATGACAGTTACATTTTCACACCTTTGATATTTAACAGCAAATTAGGCAGCATCTGTCTTTTTGGCTCCCGCCTGAACTCCGAACACATTATTCCCTTTGGCTTTTGGGGAAGTCGTCCTTGTCCCCAGCAGCAGAGCGATGCAGCAACAAGGCTCGCGGAACAGGGGTACCACGAACTAGCATTAGACTAACTCCGTTCACCGGGACTCGATCCAAACAGGCAGCCATCCCAGTTAGGAGGAGCAAATTGCCATTTTTATAACGTGAACCACGACCTTGCAGCCAGGTCTGCGGGAGCAGGGAGCTGGAGAGACTGTCTCTGAGACACCTCAGTAAGGTGTTAAGAGGGAAGGACTTTCCTGTAGAGATCCAACTGCAGATCCGCAGATCGGTGCATGGTTACTGAGGCCCAGTCGCTTTATATAAGTGCACTTACAGTCTTAGCAATTTCGAGACGTGTGGTGAAAAGCTGTATGTTATTAGTTTGAAAAGCAACCCTATTTTACACTGTAACTAGAGAAAGTAATCTTTTCTGTCATTGCTCAACCGGAACAATTTCTGTAACAGAAGGAAACCACCTGAGAGCAGTATCTACAAGTAGAAAGTGAGAGCTTTTTTTTTGTTCTGTTTTTGGCTTCGCGGAAAGCTGTTTTCCCACCAAAAATGTGAGTTTTCAGAAAGGGAACACTGGCTACAACTTGCCATGCTGCTCAGAGGACAGACGCCCACCCTTTGCACGAGCAGAACTTCTGTTGGCTGGGGGAAATTCGTCTTGAGGAGATACGCAAATATTCACTAAAATTCCAGGTTATATTTAACTGACGAGGCTTGGGTGATACCATGCTATAGCATACCAAAGACCCAAATCTCTACAGAACTTAAATGTGACTTTTGGATCCCATAGTGAGTACGAGTGCTGTCGGGTTCAGCACAGGCAGAAAGCGCTGCCTAACGACATCTCAGTCTGCCGGGCTGTCGGTATCACTACTAATAATTTTATAAAGATAAAACATCTGGAATGTCTAACTTTGCTTTTACTGCTGCTTCCCCAAAGCCGTCACGAGAAGTCTGTTTGGGATGAGAGTTAGAAATACTAGACGTTCATGCATTTTAAAAAGGAAATAAAGGTTGTGCAATGATGGCATTCGAGCACATCTTGATAAAAGTAATAGAATGAGAAAGTAGAATAAATCATCGGCACGGCTTAAATGTTTGATTTGGTATTTTAATGTTAAGAAAAAACCATCATTTTGGAAGACACTAAAAAATTTAAAATATCTGTTGCTCTTAATGAACTGTGTAAAAAATAATGTCGGATACTATGAAAATCTGTTATTTTAATGTACAAAGAACAAATTATTATTTTTTAATTCTGTTTTTGGTTCCTATGCATGTGCATGAAGAGGGATATATATTTGTTTAAAGATCTTTCAGATTATTTTGTCTTTATATGCACTTAGTTCGGTTTGGGGATACACGTGTCTGTAGATGTTGCATCCAGCCTACCACAAAATCATCTGGCTTGTTTAGCAGTCAATGAGTCAAAAACCTTAAAAGTGTTTTGTTAAAATAATTTTTGAAAAACATATTCGTATAAATGAAGAAACATATTGTACCGGACTTAAAAAAAAAAAACCACAACACAAAGAAACCACAAAAAAACCCAAAGCTGAATTTCTGGAGTGACCGTGTATAAAAGCTGTGCGTGGCTGAATATGCAGCAACTTGATAGCTTTTTTTTTTTATTTTTTTTTTTAGTGGAAATGAAACTGGGAAAGATGGGTGGAGGTTTGCTTAGACGTGGGGGGAAGGTTTTGTGGACCCCTCTTTTTCCTGAGAAACGTATGCAAACCTAGCATAGGGCAGATAAAATCCTGGATTTTTGTAGCCTTCTTGCAAGGTGGGGAAGGTCAACATAATAGCGTGTTGTGCTCCCAGGCTGAATCGCAACTACTTACATTACACATTCACCTGTTAGTGAAGCATTTACTGCAGACTGTTATGTGTATTGTCTGGATGGAGATGCTCTTTCACCCCACTCACCTTCCTCTTTTTTCCCCACAGGCTGCGAGAACACCACCGGGCTGCAATTAAGGTGATTCGTAGGATGCAGTATTTTGTGGCGAAGAAAAAGTTTCAGGTGAGTTGTGAAGAAAAAGCTCCTTTTCTAAATAAACCCTTTTATTCTCCAGATCCATTGTTTCTTTTAGAAACTTAAGAGAGACTAACACAATTCATTTCGGTAATGGTGAGCTACACCCACTATTCTCTTCTTCCTTCAATAGCGTGGTTGTTCAGCAGCAGGTTAGTCAACTGTGGATGCGCTGGAAATAGGCTAAACTCCTGAAATGCAGTCTGAATTAAAATGTTATTTTCTGCTAATGGACTTGACCTTTAACCCTCTGTTATCACTGTCTCTTTCTCGCAGTGTAAACGTTCTCATATGTCTCCATTAATTCTGAGCTGCATGTTACTGTCATGCTGAGTCAGTAGGATTAGAGATTAAAATACTACCTCAGCCTCGTTTCTGTCTGTTACTCAATGATAATGAAGTCCAGATAAGAAGCCGGGGTGGAAATTTGTTAGCCTATTGGAAGGTTTCTCCTTCCTTTTCCCTTCTCCCCTCTGCATAGGTAGGAGACCTCCTTCCCGGTTTGTGATATATCAGTTCTCTTTACTCCTCTGCCCTTCACTGACGTACGTTTCCCGTGCGCCCCTTCTCTTGCTATGATATTGCGATACCGCAAGCGCTTCACAGTAGCTAATTAACCTCGTTGCCTGGTCTGAATAAAAAATTCTGGCTGCAAACTTTCTAAGAATGTGCTTTCTAAATCAATTTCATTAATCCAGTAAAAACGCTTGTCAACAGCCTTCAGCTTGATTTAAACCAGGTGAATATTATACATATATGTGTAAGAAATACATTACTTTACTTGAAATCAATTAATAAGGGACAATCTCCGGAGAACAGGCTTCACAACTGAAAATGCAAAGAAAGAGAGGGGCTCAACTGCCCACATCCGTTTTCATATATGACCTCGCCGCTACTGCTTACGATAGGCTAAAAAGCTTTACCGCCCTTAACCTAGACCACCCCCCACCCCCTCCCCCAAAAAGGGGGAGGGTGTCTTTTTTCCTTCAGATCTGAAGGGCACAAAGTTAGGATCGAGCTGATGGCGACAAACAGGGCAAGGGAGCATTGGTTCTGTAAGGCCACGCTGGGCCGCTTCTTCAAAACCCCGCTTCTGATTTCCTCCTCGAAATTTGGGAGCACTGCCTGAATTCTTTAGCAATTTCCTGCTTGAAATGCTTTTATTTTTTCTTTTCTAATTTTACTTTCATTTTTCCTAACGTTCATGAGCTCCTTTATGGCTACGTTTGCCTGAGCTTTGCAGAAATTTGCTTCGGTTCCATCTAACCTATTCAGGCTGTCACCGTTTTAGGCTGAAATCTCCCACGGCTGGGGTTTTCTTGGAGAGGGCGTTTTCAGAAAGTTTCTGCTGGCGCATTTTGCCTGGGAGTTTTGTTGGACTAAAACGAAGAGCGGTACAATGTCTGGGCTACTTGAAAATCATTTTTACAGTAATTTTTTTTTTTTAATTTTTTCTAAGTGCTGGCCAGCACTTGTAACTCGGCGACGGACGTGGCCCGTTCCAGTGACGTGCCCACTGCCATTCTGTGAAAAACTGCCTAGATGTGGGGCAGTTCCACTGCACTTTAATTTACTCTCATTCTAAAAGCTGACTGTGGTCCTTTGCTCTGTGGTAATTCCTGAATCGTTGCTCTCATAAATTTAGGTCATAAAATATTTGCCGTGGTATTAACTAAACTGCTTAGAAACAAGAAATCTCCGCGTTATATATCCACCTCCCAAGTGGTATTTGTCAAAAACGGATTTTGAAAATGCCTGAACACTGCGTGCAACATTATCCACCTGGCAAATAAACGAAACTCCCCTGCGGCAGATGATTTGATAGAAGCTGAAAAAGCGTTTGACTGAATAGAATGGGACTATTCAGTTCATACTTAAAACTTGTTTGTACTCGGTATCCCGGTTGCTAATCTGGCTTCTCAGTTGTACTCTCACTTTCGCATCTGCAAAAGACCTGGTCCTGGCCATCCACAAAACCCCTCAACAAGGTTGTCTCTCATCCTTCCTTAGTAGTCTTTCTTCTTCCTGAGCTATCGATATTAGCTGTTACTAAAGAACTGAAAATGTCAGTTAGGCTGAAGTGAAATGTATCTCGAGTCACTCCTGCGTACAGGTGATACGCTGCTCTTGGTCAGATGCAGAACGTCCCAATAGGAACATATCGGGGATATCTGATACTTCTCCATAATTTCTGAATACAAGGTTATGACCGAGTTTAAAAATTTGGAGAGCACCAAAGGTACAGTTTTCAAAAGCACCTAAGTAACTTAATGCACAAAGTCACCTTGAAATTCAAGCCACAAGGTGCTTTTGAAAATCTCTCCTGTAATTAAGAGGTAATCACTGTCATTATTCTTTCCTCAAAAGTATGTTGTAAATCTGCTTTGTTCTATTGTATGCACATAAAATAGTCATAAGAAATGAAAATGTTTAAACATGTGCCAAGTAATGACTATACAGGTTCTAATAACCAGTCCGACGCAATATCTAAAATTAAGGTGAAGCACAAGATGCATTTTAAGAATTTATCTTTCAGCATTTAAGAGGTCTGCATAGTTTTTTTTCTGGTAGATATTTGCAGTCTAAGCTTTTTGTGTTTATGTGCAATGTATCTTCCTAAAAGAAAATTCAGGTTCGGTGGGGTTTTTTTTCTCTAACTATTGGAAAAAAGAAAACAAAACAAACCGACAAATTTCAGCTGAAGTCCATTGGACTATTCATGCTTAAAATTAGCTGGAACATAAGTAATTGCAAGGCCAGCACTTAAAAGGAGTATTTTTTAGAGATGCCTCTGAAGCTGTTGAGGAGGGGAAGCATAGGAAGAAGGGGAGGAAGAGGAAAATTTTGCAAAATAGGTCCCAGCATGAACCCAGCATGGTTCTTAAACTATACCAGCTGTTTGCAGGATACACCTGTATGCCTAAACTTGCCTAGATGCATTTTTTTAAGAGCTCGATTAATAACAGGGGGTGATGGTACCACAAGGACAAAAGTCAGTTAGAAAGAAGAGACTTCCTGTTTTAAAAAAATAAAAATAAATAAAATAAATAAAGAGAAGCTAAACAGGGAAACAAAGACATTTCAAAGGACATGAAAAGCAATTCTTTATGAAGCATCACATTTGGGTAACATTTCCTCTTTAAAAGGAGGGGAAAAATTTATGCTCTATTTTAAACTCCAGGTTTGAATATAGTCCATATGATGAAGACTGTGTAAGAACCCAGCCTAATATTATAAAGAATTAATACCTTTTTTTATGGGTGTGTTTACGCTCTCGTAAAGTCTGTAGGACTGTTTCAAATTGTGTAGGAAAGATCATATCCTGGTAGCAGTCAACACAAGTCCTGTGCATCAGTTAAGGTGAATGGCTCATGGTTAAGGAAGCATTCTGTAGATTATAGGGAAAACAGTACTTAGAAATCCGTGGGTTTTCTAGGCTTTGTTCACCCCACCCACCAACAATGAATTTCATATATTAGTTATAAATCAGATGTCTTTGGCCCAGTCTAACCTTAAAACTGAATTTCAGAAAGAAAATCACCACACTCGGTTATTCCGTTAGCTGGATTCATGAGTAAGTAACCTTAGTTATCCAATTAGGAAAGTTTCTAAATGCCTTAAGTCTTACACACGTGGATACAACTGCGATATCCGTCACAGATCCAGAGACCAGGGATTTGATCTGATTTCCCATTGTCACGTTGAAATCTTTTTTTTTCCTCTTTCCATGTAAATTCTTCCTGTTGAGTAAATCATTTTCCTTCTAAAATATGTTTTTAGCTTGTGTTATGTTTTTCACCATGGCAAATATTCTATACGTAGCATAAACTAAAAATACAGGTTGCAGTTCCATTGATGACATGAGTAACTGTTGCCTGGTTTGTTACAATTTCACTGGAAAATCTTGCATTTATAGTCTTATAATTCATCATCTTGTGTAATTCATTTGTCATGGTATGAATCATGAATTGTGTGTGTAATCTTTTCTAATCTCCGTACTGCGCTGTACCAAACAATGTAGCTCAGAGTGTCCCGTCCTTCAAAGGATGTTCTACCCATTTTATTTGGCTGTTATTTTGTTATATTTCCCAGAAATTCCCCTTGCACGGATTCCCCCCTCCCTTTCCCAGGTCTGCCTCCCTGTGCACGCAGCTACAAGGCAACAGCAATGGCCAGTGGTGCCCTTTTAATATTTTGGCATTGACTTTTGCACCTTTTGCAAACTTTCATGTAAGATGGGGGAAATTTTAACTCATTTATGAAGATTTTTGCCGTGAGTATTGGTTAATTAGTAGAGGGACGAAAGGAAGGAAGAGAAGTTAAGGAAAGCTGTGAGGCTGACTTCTACTTTGGTTTCTTCAATACACGTCCGTTGCCCGCTGCAGCTTTTTTTTCCCTTTACAAAGCTAACATCAAGAGTTAACATCAACATCTCTTGAAAGATCAGCTTTCAATATGAAGTAATTACAGAGTAATCAGTACTCACTATTAAGTACCCTATCCTACTTGGAAATTAAGCTTCATTCATAAATTCTGTTTACTCCAGGTTTTCAGCTCTTGTTTTAAAGAGAAAGAAGCAGCCCAGTAAATGAAAAACAGGCAGGGACATACCTACTCTTTCTACTGTCAGACCCCTGCATCAGAGTGTGAAGACGGCAGGAGAAAGCTCTGCATCTATATTTTTACTGAACAGCTTTTCTGAACCTGGAGTTTTCAAGCTGCTCTTGCAGATTCCTCTCTTGCTTATTTATAGTAAAAAAAAAAAAAAAAAATCCAAGAATTCTTTTTTATTTATATAATCATGTTTACATTACTAGTCCATCGAAAGACTTATGGGCTTATGCCACCGTTGAATCATATTTCTTTCTTTGTGGATGTTAGTTACGATTTATGTGTGTGTAAGCAGCCAGGGTTCTTGGGGATTCTTCTGTGCTCTCTTTGGTTAGACTGAAGCAATTCCCATTGCTGTTTCGCCTTCCACTAGAGGGTATCTCACATTCACCCATGGTTTGCAGTTGGCTTTGGGGAATCTGGCAGACTAAAATATAATTTGTTTGAGGAAGCGATATTATTAAAGTATACGATTCCTAAAATGTAAATTCCTAAACATAAAGTAATGATCCCTAAAATGTGGGAGCTACCTCCTGGGTGGGTGCGGGGGCCTCCATGAAGGTGCCACAGCATGGTTATTATATTGGATCCCGCTTTCCTTTGGCTTAAAAAAAAGAAGCTATTTGTAGCACGGAATTGAGGAAGGCCTGCAGCGTGTGAAATAAGGTTAAGCAGTGCAGAGACATCTCCAGCTTTTGAAGTACAGATGACAAAATATTTCTGAGACCTCAGATGGGATACAAATTTCTGATATGTTAGAAGCTACCGCTGTAAACTTTTCCTTGCTCTCAAAAGATGCAAGAAAGAAAAGTTGTAACTCAGTGTTACCAAGGTTTTCATCAAACCTCGAAAATTATCTACAGAGTATCTTTAGACAGCATAGTGAATTAGTCAGAAATATAGAATCACAGAATGGTTTGGGTTGGAAGGGACCTTCTAAATTTCATCTAGTCCAACCCCCCCTGCGATGAGCAGGGACATCTTCGACTAGAGCAGGTTGCTCAGAGCTCCATCCAGCCTGACCTTGTCTGTTGGCAGGGGTGGGACATCTACCACCTCTCTGGGAAACCTCTGCTAGTGTTTCACCACCCTCATAGTAAAACATTTCTTCCTTATATCTTGTCTGAATCTACCCTCTTTCAGTTTAAAACCATTGCCCCCTGTCCTATCGCTACAGGCCCTACTAAAAAGTCTGTCCTCAATTTTCTTATAAGCCTCCTTCAAGTACTGAAAGGCCACAATAAGGTCACCCTGGAGCCTTCTCTTCTCCAGTCCTGTCCTCATAGGAGAGGTGTTCCATCCCTCTGATCATTTTTGTGGCCCTCCTCTGGACACCTTCCAACAGGTCCATGTCTTTCCTGTCCTGAGGACTCCAGAGCTGGATGCGGTACTCCAGGTGGGGTCTCACAAGAGCAGAGTAGAGGGGCAGAATCACCCTCGACCTGCCCTAGAGGGGCAGAATCCCTCGACCTGCTGGCATACTGCTGGCATGGCATTTATAGTTACTGTATTGTTTGACTGATTTGATTAACATCTTTAAGAAAAAGTTTTCTACCAAATCCTAAGTTCAGGTGTTATTGTTCAGTCTAATGGTTGCCCAGAGAGGTTGTTGAGGCCCCATCCCTGGAGGTGTTCAGGGCCAGGCTGGATGGGGCCTTGGGCAGCCTGGCCTAGTGGGAGGTGGCCCGGTCTATGGCAGGATGTTGGAACTCGATGATCTTCAAGGTCCCTTCCAACCTAAACCATTCTATGATTCTGTGATTCTAATGTGTGAAGTTTACACTCTTCTCTTTTCCCCTGTCCTCTTCTCTGTTGTTTTAGAGTTTCATTGCTGCTTCTCATATGTAGCGCTGGTGCTGTTTGGACATTTCTAGATGCAGGATTATGATATTTTTAATTTGTCACTGCACTTTGACAAGTTCATCCACTTGCTTTCCAGTTAGTCTTGGTGTTTATTGGTTAAAATCACCATCTTTAATACCACACAAAAGTGTTGTTATTACTAATAGGTCAGATAAGGCTTTCCCATGACTCAAGTGCAAATTACAGACACAGGGCTTTCTCTCTGGTCATTCCTTGCACCAATATTTTCGCAGTATTTCCCGGTAGCTCAGCCAGTCTTTCTGGAAGAGGAAACCAGTCATGCCCCTTCAGCCGAGACTCTGCTTCAACCTTCCCAGGGTGAGGGCTGAACTGAGAACTCCAGCTGTCTTGCTGCTGACTGAGAGAATAAGGGCTTGCATGTGTGAAAGACCTCTTTACTGTTTGGTGGCCGAGGAGTATGATCTTTATTTCCAGAAGAAAATAGAGTGACCACAACCTTCTGAGCAAAGCGCCAGATATACTTTTTTTGCCGCAAGTTCTTTTGGCCTCAAGTTTGGTGGATAATTTCTTGCAAGGCATGTAGACCCACAGGAACAAAAAGGTGGATGAAATCAGAACTGTTGTAATTATTCCACAAAAAATGTGTCATCATGGCAACAATCAAAGAATCTCAAATGTTTACACAGTGTTAAAAGTGGTTAAAAGAACTTACTGCTTACTCTTGAAAAAAATCTACATTACCGTAGAAGATTCCTACATCCTTGTGGCTTAAAGGCATGTTTGTTTGTTTGTTTTTGAATTCTACAGCAAGCTAGGAAGCCTTATGATGTCCGAGACGTTATTGAGCAGTATTCGCAGGGCCACCTCAACCTGATGGTGCGAATCAAGGAATTACAGAGGAGGTATGTCAATAAAGTTCAGTGTCTGTATCCGTAAACACCAGCAGGGGGATGTTTGTAAGTAAATCAGTGAATGGGACTGGGGGTCAAAAACTTGACAGGGTTCCAGGTGCCGTATTGGTAGGACTGATCAAAGTTATGGAAATGGCATTCAAGTGAAGTTTTCACTCAGGAAGGAAAAAGCAAAGAGCTTAAAAATCTGACAATCAGGACTTACAATTTTCATTATACTTCCATGTATTGCCTCAATCCCTGCTAGCTATGACTCTACACTGTAATCCCTATATGTTAGGGGCTGTTTTATACATACAGAGTGAAATACTGGCACCTGCTCTGGTAGAACTGCACCTCAGAGCAGCGAGATGGCAGATAGAGGCAACAAGTGAGATGCAGAAGAACAAGGAAAAGAGGAAACGATGCTGTTTATGTGGAAAAGCAATGGGCATGGTAAAACTTCGCAGTGGTTAAAGAGGCTAAAGACCAACCTAAGTCTAATCCCAGTTTGTTACTATTTTTTTAATTTCAAGCCATTCTTAGCCCAATACAACTGCTTCACTTACAGTACAAACCAGAACTGTTTGAACTTAACTTTGCTTGTTTGTGAAGAGGTCTCCCCGCTCCAGCTAGAGAAAGCGAAGATGCTGGTTCAGGCTGATAAAAAATAAAAATCATTCTTTTTGTACAGGTTGGACCAATCCATTGGGAAGCCATCTCTTTTCATCTCCGTGTCAGGTAAGTTAATATGAAGGATGTGTCTGAAGTTAATCTGATGAAGATATAATTAATGGAAAATACTTGTTAAAATACTTTTTATTTTGTTGCCAAATTTTTAAACAGTGCCAACCACTTGTGGTCTGAATTTTAGGCATCCACAATGATATTTAGTCATCAACACCTTTAAAATAGGGTTGTTCTTATTTAGATATTCAAAGCACCTACTTTCACAGAGGTTTTCAAAATGTTGGCTCTATTGTCTCTGAGACTCACCATATTTTGAATAAAATGACGTGCTATGATTATAGAGTTCCTGTGAAATCAGTAATATTCACATAGAGCTTTGATAGCTTTGAAAAAGGACTGAGAAAGGAGCACAAAGTACTAAGTTTGTTTGCGACAAGTCTGGCTAACGAAAACTCTCTGTTAATGTCATTTTCAAACTCATGTTTCTATATAATTTACAGGGGGAAAAAAGATCAGATGTTATCAAATTCAAGTTTGCTGGGGAGACTTTTGTATAGTGGCAGATTGGGTTTAAATGGCAATTAAAACATTAACTAAACTGGGAAAAGTTTTGTTCTCCCAGGTTAAAGCTTAAAACTGAGGTTGAAAGTGCCTTAAACTTAAGGGCTGTTAAAAGCCGTGGCGTGGGCTAATGCTATAAAAAGAAACAAAAAGCTGCTGTTAAGGAATAGAACTACCAGCCTGGCAAAGGTGTTCAGTTACACCGCGTTGGTGGGCTAGTTAAACACACCCTGTTGTGGCTTGCTGCTATTTTGTTATACCACCATATATTAATTTGAAAATGTTTCTCGTTCCACAGAAAAAAGCAAAGATCGAGGGAATAACACGATTGGTGCCAGGCTGAACAGAGTGGAGGACAAGGTAAGCCTCAGTTAGACTGGCAGTGAATGAGGACATGGTCTGTGATCGAACAGTGCTTGTTTCATAGGATGTGGGGAAAAATTTGGCTTAAAATAGAGTTGAATGCCTGGCTTTTCCAGGTGATGGAGCATAGTTTTTGTGGGAGATTGCATTTTTGGTTCTTTCTTGTAATTTTAACAGAATAAGAAAAAAAAAAAAAAACAAACCAGACTTTATTGATTTTGGTCTCTTTTGGGACTTGCTTGGGTTTTTGATTTTTAATTCTATATATTACACATGTCTCAATGCTCTACTTCCTTCCTCCACAATAGATAAAAGGCTCTGTTCCTTTAATACCTCAGTATATTATGGTCCCTAACATTTCCTTTTGATCGTTGCTCTGTTGTTTATATAACTCCACCTACAATTCCTTAGAGAGAGCGCGATAGCAAACGTTGTTCTGTCCTGGTTTTCATTCCTTATGACAAATGGAGTTTCTCCTTTCAAGTGACGTGAAACCAGAAAAAAATCAGACGTTTTCTATAATCTCAAATTAAGAGTTAAGTGCTTTGTAACCCTTTATTTCAATGCTGGCTGTGCGTGAAAAATTAGATGACGAGTCATTGTTAAAAAATATAGGTTTGCCTGTGTTGGTATTAAGGAAAGAAAAGGAGAGTTAAGAGAAATGGTTTGAATCCTTTACTGATCCCTTATAGTGATTTGATGAGGGGGTGAAAGAATTTCTTTACTTTTGGGTTATTTCACTCATATCTAAACTGCTCATTTGAGTGAACTGTTCATTAAGTAGTGAAAATTTTCTTGAGGAAAAGAGCTTTCAGAGTGTCTCTTCTACAACCAGAAGTACGCGATAACCTCATGAGAGATTTGTTCTGAAGAAATATCGGGCGAATATTCTGCAAACCAAAAGAGGCGTGAGCAACACATCCCCAGGGATGTGAACTGAGCACCCTGAGCTGTATCGATTCACTTGTGGCATATCCGTTCCTTACACATTTCTCCTGAAATACTGAAGACAAACTTGAATGATAGTACTCGGAACTGTACTTCAACCTATTGGAAATAAATGGCATTTTACAGGGAACAGGTGCCTTTTGGTGTAGAGGGTCACACACAGAAAGGGTGAAGTAGAACATAGGAAGGTACAGTGCGTTTTGCACGAAGAAGAATCGCTCTGCAGTGCTCACTCAGATCTGTGGTCGGTAAGTGTTCTTACGCATGGAAGCCCTTTCCAGAAAGTTTGGATTACATTTATTTATTTTTTCTCCGTAATGTCAACTAAAACTGTGGAACACTAAAAAATGTCCCGTGACTTGTGACAAAGGGCAATAACTTTTCAGTTTGGACAAATAATTCTCAAATGACAGCTAAAATAGCTTCTCAGTGCTATTTGTAAAATCTCCAACGAGCCTGGGAAAGTTTTGGTGCTGTACTGGCTCAGAGATAAGCTGTTTTGGGGTTATTAATTACTCTTTTTACATCCTTACAAATAAGTAAGCTGTTAATTTATAGTGACTGTTGTTTTATGTCTTGTAATGGGACTGTAAAACACTCCCTGTTTAATTTTAGTATAGCCGGGTTAAATTTTAGCCTTGTTTTAAGTAACAGACCCTTCTTTCTTTGCAGTTGCATGAGGTCATCTGTGGTTTCAGAGTTGTATGTTATCTGCCCTATACAGCTACTCCTATCTGCAGGAATTTTATCTGAAAGTAGCTGAGAGGCTAAAAATAGAGAATTTCGGTTGGACTCTGCAAACAGTGGTATACATGACAACACACTGGCAATGCTGAAATCACATTTTTGCTGCAGCTGCAGATGGTGGCCAAAGCTATTCCTTTGGTATTTTTGCTCCCTGAGTTTGGCCGCCTTTTTCCCATAAAGGCCACGGTATACTTTCAACATACAATTAAATCCTTCCTGAGCTGGGCAATATGTAAAGGATATCTGTATCTGCTGGGTTTTAAGGTGACTATGTATTTTACACAGTTACATCTCATTGGGTTTGTGAATTAGTTTTGAATCTTGGACTTTGGAAGGAGAGGTTTTCGAGGGTGCAGGCTAGCATTAGCATCTAACCACCTTTTGTGCATTTGAAAAAATCTCCTTTAAGTCATTTTTAAAATGAGTCGCGGCCTTCTGAAATTATTTGGATGCTCCTGCTACAGCAAGAAAATACGTGGTCCTTCCCATGCCACGGGAATAAGCTGAGTTCCAACAGATCTTCCTCAGTGGTCATTAGTGTGCTCTTTGCAGCAGAAGGCTGGTTGGTGTACAGTTGTCAGAAAGTCTGTGTTAGAGCAGGAAGAGAAGAAACCCTGAACTTCCATTTTTTAAACTTTTGAGTGCTTCTGCTTATGGATGTCTGCTGTGGGCACAGGATCCGCTACTTGCACATCACAGAGGCGGAACCCAATTTTACGTATATTCCTATGGGCTTTTACGGAGGTGGATTTTAACTTGAGAAGCACTTACAAATAGACATAATTCCATCTTCCAAAGTATTTAATTGTGTTTCCGGGACATTATGTCACTCTTGTAAAGCTTTTGTACTTGTGGCACAAGCAGGCGTGCTCTGGAGGCATATCTACGGCTGGCAGTACAGAGGGGATGGCATGTGAAAGGGACTTTTTAAAAATAAAATGCTTAGAGTCAAACAGAAGTGTAGTGGCAGGAATTATGATACTTTATGGCACAAATCTGAATTTCCAAGTATTGAAATCGGCAAAAACCCCCATGTTTTCTTTTAAATTTAGCAACATGTTCATGTGAGGGAGAGAGTCCTGTAAAGTCTGTTCATCCTACGCACTGAGTGAAACTTTGACCTTGTAATATATACAGTTTGTGATAATGTAACTAAAGATTGTTTCCTAATATGCGAAAGCCAGGGGGAGGAATCACACTTGCAGGAACCTTCCTGCAGATTCCTTCCTGTAGAATTTTCTAATTTTGGCAAGCAACTGAAAAGGTGGTCTTGTAAATGTAACTAGAAACTGCACGACCTGATAGGCCTTCGTGAAAAGAAACCGCAATCCGGTGTGTAATCACAGCATATTCTGACTTTGCTGTTGTTCTCTGTTGCTTATAAAGCTGAGGGTGGCAAATGCTATGTTCTTTGAGATGTGTGTTGCCACGGCTGAGTGCAGGCAGTTGCAGGACCCGCCGTGCCCACACCCCGATCGGTGGGGAGACCATCCAGCTTCGGCCCAGAAGACACGTAGCTGCAGTAGCGCAGTGCCCAGACCGAGCTCGGAAACCCCGCTAAGTAGCAATAGTCCAAGTGCGCGCATGTAGATGCGCCGCTTCGGTCCCTCAGAGAATGTTGTTGAGCAGGATTACAGCAGCAAACCAATTTCTTTGTGGCGACCGGCCTTGTCTCTCCTCATCCTGAAACGCCTGTGAGCGGCCCTTCAGCCTGCCCGTCAAGAAACCTGGCCACTGCTGGCTTGCTACCAAAGTCAAAATCAAACCCAAATTTTCCAGATAGGCACGGCTGTGTGTGCTCAGCGCTGTGAATCCTCACGCAGAGAGCGCTGCGTGCCGGGGGTTTAATGCTGGGTGTGCCCCGCAGCTCCATCCGGGAACCAGCCCACAGCGCCCTCCGGAATTTCTGTGCGCTACGTCTCCCCTTTTCTTTTCACTGTTTTAATTTTAACTCGGGTATGAATGAGCCTGACGCTAACTTTTTCGAATAAATTAATCTGCTCTTTTTCAACCTTTTGCTGACCATTAATTTAGATATAGCAGGCGCAGCTTGCACTTTCAGGTAATCAGTTGGGCTTGTTGCTTGGTTGCCCTAAGATAATTCAGTCTTAAATACGGGCACTGCACAAAATCCTCTAGAATATACAGCGAGGGCTAAAATTGGCGGTCCCTGGAGTCTCGGCAGTCTGTTGTGCCTACATACCAGACTCCTCCGATGTCAGTAGGTCCTGCCTGTGGACCTCCCAGAGCAGAGTAAGAGAATGCGGGTTTACAACAAAAATTTTAAAAACCGTTCTGAGCAGTAGACATTATGCTCTAGTCTCTGTGAAGTTGTTTTAAAAATAGAACTTAACTTTCTGCAATGATTTGGACACTTTAAAATTTGCCTTACAAATTTATGTTTATAATACAATAATAATACAAAGTAATAATACAAATAATAATACAATAATAATACAAAGTGATAATACAAAGAATAGTTACAGCAAACCAATAAGACTTCCTTCGTCGGGGTAGGCGGAAGCATTAAGCTTTGTCAAAGTTGTATGCCTTTGAGAGGATTTTTTTCTTTTGGTTGCTGTGATACGATTTTGCTCAGTAACACGGATGTCTTACATGACAGCATTTCTGTCATAAATGGAAATATGGATCTGTACATATATGTATCTCGTTACTGGATACTCCCGATTTACAATCCCAAGAGCATACATTAGGTAGTTTAACATTTTACTTAGAAAAGTATTCTCTCACCTGCCTCTTCCTGGGTTCACAAATACCAGGTTTCACGTTGCCAGCTTGTTCACCTAAAAGAATTCTTCATGTGTGGCCAGTCTTCCAATTTTATGTGAAATAGTTGCGTTATCTAACATAGGGGGATTTTGTCTATTTTTGACGGGGTCTTTTGTCTATTTTTGATGGCGTTCTGTAGCCTGTGGGAACAGTTACTGTGCGTCCTGGTGTGACGTAGCAATTAGCGCAAACTTCAAAAAAGGCCTTGACTGGTGACGGCCTTCTTGCACACCAGTATGCAATGGACAGGGACATTGGGGCTTTATTTTTAATTGAACAACGATGCTAAAAAATTGATGGTAAAAGACTGACAAACAACCATCTTGACTTTCTGGTCAGTGCTGGAGACCATGGTCAGAGCCACGGCTCATCTATTGGAAGAGATGGCTTTGGAAAGTCTCTGGCATGGAAATATTCAGCAGTTTGCAGGCCGAGCATGCACTAGGCAGTTCAGGTATTGAATATTGGCAGCTTCTGCAATAGGTGTGTGGGGATTTGCCTTCCTGATACCTAGGAACAGAAATAAAAACTGGGTTTGGATGGAAATTTTAAAAGATACGCAAAATCAATAAAAATCAAAAGAACCACCGCCAAGCAGTTACTCATCTTGTATGTAGTTCTTGCAATAACGCAGAAGTAATAACCTGGGGGATGTGGAGGAATATTAAGAGGCATATGGAAGAGTAAGTATCCCTATTAATTTAATCCTTAGTCTTTTTCCAGATGCTGAAGTGCAAGCATACGGAAGCAATTTTGGTGCTGAACTCTGTGATGGAGGATGCCCATTTTCTATAAATTGGACTACAACTAAGCACATCCTTCATCAATCTAGGTCATTAGGCAGCCTTAAAATTTTAATAGCTTTTCTCTCACCAATCCGATAATATTTCAGTGGGTAAACAAAGAAAAACTGCAGATTTCCATTTCCAGTGTCCTATGCTTCCCATCTCCCCAGCTACAATAAAACAAAATCATCAAGCATACACGGTAAAAATGAAAACAAAGAATGATTACTTGAAGGATTCACTATTGCCAGAAGCTTGGGTAGCCAGAATAGAAATGAACTGAGAGATTAGGCAAAGTCATGGAGAAGGGCTTATGTGAGGAGTACTAAAGAGGATGTCTGTATGTAAAGTCCAGTTTAGCAAGTACTTTAAGCAGTAGTCAGCAATAAGCTGTTTAAAAAAGGAAAAGCGTGATTTTATGTATATGTACTTTCTTACACTCTTTTTTTTTTTTTTAAGACTGCTACAAGCCTTGCACCAGGAGCAAGATACCTGGGGCAGATAAACTTCAGTCGTGTTCAATATAGCCCTTTTTCTGCTGGGTGGTTATACACAGCTGCATGCTACTGCATTGGGTCACCCATACAGCTGAACGTTGCTGTACAGTGTCTTAGACCTGATCTGTTTATGAAGGCCACGTAAGCAAACCCCTGTGCCTGCCTAGAGGACATTCATGTGAGGTTTTTGCAGCGCTCAGCAGTTTTTTGAAGACTGGAAGTTCTTTGGAATAGCCTTCCCTCCCATCCATTTGTTAGCACTAATTTTATCTGTTTGAAGATCATTAGATCCTACAGCACCACAAATTAAAAACAATCAATTTTTTTGCATTAATTTTGAAATTGTTTAATATACACAGTGTTACGTACCATCTGTAACCTGTAGGATGTGATCTATGTGCAGTAGCTTAGATATAGTTAGAGACCTGTCCTACAGAGCTCTGTTACAAGCTATTGTCATGTTTTGTGGTCTGTTTCTGAAGTGTCAGCTCTTCTGTCAGAGGAAATGTGATTATATCAAAAAGATAAATCTGGCATTGGATATGAATAGCCACAGACGGTGAGGATGCTGCAGTTCATTAGCTTATTTGCAGGAATCGAGAGTATACACTTCCTCAGTGCTCTAAAATAAAGTTAAGCAAGACAAAATATTATCTTTATTCTAGAGAAGAGTGGCTGAAGGTAGTTCAAGTTCGCACACAGTTGCTGTGCAATGACTAATTAAGCTCTGGTCGTTCAGACTCTTGCAGTTATCTGTGATACTCCTCTACATATTTTATGGAAAGTAAAAAGGCAAAAGTGAAATACTCCTAAGGAGAAGACTTTCTGATTAAGTAAATTGCTGTAGATTTTACCCCAAATTTTCAACACTTCTGTATGCAGACAGTAGTTGGTAAGCGGGCTGCTGAAGGCAGAGGGTAAAACTTCAAAACCACGGTGTTTTTTATACATATATCTTTATTTATTTATTTATTTATTTCAAAAATCTTACTGATGTCTTCCCTGTTTGGGATCTGATTAATGACTTTTGAATTCTGAACACTGGCAACAGCTGCGTGCTTGTGCTCTGCATATCTCTCCACTTGCTTATTAAGAGGAGAAATCCCAGAAGAATTTTAGGTAACATGCAATATATCCTACAAAATCTAGGAATTTGAGGGGGGGGGGGGAGAATGGAGGAATGAAATAATGCGTTACCAGTTGATAATCTTTTAAACAATCTTCAGATTAGTTGCTGTTTTGGAAATCAGTTGTTTGTGTTTATATTTGAGTAGGTATGCAAGTGGATGTAAGGTCTGCAAATTGAGATGACTCGGTCTTTTATTAAACCACATAAACTCTGTTTTGTCTGGCATTCAAAGATAAACCCAAGCAAGATTTGAAACCATCATTCTTGTGCATAGACTGTTTACATTTGATGTGGAATGGAAATGCATGGTGAATATGCCGGGAGAGAATGTGGAAGGGTTATATGGACTAAATACCCTGTAGAGCGGATCAGAGAAAAGTGATTTAAGTGAACAACATGTGTGCACATCGTGCACTTCTGTTTTTCTTTCTTATAGGTTAAAGTAAAAGAAACGACGATAAGATCATCTCTTCAATTCTATTTTGTGTGTGTGTGCTGCAGATGAGCAACCAAAAAACATGCTAACATAAATGGAGAATTTGGGGTTTGATGCACTAGGATGAACCTTTACTGAAGTTAGATGCATCAAAGTTGAAATTGTTCCTTGTCAAAGATCTGTTTTTAGAGGGATCTTGCTGGAATTAAAACATTTCATTTTCATTTCCAGCTCAGTATCAGGGAGGTAAAGTGCATGGAGTTGAAAGAACTCTATTCAGGTAACAGTCTTTTCAGGTTGGAATTTATCCAGCTGTTGGAAAAGATTCAGAGTAAAGGAAGGTATATTCCCTTTCTTACAGAGACGCAAAATCTATACCTTCTGTCACCCTGTATGCTTCTCCTCCCCCCCAAATAAAAATTGCAAAACGGACATGAACCTGTTCTGCTTAGATTGCCGGGAAAGAAATAGAACGAGCCTTTGCTGTCTGACTCCTCCTTAGGTCCATGGGAATCAGGGGGAAGATAAGAAGAAAAATAGGCAGTCAATAAAAATTAGAACATGGACACCTGGTTCAAAGTATACCCGCTTCTCCTAGAGCTCGGGCAACCAAGATGGCAAAGGTGGTTTCCTCAAATCCTTCTCAGTTCCTCCATCCTACCCACTGGGGTTGTGACAAAACCACATTTCATCTTTCAGTAGGAAAATCCAGATTTGCGTTACTTCTGTAAAAATCTAGAACAAATATGATCATGATTACTTTTTACACGTCTTTAAAGTATCCCACTGTTTCAGCAGTTAGCACAGGGCTGTGAACCCGTGTCACAGCTTCTCTTTCTGTCCCCAGTGAATCATAGAATCATAGGATGGTCAGAGTTGGAAAGGAGCTTAAAGCTCATCCAGTTCCAACCCCCCTGCCACGGGCAGGGACACCTCCCACTAGACCAGGTTGCTCAAAGCCCCATCCAGCCTGGCCTTGAGCACTTCCAGGGATGGGGCATCAGTGACTTCCCTGGGCAACCTGTTGCAGTGTCTCACCACCCTCGCAGTAAAGAATTTCTTCTTAGTATCTAATCTAAATCTACCCTCTTTTGGTTTAAAACCATTACCCCTCGTCCTGTCACTATTAACTGATGCTGAACGTGGCCAGCTCCAGGGGTCGGCCAGCAGCCCACCCCGGCAGAGCGTGATTGCCATTGTATGCCATAGATATGACAGTTTGATGAGCTGCCTCCCTTTAGGAGGGACCTTCGTTGTGGTAGCTTCATTATGTTTGTCATAGCATGAGAGTTCCTGCTCTGACAGACTAAACACACAAAATAGAGAAAGGAAGGGAAAAAGAAAATATTCTTTCCCTCTTTTACGGCTAAGGTGCAGGAAGCGACTTGCCCAAGGTATCACAGTGGCATCTGTGGCACGGCCAGGAATTTAACTTGAGCCGTGTCTGGGACTTAACCACAAATAGGCATTCCTTTTTGTTATTGTGTTTAAAAGCCCCTCTAATTTTGAATAGTTATATTGGCCAGTGCAGTGTTCAACATAATCGTAGCTCATTAATACTAAAACCATCCCGTACTTGAGAACAGCATATATAAACACATAAACCACACCGACCCAGCCAATATAAATGTACTGGGACTATTTCAGACAGTAGATTTTAAATCATCCAGAAATTAATCTACTAACATCGTTTTGTAGCCCAGGAGCCTTGGAGTGGAAAGGACTGAACATGACACAGAAACTGTCCTATGTATAGATAATTATGCGTATAATATTTAAAGCTAAACAAATTCTTTTAAACGCTGTATTTGCACAGTCAAGCAGAGAGAAATATTCAAGTGAGTTCAAATATTCATGTAAGTTTCTATTTTGAAAGTCTTGGATCCAGCATTGCTCACCATTGACCCTTCTGCGACATCTGTTAATCTTGGGTTTATTTCAATTTCTTTCTTTCTCTTTTTTTAAACAGATGACTCCACTTAAATCAGCACTTGGTTTCCATTAGACAGATAGAAGGTGATTCACTTAGTAACGTGGGCATCTTTATCTAGTTAAGTCCTAATAGCCTTAATATATCAAGGAAGCTGGTGTGACTAACAGCACTAAAGGCTTTGTCAGACACTTCACCTAATAAATACTGCCCTTTGTACAGCCGTAGAAAAAGAGAGAATAAATACATTGTGTTTCCAAACTGAAAATGTGTACAGCCTTATAAACATTCTAAAATTATCCCTGTAAAAAAAAAAAAATATGTTGACAATAGGAGTTACATCTCTATATATACGCGTCTGTGTTTGTACACGTCTACCAGTCCAAGTGTGGGTTGGCTCTTTGCCCTGCCTGGGCTGTCCTTTTCCTGTTTTATCATTTCCTGATGGAGCCACCATTCGTGTGTGATTTTCCTCCTGTTCACTTGAGCTTCGTGCAGGTTCTTTGACGGTTCTTTGTCTCCGGTTGTCATAGTTTATCTGTCTCAGGGTAGTTGGATATGTGAGTATTAATTGTGTTAATGTTGGCAACAAAGATATCTGACCTGGATTGATTATCATGTGTGATAATCCTGCCAAATGAGGCAGTCAAAACAAAAACCCCAAGAGTAAAATGTATTCAAAACGTCAGCTTGAGTGGAGATGGGGTCCTCGCTTCATCATAGCGGAAGTTTTCTGGAAACTTTCCAGTTGTGCCACCAGCGTCGGTGATTGCATGCTGTGGTCATCGGGGTACTGAAGGAAGCCTTTATTCTGCTGCTCCCAAGTTTCTAGAGAGTTTCAACCAGAGGAGTTTTACAGGAGAGCACCTTAGAAAGGAAATGGGCAAGGATGATTTTTGCTACTTCTCAAAAAGAGATTGGCTGAGCCGTAATCACGGATCCTCTACCTCTGCGTATGCTTCACGTTACGTAAGGGAGTTTGGGCCAAGCTTTGAGGTCAAATAATCAGTCCCACAGAGATGTTGCCATAAACCTCAGCAGAATTTTGGTAGCAGAAGTGGCTGAGGAGGAACGCAGTGCCTTTTCACTGATGCAAAGGAGCAGTGGTTTCTGCTAGAGCACAAAATTCATACCCTTCCGTCTGACCCAGCGCACTGCAGGCACGCTGGCCCGGGGCCCAGAGACGCATCTAGCAGCATTTGGGTGGCACTGCAGGCTTCTTAGCTTGGGCATGGTACTTTGCAAAGGTCCAGCTGTTTCTGGTTTCAGCACAGGCAACTCTGGTTCAGCTACCTTTGCAGCACGCTTTCGATTGTAGCTGACTTGACGGGATGCTCACAATGAACGGGTCGTTCACAGGCTGCTCCAGGATGGTGGTTGACAAAGCTGGTTTGAATCCAAGCCCTCTGAATCTCTGTACAGAAGAATTTCTGAATCTCGTGGCAACTAGGAAAAAGAAGCAGTAGAAAGTCATTTCCTTTGCATAGAGAAAGGGGAGGAATAGGATGACCGATGGTGCTACACTTGAGAAGGAAAGGGACAGTGATTCCTAGAAACAAGGTCACCCTCATTTTTGTTTTCTCTGCACTGGCTGTACAATTTCAGTGACAAATCAATTATGGCTCATCATACCAGACCTGAAACACAACGAGAATATCTTTTTTGGCGGTTTGGAATGGGTTTTTTGGTTAGGCGTAGTTGTGGTAAATCCAGAGCCACGCTTGATGTATATTCTTTTGGGCCAGGTCCAAATAGTTTCCTTTTTTGTCCTGTACCTTTGATTGATATATGTTATCAGTGAACAACACAGGTCAGCTGTCACACAGTCCTGAGATGGCTGCTGTAATAAAAACCTGACCAGCGCAGTGCACGTGCATAGCAGTTGTTTATGAATGCTTCACTGATTTTGATGACTGCAGGATTGGCATCTTTTCTTTCCATTGCTGGTGGAAGGACCGTCGGATGAGAGGAGGAAAGCGACAGCCTTTACAACTTCGTTTTTATCGTATGGCATATCTGAAGGTATAATTAAATCAGGACACAAGCAAATTCATTAGATACCTCAGTGACTGCTACGTTTATATTATTATTCAGAGAGATACATGCTAGAGGAGTATGAAGTATACCATGAAACAAAGCCCTAAAAACAGTTGATCTTAATTTTTTCCTCACTGAAGTTCCCCATCCATACACTCCCCACACCCTTCCTGAGAAAGGCTTGTGCTAATTAATAACTGAAGCAAATAAGAGTTAAACTGATAAGCGCAGCAGAAAAACTTAGAGAAAAATGAATTGTTCTGTCTTCAGAAGCAGAGATGTACTTAGGGAGTTGAAGTCTTTGGGATCTATGGCCTTTTTGCAGTGCAGAAAGATTATAGTGTAATGGAATTAGTCCAGCCCCCACTTGATAATAAGTTAAGTTTGTTTGTCTCTCTGGCTGCCTTGTATTTGTCCACAGCTTTGACCTGTATTGTAACCTTGAATAGGCATCTTCACCCCTCTTCTGCTCCCGAGTAAAGCCTGAGGTGCTC
The DNA here is from genome assembly GCF_965231255.1 of Vanellus vanellus. Taxonomy (NCBI): domain Eukaryota; kingdom Metazoa; phylum Chordata; class Aves; order Charadriiformes; family Charadriidae; genus Vanellus; species Vanellus vanellus. Next base: position 17,287,956 of record NC_138911.1, on the reverse strand, counting down.
ATCTAGGCGGTAAGATCTCCGAGTTCCAGCCTTGTCGTATGTTTAGACTTTTCTGTTTTCTGCTGGTGCTGGAATTTGGATATTATCAATGCCAAACAGTAAAACGGTATTCTAGCTCAGAAGATTTGTGTGTGATAGATGCCTAGGCTTTTAAACGTAAAATAAAAACAATGTAAATACAGCCGTAACAAATCAAAACATAGGTATTTTCTATGCTAGATAATTAACTAGTAGATAGCTGCTAGTACTCTAAAAAAAAAGTAAAGAACTGCAGAAATTGTCATAGGAAAATGTGGATTCATCCATTTTTGTAGTGTGATTGTAGTGAGGGGAAAAAATAAGGAAACCAGTTACCAAGATGAATTATTAGAGGTAAATTGGATTAAACGTAAGTCCAGAAAATTGGTACATGTATAGTTCTATTTCAAAAATTTTGTGTGATATTTTGATCACCGTTTCTTCTGGAGGAAGTTATTGCTAACCTTGGAAAAGGCAGGCAGGATAACTAAATTGAGGTTCCTTCTGGTACAAAACTCTTACAAGTCTATTATTAATTCACAATATAAGTGAGCACGTTGAGTAATTTAGATGACTTCCTTAATGACATGTAAGTAAAAAGTGCAGGAACAGTACCAATATTTCAGTCTGGAGAGCATCCAGGAAGCCCCTGGAAGAATATGGTACACATCAGTTTAAGAGACTGCTAGATATCTTTTTTAAATGATTTAAGAAAACTAACACAAATTGAAGGTGGTATGAAGGTAAGGGCAGAGACTGGTTTAAGTAGAGGTTTAATTCAGGATGAAATTGTATTAGCTAAGCTCAGATGGCAGTTATCGGGCAATAACTCCTGGAATAGGGGTCTCCTCTCCTTCCTCTATCGTTTCTATATCCTCCTCTCGCTGCTGAGTAACTCTCCCTTGCATGAGGCTGAGGGAGCTGGGGCCAGAGCATGTCTCCTCGCTGTGCTAGCGAGTACTTGTATTGAATCCTGTGACGTCTATGAACTTGCAGCAGCTTGAACCTTGCTTCTAACCTGGATCCCAGAGCAGCTGGAGGGCATTGTAAAAAAAAAAAAAAAAAAAAAAACCAAAACAAACAAACAAACAAACAACGACAAAAAAACCAAACCAACGGTGCCAACAAATAAAAATTCCTTTCCAGTTTCAAAAAAAATTGAGTGTCAGGGCACAGCCAAAAGCTCCTTGGGTGTTGTCCTGATTCTCAGTGATGAAGAAGGTAGAAGGCTTCCTTGGAAGCACGCGAGAGGGCTCTCTCTCTCTGGCAGGGCAATGCACGTGCATGTATGTACAGACTCCTTTTTACCTCTAGCAAGCCTTGAGCTCAGAGAATTGTAAGCTTTTCTGACCTCCGCTTCAAACCCAGAAGCAGCAGAAGTCCTTTTACAATGCAAAACCCCATTTTCTTCTGCTTTACTGCAGAAAATCCCCCTCTCCATTGAAACTGAGAAGTTTGCACTCCGTAGTAACTAACAATGAGGATTATTGTAAAAGACTCAGGTTATTTCCGCCCTCCTCCTAAGCTTTCCTTCGTTTCGTCATAGGTTTGTTTTGTACCGAAATGAAGCTGTGAGATACACACATTGAACAGAAATCAAAGTGGCGCTTTCGTCGCAGTCCCGAGGCTAATGGGTTGGCCGGCTGCTGCAGGCATCTGCAGGCACCTTGTGCTATAGTGCAGCAGCCTTACGGCTGCTTTGGGGGCCCAGCTATTTTAAATCATAATAGTGACACAGTAGGCAGGCTTTCTTTCAAAAAGCCTGGGCAAGCCATGCCGAGTCGAGTTTCTTGGCACACTCTGTACCTATAATTTTGTCTTATATTTTTGTAATGTGGGTAGCTGGGCATAGAATCAAAAAGCTCCACTGAATATATAAGATTTTGTTTGTTTTAAAGGAAAGCGCAACGACAAACATATTCTTTGCTTTTAGATTGATAATACTCCTTTAACAGCTAGAGACGTTAAGAACAAAGAAAGTTACTGGGGGGGAAAAAAAAAAAAGAAAAAGAAACATTATGATTGTGAGGGATGTTTTGAGGGGGTTTTGGCAAGACTGTCCGGGTGTTTTGTGAGTGAATTTTTCTACCATGATTTTGATCCTCTGCTAGTATGCTTCCAGCGACTGGGTTACTCGGGGCAACTAGGAATAAGTGATAACCTTTCATGAAAAGGTTGAAAAGCCATGCATGTGCTGTAATAGTGGTCAGCTGAACTGACTTACCCGAGAAGAATCGTCTGATGGACACACTATATTCTTTGTCGCTTTCCATTGTTTGTGCTCCTAAAGGTAGTGAAGTCATAATAGGAGGATCTAGTTCTGTTGCTCCCCATTTCATCTCCCAATAGCCTGGTTTTCAGAGGTGGTGACAGACACTGAGAGTCCCCTTAAAAATCAGCCACTGCCTCTCCCCTGGAAAGGAATAAAATGCCGTATTGCCTGCACATGGTTGGAGAGACGGCAGCTTTTCACACTGAGCGTCAGAAGAGCTAAACCCACCCTTGCCGATCTCTATGAAAACAGAAAGAGTAGAGTTCAACAAAGTTCTCAAACAGTCTGTAATTTGGGATAATGTAATTAACCTTATGATAATGGTGTGGCATGGATAAGCACGGATAGCAGCATCAGGCTCCATTCAAGTACAAACAGGAGAACCAACTTCAGCTGGAAAGTTACTAAGAGGGACCTTTCTGTTCCTCTTTGCGATTTGTTGTATGAAATTGGTAAATACTACCTATGCTATTAGGGATGGGGCTGAGGAAGAGTATCTTCTTCAGCTAATACACTTTGCTTTTCCTATATAGGTACAGGAAACTGCCCAAGCCTGAATATAATGAAACAAAGCAGGTGAGGGGGAAATGATTAAAGCGTTTTTATTTCCATATTTTTGCTAGAGATCCATCGCTGTAGTATTGCAGTATTAAAAATTAGAATTTTTTGTGCGTGTGTTGGTTGGTTATCACTAGCTATTTCCTATGCATCTAAAATCAGCTATTCCAAAACACAATATTGAAAGAGATTCCCTTGATCAAAAGTTTCCATATTTTCTCAGTGATTTTTTTTTTCTCTGCGCTGAGAAGAGGTCTTTTCCTCACAATGGGGAACAGTACGTAGCACCCTTTTTTTCTGATTTTCCTTTTCACCTCAGATTTATCCATTCCCTATGGCTGCTGGCGGTGATGCTTTCCCTAAGTGTTCAGATTCGACTGCTTCTGTCAAAGACTTTCTGATGTTATCCTTGTTTGCCAGAGGCAAGAAGAAGAGGGTAGCTTGGTTTTGGTTTATGGTAGTCTATAGACCTAAAACCCCTCCAAAAGTGAGTTCTGTTTCCAGACAAGAGGATTTGATTTCAGAAAATTAGTCTCTGTAGCTAGTGGTAGGGAGGCAGATTGGTTAAAGTTTACAACCTCTTTTTGTTTAGCCCCTGGAACAGTGCCATGGAGTCTCAAGTTTCCTGTATAAAGAGAGATCTGTATTCGGTCAGAAGGTAACCAGGCAAGGTACAAGAAGGCTCCAGGGTGAATGGCTCTTTCAACAATGAAATCAGTTTGGGGTCTTTAAGGTCCCAGCAGTGCCTCATCTCAAGACAGCGTTGAGTAGGCAAAATTCCTAAAAACTTCAGGGGGGCAAAATAACCACCCTTGAACAAAACAAAACAAAAAAACTTCAGAAAATACTGAACAGGAAGAAATTCCGTGCAAATCTGATGATCCTTATGAAGTTCGTTGGCTCTCGGGGCATCAGAAGAGGTGAGGGCTACCCATATCTTCATTTCCTTCCCAGTGAGTCCTGTGTGCTTTGGTTGTTCACGTGCATACACACGGGGAACGGTATCTCATGCAAAATATCTTGATGTACTGTTGTTCTGGGAGGAAATGCACCGATGCGCCTTGAGTCTGAGGATTAAGGATCTTAAAGTCATTCCAGCAAATAGCGGATTCACCTTGCTCCCAGCTTCCTGAAACTAAAGGTGTCACTCTACAATTACTAGATCGCATTCATATGTTACTCCAGGGTACAGAAGCTTTGCCTCAGGCAGAATAAAAGACGGGAAGAAAAGAAACACGCTCTTAGAAACGTTGCATTCAGGTTAACAACTTATAGTTGGCATTGAGAGAGATGCAGTAGTGAAGCTCTATGGTTCTGTAATCTCGTTTTCCTGATTTCATCCAATTAGGGAGGAAATGCATCTCCTGTTTTGTTTGCTCATTTATCTGTCGGTGCATTTAGCCCCCTCAGTAAGTTTCCTGTTGCATGCTATTTGGTTCTTTCTTTGCAGTAATTTACAGAATAAGTTCCCTCAGGAAGAAAAGAAAATGCTGAGAGTCTGATTTTGGCCATCTTCCCACATGGTTTGGAGAAGTTTGCAAATTGTCTCTATGTGCGTAAGCTCATCCTTGAATACAGCAAGTTAACTCCGCCAGCACAGTTGTCTAACCTTTGCCGTTTACAGTATGTATCTCTAAAATATTAGAAAATGTTTCCCTGTTCCTGAGTACCGTACACCTCTTCCACTATTAGTTGCTATTCAGAAAACATCACCAAATTAATGACGGTTTATTTAGCAAACTCATGAAAGCCTCAGTCTTTTTGGAGTATTTGTGGGACCTTGGTTTTGGTAAAACCACGAGGCTAAGGCCTGAACCAATTTCATGCGGTTTGAGACGCGTGGAACCGTGGCACTAACATCCCTTTCCAGGCAGCTGAGAAAGACTTTATCCTTAAGGCGGCTTCTGCCGTGTAGGTGAGGTGAACCCAAGTGCTGAGCTGCAATTTCTGGGCGGCTTTTCAAGATCCTGGCAATCTCTTCCCTTTGCTTGTATTACGAGTTTGTCCGTTCTGAGGTGGATTTTTGCAGGGGTATCCATAGATGGGAGGTCTCGCAATGAAACCTTTCCAGGAGTAAGTGTTTCTCGTGCTCTTTCTCTCTCAATTCCTGGTTTTCTAAAAGTACATCTGATACAAAGTTATTCGAATATTTGTCTTTAAACAAATGGGATGGAGAACTGCTCGACACGAGGCAGAGGGTATTATGTTTTTCCTGATATTGACTCGTGCCTGGTTTGTTTTGATTTTTGTGGAATGCTAATTATTTTTTGCTCTCTGCTTACGCTAAGCAAGAAATAGGTATAAAGTCTAGTTCGCTAAGTGTGTGAGGTGATGCCAAGTGGTGTCAAATAGTCCTCTTCTGGCAACAAGGGGCTGTTGTTCAGTATCCTCACACAGGTTAACCGCAGTGTTGCTCCTGAGAATCCTTCTGATTTATGATGACATTGCTGGCAGCAACCAAAAGCTCTCTAGCAGTGCTTTCCACAGTGCTGTGTCAGCAGTTTCTTATATACACGCACACACTCTTAATATACATATTTATAGCAGAGAATTCTGACCCAGTTTGAGTATTCATCCTGTTTTTCTTTGCACTTAAGTGGTGTTTATTCAGCAATAAGGTATCTACCTACATCTCTGGTTGCAAGTGTAGCGTCTGTAGCAATTACGAAACTGTGCTAGTCAGAACAGCCCCGGGAAATGAATTATATCGATCTTGTGTTGCAAGTGCCTTGCTAGGAGGAATTCCCTGGGAGGGGAAAAGGCAAGTAATTCGGTTTCAGGGATGATACAACTTGTCTCAATAAAGCACATAAAATGTTATCAGGAAAGCAGCTCTGAATTCACATATACCATAATTATAATACAATTAAAAGTATAATTTGTCATCGGAACAGTGTTTCTGCTATGTCTGAAAGATATGTCTTTTCCAAATAATAAGGAAAAAAGCCTTTAATCTACATAGAGCAGAATTTGCATTAAAATGTTTGTATCCTGTTATCCTGTAGTATCATTCTTGATACCCGCTTTCTACCTTTCCCTCCGTCCCCCAGGAATTAAAGAAGCTCTGCCCTGCCTTGACTTGTATATAGATTGTGCTTCATCTATTCTTATTCCTGTTCTCCTGTTGGGCAAAAATCCGGATAAAAACTACACAAATGCGGAACTTAAGAGATTTGTATCTTCAGCCTCTAGCTGAAGGGGTTTGGGTTTGGGGTTTTTTTTTCTGACTAATTTTGGTATGTCCCCCGCTTTTTGGTTTGTCTAGATCAAACTACAGTGTTGTCTGTTCTGAGGCGGTAGCATCACGTAGTCCTAGCCCCTGAGCTATAGCCGTTCTGCCAATATTGAGCTACCTACTGCAATATAACAATTTCTAGAAGGCAGCCTGTGGGCTGTCTGCTCAGGTCCAGCCGAGATCTGGACAGTCTCATAGTTCAGGCTTTTTCGCCTTTCTTCTAGCACACAAACCACTTTTTTATTATTATGTTCGTATTTTATTGTTTCGTGTAAGCAGTCGGTACAGAGTCGCGAGGTTAACGGTACACAGTGGCCAACAGGAGGGATACAGTGCTCGTGATCACACGCGGGACGGAAAGCATTGCAGAGGCATTCCTGCTGTTGACAGAGATGCATAAGAATACCCGGACTACACTATGTTTAGGTCCAAATTCTTTCTTTGGGTGCAAGTGCCACAGCATATCACATGCAGGCACCACAAACCTGACCTTTTTCTGCTATTATGTCACTTTCTGCTGTGATGTTGTCCAGCACCTCAGCAGACTTTTCAAGGAAATAATTTAATGCCGTCTATTGAAGAAAAATTTTCTTCCTAATTTTGCAGAGTGGATTACGGCTAATATCTAGAAGTGCCTAGATTTGGCGGGTTTTGTTTTTTTCCTAAAGAGACTCTTGTAGCCTATGAGTGAATAATAAAATTGTTTGGCTAGAGCTGACCTCTTCTCCCTGGCGACAAGTGATAGGACAAGAGGAAACGGGTTCAAGTAATGTCAGGGCAGGTTTAGATTGGATATTAGGAAGCATTTTTTCACTGAAAGGGTTATTAAACATTGGAATAAGCTGCCCAGAGAGGTGGTGGATTCACCATCCCTGGAGGTGTTTAAGAAAAGGGTAGATGAGGTGCTTAGGGACATGGTTTAGGAGTGGTGGTGTTTTTATCAGGGTAGGTTAATGGTTGGACTTGATGATCTTAAAGGTCCCTTCCAACCTCACTGATTCTATGATTCTATGATAAGGAAAGTCCTTTAACAGATGGATTATCCCTCTGCCTTTCTGTTTGGATAGGGGGTTATTTTTAATGACTTGCTTGACACAGTAGGATTGGGAAAAAGAGCTACTGAGTTTTCTCATGTTGTGGAAGTGCTCTTGATCACAAATATGTTAAATGCAATGTAATAGCTTCAGTAATGAGAATACAGTAATGTCCTTACATAGGCCTGTGATGTACCTCACCTGGACTATAACGGGAGTTGATGTAAGATGTAGGGACTATAGGGAATGAGGAAAATGTCGTCAGTAAAGGTTGTGGTAAGATCTGGACATTTACAGGATCAATACATTTGCAAGATAATATGGCTATGCTTATCCTTTAAAAGGGTAGAGAAAACAAAAAAAAAAAAAAAAAGAAAAAGAAAACAAAATTAAAGTTGTACCTACAGTTTTTGTAGTGGGTGAAGCAGGATTGGAGAAGTAACGTGTTCTTTGTTAATCCCTGCTATTTAATTCCCTGAATGCCATCCACCCTGGGTGCTAGTGAGACAGAGAAAGCTTGTGGAGAAAAAAAATAAAACACAAGCATGCAGCAAAATTGTTAATTACTAGGTTTTCAGAAGTTTAACAGAACGAAGGAGAAGGTTCATTAAATGCAACCATATGATTATGTGATATCTCAACTGGGCTGGAGACTCCTCGACCAACTACGTGAACTTCTGTTGCCTACATCAATAAAGCAGCTTAATAAACCATAGTAGTTATTTTAATAGGAGCATTATCTGCTCCACGGAGCAGCTGCAGGGCCAGACACACAACCCACTTGTTTGCTGTTGCTTGCTGCCATCAGGGACCAGTGAGTCTTGGTCACTGTGGCTTCCATTCAAGGCTACGTCAGGCAGTGGTGCTTTGATGGATGCAGACTTTTCTTTCTGTTTTCTGCCAGATTTTATGTCTTCTACTGTGTACTCCTCAATGGTTTTTCCCAGATTTTTTTTTCTTCTGAAGCCCTGAGGCCTGGAAGTTGATTTCCTTTACTCTCTCCAGCCTTCACTCATGTTTATCATCTCATTTTCCCACTGTTCCCAGGCTCACCTCTGCCATAACTTATTTCCAGGTGCTTCCCGCTCCATCCTTATATGTGTTTTTCTGTTGTTTGCATTTCAATCAGAGTTTTTTTCTGTGTTGTCTTGGCTCAGACAGGATTAATTGGCGGTGCTGGGAAAGTCTCCTGCACTCGCTTGTGGTGATCTCAGTCTTGGCATAACCCACACCAGTCCCGAATGTCAGGCAAAGTGAAAGGCTGGGGTTTTTGCTGCTTGGGAGCGTGGGCTATCAGACTGCTAAGGGATATTTGCTGCTGGTGTCTCTGTACTGGGAAGGTAAAACCTGCCATTTTCCAGACAGTAATCCTGTGGGTTTGACATGATTAGCAAGAAAGCACATCCTTTGTCCAAAATGTTGTCTTATGAGAAAGAAGATTTCTGCTTCGCAAGATGGAGGGGCCAGAGCTCTCCTAAAAAGTCTTCTCTCTTTTTTTTTTTTTTTTATATGAATTCCTTTTTCCTTGACATTGCTCTTAGAAAAGGCAATTAATTTGTCTGAAACTTCCCAAAGACTTTAAGGCAGATAGTCAGCATTAAAAAAAAACAGGCCCAAGAGTTGTAGTTTGGCAGAATTACCGAAGAGTTATCATCTAAGAGGAAGCGTGGGATAGACTATACAACTGCTGACGTATTAGTTACAACTGTTCTTATTACCTGAGTGAACATCTGACCCATTTTACAATTCTAAATATACATTTTGATGATGATTATAAAACCTTCTACAACTGAGCATGTGTTAAACGCTAACTGAAGGAGGAAATGCAATGTCCTCGGAAGGATTTGATTTTATGACTGTAGAAAGTGCGTTTTCTTGTGAGACTTCTAAAGCCTGTAAAAATTTCTTCCGCCAGAAAACCAGTATTGCCAAGCCAGTATTATTTACCAGTGAACAAGAAATTTGCCGCACTGGATAAATAGGGCTACGGTTCCAGGAAGGCTCAAAAATTAGGAAGATTTAGTGAAATGGAAAAATAGTCTGTACTAAAAGTGGATGTGTGTGTGCATGCATGCGTATACATGTCTACCTGAGTGTTAATTTGGGGTTTTTTTAGAAGGTTTTGGAAATAGGAAAAATAAATAACTAACTGTCTATAGCTGCAAGTGCCCTGTCTCTGTCACGGTCCTGTTGGAGTTTGTCCGGCAGCACATCTCAGCGGAGAGCGCAGCAGACTATACGCAGGATAACTCCGGGTCCCTGTGCCTCCTTGTAACCAGCCAGATAGCATCTTCAAAGGAGGGTGAGCTGAACTGGAGTTAATAAAGCAAAGGGGAAGCCAGGAGATAAGAGATAAAGGCAAACTTGTGGCCCGCTACTGTTTGTGGGTACCTTTACAACAATTCATCCAAGTAAAATCGCCAGGCTCTTGCCTCGCTATTAATGATGATGTTGCAATACACTGGCGCTTAAAAATCAGTCAGCCGGTTCAAAGTTTGTTTTCACTCTACCTTCCTGTGTGTAAGTCTCATTAATGTCAATAGGGCTACGAGCACGCTAGAGGAGAGGGCAGTAAGTTTCTAGAGCGGGCTCTGAAAAGCCCCAGGAACTGAACAGCGGTAGCTGTATTTAACTCTTAATCGAAGGGAGAGGATTTGTTCTTTGCATGCTTCCCTGAAACATGAAAAAATAAAAGTGCACGTGAATGGCAGAACTTAGCAGAGGTAGAGGGTAGACATTAGGATAAGACAGAATTGCTCGGCATTTGCTTGTGAGTCTGGCCGAACCACAAGTGAACAATTACAGCCTGGTTTAATTATGCTGCTTTAACCCACTGAACTCCGCTGACCTTCGCTCTCACAGGTTGGGTTCTCTGGAAGCGCTAGCTTAAGCCGTAGCACATTTCGAGGTTATTTGCTCATTGTAAAAACATTTTGTTTGAAAAAGCTTGTTCCCAAATTTAATATTGCACACTTGGCTTTAATTCATCAAGGTACTTAAGTGCATGCCATGTGTAACTATAAATGATTACTGTCCTCTTCAGTTGCAAGTACTATTGCTTCAGATTTATATTCTGCTTAAGTAGCTTGTTGAACAAAGGTCCTCAGTTGTAGTTAGGTTTCTTTTTTTTTTCCTAACTTTAAAAACAACTGTGACTATACTGTTTTTAAGAAGCTTCCAGCTTTTAAAAGGAGAGTTGAATCACGACTGCTGTGGCTTTTTGTCTCTGTATGTATAAATCCTGCTTAGCGTGTGAAAGCAGAAGACTAACCAGATGCCCTAAAATCCATGTACGGCTAGAAATTTTTAGCTTCCCTATCTCTGGGGATAAGGACTAGATAATTTGCCAGGACAGAGACTTCAGATTCCCAAAGATAGGATCACTGTAGTGAAATCAGGGCTAAACAACTTCAGAAGCTCGCTTTATGTGCCAATAAGTTACATATTACAGTGTTGACTGCTGAAAAGCAGCAGAGTCCCATGTGTCCCATTCATTTGTGCAGGACTCATGAGATTTCCTTCCAGCCCTTTGCTCCTTTTCAGCAGTCAGCCCTGTTGTATAGTATTTAGGAAGTCACTGATAAATCTCACATGGCAGTACAGATTAGTAGAAACAGGGTATGATTAGAGGTTGAAGTGTTTTTGAGACGTCTGCAAGGTAGGTCCACATGTAATTTCTCTCTTATTTTCTGTAATGAAAAGGTCTTATCACGTCTTAGTCATAAGAACAGGTCCTTCATAGTGAAAATAATTTTGAAGTCTGCTTAGAAAGAAATCGGTTGCTTCTTTTTGGGTATGTAAGGAGGAAGACTTGCATGGGAGCTCCTTCCCCAGGATGCTCTTCACAGTAAATCAATTCAGAGCCAAGTGTAGGCATCTCCTGGTGTGTCACAGGCAGCAAATCTGGAAATTAGCTGGGTGTTTCCCAGCAGCCTGCTAGACGCCTACAGCCGCAGAGGGGTGGGATGCAGCATGCGCTCCTCTCAACGCTGCTACATTTGGCTGGTTAAAACAGCTCCAAACATGGCCTGTAGCATTCCCAATCTGCGTCACCCGTCTCTCACCACACGTTGCCTCGGGAACCTAAATACCGAACTCAAATCACAGGCTACCTATGTAAAGGCTGGGGATTCTCACATTAGGTTTGGCAAGGCCCAGGTCTACCTGCAGACTTAGTCTTTATTGTATGGGTGCATCAAATCCCTGTCTATGTAATGGGTGGTGGGATATTTCCTTCCTTCTGCTTATTGCTTGCTTTACTTCAAACCTAAAAAAGTTCTTTTCGGCTGGCTCAACAGCATTCAGGTCATGGCTGATAACTCTCTTTGCTCTACCATCAGTGTAACTGATGACAGAGGTAAAATTGGGAGAGAGAGGCCAAAAATCTAAGTCTTTTCGATACTCCTTCCATTTAGCGAGCTGAATCTGCTGGCGAACTTGTGCAGAGGTCTGAGAAACGGTGCAAGGCACGGAGTGTGATTTGGCAGCCATCCTCAAATGGCAGGTTGAAACGGGATGTGCCCAAAGGAGAGCATGAGAACTCAGGCTGACTGAGATGATGGGGAAGGAGCTCGAACGGGAGAAGCTGTTGATGTTGCAGGGAAGAAGCAATGTCACAGAGTCCAGGAAAGACTTTGTGTCATAGTATTATTTTGTTTTTCTAAATGTGTTGATCGACACATAACCGACTAAAGTTTCCTATTTTCCAGAGGCTTTCCCCATGTTTTGGTATTTGGCATTTTGGGCATTTGGTATTTTTGTTTCTGTTTTCCTGTCTCACTTCACTCTTGCTGTCTGCTGGTCTCCGAAATAAGTGCCACTTGCTCAAAGAGGCACCTGGGTCGTGGTGCGCCCATCAGAGTCACAACAACTGTATCAAATTCCTGGAACTGTTGTAGAATTAAGTTGTTTGGTTATGTGCAATCAGTGTAACTTTACAGAAATTATCTCCAAAAAAATTCCATGAGCTAAATCGTTGTAAACTTCACATTTAACCCCCCAAATCCATTATTTTATCACTATTTTACTGAAAATATGAGGTTCCTTCAGCAGCTTCTTCAAAACATACAACCCACAAAGCTTTGAAAGACTAAAAATTAAGAACAATAATAATAATTGCTGATATGAAGTGGGAAATTCTGCATTTAATGTGATTATCTCAATAGCTGGTGCTTCTTCCTAAGCCAAACATGACATCTCTTTCCATTGTTTTCCAGTGAAAGCACTCATCTGTGTGCTTGTACATAATCTGGCATTTCTCCCAGCTGTTCTCTGGATAACATGTTGGGTTTGTTTTTTTCTAAACGGAGTAATTACTTGTCCATCAAAAATAGTTTGTTAAATAAATACTGAGGAGGAGCTATGACACCGAGTATTTTACACTGAATATTACTACATGTGCATTTTCATAGTGCAACCTCTGATGTTTTATAGATGCCTTACAGTTGAAAGAGAAGAATGTGAGAGCAAGTGTAACGAATTTACTAACTCCTGACAAAGTCTCCAGATATGCAGAGAATGGGAGTTGCTTCAGGAAGGGAGAATTTCCATTTTTACAGGGTGGCTCCGAAGGCCAATGCTTCTGCCGCCTCCTCACAGTTACTTTGATTTAAAGGAACTTAAGTATATCCGTGATTGCTTTGAGCCCTGCTTCAGTTCACATCAAAGTGTGTGGAAAAACTGCCAATTAGCTTTAAGGTTGTAGGATCGTGACCTTGCTTCTAAGATCAGAAGTAGGATCACAAGTAGCAAGTTAGGCAATGTTACACTTAAGGACAGTAGCAGCTATAGAGCCAGTAAATTTCAGTGGCCTGTATTCTGGTCGGAGGGGAACCGAACACTGATTATAGATGTGTACATAATGACGCTTGGGAGACATCTCATTACATTTTTCATAATTTAAAATTATTTGTTACATTTGAGAATTTTGTGCAAGAAAGTTTTAGTATGGTACTTTTCCTTTATCAGAAAAAAAAAAAAATGGAAAAAATACATATTGCAACGTATATTTCATATTTGTAAAAGTATAAGTATATTTTGGCTGAAGTGCTTAAGTTTCATTTGAGGAATGAGTCTAAAATTCTGATGACCGGGCAACGCTGCCTGCTATTTAAGTGCTAATTAAAATGTCTCCAGAGGTCAGCTAAGTTTGTATTGGCCTATGCAGATGAGTTCCCTCATTAGGTGTTTAAGAAAAGGGTAGATGAGGTGCTTAGGGACATAGTTTAGAAGTGGTGGTGTTTTTATCAGGGTAGGTTAACGGTTGGACTTGATGATCTTAAAGGTCCCTTCCAACCTCACTAATTCTATGATTCTATGATTATAACTGACGTTTGGAAGACACACCTTCAAGACACTGAGGTGCTGGAGCGTGTCCAGAGAAGGGCAACAAAGCTGGCGTCCCATGAGGAGCAGCTGAGGGAACTGGGGTTGTTTAGCCTGGAGAAAAGGAGGCTGAGGGGAGACCTTATCACTCTCTACAACTACCTGAAAGGAGGTTGTAGTGAGGTGGGGGGTCGAGCTCTTCTCCCAAGTAACAAGTGATAGGACAAGAGGAAACGGCCTCAAGTTGCACAAGGGGAGGTTTAGGATGGATATTAGGAAAAAATTCTTCACCGAAAGGGTTATTAAGCACTGGAACAGGCTGCCAAGGGAAGTGGTTGAGTCACCAGCCCTGAAGGTATTTACAAGATGTGTAGACGTAGCACTTGGGCCATGGTTTAGTGGTGGACTTGGCAGTGTTAGGTCGATGGTTGGACTTGATGGCCTTGAAGGTCTTTTCCAACCTGGATAGTTCTATGATGCTATGATTCTCCCATCTTGACCAGGTTCCCTACTGAATTAAGACCCTATGAAGTTCTGTACTTGGGGATTTCTGTGATGGAGGGTTGATTGGTCAGGTGTGTTATGGGGAATGCATTTCAGCTAAAGAGCACAGTCCATCTGGAAGGATAGGGGGTGTCGACCATCTGAACTGCCTATGCCGTGGGACAGCGCTGCTGCTCCAGGTGGACATCATGTAACATCTTGCCAATCTCAGAAATAGAATTTTGGCAACGTCTACTTTACTCATTCGAAAAGGAGTTTGTATTCAGGTACAGCACTGTGGCACTTCGCGTTTTGTACTGAGGTATACTTTGACCATAATATAAATGCATTGATAGTCTTTCCCCGTGGGAATTGTCGTGAGTGGACTCGTGGGCATTTCTGTGCAAGCGTGAGAGCTACAAGAGTTAGCGGCTGCGTTTTCCAACTCTTATGCTGCTGTCTTGAGTACAAGCCCCTTTTACCAGGGGAGGTGCGACACCACTTGAAAAGTATTGGTTTCTTTAGCGATGTGCAGTGCTAACATCAAAAAGTCCCTCGCTTGGGCTTGATGTGCTTTTCATTAAAGCTCCTTGGAGGTCAAATGGTGCCAGACTGGGTCCCAGAGGCACAGAGCAGAGAACAGAAGAACTCTATCAAAGTTTACACGACACAGAAACACTTTCTGCATATGGCTTTGCACAGAATATTCACTTTGAAATATTTTTCCCCACATAAAAATCACCGGGTTTTTTTTTTTTTCAAAGCGCAGTGACTTCTAAGGAGCTGTGTGATTTATTGTTTGTCCTGTACTTTTCCTCTGCTTTATAGAATATTTAATTAGCAAAGGTCCTTCTGTTACTGCGCCTTTTGAAACAAGTTCAGGATCCCTCTGACAGCTGCCATTTTTTATACCCTGATACCATTACCTGCAGCAAATCTCGGCTGCTCGAGCTTGCTTTGCTCTGATCATACTCAGTCACGAAAGGCGGTGAAGTCTCCCAGCCTATTCCTTGCCTTGCCTGCTTTTTTTTTATTTTTTTTTTTTTTGAGGAAGCCAGATGGTGCGTGCCACATGTAATTTGTGTCAAAACTAGTTAAAACTGAACTGCTGCAGCATTTTTTTTTTATATATGGTGGATCTCATCTCATAACAGTTGATGTATTTCACAGCTGTTTTGGTTAACGGACGGTAAGTGCGCTCTGAGCGAAAGAAGCAGGTACTTGGTCACGGAGACTCAATCCGATAAGACAGCTCTGTCTTATGCTATCACTTTACAAATGGCGTTTACCTCAGCATGGTTAATGTTAATTTCTTTCTGTAATACCGACACGGATCATTTTCCTGCGAGCTGGAAGGAGATGCTGCTTCTCTCCCCCTCTGGCACCCCAGTACATGTTTAGTATCTGCATTGTCATCTGGTTAGCAACAGAACAGGCATAAAAGAGATTTGTTTCCATTGAGCAAAATCTATGAAATTAAGCTTTGTTTTCATTAAATCTATTATTTGGGTCCATAGCATGATGGATGACAACTAATTCCAATGCAGCTGAAAAGATAATTTTAAAAGAACAGTGAACCACAACAAAGGCAAAAGCTTGTGTGGAATACGTGGTTGGCTTTGTGGCAGAAATTGCATAAAGGAACAGTATATTCATACATGACGGCATCCTTTTCAGAGGAAAAAGGCAGGAAGATTGAATAGAGTGGATGTTATAACATGTGTTTAATGTACTAAAGTAGGTCCCTCGCCTCAGTGACATATACTTTGATGAGAAGAATTTAAGATCATTTCAGATGATAGAAGGTGAAACGTTCATGGCAGAGACTACAAAGCAGCGATGTTTCTTTTGCAGGTGCTTGAGCATCAGTGTTTAGTAGTCATATATCACAGGAAAATCCATTTTGGTAACTTAAATAACTGATTGCATGTTCACAAAAGCAGACTAAAATTATAAAATCAAGATGTTGATTGCAGCATTGCTCTGTGGTACGTCTAACATACTTCCCAGTCTGAATGGAGGTATTGACATCTTTTAGTTTCAGTCTTATCTGTACTTTATGAGATGAAACACATCACAATTTTTTGTGCAAAGTTACATCATCTCAATTATATAAAAGATTAAGAGCCCATAGAGTTGTATTGGGCTGCTGTAGATTTAAAACATTTTCCTACCAGTATCTGTGTTATAGGCAAATACGGTACTGTAAATTAATTGGTCTTGCAAGATGCCAATGATTTCTTCTCTCCGATTATCGAAAAAGTGCTTTTTTTTTTTTCCCTGCCTAATCTGTTTCCAGAAAAAAAACTGTCCAGTTATATCTGTTCTGTGCAGCTGGCCATAGAAGTTGTAATGGGATTAAAAAAACCCAACGCACGTGCACCAATACGGTAGCCCTGTGTCAACGGTGGAACAGACTCTGATAGTGTTTGGGAGAGGATGGCAAGCTGCTGCCATCCTTCTAAAACTTATTTTTTAAAAAAGGTACGTTATGGCCTAAACAAGGAAAAGAAATTCCTAGTATTCATTGGTCATTAATGTTTATAAAAACAGGACCTTGAACGGTCAGTGTGTGTTTGACCTTTGACTTGCAGAAAATTCCTGGCAGCTTCGCCCAACCAAAAGACTATTTACGCTGGATGCATGATGAGTTCTGAGATTCAGCTGTGATGCCATGAATTATCAGGAGTCGCTACGTAAAATGATTCGAAGTCAGATGAAGTAAATGAACAAAACGCCAGAGTAGGCTTTAATGTCTGTGTATAAATTTGTAAAACGCTCCCTCAGCGGCAGGCAGTTACATCCACATCTAACGGGCAGAACCCGTGGGTAACTTCTGCAGATAGCTACGTTTATCTGCATCTATTTCTCTAAAGTAGATATGTACAAACCATATATGCACACGTATATATTTATTTCAAGAATTGGATTGAGAACGTTTGTGAGGGATGAAATTAGATCTTGCTTCCAAAAAATCTGTTTTTAAATCTTACAGCGTTGTTATGGTAGTATGTTTTATGTTACATGAATTACGTCCTTGAATGTGAATATCTGGAAGATACATTCACCGTCGGATTTAACTTGCTTTTTGGAATGTCCACAGAAAAAGGATCAGCAGAGCAGTAATAAAAACCAGGCATTTAGTAAATTTTTCTCTGACACATCTGTGAGCAGTAAAGAGACACAGGGTTTTACCAGCCCCGAACATTCAATCATAAGTGAAACTTTACAACTGCAGTAACAACAGCGCTGTGAAAACATTCACTGAACTGCCACAAACTCTCTACTTACTACTGAAATCCTTAGATAAATATTGAATGAAATTTCTTATTGCAAGGCATGGCAAAGGAAAACAAACACACTTTCCTATCCACTTTTTTCGCCTCAGAGGTACATCAGGTGACACGGAGGCATGCTAATTGAAGTTGATTTTTAAAGGCTTGATTTCCAGGCTCTGAGTTGCTACAGGTGCATCCCTCTTGTGGTTAATGGGAATGAAAGCCTGAGGTCGTCAACATAGCAAAAGAAAACAACATGAATATACAAAATCTGCATATGTGACCACATACAGCTTCTGTATTTTTCTCTTTAGCTTAGCGTCTCACAAATGCTGACAAGTTAATTTAAAGATTGGGGTCTGTTTTGTGTTTTGACAGTATTAGAAAAGGATGTTTATAAGACAGGCACTAAAAGATGCGGACATTCCCTTAGTTTTTAAAGCTCCAGTTCTGCGTGCCTAGGTAAATGGGGCTTTCACTTCTTGGCGTGAGGAATGCTGTATTATTTATCTTTGGGTGGATTTTATTTTCTGTTAGGGTTTTTTCCGTTTAATTACATTCGCTGAAAATATTCTCAGCATTTCAGATTTGCAGTAAATTTTTGTCTGATAGAGGATGAAAATAATATTACAAAAAAGAAAAGCATGTATTACAATACCAATGTGAAAAGATTTCCTGGTTTTTTCAGTTGCATTAATACCAATTGAACCTGCAGAATTGAATCCGGAGTGACTCTGCCTCTGGTATGGTTTCTGCGTTCTTCTGCCTTTGCCCACGGGAAAGTATAAGAAAGTATAAGAAAATTGCCAGAATGTTGGTTCTGTGCCCAGAACGCTTAAATTTGCTTAATGCCAAGAAAATCAAGTATGCCCATCAGCAGTTGGTCAGATGGTAAAACATTTAACTGGTTTTACCAGTAAGACGCGCTCGAGAGAATGCGTTTTATGCAGAGATTTTTGGTCAATATCCATTCACATACGGTGCGTGAGCTCTCAGGCGGACAGGATTTTCACACAGGTACTATTAGGCTGGAAGCAAGTCATGTAACAGCAGAAAATATGTCAGAAACGCAATAAATGTCATTCCTGTGCATTGTGGCTTGGACTGTCGAAGAAGTCGAGGACCTTAGCTTCTCAATGGCCACTGAAAGTGGGAGAATGTAGAGGGACAGGGGTCTGAGCCCCACCTCACCGGCTGTGACGAGTATCTCCATTTTGCATAGGAAGTGCCACCTCTAGGTTCAAAATGAAGCCCTGGCCTCCACAAAATTCAATCTCCCCTAGCGCTGGGCAGAAGGTCTATGGCACATGTCCGTGCTGGGCGACCCTGGGCAGGTTGCAGACGAGAAAGCTCTGCTTGCTCAGGTGGGCCCCAGCACCTGATCAGCACCAAGCTGATAACTGCAGCTTGAAGGGGTCATATTTGTCCCGGTGGCGGTATCGTGGAGTTCGAATGGCACGTCAGGTCAGTCTGGTGCTTGCTTTTTGGTGTGATGTTGCTTGTAGCAAGGGCCTGAACTTGAAGCAGCTAGTAATTAGGCGTGCCAGAAACCACGTCGGCCTGCTTTCTGGGGAGAGAGTCCTTCAGTATCTCAGGCTTCTTTTGAAGCTCCTGGCTTAGGACTTCAGAGTTGTATGCTTTGAGAGTCAGCGTTGTTACTTCAAGAGTAGACAAGTAATGTATATGCTAGAAACTGAGTTAAACAGACACCTTTTCTGCACTTCGCAGCAAGTGTTGCAAAGCGGGCCAAAGACCACATAGGTGCCTGAGAGCTGGCATATGTGTATGGGCAATGCATTCACAAACCCATCCACAATAACGGGCTCAGTATTTAGCCTCACAGCAGGGGTAAAGACCAGAGGTAGTGTGGGTTGACTGAACCAGATGCCACTAAATGAATTAAAAAGACCAGTGGACAAGCAGGCGTTGTTGTGCTCTTCTCACCTGATAGTATGCTTTGGTTCTTTCATTTCTGTCCTCTTTGTCCTCCATCCTTGTCCCTAGGTTTTGCACTTACCTTTCCTTAGCAAATGTGATTTTTCAGGGCTCTGGATTAAGTGAATTTTACAGACCATAGTTTCTTTGGCATCCTTCCTATCTGCAGCTTACAGTCACCAGCGCCTGGATCAGGTTCTGAGTTGAGGGTCACCTGCCTCCTGGGTTGCTCCTGCTTATCCTGCCCTCAAAGGATATAGCAGTCAACTGCGGAAAAGTATAATGATTTGAAAAGGAATTTTGCATTAACATTAAGGAAAAATGAAGGCCCTAAAGCGAGGTTATGTTTTATTTAGTTTGGATGAAGACAGCAACTCTATAATGTATTTTTGTTACCATTTCCAATTTAAGTCTGTCAGAGTGTCAGGCTAATTTTGAAGATTTGTAAGCAGTTATGTGGTGATGATAGGATAAGTAAAATGTGTGACTTAACTTGTCTGGTCAATAAAACTCTTCTGTTTGTTTTCCAAGTTGGTCAGGGAGAAGTAATTGCTATGTTGCTCAAATTAGAAATCAGAACAGTTGTTTTGCTGTGCTTAACCTCAGCTACACCCAGCATGTCCTCACAGTGACCTCCCCATTTGCTTATGAGTAATAGCTCATCAAAGAGCCAAACCGGCCACCACTTTATTCTGAATTCTTAAATGTAGTGCACAATTAGTTACATCAAAGTGACCACTCAAGAAACCAAGGCTAGTCCTACCAACCACATGGAGAAACTGTGTTTCGGCTGAATCTAGCTTCAGGTAATGATGCTGAATTTGCTCCAGTGAGGACCCTTCAGCTCACAACTTCTCTGACCAGAAAAATCTTTTAGTTCTGAAAGACTTTTAGTTTACCTGAGTGATTCTTGCATGTTATTGCAGAAAGTTATTTTTATTCGCTGATATCCTACCTTGACTCAGTTCACTTTCTTGTTTAAAATGGAAAAAAGGGCACATTATTCTGTACTTTTAGGATCCTTGTTTTCTCTTCTTGAAGAAAAGCCTTGCTGTAGCGCATGCCGAGCATGTCTTGAGGGATCTTCAGGTTCTACTGAAATCAGCAGGAACAAGGGGAGTTAGTCTTGTCGTTAACTTGGGATCACGAATAGTCTGTATAGGTTTCCATAGAAGATACGCAGCCACCAGAGTCCTAGGCAAACGTTTATTTTGTGAGCAGGCAGCTGAGGTGCCACCTTACCACCCTGAGGCTTGTTTGATCTGGCAGGGCGTCAGAGTGGGCGACGTCCATGAGGTGGTGTTCCATAGCTGGCTTTGTGGCGGAGTCTCTAGGAGAACAACCTCCCCTTTGCTTCAGTTTGCCTGTCTCTGCAACCAAGATAATGATACTTTCCTTGCTTTTTAAAGCACTTTCTGATCTGCAAATGGAAAGAGCTACCAAAAAAAAAAAAAGCTAAATATTTGCTGGTGTTCATTCTTTTTAAGCTAGCTTTAAAACTTGGCCACTACATTCATCAGCAGTTCAGAGCTTTTGAAGGCAAGGCCGTTTTACGTCACGGCAATAACGAAGAGTGTTTTTGTAGTGTGTGAATGAGTTTTATTTTTAGATTAAGTGTAGATGGGTACTGACATCTGTTAGTGTTTACTGAGAACATAAAAATGAAAGAGACTAAATATTTTGTAGCACCGCACCTAGGTTTGGCAATAGCGAGCCAAAAAGAAACTTCCCATCTGGTGTGTAACTCTCATTGAGTCCAGGCTGGTTTTCGACTTCTCTGAAGGTTCAGCAGTCAGAGTTTTGGGAAAATTCAGAGATACGGTATGTGTTCTCCAAAAATGTTGAGCTAAACAGATAAGTGTTAGAAGTCAGTGGCAAAAAGCAATACAGTGGCAGTACAAGGAAACTACTTTAGGCTACATGGGTTTTCTAATGCACAAGGAACCATGCTTTAGAAACTTGGACTTTAACTATGCGTGACAAAGCTGTGGTCAGGCCCTAGTCAACTGGATGTCACTGGCAAAATTCCTCTTTAATTCCACTACCAAAAATAGATCTCAGAGATGAACACATAAAAATTCAGGCATATTTTAGAAAAACACTCTAAAAGGTACTTAATATAAAGTACTATGTACTTACTGATCTATCACTGTTTCTCTTTCAAATCTCTGCCTTCTGTTTTTTCCATGCTTTGAGAGAAGAAGAGAGAAGGGAAGAGAGGTGGTAGATTTACAAAGTAAATGCAGCCCTACATAAGTGATCTAAATATAGATGAGCATTTCATATTCCCGTTTGTGAACCTTGTGAAATTTTGAAAGTGGGGAAATATTGAAGTGTTTATTTTTTTGGAACTTCTGCTTGCTTGAGTTCGGCCCATCCCTTTCTGCACGTGGAGCCTGCGTGGAAGAGAGCTCCCACCTTGGAGAGGGTGCTCGGCCAAGCCAGCCCCTGCCCCGTAACTGGGAGCTGTCATTCCACCCAGGGGCCGTAATCGCAGGAAATAAAGTCAACAGGAATGTTACGCGAGTGTGTGTACATACCAGTCCTCCAAGTGATGTATTTATAGTCTGAGCCTTAATGTCTGTTCATTAAAATCTCACAGAAGTCGTCGTCCCCCCACCCTTCAGGCTATAAAAGTCTATTTAATACACTCTTTCTCAGAAATCAGCAGCTCTCCAGACCCCGTTATACTATGCAAGTTATGACAAAAACTCAGCCTCGCGCTCCCGTAGCTTGAGCTTTGGCGTTATTAGTTTCCCCAGCATCGCTGCTGGGGCTCGGGGCGCAGCTCGGGGGCATTGTTTGTTTTCCGTGTAAGAAAATACAGTAGCGTTTCATAAAACGGATTGAGCCGGGGTGGCGCAGTGACGGGTTATTGGCCGAGCTGTGCAGCGCCGCAGCAGCGCAGGCTGGAGCATCGTCAGCCAAAGCACATAATACATCACTGTCCTCTTTCACAGCCAGTGAAACGTGAGGAGCAAAAGGGAAAGGGTTTTAAAAAGCTATGCTTGATTTTTGCTAGCTCTGGTCTAAAGAAAGTAAAATGTCTGGGGTTTGGAAGGACTGGGGGGACGAAGAGGCAAAAGTGGCTCTTGATTCAGATTTTAAACTATTCAAGCAAGTAGCTCTTGTTCTTGTCAGACAGGTACTAAGAGGTATTTAGGTACCTACATGCTGCTGAAGTCAGTGGGAGTGGAACACACAAATATATTTTAGAGGTTAGTTCACGAGAAGGATTTTGGAGACATTGTACTTCACTTTGATAGAGCCAAATGTCTTGGAGGCTTTTATTTTAAGGTCAGATTTAGTGACTTGCCTCTTCATTCATTCAGGTGTCCAGCTCCACGCCTGTACCTGGCACCCGCCGAGTCCGCGCAGTTGGCGAGTCGGGAATGGGCACTGGGCTGGTGCTCCCTGTTGGGATCCCAAACTGGGATGTTCCCTCAGGAACTTGCAGCCGGGATGTGTAACACCATCACCTGCTACTTTGCCTTTCCTTGAAAGAGGAGCATGTGCAAAATGTATTTTTGTGAAAGCAGGCCAAAATGTTAGCACATGCATAAAGAACACTCAGTTCGTGTATAGGGAGGGTTTTTCCTTGACTCCCTTTCAGTTTATTAATAAAGTCTTTCTTATTTTATTGGTACCAGTGACAGATCCTACGTTTCAAGCAGGACAAAAATATCTATAATGTTATCTCAGTGGCTCCCTTTTATGTTAGTTACAGTCCATACACGAGCATTCTTCCAAGATTTTGCAAGCTTCTAAACGCTGAAAAGAGTTGCTTTTAGTTTAGCACAGTGCTCTGCCAGCCATCTGTTGTGGTTTATACCATTAAATATCGGTGGGGGCTATGTATTACAGAACAGGGAGAAAAGCTCTGACATAGTAGAACTCGTCTCCCAGAGGAAACGATGGAGAGCCAGAGGCTACATCTTTTTGGATGTTTAGAACAGCTCAGACTGAAGTGTAGGAACTTGTACCACAGGGCATTTTTGCAATCCTACCTATGAAACCACAGAGGTCTAAAGTCTTCCTGGCTCTTGGAGGGCAGAAATCGGGATAGCGTCTGTAGACTTCTAAGAAGAGTATGCTACCTCTTTGTGACTTTAGAGCACAATATTTTCCCATCATAAATCTGCATTGCAAATGAAACAACTTGAAATATGTGTCTCCAGGAGAAGTAGAAGGAATATACCTTATATATATTTGCATTTCAATAGCACCTAAAATATGTGGTGCAGGTCTTCTGTTTGCATCTGGCTCTCTTGGATAATCAGAAGCCCAATGCCCAGAGGAATTGCTTTTGAAGGGAACAGTTCACAGATGGGTCATGAGATTATAACAGTTTCACAGGGACTGACTGATGGAAGAATTGCAGTCATTTGGGCTCATGGAGTAGCACTGGTGTTTATGTCTCTGAACGGTCTGTTCTCTCGTGTCTTACCCAAAGGAATAACATCCTGATGGTTTTCTCTTAAACAGCGTTAGCATCTGACTTTGCAAATACCACTTTATTTCTTCAACTACACTGCATGTGTGTACTTTACTGGGGTCTGTCCTGTCTTCCCAACTTCTTCAGCTGGAACAGGCATAGCAGGTAAGGGACGATTAACAGCAAAGTACAGTACAAAGTCCCTTCAGCAATTTGCAGTTAACCCGCAGCATTCACCAGTCCAGAGGTTTGCATTCAGCTGTGACAGTGTGCCGCAGGAACAAAGGAACAGCGTAGCGTGCAGGAAAGGATGATTAAGGTGCTAGCCTAGGAAATTGTACTTCTCCAATTCACTGCAATTCCTAAAGATGTGTTGAGACAAAGAACCGTAGATTGCCACTGGGCATGTTCGTACACAAAGATATAGAGAATTTTGTTCAGACATGCCTAAGCTCCTTCTGATAATGACACATTTAAATCTAGTGAGTGTAATCTATGCCCGTACCACACGTGGTATTTCATTTTTGGAGAAGTTTTAGCTTATGTATTGTTGATATGACTTTTTTATTTAAAAAAAAAAAAAAGTCACCAAAAACAAGTGGGAGTCCAGCCCTTCAGTCCAAATCCTTTCTGTTTCATCACAAATCATGTCATGGCTTGTTTTCTGTGAAGGAAGTATTTCTGAAAGTAATAACTAAAAATGTCAATTTCATTTGCTAATTTCTTGCCAAAATATATATTACTCTTTTAAAAAACACAAAGTATTTAAAAGTATTAGCCTTCTATTTGATTTTTAGCTACTGACATTTAATTATTACGTGCACAGTGAGCTCAGAAACACTATATAGTATCTATTTCTAGGACTTTCCTCAACAGAACAGGACAAATATTACGGTGTGCACTCACAAAATGCTGTGCTTCATCTCTGGGTGTAATCCGTTACTAGTTATTATCTGTCTTTATTTTGTTCCTGTACTTGGTTACTTCACAGATTCCTTTACTTTGTCCTCATTAGTACCCACAAACACATCCTTCATGAACGTCGCCAGTGTTCCTTGTTATCAAACACAGATGTGAAGAAACCACTGAGATTTTCTTGATTCTTTTTCAGTCATTTGAAATTTCTTTGTTGTTCTCTTTGGTCCTGGTCCAACTCTGTAGGAGTCGGTGATTCTCTTTCCACAGACTTCATTGGGATTTGGATCTTGTCTTTAATAGTTTCACTAAATTCATTTTATTTTCAGCCTTCAAGTACGTCTCAAAGTTATTTTATTTTAAAATTCATTATGATTTGCTGTTTGACCTTCATGGATTTTATATGTTTTTGAATACCATCTTAATATTCCATCAGTTGCTTCTTGTAAAATTCAAACCTTGTTGCAGTCCTTTGCCCATGCGCTCACTCTCTCACTCTCTTTTTCAGAACTCTGTTTTCACTCAGCTAACAATAAACTACTTATCATTGGTCCTTATGGGGGTTTAGTTTTAGGTTTCACTCTCCAGAAGGGTATATGTCCTTTCCAAGCCAACTCCACCACCTCCTTCGACTTCAGCAAATCTTGTCTAATGCGCCTCCTTGCCAGTAAACATAGCAAATTTCTTTCATTAAAATAGATTTCATTTAATCAAATCAGGCCGTGTAATCACAATAATTTCAGACAGTGAACTTGAGAGCCTTGTTAAATATTAGTCTTGTTTTCTACACTTTGCTTAATCGTCACCTTATTTATTAGTTGTACCACTGCAGCGGAGGAAGGGCTACAACCAAGGTCCATGGTTGTGTCGGACTGATGTGCACACACAGGGAAGGAGCAGTCCCTGTTGCAATGTTGAACCAGACAGGACAGACACGGTGAGAGAGCAAAAGTAAAGTTCCTTCTCCAACAGCTGAAGTGACTGGCCAGCATTTCAAAATAAAACCTTTGCCAGTTCACCTTCCTTTTCCAGGTTAAAGTGTGTGTGTGTGTGGCTCCCCATGTGTGTGTTTGGGGTTTTGGTGTTGTTTTATTTTTAAATTAAAGGCATTAGCTTTCTTTTCTAGGATTGCAAAACTGAATTTAGCTTTTCAAATCTTGACCCTAAAGGCTCCTGTCACTTACCAGCTCTCAGCGCTAGCACGTAGGTTTTTTCTGACTGAATGTGCATTCAACCTTCCAAACTAGACTCCTAGCAATATAAAAATCACCTTTCTTCATGTACCACAGCGGTATCAAGAGAGGTCAGTCATACTGGTGCCTTTGCAAATGTCCCTCTTAAATTCTTCTGCCACCCGTCGTTCTCTAATTTTCACCTCTGCAATTTTTCTGCTGTCTTAGCAATTTTCTTGGGCTCAAGACTAGCTAATGGTTATTAAAGCAGGACCTAATCAACCCACTTAATTTCTGTAAAAATTGTTTTTTCAAGGTCCACCTTTCAGCAGCTTTAACAAACCTTCTTGTTGTTGTTGTTGTTTTTTTTTCTTGCTAAATAGTTGAAAAGGATTTTGATACTTCAGGATCTCAGTAAAGGGAAATATACCCAGGTTTCATAGATAGGCTTCTGCGTTGTTCAAAAGCCAGACCTTCTCAGCAGTGCCCCAGAGCAGATGCAGAGCAGGAGGGGAGGGACAGATGCACCCTCTGACGCTAACAGCAGGGCAAGTTTATTCCCCTACCTGACTCGTGTCAGATAGCGTCACTCGTTCGTGTTGGGAGGGATTGGCAAATGCATTACTTTGTAATTTTTTCACTGAGGGTTGGGGATTTTTTTGGCTTTGAAGCACCTGGAAAGGAGCTGTGATATTACACAGGAGCTGAAAGTACAGGCAGTGCCAGACCCGTGGCAGGATGTAGAAAAATGGGAGGCAAAATCAGGTATGAGATAGCTAGGATCTCCCTAAGAACTTGCACCTAGAGGAGAAATCACCGCCAGCAGCTTGGTGTTAGAGGAGAAAAGAAATTGGCCGGGTTCCCAATTCTAGAGGACACGGCACAAAAAGCACCGAGATGGCTTGCAGTTGTTCGTGCTGCTAATGGTGTCCTTAATAAGGGGAAAAGCTGTGGCAAAGGAACAGCATCCAGTCGCTCTTCCATCCCGTGGTTAGGATGAATCAGTGAAGCCCTAAGGGGGGATTTGATTGCCGTTACCCAGGCTTTCTCTGCCCTGCCTATAAACCGGGCAAATGATTTCATTCTCCA
The DNA here is from genome assembly GCF_965231255.1 of Vanellus vanellus. Lineage (NCBI taxonomy): Eukaryota > Metazoa > Chordata > Aves > Charadriiformes > Charadriidae > Vanellus > Vanellus vanellus. The sequence goes on along the minus strand of NC_138911.1, from coordinate 17,261,208 downwards.
GTGCTTTCGGCCCTGTATCTTCCTCGAGCAGGAAATTAATACAAAAATGGAAAGTAGTTTGCCATTAACATGGCAGTGATTATCTGAGGGCCAGACTCGGCATCCATTGAAGTCAAAGGAAAAAAAAAAAAAAAAAATTTCCATCGACTTCCAAGGGCTTTGGCTCAAGGCCTAGGAGAACCTCTTCAAATTTCTGAGGATTGCTAGGCTACTGAAAAATAATGTACGTACAGTGCTTCAGTGTACATATGTTGCTTTGATTATTTCATGAATATCACGTGCTTTGATGTTGGAGGCTACATAAAGACCGCCAAAAAAGATCTGTTAACTAATGACTGTGTTTATGCTGTAGTAGGCAAATGCTGAAACTGAATTTGGCCTTTTTCCCCTGGGACTGAATCCAAATAAATGTCATGAAGTAACTGCACAAACAGCACTCACTGGAAAAAAAAGGTCTTTGTTTCACTAATAAGCTCTTTTAAGAACAATGGATACAGTTTCTCAGTTTTCTTTACATCTGACAAAATAAAGCAGGCAAGAATTCTATTTTAAGGCCATTTGAATGAAAGCAATGAAAATTGGTTTGCTTAACAAAGGTAACTTGACTAACTATTTGTTGTGGTTAGGAAGATGTGAGAACCCCTATGAATGTTTTCTGTGTTCCTGAAAGGAATCTCTGGCCTTGGAAGGTTTGCTTATTTGCTTGTGTGGTGAGGGCAGTTGGGTTCCAGCACAGGGTTTACGTGGGGCACATTTCAAGGGCCTAAATGCGCCCGAGAATTGCAAAGTAGTTGGGGGATGCTGATGTTGAGGAATCTACGACAACATGTGTTTCGGTGGGAAGTTACACCATCATTTAGTTTACTTCTGATTCTTACTGAACTACAGGTTGGGTAGCCGTTTTCTGTTATTCTTTAGTAGCTTTCACTGTCTTTCGGGACAAATGTTCTTTTAGTTGAATGCCTTGGAGCCAGGTTCCTCCTGAAGTCAGACTCACTCTACCTGCATTACGTACCGGAGGGACTGCTAGTTTCCAAGCCCTGGACAGACTTCTCCAAATCCAGCCACGTCACCTGAAGTTACCACCTTAAGCTCCCTCACAGCTCTTCCCCTGTCAGAGGCTGCCGCCCTCTCCATCTACTCACGCAGCAAGTTGTGTAGGAGCTCCCTCATTTGTTTGAAGCAAAATCAACTCCATTTGTTTTGCTCGTCCTCGGTCTGCACCAAGGTAACTGGCTCAGCCTGAGGCTGGGCCTTGTAGGAAGTGTTCATACAAACTGTTCAATGAGCACATCAGTGGGGGTGATCCCTAATGAGCAGCGCAGGGAATGGTGCTGAGCAGCTGAGAGTAGCAACCTCTTCCAACTCACAGCAGGGTCCCAAAGAGGACATCTGTTCATGGCTTCTGTCTACAGCTCCTTTGTAGGTCTGACCAAAACGCTTCTGGCAAAAAAAAAGCAATTCCTACTTTCCTACTGGGGAGGGGGAAAAAGAAAAAAAAAAAAAAAACACCCAAACAAACAACACCAAAGTCAGTTTAAACATTTTCTGCAGGGAGATGTTAATTTGAAAGGAATTCCAACAAAAAGTGAAACGGTGCCTCTAGTGAAGGAAGTGAGGGTTTTCCACTGAGTTCAGCGGAGTCGGGATTTCACTCAAAAATACGTGCCTCAGGATTTCTCACAGAAAACTGCTTTTTGAATTGCACATTTCAATTTGTATACTTTTTTTTTTATTTAAAAAAACTTGGTTTCTCCACCAGTTCGAACAGCTACCGCCATACTGCTAGAAAAAAAAAAAAAACAGGAGCACGTTTTGATCCCACTCGCTCCTGTAAAATCTTCCTCTCCAAATCATCACAGAATTGGACCCTAGCTATTTAAATGGTAAACTACATTAAAATGGATGGGCACGACTGTAGCCACCAGTCCCAGCCTGCAATCTGTAGTGGTGGAAAGCCTCATTTCCCCGTGGCTCATCTACTGTAAAGTGTGGAGAACAAGATGTTTATTGCCCTTTTTCTGCAGCCCGGGAGACTTACCCTCGCCATCAACTCAAAGTTTGTTGCCCCCTGCTTTCACTCCAGCTAGCACTCGGTGCTTCAGAGCACGCAGTCCTGATGCGAATGCACAAATGTGTAAGTCAAATACTCTATATTTCCTGAAATGACTGCGTTACAGTGGGGCAGAATTGATATTTTGTTGTTTGCGTTCAGATCAGAGTGTTGTCGTTTCTGACTTCTTTGTCCTGTGAATATGCATTAAAAAACGCAACTTGTAGCGTACACATAGTTAAAAGTTATATTTCAGTAACTATCTCTCAGCACATATTCTGTGTTAAATAATTTGACAATCTGTTGGTGTAAGACTTTATCAAGGGAAAGACTTTATCAAGGGAGTTTCAAACAGTATGGAGTAGATCCCCCCCCGAACTGCAGAACTTCTTCACAATTACCCCTGTATGCTGCTTAAAAAACATTTTCGGAGCAAATCGCATATTCCATAGTTAGAGTACGCCGTCTCTTATTTCTTCAAACAGGTGAAAAACATAGACCTTAATGAAGGCATAAATCCTCTGTGTTTAATCTTTCTAAAGAAACGCAGTAGGGTTTGCGCAGGGAGGAAATTATGAAAAAATCGCTAACTGCTGAAAAAACGCAGAATATCTCAATGTCGCCATTTATATAAACAGTCAGAAGCTGTTTGCTTTATGGTAAAGAATACAAGGAACTGACTTTTATCTCTTCCCCCACAGATTTCAGTAAATAGTAGTCTCAAAGTGAAATTGTCTTCAGCATTAACTATGAAACCGTGCTATGATACTGTAGTCATAAGGATGCTTCCAACTTCAGTATTGCACAGCAGAATAAGCAAGAAATATCTTACAAGTAGGGCCTGTTAAAAGAGGAAAGAGCATAATTTAAGGATCAGTATATAAATAAGTTGTAACTCTTTTTTTTGAATCTGTATTGCTTTTCCTAAATGTACTAAAACTGTAAAGTAATATCAGTGGAAAATTGTAGCAGAATGATTTGTTTTCATAGTTCATTTATAGTTAATTTCCTGTACTAGTAGTACAGGGAAAATGATTTAGCAGCAAGTCTAGTGTGAATTCCTTACAAGAAACCAAAAGATAAATAGCTTACTCCCTACTGCCTAAAGGTTTGAGAGTGTGGATGAACTGAATTAATAAAATCTTTGGAGGCTTTGTGTGCTGCAGCATGGAAGGCATGAAAAGTATTCCTCCGCTGTGCAGTTTATTTTCTGTACGTGTTCTCCAAGAAGGCAAGCCTAGAGATAATAGAGGACAAGTTACCTTCAGCTTGGAAAATTGCAGTCTGCTTTTAAGTTCTCTCCGGGCCCAGCAGAAAGCTATGGGCTTCCTACTCTCCGGCTGGGGAAAAACTGAAGGTGCCCCCACACAGTTAAGATCTTTGGCCATCCGATGAATGCAGAAGGGGCTATTTGCTGTGCTCTTTCCTTTCCTACAGAGATATGTGGTGGTGTTCTCCGTATACATGAACTCAGCTGTGCTGACGCCTCCTTCTAATTTCTTCTGTGGGTGCCAGAAGGATATTTACTGGGGGGGGGGGGGAGGGGTCACTCCTGTATCTGGGTGTTTGACTGCTGTTGCACTAAGATTGTTTTGTGCTTTCTTCGTCCGTCTCTGAGCTGTTGCTCAGCAGCAGTGTGCTGGCAGTATCCATTCGAGGGAAGGAAGAGAAGCAGGAAGAGGATGGACTTCTCAGCAGAACTTGGCAGGATTTTTATTTGGGTATAATTTGAGCCTTGCTTAAAAGAAACAAGTTAAACTATATATAGGTATAGTAGGGTATATATAAATATATAAATATAGAAATACCCTACTAAACTATATGTAGGTAGAGGGTAATAGACACAACATAACCCACTCTTTTCTCATCGGCAGACTAATTAGAGTAGCGAGTACTTATTAGTGCTTCATGGTTGCTCCCCACTTTTCCTGCCCTCCAGCTGTCTGGTTTTGAATAATAATTTGCGTTTCCTCCCAAATGTCTTATAATGAAAGATCTAAACCTCACTGGTCCTGAACTACTTTTACTAGAGAGCACTGGACTAAGCCTGCTGACCAGCTGCTGTTACAGCTCTGAAAATCAAATAAATTCGCCCCCCACCCATTTGCTTTCATCAGTTACATATGAGATACAGTATAAATGGGATGGTCTCAATTATAAAGATCAGAGAAATTACACAATTAAGCCTGATTCTCTGTTTCATTGATACCAAAAAGTAAAATACACGTTATGCTTTCTTACCTAGTTCACAAAGCTTTTCTATACTAGGATATAGACATATGAGTTTAAATACTCAAATCAAATCATGAAGTATGCAAATGCATCACTGTGATAAGCTACTAAAACTTTGTTGTTCATTTTGTAGAGGATAACTTTGGTTCTTCTGTATTGGGTATTAAACCAGAGACTCATAATCTTGAGAAACAAAATGCAGTTGAAGCTATTGATAAACCACAATGTGAACTGATAACAGAACCTTCGATATTTGGGTCTGTTCAGGTTTATCCACCTGGAAAATAAGTATCAACCAATCTGCAATTCAAACGTCGGCATTTAACAATGCTGACAGCTCATTAAAAAAGGATGCCTAATGATGAAGTGCATTAAGGGATGTTATTTGTATTCTTGCTGTGGGGGATATCGACCATCGACCTAAGACAGGAGCTCAGTACTCGCTATCTGATTGCAAAGTTGTTATGGATGGAAAAGGCTGAATGGTTGAGTTAAAGTCAGTAACAATTAACTGTGTTTCCAAGTAATATTTTCAGACATGGCAATTTGAGTTATTAGCGTCCAGGTTCATCGTGTAACAGCTGGGAAGATGTTGGCTTGACTCTGGAAGGTGCTGAGAGCTTTAGCTGAGCAGCTCACAACTTTTGTAGTACTACATTGGTACTTCTGTAGCGTTGCTGGAAAAACTGCCCTTGACTTGAATGGAGGAGGATCAGGTCCAGTCTCTGGTGGTGTTCGTGTTCTTCACAGGCAGAGGTGTGTGAGAAAGTCAGTGAGACTTGGTGTGTGGCTGGACAGGGATAGCAGTTAAGTGAGGAACCTGCTTGTGTACCTGCTTTGATGAACTGATGTTGGGGTATTCAGTGTCTTCAGCCATATATACGATCTTATTAAAGTTATGCAAGTAGTTAGACTGTGAGGATGAAGAAGTTTGTAGTGAATGTGCAAATAAACTCCACTGGCTGCTTCCTGATACAAAAACAGATGGCACTAATATGTGTAAGTTAATTGAAATAAGTTACTGATGACTTAGTAGTGAAGGTCAAGGAAACAGGCAGGTTTGGATTTGCAGGCAGCTGGGGAAGGTTATCTTATTTGCTCTGTTTCTACACATAACTGTAAAATGTTATGTTAAAATGAAGTCCATAGCAGCCCTGTTTATTTATTTTAGAAGTGTAAAGCTGACATTTATATTACAGTAGGAAACAATATTTTAATGACTTCCCAGCCAGGGAACAGTGTAAGAGCGCATACAGGAACCACCGCTCACATGGACAAGAGTGACCTGTTTGAAATGCTGTGTATGGACTGCCAGAGGGGTTTGACACAATCCCTGCTAAAGGGCTCTTAGATTGTCTCAGAACAGTCCCATGAATCACCCACAGGTTTGAAAGATGGGAAGCAGTGCCTGTGAGTAAATGGCTAGAGAGGTAGTGGTGTATTCCCGCAGGGATCTGGCCTGGAGCTTGAGCTGCTCAACGTATTCATAAACGATCTGCACGACGGTGAGCTGACAACATTTGCTCGTGATCCAAGATTATTCCAGCTAATGGGAATTAAAACTAATTATGTGGAGTTGCATGATAGTGAATGACTGGCAGATGAAATTCGGTGTAAATAAATACAAAGCCATGTATAGGGAGAGAACCATTCTTGCTATAAACAAGACTTGCTCTGAATTAGCTGTCACCAGTCAGGGAAGCGATGAGATGAAAACATCCATTTGCTCCCCAAATGCCGTACAGAGAAGAATTAGGAATGGCACAAAAAATGAAACAAGCATTTTATATGTAATGAATCTCTTATTAATATAATACAGAACAAATGTAGATTTCCAAAGCATTGCCGTGGCGCCAGGGCGCAAGCCCTGCTTTATCAAGTGTTTGAGTACCTGCACTACAGGCAGATCCCGGCTTTGAGCCGCGATGCCCGGACTGGCAGGGAAGTGTCCCCGGAGTGGAACAGTGCTCTTTTCTATCTGCTTTGCTGTAAGACCAACAATTTCACCTACAGGGGGCAGTTAGGGATAGTATCTTCTTGTATGACCATAGCAAGACTTTTCAGCAACCTCTGTCCAAAAGGGCTGTTGATGAGATGTAGGATTTGCAGTGCTCAAGTCCATTTAGGGAATGATACGTGGGCTCCTGAGCATGTCTTAACATGTTACTGTAGATTATTTATGTGAGTTTAACTTTCAGATACCACGTTTATCTTAAAATATACATTAAAGTATCTGTACACCACATACATTCCCATTATTTGTGTATTGAACAGATGACGGTGGACTGAACTGTCGCAAGTGATGCTCTAACTGAGCACCCAGCACAGCGCTGCTGGGTGCTCAGTTAGAGCATCACTTGCGACAGTTCAGATTGCACAGTGTGCTCGGCACTATCCCTGGTCTCGTGCCGGAACACCTCTTACTTGGAAAACATTTTTCTCAACAAAGTTGCTCAGTAACTTTCTATTTTGATTGATTTTTTTTTTTGTTTAATTGCAACCAAGAGCCCCTGGTGTCCTACCTGCCTTTTTGTGTAATGCCGCTCTGCCAGCTAAACGCTCCGCTGGCAACCCCACCTGACTCTGCTTTCCCTTTCTCTCCTCGTTTGTGCTTTTCTAAGCATCGATTAGCCCTCTGGCAACACCACGTTTTGGTGAGGGTTGAAACGGTCCTTACTTGTGTATGCACATGAGTACGTGTAGGTGGGGGGGGGGAAGAGGGCACAAGTTTATTCACTTAACAGAAGCAGCATTTGGGCACTCCTGGGGGGTTTTCTTCGAGCACGCAGAACATGATCAAGTCCATAGCTAGTACCTACAGGACTTTATAACATTGCTGCTGTGTTTATAGTATAGTGTGGAAGGTGCTATTTAAATATCAATTACTCTATTAGTACTAGTAATTACTTTTTATACCCTACATTCATTTGATGCTCTTCATAAGAAAGTGCAACCAACGCAGACTACCTTAACCTTCAAGCATCTAAATGTGGTTCATTCCAAGGGTTAACTGTACTTGTAGTTTACTGTATTAGTCCCAGTTGTATTTGACATAAAAATGTTTTTATAGCACAACCAAATACCAGCATATTTGCGGTTGCAGTCAGATGTTTTTAACTATATTGGATATAACCCACAATGGTTTCAGAAGATATTTCCATTGTTTTAGCCAGATTTAGAGAGGCTGGATTAGGCTATGGCACACCAAGCCCAGTGGTGTTTACATATGTCAGTATCAGTCTTAAAGGGCAAAGAATATGATGTTCCATAAACCTTTATACAGAAATAAATACCTCGCAGCAAAAATGTTTTTCTAAGATCAGTTACTATTTCAACTATAATGACCTGCTTGGAGAAGGTCAGGGGCCAAATTCTTCTCTCATTTACACTGGCGTAAATCCACAGTAACGTAAGTGTAGGATTTGGGCTCGGGAGTGTAATACTTTGGAGTTAATTTTCCCCTGACCCATAACATTTTAATGCAACCTATTCCTTTTGAGCAGTTAATCGAGCAAACTATTCCATGGATAAGATCCTGATAAACTACGTAACACGAGAAATTAATGCATTCGGAGCTTCGGGGCAGAATGTAGGCTTAGGCAGCCCTTGTTTTAATTGTCTCTTTCTAAAAGCAAAACTGTGCTGGTGTTGATCTGCCAAAGGCTTGTTCAGGTTGGAGATGTTATTGCTTAAGCTGAATATACGTATGTCAGTAATGTACTGAAGTTCTGATCCAACTTTACAAGTGTACCAGTCCCCAAAAGTCCTCAACTCATAACTGCCAATGCAAACACCCCCCAGTCTTTGTCCATCTTCTGAATGGTTGAACCAAAGCTTCAGTTCATATATGTTCCTAATTTTTACAGTTCAGTTCCAGTTTTAAATTTTATGGACTTTTCCCATGTTATCTTTGACTTTCGGTTGCAATTAGTGTTTCTCATCTTTACTGCTAGCAGTGAACAGCTCGTTAATGAAAGATGATCTAGTACCAATTTAAAATGAAAATGAAAACCTGTTGTAATAGATATTATGTAAATATGAAGGATAATTTTTCAAAACCACATACCTGACTTCCACGTGTGCGGTGCAAATCCAGTGTGAGTACACCAGGCAATCCGCATTGCTCTTGAAAAAAGTAGCAGATCTTTTTTGGCTTAAAATAGTAAGTTGTTTAATGTAGCCGAACTCGAAACCTGATTAGCAGATCCTGTGTTACCAGCATCCTTTGTAGCAACCGAATACCTGGGTCTCTGGGCCCCCCCCCAAATTATGTAGGCCGGGCTACACACATACAGAAAATGAAGGGCCAAAATATTTCAAGGAGCCTATAAACTCCTCCACATATCTTCTAACCCTGTCTCCTTCGCCACTCAGTCCCATATCCATTAATATGACACTGCTCAGGAACCTGAATTGGGATCCTCCTTCCACATTTCAGATGTTGCTGCTTCCAGTAACACACATCTGTAACTCTTGCTTAGCCCAGCCACCTCCTTAGGTTTCACCTCTCAGGTGCCAGGACTTCCATCGTGTACACGAAGGCAGCCGACCGATCATTTGAAGGGCAAAATCATGTTAATCTATCATCCCGCCTAGAAGATGTTCACGCTATGCATTTATATGAACTCCTGTTGTTATGCTGGGCAGTGGGGGAGATGATAGTCAGAAGGGCCAGTTTTGACGGTCTTTGAGTAATAGAGATCTGGTTGAATTTCCCCGCTCGACCATGTAGTGTGTGAGTAGATAGTTTCTATATTAAAACCTGATGTGGTTTTGGATACGCGTTGGATTAGTTTCTCTCAAATAACTGTTCCTGTCTAATTTGAACATTACACAAATACAGTAACAAGTGAGAGGACTTTTATTGTAGTCTTAATTCAACACAGAGCACAATATATATAACCATTGAAAACAGACCCACAACTTGACAGACTCAGATCTGGCTCTTCCCTAATCCTGCGGGCTCTGTGCAAAACCCTAATGGAAAAATACCCAGGAAAGGATGGGACGAGATGAAATCAGACTCTCTGCTGTTCTTTGGAGATGCTGCTCCCTTTGGGGAGGACCTGGGGTAGAGGGACTACCTAGTCAAAAGCTTGTTCCTGAGACTGTGTAGGGAGTCAGGACTTTTTCTGTTAGTATCTGAAGCTCCACGTTGAAAGCTGCCTTCTGTTCACAGCTCCCCACCTCCCCTCCTGGAAGCAGGACTCACTTCAGAGCCCTGCTGCCGTTTCATGTTCATGTAAGTGTGCAAAAGGAAGGGGAATCTCTGAAAGTTTATGGTGGTGTTTGCTACGCTAAGCACCAGATGGATTTCTATCCAGATGTCCTAACAGCTGCTGAAAAGGCGCGCTGTAGAAAATTATTACTTCCCAGTTACACATGCCGTTCCTACATGTCGAAAAGACATGGAAAGGCACTGGTAGACTTAGGTGTAAAAGGAAGCGTGTATTTTACTTGCCCCATTTCTTGCCTACCGTGAGAAACATGGGGCTTTCGTTCTTGTCCTTCTTCAGGTCACTAAAGATTATAGAGTTCCTTATTTCTTGTTTTCCAATCCCCTATTATGAAGCCCGGGTTTGCGCTCAGATATGGCGGGGAATGCTGCATGGGGAACCAGCTTCTGCATGTCAGTCGGACTCATTTCCATGTGCTGTATTGCAAAATGTGCCAGTCCCAGTCCTCTGAAAATCATACTTCTTCCACACCTTTGATTTCTGCTACTCCCATTTTGTGAAAAACAGCAAAGCACAGATTGGAATATCCAAATGTAAGTCAATTTGGTCGATGAAACTATTCCTTTAATTTCAGTTAGACCAGGATTTTACTCTTACCTCTTTCTCAGAAGAAGTAATGGCAAGATTGTGCAAGCATCTACCACTGAAGACCAAGTGCTACCAAGCACTTGGCAGACAGTGACATATTCCGAAAGAGCTGCAAGGGGTCGTCTGGTTCCCACCCAACTGAGCCCATGTACCAACCCTCACTGTTGCCTTCCATAGGAAATGTTCTAGTTTTATCCATGCACATCCGAGGAGAAAATCTAATGATGAATGATGAATCTAATAATGAAAAATACAGCCAGCTAGCCTGTTTCAAAGTTGTCTGTCTAAAACTGTGTCCTTGTATACATCCCAAGGTGTTGAGCAGTGCTAGCAGTTTTCCTCTGTAGTCCGAGAGATTTCTCACAAAATAAGGTGCTTGAGGTAGAATTAAAAGCTCTGGGAAAGGCTGCTTCACCATGGTAGGGGCGAGTGAAAGTTGATACTGGAGGTGTCTTCTTTCTGGAAAGGAAAATATTTGAGGAATGTGGTTTCAGCTGCTAACTAGATGCAAGCTGTATGTGTAGTGGGCATGAGGATAGGACTTGATTCCATTTTGCAGTGTGAGAGTGTTTTTGAAGCAGATCCTTGTAACTGAATAAATTCAGATATATAGGGGTTTTTCTTTTTTTTTTTTTTCCCTCTCTTTTTTTTCATTATTTTCAGGGGCGGAAGGGGTAGTTTCTTTTGCAGTAGGATCCAGTCAGCATCAGGACCCCACTGGATTAGCAGTTACTTAAAGGCAGCTATCCTGCCTGAAGGAGCTCAAAGCCTGTAGCACATGGAAAGCTGTTGTACGTGTAAGAGAAAAAGTCTGCTCTTTTAGCACAATGGCTTTTTGCTTTCAGACTAAGCACTTGTTTTTTGGAAGTAGTCTGAACTAATAACCAATTACTTTTTTTAACCAAATATTCAGCTGCAATCATACCACTTGGTTAAAAACTGTGTATATTTTGTATTTTTATTTTTTTCCCCTCTAAATGCATATGAATTAGCATCTGTACTTAAAACGTATTCAGTTCAATGTGTGCTATAATTGCTGTTGTTCCCTAACACATCAGGTTTTTAAAAAACACAACCATTCCAGTGAAAATTCAACCTCTTTAACAGAGGATATAATTCTCTCTTGCTCCATTAGGAAGCTGATCCAGCTTCAGTTTCTGAATGTCCTAGTAGTGTCAAGTACACACGTCTACTGTCAAGTTCAATTAAGAATAGCTCAGATAGCAGTTGAGTATTTTTCCACAGCAGATCATAACTTCTTCACCTTCTCAAAACTTCTTCTGCAGATGTTTCTATGACAGAGTATCAGTCTGCATTTGGGCATCATTCCCTCATTAATGTAAAATAGTGTGGCTGTGTCTTCTTTTACATGAGAAACTTTGTTTTTTTTCTGCTGTTATTTGAATTTTATTTTAGAGTGTGCTCAAATTTCTCATCACGCAGCACATCTGGCTATACCCAAGTGTGCGCAGTCTCAAGTTTACAACTAACACTGCTGAGGGGGGTAGTGCACAGATGAGGAAAAGGAAGGGATGTAGTAGTACAATCTTTATAAAGCAAAGATCATGGATTTATTTTGTCTAGACGTATATATCTCAATAGTTTGGTCAGAGTAATAAGGGAAGGGTATTGCTGTGTTGCGGTTAAGGTGTAATTATGCTGTTTCCAGGGTGTAATTGCAACTTATTTACGAACTGCCAAAGCTAGCCAATTTGCTTACTGAGATCCCCTTGGCAGAAGTAGTCATGCGTGTATTTTTATAGGTCAGGTATATTAACTTCTGCTGTACAATGTAATTATTCTGGGCTGTGTACTATATTTTCTGGTTATAGGTGTTAATAAGCATTGATATTAAAAAGCAAAACTTCACTGTAGCTGAGCTGAGTCCAAGCTCAGCTCTGTGCTGGAGGACATTAACAGCTGACAAATGACAATGTCTCCTGGATCCTTCCATAATAGAAATTACCCTGCATCGTGTTTGGCACGATATGCTTCCTGGCGTGCTTTGCTACCGCATGTCTTCTGCTTTTGGGAAGGGATGCCCAAGCCCTGCTCAAACCGAGGGCTGCTGGGGATCCCGAGGCATCAGCTCCTTGGGGCCTCTGTTGGCCCCAGCCTAATGAGTCTGATCCAAGCAGCCAGCGTATAGAAGCAGACAAAACCTTTTACAGAAAGACTAAAGATAAAATTGTTGATTTTGGGGGGCAACCAAAATGACATGTGGGGCCCGATCTTCAAATCTGTGGAAACCTGTGGAAAGTTCTTCCTTCCATGCACAGAAAAAACCATGCGGTGTGTAGTCCTCGCAGATTTTAAAAACAAAACAAGAGACAAACCCTAAAACTCCGTCTGCACGTTCTGGCAACAGCCCAATTTACAAGGCATTTGACCATTTAGCCCCAGTTAAGACCTCTTTGAAATCACTGTCTAACTTCCCATTGCCTGGATTTTCTCCGAGTCCCCAGTCTCAGCTGTTGATAGAAGATATGGTAAATAATGTTGGACACTTGAAAAACGCAGATTAATTGTATGAAAACGTCATGCAGGTCAAGGGAGATTGTGTTTCATGTTATTTACTGATACAGGGCAGCATTACCAGTGGAATTTGTACATCCTATACTCTAACATACTCGTTTATTTGGCACTCCTTAATGGAAAACATGAAGCAATTATATGCAGACAATGCTGTAATGGAAAATAATTGAAGACAGCCACGGTTTGGGGTTTTGTTTTGTTTTTTTTTTAAACAATGCATGCCAGGTCCTGCATGCAAGCATCTTTTTTTTTTCCCCCAGCATAAATGCAGCCAACATTTGAACCACATACGAAACCACAGTTCTGAGACTCTAACTTCACAGCCAGCTAGAAATGACCAAAACAACATCTGCTACAGTTAGAATTTGAAAGTGCTTTTTCACTTTGTTGAGTTTCTTTCTCTGCTTAAGTCACCCTCAGTAGAGTTAATGTTTTGTAACTGTTTTATCTGAGTAAATGGAAAACTTGATGGTTTTCTGAGTTTCAGCAAAGGATTTGTGTGAAAATCCATCAGGCAAAAATGGATAAAGTATATGCGTGCGTACATCTGTGTGTATATAGTATCTGAAGCACTTCTTGTTATGTCTTCCACAGTGCTGTAACAGTTCAAGCAAGCTCCTTTTAAGTCAGCATACCCTTAACGTTCCCTTGCTTTTTATGGTTTTAAACATCAGTGTTTACCTCTGCAGAAGTGAAGCTGTCAACACAGCGCTTCTAATATCAATGTGACATGTATGTCTGTTCTTGTTGCTCTTGTTATTATTAACAGTAACCATAATATTTGAATTATGGTAGTACCTCAAGGCCCAGACCTCTTCTCCATAGGTTTTTACAAAAAAGAGTAAAGAAAGTCCCATTCCAGACAAAAGATCAATTGGAAACCGGTTATGGAGAGGAGGAACAGTGAGCTACAGCATGTCAGACGAGCTGAACTGACGCTGATGGTGCCGCATGTGTCAGAGGAATCAGAAATAATCAAAATTGATTGATGGATTGGGATACATTTGAATGCTCTTGCATGTGTTGTAGCAATGTGGCTGAACCCTCTGGTACCTGTACTGACCTCAGCTCAGTACCTCAGGCTTTTCAACCACGGCCAAGAAGCAATTAAGTAGGTCAGCAGCTTTTAGGAGTCTTGTACAACCTCTTCTTGACTGGCAGCGGGAGCAGAGAGGAGGTTTGTAGCAATGAGTAGGTGTCAAAAGTGCATGACAACCAGAAGGATGAGTCTCAGCCCCTTATATATTGGCTTGACGAGGAGTTACATTGATCCCCGCTAAGATCTTGTATGCTACTGCAGTAACTGCTACCGAATTATTCAGTAATCCCCCTACGGGTACAGAGGACAAGTGCACCCTTCCCAGCTGGAGCCCGTTGCAGTGTTCCTGCTGACATTGCAGCTCCTTCCTTGGTACGGCCTGGTGTCCCTGCTCCAGCCCCGGTGGCCGTACTCCAGCCCCGGGGTCCCTGCTCCAGCCCATCTCCCCTGCCGGCTGGCAGCACCCAGAAACCCGTGTTTCCCTTTGGAAGTACTCTGCTTCCAGGGCTTATTCAAAGAAGCCCCTGCAGGTCTGGTTTGGGTTTACCAACCTGAAATCAAAAAGGACTGGTTTAATGGATTAAGCCTCAGGCTTGAAGCATGCGGTGTCGAATTTGAATCAGATGTAATTGGGGATACGCTACACGCGAGTAAATCTGTGTGAGTGACTGTAAGTTAGTGTTGATTTGTAAATCAGAGGCGGACAACAAGGAAATGCAACCGCTATAGAGATGTAAGATGAAGCAGCTCCACCTGAGTTTTTATTTCTTCATATACTGGGCCTTAGCTAATGTGACTACAAGGCACCTTCTTGCAGATCCCTTTGGTTGCTACAGCACCACCATTTACAGTGTCTTCCTAGTAAACTCAGTTCACAGAAGCCCTGAAACTATGGGGCTGACATAAAAAGTTAGCAAAATGTGGCTTCTCATGTGTTTTACTAATTGTGTTTACTAATCACATAAATACACACGTTACAGTGGAACAGAAATGAACTCATGGATCAGCATTGATACATGATGCTTAGTGGTGCTCTTCAGCAAAGGTTTGTGTGGAGAGATGTTCTGTATGAGCATCTTTTTTTCTAGGAGTTGGTTCACATGACTGCAAAGCTAGAAAGACTCCATCTTCTGAAGACTTGGTGGATATAAAAAAGTAGATTCTTTTAAAGCAAAAATGGGGATTTTCTTAACGGTGTTTATTTCAAGAGTGGCAAATTTTTACGTAGTTTATGTTATATTGGGACTTGTATTGGCAATGTTTTTACTCATCTGATGAGATGACTCTGATAGTTTGCAAACTGTGCTGACAGTGGGAGCCTTGTTCGTGGAAGAGAAGCGTTTGTATACATATACATCAGCGTCTCCTTCTGTATCTTAGCCATCCACGAAAGCACTTTATCACCTTGCAGGGTCCTGTGTGATGACTTTCATGCTCATATTATTATGAGAAGGTTAAGAGCTTGTTCTTCTTCCACGTACCAAAAATATAGATTTGTATCAGAACCAGAGCCGTCAAAGACCTCTTCTGGCATAAAGGCAGACCTTATGGGAGTGGAGTGACAGAGTGGAAAGCAAAGAGCAAAGGACTGAGAGCTGAGACATACTTGATTTTCTTTCTTGTACTAAGTCATTCATTGTCATGTTGGAAAAGTTGTCACATCGAAAAAATTTCTGTGTCTTTTTCCTTATCAATAAAATAGTAATAGTTCCACGGTGAGCTCAGGAATCGTGGAAAAGGTAAAATATGAAAGGCTTTGATGCAATGTGCTGCGTTATCACTGTGCCTTACTGCTACTGATCCTTCTCTTTAAGCATCTAAAGAATACTCTTATGGCCATATTTTAATTATTTGTCCATTATTGATAGTATTATGCAACAAATCTGTCTGCTCTTCGTTGTCGTGAGATTATAGGAATTCTGAGCAAGCAGGCATTAAGGAAGCTTCAAGTACTCTGCTTGCATTGCTATGTATTGGTGGAAATGAAGGCAGGAAATCCAATCTCCTACAGTGACAGATTAATAAATTACAGTATAATTTTGAGCTGGTGAACTTATGGATTGTTTTTTTCTCTTCAAAAGCTGAGTTGCACCCAACTATTGAAGGGAAAAACGCGGCTTTGTCATGCCTGTCTAACTGGCACAGCTCCAACGTGCTAATGATGCAGTTTTGAATTCTGCGTAAGCCAAAGATGCAAACAAGAAAAGATGGGTTATGTTAGAAGGTTTTGGAAGTAGTTATACGTGGAAAGTGATCACAGTTTGCAGCTGACTCAGGAGCGCTACGTCCATCTGTCCTCCTCGCCGGAGTGATAATGGAAGTGATTAGTGAATTGCCAACATGGCAAGTAACAGCCTCCCTGGTGGCATTGGCTTTGATTGATTTTATGCAGCAGTGAGAAGCTCCATGTTTCATGCTCAGAGACTCCACATCCAGGATCAGAGGTTATGGAGATGGGAAGGCAGAAGCAGTATGATGTCTTCATTACTCAAAGGAAAAACGCCAAATATGCTGAACACCAGTGCTGTTCCCCCAACTGCCATTGGCATCAGCTCCTGAGACACAGGGTTGCCAAGTCTCTTGGCCGATATCTGCCGTTCTGGCAATTAAAGCCATAAAAAAAAAAAAGGGGGGGGGGAAAAACCCCAAACCCCAGATTAAAGGAATTCTAGGAGTGATGAAGTAAGACAATATTAAGGTCTGGTTCTCCAGCCGATATTGATTCACTGTGAACAGCAATGACTTCAACAGGATTGTTTATGGATTGGACCCTTACAAGATAGCTTGGGAGTACTTCAGTTGCTATTAAACAAATATAAATATTGATATTTGTATGTGTATATATAGCCAAATTACAACCTGGGGGTGCCTTGGATTACCCGAATAGATAGAATAGGAAATCTTTCTGCAGTTATCATGAGATTATAGCTGTACACAACAATGTCTCCGTTGTGTCTAGGTGTACTTCTGTGCTCATTAGCGTGAAGATAGCATCTTCCTTCATATTTCTATGCTGGTTCTTTCCATGGTAAAAAGGAATGGCTCTAGCCTACAGCTGTCTGAAGCTTTTTTCTCTCTGTGTTTCCCCTACCTTGTTATTCAGCCCTTTGTAAGGTTTTTGAGGACATACATGAGATGATTGAAACCTGCAGGCACCAGGTGTTTTCAGACCCTGACTTACAGCTGCGATATCCATATCCCTTCCTCCAAGAAACAGGGTAATCCCGAATCTGCCCAGTTTTCATTGAAATGTCTTCCCATAACAACCACTGAAAAGAGACCCTGCTTTCACTCCCTAAAAATAAGGCATAAACACTTCTGAAGGTCTCTTTAGCAGTGTAATAAGCTTGGTACGTTTCAGGCCTGGAAATTATTTACAGAATTTTTATGGGAAGCCAAATACACCTATAAACACATAGAAAATACCTAGTGGGACAGCAGATTATAGGGAAGCTGAGAGTGCTGAGCTTCAGAATTATGAAAATATTTTGAACTGAGCAAATAATGAATGTGATGCCCTATAATGTATTTTAAGCTAAGGCATACATTTATATGAGCTCATTTAATATGGTATCATTTAATACAGTATGGTGAAAATAACCAAGTAAATCATTTTGCTTTATACATGTGGAAGTGCTCTGTGTTCTTTTCACAATCATATTACGAGAGCACATTATACATTGTTGATGTAAATGTCTAAGATTTAAAACTATAGTTTAAAATATGAAAAAAACCTATGAGTCAAGTGCTAAAGGTATCTTTCTAAATTTTCTATGTTATTTTAATTTTAAAAGAATGTACTTGTTATTTTTCCTGCTAAAATTTTCCCCTTACTAAAAAGAAAACAAAATTACGTTATTTCTCTCCCTCTCCCCCCTGCCCCCTTCTTTCCTTTTTCCTTCACCTTCCTTCTGATGTAAGGGAGAACAGAGGGGAGAATAAACAGCACTCATTTTTTAGCCCTCCCTTCCCCCCCTTCAAAAAGTCAGCCTTATCTGGTTGCACTTTCTTTCGCTTCATGCTGAAAAGTGACCGTGTTTTCTTTCGGCACCCGACACAGACCGGGGAAAGGGCTGGTTTCTCTGGAAGAGTTTTCTTCCTGACTTGCCCGTAGTGGGATCCAGCCAGTTTCTCCAGGGAGCCTTGTGCAGGGGGAGTTGGGGGGACAGACTGTGTCCCCCAGGACACATGTCACACTGAGCTCACCCCGACCCGCCTCGGCTCGGGACTGAAGGGCGGCCAAGAGCGGGGTCTGAGCCAGGCGGCTCCTCGGGGATGTCTCTAACCACCGCAGGACATTTCCCGTCTCCTCTGTGAGTGGGGCGATATTGTGTATTTGAAGATCTGAAGTGCCCTGCGTCATAACTAGAGCAGAAGCGTCCAGATAAACTGGAGTTGGTTTTGTGGCTGGTGCCGTTTTCATATTAGAAAAACAGTCAAAGGCTTTTGGATAAGATGTGCATGTCAAAAGGCAATCAGGAAAACAACTGGTCTTAAAAGCTAATCGCCATGCACCGTTGTGATTGGGACCGAAAAATGTTAGCTAATATTTTAAATGTGAGTGAAGGGTCAACAGATGAACCGTATTGTAAACATACATGTCAGCAGGAGGGCAGGGTTGAAGATAAAATTAGAACCATGTGCTTCTCCATTTCTCATAAGGCACAGAGGTCATGACCCCAACGGCTTAAAAGTCCCTCAACAGGGAAAAATATAATAATGTCATATGTCACGCAGGGAGATGCTGTGCTTATTAATTTTGTAAGGTACATACAATTGCTAAGAATAATGTTTTGTACTGTGAAGGAGAGAGTCTCTTTTAAGAACATCTGGTTTTTATCAAACAAAACTACTCTTGAATCAGGTCTTAACACAATACATGGAAATACAGTTAGAACTTACAATGAACTGTAACTAATCCCACAAACTGAAGAATCAGCACAAATCACTAAATATGATATTTAGATCAAATGAATACAGTCACCTGATAAACTTTGGAACTGCCTCGTTACTGCTATTTATTCGGTCATTAAAGAGCTGTACCCAAGTTAGCATCTACCCCGTTTCCACCCTCATACCTGAGGAAACTACAGGCTTTTTCTTTCTCTTTCCCCACTAACAAATTCTAAACATTTCTTTCCATGGTGCAATTATGTGGTTGTTGTGCTGTTTTTTAAGTCAGAAAGGGGAGCACAGAGGAAGGACTGACCACTGCACCCAACCCCGTCCCCCCCAGCTAAAGACCAGGATGGCGAGGTGGAGCTTTGAAGGAGAAGGCACCATTGTATATATGGCGGCTCCATGGATGGTTTAGTGATGGCAATGGCAGTGTGCCATTACAGAGAAGTAAATCCTCGTATCGCCTACCCAGAGCTTCAGCAAGTTCTCATGCCCACGAAACATATACACATGCTGCAGAAACCATTCAGGAGTGATAATTTCCTGGAATACCAGACATTTATGGGTCTTGTCTCTTAAAAGAAAAAAAAGAAAAGGTGTTTTTTTAGCATTTACTGTGCATCTGCTCTTATACAACAGTGTCCTCTAGAGGAATAAATATGGGACAGAGAGAAAAAAGTCTTGAGTTCTGATCTTCGCTTTGGGTGATTTTTCATGTCTTTGTAGGAAAATCTCTCTGTTGCTTTCTCCTAATGCTAAAATGAAATGTACCTGTTTCAAAGCATATCTTTAAATGCAAACTAGCTGCCACTTCCCTGGTTCTTTGAAGATCCAGAAGGTGTATTTTTGTAATAGAGGCACATCATAAAATGTCAGGGTCCTCCTGGCCTCTCCATTCATTGGGATGCTGCAATTCCAATCTTGTTGTCTTCTCTTCCCAAGCCGGACTTCTCTTCCCCTTTTCTACTTCCTATCACGGTTCCACTTGTATTTCTTGCCTGCCAGATAGCTGTCTGTTTTATCTCCCTTTATGTACATTTCAAAGCTGAGGCCCTGAAATATCATAGAATCATAGAATGGTTTAGGTTGGAAGGGACCTTGAAGATCATCCAGTTCCAACCCCCCTGCCATAGGCAGGGACACCTCCCACTAGACCAGGTTGCCCAAGGCCACGTCCAGCCTGGCCTTGAACGCCTCCAGGGATGGGGCCTCAACAACCTCTCTGGGCAACCCGTTCCAGTGCCTTACCACCCTCACAGTGAAAAATTTCTTCCTAATGTTTAATCTGAACCTGCCCTCTTCCAGTTTAAAGCCATTCCCCTTCGTCCTATCGCTACATGCCCTAGGAAAAAGTCCTTCCCCAGCTCTCCTGTAGGCCTCTTTTAGGTACTGGAAGTACCAGTTTTTCATCTGGGATGAAAATTATCCTCAAAGGGGCAAAAGTGAGGAAGGAATTGGATGTTCTACTTGATTCAGATGAATCGATGCTAAACCTGTTTTCAGCTGTTTTCTCTAATTCAATTATTGAATGCCACCCAAGCCAAAAAGACCTGGCTGTTGACTTTTTTCCAATGCCTGTGTTCATGGGTATGCAGGTGTTTTATAATAGTTTGTAATGGTATTCAGGAACGTCAAGCTGGAAAGAACTGCCTTCTGCCTTTGAGGCTAATCTCCCACAGTTGCAACCATGAGAGAGATGCCCAGTTCAGGAGTGCACAGGCCTTCCGTTCCTGTAATCATAGCACACAAAATACTTCTCATCAGCTTCTAAAAATACAGATTTATAGTGGAAGGTCAAAAGCCATGCTATGATGTGCCAGAGGAACATAACGGGAGAGATCAAGGGCATTGCAAAACAAGATTGTATGCGAAGTACAACTTCCAGGTGACAAAAAAGCTGACTAATAACCTTTGCTTCTGAGGAAAGAGGGAAACCCAGTAGGGTACCTGCCAGTATGACCTGAAGGAAAAATCTGTGCTGTTTCACGGGTGCCAGTGGGATGTGCCAACTAGACACCGAAGGTAATGTAATGGTATGAAGCAGGAGTGGGTCTGCATCTCTTACTGCCAGTCTCCAGTCATTCAGCAGAGGGAGGGAATAACAGAAACAAGAGCAGGAAGGTGAACGATTCTTTATGTCCACCACAAGGTACGAAAGCTTGAAGTTAATTTGGTATAAATACACCACAAAAAGAGAAACATTCCACTTTCGAACTCCCTTATATATACCAATACTCTGGATACCTAGAGATGTGCATTAGAAACGTATTTTCTGGGAATTTTTCTCTATAAATGAATCAGTCCCTTCCCTAATCCACTCAAAACCCATTTGAAAGCTATTTAGGCATCCTGTCACCACGAGCCTCGTGTGAAGCAGCTTACAGAATTTCACTCTTCAGACAGCTAAAAACCTTTTTCTACCTTTAACTACATTTATTCATGACCAGTTTATTGCAATTTGATCTTAAGCTGCATGGGCATAGTTATATATGGCCATGATACCTGTTCTCTGCCTTTGCTTTATGAGGTTTAAAAAGCCAACCTCTCCTGTTTTCCTATCACAGGATGCGTTCTCTCTCCCTTAATAATCTCTGTGATCCTTCTTTGAAACATGGTTTCTTCTGAAATGCTGTGATTGTCCTTAAGTTATTTAGAAAAAGGGTATCTGGGAAACCTGAGACCATGAATGTTCAGTAAATTGTGTGTGTGCATGTGTTAAAACGTATAAATGATGCACTCTCACATGTATCTACACATGTATTTTAAAACCAATGAAAAAATACCAAGGTTCAGGGTCTTGCCAAGCTCTTACTCCTGTACTTGGGCTGGACAGACCTCTTGGAGTCCCTATTTTCTCAGTTTAAGTAGCAAGATGGAAGGTGCAGCACAAAGACAATCAAAGCAGATCTAAAGACAATAAACAATAACCACCTCCTCTTCTCTTCTGAGAATTGTGTAACCTGACCTAGTTATGTTTTTAGAAAGTTGGTATGTGCCCCTACACGTATGGCTTCCAGCATAAAGAAACCCTAGAACCAGGCATGTTGTTGTCATGTCGCTTTTCATACTCCAGTCGTTTTAAGGGACTTCATAAATCATAAGGATCTTACTAATGTTTTAAACATTGTCAAAAACACTAAACTCTGCCTGTTATGCCATTCTAGTTTTAATTTTCTTTATTTAAGCCTCTTATAAATGCATACGGCTTAAATGCTCATATAGCTGTCAGTACTTTCCCCTGATTTCATTACTTGCAAATTCTTCATAGAAAGCTGTGCACTGAAACTTCTATGTTGTGGGAGACGTAAAATGGTATTTTGGATGATTTCTTCTGGGCCACCTTGTTAAGGCAGTCAGCGCTTAATTGGGCTACCAGTCTTGTATTTTAGTCAATGTCACCGTATTCTGTTCTGTATGTACTTAAAGGCTACCCAGATTCTGGGCCTGATTCTGCAGTCACATCTGCGCAAGCCTGGATGTGTACATAAGCAGAGCATCGTTAGCTCTAGCAGTGCTTTGAGCAACCAACAGTTCTATAATCTTGATTAAATTGAAGAGCCAAAAGAAGAGACTAACCACGAATCAGTGATGGTGAAATGTAAACCTTGCCCACCCCACAGAAATAAGAGGGCTCTGTGTTCACATACCCTACCCCAATCATACTTAGATCTGTTTGAAAGCCAAACCAAATTGTAAATGAATCCAAAACCAAACCGCAAATTAGCTTCTGGCGCTTTAGATGCTTTTATTTAGGTGCCACCCAGTTATGGAGGCTCCACAAAACCAAACTGGTGTTATTATCATCATTTATTCTACTTCTAAGACTGATTCTGGCACCATCTAGGGCAATTTGAAGCATAATTAACAGAGTGAAAGGCAATGAAGTTTTGTTTGAATACGGTCTATTATTGTGATTCCATAGCTTCTCTT
Organism: Vanellus vanellus; assembly: GCF_965231255.1. Classification (NCBI taxonomy): domain Eukaryota; kingdom Metazoa; phylum Chordata; class Aves; order Charadriiformes; family Charadriidae; genus Vanellus; species Vanellus vanellus. The sequence goes on along the minus strand of NC_138911.1, from coordinate 17,238,695 downwards.
TCATGAATAGCACATCAAACCTTTTCATTAGAAAACCATTTTTCCTCTTCTGATTCTCTTTAGGTTTTTTCCTTAGACATCAGTCTTCTACAAATTTTTTATGTTCAACCGTATCCACTTAAGCTTTGATAATGAAATTTGGGGAGAATAAGAAAAGATATTTTTGATTTGAAAAAAAATGAGTATGTGTTCATAGGTTTTTTGGAAGGCTGTCACAAAAATGGTTCTGCTTTGAAAGTCCATGTCTGTTTCTTTCACTGCTGGGTTTAAGATGCTCCAGTTAAAGAACTACCAAAAGCCAGATTCTTGGAAATATTAGAAAGTTGTGTTGGTGAGTCTTCCTGTGATGGGGAAGGAAAAGGATGAGCCCTGCATGTTTCCTGGCTGTGCAGTTCCAGCTAATGTGTAAAGGTTTAGACTATTGCTGTTGGGAACCTAGGCACTGACTCCCTGTTCTTGCCTCTCTTTGAGCTCCAGGTCCGTAGGAGCCACTGCCTTAGCTGAGGCAAGTTATTATGGCTAGCAAGTTATCCCTGTTCCCACTGAGTTTTGTACAACATGCTTAGTTTCTAAACTGGAAAATGCTATGCCCACAGCCCCAAAAAGTTGTTGACTCTCGATGTGTTGACTGTGATACAGCGTAGTATGGCAGTGCGGCTGAAACAGAGACAGAGCAATGACAAGTGACATTCTGGTTTCATCAGAGTCGATGGCAGAACCTTATTCACTGCAGCAGGGCAAAGGTTTCAGCCCAGAGGGAGGGTGATTCATCTTGACTTTGGATATTTTACTTTAAGTGTTGACCTCTGATCTGTAAGTCTAGACTCTATGGTCAGAGGAGGGGAAAAGGCATATCTAGAGCATGATGCGTCTCATCCTAAAATAGACATCTAAAATAAATCGTATGGACTACAACCTAGCTGCCTATTTCTGTTCACTGACTATAAAAAGCATCAGTATGACTAGCTTGAAAACGCACATCTGCGTTGATACCTACAGAAAGATCATTTGCTGGAGAGAACTGAGATGACATGGAAAAAAGTTCCACCATGGTATTTAGGTGGAAAGTCACCCTATCAGTGTTGTTACATTGTGGACAACAATACAGCACGTATAGCAATATTTGGCAGCATTCTTCTATGTGAGACTCAGGAGTGACTCAGAGATCAGGATTGTTTCTTTGTGGTTCCTAAGCCCTCCATTTGCACGCTCCCCTGTGCCTGCAAGAGGGAGGAGATGGGAAAGAAGAAGGCAGGTTGAATTGGTCGTTATCCTTCTTCCTTTCTTTCTAGCTGTTTATAGAATCATGGAATGGTTTAGGTTGGAAGGGACCTTAAAGATCATCTAGTTCCAATGCCCCTGCCATGGGCAGGGACACCACTAGACCAGGGTGCTCAAAGCCCCATCCAGCCTGGCCACCGGGCTTTTTGCACAGATGTTCAAACACCTCCAGGGATGAGGCATCCACAACTTCCCACGGCACTGCTTGTCACTGGTCTCCACTTGGACATGAAGCTGTTGACCACAACTCTTTGAGAGTGACCGTCCAGACAGTTCCTTATCCACTGAGTTGTCCATTGGTCAAATCCACGTTTCTTATAGCAGCCTTCCAGTATCTGAAGGGGGCCTACAAGGAAGCTGGAGAGGGACTTTTCGCAAGGGCATGTAAGGATAGGATGAGGGGTAATGGCTTCAAACTGGAAGAAGGGATATTTAGATTAGATACCAGAAAGAAATTTTTCACTATGAGGGTGGTGAGGCACTGGAACAAGTTGCCCAGAGAAGTTGCTGATGCCTCATCTCTGGAAGTGTTCAAGGACGGGTTGGATGGGGCTTTGAGCAACCTGGTCTAGTGAAAGGTGTCCCTGCCCATGGCAGGGGCATTGGAACTAGATGATCTTTAAGGTCCCTTCCAACCTAAACCATTCTATTATTTATATATATATATATATTTATTTATAAAACTGTTATCTCGCTGTACTCAGTTTCTGAGACTTTCTGGTTCAGAAGTGCTTGTCACAGCACCACCAGGTGCCCTGCAAGTTTTAACTCTAATTTCCCTGATGTCTGTTTATGTGAGGTAGCTCCATTTAACAAGATGAACTTTTGTTCTGAAATCTCTTATGGCGTGAGGGATGCCTGTTGTTCTGTCTGCTCTGCGCAGCATCATTTGGGGAAATATTTCCAGATTCAGCATGCTTAGCTTCAGCTTCTGCTCTGTGTGGAATCTGCAGTTCTTTGGTTGCATATCTTCATTTTAGGTAGGAAATAAATTAAATCTAGGCTTTGAAGACTACTCATTTCAAAAAAATGGATTTAATCTTTTGCACTGCTCTATGGCCCTAAAGTCTGTGCACAGCAGTTTTGCTGCTAAAATTTGCTCTGCATTTAGAAGGAGAGTATCTGCAAAATCAGGCTGACATAAAAGAATTTTTTTAAGTAAATAAAGGAGTGGTTTCATTTTTACTGTGCGTATGAAAGTATAGTTTGCACCAGAATTTTTGCTTGCTATGTGCATCTTCAAAAGCTCACGGCTGCTGTGCTTCTAGTGCCCTGCACCCAGGCTTCGTTGCTGGTAAGCGCAGAAATTGTCTTCTGGGTTTCATTTTTAGACCATAGTGAAACTGAAAAAGCAACGCGGGCTGGGTACGAGTGCAAATTACGACAAGCAGAAAATAATCCCAGCAGATAGAGCTCTGTATGGCAGAACTGATGGTTCACATCACTTGATAAATACTTAGTACTACTACTACAAAACAAACACTGGGATTAATCATAAGAAAAGTCCGCAGGTTGAAAACCTTGAATGAGCCACTGTAGAAGGATTTTCAGAACCGCTTCAGTCTGTTGATGTATCTCACCATAAAATCTTTCCATAGGCATATTTGTTTTTTGGCTGAAGAAGTTAAACAGTGGTCTGGCTTCTAGTACAAAGTGTTCTGTCTCCCTTCCCCTCCTGCCTTCCTGTATTGCCATGGCTCCAAAGCGAGGGAGGAGTCCGGAGACTGAGCAGAATCAAATGCAGGTGGGGATTATGTGCTAACCGGCCAAGACAAACAGCATTCATGCCGTCTTCTATCTTTTTTCTTTTCTTTTTTTTTTTTCTTTTTTTTTTTTCCCTTCCCCTGAACTGTCCTACATTTGAAGCTATCAGCCTGTTCGTAGCTGCTGGTGCGTGCGGCGGTACTGATTGCTGCAGCCTTGTATCTCCCTGCCGCGGGGAAACACGCGCCCTTGTTTCTTTTACATTCCCTCTTCCCCTCCCCCAAACCTTTTTCCCCTCAATGGTTTAGTTTAAAAAAAAAAAAAAAAAAAAAAAATTAATGCAGTGAATAATAGATCTGTGCAAAAAGCCCGGTAACAAAGCCAGGAGAAACTTGGCCGGCTTTCAGCTTTGTTACAGACTCAAAGCCCAGTCCAGGTGTGTGGAAAATTTTGCGACTGTTCTCCAGACTGCTCAGCAAAACCGGGCCCTCTTGCACTCAGACTGGAGCTGATTTCTGGTTTCACATGGCAACGTGAGGAAAAACCAGCTCCCACGTGGTTTGTGGGTCAAAACCTCCAACTGAAACCGAGGGGCACTTAACCCTCAGCCCACAAACCCAACCAAAGCAAAAGATATACGCAAAGGCTGTGTCCCCCAGTGCTGAATTTGATGGATCACTAATAGTTTTCCCTTTAAGCCTCAATTTTTAATTATAAAAATCTGATGATTGATTTTTTTGCCAGAAAATTATACTGAAATTTTGCACCTGAGATACAGTTAATCTCTCTTACGTCATCCAAAGACATCTGGTGAAAAAGTTATACTTTAGTAGGAGAAACTAAAACTAATCTCATCTTCTGTTGGCTAATTTGTTCCTTGAGGCCGCATTTTGCCACCTGATCTTTCTCTTGGGCCCAGCTCTGCCCCTGCAAGGTCTGTCTTTCTGCTTATTGAGTATAACCACACACTGCAGAAAGTAGTTTCCCTGGGTCCCAACAGCAGTGGGACACAGAAGCACAGCTCCCGGAGTGGCACGTGTGCATGTAACACATACAACCCTGCAGTCCCTTTTTATATGCTATAACGTAAATGTAAGCTAGTCCCCCAGGTAGTCTCTAATCAGCACAAAGTGACTGCTGTTGGAAAGACTTGCAGTGCTTTATCACGGAGGATGGTTGTTCTTTATTTCTTTGTTGCCTCCATAAATTTAAATTGCAAGTCATAAATTCTGAAAATATAAAATCCATACTGGCAGCTTCCTTGTTTCAGCAGCACGGGATGGAAGTAGAGTCGCTCGGGCACAGGCTGTGCGTGGTACCTCCCATCTGACATCCTGCCCACCCATCCTCTCCCTGTTCCCGCTCAGAGCAGCTCCGCACGACTCCCTGCCAGCTCACCGTGGAATCTCGTTTACTCCCCAAACAAGATTATGTGAAGCTGAGGATCACCTTAGAGAAACAGAAGGCATTATCAGGTTGTGGTTTTTTCCCCTCTGGTCCTCAAAAAGTCTCACAGGCTTCCTTGTCATCAGCTAAGGAAAAAGAGCTTCTGCCATCATTATGTACTCATTGAGAGGTGATAGAGGACTTAACTTCTGTGGGTGCAGAGGGAGGCTTTTGCCAGCACTGAATCAACACCCGGCTCCCACGCCAGCAAGAAACCACTCCCCAAAGCCAGCACCCGCAATCTGCTCGACATTTCTTGCTAGGACTCACATCCCAGCTGCCTTTAGGGCTGCAGGCAATTATGGAACGTGGTAGTTCCTCCCCTTTTTCTCTGAGTTGCGTAGCGATTTATAGATGAAAATCTGTATCGTTTCAGTCCGCCAAGTACAGCTCAATGCACAACCAGTCATTTTCTGCATTACTAGAGGTGTCCGAGTGCTTTAGAAATGCATCCCAAGTGGAGCGCTGGGCGAACACCCAGCCTGAAAGGGCAGCGGTTGCACGACGTGTGTGGCAGTGTCCTCACGCAAAGAGAAGTGTCTTGCTGTCTTCCAGCTAAGTGCCAAAAAAAGTCCTTTTTGATCCTTCTGCTTCAGGAATGTCTAATGATAGCCTAACATGCTGCAAGGATTGCAAAACTAACTAGCAAAGAGTAGAAGAAAAAAAAAAATACTGTTAGAGAGCCAAAGATTCTTCTGTAAACTCTTGCTTGCGCTGTGCTCAGTGGGATATTAGGGTGGGCAGTCAAGTGTAAGGTGACACGGAGACATAAAATTCCCAACAAGAGCTGCTGTCGGTACCCATCACTGTTTACTGCAATAATTTTTAAGGATGCTTATCAAGATTTTTTTTAAGCGCTTTCTTTTTTCTTTTCTTATCATATCCTGGGTTAATACAGTTGTTCTAAATCTTGTTTAACTTTGTTCTGCTTGCTCAATTTGGGAGAATTTAACTTGTCAGACTTTATTATAGTGAAGATCCTCTTTCCCGCTTCACAATTTAGTGTAGTGGGATTGCAAAATCTCTAGGGGAAAAGTCAATTAAATGAGTGATGAAAACACTCCTAAGGATATTAAGAATTTGGATTTTGTTTGCTTTTTGTTTTCAACAAAACCTAATGTCAATTTGAACGCTAAATTACTTGATATTGTTTGGTTTCAAAAAATCGATGGTAATACTGCAGTGTAGGTCTCACTGGTTGCCTTGGTGCTTTAGCTCCGAGAAGGAATACACTTTTGAAGCAATCATCTGACAATCCCCATTTATTACGGTTTTGGTTTGGTTGAGAACAGTCTCAGAACCTGAGAGAGTTATGAATGAAACCAAACTGTACATATGCTCCAGGAGTACTCTTAGCGCACTCTCGCCCCTAAGGGACATTCCCTCGCTGGGTCCGGACTACAGTAGACCGAAGCAAACCCTCCTCCAGAGGCGTGTGGTGGTGATGACGGCTCTGCCACACCAGCTGCTCTGCCGCAGGGGTCTCCCTCCCTGCTCTGCCTCGCTTGCTAATGCGGACAGCCGCTGGATCCCAGACTCGGACAGCTCTCTCCCCTTATCTTTTATTCTGCACCAAGCGGGAATGCCCAGTCTGAAGGGTAAGAGGGAGAGGTTGCGCTTATCCGTGACTTGTTGTGGGATTATGCTTCATTTAGTTGTTATTCTCAGCTAACAAAGATAGCTCTGTGGTTAAAACCCTTGGACTCAGCTGGTTGAGATTCAGTTTCTAATCTTATATATTTTCCTGCATTGTTGTAGGCAAAGCTATACAGTCATATAGCCTGGACTCATTCCATACGGGTTTACCCTCCTGTCTCCTAAAGTCCTCCAGAAATAGCGACCTCCGGAGTGTGTCGCATGGGCCGCACTGGGAATCTAAACCGATTCCACCTCTGACATAAAGCACTTCTGGGTAGGATGATTCCAGGCCTTGGTGCCATCACGCTTCAGGTCTCCCTTTATCATGAGACGTGAGAGGGGATGTATCGATCAGCAGGGAAATCCATCTAGCTGACTGTCCTGCCCACGACAGGGAACAGCATGGAGTAGAGCAAGCCTACAGTGAAACATTTGGACTACATTTGATCTTATTAGAATATATGTAATTTTTCATGAAGTTCTGGGAAAGAAGTTATTAATTGGCCTCTAACTAAAATTCTTGTGAAAAACTGTAATTTTTGTCAGCCTGAGTAGAACACGTGTCATGGAATACAATGCACATCTTTGCAGTTTGGTAGTTGCGGCCTCCCATCAGATTACATTTCAGTTATTCAACATGAAAAATAATGCCTTCATTGTAAGACAGTTCTTTTAACCTTTAAAAGACAGAAACGTTACGCGCACGCTCCTGCTGAGTATTTTTATGAACACATGATACAAAAGGGGTTGAAAGGCTCTTGGCCTCTCTTAAGTGAATCCGATATAAGAGGAAAACACCGAAGGGCAAACTGTGCCTCAGCCTTTGGTCGGCTGAGTTTATACGGTATTTGGGGTCTACTGGACGATGATGTTTTCTCTAGTCCTTGGTGTCACTGTATTTTAATGTAACTTTCTGCATAAAGCCACTCTGATGTGAAAAGCCCCTTTTGCACAGCACTTTGCTGCTGCACACCCGTGTTCTGGGATTGATTGTGTCCTCGGGGAGTACAGCAACAACGACGCCCATCTTTGCCGTGCTGGTGAACTTCTCCTGGTGTCTTTGTAGGAAAAAATATGCAGGGTAGTTACAGTGTGGTGAGTTGCTCTTGGAGGCTCCGGGAGTGATTTAATGGTCACAGCTGTTTGTTTGCAGAGGGGGGTTTGGACAAGTGGAAATATACTGACCTGCGATCTGAGACCTACTCCTAGCTCTGCACGCTCTTCCTATGTGACCTTGGGCAAATCGCTTCTCTGCTTTTCCTCCCTCCTTTATCTGTCTTGTCTATTTAGTCTCTCAGGAAGCTCTTAAGAGCAGAGACTGTATCTTACTCTCTGTTTGTACAGTACCTAACATAACAGGGCCCCAGGCTTCCTGAAGTCCCAAAGATGCTGTTGCAATACAAGTCGTAAATATTAAGGAGGTGTAAGAATCTGGCCCAGCTCACCACCATCACCATCTGTTTTTCTATGAGAAATTAGTAGTATGAAGGCACGCAGCTGAGTGATTAGAGTTGTGACCGTTTGCTAGACTCCCTAGGTTCTGCTCCTGGGTTTGGCACCGCCACACTTTGTAACAAGAGCTGTTTAAAAATTTTCCAGCAACGTGCTGTTGGTTTTTCTCCCTTAGAGAGTGTCAAATTAGTAAAAACTGAAAATAAGGGGGGGGACTGGGGGGGACGGTATCAAGAGCATGCCAGTTTCAACAAAGCTTTAATGGGAAGATGATTCAGGGGGCCAGGTTGGAATTCCTGGAAAACCAGAAAGCAAGCGACCTCCTCCTCTCGCCTCCTCTAGAGGAGCCAGTAGTGTTCACATGCACTGGAGGAGGCTGTGGTTGAAATCTCCGCTCCAGCAGATGTTTTGCATAAAGAAGAGGTTGTGGGACTTGGTAATGCCATGGTGGCTGGGGCTGTCTGCTGGGGTGCGAAAGGCTGGTTCTTGATTTGAATCGCACAGAGCACCAAGGCGAAGCTGGGGTTTCCCCCTTCCCAAAAACTTCCTCGCCAATAGACTCCTCTGTCCCAGGAAGGAAGGAGCTGAGATTGACTCTGTGGCTTTATGCTCACAGATTTGCAGGGTTTTGAGATTGTCCCCAGTGTAAAGAGAAAAATAAGAAAAAAAATAATTTTTTGAACAGATAGGGAAGCCATTTCTTACCCAACTCCTTGTGAAAGCAACTGAGTTTCTCATTGTCTCTGTGTCCTCAGGTAACTGCTTTTAAGTAACTTTTGTAATGTGTTTGGTGATGTTTGACCGGCATTATCACTTCTCCTTTGGGGCTGGTGATTCATCTAATCTGGCTAAAAGTGTGCAAAGGCAGCTTTAAATAGGGGGTCTGTGCCCTAGAGCTTCGGCATTACGTGGAGCAGCCTGCAGGCAGTCGTAATCTAACCTCAGCTGCAGCATCAGCTACAGAGCTTTTTGCTCCACAAGTAATCATTAGCTTTTGGTCGTGCTTCCTCCACGCAGCACTTCCCTATATAATCAGCTGTGGGCAGTTGTATAATGAGCTATGCCAACTTTCTCCACCACCCAGGACACTCCTGGAGAAAGGGAATCCCCCAGCTGGGCAGGGAACGCAAGCAGCAAGCAGGTATGCACTGCTGCTTCAGGATTTAACTCTGTCAGGATGAAGTATTTGTGAATCTTAATAATTTGATTAATTCTTTGCACTGGAAATTTTAAAATATTCCCAGCTTTAAGTCAGATTGTTCTTGGCTTCTTTTTAGTAATTCCCTGTTGTTTGTTGGAAATTATGTCATCCAAAGGACTTAAACAAATAGATCATGGGGAGTCTACATTTAGCCATAAAACTACCACGTTTCTGAGAATGAGCTTCTGTCTGACATCCTGGATGAGGCAATGACTGGTGATGATGCTTGTTGTGTTAATGAAGCCATTGAATTACTAAATCACTTCCATGTTTTTATTCTACTTTTCTTGGAAGAGGCTTCCTTGACAAAGCAGGTGTTTCTTTCCAAGATCGTAATCAGGGCAGAAACATGGGGTAGCTTGGAGCTGTCACATTTCCACCAAAAGTATTTCGTTACCATTATGTTTATGTCTACGTCCCCTTAATGAGATTTCTATAGATCATGAGACCCACTTAGTATGTCCTTAACCCCATAATGATAGGAAATGGTACTCTCAACTGCCAGACTGATTTCCCTCGTGAGAGTTATAGCATTAAAATTTGCTTTCCAAAACTAAGAGCCATATGTTGCCATGTGGAACTGCCATCGGTTGCTTGAATGAGTCAGTGCCCTGAATTTTATGACAACTGGAATGACTGCTGTGGTCGAAATGAAATTTTTCGGCTTCAGGTGTTGCAATCACAAAGCAGACTAGTGTCTGAAGTGGGGTGGAGCGTGCCGGTGCAGAAGTGAGCTCGTTTCCTAGCCTGGATCTGTCATTTCTTCAGAAGCAGAAGGAAGAGGATTTTGCATCTATTCCTTCTTGCCCGGAGGAAAGCACGCTTATTAATTGTTTGACAGAAGACGTAGAAACCTTGAGCTCCTATGATGCCCAAGTCACTTCAGCCACTGAATCTTCCAAGGAGAAGTTTAATAAAACCTGCCACTACTGTGAAGATTTGCAGGGAGAAGAAAGGAAAAAAAAATATATTTATGGGAGAGAAGTATCTTCCTTTATTTGCATTATTTTCAAGCTGAGATATTTCAGGATGAGGCAAAGATGTTGCGGGGGTGGTGGGTGTTTTGGTTTTTATTTCGATTTTTATCTCTCCGGGCTCAGGCAATTTTGTGAGCCTGTAGCTGTAACTCCAGGAAGAAACAGGTGAAATGAACAGTAACTTGTCAAGTAAACGAAAGTCAACAGAGCACTGTTTCTCCAGCCCCAAAGCAGGATTCTTAAGACACAGCTAGACAGGAAAGAAATTCTCCAGAATAAGTTACAGTGCCCGTCTGTTGTGGTATAATTGCCTGTTGTTATATATTCATAGGAGGTGTAGGAAAGCATTTGGTATGTTTTTGACAGTAAAAGAATGAATGATGTAGATCCCCATTTTCCAGCACTTAATTGCAACTATGTCTGCCCTGGTGTGTTCATAAGGCTTAACTGAACTTCCAAGCAAGGAGGAGAAGTTTAGCACAAAACATGACTGAAGGAAAGTCGGTTTTATCCAAAGATTTGGTTTGGCTTTTGGTTTGTGACATCTAGCATGATCAGTTTGGTAGTGGTTTTGTTACCTAAAGATGATTCAGTACTGACATGGGCTATTTGACATCAGAAACTCAATTCACTTGTATCAATTGCCAAATCCGGGTTTCTGCAGATTCCAAAAATAAAACCAAGCATGAAAAGGGAACCCATTTTTTAAAAATGCCTGCAAATGCATAAGCTTCGGACTTTTCCACAGTGAGTGCGCACTAAAATTCAGACCTCACTCTTAGAATTGTATTTCTTCACGTATTTCAGGCCATTGGAGGTTTTTGTGTCCCATCCCCTCCCACCCCGCAGTCTCCCTCATAGTCTAACGCTCAAGGTGTCTACAATACCAAAAACAAGTATATTGTTGGTTTGTGCATGTCATAGCTCTTAATCTGAGGGCCATGAACTCAGCAAGTGTTTCTCTTCTAACATAAGAGGATGGAAAGAGATAAGAACTTGTATCGCCTCTGAAGTGAGCTTTGTGGAGCCATGCCAGTGTTCTGCTGAACAGAGGGCTGTATTGCAAAAATGTATTCCTGCAGGTAATGTTGTGATTAGGGGAAGACCAGAGGTTGATGGATTATGGGTCTGACTCAAATCCATTGAACTCAAAGGAGAGCTCTTCAATGATTTTCACAAATGCTATTTTAAAAGTATGAATTGGTGATAAGCCAATACTTGGGTTTGAACTCTCTCAACTTTCTCTGTTGGGAAACAGTTGAGATATGATGTAGTTAAAAGCTATGAGTAAAGTTTGACTCTAGAGCCCTAACTTCAAGAAATTCCTCTGTTGCTCAGCTCAAGTTTTCTTTAGAGTCTCTGGTGTAAAACTCTGTGAGATTTTACAGTAAGTCCTAATTCTACAGTAGGAATTTAAAGGATGCATCACAACCAATTTCAGGTGAAAAAGAGATAGAAATACAAACTGTCTGTGGGTTGGATTTCTCGGTTGACGTGGTATATAATTATGCGGATTTTCCATATGAATGGCCAACTATTGTTGTATAAGGCACATAAAATTAGTATAGCCTGTTCAAACTGTGGTGTGTTTCCCACTGGTGGTCTTATCATGTAAGTAGTCATGCAGAGTTTCGAAGCCTCATCTACTGTTCTAGTGCTAATTTTCCATGTGAGCAATAGTAGCTGACGTGGCTGGAAACGCGACCCTGTAAAAGGAACAGAGGTTACGTCAAGGTAAACTCCATTTTAAAACAAGTTCCACCCAGCAAGAAGTTGCATAGCTTTTATTATAAGTGATAATATTGACTTTTTCTAGTTTAATGTGGGTTTATTGATGATGCAGCTTTACACTCTTGAAAGTCGAAACATTGAGAAATAGGTTATTCTCCAATTTATCTTGGCAAATCACTCACTTTTCTTTATACACCTTTGCCAGTAGTCTGGACCACTCACATAGTGTTGCTCCAGAGGTGGAGATTTGTGTCAAATCCAGAAAAAAATCAAAAAATCATACTGTACCAAATAGAAGCCAGCATATGTTTATATGATGGATGAATCTTTCGGTGTCCTCAGCAGCGTGAAAACAAAATAATTTCCCAAAAGCATGGACTGTGCGACATTTGGAAATGTAGAATTGTTAATATAAGTTTAACGTATGTAATACGTATTAATATATATAACATTAAGATACACGAGATCTCTGTGGAAGTTTTTGTTCGGCTTTTGAGTCTGTTTAACAAGTGTTTCCTAGAAATGAAATGGAAGGCTTTATGGGATGTGTGAGTCTCCCTAACTTATTATCTAGTTTGTAAAGTTTGGATGGATAAAGTTTTTTCCACATTTCAAAAGCATCATATTTGGGTTTTCTAATAGCTATTTCATCTGTGCAGCTGTCTCAAGTAATTGGTTTTGATTATTGGGGTTTTCTAAGTATGAAAATCATACATTTTGTCATTTTTGGATGTAAAATAGGTATTTCTTAATACATATACTTCTATGTTGACACAAAGATGTGTTAAAACATGCCTTTAAAAGCTAATACTAACTCGCTGTCATGCATTAAATCCAGTCTTTCTTATGGAATATGCTGTACTGAGACACAAATACAGATGATTCCAAAGTCTCTACTTAACCTCACAGAAAGCACAAACCATGGAGAAGATGGTGGAATCTTCTTCAGACCTCCACATCTTTTTCAACTGAGCTTCCAAGTTGTCAGACAGTACCTATGCCATTTCCTATTAAAATCCAGTTCCCTATGAATAATCTGTGGGTGATTCTTCCATGCTTTCATCTGTCTTTGTAATAGCCATCACAAACTGGATAAACTAAAGATGATGAAAATTTTATTTTTCTTCCTACTTCATATTGTCAGTGCTAACATAAATCAGCTTCACTGTAAGAGACAAAAAAAAAAAAAAAACACAACAGAAGAATAGTAAATACAGCTGTAATTGTAAACATTTGTAACATGAGTTATGGGCATGTGATGCCAGAATTTGTAATCTTTAAAGAGTATGTTTTTATAGTACAGAACTTAATACTGCAAAACTGAGTAACGGCATAGAAACTCATGTGATGTTAAAAGCATACTTAACCTATCCCTTCCCAAGCAAGATAGAGTAACTTCTTGAAAAACGTCGTACATTTTTTTGTGTTTTGATTTTGTTGAATTGTGAGGACATAGGTATTTACCTGGTGTAAGCTGCTGTAACACCACTTACTCAGTGGAAATAGTGATTTATCCCAGATGAAAAGTCAGCCTAAAATCCCTCATGTTTTGTATTCAGTTGGGTCACACCATATTAATTACTGTTGTTACTTAATATTAAGACTTGTTTAGGCTGTTGCCATCTAAATTTCAGTTATTGCGACATTATTTTCTCAGATGTTAAAAGAAACAACTTCACTCTGTCTTCATGAAAGTATCTGTTGCTGTTTCCAAGTCCACAGCTTTGATGTTTCATCCTTCTCTTTGTGTCCTTCTAACTCTTTCGCCATCATACTGAGCATATGGCACTTATATTCATTTTCAAGACTTTTCGTGATCTATCTCCTTCCTGCCTGTCATCTTGCCTTTGGCTCATCATCACCCACACCAGCTTGCATCACCTGCTTCCTAGATCATTAGAGAAGCACGTCTGTACTTTGTCTCTTATATATGTATATATCTGCTTGGAGTCAGTCTCCATAAATACCTTAAAGGTATTCTGCTTTTTCAGATCCTTCTGTAAAACTCATGCCAGTGTAAGCTGCCTATCGTGGTATCCCCCACCTCTTTGTTGTCACTGTGTGACACTTGGACTAGAAGACATATGAAATAGGAACTGTCTTTCCCCTTGTTCTCTTTCTTTTTTAATATGCAGTCTAGCACACCTGAAGTCCTGATCAGATTAGTCTCATACAAATGATCATGATGGTTCTTATTGTTCATCCGTGTGGTATAAGTGTTTAAAGAACTCCTATACCGTAAATTCATACCGCATTTCTGCACTGTCGTTTTTCTGCGACTTCTTAAGCTTCTCCAGATTTACTGTTGTTGGGAACAGACCTGCTGTCTCCCGAGGAAGACTGGGGGTCACTGCATTCACAGGGGACTAAGTTCAAAAGAGGGCTAGGTTAGACATTGACACATAGATTTCATACTTGTGAAATTAACTTTTAAGAAAAGATTTGAAATGGAAAATGTTTGTCACTGCAAGCATTTTGTAATTATTCACTTATGATTGAGAAGGGATTTTCCTCTGTGTCTTTTAACTAAGATGAAAGTAAATCTACCTTTGGTTTGAGCTATCATGTAGAACCAGAACAATTTTTGAACTTGCTTCTGCATCCTTTAGAAATTACTGTTTCTATGTGCCTGTTACCTTGCTTAATATATGTACTGACTGTAATGTTTTCTGCCTACAAAGTGGTTTCAGATAATTTTCATTTTCTTCCTAAGTATTTTAAGGACACAATTGGATTGCCATTGGCTCGTTGGAAGCTGGATCAGACCCTATAAAATGGTCAGTCAGGGGTTCTTTGATAAAAGGAAAAATATATTTACTGTCAGGCAAGTTGAAGATGGAAGCAGAAGGGACAGCTGGCTCAGGCTTGTACAAGGTTATTGCCTTCTGTATGGTTTCAGGAAAAGATTATCCGGAGGCTATTACTTATCTGAATAACTCCCTACATAAAGTCTAGCCATTAGCTATGTGAGCAGGGAACTTACAGTGTTATTTCCCACTGTTGTACTCAGTTAATGCAAAAAAAATTACATTCTCCTAACACTGGTTTACAAAGCGGCTTGTTCGTGACATTGTATGTCAAAGGTAGTATTTGGTGTGAAATACATGAGCGTTTTTTGGGGTGGTGTACGGTATATAACTCTCCGGGCTCTGCCCCTGTATCAGTCACTCCTCTGCTCCTGGAGTAACAGCATTTTCTGACGCTCTTGTCCTGTGCCATGATTAAATAGGAATCCGTTTACTGAAGGATTTCTACAGCTGTAAAACTAAGCAGAACACATGTCCAGAGAAGCGAACAGCACGTCATAAATAAAGAACAGTTTATTCACAATCTCTCTGGCAGCTGATGAACCTATCAGGCACAGGAGGGCTTTCAGAACAGGAAACTTCTGTGAAGGACAGAAGCTAGTTTGGGATCAGTGATTTATCATTGCATGTTGTGTAAAAACAGCAGCCTGCTGACACATCTGCAGAGCTTGGTTTATGAAGCTGTTGTACAATTTGCCCCGGAAAACTTAAGAATAAAAAAAATATTGATCTCTAGTTGAGTTCTGCTGGCCTCTGAATCGCATCTAGGTAAGAGCGAAGTCTGCTGGCCCAAGAGGTGTCACAGGAGGGAGGTCTGGTCTGAAGCCAGGACCCTGGGCTGCGGGTGGAAAAACAAAAGCAATCTTCCATGCCCTCAAAGAAATGATTGTCAGCTGCGTACTATCTGACCTGCTCGTTGGGTCAGCGTAAAGGGATGGGGACATTATTCCTCTCTCTGTCCTTTACAGAAGTTGTGAGGAGGAAGCCGATAGCAGCAGCGGTACAAACTTATACGTTCCTTCGGCTACATCAGTGACAAAGGTTCATGTTATCATCACTGTTTGTGGAGAAAGGTCTGTGTGCATCAAATGTCCAAAAAAAGCCCCTGAAGTTATTTGTGGTTATTCCTTAAAACCATGAAAATTTTTCTGGGTTTGGGGTGGGGATTTTTCTGAGTTGAAAAGAAAAAAAAAATACACAGTTAAATTGTTAGTAATTTTGAAGAAAATGAAAGTAAAACCTTTCCAAAAGGAATGTGTGAGTTTCCAGATGTCCCCAGAGTATTGAGACATACTTTATAAAGGAAGAACGTATCAAGTTTCTTCCTGATGTGGTAGATACTTTCATCTACACGAGCCCCTATCTCAGCCTGCCTATTTTTCCTTAAGTTACTAATTCATAGAAGTAACTGATTAATTTGATTAGGATTGGTGAGAGAAGTATCCTCTAGGCATATTTTCCTGCCTACCACATGAGGAAAGCTGAAGACTACCTCATACCTAGTTTTAACCACATAGAAAGGCAAAACTCTGTCCTTGAGGTAGAGAGGAGGGAAAGTCTAAACATTTTCCTTTTCTTTTCAAAGTTAGTACAGGCAGCTTTGCCTACATTGCAGATAAAGTCCAGTCACCTCAAGCCTCTCCCGTGTATTTTAGCGGAGTTCATCAACCCAGAACTACGTGTCCAAGGTTCAGCAGAACATAAGGTCTGCTGCTGACACCTGAGCCAGGGAAAACTCCGCTGAGACTCCAAACTCCAGTATGTGTCAAGGGAAGGAGAATACTTGGGTCAATACTGCCCAGCATTGGGTTCAGACAAGCACTCTGAAGGTGAAAAGGTTTCCACAGCCTTTAGGAAACAAGCCATCCCCCCTTTTTGAAGGACTTTGTTCACATGGACCAGAGAGCGTGACACACATGCAGTGAATTTTCATTTTAAACTGTGAGACAGTGCAATCTGACAGAGGGCTGGCAAAATGATGATGCATTGCATCAACTTATGCCTATTATTGGCTGCACATCCGTTTCAACTGGAAAATACGCTTTCCCCAAGCTAACTGTAGTCTTTCCTCTGATTGTTCATTCCCATTTGTTTCTTCTTGTATATTCTTAAGGAGAAAAGAAAACTGATCTAACAAATTAGCCTACCGTAGCAGAATCCCGATTAGCGGCATGGGTGCTTTGGAGTTTAGGTGTGTGGTTTTTTTCTCTGAAAAATGGCTAAAGTAGTGTCTGAACAGATTCAGGGCTTGTTATGAAAGGATTTGGTCCAGCTCTTTTCTAGAACAAACTTGAACAAAAACCAATCTATTTTGTTCATCTTTCATAAAAAGATTAAGCAGATTGATTTATTATGTATTACAGTAGTCACACTAGAAAATTCTTTCCAAAGCAAAGGCACTTTTTTTATTCAATTAAAAAAAAAAGGCAAAAAATTTGTAAACAGGAATGGACAGGAACTGCTATGTTACTAGGCTGATCCAGTGCGAACACGTTATGCTTCAGTTTGAAGGTGGTTGGCAACTTTTTGGCAGGAATATTATTTATTTAATTAATTGGTGTGGAAAGAACCATTTGGCTTGTTTTCCCGCTCTCCGTACAATCAAGAGTTTTTCCTGTTGGATGCTGCATCACTTCTTACATACCGCTTTTGCAACTTACTCCCTTTTCGCTTATGCATGATGCTTTTCCTTCAGCTTTGTGAACCGAGTTGAATCTGCAGCAAGCTAACTCTAACTCTCAGATGTTCCAGCAGATCCCATGGTTTTATTGCTAAGCCATTAAAAGGGTTTATTTTTTCGATTAAAACTTCTCTGGGCTGGTTTCTGGCCAGCAGCAGTTTCCCCAGCTCATAAGTTTTGGACTCTGGATGGAAGAGACCCCCCAAACAAGCCCTGGCCCTCCCCTCTGGAAGCCCCCCAGTCCATCAGTTTTGAACACAACAGCCTGGTCAGCAGAGATGGTCAGATACGTTGGGGCACTCCATCAGTTTAATGTGGAGACAGGAGCTCTTTGGGGAAGTACCTGGTGGTGGTGTGGGGGAGAATTACAGGGACAAGATTTTTGTCAAACATTAGAAAACCTAAAAAAAAAAAAAAAAAAAAAGTGCGTAGTGAATGTATTCGTCTCCACTGGCGTATGGGAGGGTCTTTTCTTCAAGGGCGATCTCATTCCTAATGGGCACCAGGAGCAGAGGAGAGTGCTCGGAGGGTAGGCACAGCAAGCAGAAGGAAACCATTATGTTGTTTTTTTTCTTATCAGTTCAGCAACTTAAATCTACCCTGAAGAGACGTGTTTCGACAGAGCTCTTCACACTTCCAAACAAAAGAGCTTTTCTCTCTTCCTTCCCCCTCGCCCTCCCCCCAGCTTGGATGTATGGCTGGAGAAAAATGATTGCAGGCATTGTCTGGCAACAACAACCGCAGAGTCTCTTCTGGAAACAAGTTGGGTCAGGTTCATGAGCGCGCACGGAAAGAGAGAGAGAAAGGCAAAAAAAAAAAAAAAAAAAAAAAAGCTAAGCTCCCTGGCCAGATAAATAACTCACTTTTGGAAGATGCTTCACCAGTGTTCCTGCTGTTATATAACAGCCTCAGCCAAGATCCAGCTATTTCATATTTGCTTAAGCAAGAGAGTCATACAGGGAAAACATTACTGTGCTATGTTACTTGTTTAGTCATTGGTGCTGGGAGAGGTGATACGCTGACAAAAGTATGCAGTAACAAGCATTTAAAATGGGATGTTTTATTAGTTTTGCCGTAAATACAGTGAAGATACCGATGACTAATTTCTGCTCTTAATTTAATTCATGTTGTGAACATGAAAATGAGGAGAGAATTAGTTTCTCGGTGGCTGGATCCTCTCACTGACCCTATGCATGTTTGCATTTAAACAAAAGAAACTAAATTTCTGCCCGTGCGTTGCTGGAAAAAGATGTCTGTAGTTTCGTCTGGGTATCGTGGCAAAGGGGTTTGACGTAACTTAAAGAAATAAATTGAGTATAAAATTGGGAGCTGATTAGAGTAGTAAAATAATCAGATGTTAAAAGGAGCAAATACAGTGTAACTGCTAAAAGCCCAGGAGTGGGAATCAGGCCAGCTGGGGTTCTGCTTCCATTCAGGCGTGCTGTGCAACTCTGAGTAAGTCAATAAACCTTGCAGTGCTTCGGTTTGACCATCTGTAGAATGGGAATAATAAAAATATTATTCCCTGTCTCCCCAAACTGCAGTGAGCCATTGAGATGAGTATTGAGTCAGAGCGTTGTGAGTTGAGAAAAGACAGATTTAAACTTTCCCAAAGTTCAGAAGTTTGCTTCCAGTTCATTTCTGTTTGGGAGGCTCAACTCCACCTTTGCAATTGTAAATCTGTTTTCCTCCCACCTCTATAGCTGGTAGGCGTCTTATTGGCCTAATATGAACACTCAGCGGACAAGACACAGTTATGTCCACAACAGTGTCGTTATGAGTCCAAGAAGTAAGTTACACTTTGGGATCTGCGGCACCAGGGAAAAGCATGCCTGGTTGAGCATTAAAAAAATGAAGCGAAACCATGGGACTAGCAGTTAAATTCTTTACATACTTCAGAGATCTCTCTCTCAAACAATCCACTCGAGATCCTACTACCCGAATCTTATGAGACACTATATACTTTTAATTATGATAGCATCTTTCTTCTTCAAGTTGTTCGGCAGCTCTCCGATGGAGTGTGTTCTAGTGCCCAGGCATCGCCAAGAGGTACCTTTGCGCTTCTCTCTCTGCACCCTGAGAAATACCGTTGAAGCGGATGACGAATATTCTCAGTGCATGTAGTTATTTGCATTCATAAGTCTCAGTGAGGGCTTAAGCGTATGCAGTAAAAGGGCAATTGGGACGCGTGAAATGCTATACAATTTAGCCTTGCTAAAGTATCTCTGAATTGTTTCTAGCTATAAATTGTTTTTCCTTTGAATTTGCATCTCTGATTCTGGGTTGCACTTAGAAGTGCTGAAATACAAGTCCAGGCTTCCCGGTGTATTTAGCTCAACGTTGGAGTCTCCAGAGGTTGAGATAAGTTCCAGAGATGAGTCCAACAGTTTGTTTGCTTGTTGAAAGTAATTTCCAGATCTCTGAGTAGTTCACAAGGTGAAACAATCAATTATACACACTCATGTACAGAATATCCCCGAGGTGGTTAATGGGGCAGAATGTTTAAAAGGCACCAGGAGCCCAGTTCAGTAAAGCTGCAAAGACCGCAACAATTTGGACATCCAGTCTCTCCATAGGCTACAACTGAAATTTCTCACATCTTTTCTATGTTACGTGCAAGCCAAAAAGCCAGCAAAAGAGCACCACAATTGTTTTGTCAGAGTAAAACGTACATTTTCTCAGAATATAAATTCTTTCATTTTACACTCAAAAGTAATTGTAAAAAAAAATATACACATGCAAAATGTTTTACTTTTTCCTGGGTTTGGTTAGCAGTGAGGTTTTTTTTCACACAGCCCTCACTAAAAGTCTGCCGTATGGGAAGGGCTTACAGTGTGTTGTAAACAGCAGGTTCAAATCAAGGCTAAGCCAGTCCTCTCGGTCCAGCCAAAGCCACAGGGTGCTCGAGACTCCAATCTATTGCAATATTGGAAACAAACTACTGTGCAGTAAATTGTGAAGACTATTTTTTCATGTTGCTCTTCTTATATGAATCCGTTTTCTTTTAGCTACCAAGTAGGGTGAAAAATCTGAGACAAAACAAATGGAAGAAGAAAAGGTCTTTTCAGTTACAGAATTACCTTTTTTGTGGTCTTAAGTTCACGATGCTGCAAAATAGTCAATTTAAAGACATTTTAAACAAACTACTAAATTGAAAGGTTTGTTTCTTTACGTGCCCTAAAATTCTTTACTTCTTGACATATATTTTATTTTACATTTGACAAGATGGCAACCTGAGCCCTTAAAATCATCTTGGTTTAGCTACCTTGAAGCAATGTTAAAGTTCTGAAGTGACTTTAAAAAAATCTGTTTTTTTCTGGTTAGCATTAGTACTATTGGATTTAATCCTAATCTGTACATGCATATTCTGTGACACTCAGTAAAATCTTCGGGAATTCTCCATGTAGTAAGTTTCCCATGAAGTTCTGAAAGCAGAGTTCTTATCTTATTGTCAAATGATTAAATATATATATTTTTTTTTTTAATTTTCTTTAAAGCAGTAGGAGTTTAACATCAAGTCACTGAAGTTAGGAAATATTAAGGCTCACAGTTTACTAAGAGACATTATCTTTTCTACTTTAGATTGACAAAACTTAACTATCATCTGATTGACTGTTTGTTTTTCAGTGTATGCCTTGGTCACCGACAGAACTCCATCCATCCTGTGTATTACAGTGGCAGGACTCCAAGGCAGTATTTGGCTATCGGTTTATTCACTAAATTTTTCATTCAAAATCCCTCTTGAGCTTTTCAGTATGGCTCAAATAAATTACTAGTTGGCTTAGAGTGCTGGCTGTAAATGTTTAGGCCTTTATTTGAGCATTAAAAAAGGCCTGGGAACTATTTCAGGGAAAGTATTATTAACAAATTCTATGTGATAAAAATCTACTATTTGTTTTGGTTTTCAACCAGGATTTTTTATTTTGGGGGAAAGGCAGGGAGGAGGTTGGTGGCAAGGAGAACCATTCATATCAGAAACAGTGTCATAATGACATAGAGAGCCTGCCTAGAAAACAGGGTTTTAAAAATGGTATAGAAACATCTATGGCCAAAGAGGGAGATCCCTATGGATGGTGGAGGAGGGTCTCCAGCAGCCGAGTCAGCAGCCTGGTATGAGAGTCCTATCGGCAGCAGAGGTAGAGGTTTCATTAAGAGAGCATTTCAGACAGTCAGCAGGCACACCCCAATTTCCAGGAAATAAGTGTTATCCATATTAACTCCTTGAATACAAATCAAGGTGCAAGCATTCCTGGGAATTGGACAGAACATGCTGGACTCCCCAAGCAAGGTTCCTTCAAAGGGCAATTCTCCCCGTGTTTTCCAAAATTGCCCTGCGCGAGGGGTTTTTCCGCACAGCGATCCTCTGCATCTTCCTTTTCCATGTTAAATTCCCTCTACACAGTGTTTCTGCTGATGTTTTAGTCTGGTCAGGTGTGGTTGTCAATCTCCGTTAGTATTGCCGGTTGTGTCATGGAGCTCAGTGTTATCCCCTGCAGTTTACAGATCTCACTGCGTTTCTTGTAAAACGGGGATATTCTTGGTAAACCAGAGGTTGATACAGTCCTCAAGAGACAATCGGGGCTAAGATTTTTGACCCGTGTCTCATAAAACCACATGACCAGCTCTTACATTTTTCTTTCCCCTCTGTATTTTCCCTGGTAATCAAATCAGTGTGTACAAGACTGGCTCAACAAATTAGGCTATAGGATCAAGATGGTTTCTTGTATCACCAAAACTGAGCAACACGAGAGTTTAAAGGAAAATTTGCACCTCTAAGAATTGGATGGATTTATATTTTCCATCCATTTCCACAACTAAAAGTCTCAGAGGGACTTTTTTTATCAGAACTTGAGAAAGTAAACGAGCATTGACACTAATTGACTGTTCAGATTGAAGCGCCTGCAGGGCCAGCCCTGACCTGAGTGCTCCTGGGGCTAATCCTAAAGTAAATATGTTGTTGATAAAAAATAATTATTCTCGACTGTGCTTCTGCTGCTTTTAAAGTCAATGGCAAATGTCTCACTGTCTTTAGAGGACACCCATCCTACCGTATTTTCACACAGCGATCCCAAAACCCAATCTGCTTTGGAACGCTTCCTGGTGGGACTTTGTGCCAACCACAGGCAAAGCTGGAGATGCAAAGGTGAGCACCTTTGTGCTCACCACAGGCAAAGCTGGAGATGCAAAGGTGGACTTCATGTCCAAGGACCATACATAGGTTATTGGCAGCCTCATTTTTTTGCAGCATTAGCTGTTGCAGTTCTGTACAGAGAAAAACAATGTGCCTCTCCAGGGATTTCTGCTGGAAAGAGCTAGTTAGAGCCACTTACAGAAACAGGAAATTCTTCAGTTTTGTAAATGATTTTAAAACTGATAGCCCTCATCACAGACGTTTCTTCAGAGGCCCACTCCAAAGCGTTTCCCAAATGAGCAGGCACTTACGTCAACATCTCAGGAGGGCAAGCTAACAGCAAGGAAGGACCAAGAAATGGTCGGGTTTTGTCGGGGAGACGGGGGGTTATTCAACAAATAAGAAGTCCTAGATGCTTTATTTTAGGTAGAGCTGGCAAAAAAACCCCACATTTTGGAAAAAAAATAGAAGTCCCATTAGAAACCTCTGTGTTGTCACATGTGAACAAGGCTACTTCGATAACGTGTTCAGTCAAGCCTCTTTGGAATCATTGATTTAGACTTTTTCATCATGATCCACATTTTAATCCAAGGACATTGAAATGCTGCACTTAGTCTGTTTGGTTGTCTGTTTAATCCTTTTAGGCACTTTGGGATAGTGATAGGGGTTTTACTTTTTTAATTAAATGTTTCAGTACTATCAACATTCATTATGAAACGAAAGCCATTTAGGTGTTTCCAAGTTAAAATAGCTTGCAATTTCCACTTCGTGAAATATCTCAATATTTTGAGAGGTTAAAAAAATTGTGATATGCCATATTTTCCCATACAACAAAAACTCTTTTTACTAACCAAGGCAAGTAATGACAGTCCTCTTCTCTGTAAAAGTAACCAAAAGTGTGGTATTGAAGCTGAATAATGAAGCCCAGTTTGTCTCCCATGTAAATGTATTTTGGGATTTATTATGTGTGTTCACCCACTTGTTCTCGGGCATTGGGAGGGCTTCAGAGCCTTAACAAAACTCTATAAGATGTTTCCCACTATAAGACTTCGGTGTAGTTGTGTGCACCTTTAACCATATGACCTGAAGTTTTCCATTTTGGGCATCTCAGACTAAAAATTTGGGGAATGTTTCAGCTGAAAAGCTTCAGCCATTGCAAGAAGAAAGTTAGGAAGAGACGCATAATTTTGCCCATATTATTTTGTGATTATTTTTAAATCTTGTAAATGTTTCGAGATGCTCTCCTACATCCATACTTTGGAACGAAGACTTGGAATTTGTCTGGAAGTTGTCCCGATTTCAGGTACATTTATTCTTTCTCGTAAAAAAAAATAATCAACCAACAACAAAACAAAACCTTGATTTTTATTTGGCCAAAATAAGAGCTTCCAAAATCCCACATTCTTAGGGTAGAGGGGGACAGCAGAGGGGAGGTGCTGATCTCCTCTCTCTGGTGACCAGCGATAGGACACGAGGAAATGGAATGAAGCTGCATTGGAGAAGTTCAGGTTGGACATTAGGAAAAGGTCCTTCACGGAGGGGGTTGTCGGTCACTGGAACAGGCTCCCCAGGGAAGCGGTCAGGGCACCAAGCCTGTCACAGTTCAAGAAGCGTCTGGACGACGCTCTTATCATATGGTTTAGTTTTAGGTAATCCTGCAAAGGGAGTTGGACTCGATGATACTTATGTGTCTCTTCCAACTTGAGATATTTTGTGATTCTATGATTCTAAATAACCGTTTAAAAAATAAACAAAACTACTTGACTTTCAGAAGGAAACTACTCTTGAAGTAGAAAACTACTTGTTTTTTTCAGAAGACAAAAGTCTTCTGAAGATAAAGTAATGTAGTAGTTCTTTACTAAAATGTGTATAACTACTCTTTTTCTTTTTCTTTTTCTTTTTTTAATAAGTGTGTGGACTGCGGGTCAGATGTTTAGAGAAACCCATTAAGTGATTATTTGCTTTTTTCCTGAAGCATGGCACAGTTTGTTGTTTCTGTGGCCGCTTGCACAGAGGACTCTGCAGAGAAATAGCAGAATCCCGGCTTCCTCCACCAAATAGGAAATCAAAATATGGGACTTTATTTCCTAAGTTTGACTTTTCTAAAGCTTCAAGAAGCAAAGCCATAAGTAACTATTGCTATGTGAACATATATGTTCTTGCAGGAGGCTAGAGGCCTGTTGTTCCCCTCCTGTGCTTAGGCCCTGTACGCCCAAAGGCGGAACACGGCTCTGATGTCTCAGCTTATAAATACAGATTTGAGTACAGTCTTGTAGTTAGCAAGCGTAGGGTTAATGAAGGAAGACAAAGTTGTTTTGAACTTGAAAACTTTGGTTCAATTCCTAGCTTTTGCCCCAGATATTTTTTGTGTGAGCACAGGCAAGACATTTAATCCCTCCGTATCTCAGTTCCATATGTATAAAACAGGAATGAAAATATGATCTTTGTCCCACCCCTTTTTTTTTATCTCATCTATTTAGATCATGCATTTTTCAAGGCAAGGGCTGTTTCTCTCTGTGTGTGCGGACAGCTCGTAGCCCATCAGGGCTCTGATCTCAGGCGAGGCCCCTAAATGCTATTACTGTGTAGTAATGAGGAGGAGGAGTAATAATAATAGTGATAATAAAAACAACAACAACAACAACAGATGGAGTTCAAATTCTGACAGACAGCTCTGAGCCTTTACACATTCTGGAGTATGAAATACAGTCAAGCCCAAGACAGCTATTTTCATCAGAGGCGAAAGTTTACAGTTTGGCAGGGCGACCGAATTTGGCGTTATGTAAGCTGGGCTTTGCAACTTCAGACGTGGGGGGTTTTATGTCTTTTTTTTTTTTTTCACCTTCTCCATACGGTTCAGGCTGCGACTGGCACTGTTTGAAAGCTGGCTTGTTGTGGGATCTACCCTGCTGCAAACGTTTGGAAATCTGAAAAGAAGGTTTCTTTAATTAGCTGAAAACCAGAGCCCATCGTCTACTTGATATGAAAAATAGACCAAATTATAGTGGTATTCATAGCCTGCTGGAATGGTCGGTTGTTTTGGAAAAAAAAATGTTTTTCAAGGAGACTTGCCAAGAAACTGTTCTCTCAGGAAATGATAAATGGCAGTTTGGAGACTTGAGTGGCCTGTACTGTATGTATGTGTCTTGGTAACTGCTGACTCAGTCGTGTGTGCTCCTGATGGCTCCCACATTCACAGCACAGGGAATTTACAGTCCTGATTCACAAACTCATTACTGTCCTGCAGTTGGGGACTTTTACACACGGCCTCGGGGTTGTTTTATCTGCAAACAATGCAAACACTTTTCTTTAAATTACACTTTAGATAACCTTCTGGTTATCATTACTCTTACAGTGTATGCTAAAAACCTTGCCATTTCTTTTCCCAAACTATAGTTGCTCTGAATACATCCTGCCAGGTTTGGTGGTTCCTGTTTGTTGGGTCTTTTTTCTTTTATATTATGTTTTCCATGAAGTTGTGTAGTTTTAGGAAATTTAAATAACGTAAGAATGAAGACATGACTAGAATTTGTATGACAGGGTTGTTTTCTAAAGGAGTAAAAGAAAACACTGTCTCTATTTGTGCACTGAAGAAAGATCTGCTTTAAACAATGTGCCACTTAGTAATATACTGAGTTCTTCGCCGTTACGTGCTACTTACTATATCCTATTACTGTAGGGCATACACTGTGTGCAAATGGACAAGCCTTTGGTGTGTTCTCCTCTAACTGCTAACAGTGATCTTCATTTTCAGGCCATTTTTATTACCTTAATCCCATTGACATCAAAAAATTTACTCCCCGTTTACTCTGGGGTGAAAGAGAAGTGAATTGGGACTATTGTATATTCAGGAGACATAGTTGCAAAACATGTCCCCATTCTTGAGTCTCAGTGGAGGGAGAGAGAGAAGTTCCTGGGGTACACAAAGCTCAAGGGATTTTTTTTTTCTAATGTTGCCTAATGAATCTGACAGAAAAGGGTCACACAAATGGAAGAAAAAATTTGCATCTACATGTCCATGAAAATTTATACTGTGCGCTTGTAAAGTACAGGATGAAGTACAGATTAAAGAGTTCAGAGATAATTTGATGGAAAAATGAATTGATTCATTGCCTTTAGCATGAATGTTTCTGGGCATCTTATGAAGAATTTGTGCATTTGGTCATTTGCATCCTTGAACACCTTTTTTGCATTCACATAGGAGGCAGTTGTGAAAATGCTGAACGCTTCAAATATCCCTTCTCTGCCCTTGCTCCTGTTCTTTGTCGTTTCTGAACAAATTCTTCTCCCGTTCCCCTTTTACTTCTCCCGCTGTAGGGTACTGGGGTGCAGAGGGGCTGTGAACAGCCAGGTGGAGAACCCCGCTCACGCCATCGGTGCTCCTCACCTTTGGTAGAAATGGTGGTGCTTTTATATTGAGGACAGTATCACACCTAGGAGAGTATTTAATTGAAGGATGCACCTACCTAAAGTAACTTTCCACTCCGTGATTTGCCAGTAGAGATCTGCTGATGGGTTTTACGAGCAGTCTGACAGATTAGCAGAGGAGGAATGAGAAATGCAGGTACCTCTGCCACTTCTGACCAGTTAGATGCTGGTTTAAAGATTATATACCATTGATTCTCCAAGTTTTGCATACCAGGCTAAGGGAAGTACCAGCACTGATTAGCATCAGTGTGAGCAGGGACCATCTGGGAAGAACTGCAGATGACTTCAAATGAGGAACTATATCAGTGAAAAAAATGAATGACAACCTTGGCATTTGAGTTCCAGCATAATTTTAGGTACGTGAATAGCACGTGTGAATCACTAAGTGAATAAAATGAAATTATTTGACGTTTCTCACATGCTTCCAAGTTTTGCTGGGTCAGGTATTGTTATACAATGAGAGATGGGAAAAAATGTCATTTACATGAAAGTCAGAAGAACTTTTGCTTAAAACTAAAAATAATGCTAAACTTCGTAGTTCAACAACAGTATCTGTTTACTCTCTAAATTTTCTCCATTCATTCAAACGTTCCATACTGTCTTCTTGTGCGCAGCAATGGGGTATTACAGTTTTTCACCTTTAGAGACTTCAGAGTGTAAGTATATTTCCCGGGTTGCTTAGTTTTGCAGTATCACAGTGACTGCTCTAGCAATATAATGATGTCTGTCTCCTGGGGTGGCTGATTTAAAACCTTTGCCATGAGCAATGACCCCCAAGTGAGTGAAGTGTGTAATTAGTACAGGTGTTCACTGTACTAACAAAAGCATTTTCAGGCTGTGGGACTGTTTGCAAAGATTGAGTTCATGTCATTTTCTACACATGGCAAGCTTCTTTGTCTAGCGCGGATATACAAGCCCTAAATTAACTGTAGAATTATAAATAGACCATGGTTACAATACACCAGGAGAGAAACCTCGTTTTGACCTCTTGTATTGTGCAATGACTGTTATGGAAAGTTATAGACTGTGTGTGTCACATATACTTACTTCTTCCCAAATACATCGATCTGAAAAGCTCACTGGGAATCGAGGGCACGCAGAGAGTGAGGGAAGTGTTGAGCACCTTGCAGCACTGCATCGCAAACAGGTTTGACAAAGTTTGACCTATGTGAAATATTCATATAGAAACCTTTCCCTGGAAAATGACACTTAGTCCTACATGTCAGTTGTATGGAGAACGGCTGTGATTTAAACAAGCTTATTCTTTAGCCAGAGGCTTATTTAGCTATTGTACTAGATGCTCTGGTGTGCCGCAGCAGGGAAAAAAGAAAAAGACAAAGAATCAAGATAAAGTGATATTTGTGATGACGTGTCTGTATGTCTGCACATCATCTGCAGGCTGTGGATTTATTAGTTTTTCAGTCGGTAGAACTGTTATATAAATAATGTATGTCAGAGCTGGTCACACATGGTCTTCTCACTTGCACGTGTACACTTCGAGTACTGTCTGAGCCAGAGAGGAATAAGTGCAACTAGACCTCCTCCACCTTCTCTGTAAATCAAGCTTTAAAAGGCAGTGTCAGACACTTGCATCGTCACAACGGTCCATGTCCCGTCTAGAAAGATGCATCAGTGTATTTATTCTAGGGTTTTCAGGTGGTGTGGGTGCTGTTCCGGACTCAGCCATCATTTTCTCCGGGACTTGAGGCGAATCATTTTACCTTCTGTTGTTTCCATTTCCTCAGCCGTAAGAACTGAGTATCGTAAAGCATTTTGAGGCTTGGAGGTTGAAAATGAAAACAGAAGCATTTGGTATTTTTATCATTTTTATTATTCCCAGTGTTGTTCAGCATCTATCTTAAAACTTAGATAGAATTTGAGATTATTTCTCGATTTGCAAAGACTGTTGCTTAAATATATAAATCAACAATGCAGGTACGGTGAAGTTAAAAGGAGCAACTTATACCTGAAAGGAACTGTGATGCTTAAGACTAGATTAAACTCCTTTCACATTTCAAAGCAGATGTGTCAGAGCTAAAATTGTTAGCCAAATCACATAAAGCCATTGATGAAAATGTCTTAATTAATTCAGAATGATATTGGCATTTTAATCTGTAAAGTCTTTAGCAGGTGCTATCTGACAACCTTTTTTCAAAGCTTTCAACAATTAGGGTTGAATGAATTTCTCCACTGAGTAGCTGATTGCTCTGTCTGTTGGATGGGGGTGGGGGAAGATACTACTTAGCAAAAGAGATTAGCAAAAGAAAGAAAATAAATAACTCCGTAGTAAACCCTTGCACTCTTTCAAGGAAAATATGCAAAGGGAAAATAAGAAATGCCTTCAGCTAAACCAGTTTGCACGGTGATACTCAGATCTTCCAAGTGAAGCATGGTCTGGCTTCTGCGAACGCAAACGATCAGTCTTCAGGAGGAGCAGGCTGCAGCTTGCTTCAGAAAGCAGAGTGCTGATTCTCTGGTGTTCCCGTCCCAGAGTGCCACTGTCAATGAAGTCCTTCCTGATTGATGCCCAAGACAAAATTGGTCCCTCTGTGGAGGACCATCCTTCAGATAAGAATTAAAGTGATGTCTCTCATCACCTGCAACCACTGAAGATCCTGTAGCTCTCTTTGTCTCTCTTAGACAGGGTTGGGTAGCTTCTTTCTGCCACCCTGTTGTTCTCCTATGCTTTCATCATATCGCTACTCTTTGTTCCTATCTGTTAAATGCTGTGGACTGTTACCATGTGCTGTCGAAACAGATGCTGTCTCCCATCGCAGAGAAGCGACATTTTGTTATTGATTTAACAAGAGCAAGTGCAGCCCTTCATGGCAGGGGCTTAAGGGGAGAGCTACATATCCATGCTCCTCCTTTGTGCAATTAATAACAGTTCTGCTAGGATGTGGGCGTGCAGAAGGGAAATGTCACAAAGCTTTATGTACAAGACTGTCACCACCTCTGCCTGAAGGATCTTCCAGTATTTCATCATGTCTAGACTATATGTACTGTGCTATCTTGTGTAGAAGCCTCCTCTATCATAGGATAAAATTACAAAGCCCAAATCCTTTTTGTTTTGAACAATAATGATCATCATTATCTTAAGAATTAACAATCCAGGCTACTGCCCATGAACCAGAAGAATAGCAAGAGGTGGATGCGCATC
Source organism: Vanellus vanellus (assembly GCF_965231255.1). Classification (NCBI taxonomy): domain Eukaryota; kingdom Metazoa; phylum Chordata; class Aves; order Charadriiformes; family Charadriidae; genus Vanellus; species Vanellus vanellus. The sequence continues at coordinate 17,209,059 of NC_138911.1, read as the reverse complement.
TAACATCTGGAGTTGGGCAGACCATTTAGTCTTCAAGCCTGTCATAATGATTAATCAGCTAGGAAATACCGTGAGCCTTTTGCTTCCACCACTCAGCAATTGCTTACGCTACCAATAGACCCACTTTTTGGGTCACGGTTTACCAGTTCAAATAAATGCCCAGCCTGGCTGTATTCCTAGAAGAAGCCATCGACAAAGAAAAGCACTAAGGATTTTTTGTTATCTTTGTCATCCATTAAATTTTTCAAACACATTATTTTATCAGAAACATTTGTTTACTTTTGAAGTCATTATAGCTTAAAATGTTATGGAGAAGAGCCTTGATATTTTAACTGACTCAAAACCAGAGGAAAACCTGCAATGGAACCAATTTGGAAAGTTAACCCATGCAGAACTTGTTACTGGCAGCAGCCAAAAGATCTGTCTCTTAGTTTTCAAAATGAGTCAAGCCCCCGAAGTGTTGGGAAATTGGCTTAAAGCCATAAGGCTGTATTTAAGCATAAAAAAAGGAACAAGTATCAGAGTCTTTAAAATCTAGTTTCTGAGACCTTGGTGTACACAGAAGACCTGTTTTCAAGGTTTCCTCTGCAATAATGTTGGTTAGAAGCTAACCCTGGGAATTGAAGCTGGTATTCTCGCATAGCTGGTTGGCTTGAGAACTTGGAATTTAAAGAAAAATGTTTAAAACTACAAAATGCATAACAAAATAATCACTTCATTTACCCCAAATTCAACTGGCAGAGCTGTTGAACTCCTGCAGGCACGGTAATGACTTTGTATGACCCATGAAATTTGACTGAAAACCCTTCTTCATTAGCAGTTGGTTGCCTTTGTTGTAGTTTTGCTCCTGGTATCCAGAAGATCTACTAGTTTGCCTTCAACGAATAGTACCATGACAGCCAACAGACAGTTTCTTTTCCTTTTAAATGTGGGTTTCCACTGGTAAATATATTACTTTCTAGTTCACTCGCGGGTTATTTGCTGGCTTGTGATTGACTGTATTTGCCTCCACGTTTTGAAGCAGTCAGTAAACAAATGAAATGCAGGTTTGGGGTGTCCAAGGCAACTTGATTTTAGAGGGTGGAGAGCACCTGCATCTTCTCTGGGTTTCGGTGGTTTTGCTGGGTGCTTACATTTCTACAAAATGAAAGCATTTTTATTTTTAGAGTATTCTGAAGGAGATCTTTCCGAGGACGTGGTTTCAGCAGAAGTGAATGGCTGTTGGAAAGGCCGGGGGAGTCGAGTGGGCTCGCAGACATTTTATCACCGATAAATTTCACCTCCGATCTCTGTGCAGCCCCTGGGAATGAAAAGTGCCTTTGGAATTGTGTGTGGTTTTCTCTCGTTCCACTGAGCTTTCCCACTGAAATTTTCTGTCTTGTATCTGTGTCTTTGTAAAGCTTAATGCAATGGCAAAACAAGAGGCCGCCTCCTTTCTGAGGAGCAGACTCAAGCATACAAGAATACAGCCCCGGTTTTGTGTGTTCAGAATGGGTGCAAACTTGCCACCTTATTTATCACCAGGTTTTCTAACCCTCAGATGCCATGGCCCATAAATGACTTCTCCATAATAATATTTATCAAAGTATTTCTGGTCTAATTATTCATGCTGAGCTTGTTCTCTAAAAATTTCTCTTGAAAGAATCTTTTTAAAGATTTTTCTTTTGAAAACAAATTCATGACCACATCAAACGGAGATTCATGTTGCCGTTGGTTTAATTACCAGCAGCCCTCAGGGAATCTCAAAACTCGCTGTTCTTATAATTGCTTCTCTCCCTTTCTCTCCCCCACTCCTTTTCCCTTTCCATTTTTTGATTGCTGTAGAAGTCATTGTATGGTTATTATTTTTTTAAGCTTGTTTTAGGTGTTTATGTCCTTTTTTGCCCATATAGTAAATATCAAATCATAAATAATGAGTAGATTATGGATGCTAAAAAAGGAACTGGCCAGAAATGTTTTTTGAAAAAAAAAAAAAACAGTTGAAGTCATCTTGGTTTTTAACATTTTAAGCAAAACGCAGATCATGGTGCCCTTCCGTACTCGTGCCATGACATAAGATCAGATCCATAACTTAAGGATGTGTGTCACTTACTGTTCCAACCAGAAAACCCAGTGCACCTAGTCTGGCTTTATTCCCTTTGACAAGCAGTATGGATGCCTCATTTGGGTGAAGTGTGAAACATAACATAAGCGATGCTGACCTAACTCGATGTGATACATGGCATATTTGCTTTAAAAAGAGCAGCGCTCTCAAATCTGTTTTGAATTAGGAAAAGTATTTGAGAGAAAGAAAGGAAAAAGGGAACCGTTTCATAGCAGGCATCTGAAAAATAACAGTTTGGAGGAAGGAGGAAAAATTGTCAGGCAAAACCTAACAGTTAAAGCTGAAAAATGTATTTCTAACACTGGGGATTATGAGTGTATATTTTATTCTTTGTTTTTTTTTAAAATAAAATCTTGGCAACTTAAGTGCATACTATGATGATCCAGAACGAGAACAGCTACTCATTGGTGAAATTATCAGCAGTACTCCAGCAAGAGGTTATTAGTCATAGTCCCAGTATCATACGAGAGCCAGAGCCAAGGATTCAAGAAGCAAAACATTCCCCTTTGGAGAGAGGTCAAGATTAGTCACTTTTGTTTTCTTTAATTGGTGAGGGTGGTAAGGGGGGGGTGGGTTGGGTTGGGGTTTATTTTGTTGTAGAGAAGAGTTTGGGACATACTTTTATGCTAGTTGGGGTCTTGTACTTTTTTTTTTTTTTTTTTAACCCTGAAGTGTTGTAAATATGCCACTGTTCCACATTGGAAATGGGAATCTACAGCTAGGAGAAAGCTGTTGTCTGATAGCCAAACTTCTGACAACAAAAACGTGGAGAGATATTCAGAGGCTGTACTGCCGTGATTAAACCGGCAGAAAGAGTCCTCCAGAGGCAAGTACCACGGGGAGTTTTCTTCACATCTGTGGAACTGAAGCATCTAAATTATAAGTGCCTGTTAGCTAAACAGAGAGTCTTTCTTTCCCCCGCAGATAGGTACCAGGGTGCTCAACCAGAAGGACCCAACGTAGGAATGTTTTGCCGAATAAGAATGTGATTGGGGATGAGAAAGCAATCAGTTTTCCAACCTTCTGTCTCATTAAAAAGCAGAAAAGTGCTTTGAAGTTTTCTTTGAGATCTGAAGGTCTGCCCAGGACAGGGGAAAAGAGCTCCTCCTTCCAAGCCGAAGTTAAAGACGTTCAGCATATCTGAGGGTCGGCCAACTCACTGCCTCAGTTCTCCGCGCTTTGCGCTAGCAATAACAGTACCTATCTACTGCAGTGTGGTACCGTACAGGTGCATGAAGCTTCCTGCAGTGCTTTGCATATAAGATGCACTAATGACTGCCATTTATTTTATAACTATATCCAAACTATTGCATAAAGATAAAGGGGCGCTTTTTCCTGCCTTCTTTGATCAATACTTCCCTTATATTTCTTGTTATCTTGAGCCCGTTTGACATCTTCCGTCAAGCTGGATTTCAATTTAAGCATAATTTGGGAAACTCTTTATGATGATGGTGCTAGATGGATGTCCAGTGATTTTTGTGGATAGATAAACATCTCATACTTTTGGTATAATTGATTCACTTCCAAGGAAAGAATCCCTCTCTTCTTGCCAACTTGTGTCTTATTTTTAAATGGAAATGGAAGACAGTTGTGTCTGGTCAAAGAGATATTATTTCCTGAAGGTGGGGCTATAGTAAATGAAGATAAGCAAATTCTTGAAAAATCCAGAGTATTCAGTTAATAGGATCTTCTTTAGTAGCTTCTGATAAAAGTTATATTTAGGGAGAAGACCCTGAACTTCACTTTCCTGGCGTCATGCAAGGAGAGAAGAACATTCCAAGCTCCCTTGTTCACCTACTGATACTCTGTTAGTTTAGAGGAAAGGGTTAAAAAAATAAATATCTGACCTTTGTAATATTTTAGAGAAAAAAAAAAAATGCTGTATCCTGAGGCTGTGCTGGGCCAAAGACTGTAGATTTTGGACACTGTCCTAACTTGAAAATTTCCATGTGTTTTAAGTCTTGTCTCATTTATCTACAACAAGAGTCAACCACAAATTTTAATTGCTTGGCTATAGCCCTCTGGATGCCAGATAGATCTGCGAGCGTTGCGCACATCTGGGCATGCGCTCGGTTCTGCGCGGCCAGCAGGGCTGGCCGGGGAGCTCGGGGAGCGATGAGCAAGCAGAGGGACTTCACAGCCCAAATCTGCGCCTCGAGCTAACAAGATTCTCGGGAAAAGCTGATGTCCAACGGTTTGGGTGTTTCAAATAAGCCAAACATTTTTGCAAGAAGTTGTTAATAGCAACAACAAAAGCACTGAACCGAGGCCACCGCTCTCAGCTTTCTCTTCTCAAGTAGCAGCCGCATCCAGTCTCTGCTTCTTACCATCTCCTCCAGCCACATCCATCGCGGTCCTCAGTCCTGTCTTGACTAGCAGCAGCCCTTTCTGACCTTTTTTACCCTCGGGCCTTTCTGAATCCTCTCCACTTCTAAAATAGGCACTGTCCCAAAATCTTTTCATCTTTTGAGGTCTTGTACTCTGTAACAGTCCATGGCCAAATGTATTTCGCTCCCCGTAACTAATTCTTCCATTTGCCAGCGTCCTACCAACCTCCTTGTTAGAAAGACAGGTATATATTCATTTTACCTTGCTTCCCTTAGTCCAGCAGCAGGTTATAGCCAGATAATTTTATGAAGGTGACATGTGAAAACCAAATCGACTTGTGTACTTGTAACTTTTGATTTCTATCTATTTCTCATGATTTTTAAGGTCTTAAAGGAATATATAAGCACAGCACCTGTTGTTGCCGCTTGTTTCTTTGTAGGTCTTATTTAATAGCTCCTCTTGTACCTGAAGTTTTGTGTGCTGCTGATCTGCTGCTGATCTGCAGCATTTATTTACATAAGGATTGTGTACATGAGTTGTGTGTAAGTGGCTGGAAATAGTCAAAGACAGCTGTGAAGGTTTCTGTTTTATTGCATAACATCATCTTCAGCTACTGCCGTTCCTGAAGGAACTTCATTTTCATTTGGGGAAAAATGGCAGTATCATAAAAAGAGGCACTTATAGAAACGTGCTGCCAATACTCTGTGTTTGGTAACATATATGCCGTCTTTTATATTATATTATTTACTTAATCACACATTACTGAAGTGGCTTTTTCATATCAGTTTTTCAGTTTTTGACCTGTCAGAGCATGTCTCTTACTATCATTGGTTTCAAATAGAATTCAAAGAAGATGTCTAATCTGAAAAATGGCATTGTGGTTGTAACCTACAGTCTTCTAAGAATCGTGAAAATCCATGCGAAAGAAATGGAGCTGAGTGAATAGTTAACCAGAGATGTCGTATTTCCAGAAACTTTGAGGAAGCTTTTAGAAAAAAGATGTTTTTCTTTGGGGAAAAGGACATTTGGAAAGGAAAAATAATTCTCTTCTGTACTTGCTTATCAAAATTGCTTTCCCAATTCTAATAGAAAGAAAGAAGGCACAAATCAACCCTGTTGTTTCTCCCGTTTCCTATAGCTTGAGCATCAGGTACCCTAGAGTTTGTGCTGCACAATCAGGACAAAATTCTTCAAACAAACAAAAATTACTTTAAAATGCCACAAGTCCTCAGTGATTCTATGATTCTAAGTGTTGCAGTCAGTAATCAAATGGCCCCATGTTGGTGTTACCAGCTTGTTTCACCTCCCATCATAATTAAGAAAAATGTGTGACAAAACCGGGTTTCTGTACTGGTGCGTTAGGAATTTGCTCTGCCACGTCAAGCCCTTTTTCATAGCAGTTCACCGATATCAAGGTGACTTCTGCAGAATCAGAGCCAGCGACTGGCTTACAAATCCTGGTTGTTTCTGAGCTCTGACCCTGTCTCAATGACTCAGAAGTTGCTTCCCAGCCCCAGGTCATCACCCTCTGTTGAAAGCACAAGGGACACACGCTGATTAATGGAGAATTGCCAGCAGCCATTTAGGAATTACTGCTGCAAAAAATAAGGGTTTTGTTACACTTTCAAGACGTGTAGGAGAAATATTTTACTATAAAAATACAAGGTAAGATGAGACCAGCAACAATCTCGGTTTACTGAAAAAACAGAACAGTTTTTAGTATCTCAAAACAAAGAAGAGATTGGCACCAATAGCTTTATGCAAGAGAGCTGATTTTAGGACAGTCTGTAGCGAGTGCCTTTCTTTCCAAAGATGCTTCTTTTTCTCTTATCCATTTCATATGTCATTTAATATAGTGTTTACAGTATTAATATAATATTTTCATTGACTAGAAAGTGACTTGTCGCATGCAGCCCCTAAAACCTGTTCTTTTTTTTCCTCAGAAGCTCAACCTTTATATTTTCCTAGTGATGAGTAATCGTGTATTAGAGTAGCGTGTTTTCTCACTGGCTCCACTTCCTCTATCCTTCCCCCAGACACCACACACATCCTCCCTTCTTTGGCCAACTCTCAAGAGAAATTACAGACAGTCTGGAGAACAAATCTTCCTTCATGCAGATTACGTTCTCCTATAAACACCTCGGTGATGGGTATATAACCTCCAGCAAGACTGCTGCCTAATCTCTGGCAAGAAAATAAACAAATCAAAGCCAGAAGCTCTGATAAGGGGACCCACAAGCATCTGGGACTTTGGGTACTGTAAATGGAAGGAAGACTCCTTCCATGATTTTTGAAGAATCACGTAGCTGAAGAGAGAAGTTTTCTTTAGTACTACTGAAATTATTGGTCCTGCCACTATTCTAGAGAAATCTCTAAAATAAATCCTCTGTGAAGATTGCCATACCTGTCCCTCAACTTCTCTAGAAAGCCACTCCTAACATCACTTTTGTTCCTCTCCACAGGGCCCTCAAAACTAAAGCATTAACTTTTAGAAATATTGAGATACCAAAATGTGGAGGGACTTAGCAAGAAGAGGAGCCGGGGAAGCTGCTCTCTGAAGCTCCCTCCAATGCTCAGGACTTAAATAAGATGGATCCCACCAAAAAAAAATGTGATTTATAATCACACCTTCGCTTGCAGAACACACCTACTCTTTTCTTAAGTACCGCTTGATACTGATACCTTCCTTTATATCCTTGCCATTAATAGGTATCATAAGTTCTGGAATATTTTTTGCCTCTTATCTTTTTTTTTTAACTGCATCGTTAGCGTGCCTGACAATGATTTTGTTAACAGAAAGGACATTTCTGTGTGTTTTTCTGAAATATAAAACTAACTCATTACTGAGTATAGTATCAAATAGTGAACACATTAGGGATTCTGTACAACACCGCTTACAAGGATGCACAGTTGGAGAAAGCATCATTTTCTTTCCCTAGAAGTTTGCCACACTACAGAGCAATAGGGTCCTCCTTATTAAGAGGCCACCAGGAGTAACAAATACACGAAGATCTCCCCAGTCATCTTCAGTTATTTTGAAGAAGTGCCTTAAAGAGCTGGTTCCCTTTGAGCTAAAAAGCTTCACCCTCAGGAATGAGTGCTACTCAAGATAAGTCAGGGTAGCAAACTTGGGAGTCTAATGTTGTAAAAGTAGCTGAAATTTTCCTTTATCCCATTTTCGTTCAGCCAAGTGTAGCTTGCGTTCTGGTTTTCCTCTTCCACTTTAGCGGCTTCATGTTCAGCTTCCAATACTAAGAACAAGCACAGTCCCCCTGAACGCACTGAGTGAGCCCTGCGCTGATAAAAAGTCTCTTGATTAAGCACAAATTATTTGTTTAATCAGTCAACCACGTTAAGAACGTAGGCAGTTATAAACCACCGTTCTGTCCAAAGGGACTATGATTTTTACCCTTAATAACATTTACTTTTGAAATCTCTGAGAACGAGAATGAAAGGCAGATGAGACAGCTTTAATCGACAGCGTTAATCAACCTTGATCCCTCCACATCATGGAGTAGCGCTTGGCATAACTTATTAGTAATTTGTGGTCTTTGTGGCCTAAATTATGCCAAACTCTAAATTTTGTCCTTCAGCTTCCCCACTGTCTTGAATATCTATGGCTGAAAATACCATTCCCCTCAGCTCCATAATTCCATCTGTTCTTGCCTCTTCCTGGTAAATCCTTATAAGTTTTGGGAGTGAGTCTCCACTGTGCTGCTTTTTAGTTCTCTTTAGTTCTCCATTACAGGGGTGTATAAAGGAGACTCTCCTCCAAATGTCCCTGGAGCTACTCAGGCTTCTTTGGCTTTTTTTTTTTTTTTTAAACAAAAAAAAGGAAAGAAATTCATTGTTACATTTTATGTTCTGGATTGTACCGTGCATTTGTTATGAATGCTTAAAATTACAGGGCATTTAAAATAAATATAATGCGAGGATCTGCAGAATTTTAATAGATAAATTGCGCATTATTTTGTTCTGTCAACACAAGAACAGTCTGTCGTGTTCACTAGCACCTCCTGGAATGCCTTCAATACCTTTATAAATGTTGGCATGTCGTTTGATATCCAGTAGAGGACTGCTGCTCCTGAAAAAATGACCTAAGAGGACTTTGTGGTTGATAGGAACTACATCTTCGCTATTGCGTGAGATGTCAGAGTAGTCGTGTCCCTCTGTGACTTTTTAGGGAGAGCAAAAATCTGTTCTGCAACATAGCTACAGTTCTTCATGACGCGCCATTTAAGGTTTGTGCTCTAATCTTTCAGCCTTTGTGAAGAACCGTTTGAGCTTGTTTTCTTTTTTTTTTTTTCTCAGTGCACTGCATGGATGGGGTTTTTTAATTTATTTCTGAGAGCTAGGTTCAAAACTTTTTTAAATCTGCTTCTCTCCATCTGTGCTCAATCTATGATCCTTGGATCTGTTTTTTTTAAAAAAACTTATCTCAGAGGATGGAAAAATCTTGTTTTCATACAATATTTCAGTAAGACTTAGGAATAGCTGTGGTGTGTAATTTCTGGAGAGCTTAAAACACTGCTTCCTCTCCCCAACAACTATAAAATACAAAGGAAATTATTTGCATATAAAGAATTTGATCATCCAAACATCATGCTTCTAATGAAACATAAATCAGCTAGAAAGAGCTTACTTAGTTTTTCCTAAAAGAAACAAATCAGTCTGAGTTATTTTTCTATGTAATTAACACTGTTTGCTGTTTTAAGTAGAGGGATCAGAGTTGTCCAAAGCAGTTAAGATTATAGCAACATCAGCAGTTTTTCTGTTTGCTTTACTTTTATTCATTCTGGCATCACAGCTAATTTCTAATCAAGTAAATGTGTTTGAAAGTATGATTCGGAGGAGATGATACACTTCTCCGTGCTAAGTGCATAGATCTAGTTTAATAAAAAGGGTATTGCATACAACGACATTTTTCTAGCGGGTATAATTAACTCTGCAGCAAGCGAGTGAACAATGTATTTCAGGATGTGTGTTTGGATGTCGCCGGGCAGGCTGGGCATGCTAATAAGCAAGGCCATTCACCAGCAAGTCTCTTATTTTTGTATATCAGAGGCCTGTCATGACAGTAGAAGTTGTCTTCTGGTGGCTTTTGATCCTCTCTTTAAAATGCCTCATAGTTTAAGCAGACGCCCCAGCAGACACCCTCGGCAGAACCGAGGATAAGGGCCTATCGTCCCGTTGCCGTCTCGTTTGTGAATGTCATCTTTTCTGATCCGTCCCTTAGAAGCACGAGCAGAGCAGCGTACAGAGATCCGGACTGCTCCTTCTCTTGTAATATCCAAAGAATATGTTACTATTTGGGCTTGACAATTCCGCCCAAGATTGATCCAGAGCCCGCTGAAGTCACTGTAAGTCTGTGATTGCCAAAAACTACCATTGACTTCAGCGTGTCTTGGAGCAAGCCCTTCACGGGCGCAGAACTCCCTGGGAAGCGTCTTGCTTTATTGGAAAGCAAAACTGATTAAACAACAATTAAGCACAACCGGTTATCGGGGCCTCCCTCCACAAAAGCTTTGTGGCTTTAGAGCCCTACCCCGATAAGCAGTCACATGGACGATGAAGGTCTTTACTTTTTAATCTCATATGGCTCAGCTCAATAGTAATTAGCTTCTGCCTCTGCTTCTGTGGGCCTCCTGCACTCCACAGCTGCAGCAGCCAAACCTTGCTCCCTAGAAAAAATTAGACAATTATCTCTGGGAATTTCTTTCCCAGCAAGAATATTCACATCTCACTTCTCCCCAGTACTTCATCACCAAGATGCACAGCTGTTGAAGGACTATCCAGATCTCAGTCCAATCTACTGTCATGTTCAATAGCTCATCAGCGCAAGAGTTTCACAAATGCACGTTTTCCAGATATATCTTCAGTCTGTGTTTCCTCTGGTAATCCCTGCCTGGAATCACAAATCAAGAAATACATGTATAAAAATCCCCTAGTTAGTTTAGAATAATTAGCAAAAAGACATTTCTTGTTAGAGGAAAAGTTGTCCTTCGGTCTCTGAAGGTAGCTGTTTGTCTGCAGTCTTCCACTACAGTCCTTCCAGCACAGCTGTCTCAGAAAGCAAGTGATACCTGGGCAGTGGGAGGTGGAGGAATGAGATGGTTTTGCAGGCACTGATTTGTGCTGTCATGCTTGGAGCATCACGGGTTTGCCATCTGTGACGGGCACCGTTTGGGCAAAGCCTGCCTTTTTTTTAAGGGAGTGAACAAATAGTGATGAAGTGAAAACCTGATGATCTGCTCCATTTTCCATCTGTATTTTCTTCTAGAAATCTTGAACTTACGTGTTCTTCAGCTTCCTCATTTGAAGAATCTCGTCTTTCAACAGCCATTTCCATCCAGAATTACTAGCGTTTCATGTACCATCTAGGGTGCTTTGCCTAATGTTTTCAAAACCAGCTGCAAAGTATAAATCTCTGGCACCTCGTATTTTTCAATCACTGTATCTGCTTCCCTACCAGTTGTACAAAGTGTTTGAAAAAAACAGCCTTTTCTCTACGGTGGAAAAACATTTTAGTCTCTGCTGAAATCCTCCAGGTTTGTTGATGTTCTGCTCAGCCTTACTGTCTTTTACTGTCCTGTGTGATACTTGGATGATAGCCAGGCACATATAAATTGCTCCCACTCATGCTCTCTCTGGCGGTTTTATGTGCCTTTCACTACTTTCGAGCCGATATTTTAGGCAGCAATTTATTCCTATCATAGGGGGTTTTTCTGCTTACTTTCTTTTCCCTTTTTAAAACCTACTATATCTTTTTGCCTAGAAGTTACAATAGTGTTTTGGGATCCCTGTGGATCGATGGGTCAGAGACTGCAATGACAAAATCGTGGCTTTCTCGTTAGGGTTGCAGAAGAGAGTAGGAGGCCGTAAGAAAGACTCTTAATTCTCAATTTCAATGCTTGCTACGCCGAGGGGCAGAAAGTGGGCATGACTTTGAAGCTGGCGGTGCCCAGGACGTCTGGCTCAGTGCGTTGGAGACAGCACAGAGGAGGGGCTTCCCATGCCAGATAAAAGAGGTGGTACAGATTACTTCTTGATTAGAAAATGCAAGAAACCAGAGACTGAATCTGTGGTGTTCCTAGAAACATTTAATTCTTGACTTTCCTTCTAAGTAGCACAAGTGTACACCAAATAGAGTCTAAATTTTGGACAAATCCATAATCTAGTCTCTATTAAGTATCCCGTTTTTTCATTATATTTCTCCTAAAAATTAGAAGAAAGAGCAGAAAAAGAAAAAATAAAAAGAAAAAAAAAAAGAATTAAATAATTTAAGCGGCTTCTGTCTAAAGGCAGAAGAAAATGAGCATTACAGATTCAGGCTGAACCTTCCCCTGCAGCCCCCCAAGTGGAAAAATTAGCTTTCACCCCTCTTAGAAGAGTTTCCGCCTTGCTGAGAATCGTGTAGTTCAAACAGCAGTCCCAGTAAGCACGGTCGTTGGGGGGTTGAGAGGGTAGAACTGAATCGTGCCCCACTTCCAGCCCTTGCTACAGCCCCCAGCTGCTATACGCTTACATCAGCAAAAATATCTGTGGGGCATTTTGTGGCCTGAGCCGGTAATTGGGCCCAAATATAACAAAAAGCATCCATCAGTCCTAGCTTAGCATTGATTAGATCACTGCAAGTAGAGCGGATATTTACAAGAGCATATTGATATTATTAAGGCATATAAGTGTGTTAGAAATTTATCATGTTTTCCAAAAAATATGGACATAATAATAACAAAAAAACCCACAGAAACTCGGTTCTGGGACTTAGTTCTCTCTCCCGGTACATGTCTTTAAAAGGCCATTTGTCATGCGTTCATCCAGGTATAAAACGAGTGCCAAAGCGTATACCAGAGGTGAGTATTACCGGGCCAGTCCTCATCCAACTCTGACCTATTGCATTAGATTTCTAGTGCTGTGTTTGATGGACCGCCAATCTGTGGTGTCTTCGTAGAGGTTGTTGTGATCCTAATGAAGAAAACTGTCACTTTTAATATTGCATTTGTATCATGTGGTTTGTTGCAATTTCCTCACGTGCTGCTACTAAACAAACCTTCCCTTTGCCTTCCTAGGTTACACAAATGGACCAGAAACTGAACCTCATTACAGATATGCTGCATCATCTGGTTTCCCGTCAGCAGGGGGATCAAGGGAACAACAGATCATCTCAGAGAGGCAACAATGTCAATTCGGATCTTTTCCTCCCTAATAACACCCTGCCGACCTACGAGCAACTGACAGTACCGAGAAGAAACGAAGATGATATATCCTGATGCGGTATAAGTCTGGGTTGGGTTCTTCCCACCTTTCTCCTTTAAACGGGACTGAATGTTAAGAACCTGGAAGGAATTAAGTTCATCAGCCATCCAAGAAAACACGCGACTACTGTATCTCTACCGCGAGTCTCAAATACGCTCTTCTAAAGCCTCTTACAATAGCCGAAGGATTGCCAGGCTGTCTTCTACCAGGCAAAACTCACTCAAGCTCCACACTGATTTTGTTCATGAACAAATGATCACAACTCATTATTTCTCAGAAAGACCAAAACGATGCAAAGACAGGCAAAATGGCAAGGATTTAGATCTCCTTTAATAATAATAAGAGTAATAATAATATTCTAATAATACTTGAACTTAGATGGAAAAAGTGCATTCTGTTTATGAATTTGCAGATAGCAATATATTTCTACTACTAAGGTTTTTAAAACAAACTAAGATAACTTATGTTGTTTTTATTGTATAAACATACACTAACATTCTAGAAAATGACAAACCACATACTGAATGATTTTCTTTTTCTGTTTTATTTTAACATTGCTGCATAAACAGTTATCAGATAATGGCCAGGTTTTATAAATCTGTTTTGCTTCAGGGAGGAACTAATCCTTAATCTGAACAATGCTATTTATAGTGGAAAGTGCTATAGATTTTTTAAGATATCAGTTTTTCAAGGGGAGACAATAAAGTATTACATAGAAAAATTATTCTGATTTCTAGAAAACTGTTGCCAAAGAATTTATGTATAAATAGAAAAAACAGTGGTCTGAATGTACTTGTCCTGAAATAGCTTTTTAAAAATAAAGCCCATTGCTTCTTAAATCTACTGGGTTTTAGCTTACAGTCACCAAGAATAGTACAAGAGGCTGAAGTGACTGGACTTGCTGGTCAAGTGCTTGAGCTGGCCACTTACTGAGCATCCGTAATCCTCGCAGGAATCGAGGCCCCAGTTCAGGAAAGCATCTCTCATCCAGACAGCATATATGACAATTTGAACAGTTTCCTGAATAATGTCTTGAGAAATTCAACTCCCTACAAGAGTCATTTGGTATTCGAAGGTGCCAGCTCTAATTTAGAGGACCCAGGGCCTCGGCCACAACCCACAGAGCTGAACCACATTACCCCACAGGATAGCTGCCGTAAAGCCAGCAGAGTTTGGCTCAGTGTGATTTTTCACATACACAACGTGAGCAGGATTTGGGCTTTGATTCCCAAGATTGAAATTCAACCTTTGCAGATAGTCAGCACCTGTACCAGAGTAGCCCTTCTTCGAATGTGGGACATCTTTAAAGCTGACAGAGTGTCAGGAAAAGCTATTTAGTCCAATGTGGTGGTGGTGGTAGCCCATACCGCTGGCAGAAGAGGGAGATGGAGACAGATTTATCAGCTTTTGCACTTTAAACGTCGTACTCATCCGGTGCACCCTGTTCCCCTCACTGCAGAGCCCGTACCCCATGGCGGTCTCTCTCCCTCTCCTGGAAAACTGATGCCCTAAAGCCTCGTAACTTTGCGCAGCAGTTAACACCACCAGTCTTTAACATCTTTGAGCAGTCTGAAATACTGATGTGTAATGAACTGAAGTCACAGGGAACCTTCTCATAGCGCTGCTCGTGTTCCGGGCTTTCTTTTCAACATTTCATCTCTTTCACTTGGATTGCAAAGGAAAGTACACTGTATTTAACTTTACACCTTATGTTACAATTACCCAGCCTCGCTGCTCTACAGTAGACAAATGTTAAGGGTGTAGAAATTTACAGGCATAAACAGGAATTGTATCTGGGCATTATGTTTTATAGAAATCAAAATTATTGTCATGATTTTGAACATTTTTTAAATGAGATTCACTATGTAATTTCAGGTTATCAATCAGCCTGTTAATTTCCTAATAAAATACAGGACAAGAGTGCCATGTCTTTTCGTTATTCTAAACTCCAGACACTTCATACCCGCAGGAAAGCTGTTGGCTTTGCTCGTCTTTTTTCTCTTAGCCCACTGTAACGTGTACAGATGCCTTATTTGCAACGCGGGACTGGAAACCTTCTCCTGATTCTTTACTAGAAAAATAAAAGTAAACCAGGACTTAATCCTGGAGTGCCTTGGGGGGAAAGGTGTGTCTTGTAGCCCTTGCTGGAAGCGGGCCAGGTCTGTGCATTTTTAGGGGCGTTGTGTTAACCAGAAAATGCGTCCATTCCTACCTGTTTGTTCCCAAGACCGTACCTATATTTTCTGTTTGGCAGCTAGTCTCAGTGACACCAGTCCAGCATAGCAAACGTTTCGTGCAAAAGATAATTTCCCTTTCTTGATGTGTCCGTTGGTCTATAGCTATCCAAAAATCACCGTTACCAGAATCCTGGGAATAACCAGGTTTTACAGATTCTCAAGGCTGGTGGCGATCTGTCGCAAGGTCCTCACCCGGTTCCAGCTGATCCTTTCAGAAAGAGCCTTGGGTCTGAGACCTGCTACTCCAAATCTGATAATCCACCTCGCCCTAAGAAAAAGAAGACGATCCATTTTCCCCGCGAAAGAGGGACGTCATGAAATGAGCCATCCAAATTCGCCGTGCAGCTGCCTGGAGCTAACCATCCCCAAGGGCTCACCAGAGATGGGTCTGACCTCTCTGCTCAGAGGACCGGACTGGATTTATTTTGTCTGCTAAGACTTCATACCTCAATGTCTTCTCTTGGAAGTAGGTACTGCAGCATCTTTCTTTTGTGGAGCATTGTGGAATGGCAGCAGCAGGAAGATGGGCCGAACAGTTCAATGCTGGACCAGCCTGAAGTAACCAGCGTGCAGTGAGTACGTGTTTCTGCTAAAACCTTATCTGCTGGTGTCTGCTGTTCATTCAACCTGTCCAGAGTGGTTGGTTTTTTTTAAGTGGGCAGGAAATGTTTGTAAATAGCTTGAAGGGGAGCACAGGAAAACTGAAAGGTAGGCAAAGTCTTGACTTTATAATTTTCTACCCCATTTTTATAAGCTGTTTTAAACTAAAGGCATCTGAGGCTGCAGAAAGGAGTTTCTTTCCTAGAGCAGCTCAATAGCACTTTGCGTGTCAAGACTGGTGTAAGCGAGGCCTGGACCCCCGTCCCTGCCTAAAAAAATAAAGGTCAGCTAAAAAAAAAGTCATCTAAAAAAATGGGAGCTGGCTCAGCTTCCCCAGGCTGCCAGGGTCTGGGTGCTATGCCAGATATGGAAGGTAGGAAAGCAGTGAATAGGAGAGGAGGAGAAACTTGGGGCTGCCCAGCTGAAGGTGGGGATGAAAGCTCAGCCTGTCTCAGTCCACAGCAGAGGCAGACAACCGTGCAAGTTCGCAAAAAGAAAGATTAATGGGAGGAGGGGGGAGGAACGTGTGCAAGGGAGGAGGTTTAGGAAATGAGCAAAAGCTTGGGCTCCTGGTGAGGGGGCTGTGTCGGGATTCAGGAGTCAGAAGCACTGTGCCCGCCATCACCATTAACCTACAACGTGACCCCAGGGAGAGTCATTTCACCTGTTCGGCCACATCTGCTGCCCCCTCTCCTCTACTCAGCCCGCTTGTCTATTTAGACCCCAAATTCCTCGGGACAGGGATGGCCCCTTTCTATATGTTTGCTCAGTGCCTAGCACAAAGGGACCTGCACTCTGGGGGACTTGAGGTACCACTCTCATATAGTTACTCAGGAGGTAAAAGCCACCCTGGAGCCCTGCTGTATGCAAAACCTTTATTATTCTGAGCCTGAGGAGTTTCAGAGTTGGAAGCGCCTGCTGCCAAACTGACAATTAGAGGAAGTTGGGTTTTAGACTCCTTTTGAGATAGTATGTTACAAAAGAGGAGCAGAAGTCCGGCCATTGCTCATTTTCACTCTTGTATTTTAAAGCAGCTTTGTTTCAAATAATGCAATGGGGCAGCGCTATGCTCGAATACCAGTTGAGGCAGAAACCTTTGGATGTCAGCAGATTAAATATAGCCATTTTACTGCAGCAAGTTAAGGCTGTTGTAGCTAGCGGACACCTCTGGGCTGATTTATTACCCATCAGTTCTGAGGAAGGTGGAAATATTCCAGGGCGTTTAGCTGAAACGGTCTGGGCGAGAAACAAATTGCTTTTTGAAATATAAAAAAGTAAAATACGGGAATATTTTCTTTTCTGGGAGTTTAAAAGATAAAAGGTAAAAACGGTTTTAAGCTAATCCTCGTGTTCCCTGCTGAGATGGGTATTACTGTTCTCATTTTACTGATGTGGTGGTGGTTTGGGAGGAGGAGGGGCATTGAGAAGAAAAGGAAAAAGATTAAAGGTCTGATGCAACTCCCATTTACGTCCTACTCCTGTGAAAATGTACTCGTGTGCTTCATTTATGCACAGGAGCCGGACCGTTACCTGCAGCAGGACTACTCAGTCCATGCGGGTCGATGTACGCCTTTGCAACTTCAAAATGTGTAGGAAAGACGCCTTTCCACGGTCTTTCAGTGGAAGCTGGGCTCAGTTGGGTACACAGTGTTGCTTTCCTCATTTCTCTTTCCCGTTTCTGTTTTCAAATCGTCGCTTTATACCAGCATGCCACTCACCTTTTCCAGCCGCGACAATCAGAGGTATTTCCTTCCACTTCAGCGATATGAATTTCCTTACCTACTGCGCTCGAACATACGCACTGCAGTGTTCCTACACACAGAGCAGAGGCTTTCTAAATGCCCTCCGGTTTCGTTTAAAATGGCACGTGTAACGTTTTGCATCCGGGGCTCGCTGAGCAGCGGCAGCTGTGCCGAAGGTGCGTGGGAGGCAGCCAGTTGTTACACCAGTGCCATGCGGAGGTGACACATAGCTACATCCCCAGAAGGATTCGCTCCCACGCAATAACCAGAAGTTGTTGAGTTCGAATCGAAACTAGCAAGTAATTCTGTGAACGCTCACTTTTTTCTGTCTTGTCCGTGGGCTGACTTTGATGTCTAAGAAGTGCAAATTTCAGATGAAGCTTTTTTTTTTTTTGGCAGTTGCGATGTGCTGTGCAGAGCAGGTTTGTTTTCTGTGTCGTTCCCCCGATGCCAAACGAGATGTGCATTCGCGCTCAGCTTTTCCTCGGCGAGGATGTTGATACCAAGCCCCTCTCTCTTCTACCTCTGCCTATTTTCACAAAACTTATAAGAATTTAATTATTTTGTAGACCTCTACCCTTCTGTCAAGTTGAGTTGAACAAGGCCAACGGGTTCAAAAGTTATTAGGGTGAGGCAAAACAAACACAGCATGAGTGCATTAACCTTGTTTCCACAGGAACCATGCTAAAAGTCCTCTATCCCCCCACCCCGCCCCCCTGCAAACCCAGGGGTCTGGAAGAGATGTCACTCCTCACTTTGGAGCAGAATCATAGAATCATAGAATTGCTGAGGTTGGAAGGGACCTGTAACGTCATCAAGTCCAACCATTAACCTACCCTGACAAAACCACTTCTAAACCATGTCCCCAGGTACCACATCTACCCTTTTTTTAAACACCTCCGGGGATGGTGAATCCATCACCTCCCTGGGCAGCCTATTCCAATGTTTAATAACCCTTTCAGTGAAAATTTTTTTCCTAATATGCAATCTAAACCTCCCCTGACATAACTTGAACCCATTTCCTCTTGTCCTATCACTTGTCACCACGGAGAAGAGGTCAGCCCCCACCTCTCTACAACCTCCTTCCAGGTAGTTGTACAGTGATAAGGTCTCCCCTCAGCCTCCTCTTCTCCAGGCTGAACAACCCCAGTTCCCTCAGCCGTTCCTCATAAGACTCGTCCTCCAGACCCCTCACCAGCTTCGTAGCCCTTCTCTGGACACGCTCCAACACCTCAATGTCCTTCTTGTAGTGAGGGGCCCAAAACTGAACGCAGTACCCGAGGTGGGGCCTCACCAGCACTGAGTACAGGGGGAAGACAACCTCTAACTCCTGGGGTGAGGAGGAGACTTGCAGAAGACATGTACTTGGGACTTGGTGGCTCCTGCAAATCTTGGTGCACCTTGCCTTTGGATCAGCTATTGAAAGGCGCTGGAAAATAGTGGTTTTCTTATGCTGGTCCCGATGACAGCAACCTCAAAGCTAATACGACAAAATGCTTGGCGCCACAACAAAGAAAACGCAGGTGCCGGACAGGCATGTTAGGAAACACGTCCACGCGCGTGATTGTAACACAGCGCGGTGTCCAGTGAAAAGATGTCTACATCGCTGGCGAGGGAGCACTGCCAGGGAAGGGTTAGCCCGAAAGAAACGGCATTATCCAAGTTCGCATGGCTCCCGCATGGGCTGGCAACCGCTGCCTGCGGGGAGAGGCTTCCCGGGGGCCTGACATGAGGCATTATGCTCTCTGCCCGTGGATTTGTGCCTAAGAAGAACTGATCTACAAAGCCGGTCTTGAAACCATCTTGGAGCTGCGTTTGCTTCAGAGCTAGCATTGCTCTGGCGAGCTGCCCAGGGATTTAGGCTCGGCTAATCCAGGCTTGGCTCTCCATGGCAGACACCCGTTGGAACAAAGGAAATAAAGCTTCCACGACCCCGTCGAGTTGCTGGTCAATCACTCGGCCAGGTGCAGAAAGTGGGCTAGGCAGCCTTCAGCGAGCTCTCTGCGATCGGAGAGGGGCAAATCCCCAGCAGGGGTGAGCAGACGAATCTTTAGAGGTTTTCTTGCCGTGATTTCCCGAGTCTGGGAGCGTCGCGCTCCGAGCCCCCGGTGCCTGCGCGTTTCACACAACCTTTAAAGCCAGCTGTGCCGAAACGCATCGCTGTTGCTTTCTGTGCTGGCAATCTTGTAGGGAAATAAAAAATAAGAAGCCAAGGAGGAAAATAAAATCAGTTTTCAGTCCTGCTCCGTGTTATATCCTTAGGAGGATATCGATCGTTAATTTGTAAAGATAGTTACGTTAGATAGGGTTGTTACAAGCACTACCAGTGCTGTAAGAACGATAAGCACGTACGAAGCATTGGGATTACAAGCAGCTTGTGAGATGCTATCGTCTGCAACTGTTGTTTAAGCATTGCCTAATAATTTGTTAGTCCTAATGATTGCCCAATGGAGTTATTAACTGAGCTGTCTGTAAATGGAACCTAAATGTAAATGTGACTCAGATTTTACTCCTTTTGCATCCGCGGCCCTTACTCTGCCTGTAAACCTTCTGCTTGGATTCTGCCCCTTTTCCTTGATTTCCCTAGGGATTTCCTTCTAACTGTTAACGCTGGATGGGGGTTTGATGGGATACGTGCCCTTCAGGTCACTTTTGGGAACCATCAGGTAAGAGTTGCCCGCAGGAGGGATGACTGCAACTGCATGAGGGAGTTTTCTGCAAGCCGCAACATCTTTTTAATCCTAGTCTGCCTTTTAAAACCTGAATGACAGAAGATGCGCTTACCCCGCTGAAACCCTCCTCTGCCCGGGCTGCGGGAGCTGCGGACCCGCAGCCAGCGCGATGTGTGCTGGCTTGCAGCCATTATAGAGCAGATTTTAAATAACACATTTTCTTAATTATTTGCAAATGTTTCTCTGTTATTTCAGTCGGCAACCCAGCGAGTATTTTATTTTCCACTTATTTTCTCTCCTGTGCTGCGAGGTGGGGGAGTCCTCAGCGGCCCCAGGACAGCAACCAGAAGCAGGGGAGCAGAAAGGAGCACCAGAAGACAGGTCATGTCATTAGGCAAAAGGTACTGCCCCAGGCACACACCTTTCAGTCCCTGTTTCTTGCAACCCGAGCATCACTTTTACTACCCTGTCTTGATCTTCTCGAACCCAAGTGCTAAGTGTCCTGAACCTTAATTTGCATCTGGTTCTCCCACTCCCACGAGTTGACCCGGGGCTCGATCCAAAGCCGATGGAAGGCAGCAAGGCTTTCGGGTGGCACTCGGGACGGGCCACCGGGATGTTTCCTGGTGCCTGCACCTCGCAGGAGCGTTAGTCGCTGCTCCTTGGCACCGCACAGCCTGTGATTAACATTTCCTTCCTACGCCAGTCCTTCAGACCGCCGCTTCGACTCTGACTTTTTTGTTTTCCTCCTTCCCCCCCTTCCCGGCCGATGGGGAAGAACAATTCCTGGAAAAGAAAAATGCTCTTTCCCCCACGTTGCCGAAACCTTCGCAGGGAGCTTCGGGGAGGAGAGAGGAGACTTTGGAGAACATATGGCTAAAAGCGTTTGGGGGTTTTCAGATGGTAAATGACCGATGAGGTCTCAAAGGGGTTTTATTTATAAATGATAGACTCCTGAGAGAGAAATAATTGCTGCTCTCCCAGGCGTAAAAAAGCAATTCACCTGACATAAAACCCAGGGATAAAATTAGCTAAATGAAAGCTAGATATGGCAACTGTATTAAGCTTTTTTTTTTTTTTTTTCCCCTCGTGCTGAATGGTGAATCATTTTAATTTTGTTTTCCCCTCCTTTCTTGGAAGGAGAAAAAAAAAAAAAAAAAAAAAAAGCCAAAGCCAAAGCAGTGCCTTGGGTCTGAAAGAACAGATGGTGCCCTGGGCGGCCCTCCGGAGCGCTCTGCGGCGTGCATTCCTCCACTCCGCCGCTCAGATAACTGAGTTATACAGCACACGACCATCTGGTGTATGACACATCTTGTGTCCCCTGGACAATGCCCCGGCAAACCTCTTCAGGGGAGAGGTTAGTTTCTAGGGTAACAGCAGCATGTGCAGCTCCAGGCCTTATTGAGATTCAGGGCTCCTCACTTGTCCCTATTCTTCTCCTCCCTATTGTTGTCACTTGAGCTTTTGCTGCTTGGTTACTCCGAGACTGACAATATCCATCAGTATTTTGTCCCCGGCCCAGAAACCATTGTCTCCAAATTTTGTTTCATTATTTATGTTTTCAATATCCAATGGTTGGCTGAAGCATCTGCTGTAGAGTGATAAGGCAAGTGCCTATTGAGGAGGACCGCGCTGCTGCCTGACAACGATGGTTTGAATTATTTAGGTTGTGGTTGGACAAGCCTTTGCAAAAGCCAGGGTATCCGTGAAGCACTGAGGTGACTTTATTTATTTGTCTGCTTCAGGTTTTTTTTAGGTGTTCGCCTCTTTTAATCCAGACCCAAGAAAAGCTTAAAGCCTCCATAGATAAGTAAGCTCTCGAAGAAGTAGGTCTGGTCACTGACTGGAGGTCTCTGGATTTTTCCTTGCTGGGAACTATATGAAAAAAAAAAAAAAAAAGAGGGGTTTCGTTTCCCTTTTGGATTCCTAAGGGATTTCTTCTTAAGTGACTTTGTTTTTTGAATGCCGATATTCTCATATTTAAAGAGCCAAGGTCTGTACTATAACCATGGTCAAGCACAGGGACTATGCATAGTACTCTGAAATTCAGTTTTAGCAACGTAAGTCAGATAGTTTAACCAGCAAACAGAAGTAGTAGATGATAGATGTTTTCCCCACCAATAGAAGACACGTGTCCCACCAAATCCTTCACTCTGTTGCAGAACAATTATATGAGCAGTGTTACCTTCCTCGGATATCTGTAATTGTCACAGCTAGCCAAAATCCCCCCAAATTCATCTCCTCTCTGCATGGAATAGACTGTTCGTTCAATAGAGTTGAAAATACTTGTTTAAAAAACTAAAACGTCAAGCATGAGGTTCAAATAAGTATTAAAAACACACAATTAAGGAAATACCAGTCATGTCTAAGCACAAATATGCTGAACTGCAGGCCTAATGCTTTCCTCAGTCAAGGTATGAGCAACTTTAAAAGGTTGCATCATATCTAAGGTTAAGTATTAGAAAACCAGCAATAACAGTTAAGAGAGGTTCTGTATCTATGTAGCAAATAATAATAACATATATATCTATGCTGATATTGTGGTAAGTTTGTTATAACGTGAAGTCCAATTCAGTATTTTCACTCATTTATAACTTTCCGGAGATTTTACTTCCAAAGTAACGCTTGTAAAATATATATTTACAATCTAAAGGCAATTTTAAAAAAGATTTGCCTAAAACGTTTCGGATCTACTACGAGGAAAAAACTTTTAGGGTTTTCCCAACATGAAGCAACCTTTGTTTTGTAGACCTCAGAGCTGGCAACAGAAAATGACCACGAAACGTAACCCCGAGCCAGCAGACCGGTTTTAAATATTCTCGTGAAAGTCAGTTTTGATTTGCAGCATGTTTTGCCCTTGACCTGTTCGTTAGGTGTGCCGTGGCAGTAAGTGTGTTTACTTCATCGCGTGCTCGAGGTGGCACCTGATCGTAAAAGTAGGCCCCACGCTAGAGTGCATGTGGAAGAGGAGATAGAGCTGATCATGGGCAAGGCTCGCTTAGCTGTGTTTTGCTTGGCAGCTTTCAAGAGCACGGAGGAGGGGCTGGAAATATCCTCGCTTTGTTGTAGATTTGGACAGAGTTCCTATTTTTCTCTCTGACTATTGAAAGTTATCAGCAACTTGCCCCACCGGAGTCTCTGCGTTATCTTTGTAGGTGCGAAGCCCGCCGTCCTGGCCAACGGAGCGGGGCCAGCTGGGAAGGTGCAGGCAAAGCACCTGGGCTTGGGGTGTTGGCGAGAGCGCGAGAAAGGTCCACACACTGATATCGCACAGATTGGAAACCGGGTCTGAGTCGTGCAACCCTTCTCGCCCTCCCGCAGCCCTCTCTACCGCCGCTCTTCCAACCTCAGCGATGAGGGGCTGCGGCCCTGAGGTCCCTCAGCATCTCTCCAGCTTCAGAGCGTGAAAACAGCTGAAAGTGAAGCAGAGCGGGCAGCCCCCTCCTGCAAAAGGTACGCTCACTCCGAGAATAGTATCAGGTGAGGTGTTTCTTTAGAAATTGTGGAAGCTGCACGCCTACAGCTGGAGTGCTGTGCAGTACTCTGGTTACTCGAGGTGGATGAGTCTTTCCTGAAAGTGGCATGGAGCAGAAGAAGGGTAACGAGGGCAGTCAGAGGAGTTGAGAGCCTGTATTAGGGGTTCTGCTGTCCAACCTAGCAAAGCGAAAGGCTGAGGTTGCTCTCCATAAATATATACAGGAAGAAGTGTTGTTTCACCCGAAGAACAATGTCACTGCAAGAACAAACGTGTAAGTTGTCCATTAATACATTCCTGAAGGTTTCTAAACATCAGAGAAGGAGCAACAGCACCCCGTGTAAATATGGCAGGCCGAAACTCCCACCTTTAAGATGTTACTTGATTAGTTTGTGAAAGAGATCATAGACTATGATTGCCTGCAAAGGCAGGGAACTGGTCCACGTGACTCAGGACATCCCCGCTGCTCCAGTATTTCGCAGTTTTTAAAGGCAGTAGAGTCCATTAGAGCATCTGGTCTGAACTTCTGTATGACACAGGCCAGACATCTCACCCAGTTACTCTGTGCTGAGCCCAGCAATTTGTCTGACTTAAGTGTTATCTTACAAGAAGTCATTCAGTCTTGACACGAAGACACCAAGATCCGTTCCTTTCCCTGAGGTTTGTCACAGCCTTAATCCCCCCCGCTATTAAAAAGGACAGCTTTTCCTCTTTGGGGCTGAATTTGTTCACCGATCTCTTTGATTCTTATTAGGCTTTCCATTGACAAATTAAAAAGCCTTCTAGCATAGGAAATGATCCCGCCTTAGCAAAGATTACACTAAGATTGGTCTTTGAGCAAAGACCAGGGTAAATACAGTAACTGATCCAGAAAAGTTGAGGTTTTTAGCCATTCCTTCTGTGCTGTACCTTCCACATTTAGCCATCCTTCTGACCTTGTACCTTGGTTTTAGAAGCTTGTTTGAAAGCGACAACGTTGCCTCCGTGCCTTGTTGCAGCAGAATCACCCAGGTTTGCCTTGGTGACTGGGGGGTTTTGCACAAGTCAGTGGTAAGGCTTTGGGATCCTTAACTATTCTTCACGTGCATTGTGGGGGCAGAGGAAAGGGAGGGGCAGGTAGAAAAGGAGGTGCTGCAGTGCCTGTAGACGTGCCAGCTGCCCAGCTCATCCACGGGCAGCGACCAGAGGACTTCATGGCCATCAGTCCATACCTGCAACAGCACCAAGTGTATTGGAGATTATTTTGAAAATACTTAGGAAAGGAAAACGTGCAGGACAATAAGACACAGAGTTGGACTCCTGAATGAGGATGGGTCTCCCTACATCTTTTTAAAGAAAAACAAAATGGGATCTGCGCTTTCCTTTTTTTTTTTTTTTTCCCACTGGCCAGTGCTGCCTAACGGGTAAGACTGGCCCTGCTTTTTTTCCTGTATAATATTAGGGGGAGTTCCCTGTCCTGTGCTGATCCGGGGTCTTTTAACGAGTGTCAGTCAGACTGGCATAAGCTTCATCATCTGAGGAAGTGAGGAGAGTGTGTGTGTATGGATGGATGTGTGCACGTGTAGCATCCATCACCAGAGAAGGAAAGAATATATATGTGTGTGTGTGTATACATATATATATAAAATTGATGATTATTTAGACGCATATGAAGCCACACAGGCAGAGGCACAAGTGATACATGCAGTATGGAAAGACATCACAGAACTCACTTCATCGCTAGAAGAAATTATCGCCTGCAGGCTCAGCGTAGAACGGTTTGTCCAAAGGAGCTATTTTTATTTCTCTTGCAGAAAAAAGGAGCTGCCATTTTCTTGCCTCTGTTAAATCCAGAATGAGGAAGGTAAACCAGGCAGACACTGCATCTAGCAATATCCCTACCTTCACTGCCCCGTCCCTTCAGGGCAGCTAATTAGGAGAAAAAAGGAGTGAAAAGTGTTGAGATCGTAAAGTTAAGCACAAGGGGTCTCCATCTGTGAAAGCAAAGGCTGCTTATAGGAAAAATCTTAACTGAATCAGGAGGGAATTACCATCTTTCCCGCGTTACAGAGAGGAAGGACAAGGCACAGAGGATAAAGCTTTGCTCAGTTACCTGAGGAGGTGCTCATTTTGCCAGGTTTGTACTAAGACGTCTCTGTACCGTATATGAGGGCCACACTTGACCGCGCTGCTATGCTTTTGTCCAGACCTCCGAGAGCAGATGAAGGCAACCAGTTGCTCGTAACATCTGCTTCTGGTGAGAGCACGGCAAATGGCTTCTTAGCAAAGAGGCTTCTCTTTGGAAGGGATCACTGAAGAGTCAGAACAGCAAATTAAATTAGGAAGCGTAAAGCAGAGTGCCATGAGCGAAGGGCAGAATACACCGCCGTTCACGTGTGAAGCAGATCGCTTGCTAAGAAGTCAAATGCGCTCAGTCTTTTCAGGAACATCTGAATATTTTTATACTTTAAAAAAATAATGGCACGGTGTGTTTAGAGGAAAAAGCAAAGCAAAGCAAAACAAGTGGGGCCATGAGACATGACGCAATTTGCATCTAAATACGTTTTGGAGATAAGAACGTGTTCAGAGGAAAACGCAGTATTGCCGGTTCACGAGACTTACTTTCTGGTATCTTTGTGGGAACCAAATGAATTGCAAAACATCTGCAAGGTCCAAAGTGTCAATTATGCCTTTATGTACGTGGAGGAAATGTCACATGATGGAGGCAGTCATTGGACATGGTCAATTGTAGGGTTTTATCCTCTGCTTAGCCTTAAAGCCTCGCTCAACAGTCAGGTTAGACAATGGCACTGTCAGAGCAGGAGATGGATCAGTTTGGCCACTCAGAGGAGTCGCTTATCAGCACAGAAAGTGTCCCTGGCCTCGGACAGCACTGACATTTCGTTTGCAAAGCCTGGCTCATGGCTGCTTTGAAAAGTCTGCTTCCAGATTTGCGCATCTAGAAGCAGCCAAACGAAAAACTGAACACAAAGCACAGATATCGGCTAGGATTTGCAAAAGGAGTCATGCAAATTAAGTAGGTTCCCAAAGTTTTTCCGATATCAGATCTGTGTTTCTGCATCAGATTTCTTCTCCACGAGTTTTTTTAAAAATGCCAACTTTGCCAACGCATCTTACAGGAACATATAAAAGTAGGTTGGGCATCATTCAAGGAGCATAGGAGCTGCCAAACCAGAAGAATGGTTTTGAAGGGCCCAAATGTGTGACTGCAAATGCCAAATATCTTCATTTTCATGGCTTGCATGTTACAGTTTATACTGAGCACTTCAACAAGTCCCAACAATATTCTTTCCGGATTTGCAAACTTGCATTGCTTCTGCAGGCAACTTCTAAATCCAGCAACATTTGTAATATAAAATTTGTGCGTGTTTTACTGCAGTCAACATCTGCAGCGAAACAGCACCTATAGTCTGTAAAATTGCACAGCAATGCCACTGGCACCGTGTCCAGCAGCACTCCGGGCTGGGGTCCGATCTCCAGTTCCCACCATCTTTCATGGCTCTCTAGCCAATGCAGCATGCCAGATGACACGCTTAGGTCCTTCAAAGCCCACACAGATGCTGTAACAACCTGTGTGCAACACTAATCTGTAAGAGGGGAACCACGGGTGACGTTTTTATGGCAGTTAACGATGGAGGTTTCTGCAGACCATTAGAGAATGCTTGGTAGTTTCTCCAAAGTCCTGTTTCTAGGTTTGTGGAAAGAAAACTCCCACAGCCTGAACTACATCAGCCTTGTCACCTCCACAGCTGCAACCAGCATCCTCTTACTCTTTAATTACACATCGTCTCATGCAGACTATTGGCACTGGTAAGTGCTGTTGGACTTGATACAGCTCCCCTCACATCAAGGGAGGTTTGGATTGGGCTTGTAATCGTTATTATATTTAATTATTATATTATTGCATCGCTATGGATGCCCTTGTAAAGTCTGACATCTGTGTGACTGGGCAAACGTGTCTGGATTCGCTCCGAGCGGGGTGTCCCACCAAACGAGATGCCATTCGCAAGATGCAAGCCAGGCTGGGTAAGGAAACGAGCAGCAAATGGAGGGAAGGGGGAGGCAGGGGAGGAAATGTTTGATAACCAGTACATAACTCTTTGTGACTACGTGCACTTCTGCTGTCAGACTATGGTACTGTTGGTGTCACCACTGTATAACACAGCCTTATAGGCTAGAAGGAAATCACAGAAGCTAAAATATTTCATTGGGAAACAGTCTAGTGCATCCTTTGTGGGTTTGTTTTCCTCATTAGGTGTTGAGTGGTCTCCCCATCATACCAGTCTGAGAGCTTATAACCAGTGGTACCGTGAGCCCACGATAATACCGAGATTAATGATTCTGAGGCCAACCGTAATACCAGGATTACCAAACTAACGTGCTCGTGACACAAGCCCTGGGCTTCACCGTGGGGCGTGCTGCATGCCCCAACAGTCCCCACTCGACTGCTCGGACCTCCTCCTGCTGCGCACCGGGGTGACAATACTGCAAAGCCGTGCAGCTCTCCGGGAAACTGGAGGAGAGTAGGCAGAGTAAGACACTGAATTTTGCATCAAAGCCACTGGCAGAGACTCTAAATTATTTTATTCTTCCTTTTCATCTCGAGTTTGAAGAAATCCTCCCGCAGAATGTTGTTTCTGCCGGACCGAAAGAAATCCAGGAAGCCTGGTACGGAGTTTGGGACCAACTTGTCGCAGCGTAAGTGAGGCCTCGATTGCAACGCGTCCGGAAACAGCCGCTGGCTGGTGTGGAAACGGGGCCAAGGCAGGGCACACACTTAAAAATAACTCTTTAAGGGCCGAAGTGGAAATATGAGTCGTGGCACTCTGGACCAGGCAAAGAGACAAATGAGCGGAAAGTGAGATGCGCAGAACAAGTGTCTTCCGTTGCTTTAGAAAGCGTGCAGCCAAACCTGTAAATTGTAGAGGAAGGATAAAATCAGTTCGGAATTGTGGAAGCCTTCACATTTTTTTTTAACTTGGGTTTTTGTATTTAATGCAGCTATGTTTACCAGTGCAGTTTCAGATAGAGTTTGGGAGAGATTTTACCTGCGGGAGGCTTCGAGGTCCCCACCGCAGCAGCATCAGTCCCCCTCCCGCTGCCCCCTCCCAGCTCCCCGCATCCTCCCGCCCTCGGCCTGCGGAGGCCGGTAAGTCCTTGTTCAGTCTAAAATACCGGTCAAAAGGCTTTAATTAATATACCCCAAAAACGAGAATGACAGTTTTGCTCTGGTTGTGGCTAGCTGCGATAACCAACAAGTTTCGACAAGGCAACCCATAGACCTAAAGAAGAAAAACAACTAAAAAAGGGATGGGGTTTGCTCTGTTGTTGAGGAGTAAGTTGCCATGGAACCAAAATGAAGGTATTTGCTTAAAGTGGTTGGGTGAGCCTGCCAATACAGGTATTCCAGGAAAGGATGGAGTTTGTTTCAAAATTCCAGGAATGAAAAGGGGGTTTATGAAGTGAGCAGACGTGCATCACGCGCACTGTGAGATAAAGCCACTGGACAGATCTGAAAGGCAGCACGGATTTGGATGGCTTACGTTGACATGAGTTTGGCTCTGCGTTTTGTAGGGGAGAGCTACACGAGATCGTTCTAGCAGTAAAATTGCTTGAAGAGATGATTCCTGGAAACAGTTTTTAATCTGAATTTTAGGGTAGCGCTTTCACTGTGCCAGTGAAGCTTGTGTAAGTAAGAGCTCTGCAAAAGAGAACATTTAATACAGTAGAAAATCCAGCAGCTGACGGTGAATGGATCAGGCTCCAGCCCGCGAAAACCCCTCTATAGAAAACCAGTAATTGCCAGGAGGGGTCAGACTGTTGTCCATCATCTCTGCAGTAGACAATGGCTTATATTTAGAGAAAAAAAATAATACAAAACCCTACAGTTTCTGAGTGGAGAATGGGCCATCCATAAGAATTTCTCATTTCTGTGTTGCTTAATGTCCTTTCACATCTTTAGAAGAATTATCTGCCTACTGAACTGTGACTTAGAATAGAAGTGCCCAGTCCCTCCTCTTCTAAGCTCTTGTCATCGGTAAAAAAAAAGCATGAAAAAGTGTTTTATGGACTAATACTGTTTTGGATTCTCGAGAAGTTGCTGAGTAACCAACTGATAGGGTTAGGATTCCTCCAAAGCCAGTTGTGCATGGGAAAATGCAGGTTTATCAGGAGAACGATTTGTATTTCTTCCAAACATTATGCGGGGGCGGGGGGAGGGGGGGAGCGAGCGCATCATTCCTGTCCTCTGCACAGGGTGAGGGTGATGCCGACAGCTCCTCTCAGCAGCTTCTGCATGGTTTTTTTGGGTTTTTTTTACCCTGAAAAGTCTTTGCTTAACACATTTTATAAATCTAAATATAATAGATGGACTTTCTGCAGCTCCTTTATGTCAAACACTGGGCTCCACCTATAGCAAAATATCTTGTCTTTTACTAAGCGTACGGAGAAAATGCCAGAGGCGAGGACTATCCAGACGGTGGTTTCCTCTGAACTTCTTTTGAGAGTATTTGTGGCACTTCCAGCTCTACCCTGCCTTAAAGGTTAGGGTAGAAAGCTACTGAACACGTTGGCAGCTCCTGTTAGATAATACGCTGTCTGCAAAGCGAAAAGGACTGTTCCTCCTCCAGCTGCCTTGTGTCCCCTCTCTGACACATTCGCCGCTCGCAGGTCAAACAAAAAGGTATTTTCTACTCTCATCCCAATGAGGGTTCGCTGAGATTTGCACAAATGCACCGCTCGTCCAGGCCTGACGTACCTGCTGCTGGGGGCGGTGAAAATACTGTGAGGGGATGCAGTGGGAGCTACAAATTGTAGCATGAAGGTCGGTGTCTCCCAGGAAACCAATTCACTGCTAGGTATCACCCTACAGCTTGAAATGAATGATATTTAGGCTACGACCGGGGAAGACGTAGCTGCTCAAAATGGCAAGCCCATTACTTGTGACCAGTGATCACCTGGTGACTTGTTTTCTGAGAGTCACAGCTTCTGAAGCCGTAGGAATACATGTCTTAGGTCTTTTGTTGCAAAAAGTAGCTTCTTGGCTCTCTATTCGGGGGGAAGAAGAAAAAAAAAAAAAAAAGCTAGGAAGTCTGATCAGATTACAAAGCATCCTGAAAGCCAGCAAAAAGTGATTTGAATGCACCTGGCACGTAATTGACTTCAGCTTGCAGCCTCTGAGCACTGCTGGGCCCTTCCCTAGATCAGGGATGCTCATGGATGGGGGATGGCTGGCAATTTGAGCAGCGGGAATAGCCCCATGAATAAATCTCCCCTTCTCCCTCCTGATGGTGCTTACCTCATTCCCCCTGCAGGGAGCCTTGGGAAAGACCGTGTCCTGGGTGAGTTGTAGCACTACTAAGCTGTTCCCAAGGAGGATGGAGGGAGACCTATCTGGTGTCCCTGATGGGGGGGGGGGTGGAGGTGGTGGATGATGTTATTGTTTTAATCTTTCTGTATATATCCACGTAGAGTCTACAAAACAGCTCACGGCTCCTTTTTCTGGTCACCACAAGCAAGGGGAGTTTAGGCTGGTATTCTCCTTTTGGTGTATTTTGGAGTTGTTGGCTAAGTAGGTTTGCCCTTGGTTGAGAAACCTGCTTCCATGGTGGTTTACGAGGCAACCATCAAGTGCAGAAAACACGCACTGAGCTGTTAAAAAAAAAAAAAAAAAAGCGCTGCCATCTCTGGTGTTGTCCACAGACCTATGTCTGGGTTTTTACTAGGTATACTGTATAGGGGAATAGTGCAATATGCCGTTTGGCAGGTATACAAGTGCTGCAAGCTGCTACTGATGGAGAAACATCTCAGGTGTTAGACAGGGTCTCAGCAGTTGCTCAGCTGAGGGTGGTTGTCCTCTAGGAAAGAGCCAAGGCAGATCCGATTGGGCCAATTTTTTTTTAAAGCTGCCTCCTTCACAACGCAATTTCTTGATCCCCAATCTATCCATTTACAACCTGTGCGCTCCTTTTCCAGCTCGGGGCTCCCCCGGGGGCTGCTGCCTCTTCCACAGCCCCCTTCACTGCAATTCCATTTGCTCGTTTTTCCTTCCTTTCCATATTCAACGGCACAAAACCAAGTTAAGGCAAGTTTTCCATATGTAATCAGTGATGTTAGGTCCCTGGGTGTCAGGGACCCTCCTGAAGATGGATTTTGGCAAGAACAAAGCACCAGCCAGCTGAAATCGGGACCAGTTGAGTCCCCCCTCGTGAGGCACCCAAATTTTCCAGACAGCGTCACAATCCTGCCCTTCAGGTCTTCACTACTTCGATTAAAACTTTTGTTCTTCACACTCCTAGTGTTGGCCTCACTAGTTGTCTTTTTTTTTTTTTTTTTTTTTTTAGATTTCTAATAAGTTTATTCAAGTAGCTTTTGTTACAATTTGAGCTTTGTCTCCCCTGTTTGAATAGTCCTCTCATCCCTGCTTTTTTCCCCCATTTGCCCGTCTGGGATTCTGTACGTCTTGTTACCTCTTCCTTTGACTAAATACTCCTATTAAAAATACCCCATTTGGTTTTGTATAATGGTAGATTTTGCTGCTGGAACAACTCTGCCACCTCTCTTTGGCCCAATTACATGTACATCAGTTCTATTAACAAAACATTCTCTAACATGACACTTCAAGTATCTAAAATCTGTCCAAAAATCAGCATTTAAATGCTTTAATTTTATCATCGCTCACCTGGCTATTGTGAAAAAGGATTATCATAATTTTAAAATCATTTCAGGTGTTTTCTTTGTGCAATAAAATTAAAACTGTACATACTCATCTTGAAAAAAAAAAATCATCAAGGTTACTCATTATGTTCTCCGTTATCACTAGAGATTTAAACATGCCACATACTCTGTGGCCAATTATAACACTTACTGCTCTGTGATTTCTGTTCTAATTGCAGCAGTCAGATTGCGGTCTGGGTTTGGAGGGGTTTAGGATGGGTGGAGCAGGTGGGAAGTGGGATGGCAACAAGGGCAAAAATTTCTCCGTTCATTCCTGCATGAAATACGAGAACACATTGCAGTGAAATACAAATAAAATTTTAAGAAACTAAAACTTTTAGCGTGGTAACTTCTACCGCGTGGATCTACATCTTAAATATCAACTGAGGCAGAAGGGGTTTTTATTGCCTTCTTCGGTCTGAGAAGACAGACAAAACTGTCAAGGTTTTGAAAGTGCACCTGAGGATCTCAACTGGTAATTTTAAAGTTGATGCGATTTGCCTCCTTTATGTCAAAGACAGCGTAATTCTAAAGTGCTGCATTGAAAAAGTAGTGTTAGATACGAACTGTTCCAGTGCCAAACATCTTGGTTGAAAAGTCCAACTGTTTTGAGAACAGGAGCCGTACAAACACGTAAGTTTTCCCACTCCAGTATCATTAGCTCTCCCTCTTACTGTCTTGTAGCTGTTCCCAAAATCAGCTGTGCTAAGCTCTGTACTGACACTGGGTTTGTATCTCCCTGGGGTTGAGCCCCTGGTGGGTGGCTTCGGACAGATGTCTCAGTACCACCGCGGACGTGCTTATTTGTTGCCCTTTTTCACCTGTTACTCTTTTGCTTCCCTTGTAACTGGAGACAGCACGGGTTGCCTCTGCAGCCCAGTTTAGCCAGTCTGGAGTCGCAGCTTTGTTTCTTGCTCAACGTTAAGGCCTCCATGACGGGAGCAAAAGTGGGGCTCAGCACACGCCTCCACCAGAAATGCGGCAGCACATGGGAACGTGGACAGCAGTGCCTCTGCACGTCTTCCCCCTCCCTTATCCACCCAAGGCGGGAGGTGAGGTTGCAGCAAGACCTGGTTTTCCTCTGCTCTCCTTTTTCAGGTGAGTGCTCAGCGGTCTTGGGAGGGGGGAAACGCACTTGTGTGAGTTGATTGCAATGTGAGTTTTGGAAAATGGCTTAAACTACTTTTTATCTAGCACGCCTGGATATGAGGGCGGGGGACGGATGCGGGACTGTGCACCAAGACTCCCATCCTCTCCCACCTCTGGGTGCCACGCTCCCACCCACAGCTGCACCCCAGTGAGGGTGAGGGCTGCGCTGGGGATTTTCATCCTTCCCCATAAGAAATTGGCTGTGTGCTTTTTCCTTTTCCCTCTTTCCTCCCCCTTTCCCCCCCCTTCCCCCCCTTTTTTCCTTTTCTTTTCCTTTTTTTTCCTTTTCTTTTCCTTTTTTTTCTTTTCTTTTCCTTTTTTTTCCTTTTCTTTTCCTTTTTTGTCCTTTTCTTTTCCTTTTTTTTTTTCCTTTTCTTTTCCTTTTTTTTTTCCTTTTCTTTTCCTTTTTTTTTCTTTTCTTTTCCTTTTTTTTTGTCCTTTTCTTTTCCTTTTTTTTTTTTCTTTTCCTTTTTTTTTGTCCTTTTCTTTTCCTTTTTTTTTCCCTTTCTTTTCCTTTTTTTTTTTCTTTTCTTTTCCTTTTTTTTTTGTCCTTTTCTTTTCCTTTTTTTTTTCCTTTTTTCCTTTTGTTTTCTCCTTTTTTTTTTCCTTTTTTTTTTTTCCTGCGGCGTTTGCCTTCAGCCGCTCCGCTGAAGGGGCCCTTCGGAAGGGTAATTCATCTTCCCGCTACCTTCCCGCGGGGGCGCGGAAGGGCGCGGAGGGGCGCGCTGCCGCGGCGGAGCCAGCAGAGGGAGCGCACACGACGCGGTGCTGTTGCGGCCCCGGCCCCGCTCCCGCCTTCCCTCCCGCTGCCGGCGGGAGTTGGATGTGTTTGGGGAAAACGAAGGGTATTTCCGAAACCGCCACGTTTGGCCCTTGCGCCACCCCGGCTGTAGCCCGCGCGGTGTGATTTTTTTTTATTATTATTATTTCCCCCCCCCATCAGTTTACATCGCGACATGGTTTGGGCAACTCCCGCTGCAGCGCTGAACTGTCGCACCAAGAATTGTAAGGCTGTGCTTGGTCCGTCAGAACATCTCTTTAACCATACTAAAAAAAAAAAAAAAAAAATCCATGCATAGCCTTGGATTTTTAAGCAGATGCTGTTTCTGGAAATGCCATCTCCAATACACCATTGATGTTTGAAATGTGGTGACCATCACCTCTGCAATTGCTGTCAACATCCCTGATTATAGGTGCCGGAGCTCTGATCGCGCTCTGATGGGAGACAGGGCCCAAACAGTGCTAACAATCGTCCTCAGTCCCAAACTCTAGTGGTTCCTGATGCAGGACTGGTTTGAGTACATCTTTTGCATGAAAATGATAAAAAATTTAAAATCACAGAATCACAGAATAGTCAGGGTTGGAAGGGACCTCTGGAGATCATCTAGTCCAACCCCTCAAAAAATAAAAAAAAATAAAACCAGGCCGTACAAAGAAAAGACTCATGAAAAGATCTATGCATTGAAAGAACTTATTCCTGAATCTAGCACTCGGGAAGAACCAGCTGCTTTATAGACAAAAACCACCCCAAAAAGGCTGTGATGTGAGACCCCAGACTCCCAAACCGGTGCCTGATGGGGAACTCCTACACCTGCGCAGAAACCCACTGACTTCAAGAGAGTCTGCACAAACCATTTT
Organism: Vanellus vanellus; assembly: GCF_965231255.1. NCBI lineage: Eukaryota > Metazoa > Chordata > Aves > Charadriiformes > Charadriidae > Vanellus > Vanellus vanellus. The sequence continues at coordinate 17,174,143 of NC_138911.1, read as the reverse complement.
GCAGGAGTAGACCTGAAGTCAGCAACACGAGTAAGTGATGTGGCGTCAGTTTGTCCGTTGCCTTTGATTATATATTCTTAGCCCATCCTCATGGCCTATCTAATCTTTATTTTCCGCGTGCAATGGGGGGGAAATGGCCACTCCAGATGTCTCTCAGCTCCTCTCGAAAGCCATTATCTGGCAGGTCTCTCTGGAGGACTGTGCTAACTGCGGGAGAGTTTCTAGTGGATGTACACTATCTGTCCTCTGTTTTGACGCTTCTACCAGTAAAAGATCTAGAGTTCTCTAATACACCTTAAGCAAATCATCAAGACAAGCAATAACAAAGCTGATGGGGAAGGAAAAAAGCAAATGTTGGAAGGATCTGGATATTTTTGAGAAGGATTAAGAGTAATCAAGCTTGGATCTGCAGAGATTTTTTTTTTTTTTTTTTCCTCTCCTGACAAACCCAGGACACTCCCTGCCCCGTGAGCGCTTCCTGCTCACTACTTCTGTCTTCTTCCTTCCTTTCTCCAACCTCTCCAAGACTTTCAGCTGCCAACGTCCTCTCTATCCAGGCTGTAAGTCTGTGGGTTGTTCCATTCCCAAATGGTGTCCTCCTGCCCAGTCCTCCTGAACTTGGAGGGAGGAGGTAACTGAAAGGAGGTAACCAAGAATGGGGTTTGGCCTGCAGAAGTCCAAAGTGGTTTGTGAGGTGGAAATAACTTCTAAGACAGAGATTTATTCTGCTGCTTCTCACTTCTGAGTGCAGTCCCATCAAAAGAAGACTGAGGGAAGCCACACGGAGGGGAAAGGAAGGAGGTTGTGTTGCTGCTTCGCCTCCTGCACGCTCCCAGAAACCAGGGACTCTTTGGAGGCTGACACAAGGCAAACCTGAAATAAATAGGGTCACCCTGGAGGAGCCTGCGATTGCCAGTAGAGGTCCTGCTGCAGTGCCACCCTGGGTTATACTCTCCTGGTGCAGCCAAAGAATTCTATATATCCAACTGGTGGTCCCAGTTGCACTCCATGTCATGGCTGTGGCCAGCAACGCAAGAGGAGTTGTTGCAGCAATGGATACCCGTTCCACTGAGCCATATATATATACATGGGACTGTTTAGTTTGAGGAGGAGGAGGCTGAGAGGAGACCTCATCACTCTCTACAACTATTTGAAAGGACACCGTGGAGAGGTTGGTGCTGGTCTCTTCTCACAGGTAATTAATGACAGAACAAGAGGGAATGGCTTCAAGCTCCAACAGGGTAAGTTTAGACTGAACATTAGGAAAGAATTTTTCACAGAAAGGGTGGTCGGGCATTGGAATAGACTGCCCAGGGAAGTGGTTGAGTCACCATCCCTGGATGTGTTTAAGAGACGTTTAGATGTGGTGTTGGGAGATATGGTATAGGGGAGAACTTTGTAGAGTAGGGTAGATGGTTGGACTCGATGATCCCAAGGGTCTCTTCCAACCTAGACAATTCTATGATTCTATGATTCTATGATATATATTAATCTCCTGTCCTTATTCACCAGAAAGGCAAAAAGATGTATGCCGGGATTTCTAGGCTGCACTAAGGATGGAAGGGGGGGGGGGGGAAACAAACCTTTGAGTCTAACTCCAGTCCACATTCTCCTCCTTTGGAAGTTGCCAGGGCTGGCTCAGGACAGAAACCGGGCAATTGCTTAAAGCAATGGACCGCTCAAGACAGCCAACTGGTCTGCAGGCTGTGTCGCCTACGCCGGAGCACCGGGACTGCTGTGGTCGAGGCTGGGGATAGAGGAGCGGGCGTCAAGACAGAGCATGGCCTTGCAGAGGAAGCAGTGAGTGTTCCTGAGCTCGTCCTGCTTCCCATCAGGGAGCACACTGTGTCGGCACGTGCGCGCGCCATCGTGGAGCAGCAAAATCCGGTCTCGCCTACACTTACTACTGGCCGTGCCTGTAACCTGTTGCTTAACCCAGGTAAAACACTGAACCACGCAAAATCAAATACTGAAATACAAACGTACACCCACGCGGATATAAATATATACCATCTGTGCACCAAACGTAAACAAACTGTCTCCTCTTGGATATATTTGAGCACTTCTGATTAGGTTATTATCCAACCGAAGTTCTTTGTTGGAAAACTTCTCAGCCTTTTTTTCTTTTTACTGCAGAGGACGCAGATTTACCTCTGCCTAAGTTTACAAACAACACCTATGTCAGACTTAGCTTACCCCCTCCTAAAGATCCTGCTAATTAATAATATGTAGGAATTTGTCATGCTGTTTGTAACGTCTTTTAGACGCCCAACTTATTGTAGGCTGCAGTACTGGCACCTTACATACGAGATGGGTCTATGGCAGCTCAGGCACCGTTTTTTTTTTTTCTTGTTGGTGGTGCAGGTGGGTTCTTTTTAATCCCATTCATATCTGACATAATTTATGCTAATGGCTGCAGCGGTCCGATCCATGTTTGGTACCAGGTTTTGAAGTGGGTGTCGCTAGTACATCAGTTGGGAGGGTAGACAGAGGAGCTAAGCCATTTCCTTCAGCTGAGTGGCCCGCTTGGCCAGAGGTGCTTCTGTTTCGTACCATAACCCTTAAAATATCTTTTCTAATCACTGTATGCTTTTCCCCATTCCTTCGGAGCACTTTCACAAACGCAAATCTTTATTTTCGGGCATCCTACTGTGTGTCCTTGCTATTGTACCTAGCTTTGCTCTCCCTCAAAAATGAAACTCAACCTTAACAGCTAATGAAGTCGCTTGGGGGGGCTACAGAACATTAAGAGGAGGTAAACAGGAGGTGAAGATGCAAGGTGAGTTAGCATGCCACCCACATGAGCCGGATCTATCCAGCGGTGGAGCGCTCTTACCTTACGGAAAGTAGCACCCGCTCTGCTTTAAAATACACCTTGAGAGTTCAGTGGGGACTGTAAGACATTTGTACCCCGGCGCTGAACCGCACGCCAGCCCCAGACGTTGCAAAGAGGAACGGTTGCTGCTAACAGCTTCAAGTGCGGCGCAGAAAAGACCTAAGAAAGAGGGGAAAAAAGCAGGAAAGAGCTTATGCTTGGATGTCTAGGGCCATCTGCCACCGCAAAAGTACAATACTGGATTCTTGAAATGTAAAAATAGATCTCAAAAGAGACATGTTTTAATGAACTGAACACAAAGAAACATGGTCGAAATAAACTGAAAACAGAAGCAAGGTTCAAGGATCTGTTTGTTAAATGAACACCCAAAGCCAGAATATGTTTTTAGTGCTGGAGAATGCTGGCTGTCTGGTTTCTGCTAAAGCCTCCGGTCTCTCTTTGGGATGCATGTGGGAGAAGGAGGGGGTGAATGGCAGCCCTTGTTTGTCCTCTCTTGAGGAATCTAATTATGTATCAATTGATTTCAAAGCCTGGAATAGTAACTCTCTAGAAAACACTCGCTCAGAGACATTGTTCCAATTTTCGCCTGTTCATAATTTATTCACCTCCGGTTTCAATGAGAAGGGCGCTCCCTCATACTGATTCGCCCCCCGCAAGTTGCACAGAAAATCACAACTTTGTGGACTTTAAAAAAAAAAAAAAAAAAAAAAAAAAACTTAAAATAAATAATAAAAAAAAAACAACTAAAAACCCAACAAAACACAGGCACGCAGAGCAGCACTGCGAGGCGAGGGGACGGCGCCTGGGCAAGCGGGAAGGAACAAAACGCAGCTCCTCCATGGCAGGGCTCACGCACACCGCCGCAGTGGGCAGCCCCCGCCATGCCCAGCTGGGAGAGGAGTTTCTCCCCTCACCCCTCACTGCCAGCACAGCCTGGAAATTAACTGGGGGGGGGGAGAGGAGAGCCGTGCACCCCACTGCAGTGCCCCAAGCAAGAGGGGTGCAAGGCACAGGCTGCTGCTACTCTCGGTGCCCAGAAAACCCCATAAGGTTTTGGTAGCCCATCTTCCACCTTTGGTGCCACCCTACCTGCTCAGGCTAACGTGGCTTGTGGCCGTCCTGGGGCTCCCCACTGCACTGTGGGTCTGTGGGACCCCACAGCGACCACCGTGGAGGATCGCATCCCTGGGCACCCATGGGTCACCCACCCATGGGTCATCCACGCATGGGTGACCCACGCATGGGTGACCCACGCCACACATTATGGGGGGGTGACCAATAGGGACCAACGCCCGTGCAGCCCACAGACCTCATATGCGTGTGTGCATTTGGGGTGGGGGTCCCCCCGAAGCCCCAGCTGTTTGCCCACGAGGGGGGGGCGCATGGTGCCCGGTGTCCAGCACTTGTTCCCACCCAGGGCGGGGTGACGCCCCCCTCCTCCCCGAAAGAAAAAGGAAAGGCAGCGGGTTGGGCGACTTGAATCCATCCCTCCCCCCTCCCCGAAAGCAGCCGAGCCACGAGTCTCCTGTCATTCAGCCTTCTGCCCGGCTGATCACTGTGAAAAGAGCCGCCCCGGTGACAGAAACACATGAATATTGACTGCAAACAAACCCCGGGGGAGCGGCACCTGGGGGGCTGCGAGCGCCGGGACCCCCCCTCTGCCGGCGGGGCAGGGAGCGGGGGGAGCGCGCTCACCTGCTGCGGGCACACATGCATGCACAACCATGCACACACACATGCATGCACAACCATGCATGCACACACACATGCATGCACAACCATGCACGCACACATGCATGCACATCCCTGCGCCCCACCCCACCCCCCCCCCCCGCCCCTTCCCGAGGATCCCCGCTTGGCTTTGCAAAGCCAAGGCCAGCCAAGGCGGGGGGGGGGGGGGGGGGGGGGGGGAACGGACACGGGGACACACGGGATGGGGACTGTGCGGCCCCTGCCCGGCGGAGGGGTCCGGGCTGGCTGTAGCCCCCCCTCCGGTCCGGCCCTCCCCGTGTACCTGCCGCAGGCCGGGGAGGCGGCAGCTGAGTCTATATAGCTGGTGGGTTATAATGGGGCTGTCCCCCGGGGGGGAGGACCATAAAAGAAACACGTTTCATTTACAAGTTTCCCCCAGCTGGCCCCCGACTTTAGTCCTTATTCGCTTTCTGGAGAGGGGATGGGGGGTGAGGGGGGAGATGGCTTCCCCCTCACACACACTTTTCATGTATCTACCCCAGGCCAAAATCTTCGCTTTCACTTCAAAATCCTCAAAGCTTTCCCAATTTAAAGGCAAGAGTCATGGGGGAAGGGGGGGTAGGAGACAAAAGCTCTAACCCTCCCGGTTTTCCATTTCTTTTTGGGCCATGGCATCCCTGATTATCCCGTCCTCTCTACCATCCGCAGAAAAAAAAAAATTTAAATTAATATTTGCTTTAGAAATATATTTTCAAACAACCCCACCACCCCCCCCGGAGTTAAATAAACAGCATCTGGAAGCTCATATATCACCAAGTGCCCCCCTCCTTTTATTTTTTTCCTTCTCTATTGTTTAGGACTAGGGCTATAAATAACGTTTCGGTTGGGTTTTATGGACGAGACACGTTTCTAAGGTGTGCCCCCCGTCACACTGTCAGAGAGGGGTGCAGAGCCGGGGGTGCAACGGGGCCGCCCCCCCCCCCCGCCAAGCCCCTATTAACCGCCTATTACAGGGGGTGGGGGCAGGGAAGGTGCAGAATTAAATGGTCTCCCCCCCCCCCCCCTTCAAACGCAGACAATTTTGATGAGTGGGTTTTTGTCCGGATGGTTTGTAATGGTGCCTGTTTTGGGGTGTCCCGGGGGGTCCGGGAAGCTTTAATTCGCTCACAAAGGCTCATTTGCAGGTCAATGCCATGGCACACTCGCCTCTCCCCTTTGCCTAAATCTCCTTTTGTTCCCCATCGCCTGCTCCTCATGCCAGATGGCCGCGGAAAATGCTAATTTTCTCTCCCCCCCCTCCTTTTTTTTCCTTTTTTTTTTTTTTTTTTTTTTTTTTTTGCATTTAATTGCGGCCCTTTGCAGATGGGGGCTGTGGAGTGTGTGCTTCATTCAAATGAGGTTTGCTTTTTGGTTTCCAGGCACGTTTCTAAAAGTCCGATCTGAGTCAGGCAGGGATTAGTTTGACAGGGAAGTGATCAGATTAAAATCCGTGCATGAGCTCGGCCTCCTCGCTCCCTCCCTTTAAAGCTCTCCTCCTTCCCCGCCTCACCCGCCGCTTTCCTCCCAGGAAAAAGGCAAATCCTTCTCTTTCCTGAGCTGGCGCGAGCGATTTGGGGTGGGAGGCAGGGTGGATTTTGCCTAAATCCGGGCAAAAATTCCGGGGAAAATTTATCTTCTTGGGGCAAGGGGAAAATAAGGTTCCCGTAACTAGCGTCTCGCCATCACTGGGGTCATAAAGCTGGACTTTGGCGTGAAAATAAGTATTTTCGCTCTTTTTAAAACTTCCTGTGGAAAAGGCAAGTGTTGGTGGTGATGGGAAGAGAGGAGCGGGTGCCACCGTAGATCTGGGTATGTGAGGGTGGGGATGGGGAACCAGGGCGTACAGAAGGGACGCCGTGGGCAGCTGCCAGCACCGCTGCATGAAACCCCCCCCCTGGTGGGGGCCAGGCAACCTCTGTAAGCGTGGCGCAGAGGGGAAAGCCACCAAAACGGGTCGGGAAGAGATGCTGAGAGAGCTGTGCCCTCCCCCTTGGGGACCTGCAGGGTCTCACTCAGTTTTAGTAGCACAACCTTGTCCCCAAATGGGGTCTGTTGCCTTTGAAATGCCTTAAAAGTGATTGCACCTAAATGCTTGCTCTCAACAAGGAAAGAAGTGCAGAAAGAGCAAAAGTATTCCCCCCCCTCCCCCCTTAAAGACAGTTAGACAGTACTCGCAGCAATCTCACGGGATGAAACCCAGACTCCTTCCCATGTCCTTTTTATCAGGGCACAAGTTAATATGTCTCACTGCTTGTTGGCCATCGGCTGCTGCAGCTCAGCTGAGCAGGGGTAACGCAGGGCAGAGCCGGGGGCTCGGGCTGCCCCTTCTCCTGGGTATTTAAGCCCCCCACTCAAGGCTTTGTAACCTGGGGGGGAAGGAAAGGAGGCTGTGCTCCTCCATCTCCATCTCCATCTCCATCTCCATCTCCATCTCCATCTCCATCTCCATCTCCATCTCCATCTCCATCTCCATCATCTCCATCTCCATCATCTCCATCTCCATCATCTCCATCTCCATCTCCATCTTCACCTTCACCCAGCAGCAGTGACAGGTTTGCCCCTGGGGTAGGAAGTGTGGGTTTGGATCTCCTGGATATTCGGCTAGAAGGAGGGTGATTCAAGGCAGGTCAGGCGGGTGAGCATCCCAACCGCTGTGCGGCTAATGCAGCAAGCAAAGCCCCCGATTCCTTTCCCCTTAGCCATATTTTAAGCCACTTCTGCATTTTGTGGGGCGCTGGGTTGGGAAGTGGGTTCTACAGCAAATCCTTCAGTGGTAGGAAAGGCCCAGGGATCTGCCCCAGTTGCTGATGGATCTGGACATGGATTAGGCACCACCAAGCTCTCCAGCTGGACCAAGGCTGGGGACCTGGGGGCATGCACAGGCAGAGCTGTAGAAGGTGGCACCTTCACAGAGCAGTAGTAGCTTTGGCAGGGGAGGGTGGCAATCTGGGCTCACAGAGATACACAGGCCTCTTAAAAACGCTAAAAGCCTGTTCCCATGATGGAGGGGAAGCGGAAAGAGTATATTAATGTGAGAAAAAAGTCTTTAAAACTATGTAGCAGTGCAGAGAGACAAACTTATCAGCCAGCTTATCACTTTCTGTTCAGTCACAAATCTACAGTTTATTTTCCCTGTACAGTTTGTTTTGTTAGAGCGAGATGCTGATGTTTGCTCGCTGACTTTGGAGCGTATTAGCCAACTGCTTTGCCGGAGTTCTCCTCAGCTTTCTGGCTTAATTAAAGCCAGCCTGCAAACGCTGACCCAGGTGTTATGCATGCTGGCAAAAAGCTGGTACGGGCACCTGGAACCCCACCTGCAGGCTGGGAGAGCTGCTCTGAACCTAAGGGTTGGCTGTCAGGTAGTACAAAATGCTTATATATGTATGTATATACACGTACATTTTAAGCTTCTGGGTTTTGAATGATTTGTCTGTTGTGATTTTTTTTTTTTTTTGGAGCTTAAGCAAAGCACCCATTAAAAAAATCACCATCCTTTGTCCCCTAAGAGAGGATCTGCAGGCTTCAGCTCTGGGATACGGGTGTGAAAGAATTAAGTGATGCCTTTGCCTACCAGGTAGGACTCCAAATTGCGGGGGGTGGGGGGGGTGTGTGCATGCAATCCACTTTTTGCCTCTCTCACTGCTGGGGAATCACAGCTCTGGATTGAATTGATCTGTTAAAAATGAACCATTGCTTTACACTGGATTTTAGGTCTTAGTAACTCAACTGGGAATATGGTCTAATGCAGGAACAGCCATTCCCTTTGGGATAACTAGCAAAAATAAAAGCAAAAGTACAGCAAAGATTTAACCTTCGTATCCCTTAAATCTTTAGTAATTATTTCTCTCTCATTCTCTCTCTTTTAAAAAAAAAAAAAATCAGGGAAGGGCAAATCCCATATATTCTGGATTTTTTGTTTAAATTAGGTTTGTTTCTCTAAGAATTCAAGAACATTTATTTGCTTAAAGGCTTGCCAGTAAAAAGGCCCCAGGTCTAATCCCCTTTCTGCTACACACCAATGAAACTTAGGAAACTCTTTGACTATTGACTTTTTCACGTGGAAACCGATCTGCTGAAAGTGAAAAGAAACCATTTCTGGAGGGGGGGGAAGAAAAACCTCTGTGAAACTCTGTTTTGAAGAAGTCGTAGTCCTTGGCCTGTGGAGTAGCAGCAGAAGCAAAGGCTTTTTGATCCTCAGATTTGTAAACTTGTAGACATAATAATGCCATTTCTCTAGTGTTAGCAGGTGTCCTGTCTGGAAGTTGCTGCCTCAGCCTCCAGCAGAGCTGGGAATTAGAAAATTGTCTGTCTTTCCTGAACCGTGAAGTGCTGCTCTTAAATAAAGGCCAGGTCAGATGTTAAAGGGACATTCTTGTCTCCTGAAGCCGAAATAATCTACAGTCACGTCCAGAAATGAAGGCATCCTCCTCCCAAAATGGTCAATCTCTTTATCTCCCATTATAGTCCCCAGGGTCAAGAAAAAACCCCTTCCGTGCTGACGTTTTGCAATATTTCTCCTCCGCCTGTAATTATCCTGGTTCTCTATAGCCCAATTTCAGGGAAATATGGTAATTGGGAAAGTTTTTATTCTCTTCCTTTTTTTTTTTCTCCCCCCTGTTGTCCTTCCTCTGACAGAATAGTTCACTGAACACAGATCAAGCTTCAAATATAAATTCTCTATTTCCTCTCTGCTTCTTGATAGCTCTCAAATTAAATTAGGATTTTTTTTTTTAATTTATTTAATATGATTAAAGAGAATTTTTGCAGCAAGTCCTCGAAATCCTACAGACAGGCACAAAACCGAAACCAACAAGCGCGTCTTTTAATTTGCAGCTAATTCCATCTGAGAAGGTGTCTTTGCACACTGTGTTTTATGGGTAACAGCGGTAACAGTGATTATTATGAGAGTTATTCCAAAATCTCCCGGCGTATGCTCCTGCAGAGGTGGCTGCTGCTGCTTGGAGCTGTGCTGTCCTGTGCTGCACACCCGATAGCAGACGCAAACTGCTGATTTTATTTTATTTTATTTTATTTATGCTGTAGAAAGGCTATGCCTGCCCATTTCTTGGAGGAGTGCCCCAGCTCAGGAGTTGTGCTGATGGGGAGAAGGAGTTTCCCTTATTTCCCCCCCCACCCACCCCAGGGGCTGTGCTCTGCTGCCCCGCTCATGCCCCCGGGTGCTGGAGGGGGAACGTGAAATTTGGCAGGGGGGTGGACTTTGTGTCAGGGAGGTGCCTTCTGCCATCCCAGAGCAAATTAAACACGCGTGTTCCCCGGTGGTGCCAAACCCCTGTAAGATCCAGTAACCTGCTGCGCTCCCTGGGCTCCTCGCCTGTGCGGCGGGGAACGGCAATCCCACCCGGTGGCCAGTGGAGAGGAGGGATGAGAGTCTGGGAGCGCAGAGGTGGGTTTCGGGTACCGCTGTACTCTCTCCAGCAGCTCTCTGGGAAGAAAAGCCTGGTCGCAGCAGCTCCAAAAAGCTCGGACTTGGCAGGAAAGGCGGGCATCCTCTTTTGGAGGGATAGGCACCTGGACTCCCTTGGGTAGCGGGACAACGAAATGGGTTCGGCCTAACGATGTGCAGAAGAAAATGGAGACCAAGGTGCCGGTATTCCCTTACTCATGTGTGTGAGGGCAAAACCTAAAAAAAAAAAAAAAAAAAAAAAAAAAAAATCCAAAGCTTTTGGGACCACCAGCCCCTGGATGGGATGTCGTACAGCCCCAGCAAAACTGAAGCTATGTTAACCAGAGCCAGGTTGGAAAACTTCTTGAATGAAGGTCATGGGAAAACCAGGCTTTGCTGAAACAATTACCCTCGGTGTATGGAAACAACTTAATTCGTACCCATTGTTTTCTGGAGTAAATTGCTGTAGACCTCAGGTCCCAGGATGTATCAAGCTGCTTAATGTGATCCAAGCAGGGACCTTTCCTCACTATTTTAATGTGAAAACAGATGCGATGGTGATGGTGTATTCTCGGGAGAGGGTGGTTTGGGTTTCATTTGTTTGCTTTTAAGGTGACTGGTTTGCACATATATTGCCACCAGCCCCTGCAGAGAGCGGCGTGCAAGAGGAGCTGCGAGCTTGAGTCCTTCTAGTCCAATATCAAGCGAAAACGATCCCCATCAAAGCATCTTCCAGCTCTGAAAAACTCTTCTTCCCCCCACCTTGTAGCCAGGCACAGTGGTGATTTTTTTTAGGCTTGCCGTGATGGCACGGGGCGGTGAGAACCACGGTCTGGGGTCAGGGTGCTGTGCCTGAAGGAGTTTGGGAGCTTGTCCTGTCTCCCCCCTCCTGAAGAGACAGCAGGGTGAGGGTGGGACCGACGGGTGACAGTCAGGTGAAAAAAGATGTGGTGAAGTGAAAAGACTTGTGAAAGCTCAGGCAGTGATTTCTGTTAGTGCAGGGGCTTAAAAAAAAAAAAAAAAAAAAAAAAAGAAGGTTTTTAGGTTCCTGTTCTAGGTTACATCCAAGAAATACTCTGGTGTGTTTTGATGTGGAGCAGGCAAGGATGAGGGAAGACGGGGCACTGGCTCTGCCCCCTTGTGTCTGTGCACGATGATAAAATCTTTTAATTAAATGATCGCATTGAGTGCACAGAGTGAACGGTGCTCGCTTAATGAGCAGTTGCTCAATTTTGTTTTTCTCGCCATTCAATGGATGGTGCTATGTCTTATTAACTGCGCACTATTCAAACCCTGCTCAAAGACATTATTAATTTCCCCACGGGATTTCTACCGTGTTGCTCGTGCTTTCCAAACATTAATGGATTAAAAAAATAAACGGTGAGTGTTATTATCCCTGTTTAATGATAAGGGGGAGCCAACATAAAAATAGATGGGAGATAATAATTAATACAGAGTGCTTGTCTGAGGTACCCCATAGCCATCGTCTTCCAAGCCCTGGGCTTCGTCTGGCCAAAAACATGTGCAGAGCCCGGTGCTCGGTGCCCCTGGCTGCAGCTGTGGATGCTCAGTGCCTTGGCAAGTCAGGCACAAGCATCTCCTATCAGATGCCCAACAAAGGAGGGCGCAATTAGTGGCTGTTGGTGAAAACTTCAAGCACTTTGCCCAGTAGCGCACGACGCTTCTGTTGCAGGAACCGGTCAGGAGGAGCCAACTGTCCTTCGAAGAATAAAAACCTGCAGCCAACTGTTGGCATTGGATTAAACACGAAAGCATCCTGCAGGCCCTTGCTTTACTTTCTCAGCCTCTGGCAGGAGTTTCCCCAGCAATTTCCCCTCTGCTGCACAGCCCGGATCCGTTCTGCACGGGAAGGCGCTGCATGAAGCCGGTAGCGTGTGTCCTGGCGGGAGAAATGGTGTGCGTGACCATGAAAACGCACCGTGAGCAAAGGATCTGGGCTGAAATCACACAGACAGCTCAGGCACCTCCGAAACTTGAGTGTTTCCTTCCCAATCCTCATCCTTTATGTAATAGAAGCGTAGTAGGTGTGTGAGAGGGTGTCGAGTATGCTAAGGCAAATCTGGTTGGGGAGAGTGAGTAATCTTGGGGTGATGTGAACCTCCTCAGCAGGGCCGGGGCATTTTAGATCCCGCACTGACCTGGGCCACAGGGACAAAAAAATAATGGGTTATCATTAGCACCCATCTGTAGATGAGTTGAGGGGAGAGACGGTACGTTACCGGCTGAGTTTCATAGGTGTTTGCTGGCAGCAGCAGTGCCTTGAGGCCAGGCGGCCTCTGCAGGAATGCACAGAATATAAATATAAATGAATATATAATGCAGAATATAAGTGTGGTGGCCTGTTCCCTTCTCTCCCTCCCCTCGTGCACGTGGGCAGAGTTCGGTGCCCTCTGCTCAACCTCTTCCAGTGTACCCCAGCCTCAGCCGTCCATCTGCTCCCCTTGCACCCTGTTATCCCCATCCTAGGTGTTTTTTGGTGCTGCCCCCCCCCCCCCCCCCCATCTCTGCCTCCTGGTCCCTCTCTCTGCATCCCTGTCCCCATCCTGTAGATTGGGACCCCGTGACACCACGGGTGCAGACGTGAGGCTGCACAGCCACCACTGGCCACCAGTTTTCCTGGAGCAGAGGCTTGGCTGTGCAGATTACGGGAAGTGGCTCCAAAATTTAGTTTGTCCTGTGTTTAAAAGAGTTTGAGCTATTGTCTTGTCTTTTTTTTTTTTTTTTTTTTAATCTCATAGCAGTGCCTGCTTCAGGGCTTTTGCATTCTGTATGGCTCATCTAACTAGCATCTTTCTTTCTCCCTTTTACCCCCCAAATCTGTCCCAACAAAAGTTGCTTGGAAACATATGGCTAAACCCCCCCCTTGTATTAAAAAACAAACAAAAAAAACCCCAAAACTATTAAGTTCCTTTCATTGGGAATTTCACCACTGACACCCAAAGAGATTGTGTGGTCTTTAGTACCAGATACCGCGTGTGATGGGAGAGGAGATACTTGATTCTTCTTTCTCTGTGAGTCAGAGTAACATATAATCCCATCCTTTCATCTTGCGAAAAGACTTTTGGGTTGTGTTTTGGCCTGCTTTGTTCCAAAAACGCTTGTCAAGAAGAACATTTCTGAGAGGGTACTGGCTAGTGGAGGGGAAGGCATTGGAAAACCATTGTGAATTTATTCTGTAACAATAGGTGACAAGGCAGCTAAAAAAAAACATATCCAGTTCCCCGATTAATTATTTGATACTCCTTGATTAGTTATTTCATGTATATATAAGGGTGTATTTGTATATACGGATGCACTCTTCATATGTTTCTCTGCTTAAAACACAGTCAATTCAATTTCTGTCTCCCCACGTGCATGCTTCGCATGGATCTCCCCGTGCAGCCATCCTACCAAGCAATCCCAACTCACTGCAAGTGAATTGGGTGTTTAGTGAATTTATTCTATTTCCGTACCCAAACGTAGGAAATTATTCTTTAAAAATGGTGTTTTTTTCCCCATCCTGTTACCTACACCTCCTGCTCATTAGTGACAAATATTTGCTCAAGAAGTGGAAAGCAGCTTTTTGTTTATTTTAAGTGATAATAGAACAAGTTTTGGCCCGGAAAGAAAATGTGGAGAATGATTCCCAGTGTCAACCATATGTTGCATTCATCTAACTGAAGTGGCTTAATTACTGGTAGATGTTGCCGTGCTCGCAGAGATAGCGCTAACCTTTTTGCCAAGACTGTTTGCTGATAATTGCATTTCAAAAAAAAAAAATCTGAAAGACTTTCTCCCGCCAAACTTCCCTTCCAGTCTTCCTGCAGTGCCCTCTCCCTTTAGGCACCCAGTGCAGGATTCACATCGGGAGATGCTCGTACGAAACAAATCTCTGGAGGTCCAGCAACGTTAACGCTCCCGTCTCAGTCTCTCTCTCGGGGCAGGGGAGGAACTGCAGTAGCCGTCCCCCAAACGTGCGGGTCTACTTCTAGGGAGAGGGAGCGGTGGTGATTCAGAGTAGATTATTCCTCTAATTGTATAGCTGGCTTCAGCCTGGGATTAAGGCGGCTCAAATAACGACCTGACTTTTTGTAGCTGTAATGAGTGGCAAGCTCAGTCCTTCAAGAACCCTGATATTTTGAATCCTTTCCAAAAATATTCCTGTCCTCAAATCCAAAGTGGAATTTGGGATTTACCGCTAAGGGGTAAGTGGGTTGGCGGTAACAACCGGCAGCCTCCCTCCGCTTCTGCCTATGCATTCTCATGATAAAGGGCACTTTAAAGCGCCTCTGACAATGAATGAGTCCTAGTTAAATATTTCAAGAACTTCTTTACATGGTTTCCTCTGATGCATGTACTGTTGAGACATCTGTCTTCCGTACTAATAAAGTAGTCTAGATTTAAAATGAACTTCATTGGATTGCTTTGAAACTATAGGCACATATGGTTCATAATTAGCTGGATATCTCTTATAGTTAAATGATTTTTTCTCTCTCTCTCTCTCTCTCTGTCGCCCATTCGCATCAATAATAGAAGCAAACAAAGTTCCAATTGTTCCCTGTTGCGGGACATTATGTGCCTGAATAAATGGATGTTGGCTGTGTCTACATGGATTTGCCATATGGCTACAAAGGCCGAAAGAATAGGGGCAGTGTGCTTTGTGCCGGGGCGAGGAGGGCCGGCCGGGCTGGGTGGGGCAGGGTGCGGGGGCGGCCGGCGGGCGGCCGCACACCTTCCCGCACCCCCGGCCCTCCTGGCGAGCACAGCCCAGGGGACTGCGGGATGCTGCCCTCCCCGCCGCGGGCTGGAAACCCGCCGGCTCCTCTCGGGCGATGCCCGTGAGCTGGAATTATTGGCTTTAATAAAGAGCTCCGTGCCTGAACTCTCCCCGGGGTGAGAGCTTTCCTCCCGGGTCGGGCTGGGCACACCTCGGGGCAGGCGGCGGCTCCTCCGGCCGAGGTATTTGGGAGCTCGGAGCAGGGATCTTTCATTGCAGAAAGTCCTATTATTAGTTGGGGGCTGGGACAATGGAGGTCCCAAAGGCACCTGCTTTCATGAAAGCGAGAGAAAAGCCCATAAATCCTGGAGGATCCAGCTGCCTCACTCCGGGTATTGTTGGCTTTCATAAGGAAAGGGAAAAGCTATTTTTCTTTTCAAAGGGGGGGAAAATCGTATTGAGTCAGCGGCCACTGATGCGGGCGCGTAAAATAATCCCGTTCTGATTAAGCGATCACGGAGCTGGAGGTAATCAATGTTACTTTTACAGCCAGGAGCGTTTGGCGGCCGTGACGGGGGGGCAGAGAGGAGCGCTGCAGGGGCCAGGGGAAGATGATGCGGATAAACCCCGAGCCTTATTCACCCCGAGCCTTATTATCTTGGCTCCCTCCCCCTCCGTGAAAGAGCATCTTTGCACAGCTCATAGGGCCAGCGAGTGATGCCCTTGTTCTGCTTCCCCCCCCACACCTGCTGGGTCCAGCGCTCCACGGAGGTGACAGGGTGGGGAGTGGGGTCTGAAAGGGACAAATCCGGCCAGCTGGGCCCCGTGCCTGTAGGACCCCCATCCCCCTCCCGCATCCCTGCTCCCCATCTGTACTCTCTAGCACCCCAGTCCTTACACCACCTGCAACTGGGACCAGACCCGGTCTGTCCCCTCATCTCCAAGCAGTGCAGGATTTGGGACCCTGAGTGGGGCACATGCCCCATCAGCCTCTGTGCAGATCCCATGGCTTTAACCTGCTCCCAGATCAAGGGGTCAGGGTGCCCCCCCCACCCCCAAACTTCCTTGGCTGCATGGTTGTGACAGCACTGCCACCAAAGGGTTAACACCAAAATGCTGGATATTTTGTCTGTTGGGATGGTTTATTTTGTCTGTTTGTCGTTTTTCTTTTTTTCCCCCCTCTTTTATGGCGAGCTGGAATTCTTGACTTTCCCAGAACTGTTGTGCCTTTGCCCTGTAAATCATTGCTGGGCTTGGGCAAGAAGTACCAGGAAGCATTTCCCTGCAGTAGCCATGGCTTTGAGCTCCAGGTCGGGCTTTGAGCCCACGGCTGGGGCGGGGGGTTTGCATGCCCCCCCGAGACCAGGGCGTCCCCCCCAGTGCTGAGCCCACCAAGGGGACTGTAGGGCTGTGCTCTGCACCCACCAGCCACCCCACCCCCCCAGGCTGTCCCTAAGAGAGAGAGGCAGCAGCCCCAGCCCCGATGTGGTGCGGGGGGGGGCGGCAGCCCCAGCACCCCGAGGAGTCGATACAGCCTTGTTAAGAAAAAGTGGGAAACGCTTAAAAATAATCACAAAACGTGCTGAAAGACGGAAATCAGGGTGTGACGAAGGGCGTATGCTCCCTTCACACTTGGTTAAATCCAGCGGGACTCAGGGACGCTTGTTTTTAAGGGGTAAAAAGAAAAAAAAATATATATATAACCCACCCACCTCCTCTCCCCTCCGAATCGCAGGCAAGTTCGTAGATGGAAGCGGGGTCGCGCTGCGGGGACCCCGGGTGATCCGCTGTAGAGGGGCAGCCCCCCCCCCCCCCCCCCCAAAGGCACCGCCCCAGCCTCGGGGGCTGTCCCAGTCACATCCCCCCTCCCCTCGGGCTCCCTTTTCCCCACCCGAGGGCATGTGCACATCACACACTAAACAGCCTTGCAGGGTTTGCTCGTATTTTTTATTTATTATTGAAGTTGTGGCATTATTTGCAATGGCAGTGGTACAGACCGGCTCAGGAACCATTGAAACAGATTTGTCTTCAAGTCAAGTCTAAAAAATATTTTGATTCATAGCTACATCTTGTGAATGCAAAAAAAAAAAAAAATCCGACTATAAAAATAAATTTACATTTTGTAAATAACAAAAGCAAATATAGTGCCCTTTGGCTTAACCAAAAGAAAAAAAAGACTATTGGATGTCAAAGTTATCCACATTTCTGACATAAATAGAAAATATAAGTTAGTATAACTCTTAAAAAAAAGTTTTGTACAAATATACACTTGCTTTTTTCATTTTTTCTTTTCTCTTTTTCCTTTTTCTTTTTTCTTTTTTTTTTTTTTTTTTTTTTTTTTTTTTTTGCACTGAGAGCTCAGCAGAGATTAAACATTTCATATAAATGACTTTTAAAGCTTTACACTTCTGGCCAGTGTACTCACATTAGGCATAATACATTTCTATATAAAACGTAATACATTGCACAGTTGTACGTTAACACTGCTCCGTGCGCGGCCGCGGCCGGCGGGCAGACGCTCCGGCTCCGGCTCCGCTCCGACTCCCTCTCCCGGTCCGGACGGGCGCGGGGGGGGTCCCGGCTCGCCGCGCCGCCCGCCCCTGCCCCCCGCGCCTCCGGGGCGCCGCGCCTCCGGGGGCGGCGCGCCTCTCCCGTGGGTGCCGTAGTGCAAAAGTCTGGGGAGGAACAAAAAAGGAGAAGAAAAACAAAAATAAACAGGCAAGAAAAAAAGAAAAAAAAGAAAAACGGTGGTGGTGGTGGTGTGTGTGTATGTGTGTGCGGGGGGAAATAAAGCGCAGAAAGCACCCGGACACCCCCGCCCGCCCCCGGGGCGCTCCTCACCTGGCTCACCGGAGCCGCTTGCGGGGGGTCTGCTCAGCCGGCACGGCGGCGGGGGGCGGCGGGCAGCCGGCGGGGCGCTCCGCCGCCGCCTTGGGCTCCGCCGGCCTTTTCCTCCTCGCGAAGAAATCTGGATGGGGGACGGAGAAGGAGAAGGAAGGGAGGGGGTGAGGGGGGGGTCCGTCAGCCGCTGCGGCGGGACGCCCCCCGCCCCCCCGGCGCCCCCCACGCACCTGTGATGCGGGCCGTCGGGCCCCTCCGGCGGAGCCGCATGCCGCGGCGGCGGGGCGCGGCGCGGTTCTCCCGGCTCAGGCGCCCCCCGGGCCCCTTGCCGGCGGCGGCGGCGGGCGGTGGCGGCGGCGGGGACGGGGGCGCCCGGTGGAGGGGGACGCGGCGCCGCCCCACCTGCAGCGTCTCCCGGTAGAAAGCGGGCACGGCGCCGCCCTCCACCTCTTCCCAGCGCAGGCGGCCGGGCCCCGGCAGCGGCGTGTCGGTATGGAAGTTGTAGTCCCAGCGGCGCTGGTCGTCCTCCCCCATCTCCCGCAGGCGGTTCCGCAGCTCCCGGCCCAGCTCCTCGTGGTCCACCGGCCCGAAGAGGCTCCTGCAGACGGGGCTGCGGCCGTGCCCGGCCAGGGCTCGCCGGGCGGAGAGGCGCTCCAGGGCGGCGGCGCCGGAGAGGTGCACGTTGGACATCGCCGCCGGGTAGGACGCGGGGTGCCTGGGTGGGGTGGGCTGGGAAGGGGTGGGTGACCCCCCCCTCCCGCCGCTCCTCTCTGCGCCTCGCCTATCCTATCCTCCCGTGCCGTCCGCGCTCCGGCCGGCCCAGCCTCCCGCCTCTGAGCCCCTGCCCCCGGCCGCCTGGCTTTTAAACCCCGCTCCCCGCGAGTGCGAGCAAAACAACCATTAGCATAATAGTATTTCCCTGCCGTCGGCCCGCCGCGATTGGCGGGGACCCCCCCGCCGCCCCCCGGCCCCCGGCGGCAGCCCTCCTGCCCGCGCCCTCCATTGGCTGCGCCGGGCAGCGCCGCGCCGCCGCCGGCCGCATTGGCCCGGCCCGGCCCCGCCGCGGACCGGGGGGGAGGCGGCCCCGGCGCTGGCCCGGCCCCGGGGGGCGGCCGCGGCGCTCCCCGCCCGCCGCCGGCCCCGCTCCCTTTGTCTGCCGGCGGCCGCCGCTCCGCCGCCGCTTCCTCCCCGGGCCGCTTTCGGGGTTGTTTCCCCCCCCCCCCCCCCCCCCCGTGTTGCCTTTTCAGCGTGTAGGGATGTGTCTGTTGTGTGTGTGTGTGTTGTTATTATTACTTTTTTTTTTTTTTTTTTTTTTCTCGAGAGGTGTGGCCGGGAGGTTTTTCAGCATCCGTGGAGCGCGGGGGTTTGGAGCGGGGGAGGTGATGCGTGTGGAGGAAAACGGGATCGTTTCTGGCTCGTTTTTTTTTTTTTTTTTTTTTTATTACGCTGCTGCAAAACAAAGCGAGATGCTTGCAGATTTCAAAACAAGCTGAAGGCTATTTTTAAAAATAGGGCTTCTCAGCTGCATGGAAGTAATAAGTTGCAGCCTTACTGAATAGAAATACATGAAAACCACAGCATTTTCCTCTCCTAACTTTAAAAGCCACATAATACGTGTTTGTTCACTGCAGATGAACTAATCTCGCTATTGTATTGCCAGGGATCAGCTGGCTTGTGCTTTACATTTTCTGCAGGTCACTGCAATCATTGCCTTTTGTTGTTTTGGGATGGAGGAGTATGAAAGGAAAGGGAGGGGGAGTATAATTGACACGGTGCTAAAATTTGGCCCAGAACATCATCGTAATTTTGATGCGCGTCTCAGAGGCTTGTTACCACAGAGAGCTTTTCATCTGCAAACAACAAGGGAAAAGATGGACCTTTATCACTCTGCGCATTTGGGGACACCCTGGCTCTCCATGTACCTACGGCTCTTGCCTTTGGGAAAGTCAAACCCTTGGGCAAAGACAACTTGGATGGTTTTATTCCCTAGAGGGGATAAAAGTAATTTTAATTCCTAGGGTGGTGCTGGCTGTACAGAGGCTGCCCAGGTGCCAGTTTACTGCAGGGCTGGAGAGGCTGCAGCTTTAGGTCCCTTAGGGCACTGGTGACCACAGGCAGGTGTCAGCAGCAAGAAGAGGGGCGATAGTCTTTGCACCCATGGAAAGCCCTTCCTTTCCCCCAGCTGGGCCAAAATAAGTCATCTTCCTCCATGCTGTTTCCACAGTCACCCCACAGCTGTGATGGAGCAGCCCTCCAGCTCCGCTGAGGGCACTCGCTCCTGCCCTTGACATGCTGGTGAGGAGCCTGGGACAGCTGGGACAGCTCCTGCAGGCTCCCAGGTACTGCACCTTCAACGGTGTTCCCAAAGACCAGCCATGCCAGGAAAGACCAGCAGCGCCCATGGTTTTGGACCTATGGACCCAGGGTTGGCCACGGCTGGTGCAGAGAGGAGATTGAAGCCTGGCTCACTGAATGGGAAAGGTATTTCCATGCTCAGGCTGATGAGCAATGAGATGCCGTGGCAGGTTTGATCTCCCAAAATAATTTTCTGACATCTGCGGGGGCAGATGGGCTGCTCAGCAGGAAAGGTCTGTAGCTTTGTGGTTGAGAGAAGAAGATGCAGCGAATGTGTTCAGGGTGCAGATCCCTTCTTGCTTCCTGGGCAGGTGTAGAGTCGCACTCAGCAGAAGACTTTGCTGACCGATGGTACAGACAGACCACTCTCATTTCACAAATAGTGGTAGCACAGGTATTTTAGGATATTTTTTTTAAAATACCTGTTTAGATGTGGTGTTCTCAACAGATATCCTTGGTTTCCTATGTGAGCTGAACCACAACCTACCCATATGGCAATTTTAGCTAATTACCACGCTGTGCATTCCTTCCCAAACTGGCCCTTGAGGGTGGCCATGCGGAGGTCTCCTGGCCCAAAGGATATCATTCAGGGAGTAGGTCATGAGAAGGCTCTCCTGGTTCCTCATCACTAAAAGCACATCATCTTAAAAAGCAGGAGGTGGGCGTCAGTTAGCAAGGGGTTGGCCAGGGAGAGAAGGGGGGATGGTCTGGGGCCAAGCTGGGACGGTTGGGGAACATGTTGAACATGGCACAGCGTTCAGCTGGGACTTCTCTCAGCAGCCATCAGACGCTATTCTCAGGATGTAGGATGCGGTGGTTTTAGAAATAAATGTGCTATGTGGAGAAAATGCCTCAAGTTCCCCAAGAAACCTGCTGAAAAAGTGCCCTCTATTCAAGACGTGAGCCAAATGGCAATGGCCGGGTCCCTGCAGACAGGGGCTCTTTGTGAGAAGTCCTCGGGAACCTGCTTCTGTCCTCCCCCAGTGCTGGGAGAGGCCAGCGGCCGCCTTTCCTGTTTTCTCCCTCCTCGGTTTTACACATTCCTGCGACGCAAGCCGAGCAAGCAAACTTCCCTGCTATTTGCAAGATGTGGGCGTGCCCTCTGCAAAATCCACAGCGCGGTCCTTCCAAACCGTTTTCAGAGGTCAGCCAATATTTACGCAGTGCTTGAGGGATGCTAGGAACTACGGTTTGAACGGGGAAGTATTTTCAGGGGTTGCCTCATGTTTGAGGCACCTGGGAGGTAAAGCAGCTCGAGTTTGAGGTTACCAGCTCGTCTTCCCACTGCCAGTGCTCCCCATCTCTGACTTTTTTTTTTTTTTTTCCCCATTATACACTTGTGTTTTAAGCTGGCGGTGATAGTCCTGGGGACTTTCCGCTCACAGTCGCCAGTTCTAGCAGCGTCTGTTCTTCTCTTCTGTGTGGAGATAGAGAGCATCCAGCCCATTTGAGGAGGAAAAACTGCCTGCACAGATAGATGTTTTTAATTTAGTGAATCCGTGAACTCTAAGGCCAGAGGGGTATGTAATGATCCTCTAAAGCAGCAGTTTGCCTAACATGAGCCACAAAATCTTACCCAAGAGCCCCCGCCACCAAGCCCATTAGCTTCTTTAGAAATTCCTGCTCCAGAATACTGAGTGGAGTAATTGCTGCTATGGTGAGAACAATGCCCCATAAGAATGAAACATTTTTGCTCAAAATATCCAAGTCATATCTGCTTATGTCAGAAAACCCAATGTCTTCTAACTAGTGTGTATTCCTGTTGGCTGCTCTGCTTCGAAAGGGGGAGGGGAAGGAAAGCAAACTCCTTTATGGCTTGTGCATCATTGCAAAGGGATTGTGATTGCTGGAGGTTTATTGCATTTGACTATTCCTGTTTGGAAAGAGTGCAGGTTGACCGTCAGAGCCAGGGCTGAATCCGGTGGCTTGGCAGATAGGGGAAGAGAGGTCCTTGCACTGTAAATTGAGCAACAAGTAACCAAGGAAATTTCCTAAGAAGTTACGAAAGTAACAAAAGAGAGAGCCTCGGTGCTATCATTCTGATGGGGTTCATTGTTGCAGAGCTCCAGGTTAACTTCTTCAGAAGAGAGGGTCTGGTGAGATGTTTGTGTATGGAGGCGAACAGGTCCCCATGACATGGTGCCACAGACGCTTCTTCATCTTCTGGAGAGTGTCGGAGTGAACATCTGCAGGAATTGTCCTCAGCGTGTTGCCAGCCAAGCAAAGTGGCACTTTCACCAGCAAAGTGACACTTAGAATTATTCAAGCTGGTGCGCATTCAGAATTTTCCATTTCTTGACATGGTCACAAAAAGTCAAATTATTAGAAGTGATAGCTAGGCAAAACCATACTAGTGCAGGGGTTAAAATGGGAAAAGATAATCTGATCAGAACCCTGAAAAAATTCTGGTAGTTTTAATTCAATTTGAATTGCTTTTTGTTGTGTTCTCAAAAATATGCAAAAGCTAGCATCTCAGAAAAATCCTTTTTTTTGTTTAATTTCCTTTTTTTTTTAATTATTCTTTCTGTTCTTGGTTGTTAAAAGAAGAGCAGCTAGCCTTGCTGTCCAGCTGCTGTGCATCATTAGGGTAGCACAAAGGTAGCAGTGAATTTAGCCTAATCTATTGATGGACCTGCCAGTGCACCAGGGGCCATCGCATTCTCTCTTCACAATCTTCTTTTTCTCTTTCCATCATGTTGTTTTACTTAGATGAAGTCCACTCGCCATCTGGCCTTTCGCGACTGATTGGAATCCTGACTGGTTTGCGGGATGCTCTCTGTGAACCGCAGCGTGGCGAGCCTTATCGACACCGTGCTGTTAACTTGGGAAGCAGGCGGGGAATGGCGGGTAGCAAACAGCATTTTGGGCGCGCAGTACGTACCTGTGGAGGGTGTATCTTTTCTGCTGACTGTCTGAGTAGTCATATTTGAGCAGCAGTTAAATACTCCATTTATTTATACTGCCTGCTTTTCTGTTGGTATCATTTCTGTGAAAGTCATGCTCTATGCTTATAGGTACTGTTCATTGCCACGCTTTGTATCAAACGAGAGGTTTGCATTTTGCTTGTTTTGACATTCCCCTTGCCTTTGGTCTTGATCCACGATAATATTATTTTTGGAGTAGCTTTTCATGGGTTATTTCTACTTTCTGTAGGGGGATGGCGGTTGAAGGGGCCATTACACAGGTTTTATTTTTGGTTTCATGTTTCTTAAGTAAACAGTTTTTTTAAAGCTGATAGTCTTGCACTAGTCCTGACTTGTTCGTGGCCTGGACTGTTGCAGAGGGGAGGTGCCTGGTCCAAAAACAAGGCCAAGAGCAGCGGTAAGTGCACCAGGAGTATCTTCAGATGGGTCTTTGGGCGCACCTAGAGAAAACAAAAACTGTTAAGTATGGAAAAAAAAACCACCAAAACCAACTAGAACATTCTTGATATCCGATTATGAAAGTGACAAACTTGCAAGAACTGGAGGGTGTCTAAAGAATCCTGATGATAAAGACCTTAAAAACAGTTTCAAGGGCCACTAAATGAATCCGAACCTTAATTGCCCCAGTCCTGTCCCCTTCCCCTTCCCCTGCCCGCTCCCGTCCCGGCCGAAGCCCTGGGCGTGCTGCCGCGGCGCAGGCAGCCGACCTGACCCAAAACTGACCCAGGCAATGTATGTTTGTGCTCCGGCTTTGCCCTCTCTCCCCTTTTCTTCACCCTTTCTGCCGCCCTCGTCTCTCCGCGGTTCGGGGGGGAGGGGGGGGGCGGGCCGACCGCCGGGGCTCGGGCCGGGGAGCTGGGGGCCAGCCGGAGCCGCCGTCCATCCTCACCCTCTGCCTGCAAAAGAACCGGAGAAGCACGGCGTGCCCCCCCTCCCCGGGTCCCCTGCCCGGCCGCTCCCCCACAGGCCGGGGCGGATTTGAAGGCGGGCGGGTGGCGGCGGAGCTGCCCGCGGGATGCCGCCCGTGTGTGGGGCAATGGTGCCCTCTAACGTCGGCTGGGCCCGGCAGAGGCGGCCGCTCGCCCCTCGCCCCCCGCCGCCGGCCCGCGGCAGGGGTGGGCTTCCCGCAGGATCCCTCCCACTCTCCTCCCGTTGTCTTCTCGCACCGCGGAGGCCCCTGTCTCGTCGGTGCGTTCTCCCGCGATCCAGATCCTGGGGACTTCAGCTACCGTTTGGTGCATGGCAGGAGCTCTTGGCTGGGCTGTACCTAATAACCACCTTCCTTGCTCGCTCGCACCTCACCAAGAGAGTCTGGGCAACCTGCTCCAGTGTCTCACCCCCCTCATGACCAGAGGCAGTTCTCTGTGCCTGCCCTTGTGTGCCATGTGCCCCGTCCCCTGGCCATCTTGAAGGCCCCGGGCTCGGCCTGCGCCCCCACGCATCAGTGTCTTTCCTGCACTGGAGAGACCAGGAGGGGACAGAGGAGTCCAGATGCAGTCACCGAAGTACCAAACAAGAGAGGAGGAAAGCATTCTTACTGTTATTTTCTTGGTTTATTGGTTTTTTGGTTTTTTTGGTTTTTTTTTAAATAAGGGGAGGAGATGGGGGATGGGAAAGAAGGGCTCACACCACCCGTGGCAATCAGCACAGTAATTGTTGATGCCGGGAGATGGAAGGGGTGAGCCCGCAGGAGGGCCAGGCGCGGAGGCTGGGCCTCCCAGCTAACGGCAGGTACGGCAGCTGGGCCGGGTGCTCCTGTGATGTGGTCACTGCCGTGGCGTCGAGGAGGAGAGGCCTGGCATGGTGTAGTGGTGCCAGGGGAGCTGTGCTGCAGGTGGATCCACCTCCATCGGTTCCTCCTGATCTTGGGGTGGATCCACCTCCCTGGGCTCCACACCATCAGCCACATGGTATGTGTGGCTGATGGTGCCCTCCGTCTGAAGCTTCCTCCTCTTCTGGAGCCATGCATCTTCTCTGCCCTGCTGCAGGGATGGGCAGCCACGCACTGTGCTCTTGGACCTCTTGTTTCCAGGCATCTTGGAAACCGACAGTCTCGAAGCTCAGCAAACTGTGGGCCAGCGGCCAGGGTGCCTGTATTTACAGAGCCCAAGTGGCAGCAAGGTGGCTTGTGACATGAGGAGGCCCCTGTGATGCGTGTGGCCAAGTACAGCAGTTCTGGGAGTTGGGGGCCTGTGGCCTGAAAGATGGCCGCAGGTGGGAGAAGAAAGAGGATCGGGGGACAGAGGGCCTCTTTCCTGGGGATCGTTCTGATGTGCCATTCTGCTGGCCCTTGCATACAGACTGCCCTCCACCTCCCCTCATGTGGCTGGGCTCCAGCCCCCTCCTCATCTTGTGCCTGGGCTCCTCCAGACGAGATGGCAGCAAGGGTGTTGCAGGATGGTCAGGGGTCCCTCAAGGGGATTGAGATAGGCCCTTGATAGAGCCCTCTTAGAAGTGTGTTTGCCCCCTGCTTCTAGGGTTGGGTGTGTGATTTAACATGAACAGTCTTACTAGAAAAGGACCTTCCAAAACTACTGCCTGGTAGATGACAGCGGGATGATAGCATTTGTCCTCCAAAGTGGCTGTGCCTGTATCTGTTAAAGACAAGACATATTGGAAAACAGCTCAAAAATGCACTTGGACTGTAACAAACTAGGTGTTGCACAAATCTCGCTTTGGTAACATTTGGGCACGTCAGTCACGGAGGACAGTGCCACTAAAGGATTCCTGAACAATTCAGGGATACCAACCTTTTTTACAAAGGTGGTTATAGGATAGCATCCCACAATGCTGCAGAAATTAACTTCTCCCAAAAACTTATTATAATCTTATCAAGCAGGGTCAGCTTAATCTTTCAAGGGGCATTGAAGCGTTCTTTGGAGGAAGACTCAGCTCCACTGCGCTTCCCTTTGTCAACTATTACAAGGCCCTGCTGTCTTTCCTTGGGTGAAGTGTATGCATAGTTGCAGATTCTCCTTACAATAGCAAGATCTGGTCCTCTAGACTTCTCTAAAGCAGCTTGATTTTTTGCAACCTGAAGCAACTGAAGCTTGCTGCAGTATACTGAAGCATAGGATCATCAAATCAAAGAATGGTTTGGGTGGAAAGGCACCTTTAAAGGTCCTCTAGTCCAATCCTGCCTGCCATGGGCAGCGTCACCTGCCACTAGATCAGGCTGCTCAAAGCCTTGTCCAGCCTGGCCTTGCACACTCCCAGGGATGGGGCATCCGCAGCTTCTCTGGGCAAGCTGCTCCAGTGTCTCACCACCCTCACAGGAAAGAATTTCTTCCTAATATCTAATCTAAATCTTTCAGTTTAAAACTGTTGCCCCTCGTCCTATCACTACACTCCCCATCTTTCCTATAGGCCTATTTTAAGCACCAGAAGGCTGCTATAAGCTTTCCCCAGAGCCTTCTCTAGGCTAAACAAGCCCAACTCTCTCAGCCTGTCTTCGTATGGGAGGTGCTCCAGTGCTCTGATCATCCTTGTGGCCCTGTTCTGGACCTGCTCGAGCAGGTCCATGCGTTTCTTATGCTGGGGACCCCAGAGCTGGATGCAGTACTCCAGGTGGGATCTCCTGAAAGCAGAGCAGAGGAGCAGAATTGCCTTCCTTGACCTGCTGGCCATGCTTCTTTTGATGCAGCCCGGGGTATGGTTGGCTTTCTGGGCTGCGAGCACATATGGCCAGCTCATGCTGAGCTTCTCATCAACCAACACCCCCAAGTCCTCCTCTGCAGGGCTGCTCTCAATCCATTCTCCCCCCAGCCTGTATTGATGTTTGGGAATGCCCCGACCCATATGCAGGATCTTGCACTTGCCCTTGTATAACTTTATGAGGTTCGCACGGGCCCATCTCTCCAGTCCTTCCCTCTGGATGGCATGCCTTCCCTCTAGAATAGCAGTCACACCACTCAGCTTGGAATCATCTCCAAGTTTGCTGAGGGTGCACTCAGTCCCACTGTCCAGGTCCCCGACAAAAATGTTAAATAATGCTCATCCCAATATGGACCCCTGAGGGACACCACTCATCACTGGTCCCCACCTGGATGTTGAGATGTTGACCACAAGTCTGAGTGCAACCATCCAGCTAATTCCTTATCCACCGAATGGTCCGTCCATCAAAACCACGTCTTTCCATTTTAGAGACAAGGATGTCATGTGGGACAGTATCAAATGCTTTGGACAAGTCCAGGTAGGTGATGTCAGTTGTTCTTTCCTTACCTGTCAATGCCGTAGCCCTGCCGTAAAAGGCCACCAAATTTGTCAAGCACGATTTGCCCTTAGTGAAGATATGTTGGCTGTCACGAATCTCTTCTCTGTTTTCCACGGGCCTTAGTATATTTTCCAGAAGGATCTGCTTCATGATCTTGCTGGGCAGAGGTAAGACTGACTGACCTGTAGTTCCCCAGGTCTTCCTTTTTTCCCTTTTTTAAAAATGGGGGTTTTGTTTCCCCTTTTCCAGTCACTGGGAACTTCACCAGACTGCCATAACTTTTCAAATATGATGGAGAGTGACTTTGCTCAATGGCAGCTCAAACCCTCGAAGTCCAAGAGAAGGAGATGCAGTTGTAGAGGATGCAGACCTTGAGACACATACCTGGTTTTGTGCAGGGCTGGCATGCCTACAGGAGCCCCGGGAGGTTTGTCTCTTCTACACCTTTCTGTGGCTGGTCCCCTCCCTAGGAGCAGGTGGCAAAGTAATACGGTGCTGTGGGATCTGCCTGTTCCTTTTCTCACTCCCCAAGTTGGATTCCCTCTTATTTGCCTCTCCCTCGGGGCTTGCTCCCTCCTTTCCCTGTGATGGGGTGTTGAGATATCATGTGATGACGCAGCACGATGAGATAATTTCTCCCCCCTCCCCACCCCCTGGCTTCTTGTTTGTATTCTTTAATTAATTTATCTTCTCGCCTACAGCTTTGAATTTGCTTTTAGCATAGTAACTTTCTGAAGACACAGCACTAAAATTTTATTTGCTCTTAATCTTGAAAAGCAATCATTTTATAATCTCCCTGCTAGATTCATAGCATTAATTTTGCTGCAAGCTTTGAATGTGGACCAAACATAACCCAGCCAGTGGTGAACCTGCAAAGGGAGTGGTTCAATGAGCTCCCTTGCGAGAGTCCATCACATTCATTTTACAGCAGTTTAACTGTCATAAGGCTGCCCTGCCCACAATACAGTATGTATTCCTACAGAGCAGAGGGCTAATTGTACCTGGATCCAGCAGCATGCTATAAACACGTTTATGTCATGCAGAACAATTAGTGCTGTGACTCATTGCTGGGAGCTCAGTCTATGTTATACATGGGGCAGCATTTAAACATTTGTATGTGCCATCTGCAACAGCAGTCAGCACAAATCCCACTAGTGTTCAGCGTCCCGCAGATCCAAAGAGAAACCAAGTGCCATATCCCCCAACAGAGCAGAGGAGGTGGAAGACCATGGGTAACAATGGCTTAAAGGTTTTTTAATGGTTTGCATTACATCCACCGACATAGCTATTTCTTAATGAGCCAGTTTTCGAGTTTTGGACAGAATCTGAAAGGACCTGCTACCTCGGGCTGTTGTTCTGATTACATGCAATTGTAATGTCCTTTGGTAGATGGTGGAGGCCAGGAGAAAGCTATGTTTTTTTCTGTGCTGTGACCAGGTTGAAAAATCCTCAGGTCATTCTGTAGCCTTAAAAGTTACCCTTGCCAACTGCTCTGCTACTTCTTGCAGGAGCTATTGCTAAAACAAGTTTGTAGGGCAGTGAGCTCCAGGTGCTCAACCCTCAGCTTCAAGAAGGGTGAGTTTTGGGCTAAACGAGGACAGGAGGATCAGGCACGAAGAGATGCACTTGTACCCAACTCTCGCTTAAACTTCTATTCATAAAGGTGCAATTAAAGATACACACTAATGCTGTGAAGGATAGCAGATATCTCACTGTGAATATGCAGTCACACACGAAGGCATTTCAAAACGACACGGTACAAATTCTAGTGTGAACCATGAGTCACATTCTCGAACATATTCATGACCGAGCGAGTCTGAAACTAATGTTTTCCTAACAGTAAAAGCAGAAGAGGAGCTGGATGAAAGACCTGAAGATTAAATCCTGGCAGCATGGAAATCAGAGGCAAAATTCCCAGTGAATTGGGGTCAGGGTTTCAGCTTAAAGCCCAGTAATCCAGATCTTGCAGCTCTTCTCAAAGTGAAAATGAGTCAGCTGGTCATCGTTGGTATTCAAAGGAAAAATATAAAACAGGTGAAACGATTTAAGCTGACAGTGGCCAACTGGTAGTGATTTTGCTCTGGAAGGAAAAAAAAATATATCTGGAGGTGCTATATTTATGGAGTCTCATTGCTTTCTAGATCAAATGCATTTGCTTTGCAGATGGGAGAATGGCCTTTTTTTTAACTGCCAACCTGCAAATTTAATCTGGAGCCTTTCCTTTTCATGCACTACAACCGTTAAGCAAGATTTTCCGCTGTCCTGCCCCTGCAGTCCCATGGCTTGCAAGGGCACCTCTGGTGGGATTTGAGGTGGTTGTCACTTCACCTATGCAAGCCAGACGAATTTGGCAAATGATTTAATTGCTGAGGCTCCGGAGGAATATAACCCACCACTCCCCTGGCTGTGCTGCGCAATAAAGAAAAGGGGAAAATACTTATTTTTTCATTTTGAAGGTAATGAGGAGAGGGCCTGGGCAGAGCTGCTGACTAGATTGATGTTGGTTTTAATAGGAGTCTCCAGGATCCAGCCAAGGTAGGAACCCAGGGGAATTTCTTCCTACCACTCTCCCCAGGGTGGTTTTACAGAGGTAATCCCATTGCTGTCTGGTAGGGTGTTAGGAAAATGAGCTGGGATAGACCCCCTTTTCTAGCAGTACTTTTTCTCTTTCTTTGTTTCAAATGTCCTATTTGCAAAATGCTCGAATCCAATTGCTGCTTTGGCAGGACTGGTTCTTAACCAGTTTGGATGGAAAATTTGCAAGAGTTGCTTGATTTCTGGAAAAGCCAGATGATGGATCCTGAGCTTACTGCATAAAGACTTTGATGTAGGGAGTTGCATGTTCCAGAAATGGAATGCGTGAACCAGGGAGCAGTGCTCCAAGTGAGCTCTTCTTGGGTTATTTCCAGCCTCTCTAGGGTGTGAAAAGATTAATGAATGCCAAATGGTACTGACAGTGGCAAGTCCAGCCCAAGACATTGCTGGTTTATGCCAGCTTTGCACTTGGCCTTAGGAATGGCTTAGAATTAGGCAGCAATATCAAAGCAAAAAGCCTCAAAAACAAATACTGCAACAGAAAATACTTAGCGCATCCTGGTTGCAGCCATCATCCAGGCTTCCCATGAGCAGCAGACAGCTCCAGTTGGGGCTGACAAACTCTTGTCCTTTGGCATGTTTGGAAGCACTAAATCCCTCTCTGTGCTTTTTCCAGGGCATAAATGCTTTTGCCACCCCTTGCAGAAGGGTCTGGGTCTCTCTCCTTCTCTGGTGGCAAGTTCATGTCAAGTGCTAATACTTTTGCTCCATGACAGTCAGGGGGATTGTGAGCCTGCAATCACCTAGGGGACAAGCTTTAAAAATTATTTAAAAATCTTTAAAAAAAATAAATAGCTCTTAAGGTTTTTCTCTTAGGAAAACTTCTGTGTGTCACTCGTGTCCCACTTTAAATTGCTCCTTACGCCAGGGTTGGATCCTAACAGTGTGCAAAGTTTCCTCTGATTCTTTACAGAGAGACAAATTTCATTCATAGCTCCTGGTGTTGTTCCAAAATAATTCTGAAGAATTATTGTAAGCAATGAGTTTTCGAGAGAGTACTTTAAAGACCCAATTGAGCAGGTGTGGATTGTTTTTTTTTTTTGTGTCAGACATACATGCAACATCTTAGGAATGCATCCTTATCCTTTGCTCTGAAGAAATGCCATGCCTATAGCGATTGAACTAGAAAGAAGAAGCAAATGGTACCATGTAGGTGCTGGCATCTTAACAGTGAAGTTTCAGATGTATTTGAAGTGGGACTTATTTGTATTATGGACTGACTGCAGGGATGTGTCTTCTAAACTTTTCCACCTCTTATCTATCTGTCCATGCTGGAGTTATTCATTGTTCAACATTGGTTTAACTGAATTACCTTGAAAATTTTCCCCAAATCACTGTGAAGATTCCTGATATCCCACTCGAGAGCCATTAGTGGATCCCCCCTACAACTTCAGCACTAAGGAGCCCACAAGGAAATTCTACCTTCAGCAAAGGAGGTTTGCTTTCTTTTTGTCTCAGGTGAATTCAAGTGGAGGGCGGTTGGGAAGGCCAGGAGGAAGCAGTGAAGGGTCTCCAAAACCTTCTGGTGGTTTGAACAAAAAAACAGCAGTCTTGGGACTGTCATCCCTCTTGTATTCCTAGCTAAAATCAAGATTGTAGTCGTTCTCCTCAAGTAGACCTGGCTACAGCCTTTATCACTGATGCAGGGGATGCAGACCTGGCTGGCAGAGCAGATACCTCCAAGGGTTGGTGTCTTTAAAAACTCTGTTTTTCCAGTGTGAGTTTGATGACAGGCAGGAGTGTGTGATCTGCTCCAACTTGCAGCAGTGCAAACTTGGGGTTTTGCTTGACTTCACAAATCCCATTCAAGCCTTCAGCTGAAATTAGGTGTTTGCTTAGAGGGAGAAAAATAAGGACATTGGATGAGGCTTTGGAAGGCACTTAGAACTGAGATACATCAAGGGGTGTCTAGGCATGTTTGTTCATTTCACTGCTTCTCAGCTGCTGATAAATCCAGCCCTGTGTGACTATGGATACCTTTGTCCCACCTCTTCCATCCACCAGCAGCGAGTATCTGCAATGTAGGGTTGTCCCACACACACGTAGTGGATGGAGCCAACTGGGCATGGGGGAAGCCTTCCCCGTTCCTCCACATCGCACTTTGGCTCCACATAGGTCCCAAGTCCACGTGGAGAAACCAGCCAGCCAAATGGAGCAAGGCTGGGAGGGGACATGTGTCCCCTGGCCCTGAGCAGGTAAAGATTTGTCTGAGGATGTAAGGCAGACCCTGCTCTGTGCAGGGAAGCCGTGGCTGGGATGTGCAAAGGTTTACAGGCACATGCTTTGCCCTTCTTTAATTGCTTTATGCAGAATCATACATTAGCAGAAACACTGAATACGCATTCATATTTCGTTTGTGCTGTGTATAGCTTTGTCAGAAGGCTAACCGACAGAGAGATTCTTGTTATATTGTGTTGCTGGTGGTCTCCTGAATTCTCGAGAGTTATAAATCAGGCAATTGTTTGATTCTCACACAGGAAAATGTTTTGGTAAATGCAGGAGGCTTGAGACTAGCCGAAAATGTCTGGGGCTCCCATTGTGTGCAGAATGTAATGTGTGCAGAGGAAATCTGCAGCATTCCTAGGGCAAACCACAACAAGAAGCTCCATACAGCCCCAATCAGTTGCAATTCTCATATAAATTATAGTGGCTTAAATGTTATTTAAATAATAAACAGCTTTTGCATTCCAGACATTGCTGCGATTCCAGAAGGTGGCTGTATAATACCAGCTGAATGAAATACTGCATATTGCAGGCTAAGTATGAGGCTTTATTCATGTGTGCGTATCCATTTTTGTCACATCTAGCATATTCTTTGGCTATAAACCTTGGACTTCCAACGCACTGTGTGTATCTTGGAGCCTAAGGTTCATCCATTATCCAGCAGCGAGTTGTCTGAAGGTCAGTCACGCCAACATGCCAGTAAGCTGAAGACGCAACCACAGAGGCAGCAGAAGTATCCATTGCTTCTGGGCCATCACCATCGCTTATTAGCATGTGCAGCTTTGCCTGGACCCTGCTCAGCAGCCGATGGTATAACCACTCCTTTAATCACAGTTTCCTACACAGATGGCTGGGTCACACTTGCTTAAAAAAAAGTGTGGCTTGAGCATTAGGAAGAAGAATGGCAAGTCTGGTGGGGGATCATCCCTTGCCCAGGATAGAGCTCACCCAGCAGACCTGGGCTTTCACTAAGGGAAGAGTCATTTTTTTTTGCTGATTCTTCAACGTCCTAGCATAGCAGACCACTAGAGGCTGGCAGCATTTGCCGTCTTTTGATGTCTTTTCTTGAAGGAGAAGGTTGGCGGCTGCTCTCTGGGCAGCCCAGCAGCCCTTCTCTACCACATGGCAGCAGCTCATTGAAACTTGAGGGATTTCTGTTTGCTCAGGAGAGATTTTGGGGTAGAGGTGGGCCATGGCCATGGCAGCACCTGGGAGATGACTCCAGAGGTGAGTCCTCTGGCTGAGCTGAAATCATCCTAAGCAAGGTGCCACTTGGTGTGAGCAGACACGAGAGGCTCCTGCCCAGGCGAGGTCCTGCTGGAGCCAATGAGACTGGATGGGTACAAAGAACTGAGCTTTTTCTTCCTATTTGGTCATGTTATTCTTGGTGTAACTATTCTGAATTCAGGCCACGGGATTTTTCCAAAACTCTTTTACAATTGACACAGTCTCTGCCCCATCTGCATATTTTGTTGTCAAATTCCAGCATTCAGAAATGTTCTCTTTTGGTTTAATTTTTCCAGAATATTAGAGAGGAGAAATTGCCCTGTGGTTAAACAATGGGGCTGGCGTCCAAAGGATGATCAAGTCTGACTGCAGTCTCTTCCACAGACTTCCTCTGTGATTTCAGGGAAGTCATTAAACCTCTCTGTCTGTTAGGGTCCCATCTGCAAGACAAGGAGCATCTGATTCTTTTCCTTCATCTGAGTCTCAGCCTCTTTTTATGTTTGCAAGGCACCAAACAGGGCCTCAATATTAGCTGGAGCTTTGGGGCTTTACCATTAAAAAGTTAATAATAACCAGCCATATTTCAGATAAAATGTGATTTGCAGTTTAATATGCTAAGTAACAAAGACTTTACCAAAAGAATGAACAATAGCCTTTTCCATTTCACAAAAATAATTTGCCAGGCAGAATAAGCGCACCAGCATTTATATAAAAACAAATTAGAAATAATTGCTTTTTGCAATTTAATACACACATAGAAAGAGCCAAAAGAGTTCAGCAGCCACCAGGAATCTGATTTCATTGCCGATTTGGACTGTCTCTGTAGTTTTTATGAAAATCCCTGAAGACTGTGCTATTTTGTAAACTGAACGTGGCTTTTTTTTGCTGGCCACATAGAGTCTTTTTCCATTCATTAGTGAGCTGCTTTTTTTGTGAACACAATTAGACAAAGGAATAAATCAGTCAACAAACATGGGACATAATTTTGGCAATACCGGGCCGCCTATGCTCTTATTTGCTTAACTGTATAAATCTTTCACCAGACTACAAATTAGACCAGTTCCCTCAGTGTTGGGGTTGGGGGAAGAGAGGGATTGGGCCAGATCCTGTGGATTTGATGGCTCCTGCCGACCATGGCTGGTGTTGAGCGTTTTCCCTCACTATGACAATTCAGCATTCCCGCTATTGGGGAATCGCTTCAAGGTATTTCTTCCATTTCCTGTCTCTTATCACAGAACTTAAAAAACATCACAAGGATGATAGCTTCCTGAGGGCTGTGTCTCTGTAAAGGGTTTTTAATGTCCTTCCTTGTCCGAATATCTGCATACCTCACTGGTTTTCATGCAGTGGCCTCGTAATGCTCTTGCAAGGAGGGGAAGGGTTATCTTTACTGCTTCTTGGGCAGGGACATGAGGTATGCTCCTAACTATTCATCTCACATCCCTCCTGGCGTCCCCCAGCACACAGCCCATAGAAATGCAGTTTCTCTTTGCAAGGAGAAATTAAAGTTTGCTGGACCCAAGAGGCAGCGATTCCCTCCCCGACATTCCCAGCCAGCTCTCACGCTTGCGATAAATATGGGTGCATACCCACAAGGGCAAGGATCTGTGACTGACCTGCATTGGAGCAGGATTTGGTTCATCCCACTGTTGTTTGTGTAGCTGGAGCGACCTGCCAGCTCACATTCATGGAGGATGTGAGGCCTGAGAGATGCCCTTCAGCGCTGGGCAGCACATCTGCACTTCCATTCCTCTTCAAGGCTCTTTTGAGGATGTAAAGCTTGTTTTGACCCTCTGCAGGACAGGTGAATCCCACCCAGGGTATCTTGA
The DNA here is from genome assembly GCF_965231255.1 of Vanellus vanellus. Lineage (NCBI taxonomy): Eukaryota > Metazoa > Chordata > Aves > Charadriiformes > Charadriidae > Vanellus > Vanellus vanellus. Next base: position 17,139,248 of record NC_138911.1, on the reverse strand, counting down.
GTTGCTACAGATCATATTAGGCTTCCTCTGTGAAAAAATACAAGTTCAGAGAAGGATTTGGGATTTCTTTCCCCACAATTTATTCTTTTTCAACCAACATTTTCAACTGCTGGTATTGCTGTGGGTGGATTTCCCCTCCCCATGCATATGCTGGCCTTGTTTCCCATTTCCAGTGATTTAAGAAAAGATTTCTGCCCAAGTAACATAAACGGTAAGTCTTTATAAATTTATTTTTCTTTAAAGATGTTCTCAGGTTTCCCACTCTGTTTTTCCAGAGATTACCACATAAATAGGCCTCAGGAAAGATATGCCAGAGAAGGCACTATAAATACTCAAAAAAATGTTGAGAGTAAGTGTCAGGGCTTAATGCATAGCTAATGGCCTAATCTGCAGTTTCATCACGAGACATTTATCTCCTTGCTTGCTTTCACTGTAGTCTCCCTGGAATATCTGTCCGTTTAAAGTTTATTTATCTTACCCAAGAAAATTCATTTCCTATTCATAACCTATTCCTGCCCAGTTTTTAGAGTAATCTTTATTTTTTAAAGATGCTTTGTCAGTGACTACCCATGGTGTAGTCTATAACTGAGCCAGAAGGAGCCTTTAGATAAAAACGCAATGCCAGCCTATACTATCTGTCATTAACGGTGCGTTATTGTTACAGGTATAGATGAACTGGCCCCTAGCTGGATGGCTGCAAATGCAATGTTCAGTGGGGATAGCTGGGAACAGAGTTAATCTGCATCATACTTTGGCTCCTGCAGACATTTTCAGACAGGCTTCTCACTCAGGGTAGGAGGAGCGTATGCCTTGTGTCAATCACAGTGGCTGTTCTTCCATCAGTGCTCATGTTGCCACGTTTAGCCCCTAGATCGACTGATTTATTGGGGCAAGACTTTAAGAATCAGGTGCTGAAAGTCAGAAAAGTCCAAGTTCCTGGGCAGAAGGCCTTGCACGAGGACATCAAGATGATTCAGGGCTGCGAATGTCTTGGCCAAGTTTAGAGAATACAGCTCGTCCCAGCGTCCTTGGGGCCAGGGCAGCATGGACATGGCTTGGCTCATGGCTTGTGATGGTGGCTGCCACCCTCTTCCCTTTGTCCTGTCTGTGCCAAAGTTTGGGGATGGGGAGATTAATGGTCCTGCCCAAAGAGACTATTGCTAGAAGAGGATCACAGAGTTGGGCTCAGGGCACTTTCTTGCTTGCAGCCTGATCTGGGATGCTAAGGAGCAGGCTTGGGCACTGAGCCATCAAGAGGCATCCAGTGATGTACAGGACCTGTGTCTGGTGATTGTAGCTCATTTGTGGTCACCTGCACACCAGGCACTGAGTGCAGGTTCCTGCTTCTCAGAACTATGTCTTTTGCCCCAGAGGCTGAAAATTAAACTCCAGGTTTTTTACTCTGTTTCCCTTGTCAATGCCAGTAAAAAGAAGTTAAATCTGAGTGAGAGCACGTGGCTGGTTAGCTGTCTGCGCTGCGTGCCCTGGGCGGGATGAGGCTTGTATCTGGTGGAGAGTGGCTGCATCTGCAAGTCATTTTTTCCCTTGGTTGCCTTGCTGGGGTCTGTTTTCAGTTGCTGCTGAGACAAACTCACCAGTCAAAATATTGACACTTTTCAAGTCCAAGTCAGCAACGTTTCCCGTAAGCAGTGTTTTACATTGTATTTGCATGAGTTGCTTTTTTGATTGTCTCGAAACCTCCATAAACAGAGTTCTGTCATTAATTTTACTCTTCTATTCAATGCTGGTAATTTGTGCATTGTCCAGTGCAAACGAGGGAATGACGATGTTGGTGCTGTGCTGCAGGACATTCAAAGTGCAGGCAAATCCATTGTTTCGTGCTGAGATGAACCAAATGTTGAGCACTGATCCTTTGCTAAACTGGGGTACACGCTGGGTATCTTCCTTCTTTGGTAACAAATACGGCTTCTAAGGCATTGTCAGTGGGGTCTGCTTGAGTGCTGGTATCACTGTGGGAACGTCATTCTTTAAAAGTGCTTTTTTACTCATGCTCTGGCTGCGTTTGCAAAGGGTTGTTTCTATGCAGCCTCCAGAGGTACGGTACCCACCCCTGGTGAAACATTAAACCTTTGGTCTTCCCCATCCTTTGCCAGGAGGTAGAGCCTGGCAGCCCTCACCAAATCCCGAGGCTCTGTGGTGCATAAAAAGGTGTGCCCAGAGATCTTACAGTTCCCTCTCCCTAGGCTGGGTTGTGAAAACTGGGACCTCCAATAACCGCTGCAGATCCAAGCCAGCAAACGTCTGTGTGTGTCCCTGTATTGCTGTGTCTGTGTCAGCCTTCATGGCAAGTCAAGCCTCCGTTTCTGAACAGAGGTGTTACTAAATTAGAGGGACTGGCTGACATGGTCAATGGCAGAGCCTCAGGCTGGAGGGTCTGCATGAAACTTGAAGGCTGGATCAACCAAAACCTCAAGGTTTTCAACAAGTTGAAAGTGGCGACAATTTTCCCCAAGCCTGGGGCAGAATATCTGTCTGCATCCATGCCAGCTGGGGACTGACTGGACACATAGCCACCCGAGGGCAAGGACTGTGAGTGATGGTGATGCTGTGTGAGCCAATGGTGCACGCTCATCAGGAATAAGGCAAACCATGTAATGGGCCATTTGAGGAAGAGCATGGCCATGACATCCAGGGAAGTTGTTATTCAGCTTTGCTTGGTGCTGGTGAGGCTGACCCAGTGTTGGACCTCCCAGTTCAAGAGGGTTGTGGACAAACTGGATTGGACCCATGGCGGGGCTACCAAGAATGTCAGGGGTCTAGAGTACATCATCTTTGAAAGGGATGGAGGGAATTGGGCTTGTTCGGCTTGGCAAAGAGAGGCTGGGGTGATCTAACAGCCACCTGCAACTACTTGAAGGGTGGCTCCAGAGCTGATGCAGCCAGACTCTTCTTGGTAGTGGCAGCTGGTGCCATGAGGGACAACAGCCACGAGCCGCAGCTTGAGAAATTCAGGTTGGACATTAGGAAGAACTTCTTTCCCAGATATTCAGGGAGGGGGCAAATCTCTTTTCTTGGAGTTTTCCAAAGTTTGTCTAGAAAAAGCTACAGCTGAGCTGATGTGTTCAAGCAGGAGGGTAGATGAGATCTCCTGAGGTCCCTTCCTACCAAAAGTTCTGTGATCCTACAAAATCAGGGCATTGGGATCTCTGCTTTCTTTTTCTTGTTAGAATAAAGATAAAGCTCAACCAGACTTACAGGCTTCAACAAGTAAGAAAACAAATAAACTCCTAAGCAAACAAGCAAGCAGACGAACAAATAATACCCTAAGTAAATAAGCAAGCAAACAAACAAAACCCCCAAAGGACAAATGAGTCTTGTTTATTTATTTTCCCAGTTTGCAGTCAGCCTCATTATATTTATGGATTTAATACTTTTTTGTTTAAATGTTTTTGGCATTGGCCAATTTGTAGTCTGAGTGGAGTCACATGTGAACATTTGCTAGCTCAGTCTTTCTATAAATTTGCAGCACCTGGTGAAGGAGGGAAAATGGCTCAGCTAGAGGTGTTGATGAGAGCAACTCTGTAAGACCTATGCTCGTTCCAGGATCTGTGTAAGTCTACTGCAAGGAGCATAAGGACTTGGAAAATAGCTGTTTTGCTGTAACCTTCCCTTGGAACATCCAGAAATAAAATCAAAGTGTCTTTGAAGAAGATTTAAAACAGTTGTCTCTTCTGAGCCACCAGAGGCAATAAAAGTGAAAGAAATGAAATAGTTAAAAAGTTGAAGAGTTTGTCACGTGCTCTTGTTTGAGGGGATGTCCGCTTTCACTTTGCCTGGACTCTCAAGCTGGTCTTTGTTGTGATGGTCCTTGAAGCAACTAGCCCACCTGGGACAAGACTGAAGAATGAGATGTGTGGTTTGCTGCATGGTTACCTTTGATCCTGCCTGGCAAGTAAGCTGAAGGGGAGGAAAAAACAAAGAAAGAGAGAAAAAATAAATTCCTGTCGTGCTGACTCAACACCTTTCACACTGTAAGCTTTGAACTGTACACACAGCTTCTGCACCTTACCTATGCTCTGCATTCCCAGCTAGAAAGCACCTTCGTGTCATTTTTCAGCCCGTCAGCCTGTAGCAAGTCATTCCACGAGCACTATGAATGCAAAAGCAAGCTCTGAAGGTGAGGAAGAAGCCTTGGGAATGAAGACTGAGACCCTGGGGGAGAGCAGATCCTCAGGAGAGGTCAAGAGGGGCCAAGCGATCCTTGTTGCCTACCTGATTGCAACCCTAGAGCTGACCTTCCTCTTCATGCAGATGGGAGTCGTGCCTGTGAGTATGGGTTGTCCTGCTTCATAGCATGCCTTGCCTTCAGTGCCTGGCTATGTAGTTCACCCGCAAAGTCAGAAGAGAGTTTCTAGCAGGAGAGAGAAAAGCATATTCCTACCTAGCAGGCAGGCTGTGACTGTGTTCAGGGTATGCCCAGGCAGTAAAAGCTGCTTTATTATTTGTACTGCAGTAGCACCTAGAGCCTTTTCCTGGCCTGGTGGCCCTGAGTGAAGCTGATGTAGTCTGTGTTGTTCTTGCTTGCGGTGGGAGAGTGACCCAACAAGCAGGCAGCAGCAATCAGAGGTGTCAGATCAGAGGTGGGTTTTTCTGAGAGCTTAATAAACCAGGCTGTGAGTGGGAATCATTGCTTCACAATTACTGGGCTCTTCTGTCTGGTTTCATAGAAACATTTAGGTTGGGAAAGGCCCTTAAGATCATTGAGTCCAATCATAAACCTGACACTGCCAAGTATACCACTAAACCATATCCCTAAGTGACACATCTACACAGCTTTTAAATACCTCCAGGGATGGTGACTCAACCACTCCCCTGGGCAGCCTGTTCCAGTGCTGGATAACCCTTTGTCCTGGTTCCGGCAAGGATGGGGTTAATTTCCCCAAGGAGCCGGCAGGGGAGGCAAGTATTCCATACCACGTGACCCGTGCCCCGCTATAAAAGGAGCTAGCCGGGGAGAGGGGGTCAGTCGCCACTCGGGCGTGCCGCGATGCGGGTCCGGTCGGTGCGCTTCGCGGCGGTACTGTAATCGCGTTCTTGTATTCCTTTACCGGTGTTACTGTTTTTCTTTTTTCTTCCCTTTGTCTGTTCTGTTAAATTATAATATTTCAACCCACGAGTTTTGCCCTTTTCTGCTGATTTTTCCCACGGCTGTGGGAGTCAAGCGAGCGGCTGCGTGGTTCTCTGTTGCTGGCTGAGGCCAAACCACGACAGTCCTTTTTGGCGCCCAGCGTGGGGCACGAAGGGTTGTAATAACGACAGATCTGACCAGAGCTTGTTAAAACGGATTTCTTATATGTATTTCTCCTATTAGTTAAATAGTCGCTGGTTACAATGTTGCTTCGTTTGTTTACATGGCTGTGTTATGTAAATTCTTATATGCTGTATGTGCTCCCTGTGATGCTGTTTGTTATCTCGGGGAGAGGGATCAGGACTATCGTTTTGCTGTCCTGTGCAATATCAGCTTATGATATGGTAACATCACTATTCAAGTGGCTTTGTTGGGGTTTCTATGCAGTATTGCTGTCTTGTCCATACCTTGGTTACCGTCTCTCTGAAGTTATCAATAATCACACCCAATCTATGGGCGAAACAGGGGGAGGTACTTTCCCCACCTTTTTTGCCTCCTTTTTCTCCTTTGGGCCAGGTATAACACCTCTTGAGAATTTTGAATATCCTTGGGACGCTCAAACCAGCATGTTCCTATTGCTATGTCTCCTGAATGTTTTTCAAGTCTTGTTTAGGGTAAAACAGCTGTTTAAGACTACCACTCAGAAATCTGTCCCAAGGCCAGATAGTCAGGGTGGCATGGGATGTGGGAGAACATGGGCAGGTATCTAGAGAACTTCTCACCTCCAATGGCTTGGGACTTCACCCTTGAACAACTACAGGACCCTGATAAAGTAATAGAATATTTGAAAGGAAAATGCTGTGGCTATTCCAGAGAGGCACAACTTATGGCACTGTGTTGGGCCCTGGCCAGTATCTACCAAACACTGCTCAGTACTATGCAGGACCCTCAGGGGAAAGAGGGGAAAGCCAGACCAGCAGGCACTATGGCTACTCTAACCCCGGTGGCAGGCACTATGGCTACTCTAACCCCTGCGGCAGGCACTGCAGCTGAACCGGACAACCAACCTGTGCCAGTATCAGTTTCTCCTATACAGAAGAAGAAATACACCAAGAAATCAGTTCGCATAGTAAAGGATGATGATGAACCAGGGCCATCAAAGGAACAGGAGGAAGAGACAAAACCAGAGATAATCACCCGATCCCTATCCCTGGGTGAGCTTCGAGATATGCGAAAAGATTTCAGTCGACTTCCTGGTGAGCACATTGTCACCTGGCTGCTCCGATGTTGGGATAACGGGGCCAGTAGCTTGGAATTAGAGGGCAGGGAAGCTAAGCAGCTGGGATCCCTGTCTAGGGAGGCAGGCATTGACAAGGCAATTGGGAAAAAGACACAAGCCCTCAGCCTCTGGAGGCGACTCCTGGCAGGTGTAAGGGAAAGGTATCCTTTCAGTGAAGATATTGTATGTCGTCCAAGCAAGTGGACCACCATGGAAAAAGGTATCCAGTACCTAAGGGAATTAGCTGTACGAGAGATGATTTACTTCGACCCAGATAACGCGCAGTTACCCACAGATCCTGATGAAGTCCAGTGCACAAGGCCCATATGGCGGAAGTTTGTACGGAGCGCACCATCATCATATGCCAACTCCTTGGCAGTGATGGAATGGAGAGGTGAAGAGGGACCAACGGTGGATGAGGTGGTTGGACGACTCCGTCAATATGAAGAAAGCCTATCTTCCCCCCTCGTTTCAGCTGTGGAGAAACTGTCCCAGAAGGTCCAGCAACTTGAAGAGAGTATGTCCTACTCCCCACCTGTACAGGCCAGCATCTCAGCTATTAGGAGCAGGCGTTTCCCTACTCAAGAGAGAGAGTATAGGGGATACACACCATGAGGCACCCTGTGGTTTTACCTGCGTGACCGTGGAGAGGACATGAGGAGGTGGGATGGACAACCTACCTCAACCTTACGGACACGGGTACGTGAGCTGCAAGGAAGAACAATCACAAAAGGGGATCCCTCCGGGAAAAGTGCAGCTCCTGTTTCCAGCAGACAGTTCCCCAGACAGAATGGAAGGCCTGATCTTACCTCTGATCCTCTTGAAGGGACTTCCAAATCATTTTTGCAACAAGTGAGTAACATATATTATGATCAGGATTAGAGGGGCCCTGCCTCCAGCCAGGTGGGGGAAGGGGACAGCTGGGTTTATTGGACTGTGTGGATTCGATGGCCTGGCACATCTGAGCCACAAGAGTATAAGGCTCTGGTGGACACTGGTGCACAATGCACCTTAATACCATCAAATTACAGAGGAGCAGAACCCATTTGTATTTCTGGAGTGACAGGGGGATCCCAAGAGTTGACTGTACTGGAAGCTGAAGTAAGCCTAACTGGAAATGAGTGGCAAAAGCATCCCATTGTGACTGGCCCAGAGGCTTCATGCATCCTTGGCATAGACTATCTCAGGAGAGGATACTTCAAGGACCCAAAAGGATACCGGTGGGCTTTTGGCATAGCTGCCTTGGAGCACAACACCCTTTCAGTAGCGAAATTTTTCCTGATATCCGAACTTAAACCTCCTGTGGTGCAACTTGAGGCTGCTTCTTCTTGTCCCATCACGTTTTGCTTGGGAAAAGAGACCAACCTCCACTACAATCTCCTTTCAGGTAGCTGTAGAGAGCAACAAGGTCTCCCCTCAGCCTCCTTTTCTCCAAACTAAACCCCAGTTCCCTCAGCCGTTCCTCATAAGACTTGTTCTCTAGACCCTTCACCAGCCTTGTTGGTCTTTGGACACACTCCAGCACCTCAATGTCTTTCTTGTAATGAGGGGCCCAAAACTGAATGCAATATTTGAGGTGCAGCCTCACCAGTGCTGAGTACAAGGGGACAATCACTTTCCTAGTCCTGCTGGCCATGCTATTTCTGATACAAGCCAGGGTGCTATTGGCCTTCTTGGCCACCTGCACACACTGCCGGCTTATATTCAGCTGGCTGTCAACCAACAGCTTTTCCACCAGGCAGCATTCCTGCTCTTATGAGCCCCTGGATCTATGATACGCCTGTCCACCCTTGTCTCTGGTAAGCCCATGCCTTCTGGGAGATCTCTCCACTGGTTCTGTGCCTCCAGAGGCAAACTGCTCCCCCCTTCTGGGACTAAACCAACCCACGGTGTGCTGAGCCTGTAGGTTGAGAGTTTATTTATGGGAGATCAGTGTAGTCGATCATTGATCAATTACAGGGTGTTTGGGGACCTGGGTGCAGAGCATGTACCAGGGAAGTGGGCAAGATTGGGGCACCTCCACACCTTCTGAAAGCTGAACTTAGCTGAGAGTTTTAAACAACTCTTAGTAGATGGCATAAAACAAAAACATGAATCAGAAATAACTGTCCCTTGGGCATAAAATTTTTAAATAAATAAAAACAAAACCAAAGGATTATGGCTCTTGAAGATGTGAATTTGTGGGTTTTTTGCAAGCTCGGGTTGTGGGTGTAACATCCAGATTATAAGTAAATGTAGTATTTTGCCCCTGTTATGCTTGCATTGATTCTGGCTTGCTCCATTAAACAACAGCTCCATGTCCCTTCCCACAGTCATCTCCTGGGTGGTGCTTGGGCTGCCCTAGGTGCAGGGTCTGGAGGCAGGAAAGCTACTTAAAATTTTGCTCATCCTCCCCTTAGCAGTAGCTGAATATGTTTGGCTGTGTTGGACTGCAAAGGTAAAGGACAATTCAGATTTGTCACCTGGTGCAAAATTGATGGTTTTGATCACATGCCCCTGACCTTCATTAGCAGAGGTTGTGGGACAGAGACTTTTGGTCTTTATTAAGCAGCCTGTGTCTGACAGATTTCATCTATAGGTATGGAGAACTGAAGGAAGTACTGGTTTGGAACTGTAGTCCTCTCCACACAGACATTAAGCTCTTTATTCAGGAATATAGCATACTTCGTTTCCCCTGATGTGTTGGGTTTTCTTTTCCTTTTTTTAGTACTTGGCAAAGAGCCTAGGTTTGGATTCAGTGGGGTTTGGCTACCTCCAGACAACCTTTGGTGTCCTCCAGCTCGTGGGAGGTCCCATTTTCGGCAGGTAAGTGAGAACAATTCTCATAACCCTTTTCATAGCTGAAAAAGGCCAGACATTTTTATACTTTAATAAAAAATAATTTAGTTCTGGTTCATGGTCCTGTTGAAATGTTTGAAGATTTCATAAATGGGCAAGGGGAAAATTAATACTACAATTAGAAGTACCGCAACATAGAAGCAGCCTTTATACTAACTTAGCTAAGTTTTAATGACACACATTTAAACGTAACAATATACTGGGAACAGGCTTAAACCATCAGAGTCCTCAGAGCTCAAGTCCTAACAGCTTAATCCTCCAAACATTTTATAGCTATGTATAACCTTAGAAATGTTTTGTGACTGGGAAACCTAAAAAAAAGGATATTTATTGATGTTAAGTAGAGCTGTCAATGAAAAGAGTTGAGGGTTGTATTATTTCTACAGCTGAACCTCACTGTATCTACCTGTTTAATACAAAGCTAGACTTTCATGAATCTTTAAGAACTGATGCATCTGTAAGTTCATCTATCAAAACAAGGAAAGAGTAGAAAAGACTCAGGTTTTCTGCCTCTCTACCCCATGGGACACACGCTCCTGTTCCTTATGAAAAAAAACCAACCCTGAGTGGTGGGGGAACTCATTCGCAAAAAGCAGAACAAAATCTGAAAGAGAAGCATAATCCAGTAATAGGAAACTAAAACGACTCTGAGAAAATCTAGCTTTTCTTCTCAGTCCCACTGATGAACAAAGTAATAAATGGATACGGAGCTGGTGTGTGCCTCAGTATCCCTGCACAGGATTTACCATTCTGTTTGGTGTAGACCGTGAGCTCTACAAGATCTTCTGGTACATGGCATGTGGCATGTCAAGAATCTGATCTTTAAAAGCTCTTGGACACTACCATAATAAACATTTTAAAATTAATAACAATAAATTCTCCAATGCAGCTTGGAAGAAAAAGCATTGCTAAGAACAGGGGTGCTGCAAAGGGCCCAATTTGAATGCTTTTTTATATTAATATACAAAACTAGAGTTATTTCTGTTCTGGATCTGATGCCACCTGAAATCTGTTTTTCCTTTGTGCGTGTCATTCACTAATATCCAGAAGAGATGCTGAAGGGAAGGAAAATGGCAAACCAGAATCTATCTGGGTCTGTACTCATTGGTGTAGATGGGACTGAAGGTCTATATTGCCAGATTGAAGCCAAAATTTGCAATGTTGGTTTGAGATAAAAAGGGTTTTCTTAGATGTAAGGCTGCTTTGAAAAGAGAAAGTGGAGGAAGGGGATAAGAGAGAGAAAAATGGGTAGCTTAGGTCAGTTTTCCTTGTTCTTGCTTGATGCTCCTAAACAGCCATGAGGAGATAAACTTAATCATAGTAAAAAAATCAAAAAAAGGTCCTGGACTATATAGGGAGTCATGGTCTTTAGGTTACAAACACCTGATATAAACTTTCCTGGTTTTCATGTAAACAGTGAAGATTTGACCTATATGTCTTCCTCAACACAAAGCCCTTTAATTACTTATGCTTAGCTTTGTTTGTAGGCCCGTCTTGGCATTTTTTTTTTGGGGGGGTTATTTCTTTTGGTGTAAGCACAACTAATTGCTATGCAAAGTAACATTCATCTGCTAACTGTAATATGCAACTTCAATAAAATGAAGGAAGGAGGAATTGGAGTGAAAAACACTAAGGCCTGTTTTATGGTCATCTAAGTCCAAATTGCTCAGGACCTTTTCTGTGGTACTCTCGGACTTTGTCCAACTTAGTGTTTTTTAAGTACCTTGGAGTTGAATGAAATCTGAACCAAAACCTAATCTGGCTGGTTTAGTTTGTTTTTTTTTTTTTCCCTCAAATAGAAGCAAATTTGAGTCACTATTGTGAAGTCTTTATTGAACCTAAATAGAAAACTATCTATTTTCTTTAAGTGATACTGAATGAGAAACGTTGCTTTGAACCTCCTCTGGAAAGAAATTGGTGAAACTGCAACTGCCATTGAACCTGAACTAAAAAATTAGCTAGCCTGATTCCCTGGGCTGAACCAACTCTGGATCGCAAAGTGAAATTTGAGGATGCTATGTGCTCTGAAGTGATAATATTGAATGAGTTACTGAGCTCAGCTACTGTAACTGCCTCTGCCCATGGCTGGTCTTTAGCAGCTCTGAAACCACATTTATTCATTGAAATGCCAGGGGAGGAAACTTAAGCAAGCACATATTATCTTGTGCTTGAAGGGTCTGGAAATGGGCTGGCCAGTGGCAGTTGCTGGCCCATTCTTCTGTCACACCAAAGTGTCTGCGCCTGTGTTCCCAGGTGGGCAGCTGGTGCTTCAGCACTGGTCCTTGTACTCCTCCTCCAGGCAAAGCTTCCATTTGGGGGGGGGGGAGGCTTGTTTTGGTGTTTTTTTTTGGTTTTGCTTTTTGCAAGGCAAAGTTTTTGTGGTGGTGTTAGTCAGCAATGAAGAGTGGTTGTCCAGCACTCAGACCCAATGAGCTGAGCTCCTCTGAATATCTAGTCCTCTTTTGGGAACTGAGTGCTTCTGAGAATCTGATCAGTGCTTCCCATGGCAGATAGATGAGAGCGAGATGGCCACGCAACTCCATCCATCTTGGGTGCATTATGCTTGTAATGACCTGCACAGTTCCACTTCCGACAACCTTGTAACATTTCTGTACCAGGTTTGCAGATCAATTTGGCACCCGAGCAGCCCTAATTCTCTCCTGTGCATCTGGAAGTGCCTTCTTCCTGCTCATGTCCATCTCCACCAGCATCCCCCTCCTCTTCCTCTCCAGGCTGCCAGGAGTGTTCATGCATGGGCTACCAGGTAAGCTCAGTCAGAGCTGAGTGGCTTTCCAAATTGCTTTTATTGCCCGATTCCTCTTTTTTCTCACATTGCTGGAAGTCAACAGACTCAACAGCGTGAAGGAGGGCAGGAGGAACGTTTGATGATCATCGAGGATGAAATGGTGAGAATGTGAAGCTGCAGGTGTATTAGTTATGGAAAGGAGCAGGAAAACAGGGCTAGTAGCCTGTAGTCCCAGGTCCATGCTGCTGTATGATCTTGAGCAAATTGCTTGGATTTCACCATCCAGATGCGGGTGATGAATACTCGTGAGCAGCAGTGCTATCCCAAACTTCTCAGCTGCCTTCTTGCAACCAGGATGTTTTGTAGGAGACCTTTTCCCTTTCTCCTGGTAAAATGAGCATAACGGGATTACCAAAATGCCTTTTGTTACCCACCAAGCTGTTCTGCTTTAGTTGGCCTTTCATAGATGTTTATAATGAAAACCATAACCAACTTTTAGCTACTAGAAGTTCACGTAACTTGTGCGAGAGGACTCATGTTGATAGGGTATTAAGCCTCTTCTTGCCACTTGTGAAGTGGTTTGTTTGACTGGTTTGAGTGTTTTTGTTTCCTACAACCGATGGGCTGAACCAATTCCACTCGGCAGTGTGCACAAGTATTTGCCCTGGGGTTGCAAGGACCATTTTGTGGCAGGCACTGTTCCTGTGGCCTAAAAATTTGTATAGCTGCTGCTCAGACCCTGTGGCAAGCTTCTTTCAGGGGATTTTTTTTTTTTTTCCCTGCAGGTGCTCAGAAGGTTATTACAGACCTGACTGCTCCTTCCCAACGTGCTGATGCTTTGGGGAAGCTGGGTCTTTGCTTTGGAGTAGGTATCATCATCGGCTCTGCACTGGGAGGTGTCCTCTCCACCAAATTCGGGTGAGTGACCCATTTGTTTGGTGTTGGCCTTGTGGGAGCCATTGAGGGAGCTGCTAAGGGGTATTTTGCTTTCCCCCCAGCTTTTGATGATATCTTACTGCTGGTGGCAGTAGAGGATCGTACCAGAACTCAAAATTTTGCTTTCCATACTGCTACAAAGAACTACTCCCACTGTGTTTAAGGAGACCTTGTTGAAAATCTCATCTTCTCTCTACTTAAAGTATTTTAAAAATAAGTTGAAATAAGAAATGGAGACTGTCTTGTGGTTGTCTTCTCTGTGGAGCTGTGTGCTGAAAAGCAGTGCGCACTGCATAGCCTGCTTTTAGGAAACGGTGTTGTACAACTGACAAATGGAAATCTGGAGCAGTGGGAAACTCGTGGGGAAAATTGGTGTGCTTGGGGGATGCTCAATATAGAGCAAGACCTTGGGAAAGGGGAAAGCAAGCTTGGGACAGTGGGGGAAAAGAGTGAGAAGGGCTAGCCCTGTCACAGCAAGGTGCAGCCCATGTCTGCCACTTCCCTTTGCTTGCCACAGCCTGGCACATCGTGGCAGGCTGCCACCTTCTCTTATGTGCTGCAATAAGAAAGAAATGCCTGATTTTACTGAATTTACCTGTCTCTGCTAATTACTAGTAAAGGAGGCTCAAAAGGTGTGTTGTGCCGAAGAGCTTTGCAGGCAGGGAAGTACATGTGGCTGTAATCTTCCTGGAAGATTCGAGGGGGTGGAGGGTGGGGGAACCCAACGTTGTGAACTTTTGAGCATTTATTTTGCTCTGCTTCTTTTATTATGGACACTTGCTTCTGCAGATCCAGGTTAGCATGGAAATAACTTTTTTTCAACCTTTATGAGCATTACAGCTCTTCTACGGCCCAGGATAGAGGCTGAAGATCAATAGGGGAAGCTCTGGTTTTCAGGAACTGGGTTTGTCCTGGAAGGGATCGGTGTCACTGGCAGGTGTCAGTGTCAGCTAGGTGTCCCTGTCAGCCTGCGCTGCCTGCCACTGCCTCTCACCCTCACGGCGACCTCAGGCTGCCTTATCAGCATGGGGCCCACTTCCCCTCATCCATACGCAATGCTATCTCATTAAAAAAAAATCAATTTTCATGAACTTCAGGCAGCTAAAGTCAAATGTCATTGATTTTTTTCGTGACCTTTGTCCTAGCACCATAAGCACTATGCTTATGCACATGGTACTCAGGGTATGTGGTGATACGTCACCCGGGCATTTTGCATAGGGCACACTTGTTTATGATGTGAGGCGTTGCGCATTGCTCTCTGAATCATGTTGTATGTCTGCATGCATTCAGGTGCTGCAGTGACGCTACTTTGCGTTTCAAATCTTTGCAAAGTTTGAGTAGAAGACTTTAAACCTTGCTACCTCAGGGAATAGCCTCTGAAAACTGTTTGCTGCTGTACCTGGGCAGTGTTGGGCTAAATTAATTGCTGCATACACTCTTGGGGGTTTTCTTCCTCTCGCTTGAAACCTGAAAAGGTTTTACTTAATTATTTTGTGGTTGGTGCCTGTTCTGTGTTGGCCAATTGACACAAGGCTGGCCAGGAGGATTAATCTCGTAGTTGTTACGTGGTTGCATAAAATGAAAATTGGGGATGTGCATAATATTAACTAATTTGGGATTTTAAAGTCTTTATAGATGTTGGTGGTTGAGTGGGGTTTCAATAAGTATTATTTTTAATCAAATACAGTGATTTTTATCCCTTCAGTGTCTCAACTATCTGAAAGTAAAGGTTATCTCAGTTCTCAGATTAATCTTTGGTTATGTATCCGTATTTACACATCAACATTCAAGTAGCATTGTTATCTAGCAAAAATTTATGGGGGTTTGCTTGCCAGTGTGTGCATCAGTTATTGGTTTATAGAAAAATCAGCAATGGGAAAGAATCTCCTGTTTCAGTTAATTAGTTAGAGACACTTGAACACGGTCTGGCTGTCAGGGCTGGATGTCAGGGCTTGGTGCAGTCAGACAACAGGGAGCTTCCAGACTTCCCAGGCTGCTGCTTATTTTGAAAGCTGCTCGTCCTTACATTTTTGTGCCTGCAACATAACATTGAGAAAAGTGCGTGTTGCTCGTAATTATGGGAAAGCAAGGGACCTGCAGCTGAAAAACCATGTAGCTTTTGCTTTTCCCGTCGCAGGGGGTTGTTTCCCTTCCGTCCGGTGGAGGGCAGCTTCGACTCGCAGTTCATGCCTGGCTGCCGGAGCATCCCATCGCAGTGGTGTCAGGGCTGCTCTTCGGCCCCGTAGCGGGACTGGGGAATGCAGTCTGGCTGCCGGCAGCAGTTGGTTTTCTCCGTGAGGATCTGTGCATCCCCCTGAAAGGATGGTGGGAATTCCCATTAACAAGGGACAAACCCCAAAGCGCTGGCAGGACCCTTCTGATGTGCAGAGAATTGATTTGATTTTATAAATAGTAGCTCCAGGCTGAAGGACAGCACAGGGAGGCCACCCTGGCCATTTGGTAGCCTCCTTTGCTGCAGCCAAATCCCACCTTCGCTCTGACACCATGCTTAGCTCCTCTGGCAGATTTCTGTGCAAAGATTGAAGGAGCAATCTACTGATTTTTTAGCATTTAGGCTGATATTGGTGGTAAGCAGAAATTCAGCCCTTCAAACAGATGAAGACAACTCTGTGCCATGAAACTGCCTGCAGAGCATCCCCAGCACCTCTGGCTGTGTCTGCAGCACTGACCTGGAGGGAAAGGAGTGGGTGTCGCATTATGGATGTACCCGAGGCTCCTTGGTTCTGTTGTCGTATCCCACAGATTGGCTGTTAATTGTCCCTCCCCGTTTCCCACATTTGTACAGGAAGGCTCCAGCTGTACTTGAAGCTGCGTAATCACTTCCATTTTTTTTTTTCACAGAAGAATGACCCAATCTCCTTCCTTTGAAAACAAGCATTTCTGCCGTGTCATGGAAGAGTAAAGCTGGAGATTTCTGTCCACTCTGCATTCTTTGCTCTCCCTTACCACAAAGCTGGCCCGCGTTCCCAGTCTTTTGTTGACAGCATTATTCATATGTTAGCAGTGGTTTGTATACAAGAGAGGGGGTAGAAATCAGTCTCAGTTCCTCAGCTGATGTCATTTTGGTGTTATTCCACTGTATTGTATTTACCATTGATGTACTTGACCTAAAGAGCTGGCCTGTTGTTGTTTTCATTGTTGGAATAATATTTGTCAACTCTTATTTATTAAGGGAGCCCAGGGAAGTTGAATGGCTTGTTTTGATTTGCATAGGATTTTTTGGATATCAGATCATGACCTCCACTTTTAAGTTGTAGCCACCAGCTCCAGCCCTTTCTCTTCCTCTCTCTAAAGTATTACACTTTCCCCCCATGTTTTCCAAAACTTTGAATGAAGCTGTAGCAAAGGAATTGTGACTTTTAGTGAAACCTGGGCACATTTCATCTGTGGAATGTAGTTTTGCCTTTTGCAATTAAAGGAGCTGCTTGCCAGCTGGCTTCGCCCTAATGAATTTAATTGCTGGAGACCTTGCTCTTAAGATATAGCCCTGTCCACTTACCTTTGTACAAACAGTGTGTACAGCTGTGAAGAACATGCTTTCTATGGGCAGGGTGATGATCAGGCAAATTTATACCACCTGAGGATGAGGTATAAGCCAATTTATTAACACAAGTTGTTGTCATCTTAACCACTTGGAAAGTGTTTTCACGTTTGTATGCTTTTTTTTTTTTTTTTAATTGGTGTTTTCTGGTCATTGATCAGTTGGATCAGGATTGTGGATATAAAATACCTAGCTTGAAAACAACTCCTGTAGTTCAGCCAAGGTCTCCAGATCCTTGGAGACTCTGCAAACTCCATGACAGCTCATTCACAAAAGATCACGAAGAAAAAGAGCTCTGTTTGCTCTCTGCAAATGTTTCCCCCTCCCTGTACGCTTACTGCAAAGCTGTTAGGGGACCACAGGCTGCAGGTGAGCGTGTACCCCTGGAGAGAAGTGATTGGGTACTTGTAGTAGACTTTTGTGGCAGCTCTGTGGGTGAAGGGTGAAAGAAGAAGGTTGGATTAGTCTTCAAAAGTAGAAAGATGAGCCTAGGTAGCTAATTACAGAGATTTCATCCTTTCTTCTGGGACTATGATTAATTGCATTTGGCTTCTTTCTTCTTTCTTTCTAACAAGGACATACAGAAGCTTTGCTGCATGACCCAAGATTTGTTTGCTTTCTATGGACAAGGAGAAGTTTCTTCATTTTAGTGACTCAGCTGTAGGCTTAACTCTCTTGGAGCAATTATTCTTTTGAACTTGGGATTTTCCTGGCCAAACCCATTTAGTTTCTTATTTAATATTATTACAGCAGGCTTTGGGGATAGTTTTTTTTCCCTGGCTGTGCTATTATCCTTCTTCCTCAGGGGGAAAAGAAGGAGCTTGTTTGCCCGGAGTAGGGAATTGCATTTCTTTTCAATAACCCATTTGAACAATGTCCTCTGGCAGGGAATTTCTCATCGCTTTGCAGCAGAGTGGAAAAACTGTGGGTGTTGAAAGGGCTGAAGGTTGGGAGCTGGGAAGGCGGGTGGGAACATGGCAAAGGGTGAGAGGGTTGTGCTCCATTTCGGGACAAAGCAGGGCATTCTGCTGCTGGGAACTGCTCCTGCTCCCTTCCAGTAGAAACTGTGGTACTTCTCTGCCTGGGATGATGTCGATCAGCCAAGCAGCATGGATTGGTGATGCTGGTACAGGCGTTGCTTTGTCCTTTGTATCAAGGGGCTTTGGGGAGAGGGAGGCGGTGTCTGCTTGCCAGAAAGTCATCCATGAGCTGCAGTGTGATCTGCCAGCATCCGTTGAGCTCTGTGGTGCCTCAGGAGAGATTGGGGCCAGGGGAGGGGAATAGTGAGTGGGCTGTTTGTTGAGGAGCTGATGGTTTGGGGAAGGCACAGAAGACCTCAGTTGTGGCGTTCTGTGGAAAATAAATCAAAACAGGATCCAGAGATTCTTTTTCTCTGCGTGACACCAATCTTAGTTTTGGAAGCCATGGTCCCAAATATTGTCTGTAAGGTCTATGTTAACTGGGTCTGGATAGAGGAATCATGCACATCATCCCTCCACAACGTGTTGGTTCAGAGTTCAGGTCTAGGGCACTTTTGTCCTCTCTTCTATTCCCAGCACCGGAGCTTTCTAGTTCTGATGACTTGTTTAACCTATTCTTGAACCTGAGAAATGGCTCAGTGCACTTTGGGTGGAGTTCAGCTAATCTTGGACATGTACAGCAGAGCCAGCTACACCTAAATTTGCTGTTCAGACGCTGTGTGGTTGATGGAGAGGCACAGGCACTTCTACAGCACCATTTACCTCCTCGTGCAGCAGGCATGAAACAGCTCAGGGAACAGTCTACTTCACAAGCTTTCTGCTTGCTTAACACCTGAATCCCAAACCACTAGCTCTGGCCATCAACACGTTGTGCCTGTGGTCACAGTCCAAGAGTTTGATGCTGGGTTGCAAACATGCCGGAAGTCACCAGGATGCAAGTCCTGAGCAGTTTCCTCTATCTGTGCCACCTTCATGTGACAGACAGGTCTGCACTAAGCTCATCCCCAGCCTTTCCTTCCTGCAAACCTCTACCCCACCTACCACTTCTAGGCCACCAATTTTAGATTTGGATCCACAGCTTTCTCCTATTTACCCATTGGAAGATCACACTGACACTGGAAAGGTGCCCTCGTTCCCCCTTTCCAGGCCTGCAGTAAACCTGGCTTTTCCATCCTCTCCCTACAGTCTCTGTTCTGAACTTCCATGGAGGGAGTCATGCTGATGGGTCTGAGAGCTCCCTTTTGGTCCTTCACCCATAGGTGGGGCCCTTTCCCAAGGGAGGAAGAGTGGGGTTCAGGGCAGGAGCCAGCAGCTCATGGGAGGGAGAGCCCATGCTTTGTGGCTGCCCTGAAGGGTGGGGGGTATGGCTGAGGAAGGCTGGGCTTGGGTTGAGCTAACGGGGTGCTGGTTGGCAGCTCCTTCTTCAGCCTTGTCAGGAGCTCCCCATCTTCCTTCAAAACCCTCATTCCGACTTGGCTTTCTGTGGGGATTTGATGGGAGGGCTGCGAGCATGGCTGTGCTGGGTCACAGGGGATGTCTACATGCCACTTCTCCCAACAGCACCCTCCTTCCTCCCAGGCATCTCTCCCCTTCTGGGTTAGCTGCTTCATCTTCTCAGGGAAACCATGATGAAAAGGCAATTAAAAAAAAAAAAAAAAAAAAGGAAGGATAAAGTATCCAGAACTTCCTTGTGTGGCTGGTTTGTGCTGCTTAAACAGAGAGGTGAGGTTTGGGGGCTGCTGGGAATTGACTTGCACCAGAGCCATGGGAAAAGGGAATCCTGGCATGGTTTGCCTGGTGTCCCTCTGTGGGTTGACAGTGGTTACCCCAGCAGATGGACCAGACAGTTAGGAAATATAAGTGGCAAAAAAAAAAAAAAATCTATAGGGGAGCTCAGGAAATTACCCCGCTGCCTTCTCCAGCTTCCATCGCGCCTGTGCAGCGGGGGAGGCTGCCCTGCCTCGCCGCCCCATGCCTGGAGTCAGAAAGTGAGGGGGCGGCGGGTGAGCGAAACCCTGTTTTGCGCGTGTGGTGGCTAGATCGCGATCAAAAGTGTGTGTGTGTGTTTGTGAAGTTACCTCTGCTAAACAATTATGGGTGTTTGAACACCACTCCCCTCGACCGATGCTTTGAAAGCGCTGGGTTTCTGTGCGGTGCCCTGCCTGGTTGGCTGTTAGCTGTGTTCCTGCAAGGTTGTGTTGAGGTGGCGGTTGATTTTTCTTGTCGAGCCTGGTTTAACAGCCCCCAAATAATTGTAAAAAATGAAAGAAAAAAAAAGAACAACCCCCAAAACCTGGAATTTTATGGAAAGGCACCAAGGTATTTTGGGTCTGGCCTCTCTAGCAGAGGTAGCGTTGGAGGGAAGAATGTGACTCGCTGTGCAGGTTGCACAATAAGGCAGTGTCTGCTCATGACTCACTGGAGCTTCATCTACTCTTCCCACTCCTGGAATATTTCACGACTGGGCAGCAAATCCAGCAGTATCACTGGGGACCAAAATCCAGGGAAATAACTGTTTTCTTTGTTAACAGAAAATAGAAAGCACAGAATAGGCTGTGGTTAAGTTCCTGAATTGGGATTTGGGACTTGGCTCTACCACAATTTTCCTGTGATGTAAATCGTCCCATCCCTCTGCGCCCTCATGCATAATGTGGGGCAATGAGATGGTTTTTCCTTCCCTCTCCCAATACATTTACAATAGTGCTATTTAGATTATACAGACTTTGGGATGCAGGCTCTCTCTGTCATGAGGTGTGCTCATGCAAATACCTACTACCTTGGGGGAACGCATCCAGTTTTTCCTGGATGTATCCTCTTCTTCATCCCCTGGTGTCCTAGGCAGGCAGAGTCTTTGTAAGCCCAGCTAGCATCCCATTTTGGGGGCTTCTTTCTGTTTTTTCCAAATTATTTATCAAAAGCAAGTGCCAGCTTTTTGCTGTTTCAGAAAAGCAGCAGAAAGAAATGAGCTCAGCCCAGCCATAGAGCTCAGTGGTGGAGGAGTCCCAGAGGTTGGGGGCTGAAGCAAGAGCTAGCAGAGGGACCGGGAGGGCAACGTGGGGTGGTACAACCTCTCTCCGTTCATGCCTGCACATGTGTGTATGGACAGCTCTCTCCTTTACATCTCCTAATCCTTTAGATCCAAAGGGTCATGCTTATGTTTCATTCTGATCTGCTTCGGTGAACGAACCCAGCCTTGTGGTGAGGTTGGGGCAGGAAGGATGTGGTGCTTGTGTGGGAAGGACTATCAGAGAAGGGAGAGAGGGAAGATCGGGATGAATGGAAATATGTGGATTTGGCATGTGAAGGGTGAACTGGGAGGAGTTAGGGCTTGGGGAGCTGAGGAGTGAAGCTTTGCAGGAGAAAGGCTTAGTGCTTTTAGATGTATTGGGTCATCTGGGGTAGTAA
Source organism: Vanellus vanellus (assembly GCF_965231255.1). Taxonomy (NCBI): domain Eukaryota; kingdom Metazoa; phylum Chordata; class Aves; order Charadriiformes; family Charadriidae; genus Vanellus; species Vanellus vanellus. Next base: position 17,118,413 of record NC_138911.1, on the reverse strand, counting down.
GACTGGGGCATCAAGGGGCCTGGGCTGGAAGGAAGTAGTGTTTCCAAAACGGACCATAATTTGCTACAGGGGAAGAAAGGGACAGCACATCCACTGCTGCGGCTCTCCTGTTTTCCTCCTGCCTGAAATATGGCTGCTGTAAAGGATGCATGGAAAAGCAGCCCTTTTGGAGGAGTTTGGGGTTGGGTATTAAACTCTTCCCGGTGCTTCTCTTGGCCATTGCTGGTGGATTGGTGGGACGAGAAGTAGGCTGCCGGATGGATGGGGAGATGGGGAGTTGTCACTGGGTGCTGGTTCACCATGGCCCTGGGTGAAGGCCAGGCTGCTCGGATGGGGTGCTCAGAGGGAAATAAAAGGGTGTGACCTTTCTGTGAACTATACCAGCTCCCGCGGCTCCACCCAGGGCTTTCGTTTCATTGCAGTCTCTTTATGAAACCCTGCTCTCAGCCGCTCCACCAGCCTTCGAGAGCCAAAGGTATGTGAAGCATCCCGGCCATGAACGCAGCCAGAGGGCAAAGGAGTTTCTGAATGGCCATCTCCAGGCTAACCCCAGCGCTTGCTGGGGCTTGTCTCTCTAACCTGACAAATCATGGGTTATCACAACCCAGGGAGAAGGTGTTTCCAGCACCAGAGATGTTCTTTGCAGTGTTCAGATTGCAAGCTCCCAAACTGCTCGGACCGAGTCCTGTGCTGTGCCAAAGTGGTGCAGCAAATGCCCCCTAAGCACCGCTGGCAAGCGGAGATGCTGATCCAAGGGGTGGGCAATGCTAATGGTGTGTGTGACCTGAGAGACCAGACACCCCGGTGAGGGTCTATTAGCGCACTGGACACAGCGCTGGACGTTGAGCCAGCATTAGGTCTGTGCCATAGCACATGCAGAAGCAGTCCCAGCTTGCCCAGCTGGCATTTGCAGGAGGCAGGGCAATGCGCCCTGTAGGGTTGTGTCCCGTTTTGGGGGGATATGGAGCAGCAGCTTTGGAGGGGTAGCATGTCTTCTTGTAATTAACTACTGCTTGGGAAATGGCTTGGGAGAGACACAGACCCTGTATGTTTATCAGAATAATTTGCTTTGCTTTACCAACACGTAAGGGGCTCTGCTCTGTTCTCCAACTGTCCTCTAAAGCAGAAGTGCAGTGATCAGGCTTTCCAGAAATGACTGGGATTTTCTTTCAGTCTCCCACTTGGGGATGTCTAATATGGATTTTCAGAGGATAGGAATTTAGTACTTTTGCAAATCTGGTACATTTAGGGTAGTTCAGGATCTGAAAACTCTGAATGTTTTTGAGCATCTGAGTTTTTCTTGTTTGCTTGTTATTACAGCAATTATTGCTTCGGTTTTAATTTATTTTTCTCGGTGGAGAGGGAATAAACATCTAATCCTTTGTGGTCTGTATGCAGTATTAACTTTCTCAGTCTTGCTAAATGTTTCTTTATTCCCTGATATTCTAGGCTGAAACTTCTGGACTAATTGCTTCTTTACAAAACTTCACTGAATCCTTTTGAAATCAGCACTATCTTTATTTTTATGGGATTTGGTTCATTTCTCTTTTACTCCAGGGTATGTGATCTGAGACGTATTGAAGTCACTGGAAGTGTTTCCTTTGAGTTTGGTTTTAAATCAAGCCCTGGGTAAAGAAATTTGTAGAGGAAGGAAGGAAACCTCCAGAAACATAAAATAGTCCTGCAGGATATTTCTTTTAAAAAGCCAAATAATTAGAAATCCCCTTGGAAAAGCCATCTGGGGAGCATCTGAGCAATGCTTCCAGGAGGCCAGCGTCTTAAATGCTGTTCTCAGACTTTAAAAAGGGGGGATGAAAGACAGTAGTGGTTATTAAAGCTGAGGATGCTCACGCATCAGATGTTTAAGCTTACTTCCTACAGAAGCTTCGAAAGACTCTTTCCTGATACAAAGCTGTATAACAGATCTGTATTGTGTGAGATGGGTTTCTTCCCCTCCCCTTTCTGACTGTCCAGACACAGTTGGATATGAGACAGATGATGGATCAATTCTGCTGGCTGATGTTTTCCAGCGTAGTCCTGGATGTTTCCCAGTCTTTCAGGAATTATTTTTCATGGCAGAAGGACACCTACTTCTGGATGGACTTACTGATGTTTAGAAAATAAATTTTGAAACTATTTGTTGATGAACTCCCTTAGGGTAATCGGAGGAGCCTGTGGTTTGTGACACCAGGCTCACGCCTCGCGCTACACCCACGCGTGTTCTCATTGCATGCGATTACATGGTCTGGGATGTCTAATTGCCCGATTGTAATCTGTTCACCCTACCAAAAGTTGCATCATTTTGATTTTGCCTGGGTGCTGTGTGGCAAGTACTTTTCAGGCGGAGTCTCTTGGCCCTTGAAGGATTCATAAAGTTTTTCCTGTGCTTTTGTATAAAGCCTGATAGCTATTTTTTTTTTTTTAATTATTTTATTTCTTGGGGATGGACTTTCAGATGTGGCAGGGAAGAATTTTCAATAGCTAGAAAAGTACATGCGTGGTGCAAAGCTGCTCTGAATAGCTGTGGAGCTAAATTGTTCAAAAGGTTTCCAAAACACAAACACTGCCCTAACTATTACAGCATCCAGTGCGAGCAAATCCCATTTGTCCTTCTCCAGCTGCGCCAATTCATCCCATCCTCAGCCTAACAGGACTCAAGGTCAGATGATGCAAAAATGACTGCCAAATGCCTACCAAGAATAATCCAGTTAGGAGATAAGGCCTTGCCTACCTGCAGGTCTGCCCTGAGAGGGGGATGTGGCAGCGAGCTTGGCGCCGGGCAGCGGTGACATCCCGTGAGGGAGAAAGCGCAGGAATGCAAATGTCATGCTGTAACAGGGCAATGAAGCCATCTGATGGCACAGCCGGGCACTCTTTTATTGTGGATGAGGATCTATTTCTGGACGTTGGAAATGAGCCATCCAAAAGTAAATGTTTAGTCAGCCGTGGAAGCTGTCTGAAATGCATGACGTGCCTGTGAAAAGGCGGTTTTATGGGGATGGGGCTGACTTTTCTTTGCCGAATGTGATTCTGCTATAAAGAAAATCTACATTCAAAAGAGACAGTAAGCTGTGGGTGAAGTTTGGTTTTCGGTCCTAGAGAACTGAGCTGTAAGGGAGAAAAGGGAGTCTGACATTTCTGCAAGGACTCGTAAAGGGCATGGGGGGCTTTTCCCACCAGGGAGGTTGTGCCCTTCAAAACAAGCCCTGATTCTCCGGCTTTGGCGCAAAGCTGAGGGTCACTGTCAATATTTGGCTTGCAGGCATGAGTGGAGCCACTTGGGTTTGTGTTGGGACAGGCTTCTTGCTTCAGCCAGGAGCTGCAGCTGTAGCCTGCAAGGGCAGGGAGAAGACAGTGCAGTGAAAAGTAGAGCTTGGTGGTTACAGTGCTGGGGATGCCATGACCACTGGAGCAAATGGGAATGTGCTATCAGACACTGAACGGGCGTCTCCACCTTGAGTCAGTGATCCAGGAGCATGCTGCCGAGCAGCAGTAGCTAGCTCTGGAGTGGGCCAGAGTGGGCCTCCAGGGGGGCACTGAGCGGTGTGGGGCAAGAGGGACGGAGGGCACCAGCCACCGAGCACAATGGCTTGGCCATAAACCCGGTTGAGATTATTCTACTCTCCAGGCTTTGGCTGTTGGAGACCCGCAGCTTAGACTGCGTCATGGTTGGGTCTGGGGCTGGGTTTTAGTTCATTCGGGAGAGGAGCGAGTTACAAACTGTAGATCTGGGTTCAGGTTACAGTTCTGCTCCCCAGGGCTATTCCAGGTGTTCAAATACGAACTTTTGGCCCAGGCCCATCTCTAATTAGGCATATTCTTTAAAAGTATTTTCCTTCCTCGGCTCCTGTGCTCTTGGCTTGTCTCCACTAGCCTTATTTGCTGTGCTAGAGCACAGTTTGCTGGGTATATTAATTGAACTGTTTACACACCTGGTTTCCTGCAAGAATAGACACCTAGCTCCTTCTTTTGAAAAATCTAGCCCAGAGGCTGTAAACAGGAATTGTGCTACGTCTGGAAAAGCTGAACTGCTGCTTATCTGCACTCCCTTGGGCTGTGGGAGCAGCAGCAGCTGCAGACATGGGTCAGTTGAGCATGGAAACCAGCTTGCACACTCTTCCCACCGGTCCTGTCCTCCCACTTGACTCAGGTCCTCCAGCAGCTGAGGAGCCACCTTCTCCACAGGGTTATTCCCTTTTACTGTGATGGTGACAGGAGGGGCTCCACCTGACATTTGGGGCAGCTCAGATGCTTATTTTGCCTTGTGTATGAAAGCTGTGGGTGTCACCCTGGCGCTATGTCCTGTGCAGGACTGCTGATGGGACCTTTCCTCTCTTTTCATGGCTTTACTTTCCAAGGTTAGTTTCTGTCCAAGCTCCCCAAAAGCAGTGGTGGGTTCATCACTCCTTATACTCTCTTAACCATGGCTGAGGGGTGTCTTTCATAACCTGTTGTGTGGCTCAAAGAATGATTGTGGAAAGAAAAGGTTGGTAAGGCTTGTGTGGTGCAGATCACATGAAATGGTCCCTCGTGGTGTCTTTGGTCTTAAAACATATAAACATAAATGAGTGCAATTGCACAACTTTGATATCAAGCCGGAGGAGGAGGAGAAAAGTGATACAAAATAATTTGGCTGATTTTGTCAAGGATTTCTTCTTCTAAGCCAGGTAGTATTGGAAAACCCCACAGAGCTTTCTCAGATGCTAAAACAGACCTTCAGACTCCACTGGGGAGTTCCCCTTCACACCAGCGTGCACTCTGTACTGCCTTAAAATATGCTGATTTTGCAGACATGCTATCAGTTTCTGAATCCCAGTTTGCAGCCATTGTTTTACTGGGTGACATTGAGTTCTACTTTACTGCTTCATTTTTTTGCTGAACATTACTTGAATTTCATCTGGAAGATACCAGCTGACCTCTGTGTAAAGCCATGAGTTGGGAGGGTTGGTGTACTGTGCTGTTGGTGGTCCACAGGCTATGGGGTGTGATGCTGATGTGCTGGGCCTTGGCATCTTTAACTTTCTGTACTTCTTGAGGTTTCTGAAGCACTATAGTGAAGGCCCCTGGAGGAGCTCCCCCAAAGGCAGGCCCTTGGGAAGAGGCATGCAGATGCCTGGGCTGGGAATAGGGAACAGGAAATCAGATGTACCTTAGGGCAAAATTTGCTATCCAAATTCCAGTCCAGCTAGGAACGGAAAGTGCTGCTGTTCCCAAAGCTCTGGGCTGGACTGGAATTACTCCAATAAGCCCCCCAAAGGGGACACAAAGACATCCAGTGGGGAATGAAAGAAGGCGTGATATTAGCTTTCGGGTGCTCGTGCTGTGGGGGAACTCCAGCAACCCTGTCCGGGACCAGCACAGCTCCTGATCACCCAGCAAGCAGTGACTTCGTTGTTGAACTTTATGTTGGCGCTGATTCCTGCTTGGCTGCTGAGTGTTGGTTATATGCCATAAGTGTTACGAGCTGTAAGGGCTGGGAAATCTCGGCTCTGGAAAGAGGCCCGGAAGGACGACGGTGGCAGGTGCTTTCGTCCAGGCTTGCGTCAAAACCCTTTGCGGCAGAAGAGGAGAGGGCTTACGCCATCAGCCTGCTTGCCTTTTCCTCCTGCATTATGGTGCCCCTCTGCCAAAAAAAGAAATTGGGGCTTTTGCTCGTAACCAGTGGGTAGCTGGATCCAGCGTGAAGCGGCATGACCGTTCGTGCTGCGCTCTGCTCCTGCTAATGGTATCAAATCAAGCAGGAAATTATTTTTGGAGCAGTGGAGCATGTTGAAACCCAGCAGAAGGCAGCTGTTTGCGTAACCGGAGTTGTGGGAGAGCTGCCTCTCTTGTTGCCAAGTGCTTGACTTCCTATGCTGGTGAGAAACGGTTTCCCTGCTCCCGGCGCTTGAGCAAATCCCCTTAGGCTTGGGAGGCTGGGCTCGGTCCAGCATCCATCATTCCTGTAGCGCCTGCTTCACAGCTCCAGAAGTCCCTGGACACTTTTCTGTGGGGGTCTGAACTACCTGATTCTGACTCACTGCTTCAGCCCTCTCCTTAAAAACAAAAGACCTGTAAAATAAAAGGGTTTGTCCAGACTTTCAAATGTTTTTGTTACCCCTCAGCAGAGGTCCACATCTGGCAAATGGCCCGTGCTGGAAGTGAAACATTAGTTCTGCCTCAATCTGAACATCCGCAGCATGTTTTCACACCCTGGCTGGGTTTCCAGCCCTGGTTTGGTGCACCAGTGGTACCCACAGTGCTTGGGCTGCCTTCACAAGGATGAGTCCTGGCACACAGCTCCTCTGGCTGTGCTTTAGCAACTCCCAAGTGTCTAACAGAAGCTCGAATTTTTTTTTTTTTTTTTTTTTTTTTTTTTCTTTCCAGGAGGGTTGACTTGGCATGATACTGCTTTTTCACTCTCTGGCAATACCATTTGAAACTTTTCTTTCTGCTCCGTCAGTGTACGCTGATGCCTCCAGCCATATGCTGATGGAGCTCCTATGCAAACGGGTTTGTCTCCCTGGGCTCTGCTTGGTTCTTAGCCCTTTCTTCCAGGGCAGAAATAAATCCCTCCAGTAATACAGCAAAACCTCATGCCCAATAAAATAGCATCATTAATGTGGGTCATAGGATTGCGTTAGCCAGAAAGAATGAGATAAAGCCACGGCTGTAAAGACGGAAATTGGACTGGTGCGCATGAAGCTAAAATTCCTGCCCCCAAAATGCAATGCTTCTGCACAGAAGGGAAGGATCAAGCCAGCATGGAGAGGTTTCGAAAGCTGCCGTGAGGGTATAAAGCCTTTTTTGTTTGCGGACTTATTATGTCATCCCTCGGTCATGCAAATGTCACCCCAGAAGAAAGACTTTTTCACATTACTGCCTTGTTCTGGAAAAGTCCCTCCCTGATTATTCATGACCGCTGATTCCTTCGGCCATGTGCCCCTTTCCAAAGGGCTGTAGGGTGGAAAGAAATTCCCTGACGCAGTGAAAGGCAGGAAAAAAGCCAGTGCACCCAAACTGAGTCAGTCTGAAGGATTTATGGCTTTTCCATTGAGTGATTAAGTTCTCACGCAGCCTGGTTATGGTTAGGAAAGGCGTCTATCCTGTGCTGGGTGGAATTTTGTTACCGTTACATGGATATATGTTGGCAATGAGACCCCAGAGCTGAGGTGATGAGCGGGGCGGTTTCCATACTTTTATAAAATCTTGGTGAAGTAGCTTAAAAATTAATTTTAAAAAAAGCTGTTGTTTCACTTTATAGTAACCTCTCAATGTAAGTGCTTGATGGTTTCTGGGCAGTTTGGTAAGAGATGACGGGGCCTTTTATTTCTGCCTGTCCCATCCATGTCTAGGATTGCAGTTGTCGCGTATTTCATTATCTAGGGCTGCTTAGTATCTCGTGTTTTTTAGTTGCAAATCCAATTATTTTCCCCTTGCCATTTAATTGTTCCCTGTGGCATCGTTATGCCCCACGCCTTCGGTTTTGCTTGATTTGGTTTGGAGGGAGACAGGATGGGGGGGGGTGCACCCTCGGAGGCCTCCCAGGTCCATCCGGAGCATGCTCCATGCCCTGCTTTTTAGCTCTATTTTTTCCTCATCGCGCTAAGCTGACCTTCCGTTGGCCTATGTCTTTTGTGCCCAAATGAGGGGGTTAAAGAAAAGTAGTCAAATCCCCATTTTTGTGGCTGCTCTAACTGGTCCCTTACGCTTTGGCTACTCCAAACCCCTCCTGTGGTCTACAGTGCTTCAGCTCAAATTTCTTGGGACCTGCATTGAGGCATTTCTTAACCCCAAAAGAGAGTCACATTTCCTGACAATAAAATCTGTCCCATAATATGAAGTTAGTACAAGCTATAGAAGCTCACGTTCCTGCTACGCAAAGGAAGGAAGCAGCTGCAGACTTTGAGGAACAGTATACTAAATTCATCTCAGTTTGAAACCACTAAGGTAAGTCCCGTTTCCTCAGATGAATGCCGTAGTTACACATCTGAAGCGGTGCCTCTATTTGCTGATATTTTACCGAAGGGTGGCTGTAGGGAAGGGTTTAATTTCTTTTGTTGCCTTATCTCTGGGAACCACTTCAGTTCCGTTTCGGTGACGTTCCTGCACAGTGTAAGATGAAAAAGGGGTTTTATTGTTTCTTTGAACTGCCTTTTTCTCTGAGGAATGAGGATATAATTGTAACGTAGGAAGGACAAACTGAACATGTTCAGGCTTGTCCTGCCCAATCTTTCCATGTCAGGTTTTTTTTCTTACACCCCACCGCCCCCCCCCGTCCCCCCCACCCGCCTCCTTGCAGCTAGCACTCATGATTGGGATTTTCCAACTGATAAAGTCTTGGCTAGCCTAGGGGTTAATACGCTCTTGGCTAAACAAGCTCTGGACGGCTGGATGTGCGGTTTCTTTTGATGCCAGCCAAGACCAGGGTTTGCCACTTTATTTGTGTTTGCCACCAGAGCATCAATCTCCCACTGTTCGTGTCTGTGGGATGAGTGCAGAGGGAGTCTCAGGCAGATGGCTTTCATATTCCCTCTGGGATAATTTTTTCCACATGTTTAGTAATCTTTCAGTACTCTCTTTTCTTTCTTGGTCATGTTTGGATTTTACGAGAAATAGGTCTGTGGAAGAAATGAAAGGCAAATATTAACCAGACTTAAAGCAACCCAAAAAGAACACCCCTAAAGCCTTCAAATGCTGTGGTGTTTTGCTTTTAGAAAATCTCATTATTAATGTAGTTGAAATACAGGGTTTGTTTGCTATATCTGAAAATACAGTAAGTTATGCTTAGTTTGTGTCATTTAGTAAAGAATTGCCTTTGTCTGAGGCTAGTTTAACCACTAGCCTTAGTCTGAAGCGGGGATTAAAGATGTAGTGTTGGTACTGAATCCGTACCATTTTGTTTCCTCAACTGCTGCTACCCGATGACTTAACTAAAGAGAGATGAATTTCAAGTCCTTTCCTGCTGCTAAACCGTACCTCTGTTCTATGCCTGGGCTCTTTGTACTAGATGCTGCCATTTTGATGGGTTTAGGCAGCCATCGTATCTACACTGCTGATGCTGGGCCTGATCCCATAAACCGTTTTCAGCTCTTACTGACTTTGCATCTTTTCCATGATGCCCCTGGTTGATCTTTTCCAACATCTTTTCCATGATGCCCCCTGTGCAGCTGGGATTGCTAATTCCTTGGGATCCGCCTGGCCTATTTTACTTTGACCCTGTGGTTTTTACTCAGTCCTTCCTCTGACAAGTTTCCACTGACTCAAATTTGTGTTTTAATTGAGTCAGGGCTCCTGAATGCATCCTCAGGGCGAAGCCTGTTGCTGGGGCAGCTGGTTCCTGTGGAGCTGGGCCCACCGACACTGGCATGCGATGGCAAGGCTCCTCTGGAGGAATTCTTGAAACAGTAATAGGGATGTCACACACTTCCAAAATCTACATATGTGTGCTGCTCCCGTCAACAGTGCTGTAATACGCAGTGCTGTGTTATGTTGTCAGGGCGCTGCAAGACGCAGCGAGTTGTGGGTTCCCATTGCCTCGGTGTTGTGGCTGGGGCAGCAAGAAAAGCCTTTGGGGGGGGATCCAGGGAAAAGAAAGAGGAGAAGAAAAGTGTGGTCTGCTAGTCTGAGCACTAAACTTGCATGTGAGAGACTTGGTTTTTAAGGCTTTTTTTTCCACCTTGGTCTTTATGGGACCTTACTGGGGCACTTAGGTTTTCTGTGCTTCATTTCCCTGTAGGTACATACGGGGTGTTTGCACCACCATCGCCCATATGGGGATGTTATGAAGACAAGTTGTGAGATTTGAAGTGTGAGTTTTTCAGCTGCTACTGCTATCAGGTCTGTCTCTGTGTGTAAGAAAAGAAAACTTTATGTAAGGACTATTGCGAGGACTGATGCAGATCCATGTCTGGAGATCCTTATACTCTGGACACCCCAGTATTTCCCTGGCGCTGTACAGATGCACATCCAACAGGCTGGACAGCACTTTGAAGTCCAGGTTTTCATGCTTTTTCCCTGCCAAAAATAAAATTGAAGTGAAACAAAAACACACAGTTCTTTTTCATTGTGCACCGGAAAGAAGAAAAAAAACAAACTGCAACCCACTAGTCACCTCAAAAGTTAATTAACTTCCTCATCAACCAGTTTGTCTGTTAATGTAGACACCGTTGATGCAGCGAAAGCAGCCAGCTTCTGCAAGGCTTCAAGATATCACAAGTACCAGTCTAAAATCATTGTCGCCGCCGGCCACTGAAGGACATGTCCCATTGCTGCCTTGAGTTACCTGGCTGTAACATCTACCCTTGTACAATACAGGGTATTGCACCCTAAGGTGTCCTGCAAAAGAAGTGTGTAGCCTTTGGCTCTTGCGACACCAGATGGCTTGAAAAGTAAATCTTCTAGGTACAGCAAACCCCAAGTGTGCAGCGGGCCGGCGCTTCTCTCATTGGAGCTACAGAAAAGTATAATCAGAGGTTTCCAAACTCCTCTGCAGACAGCTGGCCGCTCACACACTGCTCACCCATCCTTGTTTCCAGTTGCTAATTTGCGATTAAACACAACTAAAAATACAGTAAACACTCCACTCGCAATTTTCCGTGCAAGTCCATCAGGTAGCTTGCAGTTGCAATCATTTGGTGGCGAACGGAGCAGACTCCTGCCGTAAGCGTGCGGCTGGGTGGAGAGGCTGCCCATGAGGCTGCCTAAGATGTGGTTCCCACCAAACGCTGCTGTAAATACCAGTTCAGCATAACGCAGCTGATACTAACTGGCATCCCTGTAGGTGGTCTCAGTAGTGGGGCCAAGATGAAACGTGGTGCGGAGAGTGAACAAAGTACTTTTTCTCCCTAAGGGGAGCGCCTCCAATGGAGAGCAAAGGGGTGGTAGGCAGAGCTCAAAATGCAACTGCTGCCCCAGGTCTGCAGGTAAAGGATGTTCTCTCGTTCAGGGCTTTGGCAATGCTGAAATATGCAAGATGCATAGAAGACCATACATTTGACTGGTGTGAAGTGCATTAAATCTGTTTTCAGTTCGTTGCTCCAAAAAGTACAAGCAACTTCAGTTAATATTGAACATGCTTTTTAACCCAAATAAATTATTTTCTACTATGCTAAACAAAGGAGTTGAAAATATGTTAGTCAGTGCAAAGCTTCTTAGCTGTTCCTTGGCTAGTGTTTGTCCTACGGCATGTGTAGGAGAGAAAACTACTACAATTTGCAAATATGAAACACAGAACATCCTCCTTTCTGAATATATTTAACGTGCAGAAGCCGTTGGCATTACGGGGTGAGGGAAACAAAATGCTTAATTGGGGGAGTTCAGTAAATATAGTAACAGTGATACTACTCCTGGTTTGAGCATACAAAGCCTGCCCAAGCAAGCAAACCGTGCACCTTTAATTAATGGTTTCGCCCATTATTGAAATGGCATGACTCACTCTTCTCGTGCAGATGCCCCCTTCTGGGGTCAAACTCTTCATGAAATCAAATCAGCTGCACCACAGCCCTGGGGCTCTGTCTTTGCTGGAGAAAGGGTTGTTTTCAAGGGGCCTGTTGTGCAACCAAAGAGGTTGGAGCGGGATGCTGGAAAGTCTTCCACCTGATGTGTGAAATATTTCGTGACTTTTTTCAGTAGCGTTCCAACGTTGCTTGCTGTACAAAATGAGCCTTAACGTGTCCTATTTCATTAAAAGGTCTTACTAGACAAAAGGCGCTGGAGCCCTTAATGCAGCACAGCAAGATTTTCCACACCTCGAGGTAGGAGGTGTTGGCTGCCACTACTTGTTCCAAGGCAAGATCTGTCTGTGCCGTACTTCTGGTAGGATGCTGCATTTACAGTTACTTACCTCAAGGTAAAGAAGTAACTTGTTTTGCCAGGGATTACATAGCTTAAAAATGTCACTCACGTGAATGCGGTCCTGGTAAGAGATGAACTTTAAGTGTCAGACTTGGCTAGTCAACTCATTAGCCTTTGGGTGTGGAGGGAGCCCTTCCTTTTGTATGACACGAGGATTGCTCTTGTGGCTCATTGCAGTAGCCTTGCTAGTGCCCTGCTCGCAAAAGGGACTGGCAGAGGAAGAAGCTCGAGTCCTTTGGTGGGCTGATGCTGGGACATCTCCAAGCATTGGCAGTACAGGTATTTGCCTGTGGCATCGGACTGTCTTCCCACGGTCCTGTTGTCTACTTGCCTGCGTCAGAATGGCGAGAAGGCATGCTCGTTGAGGAAAGCCAGAGCATATGGCATCTGTGTCTTTCTTTGGAAGGTGGGAGAGGTCTTGGAAGTAGCAGTCATCGCCTATCTCCTTAGTGCCAGCAAAGGCAGTGGTCCTGGCTTGCCAGAGCTCTCTTCGTGCTTTCTTTCCCAGCCAAATCCTACCCCTTCCCCTCGCAGGAACTACCCGGACCCCACCCCTCATCCTTGGGCAGCAAAATTCAGCTCTGCCCACATGTTGCTTTGAGTAAGCGAGTGCATCACAATCGGTGAGAGGTAACAACTCCAGTCGATGCCAAACTTGTGGATCCTCCAAAGCCACTGCCGTGAGCTGAGACCTGACATGCCAGGAGTGCAGCCCAGGTTACTATAGCAAATCCTCAACAGTTTCCTGCCCAGCTGAGTCTTTTGGAGTCTGAAGCGTTGTAACCTCATAAAAGCTTGAACTCATTCAAAGATTATTTCACACCACCTACAGTACTCTATGAAGTCAGACATGCTGTAACATATGATTAACGATGCGTTCAGTGGTGAGTCATCGGGCAGTCTAGCAAGCGCTGCTCACCTTCTAACCAGTCTGTGTGTGGGAGTCCTTACCCAACGACACACCCAAATGGAGCATTTTAATAATTTACTACATTCTGAGCTTGGAAGAGCAGTTTTTGTTGCTTAATTAAAAAAAAAAAAAAACAAACAAACAAACAAAAAAAACACCTTTGCCACCCGTTATGGTACAAACCTCCACCGTGAAGAATAAGGTGGGGGGAGCCCCAAAAAGCTATTATTACTTCATATGGTTTGAGTATCCAAGAAAAAGACTGGAAAAAATCCACGTTTAAGAGATGGGGGATTGCATCTTTGTGTTACATTAAACAGTCACTTGGAAGATGCACGAATATTTCTTGGACTGAAATGTAGTGTTACCCTTTCCCAACTGAGTGTCCCAAGCACAAAGTGAGACTTGTGGTTATTCTTATTTATTATCTGGAATGTTTAAAGATTGTAGGGAAAAAAAAAAAGCAACATTTTCCAGGGAATGAACAAAAATGAGCCTGTCTGGTTTCTGAGATGATGGTGGGAGACACAGTTTTGATTCCTGCTGCAGAGGAGGAAATTGCACTTGCATCTCAACATGATCTGGCATCCTTTCTCCAATAAAAATTCATAGTAAGAAGCCTAGGGAAGAGCAAGAGTGGGACAAACTCGCATAACACTTCACCAATTACTTTTCCAGCCTCCAACTATTTTCAGCTCAGGGGATTTCCTGACCTGAATGAATATGGTTTGTGACTCTTTAGTACCCTTCAATGGATCATTCTTCCGAGTACTTGTCCAGTCTCTCCTTGTACCTTTCTAAACCTTTTGCTTCCACAACACCAGTAGCAACAAACTCCACCAACCTTCTACATGTTGTGGGAAGAATTAGGCCTTTCTCTGTCTTGAACCAGTCTCTGACAGCTTCCTTTGGCGCTTCCCAGTTCTCGTGCTGGAAAAGACCATGTCAGTCACTTCCTAACCCCCTGCTCCAAACCCCTCACAAACTTGTGGACCTTTATTAGATGTCCCTGGGACATCTCCATCCCAAGGTGAAGGCTGTCAGCCTCCTCAGGCATAAAACCAGTTGCCGTGAATTGTCCTTGTGGCCATCTTCCTAGCCTGTCCCGCTTCTTAGATACCTATTTGAGAGGAGGGGACAGGATTGCGTGCACTATTCAAAGCTTGGTGAACCAGTTTATAAAGTGATGTAATGAGATTCTCTTCTCTGTTCTCTTGCTGTTTCTTTCACGGTAATCCCTAGTGTTTGATTAGCTGAGTACTGAGCCGATGGTTTTGTGGTATAGTCTATGATAGTCCAAAGGTCTCGCTCCTGAGTAATAAGAATAAGTTCAGAAATCATCACTTCAGAGGTGAATTTAAGACTTGTTTTGCCTGCATGCATCACTTTAAATTTAATCTGCCCTGACTTTCAGCTGCCATGGTATTGCGCAATCCCTCAGCCCTGTAAGGGCCATATGCATTTCCCCACTGACTGCTCTTTTCCCCAATAGTCTTTTAGTTGCTTATCCTCAGCAAACTTTCTTACCTCACTGCTGCTCCAGATTGTTCACAGATAGATCGAACAGCGCATGTCCCAGCCTCACCGGTGGGGTGCCTCTGTTGTGAGAAGTGACCGCTTACACCTACTTTCTGATGCCTATCTTGACCTGCCCCAGCTCATCCAGTGTTAGCGTTGCTGGGACCAAAGCCAGATGTTGCAAGCCCCCGTTCGGGGAGTGCAGCTCATACCTGGTCCTTGTCTAGACTCTCCTCCATTTCTAGACATACAGGGTGATATTGTGGAGCGTGAGGCAAGTAACGCTTTAGCCAGCCAGCTGGCTAAATTCTTTTGGGGAGTGCAGCTTATTCCCCCATTTGTTATAAATACATGTAAATGCACAGGTGTTCGGTGCACCGAGGTGCCAGTGGGGCTGTCTACGGTGTGCAACAGGGAAAAGCAATAATCACACATACAAGTGCGAGCTTCGAATTAGCGAAGTGCAGTATTTCGAAATAAGATGTTTTACCAGAGAAGAGCACACGAGAATAAATGATACTCGAAATTAGTGGTGGATTATTGGCAAAGCGTGCAAATCCGCCCACGTCTTATTGAAGCGTAACTGATATGCCTCTTCCGGCAATTAGTCAAGTTCCTCAGAAGAGCTCTGCGTTGGATCAGGCAGCAGGACGGGCTGGCGCAGGCAGGCTGCTCCAGCTGCCTGGGGATTAGCATCCTGCCACAACTATCCCCTTCACGCCCCGGCGGCGGGATCTGCCGTGCTTGAGCTGGGGCTGTGGCAGGGCCCAGTCAGTTTGAGCTGCTTTTCGTTGCTGGGATTTTCTCTGCGGCAGGCGCTCGCGGGGGACAGATAGTTTTGTTGCTGCGGAGCCCCTGTTGGACAGACAGCCTTATCTATTCGCACAGAGCACCGCTTACATAGGGAGCTCTGCCAAAGGAGGGTTTTCTCTGCGGAAGAAGTCCAAGTGTATTCATTTAATGCCTTGCACTGACCTAAAGTGGTTTTTTGCAAGTTTGAGGGTCAAGTCCCACCAGCAACCCTCCTTGTGCCGGTCTGGTGACACACAGAGGAGTGAATGTCTCTTAAGAGAAATTAAGCCACACCTAGCTCAGATGACTTTGGGGATGGCTGTGAACTCCTGGCCTCGTCCCATGCCTGGTGTCCCTAGCACACGGTGGCTCTGCCGTTGCTCTTTGCCCTGCTTTGCCCTGCCTCTTTGCCCCCACTGCCCATCAGTGCCAATCTTCAGCATCCCCCCCCCCCCCAGTTCTAATTGAAACAGGTGATGCAGGATGTCCGTACCCCCCTTCATCTTTTTCTCCTTTCCCACCACCCAAATTTTCCAGATGTGGCTGTCACTAGAAATAAGCAGTTGAATGAGCACTTGTCTGCGGGTGACTCATTCTCGCCCTGTGAGGGGCTCTGCAGAGGGTGCAGACGCGAAGACTCACCACTTCCTTGGACAGCCTGCAATGATGTCAAGTTCACCGGAGCGAAAAAGAGCCTCCTGTTCTCCCTGAAGCAGCAGGAGCCAACTTCTGCTGTTCCTCATCTAAAATGTATGTGGCAAAAAGGACACCCTGGTCATGGTTTCCAGTTGCATCAGGGCAGTGAACTCCCTGCTTTTCCTGCTGATGCATGGGTGGGGATGGATATCCGCTCAGGTTTTACATTCTGTCTCTAGAGAAATCCCAGGCTCCCAGTGAAATAATGGAAAAATTATTTTGGAGTCTCACTGAGGGGCTACAGTGAAATACAGGTGATTTATCCCAGGCGATTTGTCCTACCTCCTGTGAAGTACCTTCTACCTGACCATGAGGAAGCAAGTGCAAAAGGGCATCTTTCTCTGGCACGTGTCCCTTGGAGGCTTTGTTTGTTCCCACTTGGGTTTTAACACTCCTCCAGCTGGCATTAATCTGCGCTCTTTGCTTCTCATACTGTTTTCACATGGGCATTTGCTTGGACAGGAGAAAAGACTCGTGCCATGCTTATTCATGCCTTTGTGTGATGTTTTTTTCTATGAGGACAGGGAGTAGGAGCAGCGTAAAGGAAGATTTGGGGTTCTTTTTGTTTTCCTCTCGAAGGCACGGAAAATGCAATAGGTGGTACTGGCTGCCCTTCATTGGCAGGTCTGCCCCGAAGCCTGCTGAGCAGTGGGCTGTCTGGGTTCATTTGTGTTATTGTGCCGTCTCTTGCCCTGGGCTGTGGAAGCCGGACTATCTCTGTACATTTGCATGAACATCCTAGGAAACGTGTGAAATTTTTTGAGGCTCAATAAGTCTATTTTTGATTGAAGCTTTTGTGGTTTTGTTTCTTTAAGAAGCTTTGGTAAAATTTTGTGCTTGCTTTTTTTATCTTTAGGAGGAATCTCAACAGCGTAGACCAGACCACAATGGGTCAAAGATGACATACATTCAGCAAGCACTGATAAGGCAGTAAAACAAAATTCCTTGAACGAAACCATCACTAATTTATAATAAGTTGTGTACTAAGGTTATGTATCACTAAGTTATCATGAACATGGTGGGCACTACTCACTTTCTTATGGACCCAAAGCTGTTTACTGGAGAGTGTGGTTTGGTGTCATGATTTCATCTGAACTTTTTTTTTCGCCTCAGTTTTTTGCTTTTCTTTTCTTTTTAACTCACCAGCTGTTTTCCACCCATAGCTGCCCCTCTAAGGGTGTGAGTGGATGAGTGGAGAGTGTGGCCGGACTGCAATCAAAGAAATATTTTGAGTGTCCTTTCAGAGCTCTTTAAGGAATTTGGACCAGCTATGAATGCCGGCTTTATGCAGCGCTGTTTTGAAGTGGGAGTGAGTCACTGAAAAACAATTTGCACTCCCTCTATGTTCAACTTTGACTTTATTAAGAAAAAGAGAAAGAAAACAAACTCAATCCCATTCAATGCCGAAATACACATTGATCCTTTAATCCTCAGGGAATCGTTGGGAACTGCTTCCTCCTTGAAAGAATCGCTGTATTGACGCAACATTTAATTGCGCAATTACACACGTGTGTTTTTTTCCTGGGCTTTGCAGAGCAGGGCTCTGCGGATGGAATGCTAATCAGAAAGTGATTGATACCATCTCAGGGGGCACACAGCTTGAATGCAGCCTCCTAGCTGGCATCAACCCCCCTAGGTACCTTCATGGGTCTGTCCCAGCCTTTTCAGGCAGGAAATCAAAGATGGGAATTGCAGCCCAGCAAGGTCGGAGCAAGGACTGGATTTGGGTTGGAGTCCAAAACTGTATCCTGTATTGGTCTGCTGTAGCCTTCTTTGGTGGAAAGCGGGAGGCTCCGGCGCCCATCCCTCCTCGGCACTGCCCTGGGGGCTGTGGCTGGCAGGTACCAGCGGGGACTGTTCAAACGCCCTCATTTGCGAGCTGAAAATATTACCCGCTTGCAAATGGCAGTGGTCAGTGGCCTCTCTCCTGCTCCTGTGCCACTGCCGGACCTCCGCATGGTGCATGCGCCTTTGTGGGATTGAATTTTTCATGGAAGTTTTGCTGAAAGCATTGCTTCAAAGCTACTGGGGAATGCTCTGTACATGTGTTTGTACATATATATGTATGTATATACATCCACACATACTTGTTTGGCCAGGCCCCGCTTTCCAAGAGCTGCATTTGCTGTAAACGTCGCCAGATTTTTCTGATGTTTCACGTGTGCCACCTCTGACTTTGGGGGCGTGCCACACTTAAAGCAGAGCCGTAAAAAATCACTTCCAGGGTTTGGGGAGCCTCCGGGAGCCCTTGCCGTCACCTGTGTTACTGTGTCGTGTCTTTATTCAGAAACCGAACCCCGCTTCTGCTCGTTTGCCTCATACTAATTGACCCTGATGGGAGCAGGTTGTGAAGTAACGTAGAGCACGTCCTCACTTTGCCTCACCAGAGAAGCACGGTGCACATTGGGATCTACAGTTACCTGCAAGTAAATACAGAGGCTGGTTAAGCGTTAGATGGGAAGAAATGCAACCCTCCTCCAGCTGGATTTAATGCTAATATTTTCTTTGAGTTTAATCTGTTTAGCATGACATTATCCTTAACGGTTTCATCATTGGTTCTGCTTTCCCACCAGCATTAAGGATGGAGTTTCCAGACGGGCAATCCTAGCTGTCAGCCACTCGTCCCTTATCCACGGCCACAGGCTACCAAGTGAGCCTTGTACCTGGCCACACCATCAGGTCCATGGTGAGTGTGCCCTGGGCCGGCCATCCCGCTTTTTGGAAACTCTTGAAAACTCTTTTAATGGATGCTTTTAATGCATCCACCATACTTGCCTTACGGCCTCAGGAAAATGAAAAGGAGAGGCTTTCATTATGTCATTAAGCAGCATTTGGCTGATGTTAGGGGCTCCTGGCCTCCAGGTCCCTCTGCTCATGTTTTCTTCTTATTTCTCTGAAAGCTTTAAGTTGGGGCAAGCCGTGGCTGCTTCTGTTGGCAAAAACGAGCAAAAACTAGTCCTCCTCTGAGTTCGGCTGTTTGATCCTTGCAGCCGATTGCTCTGTACCCTCCTGGCAGCAGGACCTTGGGGCATGTCAGCCCCGTGCAGGACAGGGTGATGCATTTTGTTCCTTCCTTTCATGGCAAGGCTGAAAAAAGGTGAAGAAGAGCAGGCAGCCGTGGTCTTAGCTGACAAGCTGAGAGGAGCTTTCCTAGTGGAAAAGCTCAGGGGAGAGCAAAGAAGGCTGCCGGCAAAAGTCAGCAGGGGACTCTCTCTCCTGATGCAAGAGAAGCAAAGGAATTACAAGTAACAAGCTGAAGTACACAGATAATATTACCCAAGTTATTTTGACCATAAAGCCCAGGACGGTAAAGGCTCTTAACCTCTCATTAATCAGTGAGAAGCTGGAAGAGCCTCACAATGATCTCAGCTGCTAAATCTGCTGCACCCTTTTGCTCCCTTTAATTTAATTGTATTAGTCCTACCCACATCCTTTGTTCTTCCGCCCCACTCAGGAAATCTGCTTCTGGTTTTGGCATGGCTCGCTCTGGCTCCACGTGGCTGGTTTGTGGACAGCCAGGAGGGACGAGAGGGAGGGCAGGAAGGGGAAGAGGATGGGAAAAGTTCCCGCGGGAGCAACCTGCTTAATGTGCCTCATTTGTCTTAATAGTGCCACCGCGTCCCTTCCTGGTGAGACTTCCTCCTGATAAGCCAAACAGGCAAAATTGAATGCAGAAGGACTCACACTGATCTCAGCAGAGATGAGATTTCATGCTTAAATCTTAAAAATAAAAAAGATGAGTGCCTGTGAGCCAAGTCTTGTGCAGCAGGAGCTGCCAACCCAGCAATCATTCCTACCCCTGGCCTTCAGCTCCGCTGAGAGGTTGGGGTGTCTCACCTTTAGCTTAGCTGTTCAGGTTTGTACCACTTTTTCCTCATCAGACCACTAAGAAATAAGAGCAACTGTTTAGCCCTGGGTCCTCCGCTTGCTTAGCATGCAGAAAAGGGTCCAGCGAGCACAGCAGAGGGATTATCAGTGCTACCCCCTGGCTGTTTTCTCTGCTGGTGGCAATATTATCTCCCTATCCCTTGCCAAAGCACTGTTCCTTAGTGCTATTGTGGGGTGCAGACCCTCCCCTGCCTCCTTGCGCTGCTTGCTGGACTCCTCCAAACCATCACTGCCTCCTTCCCACCCACCTCCGCAGGGCTGCAGCTCCCCTCCCAGCAGCATCCCAGGGTGTGGGTAGTTTTCCCTGTCGGTGGTGACACAGAGGAGCTCCAGCTGAAGATCCAGCAGCATCATTGCAACTTCACCAGTTTCCCCAGCGTATCCATTGGCCTCCAGTCTCCTGTCGGCATCGTTGCAAGAATACTGTCAGCTCAACCCACAAGTGTTTGTCTTCCCCGCTGCCTGAAATAATGATTCATAACATGCACACTGGTTTTAGCACTCATGTCCCTTTACATGACAGTGTAAATATTTGTGCGTCTTTGTATAGCAGGAAAAGACAATGTGTGCAGTCCCTCACCTACCCAAGTCCCAGAGCAGTCCTCACGGGGGGTTCAGAGGTGATGATGTGTCAGGAAAGCCGCCCTGCACTGCTGCTTTGTAAAACAGTTGCCTTTCACTGTAGGAGCGGGAAGATGCGTCCCACTGATGCCGTGCTGGAGGGGTGGCGTAGGAGGTGTCATCATGCGTACTTCATGGGTTGTAATGGAAACATCAGAAAAAAAGAAATGGAGGTACATCAGAAAAAAAATAATGACCTGCTGTGTCAATATGGCATTTTTATGACCCATGGTTTCACTTCATCTTTCTTAAACGAGTAAATAAGCAAATGCAAGAGGTGGTTTCCTGGACACATATGGGTTATCTCCAACTCCAGAGTTTGTCCCTGCTGAAGGAAGAGATAGCAGAGCAGCTAACCCGAGGGTGTACCTTCGGCACCTTTCCATCAAGGAATGGTAACACTTAATACGTGGAAAAAGATGAAGCACTTACAGAAAGCTGTGGTTAAGAAAAGGGATTTTCAGATGATTTTGAACACTTCAGGCTTGTCTGGGAAACATGATTCTGAGTTCCTTATTTTACTGGATTTCTCTGATTTCAAAATCCAGGCGTACAAAATGCCATGAATCTATTACGGCAAGCCTGGGTTTTCCCGAATATGTAAAATGTCAAGGTTCTCCTCTCCCTTTCACAGCAAATCAATTATCGGTCGTATGCTTGCAGTGATAGTGCACCGTTTGCTTACTAGTTTTATAGGGGGATCCTTCCCTCATTGCTTGCTGTAATTCTTCTCGGATCTGAAGAGTAAAACATATTTACATTGGCATGTGGGATTCTGGAAAACCTCAGGGAAAAAATAGGACTGGAAAGGAAGTTTTTCTGTCCAGTGAAAATTTTTGTGATGTGTTTTTTCCATATCAGAATGAAAGCTTGAAATACAGAAACAAACAAAAAAAAAAACATTAAGCCAGCTGCAGCTACTTGTTTTGATTATTTTATCCTTTCTATTTTGTTAGTAAATTTATTTTATGTTGCAATGCAAAGTAGAAATTCCAGATTTCTTGGATAAAAACTTGGGTCCACAAAGTTGATTTCAGTAGTTTGGGAACTGTTTGGCAGATAATTTTAAATCAGAAAGTGGTGATCTGCTTCACTAAAAATAAAAAATAATGATCCAGTAAATGACTAATTTTGTGGTCTGGGGTAATTAGCAGAACAGCTTGGCAGATGGAAGGCAGCAGGTCTAAATTACTGCACTAAGTCCATTTGCAGGAAGATATTATCTGATTTTGTTGTTATTAATAGTAATTAATGAGAATTAAAATATTCAGCTGGGATTTTTGCCATTGCTATTAGCGGGAATACATGTGTGTATATATATGTATTTGCTCTTTGATGCTTTTCTTGGTTGTTTGCCTCTCAATTCTTCACTGTCTTGCTCTGGGACTTTAATAATACTGCAGAAATTATTCAGACCGCACCTTTGTCTAGTACAGAGGAAACTTGAGGCTTTTACAATTAGTGCTGCTAGTTATTCCATGAAAAACCATGGATGATTCCAGGGTCCGACAAGGAAAGCAGCAGTAAAAAGTCAGGCAATAAGCAGTCCTTTATCAGCAGGCTCAGAGGGCGCATCGGTTGGTGGCTCGCAGCTCGCTTTTGCATCCATGTTTTGCATCACAGGTTGCTGGGGATGCGGGGATGGTGCCATTGCCTCTGAGTCTGCACAGAGGCGCACGGCTCCAAAGCCTTCTGTGGTGAAATCCAGGCACCGCTTTGCTGAAGTCCAAAGTGCTTAAATTTTGATGCCCCCAAAACACCACACCATGTTGATCACTTTGTCTTGTGCCCTCCATGACACCAGCCTTTGGTGGTTCTGCTCGGCATTCCCACCCCAAACCTGTGTCCTGCAGTAGGTTTTGAGCACATGGTTTATGAAACCCTGTGACTAACAGGGTTCCCATGATGGGGGAGACTTTAATGAGATGGTTTAGTGGATCATTGCTCTCACTGTTAAAAACAAAACATGCTTCTCCCTTTGTTTTTGGTTCTCCCTTTGTTTTTGGTTCAACTCTCCTGAGTTTCACTCTTCCATTCCTGGACTTTGCTCTGCCTGTGTTTGGCAGAGTTAAAGCCCTTCAGAGTCTGAAATCTTCCCACATGCCCTTAAAGACTAGGAGGAGTCATTTCCTAATCTTCTCTTTCAAGAGGACAGTGATAATTGAGCATTTACTATTGACTCTATTGACTTTTACGTGGTTTGGGTTTGGGCTTTTTAGATAAATTGTAATTGTTCCTTTTTATCATTGTACAACTACTGTTAATTATTGCTGTTACTGTGTCTACATCTAAGGATGTGGCCCCACTTCTGTTAAAGATTCAATGTTTAGGGCTCTGATGGACAGTTGAAGGGGTGTTCATTTGGTTTTGGGCACTTTTGGAGAAAAGTAGGTGCATCAGTCAAAGTGGTGTTTACTCACCTCCTCAGGAGGTAAATTGTGTTTATTATTTTTAATGGCTCCTTTTCAAGTGGCATTGTATCTCCGGTGGTTTCAGTTCTGGTTGTAGGCTGGGTTGTATTCTACCATCCCTAATCATCTCGAGTACTTTCTTCACTTTCCTTAACTTTATTTAATTTCACTAAGAAATTTCAAAGAGTGAGATGATACTGAGATAATGGAATTGGGGATTAGATGGGGGGATTAGTTGGATCCTAACAAGCAGATGCCGTGCTTTCCATGGGAAGTTTTCTAAGCTCCATTAAACCAAGAGGGCCTCTTTTCCCCTGACACTTACAGATTTAAAAGCATTGTATTATACCCTATTATTAATGCAAATTATAAAATATCTTGATGGTAATAGGCATCTTTTGGTGACATTTCAAACCGTGGTCGTATTCAAAGCCCCCGAGAAAGGATGTGAGCTCTTTAATAGCTTTATGCACCGTGACTTCAAGGGGCTTGTTCCTCATCCAAGTCCCCAAGCCATTGCAGGTCGGAGATATATTTGTTTATGCTATTTATCCACTTACCTTTATTTTCTCTGTTTGCAGCATTTTTGTTCCTATATATGTTGGGCTGGTGGGAAGTCTCATAAATACCATGATAGCAATGGTCTGGATCCCTTTGCAGCCTAGACCAAAGTCAGACCATCATGTGACAGAGAACAGTAAGTATATAGTATTTCTGATAAATAGCACATGAATGAGGACAGGGCATTGACGTGCTGTAAGGACTCTGCTAAAGGACTTGGGGTTGTTGTTATGGTTTGAGAGACCCATAACAATTTATTGTCATTTAGACAATCATTCTATCACCCAATGACCCCTCCCCACCTGGGAAAGGGAAATCAGGAAAAACAAGAAAACCTGAGAGCTGAAGTATAAACACATTTAATAGAATAAGATTAGATAATTAACATTAACAGCACTAAAGAACTGATATTGATCCCGACACCAATACAGAATATGCACAGATTATACTCAGCCAATTATATCAGTAGGCAGCTGTGCACTCCCAGCAGTGGACAGCAAATGTCGGACACTGCGAGCGCTACAGCTTCAGGAGGAAGGGAAGGCCTCAGGTCTCCGGCACCAGGGCACAAAGTTCTCAGGATGGCAGCCATCAAGGGAGAGAGCGAACTTCGCAGCAAACTTTCTAATTTATAATGAGTGTGACGTTGATGGTATGAAATAATCCTGTTGGCCAGCTTGGGTCAAGGGCCCGGGTCTCGCTCCTCCTCATCCCTGCACCTGGCTAGCTCAAAAACACTGAGACCTTGAGACCCACACACCATAGCTGGCTGTAAAGTAAATATTTTGACAAATTCGGACACTGCAGTCTTCTAAAAGTGCAGTTTTCCCAAGCATTAGAAGAGAAATTAGTCCTGTGTCTCTCAAACCAGGACAGTTGTATTTAAGGGAAAAAAAGGTGCCAAGCTTGAAATGCTGACACTTTAATGCCTAAGCTGTGCTTGTGGAAGAATGTTGTTCCCTACCTACAGACCACTCTGCCATGTGCAGCCCAGTGCTTGCCGCACATCTCAGAAATGGTGAATGTAGACCGCTCGCTGGGGGTTAGTTTGGCCCAGCATGGGAGGCAGTCCCGCTGTCTCACAGGGGTCCTCTGCATGCAGACCCAGCACCAGATCCCAAGGTCCTGCTGTCGGCAGAAAGCTGGGTGCTGCAGGGATTCACCTTTTCAGAAAGGTGGTGGTGGACCTGAGCAGGCGGTCTCAGAGTCACTTGCTTCCTGCCTCTAACCTGTATAAATAGAGTATTAATCAGTATGTCGTCTTCTGTAGGCACATCACAGTCTGGCAGCGTGTTTAGCATCAGAGAAATCCTACGCCTGATGAAGTTTCCAGGAGTAATGGAAGTTTTCATGGTCAAGGTCTTTGCTGGACTTCCCATAGGTAAATCTCACCCATTACCTATGATTGCTGATGTATTTAAAATAAGATGACATACACTGTGGAGCAGGCCTGTCTCAAATTACTGAACGCATGTTGCATTTGATCACAGAGCAGCGAGGATTCAGGTCCTAACTCGATGCTGGATGCTTTCAAATGGTCTCAGCTACACAGGGTCAAAAACGTGCGACTTAATGTAAAACAGACTACTTGCCACAGGCTGCTTCTGCAACTTTTGGCAAATCACTTAATCTCTCTACCCCACTCCCCTGGCTGTAAAAGTTTTTTTCCTCTGGTCTGTCATTTCTGTTTAGGTTGTAACCTCTTCAGAGCACAGGGAAATCATTTGTACTCTGCCAGACACACTGGGGTCCTTCCTGATTTTACTTAATGATTTTAAGGGGTATGCGTAACCTAAAAACCTATTGCTGGACAACAGGCTGTGGCTGGTCTCACTGCCAGCTGCATGCAGGGAGCCACAGCATGTTTCTTCCTTTGCACGTTGATGGTGGTGCTTGTTTTCTCTACTTTATATATTCTGCTTGGATTTTTGTGTCATGGTAGGAACCTGCTGCTACCTCAAACCCATCCCAAACCTGCCTGTTTCCCTGCTCCTTTACAGTCAGTTGCTGTCCTGGCATTGTCCATGTCTCCCGATTTGCCTGGTTGTACATATCGTTGGTCACAATTCAATCATCTTTAATTTTGCTTACCCTCTGTCTTCTCCCCGCTTCCCCCACCCGATTGTCTAGAGATTAATCCAGCATGTCAGCCTTGTTAGTGGTGGTGTAAGGAAAGGGTGATGTTCTCTGCCCTTCCACACAGAGAGCCTTCTCGGCTCTTTTCCCAGTCAAACCTAAAAATGCAATTTCTCTCAATTAGAGTTTCAAGAATTGAATTCTCTACACATCAAAACACGTGCACATCACGCATCTAAACAAACTAAGGCAATTCCCCTCCAAATAAGGATCTTAAGAGAGGATTTAAGGCACCTTAGCTTTTACACTTTGCATCTTTTTCTAATTCATCTGTGTCTGGAGAAGCCCTTGAAGTTTAAATAACATGAAACGTAATTTACAAATTAAATTCTAATTTGTAAACTGTAAATTCAGTTTACAAATGAAAGTAGATTTGGCTGTAGAGAGTGGCTGAAATCAGAAGAGTGTGGCATTTCTGGGCTTGGCCAGGTTCATCTGTTATTCCTTGCTAAGGGTCTGGGAAACAAGTCCGACTGGAGCTGTAGAATAATGTGCAGGGAAGTGTAAGGGACTTCTGATTTTCTTTTTTTTCCTTTCTGTGCATAGTTGGCATTGGCTGAGATCAATAATGCCTGTTGGTCCTACCCCCACCACTGGAGACAGGATACAGTCTTGATGGACTGCTGTAATAGTCCACTTTTTAGGTTCTTTTGAAACGAAATTTTTAAAACCATATTTTTTAAAGTGTTTATAAAATGACAGCATGTCACAGAACAAGATAGTCAAGTGATATTTTAAGAGGGTTTTCTTTGCTGATTCTGGCTCATTTCTCAGCTTAAAGTAACATTCATTTCTCTGTTTAAAAATGCCATCCCGAGACCACATCCATATGCGATCTGCACGGTAATTTCCTGTGCACTCTCCTTTTTCCAAAGGCCAGGCAAGATGCCCTTTTTTGTAGTCATTGCTGCTGAAATGCAAATTCCTCCCGTTGCAGAAGACGCTCTTCTTTTCCTGTGCACAGCAAAAACGTGCACCCAACCAAAATAAACATCTCCTGCCCAAAACTGCAAGGGAACTTCTAGGCAGAGAGAATGCAAAGCTGAGATTTAAGGCAGGACATGGGCTGATAAGTCTGTCACTGAAACGGCTGGGAGTATTTCAGTGAGAGTAGGAATAGGTTCACCTGAGGCACTCCTGCTACAAGTATAGCGCTTGTGCTACAGTGGGGAGTGATTAAAATCCTGGTGACTTCTCTTTGCAGGTCTCTCTTCAGGTTGCTGACCGTACGACGGCAGCTGAAAGGGGATTTGGCCATCACCTACTTCTCTGCAGCTCACAGCTGGAGGCTGAGCTCCCCATGAGCTCATTTACCTTTCATCTCCCGGCTGCAACTGCATAATTAATTAGATCACCCAAATTACAGACCTTTCTCTATTTACTTTGTAAACAAGTTTGTGATATACAAAGAAGAAAGTCTTCTGTTCCTTACGGATCTCATTGTTGTCTAAAATTAGCTTGTTTGAGACCGAAAGAGCCTCTCCGAGAGGGCTGTAGGGCTGGGAACCACCTCCCTGCGTTGCATAAAAGCAGAGACATGGGCTCCGTGCCTCTCGCAGGAGCGTAGCTGCCAAAGGATGGACGGGCAGTGAACCACTCCAGCACGGCCAAATTGCATCCTTAACTGACCTGGGAAAAGTGAATCTCATTGCAGTGCGGTAGATAAGAGACAGAAAAGAAAACATGAGGTTAAAAGTGTCAAACATACTTTTTCCTGACCAAAAATCACCAGGGCCTTGAAAACACTGATAAATAGCTGCTTGTATGACTCTTTGGCTGCCTAATCCCTTTGGAAAACCTCATTTTAATGCAGACGCTTTAGAACCTTCATCCCATTTTTAAAGGCACTTTCTGTCATACTTGGAGTAGGATTTTGCCGTGCACCCTGGGGCTCTGCATCCCATTGCATTTGCAATCCAGTGTAGGAGGGCTGAGACAGGCTCCCAGAGGCTGTGCTCGCCTTTTCACACCGGTTCTCAGTTAGGTTTGCTAAGCTGGCCCTGCCAAAGCCACGGGCTGCTTTTAGAAATGTCATGTCTTTTTTTTTTTTTTTTTTTTTTTGAAAACACAGCTTGTAGTCCTGTGTCTCCCCGGTGCTTTTCCTCATCTCTATCACATCTCGCATTTACCTGCCTTTTGCTTCGTAACCCTAGTTACTCATCCCTCTGGTGCCAGGTTTTCTAATGAGTTCAGCCCTTTATTTAACCCCCCCCTACCCCCACCCCAAAACAAGGCAAGGTTTCTGAGGATATTTTTTGCTATTTTCCTTTTTTTTCCCATTGAAAACCCGAGCCTTGCAGTGTGGATTGAGGCTTCTCCAGGCGGCTCCTGCATGGGCTTTTGGTGTCCCCAGAAGAGCCTGGGGACCTGCCACCCAGTGAGCCCTCCCCGGAGGGCATACTTTACTCAGATGGCTGCGTTCAGTTGACCTGCAGCCTACCCAGATGGAACCTGATGAGCTCGTTGTAAGAAATGATTGTTCCAATGAGCATAAAATCCTCTGAGTCCTATCTAGGACTCGCTTTGCAGGTGTTACCAAGAAATGCGTTGCCAGTGGGAGAGACACCCTTAGTTGGTGGAAGAGGTGGGAGCAGGGGGGTCTCCCTTGCCCACACAGCTTTAAGTGACCATGCAGGCACGGGGGGTGACACCCATGTAGAGTCCTTTGCATCTCCAGGGGAGCTGTGCAATGTGCAACGCTAATTAAAGAGCCCAGCCTGTCCCCCTGCTCTGAAAGAAATCAGCTCATTTGGAGGAGAAAGACCCAAGTCTGCCTTAACTTGGTGAGGGACTTCAAAGGGGAGAGGAGCTGTAGAAGCTGGCACGTGGCACCGGGAAGAAGTATCAGGTATGTAGGAAGGTTGAGCCCCTCCTAGGTGGTACCTGCAGTGGGGTAGAAGGATGAAGGGCGAGCGCCCGCTTCGATCTAATCTTCCTGCAAGTGAAACGAAGTGTGGTTTTGCTTTCATTTCTTCACGTGTGCCTTTTATAAACATGTACAACTCTGTTGCCTGGTTTGGATGTTGTGAGTAAATACTGTTATTTGCATGTTACCTTAAGCTGGCTTGAGCTAAGAACAATTTCAAAGTAACTGGGTAACGACGAGGTGCTCTCTGCGGAGGGGTGTGGTGAAGCCATAAATCTTCATGAGCCCCAGCTCCCTGGCACCTTCTCCGAGTATCCAGAGAGTAGCAGAGCAGGGCGCCCTTCCTGTCCCCTATCCCTCTCCCCCAGTGCTGCAGGGCCAGCTGGGGTGCAGGTATCTCCCCATTAAGGGGAGAAGAGGTGTCTCCAGTGAGCGGTGGGGTTCAGGAAGGCTTTGTAGCAGGTCCTGGGGTGGGAGGGTGGTGGTACCTCAAGTCATAGTCTTGGGATGCTTGGAGGAGGGTCCTCGCTGCTGCAGATGCTCCACTGGTAGCAGTGCCGCCGGGCTGCTGGATATGGTGGAGTTGCACTGGTTTGTTAGGGTGCGACTCCTCCACAGTGTTTTAGTCAGCAATTTGGGATCGCTTTCCTCACGCTTCCGGGAAATGCCAGCAAGATCCTTCCCATGCTGTGGGATTAGTGACTCACTTTACCAGGCCACAAGCTGTCTTCTCAGTCCTCACACGTTGCCTCCTGGGCTCTGTTTTCTTCAGGAAAGAGAGGAGTGCAGCTCCCTATTTAACCAGTCTTTGTACCTTGAAGGATCCTACGAGGAAAGGCAGAGCCCCTAAAGGTTGTCTGCTCTCTTCTCCTCTCCGCAGCAGGATCAGTGCTCTCCAACGGGCACGTTGTGGGGATTTTCATGCAGAGAGCGCCCTAATTTCCTACTGTCTTGGTCCATCTGAGTGGTGCAAGATACTAAGGGAGGCAGCAGCCTCCTACCCCATAACACTCTTTGAGAGCAGTGTTTTGTTATAATACTTTTAATTTGATGGCTCTTTGTGTACAATGGGAGCATGTGTACGCGTGTGTAGTTTTGTGTATGTTTGGCGGTGGGGGAAATGCGCACTATTGTATTTTCATGTGAGATTAAGTGAGTGGGCATTTTCCGTTATGCTTTCCAGAAATTACCTTAATTGAAAAGCAGACCCAGCCTGTGCTTGTTCTGTATGTACTTTCCCGACTGCTTTGCATCGACACCACTATCGGTCCAGGAGAGCGAGAGATTTCGTGTGCCACTGACATCACTGCCGAGGCTGCAGTGAAACTGCTGTATTTAGGCTGATGTCAACGGGTTGTTTCCCAGGCAGCATTCCCCATGGTGAAAATCTAATGTCAGGCAAAAGGGGCGAGGAATCCAATCAGATTATTTTTATGGTTACAGTCTTGTCTGAACAAATGTTTTCTCGCTGGTTAGTCTGGCTTGGGTGATGAAAATATTTACCAGTTTATAATAAACAGCTGAATCTACAGCCTACATAGTCACATTATTTTAAAGATGAAAGTAAGGGGGATAGAAAAGTTAACATTTAAAGATTAAATTACTACACTGACTTTGAATAGGATTCTGCTCGTGTTTATATCCAGCCCTGGTAACCCCAGGGAGAGCTACTGACTCATACTGGGGGTGACTGGGAGCAGGGTCTGGGCCACTATACGCAGTGCAAGTATATTGATGTATGCTTTCCATTAAACTTCCCTGTAGGTTTGTTCCTGGTTATGTTTTCCATCATCTCTATGGAGTTCTTTGACTTGGAAGCAGTGGAGTCTGGATACCTGATGTCATATTTTGGTGTCCTTCAAATGGTAAGTGAAGTGCAAGTCCCCATCTTGCTGTACCACTATCTAATTTGCTACCTTTTTGACACATGCTCTCCCAAATTCAGGTGTAATACTGACAGGCAAATCCTAACTCTGCCATGTGGCACTTTAGCAAAATATAGAAGTGACTCCAAGTTTATTCTATTCCTTGGAATGGGAAGAAATCAGAGCAAGGAGTGTCCGGATAGCTTTCTCCCCCTCGTCCCCCCTTGCAGATTTTTAAGCTGCTAGAAGGAGCTAAATTTCTTTGGACTGATACGTTGCCCTGGGTTTTGTAACAAAACTGCCATTGAAGCTAAAGTGCCTCGACTAAGGTTTTCCCTGGTGAAGGTTAGCTGATTTACGTTTAGTTAGTAGCGCCCTGTAAATTTATGTAAGTAGGTGGTCTTACTGGTGTTTTCACAGATACCTTCAGTGTTGAGAAAGGACTCGTTTCTGCTGCATGGAAATGAGCACAGCAAGCCTGCACTTTCAAAAAAAAAAAATTAAAAATAGGCAATGCTACATGATCAGGAGACTTGCAAAATGGGTAAAAGGGAAAAGTCAGCTGAATTAGGCAGTAGCAGGGCCACAAAAATAAGATGCTGTATTATATCAGAATTTTCCTTTTGGAGGAAGAGGCTAATAGTTTTGCAGACAGACCAACAGATGGTTATAAGCAAGCCTCAAGGTAGGAATGCAGATTAAGCAATACCCTGAAGGAGGGTGGTCTTGTTATTAAATCCACCTTCATTTCCTGGGCATTGCCACAGAGTTCCTGTGGGATCTGGAGGAGCTTCTCATCTGGGAAATGGCAGCATTAGTTCCTTCCCTGTGATTTGGATTTGGCTTAGTGTTACCAGTCGCTTGAGCTTGGTCCTGCGCTCACCTGCACCTTGGTAGAGCAGCTGACGAGCATGGCCGTGTATCAGCAAGTGGAGTGTGCAGAGTAAAATGGCCGGAGCTGAGGAGCTGGTGCCTTCGCCATGTCCATTCTGGAAGGGTGGCTTTGGACTAGCTGTCGCTTGGTCCTGTGAGCTCAACATCTGCTACCAGCTGCATGGACATGCATCCAGTCTCATCGGAAAGAAAACCAGTTTGCTGCTGTACAGCATGGAAAGAGCGTGACAAGTTGGGTAATCGGCAGCTGCTTTCCAAAGCATGCTTCTCACCCAAATTCCACTGCTAACAGAGGCTTTCCCTACATTAGTCTTTGTATGCTTCCTCCTGGACCAGGCTCTGAAGGAATCACTCAGGGTTTAGAGGGACCGAGTTGCCCTCTGGTACCTTCTTCCCCCTTTGAATGTTGAGGGACTTCCCAGCAGCCATGCTCTTAACTTAGTCTTCTTATCAGTTGAATCCCTGTTATATATGTCTACACTGAAATCAGATTTGGGGTTGCGGCATGGCTATGACATGCTTGTTTCAAAGCAGCTAATGTGGGCAGCCAGGGCAGGAGTGCCTTTGTGTTGCTAGATGGAGCTTGGACACTGCTATTATGTCTGGGATATCTGTCTGCCTTCACTGCTATTGTTTTCCAGGTTAGTTTGGTTGAAACTACTGTAGATAAGGTTACCTGCGCCGCCATGCCGGTGCACCGTACATATAGATACAACCCTGGAAGATATGGGAATTATAGCATTCACTCTGCTTCCTAACAAATAATCAGATGTCAGTACTATCCAGGGACCTGACCTTTCCCATAGTCACAGGGTTTCGTCCCACAGAGGCCAATCATACCTATTACCATGCTCTAACCCAGCAGTGGCCCACAGGCTCAGGTGCAGCATCTACTTTGCTGGGGAGTCTTTGCCTGAGGACATTTGGTGCAGAAACTGGCTTTGTCAGCCAGGCAGTATTCTTTCATCTATCCGTGCAGTTTCAGTCCATGTTGCTACACATATTCTACAGCGCACAACTCTGGACATCAGAAATACAGGAGGAGTGAAGCAGTCATACGGTAAAGAAACTTCTCCTCTTCATGACGCCGCATTGGGGTTGACTGTCAGAATACCAAAAAGGAAAGGTGGAAAAAATGCATGATTTTTTTAGAAGCCAAGGACACCTAATTCCTGGTGACAGCACAGTCATGTCGCCCAAGAGCTTGCAAAGCACTGCTTTCTGCTTTCTCACTTGTTCTTTCCACTTTATCACCGGGAGTTCCAAGCTCTGCTCTGGTTTACGTAGGACCAGATCCTCAACTGATCCAAATGATACTCTGACCATCTGGCTTTTAAACTATTGTAAAACATTAGAATTTGTGTCTTTACTTTCAAATCGGTCTATGGCTAGAACCACCCAAAGATACCTCTTCCAGATAGTGACTGGGTTAATGTCTTACGGCTGCTTTCTGTTGGGGTTCCTCCAGTAGAAGATGTATGCAGGGGATGCAACGTGTGCTGGCTCTGTCCCACCAAGCCCAAGAGTTTCTTGTGTGCCTTCATCTTGCCTCAGCTGGCATTTCAGATGCATTTGTTTCTGTTGTACAGTGAATTGATACTACTGCAGATATAAATGCAGATTAAGGTGCAAGCAAATTCCACCAGTCTGGATGGGTGAACAGTGATTAATATCTGCTGACTGGCTTCTCCACTTCACTGAGTAAATTATGGCTTTATTCATAAGGAATATAATGTCCCTTTCAATGAATTTCATCAGCCAAGTCCTTAGCTTTGATTCCTCATTCCTTAGTGTGCCTTTCCATAAAATATTGTGGGGCTTTTCCCATTCTCCTGGACTTGCTCTGAGCCCTCCTGTTAGAGGAAACATCCCCCTCCTGTTTGCATCCCTCCCTGAACCTGAAAATGGGTCACCTTTAAGGACTTACATGGATGGGAGCAGATGTCACAGAAATAAAGGGAAAAATAAAAAGAGTAATGTCCTGTTCACTTTAAACCTCCCTGCAGACATTGAACACGGTGCCTGGGTGGCTGCACAGCACGGTTGGTTGATACGCCCAGCACCGTGTCCCAGGGTCTCACCTGCTCCCAGCCCACGTTGCTTGCGCTAAGCAGCTTCAGAGCAGCAAGGCTTAGCTGAGCACTTTACTTACCTCTTCCCCAAAAGTCATGCACCAAGAAAAACATTGCCCGGTTTGCCAATTCCTGCCAACTTTTAGTAGTATCATTGCTTTGTGTTATTGTAGTTCCTATTTTTTTAATGATATCTTCAAAAAGCGAGCATCTTCCTCTAGCACAGAAGGTGATGTTGCAGCCTCCTTTCCCAGCCAGACCAGTAATCCCAGGATGACTCAAATAGCGATGGTCTCTTCCCGCTTTCCTCTCCTGCCCCAAGGATATTACGCTCCAATTGCTTAACCTAATTTTTCAACTTCCCAGCCTCATTTAACCTACTTGGTGAGAAGCAGCCAATGTACCGTAAACATCTCTGTTTCTCACTGTTCCTCCCATTCAAGCCAGCTGCAGAGCACCTAGAGAGGAGATTTGAAGTGGCTTTGTGTCAGTCCACTTAACTTTTAGCAGCCAACTCGAGTACTTTGTCATCAGTATCTCAAACACCTCTTTGCATAGGGACATCAACACAGAAACACTGACCCTGCGAGAGGGGAGGCATTTGTCACCTTTGCAGGCAGAGAACGTTAGTTAGGACGTTAGCAGCCTGGCTAATTCATGCAGCCCTCCCGAGGGATCCCATCCAGAGCTCCCCAGCCTCACCTCGTCATGTTTGGTCCTGTTTTGTCACTTTATGACACTGCAAGCCCCCCTAATATTTGGGGGGAGGAGGGGTGCCCTGTGGCCAGCCCAAGAGGATCCCTGCAATTTGGGAAGGCAGATTCAGGGCTGGGTTTTGAAGCCCAGGAGCCTTGTAGGCTTTCGCTGGCTGCTCCCCAGAGCACCTCTCTTGGTTGTGCCCTTGCTGAGCTTCAGCTTTGTCCACGTGGGAACGGTTCATGGCATTTGCCAGCAGCAAAGTGGCTCAGCTGGTGCTAGAGGTGGGTCTTGTCCTCACGAGCACTGTGCATGGAGCACCAATGACCACTACTTATGGCGCAGGGTGTCCTCGGCACCCTCTTCCCTTTGCCGAGCTGACTGTCCATGGCATGGTCACCCTTCACCCCCACACTGGCAGTACATCTTCTCTCTGCCACTTATACCCCTGCACAGAGGGACACAGGTTGCCTTGCTGCTGCTCCCAGCCTGTCTCATGGAGACCCAAGTGGCCCAAAGTAATACATCTGCTGATGTATTGTTATAAAAGTTCTGATGGGACTACCTGTCCGTGGGTAACGGGGCCTTCCCAGCTTTCCGGATGAAGGAGCAGGCACCAATTTACTGATCATGGTTAGGCAAAGAGCAGAGCATCTCATAGCAGAAGATATTGGAAGTGTGGGGCAGGCTTAAGGGTGGGAGGGGGGTTTGCTTCTGGGTTGGGACCAAGCCAAACAAAGTCAGAGAAGGGTGTGCAGCAATGTTGTAGCACTGGGACAAAGAGCTGTTTGATGAGGAAAAGTCATCATTTAAAAAAATGGAATATGACTGAGGCTGGAGTGGGCAGAGGTCTGATGACGAAGTGAAAGTAGCAAGTTGGGGGTAATTCAAGCAATCCAGGGCTCTGCAGTGATACTTGAAGCACCCTGGTAGTGTGTGGTTGTGCCAGCTTAAGTCCAGGAGGAGGAGTCGAGTAGGAGATAATGAAACGAGGAGAAGGCAGACAGCAGGAGAGGTACCTCTGTGCCGGGTGTCTTGCATTGCAGAGTTTCCCTTGCTCATGATATGTTTGAAGCATCTTTATCTGATCGCCGGTGGATCTCCAGGCAAGAGATGTGAGAACCCGTCAGGGATGCAATCCCTCTGTCCTCTGGGGCTGGACTTCCAGAGTCCTCTCATCTCAGAAGCCATGCAAACAGAAGAATTTCCCTCATACTGCATGCCTGGGAGTGCGAGATGCCATTCAATCTCCCTTCAGAGAATAATTAATTTCATAATAATTTAAAATAATTTAACTTTGCATAATGGGCAGAAGCGGGCCTAGGTTCTGGCTTTTTTTGGAGTTGTGAGCACAATAGCGTGGAGAACTTCCAGGCATAGTATCTGACTTGGAAAATGCCGCCGGAGGATTAGGCAAGTGAAATACATGGAGTACCTGGTTGGTATCTGAAGTCTCATCTGATGCTTAGATTTCAAACCGCGGGAGGGGGTGGGGGAAGCTTTCCTGTAAGAACTTTTTCTCCAAAAAAACCCAAAGCAAAATGCACCAAACAAAAACTCTGGGTGGGACAAAGGGGTAGATATTTATTACCCTGAGGATCAAGAAATCATAAGATGTCTGTTCTATTTACTGTGTTTAAATTCATATTGTTATACAAACTCCACCTCTAGCTGTGCAGCTTCTGGAGGGACAAGTTGGTACGGAGTGATCCTGAAAAGATGAGAGAGATTCCTGGAGGAGAGATTTACATTGCGTATCATCTTATCACCAGTCTGTCCCTCTTGCCTTTTTTTTTTTTTCCTCTTGCACAGCAAAAGAGATGATTAAAGAGCCAGGGATTTAATTACAGCCAGGTATGCCTAGGGGGAAAACCCACTCGGTGAAAGGACCTTGCAACAACAAACAGAAAGTTCTCCAGTTTCCTTGCTTTGAAGGATTTAAGTCTGTGGAGGGAGGGGGGTGCGTTGGAGGGGGAAAGAAACTGATTAGGCTGGAGTTTGCAAAACACAGGGTCCTCTTCCCCCTGTTTGGCAAAGTGCTGCCTTCAGCAGTTTGGTCCTTGCTGTCCTCTCTCCTTCTGGTCCCACCGCCCTCCTGCTCCTCTGCAAGACCTGAACTACTTCTCAAGTGCTTTCTGGCATCGCCATGTCACTAAAACAACTCCCTTTTCCCCCACCCAAGGTTTCGCACCACCTTTAGCCCAGGCAGAAAAGCCTCGTGATTTTTGGTGCCCACCCGTACGTCCCACCCCAGCCAGTGCTGCACTCGCCCTGGGAACTGCCAGCCGGGCACGATTTCAAAGGCAGGAGATATGGGTCCGGCGCGTGGGAGGCTGCCTCTGATGTGAATCATGCTATCTGCACTAGGGATGGGGCCCTGCATCTCCTCTGCTGGGCTGTACCAGCTTATCTGGCCCGCTGCGCCTGCTGCTCCAACCTTCTCGTGTCTTTTCATTACCGGGCCGTTGGGTGAAAGGGAATTTATTTTGTTGCTGGGCTCTGTCAGGCTTTTGATCGGTGCTGATGGAAGAATCTGTAGAAACAGTTTTGTGTCCGCTGAGCACGGAGGACCAGTTGTGTCACTCCTCTAACCTCCACCGATGAGGTTAGCTACTGGCAGGTGCCAGTCTTGCTCAGCAGCAGCTCCACACAGCAAGGCTAGCGCTTCGCCATTCAAAAGTCACCCAAAAATTAGCACCTTAAACCTTCAAAGGGCAACAATCTTTTTTATCTTGCAAGGGATTCCTGAAATTTGTTAATGAGGTTAACAATAAAATGGGCAATTGGCTCTTCTGAGCAAGTGAGAGTTGCTGCCTTCCCAGAAATCTAATACAGCGATAAAGAGTATTCTTCTACGTGATCAGCTGAACTTGTGTAACGAATCCTCAGTTTGGCGGATCCAGCATAACGACAAGGAGAGATTTGGCTGTTCTTATGCATTTATTGGGAGACTTATTTGCCTTTAAAGAAGGAAAGGGGGAAGGAAAAAAAAAAAAAAAGATGAGTTGGGTTATCCTGTGACATGTGTACACAGCCACGGGCAGTGCCTGTTATTTCACTTGCAAACAATTTCCTCTCTCTTTTGTTTATTGATGACAGAAGGCATTCCAGCCAGGTACACTGGCTCTTCCCCGACTTCAAAGGAGGTCAGGTTACAAAGGCAAGCACCATCCAGGCAAAATGAGATGCAGGAGGGGAAGGCCCATCGCAGTCAGTCTCAAGGGGAGGTTTCATGCAAGGGAAAAAACGCAGAACACGCCAGCAGGAATAAAAACAAGGATAAATCCCATCGCTGCCTCTTTGGTGCCACCAGAGCTTGTCCGTGGAAGTGGCGATGGCTAAGTCATCCGGGATGCCCCCGCTACCCCCAGACAATGGCAACACATGTCCAAAACCTTACATAGGAGGGTGCACATGAACCACCTTTCACTTCCTCCTTCCCAAATGTGCCTGTGCAGGCAGCTACCGCTCATGCAAACCAGGGGACTGCGCACCCAGGAAAAATCGCAGGCTGGAAGTCACGCGGTTTCAGGTCTCCATTCAGACTGGAAGTGAGGCCGGAGCTGCTGGTGACTGGAAACGTTATCCAGTGCGTAAATCAAGGCGCTGGTGTTTGATAGCATCCAAAATTAAGATGATGGGTCCTGTCCGGCTCATGGCTGGATCGGCAGCGACCATGCTGGGGAGGGAGTCTGGCAGCCCAGGTAACCAGTGGGGAGGCTGCAGTCTGTATATGCCAAGGATGGGTGCTCATCCCTGAAGGGAAAGCAGGTGACTTGGGCTGACAGTTGCCCTTGGAAAAAGTCCCGTGGCTGAGCTGGTTGATTCAGCCGTGGTGTTGTACCTCGTGCTTGTATTGCCACAGTCTGAGTGATGGCGAAGCCCATGCTGAATGCCAGCCTTGGCACAAGGGCCATTCTGCTGCTCCGCTCACTCTGGGGACAGCCCTGGTGGCCTCTGGTCTGCCTGTCTCCAGGTCCTGCCTGCTCGGAGCCTGGCTTTGCTGCAGTGGCACTTGTTGCTCACACTTAGGTGCTTGTACGTAGTGACAGAGATGTTTTTGGGTATGCCACTCCTGTGGCAATCAGATCAGGCTGTTTTGGGATGTTGCTGATGATATACGCCAATGACTCAAGGAAGGGCAGGGACCGGGCTGCGCCTGCACAGTGTATCCCGATTAAATACGCCATTCAAGTCCGGGCAAATTGAGAAACGTTTCCTTTCCTCCGGTGGCTCAGCAGAGCCGAACTGGGGTTCAGGTGATGCCACCGCTGAGTCAAGCCATGCCCTGCGATGGGGCTCAGCCCCCATCCCGCGTGACTCAGCACAGACCCAGCTGGGGCGAGACAGTGGGAGGGACTGGGAAGTTGCAAAAAGTTAATGACGATTCTTCGTTTTAGGAGCGCTCAGCTTAATGAAGTGTTACTCAGCGGCTCCTCCACCCACCCCCCGAGTAGGAGCTGCCGGGACTGATATCGGCCTCCTCCTGTGTCCGCAGCAGAGCTTTCAGCTGGGGTGACTCAGGTCACTTTGTGCATCGTCCAAGCATCACGCCGCAGCAGGTCCACTGGTGTCCCCGCGACTTCTTGGCGAGTGACACAACCCAGGAGAGACACGGGGGGCCTGTGCCGCCATCACATGGTGGCTGGGCACATGTGAGCTGAGCTCTCAAGTCCTGCCCGAGGGTGGGGGTGTGGACAAAAAGGAGGCAGGAAAAGTGTTTACTGGGAACCAAAATGTCTGCTTGGCACAATGTGTCCTCATGTCAAAAATGGCGTGTGCTTTGAAGCAAAGTGAAAAGTTGAATTTTGATGCTTTCCATTAAGTTGTAGCTTTTTGGAAATACATTCAGTTCGTAGCTATTGTTCTTTATGCCAACTTTATTTTATTTTCACTCTATTGCTATTTACTCTTTGCTTTTTTATTTTATTTTAATAATTAAATTGCTTTTTCTGGACTGCTTGTTGTAGATTAACGTTTCTTTTCTTTTTAATAATTTTCTTATTAATTATACACTCATTTCCTTTCAGTTGAGTTTGAATTTCACCCTTAGGACTAACAAAGCAAGGCTGAGCATGGTGTAGCTTCGTTCTGGGTCCAAGCAGAGCACCAAGGTTTTCTGCAGGCTGGACTGCCATTGAAATGAAGCCATCGTGCCAAATAATGCATTTTGAACTAGGGCTCTTCTTTCAAGTCGGAGGGGTTTTCACTTGGATCAAACAAACCCTTTCAAGGCAGGGAAAACTTGGTAGATTCCTATCTGTCCCTCCCCTGAAATGCAGTTGCTCAGGCTTCATTTTCACAGTGATCTTTTCCGGCCTCTGTCCTCTTATGTCTGCTTGGGCCAGTGTCACCTGAAGTATGGGAGATGCTGAACAGAGAAATAAAAGAGGGAATCTTAGCTCTACAAAGCAATGGACAAGCCAAATAATTCCTGGGGTTTAAGTTTTTCCTGCTCCTCCTTCCCTCCCCCTCCCCCCCAGTTTTTATTTAAAATCTGTAAAACCAGTTCCCCATCCCTCACATGTGTGCGTACTGCTGGGGCTGGGTATTAGCATCTCCGTCATACTTGTTTCCTGTCTAAAAATGATGAACCACCCAATTTGTATATTTATAGTTTAAAATAATGGCAAGAAAAGGTACAGGAAAGGAGGCGTTTTCCTCCTCTGCATACAAATGTACAGTTTTTCTTTGGAAGGACTTGCCAAGAATGAAGACCTTAGTATTCATTGTGTTTCACAAAAACATCATGAGTTAGAAAAATTTGTTTGTATCTGCAAGCATTTTTAGAAAGTTTCAGTCACTGCTGGTGAGTAGGCAGTGATGGTAAACTCAGGCGCGCACTCTGAGTAAAGACTTTTAGCTGACGGGATGGATCTATCTCTAGGATGCAAAATGCTTGAAATAATGGATCATGTCTTCTAGCCATTTACTGTGACAGTGAGGTCCCTTTTTCTCCAAAAAAAACCCCAAGGGAATAACCCATTTGCTGCCTTTCATTTGCTTGAAATGGTGTAGCAGTTCTCTTTTGAGCTTGTTTAAACTGTTATAAATCATGCTTAACAGTGCTCATGTGCTTCTTTCCCAGGTTATCCAGGGTCTGGTTGTTGGAAAACTCACTAAACACTGCACGGAGAGGACCCTGCTCAGGCTCAGCGTCTTTGTCTTCGCTGGCGTGGGCCTAGGCATGGTAAGGCTTGGCATCAAGTCATCCATGGTGCCGTTTAATAACATAGTGACCCGAGGTCCATGAGACCTGACTGCAAGCTCTACCCCTTGAAAAGCGACCGCCAGTTTTTCTGGGTGGTCCCCGGGGGGGGGGGAACCACCTCTCCTGGGCCTCTGTGCAAACAGAGCCGCACTCACAGTAAGCGCCACGCCAAATAACGATAAAAAGCCACGTAATAGCTACAGGGATTAAAAAAAGAAATTAATCTTGCACAAAAAGTCGTTAAGTCCCTCCTGAGTCACTGGATTTGCATAGAAATCCTGCCCTTGGTCTTGTCAGTGACTGCATTTCCTGAACTACCCAGAAAGTAAATGAAGATTATGGGGGGTAAAATCATTGCGGTTGTATGCTTCTGCGAGACAGTGGAGGTTGTGTGCTTTTATTCTGGGGCTTTATTTTTGCCTAATTCCCCCAAGCTGAGAGTATTTGGGGAAGGAGGTAGCAAGGCAATAATTTTGTTCCTTCCTTTTGGGATGAGTGATGTTACCCGTTGCCAGTTGTGTCTGCATGGGCGACAGTTGATGCCAATCTCAACGGTAATTGGAAAATCGAGTTGACGTAGGCAGCTCTGCCGGTAATCGTATTTGCTCAGATAAGCCACACTCAGGGAACCGATAGCTCTGCCAAGGTGATGGGGACGGAGGAGGGGTGCACACTGGCCCCCATCAGCAAGATGGGCCCAAAGGACGATTGAGCTGCGTCAGCCTTTCAACATTCCCTGTAGGGTTTGGCCTTGAGCCTTGCTGCTGGGGCACCAGCACTCTCTCCGGCGTGGGTAGGATGGATGCCTTTCCCACAACCACGCTGCAGCCACAGGGAGGTCAGGGCCAAATTCTGGAAGGTATTGAGGCTCATGGTTCCTAGCTACATGGATGAGATGAGGCATTTATGCACCTTTGCTAATCTGAGGCTAAATCGTGTGTCCGAGATAGGGCTGGGAAGGGAGGACGGATGCAGATGAAGGACTGGCTTTGCAGGTGGAGCGTGGTCCCCCTCTCTGGAATTTTGGGGCTCATGGTGGTGCTGCTAGGTGGTGGGATGCTTGAGAAGGGTCCCTCCCATGCGGTGTCACGTGTTTTTGACTGGCATCCACGTGCCACCTTAGCAAGAGACATCTGCGCAGGGGTTGGTGCTCTTGAGCATGGCCTGGGAAGGGCTTTGAAGGTCTCGCCATTGTTTCTTGTTCATGGGTGGGAGCAATTAGGTGGGACCAAGGTGGACCTGGCCCATCTGGAGCACCCCCAACCAGGTGCAGGGCTGCTGGGACTGGCTCCCTGTGCCAAATCCCGGTCCCATGGGAATCAGGCAGAGGAGCAACATGGAGTGAACAGGTTTTGTGCACTGAGGTCTCGCTGAAGGGGAAGGCTGGAGGGGGCTGAAGGTAGGAGAGAAAACCTCGATGGCAGAGAAGGGACACACGGGGTGGCATGGCTTGCAGTCCCTAATGCCCCAGTGTGGGGAGGCTCACATCGGATGGGAAGGGAAATCATTTTAGAGTTGGCAATTACACCAAGCCCAGAGGGCTGTGGGCATCCTGACAGCACGGGTCTGGGGACAAGGGTCAGCAATGACTTCCCACAAGAACTATTCATAGGCAAACGCAGCTGTGATCCTCTTCACTGGGGATGCCTTATTAAAAAACGCTCTGTTTGAGCGGCTGCCGAGAAAACATCCGTTTCTGGGGTGGCTTTCTGTCTCGGCGGGGATGACTGCCGTCACAGTGGCAGGCCCCAAATGCAGAGATTAAGGCGTGAAGCTTTTAATCCCCCACAGCCGCTGGTGAAGGAGCATCCTGCCCACTGGCCCTGCTGCATCTGGCCTCCACACGAAGCACATCCCCTCCCCAAAGGGTGGAAGTGAGGAGAAAAGCTAGCTGCTAATAAGAGACACACTGAAACCCGTCTTCATATTGCCAGGAGGGGGGCTGAAGTGTTTTTGGAAGGCGGGCACCAGCGGCTGCAGACAGACAGACAGACGGTGCAGCTGGGAAGAGGTTGCAGGATGTTCCCAGCAATCGGCAGCTGGAGAAGGGAAGGGGTGGGCTGAGAGCTCAGCAATAACACCTGGAAAAAGAGAGGAGGGGAGAGCCGGTGTCTGATCTGCAGATGCAAGCCGGGAGCGCGTGGGCAGGGGTGTAGGAGGGCTTGGCGGTTGCGACGGGGAAGTTTTTCCCTTTGTCTGAAGGCACGGCTGTGCCTGGTCCTGCCTCGCTGCCTGCATTTCCCAGGAGTTCGCTTTTTGAGCCTGTCTGCTGAAACTCCTGGTTCTGCCTCGCTCACCTGAAGAACGCCATCAGATCTGCTCAGGTCAAAGAGACTGCTACCTACCCAGTGGCTGAGGAGTAGCAGAGACTGGGCTCTGTCATTTCCAGGTCCCAGGGCAGCTAGGAGCCATTTCCCCTGGTTTTACAGGAGGCACAGACATGGCCCAGCTCTTTTCTGCCCACTTGCTTCAGCCCATGAGGGAATTCATACAAGGCAGGGGAGAGTTAAAGCTGTTTTTCCCTATGAGCTCTGCAAAGTTGTCCTGCAATGACATTTGCCCTAGCAGGGAATTATTCTCCCTCCGTCTGAATGTTTATGTACCAAATACCTGTTCCTCTGTCTTTGTTCTCGGGTTCCTTAATCAAAGTGCCTAGATCTTAACCAAAACGTAGGCAAAGAGCCCCTCCGAGGAGAGAAACCTGGCTGCGTGTGAGTCTAGAGGGGAACTAGGAATAAACCTCAGTATTTCCAAGTCATTAGTGAGCGATGTCTCTGGGCTTCTCCATCTTCTGTAGCCGAGAGGCAGGGACCAGATCTTAGGAGAGAGAACTCCAGAGAATGAAACTTCTGGCTAAACCAGCGACAGAAACGTTTTCCAGCCGCAATAACACACCTTGAGACATGGGTGAGGGCAGGAGACTTGCAAGAAAGGGGGAATTTCCTTTCCATGCCCCAGAGAAATCCATTCATTTGACCAGCAGGTCTTGTGAATGAGCCGAGAGCCGCTGTAGCCCCACGGCTTAGGGAGCTTCACCGCTTTTTGTTTCAGTATTAAACAGCTGG
Source organism: Vanellus vanellus (assembly GCF_965231255.1). NCBI lineage: Eukaryota > Metazoa > Chordata > Aves > Charadriiformes > Charadriidae > Vanellus > Vanellus vanellus. The sequence continues at coordinate 17,075,376 of NC_138911.1, read as the reverse complement.
AGGGATGTCTCCGCTAAGAATATGTGCAATAACAAAATCATTACTCTCCCTAATTATGCTCGCTAATGTGCGCTTATGGCCAGAAGACCTATTCCAGATTACTGAATTCGGTGAATTTATTAGCAAGGAAGCAGCAGAACAGGATTAGAAATCCCAAAGGTACGGCGTTACACAATGCACCGCGCTCATTTATTTTGACAAGCTCAGTTTAGTTTTAATTATTTATGATAATGAACTGAAATGCCTTCTCTAGGCTGTTTTGTATAAGTAATGGAGGCTTCCTGAAGTACACCACATGCATCTGCTGTTCAACGTTTCCTCAGGAGTTGGACAAGAGACAGAAGACGGGGGGAAGGGTGCGGGAACGTCACTAATTCCCAGACGCTAAAAATACTCACAGCAGTGCCGGAGAAACGTGCCGCCAGATTGTAGGGTATCGTTTGCTACTTACACTGCATGCTTGGAATAATTCACTGCAGACAAATGGTGGGCTATGAAAGACCCTGCAATGGCCAAAGCTGCACCATCATGTAACAGTTGTGGCTCCCGTAATTTACCTAAGTCATGGGTTTGGCTCGTCATGTTTTTCTAGATTGTTTCTTGCCACAGAGTCACCACCTGTGTTCTCTAATGATCCATGGTCCGTTTTGTCCCGTCCCTTAGGCCCTGATGAGGACTGTGTGGCACTACTGCATCATTGCGGTGCCACTGATGTTCGCCTTCAGCACGCTGGGCACCATCACCGACAGCATTCTCACCAAGGCCGTCCCCTCCTCTGACACTGGTAAGACTTGTAAAAAAAGATCGGACTGGTCTTTTCTCATTTTTGAGTCCATCGGGTGCTTCCCAGCTCACACCACCGCTATTGAGCACTGGGGCACATTCACGGCGAATGCCCAATTGCCCATCAAACATGACTTGGCAGTTGCAGACAATGGATGCCAACAGAGCGGATGAATGGGGACCAGCGGGGCTAATACAGGATGAGCTTGAACAACATTGAGCAAACATCCTGCGACCCACTGCTTCTGATCCTGTGCTGACATCCATAGTGCTGGACACAGTAAGGGAAGCCTCTCCCAAACATTCCTTTCCATGCGAGCCCAAGATACGTTCAAGAGAAAAAAAAAAAGCTGCTTTTCCACCGTGAGGGTGACTGAAGGGGCTGTTCATTCACGCCTTTTAACTTAGGGCATCTCAGGAGGGTATTCTGGATCACTCTTTGGAAACATGTTTGGCCTGATGCAGTAATTGGCCCCCTCTCTACATTTTGGCCATGTTTCAGTCAGAGAGTCTTAAAATATAGAGACTATATTTCTCTATACATGAGGGCTGAGGTGCAGCAGTAGACGCACAAATCTTTATACCTGTGTTTTTTCTTCTGTCGACAAAGGAAATATGCCTACATTATTGTCATGGGAGCCTTGCTGGGTTTGTCCCAGAATGGAGCTGGGTTAACCCAGTTTGGTGTCTTTTACTCAAGCTCTTTCATGGTTTACTCCCCGAGCCATGTTCACCGGGTACCCGAGAGTGTCTCTGCTCTAGCTGAGCCTTTCTGGGATGCCGGCCTGCACCCTTCATCTCCCCTAGCAGCCGTCTCAGCAAATACCTCTGCATAGACCCTACCGAGAAATGGGAGTTATAGTTTGTGCAGCCCATTAGTGAAGTTTATAAAGCACTTTTGAGATGCTTCTGGATGAAGAGCTTTTCTAAATGTCACTTCAGTAGTTTATTTGTAGAGCTGAAGACTATATCTCCTACAAATGCTGGGAGACTGCGATTTCCAAGCGTGATACTTCTACCTGGGAGGACCACTTAGGTCCCGGGGAGGCAAGGACTGGGGATGTCCCAGGCCCTCTGCTCAGATGGGAAGAAAAACTGCTGTTTCATGAGTTGGAGCGATGTTCATGTGAGGAGAGAGAGACAGGGGGAAGGGCACCAAGCGGCTTTGGGATGTACAGCCAAGCTGGAATTCATCCAGGCTCTTCTCAAAGGGGCTTTGTGAGGAAAACTGGAGCATTGCTTGGCTTTTAGAGCCTGAAGGCAGGCTTGGGTCAGAGAGGAAAATGGGTTTTAGTTGCCTCACCCTGTTCCCCACTTGCGTATGTTGTTAGGTCAGCCTGCGCCTCGGTGGGACAGACGGTCTCCGCATGGCAGGCAGGATGGCAGGGCAGGACAGAGGCAGCCTGTGGGGTGGCATGGACAGTCAGGAGGGGGTCACAGGATGTCGGGAGAGCCATGAGCTACCTGGGGTTTTCTTCTGCCTGTCCATCCCAGGCTGACGCCATGCCAAGCGCTACTACAAATTGCAGAGTTATGGCTGGCTCAAAACTGGGCATGCCGAGGAGGGATGCTGCTGGCACGCAGGATTACTCGTGGTGCTGGGGGAAAACTTTGTCTCCACCACTCCTCCCCGACCTTCGCCTTTCAAACCCCACTTCCTCCTTGCAACGTTTGTGAGGGAAGAGCCATCTGGTGGGTTTGTGCTTGTTTTGAATGCACCCGGGCTGGGACCGGGGCGAAGGCAGGAATGCCTGATGCAGCAGAGCTACGTCCCGGCGAGCTGTCTCTCCGCAGCAGCTGCGGCAGTGGCGGCGTGGGTGTCTCGCAGAGAAATGCGGCTATTAAAGTGCCTGCCATCCGTCTCTGGCCGTGGGTGGCACCCCGCAACGGCTGCTCCACCCGTACGGCAGCTAAAAGGCCGCTCCTTCCTATGTGAGCCTGAGACCAGCTCTGCAAAGCGAGCGTTTTTGTGACATGTTAAAAATCCCCACTTTTCTAAAAGAGCATGAAAATACGGCTTTATGAAAAAGCCTCGCTGTTGCTGCGTCAAAAACCTGAGCACTGGCTTGCAACAACTTTTAGGTAGCGCAATGAAATCACACGTTGGGAATTTGCCTTTGGAAACATCACTTTTGAGCCTTGCTGCTGTCTTTTCCTGATGTTTTTGTCAGCCTGGGGGCAGCAGAGCCCATGGAGGTTTTTCTTTGGGCCAGGGAGAGGCTTTCCAAAGAGCTGGAGGTTGGGCTGAGCTCAGGTGTCCATCCGGATGGGGCGTTGCAGGAGGGATAATCTGTCTGCCCTTGCTAGACACTGAGTCACTCGTGCTTGCCTTTTAAATAGGTGTCTCGGAAAGAGAACAGCGGGACATAGGATGGCACCATCCCTTGCACCCATCATCCTGCTTTCAGGACCGAGCCAAGGTCACTTCCTACCGAGGCTGATGAGTTTGCCACTTGCTCTTTGCTTATGGCTGGGGCTTTGCACTGAAGGGAAGAGAGCGGAAATGATTTCATTCGTTTCCCTTTGATTTTTTTTTTTTTTTTCTCCTCTCCTCATCTTCAAAGGCAGGAAGGGAAAATTCCGCCCCACATGCACGTGCTGTTGAGCTGGGGGCGCGAGCTGGTGGGAGGGCAGCTCCGAGCCCAGGGGGACTTGCATCCGCACAAGCACTCCTTGTCAACCCCGGTCCCTCCCCGAGAATGGAGGTCTTGTTTCCGCGCAGAGCCCCCCGCCCTCGGGGGAAGGAGGGAGGGAGCCCAGCAGAGCCCTCCCTGCATAACAGGCCCATATTTCATGATTTTATTTGCACGTCAGAGGCAAAACTTTAGGAGGAGAGATTGCAGCCAGGCAGGGCTCGCCACATTGAAAACCCCCAGCCTTTGCTCGGGCTTTGCTGGTTTGAAGGCGGCCGCTGGCGGCGATGACCTAATCGTTAAATTAGGTCCTGCGATTGCCCCCGTGGGCGCAAGGCTGATCTGGGCCAGCACCATCACCTAAGCGCGGCAACAGGATGTGAGCTGGAAAGGAGGGCGAGCCAGGGCGCTCCGGCACAGCGGAGGGTGGGAGGAGGGATGGAGCCGCCTCGCTTGGGGAGCCGCCAGCACCCAACCCTGAAACCTGCGGGAGGAGGGGAGGGCTGGGGCAGGAGGGGAGGATGGGCACCCAGCCGGGATGGGTCATGCCAGGTATGGGAAAAGGTGGAAAAAAGCTGGGGAAGGAGGAAAAAATGGCAGGGAAGGTTCAGAAAGTGGGATAGCCATGATGAAGAAGGTGAGCACGTGCGTTGGCAGAGCTGAGTAAAGCGACGCAGGAATTCGTCTGCTGACGTGGTGACTTGTCCCAGTTAAAGGTCTTGCCTTGAATGAGATCCATCACATGCGCAGCTTTGAAACAGAGCTAGGGCCATGCTGCAGAGCTGAGATTTACAATGTCCCAAAGCTCGAGGGCGTCTGACACGAGGGATCTAATTTAAGCCCATTAAATAGAAATTATCTTTCTCAGCAACATGTTGGAGAAGTGCAGAGGGAGAGCCTTTTAAGAGGATAGATTTCTGCTCCAGAAAAAAAAGAAAAAAAAAGGAAAGGAAAAAAAGTGCCTCCTCAATCATAAGAGCCAGTTTGACGATTGTACGTAGCAATTAGTTTAATTCAAATACCTAGAGGGGAAAAAATAATTGCAAAACCTGCCCAGAAAGTTTGGTGGTTGTGGGATGGTTCCCATTGGCAAAGGGTCAAGGCAAGGTCCCACCCATCGCCTTTGTGTTCCCATGCGTGGGAGGAGCGCTCGGCAGCGCTTCCCGGGAGATTTCCCTCTCCGCGCGGCTACGCCCTCGGCTCAGGCTCATTGCACAAGTATTTTAAGCATGCTGATAAAAGCCCAGCAGTCGCTGGCCGGCACTACGTGAACACCTGGCTGCCTCTTCTCTCCTGGAGCCGGGGATCATTTCTCTGTGGCTACCCACGTTAGATATCACACTCGGCTCCACATCATCTTACATGCGGGACAGCATCCTCCTCATGCTGGCCCTGTGCGGTGACAATGCCCCAACGCGTGTCTTGGTGGAAAATTGATGCCAACAGCCCAAATAATCTTACTGATATTAAAAAAAAAAAAAATAATAATTGCAAACATCATTTCAGAGCAGGGCACGAGTTTCTTGCATCCACTGCCAGCTTGCCCTTCCTCCCAGTTTTGGGGGATAATGATTTTTCTGGCCAACTGGGTATTTTTTGCTCCCCTGAGAGGTTGCCTCCCTGTATGAAGACTGCAGGGCAAAGAGCACACCAGGTGCGTGGGGGCCATCTTTGCGTCCTGTGGGTCGTCCTGGCTGTCCATCTGCGCGCGGAAAAAAAATGTGCCTTTGCCAAACTGGAGGTGTTTCCCCATCCACCAGGTTCCTGTTAACAATGCAAATGGGAGAGCTGCTGGAGGGGAAACCGACCCAGCCAGGTGAAGGGCTTGCATTTCCATCCAAATTGAAATATCCGTTCTTTTTGCAAGGGGGAGTGGGGGAGTATCTCAAGGCGGGGGGGTAGGGGGGGCAGTCTTTATCTGTGGTTTTATTTATTTATTCTTAAAGACCTAGTTAGTCCTAAGCCTCTCGCTCCTGCTAAGCCCTCGAGAGCTGTTCCTCTGTCCCACACTAGAGACTAAATGGCAATTGCTGCTTGGATCGAATAGGGCCCTTTTGGGTAATTATGATATGGGAAGAATCTGTGTAATTTGCTTGGAAGTCTTGAACTTGACCCTAGAAATTACCTCTCCATCCCAAACGCAACGCATTAGTTACCAGCCCTGCTGAGTGTGATGTTCCGAAGCATCTTCTGGGGCCAAAGGCATCCTTGGAAGGCAGTGGTGAGCACCAGCTTGCTTTTTGGGCAGCATTACGGCCATCCGAACCACTCAGTAAAGAGCCGAGCTGGCTCGTGGTGGAAACTAATCCCCATGCCTCCAGGAGTCCTTAGCCTTAACAAACCCTAATTGGACCTCTATAAATAAATGCAAGAGATTATTTGAAGTGATTTGCTACTACTGCAGGGGAATACCACCAGGGACAAAGGGGATCCTGCATGCTCGTCTCCACTTTCTCATCCCAAGACTTGCCCTCACCCTGATGTCTTCTTGTCTCTGCCATCTCTCCTAGGTACAATGCTCGGGATTTGCGCTTCAGTGCAGCCCTTGACCCGCACCGTGGGCCCCACCATCGGTGGAGTATTATACAAACAATTTGGAGTCTCCTCCTTCGGCTATTTACAGCTAATTGTCAATATAGGTTTGTTTATTTACCTCTTGAAGAGTAAAATCCCACTGAGAGAGATGAAAAACCAATAACTCAGCTGCAAGAAAGTAAGCCCCTTAGTTTTTCTATAGAACTATAGATGTTCTTGAGTGTAATTTTTGATTCCATAAACCTGTGATAAAACTGTTTGAACAATACCTCGCCTTTCATCGATGTTTGCATCTAGACTACGGGACAGATTGGTTTGCAAAAGCCTTGGAGCCGTGCTGGAGCAGCTGGCGGCTGCGGGACCCCGGGAGCTATCAGGTTCCCCCCCCACACCCCGCAGCGGTGGCTGTCATTGCGGGCAATAGCTCCAGTTCCTCAGCTGTTGTCGGGCAGCATTCCTGCTTGGATTCACCAAAGCCAAGGGGATTAGGAGCCAGTGCCTCTACTCTGCTTTGGCCTTTTTGTTCACCCACCCCCCCCACCCCCCCACCCCCCCCCCCCCCCACACACACAATGGTACTGAGGAAAATCGGGGTAAAACACATCTGCTTTTGAGTGTCATTTTGCTGCATTAAATGCACCTCTGGAGTTCTTGTGCTAGAGAGGAATTGAGGCCAAAGGCTCTCAAACGCTGTGGCCAAACGTCGGCTACATCCACAGCTCAATCATGTGCAACCCTGCCCCTGCACGAGCCCGGCGGGCGGCAGCGTAGCTGCCAGCAGCGTGCCAGGAGGATGCGAAGCCCCGATGAAGCATGCTGCAGTGCCAGAGCCTCCCTGCTGCTTCCAGAAACGGGGGCCAACCCTCCTTCCAGGAATTTTTTTTTTTTTCCCCCTGTACTGAGTCTCTCTTGCTCTTACTACAGGCTACTTGGAATTACATACTTTGCAACTTCCTCTAGTACAAAGTCTCCCGCAAGAATTGCATGGATATTGGGAGGGGGAAATTACCCGATTGAAATTACCAGATTTGGAGTGTTAGTAGCGCGTACCTTGCCTGCTAGGCTCAGAGTCCTGGCTGCCAGAGCTGAGTCACACGCTACAGCATTGCTCTCGAGGAAGCCCAGTTCAGTTAGTGATAATTGAGCCTCAAAAGATAAAACTTTTTTTTTTTTTTTAAATATGTAGCTTTTTTTTTTTATAAAACTGTTTTTTTCTCCAAGCTTCTTGGTCCAGGAACTGTTGGAAAAAAAAGACCGTCTCCGTTCTTCCGAGTTATCCTGTCGAAATTTAACTCGACCTAGAGACTGCAGAGGTGGAGGAAGGAGGGAGCGAGGCGTTCAGCTTGCTTTGTTGCGAAGCTGAGGAATCCCATGGAGCGTCAGCACTGTGTTATTCTGAAATCAAGAATCCAGTTTTCTGCCTTAGCACAGCACTAAGCTATGGGGGCCGGGGGAAGGACGTGGGGCGTTAGCAGGCAGCAGCATTTTATTGTTGCAGGGACCTCTTGTTCCTTCTGTAGCCGCCATTACTCAATTATATGGGAAATCACTTCAAAAGCGGCACTTATCCAAGTTGTGGTAGGCTTTTCTATTTCCACCACTGACCAGAATTGGACCTCAACACACTTTCCCTCCCTGCTAGGAAGACGAGGTCAAACGCAAATGAATTATCTGGGCTTTCTCCACCTCCCACTGCCGAGTCCGGGGCACCAAAAAGCAGAGCTTACCCACTCTTTTTAAGCCACTACACCACTGCCCATTCCACAAACGTGCATCAACAAAAGTTACTGCAGCCCAGAGTACAGTAATAAAAAGTGAACATTTCAAGTCATTTATTTGGAATGGACATATTAATGCAAAGGCAATATTAAGACCAGTAACTGTTGAAAGACATTCATCAAAATAAATACAAATATAGATACTACAAATAATTTAAATTGTGTTTAACACCATCAGTCATTGTTGAATCTTCCTGGCGTCTCATAAATAGAAGATAATTGTTCGCAAAGCCATGCCACTCAAAACACGTGGACGCTTCGCTACAAGTCCTTTACGAACGTCTTTGGTTTTTCTTTAGACGCATCTCGGGCAAAGCTCGGGGCTTTTTGCTGAGCAGCCTCAACGGGCTTGGAGAAAACCAAGCTGCTTCCAGCTCTCTTCTTCGCTTTCCTTCATTGGTACCCTGTCCCATTTCAGTCCAAGACACTTGATCTGGTTTATCATCCAGTGGTATGCTCTAAAGGTGGCAAAAGAAAGCAGGTTAGTTAAATGAACATGGCAGCGAGGCAGAAAAAAAAAAGCAGGGTTTTAACGGCAGAGTCAGCTTTCCGCATTTATTTCCGCAAATATCGGATTTTTAGCAAATTCTGGAAGGAAAGCACTGCTGAGTGCCACTTCTTACTTCCACACCTCACCGCCGCAATTCTCAGCGCCACGCATAAGCTCGGCTCCCACCCAGCGTCGCACCAGGAAAGGGGGAGCGAGCCCCGAAACTCCTGTGCCGAAGTGGCCCGGCAGCACGCCCCGGTTTCGGGGTGCGGCTGAGGCACACTGGTGGGGTGGTGGTGGGGCCGGAGAGGCGGCGGCGGTGGGGCCGGGGTGGGGGGGTCCCCCTCCATTAAGAACCAAAAAGGGGGTGAGCAGTGCCAGCGGAGCCCCACCGCCCATCCCCGTCTGATTTCCCAGAGCGGGCAGAGAGGGTGGGGGGGTGTCCCTCCATTAAGAACCAAAAAGGGGGTGAGCAGTGCCAGCGGAGCCCCACCGCCCGTCCCCGTCTGATTTCCCAGAGCGGGCAGAGGGGGTTGGGGGGGAAATGATGAAAAATGTTTAAAAAATTAGAAGGCCATGCCGGAGCGCGTTGGGGGCCGTGGAGGGGCTCACCTGGGGCCTGGGCTGGCCGGGGGCGAGCGGCGGCGGCTCAGGGCGCCCGGGCCATCCGCCGCTCCTGGGCGCCCGCCGCCTGCTCCATCTCCTGCCGGCTCTTGAAGTCCTGGATGGCCCGCTTGTTCTGGAAGTCGATGAGGGCCATGGTGATGGAGGCGTTCCAGCAGCTCTGGTCCGGGCACCGAAAGTCAATCTCCTTGCGGTCCTTGGTGACGATGGTGAAGTAGATGTACTTGCCCGTGCGCTCCACGCAGTCCACCTTGAGGATGGAGCCGAAGCCCAGCTCCTTACCCTTGGCCCGCTTGTGCCCGTCGGGGAAGAGGCTGAGGCTGTCCTTGGTCAGCACCACCAGCTTCTTCTTCCACAGCTGGAAAAGGCTGTCGCTCCGCTTCTCCAGCTCGCCCTCGCGGATCACCTCGGCTTCCATCTTCATCCTCCCTTCCTCGGCGGCTCCGCTGCGGCTGCGGCTGCGGCTCCGGCTCCGGCTCCGGCTCGGGCGGCAATGACCCAGCCTCGCCGTGACGGGAACAATTTATTGCAATGAATCAGCGCCGGGCGCCTTCCGGTGCCTCCCCCGGGGAGCCCGGCCCGCCGCCCCCTCGCCGCCCCGCCTCCCGCCCGCCCCCCCGGGCCGCGCTCCCCGCCCGTCGGCGCTGGGATGCGGGGGGGGGGAGGATGGATGGTTGTCTGCGAGGGAGGGGGGGGTCCCCCGGCAGCAAAGGGGAAGGTGCTGGATGGTGCCCCGCCTGCCTGGGGATGGGGAGGTGGGTGCCCCCCCCCCCCCCCGGGGGCCCCCAATCTCAGCTACCCCCGTGGGTGGGGGGAGAGCGGCCACCCTGTGAGGGGACCCCAATTCTGCTCCCCTCTCGTCCCCCTCCCCCCCGTGGGTTTCTTCTGCCCAGCAGAGGTGAGGATGGAGCCACTGTGACCAGATGCACCCCCCCATCTCGCCCCTCTGAGTATTCCCTCCCACATCTCAGGTCCACTCTGGGCTTCACGGTGCTCCCAAAACCACATCCCTGTGGTCCTGGGCCCAGGCACCTCTGCCACATTGGGTCTACCCTGGCACCATCTCCACCTGGCGCAGAAGGGCCTGAAACTCACCTGTCAGGTCACTGCCATCTCCCACGGGCACCCCACCCATGGGCAACTGGCTTGGACCCTAGCTCCTGGTTGCCCTAAGAGGCTCAGCCGGGACCTGGCCAAGCCCATCAGCCTCACTTGAGGCCCCGCATCCAGTCGGCTCTGCGCCATCACCATCAGCCCTTCCTGCATCCTGTCCTCAGGGCACCTCACCTCTCCAGGTTTGCATTAACACTTCTCCCCCTTACCTTTTCTGTTGTCCCCTGCAATCACATTTTCTTCCCGTTTTCTTCCCCCCAGTCCATTCCCCCCTCCCAGGGAAGGCACCACAGTTCATTATAGCCTGGCCAGAACCCAGCACCACGGGGAAATCAGTAAAGGCTGTGGCGGTTGGAAGTGATATTTAAGAAACACGTGCAAGCCTGCAGTCCTTTCCTCTCGCACACCATTCATTTTGTCACCCTTTTACGGCAGTTGACACAAGGCCCATCCAGCTTCCTACCCGCTGCTGCAGCGAGGGCAGGGCAGCGCTTAATGAGCTTATTCACGCTGTTTCCAAAGCTGTGTTTGCACGGCTACGTCCTTTGTGCAGTGTCACCTTTTGGACTTTGGACCATCTTCCCCTCTATCTTTTTTTCTTGAGCGACCGACATCTCTATAGGTGTTCGCAAGCCAAACCCCAGAGGTGAGTTTACAAAGCGGGGCCCGGTCCTTTGAAGAGCTTGGCGGCGTTCCCGGGGACTTCGGCAGGGTCAGAAGCCCATTCCCAGGAACGAATTACACGTACAGCCAAACCCGTTTCCGCTGCAAATCACTCATCAGCTGGAGTTTAAAGCCGCCCTTTGATAATTCGCGGCAGTGTGCACATCTGTGGGGAGGGCCAGAACAAAGGTGGGGAGGGCCAGAACAAAGGTGGGGAGGGGGGGGCCTGCGCGATGCTCTCGGGGCTGGATGAATGAGCCGGGAACGGTTTGGCTGAGCCTCTCAGGGTGGGGACCGCGCTGAGAAGGTCACGCTGGCCGTCACTGCTTGTGGAGCAGGAGAGTGGCTGCAGACCATGCAGGTGGCTGTGACCTAGGGTGAAGAGCTACGGACTTTTCCCTGAAAACCAACGCTGTATGTCATTTTTTAGGGTGATACGATTTGTTTTGATTGACTAACCATCAGGCTGCACAGCTACATTTTCTGGTCTGCTCTGTAAAACAGCAAGTTCCATCCCAAAAGGCCACATAAGAATAAGGGAGTTGGAGCCAGGCAGGAGCAGAGCTGGGTCTTAAGCAGAAATCATTATGATATTTTTAATTGGGCTCCAAAATACAAGAGGGAATGGTTTTTGCGCACAGGAAATGGGACACCACTTCAAAAAGAGCAAAAAACAAAACAAGGCAGCGATTCAGGAGCATACAAGGAACATCTGGAGGAAGGCTCCCGGTGAGGAAAAGCTGCAGGACTTGGCATGTTTGTGCACACCTTGCTTCAAAAGGTCCGGTAAAAAAAAAAAAATAAAAAAATTCACTTTTAAATGAAACTTGCATCTGCGGATGCGGGGTCAGCAGCCCGCTTTGGTCTCTGCCTTTTCACTTTTGCTTTCATCTGAGTGATTTTTCTTACACATTTAAACATCATTTTGAAAAATTCAAAGCCTCCCCCAGCTGTCACTGCAGTCAGCTTGTCTCAGCACTGGCCAAATTGTAAAACTGCTAGAAAAATAAAAGATTATTAGGGAAAAAATGTGAAAAAATTGCTCGCGGTATAGAAAAAGGTGGCTTCTTGCAGAACAGGGACCCTCATTTCCAATGTCCATTGTAGAAAGGCTCTGCTTTTTAAAGCAGCACAGACTTGTTAAGTGGATAACCCCGTAAAAGGAAAGTCCAGTGCATTAAAACACCATAATTTTAAGTCTCTGGCGTTGTGACCATGCAAAAATTCCATAAAGAAGGTTTTAAAGCCTATTTACTTCTACTGAGACAGAAAGCAAAGGTGATTCCAAGCAGCAAAGTTGAATCATGGGCAATCTTCTGTGGAACACATCTCAGGAAGGAACGGAGAGCTTCAAGGAGCTCAGAGCAATCTGACCTGGGAAACATGTGGCAATTGCCTACAAGGAAATAGCACAGCCCTAATACCTAGTGCATGCCGTGGAAGCTGGTCACTATGGTTACAAGCATTAGAGCACCAGCTTTGCTTGGAAAAAGAAAAAAAATGGGTATATGGCCTTATTTTTTAAATAATAAGGTTTAATATTCGTAGGCGAGGAGCTGAGAGCCGAGTGCTAATTTCATCTCCAGTGCTTGGGGAGAGGGGTAAGAGATGCGGTGCAGCCCTGCGCCATAGCCCGGCACCGAAGCTTGGGACAAGCATGGGACGAGTGTCACGGGGGAGGGTTGAGTACGTGTAGGTGGCAGGTGGCTTTGCTAATTAAGGGCCACGATTCAGCTTTAGCTAATAGAAGCTCTGGGTGACTGCAGTTCAGGTGACTGCTGTTGCCCCCCCGTCCACACCGGGGCTGGTGGCAGGGAGAAACCTGTCGCTGCCTTTAGTTTGGGTTTAGTTCAGTTGGGTTTAGTTGTGCTACCAGTGAGAGCAAGAGAAGAGATTTTTTTCTTGCAACCCACCACGTCACACCTGTGCCTCGGCAGTACGTGAGCCCCCAAATACAACTACCATGGCTGCCATTAAAAAAAGTTGTCAGGCACCAGCCCCTTTTTTACCCCCCAAATACAAGAAATCTGCGGGAATTTGAAAATTTGGGAATCTGAAAATTTAGGAATGTGTCTCTCTTCTTAGAAAGGGGGGAGAAATAACACAGTGGGGAGTGTTAACCAGGGGGAGATGGGAAATGCACCGATACTCATTCACTGGAGCCTCATCCCACGTGGCCATATTCCTCTTCCCGCGCTCACCAGAGGATGCTGGTACCACACTCCGCTCCGCCCCAAAGCAATTTCTATTCTAGTAAGGGCATTTTTAAAAGCCTACGTGGTGATTTGGCGTGAAAGTGTGGCTTCAGCCCTCTCCCAGACAGGGGGAATAGCACTGGGTCTCTGGGGGGGGATGTTTGTACATGCGCATGTGTGTGTCGTGTATAGGGATTTTTTTTTTTTATGGGTGTGGGATGGTGGCAGGGAGAAACCTGTCGCTGCCTTTAGTTTGGGTTTAATTCAGTTGGGTTTAGTTGTGTTACCAGTGAGAGCAAGAGACGGATGGGCTGCCGGCGCCAGCTTTTGCAGGCTGGGTCACTGTCTCTGCCACGGCACGTGTCCCTTAAGTGAGTGTCTCTTCTGGAGTAGGGATTTGATCATCGTTTCAGAGTCTGAGGCGTCATGTACCCTGCTGCTGGCGACATCGGGTTGCCTTAGCTACGTGAGTCACGGTAACACAGCACAGCAGCTACGCAGGCGCTGCCAGGAGGAACCCACGGTCTGAGGTCATGGCTGGGGATGGGGTGGGACCTGCTACCTTTTGTGTGGCATTTAGCAACACCTTTAGCCTGCTGAGGTCTCCGGCTGGCCCCGGCATCGCATCTCCTTCCCAAGAGATGCGGGAGCTCACACTGCAGCTATCAGCCATCGCAGGGCACCAGTGTTCCCACTGCCATCATGGTTTTATTCCCGTTGTCGCTCTGTAATCCCAGAGATGTGCGTCTCCCCTCCGAGGGGTCTGTCCCTGGAGAAGGACCCCTAATTCCACTGGCGTTATGCCGACGTCTCAGCAGCAAAGTGGAGACTCAAGGCCATATAACTTCTTTTATTATAATGACTTAAACATGACATCTGTAGGGAAAAAAGCTGGTTTATAGGGTTGACATTGTAATCCTGCCAGCTGAAGTCGATTAGCAACAGAGAAACATATGCTCTTGCATTGTAAATTGTTGCCCTCCAAGTAGCTGTATCCTCAGGCTATATATATAGGATATATATATAGGATATATATATATCCTCAAGCTAGAGCTTGGTATAGTGACCACCAGGTCTCCTAGGAAACCTGTACTCAAAAACCCCCTAAATAGCCATAATCAAAATGTGTGGGTTGCAGTTGCAGAAAGGTAGTGAGGAGCAGTGGTTTTTTCACGCTTTTCACATTCTTTTTTCCATTTTTTCACATTTTCATACTCCTTAAAATGTTTGTTTGTTTGCTTGTTTTTTATAATTATACTATTCCAGAATATCTCTGGGATGTTTTTGGTTATAGTTCCTTGCTATTCTCAGAATATTTTCCTTCAGAAACGTCCAGGGACAAACTGGCAACTGATGCCATTGGATCCCCCTAAATCCCACTGGTCAAGTGGTGGGTGCCGGTCCCTCTGCAGGCAGGACCTCCTGGAGGGACATGGAGCCCATCAGGGGCAGCTGCCCAAGATAAAGACACCCTATGAGGGGGCTCGATCTCACTTTGGGGGTGTTCAGCTCTTTCCACAAGCAAAGAGGGAGCTCGGGTTACTTCAATCCAAGATGGCCAAGTTCGGGTGAAGAAGCTCTTCTCTTAGGGGCAGCTCACTGGGAAAGGTCTCAGCCAGGGAGACGAAGGCCACCAAGGTTGTTTGTTTAATGATTACAGCAAACGAAAATGCAGCAAAGCTGGAGCTTTTGGGTTAATTTAAACAAAGGCAGCAGCGGAAGCATCTTTGCTCAATCGATGAGAATTTTTTTGGTACTGTACGCAAGCCATGCATTAATCAGCAATATCACGTAGCCCCGCCGGCTCAATTTACTAATATTTATCTGACTAAGAGCCTTTTTTTCCTAAGCAGCTTGAAATGTCTCATCCCCACTGACTCAGTGTGTTACCATTACATGTTGTAAACCGCTGCAGACAGTCATGGAGCAGGCGTGAGGGGCTGGGGAATAAAGATGTCATTTCCAGTAAGCCGGTCCTTGGTTGTGCTCTGAAGGAGACCGCCAAATAAGGGTGGGTATGTGCCAACTCAATCCTTCTTAGGAAGACTTCAGGCACTTAAATTCAATACCAGGATTAGAAGTTGGGGGTGGGGGGTGCCGTTTTGCTCTGTTTCTCCCCAGCAGCCTGGGCATGACCACACGTGTAGTAAGTTCCCTGCTCTTGGACACTGTGTAGGTGTTTAGTTTGGTTACCAAAAAAAAAAGGAAAAAAGAGGCTTGTGTTATCTGGTCTCTTGAGCCTGTTGGTCATGCAGTTCCCTGCTCTGGTCCCCCCACCTAATATATGTACCTTTGAGCCTCTCAGACCAATTTCAAGCCCATATGGCAGAATTTCAACAAGTGGAAAGTTGTTGCAAGGTCTGTGCGTAGCTGGGCAGGGCTTGGCTCCCCGCTCGGAGGTGTGCGGATGCATCCTCACACGGGCAAGGAGGGCTTTGACCCGACAGGTTGGATTTGGTCCGGGACTGCTGTCTAAACACTGGCAGACCTGGGTATAGCCCGCTCTCACAATCACCTTCGTGAAGCAGCTTGCTGAGCATCTTGGGGGGGGATCCACGAGTGCTTTGAGATTTAGGTGAGCGGGGAGGAGAGAGCCCCGTCGCGTGGCTGCCAGGGGACACGTGTGACTCAGTACTTCCCCTTCAATAAAGATTTCTGCCGAGAACATGGGAAGAGCAGTGGCTTGCCAAGTGCTGCCCTGAACTGTGCGGTTATTTACTGGCCTCTTTGAACGCCGTCAACATTTTTTCATGTCTAATGAGCTCAGGAGATGGTTTAGGCTACGGCTCGCTATTTCAAATGATGGCACATTCCCCCTCCAAAACATTCGATTTCCCAAACCAAGTCTGTTGGGATAAATATTTTGGCTATCTTTATTTCGCAGCAGCGGTAATAAATGTCGAGACTTCAGCCCTGACGAACGCTGATGTGCTCTTTACATGTGAAGTCTCCAGTGATTACAGCTCGTGTCATTCAACCTGACATTGCCTGTCTGCTACCAGCCAGCTTTTATTACCCTGGTGTGCTGCAGCAATAACATTTACTGGAGATTACGAAGGGCCAGGCTTTGTAGTAACAAGCTGACACCACTGTTCTGGATAACCTCCCCTTCAAAATCTGCAGAGATCAGTTAAGTGGCTTTTAACCGTCTTTTTCCCATATTTATCTCTGTGTGGAGACTCCGGCAGGTCCAGCGCTGACACGCACATACGAGCGGGATGTCCTGCGTCACGTCTGAGGGCATCGCTGGGCTGCGCTGCCTGGCGTCAGCGTGGCATGTGTCCCGGCTTCCCGTCCCAGCTGTCCTGACAGTGGATGACCGAGCTTCCCGCTCGGCACATCCTCCCGGCCCTGCTTCCTGCTTTCCTCCTTCCTTTTTTTTTTTTTTTTGAACCAACAGCATGTAAACTTTGAGAGTAAACGCTGAAAGGCGTCGCAGGACCACCTAACCACAACATCAGCAAACGAGGGAGTTGGGGGGCAAGATGAGGTCATGCTACTGTCCAGATTTGGGATGTTTCCTGTCTCCAGGCAGCCTGGAGAACCATCACAAACAAACCCCTCCAGCACATCATTCCCAGCAGTGGCCAGGGCCGGGCTGCGGGGGAGAGCTGGAGGTGGAAGAGCATCCTTTTCCTCCTGGGCAGCTGGCATGCACAGCAGCACAGGTGGTAGCCCTAATGTCATGTTTCACATCATCCTTTGGCTGCCAAATTTTCTTTCTGAAGCCAGGACACTGCATTGCGGTAGGTGTGAAGGGAAGCGGGTTTTGGCTCTCCGCCTCCTTGCCAATGTTCCTGCTGCCGTGACCTTTACCGGCTACCATTACCCTGCTGCTCCCCGCTAAACCCGCACCCGCGGCCAGCTCTCTGCCCGTGCGGCCAGCAGAGGCTGACATGTCACGTTGCCTCGCTGGCAGTGCCCGGGAAGGCTGGAGGAAATGGGTGTCTGATACAGTAGATAATAAACCCCAAAATACTCTCCCTGCCTCAGCTTCAAGCCCTTCAATGAAATCCAAAAACCACGAGAGAGAAAAAAAATAACCTTAAACTATGGGTTAAAAAGAAGAAGGGGAATCAGCAATGTGCATTTTTCCAGTTTTGATTGACTTCCCCTAATCTAACCTGTCGCTGATTTATTTCCCCACTCCAGCCACCAAATAAAAGGGTGTGGGGTGAGCTCAACAGCCCCGAGCCGTAGAATTTGGTGTGTATAAACTCCAGGTGCCACCCAATTTGTACCTGTGCTTTGCCTTTCGGGTCATACGGCAGGGGATAGTGGCAGCCCGCTTGCTCCCCGGTACCCAAGTTAATATTTGCTGATGGGGCTAAGATGTAAAGCCAGACTTTCTTTTTTTCCTGTCGGTTACTCAGCCTGTCTCATGTTCAAAAACCCGGCCCCACCTTGGCAAATATTTGCAGTAAGTAGCTCAGGGCATGTCCCAGCCCTGGGTGCTGGGGCCAAGCCCAGCTGTCCCGCTGTAACTGGGATGGGCTGGGGCTGGGGCAGGGACAAGCAGCGAGCATCAGTGATGCCGTTATTCTCCTCCTAATGGTCCCCCAGCTGCTTGGCTGAACCAGCAGGTGGGAAAGGGACATCCTAAGCCATAAAAAGCTGATAATTTGATTTTTTTTTTTCCACTCTGTTAAAGAAACCGCGGTTCGGTTGTAAGGAGAAATGGGTTTGCAGAAACCTCTGTGTGTTCTGTGCAGAGAGCAAAAGCCAGCACTTTTGGAGACGGGCAAGATCCTGGTGGCCCGGTGGCCCGGTGGCCCTGTGCCGGTACTGCTGGAGGCACAAGTGACTGCAGCCTTTACGAGTGGAAAAAAAGATGAAGCGAGAAGTTTGTGATAAAGCAGGGAGGCAGTTAAGGGGAGGAAATGAGGGTGCTCGGCACATAACCTTGGCCGGGCTCTCCTCCCCAGGGACGAGCCAAAAATAAATTTCGCTGGTGCCGGGGCAGCCAGCGCCCAGGTTAAAGTTGCTGCGCGATGAGAGGGGGGAAGCAGCCACGGCACGCACAGGGCATTGGAGAGGGCAGAGATGTATTGCCCAGCCAAAGGCATCCCACTGCTTCACAGGGGGTGGCTTTGTCCCCCCTTCCCGGGGTTGTCCTCGGTAGCCTGGCACCCGCATGTTCCCCTTGGCGTGCCCCCCGTCGGCTCAGCGGGGGCTCCAGCCCGATGCCTGGTGCAGCTGTGGGGGGAAAAGTTATTTTCATTGAGCTGAAAACGCAGGAACCCTCCTAATGCTGCGTAATAGCTTAAAGCACAGAACCCTCCTTACTGTGGGTATAATCGCTGGGTGCTCACTGGGCCAAATGTTGTAAAAGCTTAGATTTTAACCCCAAATTACTGGTTTCCTTTAGAAGAGGGGTCCCTTCTGTGAGCAAAGACAGGTAGCACCGACCGTCATTTACCACCCCAGCTTTTCTGGAGGGGTTGCTACAGCTGGGATAAAATTCTTGTCTCCTAAATCTCTTTATTGGCTGTTGGATAAATATTGAGCCCTGCTGGCCGGTCAGCCTTTGGAGCTGAGAAATAACCTCCAAACGGAGCAAAATGAGTTAAATGCCTTGGCAGGCGGCCGGGATGACTAAGTCATTCTTCCAGCCTTACTGGAGCAGGAGTCAAAGTCACGGAGCCGGACACATTTCCCATAATTGGAAACCCTCGGCCAGAACCACGGGACCGGGGCTGCAGCAAAAGCTGCGGTGGGCTGCGAGCGGCCGGTGGGGCCACGGGAACGACAGCTCTAGAGGGGAGATGGACGTCCGTGAGTGTGCGTGGTTTGCAAACAAGAAACCAATGAACAGAAACAGCAAATCACACATTCAGCCAAAATAGTGGCAAATGAAGCTGGAGTTTCCGACATGGACGCTGCCAGCCCGCTTTCATTGCCAAAGTCCTAAAAGCCTCTTTGGGCTCACACAGGCACCTCTCCATCCTTAGCTTTCGTTAAGAGACCCTGAAGTGCGAAGCTATGTGAGAGCAGGAGGACAAATGTTTGATTTCAGTGAGTCCGCCTCCTTTCTTCCTTCTCCTCCTCCGGCCACCGAGGAGGCATGCTGCAGCACCCACAGTTTGTCCGGCCGTTGCCAGGACCACCCATTCCCTTCCCTTCCAGATAGGACTTATCTGCAGCCACTCCAGCAATGCGTGACAACAGCCAAGCACCCCACGGGGAGCTGTGCAGGTGCTTCACCGCCCATGGCTTATTTAACTGCCCTATCGGCGCCGCTCGGCTCACAGCACCACCAAAACCCATCATCATCATCATCATCATCATCATACGCTGCTGGGAAACGGACTATGGAAGACAAAAACCAGGCGGTCGCTCTCAGCATCCCCTGGGCTGGTTCCCTGGGTGGAAGTCTCCCCATCGCTGGGATTTTTGGCTCCGTCTGCCCTCTGAGCACATTTCTTTGCAGCACACCCAGCCCACAGCCCAGCCTCTCCCGTGGCTGATAAGAGAAGGAGCTTGACCCGTATCTTTGGTGACTCATGGCTGCTCCTCCTTCACTTGCGCGTCAAAGGCCCGTTGCCTTCTCCATGGGAAAGCTCCTAAGTGTTGACCAGGGGCAGGAGGAGTACAACCGCACTTGCACCCAGAAATCCCCTTTAGCCACACGGCCATTCAATCGCTGATCGCCCTGCAGTGCCTCACTCGCTGCTTCTGCTGCTCCTCTCACGGCATAAAGCACAGCTATAATGGTAGTGCTGTGGGACAGTTAGCTTTACCCCTGCTCAGAACCGAATGGCGATGATCATCGGCACGATTATTAATTAAAAATAAAAATCCTTTCCTGTATATGCCACAGGCCATCACCAGGTGACCAAGGTCTTGGGTGGCCAAAGTCATCACATCTTTCCCAATCCCCAAAAGGCATCTCCGGGTGTCCCAGTGCTGCGAGGCAGCTCATCCCCACGCTGCCCCCAGTTTGGGAATGGGGACCCCTGGATACTCTGCCCAGCTGTGTGGTGCTGGAGACTTTTTCCCAGCAGAGAGAAGGGACATCGCCAGAGCACCATAGCCCTGCCGGAGGTGTGGGGTGTTGCGCTGCCACAGAGGTGTGGGATGTGCGATGCCACCACCACGGCCAGCCGTGGGAGTTTTTATATTTCCCCCTGGTTTCTTACAGCTGTGTCTTGTCCTGAAGGTTATTTATTTCTGTGCGCACACACATTGCATATGCGCAGAGAGCGGCACTGAGCACACAGGGTACCAAGGCAGGAGCCCAGGGTCCCCTTGTCAACACCAACCACAGATGACGGCCACACAAGGATGAGGATGAGGATGAGGATGAGGATGAGGATGAGGATGAGGATGAGGATGAGGATGAGGATGAGGATGAGGATGAGGAGGGGGCTGCCCGGAGGGAATGGTGGCTGCTCAGTGCCACTGACACACAGCACCCTGCTCCCCCAGCCTGACATGCAGGAGGGTGGCTTTATTTTCATTCCCCACAAGTGGTTGCTGCAAGTCATCTTGAAGAAGGCCTTAACCTCATGAGAAAGCTGGGAACTGGGACGGGGACGCAGCCGACCCCATGGGAGCAGGACTGCATTTCTCTGGGAGATCGACAGTTTGTGGGTCACTGCAAAAAAGTCCCCCTCCTCGAAGCCGCGCTGTGATTGATGATTGCCGCGGGCGTGGAGGCCCGTGAGCATTTGTCGAGCATCTGGGACCCCCAGGGCAAAGGGAGCAGGAAGGCAGGGAGGAGGTTTGCGTTCTTGGGGGGCTGGCGGGGAGCACGGCGTAGGATCCCAGCCCCGAACCATCCAAGGCAGGAGGCTGCTGGCTCGGCGCTGACTGCTGGACCCGGCCCAGCTCTCGCACGGTGCTCCCATCCGGATGTTTTACAAAAAAAGGTTTTCACTTCTCTTTCGGTTAAAGGCAACCTTGTTCTTCCATCTGGCGCAGGGCTGGGGCGGGCGGGTGGCAGCAGTGGGGTGACTCAGCCCGCCCACGCAGCAGCCTGCCGTCCGGCCCCGGCTACATTCGCAGAGCAGGTGAATCGATCCTTGCACAGAAAGACCTTGGACCTTGCCTCCTTGCCCTGTTGTTTTTTTTTTTTTCTCCCTTTTTATTCCCCCCTCCCCCTCTTCCCTTCCCTGAAACCACACTCCCATGAGCGGCACCGGCTGGGCAGCAACCCCGGCTCCCTGCTTGCCCACGGCTGGGCGATGCGTTGGCCACCCAGCCAGGTTGCCCGTGGCCAGTAGCCCGGTGGTCCCAGGGCCACCTGCCCCTGCCAGCCGCTGCCATGGAGGGCAAGGCCAGCAGCGCCGGCCAGGGCAGAGGAAAGACCAAGGGTGTGGTGCAGCCACAAAGCCGCCAGGTTTTATTCTTAACTATTTTTTTTTATCTCTGGCAGGAGGAAGTCGTAAAGCGATTACGTCTCATTGAAACACAGGGAGGAAGGACATCCCAGTGCACGGGACCGAGTCAGGGCCAAAAAAAGGCGGAGGCATCGTGGGACTAAGCCGGCAGTTCGGCCCCTGCAATTGTCACTCTCCCAAGGGAGATTTCTACCACCAGCCTCCGTTTTTCCCTCCCTGGTCACGTGTTAGGATGGACGGACAAAGTGGTGCCTGCAGGAAAAGCGCACGCACGGGCCGGGTGGGTTAGTCCCACCTTGGCGCTAATTGTGCAGGGTCACAGGGATGGTGTCTCTATCAGAGTACAGCTGCCTACTGCTTGGCATAATAAAATAAAATAAAATAATAAAATAATTACTTTTTTAGCTCCTAATTGTGGCTCTGCTTTCGCTTTCAGACGCCCATCCCGACCCAGCAGCTGCTTCCCCTGCCAACAACCACCCAGTATTTTATCCGGGAGGCATTTCTGGCTGGTGCAGTGTGGGGAGGGCTTGGTTTGGCTTCGGAGGGTTTTTTGGGTTTGGGGGTTTTTTTTAGGCTGTTCGCTGTCCCTTTGATGTGCTGGCTCCAACACCAAAAAAGCCAATTGCAGCTTGCCTGGGGGTGCTGGGGCAGGATCCGAAAGTGCCGGCAGCATGGCCGGGAGGCAGCCAGCTTCAATCTACTCCCACCAGTCACCCCAGAGCCCTCCAAGAAGCCCTGCCAGCCCGGGGGTAGGATGGGGGAGCCCCTCCAAACCCTACTGCACACCATGCCCCGAGATCTCCCGTGGTGCCACCGACACGCTCGAAGGGGGCCGGTCCCCCCCTCCCCTGCACCGCCACCCCCTTTAATTAAAAATTGAAATCATGTAATTGCCTCTTCATTAAAGCCAATTAAAGCCCGGCTGACAAGGGAGGAGGCAGCACATTTTGCAACTTGCCACGGAGATGAGAAAGCGCACACCGCAATTACGGTGTCTGTTTGCTTTGCCTTCACCCAACATCTTCATCAGGGCTGGCTTTGAAATCGGACCCTGGGTGAAACGGCGCTGGCTGGTTCCTCGTGCCCAGCAAACCCCGCATACTGGTCGGGCTGGGTGCTGGGAGAGGCCACTGCGTGCTGCGGTGGGAAAGGGAGGCCAGGCTGCCTCCTCTTCCTCCTCCTCCTCCTCCTCCTCCTCCTCCTCCTTGTCCTCCAGCCCTGCACCCGCAGACAGGGCCAAGTGCAGAGGAGGATGGTGCTCAGGGGGACGAAGGATGGAGAACGAGACTTGAGGCCAGCACTCCCCGTGCCTGGCCAAGGAGCCGCCCCATGCTGGGACCTCACTGGGCTGGAGCTGGGATGGCTACTGCAGCTCTGTCTTTTGGTCTCCATCTCTCAGGGATGCTTCAAAGCCGGTGGTGGCTCTTCGCCAGGATCAGGAGCGCCTACAGGGGCAGTCACCACCCGTGCTTGGTTTCAGTCACTTCACCAACCTCACCCTGCGAGGAGGGGGTGCACATTCAGAGGGCTCCTCTTTTGCTGTCCCTTGCCACAAGAGTAATGAGTTCACAGGGGGTTCAGTCCCAAATGAAACAAGGTATTTGCAGCCTCTTCGGCCTCGCTGGGGAAAGGGACTGAAACCCCTGGTCCCCAGAAGGCACAAGGTGAAGCTGGGGGTGGCGGGAGGGAGGGATCCATCCCCTCTTCTCCTTGGCCAGGAGATCCCGACACAAGCCAAGCCGTCTCCGTGACCGCACGAGTTTCCAGCCAAAGAAGACCTACCAAGTGTACAAGCGCAGAGCCGAATACACGTGCAATGCTGCGGCGTGGCCGCTCGAGATGCCGGCTCAGTGATTTACCGTCTTGCTGCCCTGCTTCGAAACGCCTGAGCAAGCAGCCCTTGCGAACGCTTTGTTGCACACACCGCACTTGCCTGCGTTTTGACCTGAACTGTGCTTATAAAACTTTTTTTTTTTTTTTTTTCTGGGGTATAATAACAGTCCAGCGTTCTTTGTAGGCGATCTGGCTTCAAAGATCTCCTTTTTGATCTTTTCATAGGCTAAGCAACAATTCATCCTATATAAATCTCAGATTGAAAGTACATAATTTGTTTTTCCCTGCTTTTTTGAAGCGGTAAGAGATGAAACGGCTTAGGGGAATGTCAGCAGCAGTTATATCTTAATTGGTTTTTCTCTGCATCAGAACGCCTTGAACTATTCACTTGTGTGCAGGAGCTCTACGTGACCTTTACGGCAAGTGCTTTAACTCCCCTAACAAGTTATATCCCATCGTCGACTTCAGGAGTTTGCTTTGGTAGTGGCTCCAATATTAATTTTGTACCCAACCCTCCTTCTTTTGTGCTATTTCTGTCCAGGCAAATCAAAGAGTTTGAAACGTACCTTGTCAGGAGCGTGAAAAGGAAGAAGGAGTGACTACATAATAGGGTGAAATAAAAAATAGTATAAAAAAGGAGGGGTTAGGTGGGTTTTTTTGCTAAGCGTGACCTTACCACTGTTGGTCAAGTAGACGTTAATGCTAAAACACCGAGACAAGTTCCTCCTTTACCCCTAGAAGGTGGATGAGCATGGACTCAACTACCGCTGGAGTGAGTTTGCTTTGCGAACGGATCAGTTTAACAGCTCACAAGGAATATTTGCACGGCACAAAGATTTGCCTCAGTGCTAGACCCATGGTCCTTTTCCAGCATCATCCACTGCTGTTTGGTGCCTGCCCCAAGCAGGGGCCAATTATTATTTTTTTTAATATATATATATTTTTTCCCCCCCTTTGTGTCATGTTGCATAACGAGTAAATTCCTTTCCCTACCATTTCCCTTCTTTTCAGCCCTTTTCTTAAGCTGGGTATGGGTTACGTTGAACTTGTAGATGCTGGGGGCGAGCGGTGAGGCAGAGGCGAGCCAGTGAGAGGCCACTGCATCGCTGACGACGGCTCCTTTGGGAAAGAAAAAATTTGCTAGGGGGGTTTTTTGTTGGTTTTTCTTTTTTTTTTTTTTTTATTATTTTATTTTTTTTTGCAGCGTGGGACTGTTACCAGGAAGGCTGGCACAAGCCGGGAGGCTGCGCGGAGCCGCGCTGGCAATTGGAGCACGCGCTTGCCGGGTTGTACTCACCTGGTTTGGCATCCCCACACGGTGTCCGGATTCCCACGGTAAAAACCGGAGGGGATAGGCGGCTTGTGCAAGAGGCGAGCGCGCTGCTGGGTGGAGCGTGCGTTTTGGCTTGTGTAATGGCGAGGTGAACAAGCAGAGAGGAAAGCCGGTCTGGAAACAAAAGCTGGCACTTGGCAAACAGCTCAGCCTTGTTCACATGATGCTTTATTAACAGCACACGGGCTTGGATATTATTTTTTTTTTATTATTTTATTTTTTTTGGGGGGGGGGGGTTTGGACGCTTGTCAAACCAGAGCGACTTACGGCGTTTATTGTTTGGGCTTCCTGACCCCAGCCTGCAGGAGGCTGGAGGTATTTAGGGCAGCAATATGAGCATGTGGAATAAAATAGCTCTGCCTGCTATTAGTGTAATGACTGTAAACTGCTTGGGAAAGGCGGATGAAGGTTCTTCCATGTGCAGGTCAGGGCTATGGCGACAGAGCTGTTTGCGCAGTGATTATGATGAAAAACATAAGCAATAAGGGGGAAAAATGTGAGGACTTCAGCTTCAGGGGAAGAGTCCTGAACAGATATTATATTGACACAAAATCAGTGCCTCCCAGACTTTACCCGGGAAATAATATAGATATTTACCCGTGGGAAGAGGCAGAGGATAAAGCAGCATGAATGCAGCACTTTATTTTTTTTATACATTGCCATTTACAACAGGCTATCGAGAGGCGATTTACAGGAGTCCAAAGTAAATATCATGTTTTTCCAAAAACCACACGTTGGTAGACATAAAAAGCCACGGGACCAGGTGAAGTTTAGCGATGGCAAGGCCTTGGGGCACATAACACGTGCTCCAGCAGCAGGAGAAGCAAGTTTCCCACCTAGCTGCATGCTCTTATAGGCTCAACTAGAAAGGATTCTTCTTCTGTTTTCTGGCTGAGCTATAATTGTCTCCAAAAGGGCTCGAGCTAAGACGCTTCAGAAGAAGGCGCAAATTTATGTGCTACCTCGGTGTAATGTCAGGCCGCCAGGGCATGTCTCACAGCTGAAACTCGCCTCCTGAATCGCCCAGCTCGCAAGGAGCGAGCAATTTCCTCGTGCCATAATTGGTCTGACCTCTTCTGAGGCGCTCCTCTCCAGCGTGGGCCCCCTGCGGACTGCGCTGTGCTGAGCTGGCTTCCTCGGCGAGACCTCATTTGCTTCAGGAACTGCCGTCAAGGCAGCGTTTAACCGAGGATGAATTTATTACGAGTCTCCTTTATTTTAAAACAGGAAAAGCCTGTTTAATAAGGAGAGTGGAAACGCGCAGAGACCATTTTAATTTTTCCAGCTACCACAAATCCTAACCAGATAGCAAACCCCAGATAACTGAACTTAGGAGCGAAAGCCTACAGCTCTGGGTTATCCCAAATACCAAGCTCCCATGAAAGCACCGTAACGCTGTGCAAAAGGCTCCTGAGAAACCACAACTCGTCCCCGATTTTCAGTTGGAAGCAGAATATTTGCCATTTGTTCCTGTATCAGATAGGGCAGCGGGGTAGTACCTCCAAGGCTTTTCTTCCTAGACAACCGAGGCGCTGAGAAGCTATTAATCACGCTGCAGCCCGAGTAGGTGACACGCCAAATTAATCTCGCTTGAAGCGCTTCCAGCTGCTTCAACCTTCAGACCCAGAAATGGAGCCTTTTTTTTTTTTGTTCTTCAAATGAGAAGCTACCGCCATGAAGACTGCATCCAAAGAGCGTGTTCCCACAGACTGAACTTCAGTTTCTTTTATCAGGTTGCTGTGATAGTAATCAGGCATGTACGCATAGACTCGCTTTTTTGGTATCACTTCACCATTTTTAGAACTTCCCACCCCAATTTATTTGTCTTAAGGCACAGCCTTCAGAAAACACAAATACTGATTTTTGGATTTTTCATTTTTTTTTCCCAACAGTTAATCACTCTTTTCTCCTTTTTGCACACCCACACTCTCCTGTATTTACCGTCCAGCCTGGCTTTGTCCAGCTGTAACATTCTGACAACAAACACATCAGTTCTTCATACTCTTTTCTGCTGAAGGAATGAGCTGAGCTGTTCAAGTACCTGTTAGCTACTTCTCCTGTAGACAGTCAATAAATAACCATCCAAAAACAGAGAAATCTATGAAATGCTCATCTTTGCCATTATCAGCTAGATCTGTAATGGCCAGAGCCCAGCTGGGTTTTGACAAGATCTGTTTTCTATTAGGCTGTGTCGACTGGCATTAACTCTGCTTTAACGAATCCCAGCTCAGCTTTCCCATCACTTTCCTGAGGATGAACATCTCGCTAGGCAGCTGCTAAGCGGCTTCATTACCCACCCATCTCATTTGTGCTCCTTGAATGCTGGCACATTTGCTCTACACGTTCTGGAATTTCCCGTTTTCTCAAAATTAAAGTTAGCCTTTTGGGATTCATGCACATAAATTACTTCAGTGTGCTAATTTGCAGATGTTTATCTCCTGGTAGCAGCACTCCTGTTTAACCATGTAGTGGAAAGTACTTCTTTAGGATGGGGAAGCTATCATTCAATTTTTGATATAAAAAGAAAAAAGGCTGATCAAACACCTCTAGTTGTTGTGCTTAACATCACTGGCACTGTTGTTAGCCAGTTTGCAAACACCATTCATACTCCTCCCCTTGTCAGACATGCCTTTGCACTGTTCTCTCTGCCTGCCATAGTGGACTATAGTCTGATGACCGGTTACAAACTTTTTTTTTTAAGTAAAAGTGCAGAACCTACCCCTATTCCCATCTTCTTCCCTCACTCCTGCCTTAACAGTGGTGCTACGCATTTTCTGACCACAAGGTATTGATGTGGGGATCTCTTAACATGTCATAAACCAGTCTATGTCGCCCAGCACCTCATTTAATCCATGACCGAATTGCATAGATCACGTGGCATGTTTGATAATGATGTTGCCTCCCCCAAACCTCCAATTCCCATAAAACATTCCAGACAGCTAGAAGTTAAGGAAACTATTCAGCTGCAAATTAAGCAAGTTTGTTCTGATTTACATCAAAGAATTCCGTAATGCAATATTTACAAGGGCTCCTTTTCTTTGGCTTTTGACAAGAGGAAACTAGCAGGATGCTCAGACAAGAGCCGCACAGCTGGCATGCCCCTTGTTGAACAACTCAAGTCAAAGGGACATTCATTTAACCCAGGAAGCATTATGGACCAGACAGGCACCGACGATCATGTTTCACAACTTTAATAGAATATTCTATCTATTCTGTACAAATTGAAAACACCGTATTAAGTTACAAATGTGTCAGGTAAGGCTGGAGCACTCTACATGCCTGGTCACAGTGTTGATACAGCTGCTATTCAACTGCTGCCAGAGGTTGGCAATGGATGTTGAAACTAGAAACGTGTACCTGAAGTGCCACACAACAACAAAAGGTAGTTTTGGAGACTTCAGAGCTTTAAATAAAACAAATTGTGGAATGGAATAATTTCAGTGTTGCAAGTAAGACACCAAAACTTCAGATTTATTGAACTGAATTTTGATAAATTTCAGTGTTCATAGTGAAAGGTCCTTCCATGCTGGACACTAAGCAGTAAGACTACTGGAAATTTTCTGGTTCTTTGGCTGCAACCCACTTCCATCAACAGCAACAGTTTGGCCTTTGCATTTTGATCTTCATCCAGAAGAGTTGTCATTTTGATGCAAGTTTGTTTCTTCTGTCTAGACTACTACATTGAGACCAATTCAAATTATTTGTTTTACAAGTACCCATATTGTATGCAAAAGAGGAAGATTTTCAAGTATATTAAAAACTATTAAAAAGCACTAATTCTGTCAAAGTACTTACAAACATGAATAAATAAATAGTAAGATGAACAACTAAGTCTCAAATATGACACCCCCTTCAATGAAGTAAAATTACTTCAATTCAATTGGTTTTACTGAGATAATAAATATGACATTTAAAGCTGCTCAAGCACTAGTTCGATTTGTAGGTTGCAAGAAACATTAAAAAAAGGGGGGAGGGAACTAGCAAAAAAGTCATATTGCTCTATCTGTTTCAGCTACCATACATGTAATCCATTTACTTCAGCTTCTCAGCACATTGCTATTCCACAATTTTTAAATGTTTAACAAGAAAATGGATAATCCTCGCTTGGTAGTCTGGACTATTCCCCTATGCATAGGGCAAAAGGCTCTAAAGGCCTATTGACATACTTAGCTACAGTGTACCAACGGCTGTAGAGTGTGCTTTATTTAAACCTCTTATTTCCCAAATGCATTGAAGTTGCCACTGTACATGTTAAGCAATAAAGAAAAGTTAGTGAAAATCATGCATTTTAAAACAAATTAATTTTAAGCATTGTTAATAAGATTGTGCTGCAGCGATGGAATATCCTGAACTGCAGGCCAGGTATCCAAATATTTGTTACAAGTTGTTCAAGTATCACTTCCAAGTGGTACTTCCTTATTACTGTTGTTTGCATTCAGCAGGTTGGCTGAAATCTTTCTGTATAAAAGGAAAAAAAAAAACAACCACCACAGTTAAAAATCAAAATGGCATATAAGAAAAACAAATAAAAGACATTGGCTATGCAGTTGTGAATTAGCCAGAGATATCATTAGCATGTACATAAAAAAGCTACATGTAAAGTCAAGCTATATCATAAAAGTCTGAACAGCAGTCACCATATTTATTGGGTGTCCCCCCCCCCACGCCCACCCAGCTGCTTGGTACCCCATATTTTTAATCTGTATTTGCATTCTTTACGCCAGTAGGCTGTACATCCAGTAGGCCAAGGCACAAACAAACAAGAAAGTGAACCACCTTCTACTCTCCCCAACCAGAGGCTCAATTTGACTTTCAGTTTCTATTAAAGCAATTTAACAATAAAATGCCACCTCCTCACTAACTCTGAGGAGGGAGGAAGGCAGGGAAGGCAGGCTGCTTATTCTGCAGCACGTTTTGAGTTTTTCCTTAGAAGCATTGCCCTTTCTGCTAAGGTGATAAAAATGTAATTAATGTGTTGATTTCTTCTAGGTTCTGCATCACCAGCAGGTAACTATTCAGCAGTTTAACACTGGGCAAGAAGTCCACATGTTAATCTGAATATGTAAAAGTAGAAACACTTTCATTAGGTAGTAAAACAACTTCCCCTTTGGCAAAAGGAAGTGTATTTGGGAAGGAGAACAAGTACTCAAACAGCTAAGAACTTGAGGTTTTACACTGCACCTCTTGCTTTTTTGTTGTAAAATAGGATTGTTAGAAAGCAGGAGAATTTATTATCCTGTTTGTTTCTCCCTTTACTGTTCCGAATATGGTTTATTATAATAGCAGTCACAGAAACCTGCCAAATTCTAGTAAAGAAAAATACAGGTATAAAACATGACACCTTGAATGTCACTGACTGCAAAATAAAGTGTTTCTTAGTAACTATCCTAAAGAAGATGTTGCAAAAGAAGCAAACATGCAAGAGTTCATTTATTAGCTTGTGGCCACTTGATGTATAAGACAACTTAAACATTTTGCCTGTGGTGAGAAAGAACAGGTGAAGCTAAGATTCCTTATGATAAATTTTGCCCTTCATAATCTGCACTACAGCCAGCCTGCTTTTCTCTTCCTCACCTAAAATGCTTTAGGGTTAGAGCAGTCATTATCATTCCCACTAGAAGTCTGGATTAAAGTCTCTTCTGCACAGATATGCCAAAGACCCTTCAGACTTCTTCCTTGTGGTTTTCCTCCCCCAGCACATCTGCCTGACTTCTGTTTTACTCTCACATCTGCCTAGGGTTCCAGATAACACTGATGTGAACTAAATTTTCACTGATCTGGGACTAAATACAGCACCAATTCTCTCTTAAAGAGAGGGATATGTTTACACAGAAGACAAAATTAGCATTCTCTCTCAAAAAAACCCCAAAAAATCTGACTGCCACTGGTAATACATTGCATGCTATTCCTTTTTATTTAGAGGCAGGCAAAAAAGGGCAATATTTTTAACATAAAGCTTTCCAAAAAGTATCTATTTTTCTTTTAACTGCTTTGTATTTGAACATGGCCAGAGTAGTGCACAGCATCATTTTCCCCTCCCCTCGTGCATTCTGGCTAAGAGCCATAACCAAGTAGCAAACTCATTATTTAGAACGTACTTAAAAATCTTTCCATCTCACTCCTTCCTTTCTATTCACCTGCTATATTTATATCAGGCACACTTAGGCTGACCACTGCAACCATTTCAGCTAAATTTTAATGATCAACCAAAACCCAACTCAAGAAACTTCATTATCTTTTCTTTATACTTGTCTTTATTTCTGTAAACATGTAAGTCATTACTGCATATATATCTTTATTCCGTAAAAAAAAAAAAAAAAATAAAAAGAGTCACAGACATTACAACATTCCTTCTTAAGGACCTTTCAGTGTTTATTACTGCTCTAAGGTACATAAAAAAAAAACCAAACATTTTTAAGGGGTTCTTGGATATAAGTCAGTTGATGGAGAATCTCAAGAGAAATACTGCTAGTTTGTGCTATTTTTAGCTTACAGTTGAGGGCCTATCTGGCCATATACGTAAAATGATTAAACAGGGCATAAGTAACAAGGCAGTATCTCGGATCCAGATGCCAACATAATCAATTTTCTTCCAGCATTTCAATAGCACAGCACTGCTCTTGTTAAGCAAGTCAGCACGTGAGCTCCATATTGCCTTCAGTTACCAGTCAGCCTCATGTACAGCATCTCGCAGTCTAATCCCGAGATGACAACAGCACAAATAGATGACTGCAATTTTCTTCCAGTTACAGCTGCCTCATAAGGCACATGCACATTGAAACTTATCTTTGGCCTCTAATGGCTCCTGTAAGATCAGGGACCAGACCCCAAGCTGCCAAGTGTGACCGAGATACTACATCTGTACTCCCTCAGGCAAGGCTATTAAGTTTGAGCCTGCTCTTCCCGTGGTGCCCCGATTGTTGGTGCCAACTACTACCAATCCATTTATTTGCCTTAGATAGACCCTGCGCTATTTATCTCCCCATTCTAGCAAGATTACCATTCATGCTGTACTTCCCTAAAATAACTTCCCAAGATACCTTAGAAATGGCGGTAACATTCATCAGCCAGGCAATAAAGACCAAACAGAGACTAACTGGCAAAGACAAGGAGGAATTGCCCCTTATTTAAAAATAAGTTCAGCAGCAAACACATGTACTGAAGTTCACTACCAGTACTACAGAGATAAGTAAGAATTCCTGACGTAATGAGATTGTCTTTAGTAGTCGCGAGCAATGACTAAAACTTATGTAAAAATAAAAGTCCCACAACTTTTCATATCTTTGAAGTATTTCATAATAATTACTTATTTTGTGCAAGGAGCTTCAACTACTCTGGGCCTTTGATTTCAGTTTGAGAGACTGTTTCAATGGAGATATACAAGCTAAGTAAGTGAGACTCCCACCTGTTTTTTCTTTTTGCTAACAAGCATCAATATAAGCTTTTTTGCCACTGCCTCTTATTTATTGCATCACTTGCTCAGAATTAAAAACAACCAAAACTCCTGCTACAATGGGCATGAACATTCTTCTTCTGGCATTTGATTACCCAGGAGAACAATACAAGAAACTCAAGCTAATTAGCTTACATACAGACCACTTGCACAGACATCAGCAATTACATCAACTATACTGCATCAGCTGCTTATAGATATAGAGGACATGCATAAAATTTAAAGCAGGAACTTAACCTAAAAATTGCAGGATCATAGGGCTAAAAGGGAGGAGAAAAGCAGGTCTGAAGTAATATTTCTTTCATTACTTTCATACACACAGCCCACTGCTTCTACCCATCCAATTAATCTGGTGTCCTAGAGGATGGGGGCATAAGTCTAAAGTATCCATGCCATTTATCTTAGCAATTTAATCCTTTCAAACCAGATCTTCACAGAATCACAGAATCACAGAATTATCAGAGTTGGAAGGGACCTCTAGAGATCATCTAGTCCAACTCCCCTGCTAAAGCAGGATTGCCTAGAGCACATTACTCAGGACTGCATCCAGGCGGGTCTTGAAAATCTCCAGGGAAGGGGACTCCACAACCTCCCTGGGCAGCCTGTTCCAGTGCTCTGTCACCCGAACCGTAAAGAACTGTTTCCGTGTATTTGAACGGAACTTCCTGTGTTCTAACTTGTGCCCATTGCCCCTCGTCCTGTCACTTGGAACCAATGAAAAGAGCCTGGCTCCATCCTTCTTCAACCCACCCAAACAACTTTTTTTTTCTGTACCAAACAACTTTTTCACATAAAGTTACTGCTGAGAGAGACACTGAGTTTTTAGGCATCTTTAATGTTTAACCAAATTATGCAGGACACATACCTATGTGATTCAAGGAGCAATCGTGCCTTTACCTCCTTACTTTTACAAAACACTTTTTGGGAAGCTACTACTAAAGTAGTTGTGCAGGCACAGGCAGACCATCAAGATCTCACTGACTCCCAAACAGACTTTGCTGCCAACAGTGGGATCAATGCGGGCAGTAGGCACTAAAGCTGATGTCCTTTCCAGTAGAGAAGGAAGAAAGCCTTTCAATATTTCCAATGTCCTACCATGAAATAGTCCAGTTCGGGGTCCTAAAGCTAAACCTTATCTTTGTTCATTTTCTAATCTATGTTACCAAATGAGAAAAAGATAGGATATCAAATATATAGATGGGAAGTAAACTCAGAGCTAATTGGAGCTAAGCAAGTGGTCTGAATTGCCTCCTCCATAACTGGACAGAATGCCTCAAAGGCTCTGAAAATGAATTTGCTGCTAACGGGACCTTCTACCACTGATATTTAAAAAGACTGACTAAGCACCTTGAAGCACCTGCAGTCTCTCCCCACAGCAGCTTTAGCTCACAATTCAAAACAGCATTCTATATTCCCTCATCAGCTACTTCTCTATTCGAGCTTAGCACCAGTGATGCGAAATGAACGCAGCTAAAGAAACAGGGCATGCAAGCACATAGAAAAAAATATACTAGAGGAAAAAATCTACGTTATCTGTTCTTGTAGCATCTTCTGAAGCTACTTCAAATCATCTGCTCAGTCTTCCAAAGCCACAACTTATATAGAGCATAAGTGCTTTGTGTAAACGATGAAAATGACCTGGTTCTAACTGCAACTCAAATGTACTTAAAACTGACAGAAGTAAGAGGAAAGAAGGAGGAAAAGCTAACAAAGAAGGAAGTGTTGACATTTATGTAGCAAATGTAGTACAACGATAAAGGAGGAGGTAATATGGAAATGACTGAAGAGGAGAAATTGGATTTGAAAGGAAAACAGACCAAAAAATTATTTTTCGTGTACATGAAAAGAAAAACTACTCTAGATACAACAAAAGCAGGGGAGGTACTGAAAGGCAAAGAGGGGCAAGGAACAGGGAGAAACTGGAACAGAAAACAGGATGGACAGAGGAAGAATGGAAAAACAGGATCGGGGTATGAGTTAAAAGACAAAAAACAGAAGTCCAAGTTGACTTGAAAAACTGAAGCCAGTGGCTGACAATTTTTGATTGCAAGAAGGGAAGACAGCTGTGTAACAGACTGCAGCAGGACAACATATAAAGTATTGCGACAACTGGATGTTCTACTACTGTAGGTGAACGAACAGTGCAAATATGTTGATGCAGGGTGGCTGGCTTCTCAAAGCATATCAGATTGGAAATAAAATTAAAAAAAAAAAAACACAGGTCGATTTTGGAGTTTAACAAAGGTGAAGAGCAGCATTATCTATGCAGAGAGGGAATGAGTTAGAAAGACTATAGCTTCTCCTAAGTAACCACAGAAAAAAAAAAAGATACAAGGGGGAAAAGTACAGAGCCTGTTGCAGGCATTGTTCTCTATGAGGCATGGGATGAAAGGTGGAAGATGACTATACAATAGAAAGAACTTTTTTCTTTCCTCCTTTTAAGCCTGTTCAGAATCATGAGAGCTCAAGAAAAGGTCTCTAAGAGTGAGTGACTGCCTTTGTCAGGTAGCATAAATAAGAATAATGTTGTGAAAGACATACTAAGTAAGCTGATGACTTACAAGAGTTCTCAAGAAGAGCAGAGGAGATATTTAAGGAATAATTTGCAAGTACACTAGAAACAGTAAAGAGATGCAACATCAAATCAGAAACAAGGGAAAAATAAACTCTGACGAGTCTCAGCATCTTTTATCGTGTATATATAAAATACAGTTTGACTGCTACAAAGGCAAAGCAGATGTTGTGCCAGGAATGCAGAGAGGTCATTCTGACAAATCTAACTTAACGATATGATTTGAAGGCATTCATCTCTATACACATTTCTTTCCATTTTTTACTAATAAAACCTATACTCTGAAGTCACCATTCCCCCATTTCTTTTCCCCATACAAGGAAAAAAAAAAAAAAAAAAACACAAAACAGAAAACCCTACAAAAAAAAAAAAAACAAACAACCACATTGCATGACTACAAATGGGACTCTTGGAAGTTAGGTATGAATGGAATTCCACCTTACCTAGAAATGTATGAATGATAAACAGACTTAAATTATACCTAAATGGGAAAAAATTGAAAGGAACTGTCAGCATGAATGAAAAGCGAAATGTACAAAATAATACAGGAGGCAACAACTATAACCTTCCAAGATACCTTAAGCTTTTATTCTACAGAATACCAAATCCTTTAAAAGGATATTTGATACTTAGCACAAATATACTTCAACTTGGAACTAACATTTTCTCAGCTGTCCTACTTTTTCCCATCACAGGTACACCACTACATTTTGATCCTGCAGAACAGAGTCAGAATACTCATTTCTGCCACTCTAAACCGGTTTGATCAACCTTTCCACAAGACAGATTTTCTTTAGTATACATTATTTCTCATTAAAGAAAAACAAGCTCAATTCTTGATATGGTGACAAAAAGCATTTACTAGTGATATGATGATGTATATAAAATTCTACCTCACAAGAGTGACAAGTTCAGCTGCTATTAAGACTTTCATCCAAAGATCAAGCAGTTTTACATGCCTTTCACTTCTTCATCTGTGCCTTTATAAAAAATTAAAAGCTGATGTTTTAAGAACTAAATGAACACAAGTCTGTCATCACTGTTTCAGCTTCACTAAATGTAAGCATTAACTTTACCTTGACTGAAGCACTGAAAAATACCTATCAGAAGGAGAACTAACCTGCATTTTAAACCAGATCTTGTAGAGTTTAAAATTCAAAGTTGGGGACTAACTTTTTTTTATTTCTAGCTGAGTACAGACACATGGAACCTAACCTGCATCTATCAGGACAGCCAAAAAGAACAATTCTAAGAAAAAGAAAATAATCAAGCTAGTCAAGACTTGTCAGACTAATTCTAAGTTGAAGTCCAGCCACAGAATATTTGAAGTAAGGCCTTTCTAAAGGAAAAATATATATCATTATTACACAGAGATAACATTAAGGAGTAAAGGCACACAGTTCAGAATTTATCTTTTTCTTGGTGTAGGTTGGAAAACAAAACCTATATATTTTCAATTTATGGAAACATTAACTTTTAAGAGCAATTTGAGTGCTGATGATTAAAACATTGCAGTCAGAAGCTAGGGGGGGTGTTATTTTTTAATGTTTTATTAATCTTTTCACAAACTACTATAGCCTTAGTTACATTGCTCATGATTATAGTCTGCGTTATGACTAAGCACACAAAAATCCTTACCTTAGGATCACTCTCTGCATCTTCCTCTTCTTCTCCCTCCTCTTCCCCCTCCAACTCCTATGACAAAATAGAGATAAACTAACAGAAATTAAAACAGGTTAAAAGTGCAACTTTTTGTAATGGAGAAAAAGCAAAATAGCAGATGATACTATTACTGTGTTCCAGAGTGTTTCAGATGTCAACATTAAAACTACTTGGGCTGACTTAAAAGAATTCAGCATCTTCAAAAATCTTAAAGCAAAGTCTTTAAAAGACGACTTAAAACATAGATTTAAAAGATTCAGTCAGCATGGCTTAAGGCAACCTTCCTACATAAGTTGCTGCAGTCTCCCAGCATTTTAACTTCTACCTGACATACTATTTGGAATTTTACAGTTCTGGTAGTAAGTATATAGGTCTAAATTTGTTCTTTTGTTTTGACCTCCTTCCAAAGAGTCTCTGCTTATTTGGATCACTGTGGACAGGCTACATATTCCTGCACAGGATTTTGCAGTATTTTCACACTGTTGTACACACACCTATATCCAAGTAGTAAAATATGGCACAGGAAACATTAAAAATACAAGTACACTTCTATCAAGATCCAGCTTAAAAAAATAAAAATAAAATGTTTAGTCACTCAACAGCCTAAGACCAGAAGCCTGTATTGCAACTTGCAAAGACAGAAAAGAGACTGCATGCTGAAGGCTGCCAGCTCATATCAGACCACCAGCTTGCTAACTTCTGATGTATTCTACTATGGTGAACTTTATGACAATCAGGTATGTATTTTAAACAGTGGGCAAGAACACCACAGTAAAAGTAGTAAAATAAAAATACAATTATCTGTAAACAATATTAGTTCACTTGAGTGTGGCATCATTTAGTGGTTTTGTGTAAAGTCTTTCACAGTGTGTTTGTACTCATACAAAACTACTAGTATACCAAAAGCTCTGGTCTGTTTACAGAAATTCCGGCCTGAATTAAGCCTTTATCCTGAAGGCCCAGTCTTCAAGCTTATGACAACTAAAAGCTGACACCTGAATTTCACTACTGCTTAAGTAACATATTTAAAAATAAGAATGAAGGTTCTTATCATGTAGCACTCAAGAAAAAAGCTCATCTTTAATTTCTGACTCATGTTAGAAAGCAGCTTTCAAAATACTGGGGGCGGGGGGGAGGATAAATGTTCTTGCAGAAAACTTTTGTGAAGAGGAAAAACAGCCTCAGGTTTTCTAAGTCAGGAATGCCAAACTCTTTTGGGAAAAAGCATCATATACAAGAGCATTTATTAATGTTTTATAGCATAACTATTTTCTGCTCCATATAGGACTATTTCTGGATCTGGAATACAGCAAGTAATTAGTTATCTATAAGAGATACAGTATGCATCTCACCTCCTCTTCACCTTCTTCACCTTCTTCAAACTGAAAAACAAACCCAAGGTTTTATTAGGTCTGATAATATTTGCATAAAATTATCTGCAGTAATAAGTCTAGCATATTCAAACACAGCAACTGAAACTAAGCCCCTTCCAGAACCAAAGATTAACAACTCATAGCAAGTTAAACCATTATTTCCTGTTACTTAGGAACAGGAACCTATTCAGGATTTTTGTTATTCTTATGTAGTTAATACTACACAGTAGTCTAATCAGAAGAGAAGAATGTTTCTATCTACAT
This sequence comes from Vanellus vanellus, assembly GCF_965231255.1. NCBI lineage: Eukaryota > Metazoa > Chordata > Aves > Charadriiformes > Charadriidae > Vanellus > Vanellus vanellus. Next base: position 17,037,727 of record NC_138911.1, on the reverse strand, counting down.
GGTGACTAAAACAAAATGCTGATAGCATACATACGTTATCATCATCCTCTATAGCTTCCCCAGTGAAATAAAGCACAGCACGAGGGACTATCCTTTCACGGAAGAAGTGTCCAATTTCAAAATCTGCTGCTAAAGTAAACTCTGAATCTTCATCCTGTAAAGGAAGTCAGTTTGATTCTTCTACTAAAAATGTGATGTGCTACAGAGGTGCAAACAAAAATATTCTGAAGTTACAGGTTTGAGAAACATCCCACTGTTATCAACATCAACCTTCAGATTACATGTACTTTCAGTATACTTAACTTTGTAACAATAAAAGAAATATTGCAAGTCTAAATCCAGATTTGCAAAACAGATTTATTTTAAAAGTTTCCTACTTTCTACATGCAGGCTACTGGCCTGCTGAAACACCTTCTATTAAAAAGGCTTATATGGAGTTTGCCGTTATCGACACCTGATGCTAAAGAATTGTTCAGAATGCTTCAAACTGATTTAAAAAAAAAAAAAAAAATCAGATACCAGCCATGCAGTAGTAGACAAAATAATGATCTCTTCCAACAGTGAGTGACCATTATAGGTGTATTAGATCACCAAGACATGTAACGGCAAAATGTCAGTGGATTACTTGGAGAAAAGTCAATGGTATATTTCAGTTTATAAAGATGAGGCTCAGCTTTGGCAAAAGCAAAAATAATGGTATAAATACACAGTACATACTTAATAAAAGAACCCAAATAGTCACAAGAGAGATGTTTAGCAAAAAAGATATGGCAAAGAGCAATTATGCCATTTCAGAAACGTAAACTTACCAACGACTCTCCATCACCAGATACTGCAAAAAGAAAAAATAGTAAATTTAAGTACAGTTTGTATAGTCTAGCCCACCTCCCTATTCAAGACAACAAAATACAGCATAAAGACCTTCTCATACCAGAGAACACTGGGGTTATGAAGTCTTCAGAAGCTAACTATTAAGCTTTTAGAACAATTCAGATTCACCCTAAATTAAACCCGCAGAAATCGCACTTACTACATCACATAAAATTCTTGCAAGTGCACCAAAGCTGCCCTTTTGATGTCAATGATTTTTGCACAGGAAATAACGTTTCCTACAAAGATAGGTTCAGAAGGCATGCAGATCACATTTCTCCCCTCAAAGAACAACACATTTTGTTTCTATATTAATGCTGTAATTGCAGTAACTTTATTTCACTAGAGAACTATAAACTCGCTCCTCTCCCCAAACACAGATGCTACCAAGCAGATTAACATTTTGTCATGAATTTGCAATGCATTGTTGAGAAAAGGCCTGGTACTGTAACCAGTAAGGAACAGGGTGGGTTTTTTTTAGTTTGTTAAAAAAAAAAAAAAAAAAAAAAAAGGGAAACAAAACCAAAAACCAAACACCACAACACCAAAAACACCACCACCACGAAAACACCCAAGCAAAACCAGATTTCCCTCCACTACTCAGGTGTCATGGTACTGTGGCATGGTACTATGATCCTACTTTGAAAGTGGTAATTTGGCTCAGTCTGTTCTCAAGTTGAAAACACAAGCATCAACAGTCAACAGATGTCATAGTGTTATCTTTCTTCTACGGCTACATCCAGAGTACGTCCTTTAAGTATTTAAAGAAACCTGATATAGAACCATCACGAGGCAAACAAATTCTCATTCCCTTCTGGAAGTAGCAACTACTTGTAACAAAAAGTAGGTTTTTTAATTTAAAGGACATTTCTGTACCAAACAAGCTCCAACTTCAGAAATACTTATCACTTGTTTCTTATCCCCATGTACACGGGAATTTGCAGTTGTATTTAGCAGGGACAGGTAGTACACTCATGACTCATGACTGAATCAAAAACTAAGGTCCATCTTGTTCAGTGGATCTCTAAAGTCTACGAAGTAAACTGCTTCTTCCATCCATGTTTGGAAAAAAAAAAGTACAACGGTAGATGTATCAAGAAGAAATAGTGTTTCTGGAATCTATGTAATTTTTTTAAAATATGTGAGTACACATATACCATTAGATAAGTAGGAAAATTAGGAAGGTAAATATGTAGCATTAGGAAACACCAATTAATCACTTAACACAAAGGTTTAAATGAAACCAATATGCTATAACTTGACCAGCACTGAAGAGATCTCTTTCGCATGTTAAAAAAAAAATAAATCTCAAAGTGATGCATGGAGCCATCCTGTGGTGAAACAAGTCAACTTCTTTAGGAGGTTCTAAATTAGACTCTTTCCATACTATGCATCCTGTTTACACAGCACACCTAAAGGCCAAATTCTACAGAATAACATCAGAATGAAATGATCCATTTGGACGGGCTGCAGTTTGCTATCTTCTTCAAGTAAGAAGAAAGTATACAATGCAGCAGCATAAGTAGTTTATAGGTTTAAGCTGTATAAATACAACTACATATAAATAAAACATAACACATTAAGAATCCTAAATTCTTGATTTCCAGGCTTACCCTTTATTGGGCTGAAGAAGTTAAAAAAAGAATCATTAGGTACTTGTTTAGTAATTGTCCGAACTGTGCCTCGACCCTTGTGTTTCTGTTTTTTCTTGATTGTTTTAACTGTAACATTTTTTCCTTTCTTCCAGTCAATAGTACACCTAGAGACGACATGTGGGAAACAGCATTTTAACAACATTTATCAGTGAAAATAAGGAACTGAGCATTAGAGCAACAAACATCAGGACAAAGATGGCTTATCATTCTCTGCAGCTAGTTTTATTCACACTAGCAACTTAATCTACTTGACAAGATGTCAGTTAGACTTATCATAGTGCTAGAGACTGTGTATATGTTGGACATATCAAGTATTACCCTACATGAAAAACTTAAATAGTTTGTCTTCTCAAAGTAATCACTGCCTCCACCCATATTTTAATACCTCTTTGCCCCAACTCCTAGAGTTTTGTAACCGAGGGCATGATTAAGCTATTCCAAAAAAAACTCAACAGTTGAGAATTATTCTTCCAACAGTCAGACCACTAGAAAACAATACGTTATGTCCTCTCACTACAGGTCAAGGCGGTATCTGGTTACCCTAAAAATAAACGCACAAGGAGTATCCAGGGAGGGCACATTTTAGCTGTCCAAAGAACAGTGCTAAGACTGACTTGGCAGTCAAGTACAGCAAGCTAGAAAGAGCTTACTTTTCAGTTTCTTTCTGCTGCTTTGCAAACTGACACTTTTATCTCACTTAAGAGTCTCTCTCCATCCACCTATATTTTTACCCAAAAACCACACACGGCAAAGGATGAGTGGTAAACACAGCTAGCTCTCTTATAATGGAAATAATGGTGTCGCAGTAACACTTAAGCGCCTCAAAGCATCCTCTCCTATACATAAACAGTTGAAGTCAACAGTTTTATAGTTAACCTATATGAAGTCACAGAAGAATGTTTTCCTGCTCCACTTACTCCAGTATCTATAACCTTCACAAGGAAACAGGTACTGAAACCAAAGTTTTGACATAACAGCAATTTTAGTAAGAAATTCCTCCTCTGTAAGACTTAAACAGAAAACATTTTGCTGGTATTAACTGGAGTTTTCTTCAAAACGGACTAGCCTTTTACTTAGGCACAACTTTCACTGAATGTGCAACTAGACATTTTGCCCCACTGCAGGTAAATACTCTATTCAAAAGCTAACATGTAGCATTGAAAGCCAAAAGGGTCTGAGGTTGACAGGGTACCTTCAAGAAAGCCAGTATTTGATATTCCTTAAGTGTTAATAAAGAAAAAACAAAACAATACCACCCCCCCCCCCCAAAATAACACAAAACCAAACCACAACAAAAAAAAAAATAAAAACACAACCCTCCCAGCAAAACCCAAAACCCCATCCTTGAAGGGGAAGGAAAAAAAAAACCCAACCACACACCACACCAAGTAAGCGAACTAAAATAAGGTACAGCAAGATGCTCTGGTGTGGCACTGAACATCAGTTATAGAGCAGAGATCACTAATGGGAAAAGAATGGGTTGGGCTAGACTAGACAGAACCATCTTTTACCCAAAGAAAAAGTCTATGATGGTGCCCAACTCACTAGACTTCCAGAACAGAGATGTGAATTCACCATCCCACAGTCTGTCTCTGAACACATTTTGCCAGAAAGATTGGTGCATTCTCAGTTCATTTGGAAGTACGCAGCCACAACTGCCAGAACCAGACTGCACGACCAGTATGTTCCAGCCTCAAAACAGGCTGAAAGAACAGATCATACATATGACCAATTCCTGCCAGATTCACAAGTACTGCTGGAATAAAAATTGCTGATGGGATGAGCAAGAGTCCAAGAGAGCCTAAGGTTACTTAATCAGACTATGAGGGTGCATGAAATGTAATGACTGAAATGAATTTACCCAATTATCTGGAAGTAAAAGGTTTGTTACCCCAGTAACAATCTATTAAATTTGGAAGGTGTAAGATTTAAAATGCGCACTACATTAAAACGTATCTACACAGCTGTTACTTCTGCATGCTTGAGTTTAAGATCATCATCCCTACAAGCATTCACAGTTTTTAAGTCAGCAAAAGCTTTATTTTATCTTTATTAATCATTGTCACAGTAAGAGAAAACAGCATCTGGAAAATAGGGACTATTACTTCAGAAGATTTTATGAATGTCAAGTTTTACTTACCCCTCACAATCAACTATTTCAGGTCCTTCAAATGAAAAGGGATCCGTCTTGTCTGGCTCTGACTTCATCTTGTATGTTTTCGTCAGGACTGAATTAGAAAAGTAGTCATTGGGCCCGAAGTGGAACTCTAATGAGAAAGACTGGAAGAAAGTTCCATTATAGTTTTATGTTACCACTAATTTTTACCTTTGAAATAGTCCATCAGTAGAATTACCTTATATCAAACTCTGAATACAGGAAAAAAAGGTAAGAAGTTGATTGCAAACGTATCTTTCAAACTACAGCAGAAGCAGGAAATGAAGACTGTTCAATTCTGAACACACAAGAAGGTAGAACAACCTTGGCTAATTTTAACATTCAAATTTAAATCAGGTAATCTACTACATTTCATTCACTTTTACATAGAGAACACCTGTCTTAAAAGCAACCATAGAAATAAGTAATTTTCTCAAAGTCTTGGTTTAATTTTCTGTGGAAGCCTAGTCATCATCCCTGTTTTAACAGGATACAGCCCGAAGCAGGTGTTTCTGCTTATGTTTGAGTTCAGCCCTCCTCTGGCACCTGAAAATTGTTTGCAGAAATCCAGTTTCTTACACAGACAACAAAAGACTCCAGCTATAGAAAACCACAGCATACACAATGCATCAATTTTCAAATCTGTAAAGCTTTCAAAAACCGATTGCCATATACGCCCAATTCACACTCAGGATCAACTATGAACTATTTAAAAGCAAAACAAAATTCAAACTGCCTTGCAACAGGGGAAACAGGTTTTCAGCAGCATTGCTCTAGTTACTTGAAGGATGCAACAGTCTGCTTAGGCAGGTCAGCTGAACAACACAGAAGGGTTGAAAGTCAAAATCCCCTACATCACCAGAGCTACTGCACAGCCACAGCATGCATAAGTTACCTTAAATGTTTTCTTTATTACCCCAGCAATATGCTGTAAGAGCTAGACCTAATGCACATATAAACTAGATCAGATCATTGCCAAAAACACTAGCCTTGCAGACCATGTGTGTTGCATAGCTCATGGACATACTTCCCCAGGCACTCTTCAGACTCAGACCAGAAAACAGTCTGTTATCACTCAAGTCTGTCTCAGCCTCCCCTCTTTTTAAACATCCACCATGTGCAGATAAATAACTCTGGGGACAGCAGTCTCTTCAAAGACATTTATCCCTCACTCATCTCCCAAAGGCCCCTTAGTCTTTCCACACTATCTCCTTTCTATGATCACATGAATCTCCTCGTGAGACAGAAATCTGGAAAGCCAGTGGTCAAGAAGTGATGGGGACTAGTGGCAACAACAGCCTTCCCATTCACATGTTCCCAGTTTCAGGAAATAAAGCCAATAGGAACCAGATGTGTACTGGAGTATCTGTATTGGCTTCACATAGCCTATTTCAGCTTTACTTCCTTTCATTTTAAAGCAATTCAAGAAAGCCAGTATGGTTTGGAGGTTGTTTTCAGCTAAGGCAAGCATCTTTGGCAAACACGCTCAGGGGATAAGTTACAAATTTAGCTTATCCACTACCACTGACTAACCTTCATACCCAAATAATCCCACAAACTGTCACTGGGGTTATAAATACATAGCCAGTTGTATTACTTAACTTGCAGGATCCCAAGGACTAGCAAGACAAAAAGTATCTGCAGAGACTGCATTTCAGAATTTCATTCCATACCTGCTAATTAGGAGACAATAATAAGAGGCTTCAAGTTTCACATACTATTTGAAGAGTTGCAATAAGATTTCCAGTAGTCTTTATTTGGATGTCTTTGCTTTTGATACCAGCTTACCTTTGTAGCATGTATTTCTACATTTCTCCTATAGTATGAGGTGTTCTCATGAAGTTCAAAGAAAAAAAAAGAGAACTTCCTTATTTTAAACTACTTGCTTAAGTCATACCCAGACGTGTCATCCAGGTCTGAATATGCTAGCTAAGGATCCTGATGTCCAAATAGATATACATTACATAAGTAGAAATTATATTTGTACAAACATATGTAAGTTTCTTCATATGACTATAAATAAATAAAAGCAAATAGTAAGGGAATCACTTATGCTTCATGCAGACAAAGTTTATATATACAGGCTATAGCAAACAGAACTTTGTAAGCACCATTACTGTAGCCAGGTAAATCTACTTTTGGAGAACAGTAACTACAGTTAATCGTTTTGGGTCAACGATCAATCAGAAAATTACTATCACATATTTCTTTAAGTGACAAAACCTAATCCCCAACAGAATTAGTGTATTAATTACACACCGCTTATGTGAGCTTTTTACAGTGCTAAGCTACCACTGCTGCAGCAGTTTTCCATAGCCACAAAATTTCCGACAAGATAGTCACACACAACTGGACAACAGGTTTCACTCAATTAGTTAGGAATCCATTCTTTTGTCTCCAAATACAGAAGGGACATGGAATTTGTCAACCTTCCATTACTGGATTTCATGTAGCACTGGAATGGAACCTATTCACAGAAATATGCTGTCAAGAGGTTACGAACAGTGCGAGACAAGATAAATCCACTGGTGTTTTAAGAGCAGTTCTTCATCTTAAGGTACTGTAAAACAAAGTTGAATAAGAACACAAAAATGCTGTAGGCAAACACAACTATTCCCAAATCATCCAAATGCCACTAAATAGATAAGCTTCAAGATTAAAAACCACCAACTTCTTAGAATACTTCACTTAGTGCTTAAACAATTCATTTTCTTCATAAAACTCATATCCCCTCCTTCAGCCCTAGCAATATTTAGGAACTTAATTCCCAATTCTTCTCTGTCCATACTACTTCCCTTGCCTATTATCAGCTCAAACTTTTTCATACTGATAGGAGAAAGACAACAAGGACTAAAAACTTTGCTTCAGCTGTTTTAACTTTTAAAAGGTACTTTGAGGGAGTCCTCCCATCTTTCTTATGTGAATTTTTAATGAAACATTTCTTGCATTTATTTTAGATTTTGTCAGAAGACTACAACTCTATAAGACAAAACAAAAAACACCAAACATAGGGAAAAAGGCACAAGGACAAAGCTTAAAGAAAGGATCCTTCTCCCTGCTTCGCCCTCAAAAGGAGTTCAAGGAATAAGCATAGGCTGCATGAATTAAATAAGCAACAGAACAACTTTTGACAAACAGTTATCTGTCTCTGTACATTAGACTTAAATAGGAAAACAATTTCCCAAAAAAAAGGCAAAGTTGTACGTTAAAAATTACTCATTAGGTACACTTTTAAAAGACCATTTAATATGTTTTTCTATCCTTTTCAATCAACACAGTATCAATGACTACGGGGTTTGATTACATGAAATCACAGAATGGTCAGGGTTGGAAGGGCCCTCTGGAGATCATCTAGTCCACCCTCCCTGCCAGAGCAGGGCCACCTACAGCAGGTTACACAGGACGGCATCCAGGCGAGTTTTGAATGTCTCCAGAGTGGAAGATTCCACAACCTCTCTGGGCAACCTGTTCCAGTAGATTAATATTACTAGTGTCATGTATCTTCCTTTGATGTAACATTCAATATAGTAAGTAGCACCCAGAATTTTTTCCACAATTCATTTTCAGGTGAACCAAAACCAGCCATGTAATTTTCTTACTAAGAGTACCAAATCTGAAATTTGAGAGAGAAAAACTGAAACCTAGACAGAATTGAGCCAGAATTGGAATCTAGAAACTACAGTGATGTCAGAGGTATCCACGCTAAGGACAAAAGAGTAAAGGTCAGGAAAGCTGAATATAAATCTTTAAAAGGCAAAGCGTGAAGATATTAGCCTAGAAAGAAACCCCTCACATATACTGCAGCTGAACAGAATGGAACAAGAGTTTTGAAATGCTGTTCACTTCACTACTACAATCTCTATCAGAAACAACCAGAGAAAACTCACCATAGGCTGTCCGGGTTCAGAAAACTTAACTTTAATATCCTGCAGATGTTTCAAGATTGGTTCATCATATTCCTAAAAAGGAAAAGAAAAAAGAAATTCCTATTCAGCAGGCAACATTCAGAAGAATAAAATTTAAACCTAGCTTGCTTGTTCAACCTGTTCTTAAGAGAGAACCAAACCTTGTAATTATTCAACAATTTCAGCTAGAGTTCAGATTTGAATACAAACTTCTTGATCGTAGTTCCAAATACCCCATGCAAAATTCTCAATCGTTAGGCCTTCAGGAAAAATAATCCTTTATGGACTAAATTAACAAAACTATAGGGGAATAGCTATTGTAATCAGTGCATAAACTTGCATTGTTATGTCTACAAAGGCTGTTACAAGACCATTTCTTAAACAATCCATATAGCGTTTAGCAGTTCGAGTCAGCTGTTCTGCTTGTTCACCACTGGCCTTTCAAGAATCTTCGGAAACAATATTAAGGATTCTGAAGACTCAAAGATTTGGTCTCACAAACATTCCACAAGCACTTGGTATTAATTGGAAAATGTAGCAATTTATTTAACACATGACAGAAGTTATTATTTTCAGAGGAAAAACTTACTTGTACTAATTCACTTAGCATATCTACATTCCTAAAGATAGTAAACCAGAAGTCTGGAATTCCTTTGACATTTGTCTCTTCTCCTTCCGCTTTTTCTTCTATTACCACTACATTTTTCAAGTCTCCCTGTGAAACAAATACAGAAATATTTAAGTTAAATCACGACTTCCTAATATATTTAATAAACAAAGGTAGATGTACAAAACATTTGCCACCTCTGAAGCTGTGTTTAAGGAACATTTAACATTTACACTGTGTTTTTTTCACTAAATGAGGTTAAGAGACACAAAAATTAGTTACACAATTAAACATATATACATTTAATTCATTTACTTTCAACTAATTTGGAATTCTTCTGTACAAAGACTAAGTAGACAGTGACAGACTCACTGACTTGACAAATAGAAATAATAAAAACACATTTCTATCTTTCTACAAATAGAAAAAACAAATGTATTTGGTTTTTTATCTCATTCTTGCAGTTTCATGTGCCATTTACAGTGTTTCATTTAAAAACTTCAAATTTAACTTTGCCCTCTGAAATACTGTTTCAGCTTCTCAATTTTGCAGAATACTTGGTAAAGTTGGTTTTCAAGGTTATTTTTCATTATTACATTGTTTTCAATTATTAATCTTTTGTGATACAAGATCACCTACACATATCTGATGTCAAATGTTATAAAAAAAAGGCGAATGACTAAGTCACTTCTGCATCTCAAAAAAACCCAGGAAATTTAAAGTCTGAATTAGGTGTATTGCACCGTTCCTTTTACACCACTAGGTAGCAGCAAATATTAAGATCTTCCCAAAAGCAGCTGCTTGGGTTATGACTAGCCAAGAATATGAAGCAGCAGTTTACTTGCCATCTAGACCTGTTTCTGATCTTACAGTTGCATGGAACACGGCCCTGTCAACGCTGTATTTACACAAAGCTTAACAAAACTTTCTTGCTTATGCGCAGAGCACTGTGTCATGCTAAATCTCATGAGATCAGTAAAACCAAAGAGAACAATTTGCTTTGTATACAGAAGTGTCCAAAGGAAATTGAATGAAGACCAGCCAAGGAAAAAACAAAGAAAACCTGACAGAATGGCAAATGCAGCATTGTAAGTAGGTCGCCTCTCCAAGAAAAAGAATCAAGCCATGAGCATACCCCTCCAAAAATGATGATAGGGGAGTAAAAGGCAGCCTACAGATCTTAATGTCACTCCTAAATCTAGGTAGCTCCTACTCAATAGGCCAGTAGTAATCCACCACCCAGCATAGATTTTATTAGGTAAACTCCATTGTACGACTAGGTGACATTGGTGTATCTACTAATCTGTATTTATGAAAATGAAAGCTAATTATGTCCCCCAAAATAAAGGAGGCAGGCAGACAAACAGCCAGCCTTCTATTATCTTGGGGTATCCTGTAGCACTGGAATGGAACCCATTATCAGAAAAATACTGTTAACAGGTTACGAACAGTGCAAACAAAGGCAACTTTTCAATTCACTCAAGTTACAAAGTTGAAAAAGGCTAATCTAAAAGTTTAAAAGCTCTCACTAGACATAACAATATATTCATCACAATAACACATTACTGATAAAATCTGTATTTCCAGAAGATGAGTCTTTCAATGGAAAACACTGTACAGGAATGAAATCTGAAAATCTGATTTATCTGTAGTTCACTACCCAAGTTGTACTCACAGCTAGTTTTTCTTCTTCCTCATTTTCACTATGCCATTCTGACTCCGCATCTGTGGGTTCAGCTTCTCCATTAATGAACTCTCTTCTCTGTGTTAGAAAAACCAAGAATGTAACTGAAGATGTAAAACCTACCATGCAAACAGAACTAACTCAGCTAGAAGGATACAAAGACTATATAGGCAGTCTTCCCACCTTATCAAAAAGGGGTTGATAGAGTGCTGCATATTTTCTCTCTAAATCGTGCACTTCTTCATAGAATTTAGCTTCTATATGGGCACATTTCACCTGGAGCTGTTTCAAGGCATCGATTCTTCTTTTCACTGCTTTTGGTAAACTAAAAAATGATTAAAAGTTAGTTGCCTCAGCATTATTTAACTTATCACTGTGAAATAGGCTGCTTATAACTAAATGCAATTTTGCAATAAAAAGTTTATATCAAACATACATATTTCTTCAAAACCTATTTCAAAAAGTTGAAGTAATCCTCTCCTATCCAAGCTGTTCTCAAAAGTGTTATCTTCTGTTCCATTCCCTGGGGCCACCGCCCTCTCTGTGGTTCAAAGATCTGAAATTAATACCTTTGTTTACACCTAAACTTTGAGACTAGAGTCGTGTGAATTCATCTACGAAAAAATAAGAACTGTGCACGCTACAGGGGAAAGTTTTGATTCATGGGTGATACTCAGAAAAGTACATGCTGCCCATCTGTACTTTAAATTATTAAGCATTTATACATAGTCAGGTAAAGAGAGCTTTTTATAGCATTTATAATTTTTTTTAAAAGACGCCTACCAGCTATTCCCAGTAAGGAAATAAGCACAAATATCTACAAATGGCAAAATTTTAAAGTTTAAGTCCACTCTACAGTTAATATAAAACTAAGCTTCTAAGGATCTACAAGTCCTGAACTTTCCACTACATCCTGGACAGCAATCTTATAGAAATAATCAGTCAATGCAGCACACACTCTGACAGAATGAGGGTCACAGAAGAAAACAAAGCAGGGCGAAGGGAGTTATTTCTAACCAAAATAACAGCCAAGGAAAATACTGAACTGAATTTTGTTTGTAATTTCGTGTGAACTAAAACTTCACTCTTCCTTCCAGAAGTAGGCCACTATGAATCACAGTTTAAGTCAAACATCTTTCTTAGTGAATCATTTGTTCCAATTTCCTACATTAATCATACAGTAATAACATTTTATTATGCTTTCGGTCTTTCAAGAATTTTATTATGCCCTGTACTTACGTTTCAATGTAACTTGAAGGAGTAAGTGCCGTGTTGTCAAGACGTTCCTGTAGAGCTGCCAGGACCTGTGGATTTTGCATCACTTGGTCTGCTAGCTTTTCTATAAAGACAGAAACACACTTTTAAAACAAATCTGAATATATTTATAGCGCTTTTGTCATACTGCGTGTCTTATAGCAGTCACAGTAAAAATACTCACTATTTTCCAGATCTCAAATAGCACAACTATAGTTAACTAATGACTTAAGCAAAATTACTTCAGGATCAGACTTTAGAAAGATAAAACTGGATAATGACAGGAAATGCACCTTTCTCTTTACAAATATATCAAGTCTTTGCTTTTAGAAGCAAGCGGTACATTGATGACATAAGCAAATTTCCTGTCTTCTCCTTTATGTAAGAAAGTGCAGAACCGGAGTTTCTCTGTCGTCCCTCTATACTAGCTGTAGCTCATAAGCCACATACAAATTTGCAAGAGAACCACTGCATTATACTTCCAAGACATTTATAAAAGTGTATTCCAGTGAGCCTAGCTCCTGAAAAAAACCTCACAAAAACTGTGTATTCTAGTATTCGACAACAAAGCAGCACAGCACTCTGACGATTTCCTTGAACAGTACTAATTTTTTACATCAAGATATTTTTACAATCTGTAAGGCTCCTCAAGTCATCACAATAGTTCACAGTAGACTATTTTTGCGGGATGTCAGAACTAAAATGCTTCTGGTTAAGAGATAAAAATCCTTACTAAAAACTGCACTGGTGGTCATAGTGGAAACACGTTTTCTTTCAAAATCTTTACATTCCTTCTCGCTGCTCTCCCCTCCAGACATTAAAAATAAAATCAATAACTTGCACAGCACAGGCTACCTTGATGAAGCTCTTGTGTAGGTGGGTTGGTGTGTTGTTTTTCACTTGTTTTTGTTGTTTGTTTTGGGGAGGGGGGCCGATTGTTTTTTCATAATCCAACTTGACTACAAGAATTACTTGATGGCGTCTACCACTTTATATGTGACTTCCAATTGCCTGTGAAAGGCTTTCTTAAAAAATAATTTTTAAAAAGTGAGACCTAAAGAACATTCAGTGACCGTATACGTGAAACATATTTCACTGTAACTTACAATTAGAGCATTCAAGTTAATAGCAATGGAACTGCAGCTTTTCTGCATGCAGAAGTATTAATTTGAAAAGCATTATTCAGCAGTTATCTGCAGACGTTCCAAATTAAGAATAAAAGCCTCAAGCAGACACACTATAAAGATGTATTTTCCTACAAACAAGATAGTAATGAACTAGCATACATATAGGACTGCTCATTTTAATAATTACACTGATAAAGATTACACGTTGTTAAAAGCTAGTCTATACAGGCCTTATTGCAAGTGTCTAGTGTGTTATTTCATGCAATAGTGAGGCACCCTAGTCACAAGATATGCAAAAATATTTTCTCTGTTACAAAAATATAGCCTTTATTTTGCTCTTGGCTACAATAAACAGGAAAACACCAAAAACTGAACAGTTAGCCTAGAAACCATTGCTTTGCTTTCAATAGTGAACCCATCTGTAGTTTTGACTATAAAGGTTTTGTAACTGTAGAAAAAGAACCTTCAATACACAAGGCAATAGGCTTATTCCACCTAATGTCACCTACTGTTACTTATTTCTTACCTTTTTTGTCACTTGCATTTTTAGCGGCCTCCACAGAATCTGAAGCAGTATCTTCTGTTTTACTAGAAGAATTTAAAATGTAACATATTAAAAAAGGCATCACTTTAGAAAAATGTTAACACTTAAGAACAAAAGCATTCTGAATTTTCAGTGTTTACTACAGGACAAGTTTTATAAACAAGTATGCCACTAAAAGACATGTATTTTCTCAAAACTTAAGAGTAAAAGTTTGGGTATGAAACTAGCTCTCCTAAGATGAGTAGGATGCAAAGGAAAGGCAAAAAAACCCCAAAGCCCCCAAACCAAAACAGAACCCCCCAAACCAAAAACCACTGACAGATAAATTAGTCTCATTAAGTGAATGGCTGGCCTTTCATATGTCCTGGGTCACTCTGAACAGGAAAATGTTATTACTCACAAGTGACAATACAAGACACCCTTTTCATCATGCATATTCATCATGCATAATCTCTTGCAGTAAAGTGAATGGCTCCCATAATAACCAATCCAAACTGGAACTTGCTCATAGTTTTTAAACAGTCTGCTAGGTGCTTTCATTTTAGTGACGAAGAAAAACACGAGAAAGGATACAGGTAAGAAAGCAAGATAAATGAGATCAAAGCTCCTTGTTTCAAATTTCTATATGAAGTTGTTTTGACTAATAGTAATAACATTTGCTTGTACTCTAAAAAGAGAAGTCCCTGTCCTCTCCATCTCCCTGCTGCAATGTCTTCTCCCATCACACTTCCCGTGCTAGAGGAAAGAGGGCCCAGAATGAGTCAACAGCTAGCAAGCATTCTCTGTGTTCCCTGCCAGTTTATAGGTCGTGAAATACAGATTGGGTATGGCTGAAATTAACCCTAACTCAGATACAAAAGGAGAAAAGATATCACACATGCAAATGGATATTACTAGTTACTGGATAGACTGGCTTATCCAGCTTACCCTAGTGCACTGCAAGGCCTGAAAGACCAGCATCACATAAGTATTTACGCCACTTCAACACTGTTATTTGTTCAAAAATTGCTATAAGAACTAGAAAATAAAACAGTGCCTTCTGCATGCTTTAATTGTACAGATCAGAGAAACATTGAGGATCAGTGTTCTCTTCAAGTTTTTAGAACATTTAAGTATGAACACTGAAAACTGAATCAAGAGAACAAGTCATGTTAACCCAAGAACAGCATAATTCCACATCCAATACACTACAATCTCAGCTTCTCCTGCACCTAATGAGCGTTTTGCCCTTCTGTAAGGAAACACAGTCTAGTTAGACAAATTATTACCATTCTATTCCTATCTAAGTTTGATAATCCATTCTTCATAGGTTAAAAAAAAATACTTTCCCACAGAAGACCAGATATATAGTCAGCTCTAACAACCTTGATTTAATTTTGAGAAAACAGTCCAACATACCTGTTATCTGCCATCTGTGTGCCTGTATCCACCTGCAAGTTGAAATACAGTGTTTAAAAATACTTTAGTGGTAATTTGCTTACCTCAATAGAAGATGAAGACAGAACAGGTCATTGTTTAAAACCTCAGTATAAATTAACAGCTGCTGGTTTTGCTAAGAAATTCATCATGCATAATCTCTTGCAGTAAAGTGAATGGCTCCCATAATAACCAATCCAAACTGGAACTTGCTCATAGTTTTTAAACAGTCTGCTAGGTGCTTTCATTTAAGCCTTTTTCAACTTTTATTTCTGCTAGGTATTCCAGATGTTAATCAATTTCTACCAGACAATAAGTCATTAGTCTGAATACAAGTGTCACAGTTTCCTAGACTAGCTCTGTATTCTATTAAAACAAAAAGTCAGAGGAAGATAGAAATATATTATTTTCTAATTCCTAGACAGTATCACAGTAAATAATGAATTTTTAATCTCTGCATATACTATATTACTATGTCCTATCTGAAAACAATGAAAGTTCAAATTAATTACAGTAACTTCAGAATGACTTTTTTCTTATGTCACCTAAGCAGA
Organism: Vanellus vanellus; assembly: GCF_965231255.1. Lineage (NCBI taxonomy): Eukaryota > Metazoa > Chordata > Aves > Charadriiformes > Charadriidae > Vanellus > Vanellus vanellus. The sequence continues at coordinate 17,021,956 of NC_138911.1, read as the reverse complement.
AAAATATGCCTCATTTGTCTGTCTAATCAGGGCTATTTTTGTGAATCGCTGCTTCTGCTGCACTACACCGAACGACGACCAAGAACTGCTGCTAGACAAATAGAAGCAAAACGCTGAAGGCAAGAAAATTATTTATCAAGAGCAGGGTTTTTTTTAACAGCAACTATGAAGGCAGAATCCTCTAACTAAGGATTTGCCTTCAATTTGTTTATCAGGAGTGAGAAAAAGAGGAAACACAGAAGTTAAAGTCTTGATCCTAGCAGTGATTGGAACCAGGTTTAGCCCAGCTACCTCAGCCCCCAAGATCTAAATTAGCTCTCCTGACAAACCAGAGGGAACCACATTGCCTAACTTATTTTGCTGTTACTTCCTTACTGGGCTGAAACAGCCAAGCTTGTACAACTATTTTAGTAAGACAGGTGTGGGGGGGTCCCCCTACTCTAAATGGTTCATCCAAGTAACACAAGCTACACACCATAGAGAAGCATAAGTGATATTTTCCACTATCAAGCTTTCAAAAAAGCGGATGTTAGTCTGCAAGTCAAATTTAGAATTAAAAGTACCTTCCATCATTCATGAGAGTGTTATGGTTTGAGAAACCCATAACAATTTATTGTCATTTAGACAATCATTCTATCATCCGATGATCCCTTCTCACTTGAGAAGGGGAATCAGGGGAAAAAAAACAAGGAAACCCGAGGGTTGAAATATAAACAGATTTAACAGAGTAAGATTAGATAATTAACATTAATAGCACTAAGAACCAATATAGATCCCAATACCAATACAGAATATGCAAAGATTATACTCAGCCAATTCTATCAGTAGGAAGCTGTGCACAGGGGACAGCAAATGTTGGACACTGCGAGTGCTACAGCTTTGGGAGAAATGGAAGGCCTCAGGGGTCCAGCACTGTGGAAAGAAGTTCTTTGGACCATCACCATCAAGGGAGAGAGAGAGAGAGAGCATTTAGCAGCAAACTTTCTAATTTATATTGAATGTGATGTTCACGGTATGGCCAGCTTGGGTCAAGTGCTCAGGTCTTGCTCCTCCTCATCCCTGCACCTGGCAGGCTCGAAAACACCAAGACCTTGAAATCCACACACCATAGCTGGCTATAAAGTAAATATTTTCACAAATTCAGACACTAGAATCTTCTAAACATGCAGTCTCCCCAAGTATTAGGAAAGAAATTAGTCCTGTGTCACTCAAACCAGGACACACAGTCACCAGGTCTGATTTCTCAGATTCTATAAAGGCCACGCAGGCTGATCGTTAGCCCAGCTTCCAGTACACAGCTACCAAAGAACTACCTAAGTGCTAATGACATCTTGAATAGCAGCCAGAGCAGAGGGCCCAGAGATTGCATCCACTCTCCCATCTGGAAAATGCTGATTCCTGCTCTATGCTAGAAAAGTAACACTTTCACAGCTACGTAAATAGAGCTGAAAAGCTTAGTTCATTTACAAAAGTACTAACAGTGTACTTTAGATTATTCCACAGGAAGTAAAGCTGCTTAACATCTACTAAAAAAGCACACAAGCCCACCCTATAGATTAAGTTCAGGAACAAACAAAAGGGGCTTCTTATAGACTAGGTGTATTTCAGCAACCCAAGCATATTTATTTGCAAACACTTATTCTTTCCTTAAGCATAACAAGTGGCAATGCCAACAACCATCTGCTAGCGCAAAACAGAAGAATTTTACTATCTTGCAGCTGAAGAAATAAAGGAGCATACACAAACCTTTCCTTCTACAGCAGACAGAAGGTAGTAAAAAAAAACCAAACAATTAAGAAGGTAAGACATAGCAAATTGACCCAATACCAGAGTTCAGCCAACAAATTATATGATCCTAGTCACTATTAAAGGAAGCAATAGTAAGCAACTAAAAATGCAGACTTGCATTACTTAAAAATTAGGCTCAAAGACTTGTCTCTTCCAACCTAGGACCAGTGAAAGAGCTAATGGAAAAAATCCACTCCACATACAAATTCTTCTGCTCAGTTGTTTGTGCTGTATTTTCTGCAGAGAACTACTTCTCAGCCCTGCTGAGGGAAGACAACATTCTCATTTTGGGAATGAGAATAAAGTTCCCATAACTGTAATAATTTTTAAATAGCAGTTGAATAGCAGTTGTTCTCCACTGGAACAGACATGAATTGGGCATGTTCTGACAAAAGCCATTCACCTAAGTAACAAGAAACAACAACAACAAGGCGGCACCTTCCCTGGTGCAAATACATACTTTAAGTCCTGTTTCGCTCCTCAAAGTCGTTCCTTCGGTAACTAAAAAGTAAAAAGAGGTATATAAATAAATAATTAGGAGAAGCTTTCTTACAAAACAGCTTGTGATTCCCAGCTGCATTACAGCTGTCTTCCAATGACTTAACTACTGCAGAGTTACTAAGAAAACTATTTGATAAAAGCTGGTCAGGGCAGGCAAAGTGAGAGCAAAGTGATTTAAGACAAAGTTTAATGCGCACCTAGTTGAAAAAGTACAGTAGCAAAGCACTGAGCCTTCATATTTATTGCCCTAGTTATTTTCCAAGCAAGTGAGCTCAATTTACAGACAATCAAGACAAGAAAAAGCTATCAGAACTCCAAGAAAAAAATAATGTAAGGTATTGTTATTATCGCTACCACCACCAATAAGAAACCAAATTCATATCTTATTTCTTCCGGACAGTACAGTGTTTTCAAATAACTAATGCAGACATGAAGCTTTGGGGAAAGAGGGGACTACATCAACCACTTGTCCTACAAAGTAGGCTGCTGCAATTTGTCCAGCACAAATGTCACACACCTTTAGTCACTTAAAACAGCAATAAACAGCAAAATCGATGCATACTAAGATAGTAAAAGTTAATTACAAGGAAAAGCAATATGCTGAAGGATGCAACTTTAAAGGAAAAATCTGTACATTTAATGGCAAGACGTATTCATAAATACAAATGTACAGATCGTAAATGTCCTCTGCTAAAACACCTGCTTTGTTGTATAAACCTTTGAAACACAACATGAATACAAAGCAGGAAACTTCTACCCACAAACTGTTACTGTTCTTCGTAACTACAACAAATCAAAAGGGAAAGTTATGACTTCCGTTTTAGAGCTGCTGGGATGCAACCCTGTAGGAAGATACAAACATAATAATCTGACACTTTTTGTAAGAAAAATTAGAAGCAATAATGAAAAAACAGTCAAGAGGAAATAACCTGTTCCACAAGCCCTGAACATTAGCAATATTTAAACTCACCTTGGAAGTTTTCTTGAGGGAACGCTATTTTGCTTAGAAATTACTTCATAAAAAATTTGCCTAGTGGCTCTGGTTTCACCTATGATTTATATATTTGTTTCTCTACCTTTTATTTTGAAGCCTCGTAGGCAGATATTACAGGAACGCAGTCAGACAAATCCGACAAACACTGGTATTGTATGCAGTAAACAGTCGTAGCAGCAGCGAAAATTTTTAATGGGCCCTCATTTGGGAGACAGCGACCTCGAAATGAAAAACTGAGCCCCCAAAACCCCACACCGCGCTGAGGGAACACAAGATCGTGGCGGAGGTCAAACGAAAGAATCGCGCCTGACCTAAGCGGCTAAGGGTTTGACTCAACCCGAGCACCGCGGGGTGAGGGAGACGGAGAAACTGTTCACCACAAACAGCCCTCCCACCCTCTTCCTCCCCCACTTCACCCGGGAGGGCGGGGGAAGGGAGGGCTGCCTGCCAGGCTCCCCAGGGCGGGCGAAAGCGGCCATGCATGTGGCCGGAACCGCTCCGTCCCGGCTCCGCCAGGCTAAGAGCAACGCAGACTACCCCCTTCTCTCGGTCCAAACTTCCCCAGCCAGCCTTAAAATGGTGCCTGACCGGGCCGAGCCGGGCCGGGCCGGGCCCGCCCCTCTCCACCAGGCGGCCCCCGCCGCCACCCAGCTCCACCCCGGAGCAGGCCGTAACGGCCGCCGCACGCACGGCCCCATCGCCGCGCTACGGTCGCAGCGGGCCAGCTCGACCCCTCCGCTAACCCCACCGGCCGCGCGCCGCCCAAAGGCCAGGAGCTCCGCGCTGCGGCCCCACCGCGCCCTCACCTGCCTGCGCCCCCCGTCCCCTCACGCCCGCAGAGGCAGCAGCGCCAGCCTCGATGCTCCTTGCAGGCTCACTCGGGCTGCGCCGCCGCCAAGAAAGCCCCTTCCCATTGGCCGAAGCGCCGGCGCCTCCCTCAGCAAAAACGCCACCGATTGGCCCTGGCAGAGGCACAGCCGCCGCGCCGCACGCGGGCCATGTTGACTATCCGACGGCGCGGCGCTCAGCCAATCATTGAGCGAGCGGGGATTGGGGGGGGGGGGAGGAGAAGGCGCGCTGGGGGATGTGCGCGCGGAGCTGGCGGCGCGCGGGGAGAGCGCGTGATGCGGAGCGGGGGGGTGGTGGGGGGAGGGTAGGCGGCTCGTGCCTGCGTCCTTAAAGCGACAGAGGCTGCACCGGGGGGGGGGCAGCAATATGGCGTCGGGCGCCCAGTGGTCGTTCAGGCGTTGTAGGCCGCAGTCTTGAAACGCGCCGGGAAAGGTGCTCCGCGGGGTGGCAGGGGCAGGACCCGGCTCGGGCGGGTGATCTCCCGCTGTTCCTGCTATGGCGCCCGAGAGTCCCTTAACCACCCACCGCGAGCGATTTGCTAGAGGCCAGGCCTCGGGCGGGGAGCGGGCTGCAGCGGGTGCGTTCCCCAGAGCTGCCAGCTCGGTGCGCCTCGCAGTTTGGAGGAGGAGGTGGAGGTGGAGGTGGAGGTGGAGGTGGAGGTGGAGGTGGAGGTGGAGGTGGAGGCGGAGGCGGAGGCGGAGGCGGAGGCGGGCTGAAGGTGCGGTTGGGATGCCGAGGAGCAATGCATCTGACCGGCGTCTGCCTTGACTTCGGTTTGTCGTTAACATAATCTGTGCAGTGGGCTGGGAAATGCAGTTTGCGAGGCGTCTGCTGGCTGCTAAAATGGGATCCTGCTTTCCAGTTTCTTCAGCAGCAAAGGCGGATGTAGCGGTGCCTGTTTGCTGCTCGGTCAGCTGCCTGCACCATAAGGTTACTGTCTGAGGAGATACATAGAGATGTGTTTGAAAGGTTGCATTTTAGAATCAACATAGAATCATAGAATTGTCAGGGTTGGAAGGGACCTTGAAGATCATCAAGTCCAGCCATCAACCTAACACTGCCAACACCACCACTTAACCATGTCCCTAAGCACCATGTATACCCGTCTTTTAAATACCTCCAGGGATGGTAATTCCTCCACTTCCCTGGGCAGCCTGTTCCAGTGCTTAATAACCCTTCCCGTGAACAAATTTTTCCTAATACCCAATCTAAGCCTCCCCTGGTGCAACTTGAGGCCATTTCCTCAAGTTACTTGGGAGAAGAGACTGACCCCCACCTCACTACAACCGCCTTTCAGATTAGTTGTACAGAGTGATAAGTTCTCCCCTCAGCCTCCTTTTCTTCAGGCTGAACAACCCCAGTTCCCTCAACTGCTCCTCATAAGACCTGTTCTCTAGACCCCTCACCAGCTTTGTTGCCCTTCTCTTATACACACTCCAGCACCTCAATGTCTTTCTTCTAGTGAGGGGCCCAAAACCGAACACAGTATTCAAGGTGGGACCTCACCAGTGCCGAGTACAAGGGGACAATCACTTCGCTAGTCCTGCTTACCTAATTTTAACTAGATTAATAATGTGATCATGCTTTGAAGAATCTCTCTGTGTATCATCTGTGTGGATAAGACTAAATGTTCAAAGTTGAAAGGTAAATCAGAGCTGAGTGTTTTTTATTTAAAAAAAGCGCCCTTTTTGATGCTTCAGATCGAGCACCTTTTGAAAAATGCAAATGTTAGCTTTTCCAGCATTGTTTTAGTCTAGGTATGGACATAATTTCCTCTTCTGTAAAAAACAACCAAAGAAACCCTAATGGCCCAGCTTCTGTTTGTATGGTGATTTGTACGCAGCAGATGCTGTGTAGCATGGTGTTAGCAACAGTGCAATTTCAGCATCTGAAGCCACTTAAGAATTTGAGTAATCTTTCCCTCAGCAGGGAAAACCTCAAACCCTTTATTGTGTCAGTGGATTCCCTTGTTCTAAAAAAGGTTTTCTCTAGGTCTGCAACTTGTCTTGGATTCCACTAATGAACAACTAGGGTTTATCATCACAATCCTTTCACAGGCAAAATTAAAATTTGGAAATGATAAGACCAACATTTTATTAATTAACAACTAATCAATACATTAATTTTGGATTAATTCAGTTATTGTAGGAATTTAAGTGACAGGAACAACTAAGGATTCATTAGTTAAATAGGTACCAATATTGTAATTAAAGAATATGATAATTTTGAATTACATTCAAACAGCTAAGAATGTCAGGAATGTTGTGAAGTCAGTTGCACAAACAAGCAGATTTGGTGGACCAGAGGTCATGCTCAGTGGAAGGTTCTTCCATTTATTTTCTTTGCTTCCAGCTCCCTTTCCCTGTTTCTCCAATGAGCTGGTTAATGGCCTCTTCATACTTCCATGAATTCTTATTTTGAGACAACTTTATTCATGATAGTGGCTACACTTAATTCTCATTCTTCCAAAGAAGAGTATAATGAACTCTGAAAGCTGGACTTATCTGAAGGTATTCCTACTTCACACTCTTGTTCTTGCTTCTGGTTTATAGCTGTCAAGTAGTATTTTAAGCTTTTTCTGTCAATGTCCATTTTGTTAAAAGCTATTTCATTTCCACCCAGAAGATGTTTGGAGTACAAACTCCAAACTTTGTCTCCTACAAAGATGTTGGAGGTTTTGCTAGAGTACGTGCTCTAGCTGCACCTTTCTGCTGTTGCAGGAATACGGTGCAGCCGAGTTCAGGTTATTTGTTGCACTGCTGCATCTTCTGTGGCATGTGTAGAGTTCGTCCCTCTGCACTACTTGCTATCTTGTTAATGCAGTTCTCATAAATGATGCAAACCCTGAATTAAATGAAAATTAGGATGGTCTTGCAAAAGTAGATTTGGTTTTTTCTGGAGCAATTATAATAAAGTCTTGAAACAGGCCAGACTGCTGGAAGTATCTAGCTTTCTTCATCCACTGATGTATATCAAAGTAAACATATATTTAAATTACTTTACATCCTTGGATTTTTAGTGTGCCTCTCCAAAGGCATTAATCTCCCATGATCAATGAGGGATTTTTGCTGACTGTTTTCTAACCTTTTGTAGTACAGTGGCAGACTTAAGGCACGATCTGTGGAGTCATCTTGCTGTCAGGTGCTCCTACCCTGCAGACAGCTGCAAAAAGATATTTGCTGAATCACCCTGGCTTGACTTAAACACCCAGCCTAGCATACAAGAGAGCTTGCAGAACCAAAACTGAGAGAAGGCATTATGGCAGAGCTGCTGAACAGATGAACTAGACACTGGAGAGAACGCTTAGGCTGAGATCTCCAACTGGCATTAAAATGTCTGTGTCTTCTGCCCTTGGGTGGGTATTAATGGAAACTGCTCTCACTTAGTGGGATGCCAGACATTCACAGCCTAATTTGAGAGATAAGACTTAGTTGTCAATGACTTTTTCTGCAGGGGGAGGAAGTACTGTGATCATTGCTAAGTGGAGTCTTGGTACTAAATAGCTAATGTGCTTCTTAATTAATTTGTTCTGTCTCAGGAGACACGTTAAGTACTAAGTATGTGGTACGGTGTCCTGTATAGAAATTGCCCTGTGAAATCAGAGAGAAGTAAAAATTTCTTTCTGTATTTCTGTGGTAGAAATTGTGTAATTAAAGAGGGAGCTAAAGTTGGTCCAACAACTACCATCACCCGAAAATATTAGCTTAAAATGTAGAAAAAGAAGCTAAAGGCATGTACTGTATGCAGCAGAGATTTGCTTATTTGCACATTTAATATGCATCAGTGGTTTCCTGGAACAGCAGACAGCAAATACAAACGTTAGAATAAAGAGGTCAAAGAGATTATCATAAATGTCATTAGGCACTCATTAGTTTGAAGTCTTTGAAAAGATTGGTGGTAACACGACCAGATTGAACAATTCAGTTTTTTCTACCAGTATCTGAAAAAACTGAGTGATGGAGGAACTTGTTCTCTTTAGTGGAGCTGTAGTCACATTTGACGTTAATGTGAATATTCACATTAGAAAGGCTGAAAGGCACACTCTGAGCAAAAGACAGAAACAAAACTCACTGCTGCCAAGTTTGGCCTTCAGCCAAGGGTGCAATTAAAAACAGAAACACCACACTTTTACCTTGCCTTGCCATCTCTGAATACATTCTTTAATAGGTGGGAAATAAAAAGCTTCATGTTGTACAATCCAAAATGAGCTCTGTGTTTCAGAAAATTAAAATATTAAAAAATTCCAAGATTTTGCTATGGGGATTTTCATTTTCATAGTACTTAGAAAATCACATTTCAGACTGGCTTCCCTGAGTATGTGTATGCATACATGCACATTTTAAAATAAAAAAAATATTATTATACTGTGGAGTCTGTCTTCTCCCTTTTCCTTGCTGAGAAAGATGGGTGACTAAGACACTGAATGCAGACCATTGCTGTTGCACTCTCTTCTCCTGGTTGCCAAGTCACTCTCACTAAGCAAGTGCAGTGGAATTCACTTAAGTGCCACCTTGATGGATTGCCAGGGAAGAGGCATTGTGCTGTGCTTTCAGTGATTGCACAGATCAATTGGCACACCTTCACTGAAAAAGTCATCTTAAACTGTGCATCCAAGCCTGGCTGCCTCATTCTTTATTTCCTAGCAAGTCTTCCTTCACCAGGACTTTATGCATACTGTTATTTTTTTGCGAAATTGTGGCTGCAGAAAAAAGTAACTGATCTCTAGAAGCTCTGGAGCTGTTTTTTTTTTTTGTTACAAATTCTAGGGGAGTAAGTATTTTTCTGACTCTCTGCCAAGGTCATTGTTTTTCTTATCCTGCTGCTTTTGGAAAAAAAGGAACTCAAAATATGGGCAAAACTGATTTTATTTGGAGAGAACGCATTGACTTCCTGTTTATGTATGTATCAAGGTAAAATGTTTTAGTAGCTTCTTTACAGGAGGAGTTGCCAATTTGTGTGCTTTTTTTTCTTTTTAATATAAAATACTCAGGCTTGTCAACAAACTCACAATGCTTTATGAAAAAGATATTTTCCTTGCTGACAATGCTGACTTCCAAGGACAGCTGAAACAGATAGGAAGAGAAAATTGTAACTGAAAGACCAGTTCAAGTATAGGAAGAAAAGTTCAAGTACGGGAAGGTTTCGAGGGCTTTATTGCTGGAGGAGTCAAGTGACAAGCTTGCTTGAAGAAGGCAACTTTGAAAATGCATGAACTAGATAGCAAAGCACTATAAAAGCAGAGGAGAATAAGTAGCTGTGTGGAAGAACAATGATCACCCAAGACACAAGGTGAGCCTGAAGAGGAGAGGATTTCAAAGGCTCTGATTCTTATAATGTCTTAACAGAATCCCATTGACTTTAGGAGACTTTTTGATTGTGTTCAAAGAGAATTCAAAGACAGGAATGCTGTTGTGCTGTAGCAGAAGAGAAAGATGACTTCAGCTGCACTGATGTTTTGGATAAGGATTCTTTCACAGAATCACAGAACAGTAGGGGTTGGAAGGGACCTCTAGGGATCATCTAGTCCAATCCGCCTGCTAAGCAGGTTCATCTACAGAAGGTTGCACAGAATCACGTCCAGGTGGGTTTTGAACATCTCCAGAGAAGGAGACTCCACAACGACTTTCACATCATCTTATTTTAAAACAATCAAATTGACAATCAGACAAAACACAGAAATGGCAAGCATGAGCTAAATAATATTGGAGGTAGAATAAGACCTTAATGGGGCAGCAAATACAGCAGACATCCTTATCTGAACTGACTAACTATGAATTTAAAAAAATATTGAGGGAGGAAGTAGCATGTGCATGCGGGAAGCATACAGGAAAAAAATGAAGATAACCTTTGGAGAATGTGAGTCTGAAATGCACCTAAGACCTATGCAAGGAGACTTGTCCCAGAAACAAAATGAAGCATTTGAGAAGGGACAAAGGGCATTTTGTTTAAAATTATTCTACATTGATGCAGTAAACAAACGATGGAATTGAATGAAGTTCTACTAAAAAGGTGTCAGGAAGAGAAAAAACTGGGGGGGAAGCCAGGATGTTTTCATGGAGATGTCAAAGAAACTAGAATCCAGGACAGCAATGGATTAACAGCATCTTCTCCATAGTTATATACTAACCAGCTTTAAGCAGCACTAACTCAGATCACCAACAAGTAATTTCTGTAGTAAGCAAATTTCACTATTTAACATTTAGTAGCAACTTCAGAAGCAGTTCGCATTCAGAAAAGTGAAGCCTATGCTGTGGTTAGAAATGGTTCAGATCTAGGATTGCTAGTGAAGTTTGCAGAACTAGCCCTGGAATCTGTCCAGGACTGCAGGGAGTTTGGAATTGGAGAACCTTATCTGGCTGAGAAGCAGCAGCTTATGACTGCACCCTACGCACATCCTATTCCTTCGTGGATATCCTGAGTGCAGATGTGTCTCGGGGAGCACGCTGGGAAGAAAACGATGAGCTGTTGAAGGGGTTTAGAATCTAGAACGGTGTAAAAATGCAACTGATCCTCTTCTGTTCACAGACCAAAGGATGGAGAAGTTGCCCTTGTGGCTGTGGCTGGCTACTTGAAGTACCACTGAGCAGTTTAAACATGCATTTATAGAATTAATTAGAAATTAGCAGAATAATCAAATACTGAATGCAAAATGAGTTAAATTAGTAATAGCAAGCTAAAGGAAAAGCTCTGTAACCCACATTTCAAAAAGATGGTTGTGGAATAAAGATAGGCTCTATATTCTTCCCATTATACAAAGGTCACATACAACTTGTACTTCACAACAGATTTTATTTTCTGCATACAAGATGCATGTGCTTTACTGACCTTAACATTATGTATGTTTTCAAAGGCAAATACAGACAAACTACAAAAAAAACCTAGTAGACCTTTCTGTTACTCCAAATATGTTCATTCCTTAGAGGAATATAAATATAAAAATATAAAGCAAAGATGTTTTAACTCTTAAGTAAGGAAAGGAACATAGCCTAATCGTTGTATCATGAACCCAAGAGTTGAGAGAACAGAGGTGTCACAGTATGACCTTCTGCAAGTCACCATGAGGCTTAAGAATACTGGATTAATATAGTTCTGCATATTGGACACTTAGCTGTTATATGCAGTTGTGAAGTAGGTGAGATATTTTTTAGGATTTCATGAACTTTAGTTCATTTAGTTGCTACTGCCAGTGAAATGCATTGTTAGACAATAGAGAACTGTCCTTGCAGATATAATGTAACCACACTGCATCAGAAAGATTATTAACTCGGGGTTAAACTGTCATGTTAAAAACATTACTCTTGAATAGCAAGCAATGTATAGCTGTGTTGCCTAATTGCAAACCAATCCACAAACTGTATCTCAGTTAGAAACCTTCTGTTAATTCCCCTTGGCTCTGAACAGTTAATTAGGTGCGGAGTACTTTGGGTAATCAGGTACTTTGGCAGTACTCCTGTTTCCTTGGAGCAATAGCTCCAAGAACACACCACCCTCCACCATTAGCCCTTCATGTCTTTCCCACTGTTTGTTCAATGCAGGTGCATTTACCTTTTACTTACCCACTTGATTGCAACTGCATGTTGAGCAAAGATGATGACCTGTTCCCTTTTGCAACAAAGGGAGGGTTAACTTCTACTATGCAAAGTGTTCTGGGTATACTTATGAGAGTTTTTAACAGCAGCAGCTAGAGTAAGTATCATAGTGGAACTACCCAGTTTTTCCTGCTTATGTAAAGATACTAAAGTCATCTGGAAAATACTGTTCTTACTGTGGGACAAATTACTCGGCTCCCATTTAGTAGTAAGTTTTGCTGACTGTGACATATTCCAGAATGCAAGCTACAGTGGGTCTTAGATAGAGATCAGTATGCAGGACAAATTAACCAAAGCCTGGACAGCTATAATAAACAAGAATCCTTATGTGGATTTGCTGACTGAGCAGCACCTTCCCAAACAGAACTGGCAACCGTTCAACCTGCTACTGTTGTTGTGAAGAAACTTCTTACAGGTTGGCTTTTTTTTAAGAATGGATTTTTATTTACTTTCCAGATGACATTATTAATCCACGTAAACAGGATTTTTACTTTGCACATAATAGAAAGTGTAAACAGATTTGAGCATCAGTATATGCTCACTTCTTCAATGCTGACCCAGCACTCGCCTTCTAAAAAAAGTCCTGTTGTTTTCAATTTGCACTTCCATTCTGAACCATTTGTAGATACTCCTTGTATAGTTTCTCTTGGGTTTCATAAAGTTTCTTTAGCTTCTTAATTTGACCTTTGCTGAGTTCTTTGCCTTCTGTATCATGGGTGGGAAATCCCTGAAATATTAAAAAAAAAGAAGAGGAGAATATTTAAGATAAATTCTTGGACTGCTTTTTCTCCTTAGGGAACAGTGTTTTAATAAGATAAGAGGATAATGTCATAATGACAAGCTGTCAGGATGGGGTGCATCTTGGCTAATTTTAGTTACCTAGAAGTTTGACAACTAACTTTGACTATTTGTATGTGTTCCCTTCCTAGTTAATGAATGGGCAAAGGGTGTATTTATTTTTTGTCCTGTACTAAGTAAGAGAAGCTTAGACAACTAATTTCTAGATGGTTATAGTTAAGAAAATAATGACTAATCCCCTAAACAGATGGTTAAGAGACCACTTTTAATCATACTAGCATATTGAATCCAAGGCTTAAAGCAAAAGCATTAAAAGATTTGTGTTATCGATGGAGAAAGTATGATCAGAGTTTTTATGGACATTCTCCTTGGCTTGCAGGGGTATTTTCCAATATTTACACTCTCCCTTCTTACTTGCCCCCAGGGCCTGAATTTTCGTGGGTGAAGAGGACAAGCAGAAGCAGGACCAATGCCCCAGATCAATTGCTGAAGAAACAGTGCTTTATGTTTTCCAGGTAACACCTTTTATCCTCAAGGGGAGCAATCAAGAGCAAAGTTATCTGTACAGCCCCTTCAGAGATCCTTTGCTGGGAGAGAGTGAAGCAATGGGCAAAACCAAAAAGGAAGCATTGGACCTCTCTGAAAAACACATCTGTCTCCCATCACTTCTAGCAGAGTTGGGGAGTTTGTACTTGCAAGAATATCCCTTGCCTTGCAACAGGGTAATAAGTCTGTGAACACACATCATACATGTTCCTACCCACAATATCCACAGGGAATTTTGCTCTGCCATGAAAGGGGCCAAAGGAGGTCAATGCACAATGAAAATACCCTTGAAATGGTGGCTAACAGTATTGGCTCCCCAATGCAAGGTATGTGCAATAAAATTAATATATTGCCTTTTCTTCCTCTCCTTCCCTTCTCCCGCTACATTAACAGCACTGCCCTACAGGTTTTGGAACAAGATTGGCTATGTACACATACAATTGATTATGTACAACTGGAGAAGGAAAACCAATTCCTATCTGAAGAAAAGTTTCTTACATTTTCATCAAACATGGAATATTTGTCATGTTCCGATTTAAACATTTCATGTGGTGGAATCTTCATTTTTGCCAGTTTTGCTGCCTGTAATACAAAACGTGGATTAACTGCATTAGCATCACAGTTAATTACTGACAACCTGTCATATATGCAAAAGAAAAAGTAGACTATAATTTGCAAATCAAAGAACTTTTAATTCACAATTGTTTATCATGTGAAAAGAAACTTTCAGTGAGGAACAACTCAATAAGTCTTAGCTGTGCTTGTCCAGGGGAAAAAAGATATGTTTTAAATCTGTAGAGAAGCACTTAATAAAATAGATGTATTGCAAGAACTCAAAATAACTTGCTGATGTACTCCAAAAACTACATCTGATTTTTGCTAATTTGGTTCCTTAGTGTTTTAGGTGTAAACACGAAGTGAATAGTTGCTATGAGTAAAGAATATTCAGCAATTAACTCACTGCAAAGGGAACCACCTTTATCAACAGTTTCCTGCTGATAAGCCCAGGTTTCTATGCAGGTCACAGCAGGATCAGGATGCAAGTAATTGCACTGAAAATAAACTGAACTTTCACTTATCTGTAAACAAGCATATCTCAGAACCCTTTCCAAGTAATTTATGTCCAATGCAAGGGAATCACCTTTTTGAAAGAATGCAAAAAGCTGCTTGGAATTTTTGGATGATAAATGCTATTTATCTGGTTTTCTCTCTGTACATGGTGATCTCTAAAAGCGTACTTCCTCTTTTAACCCAGGAGTGCATTTCCTGTACTGGTAGAGTCATCAGCATAGTAAACAATCTTTTCTTCTTATGTGATCATCTCCTCTGGCTGCCGACTTGTCCAAACCTTAAAACCTTTGAGCTATCTCAATTCCAACTGTAGAGAAAAAATGTGTTTTTACAAAACACCACATTTCAGGGTTCAATCACAGGGAACAAGTGGATTCTTAAAGAGAAAAAAACACCTACAACACTGGAAAGGGAAGAAAATAAACGACACAAGCAAAATCTTCTCTAACAGGCATGTAAGACACTACTTTGGCAATTAAGGAAGCAGTACTGTCTATAGACTGAAATAAGTGCTACAAGTTCTTCTAAGAAGCTTTTCAAGCCTTTTGTTGTGTTTTCAAAGATGGCTTCTCTGTAATAGGAGCTGAATATTCAAATCTGAACTGCAAGCCAAAGTCATTCTGAGCAGGAAACTGTAGACAAAAAAATAAATAAATGGAGGCCCAGTTAAGGCCGGGCAGAGAGCCTGTGTTCTAATGTAATCTTTCCTGCACGTGACTATGGCTGTTAACACTTTTAGTTAAAACCAGATTAAAAGGATCTGAACACTTACTTCCTGCTCTTGTTTTTTCCTGGCTGCTTCTTCTTTCTTCCTTTTTTTCTCTTCTTCAATCTATGAAAGGCAATGTTAATGAGTAAAAGGTAACTAATTACTTCATTTGGTTGTTTTCTACAAATCTCAGCCAGCTAGCTCCCCTGGATATCTAACTGCAGACAGAATTGGCAGCATGACCTGCAGCAAAAACACCATGCCTTATAATTAGGATTGTCTGATACTTCCCACTGTATTACTTTGATTTCATTTGCTTTTATTCACAGTTAAACCAGTTTTAACTGTTCAGAATGCATTTTGCATGCAAAGTGTATACATATAAAAGAATACCTACAAAGCCTGCAAAAGCGACAGTCCTGCCATTTCACAGGGAAAAATGCTTTGCAAATTACTTTAAAAAAAGACTGTATTTCGCTGATATTTTAAGCTCTTGCCTCAAACTGTGAGGACATTACAGTTTCTCGAGAAGCAGTTGTATCCCTTGATGTTCCTAGGGAAACAACTATCCAAATTTAGCCAACTTATAAAACTTCAATAAAAATAAAAATCTCATCTTGCACTTGCTTAGGAGAGACCTATCCGTTCTCCAAGGGTTCTGACAGTACTGCCCTGTTTCCAGGGAAAATGTACTCTAGCTAGACGTTCCACCCAGCAGCTACATACAAACTGCCTTCAAATGTCTTTTTGTTGAAAACATCTGGAATTGGCTGAAACTATGTTTTATTTCTCCCTTTTCTGAAAAACATCTATGTGGAAGGAGAAACATTGGAAAGTCTTCCAAACATTTCTAGTTTATCATTTGTTAAAACTGAAGACAGACATATGAAGTGTTACTTTGAGATGTAACAAAGTCAACTATTAATGCTAGGAGGTGACACAGGAGGTTTTCTGTACAGACCTTGTGCATGTGAATTAGAATACACAATCTTTATATGGTAACATGTGAATTCTTGCCCCCACACCCTGAATATCTCACTCATCCATACTACACTAATTAAGATTTAGCCAGTGCATTTTGTTCTCACATATCAGATAAATACAGTCTCTATGGAAAATGTGAGATTCATTTGTACAGAAAAAATAAGTCTGAATTAGCTTCTCATTGGAATTGTTCTTCCAGAGGGATAAGACAGTATGCACGCAATACTCATAATCACTTAATTATATGAAGATCTTAAAAAACAAACAAATAAAAAACCTTAGAGGTATTCATTAGGTCCCATACGAAATTTTCAAGAAGCTATTGTTTCAAAAATTCTTTTCCTGCACACACTTAAATTTTGTATCAATTCTGTTATTATGTATTAATTATGTTATTTGCCTTGTTGCCAGTCTGTTAAGATTTTTCTTACAAGTTATCAAAGAAATGTGAAAGTATCCATAGCTCACACATTACTGTAAATTTTAAAAATACTGAATGCTTAAAATAATAACCTTTTTCTTTTCTTCTCTCTCTTTCAGTAACGTGTCTTTATCCACTAATTTAACCACCGTTGGAAGTCCTAAAGAAGCAAAAATGAGTCGATGAGTTTCCAATGCTTGAATAGTCAAAGGTAAATTTATTTACTCTATGATAACTGTTTTCTTTTTGCAAGCTGAATACAAACACAACTGAGTAACTATTCAAAAGTGTCTAAGAAATCAGGTGCTATACAAAAAGACTGCAATGTACATTTTTATATTTTATACATATATTCCGATATACAGTTCTACAATATATATTCATACATCAGAAATACGATTTGCTATAGCTTTGCAGTCCTTGAGTTTGTTGGATTATTCCAGATTAGTCTTGACAGGCTGTTTTCACACTTCTATTGAAAATAATAAGATTAGAAAAACAGCTACCTACAAAGTTGCACGACATATACTTGGGTACCTTCATGGTCTTCAAATCGAACACCAAGTTCAGGAAGGATGTCATCTCGAAGAGCATCACTCAACTGCAGCACTTCAGTTACTACAAAGCATGAAAAGTACTTTTAGTGAGTTAAGATTTGGTGAAATTATACTTCTATCCTGCTACATAGTTATTTAAATTCAATTAAGAAATTGCCACTCTCTCACACAGGCCAGAGAAAGGTCTTTTGTTTTAAAGTGATAAACCTTTTCAGTTAAGTTCTGCTTTCTTTCAGCTACACAGAGAAGCAGCATGTTTCTTTATATTTCTTCCAAGATACCCTCACTGTTCCTGAAGGGGAACAGAAAGAAAATCCAAGGCAACTCAGAAATGATTCAACAATTCTGCCAGGGTATAGTAGAAGGGTGTATGACTCAGGAAGATCCTAATGGTTGCTGTATGATTTCCAATAAGAAGGGTCAAGAACGATATTTTAGCAAAATCACAAATTAACATATCCTGTGCTACATCTAACAGTGCCTTTGAAGGACTATGATTTTGTTGGTTTGATAACTACACATACGTTTCTCAGAGCAACTGTAATTGAAACATCCTCTGTTTCTACAGATAGTTATCTTTACCACCTACTCTCACCAAGCTGTTTTGTTTGTTTTTTTTTTTTTTTTTTTTTTTTCAAGCAAGCTAGTTGCAGCAGAACAAAGAATTGTGATTTGGCTTTCTGGATGGTGATCAGGACATCATGACTAACATTCTTTTTCTTTTTCTTGCAAACTTACCAAAGAGTTTTTGATGACAGTCAATGGTTAAGAACTGAAGATTTAGCTGAAATAGATGCTATCAGGTCTTAAGAGGAAAATAAATCTTTATACAAGGTATTCACTGGGATAAGAAATTGTCTCAGCCAAGAAGCCACAAAACAGTTAAGAGGAACTCAATGCATCAAGAAGACCCAATATGTTGCTGTTGTGAACTTAATTCAGTGCCATTTTTTATAGACATTCTTGTGTTTAGGAGGAAACGCTTACCAAGTCTGACAAGATAGATACTTGGGTTAGATGATACCATGTGCTTATAATAAACAAGTGTTCTCCCTTTCATGAGCCAGCAATGTGTGATCGCAGCCCAGAAAGCCAACCGTATCCTGGGCTGCATCAGAAGTGTGGCCAGCAGGTCAAAGGAGATGATTCTGCCCCTCTACTCCGCTCTCGTGAGACCCCACGTGGAGTACTGCATCCAGCTCTGGAGTCCCCAACATAAGAAGGACACGGACCTGCTGGAGCGCGTCCAGAGGAGGGCCACGAGGATGATCCAAGGGCTGGAGCACCTTTCCTATGAGAAGAGGCTGAAAGAGTTGCAGCTGTTCAGCCTGAAGAAGAGAAGGCTCCAGGGAGATCTTATTGCGGCCTTCCAGTACCTAAAGGGGGCCTCCAGGATAGCTGGGGAAGGACTTTTTACTAGGGCATGTAGTGATGGGACGAGGGGCAATGGTTTTAAACAGGAAGAGGGCAGGTTTAGATTAAACATTAGGAAGAAATTTTTCCCTTTGAGGGTGGTGAGGCACTGGAACAGGTTGCCCAGAGAAGTTGTTGAGGCCCCATCCCTGGAGGTGTTTAAGGCCAGGCTGGACGTGGCCTTGAGCAACCTGGTCTAGTGGGAGGTATCCCTGCCTATGGCAGGGGGG
This sequence comes from Vanellus vanellus, assembly GCF_965231255.1. NCBI lineage: Eukaryota > Metazoa > Chordata > Aves > Charadriiformes > Charadriidae > Vanellus > Vanellus vanellus. The sequence continues at coordinate 17,003,506 of NC_138911.1, read as the reverse complement.
TTGGAACTCGATGATCTTCAAGGTCCCTTCCAACCTAAACCATTCTATGATTCTATGATTCAGCAACTCTCAGCTGGTTAAACCTAAGAAGTAATAGAGGTCTCAAAGGTAATAATTCTGGCAGTAGAAACTACCATTCAGACACTGTATTAAACACTGCACATAGCAGTAGATACAAGTACAATCCCTGAGCCTTCATCTCTTCCATAATTCTTAGAGCCTCAGAGAGCTGAAGAGTAAACAGAGCACCGACTGTCCTAATATAAAAAGGAACAGTCACCCTATTTCATTGCATGGTAGTGTTCTGTGGTTCTCTCTTTGTATAGGAAATCATTGCAGTTTATAGAACCTTTTTTGCCTGCCATGAAATAAGTCGTTATTTTTCTTGACCCAGAGAAGTTATACACAGTGAACCATGTCCATGTTTGATGCAACTCTAAATAAGCCATTAAGATAAATAAGGGATAAGATTACCTCACTGGCTGTTAACGCTAAAAGGTGTTGACTCTAACCTAGGCAAAGGAATTACATGTATCATATCAAGAACGTATCAGATACACCTACTGCTTATTCAATAAAACAGTGTCTGCTCAGTTATAAATATTTACTTATCTGAAATCATGAATAATTGAAAGTTTAAGAAGAAGAAATCCATCAAGGTAGAGAATAAGGAGAAATGTATAACAAAACATGTATTATTTATGAAGGTACACATCCTCTGATCAATCCTCTGTCATCCAGAGGAGCCAGGACTGTGCTTCTAAGGGCTGAAATATGCCTGTTCTTTGCATGTGTGGTACCTCCAGAGCAAAGATGTTTAGGGTTTGGATAGGGTTGTTTATGGGCTGCCCTAAGACATAAGCCATTATCCTCACTGAGGGCAGTGACCAGGAAATCAGTGGGGATAGTGCCTTGTCACCAGTGCCCATAAACAACCTGGCAGCTCGGCACTCCTTGAGCCTGTGAGTATTTCCCAGACCTCTTTTCACATTTTCTGTGAATTTCAAGCCAAAGGATGCGAAACAGATGTTGTGCTGTTGTGAATGGGAAAACTGGGAGGGGAATGCTGGATGTGAAGACTGGCAGCAAAAGACAAGAGCAGGCATGGTTACAATAATCAAGTTTGTCCCAATTCTGATCAACTCATGATGTATTAGGAAGAGGGCAGAGGGTTTCCAACTATGTCCTAGAAGCAGCTTAGAGCAAGATACCACAAGGCACCAGCACCCATGGCAGGAAATGAAGATGCAGGCAGAGTTCAGTCATGGACATCTTTATCACAGGGTAGTCAATTTAAGCAGATGTCCTGAAGTAAGTAACAAACAACTGAAGAGACTTGCTCCTGTTTAAACATCTGAATAACAATTCGTTGCTAATGAGAATTCTTCCCAAACATCAGGGACTGCACTGGAGCACAGATCTGCTCCACTGTGCATCCTTGCAGAGACAACTATATGGGGTCTTTGCAGTTGGTTGAGTGCTCAAGTAAAACATCAGGATGTGCAATATAGAGACGCTCTGACCAACCAATCACTGATGTCTTTTGCAGAGGTTTTCTGCATTTCTTTCCCTTGTACAGCTAGCACAGTGTTTTCCTTTTTCTGTTTACTATCATTGCTAGATACATTCACAAATTAAGTCGACTCAACTGTAAATGACCAGTGCAGGTCTCCAGTTTGAATAGTAATAAGCTTTTAAAATAGAGAATTTATTTTACTAGTATGTTTCGATGTTAGCCATTCTGGACGATGGTAAAATTTTTGTTGAGTATATAATATACATTTTGATTCTTACCAAAACCCATAGTTTTACAAATGGCTATTCTGTGAAATGTTTTGTAAATATAGATATAGTTTTAAAAGTTATGTGTATATGGATGGTACATTTGTATTAGTCTGCAGGTTTTACATAAGCAGCATACTTTTTATTTAACCTCAAAGAATACTTAAAGCAATACAGACCATGTTAATGAGTATTTAACATCATCCTGCCAGCATTCGGTATGATGGGGAAACTCCCTTCACTTACAACCATGTAGAGGCAATATCCCCAGCCATTAATCAGAACAACTTTTACAGTAATTTAACACTTCCTGCAAGCAGAAATTTAATGGGTACAGGGAAACAAATCAGTAGCATGTCAGTGCTGGCCCTGCCAACCACCACTCAGCTTCCATATATCAAATAGATTAATGAAAGGTGCCTCCCTGCTCAAACTACAGAGTGCTATAACCAGTCCATACCCCAACCACATAGCAACTAGATCCAGCTTTATTCTTACTGCCCAATTTATTTCAGGCAAAAAAATCAGTACCTTCCAAGCAAGAAATTCAAGTGCCAGTAAGCAGTCTAGCGCAAAGTATGTTCTAAAAATGACCTACAAGAAGCCCCATGATATTTAAATCTTACCACTCTTAAGAGTGAGGATCAGTTTAGCTCAACAGTTTAGCTCAACCATCAGAAAAATATTTATATTTCATATAAAATGAGTTTTTACGTTAAATACTGAAAGACCAAAGGTCACATTTTTGGCTGAGGATATACACACAGTCTTCTTGAATTAATTCCAGTTACAGAAAATATTTGCTTTTGGAACTAATTAGCCTATTCCTCAGCATCAATTAGGCCTATAGGAATCTGACAGTAATAGCTGAGTAGTCACATTAACAAATACAGTTTTGTGCTTTTAAGGTAAACATATTAGACCTTAGAAGAACTCAAAACAGTAGCAGAATTGGTGTTCAGATTCTTTGCCAGCTGAATAGGTTATCAACCAGACACTACAAGTAATTTTATACTTCTGTATAATATATGGGTTATTTATATGTTTTATATATAAAATATGCCCTATTTTGCCTTCAAGTACAAATCTCAGTGTAAAAAGGTTTTAAGAAAACAAGTTTCAAATACAGATTGAAGACATGTAAAATTCCACAGGGAACAGCAGAAAATAGTAAGAGGTCCATTAGGAACTAATCAACCAGTAAAATCAAAAGGGCTTAATGGAACAGCCTTTTTAAATCTATATAGTTCTGCCGCCAACACACATAGCATGATCAAAGCTTTTCAGAGGGGGGAAAAAAAGTCGACCAAAACAACTTCTAGCAAACTCCCAGATTAATTCTCCAGAGAGCACTCAATTACCATCAGGGGAGCTACAATTCCAACTATGCTAACAAATAAGAAGGAACATCTCAGGCTATTTAAACACAGACAGTATCATTGCGTAGCAATCTACACTTTTGAGAGAACACAAGCTCCCTGGGGGAGGAGACCATGGGTACTTTCATACCTAGAAAGCAGGGAGTGCCCTAATCTAGAGCAACAACATCTAGTCCTCATCCTTCCAGAACTTTTAGATTCTTTAGGAAATAAAAAGAAAAATAGTTTAGCAGCCTGTAAAACATTCCCAAATTAAAGAGACAGGTAGCAGAGATGCAAATAATCAAACCAATTCTGATTTAAAGGTACCTTACTTTTATTCTCTAAGCAAAGAGAGACTGTATCAGCTGCCCCCCCCCTCCGATTTGATTCATATGACCTCTGAATATCATGTGCAACAATACAGGAAAAAGTATTTTTAAAATACAGGAAAAAGTATTTTTAAAAAGTCTCACCTTTCTTCTCTCTGGCAATTTGTCGCACTCCTTCTCTGAACTCAGAAAGAACTTGTAGGTATGGCATCACTGTAGATTCAATCTGCAGGATAATTATTTCTACAGTTAGCTAATCGTCATTTAGATATAAAACATGTCCTTACCCACTTCATATTTACGTGCTGTTGGATGGAACTTGACCCTCAGGGCAGATCTGTATCAATAAAAATTGTCATTGCTCTATTGATGTCAAAGGATAGATGACAATTTGCATTAGCTGTCAATTTTCCTTTTGTGCAGATAAAATCAGCTTTGAAGTTCTGCCTCTCCCCATTCCTTTTTTGTCTCTTTTCAGTTACACATACATCAGTTCCACAGGGTTATGCTACAGTCCAGCTAACTATAATGTAGTACAGGGATAAAAACAGCACCCAGGTGAATTTGCCCCTTCATGTTCTTTGTAGTCTTACTTAGGTCAAACTCTTTGTCAGAAATAATACCAGGTGAAACTGATGTTAGGACTTGTTTTCATTAGAACACAGATCTGTTCCTCAGATGTTAGCTTATGCTAATTGCATTTATTTCCAATACAGTGCAGTTGTCTGTATTCCTCACACAACTCTTTCCCCCACAAAAACTGGGGAGAGATTGCAGTTGAATTATTTCAGGTGTAAGTAAACGCTGGTCATGAAAGCTCAAAGAAAAAGTCCTGAGAATCCTGCTCTCCATGGTAGTGAATAGCAACAGCAAACAGTTAGTGAACAGCAGTGAACAATTACAAAAACAACTACAGATCAGCACTGTCTGCAAACACTTCTCTAGAATCCCAAGAGGAGAAGCTGGGCACCCAGGGGACTGCTTAAATTAAAATTTCATTACTTTGGAGGGTGGGGGAGAGAGAAAAAAAAAGCACACTTGTTTCCTCTACAGTTTCCACCTCTTTCCCATCTGTTAAATCTGTATGACGAATTTCTCTGCAATTAACAGACAAGATAGTCTGCTATGCTCTGAAAGTGTCCATATGAAAAGAGCTGAAGGGCTCCATTAAAACTTTTCATAAATGTGAATACTATGCAATCAGCTTCACAATTGGAACCTGTGCTGACAAGTTTGGCAGAAAGAACAGAATACAGTGAGTCAGATCTCCACTACCCCCTCTACACTGAAACTAGCTCAACGTGCAAATGAATCGGCGTCACGAAAGCATGCACTATCACTACTTTATCAGACATTTAAAGATGAAAGATTTTTATTTCCAGAATAACTAACCTGACAGCAATGCTTAATTAATTTGGAAAATGCAACTATGGAACCTGAAGTTTTCGTACTTCAAATCTCTTCTATCCACTTTGAAGTGAATTACTGAACCACAGTAATTAAGCTAATTTTTCTTTCAGAGCTTTTGGAAAGGACTATGCCTTTTTTGGAGATAATGACTCCATTGGTTCCTCCATCTCCAATTTAGACAACAGGCCTGATCCACAGCCTTCTGTAATTAATGAGAAATCTTGAATGTTCACCTGGTAATTTTTGCTAGGAAAAATAAGTATATGCATGGAAAATTGAAAGGGTATAATATTTAATGGAACAGCCAAAACATTTATGATATTATGCATCTTTACAATGCTTAAAACCAGTAATGTCTTAGGTGATAAAAACAGAAGTTTCTTCCCTCAAAGAAACCTCTGTATAACAGGTGTTAGCATGGGATTCTTTCTGCAAAAGATTCTTCTAACTCTACTACCCTTGGCAACATTACTTTAAAGGAGTGAAAGGGCTGAGCTTCTTGTTCCAAGCTATTGCCAATTGTTTCATAAAGCATATCTGTTGTAAACACTGCCTGAATGAAGTACTAAATAGAGATTTAGTTTTCATTTTCCCTAAAAAGGTAAGTGTTAAGGTGCTGCCTTTCTTCTGAAATTCAAAATAATTCTGAGCTAAGTTAAAATTCACTGTTGATGGGGTTTGGTATGGAATACTGAACATCTTTCTTATTATCCTTGTTATATCATTACTGGAGATTTCCACAGCACGGTAATACAAGTATTGGCACGGGCAATTATCTGATGAGTGTTCATTCACATTCTTCAACCACAAGCAAGCTTTCCTCTTCTTTTGATGAATAAAAAGTTTAGCTTTTTTGTTACACCACAAATGTTTTAAATTATTCCTCCTAAGGAGGAACAGAAAAACATATGGTCACACCTTTGAATGCAGAAAAATACTTGAAAAACAGCACTGATTTGTCCATGTCATATTTTTCACAGGAACAAAGACAGCAAAGTTGATAGCTTTCATATGGAGTTATTTCTCCTGCCTGCACCATGAAACATTACTGTTATTACAGGGCCCACGAGCACTTTCATCAGTAATCCCCCAAGTATTTCCAGAAAAATTCTGCATCACAGTGGAACTGCTGGGTGACCAAAGCAAAACAGCCTTCAAAAGCCAGATAAAACCTGTGGCTACAAATGAGATCAGAAAAAGAGATTGAAGTCCGGATAAAACTCCAGCTGCCTCCAGGCTGGTTTTTGGTGTACCACAAGGAAGTTTAATCAGTATAATTATATTTTTGAAACTACTTAACATACAAATACTTGTAATGAGTCTTTAGACTGTAGGATGTGCTGTCTGTAGTTAATATGTGGTTTCTTAAACAGACTCATCATTCAGAAGACAAGATAATTCTTTTTCTGGTTGCTATACAATTTGTCTGTCATTAAGTGAAACCTATAAAAAAACCCCAACTCTCATAAACGAAAAATCCTGCTTCCTCAGCCGATTAATTACTTCAAATTCAAATGTTAAAAGCAGAAAGAATGTAAGTCAGCTACACATCAGTAATGTAATCACTTTATCTAACCTAAGCTTTCAAAGGACACAGAGTAATTTTGTATAGTGTACTTTGTCCTTCACTTACATTTATGTTTTGACTATTCCCTCCAACAGGAAAACCAATTGCATCATCACTTTCTATGGCACCAAAAATCTGGTCAAGGGAAAGAAAAAAAGAAAAGATTGTATACATCAAGTCACAGGTATGTGAAAACTAAGCAAAATCACATACACTAGGGTTCTGAAGCCACCAAGTTCTTGTTTCACCCAGAATTCACTGCTCTAATAGGAAGATGTTTTGGTTTTTAATTGATAAAGCATACTAAGCATTGGCTTTCAGATTTAGCTTTAAAGCTGTCTGTTCTAGTTTCAGCTGGAATAGAGTTATATTTTTTTCCTAGTAGCTGCTGTGTTTTGGATTTAGTATGAGAATAATTTGATAACACATATTGTTTTAGTTGTTGCTAAGTAATGTTTATAGTAAGTCAAGGACTTTTTCAGCTTCCCATAGAAACTGAGAGGGACCAAAGACAGGACACGCTAGCGAATGGAATATTCCATACCATAGATGTTATGCTCAGTGTGTAAATGGGGGTGGGCCAGGGGGATAGGAATCTGCGATCACTGCTCAGGATGGGCTGGGCAATCGATCATCGGGTGGCGAGAGCCACTTGTGTTGTATCACTTTATTTCGTATACGACAAACCCACTACAATTCTTTTACCATTATTATTATTATTTTACCGTTGTTATTATTATTACTGTTGTTGTTATTTTCCTCTTCCAGTACTGTTCTATTAAATGGTCTTTATCTCAACCCACTTTTTTTTTTTCCTTTTCTCCCTCTTCTCCCTACCCAACGAGGGGAGGGGGAAGAAGTGGGTGAGTTACTGTGTGGTCCTAGTTGCTGGCTGCAGTTAAACCACGACACTGTCAGATTTGACGTTCTGACTTCATGTTTTCTCTACTGTCTAATTTTCCTTGCATGTATTAAGGACTCTCCACTATTGAACAAAACATTAGCTGAAATTATAATGCAACATAAAGGACTCCAAATTGTTCCTGCTGCACCACACACTGCAGTTGGGGGTTGTTTCTGTTAGGGTGTGTGTGGAAGATCTCATTTCCTACAACATTTAAACCAAGACTGTACAGATCCCTACATACTTGAAAAATACAACAGTTATAATTGCACAGTGCAATAGCAACGTTATGACTTGCTATTACATACCTTTAGCATTTGAGTGAGATAGGAACTGATGTTTTCTAAAAGAAGTCTGTTTGGCATTTGTCTGGAAGATTTCTTTGCAGCAATATAGGAGTTACTCTGACTGACTAAGGACCGCATTTCTTCTAAGACAGAGCGAGTGTCAATATTGTCACACAGTGCTTCATGAATTGCTGCCTTCTTGTCGTAAAAACTAAGAAAAAAAACATTTTTTTAACCATTGATGTCAAAAGTATCTGCAACCTACTCTGCAGGACTTCTATTAGAAGAGTAAGGGGACCTAAAAGTGAGATAATCTTTAGTTGGTCTTAGTTTATATTTGAAGGAAAAACAAATGAACAAGAAAAAGGCATTATCATGACGCTGCGGTTTTGCTGCTATGGACAAAGGCAGGCAGGATAATCTAACTGACAACAACTATTCAAACAAATGACATCTAACACTTTTTCAGCAACTGACCTTTTCATACCAGGTTTTAAAAGCGGTATAAATTGCTTATTTAGTACTTTCTTGTGCTTACTATTATTTTTTTTTTTTACAGTATTGCTCTCCTATCCCTATATACCAGCCAAGTACTCTGTTTGGTATCTTTCCAGTGAGGAACACCAGTTTTGGAAGTTAACTTACCACAAAGTGAAGTGTTACGAAGCTGTTGCAAGCAAATACAAGGAATACATTAATGTAAACCTTTGTAATGTTCACGAATACACATAATAAGTAATACAACTTTTTAAGTACCATTTCTTTATGCAAGGCATACTACTGTTTCAAACAACATACTTTTTCCAGAGAAAAGGGAAAGAGAAGTGGTAAAGAAAGGAGACAAAAACAAATACCCATGAAGTGTACCTTCTGTTCCTCTCACTTCTTTGACCCTTCCCTTTGACCTCTCTATTACTTAATATCTTCCCCCTTTTTTTAAAAAAGTGTTGTCTCTACCAACCTCAAGTTGAAAATGAAATTTTCAGAGGACATCACTAAACAGAAGCATCTGCACTTGGTCCTTCAATACTCAACATCTGTGTCCACAACAGTGAACTGAACTAGGAACAATTTTAGTACTGCAACATAAGATGCTTCTATTTTAAATTTCACTAATAATAGAAGTCCTATAGGAAGCTGTTCATATTACAAACAATACTGTCTCACTCAATAACACATTTTCAAACACGGGCACTCTGATCTTTTGTGCTTTCAGTAAGGTCATTCAACTCTGTCTGTCTCAGTTTGCTCAGTGCATTTTGAAATGTGTAAGACTCTCTTTCCAAGTTGTAACCCCTGTGAAATATCAGTCATTTCTCAGATAGGACAGCATTTCAAATAATGACAAAAATGACAGCTATCTAACAAAAAAGTTCGCTTTCCCATCACAAACACGGTGATGAGGCATGCCAGTGTACTTAACATAATCGAAAGTGAAATTAATAATTTCATCTATACTTCATAAAGCTGTTGCAAGATTAAGTTCACGAGCTTAGGGTACTCAGTGGGAATGCTACAGACATATATATCACTATGTACATAGTAAGTCATTTTGCAAGGAAAAAAAAATTAAACATGTAGCTAGCTACACAATGGCTATTCACAGAGAAGTAGGAATGCTCCACTCACTTTTTGTTGAGCTCTGCTTCCTGATTTTCCCATTTCTGAAACTGGCCTGTCACATCAGTGGGAGCTCGAAGAATATCCTTCACATTTAAAAAGAACTCCTATAAAAGAAGAATATAGCTAAAAATCAGTTTAAATTAGATACAGCCAGTATTTACTATGAAAAGGCATTATTCCTTTATTAGCTGCCTAAAGTTTATGGTTTCAACATTGTTTCAGCAGGATCTACAGAATGTCTGTCAAAACAAGTAAACCCACACATTTTGCATAACTCTGTAAATCACAGTTGGACTGTAATTCAGTTCTACCTTTTGGCTCTGCCACTGCATGATACACTATAGTACTCTAACACCAAGCTGCTCAAATACAACACCATTTTAAAAAAAGTTTACGGAGTTCTTAGGGCAGATTTTTCAGTGTGTTGCTAGCAATGGGAGCTGAAGAATAAAACCAGCTTTATAGTGAGGGCCTATTTTATGTTGGCATCCAGCTTGGTGAAAAGTCATTTTCACTTGTTCTGTGGCCCCAACCAAACATTTTACATAAAAAGCAGAATAGCTCAGCTGGAGAGACCGAGATCAATGATCTCAAAATGTTGTACAGCCTCCTTGTGGGAAACATGGGTTTAAATAACAGCTCAAAACTAAGCAGGAAGAAGAACTGTGTCTGATCCCTCACATATGCCCCCAGGGCATAGAGGCAAATGCTCGATGTATGGGGTGAAGAGACAAGGTAGGAATGATACTCCCTCTTCCCTTTAGCTGTATTTGTGTTATTTGTGTAAAGTCTGATCTGGTAGACATGATATGTGACTGTCTGTTGGACTGAGTCCTATAAGCAAGCTGAACTGAGAAACTTAACGTTGCGTATAACTGCCAAGCTGCTCAGAGATGTCAAAACTTGGAGAGAGCACCCAGCTGCAGAGAAACGTAGCTGTCTCTGGAATTTACATGACTTGAATGTTCAATGGTAGCTAAACAAATACTGTGGCATTGATGAATTCAAAAGGCAAACTCAGTCTGTGGATATGGCCTATATATCCTTGGGTTCTACTCCTTGAAACACATATGACAACACAAAGCTTAGAGAGCTGGAGGAGGAACAGAAAGCTTACTCACATTCATAAACTTCTCATACTGAATAGCTGACTCCATGGTATTATTTGAATAATCCAATGTATCCTTCCAAGAGTGCATGAGGAAAGCCAACCGTAACTGTCGTGCTAGTAGCAGTTTCAAAATAAACAAGGAAAATAATCATAATCTAAAGCATTGTATGGCTAAGAACATAGTTTTTAATCAATACTATCAATACATCTAACAAAAAAGCAAGAATGCTATTATGCATACAGATAATACCGACAAGGAACAGAAGAGCAAGGAAGCTATTCTAAAGTTAGTGAAGACGAAAGACACCTGAAGTTAGCCATTTCTGGAAACTCCATTATGTGCCTGAATAACAAAATTACCACAGTAACTATTCAAAGTACATTATAAGCATTCAAATTCCAAAGTCATTTTTACCCGTATGTTTCTTCAGTGCATCTTTAATGGTAATGAAATTCTTCAAAGATTTGGACATTTTACAGCCAGCAATTGTTAAGTGGCCAGTGTGAAGAAAATACCGAACCCAGTGATCATTTTCAAAGTATGCCTGCAGCAAAAACAAAAAAACCCCAAAGATCCAACACTGTTTACATACATACATACAATGAAGTAGGATAATCTAAGAATAAAGTCCTGAGGACAAAAAGTCATGCTTATACAAAACACACACAAAGTTTTAAAAATTAATTGATGGATTGTATAAGTTGCAGTCAAAGCAAAGCATGCTGCTTTTTCACTGCAGAAACCAAAGGCCAGTTTATTGACCTCAGACTGTGCCAGTTCATTGTCATGGTGGGGGAATCGGAGATCAAACCCTCCTCCATGAATATCCATTGACTCTCCTAGAATGGATCCAGCCATCGCAGAACATTCAATGTGCCAACCTGGACGACCCTGTTAAGAAAAAGACATTACGTGGCTACTAGTTAATTGTTTTCCTCTCCTGCCTATATATCATTCCAGCACTGGAATGCCTATATATCATTCCAGCCCCTAAGCAGTTACACACCTGAGAAAATGAGATAGAGTGTTACAAAGAAAACAAGATTCTCAGTCTCAGCTTCATAAAAGTATACTGTTGGATTTAAAGATCAAACGTGGCATACATATCTGGGATGCTTTGATTATTCTGCTTATTATTCTTTTTAAAATTACATTAATATTTCTGATCACAAGGAAGAGAAGAGGATATAGAAATTGCTGCACATAAAGCCTGTAGATTAACAGAGGACAAATGACCAGTAACAGCCATTGTGAGCCTGCACGCAGAATCCTGTTTAAAAAGTATCAAACGGACAGATTGATACATGTTCCAAATTATTAGATGACTATAGCAACAGAATCTAGTATTGAATACAAGATCCCCTTAATCTACACATTACTAATATGAGGTGAGGCAAAGTATTTGCGTAACGTGCTATTTAATAAGGTGTAGAAGATATAAATCCTGGTTATAAAGTCCTTACCTTTCCCCATGGAGAGTCCCATGAGGGCTCTCCTGGCTTGGAGGATTTCCACAAAGCAAAGTCATTTGGAGAATGCTTCTCACTTAAGCGATCAGCTGAGATGCTCAGGTCACCTTTCAAAAGAGAAAATGTAAATATATACATTTGATTTAAACACTAGCATTATTGAGTTTTGGCCTTGCTGCCTCATTGTACCTCACATCAAGCGAATTAAAAAAAATAAATGAAAAGAAAAACAATCAGCCCTCAAAATTCCTCATAATTAACCTTGATAATCCTTTGGGATTTTGATTAATGTTTGGTTGACAGGAAACCTGAAAGCACGTGTCAGCTACACTGCTTTCTACGTTTTGACATGAGATTCATCTACATTCTCTCTGCAGGCACAATTCCAATATTGCAGTTACATAAAAAGAAATACAGAAACAAAAACCCCTATACTCATAGACAAGTAAGACTGCAGAATCAACTAACTTCAAAGTTAGAAGGATTCAAATTAAGATTGTCTTAATCTGCACACACAACATGATCATAGCACACTTCTTTCCCCCCTAATCTCATGCTGGTAGTTGTTCAACAGCTATGTTTACTGTTTTTTTTACCATCACAGATGTGTTATGCATTATTTGCTTTTAGCTTCTTATGATCATTTAGGTGGTACTCTCATTATAACATCTTTAAAACACAGGGAATTCACTATTTCTGCAGCACTGTCCAAGACTGAAAGTGGTTAACAATACTACCTACCATGTAAGAATCAAAGACAGATTAAAGACAAAATTGTCAAGGTTAAACTTGTCAATTAACCTTGGTGTACAGGTTGACATACCTGCAATCTCAATTGTTTAGAATATCTAACATTATGCACTTTAAATATAAAAGTAGTATGTTTTTATTTACATTAATTGCAACTTTCAAAGCTTAGCATTTATGCTGCCTGTAATAGTCAAAATTACATTATCTGTCAGGGTTATGACCGGCAATCAGCACAAATGAGTCAAAACAGCTATGCTGACAAGCAGTAACTTGATGTTTGCATCCTCTTGGTTAGAGTCCTAGACTCAGCTGGGATAGAGTTAATTTTCTTTATAGTGGCTGCTGTGTTTCAGATTTCATATGAAAGGAATGTCGATAATGCATATTGGTTTAGTTGTTGCCAGGAGATGTTTGAATTATTCAAGGACTTTTTTCAGCTTCCCGTAGAAGCTGAGGGGACCATAGATGGGACAAGCTGGCCAAAGGAATATTCCATACCATAGGCGTCATGCTCAGTATACAAATGGGGGTTGGCCAAGGGGCAGAAATCCATGATCACTGCTCAGGATGGGCTGGGCAAACCAATCATCCAGTGGTGTGAATGACTTGGCTTGTATTACTTTATCTTGTATATTATTTTACCATTATTATTACTGTTATTTCCCTTTTCCTTTATTGTTCTATAAACTGTCTTTATCTCAGCCCACAAGGTTTGGGGTTTTTTTCCCTTTCCCCTCTTCTCCCTCTTCTCCCTACCATTCTCGAGGGAGAGGGGGAGAATTGGGAGAGCAGCTGTCTCAGCTGCTAGCTGGGGTTAAACTGCAACAGTTAGTTACATTCACTCAGCATCAGGTCCTATTCGCAAAAGGACACAACAATTCAAGAAAAGTTACTGCTTACATGGTGGAAATGATACATTCATGTTATTACAAAGATGCTGATTTAAGATAGCACCTTTTATTTCACATAGAAGATTTCAGCTATCAGGGTTTGAATTAAGAAAAAAACATAATCATAAAATCATATAAATTTTAAGCTGCATATCTCAGATATTGCTAGTTTCATCTAGTATAAGTACCCTAATTTCACTTAGTATGAGTGTTATATAAAAACCTTTTAATATTTTTCTAATAGACTTTGTGGATGATTTGCTACTAAAACTGCACAATCTTTGGAGCAGATAACTAATGAGTCTGGTCTATTGAGCATTTGAAGCTACTCCTCTGCTATGGCTTGACTCAAAAAGAATCTATATTTGGACTTAGATCAACACAACAAGGTTTACAAAGTAAAAAGAGTTCTCAGTATGAAAGAGGAACCCAAATATTTGTCATGAAATAACCACAGCCTGATGTGGAGAGCTTTCACCTGGCATGTAGAAGACCCAAGTCTTTGCTCCTCCTACTTTGAACCAGATGAACAGCCAAATAACTGGGCTATAGTCAAACAACTGAGCTATTCACAAATCTGACCAAAAAAAGACACAAACAAACAAACAAAAAACCACAACCCAAAAACATCCTAGAATGAATAACATTTCTTGGTATTTTCCAATTAAAAACTTTCAGGAAGGTACTGTCTCAGGCTACCAAACTTTGGAAAAGAAATGTACTGGTAAAGGAGTGCAGCAGGTAAACCATTCGACTCTAACTTTGATCCAAGCATCAGTGACATCAAGAGATCAACACATCACCAGTTTCTTCAGCAACTTAAGCAAACGTTATTTCCCCTTTTTACCTTCACCCTCTTGAAGAGCTTTTTGATCACCTACAGCTTCAGGAACCAACTTAGCATAGGAGTGTTTTTCACTCGAATCAAACTTCATAGTATCAAAGTATACAGATCCATTGGACACATACCTGAAAAGTTAAAGATCATTATTTAGCTAACTTTCTACCAATACTCAACTGAATTTTATCCCCAAAATTACTGTCTTAAACTTAAGTTCTCTAGTGAAACCACACACAGTATGGTACTGCTCAGTATTTAAAGATGACTTAAGTGAGCCTAAGTTTTAAGGCCTTACCATAAAGACTTCAGACGAATAGTTGAATGTCATAATAAAATTGATCAAAGGGAAAACAACTAACATCTTTTGTTAAGCTCTTAAGAAGTGAGATGCCAGATAACAGTCCCAAGAGATGAAATATCTACAATATTTCTGGTCCCTTTTAATATTTTGCAATGATATAATATGAATCATGTTCGTTTCACAGTACATTTTGTCCTCTTTCCCTTTTCTAATTTTGTCCTGTTACAGCCATAATAAAAACTCTGACACAAAGTTAAGTTTCAGGACCACCAGGAATGCTGATAATTCAGCGCAAACAATTTTGAACTGCACCCCCCCTTATTTCTTTTTTAAGAAAATTTTAAAATGTAGGTTTAAAGGAAGAACATACAAGAGAAATTATGGCAGTCTGAACCACAGGTTTGCTTTTTTCACAATAAAAATACATCCATGTCAAAAAATTGAGGCTATTGACAGAAAGAGAACTCAATTTCAGTCGAGAATCTATCGTGATACTTAGGAACTTCTAGAGCATTGATTTTCACAAATACTAGGTAATGGCAGAAAAAAAGTTCACAATTACTTTTTTATTTAACTTACGTTATTTACAACTGATTTCTAGCCATCTACTGAGGCATCCATTTTTGAAACCCCTTGCTGAAGGCCAAGAGTCAAACACAGTTCAAGTGAATGGGACTTTGACTATTTATTGTAATGAACGAGGATTTCACCCTGGAAGTTTTATAATCTAACTTCTCTCTTTGTAAGACATCATAAGAAGTATAGGATAGCACATTTTCATCAGGTGAGAAATAACAGGTTTTTTGCAAAGGAACCTGAAGTTTCTTTATTTGTTGAAACACTACTTGTGGAAAAGACTACAACTGTGTATGAAAACAGAGAAAGCAGCTCAGAGTTAAGGTTGAAAGCAATCATTCTAGCTCTGATACACTGTAAGCTCACAGCAAAAGCATCCAGTAGCACTTACCCGTAACCATTGTCCACAATCTTTTTCACAAAATCCACAATTTCTGGCACATATTCACTAACCCGTGTTAAAACATCTGGAGGTAAAACCTATAGATAAAATGTAGAATTTTATATAGTGTGTACATATATAAAAAATAAAAAAAATATTTATAAACATGCAAATAGGAACTAAATATATGTATTATACATTGGTTAAAAATTGGCTTAAAAGCCAGTGACAGTAGAATCTAAGACAGCTGTTCTGAAACAATGTGCCGTGGCCATTTTTTCCTCAGCCTTTAAGGTGACACTAACAACAAACTACTGCAGGAGATGTCAGCTCTTCCATTTACTGCACTTCTGACAGAACAGGCAATAAGTCCTGCTGATTTGCAGGTAAATAAATAAACCTTCACTGATCGGAATCATTGCATATGACATGGTAGTTCATCTGTAACAGACAAATCTGTCCTTGATTGTTATCACATAATTTCTTAGTGGCTGAAGACTAATAAGTAGTCAGTCTAAATGCTGAGGTTGGCAGGGCTCTCGTGCAGCTAACAGATTCTATCTCAAACTTCTCAATCACTTTATGATTATAAGCCCATGTTACACCAAGGGGAAGGGATGGAGCATACACATCAAACTTGATCACCAGTGAACTGACTCTGGTAACATGCACAATGGATTTAAGATTGTTGGGATGGAAACGGAACAGGTGCTAATTTAACAGCTACCTATTCACATTAAAGGAAATACTTTATCAAGAAGGTTGAAATATGAGGGGTTTTAAAGCTATTAAGGAGCTAAATTGTATTCTGGGTATTATGAGGCATGGCACATATACTTTTAGAACAGAAAACAGTTTGTTTACTTATTTTACTTACATTGAGTGCTTCCATATCTTTATGAAACTCTCCTTCCCAGAATTTGGGGAGCTTTGAGAATATGGAATTGTCAGTCACCTGACTGCCAAATTTTGTGTCCAACCAGTCAGACAGCAAATCTTTGGCTTCTTCCAACAGTGTCTATAAAACAATACATGTAAGCACAACTGATCAAAGACTTGCCCTGTTTAAACTCTGCAGAAAGATCTTATTCTGAACAGAGAGGTTTGCTTAAGGAAAAAGACACTTGGCTATGAATACAGAGTAATCCGTGCTTCTATAAAATTTTTATTGTATTGCTTTTCATAAATTTGGATGAAATAAACAGAGGAAGAAAGATAAACTGATAAGTGATATCTGTTTTGATATCAATGTGGAATTTAGGCTGTAAACACCGGATGGGACCTGCAGTTATATCACATCATCTGTTCCCCCCATACTACCGGATATTCCTAACAGAAGCCTTACTGTGCACATTGCTAAAAAGTGTTTGAAAGACTAAGTTGAACATCAGCAAGGATAGATTTCAGTCTTATATCAAAAGATGTACTTTTTTTTATTTTAGAATAGGATATAGCCCAGAAGGTGTGATTGCCTAGATTTTAGCTGTGTTTAAAATTGTGTTAGGTCAGTATACAGTTTTATAAAGGCGCCTGATATTAGAATAGCTGGACTTTTTTTAAAAAGATAATTAAGAGAGAGAGTCTTCTCAAGAAGGCAGCACATACCCTATGCTTCCTACACTAATTATTACAAAAAATCTGAAAGCAAGAAAAGATGAAAGCGAAAACCAATTACTAGAAGACAGTAGTTATACTGACCGACTTGGTTACTGGGACAGTACCAAAGCCCAATAAAGACAATAGGACTATTGTCACTAAATGTAATGGTCTTTGGATAAAAATTATCCTGAGCATAATTTTTTGGGATGCATTTTCTTCTCCGATCAGAGACAGAAACACTTGTGTGGAAAACTGCCACCAGTATTGGAATGTCATAAATGCACGTTCAGTAATTTATACTGAAACTAATTCACCAAGACAAAAAAGTGGGTAATTATCACACTGGGAGGAAAAAAAAGAAAAGTAATTGATAAAAACAGCATCCAAAACCTATATAGTTGAATTCAAGGACCAAATTTCCTGTATTGAATGTGAAGTATTAAAATTTGCTCAGGCCCACCATTCCTCTTCTTATGAATAAAAAATTCCATAATGTTTCAGCGAATTACTGCAAGCTAAATATTATTTTTAAAACCCCTAAAAATTATAAGCCAACTATAATTTGAAAAGGAGCTCAGACTGACCTCATGACATCTGTTGATCTCTTCTACGGGGAGTTTTGCTTGCACAGCTTCTTGTAGAGGGTTAAAAGCAGATTTCACTGCGTTTTGAATTCTTTCCAACATTTGCTTTTTATCTGGGTCTGTTGTCTCATTTAATTTAACTGAAAAGAGCTACAATTAAAAAAAAAAATTAGAAAGCAACTTGCAGTACAGTACTGCTATGTTCCATATACAATATATTGTCTTAGCCACGTAGGACCTTGCTAGTGATGAATAATACATTATGCCACATAAAAAGCTTTGATATCAAACTACTGAAACATACTCCTCATCAGAAATAAAAGTGAAGTCAAAAGAATTTAGTTCACATCTGAATTCAGTTTTTCAGAAAGACTTTATAAATTATTACATCATCATTACTGTTGTTTAGTAATTTTCATTTTCTACACAGTTGATCACCTTAATTACACAGTTGATTATCTCAAATCTGAGAAGGAGAAGCTTTAATGTGAAAGACAGAGAGATTAAATGCTATGCTTAGAGAGTATTTCAGGCAATGATCGTTGGGCAGAATTTTCAGGCCTCCAATTCCCAGGCCTGTATTCAATTAATTACACTGATAATCTATTTGTGACCTGTAGTTCTAAAACTGATCAGATAATCACCCTCCCGCCCCTTCTGTCCAGCATACACAATTTATTAAACCCCTAAATCTTTGGAGACTTTCTGCTCTTTTGAAGGCCATCAGTGGTACAAAAGAGAAATCTCACAAGCTTTAAAAGATTATGGACATACCACCATTTAAAAACTATTTTAAAGAGTTATTTTTAAAGTTTGAATTCTAACACACAAATATCCAATTGCTTTTTGAGCTTTTTCCCCAATACCCAAACAACAATATACATGCACTCACAAACAAGTTCTATTGACATAAAAATCAGGCATGCTTTTTACACGGATAGTTCTTGTCTAAAACAATGGAAAATCAAAGTGATGTGCAGTTCCAATATCATTTCTAATTTGTGTGGTACTGGTTTAACAGAATAACCGAAACAAGCAGAAAGCTTAAGGAGGTAGCAAAGTCAGAGGCATTTTTTAGATGTTTTGCTACATTACTGAGTAAGAACTTAAGACATTAGCAGTGATTAAATACCATGCCCACCTCTGAGGCAGTTTTAACATCTTCAAGTAGCTGATCTGGTGCTGATTTGTTCTCTCTATACCGTTCAAAAAGGTAATTTTGTCTTGCTCTCTTGATGATCTACAAAGCAGAAACATGAAAATACTTTTGTGAAGCGACACGTAGTTCTACAAAGTGCAAATAAAATCTATTACATACCAAAGGCATTTCAGAATCCCTGTAAATTTAACAAGCTACAAGAACTATATAGAGTAATACAAATTAAACACACCACACATAGTTAATCAGCTACCTCAACAGAGTTAATTAGGTATCTCAACAACAGGCAAATAAAATAAGTTATCTTTGTTAAATGCTTAGTCTTCATTATTTATAACAACATTCATTTATATACAAGAATACAGGTTTTGCTACCATAGGAATGGTACAAAATTGAGAAAAAACAATACATTTGTGTAAAAAAATGTATGTCTAAGTTAATAAGTATAAGATTTATCTTGGCTTATCAAATGGCAATTACACGTGACTCTCCCAGTTCCATGCTCAAAGTACAGTATTTCAGACTGCAATTTAAAAATCCTTACCTTATCATCAATATCTGTAATATTCATACAATAGAAAATGTCATATTTAAAATAATCCCTCAAGATTCTTCTCAGGATATCAAATGAGATGTATGACCTAAAAACATAAAAGACATAGGGATGTTTTTAGTGAACATCTCAAGTCTATTTCTATTCTATGCAAAAACTACTTTAATCTCAGAGTCAATCATTTTACAGCAGTTTTAATTTTCCCATATCTACTACTAAGTTGTCACACAATGACATAATATTATAACATGCTTTTAATCTTAAATCTCAAGCGTTGAGTATAACAAGACTATCTTCTAGTAACACACTCATCTAAATAAAGTACCTCTTTCTATTAATCTTGCTTCCAGTAGGCACTGTTACTACCCACATCAAAATAAAGAACTGCAGTACCTGGCATGTCCCATGTGAGAAGCATCATAAACTGTTGGACCACAGCAATACCACAAGACCTTTCTTCCGTTCTGAGGCTGAAATATTTCCTTAATTGAAAGGGAAGGTATAGTCATCAGAAGAAATTGAAGACATGATCTCAGGCCAATAAATACCACATTTGGAGATTCGAACGTGAAAACATGGATTATAATTAAAATAGGAATAGCTATTCCACTCCCAGTTTTACTGTAAAAAAAGATCACCACTAGCTTCATCATTTAAGAGAGGCAACAGGACGTGGCTGCTCATGTTATCTGCACTTTTATCAATCAAGATATCAGATTACAAAGATTGGGACTAGGCAGGGCATTATTCAAGCTGTGTTTGTAAAAGGGAAGGGAAGATCAGGCTTTCTTTTTCACTGCAAAAAGTTACAGAGTCTAATCATTCCACACATCTTGGAGACTACATCCCATATAACATTAGTATACTTAATATTTCCTCTCTTTCCCAAAGGACCTTCAAACAAGACCACGAGAAGTTTTACCAGTTTATATTACAATAATATAATTGCCGAGACTTTTTTTTACACAGACAACATCTAAAGAAAGAAACTAATTTAATTCTGTTCACATTGCCTATACTTATGTGTATTACAGTTGAACCCCTTGCTATTTTGCATGATGATAACTTGCAGTTGGGAACTATATATTATGCAATATACACATACATACACACACTTGTAGTATATGTATATTTATTGTGTATCTTGTAAGGCTTGCCCAGCAAACACACATGACTGACACAAGCACATGCTTGTTAACATTCTGCAAAATACAACCCAGAAACAGGGTAAACACTTAAAAACAAAACATTTGATGACTTCTCTACTTGTGTTTCTATGGAAATCTCCACTTTTCTTTCATTTAGTCACCTTATTTCGAGTCAGGCTGTTGTAGAGGCAGAGCCTAGAATGTTTTGTCCCTTCAGGGCGAGACCAGGGAGGCTGCACACGCTTGCCTTTACCTAGGGGAAAAAGTAGTTTAGAGAGAACTGAAAAGACACTTTCCACAAACAGATTTGCAATATAACATTTTCTCCTTATCACATCACTAAGTTATTTAAAAAGAAAAAAAAACCACATATAATTAGACAAAGCAGCTCCAATCCTAAGTAATCCAACTACTTTTCTTAGAACTTCCTACAAAGCCACTAAACCCAAAGTAAATTATTTTGATCTAGTTTATTTTCTACTCTCTGACTTGCCATTCCTATTAACTTTTGATCCAAGTAATAGGAAGGAAGAGGGTATAAAAGTAAGGGCATGCAATTCAGTTAAAGCATTAACAAGAGCTTTGAAATTTAATGAATTATTAATAAAGTGTTGTGGCAGTCCTGGGTTTTCTGCAATGCCACTGATTTTACTGTGACAGCGTACCACAGATCTCATACAGAATTTGCAAAAAATCTCCAGAGATCAGAGTTAATCTCTAAAGCCAATATTGACAGAGTATGTGTACTCAGGGTGAGAGGCAGGGAGATGGAAAAATTTAGAAAAAAACTCAGCTTTTTATCATACATTGTTGCTATGTACACAAGGCATTTTTGAACACACTCATTTACCACAAATATGCTCTAATTCAGCAACAGGCTAAATTTTGCTGTTAAAGAGAGTAGATAAAATCCAGGGTAATATTAGTGACAATATTCTTGCATTTGTTTTCTTTTAAACTTTTAAGAAGCAACATAGTTGTTAAACTCATGTTTTTTTCAAACAAAAGTATGTCACCTGTCAAAGAGCTGCAGTTTGCTATGCACAGGGCTGCTTACAGCTGTAATGATGTTAAACTAATTATCGCATTAACTAGGAATGAAAGCAAACCAGGAAATTAAAAAATACAGCAAGCTTGCCAGCTTAATACACACAGCACTCTCTTAAGGAATTCTCATGGTATGCATTTTAACTGCAATTAAAATATTATAGAAACTTTGTTTTGACAACAGAATTGCCTTTCTGATCCTGTGTCTCAGAGTGCTCTTCATTAACTCTGTTTCCCCTGATATATTCATATCAATATTTTGGCTGAAAACCTTCAAGTAATGTAAACATTCATGGTATAAAAAATTGACCTCTTCCTTATCTTCCTTTTTTGAATAACTGCCTAAATAAAAAAAAAATAATATATTAACTGCAGTACTCGGTCTCACAAATGGACTCCATTTAATCTTCATGTTATGGATCCACAGAAATATGTGTTTATTCTAAACATTTCATTGTATGAGGTACTCCTGAACAGAATACCTCAAGTTCAATAGCAGTCTATCCATAACACAGACCATACACCAAGGTATGGATTTGTTTACTCTTTGATTTACAAAGATTACGCTGGCATGCTTAATTGTGGCTAACATTCCCCTCGGGGAAAGAAGCCTATGTGGGTTAGTCTAATAAAAGATAAATCTGTAAAGCTTTCTTTACTTACAACCACACTAAACATAAGAAAAAACCCAGATACTGCACCCTAAATTTCTCAGCTTGCGAGTTAGGCATCACAGTATATCCACTACATGGACACATGCAAAGTAAAAGGCATACTGTTTAGTCTGTTCAAATGTCTCTGCCAGCTATAGTCTTCCCCCTAGTTGAACTGAAGTTCATTTGCTCCAATCCAACCCTAGAGCTCTCTGATACACACAAAAAAACACTGATAAAATTTCCAAGGTCTAAGAAGCGTGGCAGATTCACATGTCATTTTCATAGTGAACACTGCAGAACACCATTTCAGGACTTCTGATACATATGCACAGATCATGAAGATAACAAGATATAACCCTTCATAAGGAGAGACTTAACATTAAAGATTTCATGGACAGGAAAACAGAAACCTTTTTTCTCATTGCTCCACCCTGATCCACGAAAGTCTGTAGACAAATTGTAGTTAGTGGCATTAAATCTGCTATCAGAGCCAGCAGTACAGCTGAGATCCCTTCGCTGCTGAAAGGAAATCAATAACCAGCACAAACGCATGCAGGCACACACACATACAGAGAATCTACTTGCAGCAGCCTGATTCTAACTGCTAGTCTGCTAGGAATTGAGAACACATGATGAGAGGTTGTGAGAAAATGGCATTGGAGTAATATTAGTCAACAACCATCAGGAAAAATGACAGACATTGTGCATTCATTTGTAGGTACTGCAAGCACTATACAACAGCTCTGTGTTATTAATTATTTCATGACTCCCTGAGCAACATAAAGCAACTCCCTCACTATAAAGCAATTAAATTAGACTAGCTCATTAGAAAACAACTCAGGAGTGTGATGCAGCTCCCAAAAATGCCAGCACCCATGCTTACACAATGACCTAGATTAACCGGTTAGCATTTCCTCAAATCATTGTCAATGCCTAAATTACCAGGGTTAAAAAAGAACCCCAAACATTCTTTTTGAAAATCAGTGTTAATAACAACCATAAGAAGCAGTATTTAGTTTACTTTGTTATGAGTTTGTATATTATACAACAACTATTTAGTTGCCCTTGCAGGAAAAAAGAAGTGGACTGAGCAAATCCTGGTATTTTAAGGAACAAGCCAAAACCCACATATTCTTTTACAATCCAGCGGCTAGCTTTTTAAAGGAAATATAATCGAATTCTGTACACTGACAAATTCTAAAATCAAAGCAAAGCGGAAACAGAGCTTTAACATTCAAATAGGTCAGGATCTATCAGTTACGTAGTACCTGTATGCAAGAAGAATTTCAAGACCTTGAACGCAAGTTGATATGGTAAATTTTAAAGTGTGCAAGACAGTATGAAAGGGAACTTCTAGGAATTCTCAGCAATAAAAAACAAAACAATGTCAGCTAGTCTATAACCTGCCCACCAGTTTCGTATTACTCACTTGTTTGAAGTTTACAAGGCTCATTTTTTTCACTGCTGCCATCATAGATTGCTTCTATGTGTCTGTACCACCGGACAACATGGATATACTGGTCCACAGGTGGCCCCGAAAACTTTCTGAATACCTCCACATCTGCATGTGAAAATGTGAACCCCTGGATATAACTACGAGTGCTCAGGTACTCGTTCAAAGCCTTCACCCTGGCTTCCTCTTCACTAATGCTCAGTATAAAACTGTAGCTGGAAGCTGTAAAGAGAGGCACAGGACATTTGGTCAGCATTAAAAGAAGAAGGAGATTCCATGACCAAAATATATCCTTATACTATACATCTCCCCCTCTAAATTAGCTCTGGTGACTGACAAGAAATTTGAGAAAAAATATATTTAATACAAGCTATGGAATAACTATCTATTTCCTATTAATAGGATTATGTTCATGCTGCGATAAGTTTTTTGAAGACATCTTTACAAAGAGTAATAAGGACAAAAGCACAGGTCCTTTTCATGAAGAAATATTATCTACTTGAAATTGGGAGAAAATTCTTCACACACAGCTAACCAAATAAGTCACTCTTTTCCACGCTGCCAAAACACTTATCCTGCAAATATTTAAATGTGATTAATTTTATACACCGTGGACAGGCTATGAATATGTCTACTGAAGTTGAGCATATCCTTAAACCGTTGCAGGACTGATGCCCACATGCAAGCTCCCAACACGATGCTCAGTTACTCCTACTTGCTCTCACAACTCAAAACTTAAGCTGGTGCTGTATATTTCTGTACTTATCCTATACCACATTCTCTCCTCAGACATGTGAATAATATTTAAAATGAGTAAGATCTACACAAACAAACAGAAAGGATGTTAGATCATGCTCCTCCCTCACAATTTTTTAATTCCATGATTTCTTTGGTATACAGGCAAAGCAGGTTCAATTATGTCTCATCTTTACAAACATGGGGACATGGAGGACGCAGAAGAGGGTTCTGTGACTTGGGGATGCTCAGAGTAACGGCAAGACCTGTGTAAGTCAGTGGGTACGAAGCACTGCGGAGGTTACAGCATCTGGACTAGCACCAACATTAAGTAAACCTAGCATTCATATTTTCCTACAATGATTCAATGTTTGTAACTCCGTTCATGTTCAAAGTACTGTATCAACATTAATCCGATATCCTGCTTAGATAGTCAGCCAAGAAGGTAATTTAAGACATAGTCAAGGTCATAGTGCAATAAAGTGGGAGAGGCAGAATGCGAACACCCGTCCCTGCTCCCAAACCCCGACAGAGACCAGTGCCACAAGTGTTGCTTCTTACGCTAGTATGAAATGTATTCTGCACGAGTAGTTCCCAAAGCGTTGGAGGTGCTCACAGACCAATGCTCTTGGGAAGGAAAGGACGAAAGGAAACGGGGAAGCAATGGCTAGGATAGAATGTGAGGAACTGCAGAATGGAAAAGTTTTTCCAAATATCATCAGTTAAGACTTTGTAAGCAGCTCATTTCCTATATGGAAATATTTCCCATATGGAAAACAATTATTAAAATATTCTATAGAATTCAGGATGACAGGGAAACTGCAGCTAGATACCAATTACTTTTGTGTTTGACTCTTTTGAGTATAAGTGAGATACAGTGGCACACCAGCAGAACTAATAAAAAAGATCAGTGATTAAAAAATAAATAAATAAAAAATTAAAGGTCATGAAAGATTTACAATTCATACACAAAAATGAAGTCAGATTCATGTAAAGTCTCAATCCTTCTCAAGGGCTACCTATGTAATTGTTCAGTGTAAATGAGGAATAACAGGTAAATAATGGTTCATAACTAGACCTTATGGGCTTGCCTTATCCAGCTGAATGGAAGCTTTGACTCACATAGTTAATTTTACTATAAACTTTTCATTTACTGATATTTATCATCACAGAACTTTACCTGTTTATACACATGAAATAGTTGGAAATAGTTATGTTCATTAACTATGGAAACCTAAGACATAAGTCTTCCTTGAATGTGAATTTTGTATCCATGAATCATATGAGGGAGAAGACCAAATAAAAAAAAAAAAGTATTACAGGAATGATCTGTGTAGAAATGAAACTATATCTCAAAGAGAAGATCTTTAAAAACCTATTGCAAGGAAAGCAACACTCAATTTGCAAAGTATTATTAGGGTTATTATGACCATTATTCACACACCAGGCTGCTAATGGGAAACAAGTCAGTGTATCTGAAACAATATAAGTGCTTTCCAACCACATCTGTAAACCAATCTAAAAGAGAAGTTGCACAAACTTACACACAAATACAACAAAGATGACAGAACTCATATAAGCTAATTTTGGTGAGGATAGATGGCAAATACTGCCTGTGAATGTCAGTAACAGCTCAACCCTGATAGCAGAGCAGACAAAATTACTTTGAATAATCTTGGCACACACAATCATACTTGAAATTATAAAGTTTGACGTTATGTCTAGTTGCAAGAGCAACAGCAGACTTGAAAGTGTAATACATCAAAGAAACCAGCTAGCCCAGGGGACCTAACAGGAGGATGTCTTTATGTTGAGACTGAGACTGATCACTGACTCAAATTCAGCCCAAACTTATGTCCCTGACTGCGCACCACAGCAAGTGCAGCACAGCATGAACACACCTGAGCAGCTGCTGACAGGGTTTCTCAGGGCACAGCAGCAGCTGGGCCACAGCAGTCTTGAGCTCCCAGCACACTCACTGTACCAATACGAGTTTCCCACATTGGTTTCACAGGCTGTGCTGAGCTCCAAACTTCCTTTTCAAGACTGATGGCTACTTTTCAAACCATGACAGCTAGCTTAAAGCTGGCACAGGTGTGTTCTACCCTCTGCTGCGGTCACATGCAGAGATACAAGCATATTTGCTGTGTTTGAGAGAGTGCCGAGTGATCAGTGAATTTCTGAAATACCTCTGAGCATCCTATTTCAGCACATACAGGACAAAATCATTCTCACTTCTGGCATTCTCATGACTAGCTCCAAACTGGACTGAACTAACAAAACAAAAGCTCTTCTCCTGAAGCACAGGGTGCTCTCCTGGGAAGAAAGAATGAATATGATAACACTGTCCTTTGGCAGGCAGTATACCAGAGGACCATTTCTTTTCAAGCAAAAGAAATCAGTCAAAACTATCTTTACATAAAAGTCTGGTTTGATTTCATTTATATCACTACTAAAAACAATAGTAAATCTTGGTTTTCTGTGATTTGTATTTTGCACCTTCAGTTCCCCTCCCTCAATGTCTCACAATGCCTTTAATTCATAACACATTCCCACTGAAATATTTCCTGGTACCTCCTTAGTTCTCCATCCCCTCTCCCTATACACTTCAGTATCCCCATCCTCTTGTACAGCTCCAACCTATCTTTGCTCAGTCTGCCAACTGTGTGCAAGAGGCAGCCCACCGTCAAATGTTACTAATATGAATCAATGGATTCAAAAACTATTGAGGGAGAAGGGTCAATGGATGTATATAGGTCTGACCTAGTTTACCCCTGTTGCTTTAGGAAACCAGGCTAAGAAATAGCCCTTCTCCCCAACTGCAATTTTTTTCCCCTCCCAAAACAGAAAAATTACAGTTGCTACAACTCAATGGCATTAGGAAGTGCCTTCTTGACAACAGAAACGCAGGACTATTACAGAGCTGTTGCATAACACTGAATGTTAACTCATGTGAATGGAATGATTTGTAGACATCAAATCATATCACTCAAGGGCAACTCTGTTCAGAAAACGAGCACTGAGCATGAGTATTGGAGAGGTAGCAAAATAATCTTGAAAAATCCTAAGAATGAATGTTAATAATGTAACACTCCCACCGCATTAAAAAAATTGTTTTAAAAAAAATCCACTATAGACATTAATTAATACAGTTCTCATACAATAATTGCTGGTGTATGATCTCTTTGGGTGATATAATTATCACACATTCTTCTCTCCATGCATGGAGTACTTCAGAGACTACTAAAGAACACTGGGAATTTGCCTGCAAGACTGTAGCAACACACAGACTCAAAGGTATAAGATCACTTCTGCATTTTATTTGCACATAAAATACCATTTGAAATTTAATCAACACGTGTAACCCACACAATATCAAATTTTATGGAAAATCTTCACTTTTATTAGCTTGAAAACAAAAACATCTGTTCCTTGAAAGTGTTGTCAGCAAAGTAAATACAGAAAAGCCATAAAGTAGGCAGTAAACTAGCTGACACAAAAACAAGGAGTTACTTTGCTTCAGGGAAAAATGAGGTTTCCTGGGCTTCCCTGAACCTGCTAACCTTGTCAGTCATAATTAGATGACAACTGAAATGTTCTGGGATTTCTGCAGAGGTATTCACTGAGAAGAAATCTTAGACGTTTCTGAATATTTAAAAATGTCATTTCTCTTCCAATTTGGCTTTCACAAATTTAAAACAACTCATAAAAGGTAAGTGTAACATGTCTCATTATTAATACAGCTCCAACTTGGCCATTTATCATTCTGGTTGGCCACTCTGGTAGTTTTGGAAGGAAGTCCAACTATCTGCTCAGCCAAGATGAATTATCCTTTTCCATAAAAATTTCAGAAGAACTGAACCAATGTAGCTATCCCACATATGCAAGACACAGCATACACACAGAGAGACAAAGGACTTTTCAAGACTCACACGTGAGAATCAAGAGGCTTTTAGCAGAGCAGGGATTTTTAAGACGGGAGTATCCCACCAAGGAAAAGCTTGTCAATCCTATTCACTTTAGCCCTGTTAGTTCCACTTCCACTTTTCCTGAACTGAAACTAAATGTAACAACTACAATTTAAGGAAAAAGCAAATAATATTTGCCCAATAATAAACTTAACTAAAAAGTTTCTTAAAGTGTACCTGAACTGAGCCTTTGGTAGGGGTTTTTTCCCCTCTACCTTAACTAATATACTGAAAAGACATCCAAAAAAAGCCAGTCCCAAGACAACAATAAATGTTTCTGGACTCCCTTACAAAGGAACATTACTTGTGATGAACAAAGAGCAAAGTAACTTTCAGTAACAAAGAAAAAGGGGGAAGATCTTTGAATCTACAGATCCTTAACTGGAATGACAGAAATTTCCAACCCCTTGCATACCATAATGGTATTTCATACTTGTATGACTGGAATTCCAAGTTTCCATTTGCTACAGTAGTGCCAAAAATTATAGGACTACCCTAGCCCTCCTTCCATATGGAAGAGCTTAGTATAACCCATCATTAAAATAGAACCACAAAAAATAGTCCAGAAAAGTCAAATAGTTCAGACCTGAGTTCAAGGGAAAATGTACATGACTAGGAAAGACAGTAAGGGAGACAGAGGCAGGCAAAAGAGAACAGATGATGTGGTGATAAATGCACAACTGACTAAGCGGTCTGGCAGGCACCTATCATCTCTTCAAACCCCCCAAGCTGGAGAGCAGCTGTTTCCAGACTTCAGTACCGAGAAGCTCCAAGTTTTTTCCACAAATCACCATGTGCCATCATTAACCTTTACATTAGCAGCAAGGCACAATGTGGATCACCTCCCATGGTCTTGCAAGGCACCACAGGTCCTTGTGAGAGGTGCAATTGGCACCTATAGATCCACGTTTCCCACCACCCCATGCACGTACAGACCCAGGCACATGCCGTGCTTCGAACCCCTTGCTCCCAACGCCCTGAAGCGGCACCAGGAGCTGCTTACGTGTCACCCACCACTGAGGGACACAGGTGACCTCCCCAGGGACGCTCACCCAACAGCGGGTGCGGGGGGGGGGGCTGATTTCACACGTCACCTCTGCCCCAAGCACGTCGTGACGGCTGTGCAGACCTCGCACCTCAGGGGCCTGCGGTGGCGGGATCCCCCCCAACGCACCCAGAGGTGCGTTGGGGGGATCCCGCCACCGCAGGCCCCTGAGGGACGCGCTGAGGAGGCCGCCGGGGCGACGCCCCAACGCCCCCAGCCGCCATTTCCCGCCCCGACGCTTCAGCCGCCGTGACAGGGCGGGTGGGTCGGCGCCCCCCCCCCCTCCCGCCTGACGTCACGCCGCCCACCTGACACCGTGACAGCGGCGGAGCCGTGACGCCAAGCCGTGACAACCCCGAAAGACCCTTCGCCTCGTCTCGCCGGGCCTCCCCGGCGCCGGTCGCCGACTTACCCTGCTCGGCGGCAGCCGCTGCCATCCTGCTACCTCCTCCTCCTCGGCTCGCAAGCTGATGCAACAGCGTGCCCGGAAGCGTCGCCCCGCCCCGCCCACCTCTACGCTATTTCCGACGGGCGCCCCGCGTCACCACGGCAACGGGGGAGTACCGCCCCCCCCCCTTCTCCTCACCCCCGGCCTTCCCGCCAAGCGGGCAGCCATTGGGCGGGCGTCGCGCGCCGGGGCTCTCCTCAGGAGCGGCCGTTCTGCGGCGGGGGTTTACCACAGCCGGGTGGCCCCAAAACGCACCGGGAACGGGCTCCCTTCCCTCAGACAAGAAGGCGCAAGAGTCAACTCCAGCTTCTGGCTCAACCAGGCTTTTATTGCTGTGCTTCAAACATAACAGTTCTGAGCGTACCAGTAAAAACAAACAAACAAACAAACAAAAACAAAACAAAAAAAAACCAAAGCACAATCGTTTCAGAAACCGAAGTGTTGCAAGCTTCTCAAAAACAGCAGCAGTTTCTTCATTCCCACCGCCTGGGCCTGTACAGCACAGTCCTGCCTCACAGGAAGGGAATCACAAGCTGGAGCTCCTCGCTCTCAAGCTGGCATCCGGCGCCCAAGTTGAATATTGCACAACTCAAAAGACTTTAGTGAACGTCACAACCGGAGTCCAGGTTAACACCGACGGTGCTAAATCACTTCCAGCTCCCCGCTGAAGGTGAGGAGGATATCAAGTCCATGCCGTCATTATTACAGGCGGTTTGTCGACATCCTCATTTACAGGAAGTTTGTAGACATATGTATGTACACAGGAACATTTTTGAAGTTCATCGTAAACATTAATCTGTAACTTCTACTTTACTAATAATGTTATTACTTTTTAAAGTGTTCAATATGTTATCATAAGCCCTGTTATCTAGATACCTTAACTCATCCAGTAACTTAATAATAGATTGTTTCTCTCCCAGTGAGTTTTTCCAGGTAAGAAGCATCTGATAAGATTGTTCTTCTATATCATTAGGAAATTCACAAATAATTTTAACAATATCGTTTTCCTGCAGATGAGTTCTCATAAGCCGCTTCCATTTTTTCAGGGGCACTTCCCTTATAAAGGCCAAAAAGCTACCTCTCAGTTCTGAAAGAACAAACACACAACACACATCAGCTTAGGTTCTAAAGTACAATTTTTTTTTTTCATAGCTAATGTACATGTTTTCCCATTGATTTTCAGCCAATACATGCACAGACCAAACAGCAGCAGCAAGGTCAGGTTTGGCAACTAAATAGGTTTCCTACTCAGTGATCTTAGAAGAAGCTAAAGATACCAGTCTACATATCTCAAAAGCAGTCTCTTAAGACAGAGACACTATTCAGTAAAGGTGGTTTTGAGGAAAATTTCATTCACCTACATGTCTTCATTTAAGCTTAGTATAGCTACACAACAGTAGACTTTAACCACTTCACTATGCTACTGGTATAGGTTTGCCACACCAAGAACAGCATGAGCAAAACTCATTGCTTGGTCATCCAGCATATCAACTTGCTGGGTAGTGGCAGGAGCACGGAGATTCAGTGTGGTCTTCCCTGTGAGCGGACGTTTGACAGAAAGAGCTCCTGCTCTGACCTGCACCTCACTCATTAAAGCAGAGTGCCCTGCTGCAATGCAGACTTGTTCAAAGCATATGAAAAATTTTGTACCATTCTTATTAAAAGCATGACTGCATTATACCCCTGTGCAGAAAAGCCATGCTTTAAAGTAGAACAATTCACCACATGGATTACAATTTTTCTCAATCCTGTTTCAGCATATTTTACAATAAACTGAAAGCCATATAGCTCTAAGCAATATTCATTAGCTTCCCTGCACTATTCCTTAAAAAGACTAAAGTCAACAGGTAAAAAAACAAATTCCAAGTACTGCCAATTTATGGAATACATACCTTTTTGAGAGAGATCTTTAACAATTATTCGATACTTTGGTTTTCGTACCTGTAATACAAAGTGGGATTGTTACTCCAACAGATTAGAGCACTTCAGTCATGATTATTCCTGAGCTACTTGATAGCTTGTTTCTACAGCACACACACCAACAAGAGGGAGAGATTTCACAGCACAGCTGAAAGTATTAAGTATAGAAAATCACCTGCTGAAACAGTCATGCTATTAGCTCTGAAGTGAAGTAACAAGGCAACACATTTGCTGCTATTGCAAAAGAATAGCTTCTGTGTAAATATTGAACAGGGAGGTGAGAGAGGCAGAGCAGATTAAAGGAGGGACTGAAGTTTGCTTTCCCAAGATATCACTTCCTATACTTTCTATTACATCTCTAAGGCAAGGCCTCCTCTTCCCTATCATTCTGCCTGAAAACAGCATCTATCATTCACGGAATAGTGAAGAACCCCACTGAAATTACACATGTATCAGAGAAAACACAGTAATAGTTTCACACACATAGACTTACCGTACGATTCGTTGGTATCCTACCGCTTGGTACGTTAGAGGGGGTATTCTGATGAAAAGCAAGATTCTGCCCAGTTTTTGCTGCTAGTGAAGACTCAGTGATCCTCCTGCAGTACCTTTCCATGTGGCGCCTCCAGCCCCTAGGCAGGATGGTGCCCCACTCAGAAAGTGCAATATTGTTTTCCTCTGGTGATGGCTTTTTAACTTCCAAGTTAAGGTTGGTTTGCACTTGGCCCTCTGGGCTCTCACCAGAGTTCTCATCCTCTGGGTTGGTTGCGTTATTTGCAGGTGTCTCCACTTCTGGTAAAATGAGGCTTTCAGTACTGCCCTCAGACTCCTGTAAAGAATAAAAACATATTTTAAGAAGATGTTTCACAGGTGGGCCTTCAAGGACAGCCTAGAGGCAGAAAACAGAATACTTGAAGTCACCAGATATCAGAGAAATAACAGGAGAGCTACTAATTTGGCAGTTACAAACATGCAAAAGTTACAGCCTTTATAGACCTTTAAATGGTTTCAGAGCCTAAACTCTCTACTTCGCTGGGTGTTCTGCTCCCACTGGACAGGGTAAGGCTCACGGGCTACCCCCACAACAAATGCAGGAAACTTTTCCTAATGTTTTCACTGGTGAGTATTACTGCTTGCACCTCTCTGGGTATGGAAGGTATGCACCTGTCCTGAGGCAGGAGAAAATTAAATTGCCTTGCTGCACCTGAGTTGACTTAACAGCAACAGGGGCCTCAAACCTAACATTGTATCAAGGCTGGTGCTCAGAGCTTTTGCAGAGATGGTAATTGCTTATTAACTCCATGTAAGTGCACTAGCTTGGGCTTGTTTTGGCTGGATTAGTTTTTCTGGCATATTCACAAACTAGAATCAGTTGAAAGAAGCCAGTAAATGTTGCATAGCTTTTGAGAAGGGACAAAGAGGCAAGCAAGTGAGTAGGGCTGTGTCATTTTTAGCATTGTCAATACATTAAACAAGCATGTGCCAGGGAGTATAGCTCCAACTCATCAAGAGCAGTAAAAGTAGAAAGCAGACCAGCATCTATCTAGCATATCAGCTAGTGCTAAACCTGGAAAACTTTAGTAATTTTTTTTTTTTTTAAGGTGGGAAATGAGGGTGAGGAGTGACTGTTTTTCCAATAAGACTTGTGTACAGCTCCCCCATGAGCATAAGCCAGTGTGATTTCTGTTTGCACAAGGTCAGTGACCCACGTGTGACTCCACCATGTGACCAACATGCGTAAGCAGGGATACAAGGGGAACCACCCCACACATCACACAGGTAGTTGTACATCATCCTCATTGAATCCACTTTAAGGGTGCAAACAGGTTAAACAAGTTGATTCTGTTTATGCAGAACAGTTCTTAAATAGGTAACTGAGCAATGGAAGGTACACATGAACACTCCAAGCTTGCAAACATTGCAACTCAGGTCTGTGACAGCTCTTACATCAGAGCTTGCATTATTCTACTACCATTTTATTCAAAATAAGGAGATGTATTTGCCTCTTCCTATGCTACAGCATTTTGACCAGATTTTGTGTCACATTTCTTCATCAGCTTCTACGAATGCACAAAGCGCTGCGCATCTGGCCAGGGCGTGGGGGGAGACACAACCCAACAAAAACCCATGGATGATTCACATATTTGAGCCACTTATGGACCTTGAAAAAGAGAAGAGTTTAAGGTAATGTTTTTAACAGACCTTTCAATTCTGTTTCTTCAGTCTTCAAGCATTTGTGACATAATTAAGACACATTTAATTACTTGAAATGTCTAACAGTAAGATTAGACAAGAGCTAAAGCACCCAGTGAGTAGTGTGTGCATCGGGTTGAGGTCAAGAAAGGCAGCAGGGAGAAGAAGGTGCTGTACATGTGCTATGAGATCCATCTCGATGCTTTTCTTAGATGCTCAAGACAAACGTTTGTTTTACAGCTTGGCATTACACATCATTAACTGTACTAGTGAAGACTGAGCTCATTTTTGCTTTGCCATGCTGTTAGCTAGAGAAGCTAAAGATACAGTAGCTAAATACAAGCTAGTCTGTTATTTGTCTTGCAGAATGCTAGACTAGCAATAATATTTTTAGACTGAAACAGTAAGGTTCTGAGATAGTGTTTGACTAGAGGAGGCCAGGGTGAACCTAGCTTTACAGTGGAACACATGCCAGCAGCCAGTCTTAGCTCATTAAACCATTTTCAGGGATTTACTTGTGAACTGGTATGCCCTGAGCCCTGAACCCCTTGCCATACAGGACTATCTAGGGCCAGAAGTTAGACTACCAGATCCTGGTCTATAGCTTGTGACAGGAGCACAAAGGCAGGAAGACTCAGTCACTTTGCTGGATCAAGAGGAGCAAGTCTTACTAAGAAGTAGTGTTGTACTCAAAACGCAAGGAAAGCCAGAACACCACGATGCAGGGAAGTGATAGCTGACATTGCCTGAGGAATACACACATGAAGCAGCAAACTAATTGCATCAAGGCATCACTTGGAGACAGTGTGAAGTGAAAGCTTGCACTTAGCCTAATTTTTTCCACTTTCAAAACATTCTAGCCACAGGCTCTGGAATGTTTCCAAGGGAAGTGCTGGAAAGGCCAACTGCAGAGGACACATGCGACTAAAGAATGCATCAGGCCCTTGCTAACATCTGGCCCTGTACAAATCACAACTTGTTGCGTCACAGGAACACAGGCTACCAGAGGTCTACAGTGAGACAAAAATTGAGAGCTGTGTATCAGGTACAATTAGGCAGTGCACAATTAAGCTGCAGAAAACTGAGATGAAACACTTGATCCACCATATACTTACCAGACCTTTCTCTGCATCTTTATCAGTTGAAGCAGCTGGAAAACAAGATAGATGTCTGAGAAACTTTTAGAAATGGCAGCAACTTAAACATTTCACACAAGATTTGTATGCAGTAGACACATTCTTAACACAAACTAAAGCTCTAATACAAGCCATTTAGTTTCCTTGACCTGTCATACATTTCATGAGTACTACCCCTTAGCTTCCACCAACAGCACCAACATTGTGCCTTCATACAGGGGCTGAGGAGTCCCACTTGGACAGACTTGGGGTACAGACCCCAAGATGCAGTTTGGCTTAAGCCACCCTTTCAACTTCCCCGCCACCAGCTTATGGTTCTTAGCTTTTTTGTGGGCTGTTGCAATACAAAAATAGAAGGCAGAAATTGTCTTTACTGTAATATAATCAGTAAGACATGATTTGAACAAAGTTAACATTCAAAATTCAGAATAATTTTCAACATTATTCTAACTAAACTAGTTGCAAAAACACTTTAATATGCAGTAGTGGAAAGAAAAGTTTCTCAGGAAAACATCTCAATTTCGACTAAGAAAAATAAAATGAATTTGCACAGGACTTATCAACCTAACATTAATGTTAAGAGTCTCAAATGATGAAAGGGCAGCAATTTGTAGAAAAATCTCCACAGCCACACACAGTGAATGAAAGTAGTTAATGATCTAATTAGTTGCTACTTCTTGTCTCATATGTCTGAGCTCACACACAGATTTTTCCCCTCACTCTGCAAACATGATGCAAGTAGATAGGAAAAGTCCTTTTCAAGGACCTTACGCTAATCTTGCTTTGAAGCAAAGGCATCTGTCAGCAAAGGAAGAAAGCTCACAGTTAAAATTTATGCATTTTGTTTACTGAACAAAACTAGTCTCCATTATATAGGAGTTACTTAATTGACTCGCATAGTAAATGAGCGAGAGCTTAAACAGGTCCCCTACAAGGTAACACAAAAACCAGGGATAGCCTTAGTGCATGCTTTGCCTAGTTCTGGAAAGTTTACAGATTATAATCAAGCAGTTACCTTTATTACTCTTCAGCTTTCTAATTATAAAGAACAGCAACAAACCACCAACAACCACCAAAATAATCACACTAATCCAAACAAAAGCTGTGCTTCCTGCAGAGGGAAAAGGAATAGAATTAGTACTGATGCAGCCTGCAAACAAGATAGTCTGAAGTACAAGTCTTCCCCACTGTCCTAGAGAACAACCTAAACTCAGTGCTAGTTCAGTGACTCAGCTAGCTTGCCCTGGAAAAAGGCACTGGAACTATCACCTGACCTGAAAGTGCAAGTACTTGTTTGCACTGCACATCCTTATCCCAAAGGCAGTAAGGGATTCTGTACATAGCTGCAATACAACTTCTACAAGTCTTTCTGAAGAGACATTTAAGAAGAGGGGGAAACAAGCATGCAAAGATGACAGCAAGCTTCAGGTGCTGTAGCCTTGGTAGTATCAGTTCCTTCTTTCTCTAGGTCTGGCAGAAGCTATCTACCAGCAGAAGAGAAAGCTGCTCCATATACAGCTTTTCAGACACAGAAAACATGAAAGAAATCTTTGTATTATCTATAACTTTCAACAGTGACACTGTTGCAACTTTGAAAACCCTGGCAACACATGTAAGCTTGTCACCATCTGAAATTTACAATGGTTTGTCACTCCAAACCCTTCGAGAACTTGTCTCTAGCAAGTAATTCCCAGACCAAAATACAGCAGCTCTTGAATGCTTTACAGTAGTTCAAACCACTGTTTTACAGACTGCTCTGATGTTATTAGCCTGTAACCACAGACCCAACAGACTAAGCCAAGTGGTATTTGTGTACCAGACCTTGATCAGGTAAGCCACATCCTAGGTCCATAGTAGCATTGCAATTCTGCACAATTTCTTTCCCTTCCGGACACCTGAAGTGGATGGCAACAACACAGGGTTGTATCAACATTTCCAGAGCAATATGCAGCTTTGCCCAGGCCCAATTTTTTTCAGGCAGAGCTTAGAGACACTAACAGAACATGCATAAACACATAACTTTGTTAAAGTGCACCTTTAAACACCCCAAGATAAGACTACAAGATTAAATAGAAGCAAAGCAGATAAAGCTCATGTATGTTACCCTTTAAGTAGCAGGGGAAAAAAAAAAAAGAAACAAACCACAGAGTAGATGCATTATTCATGTGCAGTTAGTTTCCTTCAACAGGTGGTTCTACCTCCCAAAATTTTGGACTGGCTGCTACAAAGCTCATTCAAGTGTGTACATGGGGAAGTACTAATCTGAAGACATGAAAAGTGTAAGATTACAGCCATAAGCGACAAGCACAACAATACCAAAATCCATATCTTTCTAGGTCTCTGTCTCCTGTATTTTGACACCTAAAATTTAAATGCATGAATAATGCAATTTGGCTTCAGGGCAATTATTACAGCCTGTCGTGTTAGGTATTATCACAGACTGGGCCACAGCTCTAACAGTCCCTCAAAGGAAAACAGTCGCTTATATTCATTATCAAACTTACATTGTACTACATCTCTGACATATTTCACAGCCCTCAGCAGGGCAGAAATACCCTTGTTTGCATTGGCATTCAGTATCATGCGTCAGAGTACAGGGTCTCAAAGTCATCTGATCTAAAAATAAAAAATAAGTTAAAAAGTAAATATAAAAGTTGTGACTCTACAACTGTGCAAAAATTATACTTAGGCCATAAAGGCAATTTATGTGCAAATTTAATATTGTCAATGACTGGAAATGTGAAAAACCACAGGACTAGGCTTTCCACATTAAAGAAGGGGGAGAAGGGTTAAGGTTTCATTGAAACTGTGCTTGGTACCATCTTTGCACTGTCTGCACGACAAGCATTCTTCCAAGCCGTTCTCATGGGCGGTATAACCCTCTCCTTCAGTGCAAGGGACACATCTTCCCCTCAAGTGTGGAGCACTGCAGTGCTGGGCAACATAAGTACCTGTGGAAGAGGAGAAGCAGCAGCAGTCTCAAGGGATCATTTTACAGGCAGAGGACTATAGCAGGATGTTACAGCACAAAGCCATTTTTGTTAAAAGTTCAACTCTCCCTCACAAGAGAGCGGTGCACCACGTGAACTGAGTGACACAGCAGGCACGTTTGCAGCTTGCCACTCAGACAGGGAGTGGTGGCAAACGAGGCACCCAGCCAGGCCTCTGCTAGGACACACTGGGGACAAGGATGACTCAATGTGGCAGCTTGGAGTCACCTATGTGGCCAACGTCACCTCCTTGGAAGGGGCACAGCAGGCACAGGGAGAATTGCTCATAACAACCCCTCTTCTCCTTTGTCCAATTATCTCTAAATACACCAAAGAGCCCTCCGATACTATCTAAGGGCAGGGTGCTTCTTGGCATGAAGCTTGTTAACTCTGCACACATTGAGCAAGGGGGGGGAGAGCAAAGGCAAACCAAAGTTTTACCTACAGATACAGAAATGTCAGAATTCCCCTAGCCTCGTTCTTTGTGCTAAAGTTTGGGGTTTTTTTCCTTAAAAAAAAAAAAAAAAAACACAAAAAAAAAACCAAAACCCCAACTTTGAACACTTCATCCTCAACAGCGGGCAGAGGTTTCCTGGCTTGCTGCCAAAGGCACCTCTCCTAGTCATCACCTATTG
Organism: Vanellus vanellus; assembly: GCF_965231255.1. Lineage (NCBI taxonomy): Eukaryota > Metazoa > Chordata > Aves > Charadriiformes > Charadriidae > Vanellus > Vanellus vanellus. The sequence goes on along the minus strand of NC_138911.1, from coordinate 16,964,652 downwards.
CGCAACAGGCTCTCGCTTCAAAATGGAGTGTCTCAGCAGCACCAAAAAGTCACCACAGCTCCAGCTTGGCTTATGCTTTCAACGGATGCAGTGTAAAAACCAGTAGTGACGCAGTCATCTCCACGGGGGAAAAAAAAAATATGGCTGTTATCAGCTACAACTGCCTGAAGTCTTACCTGCTGGACAAGATACACAGCAGCGACCTTCATGTAAGTATTCTCCCTCCCCACAGTCCTGTGCTCCCGTTCTGGGCATTATGAGCAGTGTAACCTACAGCAGAGAAACAGGTGTTTGAGTGATTCAGGACATGATAACCATCTTGGGGAGATGTTCCTGTAAAGACTTGAAAACACATTCAGAAGTTCATGGGAAGCCACAAAGGAAACCCAAACTAATTTCTGTAAGTGTGCTGCTCACAACGGTAATTACAATCACAAAGCTGGGGTTAGAGCAGCACTATGCAGCAGCTGATGGGTTTTAGGCAACTACGGCCCCAGATTCCCACCTCTATTTTAAACTTCTATTTTCTTTTTACTAATTTACTGCAATTGAACTTGAGAGGCCGATGTTTCTGCCTTGTGCAAGGGATTCCTTTCTCCCTCCTCCCATCTTTTTAACTCAGGAGGGTCAGTGTTAGTCTTCCTCCAGCAAAACGGAGGGAACGCCCCAGAAACCTCATCCAACATTTCTCACTGGCTCTGTAATCTTCATCAGAAGGCAAGCAGTTGAGTCATTAACAAAAATAACTTACTGTAGCCACAGAAGCATTAGATTTTTTTTTTTTTTTAAAGAAACCCGCGGGACGCACAACCCTCGACAAGCCTCCAGCGGAGCGGGGATCAGCCTCTCAGCACCGGCAGGCCGGGCGCTTCGCAAGGAGACCAGCGGGAATCCCACACGCCGCGGGTTTCGGGCTACCGAGGTACTTACAACACACGCGCGCGAGAGAAAGTGCTAAAACAGAGGCAGGAGGAGGGGAAGGGACGGCCGCGGAGCTCCCCGTTGCTAGTTGCCAGCAGCGGCCAGTTTCTAAGCCGAAACCGACAGTCTCCCCTCCCCCCCCCGGCTCCCGCAGCTCCGCTCATTCAATTCTCTCCCCGAGGCACCAAAAGTTTTCCCCATAATCGCATAGTTGAGAAAACCACCAATTTCACAATTAGATAACGTGAGCACTATTAAAGAGCTCACACCTGACTTGTAATTTTCTTTTTTCCGAGGAGAGAAGGAAGGGCTGGGTTTACCCTCACGACAGCTGCGCTTCCTTATCCTTTTTAGGAGAGCTGTATTAACTCAAGATTCCCGAAACTTCAGGCAACACGGAAAAAAAAAAAGTTAAGGGAAATTACTAAAGTGTCTTGAGGAAAAGGAGAATAGAAAAACCCGCAAGGTTACTCCACGCGGGACATGGAGGAAGATTTTCTTCCCCCTTCCCGTCAAAAGGAGGGATTTGTGAGCTGGCTGTGGCCAGATGCCACCCTCCGCTCGCCGCGAGCAGGTAGAGGAGGAGCCCCTGCCCGCAAACAGCGGCCCCGGCCAGAGTTCCCCCCACACCTCGGCCCAGGCCCAGGCCCAGGCCCAGCCCCAGCCCCAGCCCCAGCCCCAGCCCCAGCACCCACCAGCAGCAGCCCCGCCACCGCTCCGGCTCCCATAGCAGCGCCCACCGCAGCACCGCTGCACGCTCCGCTCCTCTCAGCACGTCCTGGGGCGGTGCCACCGCTTTATCCGCCCCTCGGGGGCGGGCCACCACCACCCTCCGCCCCCTGCCGCTTCGGGGCTGCAGAGTCCTCGCAGAGAAGCGGGACAACCGCAGAGTGTGCGCTCCGACAGCACATTGCCCACCCACTGAAGTCAGGGGAACCACGTCGTGAGTTAGGACATTCCCTGGTACCATGCTTTGCACCTATTAGGAGCAGGAAGAGACCATATTAGGAAATGGGCCGATTCGTGTGTCTCCACCCAAAGCTCACGTGTTGCTGAAGGGCTACTCGCTGATCACGAAAAGGAGGGGCAAACGATGGAAAGAGAATTTTTCCAAAAACACACAACCGTGGTGCATACCTGGGTTTTCTAAAGCTCTAAAAGGGTTCTCAGTTTTCTCAGCAGCCATTATTCCTCCTAGAGAAATAACATTTCTGGCCATGATTTTCGTCAAAACCACCTTTCGCCCTCTGTGTGCACATAACTGGCATGTAGGAACATTCACCTCCAAATGTGGAAATAGGATTTAAATTAATGGCACAAGGATTTATAGATTGTTCCTTTTCAGATTATTTTTTAATCCCCTGTGGCAGCAGCAGTAAGTGTTGGAAACTCCTCTGCTGATGCATAGTTTATGTAGGTTAATAGTTTCTTTCATTGAACTGCTCCTCTTGTGGTAACAGCGTTTGTTTCATTTAGCTGCAGTAACAAGTCCCAGTGAAATCCCTGTGGGTGTGTAGTTTGGTAAAATGGAAATGATTCAAAGAATTTCAAGCATTTGCTTTACACCTACTGAAGGCTTCCTGTTGAGTGCTGCTTCTCTTTGGCTCAGGTGGGTTTAGGGATTTTTTTATTTTTCACTTTTTTTAGTAACTATTTCTCAAACCCTGAATACATTTGTACCCAAAAGATGTAAATATCCCTACAGAAGAGAAGAGGCTCCTATCAGTAACTCAAATACGTGGTCCCACAGGGGGATGTGTGTGATGAGGACAGCTGTGCTGACAGGCTGGAGATGTGCTGACTTGCTGAAGGATTCAAAGGGAGCTTTAGGCCAGAAATTAGCAGACGTGTTTGCACAGCATTAGGAGCAAATGCTTTCAAGGTGCATACAGGACTTTGCATTGCCAGGCAGGTATTACTGGCAGCTGGACATTCTTTCACAGGCAGAGGCCAGAGGACCCCCTCTCATGAAGGTTTACGCCGCATGTGGCACGGGTGAGACTTCCTCAGAAAGGAGTGACTAGGATGTCCTCCTTCAAAAAGGCACCCGATCTGGATCACTAATGCTGACATTTTCAAGGGTGATTCCTCAAGGATGAAGAATTGTTAGGTTTTCCGGAGACTTTTGCTAATAACAGTCACTCTCACCCTTTATTATTTGTGGTCTATTTCTTGAATGTCAGCTTCTGGATGCCATCTCTTATCCTGTCTGTTCATGTCAGAGAGTTGTGGTTCTCTCTGTGGAACCATCTATTCTCTATCATCAAGTTACCTCCTTAATATAAAGGTTTTTATAAGTCCAAGACAAGTCACAGTGAAAATCAAGACAAACACTTTTCTTTCTATTTTGAGGAAGTTCCTACAACTAGAAGACACAGAGAATTTGAGCCAGAGTGGTATCAAAATGCTATTGCTGTTCTAACTTATGGCCTATGTCTGAGATTCTTGAAGGTCTTCTCCTGTAGCTTTTCCTCTAAAAAGCATGGCCTAAGAATTGTTTACTTGTAAAGTAATGCTATAAAACACAAAACCAAGTTCAAACACAAATAATTTGTCAGATAGACTGCCACTGAAAGTTGTGTGTTGTTTTATTTCAACATACCAAGCACAAACAGGTTTCCCCAAACTGGGGAATATGACGAGGAATGTACTTAAAAATTTGGAAACATTTACATTGAAAGATAGCCCAGACTGGCACCACCACTAAGTATTTTAAGGCTGTATATATAGCAGTACTTACCACTTGGAACTACTTCAGGCCAGAAAAGAAAGGCTTAGTATTGTCCGCAGTCTACAGAAAATATTGCAAATCTTTAAAAAATGGTGTAAAATAGGAAGACTATTAACAGAGTTGAACAATGCAGTGGCAAAACCCTTCCTCCTTCCTGACCTTTGACAATAAATGTGCCTACAACTGAACACAGGTACACCTATATCACTCCTGTCCTTCTCATCTATTCTGGGGCAGTGGATTCCTCTCTACAATGCTAGTGTGTGATATAAAACAGCCATATAGCAAATAATAACAATAATAAGTGACCAGGTTTTACGAACAGGCATGTCTGACATTACACTCAATGCACCCGGTCCAGGACACCGGTCAGCTCTGTAACCAAACGAGGAGCTTTCACTGCATACTTCCCATTTTCTAAAGAAGAAAGCTCTCGGAAATTGTGCATATTTACAGTTCCCGTCAAATGGAAAATAAAACACATCCTGAGGTCCCATTCTGTGTGTGCTGACAAAAGATATCATGACTTAATGTCCTGGGGGTGGATTTTTTGGACCAAGTGTGCTCCCTCCCATAATTAAAGGCAGCTGGACAGGGTCCGTGGACATCAGTTCTTTACAGCCTCCCAGCTGCACTCCCTCATTTGTAGAGCTGTGACCCAGCCTGGCATGACTTTTCCAAAACGCAAGGGTGTCTACCATTTTAGGGTTACCAATACTGCTGGGTAATTATTAATTGCATCAGAAAATGACAAGACATAGAAAACAAATTGCACAATTAAAGCTACATTTGGCTTTAGCATTAAGGCCCATACAGGTTAAGAGGTCCTTGAAGATGTACATGTAAAAGGCAAAAATGACATAATCTGCAGGAACAAAGTTTTGCAGGTTCCTAGGTCCCTTTTTAACCTCGTTTTTCAACTTTCTTCCACACCTCTGCCGCGTTGGTTCTAAAGTGCTTTGGTGCCTGGCTGGGCTCCTTGCATGAGTGGCCCCTCTCCTGCAGCCAGTAATCGTTATTGCTGCCAAACGTAGTGGTTTTATTTGAAGACATAATTAATGAATAGTTGACATGTAAGAAAGATGCAGAGGAGAAACCAACAGCGAGAGTCCAGGAGGAAGCTTTCAGAAGAGACCTTCCTGTGGAAGGACTTTTTGTTCAGAGCGCTGAGGTTTCTGGAAAAGAAAGCAGTATGTTTATTTGTGTGTTGGAGGGAGGTGTGCATTCACACATGTGCACATACCCGGAGCTTCCACACTTGGAGGGATCCTTGTACTTCAGAAACACCCCCACAGATACAGCACTGTGCCTCGCAGACTTTACCTCCCACCTCTTTTTAACTGAAAGATTATTACTTCTGGCTGCTGGATCAGGCAGAACATGCTGGTTGGCATGAGAAAGGTGTAAGATCATAAACACCAAGAAATCTCTTCATCCAGCACCCACTTACAAACCTACATCCTAACCTTCCCAAGTACAAGAACTTGCCCTGGACACCTCCAAGAGCAACAGAGAAAAGCTAAAGCTGTATCACTGATGGTTTCAGCATCCAGAAAAGGTGGGTTTCATGTGAGATCCCACCCCCCTGAAGCCTCAGGACAGCTGGGTAATGCTCCTCATGCAGAGGGGAATCAGCAGGGCTCCCTGGAGCAGGTGTAGCAGTTAATAACTCCCCTGCCCTCCCCACAGAAGTCTGTGGGGCATAGCCCTTTGCCAGCAGTAGGTTAAACAGGTGTGCTCACTGCTTATCTCAGAGAGCAATTAGCATTTTATACAAAAAGTGGGAATTTAGTGCTTTTCACCCATGAATCCCAGTTTTCAGACCACACACCTGCATCTCTAAAGCAAACTGAGCCAATTCATAACATACTTGATGAGAAGAACCCCCCACACACACACCCACACCCACATACACACACACTTCTTGCCTGGCAGGGACTTATTTATAGACAGGACCTGGCCCAGCCCCTCCCAACTTCTGCAGCTGTTTTGCAGTTGGGAGTGCCAAGAGATGCTTAACATGCTGAGGTGATGCTTTTTGCCCCATAAAGAGAGTCTTAAGAGGAAGAGATTTCTTCAGTGTTTCAAGGAGGGGGTGGCCTTGCCTTTCCTATGTGTTAATAGGTTACCTATTGAAACAGTTATTAACTGCACCCCTGCGGCTGAGGAGGATGCTCTGAAGGCTGCAGTGGAGGAGATAAATGGCACAGGTTATTTTTAGCCAATTAAGATCATTGATTTGATGAGAGAAAATGGTTACCTGTGTATGTCCTGTTGGGCTCTCTGTAGGGATAAGACAGCTGAATGAATTTCCTTGAGGTGATTCATTTCTTTCCCGCACTGAACGCACAGGCTTCCAAACCCTGCAGCAAAGTATTGAAGGACATTATGTTTTGCATTGCCATCTCTGGTGGTGGTGATGAATCACAAACCAGGTTCACTCAGCAAGTGGCTGGCTGTGATCGAATTCTCAGAGTCAGGGAGAACGCTCTCAGGAGGAAACATGGGGAGAAGGAGACAGGGGACAGAATCTTCCACCCTGAAGACCCAGGTGAATAGAACTGGCCTGGGGCCCCTTCTCGGCTCTCAGGAAACAATTATTGCAACATGCTCCCCAGCTGAGGGGAGGGGAATGGAGTGCTCACACCTGCCCCCACGTCTGAAACATTCAAAGTCACCTGCAACAAAGGCTGAGAAACGGGAATGAGAATCTAAGCCTGTTCCCTGTTGACTGGAATGTCAGTATATTTTTTCCAATGTGTTTGCGCCAGGAATTGAGAAGCCCTTGTTGGCATGGACAGTGTAAGGCAGAAAGAGAAGTAGTACGGACAGAGAACAGAAGAGCAGAACATTCTCTGTGTTTGTCTGTGGGCTATGGGCCCATGGTATTAACTGGGCCAGGAAATGTCCCAGGGCTGGCTCAAGGAATACCGTACCAAGGGAAGAACATTAAAGCCTGACCCAGTGATACCCAAATACTTGCCATCGTCATCTGAGAGCTCCTGCACTGACTCCGGCGTTGAACAGCTGCTCTCTGTATTCTGGCTGTGGTTGGACGGCTGATCACTGGTTTTGCGGCGCCTGCAGTCTTTGGCAGACCTCTGGATAAAACAGGGATTAAAAGAGACTCGGTCACTGTCAAATTGAAGACTACTGTGTTTGACTTTAAACGAAATAATTTGGGGTGCTGGGGAATATCTGTGAGATTGTGAAGTTTGATTGCTTTCTCAGCAAGTCCTAGTAGTTGAACTCCTGGCAGCTAGTTAAGGATATCACACACATGCCCCATACAGAAGCATTTCCTCAAATGATAACACCCTTAAGACACCCATCCAAATTATTCTTGTTTTAGCTTTAACTGGCACGTACTAGTGTTGAATTTTACAGTTCTTTTGCTAAGTTGGGTACCTACCAATGAGATACGTAAGAGAAAGGATGAAAAGAAGAAAAATTTAGGATAAAATTTCCCAGGGAAGATTTTTCAGAAAGTGCCTGAATGATTTAAACATCACAGAACTTTTATACCTATTTTCTTGATGCACTTTGGAAAAGTTTCTCCCTACCTCCTGACTGGGTAAACCCAAGACATTGATTCAAACGCTTCTCACCAGAGGGTCTGAAAAGCAGCTATGAACCTCAACTTTCCTATTGTTTAAGAGATGTTCAGATTTGGGGTATTATAAAAGGAAAGTCTACGTTCATAATAAGATGGGTTACGGTTAGGGTTAGGTTCCTCCATGTAATATGAGTTATGTCAAGCTAGTTCAGCAGTTCTACATTTACAAAGCATTTTGTGAATGACATATATTACTCCAAAGATGAATGCAATTAAATGAGAAAGTATCATCCCTGTTTAAGGGAGAGGATGGAGAGAGGTTTCTTGTCTTGTCTAAGAGGCAAAGGCAGATGGCAAAGACCAAAACTGAAGTTGTAGGATCTCAGTTGTGTACTCCAAAACCTTGCTCACACCCTCACTATGGGAAGTTTTCTGCTTTAGAAACACCGAACAGTAAAGCTCAGCTCAGTCACGTGCAAAACCCAGTATAACAGTCACTGTCACTAATACTGTCTGGAAGAAAAATACCAAAACAGACACAATATGTCAACCAAGAATTGTAATTATTTGGAGTTAATGATGGTATAATATTGCAGGTATAGAGTTGTAAGCTATATTTACCCAAACCAAATCTTTCAGCCTATGCTGTGCTTACATGAAAATGCTGCAGAAAAGGGCCGTGTATCTTAACAGTCTTAAAGAATATTACGTTCCCCAGAACAGGCTTTTTACCTTGTGCCTTGTAATTTGATTGTTTATGCATGTTGTTTTGTGGTTTGACATCCTTGTGGATAAGTGTCTTTCCATGGTCTGAAGTATCCCATTCTTCTCAAATTGGGCAATGTCGTTCAAAGGATCCCAAGGTCTTAAACTGTTGAAACCAAAGGAAAAAACATCAGGAAAGCGAGAATCCCACCAGGTGTGTTAAGAGCAATGCACCAATTCCACATGCATCAGGGCAGGCATTCACTCCTGACACTAACAAGAGTTTCTGCAGATGCAATGAGAGGAGTAACAGATACTTCCCTCTACATTCACAGTTCCTAGCGATATATGAGGGGGGTTCAGTCTCCAGGGGCTTCACCCTTCTTGCCAGGGGAGAAAACAGTTGTCAACTCTGTTCGTGCAGCACAGAAAACCTCTGCTAAATGATTCCACACTTGATTACAGCAATAGGGATTTGTACCAATGGCATACCAGATTTTCCATTGCCAAGCCCTCATTTCTAGCTCTTCCCAATTAGTATCAGGAATATGTATTCTAATAATGACATGGAGGTCAGAAAGAGCAAGCCCAGGGCATAGTCTGGGGAATGGCAGGACCCAAATTATAGGTTAGTAATCTTGGGGGGACTGGGGACTCAAGCATGGTCTGTTCATAACCCCCAACCCCACCACTCACTCCTCGTATTTGTAGCGCCATTCGTTAGTTGTGGCATCATGCCGGAAGAGCAGTGGTTTCCATTCTGTGCCATTCTCTTTCCGTTCCCGGGCAGCATTCCTCTGCTCCTCTTCCAGCACAAATTTTTCCTGTGTTGCCTTGTGTTGATCGCCCTTGTTTATTGCACTGGTAACGTGCTGCCAAAGCCTAGAAATAAACAGGGAAGAAAGTGAAATCACGTTAAAACCAACAATGCATTTTGCCAGCTGGAACCTCAGATCAGACACTTTTATGGACTATTGACACTCCAGAGGAATTTTAACAGGATTGCTCAGACTCGGTTTTGGCTTGTAAATTAAAGGAATGTTATAAGAACAGCAACGCTGAATGCTGTATACAATGATCTACTGAAGAACAGGGGAACTTTCCCTTACATAACATTGCCTACAATATTCATGAAAATCTTCAGTGCTTTCTGTGTGAGTTATAAGATAGTTATGCTCAATTCATTGAGGTCAGTGGCCTCTTTGGAAGTGAGTGATGTATAATGGAGAATCTGTTATCTTCCTTGCCCTTTCAATCATTTATGTTTAGAAGCTTTTGTGTTAATGTCTGTCTCTGAAACAAAGGCTTTATATTTGAAGTTTAGAAGCATTGGAAAACAAATTCACGTTCACAGCTTGCAGCTGCACATGCAATGTTGTACTTCTATATAGGATTAGCAACCAGGTCTGTAGGAAGCTGATTCAATCTGCAAGAAATGGGTATGTACTTGTGCTTACAAACTGCAAGCATGAACACAGGCTTTCACTCGCACTTGTTTTCAGCTGCCAAAAGATACGTGATCTGTCATATGATGTCTCACTGAGCTTCTGCCCGGAGGAGAGGATCTGCCTTTTACAAGAGAAAAATCATTACCTTTTTTTTTTCTGTAGCCAAGCTGTGATAGACCTCTCCACAGTTCCTCTAATAAGACCACTCTAATCTTCATTTCAGATTGGAAATACTTCTGAGATTAGCAACTAGCCCTTCCAAAACATTAGCGAGTGGTTTAGCAGTTAGAATAGGGACTGGAGATCTACACTGTTCCAGTATTCCCAGCTCCACAAAACACCAGTCCTCCATTTAGAAGATGAATACATTACTGCATTTAATTTGGAGCTTGCTGTGAAGCTCTTAATTTAAAAGGGATACTGATGGTTTCATTATATTTCTATCACCATACATTAACACAACACTTCCAAAAAAGCAGCCTCTTAGACAATTAACTGAAGGCAGAGGAACACTTTCCTGTCCTTTTTGACACGTCACTCCCATTTTCCTGTGTATGAATCTTTTCTCCCAGAAACAAAGGAAGGAAACTCAATTCAAACTCAAAGTGATGGGGGTGGGGGAGGGAGGAGTGAAAATAACGGCCAGAGAAAATAATGCAGTGGTGTAAGAGTCAGTCCTACGGAATGCAGTGGTGTAAAGAGCGAGTCCTCTAATTCTAAAAACCTCAGAGGGACATGCACAAAATTGCTTGACAAGGGCGAATTACTCCCTCAAGAGCTGCATGTGTCAGACAATGAGACCCTCCATGTTGAGCTGCATAATGGTATGACCTCCAGAGACTCTCCAGTGTTTGTGAAAATACGTGACTTTTAGCACTGCAGGAAAGTCTAAGCAATTCAGGCAGAATATAACCTGGATTAGATGGTTAATTTATTCATGCAACTGTCAGCATAATAAGGAGCTCGGTGGAATGTCTGTTACGGATCTCTAGAATTTTTCCTTTTGCCTCCTCCCACTGGATGCATGTATCATTATTAATCTCTGATGTAGCAAAGGGAGTCAGCTCTGGCAGTACCCTGGTAAACAGAGAAATGGAGATTCTGTGTCCGCAAGATCGAGATTTCTCTTCTTCTTTAAAATAATCTTCTTCAGAAGATTAATAGAGAAATGTGCTGCAGTCTGCTCCGCTCTGTGACAATGGCAACTGCATGACTGCAAGTTACAAATACAGACTTTATTGCCCATAACATCCACTGTGGTCCAAAACAAACTAAATGTTAATGTGTTCTTATTTTTGTGCAATCCTTTTCTTTACTCATAAAAAGGTGAATTTTCTTAGTGTGATGTGATGCAACAACAAAATTAGATGCCCACAGGGAAGTGGTCAATATAATGCAGAGCCAGGCAGCAAACTGCATGTGACTGGCTTGGGATGTTAGCTGGTACTGGCTAACCATATTGGTGAGATGGCAGGACTAGTTGGTTTGAAGCCAGCACTGCGTGATGTTGCTCTAGTTCTTCTTGTTCAAGAACTGGCTCGGGGATGCTCATTGCATCAGGTAGTCATTCCTTCCATTTCCTAAATCCTGTGCCAGGACTATATTTTTAGCTAATCCAGATTACCCTAAAAAAAATGGTGCAGACTTCACTGGAGATCTCAGCTGAGATTGAGGCAGGGTTAAACATCTGTGTAATTACATTCTGTCATACAATCCTGTTATGTGGTTCAAACTACTGCTCTGCTCATGCCAGGTTATTCCACATGGTTCCTGCATCTAGTTTAAGAGCTTGTGGTTGAAACAACTCTTCTTAACAAGACATTCGACCTCAGATTGACATCTTGCCCTTCCATAAAATGTTCCAACAGTTACAGAGACTCTGTTCATGATGTCTGGAGCTCAGGGACAGTTGTTATTTTAGCAGATAAAATGTAGCCTTCACTATTTCTCAGCCCAGCTCCATAGTTATTTCAGAGCTATACTTCATGGAAATACTCCAGAGTTAATAGACTGGAAAAAACAGGTAAACGGCTGGGTAATATGTGCAGGCAAAGCAGGTCACTGCCTCTCCAGGACAGTGCTGAGGAATTGGAGCCTTTGGATGAGAGCTCTGCTTCCAGCAGGGAAGCAGCAGCGAGATGTTCCCAGAGCTCTTTACCTCTCTGACTCAAAGTCTGTCTGTTCCTCAAAGAGCACAATATGGCGCTTCAGTCTCTGTCTTCGTACTTCACTGGTCGGGTTCCAGAACATTTCTGCGTTCCCGTTTTTCAACTCATTTATATGCACTTCCCCATCCTGAGAAGGAAAATTAAGTGAAAAGGTTAATGACAATCAGAAACACAAGGCAGAAAATAATCCTAACAAATGGAAGCTGCTTCCGGATGATGATCAGGCATAGGGCTTGGTTAGAAGGCTTCTTTCCTCCTCTACCCTGTTAAATCTCACTGAAAACTTCCTGAAAGTTTCTAAAATGAATGAGGCGAGGCACTCCCGGAAACACTGGCTGAATTAATCAGAGAAGAATTAGAAAGGGACTTGGTCCCTTTTGTTAGTCTTGTTCCCAGACAAAGGTACCCAGAGAAGCCCTAAGATGCTCTTCTTTCCTCAGTGTTCCTCCCAGGTACCACCCAGCACATACAAACAAGATCCCTAGCTCCTTTTCCAGTCTTTCTTCTATTCCTCAATGCTGAAATACTATCCTCTCTAAAAAGAAGAGCTAAAGCTGAGATACTCTTTCATTTTTTTTTTTTTCTGTTTAGCCAGCTTTTTCTATTATTGCTCCAAAATTTCATTTAGCACTTCAAAATGCCAGGGGTCTTTCATCCTTATTCCTTGCCAATTTAACGAACCTTGGTTGCAGCCCTTCTCTGGCTAGACAATATAGCTGTGTCCCTGCTTAACTAAGCTGCTTCCCAGCCTTGCTCACAGATGCAGCAATACCACAGAGCCAGATGGGGTAGTTTACAGAGCATATAGTAAACAGCACGATGCTGACTGCAAGTAGAATGAATCATATGATTACAGCTGCTGAACAGCATGGGCATTGGTGCCATTCAGCTGGTGCCATGGTATGAGTATCATGCAAACCTTATTTAGGTCATGGCTACTGACTTGGTCTGTCACTGCCTAATTTCTATGCATCCCAGCTGCTGCATTTCTTCCCCGGCCACAGTCCATTGATGCATGTCTCAAAGTCCACTTCCTACATCTTCAGCTGTGAAACTCCTTCAACCCCAAGGGACTCTCATCCTTCCTCAAAGTCTCCTTGGGAGTTCCTCTGTCATGTCCTGAGATGCCAGTTCCAGGACAGATCTCAGGTCCCCGAGAGCCTCCCAGCTATGGATGGGAAGAGGCAGGCATGCATTACCAAACATCATACCTGCACCTCTAAGGAGCATACATACAACCCCTCAGCTGCTGCTTTGATCATGGGGCTGAGAAGCATTGGGATTTGCTTCCCTTCGTTATCCAGGTGGGTTTTCAGGTCCTGAGGCAGAGAATTAGCCTTTCAGTTGAGAGGGTTTCTGTCAGGAAATCAGACGGTGCCAGAGAAAAGCCTGCAGGGCTCAGGAGAGCAGGCCAATACTCTCAGCAGGGAGGAGGAGAACAAACAACATCCCTACTGCTGCACACCAGCTACTCTATTCACAGCGTGCAACTGCAAACAGCGGCTTATGGAGCCACCCTTTCAAAGCCATTTAACTTCTTTTATACATCATTCTAATTTTGTGCACCACAAACAACCAGCACAAAGAACAAGGGAGGAATAAATTATTTTCAGGCTGATAAAACCCAAACACAGAAGGCTGGAAACTGAGCAGCACGCAACCATGTGGCTCAGCGCCCCAGGGGACACCACTCAATTACATGATTTCACGGATGGTGTTTGCAGGACCCAACACAGACAAGGTACTCCACAGTCCAGCACAACCCACAATTGCCAAGGCTCATCCTGCAGGAAAGGGAGCTCAGGATGGAAAAGCTACCCAGGCACAGGGAGCAAATCTCCTTGTATACACCTAGAAAGGGCAAATCCCACAATTTCAAAATGGCCATTAGCATTTTATGTAAGAAGACAGACTGCCTGAGGGGACGAGTCAAATACCAAAGGCTATGCTGTGGCTAGGATCTCACTATAGAACAGGCTTTATCCACACACATTTCACCTGATCTACTTTCAATACCTCCTTTAGGATGAGACAAATCTTGTCTCAGGAGTGACAATTCCTATGGACTGGAAAGAGAGCATAGGTCAATATAATGAAGATGTAGATGCTTAAATGTATCCAAAGTAAATACCTAACCGCCCAGCCCAAAGCCAGGGCTCACTGCTTTTGCCTTGGTTACCGGGAGATCCCAGTCAAAACTCTAGTCTACAGCCTTCACCATGCAACTTTATTCTTGCTGAATTTTGGCTTAAGGATGCCTTTGAGTCATTCACTTGTGGATACTAGGTGTGCAAAGGGGCTAGCTGCTCTGCTGACTGTTCTGAGCTGCCCATACAGGTAGACCCTCACAGAATCTGTCTCTTGGTCCTTCATCTCATGAGCAGAGAAATAACCATCTTCTATCATAAAGGCTTGCTGTGAAAATAATGAATTTAAAACCCCATGAAGTTCTTCCCTGACACTGCCATAGCTGGGGAAGTATTAAACACAAGACAAAAGGAAGCCTCATGATTTTCACAATCACACATAAGACACACTATGTCTCCTGCCATCAGTGTTTGTTCTAAGCCTGGCACCCTAAATACAGAGCCACTGGCTTCAACGGAAATGCACCTCACCAGTCCCAGCTTTGGCCCAAGCTCTGGAAGTGCAAGTGTTACTTGCACTGCAGGTGGATGGGACTACGGAAGTGTAAATGACCTTGAGAGCTATGGTCCGGAAAGCTCCGCTTTCTTGCACTCCCTGGGGATGGCGGGAAGAGGCTCCACAGCCCCCGCTCCAGTGCAGGGAGCCTGCCAGGGACTGCCAGTCCTCCCACGCACCCTGCTGCCACGTGCACTTAAACTGTCAGCAACTTCGATTATCGTTTGTTACCCAGTGTCCATTGAGACTTGCTAACACTTCTTCTCCTGATTTAATCTTCCCAGAGATTTGATTAATGCTTGCGCTGCCACCGAAGAAGGGCTGTCAGGGGAGAATAGAAATAGAAAATATGATCAGTCTAGTGAGAACTGGAAGGGAGCCAAACGCAATGATGCAGCAGGAGGGAAGGAAAGTGCAACCTGCTTGATTTCCACTATTTCTAGAGACAGGCAGAATGAATTCTAACACAGATTTTGCCTGTCTAGCATTGTGCCTTCCTCCTTGTGTTTGCAATACCAGAATCACTGTAGTAGCTGCAGGAAGGGAGATAAGCCTTCAGGTGCATTAACATTCAGCAGTGCAAGGCCTTGCCTTCATTGCAAATACATTTACTGTCAGCTAGACATTGGGATAAGTGTGTGTGAGCAAGTCCTGCCCATTGTCCAGAATCACATTACAGTTTGCAGCCTTATACTTGCAGCCTTGTCCAAAGAAAAGGAACAGCAGTAATCAGCACTTATGCAGTTGGTGACTTTTCCTGCTTATGGGACAGCAACAGCTGTGTGGCACTGCTGATGGCTGTATCTGTGTGAAGTCTCTAGTGTAAAGAAGCTCTCGTCAGCAGCAAACAAAAAAAAAAAAAAGAAAGAAAAAGGGTATTTCCAGATTCAAGGAAAAGATTCTCAGAACAATGGAAAATTCCCCTCACCTCCTGCCTGCCAAACACAGGAAACGGCAGTGATAGAGTGACCAGCTCTTCCATTCATACCACACAACATTTCTTCAGACATTTGAGCAGCTACTTTTGAATAATGTTTGTGCAAAGGAACTTTTTTTTTTAAAAATAACAATATAAAACCAAATTTCCCACAACACCCATGGAAAACCAAATCACAAGTACCTCAAGAATCAATGCATGCAATCCAGCAGAGAATTGGTACATATCCAGATTAATAACAAAGTTATGGGGTCTACCTTTAACTTATCACAATTCTACTAAAAAAGGTGGCTAAGAAATATTCAAAGCAGAGCATGTAATTAAGCCACAGAGACCTTTCTGAGTCATGTTTGGAATAAGCATGTAGTTTTCAAGCCAGAAAAGATGGGTCTGCATTTTAAGCTCTGAAGTGTTCGCGGTGACACTGACTGAAGTCAGGGAAATATTCCATTGGCCTCAACATAGTATGTCAGGCCTATGGGAAGAACAGGCTTTAAAGACAAGTATATGCAAATGTTAAAGAAGTACACGGGGCAAGAGTTCACTTAGTAAGGGCAAATAAAGACAGAAAATTATTACTGCCCCCAGAAAAACACAGTCTGCAAGAGACTCCCCTAAATCCAGTGATCTCTCACATTTATGCTGGCTAAGGCTGCAGCTCTAAAGTCCTGCAAGCTCTCAGTTATCCATCTTTCATTTTATGCCCAGGCAAGAAATTGTTTGTTGGAACAGAAGAGAAAGGGATGCTCCTTAAAAAGCAAGTTAACTGTCCTATAGATCATCACTTTACCTCCCAAATTTTAACACATATAACTACAGGAATGCTCAAAGATGTCTCCATTTTATCTGCATACCATAAATTTGCATCACTCGGCTTTCTAGGGGAGGGAATAGCTACATGAACAAGTCAGTACAAGTGCAGCATGTCAGCGTGATAGCTACCCAAAATTATCTGCCTGAAAATTGACTCTTACCCTACCATTAAGGCAGGGTCCTGTAGCCTTGAGAAACACAAGGTACAGTTCATTGTAATACCTGCAAGGTAAGAGTACGTATGTGATGTCTACTGGAGACTTACACTGAAGATCCACATCCTAACTTGCTTTAAAGCAGTTTGTACACCTCGCTGTATTTTGCAAGCAAAAATAACTGTAGCTTCCTAAACAGAAGCCAAACATTCAGAACAGAGTTTGGCCAGTAGCCAGCTGGCTAGTAGCAAACAAGTCGTGTAAAACTCAGGCTTCCTGGATTCGAATGGAGTTACACTAGGCAAAATTGACTTCAGGATGATGCCTCCTGTCTGGGTAGGCCAGCCCTTGGTGCATGCATACATTGTGGGTACATAAATGACCTGGAGTGTATGGTCAAACCTTGCCTGGAGCACACAGGCAAGCCTGAGACCCATTCAAAATGGGGGCCTCAATATCTCTTACCTTTAGCTTGAATTCCAGTTCTGCCCTGTGGTTAGTTTTCTCACAGTCGATGGTAACTTTCCCTCCAAGCTCCATTGTCATGGTACCGTATAAAAGTCCTGAAAGGGAAAAAAGAGACATAAGAGAGGCCCCAATGGAAGCGATCTGCTTTCTCAACTCAAACTGGCTCTTGCTGACATGCTGTGAAATTCACTACTTGGCTTAAAGTTTTGAAAAAAAAAAGAAACCAAAGTTTCAAGGAAATAGTTCTTTAATATAAGCATGAATAATCCTCCCCTGAGTCCATATTCCCCATTTATTACACCAGCTAGGAAATAGTTTGACTCACAGGTGCTGATAGTGCATCTGTGGTAAGCTGAAAGTGGAAAAGGAAAAATAAAGTTGTGCCCAGCAACTTCATTTATACTAGTGCTTAAACAGACCCAGTTGCTTCTCACAGGTTGGATGGGGCAGAGAGGAGCTGTAATGGGATTCAGCTGAATTTGGGAGACTAGCAGTCATGTACGGGACTCCTTTTTACACACGCTTACCATTTTCTGAAAAGGTCATTTGCAGAAAAAGAAAAATTGACAAAAGAAAGATTTATGCACAGGAATAGTTCACAGAGGGCGTGATTTACAGAAGTTACTGTTTTCAGGCAGCTAGATCCTCCATAAGTATTAATTTGCAGGTCAACATGCCAAAATAAAAAAAAATATTTGAAAAAGAAAATTGAATCAAACTGCTGCTGGAGTGATTTTATCACTGTGCTTGAAATGCCACTGACGCTCAGCTTCCTAAGGAGAAATGCAAAGTTACAGCAGTGAATCAGCAGCCATCCCCTGCCCTCCGTGCACATTCAGCTCAATAGAGCAAAGCCACACGGTAACAGGTATCAGCCTCACTGAGGGAGCTCATGCACTGAGGAATATCATGATTAGAGTAAAAAAGAAATCAGAAGAGAAGTCAGGAATTTCCTTTATCTCAAAAAGCCACAAAATATATTAAACAATTTCAGTGTTAACATTAGAAAAACTTTTTATCCTCAGAAGCCCAGAAATGTGCTCATATTCTTTTCATCTTCACTTTATCTGCAGTGCATATATGCAGTATTTTTTTGTTTCTACAGTGTTAAAACTAATTTAGATGGGCCTAATTCTGTCCTCAGCTCTGCACAGACAAATCAAAAAGACTCCAATGAAGATTACCAGTCTTTCGCTGAGCGCTATTACTCCTGTGTGGAGCAACTGCTCCCTGGAATTACCAGTCCTTGTGGTGCCAGGTATTCAAGATGGAAGAAAGCCAGTGTAAAGTTAGTCAGTAAGATACCATTATATTATTGTTTCTGTTTGCTTCCTATTTGAACAGTCATAACATACCTTTACAGTGGGCGTATGGCATAGTAATTATATAATCTTCCCCCCTGTTTAGAAACATAAGCTTTGCTTTCCCATCCAACAGTGCAGAAAGTGAGTTACCTGGAGTTTAAAAGGACAAATAGATATATATTAAAAAATGCATGTTATACTTGGTCACTCATCCTACTTCAGAAAAACATTTCCATTTAAATGTAGGTCACTAACGAAAGAAGAGATATGAAATGCTAATTATTCAGGGCCCTGCAAATCATTTACTGTTTGGAGGCAGACAGTTCTAATAAACTCTCTGCTGTACAGCTGATATTTGCTCTGGTATTTAGCCCCTGTTGCACAAAGGGCAGTAGATTAAATAAGTCATTAGTGGGATGCAGAAAGCAGTTCCAATGCTTAGAAGTTTTTCAGGTCCTTCTGTTCTCACAGCTTTTCTGACTGTGTATGATTCCAAATAACAAATAAAATTGCCAGAAGGACAGCAATGACTATTTACAAGTGTTTCGGCAAATTAATTTACCAGAGGATACTATTTAAGAGGTGTTTGTCTAAACAAAAAAACTATTTCAATAGCAACACCATTTAAGAGCCTGCAGTTGTGCTGCTGATTTGAGGACATTTTGAAACTCCAGGGTTCAACTCTCAGGAATCTGGGAGCTAGATAAATGGTTACATTTATACAGAGACTTCTGCAAAAGTCAATTGGATGATCGGATAGCTATAAAATGACTCATCTGTGAGCGTCTGCAAAATAATCTGACAACCAGTTGCCCATACATTCTCAGGAAGCTTTGCTTTCTGAAAACCAGATTTTTAAAGCTCTCAATTTTTCTATCCTTTCTTTTTTTTTTTTTTTTTTAACATCAGTGTGATCTCCCACTGAAATGGTGGAAATGGGGAAAACCCAGGAGAGCCAAGACAAGGAATTAGGGTGTCCTGGTGGTACATCTCTTAAGCATTTCTTTTTTCTTAACTCTCAACACACTCCGAAGTGATTGAAAAACAAACCAAACCAAATGCCACAATGTCACCTGGAAGATGCCTAGGCGTAATGCCTTACCATAAAACTTGGACCTAGCTAGAATGCTGCCAGTAATGCAGAATCCGTCCTTCCTATTGCTGACATGAAAAGCTGACACTGGCGGATGATGGGAGACCTAGAAAAAAATAGGCATGAGTCATTTACAGCAGTCTTTACAGGCTAAGGAGAGCAGTGGGTGCATTCACAACCTCACACTGTGTTACACCTGCTCTAGGGAAAGTGCAAGAGGGAGGCCGCAGGACTGAGCAGTCCTCTAAGCCCCATCCGTACCACTAACCTCAATGTAAAAGGAGGAAACATTATATATGAGACCATTATATATGTAAACTTTCTCCCCCACCCCATATTTTCTTGTCCTTGTGCATTTGAGATCACTTTAGGCCAACATGTACACTGCCAGATTTTCAACACAATAAATGACAGCGCAAAACTTTTTGGCAACATCTGAATAACTTCCATAAAATGGATGCAGTGGCTGAAATAAAACAAAACAAAACAAAACTTCTTTGATTAAATAAAAAAGTGTATGTGAAACAGGGAGTCCCTGTACCAAAGTCCATATTGTCCTCAGATCCCTTTATTAACACTATAAACCTCAAACTAAATTTTGTCAGGCCAGTTTACTTGTGAGCTCTGCCCTCTATTTATCCCCAAAGACATGAAGATAAACCCTCAATTTACTCCTCTTAAAAACATTATAGAAAGTTTAGAAATAAAGAAAGGTAGGATTTGGTTATGTGCGTTATGCCCCTTTTGAAAGAGGCAACACAAGCCACATTTTATTAACATTAAGAAAACTAGGGCAGAATCCCATAGAAAAGGTCTTTATTGAAAGAGGCTCATGTTATATATGGGAGACCTGCTTTTATAGTCCTGAGTGCCCACTAAAGCTCATATAATCTCTGTAAATGTAGAAAGGAAAAAGATCACCAGCTAGTTTACCCCATGTCTCTCTCTGGATGTTTACACAAAACTTAAAGTTCCTCTGCTAGGGTGAGATGAGGACCATGTTCCTATGCACAGAGGTACAAGCAGGCTGCTGTTTGCAACACCTGAGCATCCAAATAAAGCAACTTACCTGTTCTGCTATGTAAAATGTGTGACTGTTCGTCTGAGGGTGAAACCAACAGCAGCGAAACGTCTCTCCCAGAATAGGGTTGTATGGCTTTTTTATTCCCTGAAAAACAAAGTAATCAAAACCTGCTACAAATGAAGATTTGCAATCTAACTCTACAGAGATGGCCACAAAACAACATAATAGTTTTCTCCCTGATGTTTTAAACTAAGTCAATCACAAGAATCCAAACTAAAGAACTGGTTACATATATCCTCCTAATCTAATCTTTTATTCTGAGCCATGGATTCATCTGCTATTCTCACCAACTTACTCTTCGATATTGCCTGATCAAAACTTTACAAAATTATCAAACTTTATTATTTCTGCAACCATATGCAGCCGGTGCATACTGATGTGGAAACATGGCACTATGGTACTAATAGGCCTGAAAAGAAAAAGGACAACTGCTTTCAGTGAAGAGAAAAATGTTGCATCTAAGGACTTGTTATTTGTTGATGACTAGTTTTGCTTTCTAACTGTCCAGTGCAAAGGCTCTGAGGTTGATCAACACTATTTTGCACGCAGTATCTACTCTGAAACCAAATGCAACTTCCGTTTTAAAAGTAATGGTCAAAATCTTCTGAACAAGAGAAGAGGTAAAGTGCCAAAGGAAAGGCAATAAAGAAAGACACAACCATAGCAGAAGTTTTCAATGCCCGTTACAACCCCAACTTCATGCATTCTTTTACCTTTGGCTTCTTATAGAAGCCGGACAGATACCACCTCAAAACTTGCTTCATTCGACTGTATGGATCATCTTCAAGGACAGCCCTGCAGGACAGAACACAAAATGCTCTTTATACTGTTCATACATCACATTAATTTCATACCAGTATAATAACATTCATTTCAACAGTATTTCCCCAGTGCTAAAGGGAAGTAACTTCTATGCTACTGCAAGTGAAAAAGGTGTCTGGCAGCAGAAATTACGTTTTTTTAGTAATGTACATCATACAACACAGAGAAATCCTTACAAAGTGGCACCCCTTGCTATGCACTTCTGTAAAAAGCCTATTAAAACTTCTTGATTATATCATGTTTGATTGGACATTCAGGTATGTCAATGTGGGACTGCCACTCACGCTACCATTTAGTTACAACCAACAGTACAGTGAGTCATAAAGCAATACTACTTGTGCCACCAAAATCAAAGACAACTGTATTTTTCTCTCTTCTTCTTTGTTTCCCTCTTCCTTAAAAGATCTTCAAAGCTGATGTGCTACATGGCCTCTTTCAGTACTTTGAAATTTCATACAATAATTTAGGTTGGAAGGGACTTCTCAAGGTCATCTTGTCCAACCCCTCCCCGCTCAAAGATGAAGTGGGAAGTAAAGATAAATGATAGAGTTCCTAATATTTCCAACCATTTAGTCATCAGATTTGAAAATCAACCTGGACAAATTCTTGCAAAATCCATTTAGAAGGATCATCCCTACCGCAAAGAGGTTTATTTAACAAAACCTCTAAACCTCTTGAAGTTTTCTTAGATCTCAGCACTGAGGAGAACCATTTCCTTAACTTCAGATGTTACAAGTACCACAAACAAGGCTTGAAAATACCATGATTCTAATATTACCCAGAGGCAGTGGAATAAACATGAGTAACTAGTGCTGCTATTTGAATATTGTACACACTGGTTTTAAAACACACCAGGCTTATCTCATTGAGAAGGCTGGTCCTATCTGCAAGCGTAACATTTTCTATTTTCTACTCTGCTGCTCCCAGCAGGTCTCGCTCATCAATGATGCTAAGAGATATTTCTTATTTGTTTATCAACCAACAAAATTATATTGCTTTGGGGGGCAGAAGTGCTTGACAATGCTGCTGTTTGCTCTGTCCCCTCTGTACACGAGTACACCAGAAGGTGGCACAGCTCTGTTACGAGATGCTCAAAGGCATGAGCTAAATCCCCATCAGTTCCAGCCAATGCTGGCAAACGTGCATGTGCAAATGATTTGTCTGAAGTTTAACTGTTTTTCTTGCTTCCTTGCCCCTCACTGGCAGCAGCCCATCTTTAGAAGGTCACTGCAGCTGGCGGTTGGCTTGATTTACATTGAATCCAGCATCCTGGGTATTATTTGGGAGTCTTTAAAGCAGACAAGTGCACCCCAGCCAGCACCAAGTTAACACTGTAACGCATTTGCACAAATACAAGAAAAGCACCCACGTTGGGCACGCTCTGCGTGCTGCTTACTGGGAAAGCAGGTCAGCATGGTAGTAGTAATCAGAAAGTTTGTTAAGGAATGAGCGTGGCTCCAGGATGAAGGTGGGCAGCACCACCCGTGACAGGTCCATGCCAGGCCGCAGCTGCTTCAGCAGGATCCACATCAGGCTCTTGTTCTCCTCAGAGACAGTTTCTGTTTGAGATGATTCACCTGTCTATGATGGGAAAAGGGAAGTTCAGGGAAGAAACGGGAAAACCATTTCTTGCAGGTGCATTTACCTGGAAGGTCCAAGCTTACCCAGGCATACCTGGCCCTGGCAGAAGGGTGAATGCTCAGCTACACCACTACAAAGGGACATCAGCTTTGTCTCAGGAGAAGTGAATCCCCAAAGCACTGAAGTGAGTGGTACAGAAAGCTCTGGGCCTCTACTAGAGCTGGCACAAGGCCGGGAGCGCACCTCTGCTGTGTTGCTTCCTGAGCCACTGCCTCCACACACCTCAGGACTGTGATGGACATTAACCAAGGGGAATCAGCACTGCAGTCCCTCAGAAGGTGTGGACACGCCCAAGGCTGTTACAGCATCACTGTGACCTGGTGGAATGTATACAAGAAGCTCCTCTCGGTCCCATTCTCAGTAAATGAGAGACTGTAAGATTACTATTATATGTGTAGAAAAATTTAGGAGATAAACGAGCAATCAACAAAGAATAGAAGCAGTCCTCCAAGTTCAAAATAAGACAAACTGGTAGTGTAGGTAAAGCCCCCACTGCCAGGCAACATGCACAAAAACTAGAGCATCCCCAACACTGTTCAGTGCCCTTTGCAGAAAAAGTGCAGGTAACGGTAAAAAGGCCAGGGATTATGTTGTGGTTTCAGCTATAACTGTGTAGTTCTTCTGCATTCAGTGGGGCTACATGAGGTTTAAACATGGGGGAATGGAGCCACTGGAGAAAGAAAATGAAACTAAATTTTCAATCATTAATGTTATTTTAACGCATCCTAGGCATCATAATTTAACAATGAAAGAGAATACTTAGGCTGTCTACTGGTTTTAGGCAAGAGATTTCTATGAGAAAAAGGACACAGATCCACTTCTGGAATGGCCTTTGATATGGGAGAGGACACGTAGCGTAGCCCAACGGGATTTGCAGATGGTGTAAATCACTAAACACTCATTTTCAGCACCTGAGCATTCCCAGCACCACCTTTCTGGCTCCCAATCAGCCGTTTTACTAGTCATGCAGAAACACACTAAGTCCAGCTTGCACGTTGAGGGAATTTCAGGCTGAGGAACAACAAAGCTCTTTTCATTTCATGGCTTTTCCATTATCATACCGTTCTTCTTGGGACAGTCTGATGCAATATACAGCTTGAACCTCCAAGAAGAAATGGAAACCATTAAAGCGTAATACCACAGCACCAGCTAGGGCTTACAATAGATATGGGTCTGTCAGAACTATCATTATTTATCCAGATTCTCAAGTGTGCATGTATTGGCAATATAAATTAACGCCATGTTGAAATTGCTGTACAAAGTTTTTCTCAGAATGGACCACTGCAGAAGGGATGGATGAAAAGCGAAGGAGAAGAAGGTGCAGGTAGATGAGAACAACTTCAAGTCATTTCTGGTTTGCTTTCTCCTAAAATACATCAACCTCCATAACCCTTTTTATAACTTGTTAAAACTAAAGCCTGGGAAAAAAGGTTTTTTGGTTATCAGCCTACCTACTGAGGAGGTGTCTTTTTTATATTCTAGACCAATTTCTGCAGTCTCAAAGTCCTTCTGACACCCGTGTCTGCCTCCACATTCCTACTGCAAAGAAGGCAAATCTGCAATGTCAGATGCACAAGCATGCACCTTTGAAACGCATACAGATGCACATACATACGTGCATACCTTTCAAATGAGCTTTCAAAGCCAAGCTGAAAATTTAACAGTGATAGTTTGCATGTGTGACCTTTGTTCTGCCAAATCTGAACTGTACACACAGATTGAGGGGCAGAAATTTCAGTTTAAAATGACAGTTGATGTTATTAATTGGCATGTGTTTACCTTGATACATCTCCACCTGCTGCTGATAGCAAGCTACCTCACTGCATACAACCTACTTTTCCTTATGTTACTGTCACCAGTGGGATAAGACTCAACTACCAGTCCTTTCTGTATGTCCCAGGTGACAACAGCCCCATCTCTTGGCCAACAACAGAAATCTAATAAAACACCTAATGGCCAAGGCTACATGGCAGTTCTTTTTGAAAGCCCACTGGATGTTACTTCTGCCTGAGCAGCCACACTGTGGTTAGCCTCATTTTACGCTACACGAAGTGTCACTCCACAGCAGAAATTTAGTCCTTTCCATTTGGTTTGTACTGCATTTTTTTTATTTTAATGTAAATCTGCAGAGAGATCTCTCACTCTTACACACCCACATACACACATCAGTGCTGCCTGTAAGGCTCGTTCAAACACCAAAGTATCAGCCTGAGCTACCAATGATTCTAGGACAAGTTTGTCATGTGGCAAAAATGTCATTTCAGAATAAGCAGCTAATAGAAATTAAGTTTGACTTCATTTTGCTGTTGCTTAGTTGCTCAGCTATATTCAAAATCCCCTGTTTGGACCCAGTTACCATTTGTTGTGTGTCTGGGGTGGGATTTGCAGGGACAGATGCCCAAAAGAGGAGTTGGGTTTCTTTTTCTCTCTGTAGGCAAGAGTTCTGTTTGCAAGCACAATTTCTGCAGCAGGGGCTTGCACCTCATACCTGACATCTGAAATGGCAGCAAACATATGCTACCTGGATTGGTGGCTCCACACCACAAACTGCTGCTCTTGGGGGTGGTTGGGCTGTGGAAAGGAGGAGGCAAAACTGAACTCCTCCTGTGTCTCTGCAAGGTGGTATGGCAGAGACATTCTTTTGTGGTCTCTCATCTATGTTGTCCTGCTATAAGGAGTCTGTGGAGAAATAAGCAGGAGTAATATAATTTGCATGTGGGACACTTAATCATTCTCAATGTTTTAAGTTATCACTCGGTGAAACACAGAGTGTAATTAGGATATATTTAACTATATTTGTTTCCTCATTACTAGTAGCACACTTCCAGGAAAGCATTGAAAGAGGAGCGTAAGAGGCTGGTGATGGGTCTAGAGAACAAGTCTTACAAGGAGTGGCTGAGGGAACTGGAGTTGTTTAGCCTGGAGAAAAGGAGGCTGAGGGGAGACCTCATCACCCTCTACAACTACCTGAAAGGAGGTTGTAGTGAGGTGAGGGTCAGTCTCTTCTCCCAAGTAACAAGTGATAGGATGAGAGGAAATGGCCGCACATTGCACCAGGGGAAGTTTAGATTGGATATTAGGAAAAAATTCTTCACAGAAAGGGTTATCAAGCGCTGGAACAGGCTGCCCAGGGAAGTGGTTGAGTCACCAGCCCTGGAGGTATTTAAAAGATGTGTAGACGTGGTGCTTAGGGACATAGTTTAGTGGTGGACTTGGCAGTGTTAGGTTTATGGTTGGACTCAATGATCTCAAGGGTCTTTTCCAACCTACATGATTCTCTGATTCTTCTATGATTCTAAGAAAGAAACAGCTTCCTAGCAAAGTGGTTTTCTTTGAAGCGCCAACAAGACTTCAGCTTCCTTATTTGGAGCAATAGGCAAGGGAGTGCTCAGAGCCCTCCCGGCACTGGAGCAGAGCTCCTCCGCTGCCTGCCTGTACTGATTCTCACCCAACACACTCAGCTCCCCCAGCTCTCTACCTCTGCCTTCCTCAGAGGTGTCAAAGGGATGTCCAGCTAGCAAAGGCACTTATATGGAACAGATACGCATCCTCCTGCTGTTAAATGACATGAGAAATGGCTTTCCTACAAGAAACTGTCATTTAGGAATCAAGTGGCTCAAATGCTCCATTAGGACACACAAAAAGGATGTTCCATGCATAATGAAAAAAGGAAAGTATCATTTTGTATCATGCAAGGACTGAGCATCCTAATTGGCCAGGATACCTGCCCAGAATAATAATTCCCCCTCCCACTGGCTCCACAAAGCACTGTGCTAATGCTATGCGGCTCTTTAATGCAATAACTGCTTAAAGCAATCGCTGATGCTGGAAACATGCCAAAGCACAGTAGCGGAGCTGCTGTTCATAATGCATAATTATTAGAGCACATGATAATTCAACATAATTTAGCAGAAAGCTGTGCATCGCTTTATCTGTAAAATACTGGAACTCACAAAGCTGGTTCTTAACTGCCATGCATCTAAAATGCTGAATGACAAATACGATGAAGAGAGACATTTTAACAGAAATAGGCAGTGATTAAAATAATGTTTTTTCTTTTACCTCCCCAAATTCCTCATAGATCTGTTCAATATAAGTCGTCCCTTTCCTTCCTGGAGAGACCTCTCCATGGATTTCTGACTGATCGCTCTCGCTTTCATTTGTCTTCCGGCTGTTTTCATGCGCTTCGTTCTCCGACTCTTCTACGTTGTCTCTCTCGGACTTGTCCGAAAAAGCATCGTTTTCCAAATGGTGGTGGTTCTCCAGGGCTGATTCATTCAAACTGCAACACACAGTTCATTACTTGCTTCTTGATTTACGAAGCCAGATTACTTAAGACCTTTTAGATATGGTAAAAATACCCCCTAGGACTCAAATAGGGTGTGCAGCCCAGCAGAGTGTAAGACATTGATTTCCTGAATAGCAGGGTTTTTATCACAGAAACAGTGAGATATTTTCCATCAAAATTCTTCCCTCCAAACTGCACTTTTCAAAATCTGCCACATAGCTCCACTTACCCTTCCTTACGCAGAATTGTTGCTGTCTCTGGATGGGAGTCTACATACCGGAGAGATACAGAGCACACACTAACTACACTGCTGATTAGAGAACTGAAGTGTCAATCAGGAGAGATTTTACCCTTTACAGATGCAAATCAGTGGATTGTAGCATATGGAAAAAATATGACATTATGGGATACATTTTCTTTTCAGTACTACTGTTACTTCATTTCAACAGATTGTGGTCCTAAGTCAGCCCTACACTAGGAAAGACAAATTTAAAAATCAATAGAAGCAAGTATTTTCACACATCCCACCCTATACTCCCCCCAAGCTAACCTGGGAAATGTGCTTCCACCAGATAATGCTGTGTGGAAGAAGCACTGATCGGACAATTACATGTAAGAAGAATACCCAGATTATGACAGCATCCAAGGTAAAGCGTGGAAGGAGTAGCAAGCTTCATGCTCAGTGATCCAGGCTTTACAGAATGAGGAGAAAGCCGATAATTCTCTTTCAAGTAGCCTATAGAATCTCCATTTGAAAAAGCAGATGCAAATCATACGACTGACGGCAAACATAATTAGATGGGCCAGAGGTCAGACACTGAGAAGTATTCACTAAATGCCCATTTTTTCATGTCATATTCAGCATGGGCTTCAGTTTCCCCTATTCATACATGTCTTCACACACACATCACCTCTTTCATGGCCTAGCCTAGCTCTCAGGTGCTGACCTTCACAGCTTGACCTTCCTCTGAAAATTTCTTACTCAAGTCCTCACGCAAAATTGCTCTTGGATAGAACAGTAAGGAAGGATTTCCAGCTATACAAGGAGTTTCAGATGATCTAAATGGGCCATGGATCTTGATGAGTTTTGTTACTTCCTGTATTCCATCTCCATCTCAAAGCAAGATATCACTCCTCAGTACGCATGCATATTCTGCCTTTTCTCAGGCCATTCTAAGCATGTTCCAATTTTGATTATATATTAATGCTGAAAGTTCCCATCCCTTGTTCTCTCTCTCTTTCTTTTTTATTTTTAAAGATAATTAGGCATTGCTAGTGAAAGCCAGATTAAAAAAAAAAACAACAAAAAAACCAACAGAAGACTCAGAACACAGAACCGGCATGAGCTTTTCAAAAGACCTCAACTTCCAACTACACACTGAAACAAGCTCATAATTTTTAACACACCAAGCAAGCCACATTGTGACAGTTACACCCAGAGTCTGGAGAAGCTCAGTTTCTAGAGTTCTTTTGAAAGTGTCATATACAGCTTTCTGTGCCTTTAGAAAATCTTTTTTTTTTTAATTCCATTTGTATATACATGTATGTATGCATATATGTTTATGTGTGTGTATATATAAACTACAAGGTTTTTTAATTTACGGTTTTACTGTAAAATAAGACTAAGATCATAAATCAGTCAATGACCACTATACTCCAGCACTAACAATCTGCTATTAGACATTACATTGTCTTTGTCATTCGAGTGCCAGCATGTTACTTCTGTTTTAGCTAGCATCCAGAAAGTGTAATGACTGATAACCAAATACATTGGAAGCAGGGAGTATATAGCACATGCATGAGTTTAAAATAATAAAAGAGAAAAAAGGTGAGGAGAGAGCTGTCTAGAGAGATTATCCCATGATTCCTCAGCACAGATACTTCCTGGATGATAGGTCTGGGAAGTTATTAGTTGCTGATCATTTGAATACCTAATTTATTTCTTATTTTTTCAATGATCAGCTAATTATGTGTTTTTCTGTGGTTGCTGTGCTCCCTTACCTAGTGAAAGTTTTCTCCACAGGGTAAAAATGCGTGAAAGAACAGTTCCTTATAAGGCTTATGGTTCAAGACTGAGAAGTAGCACTTGTTTCTATTTCACATTTGTAAGAAGAGCAAGTGTTTTTCAGTGTCACCTGCCTCACATTTGGGAAATATTTGAAGTTTCAGTGCAGCAAATGACTCTTTTCTTAGTTTCCTCTGCTCCCCCCCGTTGTTTTTTAAGGATTTCAGATTTAGTCCAAGAGGGTATTAAATTCACATGAAATCCCACTCAACTGTGCACTGATTACCCACCAGCCACAAACAAGGCAAGACTTAACACATCCAGAGCCAAGGAGCCGCTCTGGGGAACCAAAGGGAAAACAGATGCTCCTCATTCTGAGGAACGAATTTGAGATGTTGAAGTGGAGCCAGGCTCTTCTATTCCTCCAAAGAGAATCATCACTGAATACATACAATATGCTAAAAACAAAAGCCACGTCATGAGCTTGAATGAAAATCAATGCAAAAACTTCCCAAGGGCTTCCAATGGGATTTGGACCAGGCTTTAAAAGCTGGGGAGGGACTGACTATGTTGAAAGTCAACACTTGATTTCCACCATGAACACGAATAACTTGGCATTCTTCACAGCAAATTTACTGTTTCAGCATATTGGAGCTGTCTTATACCAGTGCTTTACTCTCTAAGAGCATTCCTGGAAACTTCAGTCAGTGACCAGGACTTTTTTGGGTTTGATACCGCTCTGCTATACAAAGCAAAAAAAAAAATCCCTTCAGCTCTTGTGAAACAAGTAAACCAGCCAGATTATTGGGGTTGCTGGAGATAAGACATGGAAGCCACAAGAAATACAACTTCATATTAAAAAGAAGAATGCCTGGTGCCCAAAAGGCGTCTTGTCTAAAATCACAGATTTACACAGTACTTTAGCCTTTGATTCACTTGCACAGTTCTCTCCCTCTCATTTTTACATGCTACTAAAGACACAGATTTTAAAATCACTGTATAATCTTGACTTCTTTCCCAGCAGGAAAGGGGCAAAGCAGCCAGCAGACAAATGTAACTTTGGCTCAACAGAAGATTCGCCTTTGCCAGCTCCCTTGGGTTTCGTTCTCCCTATAATATCCATCATCTCCCTTTTCTTTTTCTTTTCTTGACAGAGTAGTTTGGCTAATTTGAAGATAGAGTTAAATGTAATTAACTGGCCCCCTAACAACAGCGTGCCGATTTAATTGGTAAGATTCCCTGTAGGGAAGGCATTTAATTAGAATGATTGAATCCCGATGAGGAAGCCACTGTCAGTGGCAAACCAAAACCCCTTTGCTCAGCACATGCACAGTTTTGATTTTGCATTCTCTCTTGTTTAAATATTCTTTATTCCTCCAAGGACAACAGCAAGTCATCCCCCTGTCCCACAGGCATCAAATTCCCGTAGGCTTTAAGCACTGGGGAAAGTCTGGGTACACATTAAAACCAGCAGTAGGACTCAAAAAGGAGACTGTATTGTCCAGACAATCAGATGCTGAACACCCTGCTTGAACCAGACTTAGCTAAAATCTGAGCCTGTCAGGAAAATCTGGTTCCAATTGTGGGTACCCTGTCCTGCTGAAAACTCTGCCACGTGTGCTACTGCTGAGCCCCATAATTCGAGAGGACTTCTAATGTTGAACAACTAAGAGGTGAAACAGAGGCATCATTTAAGCATCATTTATGCATCATAGTTTGAAGATATGCTTTAATACAGTTTTTACTCTATCTTCTGCACTTCCTTACAGTAGCCATGGGTCTGCCTGAATGTTCTCAGTGCCACAGGCTCCATTTTAATATTGGATTTCTGTACACACATCCATAAGCTGACAAACAAGTCCGCTGCATTCCTGGATTCATTATCACAGTGACCACAGTCTTATGAGACTCTCTCTTAGGCATAAAGAAAACAGAAAGTAAAGTACTATGGAAGAAGCCCAAAGACAGTAGAATTATTTGCACGAGTACTAGGGCACATGCCCTGGTAACACATCAGATTTCCTTCTCCCATTGCCCTTCAGTAAAGCTCTTCTTCAAACTCTAGCTAAAAACCCAAACAGCAGAACTGGAGAACACATACTGGGAATACCAGAACCTTTCAGAGCAACAGGCAGACCAAAACGCTGCCAACCCTTTGGTCCCATGGGACCAGAGATACCTCAACACTCTGAAGAGGACTCAGATCCCTGCTGTTACTATAACAGAGCCTAAGAAAAACATTTAAAGGTGAGGCCCCACTATGCAAGGCATCATCTTTGCAGACTGCAAGAATTGCTACTCTAAAAACTGTGTAACCAATAGTGCGTTGCTATGAGCCCTAAGACTCAAATTCGTACCAGCAGAACTAGAAATAGACACTACCTCTCCCAGTCCCCACTCCAAGGGCCAAGTGTCTGTACCAGAGGGATTTTTAAAGCTGCCTATTTAGATATAAGCAACAGATAAGGCCTGGGGGTTTTTAATGCTTGCAGAGCTTTGATGTGAGTTGCTTCAAAATGCTGCGGTAATACTAGGAATATGAATCGAAAGAAGGCTGTGGGGACTTTTTTCCCTTATGTAAAAATTTATCTGATACATCAAGGAAGAAATTGGAAACCACTCAAAACCCCTGTAGAGAGAGAAAGTAATTATAAAACTAAGGATGCAGTGTGTGCACTCTGCTGACTATGACACAGTATTATTAGAAAAGAGAACGCATTATTAAAAAATAGATCAGACTCAGAGTCATATGTGCTAGCCAAGAGACAGACATTATTAGTGATTGTGTCTGTGTAACCACAGGTCTACTCTAGTAGCTAGATTCTGCAGTCTTTACTCAGGCAAGCCATTTTTCACGCCAGCATCTCCAGACAGCATTTTGGTCCAAGCAGGGGACAGAAGAAAATTGTTTATGTACACATGAAAACAGCTGAGGTTCCTCCCAGTCTGCGTGCTCAAGCATTAGTTGACAACAAACCTCAGAGTCACCAAAACTATATATTAGTCTTGGATGCAGCAGAAGAGCATACAGGCTGTTTTTTGAACATATCTAGATATGTTTATTTATGTAAACATATCCCTCGTATATATCCCCTCTCCCCAATCCTTAGTGGACTATGGCTAGATTGTGCTAAAGCTAAACGAATGACTAAGTGTGAGCCACACAACACCTCTCTGTGCATTAAGAAATGATAGTCCCATCTTACTGGAAGAACTCCTGGTCTGAGATAGTGCTCGTGTGCAAGAGGTGGTTGAGCCCTGCATGCGCAGAATCGCTCGAGCAGTTCATTTCTCCATCCTTTCCCTGCTTGGAGGCACTGAGCCGAAAGAGGCTGGAGCAACGCAGGGCAAGTTCCAAAGCATCCAGCCAGCATCGGCCTGTGAAAACAAAAGGAATTATTTAAGCACAGGAGAATAAATAAGACAATTCATGCATTGCTTCTTAAAAGCTTCTTGTGTGGGAGTAAAGCTCATTATAATTCAGGAAGTCACTGTGTACAATAATCTATTTTTCATATATATAATTCTTAGGTTGTCTTGCCAGAAATGGTGTGTTTTAGTGGCTGCATGAGTGATGCATCCACATAGGTAATACAGTGGGAAGCTCACCCCAACTACCCCTTCCCTAACAGCATCTCTTCCTCTGATCTCCCACAACCTGTTCATGTCCCCTTTTGCCTCTTTCTGATTTTGTCTGAGATGCAGGAAATGTGTACAGGTATGGTGCTTTCAAACTAGCTAGCAGCTCATGTCTGCAAGTAATACACCCCCAAAACACATTCAGCATTTGGCCTCCCCATCACACGCTCTACCCAATGGCAGGGAGATCCTGAGGCACAGGTATATGTGTAGGAGAGGCCCCTGCTTGGGTGTGGGATCACTGAACTACAGTCTCAGGGTTCCCATGCAGGGTGTAGTGCTGCAACTACAATCATTCTGAACAAGAGCCAGGATGATCAATACTTGCCAGAGTGATTAAGACTAGAGGGAGTTGCTTGTCTGGCTGTTTGTTTTTCTTCTTTGTCTGTATTTTTTTCCCTTTTATCCATTCCTTCTCCCTGCCCAGTCCATCAGATAATCTGGGTGGAGCATCAGTTTTTCCTATCTTGTCACAAAAGATCTTTACCTGAAGGGTCTACTTTGCACATACCAGAACCTATAAGTATGGCACAGAGACGAGACAAACTGCAGTTATCTTATGCACAGCCTCACTGGATTTTCTTAAGGTCTGTGGAGGTCCCACAGGCAGGCAGCAAATGAAAAGCACAGGAATCCAAACTGACCCTTGGGTTCTTTTGCAATGATCCATACAAGTCTACAAAGCTGTCTGTTAGTGTTAAAGCCTAACCACCACAATGCTGCAGACACTGTATTCTTGGAAGCAGCCAAGCTGTAGTGCAGCCATTAATGAGGCCAGGACACCTGCAAATTGGCTGAACATTCAAGAATTGAGGTATCAAGGGAGTTATCCTCTAATTTCAAGCATGTAAAACAGAGCTCTTCATTACACTCCTCAGAATATATTTTGCAATAATTAGAAGTGTGCTTGAGAGGCAATGAAGAAAACAAAAGGACTCTGCGATAGCAATTGCAAGCGCTACAAACAGGTTTTCTCTGGACCCTGCTCATTCCTAGGCCCCATTTGGGAAATGCTTCCATTACATTCAATTCTATCACACACTTAGCATCAAGCATATGCATAGATCTCACTGGGATCTTGCTGTTCTCTTGAGCAGAATACCCATCAGTTTTGATATGAACAAAATTTGGCTGAATAAGATCAACAAGCATTTTTTTAAAAAATCTATATCATATGTATATAAAAAAAAAGTTCCAAATTTGAGTAGCTTTCAGTGCTTGCTTTGATACAAAGCTGCAACCAGTAAAAGAGAGAAAAAAAAAACCCAAACTTTGTAGAATTGCACTTGAACACTGAGCCACAAACACCACAGAACCCAGTCATTTATTCTAATTTCATCCCATAAGTTCCTTCAGCATCAGCTTATGATTTAATAATAAAATCACACATAATGGTTAATAAAAGATTAGGAAGGTTGAACGCTGTTGGAATTGATGTCACACTATTTTGTATTTAACAAATATTCTTGCATTAAGGCTTTACATGCAGAGATTTATTCCCTTCTTGCCATGTGAAGGTTTTGCATGGATAACCTATTAGAGTTAATGGCTGCACTGAGCACAAATCCACTCCCTCCTACATATTCCCTCTCCCCACACCCATCAAGATGAAACCCTGTTTCAGGCTATTCCATACAAAGGAGCACACTCCTGCTTAGGCTCACCTCCTTTACCTTTCCTCTTTTTTTACCTCTGCTTTTTTTTTTTTCCAGTTCTGCAGAGTGAGGACTGCACGATTTGACATTTGGAAATGCTGCATAAGTCAAGATATTTCTATATTCAATGGTCTTGTAAAATCAGGTGCTTTGATATTTAGCTTGATTTGTAGCAACATGAGCACTTCAGAGCAGTAAGGGAGGTCAGTTCCTCAGCTCCCCACAGCACTCACATAAAGACACTATCTTATGACAGTTATGGCAATGCACTGGCTACGTTTACACTTTCTAATAAGGGTGGCAATGGTGACCCCAAAGTCTCCCTCCTCCATCTCCCCTACTGTGCTCCTGTGGCCCACCCCTCCCTGGGGCTATAGGCAGAGCAGGCCACACTGGCCGCAACCCCACAGGAGCTCTCTTACCCCTCCGCTGCCACCACCACAGGTGTTCACTGGCACTAACATGAGTGTACAGTCTTGGTCAAACCTGTGGGATCCACCACATTACCAGAGGAAATTTCTACATAACATACCTAGGTTTTTTTATCTCTTTAGATAACTCCCTGGAAGGGGTAAAAAGTAAATTGAATCTTTTTTGAAACCTTATTCAAGGAGCCTAACTTAAGAAAAATAATATTAAAATATCATTGTAATATTCCAAGGCAGAGACACAATGCTTTAGGTGAACTTGCTGTGCATTAGCAGTCAGCATTATTTGTGCCCTGCAGAACACAGAAATGGCATCAGTGTACTCCCTTGTTTTTGTTTCTAACAGAAATTGAATTCAACGGATGCACAGCATCCCCAAGCTAAGAAATGGGCCTTCAGCCATCAGGTGGTGCTGTGAATCCAAACAAATATATGCCACAAAACCAGACATAAAATATGGGATTTCTGCTGCAAATGAAAAGGTTACATTCTCTGCAAGTCAACAGTGTGTTAATTGCAGCATAACACCATAAAATTATACCCTCTCAATTTCGGGGATTGCACACAAGATGATAAACCTGTTTCCTTGCTAAAGGCCTACACGAAATGTTTTTACATTTGAGTGATCTTGCTATTGAGTAATATTCTTCTTTATTGTGAAAATAACACAAAAATGCTAGCAATTTGGATTACTTAATTGCTTACCTGACAAGTCTACTCACTCCCTCAGGAACAGCAGAACGGAAAAAAAGTATGTGGTCACATAATTAAAGGCTGTCACCTATGATGATGGTAGTCTGCACGAAGGCTTCATGGTTACCTTAACTCTCCCATTTTCTAATTTTGAGTGGTTGACTCAAGGTGGGGTTTTTTTGTATGCCAGGTAATTAGATCAGAGAAGGATGCAAAATGTGGGTTCCTTCAGAGAGGAATAGCAGCCCAGCATGATGCATATAAAGGAAGCAAAAAAGAGCTGCGAAGGTGTTACAATGGTATTCTTTTAGAAGGTTTGAGGTTTTTAAAGCTGCAATGTAAAACACTGCAACCAATTATCAGTTATAATTTTCCACAAATTGTGGCTTAAAACAAGTATATGTTTAAATTCTAAAGGAAAACCCAAGAGCATATTGACAGCCTATGGCAGAATCTCCCCATAGGCTTTTAAGCTTTTTTCATATCAAATGATATATTACTCTATCCACCGCAATGATTACTTTCGGACAATTTCTGCAGAGATCATGTTGTCTCAAAAACACATTACCTCCTTCTGCTTGCGAGCTGTAAACTAAGTATTTCCTTTCAAATGTTATTTCTGAGCTTTACCCTTTCTTCATTATATTTAGTATTTTGTCACTGACTTCCAGGGGACAGCCCACAGAGTAAGCTCTGGCTCTTACCTGGGCTGCGGAGGTGGAAGGATGAAAGAGGGAGACAGTAAAATAGTCCATCTACACATAACGCTTCCATATATCTCACAAGCCACATAGAAGGGATTACAAAACTCAGAAATCTTTCATCCAAGCTAAGAGAGTTCTCAGTGAGGACAATAACAGGGAGAAATGACACCCCGTGCAGAGAAGATCCCCAACTCTGATGTGCAAAGTTAAGCTGGCTACATCACTCATACTGGCAGCTGGCACAACGAGGACATTTCACACCATCCATCTTTCGGCACCTGAACTGGTCAGGTGGGTGGGTTGCCCAGACACCTTTGGCTCCCTCCAGGAACGATGGGGAAAGAGACTCTTTGACAAGGCTGTTCCTAAAGTGCCAAAGTGGATGTCCTACCAGAGTGCTAACGCTATAGCTTGGGTTCCCGCTCTCTTTTGTAGCAGCCTCTCTCCTGATCATTGGTTTCAATATCCATTTCCTACATCACTTTAGCAAATGATGATCACAGCATTTGGCATGTGACAGATGTCCCAGGAAAGTGGGATGTCAGAGGAATATATCTGCACATCACTCAGCTGTGCTCACTAAAAAAAAAAAAAAAAGATGAAAAAGAGGTGTCTCCCCTGAGTAGGCCTGTAACTTTTTTTCTCTGTTATATGTGTTTACAGTAAAATGACAACAGTCATCAGTGACAATTTGAAAAAGGAAACTCTTTGAAATATCAGTTAAACACAGCTGGGTTCCAAAGTTCCTTCCTTCTTGAAAGGTTTGGGAAAAATAAGCTAATAAAGGATGTGTGTTGCCTTGACTTTGCAAAAACAAAGCCAAACATGCATCCCACATATGTTTTGCAGCTTTCTCCAGGCCTTTTGGCTCAGCAGGCTGGAAAGGCACCTTGTGGTCCTTTGAAATGACTCCTGCAGCACAGCTGTGCAAATGGGAATCACTATAGCTCCTTGCAGGACACTTCCTGGGTCCACAGGGCACTGCTGGCACCATGCGGAAACTTGGAGGCTGAACAGGAGCAGGCATGCACTCGCACCAACTCTTTTTTTCACAGACGAAAAGAACAACTAAAACCAAGTGACAAAACCCATTTCTTCTCCCCCTTGGAAAAAAAACACAAAACAACCAAAGGTTGCTTATGCTGCAAACCTAGGCTCAGTTCAAGGAATAACTTGAGACTGTTCTAGGCTTCAAACAGATCTAAAATTACTACAATATCCCACAGAAAAAAAAAGGCAGTATTGAAAACACTAAGCTATTCAGCTTTGAAATTCTTTACAGTTACCATCATTCACCTAGAACAACTCATAATTTGATGTGCCAAGTCTATCCGCCACATTTTGCAACAGCTGATCACAGAGGAGCCAGCCAATGTTCTCTCAGCACTCACCGATAACACAAATCATTTGCTTGAGATGGAAACACACCGTTGCACACTGAAATCTCAGTCTGGGACTATGCTTTTTTTCTATTGCATTCCTCTAGCTGCAGAACAGCTGGAATGAATCTCTTGCCAACTAAGATTTCAAAAGCCTTACACCTACTAACCATACATTCCCCTAGAGAGGCATCACTAAGGGAATATTATTCTTCTTGAATTATTAGAGTCATCCAGCTTTTGGCCTTGTGCCTCACAGTTACAAGATAGATGCTTTTAAAAATCAACCTGAAGTAGACAGTCACCTGGAAACGATGAACTCTTGCTCAAGTGCACACAAATCATGAATGATGAGGAAGAGGCTGATTTGGTTCAGTCAGTGAACATTAAGGTCAGCATATTCAGCTGACTGCTTATTCTGTTGTACCACATGGGTGCCCACGTGCATTACTTCTTACACTTTGGCTGTCAAGATGCAAGGATGCAATCTCTCAGTTAGCTGCAGGTGCAATTTATGCACCGAGCTAAATGAAGTCTGGTTGCAAATGTCTGGACTTTAAACTGCTGTGAAAGGTCTAAGGAATATGAAGAGCAAACATATAGCTAAGAAGGTAACTTCTATTTTTTCCAGTACTGCCAAGATCCAGTGATATATTTCATTGTGAACTTGGTTTCAAATTGCAATCTTCCTCCCGGTTAGAAACATAGAATCATAGAATTGCTGAGGTTGGAAGGGACCTTTAAGATCATCAAGTCCAACCATTAACCTACCCTGACAAAAACCACTTCTAAACTGTGTCCCTCAGTACCACATCTACCCTTTTTTTAAACACTTCCAGGGGTGGTGAATCTACCACCTCCCTGGGCAGCCTATTCCAATGTTTAATAACCCTTTCAGTGAAAAAATGCTTCCTAACATTCAATCTGAACCTCCCCTGACATAACTTAAACCCATTTCTTCTTGTCCTATCACTTGTCACCGGGGAGAAGAGGTCAGCTGCCACCTCTCTACAACCTCCTTTCAGGTAGTTGTAGAGGGTGATAAGGTCTCCCCTCAGCCTCCTCTTCTCCAGGCTAAACAACCCCAGATCCCTCAGTCGTTCCTCATAAGATTTGTCCTCCAGACCCCTCACCAGCTTTGTAGCCCTTCTCTGGACATGCTCCAACACCTCAATGTCCTTCTTGTAGTGAGGGGCCCAAAACTGAATACAGTACTTGAGGTGGGGCCTCACCAGTGCCGAGTTCAGGGGGATGATCACTTCCCTAGTCCTGCTGGACACACTATTCCTGATACAGGCCAGGATGCTGTTAGCCTTCTTGACCACCTGGGCACACTGCTGGCTCATATTCAGCCGGCTGTTCACCAACACCCCCAGGTCCTTTTCTGCCGGGCAGCTTTTGAGCCACTCCGCCCCAATCCTGTAGTGCTGCATGGGGTTGTTGTGACCCAAGTGCAGGACCCGGCACTTTGCCTTGTTGAACCTCATACCATTGGCCTCAGCCCATCGGTCCAGTCTGTCCAGATCCCTCTGCAGAGCCAACCTACTCCCAAGCAGATCAACACGCCCCCCTAGTTAGTGTCATCTGTGAACTTACTGAGGGTGCATTCGATCCCCTCATCCAGGTCACTGATAAAGATATTAAAGAGAACCAGCACCGAGCCCTGGGGGACAGCACTTGTGACTGGACACCAACTGGATTTAAATCCATTCACCACCACTCCCTGGGCATGGCCATCCAGCCAGTTTTTTACCCAGCGAAGAGTACACCTGTCCAGGCCATGAGCAGCCAGTTTCCTCAGGAGAATGCAGTGGGAAATGGTGTTAAAAGCTTTGAAAAAAATCCAGGTAGATAACATCCACAGCTTTTCCCTCATCCGCTAAGTGGGTCACCTTATCATAGAAGGAGATCAGTTTTGTCAGGCATGACCTGCCTTTCACAAACCCATGCTGACTGGGCCTGATCACCCTATTCTTGTGCATGTGTTGTGCAATGGCACTGAGGATGATCTGTTCCATGACCTTCCTAGGCACCGAGGTCAGACTGACTGGCCTGTACTTCCCTAGATCCTCCTTCCGGCCCTTCTTGTGGATGGGTATCAACCTCCAGTCAGCTGGGACCTCCCCGGTTATCCAGGACTGCTCATAAAAGATGCAAAGTGGCCTAGTGAACACTTCCGCTAGCTCCTTCAGTACCCTTGGGTGGATCCCATCTGGCCCCATAGATTTGTGCACCTCCAGGTGCTGAAGCAGGTCCCTCACCATTTCCCTTTGGATTACAGGGGCTTCATTCTGCTCCCCATCCCTATCTTCTAGTTCAGGGATCTGGGTACTCAGGGAACAACTGGTCCTACTGCTGAAGACTGAGGCAAAGGCGGCACTAAGTACCTCAGCCTTTTCCTCATCCTTGGTCACTATGTTACTGGCCCCATCTACCAGAGGACAGAGATTATCCTTAGTCCTCTTTTTATTGCTAATGTATTTATAGAAACTTTTTTTGTTGCCCTTGACAACAGAAGCCAGGTTTAGTTCTAACTGGGCTTTGGCCCTCCTGATTTTTTCCCTACATAGCTTTGCTACCTCTTTGTAGTCCTCTTGAGTGGCCTGCCCTCCCTTCAACGGTTCATTGCTTCTGTGCGTGACCCTTACTTCAATAATCTTATTTCCTCCCCAGATGAGAGCATCAATTTTGGGGGAAGGGCTAGCTGCCTAGGAAGGAAACAACAACACTGTAAGCCAGACCATCAAGATTTCCACACAACTCCACCCACATCAGGCAATGGAGACTACCCAAAGCACGCCTGAAGGAGAGGACAGACATAAGGAACAAAATGTAAGTGTGGTTCTACTGTTAAACCTTTAACCCTTGGTAATCTGCTGCTTTGAATTGCCCTAGTAACACCTTTGGTGGCAGTGCCCATGGCAAGGCGGAGGTCTGCAATATGAGATTTAAGCAGGTGACTCAAAATGGTTAGGAGGTCTGGGGCACTGGTTTGAAGATCTCAGGGGCAGCCCCAGAATGGTCCAGGCAGGAAGCTCAGGACAGGATTAAACTACCAATTCTATGCCACTCATCAGCATAAATCTGAAATGCATGCACAGTCACTGGTTTGGAAAAAGCAATTTTCTTTTCTGAAACTGGTAAGACAGAAAGACCCTGTGTTTATAGAGGTGGAGCCCTGTAGGCTGACATGACCTTCCAGATGTCTTTAAAACACATCACAGACTGCTGCTGCGGTCTGTGAATGTGAAATTTACTGTAGCTTGGCGGTGGTTCTGCAGGCTATCCAGAAGTCAGGGCCATAATCCTACCAACAGTCTGTCACAGATGGTACAGCAGAGGGGAAAAAAAAGGTATTCTGAAATGCTGAGAGAAAAAGTAGGCCATGTAGCTGCTGATGATGATATAGTTTCCTGGATAGCAGAACTGTACATCTAACATATGCTGCAACTCAATATTCTTCAACAAGTCAGAGGCCTCCATGAATTGCTGTTAAATTTGCCAAATGCTCTGTGGTTCATTTTCACTACTAACATGGGAGACTGCATTAAGAAGAACATGGTCAGGACACCTCCTCAGACATGCTGTAGATTCACACAATATTGCATCTACGGAGGATACGCGAACATACTACAAATATAAACTAACATTATGCAAGAGAACAGATTCCACCTGCCCCATTTGTGTCAGCTAGCTTAGCTCATTTTACCTAAATCTCCTGTCTCTCTTGACCATAACTGCATCCTCTATGTTTGTTCAGTGCATTAAAGAACTGAAACGAACTCAGGTACACCCTCTTGGAGATACCTCTTTACAACAGGTAAAGCTATTTAACAGTCTACAACCATTTCAGTGGTGTCTTCTGGGCTTCAAATCAAATTGTATTAATTGCAAAGTACAAGCCTTAATTTGCTGCAGTTTATACCAATTTCTTTAACGTAACAGTTTCTATTCCTTGTGTCCTTGTCTCCTTATGTTTTACACCACCTACTGATGTTAATACCATTTCTAAGTCACTCACCTCCGGGTGTGACACCCACATGTTTGGCCATTTGTCAGCACGTCTACGCTGCTCAATGGAACAGATACCCCCAAACAGTCCCCATGAAGGCTAACTAACAAACAAGCACATAGCAGTCACCATACGAGGACAGCTCTTGTATTTGGTAAGGAGGCGAGCCTGAGTGTATGAGCTGTTCTTCCCTCTTGTCTGCAGATTCACATCCTTCCCTTCCTGCACAAGGCCACTTCTCACAGCTCACTGACCTCAGCTGTAGAGTCAAATACTCTCATTCAGCTGAAAATTACACCATTTTTCATGCTAGTATTTCTGGTGCAATACTATATCAATTTTTTTTTGTGAAGTCCACTGCTAAGTGGACAGATCCCAAAGCTTCACTTCATGTCCGCTGTCACGGTCACCTCCTCAGACTCTCAGGATCTACCAGGCTTAATGTGTTCACATTTATGATATTTGATTGAGAGGTATCGCAGTTCCTCCTCCTTCTCTTCATCACATTAGCTTTCCATCTAACCTTAAGACCCTACTGTAGAGAAGCAGCAAAGTAAAGAAAAATCATACTAAATCCTAAACTAACTCTACTTTGATCTGCCTGGCCTCTGCACACTTCCCAAGAATCTTAGCCAATATCTTGGCTTTAAAAATATGTTCCAG
Organism: Vanellus vanellus; assembly: GCF_965231255.1. Taxonomy (NCBI): domain Eukaryota; kingdom Metazoa; phylum Chordata; class Aves; order Charadriiformes; family Charadriidae; genus Vanellus; species Vanellus vanellus. Next base: position 16,922,697 of record NC_138911.1, on the reverse strand, counting down.
TGACTCACTATTTTAAGCTCTTATGATACCAGAGACATGTAATAATTCACTGGGCAGAAAGCTTCCCACAGGCATTTAAATATCGAAAATTCTCATGTGCCAGATATGGTCTCTTTTGTGCTTTTTCAGCATGTGGTGTATGACCCAGACAGAGAGATCACAGCTAGAAAGGTCTTACCTCTTGGGAGCTATTGCTAGCTTGGGAGCCTTTATGGGTAAGGCTAGTTAGAACAAATCTAAAGCTATTCTACTCCACATAACTGGCCTATGGCAGTCGTCGTAAAAAGAAAGAGTAGAAGTTCAGCCACAGGTCTCTGCCAGGCAGGCTCTAAGGTTTAATCATTAGGTTTCCACCAGAATGAAAGTTTTCATTTGGAAGATAGCTGAAATGCCAGAAAAAAAAAGGTACTTTATAAGACAGCAATTTGTCTTGAACACATACAATGACCACATTGGTCCCTTTGCGCATTTTCTAATTAAGTTGATGGAAAGACAAATTACATGGATCTCTAAGGAAATAATAATTTAGAAAAGCTGGATTGACAGACAGTTGTTGAAGCTATTTGGTTGCCTAAGAACTCTGTGGGACTGTTCCACATGTCTATTCTGAGGTCTATCTGTATAACCAAGCTTTGAAATGCCTGTAATTTAGCAGCTCTACCCCAAAAATGCTTTTTTTCCCCAAGAGACTATTGTATCAATCTATCCCTTTCTAGACAGGTGATGTTTGGATCCGGTTTGGAATCCTGTACTCCTTTACACAAATAAGATGTAATGTTCCGTAAGCTACAAAAGCATAATATTCAAAGAAATAGATGTGCTTCTATAGCTCTATACAAGTTCCACTTATTTTCATATAATTTCACTACATTGACATTGGCAAGCAGCTTTCAGTGTCAAGATGGTATCCCTCACTATGAACAGCCCTCTTTGCACAGTAGTAGGAAGAACAGCATGCCAAGCCTGTAATGAAAGAAGGTTTCCTCCTATTCTAAGTACCATGTCAAAAGTGCATTTGGCATTATCCCATTTCCAGCCTTTAGGAATATGTAAAACTTAATCACTGGATCAGAAGGACACTGCTTTCGAAGCCCACTGTGCTCCATAAAAAATTCTTCTGTCCTTAAAGTTACTCTTGACAAGACCCAAAGGAGCACATCGGCTACATGAGCACCCTTGGTGGGGTATGTGAAAAATATCCACAAAATGAACAGCCTGGGTTAATTTGCTATGGCAAAAAATTCTACAGTAGTCTGAAGGTCAAATGGAATGAAAACATGGTTTTAATCTTCTTATTTACTTATAAATCACTGATATTTTAGGTCTGCTAAAGTAATTTATAGAGATTTTCACATCGCAAGCTGGCATGCCTGTTCTATATTGACCTAAATTTACCTTCCATAATTTTGTGAATTCCCAGAATGTTATTTTACATGTGGAGTCACCAGCATTAGGGCCTGCTATACTGTAAACCATGGTACAGCGAGCTTACAGGAGAATTCTGGTGGTTCCAAGCCACCTATCAACAGTTCAATATAACTATGTCATTTCCCTCCAACAGATCCCTACCTAGTTTAAGACGTAGGCAGATAACCAACTAAAGTCTCCGCTGAACTGAGGAAATAGTTAAGCACCCTCTCACCCCAATTTTGGGATCAACTCTTTTCATCCTTTAGTATATACTGACTTAGTGTTTTTTCCCCAGCTGCAAGCCTAGGTCCTTCTTCCACACACATGGCCAGAAAGGTGGCTGTTCAGTGAGGAATATGAAACGTGCCTGTAGTCTGCTTGACCTATTCTGACCATTGCTAATGAACCCATCTCAGGCTGGGTGAGCTGCCATTTTTTCCTTTACATACCAATTTTTTTTTTGCATCAACCTGTTTTCTTAACTAGCACAGAGTATGCAATCTGGAGAAAGCAAACGAAGACCAAAACTTACCATCCGACTCGGAGGCTGCTCTGAAAATCAAGTAGCTGCTGGGAAGAGGCTGAGTGATTGAACCAACATTTTCTCCCTTTGGGCCCTGGAAATGCACACAGACAAAAGAAGACGTAAGGTGCAGAAGATGCAACGGACTGTTCAATGTCTTTCTACCCTTCCTGGGCAGTGTGTATGTTTGTGATAGGAAAGAAGGAAGGAGCAGATGGAGTAATTTAGAGAGACTCATTAGTAATGCTGCAGCTCCAAAGCAGTAATGAGCTCTGATGTAAATGGGACTTGGTCTAACCTATGCTCAGCCCAAAACTTACTCTGTTTATTCAGATCCTCAGGAATGGAAGAATCTCATTGCTGTCACTTGGGACAAAAACAGTCAAATATTTGCTATTAGTCATCTTTGTGCAACACCTGAATGGACTGCTCCATGCAATGCACGTCTGTCTGCTTGTAGCCTGACACACTAGCAGAGAAACACCCTTTATGTGTCACCATAAAAGTGGCAGAGCTCACACCTTGTGCTGTGAAGGCCTCTAGCAGAGAGGCAATGGCAGCTTTTCTGGAAGGAAACAAAGGAGAAACTCCATCCTGCAAACCTGTCTGGGAAAGGAGGAGACAGGCAAAACCACAGGCTGAGGACCAAAGGTCTCCCAGCATGGGCACATGCTGCTGGGTTGCAGCCCTTCACCTCTACATCCAGACCCTTTGAGAACCTTTATGCCGTGATGCCTGGCGTGCTGGCGACTTCAGGCTTTAACAAAACCAGGCTTTGCTTGTTTAGGTTGCCTTTAGTTTAGGAGCTGTGGCAAAAAAAGTGTCTTGTAAGTATCCTGCCACAATCCCTTCGGCATGACCCTCCAGAAATGATTCCCAGGAAGGCAGAGTCCATCTTGGATTAGGCACTTCTTTAAGCAGAACCCCAGGCTCTGACCTTGATCTCCTCCCTGTTTTCTCCTCTCTTGAGCTCCAGAAGCTGCTAAGAAAAAGCAGTTTCTGTACCTGGTGAGCACAGCTTCACACATTCCATGGTATGGACTTTATCCCATGACCTGGCTGAAATAAACGGGAGTCCCTCTCTTGCATTTCCAAATTTTCTCAGCCTCCTCTAGTTCCTTCTCTTCCTTACTTCACAACAAACAACATGAAAGCAGATCCTTTTTCAATTCTGCAGACATCATGTCAGAAATAAATGCAGAGCAGAAAACATCACCAATACTCTCAAGACCACTATGCCAACTGCAGGGTGGAACAAACATTTTTTTCCAGGATGCTCAAACACAGATTTCCTTGAGTTTTTAGAGAATACACACAACGCTGAAAATCGGTAGGGAAATTTTTGCAGTTTAACCATGACTCTCCTCTCTTACATGGGCCTTTATAGTATCTCATCTTGTCCCTTGAAAGAAGGACTTCCCCCTAGCATTAGTCTGTAAGCAGGGAAACTGTGATGACTGCTGAAAACTGCTCCTATATACAAGTGTCTGGTAGTTAAATGGTGGTTTTAACTGGATTTTTGTGAATTCCACTCAGAAAGGCAAAATTTGGAAAAAATGAAGAGTGCAAGCATAGGACAAACATTAAATTATATCTATATATACTCCATGAAGATGCAGTGCTGAGAAGACAACAGGCTCCAGTTTAGCTTCTCGTCTCTACATCTGTGGGGTTCTGCTGCTGCCAGGAGGAACTGGGATCCTTATTACTTGCTTCTTTCTCCCCTCTCCTCGCCCACAAGAGGTTCACAAGATCAAGACTGTTTAAAGGCTTAATAGGCAGGACTGGCAAAGTTGGGATTTGATTAGCAATCCAGGGCAGAGCAGCTCAAGACATTACTAGTGACATTAATGCAATCAAGCATCATTCCCAATGGCATTTTTCCTTTCAGTAGCTTGCAGCTGAGCAGGGCATTGGAGAATTGTTGATAACAGCATTACTTGTGTTTTCAGTGCAGAGGTTGCTATTTGCCCCTTTGGAGAAAAAACCTTACAACCAAACAGTACAGATCCAGAGAACTGAAACTAAAAAAAAAAAAAAAGGGGGGGGGGGGGGGAGAAGGAAAGGAGGAGATAACACAAGTTTTTAACAGACACTTAGGCATGTGGATAAACACAAGGAGCAGCCAAGTCACTCTGTCAAGGAAATGTATTCAACAGTAAGGCATGCTTATACATGGAGGGGCCTGTTTCCCACAGAAAGAAGAGGAGAAGAAGAAAGGAGAGGAGGCCATAAAAATAAAATCAACATCTCCACAGAGTAGATGAGGTTCTGTATCTGCACAGCAGGGATAATGATGCTTTCTGCCTTTTAGCATCATGCCTGTTTAGAGTCTAAGACCTCGAAGACAATGACCATCTCTCACTAAAAGTGAATGTTATCCCTGCAACACAAGGACCTGGAGCTCAGCTGCAGCCTCTAGACAGTACAACTATGAATGGATCATCTTCAGATCATTCCTGTCTTTACATTTGATTTAAGACTCAAAAGGCAATACCAAACCGGGGCTGATTAGGCTTTAAAAAATGGAGTGGACTCACACTGTTTTAGATAGTGTGACAAACACCTAGTCTTGGAAAGTCATAAAACAAAGCTTAAAAAAAGAGAAAAAAATCCCTTTTGTAAACAGTACTGTGGGTAACTGTAAGGATGAAGATGAAATTAACTGTGCTGTATTATAGAGCAGAACAAACAATTGTAAAAGAGCAGCACAAGCCCATTACTAGAACATCTTTCTTTAAAGGAATGACTCAAAGCTCTTAAAATCAACAAAATTAAAATCATATATATTCCCAGGTTCAGTGGGTCTGATCCCACCTCATTTAGCACTGTAAACACATGCCAGAACAAGCTGTAGTCAATAAAAGCCTTCCCACACCACACTGTTCACTTCTGAGCAAGCTCAAAGGGAAATACGAACTATTCCAGGACATTTACTTGGGACAGCTGGGCAAACCTTGCCAGCAGAGCGCCCTACGCTCCTTCTGTGAAGCAAGAGGACAAACACTCACACCCTCACACTAATTACTAGGTTGGCATTCCCTGCTCTCCTGCAGTCATCCCAGCAAAAAGTCTATTCCCTGAAGCAGTGTGGGACCACATTGCCTTCACATCATGGACAAAGTGCCTCTGCGGCAGTATTTGCAGCATGTGGGGGAAGCCTTTATCACCGCTGCTTGCAATACTGACTGATTTTGAGACCTTGGTGGTTTTGGCCTTGGGTTTACAAAGGCCTGGGTAGAGCAAAAAGGTAAAAGGTCTAATCCATTTGCACTGTGATGGAGTTTCAGGCTAAAACACTTAAAAAAGCCAGGGAAGCAGTGTAGAACAAAGGACTGCCTCCTCTCGGGTATATACTACTAAGATAGCTCTAGAAACCAGAGTGCTTTACAGAAAAACCAGTTCCCTGCTGCGTATGTTTAGCTTTCCACTATACACAATGGTCTTACATCTTACCTACCTATCATTTGAAAGGCATCCCAAAATTTCATCTGGCTCTAACTGAACTTAAAATGACTGCACATCACATTTAATTGGCTAGCACAACTATAAATGTCTAGGGCACTGCTTGAACCAGACATTTGTTTCAGGGCTGAACCCTGCAGTTACATCCACACATCTGCTGAGCAGCCAGGCCAAGATGTACAAAGGTGTTCATTAATTACCCTAAGTTAGCTGGAAGTCCACTATGTGAGTCAAAACTCGACCATCAACCTTAGTCTGGAAAATCCTTGAAAATTTCATGAGCTATTTTAGCCAAAAGTGAAAGTTGTTTAGCCAGATCTTATTTCTGTCATGATGGACAGTAACTTGGGCTTTTTGCTTAAGCTCAGGCTAATCTACATTTCATGAGAAATAGGCTTTCTTTGCACAGTTATACATCACCAATTTAGATCAGTCAATTCTGCTCCAGTTGCTTTAAAAGAAGGCCATGAAATGACATAAAATGAAACAGTATTTTTAGCAGTTTCAGCCTTAAACTGTTGTCAGAGTGCAGACAGCTTCTCTGACATCAAGCAGTTCACTGGTGGATTTCTTCTTGACGTGTATTTTGGTGTTCACCTTGTGGCTGAAAGCATCTATCACACATAACAATCCAGGCTAAACTCAGGTTTCAGGAAATATCCTACCATGCAGCTCAAATGTAGCTTTCTAAGTATCTGTCTCAAATTTGAGTATTAATTTGACCTTAAAACTAAAATCTCTTGGGAATTCCTCTAGTAAACAAATGTTTTCAGAGATATATTCCCTTCATATTTAATATACTAATTCCTATTTCTGTCATATATTTTCTCAAGAGACACAAGAATTAGAAAAACATACACACATGCAAATACATATAGACATTGATAAAAACTCCTCTTCTTTTGTATGATTCATTCAAAGGGAAGGGCATTCTGGCATAACACTTCAGATCTGTCAGCAGCACTACTTTTCAGTACCTGACTGTGTTTTTGATTTTACTTCTTCACTAGCTCTCCTGACTGTGCTTTTCAGAACAATTCAGTTGACCTGTCAAGTCACAAGGAATTTTTTTGTTGATGGACAGCAAATGATCGACAACCTTCTTGGGTGCATGGTCTGAATTAAAAAAGCATCAAAACTCAAAACTGAGTAAGAAGCAAGATAGCAGTGAAACCTTCAGGACTTAAAGCAAAAGCAATGCATCTAGGCACAGATCTAGGCTACTGTCAGAAAACAGCAGCTCTTACCCCTGGTTGTTGAGGTTAATTTTAATTCTCTCCTCCTACCTTATTAAAAATTGCAAGACTTTTTATAGTGATTGTATAGCTGTGTTTAAAACTGTTCAATTAACTACAGGGATGAGCAGGAGTGAGGCTGCTTGATCTGCTCCCACAGGGCTTCCCCTCCATTTTGTTAGAACTTCTGATGCCAATGACAAATGCCTTCATTGCTCTCACATGAGTCTTCCCAAGGAGATTTACTCTGCTGAACACCTTTGCAGCAAGGCAGTAGCTTGTAATGCTTTGCTTACACTGGTGATGTCTCCTAGAGAATTTATGTCTGCAGTAACTCTGCTGAGTCACTGTTTTAATGGGGAAACAAGAGTTCAAGACCATTTAAGCTTTGTCTTCAGAGTATCCAACAGATGTTGTTCTCAGTGCCTCTCAGGAGGTACTGGGGTCTTTCTCTTTCCTCATAGGCATTAGAATTTTTTTTCTCTTTTTGCCTATTCTTAAAGGAAAGAAGAAAAAGAAATGCAGCTCTTGAAAATTTCCAGGGAGTTATTTCAAGAAGTGTGAGAAACTATTAATCATTTGTGTTGCAGGGAGATCCAGGGGTCACTGCAGGACCTACTGCGTGTACAGGAAGAGACTGTCTTAGCCTGTGAGTAACAACAGACTGAAGAAGAATTCAAAGTGAAGGGAGAGAAAACCTTTCTATTTCCATTTCAAAGAACAGAAAATTAAGGCAACCTATGCAGTGTCACACTTTTGTGCAACAGTCTCTTGAGCAGACCACCGAGTTCCAAGTCCATCGCAAACAAACCCAAACCTCAGAGGCATTAGAAAAAAGAAGTCAAATGATTGATCTGTTTTGTTGTCACTATGCCAGCCCTCTTCCAGTATTGTGCAAAGCATTTGGTGCTTTGTGTGTCCTTGTTTTGGGGAAGTCAGTTGACTGGGTCTATTCCTCACCTCTTTTTAAAGATGTAGGCCACGGCTTGATATAGCTTCTAGGTATCTTTTTTGCTGCATTAACATATTTCCCCTTTCCTCAGTTTATGCATGCATCTATACACCAAGAATGACACATTTGTAATAATCACAATGCGCCACGTTCCTTTGATGTAATACCATGACCAAGCTTCGGTGTCTTTAATCTTTTTATGCACTCAATTTACCATCACTAACAGCAACTGAATAACTGAAAATCTAGATAACATCAATGCTAGGTGATACTAGTGCTGAGACACTAGTCCAAGAAGAGGTTGTTCAACTCATCAGGCTTGTTACCTTTACAGCCCAGATGGATTGATCCAAAGGATGAAAAAGTTTAAAACAGAAACCATCCTTTTTGGAGGGTCTCTCGATCAGCTCACAAGAATGGAGCAAGATTGTCCCGACCCACTGTCCGATCTTTGGCGTCTTATAAATCAGCAGCACTCCTGGTTTCAGAACACACCACAGCTTGGTCCAACTCTTCAAAGTCCCACGAATCTGGAGGGAAGCAGGGAGAGAACAGAAAGCTGAATTTACTTTGCTTCTTCAAAGAAAACCAGTATTTAAACAGTATTTCCAGTATGTGTTTCTCCTAAGGCCACACTACGATACACTTCCTTAGGAAGATACACTGCATTATCTGAACAGTCTAGGGATCTCATAGCCAAATTTACAAGGCCTGGGATTTTGCTATCAGAATCCAGTCTTCATATTTTAGTGCTGGCGTAGTGTTAGCAGCTTACTTAATTTTTTAGGCAACCAGCACTGCTGGCCCATGTGAGAGTGATTTGTTAATAATCATGGAGGACACGCCAATTAGAACATTGCATAGAAAAATGTTATTGCTAGTCTAATTCCTCTTATAAGTCATTTTAATAGTGTTCTGCAGAACAGAACTATGAAAGGGTTTTGTCAAACACCCCAATTTTAAAAGCACCTTCTCCAGCTGGTTTACTTCTCTGTCAAGCTCAATGCATGCTCCCTCTTGTATAGAAGACATTAAATCTGATAGCATATATTAAAGATAACAGCTTTAAGAATAGGGAAGTTTCTCAGAAAGGTTAGATTTTGTCTCAGGTCTTCTTGATGTCAATGTACATAGGCCCTCATTTTTTGCTGAACCAGAAATTTCAAGCCACAGCAAACATACAACAGGTATTTTGTATTTAAAACAAAACCTCAATATTTATCTATCATCAACACTAAACATTATAGAAACTTTTTTGTTGCCAATGTAATTTCTTGAATAAACCATACCCATCTCATTTTTCTGGCCTCTAATACTGATCATAGAACAATGTTGGAGGTTTTTCACTCTGGTCAAATGCAATTGTATCGTTTCATGAAATCCCTAAGTTGTTTTTTTTTTTTTAAAGAGCTATGTGTTCGGCAATGTTTGGAAATTAAGTTTTGCCATTATAAAAGGGCAACCAATTCACTATTAGTCAAGAAGACTAAATGGCCTCAAATAAGGAGAAAACCAGCAGTGAAAGGTAACACCTCTCAATGTCAATCCAAATTTATTTTGCCACATACAAAGTTTCAAGACTTCAATGAGAAGCTGTCACTAGCTGAGTCTTTGCACAAGGAGAAATTACAGTTGTCATCAGGTCCAATATGTTTCATTCTGTGCTGTGACAACATAAAATCCAACTGTCAACAGAACAAGCTGTATCTGCACATTTCCAGGCTGTTATTCTGTCTATTCCCTCTTCAGTACAGAAACACATCTATGGGAAGAGGCCAGCAGACTCTTTCAGAGAGGAAGAAAGAAAGAAACATCATCGCTTCCTTTTGTACTATGCACTTTTTGAGACCTCGTCGCTACTTAAGGACATGGACTAGATGGATTGAGTTAGGTTAAAATGGAAAGTAAATATTCCCCATAACTCCACTTTTATAGCAGCTATTTAAGTACGGCTTTACAGCAACTTCAACTCAAAATTATTTGGTCTTGCTTCACTCAAAAAAGTGCTAGTCCATAAGTCTTAGACACATCAGGTACTTCTCACTTATTTTTTCCTACAGCCTCGGAATGGTTTGTAAGAAATACCTTCAGCCAGTCTGCTGTGATCACTACACTGGGATCCTTCAGAGCACTGAAGAGTTGTTTAGTAGCCCTTTTCTTCTCCTGTCTGTAATTTTTTTTTTGTACCTGGTTCAGAACAGAGAAAATACAGCAGCTGTAATCATGGCCTCTTTTGTGGAGGAAAGAACACAATGCATTAAGGACAGCTATGTATAGCACAGCTAGAACACGACCCAGCACAGGTTCCCCAGAAATGAGCACTAGAAAGAGCAAAAGCATAATGAGATAACAGGCATTTTCTTTACTCCTGAAGTCCCACCAAACATAATGTAATTTGGTTTTTCTTTGGGGGGAATGGAAAGAGACTGAATACCCATTCCTCCTCAAATTAAAGAGATTAAATCTAATTTCATCCAAACCAAATTATTTATACTTTTGGTTTGGTAGACAAACAAGTGTTCAAGCAATAATTTATTCAGATTGCCTAGACATACTCCTCCTAACAAGACCAATGACGGATTACAATCCTCTTGAGGTGCCTAATGGCTCTGGAACTTATGAACAGAGTGAAATAATTACACTGATTTGTTCTGTTTGCAGTACATAATCTAATCCTGTATATAAAGCTTGTAAATGCCCTTGGCCTACAATGACTCCTAGAAGAGCTGGAGGCTTCTCCAGGTCTTGGGAAATGACTCAGAGTAGCTCCCAATGGTTTGTTTGGAAGGTACTACTTGTTTTGTAAAAGAAAGTCAGCTGATGCTGACTTGGCTGCTTTGCACGTACCTTCAGTGTTTCCTTCTTCATGAATTTGGCTGTGGGAGACACACACTCTTTGTCAGACCCATTGCAAAGCTTATATTCGATCTAAAAAAAGAGGGAGAGAGAAAACAAGAATGTGTTAACATGAAGATGTTCAAGTGATGTTTTAATGAAGGGTCGTTTATATCTTCCAGAAATCCATGAAAGAGCTGATTGCAGACTTCAGCAGCAGAATACTAAGAAAGCACAGAAAATGTGTATTTGCAGTGCACTCCAAACTTCCTTTTTATACTCATAGTTATTTAAAAAATTCCCCAACAAATTTCCTTCGTATTTCTCCCATGCAGATATTAATCTTTGTAAAATAAAAACAAAACAGAAAAAAAAACCCTACTCTTATTCCTGACTTCAAAAACTGCTCATCCCTTTTCAGATCTGAAAGCATTTCAATTACTGGAATAAAAATTATGGGGAAGCTGGTATAGATCTTTCACAACCAGACTCGATATTGGCAGTGACTGTTGCCCTAACTGAAATGTCCAGAAACATGAGTGGGCAAGAAATGACTTAATCATGTTACAGATAATACAGGAAATCATCATCATCTTGGCCTTGCGAAGCAAGGCACAAAATATACAGTCACTTCAAATCATGTTTGATAGTGTCAGTGCTGTTTAAATTCATTTTCAGAGGCTGCAGACTGATCTCATGATTGTGCTGATGGCCTGAAAAAATGCTTTATTTTTGTTAGATGTGGTCACAATATTACTGTTCCCAAAATAATGTATGCTTGGAGAGTATAGCTCTCTGGAGCCCAGCTCATGATGAGGACTCCTACTTCGATAGGTACTGCCAGCAAATTATCCCAAACCTGAGGAAGGTTAGTGGCATAAGAATTATGGTACAGTCTATAAACTCTGCTACTTTTTATGTGACCTTGGGGAAGTTACTTTCTCTCTCTGTACCACTTTTCCTTCCAACCTTTCATGTGTCTGATGCATTCAGACTGTGATCTTTTGGGGTCAGGCACTGTCTCTCCTACTTATGCATGACAGTTTTATAAAAAAGCTCAGCCCTTGGCCACCGTGATTTAATGGGTATGACACAAAAATGAGCTGTACTATGAAAAAAATCTATCAAATATAGTTCCCATTTATACATTCGCTGCTATGATGTGAAACAAACCCACTGGCCTCTCAGACTCTCTCACCTGTATGTCATGATCTGATGTAATCATTTTACAGTGACTTCAGTTTTGAGAGACACGGACCCGCTTTCTTTTTCCCTCCCAGCAACACAGAAACCTCTCTGGTTACTACAGCCACAAACCATGCTAAACATTAGTGTGAGCAGGAAAATATTTAATAACAGCCAGATCGGTCCTTTCCACACGACTTAGATAAAAACATGCAAATGCATGACCAGACCACAGCAAACAGGACATCAACAATGCTTTGGAGACTGTGACAGGAGCCAAAAAGGGAGATAAGGGTGCATGCTCAACTGAGCAAAACTCATTCTGGATGATGCAGGATTTGAAATTAGGGTCAGAAGGTGCAATTTGCAACAGAGCCAGGGTCACTGTAGAACCTATTACTTGTTCTCACTTACCCTTACAGTAGTCTTTCACTAAAACCAAAAGTACACTTGACACTTAAGAATAATTAGAGAAATGAAAACTCTGCGATGGCACATAAAGACCAGTGAAGCCCCTGATCTGACTTTCCAGTTTACAAGTCAACTTGGCATTGGATCCACTCAATGAAAATGCCAGCTCTGGACTCCTGCAAACTATTCAATATTTGCCATTTTTGTTTTGATAGAAAGTTAAACCTGTCTCCTTTACCTGCAATGCAGTCTCTGATGCATATTTTGTATTTCTGCACATGGGACTTCCCTGTAAAAACATAGGATTTACAGTGGGGTCTGCTGCACAGATATAACATCTGAGCAGAGAATTTTGCCCACAGGGTCTTTGTCACTTTTCAAAGGGCAGTGGTAGACATTTGGGAGATATGCTATAAGCTTTTCTTTATGAGGAAACATTTCTAAGTGCTTAAATGTCTCTGAGCAAGAATCCTTCGTAATTATTAGGAGATTATGCTTTCATGATTCAAGACGCGTGTCCTCTGAAACTGGTCAGAAGAATTCTCCCCCTTTCTCCCAGTTAGCAGGGAGAATGTCCTGTCCTTGAGATACAATTATGAGCCAACTGTTTACTGGTAATTTCACTCCCTCCAGCCCAAGAGATCAGATGCAGAGAGAAACACTGCGTACTATTCCTCATTAACCAGTGCAAGAAGCAGAAAAAGCACAGATGTCCCCAAGATTCTAGGAAATCCTGCTCAGGTGTCTGCAAAGCATCAGGATATAATGAATGCTTATTGCTTAACTAATTAAAACAAACTACAGTCACTTCTTGTCTAGACAATTACATTTTAGTACTTATATAAAGAATAAAATCTTGGCCCCTAAGCTGACTTGGCTCGAGGAAATTTACTTGAAGATGAATACGGAAAGGCTTCCAACAACTGCCGCAAAGCATGCAAACCTGAGCCCTAAACCTGCTGCTCTTGGGGAACCGTTAACACAGAGGCACTTTCACTGCTTTACAATCCACACCTGCCTCCTCCCAGAGTCTCTCTGGGTCATGCTAAAAATAGAATTAAAGAACCATAAGACTTCAAACCTGGGACGTTTACACAGAGAGACATTGATTCTGCCTCTTCAGGAGAGCTGACTCATAGCTTCGTGACCAGGGACACCGCATGCCCGAGGCCAGCCAATACTGCTACGCATGTTATAAAGCCGTAGCCCACAACAGTGTATGACAGGATAATCTCCCCTTACACCACCATAGCTTTTAGAAGCTCAATAGAATCACAGAATCACAGAATGGTTTAGGTTAGAAAGGACCTTAAAGATCATCCCCTGTACTCAGCACTGGTGAGGCCACACCTCGAGTATTGTGTCCAGTTTTGGGCACCTCAATACGAGAAAGGTATTGAGGTGCTGGAGCGAGTGCAGAGGAGGGCAACAAAGCTGGTGAAGGGCCTACCAGACAAATCATATGAAGAGCGGTTGAAGGAGCTGGGACTGTTTAGTTTGAGGAGGAGGCGGCTGAGGGGAGACCTCATCACTCTCTACAACTATTTGAAAGGACGCTGTAGAGAGGTTGGTGCTGGTCTCTTCTCACAGGTAATTAATGACAGAACAAGAGGGAATGGCTTCAAGCTCCAACAGGGTAGGTTTAGACTGAACATTAGGAAAGAATTTTTGACAGAAAGAGTGGTCGGGCATTGGAATAGACTGCCCAGGGAGGTGGTTGAGTCACCATCCCTGGATGTGTTCAAGAGACGTTTAGATGTGGTGTTGGGGGATATGGTGTAGGGGAGAACTTTGTAGAGTAGGGTAGATGGTTGGACTCGATGATACCAAGGGTGTCTTCCAACCTAGACAATTCTATGATTCTATGATCATCTCGTTCCACCCCCCCTACCATGGGCAGGAACGCCTTCCACTACATCAGGTTGCTCAAAGCCCCATCCAACCTGGCCTTGAACACTTCCAGGGATGGGCAATCCACAACTTCCCTGGGCAACCCATTCCAGTGCCTCAGCACCCTCATAGTGAAAAAATTCTTCCTAATATCTCTTCTAAATATCCCTTCTTCCAGTCTGAAGCCATTACCCCTATCACTACATGCCCTTGTAAAGGTCCCTCTCCAGCTTTCTTGTAGGTCCCCTTCAGATACTGGAAGGCTGCTATAAGGTCTCCCCAGAGTCTTCTCTTCTCTAGGCTGAAAAACCCCAACTCTCTCAGCCTGTCTTCATAGCAGAGGTCCCCCAGCCCTCCGATCATCTTCATGGCCCTCCTCTGGACCCACTCCAACAGGTCCACGTCCTTCTTATGTTGAGGGCTCCAGAGATGGACACAATACTCTAGGTGGGGTGTCACAAGAGTGGAGTAGAGGGGCAGAATCACCTCCCTCGACCTGCTGGCCACGCTTCTTTTGATGCAACCCAGGATATAGTTGGCTGCCTGGGCTGCGAGCGCACATTGCCGGGTCATATTGAGCAAAACTTATCTGAAATCATTACAAACCAGTCTTTCAATTGGTCAAAGCAGCTCGATGGAGACTGCTGCAGTGGGCTTCTGAACCACTGTGCTGCTTCTTTCAGGCACTGCCTCCCCCATGTCTGAGCTATGTCCAGACATGCTGAATTTGCTTACCTTGCCTGTAAAGGGAAACACGCCCACAGGGATGGTGTACACTAAGACAGGCTTAATGGATGAGAAAGAAGCAGTAGCATAAGTCCCTCACTGCCTGTGTAAGACTTTCTAGGCATGGGAAAACAAATATCTATGTTGCCATGTCCCAAAAACTGTGATGTACCAGCTGTGTGATGCATAATGCAGCTCCCCAAGGTGGTTGTAAAATGACCAAGCTTTATGAAGAGAGAGAAAATTTTACTAAAACCAAGCCATGGACAAGTTTTCAGATGTGCCTGACCTGGGCCTTCTGTTTTCAGAAACTTGACGCTGTACCCCAGTTACTTTTTTAATGAGGCAAACTGATTGCTTCTCCCTGCCAACTTTGCTTCTTTTTATGCTGACGAAGATGCACCATCACAGATCCTAGATAGCAGTTTGCTTGCAGATGATCATCAGGTGTACAGAGTGAAAAGCATTGCATTTCTGGGTTTAAAGTTCCTGCCTTTTCACAGGAAAGGTGGGATCTAAGGTCCCAGGACTGCATACCGTAGTCCCCCATGCTGCTGATAGCAACATACAGTTCCTCCAGGTTTAACCTGCTAAGTGACTAGAAGTAATATGATTTCATATGTTTACACAAATCTGTTTTAATAGTTTCGATTGTACCTCACAGCATATATAAG
This sequence comes from Vanellus vanellus, assembly GCF_965231255.1. Lineage (NCBI taxonomy): Eukaryota > Metazoa > Chordata > Aves > Charadriiformes > Charadriidae > Vanellus > Vanellus vanellus. The sequence continues at coordinate 16,907,391 of NC_138911.1, read as the reverse complement.
ATTCAGTAAATGTGTGCCATCAGCTCTAAAGATCCCTAAGATACAGCAGGGCATTACATTGCTAAGGCAGATCAAGAGCATTTAATGATGTCCTTCTATCGCCCTGCCTTTCTCAGCCTGGCAGAAAACTAAGAGAAGGCATTTGTCATCACAGCAAATCTTTCAAGGACACTGGGATAATGCTTGTGCAGGATATCAGAATCTGGCCCCCTCCCTCTGCACCAACATGTGAACAATATTAACCAGAGATGAGACTTTGTACAATGGGAGGGAATTGGTGTCCTTTTTAAAATCGAAAAACCCAGTGGAATATTCTGATAAGAAAGCAAGGTATGTTTTCCATATACTGGTTCTCATAATTGTAAGGAGTAAACACTGTTAATCTGCCAAAAACTTTTATCAGGACACAGAGCAGCACTTGCAGGGGTAGGAAACTGTTGTCCCTCTTTTGTTCTCTAACCACATCTGTGCTTTCCAGGACTGAGTGATGACCTTGCCAGCTGATGATGGGCTGTACTGTACTCAGAGATATACTTTTTATCCCAGTTAAGTTTCTATTCCCTTTCATCTCCGTCATGTAGCTCTGGAGAACACCTGCTGATTGTTAGCAGTTATCACAATACCCTTACACCTCTGCTAGGCTTTGTAAGAGAGCATACAGTCCTCACAATAGTGCTATTCTGATCCAGTGTCTTTTTGGTGACTTCATTTCCAAGAGGAAACAAATCATTTCACAGACAAACAGTCTGTGAACAACTCTGGTGTGGGGGATGCCAGCCCATCAGCATGCTGTGCCTTGGATAACAGCAAGAGGAATATCCTGTTGTTTAACACAAGCAATTCTTGATGCACAGGACAAACACAAAAAAATTGTAATGAGAGACAAATACGCAGAATTATTCCAAATCAGAAACATTTAAATAAAACCATTCTCAGGCTGTGGTCTGCGTGCTAACAGCAGTGACAGCTTACAAGTCGTTCTTTTTTCTTCTTTGCATCCAAGTAAGAGAAAGACGAAATCAGATGGGAATTTGAAGGCAGAACAAAAGTAGCTGGGGTCATAAGTTATGTCTCACAAAAGCAAAAATAGTCATCACATGGGAGATGCATCCTTGCTCACATGTAATTTCTCCAGTATCTTTTCCACATATAAACGCTACATAGCTGTATCACTGCAGAAATAAAAGAAATAAAACGAAAGTTCCCAAAGTGGAAAAAAAAATCATAAATATTATGGAAAAGCTGGGTTTAACATTAGAAGTGAATAGCTTCTTGTTACTGATGTGAATATTCACAGATTGCTCAACTGCATTTAAACAACTTTGTTTTCAATTTGCTATAAGCAGTCCTTTCTAAAAACTTTTTCATTTTGTTGTGAATTAACAGCTCATCCAAAGCACAGTTGAGTCAGTGAAGCAATTCTTACTGACAAACAAGCTTAGCATTAGGAAAGATTACCTTCAATTAATATGCTGCTTTACAGTAAATTGAATAATCTACACCTAAAACTTATTACTTGCAAAAAAATAAAAAATCCTTCTTATTTCAACAATGTTACAAAGACACAGCAACTGTGTTTACAACACTGAAACAGCACAATGAGTAGCCCAAACTAAAAAGCCTGTACAAATAGCTGACATGACAGCAATATCTGGGGAAAATTATTGCTGAAATTCAGCTATCCAAGCAACTCCAAATATCATTATACTACTGTTTAGTGGAATGCTTTGCTCCATTGCGTCATATTATAGTAATTAAAGAAAAAGTCACAGACCTCTTGGGATTTCTATTTGATCATTTAAGTGTGCTTTTCATGGGAAGAACGTTCTGCAAGTTTAGAATATTGAAAGAACATTTTAGGTGAGATGGGAAGTTGCACACTGAGAAAGATGCTGTTTCACATGACTGATACAACTGTAGTGCTCAGCAGAAACCTGAAGCAAAGCTTTGCTTTCACTTCTAGCTATAAGCACAGCTTTTGTTCCTAGGCTGAGTTTAAACAAATGAAGAAAGTGAGCAATGAAAAACAATTGGACTTTCAGCTTAAAATATGCTTTGTTAAATTGTTCAATAAATCATTTCAATTTTAGCACCTCTATTTACCTTCATCTCTCCTATCAGAAACACTAGAGTAAGGAATTACGATCACCAGCGACCCAAGGTGACACAAGCTGTGGCTTACCCAAAGTTATAAACTTTGAGACTTCATTTCTGTAAGCCAACAGTTACTGCAGTCTACATTGCCCTCTGTGAAGCACGTGAGATTTTCAGGGCTTTTATGCACCTACACAAGTTAGGGATGCTCCAATGTTTCCTGTCTCACAGTGCAAAACAACCCCCCTCTTCTATGCGATTTTCCCAGGACACTCCAGGCTACATCTCTGCTCACTCGAAATCAGCTGCGAAGCCCTCTGTGGACAACAGTTATTGCCCTAAATGGCTGCACAAGGAATTGAAGAAGCAAGGTGTAGCTGAGCCAGGACACAGGAACTGACTCTTCTTGACAGAGAAAACTAACTCAAAAATAATTACATCCACAACATCAACAGCATATAGTAAGGTAATAGAAAGTCAGCAAGCGTCCAGTTAGGCATAACACCACCTGGAAGGACCAAATTTTCCTATAAAGCTGTGCTTAGCACACACAGGGGATATTTCGCTCCTGAGCCTCTCCAAGGTGATTCCTGCAACTTCTGGATCTCTCTGACAACTAATTCCCCAGTTTGTTGGCTAATAGAAAAGAGAGGGAAAGGTACCCTTGTAGGTTGCCAGAGCTGTGAATGATCTTTAATGATAGTCCCAAATGTGACCACGGCTGGAATTAACTCAGAGGTTAAGAGCACGATTCATGGATCTAGAAGAATGAGCTTGAGACAGCATGGGAGTTGTAGCTTAAATCTCAAGTGATCAGTATGATTTGTTTCAAACTACTTTGCAGCTAAAATAAATTTCTACCGGCTACTTAGATTCATATTTCAGATTACAAATCACACAATAAAGACTTGAACAATTCAGGCATGTGGAAAAACTCATTCACGATGAACAAACCAATCTAAGCTTCGCGCTCCCATATGTCATAAAACTGTGCACGCAACAGCCACGCTCCTACAACGTGATAATTTTAGACCTCATTGTAGCATTAGTGGGGGACTGAAAAGAGTGAAATACCACTGAGTGCCAGCTGCAAGATTTTTCTGACTATCCCTTAAAATACACTTCAATTCTTTGTGGGCTCTGCACACGTATCAAGAGACCCCAGCTGCTTCTCCAGCCAGTAGAATAAATAGGTAAGCATAGGAAGGGAAGAAAGAGAAAATGCAACACTGCATACTGCAATAAAAGGTGCCTTAAAGGATGCTAACCGTGCTGAATGAAGCACAAAATGAAAGCAGGGTATCTCCAGTCACTGTCAGGCAGTACAGTGCTAACTACACTACATGGCTGCAGAAATGAGCTTGAGGCTTAGATACTTTCCACCCCCCTCTATAAGCACTGGTCCCAGAAAACAAGGCTGAAGGGCTCTAAAAAAGAGAGAAATTAATATGAGAAACAATCTGAAATAAATAAGCTATTTTTTTTCCCTTGAAAAAGGAGATGAAAGAGACTCCATTTAAAAAAGGAAACAGGAGAAAATATGCTGCAGGAAAGTTAGCAATATAATACGTAGCTGAACTGTGCCTTAAATTTGTTTTAATGAAATTTGGGGTGAAATCAGAAATATATAATGCTAAGGACTGCACAAACACATTGAAATCAAATGTTCCAGCATCAAATATTTTACTGTCTGTACAGATAGTACAATCAGGATGTGTTCACACCTCAGACGTAGACTAGCAGTTCATCTACGAGCACAGGGGAGTGGGGCTGCAGTTAAATGGCTTCACAGCTCACAAGTTCACAGATGTCTTGGTGTCTGCTAACCTGGAAAACATGCAGCCTGCCCCATCATGAAGTGTGGATATGGCCTGAGTGAACAAAACGTAGAACCATTTCCACCTCACTGATGAAGATGTGAAACAAAAACGCAATTCATCTGCCTGGGGAAATGCAGGGACTCCAAGTCAGAGCTGGGAATTCAAGGTCCCCTAAGACCCAGTCCAGGGATTGAATCACTCGACTGGCTTTCCTTTCCTTCTCATTACTGGGTGAATAGAGTCAATGTGGTGTGGTACATCAAAATAGCGCTGCTGAAGGAACACGGATTTCCAACAAGGTTTGTTATATCCACTGTGCCAAAAGAAGGGTAAATATTCAGAGTATTCATGGCATGGATCTGTTACCTAGAACATTTACTTTTGAATCCATTAATTAAACCTGCACACCCTACAGTTTGGTTTCTAAAAATTATTTCCCCCCTGCTATCAGGAATATAAACATGACCCAATTAGCACACACTCTTTCCTTTGGTTCAAGTAGGTGGAATCGCTACTTATTTTTAAACTGGAATACTGTGACAGGTCCCTACTTAGAGTTCTGGACACGGGACAGTAAGGTTTCATTTTATAGCCTTAGAGCTAAGTGGACGTGAAAAATGAAGGATTAAGCAAACTGACTACCAGAGAAGAACAAGGTAGTGTACAACACAGCAAGGCAAAACAGAGTGAAATGAGAATGACAGGCACTACAGCACAGGTCCAGTGAGGCGGAAATTTCTGAATCAAACATTGTGTACCTAAGCAGAACATTCAGGCAGGAAAGAAAACCTTAGCTCTGGCCCATTCAGTACCCAAAGCAATTGCCTGCAACACTGCAAGTGAGTAGGCAAGCTGAAGTTTGGTGTTTTGGGGGTCTTCATATCTATTTTTAGTCCATTGGTGTTTCAGAGCAATTTTGACTACCATAAAACCAAAGTCTTGAGTTGGTGTAAGCAAAGCTCATGTCCAGGTTCAGACCCCCATTTGTTTGGAATCACAAATCTGATGCAGTTGTTTTGTGCTGTATGTTTTCTCTTATCTCTCCTTAACAACTGCTCTTGACACTGTCAAGTACAGACCCACCAACACCTCCCAGGTGCACACAAAACACGGCAGAAATCTAGGTGGGCACCCAAATCTTCCAAGGGTGCTTCTCCTTTCAAAAACACGCCCGTAGGAGACTAAATAGCAAGGCAGGCCCTGAGGCTAAGAAAACACAGCTGAACCATGCTCTCACCCAGATACCCCTCATAAATACATTCCTACTCTTGTGCTCATCCTGCATCTCAGAAATCAAAGTCCCCTTTGGGCAGCATTTCAGTGCTCTGAATTGTCCTGTCCACAAAAAGTCCTTCTTCTTTACATTCCTGAGTCATTGGGAATTTAACACCACTCCTTGTAAGGCGTGCAAAACATGTGGCTTTAAAACAAAGCCCTGGACACAGTTACCTGGTCCTTGGGCTTCTCCACTGCTAGGACAAGTGGGATGCTGGGTTTCTATAAGGAAGCTGCCTGAAAAAGCAAAACCAAGGTCGGTTTGCAGCTTGCCAGATTCCAGCAATAGCAGCAGACATGTACACGAGCCCTTGTCGCATACTCCCAAAGCTCCTCTCATCACCATCTCCCTGTGCTGACCTCTGCCAGGGCACCCTGGCAGAACAACCTGCAAGCTCCAGGCAAGCACAGCCAGATGTATTTGAAGATGCAGAGCCTATTTTCATATATTATATGAAATCACTTGTCTGAAGTGGCTTCCTTCGTGTTATATTTTCATTTCAGCTGGTGTCATTTGCATTTTATAGCTTCATAGTTGGATACATTTAGTTAAAAAATTATTAACAGGTCTTGCTTCTATTTCTAGTTACCCTCCAGAAACATGTTAGGGAGCTGCAGGCAAAAAAACCCATACATGAACCTCAAAAGCCAGATCTAATTTATAAAGTTGATTCCATCTCTTCAGGAAACCAAACCCAGGCACTCAGTAACTCTAGATGTAGAGCCAGGTTTTGAACCCTCAGATCCAGAGTCTGTAGATCCATTTCTACCTCTCTACAACACTGTGTTCAGGCGATGTTGGACAGTTTGCATTCCTCTCCTGTTACACCAATTCCCAGAGCTCTCTCCCAGGATCTTGACCCACAGTTTCAGATGCTATGCACTACACTAAATATTACAGCCTTCTCTTCCAACACAATTAAGGTTTATGATTGCCTCGCTGATCAGGAACAGCAGGAGACACCTCTGCTGACAAAATCAACCTTTCAACCATAACTATTCATATACAATTACACTGCCAAATGAGGCTCAAATAAACAGGGTTCTTCTGCAGTAGGTGCTATCAAGTCAGAGGAAAGTGTGGACTTCTCTGTCATCCCAACCATTCAAAAACACTCATTTTCTTTCTCTCAGAACATGTACACCCAGTTCCTGCAGGAACAGAGGGAGAGGCTTTCTCAATGGCTTTAAAAAAAAAGAGAGTAGGAATGATTAACAAAAGCCTGAGGAGAAATGAAAGCAGGACTAGGGATGGATCCCACAGTACCTTACTAATGGAGTTTGGAGTCTGTGGTGTCTCATCCTTCAGTGCTGTCGGGCTGTTTCCTTCCACATCTTGTCCTGCAACAAATAAATGTGATTCAGAACCAGAGAAATTCTGTGCAAAACCATGGCTACTTATGGCCTTAGAAGGGCTACTGCTACCAGCAAGCAAGAGAAGCTGTTGTGAGTAGGAGCAGGCACACCAGGATCACAGAGAGGGATCTTGCAGAGCTTGAAATAATCTGGATCCACATGTTTGGGCACTGCTTAAGCTAGGTCTCAAAACATCATGGTAAACCAACACAATGGTTGCAAAGTCCAGCAGAATGAAGGCTGGAAAAAAAACAGAAATAAGGTTGCTTATGCATCCTTAATCAGCTCCCTTCTGTGTCTGCATTATGATGCAGTCTTTAATTACATTACCACAGTCTGTTCTTTTCTTACATACCCCATGCCTCATTCAATGCAAATAATAAATGGAATTCAGTTAATAAGCAGTTATTCAATACATTATGCTCCTTGGTCAGTATCTGGCAACTATACACCGATGCACTTGATAGCATGCTTTGTTTGACAAATAATAACCATGATAATAAAACGTTACAGAAGACAGAGCAGCATCTAGACATAATTAGTAAAACAAAATTAAAAAACCCTGCAGAAGGTCAATGTCTTCTGACCAAGTTATTTGTTAAAATAAGAAACATTTTCAATTAACAAGTAGTATTTATGAACACTATGACATTTTCCAATCATCATAGATATATTTCCACTACCCAAGTACACTAAACTTGCCGTACATTATACCCATTATATCCTAGTCTGTGTGTGTGTAGCCCTAGTCCAAGCAATAAAATGTCATGATAAATTCTGTTCTGTTTGCCAACTGTAATCATGTCCTTACGGTAAAAGAAAGCACAGAGCTTCTATTAAAAAAAAAAAAAGCCAAAAAATAGCATCTGATGAGACTAGCTTTTTAGTGCCAAGACAGTCATTGTTATCCAATTGCAATGTAGCTGTCTTCTCCAAATTGTTAGCAATAAGAGCTTCAGAACACTGGACGCAGTAAAGAACCACTGAGACAGTGAAAAATAATCCGTTTGTAGCATGCTGTGAACATGGGAACTGTTAAAAATGTTTTTAAACATTGTGTGGGCCAGTCTTGGAAATACCACCCAAGCCAAAACCAGTAAGGGAAAATCCCGATTCTCCTGAAGTCAGCAGATGTTGTCACAGATGTGCCAGAAGCCATAATGTCTCCTGGAGTTTTCAGAGCAGCCATTTAAGAAGCCAAGCACCGTTAGAAAAGTCAGCCACATAAACTTACTAAAAAACACATATCCTCATGGCTATCTTCTGCACTTCCATCATGGGACATGTGAGAGAATAAGTGTGTCCCATTACAACCAGAACTGCAACTGTGCTACAGGGTTTCACTGGTAAAGAGACAGGATGAAAACCATACCCTTTTAACAGGCATCAACAGGCAGTCTGGTGTATCCAACTCTTAAATTTAAGAAAAGGCTTTGTGGGACAACTGTTCCTAGGTCTTCAACTTTCTACAAGGTGACTAAGGGTGGTGGGGGCTTCAGACGTGTTTCTCATCCTGTGGCATAGTCCTGCGCTGTGCCACATGCATGCAGCCACACTGACGCAGAAAGCAAACACTTCCAAGCCTGGGAGAAGAGGGACTGCACATGCATTGCTCACGTGGGGAACTGAAGCAGAGGAAGGACCTACTCAGTCACATAGGAAGGTGGTGCAACAACAGGGAGCCTATATCTTAACCTAGTTTCTTCAACAACGGGGAGCCTATATCTTAACCTAGTTTCTTAACTGTCACTCCTCCACTTGAAACACTGAGCCCCAGATAACGTATTTGGAAGCGTAATGTCTGCAGGCAAGAGAAAATCCCAAGCGGTCAGGTATTTGCCAGTTGCCCTGTGTTACCATGACAAGTGGGATGGCCATAAGCACTGCAGTGCATGGATTAGGACCCGTATCTCCGTACTTTTTCTTCCTCTGATGGCGCTTTCCTCTCTATAGCCCCCACTCTCCCCAACCGAGACAGAGGAGGTTGGAATAAACTCACAAAGCCATGTAGCTGCTGCAGTTGTTTCCCATGCAGAGTTTTTTCTCTGCATGTATGGGAAAGTAACATATGGTCTAAAAGTTCAAGTAAAGTTAATGGGAATCAGCTGCTGCCTGCTCCAAGGGAACCTGTCTATAAGCATAACAGAATTCACATCCATTATTATGTCTCATTTCTTAAAGAAAGCTTAACTCCAAGCTGGTATCCATACAAAAATCCTGGACCTGAGAGATTTCTGCCTTCTCTCAGTAATACAGCTAAAAGGGTTTGCACCTGAATAATGAGATTTTTGGTGCTCCTGACGTTATGGACCATCCTGCTCACAGGGTATTATGAAAAATGGGAACATGCAACTGTCCACTCTTAACATATCATTCACAAGGATTCATAAGATATGTTTATGGAGCAGCATATACTGGTTTCTTACACCAAACACGTTAAGCCTATTGGCATTTGTGAGGGAAAGGCTGTTTTTTGGAGTAGCTTTGCTGTCTGTCTCAAGCAGACTTGCTGCAGCCATGTGGAGGGTGAGAGCCAGCCCTTGTCTGGAAAGCAAACTTCATTGAAACCATGTGCAAGTCTCTCAAACACCCGCACAAATAGTTAAGCACATAGAAAGCCCAAAAGCGAGAGTCCCACCCAGAGCACAACAGACATAGCCGCCTTGAGAAAATAAATAGGAAACCACAGAAGAACATAAAAGGAGCTAAATATTAACTGGCTATAGAAGCTGAAGTTCTTATCTCCCTGATCAAGAAAACATAATGCCCACAACAGAAATAGAACTGCATCTCTCCCAACCTGAAGTGCTGGCTGCTAGCAGGGCATGCAAAGAAGTGTCCTCCACAAAGCAGACCAGAAGTTTTGCACCAAATAGTGAAAAGTATTTTGGGAAGGGAACCAATGGTGCTTATGGAAATACCCTTCACCACATCATGAAGAAAACTGCCAACACTCCAGCCTTGCGGTTACAGAGCTGAATTACTGATACTTTCTTTTATCCTGTTACTGTCACGCATAGGAAAAACAAATATTTAGTTCCTTTCCAGAAAAGTAACCATTCCTTTTCTTTGGTTTTCTGCTGGGCATCAATCCTACAGGTGCATTTGCCTTTCCCCCTTATAAAGAATGATATAGCAGGCACAACTTATCAATGGCAACAGGAAGAAAAATAACTGGATTATTGAGGAATTAATCATTACCTCCACCCAGCATGAACTACAAGAGGAAATACACTCTCTGATGTGTGGCAAAAGCATTGTGAATAAAACCCATTACTGCTGCAAATATCAGCCACATGGCTTGATAGGTACACCAGGCTTAAATTTAATTCCATGTATCTATCACAGTAAAATTCCCATATTCATGGAAGTGCATCTCTGAGGATGCAGACAGGCTAATCTAAATTTTTACTTAAAGCCACTGTGTGATCTCACAGCATAGTGAAAAAGAGAGATTCTCCAAAAGTTCTTTTAGCTACTCTCCCAATAAACTTCCCACCTTCTGAAAGAGAAAAGAGAGAAAGATTCTCTCCCTTTACTGCTACATGAAAGAAAGACACAGACAAGAAACATGAAGTCATGTCTCTCTAGTTTGTCAACTTTCTATAAAGAGAAAATGTCTTCCTCAAATTTCTTTTAGTTACCATAATAATTACCATTTTTGTATGCAACCAAGAGTCAAAAAGTCCAAAGTGTTATTTCAGATAGTGCCCTCTGCATTTCCCATATGTTTCCTTTAAAAAAAAAATCCGCTCACTGAACTGAATCTCCATAGCATATCTTGCCTGAGGTGTTAAGTCTGTCACTCTGTTCTCACTGAATTATTTAACTTGCACACCTTCATTGTTGGAGGGCTAATCCTAGGTGTTGGTGCTGTAAGACCTGCAGCTCCAGCCACCTCTCAACCCACCAAATTCCTGGCAGGAGACCACTGGGGTTTGCTACCCTCATAAAGAAAATCTGCTGGCGTCAGGCAGCAAAACATGGACCACTGGAAAAGTCTCAAGAACTGAAAGTTCATGTAAAACAACAGAGGAAAATGGGTGACAGAGAAATATTGGATGCAGCTTATAGATGTAGACCTGTGGCTTATCTACGGTGATAGCAGCATCCTTCAAAGGGATGGGAGAAGGAGGGAAGAAGCACATGAGGCTCAGAGGAAAACGAGACAGAAGCAGCAGCAAAGGAGTGAAAGGGGAGCCCGCCACAGGAAACAGCAACTGAATGTGAAGAATGACAGCTACTTCTTAGGGAAAACGTGAGGAAAACAAAGAGACGAAGCAGCTCTGTGGGGACCAGGAAAAAAAGGAAAGGAGTAAAAAACTGTAAGGTTAGACAAAACCCCAGACTCTCTGCAAGAAATCCCCTGACTGAAGCAGTAACTTCTGTTTGTTTAAAAGGGATATTCTCTCCTTTACAAACTCTGTGGCCTATGCTCTCTCCCTTTGCATTACAGAGGGTGACCACCCTTGCTGACGCCAGTGCTGGAGGTTACTTGGGAGCACTATGCCGCAGAACAAAAGTTCCAGCGTGGCTCAAGGCACTTGTTCTGCTGAGCTGCCATCAGGGATCGAAGAGAAACAAGGTGATAGGGGATGCTGAGGAAGAGACAAACTCTTCCACCTACATGCCCCATGCTGAAACCCTCAAATTTCCTTGGTTTCTGAAAGATTACAGCACTGAAATACCTCTGTGAGGAAGTCAGTAACCTTTTTAGCACTGAAAATGCTGTTAAGAACTGAAGAACGGGCAAACCCTAAGCTACGGCTCTCCATCTCCCCAAAGCAAGGGGAAGTGACTACAGCCTGAAAAATCAGCCCTTCAGCTCCCAAGGATAGCAGAAGTGAAACAGCTATTTACTCACCACCCACTTGTACAGACTGTACTTATGGACAGCTAGCTGTTCAGAAGTCCCTACAAGTTTAAAATACATGAGATTTTAGCTGTCCCGTTTTAAGCTATTTTCAATTTGATTACCAAAAGGTTGTTGAAGATCTCAGTGACCTCAGTGACAGCCAGGATTAGTCAGCACTGATGAAAATAGGGTCCCCATTGCCTTGAAATAGACACCCACAAGTAGATATACCTGCAAAATCAGAGGCCATTGCAACCTTTGCACTTAAAGTCAATTAGCTCAGGAAACTGAGACCCAGTTTTGCTCTACATCTGCGAAGCCCAGTCTGTCGGGTGTTACATCTATATGAACACTGAAGCCTTTTGACAGATGCTATGTTCTTTCTCTAGATACCAGTGTTTTGAGAGCTCAAGAAGGTGCTGTGAGGTTTGATTATTTCGCACTGACATGGTAGCTGCAAATGACAGATCTACAAACTTGTGACTGTTCCCTGAAGCACTTGTTTACAGACTGGAACGGAAGCATTGTTTGCAGACTGCAATCAGGGAAAGACTTGAACGTTTATTGTGAGCAAAAAATTCTGAAACAATAAAATAAGCTCTATTTCCTTCAAAAAGGGTGCTAGGAAATTCAAAGCAAAAAAGATGTAAAGAGAATGCTTAAAGCCAATCTGCCATTCACTGCAACCTGTCAAGATTCCTGGTACTTGTAGTGCTTGGAGGTATTTACAGAACATTAACCACAGAAAATCTGCTCTTGTAATATTTATCCTGGGCTCTAAATCTGAACAGGGAAACCTGCCATTAAACGTCTGCAAATGGGGCCAGTAAATCTTAAATGAGTCCAATACTTAGGGTGAAACACAAAAGTGCCTCAAAGTAGAAGAGCCTGAAAATATTACTCAGTTTCGAAACGTGAGGCCATGCAGTGTTCAAATGGTTACAAACCCCAACTCTGATGCCCTCCATTCTCACTTAACGTGGCAATGAAAGACAACAGCATCATGAAAGCAGCGCTGTCCAGGATCCAGTAATACCTGTGTCACAACAGCTTCTCTCTCTCTTTCACATTAACTTGTTTCTCTTTGTTTCCTGGCAGCCTGCTAAAATATCTACTTGCAGTGAAGCACCTGAGACATACTACTTTCTGCACTGACACACCAGAAACCAACCTGGGCTGAGAGGGTAGATGTCATTGTCGGCCCCGAAGAACAGATTGCGTGTCAGCTTGCGAGGATCAACCTTCTGAGGGGTGGACGAGGCCGGACAAAGGGAGAACCTGCGACGAAGAAAGTTCTCCTCCTTCATGGCATGAGCTGTGGGGGTTTTCTGAAAAGGAAAGAGAGAAATAACAGTTCATTTCAAGACACAGGAAATCAAAGTTTCACACCCAGATGACTCCGCTGCTTCAAAGCTGCATAATCCTATGTAGTGCGCCAGATCTTTTTATAGAGTGCCAGAAGGCTATGCAGAAAAAAAAAAAAGAAAGTTATATTAGTTTGAAGCTACAATTACTGATGTGCTGACTCTCAGTATTTGCTAACTGCAGGGAAGCAGGACACTGCTCCTTGGCGAATCCAGGCAGTATAACACCCTCCTACCTACAAGGATGTATCTAGGATAATAGCTACTTACTGGGTCTATCCAGTGCACAGTGGCTAAAATTCACTACTGTTTTTTTTTTTTTAAGGTTTTGGAGTCTCTTTCAAAAATGTAATGCCATTGGTGTCAGCAGAGTTACACCACCTCTGCAAAAATCAACATTTCATCTGAGCTGTATGGAGGAAGACCAGCTGCTCTGGCTGCAGAGAGCAGCAAGCGGAGATAACGCCACTGTCACTCCTGCCCTTGTTTCCAATTACAGCACATATAAAAAATTTTGGTTTTCTTTAAAATGGCATTTAGATCAGCTTTGCAGTTTTATCAATACGATAAACCTTGCTGCTCTGTGAGGGTAAAGGACAGCATTTGTCTCCCCCAAAACCTCCCTGCATCCCCGTACAAGAGCCTGATGGTACTGTGCTCTTTACTACCACTTGGCTAACACATTAGACTATCCTGGCTGGAATTAAAGGTTTCTTTTATACCCATCCAACAAGCAGCTCTTTCTTACCCATTACAAACCGATATTATGACTGTCTCCTTCCTGAGTTACAAGCTTTATTCTCTCCCCACGTGCAGCCAGAGGCAGGGCTGTTGCTAGCAGTAAGAAGCATTAACCCAGCCTTTGAGGGGGCATTACAGGCCACGAGGTCTGCTGCTTCTACAGCGGACAGTTACTGAAGTAAGAAAAACCCTTTATCATAGAATCATAGAATTGCCTAGGTTGGAAGGGACATGAAGAACATGAAGTCCAACCATCAACCTAACACTGCCAAAACCACCACTTAAACCATGTCCCTAAGCACCATGTCTACCCGTCTTTTAAATATCTCCAGGGACGGTGACTCCAACATTTCCCTGGGCAGCCTGTTCCAATGTTTGAGAACACTTTTGGAGAAGAATTTTTTTCTAATATCTAATCTAAACCTCCCATGGTGTAAATTAAAGCCATTTCGTCTTGGCCTATCGCTTGTTACTAGCGAGAAGACATCAATCCCCACCCTAAACCTCCCATGGTGTAAATTAAGGCCATTTCGTCTTGGCCTATCGCTTGTTACTAGTGAGAAGACATTGACCCCCACCTCTTTGCAACCTCCTTTCAGGTAGTTGTAGAGAACAGTAAGGTGTCCCCTCAGCCTCCTTTTCTCCAGGCTAAACAGCTCCAGTTCCCTCAGCTGCTCCTCATAAGACTTGTTCTCCAGACCCCCCATCACCTTCATTGCCCTTCTCTGGACACGCTCCAGCACCTCAATGTCTTTCTTGTAATGAGGAGCCCAAAACTGAACACAGTACTTGAGGTGGGTACTTTAGGATGGTACACATTTCCTGAAAAGAGCCTCCAAGTTTTCTCATCTCGTTCAGGCTACTGGGAAAGCAAAGGGGTAAAAAGTTGCCTAGAGTCACAGTGCAGTTCGGGAGGGCAAGACCAGCATGCATGTAAGGTGACCTGTGTGGCACTAGGTGGAAAATAGACTAAGGGCTAGAACATCCTGCCCTGCCCTTCTTGCTCTCAGTACCACCCCGGTGTGGTGCTGGCCCAAATACCCCAATTTAACAGGGAACAATCAGTGGCCTCTTGAAGCTTAGCCTTCACAGCTGAGACACTGCACAGGGGAATGCCACAAACGTGTCCCAGTGTGAGAAGCTCCCCTCCTCCGTTTTATCTGAGTTCTATCCCTCCACCTGCCCAGCTAATCCCTGTAGAAGACAGTCTCAATGCTTCAGGTTTTGCTTTTTTTTTTTTTTTAATTTATTTACACAGCAGGCTGCATCAAGTTTATAAATTAGCTCTGATTTACAAGGCGAGAGAAGTCTCCTTCCCGCAAGAGACAGCCTCAGTGCTCGAGTGCTTAATTTGAACTAAAGCAGCCTGGACTCCAACAATGAGCATGGGTTACCAAAACTACTTTGAGCAGCAGGCCTTTCTGAACTCAGCTCACCGTGCTAGGATGGGTGAGCCATCAGATGTGAGGCTCTGTAAAATCCAAAATGGGGCTAATGGATGGCAGCTGGAGCTAGCCTGACAATGGGACTCCCCCAGGCCACACAACTGCAATTTGAAGGGGATGCATGTCCACTGCTGGGCCCACATCATCCACAGAGGATGAATTAAGGACTGTGCAATGCTTTGAGGACACAACATTCCCTAAAAGCCCTACATGTTATCATGTCACCCCCCTGTGAAGTGACTGTAAGACACGACAGATTCAGCAGCAGCATTTCACCATAACCACTTCACACATCTCTCAGTGAAAGGCTTTGTATTTGAACACCACGCAAGGCTGTGTTTCAGGCTGATGATACGTAATGACAGCCACATGAAATGAAGTAGCCACAGCACTTTCCACTCCCTGCTGCCCTACCTCCTGTCAATTCAACTGCCCAGCAAAACCGCCCTGCAAACATACGTCCAGGCTCAAAAAGTACCCAGGTTTCCATTGCAGCCAACCTGCATCTCTGAAGCAGCAGCTAACTTAGTTACTTAACATTTGGCAATGGAAATAACCCTTTTTTTTTTTTTTTGCATAGATACTCTTGATTGCATACAGCTGGGTGGGGAGAAGATGCAAAATTAAAGCTAACTTTTAAAAAAAGAGAGGATAAAAATGCAGCTAGTTACGTGTCTGAAACCAAAATATTTAAAAATAATCCAGGTCTAAATAGCTGGGTTTGGAATGCTAACACTGAGCTATTTTCTGCCCTTGTTCCCAGAAAGGCTGTCTCAACTCTCTGCCTCTGGAACTGCTCGTAAGTGGCTTGGAGGAAAAGCACATCTGTGGGACGCTCTCCCCAAAAACCAGTGATCCAGTGAAGCCAAGAGGATTGTGCAGGAAGGCATTCAGAAACCCCAGGTCCACCCAGTGGAAAGCAGGCTGGGGAACAAGTTACAGGCATAAAACGTCCAGCCAGCCAGCTCTTTTGCCCTGCTCTCGTGGTGGAGACTCTTCTTGACAGGGTAACAAAAAGGCTGCATTCAGCATCATTTTGTCTCAGCAGTACCACAAGTCACATCAGTGGAGAACTGCCAGCCAGCTCACACTGATGTTGATGCCAAAACTCCTCCAGACACTGGAGCAAGAGCAGGCTGTATACCAGGTGAGACATACCAAAACACAATTTCTTTCAACTGCTGCTATATTGAGTACACGGATATACCGATGCTCTAATGTTTCCCTCACCTATTTCACACTATTCAACCACGGGATAATTGACAGAATTATTGTGTTGATGCTCTCTCATTCTCCAACTTATTTAAGCCACGGTCTTGATGGCAAGAAATCTAGATGCCTTGTTCAACTGGGAACCGCCACTGGGCAATAACAAAGGAACAGACTTTTCTCAAGTCCATAATTTGCTCTGACCTTTCTCTAACACATCTCAATACAAACTTGTGGCAGCAGCTCATGTCTTTTTGACCACAGTGATCAATTTGAGCAAATTCCTCTTAACTGGATCCTTTCTGGCAGAAGACCTCCAGTGGCCGAAGCTCCCCAAGAAGCAGCAGTGGTGATGTGTCTGTCTGTCAGATACATACACACAACCATGCAACACACCATGTCACCAACATCCCGGCCTGTTTTTCAAAGATGTGTCTAACATTGCATTGTTCCCGCTCATGGGCACAGATCCTTCCTACAACTGACCCTCATACACACAGGCTCTTATGCCACCCACATTTTCATGGGCTTTACTCCAACTAGAAGCTGACAGCAGCAGCAGAGTTCAATGCACTATATGGTCTGCATGCATTTCACCTTGCTTTTCCTTTATTTTGGGTAAAAGAGAAGAATTGTTGGCCTGCAGTTCATTCCCTGAGATTCCACCATCTTAGATTAGCATGACATTTTTTCAGAGAAAGGCTTAGACGGACAGACTCAGCCTACACGGTTTTACCTCGTTATGCAGTGCAAAGTGCAGTACGGAATCACAGAAGAGGACTTTTTTTTGTATTTGGGGGGTTTTTATACATCAGACACTTTTTTCCTTGGTGGCAAAAAACATAGTTCATGCTATAAAGATTCTATAATACACCTGAAATATTTGGCTTGGTTTCTAAAAGATACCTCTGTGTGTGTCTGCATCTGTATCTATCCTGTTTTATCCTCCCTCCCTCCCATTGCCTTTTGTACCATTGGCAAAAGTCAAAGAAATCTGACAGGCGTTGGAAAACTCAAAAATATTAGCTTCTTAAAAGTTACATGAAAAACAACAGAGGGAAACTGTATCATTGTCCTCCGAAAGAAGGGCTGTACTATGAACCCAGTTATTACCAAATCTCAGCGAATCCAACATAAGCCACAAATCCATAAGAAAATGAGGCTTCATTAGCTCACTTACTCAGAGAACTACTTGTTATATCTGTCCATAAGGGTCTGCTGCCTTCGAATTACATAAAGCTCATGAGAGTTGTAGGGGATGCTGAACAGTAGATGCCAGGGGCAATTTTCCAAAGGGATGTAACAGGAAGGTGGGAGGTGTGTTCAGTGTTTTTCAGACACCTAAATAATACAGCCTCTGCCTAGAATAAGCTGTGCAAGACAGGAGGGTGTGAAGGGCTCCACGAATACAGCCTTGTACTAAATCAACTCTTATACTATTAATGTGTGATTATCCAGAAAACATATAAAAATTCACTGGTGATGAAGTATCTGATAAGAAATAAGCAACCATAGAAAATACACTTCTAGACATAAGTGCTTTTGAGCCTCAAATCTTGCATGGCTGATTTGAGGACAACATTGTTGTTCTGAAACCCAGATCTACATCTAAATTTTGGAGGTTGCTTCAGGATATGGCAGATGCTTCATGGAAACCAGTTCTGCAGGGGGTCAGGGAATAGAGAGAAGGTAAAAATCAAAATTGGGCCAGAATTGCAGAAGGCCAAAATTTGCCATTATGTTACCAAACCACCTAGATAATACGAGGCAACAAATTTCACTGCTCCTGCGTTCCCTCCAAATCTGGCAGATGAGATGGAGAATTGTCTAAGAAAGACATCATCCCTTGATTTGAAGACATCAGCTGATGTAGAATCCATAAACCATCTCAGGAAGCTAACCTCACTGCGAAAAATCTTCACTCTAGCTCTTGCGTGAATTTATCTGGCTGTTAGTCTTGGTAGATTAAAGCACCCTGAAGTTTGCAGCTCAGGTCATTTCTGGCCTTCTATTCTGTGCTCTTAATCATAAAAATGAAGGAAAGTTAATACAGAGAGTATTGACAGAGCCACTAAACACAGTATTTTTCAGGATTGCCCCTATTGCGTTGACAGCTCTCTAAGCAGTAATGGGCTGTTAAATGGGGGCTGTTCGCCAGAGCTTAAATAGGAATAAATAATTCAGCAGCAAGAAATAAACTTCTTGCTAACCCTGTCTTTGAGAGCACTTTATCTTTTAAAAATGAAAAATATAGCAGATGAAAAGTCTGCGTCAAACCCCCATGAAACACAGGACAATGAAAGCGGTGAACTTAATAGGGTGCAAGTGCCTAATGGGACTTTCACTCCCAGGTGGCTTCAGGAACAGCCAAAAAAAGAGTAATGGGGCAAGAATAAGAGTTATTTTATCAGCAAGCCTTGTGGCTGCCATTAAAGCAAAGGGGAACTGCCAGCACTCTCCTCTTCTGGCACCGGACCCATTTTGGGTGAAGGCAGCGACTAATACTTTTACAGATGATTAGTGTTGGTGCAGAGATGCCTTTCACACAGCTGCTCTGCATTTTGAGTCTTTTGTGCTTGCTGGGAAGATAGTGGCAGCTTTCAGAATCAGGCCCGAGGATTTTGGGGATGGAATTTTCCTGGCTCCATCTTCAAATTTTCTAAGTTCCTGAGGTATAATTACCACACAGCTAAACACTGTGCAGACATTATGCTGCCCTTACCCTCTGCAAACTGGTGGGTAGGTTGGTTTGCTTACTCTCATTTCCAGCATTTTAAAATAGATTGGAAATATGCACATCTCTATAAATAGTTAATTAGGGGTTTCATATAGTCAAGAAGGCTGTGCTAGTTGGGGGGGGCTCTTAATTTATTCAAGGCTTGTTTCAAACAACCTTTTCTTTTTCTGGTCACTAAATATTTCACAGAAATCAAATTAAACCATATTTTATATTCACAGCAGTCATTCACTCCAGAATCCGCATCAATAAGGAAAATTAAATCTAAAGGTACTGACATTTCCTGATTCAATTAACCCTGAGGAGGTAAAAATTTCATGAATGAAAAGAGAAGGCAAATTGTTAGCAGATACATTTCTAGCGATTACAGTCCTAATTATTCACAAGGAAAAACAGCAGCACAGATCCTCAACAAGGGTAAATTATTAGTTCAGTGGTGCACTGGTGATTTACAACAGCTGAAGAACTACAATCAATTCAGAAAGTCTGCAGAAATCTGTTTCTGGAAGCTATTCCTAAAATATCTATTTATAAGATAGGTAATTGGACAACCAACCCCCTACTAACAGTTAAATAAAACCCGATACAGTGAAAAGTGCCTGTGCAGGCAATCTTTTTCTCTACCTAATCCATGTTTTTTGGTTACGGATATGGCAAAACACACACATTACACCTGACACTGAATGTGTTAGGCTGTCAATGCTGTTAGCTGGAATCTGAAGAAATAAAGCTTCACAGTAAGTGTCAGCTATTCCCCAGAATTATTGGGGTCCGCTATTTCTCTGTGGTGCTGGCAAGGGCACCTTTCCTCACCAGCGGTGACCACAGACCTTCTAGACCATATGTTGTTCTACTGGATCCCAAACCAGCTCCAGCAGCTTGACGGAGCCCTCCCCCCGCCAACTCTTTCAATCTTTCATGCGTTCCAGATGAATACATTGAAATGCTGGTACAGGAGGAGTGCTCCAGTTTTAAGGACTGCCATACCCTCTGCTGCATGCTGTATCGCTCAGCTTGACCATCAGTCCAGGCTGGAA
Source organism: Vanellus vanellus (assembly GCF_965231255.1). Taxonomy (NCBI): domain Eukaryota; kingdom Metazoa; phylum Chordata; class Aves; order Charadriiformes; family Charadriidae; genus Vanellus; species Vanellus vanellus. The sequence goes on along the minus strand of NC_138911.1, from coordinate 16,887,458 downwards.
AATAAAATAGCACAGGTGGCTAAAGACACCCATCTGCAACAAAGGAACCAAGTTATGGAAAGCTGAAGCTACAGACAGCTTTAGGATTGCATGCAACAGGAAGGATTTCTCAGCTTCTCCAGCAAACTCAGGAGTGCGGCTAGTTCACCCCTACAACCTAACTCGAAGCTCACATGCCCTGCAGAGTCCTTAAAGCTGCCTCTCTCGTGCTGTTCTTGTGGAAGATGCCTACCACAGCCAACCCCTAGCAATCTGCTCTTACTCTCCCTGAGAACATACAACCTCTTTCCGTCACCTTCTGCTTCTCTGCCTGCCTTTTCCTGCACTGGGCAGTGAAAATTATGTAGCAATCAGAAGACAAAACTATTTCCACCCGTAATTCTCTGTAAGATGGTTTGATTAATGTTTCCTTTGTATACACCAGAACATTTGCAGCTTTAGGCACACCAACAGCACTTACACGCATAATCTTCTCACAACTAATCTCTCTCCACAGTAAGCATTATGTACAAAGACCACAAACAGAACAACTACAGGCAAAACCAGGCACTGAATGCCTACACTGAGAAAAAAACATCCCAGATAATTTGTTTTGGGGATACCTATTTAACTCAGGACTAGGAAATTTGAAGGTGGGGTCACAACGGGCAAAACATTTCTATTTGACGTGTAGGAAAACCTCATCTTCAGAATCACCTCTGGTTTGGATAAACATCTCCTGTGAGCAAACACCAGCCCATCACTAAAGCCCTGTTGTGTTTGGGAAAGGGATCACTGCAACCTTATGGCTTAGAAATGGGCATTGCAGCAGGTATTAAATACACAATCCTCACATGGTTTTTCGTCTTGAAACACTTGCAATTTACTCTGTAAATATTATGCTAGAGATTTCTTTGGACTGAGAATATCGAGTGGGTCATTGAAATGAATACTTAATGATTTTTACATCCACCTTCTCTGCCCTTTAAACTGTAATTTGATTGTTATGCAGAAGGCTATTAATTTAACAAAGCATATTAAATTTCCCACTAGCACTGAGGGGCTTCTCCTGACTTAGCAATTTCACTGGTCTTTCCCCTTGCTAACCATATAGAACACACCTCACTTGGTGTAATTACAACTAGTACATTGGCATTAATTATTTCCTTAGTAATGGCAGGTGCTTGCAGAACTGAAGGTTTTACCTATACTACCAGAAGGATGAGAAAGTCCCCAGCACTCAGTGACAGACAGGAGCAAGCACCTTTCCTGCAGACCTTTATCTTAGTCCCTCACTTCGTTTTTAGTAAATCATACTTTGCATAATCTCCTTTAGGCCCCAGTTTCTGAAGGCATCTCTACTGAATAAAGCTCATGCAAAGGTATTTTCTTGAAGCACCAATCTATGCAGGAAGGTAAGGTGCTTTCTTTGAATCCTCTTCAGCCCTTTAATCCCGTGTTCTAATATGTTCAACTGAAGACCACCAAAAGGTAAACCACAGCTGTTAAGCATACATCAAGCACGTGAATGCTTACCCATCTCAATGAATTTTTACTTAAAGTTTACCATTATTTGTTACTGATATCTCTAGTTGGCATTCTTTTAAGCAGGAAAACAAAGTCAAAATGCAGATTAGCAAAGACTCCCCACCAAACCACAATGTACAACCAAGCACGTGTGCAACATACAGGAAGAAACATGCCATCACAGGTCACAATTGATCTGCTGATGCAGTTTTCATAACACACTAGCCAAGCAATTACAGTAAGGATCCACTTTGAAACAAACTCAGGAACCCAAATTTTGCCTCTAAATTTCTGTTTATCTAGAAATATTTATATACTTATTTAAGTTTTCTATAGATGACACAAGGATTCACACGGCTATCACAGCTGCTTCTTGGCAGTGAACTCAAGAGGTTGTTGGACATGTATTTACATCAAAATTAAGGTATAAGAGCAACTCCAGCACACATACATAAATTACCTTTGAGCTAGCTTGTGGGAGTAGGGCTAACAGCATGGCCACAGTAGTGCGGCACGCAAGGCAGGCTAGAAACTGTATCTGAGAAATCAGGCAAGAACCACGTGTCCAGATCATTCCGAAATCCGTGCTGATGTCTGCTACTGAGAGAGCTTGTTAAGTCTTCAGGTAAGCAGACACAAGCCACTGTCACACCTCACTTGCAATACAGACAACCCTTGAATCCCTGCTGCTTGCACTGGAAGTATGGGCACAGCTCCTGGCCAGCCCAAAGCAGTTTGGCAGCTCATGCCTGAGCCAAAAGGCAACGCTCCCTTTGACTTCCATGTGTGCGAGGCTCAGGCAGAGACACAGTATGAGGTTAGGCACTAAAAACAGTGTTAAAAGTTTTGTGCTAGTTAAGGAAATAAGCATTCAGTTATGAATATCAATATAAATAGTATTAAGTACAAAGAAGATTGGACATATGACTCCACTTCAAGAATAGATTTGAAGTCCTCTGCATCCTTTATATTGCTGCTATTAATATTGATAGATCATCCACCAGTGACAGCTTTGTTTGAGGCATGCTGTGAACACGTCTCCAAGACTGAGCATTTCTGGGACCAAGTCTCTGAAGTCCCATGAACAGTATTAATGAGTTGCATAATTGTAAACCACGTCCACCTTTGACACATTGAGCTTTCCAGTAATTATCCATGACTCAGCATACACGCTACTCGTGGAACGGATATCCCACAGCTCCTCGTGCCCTGAAGGTTTTATGCATGCTAATTGTTAGTAATACCCTCTGCTGACCTCCCATACAATCCTTTAAACCGTAGCTGACTACCCAAGAGAACAGCTTTTCAATAACTCAGTTTTTCTAGTGGTACCTTAGGGGCTAGAGACCCCAGGCTGCGATAAGGGTCACCCTGATGGAGTTACCGTGACCGGTGTTGGGAAGAGGGAGCCTGGCCCCTTGGCACCTGCTGTCCCCACTGCCTGCAGGAGGGCTCCGATGAGCACGGCCCTTTGCAGACAGTGACAGGATTTGGGATAAGCCCAGGGTGGTGAGGGAAATATGGTATCAGGTACACGGAAACATAACTGAGAAATTCACCTAGTTGCTTTAGCTGAAGCGCTCAGAGATTTAAAGCCATGACAAGAAGACATTACTTTGGACAGGCGTGCGGATACATCATTCGCAAGCAAGCCACATCTTCAAGGTCAATTCTTGCCTTGATATTTTTCTTTAAAAAGAACATATCAAAAAGCATCATTACAGCCTCATACTGCTATCTAAATCACATAATGAGATCATATTCCCTTTTAATGGAAGGATTCTACTTCAAGCTTTAATGACATTTAAAAAAAACCCAGACTACTGCAAGCCTCACTGATGGCTTTCTATGATATCCACCTCTGCCTTTATATAATTAAATCCAGAAAAGATTGTGCCTTGGGGCTACACTCTCACCACACAGTTATGAGGAAATACCAAGCTAATTTTAAGACCTGCTTTCGTGCCTGATAGTGTCCTCCTGACATTATTCCCTTGTTTGTGAAATATTGCCCCCTTGTAACAAAGTAAAACAAAATCAGACTTATATATCAAGTCCTGTTGCACCATTTTCAGACTCAGGCTCTAAAGGGAACTTCACCATGGCAGTAAGGCAAGGTTAATGGCAGGAAAGGATGTTTACAAGTCAACTTCGAGAGAAAACAAGGGCTGTTCAATTTCACACAGATTTCCCAGAATCAGTTCCAGATTATTTATGTCATGAGCATCCACCCTCCCAAACACATGCTTACAAAGAATGAAATGGACAATCCTAAAAGCCAACAGTTTCAGATTAGAAGTATTTTTCTACCTTGACCTCCTGTATAAACATAAACTCTATATTTCCACCCCAATGTTTCTGACAGCAAGCCTGCTAAATTATAGCCGACTTGGCTCATCTGCTTCTGAAGAACAGCTAAGCGATGGAGAAATGACCACATCCCATGGCACGGTGCTCCGATCACGCTGAATTTTCCACTCCTCTACTTGTCAGTTTCAAATAGGTTCTGTTAACCTCAGGGACCTTCACAAGGAGGGCTGAATAAACAAGAGCAAATAAATTTTAAGGAAGTGCATCTATTTTTTAAAAGATCCTGATATACCCCTGTTTAGCTTTTCAGACTTTTGGGTGCTGTACTATACCAAGATCTGCTGTACAGTGGTTTAAATTTAGCATCCACCTATACTTCCTCTGATACAGCTGCTCTCCCTGAAATTCTACAGAAAATTAATATACTGTTTATTTTTACAAAAACTTCACCGATTCTCAGAAACGAGAGCATCAAGCTCTTCCTTCAACAATAGTTAAAAGATGGCACTGGAGTTATTTCAGTCCTAGATTTTTAATTAAAAATCTCTGTGGGAGGGAGGAAACTAGTCAACCCACAAAGAGCATTTAGGGTGGAATTTATGCTGTGCTAAATGAGCCCAAAGGACTCAAACCGTGCACAGGCTGATGCAGCACGCACAATGAAACCCACTCTCAGCCTCATTTCTCAAGCTGAAAACCTTTCTGCGCCTACCGCAGTCCTTCTTTCTCTCCCAGTTTATCCATGACTTATCCAGTGAAAACAAGCAGACAGGACAAACTCTTTGCACTGGCGCTTTCCTTTGATTCAGCTTTAGGCGCGAAGGTGAATGAACACAAACACATCATACAAAATTAACCACGCATTTTTCTTTGCTGATCTCCTCCTACCTGTTCAAATAATATTATCCCAATATTTTTGCTGGTGACTACTCTGGTACTTGTACAACTGTCCCACTCCCAGATGCAGCTGTGTGCGCGCCGGGCATAAGCCAGACAGAAACTCTTTGTGTGAGTTATCAGCCACAAGCTAAAGCCCTGGAGAATCCCAGCAAGAAAGCAGTTATGACAGAGCGTGCATTTTGCCTCTGAATTCATTTCAATGTAAAAGGAAGGTCCCTAAGTGACTTAAATGTGCTTTGTAGTGATTGCAAGCTTCCTTTTAAGAGCATCTAATACATTTCAATGGTAATTAGTTGGCAACACCTGATACCAAAGACCTGAGTCACCTTTCCCTCATACTGCTTTTATACTGAAATAGTACCGATGGTGGCGGTGCAATTCCTCCTTGCTGATGCCAGCACAAGCCAAAGCAGGATCCAGTTCCTGATCTCGCGGGCAGCAAACCTCACAATACACTCTTGATAAAAGACAACAAATCCGAAAGCTGTGGAATTCAGAAAGACTCCGCCTCTCATCACTTTAAAGCTAACCTATACTGCCACCGGCTCTTTTTTTGTCACTGAACGGAAAGATCCAAGCAAAAAAACCCAAACTGAAACTAAACAGTACTGCTCCGCTAAAAACTCTCCTTGCTACAAGCACTGAAAACTGGAAATACAAGGGGGGGTCAAAAACACCCCTGCCTGGACAGCTGGGCGTTCCCAGCTGGGGAGGGTAAGGAAAGCACTAACCATGCAGCACACCACCAACACAAGGATGTCTACACCAGCTCTGGCATTGCCACGAGGGAGGCAGGAGAGCGCAAAGGAGACTATGGAGAACAAGGGGCACCTGCAGACTCCCGTCTATAGAATTTACGCATCACACTGACCTTCAACAGCTCCATGTCCAAAGTGTAAAGGAGGCTTTAAACAAACAAACAAAAATCCCTGCCTTCCACACATGAGCTGAGTGAGGCCTGGCACAGAAGGAAGATCTGGTCCTCAGCGTCCAGACTGGCCCTGGCTGAAAGGAAGCCAAACACAATGCAGCCGATTCACGGCATTTTCTTTATCGCAGAGCTAAGAGCAGCCAGACAATGCTTTCCAATACAGACCACAGCAATTTATCACAGGGAGACAGGAGTTAGCAGGAAACATTCCCATTATCTCTGCTTCGAAAAGGAAGTGGTGAGGAGAATGGCTAAAAGGTGACAGACAGATTTTATGAGGCTGGACTTCAGCCCCGCTCAGGGCTGACCAGCTCATCTTTTCCACACCGGAAAAAAAGTGATAGGCTTCAGCTGTGTGGGTCTTACAAAACAGGAGTTAGTGCTGCCGCACGATGACTTTTCAAAGAGAAATAAACCACAATAAATTAAAATATTTCAATAGCAACTGTGCTGCACCAGATCGCCAGGCTGTGTAAATTGCAGAAGTTTTGTGGGTGAGGCTGACTTACCCTGCAAGCGCAGGGCTGGGCATCCAGCAGGTAGAAGGGAGGCAATCTCAGATGAGGAGGCAACCTCCTTACTGCAATGCCGTAAGGAGGCGGCAGAGGAGAACGAGACCCTGTGATGCTTTCTGGCAACTACTTGGTCTGTATTACAAAAGCAGGCTTCAAAGTGTTTGCTGCCTACAAGCTCCAAACACAGACGAGTTTATAAACACAAGAGCCCAGATGGAAAAGATTTGAAAGGTTTGGGAGGGTAACAAGGAAAGGAATAAACAAATATCTCTGAAATGAAGTAAGGAAGCACTTAAAATGGCAGAAGGCTAGATGGTCTGTACAGACTTTGTCGTGCCTCTGAAAGGTACAAAACCTTTAACATCCCATGGCTGTGCACACATACCAAACTCCCCTACAGGGCGTAAACACAGACTGCTATTACCAGCTGCCAGTAATAAGTACTATTGCCCAACCATTAGCAATCGGTTGGCACAGTAACCAAAAGTGCTAGGAGCTGTACAAACGTGTAACAAATAATTGCCCCTTTCTCAAAAAGCAGATTGGGTTTCTAACGGTCTCAAGCAGCACTTGGACCCAAATATATTTGCTAAAGAGCAAGAGACCACACCAGCTAATGTCTGAGTGAAGCAGATAAAACTAAAGAGCGTAACATTTTAATGTCTTCCCCTTGATCAGGTCAGCTCATTCAGTGTCTTTCCCAGCAAAACTAATCTTCCGCTGCAGTCATCTCTTCATCTTTAGGGAAATGTATAAACACGGATATTAATGACTTCTGTCCTGTGCAGCTCACAACGCATCACCGCTGACATCAGTGATGCAATTGCCGTAAGGACGATGGGGTGTTTTATAATGAACAATTTCATATCTGGTTAAAAGTGAGGGTGATGAGACAATAAAAAGGAGCTTTTCAAAACTGCTCACCAATGGATTCTGCAGACTCCTGTGGGAGCATGGCTGAGCTGAGACTGCTTCTGTCTGTCGACCTCACGTAAACTGTCCTGATTGCAAGCCTCACTGCCAAGAACTGCAGGCAAGGACCTGTCTGATGGCTCTGCCTCTCCCTCCAAGGCTGCCAATGTTGCTGGACTCTTCAAGGAGAAAGATCAGCTGTTGACAGCCTGTGGCTCCCACCCGATGCAAACAGAGCAGGCATGAGTCAGCCCAGGGAGAGAAGTAATATAAACCAGCAAAAGGACCGTCACAGATCACTTTCCTCCTAGAAAGAAGCAGCAAAGACCAGGGCAAGCTGGATGCTAGGCTGGGTTACAACCCAACTGCAGATTTATCCAAGGTCAGCTGCTTGCTCTCGACAAACACACCAATTTTACCGACTGCTGCCTGCCTGTGCTACCCCGAAAGCTCCAGCACCACCCAGCTGCAGCCCCCGTCGGCGGTCAAGAGCCCCAGCCCGCTCAGGAGAGTGATCTCAGGCCACCAGCGACAGAGTCACAGGAGTCAATGAGCTCGGGGAAAAAACAGCAAAGTTTTCCTCCTGCTCTGCAAAACAAGCTACTTGCAGTTCGGAAAGCTGTTTCCAAAGCCATGCTCAGTCTGGAGGTAACGAAGCCAAGAAACGCAGCACTGAAATGGCACTCACAATAAGCAAAGGTGGGAATTAAATGAGACAGAGGTGACACTAACTCACAGGAGGAAACTATTAGTTTCTGCAAACACTTATTTCCCTCAACAGCCCGGCAAGGTAACTGTGCCAACAAGCAGCACAATAAAGCTCATTCCTCCCAGCAAAGCTTTGCAGTCCCCTAACGACACTACCTTCTCCTCACTGACTCCTTCACCTCATGATCACCTGCCTTAAAATAACCTCCTATCTTGCAGAAGAAAAGGGTCATATCGGTTGATTTACTCTGTGGTAGAAGAAAACCTAGAAGTTTTAGTTAGGCCCCATGTTTCCAGACACCTGTCAGTCATGTGCAATTAAGATAGTTCCTCTCCAGAAGACCTTAGCCTGGTGGTGGCACTGCCTTCCCCCAATTACGCTGAATAGCAAGTGTTTCCCATAAAAAATGTATTTCTCCTTTGCCTGCAAACACCAAGAGTCTTTCCTAGATGGTTCTTGCTACAAAGCACATAACAATCATCCAGATTAGCAGCAGTACTGGGAAAAAATTTATCAATAAACCATGATATTTGGGACTGTAGTATCCGATTGGAATGTTTTAAAGTCTCTCTCTGTACCTGCTGCCCTGCCCTGCCAGTGGCTGGGGTAGATGACCACAGATAGAAATGCCAAGTATTTCACAGCTACCAGGCACTCACTTTTCACTGACACAAGTAGCTTTTCAGGACCCAGATTTTCAACGTTGCTAGAACACCTCTGTATTTCCCTGCCAGCTCAAAGGCACTTCCAAGTAAGCATTACTGGAATTTGCATCTCTGCCACGGCCCTCTTACATTTCCAATATGCTGCAAACAGAAACAAAGGTCAGCAACCAGTCTGAAAGTGAATAAAGTCTTACGTACTTTATTTAAAAATAAACTACAGCCACGACTCACGAGTCACAGTCATGACTTTATAACCAGTAGCCTGACCAGTTTAGTTTCTTAATTGTGAATACACAACGACAGTAACACTAAGTCTTTCCACTGTACCTCCAGTCACAAAGACAAGATTATAAAAACACGGCATATTCAACACTGCCTTGTCAAGGAGTTATTGGGCAGTCTGCAGACCAAGACTTGTTCTATACATAATTTTGTACCAGTTCACCCATGTTAAATTACAAGTATATTTCTGCCAGTACAACGAAATTGTGGATGTAGTCAGAGCCAAATAAAAACGCTCTATACTGGAACAGCTTGTTCTCCTTTCCCACAGGGGAACAAGCTACGCTGGTATAAGCATGTTCATGCTGGCATACCTGAATTTGCACTAGGGGAGGGTTAGATCAATGTTACAGAACAGTAGTTAAAAGTAGTGCAACTTGTTTACGTAGGTAAAACCTAATTTTGTAGAGGATTTACTCCTGATCTTGAAATCGCTACTAAAACTCCTAATTATACAAGCAATCTAGACACAGAGCAGAATTGGGCTGATCAGGGTTTTAGCTGAATAAAATACACCACAAATCAATACAGACCGCTGAATAGTAATAGTAACAACATAGGGGGGAGGCACACTTAAATGTGGACTCTCACTAATAAAGCCTGTTACATCTAGGGGACTCCATCCCTTTAGGTAGGTGAGAAGTTACCCAAGCTGTTTAGCAGCAAAAGGCAGTAAAATGGCCAACCTCGTTATATCAGACCAAATTCCTGAAAATGTCAACAGATGAAGCAAATCACAGGATGTCACTGCCACAGCTGCTTCTAGCAGAATTCAAGCCTCAAGGGAGCTGAATGCCTGTGTTTTTGAGCAGATAGGCAGAAATGCAAATAGGGTGTTTAGGTACTTTTAAATCCATTATAGACAGTTTCTGCCAGTCAACAGTTCCCAAAGTATAAGGCTACAAATGTTCAAAGAGCCCACTACACGTGCATGAGACTGAGTCCAGCCTCAGAGGCAGGGGAACAGAAACAAAGAAAGAAGGGGAGACCAAAAGGAGGGGAATGAGAGATGAGGGGAGAAGAGAAGGGCAGGTTAAAAAAAGAAGAGACTGAAAGGAGTAAAGAAAAAGCCTACAGGAGGGGAGATTTTAAAGAGCTACAGGAAAGTAGGAAGGCTGGGATCAGTCTCGGGGAAGAAGGAGGAAAGGTCACTCACCACGCTGCTCGCCGTCTCAGGTGGCAATCACTCTCCTCTCCCATGTGGCACCTGCATTCAGAGCCACCGTCCCTACCCTGATCCTCACCGCCTGCCTACATGCACAGAGGCTTTCTGGTCCCCTCCTGGATTCTATACTCCTCCAAGCTGCAGATCAGCACAGAACCCAGAGGAGACACCCGCACGCAAAGCCTCTGCTCCAGGGGCACATGGCAATGAAACACACCTCCCACACGCTGCCAGCATGCTGTCTACGATCCCAGCTCTTGCTCGGAAAACCAGAGCGACTCTAACCACGGCGACTGTGGAAGAAAATCCTGAAAAGAAGAGCAGGGTGATTCAACCCAGCAATATGTTCGAAGAAAGACTGAAACAATAGCCCTGATGGGTGTGATCGCCACTGTTTGTCAGGGGAAGTTTAAACTGCAATACCCATCGACAATTATTTAATTGCCAGCACTGTTAACAGTTTCATTCCTGATCAAAGCAGCTGCACAGCACTAAGAAAATTAGAGCCAGTTGCAGCCACTTATTAGAGTGCACACGCAATATTTAATCTGCAGCTCTGTGACAGACTCTATTCCTGTCACACATAATCTCTCGCACTATTTCTGTTTCTTTTTAGTGGCTTCTTGGCACACAGAATCACTGTGTAATCAGAAGAAAAAAAAATTCACTCTTTCTGTAATTAATCTGTAAGCAATAAAGTAAATCCTGCAACACTGGGCTGGTGGTGGTGGAAATCACCCAGTGCGTTCTGCACAGGGTTCATATATACCCGAGTTTGACAAAGATTTCTCAGCTGATGCAGCTGAGCACAGTAAAAGCATCATTTCCTAAGCTGCACAGAACCTAAACCTGCCATGCGGAGGCAGGTTTGCCAAGCACAGGCGCAGACATTAGGCATGCTAGAGCACTATTACTGCTTTAACTATAAAAATAGTTCAGTAGATGTTGCTAGTTACAGTATCCCGTAGCGATTGTACACCTATTTCAGCAGGCAAGCACGCCTAATTATAGCCCTGCCTCTTCCTGCATCATTCTGCATCTGGAAAATATCCAAATGTTTTTCCTTCATGGGTTTTCCCAATATTGCTAAATTAAATGATAAGCTCAAAACACACACCTCAGCCAAAGCTTGCTCCCAAGGCCATTCGTGTTGCTGCTGTTCTCTGCAGCATGTGCTCTTCCCTGGCCCTCGTGCTCTCACAGCGAAGGAAGAGTTTTGCAAATAACATCTATATCTGTCGGGTGTCACCAGCTGCAGTGTATCAGCCTGTGTCTTTCCGTATACACTTTTAGAGTGACTTGTCTGGGTTTGTGTCAGATCAGATTCCTCCAAGACATCTGGCATGATGTGACTGAAAACAATACGAACTAAAAAGCTTTGGAAGAACTCCCACTTGTTACACTGATTCCTCATGAATAACTGATATTCAAAATGATGGAAAATTAAGATGTCAGTGATAATAGTAACAATAAGAAGCTAACATTTCCAAGGCATTTTACACCTTCAAAGTACTGTGCAAACAAGGATTAAAAACATATACATAAACACCACCTTCTACACTTTACAGTCCATAGTTTGCTGAAGCCACAGCATCTGCTGAGACATGAAGATCTTTTATTAGATGAGAAATTTCAGCTATCAGAGATGCTGTCGCTGTGGGAAACTGTTGAAATCGTCGTGGGAGGCAATGCTCATGTGTCAGGCAGCGCGAACACCGCCAGGATCCTAATGCCGCTGCTTCGATAGGAAGCAATACACCACGGTGGGACTCCGTGCAAGGAGCAATGCCGAAGCCAGGGGTCCGCATCTCCTCTCCCATGAAGGGCTGGGAGAACCAGGGTACCCAGAGACACTGCCTACGCGTCTTGGGGTAACCAAGCAGGGGAGTGACTATACAGGGTGCACGCTGTGCACCGAAAAGAGTCCAGCCTTATTTAAGAGGGCAGAGAAATCCTGCAATAAATTCTGGCAGTATACCACACAAAGAGTGGAAAGTAACTTTTTTTTATTGCAAGTACCAGGGTTGGTTTGGGCAGGGGGCACAGCAAATCCACCCAGAGGGTTTGGGGTCTGAGAGGCAGTGTTCAGACAAGAGTGTTTCTCTCACTTTCTGACAGTTATTAAAGGAACCCTCTGTGGTTGAGTATGAGCTGAAATGAAAAACTGGGATGACTTTGAAGAGAAAGAAAGCAACTGGCACTGCAAGGGTTCTGAGGTCTCCATTGGGACGAGGTGATACAGGTGAGCTCCTGGCTGGGACAGACACCATGAGGCCATGCTAGTTGTGAAGGCACAGGGGATTCTCAAGGGCACCTAAGACAAGGACCTGCTGGGAATAGTTTTGTCCAGGAAAAAGATTTTATGGTCTCTGCAGGTCCCTTCCAGCCCTACATTTCCTTTGGTTCGTATTTCCCCCATTTTCATTGCCCAGCGTTGCAAAGATAAGTCAGTCTTTCAGCACTTGCTCGCACTCTGGCATTTGCAGCAACGCCAGCAAATCCAACAGTGCCTCTGAGAGAGGGTGAGGAATTTTTGAACGGGTAGATGTGGAGGCAGCTCTAAGCATCCCCTTCTCTGTATTAAACCACTAAATGTCACAGCAACCTGGAGGTTCCCCACAAATAGTTTTGGACTGCGATCTGCCCTTGGCAGCCATGAGAGTCACTGACTCCACGTAGGGCGTGACAATCTGGAGAGGGGAACTGCTGCTGCACCGTGAGCAATGCCACATCTACCTCTGCCATCGCAGCCACACCAAGAGAAAATTCTCAAATTTCTTCCCAGAAGGAAGCTATCATACCTCCCTTCTAAGGTGTCCTGCCTCTTCCTTGCACAGCCTAGTTCAGGATTAGTGCTATAACTAAACTCATTTCTGCAAACTGGTATGGGGTTGCTTTCTTGCTAGCTCGTACCGCTTGGCTGGACTCGGGTTAGCGGTCACTTGCTTGGGGTCAGTGCAGACAGGATCAGTCTTAACACTTCTTGATCTTAAAGAGATTTGCTTGAAAGTTGTTTTCCATGTGCTGCTAATCACATTCCCACTGTTTCTTTCTTTGTTTGTGCTCCATTTCTGCCAAGCAACAGCTTCCTTCCTGTGCTTGGAAAAGCACGTCTGGGTCCCCAAGCTTATACCAGGTGATTTTCTTTACAAGTTTGGCTAGACTGTTTGCCTTCCTAAAAAGCAGGCAAAACATCTTGATCATCAACAAAACAACCAAAACAAACAAGCAACAGTCAAAATGCCCACTATTAAACGCTGTTAGAAGAAGGGAAAGCAGCACATGCAGCTTTGTGTTGCTAAACTAACAATGTAAAAACAGATCTTGGAGCAGACTCCTACACTTAAAATCCCTCCAAATTCTGACGCTTACCACAAATCAATGGCCTGATCAATTTACAACTAGAAAAAAACTGAGCTGGCACCTAGATTATGCAAGTAGGTTCAGCTCCCACACAGCAGCTCATGGTCCAGTAGTGAAGCTGTTTTCAAAGACACTACTAATTGGGAAGAGCTTGTTAACCGGTGTAGGAAAATCTCAGCAGGGTCCCGCCTCAAAGTCTACACTGGCTCTTTTCCTCTGGGCATGACTTACTCGGCCAAAGACAATGCCTAAGTAACATAAAACACCGCTTCTTCCTATGACTGAAAGAGCAAAGGCCCAAAGGCATCTCCCTTTGTGTCTTCTGATTTCCTGGAAAAAAAGGCACACCTTTTTCCTTCAAATCCCTCTGAATCATGGAGTGGAGCAAACAGGCAGCCCTTAACCCTCTTCTGGCCAGACAGCATGACGCAGGCATTGCATAGGGGACAGTCCCTACATCCCTGCTCAGCCCTCCACCCTCAGGAGCCTTTGGCCATCCCAATGCCAGCCCAGTGCAGAGATGCCATGTGGTCTTCTCCAGCGGCTCTGGCAAGGAGGGCACAACTGAGCCTACCGGGCCTTCTCCTGATTGTACAGTCTCCACAATGTATTTCTAGCTCTAAAAAAAAACCAAAACCAAAGCAAACAAACAAACCAGAAACAGCTTATTTTTCTTTTTCATTTTAGACCTGGAATCCTTTTGAAATATCATTGAGGTGAAAGAGATTGGGGCTTTGCATTTTTCTGTGGTCACAGAGTGCAAACACATACATATTGACACAAAAGAAACATGCCGGGCTTTATAGTGCTGCTTTTCCATTAAGCAAGATGAAGAGGAAACAGAGGAAGAATTACTTTCTGGTGTACACCTGGCCATGCTTTCTCACTGCTTCCAGACTCCCCATTAACTGCACATTTTCACAACTGCACGTTTTGGAATGACACAGGCCAGCTCTTGGTTTCTAGTAAGGAGCAGACTAAACCATTTTATATCCAGAATTTTGATAAAGAAAAAGCTTTTGGTTCTAAATTGCTGTTCTCAAACATTCTTACAATATCTTTCATGCTGCACCTTCTCATGCTATTTTCAAACTAAAACTCTTTTTTTTTTTTTAAAAATATAATTAATTCATCTGTTTTCTTAAACTGCTCCCAAGATGTTCTGTAAACAGGGCCAAGTCTTAACCACGTCCCTATCATGTCATAAAAAAAAAAACAAAACCAAAAAAAGGTGTAGAAACTAACATTTCAGTTTTCCAGAAAATACTTCTTTTACTGCTATGGTTTAAGACAATTCTACAGGTTGTGCTAGTGGCTTTACTGATAGAGCAGCCAAACCAATCTCCTGCTATTTCCCCAATTCCATACGCTCATCTCAAGCCTCTCCTATATTGAAAGTGGCTGCCACAGTTTTTAATTGTCATTCAGATACATTGAGACAACTATAGGTATAAAACAGAGACCATAGAAATGCAAATAAAGTTCTGACCAGAACTTCAGCAGTAACAGCATTTAACACAAGAAGTATCATTTATCCCAATTCTCTCATTTAGTCCTAATTCTCTCAGTTGTGTGTGATAACAGCCTGCTTCTGTGGCTTCACTAAAGTCACCTCTGATTTACACCGGTGACAAGGAAATCAGCGTGCAGACGTGGCAGCACAGTCCCACGTTGCCAGGTGCTCCTGACTGCCCCAAGCCCTGGCTGGAAGAAGGAGCTCCTCTGAGAAGGGTCTGCACTCTTGCACAGAAACCCTCACAGTTTTGCTTTTGAGGAAGCCCTGGGTCAGAGGGAGCAGGCTGGAGATACGCCAAGCCTCCTTTATTATGCTACTTTATTATGCTAACAGTCCTATATGCTAAAGAGCGTCTTTTGCCTAAATATCACCCTTTTCTGTCTGCAGATTAATAAGGCCACAGGAATGGATTATTGACAGTACTGAGGCATGCCTGCTGCTTTATGCAAAGTACAGCTTTGATGGGATGCTGCTTCTCACCAGCAATGCTGCTGCTGTCATCAGTTTAGCTCAGGTAAAAAAGTAACCTTTCTAAATCACAGCACCCTTGTTCTTTAGGCATAATAGAATTAGCAACAGCACGGATGCCATAACCAGGTCTGAAAAGGTGACTGTGGGCTTTTCTGTGAATGCAGTTCCCTGAAAGAATATAAATTCAGAACTTGGCTGGTTTGTAGTATTAACGTCTTTTATACAACACAGGAACTTCCCTGCCACCACCACTATCAACGTATATGATGCTTTGCTATGTCGCAACAGAGCTGACTTTCAGAAGAGCCATATCTTCCTGCCTTCACAGGGGCTCCACTGTACCTAACCAGTAAAATACTGTAGTAACAGTGTAGAAAAGTGAGAAAATGCAAGGCGTTAGGCACTAGCAGCAATGAAAGGATCAGATTAGAGAGATTCACAGGCAAACACTTAAAGATGTCTTTTTTAAAAAAAAATAGAGTGAAAGAATTACAGCCAGTATTTCTTGCAGTTCAAAGAATCTAGGACCCTAGGAGTCAGAGAGATGTGCAAGGAAAGCTAGCCAGAAAAGCATCCGTAAATAAAAGCTATTAGAAAATAACAGAGAAGCCTCAAATGGCAGCGATAGGGGAGAACTAAGAGTAGCAAGAATACGCTCACCACCCATCCCTGTTGGCAAATTACTCTTCTCAGGATGTTTCTGCCTAACAGGCTAATCTTGGACATACCTTTTTTTACATTCTCTGTGCCTGTTTCTGGGAACACACCTATGAGAAATAAGCCTGCTAGAACGTATGGGTAAGTCTGGGTCTTTGAGCCCTGGTTTAGGAGAAAATGTAAACCTTGTTCCAAATATGTGATTAGGTCCCATGGTCCAGGAAGAAGCAAGAAGATAGCTCATGTCTGTTTATAAATCTTGCCACATCTTGTGGCTGCTTCCAAACTCTCCATTAACAACTTGGTGACTGTCCAGTAACAGGAGGTTTTCCAGGGCTAGGACACTGAGGAAATACCGCTGTGTGAAACATGCGCTATTGTGATGATATTCCCAAATAATACTATACAGTCAAGAAAGGATTTGTGCTTGCCACCCAGTTAGCCTGAATCACCACCATGCTGCCAATAAATGACAGTGCTTTGGTGTTGGAGGGTTGTTCTTCTTCCTCAGTTTAATAAACAAAAGCTGGAAGGAGAAGTCTTTTTCTTGAAGGCACACTGAAAATCTGCAGAGCAGAAAAAAGAACACAAGAGAGTTTGTCTTTGAAAAGTAAGACACCACAGAACTGTGAACTAGGATGCAGTTTCATGCCCTCAAAAAACAGCAAAGCTCTTTAGCCAAGCTGGAAGGTATTACGAGTCCAACAATGCACCCTGCAAGGACTCACACACACACAGCCCAGTCTCGAGGAATTACAGCAGCAGGGTTAATTCGCAGTGAGCAGGACTATGCTGCCAGAGCAACACTGCCCTACAAAGTACATTCTGAAGATCACATTCGGGGCAAATAGGGGAAAAGTAGATGGGCAAATGTCCAGCTACCCAACTGCTACCCAACTGCCAGCAGGGAAGAGACAAGGAGGACTGGGAGCCCCAAGAGCTGCTGGGTTGAGAACTGGAGGAAAACAGCCATGGCTGGGCAAGTTCAGCAAGCCATGGGCAAAAGGATCACTAAACCAGGCAAACCAGGTGCAGAGGCTACTGGGATCCATTTCAGAACCCACTGCTCCCCAGTGCAGAGTGAAGGCAGGATAAGGGTGCTGCCCACCCACCCAAATGCCCTCCTCTGCTCCCAGCAGCTATAGAGCAGTACAGGAGGTTTAGATTGAAAAACTCCATCTGCTGAAAGATGTGTGCGCTGCTACAGGGCAAAGTAAGCATTCTAAACACACTGAGCTATCGTCATTATGTGCAATCCCGAATCATTTGTTGTAACTTCAGTTAGTAAAACAGGTAGGAAAAAGATCACCCCTTAGTTTCATACATACTGTGAGAAAAAGCCAGCAAAGGGGACAAAGAAATTGTTTTTCCTTGTTGCCTGTCATGCAAGAACTGAACTCCAACTGACTTCTGCAATTAAGAAGGGAGAATGAAAAAGTGCTGTTTGTTAAATTGTGACCTTGCCGTCTCAGCAGTGTCAGCCTGCTTTCATGAAAGAGCACGTCTCTCCACCTTTGGAAAGGTTTTGTTACAAATCTGATCGCTATTTGCAAAAATCATAACTACATCCATAGCTTTGGTCCATTTTCCAATTCAGACAGTGCTTGGTGCCAACACATTTTGTTCTAAGTACTTCTTTATAGTAGCATACCACAGAGGACTTCTGATAAGAAACAGGGCCACTGAGGATGAAACAGCACAGAAAAAAAGGCCTTTCTTGGTAAGATTTATTCAGATTTAACAAATTCCAGCAAGAGACAAATGCATCCATACCTTCAGAAGCTCAGCTTTCAAATGTTCAAAAGCTTGTGGTTTTGTATCAGAGAACTTGGCAGACTGAAGTAATTTTGATGCCTCCTAACATGACAATAAAACATGACAATAAAAAACGCATACTCTAGACTACACCAGTAACGTGTTCAATGGTCAGTTTTTTCAGCAGAGCCAGTGCTGACTATTTGAATGTATTGGGCACTTAAATTCAACTGCCCATTAGGCTTAATTTGCATTAACTGTAACTGCTTAAAGATGAGTTTATTGTCCGGAGCTACATAAGGATATGGTGTTTCATTAAACTAGGAAGGAAGGAACACCCATAAAAAAATAAACAACCTTATTTCTTCCAGCACTCTTGTTTTCATTATGGCCTTTTACACAGTCAACATTGTGTATTGTAGCTTAAAATGAATGGGACTGCATATGCAATGACCAATGTGTCAGCTTCTTTTGAATCCAGCTATAGGCAATGATATAGGAAGTAACATCCAGTTAGACAATGAAACATAGCAAATAGCTTAGCAAGATACCAAAACCCTGTCACAAGTGAGAATACTATAGATAAGAGGCTCCTGAATGATGACACTAGGGCAGTCCAACCTTAGAAGTAGCAGACTAGCAGAGCCATCTGGAGCCATAAAGATAAAGGGAACGGCTATCCAAGGCTGTGAGGAGTAACCATCTGATGAGAACTGGTCTCGCGGCTCGGAGCTCAGCCAGATCAGTGTTTTTGAGCTAAAGGTTAAAATTACACTGTGAGGAAGACCATGATCCTTCCTCCAGAAGACCCTGGCCCACGACCACCAGATGGCAATGCGCATGCGGCAAAAAGGAGGAGACTTATGGTAATGAGTTCCCAGAAATAATTACCATAGTTGTGCCTATTCCCAGCCTACACTAATGAATATGTATGCTTTTGTATCATAAACGAACACTTGCTTCACGATACGGTGTGCAAGTTTGGAGGAGCGATCCCCCTTGCACCTGGCGCTGCAATAAACAAACCTGCTTTATAACTCTCCATGAGTTGTAGACTTTGTTTCCACATGTCAACCTGGTTACCCAGATGGGACCCTCTCTGTCCGGCTGCTGGACCTGCTGAGGACGGGACTCCTCTGGGCGCCCCCAAGAGTTCTTGGGGAGACTTCCCTACTCATTCAGATTACTGTGGCGATAGACAAGGACCATCATCAGTGGACCAGGTATGTTTGGGTAAGGGGATACCTGTAAGTCGTGAGGAGACGTCCTATGTGAGGTAAAGAGCCCGAGTGCTCGCCCGTGGGTGGTGGGGTTTGAGTCCTCTAAGGTAGTAGCAGGGTGAAGGGCACCCTGTGGAATCTCCTCAGGATGGTGGGTGGACACAATTATTGCCATCTGTTGTAAAAATCCGGTGCCATGTATTATGTGTTAATTTATTGGTTGGTGCGGACCTGTGGCAAACAGTTAACGGTTAACAATTTACGCTACATTTGAGTTTGGCTATTGTTCTATTGGAATATTTTGTAGTGTGACTGAGGAGTGTAACGGGCCCTTTTGTGTGACCCAGTGAGCGTTTGAGCAAGTGAGACGCAGCCTGGCTGCAGAGCGAGTGTGGAGTTCTGATCGGTTCCATGTTCTCCGAGAGGAGCAGCTGGAGACCAACTAAGCCCATGACAGACTTTGAAACAGTGTTACTCAAACCAAGTATTAACCCTTGGTGCCCCATACACGGACCTTGGGATTTTTCATGCAATCCAATCTGTGGTTTTGAGTGCTTTAATTGTGAACAGGAGGTTTGGGTGCAATTTGGCAGTGATTTCTGGTGTACACAGTATCAAGGAATTGGTCTGACTGGGATAGGATTGAACATTCAGGTGAACTTAAGTGGATAGTCTGTGGGGAATTTAGAAAATATGGAGAATCAGTAAGATTTGTGTGGTGAAGGGATGTAAGACAGAGTAGTAGTGTGGCCCCTCAGCATAAAGCCCACATTAGTGCCTGCCCACTTCGTCATCGCTGTTGCCCGTTTGTTCGCGCTAAGTGCTCAAATTGTTGTAAGTACATTATTTCTTTTAACGGAAGGCAGGAGTTTTGTCTCAGCAGCTGTCTCGAATTCAGGTGTAGTCACTGTAGGGCGAGTACGCCTTTGCACTCTCTGTCTTGGGTAAGGTATTATTGTCGATTTAATCACGCTGTATTTCTTAACTAGCAAGGAAGGCAGACAGCGAAAGTTTTGCAGGGTGCGACTAGGAAGGTAAACACCAAACAAATACTATGGGAGGAAAACAAAGTGGTGGAATAGTTAAAAAGAGCCCTTTAGGCTGTATTTTGATTCATTGGAAGGATACTGGAGGACCACCCGGTGGGAGTGAGGACAGGAATACTCTAATAAAGTCATGTAATCAGTGGTGGCCGTTGTATAAATTAGACAAGGGGGAGAAATGGCCCTTTATTGGAACACTGAATTATAATACTTTATTGCAATTGATGTTGTTTTTGAGAAGAGAAGGGAAGTGGGATGAGGTCTCATATGCGGACATGTTCTTTACGCTCCGAAATAGAATCATAGAATTGTCTAGGTTGGAAGAGACCCTTGGGATCATCGAGTCCAACCATCTACCCTACTCTACAAAGTTCTCCTCTACACCATATCCCCCAACACCACATCTAAACGTCTCTTAAACACATCCAGGGATGGTGACTCAACCACCTCCCTGGGCAGTCTATTCCAATGCCCGACCACTCTTTCTGTCAAAAATTCTTTCCTAATGTTCAGTCTAAACCTACCCTGTTGGAGCTTGAAGCCATTCCCGCTTGTTCTGTCATTAATTACCTGTGAGAAGAGACCAGCACCAACCTCTCTACAGCGTCCTTTCAAATAGTTGTAGAGAGTGATGAGGTCTCCCCTCAGCCTCCTCCTCCTCAAACTAAACAGTCCCAGCTCCTTCAACCGCTCTTCATATGATTTGTTTGCTAGGCCCTTCACCAGTTTTGTTGCCCTCCTCTGCACTCGCTCCAGCACCTCGATATCTTTCTCGTATTGAGGTGCCCAAAACTGGACACAATACTCAAGGTGTGGCCTCACCAGTGCTGAGTACAGGGGCACAATCACCTCCCTACTTCTGCTGGCCACACTATTTCTAATACAAGCCGGGATGCCGTTGGCTTTCTTGGCCACCTGGTCACACTGCTGGCTCATATTCAGCCGCTTGTCAATTAGAGCCCCCAGGTCTCTTTCTGCCAGGCAGCTTTCCAGCCACACCTCCCCAAGCCTGTAGCGCTGCATGGGGTTATTGTGGCCCAAGTGCAGAACCTGGCACTTGCCCTTGTTGAAACTCATACCATTGATGTTGGCCCAGTGATCCAATCTATCTAAGTCTCTCTGTAGAGCTTCCCTGTCCTCCTGGGAATCAACACTCCTGCTTAACTTGGTGTCATCTGCAAACTTGCTGATGATACACCCTATGTCCTTATCAAGATCATCAATAAAGACGTTGAACAGAAATGGTCCCAACACTGAGCCCTGAGGCACACCACTTGTGACCGGCCGCCAGCTGGATTTAAATCACCCTGAGTACCAAACAGACCGTGGATTGATGATCCCACAGGATCCAATGGTGCTGGCTTTAGAGAAGGAGAATAAGAAAGAAAGAAAAGGAAAGTTGAAGAAGTGTTGTTCGGCATGCAGCATAGGGCAGAGATGTACTCAGCTAGGGAAAATAAGAGGTCCCGGAGGAAAAGATCTGCCAGAATATTACGAACCACCAGTAGAGACACCACGAGGTGACAATAAAGACTCTGACACAGAGACACACACCCCCGATAGCCCGGTATCTTCTCGCACTCGAAAGAGAAAAGAGCAAGTAGCACTGCAAGCACCCCTACGGGAAGCAGTAGAGCCACAAGGAGAACCTGTCTTGATAAAGGTTCCCTTTTCCTCGTTCGATTTCGAAACCTGGAAAAATGTAGCAAAGGGTTACCAGAGTGACTCTGTAGGTGTGACTAAACATTTTCAGTTTCTAATAAAACAACATAATCCTGACTGGAGTGACATTCAGTTGTTATTGGACCACATGACAGAAACTGAAAAACAGCTAATTCTAAAGACAGCCCAAGATTTAGCTAGTGATCAGCTAAAGGATACAGGGGATGATATAAAAGATCATTTCCCTTTGCAGGATCCACATTGGGACCCTAACAGAGGAGCTCATATGAAATTATTAAACGCATACAGAGATTGGGTGGTAAAAGGAATGGAATGGGCCATTCCTAAAACGATCAACTGGTCAGCTTTGTATGCTGTAAGACAAGGTCCAAAGGAAACCCCGTCGGAATTTCTAGACAAATTACGAAACACCATGAGAAGACATACCCCCGTAGATCCAGGATCTGAGATAGGGATTCAGCAGTTAGTTTCTTTATTCCTTGGACAGTCCGCAAATGATATCTGAAGGAAGCTGCAAAAGTTGAAGCTGACAGACAGTAGAAATTTGGAGACTTTACTAGATGAAGCATGGAGAGTGTTTAGTAATAGGGAGGAAGAAGATCGAAGAAAAGATAAGTGGGCACTAGTAGCAGCGCTACAAGAGAGTGGAGGGTTTAGAAACACAGGACTTAGGAGGCCTTTGGGGAAAGACTGATGTGCACGGTGTAAGCAGAAAGGGCATTGGAAAAATGAATGCCCAAAAAGACTGAGAGAGAGAAGCAGAATTCAGGCCCACGTCAAGGGGGACTGACGGGGACCTAAGGAATCTACCCGAGTGGATCCACTGGTTGTATTAGAGCTAGGAAAACAGCAACAGGGCATGGAATTTCTAGTCGACACTAGAGCAATGTTTTCGGTTTTAAATCAAACTTTGGCACCTGTACATGATGACTTTGTAACAGTAAGGGGAGCTACTGGCCAGAAAAGGCGTACTTTTTAAAACCTCTGGAATTCAAATTAGGGAAACAACTGGGGATACACAAATTCTTATAAATTCGCCAAGGCCCTTATTAGGTCGAGACCTATTAGAACAATTGGAGGCAGAAACAAGATTTGAAAAAGGGAAAGTAGAACACCAAGTGGGAAATGGCCAGCTAATTGAAATTTTGAGCCTGGCCCTCATAAATACTCCTGTCAGCTCGGGAGTATCTGAAGAATTCCAGAACCAAGTATATCCAGGAATGTGGGCCTTGGAGATACCAGGGAAAGCGAAAAATGCCTCTCCAATAATAGTCAAACTCAAACAAGGGGTGCAGCCTCTAAGGATTAAACAATATCCCCTCAGAATGGAGGATAGGGAAGGAATTCGACCAATAATCGACCAGTTCATCAAGTATGGGCTATTAGCAGAGTGTGAATCGGAATATTACACTTCCATTTTACCGGTCAAGAAGCAGGATGGTAGTTATCGAATAGTACAGGATCTTAGAGCTATTAATAAAATTGTTGAAGACTTGTACCCTGTCATGGCAAACCCATACACATTATTGACCAAGTTAGTACCTGGATTGGCTTGGTTTACCGTAATGGACCTAAAAGACACCACCTTTTGCCTACAATTGAGCCCAGAGAGCCAGTTGCTGTTTGCATTTGAATGGGAAAACCCAGACTCTGGGAGAAAAACACAACTAACATGAACTGTGTTACCACAGGGGTTTAAGAACAGCCCCACTCTTTTAAGAACCAACTGGCCAAAGATTTGGAATGATGGGAGAGACCACCTGGAATTGGAGTACTATTACGATATGTAGATGATCAATTGGTAGCCACTGAAATGAAAGAACTGTGTATAGTATGGACCATCAGTCTGCTAAATTTCCTTGGACTTAATGGTTATTGAGTCTCGCCACAGAAAGCCCATACAGCTCAGTGGCAAGTAGTTTACCTTGGATATGAGATAACTGCAAGCCAACGGACCCTGGGGGCAGCAAGGAAGGAGGCTACTTGTCAGACCCCTTGACTGCAAACAGCCAAAGAACTCCGCACGTTATTAGGAATAACAGGATGGTGTCACCTATGACTATATAACTATGGATTCTTAGTGAAGCCGCTTTATGAACTGTTGAAATCTAGCCCAGAAGACCTCATCTGGAATGAGGAAGCAGATAAAGTGTTTCATCAGCTAAAGAAAAAACTGATGGATGCCCCTGCTTTGGGGTTACCAGACACTACTAAGCCCTTCTAGCTGTTCTCTCATGAGAAGCAGGGAATAGCCTTAGGAATCCTAGCCCAAAACCTGGGACCATACCAGAGGGCAGTGGAGTACTTCTCTAAACAACTTGACGAAGTAAGTAAGGGTTGGCCTAGCTGCCTGAGGGCGGTAGCAGCGGTGGTGTTGAACGTTCAAGCAGCACATAAGTTTATACTAGGCCAAAAGATTACAGTACTGGTATCTCATACTGTATCAGCGGTTTTAGAGGTGAAGGGAGGACACTGGCTCTCACCACAAAGGTTCCTCAAATATCAAGCTGTCTTAGTGGAGCAGGATGATGTCGAAATATTAGTTACTAACATTGTCAATCCAGCATCTTTTCTTAGTGGAACTACAGGAGAACCGGTGTCACATGACTGCTTAGAGACGATTGAAGCAGTCTGTTCCAGCCGACCTGACCTAAAAGAGGAGCCACTAGAAGACACTGAAGATTCCTAGTACATGAATGGAAGCAGCTTCTTCTGACACGGCATCTGTAAGGCAGGATATGCGGTAACCACTGCAGATCAGGTAATAGAGTCCAAAGCCCTTGCCCCGAACACCTCGGCACAAAGAGCAGAGATAATAGCTTTAACTTGAGCACTGGAGTTAGCCAAAGGCAAGAAAATTAACATCTGGACAGACTCCAAATATGCTTTTGGGGAAGTCCATGCTCACGAAGCCGTATGGAAGGAGAGAGGACTCCTATCTACCCAAGCGAAATATATAAAACAAGCTGGAGAGATTCTTAAGCTTTTGAAAGCAGTGCAACTGCCTGAAAAGATGCCTATGATGCACTGTAAAGCTCATCAAAAAGGAAACACGGCTCAGGAATTGGGCAACACCATGGCAGACCGCGAGGCCAAAAGAGTGGCTGAGAAAAGTGATTTAGAGGTACAGTCTTTGGTCCCAGATGGTAAAGTACAAATTGATTGTGAACCCAAGTATTCTAAAGAGGATCAAAAACTAATTGAAGATCTAGGGGGAAAGATAGAAGAAGGTAGATGGGCAAAAACTCGACAAGATAAAATAATAATACCATTTGCATTGTTATAGGTTGTAGTTATGGCAGAGCGTAGAAAATCCCATTGGGGAACAGAAGCCCTGTATAAGTATCTGAGCCAGCTGATATTCGCCCGAAACCTGTATACCACTGTTAAGCTAGTAACACAGCAGTGTGAGGTTTGTTTGCAGAATAATCCCAAAACAGGACCTAAAGCCCATCTTGAGCAAACAGGGAAAGGAAATTATCCAGGGCAACAGTGGCAAATTGATTTCTCAGAACTCCCAAGAAAAGGGGGGCTTCAATAGCTGTTGGTCTTGACAGATACCTTTTCAGGGTGGCCAGAAGCATTCCCTTGCAGAACTACTAAAGCTAGGGAGGTAACCAAGGTACTATTACAAGAAATAATACCGAGATTTGGGGGTCCTGCAGTAGTCTCATCAGATCAGGGGTCACACTTCATTGCAAAGGTTGTTCAACAAGTTAGTAAACTTCTGGGAATAGATTGGCAGCTACATACGCCATATAATCCTCAATCGAGTGGTCAAGTAGAGAAGATGAACCACCTAACTAAACTACAAATTGTAAAATTAGGGCAGGAGGCCGGTTTGTCTTGGCCTCAATTGTTGCCTCTAGCACTTCTGAGAATTAGAACTAAGCCCAGAACCAAGGAAGGCCTAAGTTCTTTTGAAATAGTGTATGGAAGACCCTACATGTTACAGGCTGGAACATCAACTCAAATGGGCAATGAGATATTAACTGATTATATAATAAGCTTCCAAAAACAGCTTCAGGAAATAGAGAGACTGGGTTTAGGAACCAGAGCCCAAAATCTTGATGGGCCTGTGCACAGTATTGAACCCGGAGATTATGTATATGTTAGACCTCTTTCAGACTCACCTTTGGAACCAAAGTGGGAAGGCCCATTCCAAGTATCGCTGACCTCTCATACGGCAGTCAAGATTAAAGAACAAACATCATGGATACATCACACTAGAGTGAAGAAGGCCCCTAAACCACGACAGGAATCAGCATCTACTGGACTGCTGAAACTCTGAATGTGGCGAAAAGATGGACAATATCAGTTGTTGGTATTTTAAGGTTTTCTTTAAATGGAGGAGAAGCATGGAAGCAAAATCTGTTTGTACGCTTAACCACAAACGTCTCTCGAGCTGCTAATTTGTCATACTGTTGGGTGTGTACAAGCCTTCCTTGGGAGAGCTCAGGGCTACCCATGGTAGGAGTAGTCTCTGAACTTTGGAAAAAGCTTACCTCATTGCTACCCAATCTTATATGGTTTAAGCAGCTCTTTATTGCATGTATTATGCTTATTGTGTTAGGATTATTGATTTGTTGCATGTTGCAATGTTTCATGAGGATGTGTAAACACACCGGAAGTACCTATGAAGATTGGAAGAAACATAAATTAAGGCAGAAAGTGGTAAATATTTTGCCAAAACCCTTAAAGGGAAAGGCATCGTATAGCAAAAGAATTTGCAAAGGTAAAAGAAAAGGGGGGACTTGATATGGGAATTAACATCCAATTAGACATTGCAACATAGCAAATAGCTTAGCAAGATACCAAAACCCTGTCACAAGTGAGAATACTATAGATAAGAGGCTCCTGAATGATGACACTAGGGCAGTCCAACCTTAGAAGTAGCAGACTAGCAGAGCCATCTGAAGCCATAAAAATAAAGGGAACGGCTATCCAAGGCCTTATTGGCTGTGAGGAGTAGCCATCTGATGAGAACTGGTCTCGCGGCTCGGAGCTCAGCCAGATCAGTGTTTTTGAGCTAAAGGTTAAAATTACACTGTGAGGAAGACTATGAGCCTTCCTCCAGAAGACCCTGGCCCACGACCACCAGATGGCAATGTGCATGCGGCAAAAAGGAGGAGACTTATGGTAATGAGTTCCCAGAAATAATTACCATAGTTGTGCCTATTCCCAGCCTACACTAATGAATATGTATGCTTTTGTATCATAAACGAACACTTGCTTCACGATACGGTGTGCAAGTTTGGAGGAGCGATCCCCCTTGCACCTGGCGCTGCAATAAACAAACCTGCTTTATAACTCTCCATGAGTTGTAGACTTTGTTTCCACGCATCAGCAACCAGGGTCAGAAACAACGCGTTCTGCTCCCTGTTCACAAACCCTTTTGCCATAAAGCTTTCAGATCTACAAGGTTTTGCTTTTAAAACAGCTCCCAAAAAGAAAAAGATATTATAGGAATGGTAAGAAAGCCAATATCAGAGCCAGATGCAGTGAGAAGAGTCAAAAACCTCAGTAAAGGTCACTTTGAATACCATCATCTCCGCTGGTAAAGAACATACCAGACATGTGGAGCCAGATCTACAGCTGGTGAACTGACTTTGATGCAAGTGAAGCTATTTACACAATGTCTTTTTATGTTTAGCAAAGAGCAGGATCTGTTCGAGAGGACAACCGTGAGGCTCCAGGCTGTCTTTGAAGAGCTAACATACCATTTCATGCTACAGATAGCTGGGTATATCATGTGCTTCATTGGCTTCTGGCTTTAAAGTGTGCTCCCGTGGTTAAGCAGAACAGCTGCACAGCAAGGAGGGAATGATTTGCAACCCCAGAGAACCACCAGTGCCTGCTCTCCAGCCAGGACAGTGTTGTACGTGCTGGAGGCTCAGGAGTACGACATGTGGCAGCTAACTCTGACAGAGTAAAGACAGTTGGGTTTGAACCCTATGATTTAGAAAATAGCCTTTCCCTCGAAAAGGTGGATGCCCGAAGGCAGGACCTCCAGCCCCAAGTCTGCTCTCTGCATCAAAGGGCACGTTTCTAAATCTAAAGTAAGAGTGCTCCGAAGAAGCGTTTCAGATAGAACATGCCACTTTTAAAATGGCAATGTAACAAGTTTGCCAAAGGAATTTTTCTCTGAAACCACACCTGTTATAGTCTCTTCTGCCAAGAAAATTCTTTTGTGCAGCTGTGCCATCAGTGATTCAGAGATTCCCTGGTGCTGAGTCCCCAGACTTGTCCTATAGGTGGCCCAGTGGCAGCATGGGCAAGAAGGGCAAATGAGCTCAATAGGGCAGGGAACCAGGACTGACACTTACATCTGAGCCAGGCTGGCTTTTGGAGTACTTTTTCTTGTACTAAACAGAGTGAATACATCAGTGAATGCAAAAACAGACAGTGAGCTCTGATCCCATAGCTGGAACATGGCAGTGGTGGGAGAGCAACAAAAACGCTCTTTCTCTGCAGCTTCCTGCATTGATCAGAAGGTGACCACAACAAGGGGAAGACAAGACCCGTGTAGTCCTCGTGCCTGCTGCTCCTGCTCTGGCATTTTAAGACTTTTCCAAGTAGACTGATTTCACAGACTGCTATTATTCAGTTTAGGGTCTGACAACAGAAGAAATAATGTAAACAAAGTGCTTCCCTGTGTGGACAGGCAAGAAGGTGGCTAACCTGGGACCTGCTGGTGGAAATCAATCAAGAAATAAAACAAGCTAAGTGTACATTTAATCACTTGAAATTTGTCTTCGAATCTTGAGTTCACAGCTGGTGAAGCCCAGGTCAGGATTTCCAGGGATGCTAAATGGGCCTGGGATAGCTAAACATGGCCTGGGAGGGCCATATCCACATTACAAGCTCAGGACCAGAGCATGACCATCGTGGCTTTGCAGGACCGTGGCATTGAGGTGGTGCCTGGGGAAAGCCAGACCTGCAAAATGCACAAGTGAAGACGGCTGAAACTCGTTCAGTGCCGTCTGTGCCAAATCCACCCAGATCTGCAGGCAGGACCAATCGGGCTCACACCATCACACTCCTCACAGTCAAGGCCTTCATCTCCCACCTGAGCACGCTGGGCGACAGCTCACAGTGACAGTACAACTGAGGTCTTACAATGTGGATAAAGGTAAACAGAAATTAGGCAGAGGCTGGTTTTTGCTTAGATCTCTATTTGATAACATCCACCGTACTCTAATAGTTCAGTGACAGAAGGATCCAACACATTCTCTCCCCAGTTGCACACACAATACATACATGCATATACACACACACCCTAATACATATCTATGTATACACACATGTATGGATTCAACACAATACTCATATCCTCACAGCAAGGCAGAAGATCTGTCTACAACATTACACTGCAGTGATGGTATCTTAACTGATTGCTATTTCAAGACACTGACACTGGAAAAGATTTATAATCCTATCACTGTGCCTGCCCATGCAATTAGTCTATCTTTGTGCCAAATGATATTAGTGGATAATGAATGGAAAATTTATATTAAAAAAATCATTTACAGAGGAGGAAAGAAAAAGATGATCTCCTTTGTTATAGGTAATGTATCACACAGAAAGCTCAAAATTGAGGAAGTTTAGTGCTATAGTGCCATGCACAAAAAGCATCAGAAAATTCCAATTACTGCGTCTTGACTCTTTTGTATCAAAATTTTCTGCTTATAAACAAAAAGGATCCCTGCAATTTAATCAGCAAGGTAATAGTACAGATTAACTTATGGTGTGTGAAGAGCCATAGTTAAGCTTATGAATAGGAGGAGCACTCCAATGAACTTACTCAGCATGACAGAGGATTTGACCACAAACTTTTGACAGCTCCATGTTGCGCTGCACAGGCTATAAATGAAGTATTTTTGCATTCATTTCATAGGAATTATGTTACAAAAATTAAATGTATCAGAACTGTGAAAAGCACTAGGTGTTCATTCTCCCTAAAGAGAACAATAGCTAAATTTCTGCTGGCTCAAACAGCAGGTTGCTGTTAATACCACATTCCTTGTCCGAGAGCACCTCCAGTCACTCAGCTGGCAAAAGCTCCTCTTTGATCCTGGGCCACCAGTGAGCTACAGCAAGGTATTAAAGAGCAGTATCTGGTCTTAAATGAAATCATTGCTAGGATTTTCATGATGAGAAAAGGGCTTCCCTCAACTCACCTCACAGTCCTTACATGACATTCACACTAAAGAGAGCTCTGGCTTCAGAAAAACACATTTTCTTGGCATCTCATCAACTCTGTGCACTGAGTTGACTTTTACCAAAACAGAAGAAAATTTCCTCGATCAGACCACTCAGCTCAACCAAACACTGCAGGAGCTAAAAAATCCAAGCATCTTCATCAAAGCAAATAAAACGTTAATTATAAATGGAGCTTCTTCCAAAGAGCAATATATCAGGTATCAGAGAGCCAGACTGGCAAGTGCCATTTACTCAATCCTTCATCGAATGCATGGTAGGTACAGCCTTTCAGAAAAGGCAGAAAAGAGTGTCAGGATGTATACACCAATATTTTCAAAAAGCATCAAGGTTCAGATCCTGCCCTGGTGAACCATAAAATCCACCCAGGTTTCTTTTCCAGGACACTCTGAGTCCATGAGCTTAGGCTACGAGCAGAGCAGTGGTTCCTAAACTGCCACAACTGGACACTGCTCCACTGAAATTACAATTCATTTAAAGAAGGGAGTCCTTTTTACAAATGTTCCCTGAATAAATAAGGTGATCCCATTGGAAATATTCTAGTGTAAGAGAAATCTTTAATAGGGACCAACGTCTGATGAGCTCCCACACACTGAATAATGCTGTACTCCACAAATAGCCTGACTGATCTGAATGGGTGGTTATGGTGAGTAAGGGACTACTCACGGTGAGCAAAGGTGATAAAAAAAACTGTTTCTTTCCGGTTATCACAAAGAGGTGGACTTCTACTACTGCATATATGAGACTAATGGCGTGTAGGAAACTGACTCATGTTTTAGATGCATCTTATCTTTAGAAAGACAGTTACACCAAAAATAGGGAAAAGTGGAGTTTTACCTTGTATACAATGTGGATTCAGTGTTTTTAGGCAAGTAGGGAATGCAATTCCTGTGTCCTCTGCTTTACACAATTTAAATGACAGATAGACACACACAGGTAGGTTGAACATGTGACAGCCTGCCACAAGTGCTTGCTGATGAACATACTGAGTCAGTAAGTTTCAAATATCTAAAATGAGCATTGGGCATAGTAATAACCCATCCTGGAGCCGATACTTCCTGCTGTCTTCACACCAGACAACAGTCCAGGTCTTGCCGAGAGCAGCCACTTACCCGTTCCCCTAGAGAGGGACTTAAAGTGGTCTGAGAGCAGAATAATTATCCTGTGTAAATGCCCACAACAGCTTTTACAGGACACCAAAGTGATTAACGCCATCACTTTGCAGAAAAGTAATGGTTTCACACATTTTGTCCTAAATGTGTCTATTACTATGCAGTACAAAAGTAAAGATTTGAATGGAATGAACTCCTGCAACGCTCCCCAGATTTCTTACCAGCATGATAGTACTGATGTTTCCAGAAATAAGGTGGTCAAAAATGAAACCAAACCCTTTAACTTTCTAATACACTGAAAAAAAAAAATAAAATCTCCCACTTCTGCTTCTCCCACAGCATCATTCTGAGCACTTCAGCTTTGTTTGCTCCAGAACATTTTAAGTAGGAAGGGTCAGCTGGTGTACTCGGCGCTGACGCCGAACATCCAGATAACCATACACATGCAGCACCTTCCCATACAGATCTGATGGTCTTGTGGATGTAACAAAGGATTGGAAGTTAAAAATAAAAAGCCAAACCCCACAACTTCTGTATTACTGTTTTCTAGTCCATGTTTAACTGTACAAACATGTAGGGCGGAGACTTTCACTCTTCCTGTTGGGCAATGCATGAACGCATTGGGTTACTGATCTCATGACAAGTCTTGATGTACTGTCAGACTTGTTCACAAGGGGCATTATTCCAAAAAGGACAACCCTGTGCAGATGCCTTTAATTTGGAAGAACATCTTTTCTGAAGATGCGTTCACCACGTAAATGACCAGCCATATAATGATTCCTTGCAATCATTTTCCAAATGTGGTAGGCTTTCCAAGCAAAGACAAGCTAAGGGTGTGCCAGCAGCTCAGCTCTTTATTTCCCAGCTTTCTTCCTCCTGCCTGAAACTGTCAGATGCCACATAACACAAGGCATTACCAACAGCCCTTCCTTTATACTCACCCTACTCCTTGGCAATAAACCACATCCCCAGCTCTTCAGCTGCTCTGTTCACAAATAAAAGTATAAACCTCAGACTGAAAAGAGAAAAAAACCTTGAACTGGAAAAAGAGTGGAAACTATTAGCAGGTGGAATAGAGTGGACTCAGGATGCATCTTACACCTGGAGAAACAGCATTAACAAGAAGATGGATGGAAAACAAGCAGCAGCCCAAATCCTGAAGGCTATCATGTGTCTCTCTTCATGGATATAAAGTTTGTAAAATTAATAGATCAATCAAGCTGAAGGCATAATACGCTCCAATCTGCAGCTGTAAACTCAATCTCACAGGTGCCAGATATCCCACCTTAAATACCAGTCTAATTACCTTTCCCCATTGCTTTCCATCACAACACACAGAATGGACTCTAATGGGCATGCTGCCTGGAGGGTTGTTCCACTAAAGCAGCAACAAGCTTTTCACAGCTGGAGTATGGGAAGGGGCATGAATCACATCAGCATTTTTCAAAGGGATCACTTAGGCAGAAGTTCTCAATTTGCAGTCACTCAGTAAAAGGGAAACATATAAAACTTTAATTGGGCTAGCAGCAGACTTGGGGACAGATAACAAGATTTGGAAAAAAACCTCTTTGATGTCTTATGGTGTAATTAACCATAATATAACAACATACAAGTAAAGAGAGGAAGATAAGGAAAGGCAGACCTCCTACAGAAACTCAGTACCTGGAGATACTGCCATCTATCTTGCCTATATGAAATGCTGCATGACTACACCTTAGGGGGGTTCTAGCAAAGACACAGCACTTCAAGAGGGCATATAACAATGATTTTATTCAACTTAGACTATTCTCCAAGTCTTTTCTTCACTCCTGGTTTTACACCAATGAGTAACTTCATTTCTATGACCATTCCTCATAGATAGACATACATCTACACCTGAATCTAACACATTATTTATGTATACAGGTCTCTGCACATATTAAGTTCTCTTTTTTTCACTTCACTCCTGCAGGAATAAAATTAAATAATAGAAAAGAATCCTATTCAGACTGTGTCTAAGAGAAACGGGGGAGTCCCCTCAGCCTGTCCTTCAAACTATAACTCCCTTAAATTAAAAAAAAAAATAAATAACAAAAAGAAGAGCCTCAAGAACTTCTCTGCTTAACAGACCTGTTCATGCCAGTGAAATTACTCAAGTGTGCAAACATTTGCAAAACAGGGACCTGTCACTAAGTTCCCACACACATCTGATTACAAAGCATAAGGCAATGAGTGTGTCTATTTGACAGCTCTCACACACACATAACAGCACATCCAGGGGCATTTGAATGTGTGAGGGCTGAAATAAGCACAGCTGTATTCAGACTCTGCTATGTGCACGTTCCCGTTCAGACTGTGCAGGACTCAAATCTCTGCCACCTGGAACAGCATTGCCAATGTGTAAAGAGTAAGAATGTTGCTGCACTACTGGGGATGTAGCTCTTATTTAAAACTCACATCTCTGGAAGAAGTTTCCACAGACAGTTCCAGGTGCCTGTGTCCTTGCTGAAGGCCATGTAAACTTTTACAGACAAGTTTTCTGTATTGCTCAAATTTCTAAACACAAAAATGGGAAAAAGCATCATCTGATCACTTCAAAAAACCCCAAATAATCAAGCACTTATTTTATGATGTTTTCTCCAATTCAAAAATTATTTGTGTAAGCAAGCATCTGAAAAGCTGAAAGAGGAGCTTTTTGGTTCTAATCACTGCAGCAACACTTTAATGCTGGAGAAAAACCTTTATTGGAATCTGTCATATCTTTGTAAGGAAATGGACTTAATCATGTAAAAGGCCTTCTTAGATTTTTCAACTCTTTTAGCATATGCTCCCAATTATAGCACTGGCATTTTGATAACAGCCAGATATTCAAGCTCTTAGTTTCATAAACAAGCATCTTGTCAGCTTGGAACTACACAGAGAAAAAAACCAAAACCATACCCTGCACTATGCTATTTTTAAGACAAGCAAATCAGAACCCACCACTTCTTCACGAGGGGAACTTCTCCAATTTCATAAGACACCATGATTGACCAGAGGGAAACACCTCTTACAGTTAAGCATGATGTTACTTTCTGTGATTTTTAACAGACTTTGGCAAACACGAATTGTACCTTTAACATACATTATGGCCTTTAAAATGAGTGAGCAAAAAAATATGCAAATATTAGGCAAAGTAGCAATTTTTCATAAACAGGTGTTAGACAGGTATTTATTCAAAAATACCCCAAACTAGCCCCAAATGCAACAACTCTGAACATGCAGCAAAGTGTGAGCTTTCAGCTGAAAAGGCTGGCATTTCAGAAAATAAGCGATATTCCCCCAGCCTTGCTTCCCATAGAATGACTAAGCTAAATAAACAGTATCTGCGTGTTGTAGATGTGAAAAATCACTGCAAAAGGCACTGCTGTTTTATACATGATGGCTGACCCAGGACAAGGAAAAGTTTAGGCATCTGTCTTCCATGTACTGCCTGAGACAGAGGATCCTGGCAAGATGAAAGGTGTTAAGAGGAAAAGGGCAGCTGAAATGAAAGTTAATTTACTTCTTCATAATGTGGTTGGGGCTCCCCCTCCTCCCCTTGCAAGCAGTTATGATTGCTGTAAAGCAGAAAAAGCCCTAAAAATTAAATGGTGATATATCTGAGGACAGTGACCAACAAAGAGCAATGCCAGTTTGGACAGGACCAGCCAAGATAAGTTTCCTTGGACTTCTCTACCGTTCAAACCACTTTTCTAGGGCAGCAGCACACAGTGACACCTAGCCAAGCAGCTCAGTCCAGAACACAAGTTGGCTGACCATGCATACTAATTTCATAAGTAGGTACCGCACAGGTACTTTGTAAAGTAACAGCTCAGGTCTTATACTCTTTGGTACCTTGAGTCAGGCCTAAGGACATTTACCCAACAAAGGAGAACATTAGATTGCCTTTGTGTTTCAAATGACCAAGAAAACTTCTGCTGGGACTACTGCAAGCAATGTTATTTGCTAAAAAAAAAATAAAAAATAAAAAAAATAAAATAAATAAACCAAAAGCAAACAGTATCAACTGACCTGGTGACTAGGAATGGTTTTGTTGCCACACAGCTAGGAAAATTAGTTTGTGAACTGACAAAAACAAGAGGGAAATCTATAACACCAGTAGTCAGCAGCACTATGAGGTACATACTACATTCCAAAATAGCGGTACTATGTTCAAACTCCCAATATACTTCAAATACAAGTTTCAGTCCAAGAATTCTACACTTCCATCACAACCACCGTTATGAGGATAGTCCCTGGCTATGGACCTCTCCAGATGATTAACTGATTTTATGAACCAGTTATCTTCAGCAATCTGACACGGCTCTTCAGATGTATTTGGCTGCAAGATGTGATTGTTCCCTCCCTACTGTAACCCTTCAAGTCTCCTGACTATATTTTGTTTTATGTCGTGTTAACCTTCTGCTGCCTAGGTTATATCGGGTCCAGTCTATGACATGAGACTCCCTGTGGCAAGAGCTCTGTCTGCATCTCAGGTACAGACTGTAATTTCTCTGCAGGACAGTCACCAGTAAAAGTTATGACACCGATTACTGCGCAGTCATACTCGCACAAGCATTAGAAAACCTTGGCTTGTAGAAGCCTTCAAAATGCCTGCTACTTCAGACAACTTGTTTTCTGTATTTTCCCATTAGCAACATATGAAAATGATTAAATAGACCCCTTTTGCTGCCCTGCTTGCTTCGTGACTGCAAGCATTTTCTTTCCGGTTGATGATGTGGCTTTTTGATTTGCTTTGGATGAAGTGCAAGAGGAAGGAGTCATTCACTCAGAATAGCAGAAGATTTTGTTCACATGACTCATGCTGAACTGAAGGCAACTTCATTTTGGTCCTGCATCATGACCAACTCTCCACTTGCTAACAGCAATGACTAGGCAGCATTCTGGGATTGCTGTTTTCTACATGTTCATTCAGCATCTCCTGCAAAAAAAGTCTAATGTTGTAAGCCCATCAGCTTTGCTGCAATAGAAAGGTAAAGTATTAAGAGAACACATCAGCAATCTCACAGAGTCCATTCCTAAGGCCCATAACAAGGGGACAGTAAAACCAGTGATCTCCCCAGAGGTATGAAAATTATATTTGACAATTTTCACCAGCCTGAAATCGTTTGCATCTAATAATAAGTGCACATTCTCCTAGCCCTAAGGCAGTGGTCCCAACTCCAACCCTTCCTCCTGCCCCCTCTGACACACAACTCTTTCAAAGACATGCAAATATGAAATAAGCTGATTGAAGTATATTGCATCTCTTCCCTTTTCTCAGCTATAAACATATAAATACATATATGTATGTATATGTATACACACATATATAGAAGAGGATGGGAAGAGAAATACCAGCATATGCTCAAAAAGGTATTTTGTCCCACAGCAGCTATTTGTTTTCAAGGTAGCTATGAGTACACATCCTCAGGATGTGTGACTATCAGCTTTAGTGAGCCAGATCTTCAGCTCACATCATTTGGAGCAGCTCAAAATGCCTGGCCCCTACAGAACTGCCCTCCATCAACACCAGTTGAGCAGTTTTAAGTACCTTATAGAAACCCACAGAGACACATGTCAAATAATGTTCAACTGCAGTTTGGTCTGTCTCTTACGTCTCCCACTGAATTTCTAATTCCAGTGGAATTAGGCTGAACTCAATCATCCAAGGACCTGATCTACCTACATACATTCCCAGAGGTGGCTTATGTTCCAGATAAGCAGAACTGACAATAAAAAACCTGATTTGCTGACTACTTGGCACTTATTTTGACAGGTTTTGTCCATTAAATCCAGGAACAGTGGGCAATGTAAATGCATTTGAGTAGGTGTTTTTGCAATGGCCGTGTCAATTAACAGACCTTTATACAATACCACATCTGTAGCACTGTATAGCATCTCAGCCTCTTAATTTGTAAATGATTTATGCTCTCATTCTGCAAAGACTGATAGTCTCAGTGCAGGACACCTGCATGAAGAGTACCCTCAAAAGGAGCAGGAATATATGCATGCACTGTTCAACAAATGCAGAGATGCTCAAAGTAGCAGGACTCTAAAACTGGCAAAAAAAATCTAAAGCACGTCACCTTCACCAGTTTGGCAGAAGCCAAAGCCATGCTGCAACCACCAAAAGACAGCTGCCTATTAGGCTGCGACCAGAAATATCTTCTGCTAAAGCTTGAAATACACTGTTTATATTTATCTTTGGCTGAAATTCATCTTCTCTCCCATAGCTCACACTGTATTTCAATGTATACAGAAAGATGTTTGTCTCAGCTAAGATCACATCAGCATAAATTTTGAGACAAGCTATTTACACAAAAAGGAGACCTTTTAGTGTTCTCCTGGTTACAACTATTTAGAAAGAATGAAAAGGTTTTGGTGGTCAAATTTAAATTAATATTTCCTAAAAGCAGCTCAGAATCTCAGAAAGCTGAACATTTTTGAAGGTCTTTTCCTCTTTGTGAAAGTGATTAAAGATCTAATATCCCTGCTTCTGCCAGTTGTAGTTCATCTAATGCAGATCACTGGGACTGGTTTAAAGAGATTTGGTGTTGTTCTTTTTATTAATGTGTTATTTATAAAACTGTACTTAGGACTGGATCAGCATTTCCATGCTAAGGACTAATTTTCTGGAATGTGGAACATGTTTTCACCTCGTGCAAATAACATTCTACCCTGGCTGAAACTTGGCATAGAGATTTCCAGTACCAAAGGACACTTTTTATCCTGTTTGTGTTCAAAAGAGAAGAGAAACTAATTTTTTGCTTCTGATTTGCTCGGTTCATTTTCAAATCTTCATTTTTGTTACTACAATAAGGACATGTTTTGATGGAAGAACTCTCTCATCTGTTTTCCTCATAAATCACAGTAGGGACCATATTCAACAAGCTATTTACATTCCGTATTTTAGCATTGATTTCATTAGAATGGGTCTGTATTGTACGGGCTTTCCCATTTATTTCACTAAGAATTAAGAATTTAAATAGTCTGTTGTATCTGGCCCAAAGTATCTGCTCCATGATCTCTTTCTCAAATCACAGCCAGAAAAGTATTCTCCCAGCTCTTAGTTTTTCTCCTTTCCTATTCCTGGTTACTGAATTTAATTCAGAAACAAAACTTAAGCCCACAACTCAACTTGGATGCCTCTGTGAAGAGAGGAAAAGAGAGATCTACGTTAACAGTGTTTTACAGACTTGACAAACACATTTGGAGATTCTTCTCCTGGGATCTGTCCGTGTAAGACAATGAATTAATTTGCAACACATTATCTCATTATTCACAGGAGAGGAATGGGACTTACTGGCAAGATCCCAAGTCATTACCTGTTTTGTGTCTGGATTGACCAACAGACATCTGTTATAAAAGCAAAGTTGGTCTTTGCATGAAGGTTTTTTTTTTTAATAAAAAATAATTAAAAAAAAAAAATCAGCATTCTGAAAACAAAACTCCTTGCTGGCATGTGAAAGGGACTTTCAGCCAGAAAAATAATACAACAGGAAATGCATAAAGAAAATATACGACTGGGGGATTATCAGCAGAATAGAAGGAGAGCATGGGTGTCGGACAAAAGCCATGCCTGTGACATGAAAAATGTTGCTGATAGAAGCAATAAGGGAATAGTTTGGCTACAATTACTGTCATGATTTGTGCTGCTGTCATAGTCTGCAGAGGCCACAGAGTGCCCAGCTCGTCTGCCAACATTGTCCTGAAGAGACAGCAGTGAGACAATTTTTCCTGCGCGCTCTGATTTAAGAGGTGAGATGATGCCTGGTTCATTACACTGCAACGAATTCTTAATATGGAGCCCTGAAACCACTCTCCACCCCCAGCAGTACAGATTATAGGTGTTACTATGGGCTTCTCCTTCAAAGGGATAGGGTCTGGGTAAGACTCCCAGGAGAGAGAACATTTGTCAAGACCAAGATGAGAAGTAGAGCCCCGTACCCTGGGGTGCAGGGCATGCGAGAAGTCTGCAGGAGAGCAGCTCTGCGTCCCAGAACTCCATACTGCTTCACAGCAAGCCCAGATTTCACAGTTCTCATTGAGATCCTTGGCCATGACTCCGCTTTGTGAAGCAACAAGAGCTTGCAGGACAGAGACTCTATTTAAATATTCAAAACCCCATAAGCATCCTATTCCAGATGACCAAGATTGTTTGGAGCTTCTACGCTGAAATGCAGCTCCTGTTTCCTGTAGAAGTACTTCCTAAAGAGAAATTTCTCCTGCCTTGAAGTAAGACCAACATGCTGAGGACAAAGGACACACGTGTAAAGAATGCTGTTGAAATAGATGCCACCATCTTCTGCAAGCAGATCAGGTAGCAACATGAGAAAAGAAACAACATCCTATTGCACAGCACTAAGCAAGAGCAATCTGCTCAGAATATCTACTTGGTTGGCTAATATTTTCTGTGTTCCTGCTGGAAATGTCACAAGACAAGAGGGGAAGCATCACAGAAGATTAGAAACTATGCAGTTCCAGACACTAAGGCATTTTCCATGTACAGGAAGACTAGAATAATTATGAGGTTGTATTTGTTCTTCAGCATGACTCCCCATGATTGCCAAAACACTCCTTCATGCTCACAGAACTGCCAAGACACAGCACTACATACTCATGAGTCAAACCATAAAACTCATGAGGTTAACTAAAAAACACACCCCAACAAACACAACAAACCCATGAGATTTTAAAATATAATAATTTTTCTGTTCTTTTATTCCCTTCCTGTTTTTCAAGTAGGAGATGCAAGATATTCAAGAAGTTTCAGCGCTGGTTGCATTTCTGGGCAATCCCTTAGTTCCCAGAATTGAGTCTAAAGGAAAGCATCAGCTACCCCAGGCTTAACATGACAGGAAAAGGAAAGCCACAACTTCGCAAGACACCCATCCAAGACAAGAGCGTGAGGTTCTGTGATTCCGTTGGTTCTTGGTCTGTTTAAATCAGCTGGAATTGTACTGTGGATTGTAAGGGAAGGCCCCATGCACACAAACACCCAAGTCAGGGAAAGCCCCAGCAGATACCACTTTGGATTTTCTCCATTCCTTGTCAAAACAAAATAAAGCCAACTAAAGAAAAATAATCAAGTTTTACAGTGGTATATCTGAGAACGTAACATTAACACAGGAGCTGTGCCTTGTCTTAATCAGGGGCACTAACTGTGCCCTGACTTTGAAGAATATCCTTGGGGCAGCTTAAGAAGTGGTTTTAGGCTGAGATGCTGGATTTTTACTGCAGCTACTAATGCATATTTCCTTCTGCTGTTTCTTTTATGGGTCCAGTACCTCCAGGAAAGAAACAGGAGCAGGGAGTAATACCTTTTACAACTGCAGTAGCAAGATTGTCCAGAGCTCATCCATCAACATCCAGAAGATACAGCTCAGGAAATGCTTGGGAAGATGACTGGACTGTGTAAGAGAAGACACCAATCATTACTTTAACCAGCCCAGAGGAGTTCAAAGGGTCAGAAGTGATTAATTTTTGCGCATATCCTCATTTAATAGCATGTTCAAGGGCTCATTTTAGAGCCATCTAAACTGCAATTCCAAACTATATGCACAATGATTTGCAGCAATTACTGAACTTCTGTGAAAGAGAGGCTGGGCTGGAAGTTTGCCTCTAAATATCATATTTCAAAGCGGCTAGGATGATCTGGAATGCTGGTAAGTAAATGCCTACGGTGGAAGGTTTCAGCCAGTGAGATTTAGGAGCACACTTATGAAAGCTGGCCTTAGTCTCAAAATATACACACCTTGGTCCCTTCTTTATGACTCAGCAATCATCTCCTGCAGATGATGGCTCAGAAAAGCCTGCTGGCCCCTGGTCTGAACTGCCCCATAGCAGCAATCCTCCCTCCTATTCAACTGACTGCAGAGATAGTAAGAGCGGGTCTGGTGCATCCTCCCTGGCTTTTGGCCATCCACTGGAGCCCTCATCCAAAGCATCCCAAGGCAGGACTGTGAACCCAGGACACAGGCTTTACCCCTGGGATGCAGGCTTCATCACACAACAGCACAGCTTTGACAGTGAGCTGCTTCCAAAAGCAGTAATGTTTGCTCCTCACTGGGAGTGAAGGCAGCTCCAAGCTCCTGCATCTTCACTGAGAGGCACAGTGAGCTGATTCAGGGAGTTTAGCAATCCCAAAATAAATAGATGTTTTTGTAGGACCTGTTTTTATGTGCACGGGTGGCAGTTCAGAAAAAGTGATGAGAGCAAATAGCCATGTAAAGGGAGGTCAATGGAGAGGCAGCTGGCCCTTGCATCAGCTGAGTGTGATATGAACCTACCCACCAAGTATTGGTGCTATTTGGCATCTCTCCACAACAGATGGGATGGATGTATAATAGACAGTTTTATTTTTTTGCCTGTAACAACTCTATCTCTACCACTCATCCATCAGTGCAATACACCAATGTCTCCTCCTTTAGATACGGAGAAGACAGAACCTACAGGTGCCTCACCTTACAGACACACACAATGGTTAGGGCTTTCAATAATCAGTTTTAAATAAACTGCAAATTTGAAAGACAAACAGACCTCGTACTTGTCTCAATACAGCCAACATTCTTTCCTAGTTATTTAGGAGTGTCAGTAATATTCCTCAGTTTGAGGAAAAAAGAATGGGCCGTTTTTATTAAGTCAGTGATGAAAAGCACCTAGCAACTCAGACATCCAAGTGGAGACAATGTAAGAGATCCTAATTTCAAATAGCTCAGTAGCCACATTTTGCAAACCAGGATCTTCTCCAGCACTTCAAGTGGCATATCAAAGATTTAAGATAACCTGAAATCAGGACTGATATTTGAAAAATCTTGACCAGTCCCCACCTGTGAATCATTTTCAGCTCATGCCCAGAAATCAATTTGCACATTGGATTTCCCGGGAGAATATACTTCACTCAGCGAAAGAAAGCTACGTATTTGGAGTCTGGATTTCAAAACAGTGTTCTTGATGTAGCTGTAATCAAACTGAAGAGAAGACACTGAAGGCTTGGATATGAGAAGAACAATCATGACTCTGCATTTAGACCTGATGAAAAGGAAACAGGGAAACGGGGAAATAAATCTTGGGACCAATAGTTCAAAACAAAATGTCCTTAGCTGAAAATAAATAGAAGTCATTGTCTGAGATGTCTAAGGACAGATGAAAGTTTTATTTCACTTAACAGAAGAATACAGTAGTGGCAGTGGACAAGGGAAGACCAACTGATGTCATCTACTTGGATTTGTGCAAAGCATTTGACACTGTCCCACACGATATCCTGGTCTCTAAATTGAAGAGACATGGATTCAACAAAAGGACCGCTCGGTGGATAAAGAACTGGCTGCACAGTCGCACTCAAAGAGTTGCAGTCAATGGCTTGATGTCCAAGTGGAGACCAGTGACGAGGGACGTTCTTCCGGGGTCAGTTCTGGGACCTGTACTGTTCAACATCTTTGTCGGCAACATGGACAGTGGGGTCAAATGCACCCTCAGCAAGTTTGCCAATGATGCCAAGCTCTTTGGTGAGATAGACACACTGGAGGGGAGGGGTGCCATCCAGAGGGACCTGGACAGGCTGGAGAGGTGGGCCCAAGCCAACCTCATGCAGTTCAACAAGGCCAGGTGCAAGGTCCTACATCTGGGTTGGGGCAATCCCAAGCACAAATACAGGCTGGGCGGGGCATGGCTGGAGAGCAGTCCTGAGGAGAAGGACCTGCGGGTGCTGATTGATGAGAAGCTCAACATGAGCCCGCAGTGTGTGATCACAGCCCAGAAGGCCAACCGTATCCTGGGCTGCATCAGAAGGAGTGTGGCCAGCAGGTCAAAGGAGGTGATTCTGCCCCTCTACTCCACTCTCATGAGACCCCACGTGGAGTACTGCGTCCAGCTCCGGAGTCCCCAACATAAGAACATGGACCTGCTGGAGCATGTCCAGAGGAGAGCCACGAGGATGATCCGAGGGCTAGAGCCCCTCTCCTATGAGGAGAGGCTGAAAGAGTTGGGGCTGTTCAGCCTGGAGAAGAGAAGGCTCCGGGGAGATCTTATTGCGGCCTTCCAGTACCTAAAGGGGGCCTACAGGAGAGCTGGGGAAGGACTTTTTACTAGGGCATGTAGTGATAGGACGAGGGGGAATGGTTTTAAACTGGAAGAGGGCAGGTTCAGTTTAAACATTAGGAAGAAGTTTTTCACTTTGAGGGTGGTAAGGCACTGGAACAGGTTGCCCAGAGAGGTTGTGGAGGCCCCATCCCTGGAGGTGTTTAAGGCCAGGCTGGACGTGGCCTTGGGCAACCTGGTCTAGTGAGAGGTGTCCCTGTGTATGGCAGGGGGGTTGGAACTCAATGATCTTCAAGGTCCTTGCCAACTGAAACCATTCTATGATTCTATGAAGAATACAGTCTCAAAAAATGCCTCTGAATTAAAATCTAAAAGAATTAGCACAGTACAAGAATAACATAATAGAATGTCTAACTTTGAGAAACAAAACACAAAAAACCCTACCACATACGTGCTAGCATAGAAGGATCCAGAGAAGCATCTTTCTCTGAAGTATTCATTGCAGTGTTTCAGAAAATACATAAATTCAATTTATACCACCTTTCTAGGGCAGCAGTTCAGCAAAATTTTCAAGTGCCTGCTTAAATATTCCAGTTCAGCAAAACACAAGTATCTAAGTACACGAAGCATCAGTAGGGTATAGGCTAATGTAACCTATATAGCCTAAACTGTACATCAGGGGTTTGCAGAGCAGGACTGCTTGC
The DNA here is from genome assembly GCF_965231255.1 of Vanellus vanellus. NCBI lineage: Eukaryota > Metazoa > Chordata > Aves > Charadriiformes > Charadriidae > Vanellus > Vanellus vanellus. The sequence continues at coordinate 16,843,777 of NC_138911.1, read as the reverse complement.
TTGAATCAAGATGTAAAACTGTCATCAACAATAGCCTTCAGCATGTAAAAGCCTTTAAGTTACCTGAGGTCTTTGGTATCATTATTATTAGGCACCTCTTCCAGCCTTGATAACTCAGATGTCTGCATCTAACTCCACATCTGCTCATCTGAACAAAACCAGCCTGGTTTTCAAAGGTCTGAGTAGCCACAGATTTTACCAACTCCAGCAGCTATCACAAGAGTCAGCACTTCTGAAAGCCAACAGCTTTTATACAAGTGCCTGAAGGACATCTCGGCTCTGAACATCCTAAATTTCTTTTTTCCTATTGAAGAGTTCAGAGGCTGGGGTTATATAATAAACACATTCATAAAATAATAAGCTGTTGGTATTGTACTATTTATTTTACTGTGAAAACTTGCCATTTCATTTCAAATTTAAAGGGATTCAGTATATTTCTTCAAGTCTGTGTTCCTAGGGACATATGAACATTAATCATATCAGCTTTTAAGAAAATATAGGCTTCTAGCTCTCACAATAACAAAAACATGAAAAGAGAAGACATTTATAAAAGAGCCTGGCAACAAACTAAGAGTTGATTGTCAAAACAGCTCAGGTACTGAGGAAGCCTAGAGCATGCTTTTTCAGTAGAGTTGGCAGTTCAGTATTTACTATTCTGCTTGGACTTGCAAAAAACAACTGAAATGTTGCAATTTGAAATCAGAATAGAGACAAAAAAAAAAATTCCCTGTGTGCCAAAGTGTCATTTACCTGTCTGCTAATTGCCTGATTTGGATACCATCTTGAAGACTCCATGTTACAACAGATGAGATGGAAACAAATTTAGTTCCATACAAAACTCACTGGCTTCAGCTACTTCTAGAAATTGAGAGCACTAGGTTAGCATTTGCATTTCTGCATACCTCCAGGGGATGAAAACAAGCTGATAAGATTATAATGGCACAGAGAAATCAATGTGAAAAGCCATAAACTGTCCCCACAGTGCCAACGTGAGCCGAGAGCCTGCCTGCTCAAAGTTCAATCCCATCATAATCAAAAGATAGATGGTCTTATCAGATGGAACTGGGTAAACACAGGAGAGAAATAAGTCATACCTAGATGAGCTGACTTGAATGCAGAAACAGCAGCACTGAATTTCTTTAAATGTGACTGTTTAGATTTAGAGCAATGGAGTGACTTTTATGAACATTTTAAGTACTACATATTTGTATTAAAGTATTCTTTGTCTTACCAGAAGAAAGCTATGGGGTGCAATTCTCATTTACAGCAGTAACTGCTTTCCACTGACCTGTCAGTTAACAGGGACATAAATGCAATTTTCCAAATTTGAAGATCCTTTTGCCTTGCCAGTGTGACAAAAAACATCCCAAGTACAAGATGTTTGGGTTTTTTTTCTCTTTTTAAAAGAAAATTGAAATGATGTTAAAAGAAAATGTGACAAATAGGAGAATGAAACATAGCTAGTCTCTTGATATTCTTTATAGCAGGAATTCATCTAAAAACTGTTCCAAGTAACAAAAACCATACCCATTAAAACCTACATAGATCTAATCGCAAGAGAAACACTAACAGAAACTGGGGAGATTCTCTTAATGGAACGTTTTCAGGATCTATCTAAAATTTCAATGATCACAGCTGCTATAAGAGGGACCCCTGCATTTCCAGCCTCTTGGAGTTCCTGCAATGTCAGCGACCGTGTGGATAAAACTGATTTACCTCATGTAATCTGGATTTCAAGAAGAGTTGTGACAAAGATCTTCAAGTAAAGCTCTTGAAAGATAAAAGCTGCAGAATAAGAAGGGAAGTCCTTACACAGAAAAACAATTGTTTAGAAGTTAGTAAACATAGGATAGGAGTAACTGTTCAGTTCCCAGTGAAAAGAGATCATCAGCAAAGTTTCATTAGGAGCCCACCCTGGAGTAGGGAAGACAACATTATAAATCCTCAGTTAATCAACACATTGAATACTACATGAAGTTCTAGTCCTCTCACCTCAGACAAGATAAATTAGAGCTGAAATATGCTCATGGAAAGACAGCAAGAAAGATCAAAGGTACTGTAGTGTATAAGTAATTACTGAATAATCTGGGACTCATTAGGCTGGGAAACACCCAATTTAGGGTGACAAAACATCCTAAAGGGTAAAAGGATGATGGGCATCAGCATGGGTAACAACTGTTTACCATCTTTTCCAAGGCAGGATCCATGAAGTGAAACTAACAGCATCTCTGTTCTTCACACAAGTAGGATCACCCTGTGAAAGGACACTGTGGGTGCAAGAAGTTTATATAAGCTCAGGAGGACACCTAATCAGGAAACTGAGTTTTGTTGTTAAACAAAACACTGGATCTGGAAACTGCTCTCTGGGTTTCTCTACTCAATCAGGGCTTTAAATTTGATTGCCTTGCAGCTGGGCAGGTGAAGCAGTTCAGGGGCTACTGCAACACATAGACCATGCTAATAATGTCTCCTGTAGCAAAGTAAAAGGAGCCCCACAGTGATGCTTCTACATAACAATGCATTCATTTTTACCTTCAATTTAGATCTCTTCCTCACATCTATGAATACAGAGTCAGGACCTACGAAGACATCCAAGCTGAAATCTTTCCATATGTTGCATTAGGGAACTGGCTGATGTTCATTCTGCAGTCACTACCTATAAGATGAGCAAACAGCACAACAGAACAGCAGCTGTTGCAGAATTATTGCTCATCTCCTGGTTTATCCCATTTCCACTACAAGGAAATCACAGCTTTGTCCAGTGTAATCTGAAAGCTGCAATAGGCACTTGCCATAAAAGCTGGTCACATTTCCCCAGCTTCATTGCAGATTCCTTGCTGGTATGGAAGCAGAAAGCTCATTAAACACAACTTGTAGGTCTAAGAGTTAACTTACAGGACAATGGGAAAAGTCTGCTTTACTTAGTCGAGAAGGTGGCTGCACTTAATTGCTTCTTTCATCAAAGATCTGCTCCTTTGTGAAGAATGGTAGAGAATTGCTTATCATTATTACCAATTTGCTGAGACACTTAAAACATCAATCTCCTTACACAGAAAGCATTTGCTGAAATTATCACTATTTAGGCTGTCTGATGAGCTTTTGCTCCTCTTTGCAATTTGGAAATAGGCCACCCCATTAAGAGATTCCTAGACAGGTTTAAGCAGGAAGGTATCAGTGTGTCCCTGCTAGTAATAACAGTATCGTGACATAAGTACCAGTGAGCCTGCTGAAAGGCAGTCGCAGAAGCATCTATAGGCTCCCAGTGCACCAGGGCTTGTGCAAAATTAAATTCCAGCCACTGAAATTAAAATCGGGACTGGTTGTTAGCTTAATGAATGGCTGAGGTCTTACAGAATAGTTTCAGTTTTAATGAACTGAGGATAAAACCACCAGCAAAGTAGGCATTTGACTCTAAAACAGAAAAAAGATGGTTCTCTGGTCCCTGCTGAAGTAGGCTGAGAAAGGAGCTAATGGCCTAAATATGACACATTTAGGTCCAGATTGATGCAATCGTATGCCAGCTACTCCTGCAAAGAATTACCCTTGAGAGATAGCTGGAGACCAGTAACAGCCCCATACCCTTCACACCTCACTGAAGAGCCTGAAGCTTAGGGGGAGAACTCTGGGCCTCTGTTCCTTTACCTGACCTCCCCCAATTTCCCCCTCAAGCACAGCAGTTGCAGATAAAGACAAACAAGCCACACGCCCAGCTCCTTTTCACAACTGTATCCTCAACAGCAACCATTTCAGCACAAGAAGCAAGAGCACAGAGCAACTGCTATCAAACACAAGGATGAGATTCTTCACAAAGGGCAGGTCAGGAGTCCTATCTGCCATTTATCACCACACTGAAATGCCTCAGAGTCCTAAAAGCAGCTTTAACTTCTTCCCGTGTCCCACTCACTGATGTTAAGGCCGTTAGCGGGAACATCATGATACAAAACCAAGAAATCACAGAATCACAGAATCACAGAATTATCAGAGTTGGAAGGGACCTCTAGAGATCATCTAGTCCAACTCTCCTGCTAAAGCAGGATTGCCAAGAGCACATTACTCAGGACTGCATCCAGGCGGGTCTTGAAAATCTCCAGGGAAGGGGACTCCACAACCTCCCTGGGCAGCCTGTTCCAGTGCTCTGTCACCCTCACCGTAAAGAACTGTTTCCGTGTATTTGAACGGAACTTCCTGTGTTCTAACTTGTGCCCATTGCCCCTCGTCCTGTCACTTGGAACCAATGAAAAGAGCCTGGCTCCATCCTCCTTCAACCCACCCTTTAGATACTTGTATGCCATAATAAGGTCTCCAATGATGAAGGCACGGGAGGTAATGGTCCAGGTGGCTATTCTCCCAAATGCTGACTAAGCATTCTTCAGCACCCTGAAATCATTACCATGTTGTTCCTGTGGCAGCAGCTCATTTTACAGCAGTTTAATTCCACCCAAGACTTATATGCAACGTTGGAAATCATTCATGTAGCTACTACTATCTTCCTCCCACAGATCTGCAGCATGTGAGGCAAGATTCAAAGCTTATTTCATTATTTTCTGGCTAAACTTGTGCATTTCAAGAAGCCACATAAAGAACTGTCACAAGACCTGGACCAGGTCCAATGTAGACATGTCCAAAACCTGAGGAGTACTTTGGAAGGAGAGGAAAAGTGGGTGCAGCATGCCTTTGGCAGCTGTGGCACAGCGTCTACTTCCATGGCACAGCCCTTACACAACCCGGCAGGCTGCCAGATTCAAATCCCTTTGATGAAAAAAGTGAAGGAGGCTTGAGTATTAAATAAAGCAACCGATGATAATGCAATACTTTTGCTTACACAAATATTAGCTAACTAAAAATCCAAGAGAAATACAGTAACCAGACACACCTACAAGTAGACTCCCGGAGTTATACATTTACTGTTGCTGTATTACCAAAGAACAAAGGCAAAGTTAAGTAACAGCAAGCTTGCAGGCTACCTTTTAAAATGTGCTTCTAGTCAAGTGTGGAGGAGCTCCGAATTCCTTAACAGTTTAGATGTTAAACCTGAAGACACAAAGGACTTCAAGTAATAAGTACTTAACTGCCAGCCAATTTTAAAATAAGATAACACACATATAAGCCGACATTTGTCTTGCAATTAGCTATATGGCACATTAATTTTCTCACCAGCCTGTTCATTTTCAGCCCCTTCCTTCTTGCTTCTCAACTCCATCCAAACAAGCCAGAAATAGCTCTCAGATTCATAAAATGCCCCAGCTCCTATCTCTAATCATTCTGCAGTTCAAAGCAGTTTAACAGCTACGTAATATAGCCCTCCTGGCTACAGTCCCTACAAAGGTACACACTAATTCAGTTTGCATTAGGGAAATTATCTCTGCTCCACCCCTTTATGCCATCTTCTGCTCAGGAAACATCTTCCTCTGCCAGGCTGGAATAAAAAACTCACTGCACCAGCATTTCAGTAGGAAGATGAAGAGATGCATCAGGAGACCAGTACATAAATTAAGCAAGGAAACAGGCCTGGGTGGGATGAACTGAGTCTTGAGAAGTAAAAGTAACTCTAGTCCTACATCACGCCTGGCTGGAGGCTTCTGCTCACAGCTTCTCCCTGGGACCGCTGTCACCTAGTGCCATCACCATGGCAAGTAATGAAAGCATAAAAGAAAAACAGTCAAGTGCCCAGCACGGCTGGATCCAGGGATGCTATGCAGTCTCATGCACAGCCAATAAGCCTCTGTTATTAGCTATTCTGAGTAGCTACCCTAAAAAATGCCTTCTGTAGACCTTCTGTTCTGTTTAAATGCAGAGACACCTAAATTTGGATCTGTCTGCTAAGCCTGGCACATCTCTGAAATTAAGCTCACCAGCAGCAGCAACAGAGAGCTAAGTGTGGGAGCCAGCAGAAAAACAGAAGTGCAGGCTGCACAGTTCCAAGGTGGAAGAGATGTTTGCCTCCTTGCTGGCAGAAGAAATACACTGTTTTTCCAAAAAAAAAAAAAAAAGGAAAAAAAAACAAAACAAGACAGCAAACAAAACAAACCTGACCCTGCAAGCTTTAGGTACCCTCCTATTGAAGCTGATTATGCAAAAGCTTTTTTTTTCCAACTACGCCACCAGACTTGGGTAGACAAATCCCACTGGTACAGGCAGGCTTGCTGAGAAGGCATTTAAAGCCTCCATGCCCACAGGAAGGGAAAGTCCCAGACTTTGTGCTTGCTGGGACGCATTCAACTTTCACTTTGTGGTACTCTTGAAAAAAGTCGCAAACTTGCTGCTACTGCTTTTCTTGCCCACCGAATGCAGTCAGCAGATTTGGGCTCCTTCAGCTTCTCCACAACCCTCTAAGTGGGAGGGCACCAAAGGGTAGAAGAAAATATTCATCCCCTTCAATCTGCTGGCAGTAGTCCTCTCAGTGCAGCCCAGAATGCAGTTTGCCTTGTTCACAACGTCAGCTCATCTTCAACATTGTGTCCGCAGTGACCCTTTGGTCCTTCTTGGTAGGCTGCACGTCAGCCAGCCATTTCCCAGCCCATCTAATGCTATCGTCCAGTTCACTGTATGACAAATACTCCAATTTATCCAAAAACTATATCAATTTAATCACTTTAAGGTCGGTGATGCTGCCTCATGTAATACAATTGTAGCAGACTTAGGCCAAGTGGGAGTAACATGAGCCACGCCAACTGCTTTGCAGAAGTGGTCAGAAGTCGCAGAAGCTTGCAGGATCTAGACCAAGGCAAGGACTTACTAGAGGCTCAGGCGAGGTTTTAATTCAAAGGAGTATACATTTGACTAAAGTTTGCCACGCAAACTTCTTACCTGGGATTTCCTAATTTCTGTTTAAAGAAACCTCATGTGCCCACTGACAGGTGAAGTTGGCTGTAGGCCTGCAAATAGTAGCAAAAAACATTCTGCACTGAAAAAGCACTGCATATATTTCACAGAGGCAACAAAATAAATACACTTTGATAATTGCTGTTTTGCTGGGTAAAACAACATTTTCTAGCCATTATAATGTTTTTTGTTTTTTTTTTTCAGGCACAAACCTTTGCCATTTCAAAACAAGACAGCCAGTGTTCACTGACCATTGCCTATTATATTGCATGCGAAGGCTTTCCTTCGGCCTTGTTCTGTCCCTTCTTGATACCACATGGTAAGCCCAAACATTCCTAGGACAGTGAATAACCCATCTTTCATAAACTAGGTCTGTGTAATATCTAGCACAATGGAGCTTTGATGCCAGATCAGAAGCTCTAGGTATTACTATACAAGTAAATAATAATATTCAACCAGGATAACAACAGAAGCCTAGATAAGCAAGTCCTAGCAAATAGTTGCAGCAGGCAATTGCTTGGCAGAAAAACAAGCACACAAAAATGAAAAGTAAAACCAAAAGGATTAGACTGAAATTGCAGACTTCCTCTTGAATATTCTATTAGAACTGACAAAAGACTCAAAACTCTCTGAAAAGAGTCTCTTTGTAAATCATATTTCCTAATATCGCCTTCTAATAGCTGATTAAGCCCTCCAGCCCAACAAGCCATGGCAGACCGCTATCTGATCTCTGCTCATACAGATATTCAGACTGTTCTCTTGGGTACGTAGGCTGTTTCACCGGCTAAACCAGAGCCTAAATCACAGAAAATAACTGAGCACCACATTCCCCGACACTTGGCTTTTCACTCATATTTGTATAAAACCACACAGGACAGCAAAATATTTTCATAGGTAGGAGGCATTTAACTATTGCAGAACAAGGCCAGAAAACCACCACCCAGCCAACCTTGCTGCTGAGCAGCATTGATAAATCAATGAGCCAGACTTCCCCCAAACAGCAACCAGGAAAATGCTGATTTTTGACAGCGTTTCTGAATTACAGCACTTCCTCCCACATTCATGCATGAATCCAGTCATTCCTACATCATCTCCAAATAATACAGGCAAGTTATTAAATGCATTAATAACTTTCAGATATTTGCCTACAATTGGGTGATGCCCAAGCCCCCCTGACTTCAGCAGGGGTTTTGCTTTCAATTCAGTGAGAAGAGCTGAGTGGTTTAGTAAGGCTTTGGAGCTACGGACTCCTCTTTGGCCAATATAAAGAAGGCAGATAGGACAATCTGCCATTCCAGCCATATTTCTTTCTGAATAATTTTGTAGCTTTAATCGTATTTTTTGGGACAAAGCCATCTGATCTTGTCGTCTTCATCTGTAGTAGGAGTTCTGCTACTGATTTTCAGGGAAGGAATCTCAGCATCTCATTTCATATACCCAGAAGTTCACATTAAATAGCTAAATCTACAGGAGATTACCTGAAGCCGCTACCCAGCAAAAGCCTCTGGCAATGATTCTGAAGTCCCTGAGCAGAAAGGGTCCTTTCCATGTTCATCAAGGACAACCCTGATACAGCATCAAGCTAAAGTTACTCCTTTACTAAGATGCTTCACCCAAGAAGAGGATGATCTTAAACCAGGTGACCTCACTTACCTGCTGCTTTACTTCTGCTGAGAAGTTATCAATCAGATGCTTTTTTTAAGTACCATACATGAAGTGCTTGCTTATCTGGAAACGCTGTTTCCTGGAAAGCAGTCCCACCTGGGTCTCAGGCTCTCAGGGTGCAAACCCTCATATTCCCACAGTCTAATAAGGAACACTTTTTGATTCCTCCTATCACCTCTCCAAAGCCCTCACTTTCCTTACACTTCAACATCAAGGGTACACCATGATGTGACACTAATCTGCATGCACGGCAACGTCTATCAGTTGGGCCTCTCTTGCAGCCACTACCAAAGGAAAATCAAACAGGATTCTTCCTTCCAATTAACTCTGCTGCTGAATTGGCTAGAGGAGCTGATACTGAGCAGCACAACACTTCCCCACCACTAGAGAATAGATCAACACAAATGGCAGGGCTTGACTATGCGATTTACTGACACCAGCAAACACTTGTTCACATAAAAGGGCCCCCAGTTTCAGGGAAATCACTTCTGCAAATACATGCACTTTGGTATGAGTGAACAGTGCAACAGGAAGACTCCAAAAGCAAGGAACAAATTCAAATCACTAAGTTCACACCTGTGGTACCGCATGTTTTGATGCACAGAGCCTTTCTCCTCCTCCCATCTCCTAATGTACATTTTACCCCCAATCTTAAAGAGCTGCCAAAGTCAGCTCTGAGGAAGACACAGTGACCTGACTGCTACTCTCACAAATGGAAAGAAACTCAGCTTTAATTCTGCCAGTGGCTGCTCCAATGAGAAAAGGCAAAACCAAACCTGATCCAATTTCTTAGAGCAGCCCAGTAAGACACAGCAGCCTGTTAGCTAGCAGGCAAAGTGTTTAACAAAACTAAGAGTAGCAAGAGAGGTCTGGAACCATATGGACAGCTTAGAATTCATATGCTCACTGGCACCTATCAACTATGATCAAAGGTGTATCTTAAAACTCACCATAGCAACACCATGATCCAACCACTCACTGCCTATTTCTGAGAACAGAGGAGGAAAAGAAATAAAGAAGCTAAGTCACTACTAAATGCATTTAAACATTTCTGCTCCTCAAAGCACATCTCATTTAACAGAGCTGGTGGAGATATGACGGAGGGATGTGGGGAAGAACACTCAGAAATTTGCCAGCTTGTGTTTCTATTTTGGATCCATCTTGAGATTGGATTGAGCTGCAAAAGAAGGGGAAGATGACAGAGGCAAGGCTAAGGCAGCAATGCTATCTCACGCTTCCTACTAGCTTGCAATTGTAGGGATGTCAGACCTTTCAGCTCATATAGCTGACAGGCTCAGCAGTGCAGCTTTCAGATTTCCGAGGTCCCCATTAATCATTTCCCCCAGAGTTCCATGGCAGACAGCTTCATATTTCATGACCTTAGGGGAGAGGGAATTCAATTTTTATGATATATCTTCATGTGAGACCTTTCCCCATTGACACAACAATATACACCTTGGCAGCTCACCGATAAACCCTACCACCGCAACAGATTCATCTCAGCCTTGAGAAGCAGATTGGGTTAGCTGAGGGATGTACCTCCGGACTCACAGGCTCCTAGAGGTAGTGTGTAGACTTGGTATCGACCTCAAGTCACTAGTGTGTCTGGGGAAAGGGCTGGCAGCTTCACTTTATTTTGTTTAAACTCATACAGCTGCTAAAAAGCTAAAACAGCATTTTGTTTCCATCCCCAAAGCTTAGGAGAGGCTGTGTTTATTGCCAGTGCCTGGATAAGAGCCACCACGCCAGGTTAGGGTTGCATGATGGTCTCTGCTCAGCACCACTCATATCACTCAGAGGGCTTAAAACCTGGTGTTGTCAGAAACACAAAAGGGGAGAGTAGCCTTTGTTCCACAGTAGTTACAGTTTGGAGATTGTGCCCGTGGAGGGGAACAGAGAAAATGAAATGCAGGCACATAACAAAAAAGCTTCCTTTTATAACGCAGATTGAGGAAAAGTAGATTTACTTTCCAGCAAGTCCAAGAGATAGGTACAGAACAAAGGAGGGTGAATTCACAAAGCTAAAGGAGCCCCATCCCTCACCTACCTTGGAGCTGTTTGTAGATATGCTGGCAAAATTCAGATTCTGATTTTCTACATTTTAATTCTCAAGAGTAAGCCAAGGTCTCCAAGAATCCTGATGCCAATTCAGACACCTGAATAATATGTGGAAGTATTTATTACCAAGCCAGACTGCCTGAGACACAGGCCGTGTTCATATTCCAAAGCTGGCACCAAAGATGGGGAAAAAAATCAACACCACTTTCAGCCTTTAGCAACAAAGGTATTGCTTTCTAGCGCCTATTTGTACTTGACATGAAATCAACTTTGGGATCCATGTTTAAAATGGTTTCTAACAGTGTCTGACTGAGTAGCAACAGCCAGACTGTAGAAAATAGCTTTGTTTCTTAATTCAATTTGTGCCTCGCAGAGGATGGGGCATTTAGCCAGATGGAGCAAAGCCTGCAGTACATTTTCCTGGGAGTCGTGCAAGGCTAAGTCAACAAGCAACAACTTAGGCTACACCAGCCTGTTCCAGCCCAGCAGGAACAACTTTCTACTTGCTAACTGCCAAAATTAAAAAAAAAGTAAATTAAAACTATTTACAAGAAGAAAGGGCATATTAAAGAAAAAAAAAGGATCAGAGTGGTTCCTCACGGCAACCTATTTACTCGCAATATTGTTTGCATAATACACAGAGTGCTGAAGAGGGGTTCCATCATTACCCTTCAGGAATTCAGTGACAAGCCTTGCCACTTCATTAATTGTAAATCTCGTCATGCAGATTCAGCTACATGCTCTCGGGTTATCAGTCTGTGTTCCTGGTTGTCCCAGTGAAATTTAAAACAGGTTCACCCAACATTATGAAAACAAGGAAACACAAGCCACCGGTAAAACATAACCTTTTCAGATGACAGCTGCGAGCTGGTTCTGGTCCATATGACATTTTACACCAGTAAGGACTTTATCAGCAGAGAGCTGCAGCACAAAAAGATGATTTGAGGATTGAGGTCAGCTGGAGCTGTTCCACTAACACCTATGCACCTCACTGGAACCAAAAGGACCTTATCCCATAGGTCCTGTGAGATATGGGACACTAACAACCTTCCCCATGTCTTGGAGGGCTGATTGTGCACCTTCTGTGTAACCAGAAAGGGCAATAGCCTCAGAGCAGAGAGAGAAGCACTTGCAGAGGGTGCAAAAGAAAGCCCTGGGATGGGATGATGACCCACTGAGCTCTTGCCTTCTTTTCAGAGTCTATTAAAGGTTTTAGGAGTGTTGCTCCGGACTGACTCAAAGTCTGGCATGGTTAGATGTTTAAAACTTCCTGGCTTTAGAAAGGTATGAGCAAATGGTTCACTTGTCAAACAATTCCCTGTCAAGGTCAAGCAGAAAACACAATATAAATGCTAAGGCACCGACACTGAAACAGCAATTGCACACTGGCTGCTGGTACTCTTCCCCCAAAACAGAAGTCTAACTGGTTACTATTTTCTCTTTTGGGCTGGTAGGGGATTTTTGCTCACACCTTAGAACATCTTGACCCTCTCCTACAGGCCAATCATCAGAGCAGACTTTCCAGCCCCAGAGCTGAATTAGGCAATGCTTTGCATAGGCACCAGTGATGTGACAGTGCTGGGACAGGGGGAGGAGTATCAGGACTGGGCTCCCAAATGTAAATTCTTAGGGGTAAAGCACTGGGTTTTCATATGTCCCAGAAAGTGTGAGCCTAATTTCACTGGCAGAGCCTCTGACACTATGTTAGGATGCATAAGAAAAAGAGTATGGTATGAATAGCTTGATCTAATTCAACTCTGATCAAGGTAATGAGACTCTTAGACTTTTCAAGCTTAACACAGCCAATCAACTACAACCTATATTAACATGGGAGGGTGGGGGAAAATCCTCTTTTCTTCCCCTAAAGTTATGCTTGGATGTGAGGCTTTTACTTATCCTCCCAGAAATACACTCTTTCCTTCACATGTCTCATCCTGGAAACAAGAGGTGCTGGGTTTCCTTCAACTTACTGGAAACAGATGCTGGCATATGAAAAGGGAACTCACATGACATTTCTGAGAAGGGCATTGCAAACTTGCTCAGAAAAAGCTACTCTTATGTGCCCTTAAGTGCTGGATAGCCTGCCATTAACAGTGACACATCCACTTTCCTCTGCCACTTGCTCAAAGTTACACAGAGTAGTTCAGAGAGTCGCCCTGCCTCCCAGTAAAGGGAGAAGAAGGTATTTTCATATCTTTTCATACCTTAAAAAAAAAAGTGGAGGGTGGAGGTGGTTGGATTTGTACACCTCCTTCCATGGAAGGAACTTGTGCACATGAAGCTAACCCAGGAGAGTAGAAGAATGGTAAGTTAAGAACAAAATCAAAAAAACTAAACTTTCATCAACCCAGCCTTTCTTACCTGAAATTAATTGATACAGGAAAGATTCCAAATCTAAAAGGAAAAAAAAAGCTATTTAGAGATTAAGTTTACAAATGAAAGTCTGCTCTTCATGTACTTTGCTGCCAAGATTAATTTTCAGTATCCTGTGTCTCCTCTGCAATATGTTAGTAATAGTTACACTGAAACAGCACAAGAGTACTGTCTCCTCTAAGTTTAGGTGTTAGCTACGACAAAAAGCACAAATATTAGACTTCATTTTTGAGAAGGTTAAAAGCCCTCCAGTTTGCCCTGGAGCACAGAAGCCCCATGAGACCGAAATTGAGCTCTGACATTTGTTGGTCAGAACTCAACAACATTAGCGACCACATTAAAAATGTGTCCTACTCTGCTAGGGCCAAACTTAGGAACTATATGAAAAGCCACAATACTTTAACCCTATTAATCTTCCACCACACTTGTGAAAGGTCCTCAGACAACTTGTCTCCTCCAGGCTCCCACCCAGCACATGGGCTTTAACAATGACTTTAACACCACACTGATTTCGCCAAGACTGCTGATGGGCTGATGTCTCTCACAAACATGAAGATCCAAAACTTGTGAACTGTAATTACCGAGACGGCAGATGAATCCAGATCAGGGAATCAAATTACAGGACAGGTTTTACTCCAAACTATCTCTTCTGGCTATCACAAGCAGTTGGACCACAACTTAGTTTCATCTGAAGGTAATCCAGTTTGCATACTCCAGGACTGCTCCACAACATGGAATAGAGCACAGAAGTGGAGACTACTCCACAAGCAAAGACTGTATCTGCAAAGCACAATCTTCATCTGAACAAAAATGCTACCGGCAACACCCTGAATCCCCTCCCACTGCACTATGCACAGCACAGCCCTCAACCTCAAAACCAGACTACACCTTAAGTATGTAGTACACGTTGGTACGTGCTATAATTCTGGTGGTACAAGCACGCGTGTAAAAATAGAGACTTGGTTTTTCTTTCCTTTCTGAGACCTGTCATTCACACATGGACCACATGTCATCTAATCAAGACTCTCAAAATCACCACAGCTGAGATCTTCAGAGGCATCACAGCTCCCTCTTGCTAACACTGCGTATCACATTTTCCACATAGTATCCATACATGCCTGATTCATGCAGGTAAGCTGGTGGGAGAGAACTCACTCTCACAATCCAGCCATTGAAAATGAAAATGTGACAGCCTGAGCCACAACTCAAGCCAGTAAAATGTGGGATTTAGGTTTTGGGCTTCAGACATAACTGTTCAGTAGTGGCTCTCCTAGACCTTACATACACAGCATTGCAGTGGGCAAAGAGGGGAACACATCCTAACACTGTACCAGGAGTCCCAAGAGCTACCTCTTGGTTGCCTGCCTGAACCACAACTCAACTGTGCCTGCACATCTTCGGTCAGCAAGCAACTAGGAAGGAGCCTTTTTCCTAGCTGAGCTTCTCAGTGTGAACTGCCCAGAGTCTTTTCCAATTATACTGTATGACACAAAGCAAAAAAGAAAAAAAAAGAAAAAATAAGAAATTCCATGTATCATGCATGGAAAAAGAAGACAAAAGCCTATTTTGGGTGACAAAGGCCTGACATTTCAAAGTGATGGATCTATGGTCTTTGTAAGGAGCCAGCCTTGCAATTTGCAGCCCACATTACAGCGCTCTGAAGTTATTCACGCCAATTTGCCAATGCCAGTATTGTGTTTGCATGCTTGGCACTTCTGGACTATTCCAGTATTTCCCCCAGAGCTGACTGGACACATTCTTCACCATGCTAAGAAGGGGGTGACCCATCGCCTCAGGCTGGGGGAAAATACAGATAATTGCTTTTGAGAAACACAACCACCATATTTCTGGCTCGTGGGGGAACAGCTTGACCCCGCTCTCCCACCCAGCAGACCACAGCAGCTATACTAGTTCAATGTAGCTGCACACTGCCTGGTATTTATAAGGAATTTGACATTTACGTTCCGATTTAGTAAACCATAAAGCTCAATCTGTTCAAGAACCTGCTTTACTTGATTTGCATTGCCCTTCTGCCTAGTTGGCTTTGGTGCATGCCACCCAGCACTGGTGCTTCTCACAGTGTGAGTTCTCATGTTCATAGCAGCAAAGGGAGCCCCGAGATTCATCCCCAAAACTACCCAGGCTCATCCCCTCTCAGGGATGCTCACACAGCTTTCTCAGAGCAATGGCAGCTTTTCTGTTCATAAACAGTTTAAAAAACAACCAAACCTCAAAACCTTAACAACAGTCCTATCTTCCAAAAATATAACTTTAATAGACTTTGTCCCCCTTAGATTCATTCTACATTTATGCAATTACAGAGTATGTCTGTACTTGCAGCTCCCCAGCACTGGCAGATCCCCGTGCAAGTGAGACACTCTGCAAAAGCCTGGTTTCAATTACATTATTTCCACTTGAAAAATCCTACTGTTTGACAGCACTATTTTGCCCCTTACCAAATACAGCCCTTCAGGTTTCCAGTGCATTTACTACAGGGCCTCAGTGACAGAAGGGGGTATCATCCTGAACACAGAAGAAAAAAAAGCCCCAGATTGAGAGACAAATAAAAATTACTTACGGATAGGTTAGAAAGGAGTCAAGTGGTGGTGACTTTCCCTGGATGGATCAGCAATAAGGAAAGAAACTGCTGGGAGTCATTTCCCACAACAAATTAACTTGGAGGGACTAATTTATCAGGCTGCACTGGAGAGCGCAGTGAACAGAAGAGGAGAGGAGAAGCCGGCAGCGAGAGCACCCACGCTGCAAAGGGCGGGTGACCCTGGGGCTGGTAGAGGCACCCGCTGGCGGGTCTGCCTGGAACACAGCAATCCTGTTTTGCAAAGGAATTCGGGGCCTCACTGTTTGTTTTCACACTGCAGTAGAAGTACTGATGGTGCTGAGCTCCAGCAACACTTCATATTTGAAGGACCAATCTATGGAACTTGTTCTCGGCAATGAACAAAACCTTAATGCTCAGAGGTAACTATCTTTAAAGCCATCGATTCCCTTCTATACACACGATTTGCAGCAGAGGCAAATGTAAACTGTATGATGGCATTTTATATACTGAAGTCGTGTTCCTTCAAGCACTCCAATGCAAGTGGATAATGAAGTTAATGAGATTCCACATCCAGGACCTTACACACTCATCTGTATAGGCAAGTGAACACATAGAAATCTCTGCATGAAAACAGTACTATTTATACAAAATGACTATATTAAAGAAAAAAAAGCTATATACGGAAAGCACTGTATTTATACTCTGCTGTGGGTATTAAAATACACAGTACTGGTACATACTAAAATGGGTGTGATTACATACATAATGAGGCCAACATAAGGAGATAAAGGGGCACCTCCTTGGTTAACGTAACAGACCACATCCTACAAACTGCAGTCTATCATGGAACTGATAGCATTTTTCAGAGACTGAAATGAAATGTCAGTTTCTGGATAGCCGATATAATATATCGGCCAATAAGGGGGCAGGGGAGCTGGGGGACATGGACAGACACATATAACCCAAATATGAAGTGAACTAAAAGGGATTTCACAGATATTGAACAAAATGTCTACGAGATGGTGCCTGGTTAGATAGAAGGCAGAGACAGAGAGGAAAATGACCTTGTTCTGCACAATAGAGTGATTCATATAGATGAACCAGATACCCCAAATTACCACCTACTAGGAGAACCGTACTGCAAATGTAGCTCAACCTCCAACATATCAAGTGCTGACTCAATCCCATTTGCAAAATGAGAAGACACGGACAAAGTAATGTCATCCACCTTTCTGAACATGACCATTTTCCACCTGGTAAAAATGTAGCAGCATACTGAGCAGGAGCTCCAGGTGGTATAAATCAATACAGCTCTGTTGTCATCACAGAGGGCAAAGGATAATGTATTTTTGCAGTAGTTGCTCGACCACAAAATCAAGTGCATACATTGCTTGATGTCCTCTGGCAGCCGGTGTGCGTATACACACACGTGGGCATACCCACACTAAGACAAGTTTCACAAACCCACCGTGTTGCACCCCTGTGTTGCTGAACATTTCATATGAGGGGTCTTAGCTCTACTCTGCCATGGCCCTTTTGAGGCATCAATGCAAGAAGATTATATGGATGACAGAGTTGGAAAAGCTGTGCTTCAATTTATGCAATAAAGATGTTTTCTTCTAAGGAGCTTTAATCTGCAAGACTGTAACTTTCACTCTCCAAATAGAGCTCAAATTCCTGACCTTGGCACAGCATCACAGAGGACTTGTTTTCACTCACATGGATTAACTGTCACTGAACAACTCATCCAAGATAATTGGCACAACCACTCCTCTTCTTCAAAGCTAGCATTTCCTTACCTATTTTCCCTTCTTCCTTCAATGAGTACATAACATACAATAGTGAGCACATAACAGTAACTTTAATTACCACCACATCAACTGGCAAGAGTGTTATCCTGAATAAAGTCTGCCAATTACATTAAGTGAACGAAAGCACGACACAGCGCTGTATAAAAGACATCTGCAAGTGCACTGCTCCAAGCACCAGACGCAGTTATGCGCATCGCTACATACTCTCCCTGCCTCCTGAGAAAGGAGATGCAGCAGCCCAGGAGGACCGCCTGACACAGACGGCTACCATGCTTCTAGACTACAAGTAAGTGTGCTGGTACTGATCACATCCTGTGTACAAACCTATATCCATGCTCTTATCTGCATGTATCTACAGTCTACATACCAACAGAGAGGCCTATGACCCATCCATAGTATTATCTTGGAGTTAAGCCTGTTATATTTTATTCTTCTACAGAGTAAATGGCTTCCTCTGGCACTAAAGATACTATTCATAAACTTGAAAGGTTCTGGGAGCATAAAAGAGGATACTAAAGAGATGTTGGGTCTATTTTGTGTTTTAACTAGGGCTGCTATGATTTGCCATTTTGTAGTCAATTTCAAAGTTTTGGGGTTTTTCCCCTTTAAACCTCAGGGGATTGCTAAGCAAAAAAAAAAAGTTTGTTTGTTAGTAAAAGCTGAAAAGCACCTTTTCTGGTTGGAGAGAAAAGCTTGGAACATAAAATAGAATTTAAAAAATTTAACAGTAAAGAAGACTCTTTAACCCCCCTCCTTCAAGTGTGAAGCTCAGTTTAAAAACAGACAATTTCTACCAACATCAGGATCTCCAAGATCGACAATATTTTCCTGGATATGTAATATTATCCCTAACAAATGGATGAGCCAAGTACTTTTTGAGAAGCACTGCCCCGGCTATTTTGACTATACCTGCATACTAGAGCTGTAACTGTGAACATCTAGTCATACGCAATCTGTCTCTCCAGCCTTAAACTGGTCTCTGTCTCATTTAAATTTGGAAAAAGAACGACTAGAAGCTCTGAAGTCAGGCAGTTTTGCCCACTGTCCACGAGCAATTTCCAGAGGGCTGCAGTTCAATGCCCCACCTAACTGCAAACACAGGCTTTCCCCTCTCCCTCCAGCTGCTCACTCCCTCCTCTTGCCTTACATCCAGCAACCATATGGCCTCCAGGGATGTTCCTTAGTTTATGTGACAGAAAGGAGGTAGGCTGCTAGCTTTCCCTCGCATCAGCTCAAGTAGACATTGGATTTTATACGTGGGATACAGTGGGCTTGCACAACCAGGCGTGCAGAGGAGCCCAATTACCGCGGCTTAGAGGGAACACAAAATTACCTCCAGGAGAGTTAGGGGCCCAGTGCCCACACCCTTTCAAGGGAGTTACACAGCTCAGGAAGCCTCCCTTGGTAAATCCCAGCCTAGATCAATTAAAAAGCAAGCAGATGACAGAAACAAGTTAAATGCTGCTATTGTAAAGCACCTTCTTAATTTTGAGCACACCTCTGAAGCACATACCTGCAATTAAAACACCAGCCTTTGTAAGCACAGCACAAGAGCCTGTCTCTGCCCTCGCAGCTAGCTGCAACTGCTCTCACTTCTGGAGAGCTCTTCAGCAGCCACGCTCATCCACATCGATGCTCCAGCTCTCCATCAAGCTTATTATTATCCTCCACCACTGGCTTCTGGGACTTCTTTGAGCAGCATCTTGCTCTGATCAAATCTAAGGACTCTGGGACACTACCAAATCTCAACAGTAGCGTGACGTGCCAATCATCTTGTTTCAGATGAACTGAGGCAACCATAAGAGGAAGGGAAGGAGCTGGGGTAAATGAGTCATCCCACAACGAAATCTTCCCTGACTTCTTCCACCAAAGACAAAGTGGTAACATGGCCTTATCAGGGCCCACAATCATTCAGGTGCTAACTTGATCTGTAGCGATTTCTGTTCCTACACCAGCTGTTCAAGTCTGCTGGGCAACTTGATTGGCAATTTTATATAGTGAATGGGCCATTTCAACCACAATATATTACTAGCTTCTCACAAATACTCGTCTCTGCTTGGGGAAGGAACGTTCTTACATCAAACACCTTGGTGCCTTCTCTGCTGGCCACATGCTGCAATTATCTGGATGGCACGCAGGCAGACTTATTTTCCCCAGCAGCAACAATCAAAAAAGGCAAGCATATAAATTATAGCAGTCTTGAGGCTGCCTTCATTTACCCTGCAAGGAACAGGACCTTTTTGTGTGTCTAGTGCTATTTGGTTTTGGAAAAATAAATAAATAAATAAGGCATTGTATCACTGCTCCCAGCTTTCCTTGCCCCCAAAAGGGACAGTGCTGAATACATACCCAGCCAGGGCTCCCCAGCACGCAAACCTTTTCAGCACAAGGTACCCAAGCTCTGCATGCCCTGGGAAAGACAGGGGAATGTTTTCTGCCCCGATTTTACACACATTTTGCATAACTTTATACTTCTAGAGCAGCTGTTGTCTTGCATACTGGAAAATTCATACACACCTAGTAAAGGGCATGTCCTGCTTGCACCTACAAACATGGCAGGTCCTTGACATTCTACAGGTCCATTTCATCACACTGTCAGTCCATGAAATGTGCACGGTTCACAGAAAATAAGATCACAATGAAAGCCCAAGTTTGTATGAAGATAATGCCTTTACGTATTTAAGCCATGCATACAACCCATGGGCTTGATTTACTTCTTGTTTCCACTGTTTGTTTTGTGTCCCCTCCTGCCCACGATGATTTCACTGGGATTTAGTTCTGGGCCTAAAACGGATATATAGAATCAAGAAATCCATTTCAAGCTGAGGAGAGGTTGGAAACAATTTATCACTTTCTTTGAACCTATTAGGCCACCTCTCTTGGGAATGACTGCACCAAAGCAAAGAAAGTAACACGTGTTCACCTGAGTGGAGTGTCTGAAACAAGAGGAAGACAGCCCTGGAAAAAAAGCAAAGGCTCTACTGCAAGTCTAATTAAACCTTGATTTAACTGGGGCTGCAATTTTTAATCTGGATTTTATTACTACTAATAAAGAGAGCTGCTAAAGCATTCCTTATGTTTCCTTAACATAATTTTATCCAGCAGTCCCTGGAATGTATTCAACGTCAATTGGTATCTTTCACCTGGGACAGACAGATGTCTCTCCAGCATTGGCAGCTTCTAGCACTGACACAACACATCAACTCACATAAAAGAAGAATCACCATTAGCTAAAAATATCTGAATGAAAACAAGAGTGTTTCAAATACCATGGTACTACCCTGCCCTCCTTTCCTTGGGTATGTCTTTCTTTTCTGTGACCATTGAGATAGCCTCTGATATTTGCATAACTGCCTGATTTATTATTAGTTTTTATATAGAAGTGGAAAACATATCCTTGAATTATGTTTATGAAGAAAATGCAACCTTGATAAATGTTTTTTTGTTAACAAGCCATCCAAAGTCTACAAAGAACTAGTGAAAAGATCAAGAAAAGGCCCAGTATATCAGCTGTGAACGAAAACAGTGGCAGGCCATGACATACTTTTTTCCCCACTTTCCAGAAGCTGTCATTAAGTCCAATTTTAAGCTGGGGTGGAGACAAGCCGCAGAAATTCCCAGGATGAGATAACACTAGTATCTGATTAATGAGAAATGTAACATCAATCAGACAGACTTATAAGAAAGATATCACTGTCTTGTATACACACGCGCGCCAGCATTACACAATGTGTTTGCCCCAGAGCATCCTGCCCACCAGCTCCCTTCCTGTTTAGCTCACACCTTCCTGAAATCAGGACCATTTCTCCAGTCTCATTCAAAGCTTCCACCTTTATCTCACAGCCTGGCTAAACAACGAATTTAGGAGCCTAAATGACTGTATTTGTTGAGATATGTACTTCAGAGAGCGGGAGGACCAGCTCACAAACCCAAACAGAGCGCCGCATGCTTTCACAAGGGAAACCTGCATCCCTGCTTACAGTAGAAATGATCTTAGAGAGGAAAGAATGACCTGGAGATGCAAGTCATCTTAAGAAAAAGATACTTCAAAGGTAAAGCTAAAGATTTTTGTACTGGTGTGCTAAATATAAACCCTTAGGGATTTTCTAATAAGTCTGTTTAGGTACCCTGCACACATTTGCTGGGTGAAGAGCAACATGTTTGTTTGGTAGAAAGCAAGTACAGAAATACACTGCATTATTCTGCACAAGCACGATAAGCTTTAGAAACATTTAAATATAAAAGGCTAGAAAAGTAGGCATGAATGTGACTCCCCATTATCCCTTGGGATGGCAGGAAACTGGGAATACTCCTTCAGCCCTCACACAGCCAGTGGCTCACTCCAGCTCCAGCACGCTTCAGCATTTTATAATGCAGCAGCCACTGCCAGGGCCAATATATGCAGAATCCCAACAAATACAATGCTCCGTAAAAAAGTAAAAGACACTGAGTTGCCCAGGAGTGCTTTGGCTAAAGTAATTCAAAGGGCAAAACAGCACTTTTTGAAATAAATCCATTTCAAGTGGATCTGGCTTGTTTCTTACACCAATTAATAGCACTACAGAACTCTTGGGCAGCTAAATACCCAGCTTCTGCCCACTGGGCCTACATGTAATGACACTGTAAAGTGCTAAAAAAATCTGACTCACTTAGCCAGAGACTATACATGCTATTTTCCTAATACAGACCGTTTAACACTCCCTTTTTTACAGTATTTACATTCAAATTAATTTTGAGGGTGGTTCAGCAGTAAGAACTGCAGCACACAATTCCTGTGTCCACCGTAGCTGTACAATTGTTATAATTCAGCTTTCTAGGCATGCATTCTTATATATCTGCAGAGATGCTTCAAGGAGGGGTAGCAGCAAACGCCCCATTACAAGAGAAACAAGCCATTACTCCGCTGCAAGACACTTTTGTTCGTTTCCTTTAACAAAAATACACCAGCTGTGCTGCCTCTTTGTGCAAAATAATAAACTACACTAATTCACAGCACTAATACTCATCAATCCGCCACAAGTGCCTGCTGCCCCCACAAACCGTAACCCTGCAAGGAGCCAGCACGTTTCCCTTCAAGCTCCCACACGCCCACCCAAGCTCCCGATCGTGGTCGGTGTTGCAGCATCTCCAACTTGACTGCCGACGTTCATCCGCTGCCCAACCACTACTGCTATATTTAAGCCACAGCCTTGCCTCCAACAGTATGATTTCTGTATCTGTAAGGGCTGTTTGGGGTTAGAAGAAAAACAGTACTGCAGTTTTAAACTGAGGCATCTCAGAGACAATAGAGGAATTTGGAGGCAAAGAAAAAAAAAGGATGCAGTTCACTGAATTACCGTACTTTCAACATAATAGAGAACTCTTAATAGGTAACATGCAAAACCATTGCTAAAAATTAGGAATATACACCATCTCGTGAACTTGAGAGCAGAGAGATGACTCTAGCAGCCTTTTAAATCAGTTTAATGCCTCATTTTCTGAGTATCAACTGCCAATCGTTTCTTTCTGCTACTGTATTCAGTGTTTTTATTGCATCTTCCCTACACACTGCTTCAGGAAAGGACAAATCACTGGAACAGGGGTCAGGGGCATACAAACGATGCTTGGGAAAGCTGCTCTAACTTTTATTTTTATATATTCGTACCAGCTGGCAACTCATCTTTGACAAAGCTGTAGATGGCTGAAATTTCATTGCAAGGAAACCATGCTCTGTTTAGTAATAAGAACAATCAAATGCCATGATTTGTAGGAAGTAACTTTTTTCCTTGACCTTTTTATTACTGGCAAAATGTCAGTACATTATTAAAGTGCAGAGAGTACAATATGATAACTAACCTTGTGTTGCCACGTACCAGACCAAAACGCCCCCTCCTCTCTGTCCAGACATGTACCTTAGTTTTCCAAAACAGCTCTGATTTATAAAGAATTATAGATAACCAAGACAGTCTGAATGCCAAGTGCAATACCACGGGTGAACAGGGTTAGCTCAATTCCTGGAAGCATAAACAAGGTGGGGAAGTAACAAAAAAAGCTAGAATGCAGCTTTACTTCTGTATGTAGCAGCTGCAAGATCACTGATGGCGTAACACATGCAATCTTCATCTTTTACCTGAAATACAGCACCATGAAAAACTCTAAAAGACCCAGCAAAAAAACACAAGGCTGTCTCTGGGTCTTAAATCAACTGCAATGAGAGATTTAAGGTGTTCAACCTACTTAACTAATCAAAGACACTTAAAGCATCACCTGATCATAGACTGAAATTACTTAGAGGGAAAAGATGTCAGAAAGCCGGAAAAATGAAGCTAGGAAAAAAGGCAGATTAGAGAGAAAGTACACATATTTTATTGTAAAGATAATTACCTTTTGCACACATTGCTGAATATCACAAAAGAACCACCAACAGAAATTATAATGGACTGCATGCCTAAAATACATGCTGTAATTCAATCAGAAGCTACTAGCCATGAGGTAAGAATCCCAGGCTAAAATCCTGTGGCTTGCAGATGCAAAGTCAAATGAGATCAACAGGACTGCTACTTCTGGCTTTAAAATCCAGAATACAAAGAAAAACTGAATTGCCCAAAAAGCAAATGCCAGCCTTCCTACTTGAGCCCACCTACTCACCAGATAAGCACCTTACAAGATCACCATGCTGAGTGCTGTGGAGTCTTTCTCCAGGCTGCCCAAGTGCTGTACCTTGCTGCGCTGCAACACGGGCAGCCTGTAACAAGCAGCTTGTGTTGCTTGTTAAACATTTCTAGCCCCAACACACTGCATTTATTCTCCATTTAATTCTTCTAAGGTCCATTTCCAAATCAGCCTCAAGAAAAATATTGTTTTACCGATTTCTGTAAAACAAACCTTTTTTATTATTTCACATGCTGTTTCATTTTCTGGTAGTCAAAACTAAATGGTACAGATATTTACAGTACTGGGAGTCTCATCTGTAGCTCATCTAAGATAGACTCACTGAGCCATGGGCTTAGAGCGCAGTAGGATTGCCCATTAAAAATACTACGGTATAATCCAAGGCTTCCTGTGGGCACGATCTATGCACTACTTAACTCACCATTTAATGTTGACACCAAATGAAAGTAAAGAGCATGATGAAAAAGTGGCAGTGAAAAAACAGATGGGCCTGAAGATTTCCCGCTAGCTTTATCCAGAGAGTAACAGGCATACTCTGGCTGGGACAGGGCAGGCAGACAAGGCCAAATAACTCCGAGAAGAAATCAGACCCTCTCCCTACCCTTATAACAGAATCTTGTAGGCCAGCAGCACAGGAAAATAAATAAAAAACCAATCCCCAAACTTACTTCCTGTTCACCGTTTTTCCAGTGCAGACAGAGACACAGGGGTACAAGCAATCTCCCCACAGCTACACGAGACGTGATGGAAGCAGAAGCTAACACTGATCTTCTGAATCCAAAGCCCAATGCCCTAACCACAAAATTATCCTACTTTCATTGCCTCAACCTTTCTGAATCCAGAAGTACCAAATTATTGGGGGGGGGGGGGGGGGGGAGGGAAGGGAGAAGGGAAGGGGAGGGAAGGGAAGGGGAGGGAAGAAAACAGAACATTTATCAGGAATATTTCTAACCCACCTAGAAGTAGACACTGTTTACGTTGACATAAGTCTCCCATACTGCAGTCCAAGGAATTTGGAAAGAGTATGAACTTTTAGTGCTCAAAATACTCACTTTCTGAAGTTAAATGGGGCTGACAGAGACCCACATTAAATCAAGCAAAAAGCCTGGAATGCTCAAGAGATTAAATAATTCACGCACTGCCTTTCCCCAGGGGTTCACATCCAGCCCAGATCGCAAGTGTCAAGTACAATCACATGTACTCTTGATAGACTTTGAGAGGTAGGAGAATGGCCTGAGTACAATTCCCAGAAGACAAATGCTTGTATGGGACAAGTCCCTGTGGAGGAGCTTGGCAGCAGTCCTAGCAGGACAGCAAGAGAAACCAGTGGAGGGAATACTGCAGGGAAGTGACACCTTGGACCCCAGGGTACAAACGTGAATAAATGAGGGGACACGTTTTGGTTTCCCCTTGACAGTTTCAACTTCTGAAGACTCAGTGAAACCCTGTCCCAAATAAATCACTTCTATCCACATGGAGAGACTGGGTGCGCTTACAGCAACTCCACATTAAAAGCATAAAGATGCCATTCTCATTTGCACTAAACATGCCAAAACAAAGAGCTGGTGTTTTAACATAGGATACACAACTCCGAACACCTTGTGATTTGCTCAGGTACTCAAACAAGGGAGTCAGAGGGACGCAACCATCCGCAAAAGCCGCCCACAGCTCCAGCAGTGGAAAAGCAGCAGAGGCAGGTGCTGGTGGATGATGGGGCGAGCTGGTGCGCACCCACTCAACCAGCCCAGCGACCTGAGCTGTTGTAACTTGCTACAAGCAGAAAACAGCAGCAAACTACACTTTACTCTGCAGCGTGGGTGAAGCACGGAGGGAGCAGAGCCTCCGGGGAGCCATGCTACAATCCAGTGCCTTCAGAGCCGACTCCTGCAATAGCATTTTCCATGCAGTGCCCCTGCTTACGTAGCTCCAGGCTTCGCTTGAAGGTGGAATCTGCTCCTTCACTCCATTTCCACAGTCATTTTCACTTGGGAGTGCCTGCTGTTTCCTTTCAAAAACTGCTGTGGCCCTGAGGTACAAAGGGCAGAAAGCTCTTCTAGCAAAACCTTGGAGCCAGCAATAGAGAGGGAAAACTAAATTAAGGACTACATTGATGCAGATTTTCATTCTGTCTGGAGCAAAACTTAAATCGCTTCTTTCTTCTCCCATCGTGGCTATGGTAATAATGCACAACTATTCATTATCATCATCTTAACTAAAAAGGCCCCTTTCAATTTAGCACTTAATATAATTATGGGAAATTAAATAGCGTCTAGAAAAAAGTCTTACTTTTTCAGAGCTATTATCTTACTTCTATGAAACTCTATCAGTTAAAACTGAATCTAGCTATTAAATAATAAGGGTTTGTATCTATTGACTGAGCAGAAAAGAGAGCTGTTCAGCTGAAAATTGTTCAAATTCTATTTCCAAATTCAATACCACATCTCCAAGGGAAAACAGGAGAATCTCATTAATGATAGCACAACGTCCCTTTCGCATTGCGGAGACAGCACTTGAGCACCAAGTCTCTATTCACTTTCATTCACCTCAACGAAGTTTCCTTTTTTTAATATGAGGATAAATTTGCATTCTACAAAATAAGAAGGCAAATTATTGCCTTTGTGTCCTTTCAGCAAAAGTTCTCTCCAGCTAGCAATGTATTGTTAATGTGATTTCTCCGAGACACACATGAGATAAAAAGCACTTGGCTGCTCTGAAGTCAACGGGAAAATACACAGACTTCAAGAGGGTCAGGATGTCAAACACAACACAGGTGATCAAACTACAAAGGCCAGGAGGAAATCAGGTAAGAAGCCATCTGCATTTACATGTCATCTAATAAACATATGGTGATAAGTGTTAAGACCTTGGAAGATCCAGTTCTGCAAACAATGACTCTCACAAACAAGTCCCTATTTAGGGCAATCCCATCACAGTCAAAGTGTTTTCATTTGTGAGGTCAAAGTGCATTTCATACCTATTCACATCTGTACCATGGAAGGATGTGAAAATCCAAAACACAGAACTTTCCCAGAAGGTCAGTCCGTTTAAAGCAATTCATTTCTACACTGCTACTCAGCAAAAATAAAATAAAATAAAAAAATAGACAAAGCATCTACAAGAGGTATCCAAGAGACGCTCTTGATAAACAGTCATTCTGTGTTCTCATAAATAAATCAAACACTGGCTTGGTAATACTAGAACTGATATTAGTAACATTATTTTTAACACAATATAAGCGTACCAGCCATCAGGAATAAAGTATTAAGCAGGAAATACCTTTATTATATTGTTGTTCAACAATTGGGAGAACGTTAGCAATAATTAGCAGTGGAGGCTAGAACTGCTCTCTGCTAACTGTGCATCTTGTGGATGACAGTAAGGCTTATATTAACACAATGATGTCAGTTGATGACAGCTTTATAGCAGAGAACAGCATATTGTGCATTTCTGGGAAAAGGAATCTTTAGCACTGTGGGGATTATTGTGGTTAAATTGCTTCTGAGTCACCATCAGTTGTTGCTCAATGTTTCTCACTTGGTCCCTGCCTACCTTTTATTTCCTCATGAGGATGCACCTGTTCAGAGAAGAGAATAAAACTGGCACTGTTGTACCCGCTCTTGTAACTAATTTAGAAGAGTTATTCAGTATCTTGCTTACACAATGGGATTATTTTTATTTACTTTACAGAACAGCCCAGCAGAAGCCAAGGCCACATTGCACTAAATATTGTGTGAACTTACAATAAAAGATAGACCTTGACACCAAAGAACACATAATCCAAGCAGACATAAAAGAAGATGAAAAAGGCATGGGATGCTGATGTTAACACACCCTGGCCACATACCTTCTCAGGGTGCTCAGGAATTGGAGACCCTACACCCCACTTCTCAGATACGCTCCTGGCTAGGGGAGCCTCCCAGCTTCTCAGCACACCCCACCCTCTTGGAAAAGAAAGCTTTCAGCACCTACGCTGAGGGTTTCCACAAGCCAGAACTTGAATACCAGCTTGGAAAAAATTAGGTTAGATGCCTGACAGTCTGGGCTTGGTTTACACACCCTCCAGGCCTGTCCACAGCTAGAGCTCCCCAAGCCTACTGCAATGCATAGATGTATGAATAAATGAGTGCAGGTATGCTAATGTGCCTCCCATGACCTGGAGTCCAGAGAGAAATTCAGATGGTATACAGCAGAGTGATTACAGGCAACAAAGCCTGGGTGGATCAGTTAAAACAATATGGGTACTGGTTTGCATTCACTGAACCTGAATTTAAAAAAAATAAATAAAATAATCCATTTATGTCCATTCTTATCAAATTACATCTCCTCTTCAGTGAGGGATATTACAAAGGCAGAGCAAGACGAGGTTGGGCCAAATTAACAGATGTTAAAATGGAAAGAAGAAAATCTATTTTAAGCCAAACTCAAAAATACAAAGACTGTGTATTTCATGCCTAACACACCTGTGTCCCGCTCTAGATTGACAATAACAGAGAGCTCCATGGAAGGCAGCTTAAATTACTGCCTTGCCCACTAGTGCTGTAATTTGTATGGTGCATTCAGTGTTCACAGAAAGCCTTCATAATCCAAGCAAGGATTTACAACTTTATGGAAAAAAAAAAACAAACAACATTGCTCAGACCTGAACTGTCTTTGACACACATATGAAAGAAAAGGTCATGAAATGATCTGCAAATCCAGATTTTTTGCCTTAGTAAGGTAAGGGAAAAAAAACTATTCACTATATCAGCAACAGCATTGCGCAAGGTTCTTTTCAAAGCAACACAGCAAGAAAAGGCAGAAAGATTCATCTTATAAAATGGAAATCTCATCTATTTGCATCCATGCCAGGAGCTTACCGGAATAACCCCCCCAGCCCAGCATTAATTCCAGTGGCAATTTCACATTCAGCTTCCAGGGATTTTACAGATGAGCCTACAGCAGCTGCCTGAGTGAACTGTGCAATGTTTGATATAGCATCAAAAAGCCTCGGTGACCTCCTACTACTAGATAAAAGTGATTCTCTCCTGATGTTGAAAGTTATATCAAAAAGAAAAAAGGCAAAAGATTAAAGAAAAAAAAAAAAAACAACTAAATTGATCTTTTCATTCTGCCAAAATTACCCTCAGTGAGTAAGAGTTACCCATACCACGCAATACAGCAGAGTTCCCTTCCTCTCCTCACTGGGATGTGGCAATTGTTTGCTGTGAGGAGAGAATTCCCTGTCATTGTAATCTGAGAAAAGAGCAAAACAATTGAACAGAGCAGTGCTAGCATAGGCTTTGCACTCTAAACTAGCATCAAACAACACAGGTAACAAAAGCCAAACCGTCTGCAGCACTGGAGGTGGGAAGGAACAACAACACACGAACAATTGTCTAGAACAAACTGCATTAGCATGGAAATTAAAGTGCCTTTTAGAGAAATCTTATGTTTTTGCAGTGAGAAAAGTGAAGGAGAGCTAGCAGGACACTGCTTTTGTGCTGAAGCGCTAGGCTGGGATGCAGAAGGACCAAGTTCACATTCAAGCTTTCCACTTAACACAGAGCGAGACATTTCATCACTCAATGCCTCTCTTCTGCATCTTACATAGATAAGCAGCGCGTCTGCTTTTATCTTAGCCTCTGCTGATCAATTCAGACAGCATACCCTTCAGGACTCTACTACAGTAGCATCGCATTTTGGGAATACACACAAAATAGCTATTACATTATTCCTTGGGGGTACAATTTCACATTGATTGATTCACTGACAGATTAGACAGGATGAAGCAGGCAGACTCAGTGTTGGTCGTTCCCCCTGCCTCCCCAAGGATAACTGCACATGTCCCAGTTTATTAAGGACGTGTGTATTTCTCTTTTGCCTTTAGTTGGTTAATTTTACACTGATACTATAATCATGCAAATGGTAACCGGGTTGCCAAAACATCCAAATTCACAGTCCTATAGCCAATTCCCAAGAAGTCAAAGCTTGGCTTGGATTTTAACAAACACATACAAGAACTATTATCAAGAAGGCTGCCAGCATGATAAGGTTATTGATATTGGCCGATAGCACAGACCTCAGTGACACATTTCAAGAAGGAAGCCTAGGTATACACCTAGCTGTTTATTAAACAAGGAGGAGAAAAGAGCCTTTTCAGTCTAGAGTTTGATTTACACATCTATAAAGTCTTCAATACAAAAGGAGTGTAAAGGAAATAATGGCACAACTTCAGCTGTAGCTCTACAAACACAACACAAAACTATCTTAGACTAAAGAACAAAGGATAAGCCCATGTTTTTTATTGAGGTTGCAAGGACAAAGAAACAAAAAAAACCCCAAAAAACAACAAAACCCACACAAGTGGCTAGACTATTCTAACCTAAAAAAAAAAAAATAATCCATTTTTCACATCACTCTCCTTTTATGATGGGAAGAAACCACTTAAGTGTAGCTCTTACTAGCTTGCTGTTAGCTGCTTCCAATTCTGCAGAATATTCCCCATTAATCCCTTCATCTTTTCATATTACACAGGTACATATACAGTACCTAGAGCCTGATGCAAGCACGACGCCCCTACACCTAGAAACAATATTCCAATAATTCAGAAACGTGGAAATGATTGAAGTAGTCTTGGCTTTTGAATCCTTAGTGATAAAATACTCTTGGTCAGCGGGCATTATTATGGAAAGTTTTTGCTATTCCCTGGCTCACCTGATCTCACATTCCAAGCTTGGGAGAGAACATCCACAAATTAATTTTGCTCCCACCACCTGCAGAGTAGCAACCGACAGAAGCATTTCAACAAGGAGTCTCAGAGGTGCTACTAATTAAAGGCTGCCTTGAAATATACAATATGCTAAAATGGGCATGTCCAATTAGTATCACAGCAGAAGCACGTGGGTAAATTTTGCAGGCAGAAAAACTCCTGAAGAGTAACCCATCACTGGGGGGGGAGACGTGAAGAAGACAGGCAGGTACAATGGAAAGATGAGATTGCAAAACCAGAGCGGCATGTAGACAGGTGTGAGGAGAACCACTTGGGATGAAGTCATCTTCAGTTCATCCTCTGGAGCAATAAAGCAGCAGGTGAGAAGGTCTGGGCAGGATAGTGCTGCACAGAGACTCCGCAGCTGCTTGTCAAAAGGGTGGTTTTCAGGATGGTTGTCTCCTTCCTCCTTCATTGCATGGCCAGAAAGAGCCACTGTGGTGGGGAGGGGCTGGGATGAGGGCAGAACCTGCAACTAAATGCACCACAACCACACTGCTCCATAAGGAGGGCTGTGAGCTCCACACACAGCAGCACCTAGGAGGAGTTTGCTCAGTCTCAGAAGCTTGGTGCTCTGGAAAGCACAGCAGAAACGCCAGCAATGACAGTCAGGAGCCTGCACGAGGAGTAAGCAAGCCCAGCCCCACACCGAGACAGGCCGGCATAGCAGGTCATTGTCATTTTTGCCCAAATTCAGATGTATTTGGCATTTGGATGGACTGTTCCCACTCCCTGAGCTGCTGCTTATGTTTCCTTTACCTTAGTAACCACAGCAGGCATGCACAAACACCTACAATGTGCTGCCAGAGACATCTCATGTTGAAGAGCGGAGGCGTGAGGAGCAGCATTTCTGGCTGAGAAAACACTGTGCTATTAATGCTCCAAAGGCAGGGAGGTCAGGAAAAAGAAACACTAAATGCAGCCTTTCCCCCCAAATAAAACAGGAGATCAAATAGCACAAATCCGTGCAGTTGCAAGAGGGAGGTCTGTGCTCCATGGCTCAGAAGCAGCAGGACCCTGCTGACGCACTTCAGGGCAGTCTCATTTTTGCCTCTTAAGATTGTCAGTGTTGCCAGTGGCAAAGATCTTTTAGGGCTGGATCAGGTGCTTATGATTGCCTCCAGCAGCTAACAGGTCCCTTGGATGTGAAGTGAGTCTAGCCCAATTCAGATCAGCTTAACTAAAATTTTTATGGTCTATGAACATAATATGAATTAGTCGAGTCTGAGTTTTGCTCTGAACACAGCATGCTGACTTCGAACACTGCTCATTACAGATTATAGGAATGGCCTTTCCCTAGAGATATCTCAGATTCCAGACTGCAGTATCGTATCAGACGGAGCCATTTTTCCCCCCAAGAAAGCACCTTGCTAAATACCTAACCTAATGGAAACTGAACCACCTGTACTGTACAAGCCTCCCTCCCACTCACCTGATGAATCAGTGTTACAATAAAGCACATGGAAATTAAATTAAGTACCATGAAAAGATTACAGCAGTAAATCTGCCTTTCAGTTACATTCAAGTAGCACCATGATTAAATCATTCCTTAGGTTCACATTGTCCACATCAGACCAAAACAGGCTGTGGGCAGGACTAAGGCCTGCATTTTTTCCCTTGAATCAGAGTGTTGCCTTCCCTACCTGGATCAATAGTGGTACAAAGAAAACACTGGCACTGAACCAGACTCTTTTGATGCCCCCACACCTTTTTGGCCCAGCTCAGCCCGCACCCTCCTCGCCAAGCTGGGGTGAGCATACTCTCAGGGTCACCTACCATCTCACCATGAGCTGCCCTGCAGAGAACATCCATTCTCCACTTTCAGCAAGAAAACTTAACACGCGCAGAGGGGAAGCTGCCGCAGAGGGTGACTTTGCTCCTTCCCTCCCCACTCACAACTCTTTGGAAACTTGCTGCCAAGGAGGAAAGTTGGCAGTTGGGGACACATCCAATGCAGCAGCTGCTCTCTGCTCTACAGACATTGCTGAATACTATTATCTTGTGCATCGGTGCAAAGAGAGGGAAGGAATATTTTGACAACAAAGATACCGCTGCAGCTGGATGAAGTGTGGAGGTGACTATGCAGCTTAAAGAAGTTTCCTCCTCACATGTTAAACAATTGTTTCACACTACAACATTCTAGGTTTGCATAGCACTCAAAAAACATGGTTTCTGATCCAGCACACAGTTGCATGTGCTTATATATTTATTTCTCCAGGAACCCTACCGCACTCCACTTAGTACAAGCTAAAAGCATCACCAAACTCAGGTCTACCAGGTTTTTTAGATAGCAATGCAAATGGTCTCCAGAGTGATATCTGTATGAATGCCTCTAGGAAAAGTAATGAATATTCTCACTTACACGTAGCCAATTAGTATCAGTGCAGACAGTCTAACTATTTCCTCACCATCCTGGAAGTGGTACATTAAAAATAGGTTCCACCGACCAGATAAACCCACACGTTTAGAGAAACGATGTCACCTTGGCAGCCTGCAATGCCTCACGCCACGCTGGCCACACACCGGCCATCCAGCCCTGCCGTGATGCCAGTGGGTGTGGGAGGAGCACGCCACAGCTCCCACTATCAAACCCCAAACCGCAACAGGCACACGCAGAAATGGCAAAACACCCTTGCTACACGCAACCTGGGCACAAAGCATGGGCAGAGGCAGCAGGGTTACCTCCCCGGAGCTGCCAATGATCAGACTCTTGACTGAAATCACTCTGCTCATAAAACGACTCTGTGGTACCACATTATGCTTAAAAATAAGCAGTCTGGCTGCGCGGGGGGCATGGAGACGGGCTGGCTTTGGGGGCAGAATGGATTTATTGGGGTAATTGGAGGGGGGTGTATTCGCTTTTAGAGAGTATTTTGGGGAGGGTGGCTTTTGGGGCTATTGGGGGGGGGTGGGAAGTGGCTTTTTGCGGGTAAAGGGCTCGGAGACAGCCGACCCCACAGGCTGGAGAAGGGGGAGCCCGGCGCGTTCTTACCTGGTCGGGGCGGCTGAGCCCTCCGCGCGGCGCCGCCTTCAGCACGCCGCGCCCCGCCGCCGCCGCCGCGCCGCCCGCATCGCCGCCGCCAGGACACGCGTGGGATGCGTTTGAGGGGACACGCGTGGGCCCCGCGGAGCCTCTCCACCCCGAGGCGCGGAAAGCGCGGAGCGGCGGGCCGCGGCCGGACAGCTGCTCGGGGGAGGCGGCGGCAGGAAATACCAAAAGACTGATCCAACCACGCTAGGGAGGGAGGGAAGAGAGAGGGGGGAAATAGAGGAAAAAATAGAAGGGGGAGAGGAGGGGAAAAAAAATAAAAAAAAAGAGGGAGGAAAAAAAAGAAAGGAAACGTGCAAAATCCGGGCGGGATCGGCGCGGCGCGGAGCGGGCACGGTGTTCGGCTCCCCGCGCCGCCGCCGGGGCCCGCGGGAGCGCCCCCGGGACTGCCCCAGCCTTTCCCCGCCAGCCCGGCTGGAGCTCGGCTCGGTCGGGTTTGTTATTCCTTCCCCTCCCCCGGAGTTTGTTTCTTTCTTCTCCCTGACACCGGGAGAGGCTGAAGCCAAGGAAGAGTAAATGAAGCAACTAAAACCCCACCCCAAACGCTTAAACAAAAATCACGCACGCAGCCCCCCCAAGCAAGCAACTAGCCATCCTGGGGGTTCACTGACGCCATGTGCAAGGTAAGGGGGAAAAGTCAACCTGAGGAAATCTCCACGCTGAAGCCCTCCAGTTGCAGGGGCACTTTGTCTCAGCATCCAGCCATACGCCTCCTCCGACGCCGTGACTCAAAAGGCGTCCATCCAATATGCAGCCCTGACACGCAGCCGGGCACGCTCCCAGCTTCGCCTGTGCATCCAGAGCGAAAAATCAATCCCATGGCAAACACAGACCCCTAAGCTCTTCCAGACGAGGAGGACAGTCCAATCATCGCGTCCCTGGCCACAGCCTGCCTACCCCTGGGGGGGAGGCATGATTTTACAGGCAGTACAATATCTAGTAAAATATCACAAGCGAAAAATGACCCAGCCACACACATTTAACCACTGCTTCTCTCTCCCCTCCACCCTGCGGGTCCCGTGGTTCAGTGCTGGACCAAGAGCAGGAAGCCAAGCAAGATTTCACATCTCCTTCACCATGGGAAGAGGCAATGCCAAAAGTCCACCCAGACTGGGAGCAGCAGAGTTAAAAGGCACCCAAACTTTCTGAAGCCAAAAATCACATGAGGGGATAACATGACCAACATGCGTGTCTGACTTTTCACTGCCAGATCTGAGTCACCCACATCCAGCTGAGCCCTTGGTGCAAAGAACAGTGTGGAGCTCAGACTTGTTCTTCTGAAACCAGAAGTGTTAAACCAGATGCCTGTAGTGCTCTGCCACCCCACCCTTCACAGAAAAAGCTAGATCCTTTTTGTCTGCAGTGCGTGCAGCCTCTAAACCTAAAGACCCACCAGCTCTGATGTTCCTCATGGTACCCAGGAAGCCAGCTTCCAACTCTAAACAGCAACAGCTCATTAATTGAAAAGGTCTCTCATATCTAATAAAAAAATCCTGAATTCACACAAAGTTGCAAGCTCGACTTGGACCTAGACACAATTCATCCTTCCTCCAGCAGACTACAGCCCATCTACAGACTACAAGGCTTCACCCCGCATCACTTATATCCACATACCTAACAACAGATGTAGCTGATTTTGTCCTAGCGAGCATGGTGGGACATAGAGCAATATGCAGTATAGGTAGCTAGGAGTACAGCATAGTACTGGAGGGAAAATTCACCATCTATTTTTGCTCTTTCCTAGAAGTTCTAGTGCAAAGCAGGGCTATAAACAGATCATAAACTAGACTACAGACAGATCACAATCTAAACTGCCCCTGCTATTCAAGAGTCACCATAGCCCTTCTCTACCTATTAAAGAAGGCCCTGAAGCACTTGTGTAGACAGGTGATCATTAGATTCACCTGTATTTGTAGTGATTTCTGCCATCATCTGTAAGGTGTGGAGAGTTACCATGATTCCAGCTGCCTTCAAGTCAGTTGGGATTTTGATTTAATCCTCACCAAAATTTTACCCTGAGGGCAAGCCTGTCCTGTGCAGTGGGGCAGGGTGCTGGATGGAGATGCCAGAACAAGCGTGAGCCAAGGCCTCTCGTCACCCTGGCTCAGAGCACTGCCAGGTAGAGCTGCTGTGTTGGAAACAGGAGCAGCTTATCCCAGCTCATATTGCCTCTCCCTCTCCTTGCTGCCTCCTGCCTTGTCTGCTCCAGGCCACACCAAGCTCCTCTCTGTGCCTCCCACTCCTTTCACCCTTCTGCTTTTAGGGTTGGCTCCCTCAAACGCAGCCAGCATCTCACCTGGTCCAAATGGCTTTTTCACTAAACTGTGGGCTTGACATTGATCCTGCTGTCTGCATCCAGGTTGGCTTGGTCCAGCCATGGCAGCAGAAGTGGCTCCTTGGCTATTTTGATACAGAGATCTAGGGTTTCTAGCATCCCTACACAAATCACAGTGGAACTTGGAGTCCACTTCCCACTTCTGTTTTAAAATTTTTTAAACACTTTTAAAAGGGTTTTGGCTAAAGCTTTCCACTAAAGGATTTCTTCTCAGGCAATCATTCTATGATTATTAATATTTTGTCTGTTTGATAAAAAAATGAGCATCCAAAAACATTCCTGCCAAAACAGTTAGAGACCCTGATAAAGAATATTATTTTACATTTTCCTATGTGCTCTAGGACAGTGCATGTGACAGTTAGTGATGTGGATACACGGAACAAAAGGCTTGCCAGTTAAACTGTCAATATTTTGTAAGTAAAACTGGACCATCAGAGAAAATTGACATCAGACTGATGCTTTGCATCATGTAGCCATGGCATTTCTGATGTGGTCCAAGGAGCCAAGAAATTGGATTTGCTGTGTCTTCAGACCTTACACCAGATGGGTCTTCTGACTCTGAGTTGGACAAGAAAAGCGACATCCATCACTCCCCTGCCTGTCTGTCACAGACAGGACCTGGACCCATTCTCCCCCTTATAAATCCCCTACAGAAAAGTGGGGAAATTGAACCATGCAAACACTAATATTTTCAAAGACTATTTTCCACAGCCCTCTAGTGTCTGTTCTGTTAACAGGCATTCAGAAGACAACACATCTACTCGGACTCTGCTGGTTACGATTATCTTGCCTGCGTCATCTGCAGTTCGTGCAGATACACCTGAGCTGCCCATAAAACCCTAACGGGGTAACTGTGGAGTACAGAGCTCATGACCCAACCCTGCATGTGGGGTGGGGTTTGCTGTGTGCACCAGCTTTTGTGCTAACACCACCTGAGCTTCCTAGCTTAAAATGAATTCACCAGCGTCCCCCAGATATGAGATATCCCTTTGACAAAAGCTCTCTGACAGATGTACCTAGCAGTTAGGGCTGAGGTCCCTTCTGGCTTCAATTCTCGTTTTTGAGAAACCAGCCTTCCTTTTAGGGGGTAGGCAGCTGTGATACTTTCTTTGGGCATTTGCCAGTGTTTGCACCACTTACCTTTCTCACCACAGCAATAGAACTCTGTCCTAAGAGGGCTTGTAAACTCGTGTGAACTCTATCATAAGCAAGGGTAACAAAACCAGCAAAGCACAATAAACTGTAATTGTAGTGCTGGGAGAGTGAAATCATTGATTCAGTTGTGTTACTCCAGTCCTTACAATCCAGTAATGCAACTCAGAGAGCCTAATAGAGCACTTAACAATATCTAACATCTTTTTATGACAACCATAGGAGATGTGCAATAATGCAGTATCAGTGCTGTTTAAAAATTGTGATAAAGGGAGACAGGGAGAGGAGCTGCAGCAACAGACAGATCACTCAGTTCTTTCAGGTTAGCAGCCTGCCGTTTACTCTAGGAAATTATTCCAACCTTTTCCCCCACATCTTCCTCTGAATCCTTCACCTTTTGCTAACTGCTGAGTTTCTCCTCCCCCCAACAGAGATCAGACCCCACCTACGTGAAATGCAAATACATACTCATTTTGCAGTGTTCACAAGACTTGCATTTTATGCTTTCCCGTATCTCACAACATATCTACAAGCTCACATTTATGACTCGAAAGGTTATTAAATACCATAAAAGCCATCAGATATATTTATTGGCCTCTATCAAAATGGAAATTGAGAGGAACAATCATATTCTTATCATTATAATTAGTACAATGTCTCTACAGCCATAACCACATTAATCAGACATCGTATGAATGGTTGTTGGCATTGCGAGATACTTGCCCTTAAGCTCATGCCACATAGCAAGACAAGAAGCAGGAAGCTTTAAAACACATGACTTAAAAAAGAAGTTATTAAAAACAGGTCTTTATCTTAGCCATAAGCTTCAACGTAGCTGTATACAATTAATGATAAGAAAAAGATCACTTTTGCCCGCATGCATTTTCCAGTGCAAAGTTCCTTAGCCAAAATATTTCATGCCATAGCTGGATAGAGCAGGAGTTTCATGTTAACAAATAGCAGTCTGTCTGCTTAGAGCTCTGAAAAAGTCCACAGCTAAACATGTTTGCTGGTTTTACATTTTGAAAAAAAGAGCTGCTGCTAAACCAGGTTCCTAATTACAAGTTTGCTAGAATGGGTCTCTGAGGATGTTCGTTAGAAAAAACCACAAACATCTCCCTGGGAGCCACTGGAGATTGGAGTCCTCTTGTGGCAAAAGGTAGAGGAAAATTTTCAGCACCTGATGACTGCTGAAGTTTAGGGCTCTACACAGGAGGCTGCACGGTGAGTAACAGATACAGGGAGTATCAGCTTTGTAAACAGGTTCACGTCACATTGCAAAGCTTAAAAACAGCAGCATGAAGACTTCACCGCTGGCAGTGGGCAAGCATCAAAAGGAGCAGAATGCCACCGTGTTCTGATACTGCAGACTGCGCTTCTGTTTACTTTAGCAGCTCCTGTCTGTTAGTGTGTGTTCCCTGCTGAGATGATGTTTCTGGCTGGTTTTTTTTTTCCTCCGTTAGCAGAGGTAATTTTTCCCAAGTATTTTGCTAGCAAGAACTTTTCTCCTGGCTAATATATTCACCGTACAGTAACGCAGGCAACCTCCTGATCTCCTTCTTGTCAATCTGCTGATGAGATGGGTACATAACCCAATTCTAAGATCTTGTTTGGATCCTGTTGCTCTGTATTTCATCTCCTTTTCTGCTGTGTTGTTTTCTACCTGCAGTACTCCCTGTGGACTGCCTCGAGTGCAGCTTAGGAGACATTTTGTGTGAATGATGGATATTGGCCATGTTAGCACCGTGCTCCCTGCGTAATCTGAGGGTCTTTCTTTACCCACATGCTATGTCCACATTTGGGCTTTGGGTTACAGCAAAGAAGTTATCTGGCTAGGAATTTCACCCAGTGGCCTAAGGCTCCAAAGGACTCATGAGCCACTCACAGCTCTGATGGTCCTGTAAAAGAGAGTTTGCACTTTCAGAAAAGAGTCTCCATCAATAAGTTGCAGCAGAGGCTTCAGAAACAGTTTTTAAAACCTGCCACTGACAAGATAAAAGATCACAGATGTTCTTACCTGCTTCATTTTCTCTATAGGACCTGTCATATGCTTGATGGTGCCCTGCTTTCTACAACTTAACCCCAAGGGTGTTTTTCAGGAATCTAAACACAGTGTCATTTCAACTGTTTCTACCCAGACCTCATCCCAGAGAGGTCTCTTGTGATCTCAGGTATCTTATATTAAACATGACTTCTTGGCCAGATCTCCCCTTCCCTACCCTGCACCCTTGCTAACATAACCTTCCACCTCGAGGGGGCTCACCCTCAGGAGTTCTAGATAAAGGTCTGTGCTGGCAGGTAAGATTGTTCTTCCACACACCTTGGTCTTGCTATGGCTGGAGTCAAATGAGGATTAGTTGTGACTACCTGAGGTCTTCATTTCTTATTGCTCATCTGAAGGCTGTTCACATCAAACACCATGAACCTATTTTATTTTCCTCTAAGTGGCTGAGACAGAAAATAAAGCTGAATGCTGCCATGATGGCTTTGGTGTGAAAAAATAGATCAAAGAGTTTGGTCGCCATCGATTTGCTCCTGCATGCCTGGCTAGTAACGAACTGCAAGTCTCCTCTCAGAGGGAAGCCCAAAATGCTGAGCTGATCTGGTGAGCACGGTTCCTTCTGCAGCTAGCAGCAGGCTGGAAAGCGGCCGAGATATCCAGGATCTGACAAATTGTCCAGTGAAATCTGGGCGAGATTTCAAAACCCTTGATAAGACATGACATGAAACCAATTTGCTATTCAAAAACATTCCAATAGCCCTTGCTCTTGGTCATATTTCAAGCTAATTACAAAGCAAGCTAGCTGTTGCAAAGCCTTGAAGGATAAAACTAAACCATACACGTAT
This sequence comes from Vanellus vanellus, assembly GCF_965231255.1. Lineage (NCBI taxonomy): Eukaryota > Metazoa > Chordata > Aves > Charadriiformes > Charadriidae > Vanellus > Vanellus vanellus. Next base: position 16,803,706 of record NC_138911.1, on the reverse strand, counting down.
ATGTAAATATATGCATACATGCATATGAATATATATGTAAATGAACTTCTTGCGTGGCTTGGTAAGATTGGAACATCCAAGTCAGTACGGATAGCTGACTTGGTTCTGAATGATCACAGATTTCCTCAACAGCTAATGGAAAATGTCCATATGAAGTCAAACTTTGTAAATGGCCAGGTTTTTTTAGTTTATTTTTCTTCCTGCCCCAGATAAACTTTGAAACAGATGCAAGCAAGTTTAATCTGTCTGGACTGAGTGCTGTTGTCATACAGGAAACATTACAGTGAGAAGAAACATAAACACGTCTCCCTATAAAGGATTTGATTATCAGTCTCATAGATACAGACACACAGATCTTTGTATAGGCTAGTACCAATCTCTCTACACATATCTATTTATTTATTGACTGATTGATACTCTGTCCATAGACAGATCTGGATCTGGGCAGACAGAAAGTCACATCTTAGTTCTGCATTGTTCATTACTTCATCCTCTCCAGAGAGAGGCATTTTAACTTACAGATGACTGAATCTAGTTCCTGACACCCAACATACGCTATTGATCTGGAAGTCAGGCCAAAGAGTCACAAACCTGATCTATTAGTAGCTTTGTAATAAAACTATATTATATTCCCGAGCTTGCAGCTGCTTTCAAACATTACAGGATGTGTTTGTTCTCATCCTTGACCCCTTTTGTTTTGCCTGACTCTTGACTCACTCTTGCAGCCAGCTCATCTCTGATAAATTATGGCACCTCTTACAGCTTCTTTCTTGCTCTGCTCTCTGAAATCCATCTTCTGCCTCCATCTGTGACCAAGCAAAAAAGTCCCCTTGACTGTTTCAATTCATTTTAAGGATTCTTTGTTATTGCCGATGCCTCCCATGAACAGGACACCTGCACTTGCCACAGGGGCTTGAAGGACATCGGGAAGAGAACGTACAATAATATTTTCTGCTACTGCTGAAGGGCAGCTGGCTTATTGGTTTGTCTGCACAGAGGGATGCCAGTATTTTTGTCCTCCTTTTGCTTCAAACAGGGAGACCTGTCCAGTGTTCCTGTCAAAAGTTGCAATTGCAGAAGTAAAACACAGAAGAGTGAGCCCGGAAGAAAAAAATCTGTTTCCCCAGAACAGATCTAACAGTATGAAAGATCATGCTCTGATTTAAAGCCCAAAAGGGCAACATACAAAGGTTTGTCCCAGAGCAAAACGTCCATCTCTTTTATGCCACAGAGGACCTGATTTGATCCCAGAGTCACTGATTAGATCTGTTCTATTGAAGTCCAAACACAAATGCAGTCTCACAGAGGATGGCTTGATTTAGCTACCATTTGAGTCTTGAAATAGTGGAAAAATAGCTTGGGAAGTATTATTAATGTCTCAGCTGTTTTCAGTCTTGATGAACTTCATTGTTCCACTGCCATTTATTATGTCTCCTGATCCCCTCATAGAGTGAAATCAGGCTTGCTGTGGTGTGTGGCTTTCTCATGCTATTGCTATATTAGCAAGCAGGGTGAAGAAATTGGTAGTGAGGATGCAACATTCACACTATTTGCATTTCAGAGAGCTGGCTTTGGACTAACTTTAGTCTGATCCCATCAAGTCAGCATCTGTCAGCAGCTACAGTGAATTACGTATGCTCCTAGGGTACATCTCCCCATGCTGTTCACTGAAAGGGAATTCAGGTGCATGTACTCCAAGACTGCTCTGACTACAAATCAAAGAGAAGTAAATAAAGATGATCTGGAGATTTACCTCAAAACCATATTGCTGGTCTGTCTGAAGAAAAAAAAAGGGTGATGCATCTGAGATATGAGCAGACTGCTGACTGAAGAAAGAGATACTGGTGAAAAAAAAATACTGCTGAATGCAAAGAGACAGATTTTAGGATACCATGTCACCGTATCTGCTGACTCTTAATAGCTCCTTAGGTTTGTACAAGCCCTGGAGCACATTGCTTAGCCCTTCTATCATGCATTCCCTCAATTACTACTTGGATGTGAGGGTCAGGATACTGGTCCCCACTTCACACCTAGGGGGGGATGGCTGAGCAGCAAGTGGGGCAGCTAACCTGCATGGGTCACCGCTGGAAGCAGAATCCACAGCTGCAGCACTGCAGCCCCATATTCCCCCCAGGACTCCACTGAGTGCAAGTCTCACAATGGGGCCGAAGACTGCTTTATTCAATCAGCCACTGTAAATGGTGGTTTTATGCTACTGTTTTGAAGATGAACCATGTTAAATGCAGCAGCCATCTACTTTGAACTCCCATGGTAAAGATACAGGGATTAAAAGTAAGACCAACTTCTAAGAACAGCTGTCTTTTTAAAAAAGGCAGTCAGTGAAAAACATACCATAGTTTTGAACAACAAATGCTTCCTGTAGTTACATAGACCAAGAAATTGTAATAAATATACAAACATATGAAATGTGTTAGGTTAAAGTGTTATTACTTGTATTTCTATTTGTATGACTACAGGACTAGAGGAATAATGTTGATCAGGCATATTTGAATTAAATTTGCATTCAAGACCATCAATGATCTCTTGCTACACAGAACAGGAGACCCTCTGGGATTCTATGACATGCAGTTATTCCTTGTCCTGCTTCCCATTAGACGCTTGGGTACAAAGGAGAGAGTAGAAAAGAGTAGAATAAAATACTCTCTTTAGCTGATCTCAGGGGGAGACAAATAATTGCATTTGAATATGGACAACTAACTATGTAGTCGTCTGCAAAAATACCTTAAGTAACCCTTTGCAAAAGAGGTTTTTTTAAGCAGAGCAGAATCCAAATGAAGCTTCCTGGGTATGGGGTCATATTAAAACCTTAAAATTCAGCCTATTTCCATCAGAGTCGTGCCAAGCATCTCAGCCAACTTGTGGTTCTGCAGCAAAACTCTGTGCTCCTCAGAACTCTGTCAAACTTTCCAGTGAAACCAGATGAAACTCAGCATTTCTGGACTCAGTCAGAAAGCTCATAGGAGGCCTGTATCAGCAGCAGGCTGGATACAAGGCTCTGCTGGTTAAAGTCAGAGTGAAGTCCAGCATGTAGATTGGTTTTGAAAAATTCCACTTGCCAGTGGTGGGAAACTCAGGCAGCAAAACCATAACGGACTAGATCTGTAATGGAGCAATGCCATTTGATGTCAGCTGGGGGTTTGGACATCATTATGTATTCTTTTTCTTTACCTGAGAAAATTACTCTGAGGTTGGGTCACTGGATTATGTCAAATGGGCTGGTAAATGTTAGGGATATTCGAGCTAAACTGTTTTCTTTTCTTCTGTCAAATATATATCTTAGAAACCTGTTTATACATGTACATGCAGTTTCTCCTTGAACAGATGTTACTTTTCACAAAATTACAGGCTATCATCTGTGATGAATACTAAATAGTTTTAAAAAGCCTATTCTACGAGCTGGTACACAGCATAGAGCCCAAAGGAAAGAAAGGAGGGTCTGGTGAGGAAAATAACATCCTCATTAGACCAGGTCCCAGTTCTGGCCTCTGCTGCTGAATTTCTTGGTGCAAATCTTTTACCTGCTCCCAGTTCTTCATCTGCAGGATGGAGCCTTTCCCACAGACTTTGTTTACTTATATCTTAAACTCTTAACATCAGTGGATCTCTTACCTACCATGTCTAGAACTGCAATTACTCCTATTCTGATATAAATAACAATATTTTGTTTCAGTTCAGTATTGCACTTTATCACTTTATCACTCTCTTTTTTTTAACAGAAAGAAAAGCTTGCTTGGTATGGGAGTAGAATGCTTGGTAGAGGGAGGCTGGGGGTGGAAAGGTAGGAGAGTGCTGTCTGAGGAGGGAGCAGACTCTCAATTCTCACCCAAAGCACAGGTAAATGGCATCAGCTCCAGAAAACACAAAGGATTCGATGTCTGGCAGTTCCTTGGCAGACTCTCAGTTCACTTGTAAAAGGAAATTCTGTTCTGTTAAAATGGGAAGGGACCTTTCTAAACACACAGTGAATATAAATAGAAACCTGTGAGCTTGTCTACGCAGGTTTTTTTCCCCTGGTTATACTTGTCTAATTAAATGGCTTGTATTAGACCAGGGCGGACATTCTAATTTTAGGTGAAGACTGGATTTTGTTGGGATAGCTTAAAGAATTCATATAGCAATATAAAGTAAAAAAGGAAGGCCTTGATTTTAGACACAAAGTGTCCTCCTGGGAACTACTGCTGGTTTAATTACAGAGGCTGAAACTCTCTCCTTTTCCCTTTCTATTATAACTATCCCATGTTGAAAAGCTAAGTTTGAAGAGAGACTGAACTGATTGCTCTGCTGCATGATATTCGCCTTCACTTGAACAGATGCCAACTCAGCTGACAAGTATTGTAACTGTAATGTCAGTAAACATTAACTATTTCACTTCTCAACAAAGCACACAAGGAAATCAAAGGACCAAAGGACGTGGGCCTGCAGAAACACTTCCCCGAATACGGAGCTTGATGAATACAGAGCTTGGCTGCTGGCGTGCATAAGACAAATATATTTAAGTCTACCTACAGTGAAACTGCAAGGAAGTTGGGGGGAAAGCACCAAATGAACTTATTTTTCTAGAAGAGGTTAGAGGTAGGCTCAGCTTTCAAATTCTAGACAAATAATACTCTTGTTAACACGGTTCTCTCTTGTTCCCAGAAAGACAGCCTTCTTAGCCTCTGGAAACAGGGCACATCCAGTGTCCCCCCAGAGGTGTAACACTGACTTGATAGGTGGGCAAGGGTTGTTGGGGTGTTTTTAATGAGCTTCACCCACTTTCTCCAGGGACTTCTGGACCTTGAGATGTCGAGAACAATTTATCTCAAACTATGAAAGGGGGAGGAGTGATAAAGGAAACAGGGACAGGTTGTCTGCTGAATTCACAGTATCACAGTATCACAGTATGCTAGGGATTGGAAGGGACCTCAAAAGATCATCTAGTCCAATCCCCCTGTCGGAGCAGGAACACCTAGACGAGGTTGCACAGGAAGGTGTCCAGGCGAGTTTTGAATGTCTCCAGAGAAGGAGACTCCACAACCTCCCTGGGCAGCCTGTTCATTGCACTGCACAGAAATTATGCCTTGACGAACTCAGTTAACTGTCCGTTGATGAAAGAAAAGGTTTTAAAATGACAGAAGTAGGTAGTATTGACTGCTCTGGATGAATTATATTCTGTGATTTTGGAGAAATTCTGTGAGAAGCCTTCTCTGAGGGTTTCAGAGAATAATCACTGCCAGTTTTCTGAACATCTTGTGACGTAAGAAGCAAAGCTAGAAATCACCTCTGCAAAAGGGCATACACACAAAACATATACCACCAGCTAGGTCTGAATATCCGTCCTCCACCTCGAGCTTTCCAGAGCCACCACAACATCCAACAGGTTCTCCAGTTCAGAGAGGGTACCTGGTACACATAAAACCTCACAAAATGGAGCAAATTCAGCTCATCATGCTGTAAAATTTCCTGTCAGAGAAAGTACACATGGCCAGCCACGAGCCCAACTGACCACCCAAAGTGAGGGTCTTAACTGCAAAAATTTGCTTACAGGAGTAAATCTTATGGCCCTTAATAAACCTCTTTGAAGAAACAGGATGGCTCTCTGCAGTAGTTATTTGGCTGACATCACATAAACACTGATATACTGACTACACATTCCTTCCAACAGCGCTGCTTTTTGAGACTCCTATTTCTGGCTAGGAAGGCAAATCTTTACCAGACAAAAGGAGAAAGTGTGGTGGAAGGGCAAACTAGGGATGAAGTCCACTAAAAAAGATGTAAATGTACAATAGCAAGTGAATTTGGAGAGAAAATTAAGCAGTTTCATGGTATCTCATGCCTATTGCTCCCACAAAGGCAGGGCTGGTGGTTGTTCTTTAAGTGACTTAAAAATTAAGAGCCCAGCTACAATGAGGCATGCCAGTAAAAAATCAACACAGTTCCTCACCAAATCTTGCCAAGATCTGTGAAAATCTATAAACTCTGGATGGAAAAGGCCTATTAAGTCAGCCCATTGTGTCTTGGTCCAAGATTATTCCTAGCCCTTGCTATATTTTCTTCACCCCACCAGGAGTGCCTGGCCGCAGCTACCCATTTGCAGCACAAGGCTGCAATGGCTCAGGGCTGGGGATAGCGACCAGGGCACAGAAATCCTGGAAAAAGAAGCTTTTTGATAACCACAACGAAATTGAACTAAATAGATGCACTGTTTTGGAGTTTGTTGTTTTTTAAATTTCTTTTAAAATAAACAGAACAAAGTTTTATTGTGTCTTGAAAACAAACTGAAAGGAGGAGAACTTCTGTCAGATACTATGACTGGCTTCTCATGCAAGCTGCACTGGCAACCCCAGCTATAGCATGGTGAAGCTCTCCCTCTGGTCACATCCCAAAAGCCATTTTCTCTGAGATCATTCAGAATCAAATGTGCATTTAACTCTTCTTTCCATTTCACACTCCGTTTCAAGTGATTAATGCTTGTGTTCTAGATGGATGAAAGCTGAAACAGATGTTATCCACTCACAATGCCATTCTGATAACCCTGAGCTAAAGGCTGAAATCCTTAGCAGATTAGTGGCTGAAATAAAAAATGAATAAATGAAGTGGGGAATATGGGTGAACAAACTCTTATAGGTTTTATTTCTGTGGATAACAATGCACAGAGGCTATGTAATCTCTGTGCTAATCTGCCAGAGGAAAGATTAAATGGCAAAATTCCAGCGCTAAAACCTGCAGCTCTCCGCTGCTGGACTGCCTCAGTGTGACCACATATCTTTTTAGCAGAATGTCACTGTGTAGACTCTATTATGTTGTTGAAAATGGGTTTTTCCAACTTACTTTCTTTTTATTGAAGCAACAATAACAGTTTTTCTTACACATTCCTATGAGTTTATGCTATTTCTGCCATTAAATATACTTGCAGCTGCTGTATGATTCAACCAGTGCTGAGGAGGTTAAGAAAAGTATTTCAATTTTCACTTAAAAGAAATTTTGAGTGGCTTTTATAAAATAAGAAGTCACGCTTTTTAGAGAATCATAGAATCTATATTCCTTCCTTCAGACCATGGAAGTCCTTTGGAGTAATAAACCTGGCATAGCTCTGTCAGTCAGGGAAAAACTTTGAGTGTTCCTCTTTTGTTCCTTACCTCAGAGAGCTAACAACATGTCAAAAAGCTTTGGTGTATTAAACTATAGGCAAAATAAACTGACTATTGGAAATTGAGAGAAAAGGATGAGATCTGCAGCATCAGTACGCTGAAGAGCAGAGAACTGGCTAAGTATGTACCAGCTATATAGTTGAACATATCAACTAAACCTCTTTTTTTTTTTTTTTTCTTTTCTTTTAAGACCCTCCAATTACTCTCTTTAAAGCACAGGAATGGCAACATGGATGCAATAATCTAGTCCATTATCCTGCCTCAGACAGTAGCAGATGTTTCTGGGGAAGGAAATAACAACCTGCAGTAGGCTGGTGTAGGATAATCTTACCCCCACATCAGATCACAGCCTGGTCTTCAGTAGTTAAGAGACCAGCTTTAACGCAGGGTATTTAATAGCCTTTTGAGAGGGTTTTCTACTCTGGTTACATTAATGATGAATTTCTTTCCAATACCCATCACGGAGGCAGGTACCCTAAATGTCTTTTCTTTATATATCAGATCAAGTCTCATTAGACACTTAAAATCGGAGAAAAGACTATTAATACAGTAACTCAAACTACTTTTTTCCAAATGGAGAGAGAGACACCCAGATTGCCTTGTGTAATTGTTGTTCTTGGTTGAATTCATGCTGCAAACTCCTTGAGGCCTCTTACATCATTGCCAAATCTGTGCTAGTCCTGTGTCTATCGATAATGCATAATAAATCGCAGCAAAGCAATCAGACAGAAAGTCCCACCTCTTCCTCCCCTCCTTAAGAATAGGCCTAAAGACCTAGACAAAAAAGCACAATGGTTGCGCTTCATAATGTAATGTTGACACAACAGGTATGAAGTGAGGAGCAAGAAGGTAAACGTATTCCTTTAAAGGTAAGTTATAAAAAAGCAGTTCCAAACTCATGAACCTCTTCCCACCACCTCCCAAGAATCATTTAGCTTTGTTACAGACCATAAGATGACTTAGCTGAGAAATAACATAGCATTGTAAATTTCAGGGTATTCATCCTCTAATGCAAAAATCTCCAGATCTTCAGTCCCCGGGTAGCCACAGGGATCTCTGGCTCCAAATTGCTTTTAACCTTCTCCAGGCTCCACTTCATGAGGCCGAAGCTAAGACCCCAGTTAAGACTATTACTAAACCTGCACCTTTCCTGGCTCTTCAGTGACACCTTCTGGGACAAAAATAGACCAAGCCAATCTTAGGTTTTCTGCAGCTGTTTTTGTCTACGTGTAGGAGTCAAGTGAGATATCAGATATTTGGAAGCTAGTTCCCAAGAAATGGTGAGCACACAAGAAATGCTACCCTAGTACACTGCATCTGCCTGTATGCAGCACCCTGAAAAGCGCGATCTCTCTGGATACTGGGCAGGAGATGAGTCCCAGATGGCTACGAATCTATAAGCTTTCGCTTCTTCCAACACGTATTTTGATTTCCTGAAATTGCTAACTAGCGGGGGGGAAGTCTAAAAGTCTCACCTAAAGAGCTAGATCCTCCCTGTAACAGCAATAAAGAGGAAGGTGGAACTTTATATTAAAATATTTTATTCTTAGTGAGAGTGATCTCATCTTTGCTTGAGGTGAAGTTTTAGATGCAGTTGTGGTGTGACCCCAGGGCACAACACTTGCATTTCACTGTGGCAGAAGCACTGTAAAGGGCTGGACTGTAATTCCCACTCCCATGCAACCCCAGTCGCTGAGCACAGGGACGAACAGGGAGGTTCCCCCAACTGCAGGGGGAAAGACACCTCTTTATTCACTCTCAGGGACATGCTGGGAAGACAAGCAGGCTGTGCTAGGCAGGGTATTAATTCATGGAATAGGCTGGAGCTTAGCCGAGAAAGAGAGCACATTTTAGCAAAGCGGTCTGATCTTAAGCACTCAAGTATGGACAACCCCAGACTTCGGTGCTACTGTGCAAATTTACAACTACTCAGAACAGTAGAAACAACTGATTTTCCTATGTGCATACTCCATCTGAAATAAATTTACCTTTGATCACACTGTGCTCCACCAATGATCTATCTGGTACTTTTTGGCATTTTAAGTCTGCCTGTCCTTGGCCTGTTTATTAATCTACAACTTTCTAATGTCAAAACAGGCACCTGGGGCAACAGTTCTTCATGTCTTGTACAGCTACTGTTTTGCAAAGAGAACATACAGTGGGTGAAAAAAATGATTTAAAATCTGTGATACTCTTCAAGTTTGACACAGAGCATGCTTTCGTCTGACCTGAACAAAAGGTGAGCCAGGATAAGTGCATCCTCTCTACCCAGTGCAGCTGGCAGTACTGCAACGCTGACATAGATACTGCACTCCATGCCCAAAGGCAGAGGGCTAGCAATTACATCAGCGTGACCTGCTCTAGTGTGTTGACAAGTTAAGCTACTCTGCGTAACACTTTCTGTAAGCTGGCCCAATGCTAACTGCTTTCATCTGTGCACGTTTTCCTGAAAGGGTAGGGATTCCTTGCAAAGGAGGGTGTATCTAGCATGACACATTGGAGCCTGGAGAATTTACTTGTTATAAATGGGGAGTGCTGCACCGACAAGAGCTACAGACAAAGTTGGCAGTATGCAATATAAACAATGTGATTTCTAATCAAAGCAGAAAGCTGTCACTCACAACATTTCCTCTGGACTGGTGCATTAATGATCCATGTCCATCTGTTGGAGGGATTCTAACGTAACCCATGAATCATGCATAGCTTAAAAAGAAAAGAGGACAGAGAAAAGCTGCGTTATTGGTTCCCTTCATTTCTTCTCAACCGCAACCAAAGGCTGAGCTCTTTGCTTAGGTTTTAAGAGCTGCTAAGTACACTGCCAGAAAGTTGAAAATAAAGGAGAGAATTCGCTGTGTGTCTGTGATCCCCCTGTGGCTCCGCAGCAGAGCAGTACAGATCTCCATGTGCTTCTTTCCTGGACATCTGAAGATCTGAGTGTCTAGTCCCAAAGGGTAGGGTTGTATGTGTGTGTTCACCACTGCATAAGTAAATTGTTTCAATTGGCATCAAATAGTGCTTGGGTTCTAAGTAGATGAGTTCTTGCTAAATAGACGGGGCCAGGTCTGGGAGTTGTCCTCTTGTTCTGGTTTTTGGTTTGGACGCTGTAGAAAACATAGGCCCTCAAAACTTCCCTGCTTCCCTTTCAAACTAGAGTATTATCTCCCTCCTATAAATCCCTTAATACATATTCTGGGCACAAGCCTGATTTTTTTTTCTTAGGCAAGATTATATATTGGAAGCCACAGAGAGCTTTTCCTGAGTATTGGGTTCTTTCAGTATATCACAGCGTACGTGCACATCTGAAGACAGTTTGCTGTCACCCATTTTTTCAGAGTTAAAAGACAAATACCGCATAAATTGTAAACCTCTGTGACAATAAGAACGCTCAGCAAGACCGTTTTCTACTTTAAAGAGACAGAATCTTCTGCTTATTCTTCCCGCATGATATTGAGGCAGCCTGACCCAAACTGAGGCCCCAACATGTTTCTATACAGATGCAGAATGAAAGCAGCTTGTGCGAGGCTTCCAAGGCAAAAACACTAAGATTCACATTTGACCTCTTTAAAAATTGGTCTCAGCTGTCCTCAAGAACTTTGGACGTTTTCTTTTTAGAGCTCTTTTACTAGCAACCTTTGCCATAGACCGCATCCTGCCTCATCCCCCTGGAAGCACTGGTTCATCACAAGCTGCACAGTTGCGAGTTAGTGCTCCAGAGCTCCCAACCCACCATGCTCCAACCTCAGAGCCTCTTGTCATGTGCTTTGGTGTCTCCACCCTCAAAACCAGGTTATGCCTCCTTTTTGCAAATGACTTAGAAGGGATCCCCTTACTGCTGTCCAGTATACCTGTGCAGGAAGTAAGCGCGCATCTGTCTCCAGGTGTGAATGTACTAAAGGTGTTGCAGCCTCTCCCCTGTGCACATTGCACAGGCTGCTCGGGATGCAATGTGCTGCTCTGCCCCACTTGCAGGGATGCATCAGCCTTGGGGAGACAAAAGGTGTGACCAGACGGAGCCAACTGAGCTGCCTACACTCCGGGCCCAGTGAAGTGTGTGCTACTGGTGCACATCATTTGGCTCTCAACACATATTCTGGTGTGCTCACATTTTAGGCACTCTTTGCACAGATATTAACAACTAGTTCAAGGGCATGGCAACAAAGGACCAAGACTTAGGGTAGAAGTACAACCACACTCAGCATGACATATCAAGCAGTGTGCCAGAAGGCCTGTTACAGATTTATACTGTTTGGGTTAATATTTGCCATTGACTATCACTGCTCAACAGGGAAGGCACTGTGTTTTTAATAAACTTCAAGATAAGAAGTGGATGTCCTGATCGCAGCAGTCCCGTGACTTCTGGGCAAAGGTTATCTTTGTTTTCTCCACAATTGAAGATTGTGATGGGTTGTAAGCTGACCTGGCATGGGGAAAGACTTCCCTTATCTTACACTAAGGCACTATTTACTAGCCTGGAGTAGCCACAAAGTCAGATAAATCCTTAGCAAAGCACCATGCCTGCAACTGAACAGAAAAATTGTTCTCTGGGCTTTGTTCAGGTGCTCTACTGCAAGTGCCAGCAAGAGGGCCTCTTCCCACTAACAGTAACGGTGACTGCAGAACAGCAATCCTAGAAAGAGAGTGACAGGCGGGAACAGGCTAGAAGTACCATCTAACTTTACGCTAATTAGCCACAACTAAGCAGATTTCCCATTGTGCCCATACTGGGCCAGGCCCTGTGCTTTGGAAAACATCGGCACAGTGGAAAACAGCCAAAGCGTTCCAATACTAGTGTGCTGTGAGAGCCCAAAGGCTTTGGCCTCCCCTCGTTACACCACATCTTTGGAGCAGAGGAGGTGGCTGCACTCACAGAGGAGTAAGCAGAGAGTTCACTGAGCTCAGGCAGGCTCAGGTATATCCTGCAGAGGCTGTGTAACAGCAGTAAGTGCCCCATCATCACTAATTATGAGGCTGAAGAAACCCAAGGATTTAAAGCTTAACAGTCTCTGCAGATATCAATGTTTCCAAAAGATACAATAAAAAAAGAAAAGCTAAATAAAAGTTTTAGCAGCAAAACTGCTTTAACACCTACTGTAGGTCTAGTGCTAAGGAAAGATGGAAAGCATATGGATTAGATTTATTGGCATGAATCTGGGGACATCAGCATAACTGCAGAAATCACTATCATCAAGTCTTCGGAAATCCAAAAAAAGATAGTCTTTTAGTAGAGAGAAATGAGGAAAAGAGGAGGAGATAGGAAATGGTATCTCAAAAGAAATAGATACCTGTCTTATTTCATACGTATTTTGGGGCTCATTTGCATAAATCAGTGGAAAAGTGATCTTCAGCAGCATATTTAAGTACATAATTAGCTTTAAGTACAAACTTCATCCTGATTGATATCAATGTATGTTTAATCACATTGCTGCATTTTTGCCTAAATCAAAAGCCTAATAAGGCTCTTAAAACTATACTAGTATAAAAGATATGTAAGGTCAAAATCAGATACTTGAGGGTGGAAGGTAAATTGCTACTGCCAATGAGCTGTTAGAACAAATGGTGTTATCTTTTACCAAGAAATTACATTGTGCTGTTATGACAAAGAGAATTTGTCTTTTCAGCTATTTCCGACTCTGACTCCCATCAGCTGATAATGACTCTGCAGGAGTCAGAGGCCCAAAATACAGTCAAATTCTTGGGACCAAAGCTAAAATGCAGCAAACTTTGTGCATAACAATAAAAGATACTTAATGAATGACATGAACATTTATAGCAGCTTTCCAGAAAGCTGGAAAAGGACTTTTTACCAGGGCATGTAGTGATAGGACGAGGGGTAGTGGCTTCAGACTGGAAGAGGGTAGATTTAGAATAGGTATTAGGAAGAAATTTTTCACTGTGAGGTTGGTGAGACACTGGAACAAGTTGCCCAGGGAAGTTGTGGAGGCCCCATCCCTGAAGGTGTTCACGGCCAGGTTGGATGGGGCTTTGAGCAACCTGGTCTATTGGAAGGTGTCCCTGCGCGTGGCAGGGGGGTTGGAACTTGATGATCTTGAAGGTCCCTTCCAACCTAAACCATTCGATGATTCTATGATTCCACAGATAATGCAGCAGCTGCTAATTGCTAAGAGTTATGTAGGCTGACCAGGTATTCTCAGATCATATTACTGTAAAACATCAGAATGGATGTTGCATGTCTAAATCATAAATACTGCAACTCAGGAAAATAATTCAACATGTGTTTCACTCTTATTGAAGTGGAGCTGAGATTAGACAACACCCCGTTATGAGGCAGGTTATGCCTTGACATTTCTCATTTCAGTGAAGAATAACATACCAACTTCTGGAACTCACAAGAACTGGAGCAACATCTAAGAAATGCACATTAAAAAAAAAAAAAAACCAAAAAGACAATTTCACTACTTTTATCTACTACAAAAAAACAGCGCACTAATTCATACCAACGTCACGGATAGCAGAATAGATAATCATTTAATATTTAGATTGCCCTGTATATCAAGCACATAAAAAGATCCACAACTTGTTTCAGAGCTAGTTTCTAATGGGGTGCTTACAGAATCAGCATGCCAGAAAGTTTCTCGGCAACCCAGTGTTACGTATCTTCACCTTGTTTTCCCTTTGTCATTCTCAGTCAAGACAGTCAACTTCCAATTTTGCAAAACAGAAAATCCTCTTCAAATTTTCCACAGGAAAAAAAAAAAACACACAACAAAACCCTCCCCATATTCACGATCTGCCCCTTTTTAAAAGCCAAATAAAAATACCCTTTCCCTTGGCGCCGTTCAGGGTGCAAGGCAGGCTAATATAAGCATCTCAGGCCTAATTATTTTAAAAGTCATGCCAGCTTCACACATCCGTCTGATGCCACACTGGCTGAAGATCCATGTTGACCACAGGTTTTCCAAATCCCGTTGCATGCCCTTCCACGTCTCCCTGCCTGTGAAACCCATGCTCTGGGAGGAACCTCCTTTTTGTTCTCTGTACTAGACTGAACACCATGAAGCTGCTTGGTGTTAATTACGCCAGCACAAATGCACAGACAAGACCTCCCAGAGCAGCAAGCCGCTATTCCCCACTGTTGTGTACGTGTGCGGCAGGCATCCACAGCAGGGCCTAGGACCAAAGTCCTAGGAAGCATGTGAGGAAAACAACCATGTGAGATCAAGAAAAAGACAAGTGAGGAGGAGATGTGGGTAGAAGAAGCCAGCATTAGGTGGGTGAGGAGGAGGCACACACCTTAGTAAGCCTGGGTGGTGTGCACAAGGAGGTAATAATGGAAAACAGAATTGTTAACAATTAACAGAAACAAGATAGTGATTAGCCCATGGCATTTGTCATTATGCCTTGATGAAACTTAGCATGTGTAACTATCTTGGTTAATGGGAGTCACCGGTAATGTATTTATGCACTAAACCACTGCAAACCACCAATATAGGAAAATGTCCTTTACTTTTGTCACACCCTTCATTCTAGAGAAGTAAAATCATGGTAGGTATGGCATTGCACTGAGACTTGAAGAGTGCAGATGGAAAGCCTGCCTCTTCCCAGGAGCTGTAACCTTTCACGTAATAAAATCTTTGAAATAATCACTCAATACCTACAAATTCAGGGTCTTGGACAGGCTTCAGCACTACTTGATCTCCAGCTAGCTAGAATAAATCTATATCTCAGGAACATCAGTGATTTGCCCTCATTTATTCTACCTCCCTTTCTTGCATGGGACAAGGGCTTATGGCTCAAGCTAATATGTTACAGTGCAATTCTCAATAAATTGGGCACATGTGCAAACACTCAGGCACCTCATTTATCCACCTGTAAAAAATTAGTTTGGCACTTCTGGTTCAGCACAGGCACATGTGGAGCTGTTGAAGCTGAAAGGCTGCAATAAATGTTAAAGAAAACTGCCTGCAGGCAGCTGGCCTGTCTCCCCGTCCCAAGAGGGGAAAAAAATGCTGTGCTTAACCTTTTCTGGATCCTGTATAGTCTAGTACAAAGCTCCACAGAGAAACAGAATAAAAAAGAAAAAAACAAGAGACAAGCCACCAGAAACACTCTAGAAATGCCAAGCACAAAGTCTGGGCAAAGCTTTGCTCCCTGAAGCCTGCAATACCCTAGAGGACATTTTTACTAGGAAGGTACTCTGGGGGCTATCGCTTACCCTGAGCTCTGTGCTCGCTTAGCAAAGTGGAAGAAAAAGTCCATCCCTTGGCTACCAGCCAGGATGGGGTCTGCTCAGACGCTGGAAATAAAAGAGAACAATGCTTTCTGTTTAAGATGCTGCCTTCTACCTGGTAAATTGTGTGACTTTCTTATCTTTATTAGACATTTCTCTTGGGCATCACGCTTGCCATGGTCACCATTACAGCTCACATTAAGCCAGCTTCTTCATAGTGACTTTGGCTGTCTCACGTTTAGATATATCATGCCCAACTTCCAGAAAATTTTGGAGGTGAGATTAAAAAAAAACAACAATAAACAGGGAAGGTGATACTTTTGCACATTAATGCTCCTGACTTTTCTTGGAGGCATATCTTCTGGCAATGTCCTATGCAGTGAAACACAGTCCTGCACAGAGAACCCACACCTGGAATCATTCAGAGTCGGGGCCCTGTTGGGAAGGCTTAAAGGGAGGGTTTAGGAGATTTGTAAGCTTTGTGCCAGCCTTAGGACTGAGATAAATGTCTTCCCAGAATACAGAGTGCTCTCATTCTCCTTATGGCCCTTTTCTTCCTGAAAGGGCTTTTTAGAGAGGAAACATTATTTCAGCCCCAAAGAGACTGATGAGTAAAAATAAAAGCTAATGTAACTAAACTTCAGAATCACTAAAGAAAGATAAATGAGAACCCAGTGCTACCAACGATACAATTAGATGGTTGTCACAGGGGACTGTTAACAATAGATGCTTTTCAAGAATAAATCCTTAGGCTTTCAAGATATATATCTTTTCAATCACCAGCTCCTTTAAGAGGCTTCAAGATAAATGAATGCAAAGTGAATTAATGGAGAACATAATCTAGTAACTTAACATTCCTGATATTGGTTCCATTTCATTAGCTGGTAAGCACTTTGTACTCCCTCAGAGAGATTTTCCTCCTTCCTCAGGTATCTGATTATAAGAATAAAAATAACCTTAAAGAATCTTCCCCTTGGAGCCTACCTCTAGATACATTTCCATGTTGGTTTTTTTTTTTTTTTCTTAGTCAGGATTAAGTAGAATTTTTAGTACTGAGAAGGTGATGTGAATAGTTTTTCTGCAGGCTTGAAGCATTTGATTTACCTTTTAGAAACACTATTAAACCTGTGCTGCAGTCCTCAAGTTCTTCAGAAGGTATGGCAGAGAAAGCCAATAGATGTTTCAGGACAGTATTTACTGTGCCCAAATTAGAAATGGGTGTGTGCACATAAGTATTTGTCTTTAGGGGTTGATTTCCAGTTTGTGGAAGTTGTTCCAGGACGAAGCTTGAGCCTTTCTGAGTCGTGTTGGCCATATCATGAGGGCTACAAGAGTACTGAGGCAGGGAGCTGCATTTTAGCCAGAAGATGGCAAATTTGTCTTGCAGTACAACATATACCAGCAACACAGCTTTTCTGCCAACCCAGCTGAAAAATAGGATATGCTAGCATCATTCACCACCGCTATAAGACTTCTCTGGCACTCAGGGTACACAGTGCAGAACAGGCTCGCCATCTTTACACAGCACAACACTGTATCATGCAGATATAGCCTTAGCTTTCACCAAAATCATAACAGGTCTCCCATGCAGAGCAGATGAATAAACAAGCAAGTTGACTGAACAACAACATGTCCCTGACCAGAGAAAATTACTCAGTTCTACATGTAACCTAAAGTTAATAAGGAAGATTTCCTTTCCTGTTCAAAAAGATTTAAGGTATATTGAGATAAAACTTTTTTTTTTCTCTTCCTTGAATTATTTGCAAAATCAACACAAATTTGCAAAGTGTTTTGCTGATTTTTAATTTGGGTTTTTTGCTGAACAAGGTTCACCCACTTCTAGCCCTGACTAGAATGGAAATGATAGAATAACTACAGGAAATTGCTTCTGCTGCTCTCCACAGCAAGTGGTTTAAATGCATAGAGATTAGCACATTGTTCAGAAATGGAAATCATCCAAGAAATGAAGGAAGTACAATATGCCGTAAAAGACTAAATCTGCTCCAATATTTTCAAAAGGGCATGCAAGACTTGAGTTGCATGACTCCCGCTAGCACCAGGGAGAGTCACAACTCTGCAGTATGGGTCTTTGAGACAAACATGTCTGAGATGTGATTTCACTAAGCTTCAAACCAGCACTGCCTTGCAAGAGCTTACAGACCTCTGGGAGTATAGATGAGAAAGCAGACAAACAAAAACAAGGAGAAAAACATCTGAGTAACATAGGCAATGTATAAGAGAAAGGTAAACAGAAATAACTCCTATTTGCATTCATTGCCTAGAAAATTGGCCACAATCAAGGTGATCAAGGTGAAGGCTTTTAAAGAATGAATAATCTGAGGTCTTTTAAATTAAATTCACTGCTAGTATGAACTGCAACTATATATACACACATTTTGACATTGAAAGACTGATTAAGTTGAACCCTTTTTATAAGTACCTAAGCATGTATGGTAAAGAATAAACATTTAGAGTGAACTACAGGCAACTGTAGCCATCTAGTCAATGGTATCATCACCCCAGTCAGTGCACAGTGACCCAGATCTTCACAGTGTAGTTAATCCTATTTTAAAAACAGCATCACTGGTGGGTACAATGATTTGTTCTCTGGAAATGCTTACTCTCCACTGACTATTTGGAGATTCCTGCTAAACAGGAGTCTAACTAAAGTCAAATAAAAAAGTCTCTCAGCTAGTCTGAAAAGGTAAAATAACTCCTGTAGAGTTACAATTTGCTTGGAAGGCTCTTCTGACATGGCATTTTAAATTTATTTTTATTGAAATGAAGATCATTTGATTGTTGCCTTCAATGGGAGAACATTCACATTGCCAAAAATTTTGAGAATGTTATGTTCATTATATTCAAGGTTAAAATAAATTATTTTTAAGGGAGTGCTATCAGAAAGACAACTGGGTTTCCTCCAGTGATTTAATTTTTTGTGCAACAAACCACGCTAAATGATGCCATTATATGCTGGATCTTAAGGCTTTTATGCAGACAGTTCATCAGATTTCACATCTCCATGAGAAAATCTTGGTTAACTGAAGGGGTTTAAAGCCAGTTCTCAAAAGGGGAGCACTCAGAAACTAGTTTGTCTTTTTTCAATAGCGAGAAACTAGACATTACTGTCTGGTACCTTGCTGCACAGAATGACAGCCAGCTGAGAAGGAGCCAGGTGTATGACCTGACTTTGTATTTCACTAGAAAGTCACCCTCCTTATGCCAAAGGCTTCTTCACCATCCTAAAAAACAATCACAGACAGGAGATAAAGCTGGCTTGTCCTGTAACATGCTGAATAAAAGCTAAAGAAATTAACTCTTCCCCCACTGTTGACCCACAGATACAGCAAAATTCAGTTTCTAACACATTAATCTGAAAAGAGATGAGGACTGCCCAGGTAGTCCTGAAGGGGATCATGGTAGAGTTTTTCCCTTTTCCCCATCCTACCTGCTCCAGGACCTTCCCCCACAGCTGGCTCTTCAATCCTGACCAAGGAAAGGCACTGAGAACAATCACTGATAAAACCTCTTTGGCAGGGACTTCTCTTTTGTGATTAGCCAGTATCTCAGCTGCAATCTCAGGATTGCTACGAATTGGGACCAGTCATCCTTGTGTTCCCTCCCTAGACTCTGCACAGGGCCAGTGAGCACACACTGTCACGCTAGGGTTGAGATTGCAGTCTACAGAAATGAAGTTTGTAAATTATGACACTGCCAAATATCATCTAATAAAAATGTTTCTAGTGTGAGGCCAGAGAAGAGTGTTGCAAGTTTAAAAGACAAGGCTAAGGGTACATTGTTTTTCAAAGCAGAGGGAATATGAAGTGAAAAGAAGCTAAAAATCAAGCTGCAAAAATATTAGTGCCTCTGGGCATGTTCAGAAACAACTAAATAGTGGATTGTCTTTTGTTTGATAGAAGTCCTCTATTGCCCAAATTAAAAACAACCAAACTCCATTTATCTGAATTTACTTCACTATATTGCTGGCTTTATCTATGTCTGGCATAAATCCTGAAGTCATTGGAAATCATTTCAGTAGAATAATTCATGTTTATAGCACTTAGCAATTCAGTTCAGTGAGTTTATAAGAGTTTTTGCAAAGACCTTACAGTAGACTTAAATTTGCATATTTGGACCTTTACCGGGACCAATATCAGAGCACAACAGAGTGGTGTGTTCCCTCTATGGACACACCAGGAAACCACATGGCAAAAAATTAGCGTGTGAGAGCTGATGTTTGACGTTCTTAGGCCAGCAGCCAACCTGGCAAGCATAGCACCTGCAAAGCTCAGGCAGAAAAGTTTTAAACTATACTTTAGCAGCCGCAAAGGCTTTTGTAATCCTATCCTCCAGAAATCGGTAACCTATTTCTTCTCAGCTTCTGGCAGAGCACACACTCCTCTTGCTAATAAAGCAAAGCATCTCCAAGGAATTCACAACCACTGGGAAAAGTCTAAAGCAAAGTAGTAATTTAATTTGCAGAGCTCCTGATAAAGGTATTTTACTTGGGATACAACTGACCCCTCTTCCACAAGACAGTCACTAACAACACAACACAGTTAACCATGAAGAAAGTGTTTATAAACTTCCTTGACTACAAATACAGCAGAGCCAAGGCCATGCAGAAGGGTGCTCCCGACTTGCAGCACCTTGCCCAGTCCCAAAGTTCCTTTGGCCCTCCTGCTCGTTTTGCAGGGTGTGCTAGTGCCACAGGCAGCCCCATTTCCAGTGTCAGTCCCCTCCAAAGTGGAGCCTGGTCCCAAACCCACATCTGCTGAACCAACTGGGGAAGCAGCAGCTGGGCACACCAGAGGGCCAGAAATCCCATATACAACTCTGAGCAGCCCTGGCAGGCTACCTCCTTGAAATCCCTAGTAACTTACACATAGATATATCCTAGCAAAATACATCCTATCGTCTTTAAAAATAATTGTTTCTGCTGATTGCCACAGCTGGGAGCAAGGAGCAGGTATATGGAAAAGAAGCACAAGACCTAATGGGGCCTGAAACATGGTGAAACCTTTTACAGAGAAGCTCCTCCAGTCTATTCAGTGGATTTTGGCACCATATTCAAAGTCCCCTAGTTTGCATAAATCCTGATCTTACTAAAATTCATGGTTGGTCGTGCTGAATTCTGCTACTATTAAGGAGACTTTTTTTTTTTTTCACATTGGGACCTCAGCTCTTCAGCAGTTCTGGACTCTGAGACTTCACTCCAGCTTTCCATACTTAATTATACAAGGAGATTATGAAATACTTGGAAAAATGTTAGTTGTTTTATGCCAGAATAAATGAAGGTCACATTAATTAGCTATGAAGAACTAACATGTTCTTAAATGCACTTGCGTGTTAGAAGAAGGATCCAGACATAAAAGTAGACATGTTTCAAGAGAAAATTAATAATATACTTCTAACATTCATTATAACTCTCTAAGTTATGTATAGAGTCATTTTTATAAGGCCAGAAAAGATCACTGTGATCATAGCTGGCTTCTTGTTTGGAACAAGGCAGAAGATGTCACTGAACTCACTCATATATATGTATTTTATATTTTAAAGAACACACATCATCTTGATTTAGCAATTTAAGTGGTGAAGAGTCCACAACAAGCAAGTTGTTCCAGTGATTGATTACCCTCTTTCATGTAAAAATCATGTTTATCTGCTCATCCTCCACTCCCAGTGCTGACTGCCAGACAGCAGAACCTCTGACATGCTGTCATCTCTGATAAGAGGTCCCCGCAGCAGGATGGACTGCTAGGCAGCGACAGCCGGGGTAAGTCAAGTGCAAACAGCAGCACAGCCTCCAGATACCGCTCCCCACCTAACTGAATTAGTCGTGTTGCCAGGCAGGCTAAATTAACCCAGATTTGGGGCTGAGCTAAGGCAGTTATGATGCTCCTGGTACCCAGAAAAAGCCAGGGGGAAGCAGTTCGGGTGTCCCTATGCAGTGTCCTCTCATGCCGCTGATATCCGCAGACTGCAGTCTGACATGGGAAAGGATCTTCTCCTGGTGCATCGGCCAGAGGCAAGATGGACAGCTCGCAAGCCACCCACCAGTGTCCTTCCCAAACTGCAGTCTTGCTGAGAAGATTCCAAAAACCAGCTGCACCTGACTTCCCTCCCTGTGCTTCAGCTTGCCTGGTTCAAATGCCTCAGGAGACTCCTTCCTCCCCCTCCTCTTACATTCATAGCACAGACATGGCCACATAAAAACACATAGAGTTTGCTTCCTGCGCTCATATCCAACCAAGCCAGACAGCCCTGACCCAGCAACCATCTTCTGTTTCGTGCTGCCTCTGACCCACGTGTCATCTGCTGCCAGTGTCGTCAGTGCTTTTCCTGCTTCCTTCCAGGTCACTGCCCTGGCTCTAAAAGCACATTCCCTCCACCTCCAAAACCTCAACACAGTCTGATTTAAAACAGCCACTGTTAGCATCTGCTGCTGGCAGCCTGACCCTCAGCTGACAGCAAAGTGGGCAAATCCTTCCCCCTCCCAATTCCTGCCACACACACGTGTTTGCAGTAACAACAAAAGCCCAGATACCTTCCCCATCACCATTCGACAATGTTATAGCAGCCACTGGAAAAAGCCTTTTCCTCCGTGTTTGTGCTGCTCACCCAATGTCTGCTCTCTACCCATCCTCGCTGCTGCCCAAATAGACTCCTATAATGAAAGCAAATCAACTTCAGTTAGTCACTGGAAGAGTAAAAGAAGAGACAGATTTGGTTAGGTCAGTCTGATTGCTGCCCTCAATCTGCTTAGAGTCATCAAAACTCCTAATGAAGTTTAGTTCACATCTATTTAGATTATAATAGCAGGTGTGTTTCCAACTAAGCATTTTTAGAGGAATATTTCTCTGCAGAGCCTTTCAAGGGAAGAAACCCTTGACATTTCATTGCTCGTGAGGGTCTGAACAGCCACTGCACAACTCTTTTGTGTTGAACCTGGCTTATCCTTGTGCACGTAAAACCAGCCAGCCTCTCTCCAGAGGGGTGCCATTTCCCTCTCCACCCCAGAGATTTTGGGGATAGGGTCCGGCTGACACAGGCTGGGCCAAAGTCAGTATATGGGACTCTCCCTGAAGATGCAAATACCTGTTTTCATTCATTTCAGCTCTGGCAACTCACAGATAGATCTTATTCTGCATCCAGCCATGGCCAGGCCAGAAATGCCTTTTCCAGAGGAAGCTGATTAACTTGGCAAACTGCATCCTGCTGCACTGTGAGGGGCAGAGGGAAAAGTAAATCTCTGGCTGGCAGAGCAAGGAGTATCAAAGCAAAAAGCTGCAATGTACCTTGCCAGTGATTTTTTGATGGGGTGACCCAGGGCCAAGTTGGACAGGCTTGCCTCTGCCTTCCACTGCAGGTTGGGCAGCCCGTCACACCTCAAGATTGTTAATATATTCTCAGCAATTGGCCCTTCATCAGACTTTCCTCCTCATTTTCTTGGGGCAGTGCTCTAATGTCTAACCAGCAATGCTTCCTTTCCCAGCTGGAAATGGCTACTAAGATATATAGAGCTACTCTTGAAGATTTGCTATGTATGCTTAGGGAAATGAGGAAAAAAATACAGGGTTTTTACATATATTGTCAGAGAGAATAACATATATTGTCAGAGAGAATATATCTTTTATTTCTTATGGGGACACAAAAGACAGCCCATGTTTAATGCCACATCATTGCCATTATGAAGCCCTATTTTATTCTCCTGTTATTTTGTGCAAGGAAATTGGTTAAAGTTTCCAATTGCCTGATTTTCTGCTGTAGGAAAATGATAACTTCTCCGCAAGCACCATGTATATACTTACAGCTGAATGAAGCTTGAATGCCACTTGTCTGTCTTTGTAAGTGATTAACGAATGTTACTGCTATCTGCCCGTGGGGCTGGTTACCTGCTGGGTGGTGAACTTGGATGGCTTTGGCAGCACACCTCTGAATGCTGCCAAGCAAAATTCTGCCCCAAAGTCTGAGGTTGTTTTTTTCAAAGGTTTAGCTATTGGTCTTATTTTGGGTGTCTTCCTGGAAGGACAGCCTACCTTAGAGGTAACAGGTCAGACTGATCTTAAAGATGCTCTTAAGGGTTTCTTTCCTTTTAAGTGAAGAGGCCCTGCAAATGACTTATTAAATTGGCGTCACTTTAACAGATGTTTTTTGCAGTAGAATTTGGGGATTTCAGTTTCCCATGTGGGGTTTTGCATTTCTGTTTTGTGCTTAAGGAGGAGGAGAGAGAGGTTGAAAAAAAAACATTTATTTGAAGATTCATGAACAGGATAAAGTAGCATCCTACTATTGAAGCAATGGAACCAAGCAATTTTTAATGGCATTTGACTTCATCTCATATATCTACTTCATCTCAATAATCATCTCTGACTTCATCTCAATAATCTACTACACAGTGATATTTTCTCAAAAAAAAAAAAAAACCAAAACAAGACATTTCATTTAAAAAAAAAAAACCTTTTCTTAGTTTTTCCTGAATTTATTTTACTCTTTCTGGTAGCCAAATAAACTCATTTCAATAAAACAGTAATATTTCAAGTCTCAGCTCTTAAGAAAATCCAGTTTGGGGAAAAAATAATTTATGTTTTTTGAGAAGTTTCCATTTGTTAAAAAGTCAATTCTGCCCTAAGAAAGTTGCCAACCTATCTTATATTTGAACAGAGGAATTGCTATATTACAAACAGACTATGTTTGTTTTTCTGGCCACACTGAAGATGTATGCAAATTTGCTTTCTTGAAGATAAATGTAAGATACACAAAAGGCACCATGCTCCTTTCCTGGTTAGCTACCATAGCCACATCCACGTATCTTTCTCTCTAAAGACTGCAGACAAGCTGTCCTGCCAGCAAAAGTAATGAAGTCAGAAACACTCTGTGCATTGGTGCACCACCTCCTGATCTCCCCACAGACCCCTAATAGGTCTTGTGTTTCCATATATATATCTCTCCTCCAGTGTATCCCCTTACCCCTTTCTATATCCACCAACCCTCAGTGGCTCTGGGGGATCGTGAACACTTGGTGAGTCCAAACATACTCATGCCAATCAACACATGCAACCTCCCTATCCTTCCCCTCAGTGCAGACAGTTGTCATAACTTGTTTGCCTTTGAGAGCTGTACCTCAGCTGAATTTTGCTGAAAAATTACTGCTACACAGACAACAGAATCACAGAATGGTTGAGGTTGGAAGGGACCTCTGGAGGTCATCCATAGCCCCACTCTGTACCCTGCCGTGGTCCTACAAGCAGCTGGAAGGTCCTCTGTGGACAAAGGAAGCTTCACACCATCCACCTTCTCTGGACCTCTTCATGATCCCACAAGCAGCTGGAGGGTCCCTGCAGCCATGGACACAGGGAGCTCCACACCACCCACCTTCTTCTGTGTGAAACTTAACTCAAAATAAATTTTCTGATTCATGAACCCATTGGCTGATTTGTGCTGTATTTTTTGGGAAACCTTTTGGGGCTTTTCCTTTTGCATAAGGATTGCATAAGCACAGGAAACTGCTAAAAAAAAAAAAAAGCAAAGCATATTAAGTGTCATATCTAAGATTAGAGTCTGCAGGCAGGGATATGTAAACCAAATGTGTGCTATAAAGGAAACAGCAGGTCCTTCAGCAGTGTGAATGAACCCAACTGGCTCCTTGCGAGCTCGTGAGAATCTCTTTAATATCCAGACTTCAAATGTCTGCTAGGCTCTCTAGGATGCAAGAATGAACAAACCTTAGGTTTAGCATCAGGAAAGAGAGACCCTGAGCACAGCAGAAAAGTTTAAGGACTCGCTTTGATTTATAGGCACTGTCACACCCTATAATAATTAATTTCATTAACAGGGCTGAGATCAGTGTCTCCTTAGCAAAAAAGTAGCAGGAAAACCCTCAAGTGAAACAGCAGAAAATGCTCTTTGCAACACCTTGACTGAAAAATATATTGCTACCATGCTGGCAGGACTGCTAATGTCACCAGAACAGCCAAACCACTTGTTACGCTAGCAAAATGAGTTTTCTTACAAGACAAGAAAATGCAATGCACTGTGAAGTTGCGTGTGAGGACCTGTGCTTTTAAGGATAAGGAACATACTGCATGGCAGCCAGCTGACCTACATTTACAGCTGAAGACGTAAAGCTGACCCACAGGGAGTTGTTTCTAACCTATAAACACAGAAGGAGTGCTAGTGAAATGGACCGTGTCTTTTAAAATGATAAAATGAGCAGGAGCAGCAGCATGGGGACAGGCTTTTCCTGCTGCCAGACTTAAGAAGCAAACCAGTTCAATATAGCATGATGAGCCGCTGCTGGCAGAGAAACACATCTCAGAGTAACTCCTACCTCCTCAATATGCTGTGCTGCAGGGAGGAAAGCATACTCTTGGTATGTGGAGGCAAACCAAGTGAGCAGTAAGTGAGATGGCAGCATGGGCTGAGCTGGACAAACCAGGTCCTGGGGCCCCGTTGCAGGCAGTAAGGCTGTGGCAGAGCCAGGGCTGCTGTGCTTTCACTGCCACCAAGCCTGTGGCATCAAAACTCACACAAGCAGCAACACCCAGCCGCAAACACAGCTCGCCACGTGAGCATGGATAACCTTCAGAAAAACAAAGGGAAAAACAGTGCATTGTAGGGTTGTAGTCCATAAAGAAAGGAGAGCAGGAGACACAGGCAAAACCTTCCCCAGGCACATTGGTGATAATTGCATCAGTTAAGGAGAGAATCACACACATTTGGGCCAGATTTTTAACCCCCACCAAACAAAGTAGCTCTGTTGAGATCAGCGCAGTGCTGCTTCACACTGTATGAGGATCTCCCTGTTGGCATAAATCAGCCTTTAGAAAAACAGGCTCCCAGTTAATTTGCTGAGACCTGCCCCAAATACATTGGCTTTTCTTGAACAGAGCCTTCCCTGTCCCTCTGTGGAGCTGCATGGTCATATGACAGCTAAAGAGCACATGAGCTCTTTTTCCACTGCTACAGTGGAAAATGAAAGATGTAAAAAAAAAATTGGAAGTTACTACAAAACGAAATTGCATATCCTAAACCTGCCTATTAAAGACAACCCGTAAGTGTTAATTAAGCCACCTTGCCTATAGTTAAATTACATCACATTTCATCCCTGGCAAGCATGAGTGACAGCTCTATATGAGAACGGGAATTTTATGAGACAAAACCAGAGCAAGGAAAATAGCTCAGCTGGGCTCAGTAGATGTACGCAAACAACCACAGTAGGAAACAATCATTAATAAATCCTGGATAGAAAGACATCTCCCAGATTACTCAGTGTTACTTCCTTTCTCATTTTATTTTTCAGAGATCTAACCATCTTTTTTCAAAACTTCACGCAGACAATACTTTTTCTGGGACCAGCTGGTGCGTTTCTGCAGCGTTCGGGGAAAGCCTGAAACGCAGCCATTGCACCAATGCAAAAGCCTATATTGCAGATGCAATAACCTCCTACAGTTTAACTGCAGTGTGAAGTAGGGACTAACCGCCAGGACAGAGCCACGTGGCTTACCTGAGACTCGGAGCTTGTGTTGGTGCAAGTTGCTGCAGTGGGTGTCTATATATATCACAAACTTGACTGGGTCAAGTTTCTTACCTTTGCTGTCATGCAGAAATCACCATCCATATAGCGTCTTCATGGCATTGTGTGATACTCTGGTGAAAAGTGTGATGTCCATATATTGGAGCTGATGTATCACATAAACTTGAAAACAAATCAGTCATGTTTTCACGTATCATATCTTTGTCCTTCCACCTAGACAGAGCCTTGTACAACAAAAGGGCAGTAAGAAGTTGACCAAATGTTTCCTTTTTTATATTAAACTTTGATGTCCACCATATTAAATAAGGGCAAGAGGAATGAGGTTTGGTTTGCAGCCCAGGCAGGACATTTAATATAAAAACCTGCTGTGATAGAACTGCTTGAGGAAATTCCTATTTCTGGCATGGATTCTGGAAGAAGGAAAAATAATTCAAGCACTCACTCTTCCTTTCCTGAGACAAGTGCATTTCCCCCCCATGCTTAGTTTCAAATGTAATAATTTATATTACAAAGGTTGAGGCATTTATCCATTAGTGTCCCTGACAATCTTATCAGTTCAGCAAACTCAAATTTTACTCCTCACAGATAACACTTCAGCAAGTTCATGATCAGCAATGCTTTGTGGACAAAGCTAGGCACTTTTTACTTCTAGTAAATAAAGAAATTCCTATTCATTCAAGGAATATAGACTAGAAAAACATCTCAAAGGTGATTACAGGATTCAGCTCCATAAGCCTCTATCTAAACTGCTTTTAAAAGTTAGAAAGTCAGTGGCTTTAAAGCTACTTTTGACACCTCTAAACATTTTACGCCAACCTTGAGCTACAGCAATTTACAAGAACCTGAGGAGATGACATATAATTCCACACAGTCCAAAACAGCCTGTCAGACATCATTTTTGTTAGCTGCCATCTCCTCTAAGAACAGAGGTAGTGACCAGCATATATGGCACATGGCAAATTACATGTTCCCTAAAACCTGTACCGGTCATCGGATTTATGAAACATTGCAGAACTCTCTAAAGGGAAACCAAAATAACAAGTATATAATCCCTCTGTAGTCTAGCCTGAAAATTGTAGGCACATAACATCAGATAGAACATCTTCCTCAAAAGTGCTTCCTAAAAAGTCAGCTGAAAGGAGAAATCATCTATGTTGGGGAAGTATTTTATTTATTAGCACTAGAGTATTGGCTGAAAGTTGAAAAACTCCTTGTTTTCACACTGTTTTAAGTGTCTTATATTCAAATTCCATGAAGCAGTAACTCATATGATTACACAATCTTTTAGGTTTTTTCCCCCCACTTAAGTTACATATGTGGAGACCAATTTTTTCAACTTTGTGCCTTGTACTAATGCTCCATGTGAGAGCTTATTTTAGCCTAGATTCCCACAAATTCCCATATTTTAATGATTTCTTCATCAAAGGAGCAATGCCCATCTGGACACACTTAGCCAGCCACATTTCATCACACATACGAAATGATGCATGGTACGGAAATCCACCATCTGCCTTGGGTTTTAAGCTATCATGTTGTACCCATCATTTGCAAAAGGTTAAGGGGACACAAATCTTTGCTTGCTTGGAGCAATGGGTGAGCCTGTGCAGTTTGGTCATTTGCTGCTGTCGGGCCAGAAGTTCAAACTATTTGGGGGGGGGGGGGGGGCTGACAGTGTTGCAGCAGGTTATGGGTCGTCATAGGTTGCTATCTTACCGACAAAGCTTTCACAAAGCAAGACCAATAGGCTTTCCCCCCCCCCTCTCTGCTTCCTTCCTGCATCTCCTTGACCCCAGAAGGATCACATGAAAACTGTGAGGGAGGAAACCTCTTGTGTTCAGGGAAACAGAAGCGTACATACACGCATTCTTTGTAAATACAGAAGATTTCATTAAAGATATTAGTTGCTTATAACCAGTATCATTTTCTGGTAGAAACACCCCAGGAAGGTCCCAAACGCTGGCTGCCCACTCAGATCAAAGTGGCTACAAGAGCTATACTGTAAGGGAGGACATGAGCCGCTCTGGAAAGATCCTATCACCCATCCATCTGTTGTGACAGTGGGTGTAGAAAACAGGGAGACTAGCTGTTGCCTAGCTCCTGTTTTCTCCCTGACGGCAATGCTCTGAAGATAATAATGAGCAAACTTCAGCAAGCTTTGCTTTCCGAGATGGTATTTCCATGGAGATATTCCTGAATGTCTCCAGCTGGTGTCCTGGCTATGGATTTCAGTTTTATTTCTAAAAGGTATGATAAATACTGTGATTAAAAGCAAATAGATTGTCTTTATTCTGAGGTGTGCAGGGGGTGGAGGTGGGGTGGGGTGGGGTTGGTTTTTGTGATGCATATTTCTTGCACCCAAGAAATTCTAATTTTGCTTTGCTTTGCTTTCTAAATAAAGCCCCCTTCTCTGGTTAGTTTTATCTGTCACTGCATGTCAGGCATCCTGGAATCCGGATTGTGCACCATGGAAAAAACATCCTCACACATTTTGTGAAAGAATGAAATTTTCTGTTGGGGAGAATAAACTTCCTGGTTTTACCGAGTTTGTTTTGGAACATGAGGAAGTTGCTGGCCATGCTGCTGAGGTGTGTGCAACATGCACCAAGCCTTCAGACTGGAAAACTCTGAGCTACCTAACATACATTCTCCTTGTAGTGTCCACTTTCTTAATCAAGGCAATCTTCTGTTCAGAAAGCCCAGATTAAATCTTATGTTTTGTATTCCCTGAAAATAAGTGCCTTACTGTTGCAGAAGCTGCAGACCATGTGATCAAAGGATGCCATATGGGCTATTTATTAACAATGAAAAATGAATGCACCATTTGTCAGGCTGTAATTAAAACTGAAGAATGATATTCCAGTTTTCATTCCCATTGTTGATCGGGCTATTTGTATCGCAGAGCATAAACAGTTTCTTGCCTTATTACTCCTAGCATGAATTCACAGCACATCAGTTTTACAAATGGATGGTGGTAGTAAATATTTCATATTATGGCTCAATAATATGCTGATATATATATGTAAGTACATTGCCTACCAGCTTCCTACTTACATACACGTTAATGGGATTATGTTTATATAATACATATACAGAAATACAAATTCAGGTCCAAACTAACACAAAAACAACCAAGATAAAAATAAAATCACTGCAGTCAGTTTACGTGTCATTCTGAATTTCAAGTGCTTTAAAATACTACCGTAATTTGCAAGTCCATATTCTAAACTAACATACTGTAAAAGCATTGCACAAAAGCTATTTTAAACTGTCAAAATACAA
The DNA here is from genome assembly GCF_965231255.1 of Vanellus vanellus. Taxonomy (NCBI): domain Eukaryota; kingdom Metazoa; phylum Chordata; class Aves; order Charadriiformes; family Charadriidae; genus Vanellus; species Vanellus vanellus. The sequence continues at coordinate 16,773,552 of NC_138911.1, read as the reverse complement.
TTCAATGTATTTCCACTTTCTTCACTCACATCTTAATTTAAAAACAAAACATTTCCAATGAAATGCTTTTTTAAAAGTCTGAGAATCATAGTTTTGTCCATTTCTACAGAATTGCCAAATATAACCATTAACAAAGATCACAAGCTTTATGATATTTTTAGTTGCCTCCTCTTCTGAAATTTTTCTATTTTTCTCCATTTTCCCCCCTCAAGGCAGAAAGACTAGAGATTATCTTTTATCTACTCCAAGAAAAATGAGATTTCAGGATCCTGGCACATTTGCAAGGCTGAGGGAGGCAACTGGGGTGCAGAGTACCACACCAGACGACTGACAGCAGAACGGAAAAAATCTGCCATGCTGGTTTGAGGCTGGCTACATTTGTGGCCTTTGTACTCCTATGAGCTGTGGGGCAGGTCAAGAAAGGGTGACACATCCAATGTGACCTGTTCTCCTCCCCTGCCCTGCCATAGGGCCCTGAGCCACCCTCTCTTCCTAGGGACTCCTCATAGAGGCCATCGACACAGTGTAGGCACAAGGAACACTCCTTGGGTATCCATTCCACAGGTGTCCAAAGTGAGGCCACCTCTCCCTTTGGCTTGTCAGTGACAGAAGTCATCAGCATTTTAACTGTTGTGGCACTTAGAGTGATTGCGAATGCTCAAAAAATAAATGAGCAGCTTATATTTAGCTCTTGCACAATTGTTGTCTTGCAGAAACACACCAGCAGCATAGCAGTAACAGTTTCAAAGAGCCTTTTGGAGAATCAAGAGGACCATGCATTTACCCCCAAGTAAGTAGAATCCTTCTTAGTGGTAAAGCTCTGTTTCTACCACGTGTTGCTTTCAAACACTTTTCATTTAAACCTAAAATTAGCGGTATTCACATCTTCAGATACAGTTTCCTCCCCTTTTCCTTCCTTTTTAGTATTACAACTACAACAGCCACAGATTGCAACTTCACCGATGTCTGACATTAATACAAAAACCTTTTCCAGGAGGGTGAACAGGTACTGAGCTGGTAAGTCAATACTGTGTTTTCCACATATATTAAATCTTAACCTGAAAGAAGCCCTAACTGAAATTCCACAACAAAACCCCAGGAAATCACAAACACATCTATAAAACTAGATAATTCTGTTCTGCAGATACTGCCTTGCATTCTATATAATGGCAGTGCCTGTGATTTCTGGAAACGATGTTTGAAACCCAATGAGTATAAATGTCAACTTCCCGTGGCTCCCTTAGAAGCATCAGCCAGCAAGAACAGGAGCAGGAGTAGTGCAGAAACACAGACACAAGCAAGAAAGTAGTTTAGACTATTTACAGGACCAACTAAATGAATGTTTAGAAGACACAGCACCTAAGTTTGTCAATGCTACCAGGCACAATTGCACCAAAGTCATACTAAAACACGTGTGATGCATCAGTTCTCATTAAGGTAAGGCCCTATTTCACTCTTGAAACCACAGCTGGTAACAGGGCTACACGACTTCGTATACTGCCATTCTACTTGTCATGGGAGCCAGTTCAACAAGGTTATTTCCTCCTGCAGCTGAAACAGAGCTAGGAATTGCACCAAGTGAGGCCTTCCCTCCTCCCCACTTGGACATAATGAGGAAACCCTTCCTTACCACTACAGCTGCAAATCAATACGCATGTCTCTCCTCCACCTCCAAAACTTGGCACTCCTACTCCAACCTCTTCCCATAGTTCTCAAAACATAACACCAACCACCACCGTTTGGAAAAGCAGATGTGGTACAGGTGATTTTAAGAGGCTATAGCCAGCACCATACCATCCATTTCTGGCTCCTTAAGGAACCCATTGCATCCCAGGTCAGTATGGTATTGCAGAGCTATAACAGACAAGGCAAATCATGAAGCTGCTCGGGTTCCCCTTTGGCCCTCACAAAGAAGAACAAAGAAAAGCATCGCTGCCGTCAACACAGTTGTGCTCAGCACAGCCCAAGAGTATGGAAAGTTCTAGCTGAGGAAGTGTCTGGGGACTGTATATACCTTTACTCATTTTTAATGTAATACTTTGTCTTAGCCCTGAGGATGCTATATTGTCCCCGCACTATGCTCAGTGGAGATGTGTTTGCAGAAAACACTGTCTCCCCCACCCCTCCTAACAAAGAACGACAAAACATTAGGGAGGGGTATTTTGAACAAGTACAGTGATAAAAAGGTTGTTTGCCAAAGCTGTCAAGAAGTCACAGTTTCCAACTCCACTCTGGCTAGTAGGGGCGCTGCAGGCTGTCAGAGTGAAGCTTAAAATATTTGGTATCACTTTTGAAGCAGCAGGTATGCTGTGCTCTCAGGATTACCTGCATCTTTAAATATTATAGAGCTGCTGCAGTCTAAAACGTTGCATGTTTTCAATCTGTTCTGGTGCTGTGGGTCACCTATCAATTCCTTAGGTAGCAATAGTTTTGGAGGCTCCTCCAGAAATGTTCATCTGGAGAGCTGTTTGCAACTGTTGTAGGTGCAATGCAGTATCCCGCCACTTTGAGCACCACACACTTTGGGGGCTACATTAAAAACGTTCTCCTTCTTAGCTCTGCCCTATTTTTGCTCTTTTGCAAAGCACAACTTGCAAACCAATCCATAGCATCAAACTTCACAGAAGTTACCCTTATGAAAGAAAGGGCAGGATTTTTAGAAGACTGAAGCAAATATTAGCAAGCAGCTCTGTTGAATTTCCAGCAGCAAAAGAATAAAGCTGAAGAAAACGCTTTGAGATCAACATCTTGCAGCTGTATTTTGTTCTCTCATGGCAAAAAGCTTAAATCAATGTCTAGCAGCACAGGAAATCATCAGAGGAGGAGACAAATGCAGTGTTTCAACTTCGATCATTGCAACAGTTAATTGAGCATTTTGTGACAGCAAGCAATTTACCAAGTACATTTTCACATAATTAAGCAGCAAACGAGACGCAGTCCACAGGAGCTGCACATTTAATTGTGTCAGCAATTATATTATAAAGCACTTTACGCATATATATGTGTGTATATGGACCTATCTTTATATACTTACTGTGCAGCAAGGCATGGGTGTTACGTTGGTCTCGAAACAATTGCTTTACAGCCTCAGGCAGAGCAACCTTCCTCTCACTCTCATCTCGGGCAAGTCAGTGTTTCTGGAAGGTGGCCAGGCAAGATCAGATTCATCAGCCAATAAAATTGTCTAAAGCTGCCGTTCCACAGGAGACCGTTCCTCCGGCTGCAGACTCAGGAGCAGCCAATAAAGAAGAAAATCAGCATCAGAGTGCGGGCGAGCATTTTGCCCCACACTAAGGGTCTGCTCTCCAAAAATCCAGCTTCCCCCTGCCTTTGCTGCTGTACACAGTCATCCTGCACGAAAAACAACTTGCACTTGACTTGCCTGGCTAAAATAGATGCACAGCTATTCTGAACACTGCCAAGGGTAAAGAAATCAGTCAAGCAGGTGCCTCATGAGCTGGGAAGCAATATAGCGACATCCGGAGCCTTGAATTCATGCTGCTAGCAGGGGTACCACATCAGACCTAGCTTTGTATGGAGCGGTGGGAATTACTGCTCAAACCACCTAGCATTCACTTGAGGACAGAGATGTTGCTCGTGGTGGGCAATGTGGAGACCATTGAAATCTTACCTCCATTTTATCTTCCCGAGCTGGACCTGCTGCAGTGGCTGCATGAAGCCACCCTGTCCTCAGACCCATGTGTTTGTCCTGGACTTCATTGCCATCTGGAAGAGCCCTTGATTTCACCCTGCCTGATTTCATCATCAGCAGCAAAATATCCCAGCGTGCAACAGAACTTTGCAGATGTGGCAGTCAGAGCTGGCTGATATCTGGGGACATCTGGGGAACCTTAGGTCTTGCCTTTACTAGGAAAAACAAAAAAGGTCAGTCTTAGTATGTGTTGGCTAACCTACAGTAAATCCTAAAGATGACAAGGCATTTGTTGTAGTTATGCATGTTAGTAGGTCAGGAAAGGCCTTAGGAGGTCTTTACTTCTAAAATTAACACTAGGAAGAAGACCAGGCCTATATGTCACTAGTCTGAAAATGTGTATTTTGACAGTAGATGACCCATTTTGCTATGAAATTCTAATAGAGAAAAAGCACAGTGGTCTCTGCACATTGTTTTTCTCCCTTTTACCTCTTCTAACTTCTTTGAGGTAAAAAAATTGGATTTTTTGCCACAGAAGTTTGGCACCAAGGTGCTTCATCTGCAAAGCTGACTCGCCACCCGATCCCAGGGCAGTCCATGCCAAGGCACGCATTTCCAACAACATTTATTTCAGTCTCCTGACACAAGCGAAAAGCAAATGTCATCCATTCTTCACCATTAACATTGTATACATGTATTAGAAGACAAAGTTGTCCCTAGTGCAGACAACCCCTTGGAAAGTTAAGACTTTGCAAAAAGCTACACCATGTCTTGAAATGCGAGGGGGTTCTTAATGAAAAAGCAAATGGTAAGGAAAAAAGAGTTATATCAGAATAGGGTCAGCAAGATTGTCATTAGTAATAACCACTTTTCCCTTTCATGTGCCATAGCCTTTAATCTCCTGGTTTGATATGGATGTATTTTCACTTGTTTATGCGAGACAGTGCTACTTCTGCTCTCTTTACTACGCTGATACTACAGCCATTTGGGGCACCACAAGCCAAAGATGTTACTCCCAGAGCTCTGAAAGCTGTGTTATGCTGGGGTAGCCGGAAAAGAAGCTCCTAAAAAGCTACAGTATGCTAAAATCAGGCAGCACAGAAGCACAGCCTAACTGAATTCAACAGCCTGGACTTTGTGCTCTGATCTTGGATAGCTACATGTGCAAGCATTTATGATCCAGATTTTCCTTTGATGTAAGCTGGCATAGACTCACGCTAATTCACACAGGCTTTTCTTCTGGCTGGGGATCTTCTGCTATCTTTGGAAAACGTGGGGTTTCGTTTGAAGCCATATTGCCCATTCAATGGCAGTGCTGGGCAGGGAGCACGCGCCACCCTGAAGGTAATTACATGCTGGGTGCTTCCTCAAAGCTGGGGGACTTGGTGCCGTGGAAAGAGGCTTGTTGAGTAGTAGTTTAGGAAAACAGTGCCTTGGCTGCAAAGAGGAGCAGGATACATACTTACTGGAAGCAGCCGTCTTATGGAAACTAAGGGAAACACGACAAGCAAGTGAGGAACTCCCATATCTTTGGGAGTAGTAGACCACAAAGCCAGCAGCAGGCCAGGGCCCGCACCAGTAGCATATGAAAGAGGGGGACAACAAGCAGATTACCACAGCAGCCTGCCTCCAGGAACTTCTTAATTTTCATACAGCTGCCAAAAGAAAACTCAGTCAGATGGGCAGCTGTGCTGGTATCCCATCCCACTGGCAAGCATTCAAGGGTTGATTTATTCTGCAGGTTGTGCACATTGTGCTAGAAACACAGTAAATACATACATCTTCTCCTCCTGCATATTTGGAGTGTGGTCAAACTGCACAGAGAGCTGCTAATGCAGGATTTGGTTTATCATTCATCATGAACTTTAGTTTCAGTGTTTAAACGCAGTAATGGAGAACATTTTATAAGATGCTTTCTACACGTTTTTGAGGTGGTTTGGGCTCTAATTAATTTGGAACAGGGCAGAGAGTTCAGAAATTTTCCTTTTCTCTCTCACATCCCTGTGTCCCACTTTACTTTTAAAGTGGTAAGGCCCATGTAGATCAAGGCACTAGGAGGAGAAGGGAGAGAAAGAAAAAAATCTAACTGAATTAGAAACGGCTGACAGGGCATTTCATCATCACAATCATGTGCTCAAAGCTTTTCAGAAACCATAACATGAGTGGCCATGCAAATCAGTGAGTCATTGCAACAGCTGAAGGGGAAAAACCCTACCAAAAAAAAAAAAAAAAAGAAAAGAAAAAAGTAGAACTCTGCTCACTGACAAGTTTCCATAGCACGCTTGTGCTTTGCCTGGCCATAGCACATTTTTATTCTCTTTAGTGCATTTATCCTCAGGATGGCTTTGTGAAGTAGGGCGTTACTTCTGGGAAAGTTTTATTACTTTCTTACTGTTGGGAGAGACCAGCAGCATGCAGGAAGCCTATGACAGTTCAAGGAACGGAATATGGCTAAGCCTGTTAAAACTGCGTTGGGCTTCTCTGTAACACAAGATCAAAAGCTGCTTCCCTCTTCCCCATCCCTTCCAGCACCTCAATATGCAGCTGCATCAGTGTGTCATCAGCAACTGGGTTGTACAGTCTTAGCCTTTTAACAGCAGTCTCCCGGTTTTGCATATTTTATAGACTCTGTATTTGCCTGTTTGTTTTTTTTTAATATATTGATTTATATCTATATAGATGACCTCAATGTTTAAAGAGAGCATACTGATTTTTGGGGCACAGCTGTTTTATACTCAACCCTTCACACCTACTTTGTGCAGAAATGATAGTGGGATAGCGTCACTTTCCATAGTTTTACCCTTTCTAGCAAGCAATGATGAAAGACCATATATAGGAAAAAATAGTATAACAATCAGAAGAACTCAGACTGTTTTTTCCCTCACGTCATGTCTAAGCAGTCCCTGTTTGAGGGTACTGTTCTCTCACCTCCAGAAACATGGAGAAATCCAAGTGCAATCCTAGCCAAAGAACTATAATACGCACCAGAAGGCATGTATCAGTCCTAGAGTAGAAAAATGCAGCTTGCAGAGATTAACAGAAAATTATTTCCCTCTGTGTTATTTATACCTGTGAGAAGTAAGATATTCTCTCTCGGAGCAGGGAGGTCAGCAAGCATGACATCCAGTGGTCCTTGCTTTAAGTAGGAAGGCTGCTTTGGAGCGGGCAGAGCTTGGAAGGAGAAACAAGACCAAAGGAGTGGTGTTTCAGTAAGGTCTCGTGTGAAGGGTGCGGGAGTGGTAGGAAAGGCTCAGAGCTCAGGTCCTGGGGGCTTCACACAGTCCTAGTCCATGTGCAGCCCATGATGAGCAAAAGGGATGAAGCCAGCTCTGTCAAAGCTGGGGGCTTTGTGTGTCAGAGTAGCTGTACCAGTTATCTGTAATAAACACCTTCTGTGTATGGTGTTCTGTGATCTATCATGACAAATACCTAGCTTATCCATAAACACAGGAAAGGAGACCTTAAGTGACTCACGGGGGGGGGGGGGGAGTCATGTTGCTCAGAACTCACTTTGATTCAGATGAAGCAACTTTGCAAGTCTATTAATGCAGTTTTTGGCCTTTAGTGTTATTTACAGGAAAATTTAATTCAAACAGACCTGCCAGGTTTGTTTAAAAAAAAAGGAAGGGACCGTGTTTTTATTTACTCACACACCCTTAAATCTGTTTGACGCTGCAGTATAGAGTCGATGCCCTCTGGCTGGCAGCCTCATTACCATCTCTAATGAATGTAATGTCTTAAAATATAAATAATTTATGTTGTAACAGTGAATACAGTTTGGAAGGCAGGAGACATTTGGGAAAACCGGGATCAGAAAAGGCTAAAGTGAGTCAACATGGGCCTCTTGGTTTCCATGGAATTACAAGCATTACCATACCCACCTTAACTGCAATCAAACTATGGTCCAAACGACCAGGACGACTCTCAGCATGGCAAATATTGCATCAGATTATCAAATAGGAAAGTCTAGTACTGAGCAGGGAGGGAGATCTCCCAGGCAGGGAGCGTGCTAGGCTGGGACCCAGCAAGAGCCAAATTTATTTTCCAGCTCAGTTGCTGATTTCTGTCCCACCCTAGGCAGGACCCCTAACTGTGAGGGGGGGAAATCGGTATAAATAAATGAAAAATTTTAGCAAACAGCTGTTCTGGCATAAATACCTTGTCACATCCCATTTTATGCTTGTTGAAACAAACTTTACCCGTGCTTCCTCTGCTGCACTTGGACTAATTTATCGTACATTATGTATGTTGCTCCGTCTCAGTGTTTAATTATTCATGAATCCCTCCACCCTCACCCCCTTTCCCCTTCCACTTGCACGAGGATCAATCAGCACAATTCATCAACTCCATCGCCACAAGCTCTCAAGGGTGTGAGCCTGCAGCCGGGCCTGGCTTCAAGCATTGCTGATTTCTACCAGAGAAACCAAAATCCTGCATTTTTCCTGTCCAGTTTGGTTCAGGCCTCAGGGAGGCGTAGGAGCACTGTTAGACCAGGAGGCTGATGCATGGAAATGTCCGCCTCCCTGTGGGCTGCCCAAAAACCCTCCTGCCCCTCGGGCAGGTGCTGTGGGCTGGGGATAGCCTGGTGTACCCCCAAAAATTGTGGTGCAGCCACCAACATGTGCCCCAGAAACCCCAATGTGAAGTCTGAAACAACTTCCCCTCAGCCCCCAAAATGGCCAGGAGCCCTGAGGAGCTGCCTGAGTGTCCCCCTCCCGCCCGCCCCAGGGCAATGGTGGGCCCTGAGCGCACCCTCACCTGGGATGGGACTCTCTGTTCCTCTCAGGGACATTTTCACTTCATTTCTATTTGGAGGGAAAATTCTGAAGAAGGGAGACCTTGTGCCGGGTGACACAAGGGCCGGGACCCACCTCAGGGCTGTGCCTATCCTGTCTGGAGCAGTGGAGGGAGCGGGGTGGATTGGACGCGGTGGCCGGGTTGGATGAGGAGCCTGGCCCTGATGGCGGTGTGGTGGCCAGGAGGAGGTACCATGCCAGGCGTCGGTGCCCAGGTGCTGGCAGCCAGGGAGAACTGCAGGGCAGCCACTGTGAGGAGCGGCTGGGGGCTGCCCCGTGATGGACGCAGCCAGTTCCAGCCAGTTCCTCAGTGGCTCTACCACAGGGCACCCTCTAGCCTGTCAGCGGAGCTGGTGGCGCCTCTGGGAAAGTGTTCCCCAGAGAGGGGCACAAGGCCGCACAGGCAGCGAGGGGTGAGGGGGAAAGTGTGAGGAACAGCCCTGCCTGCAGCCAGGCTGGAGGGAGCTTGGGCCGCCGGAGCTGGGATCCCTCACCACCGCCACCCCCAGAAGGTGTGAGGGGGAGTGAGGGCAGAGAGGGACTGTCATGGCTGGCTGCAGCCCCGCTCACCATCGCCCTGCGCCTCCCCGGGCAGAGGAGCTGGGAATGAAGAAGCAAAGACAAGCCTGAGGAAAAGGGGGTGTGTGTGTTTTAATTCGTCTTTGTTTTTTGCTATCCAAACCTATCTTAATCGGCAATACGTTCATTTTCCCCAAGCTGAGTCCATTTTGCCCATGATGGTAAATGGTAGGCAGTCTCCCTGCCTTTATTTCAGCCCATGAGCTTTTTTATCTTATTTTTTCCCCTATCCTATTGGGGAGGCAGGGTGAGAGAGCAGTTGGGGTGGGGGTCTCCAGCCAGCCGAGGGCAACCCACTGCATATTATTATTTATCAAACTACATGCCTTGCACTTCTTTTCTCTCCTGTTAGCTTTATGATCATCTCCTTACAGCTATCTCTTCTTTAGATTTGCTGTACATGTTTCTGTGGGCAACACGGTCAATTTCCCTGTGTGTTTTGCTCTCTCCAGGGCACTGGGGTTTCTTCCACATCTCTATGCCTCAAGGTATGTTCCCTCAGGGTGGAAGGTACATCTTTGCGCCCACAGTAGTACCACCTCTGTGTTTAGTCCACTGTTTTCAGGGCACTCTTATACATCAAGCACGGTAGCTTTTTCTGTGAGCTAGTGTCTTAAAAGCTGTTCTTAACTGCCAGTGCCATGGGAGTCTTGCAGGAAACCTTCGATGCTCACCTGGTCCTTCCAAGTCAGCTCCCCAGAGTGCAAGTCCATAAGGCGCAGCCAAACTGAGGAAAAGTAAGAAATTATTACTGGCTTCTGTAATTTAAGTACCAGATACTATTGCTTGCATTTTATTCCAGCCCCCATTTCCAAACAGCCACAAATATATTTCTGTTAAAAACCCACCTTTCTCCTCCTTTTAGTAACAGTGATGTGCTGCAGTGTACAAGAGGTATAAATCCGTTGTAACCACTGTTTTGTGGCCCAGCTTCCTCACCTGCATTGTCCTGCAACTTCAGTTAGCGGAGAACGCCTCAGTCAGCATCACTGGTGAATGCATCAAGTATAATGTGCTTTTTTTAACTTTTAAGGCTTCCCCTCCAGCTTGCATAACATCACACAGCTGATCTCTTCATTTCCTACATGCAAAAAGTGAGCTCTTTGTTCCGAAACCACACAGCTTTCATCTGCTGCCAAAGGGGAATCCATGTGGGTGCCGTGACTTCCGCCCTTTGAAATGAGCCCTCCCCACAGCCGTTCACAGGCAGCAGGCCTGCGGCCGCCTTCAGGATGCCTGCCTGCTGTCAGTTTACCAGCGGAGCAGGGAGGGTTGGAGACAGCAGGCATACTCAGGCTGCTCACAAACCCTTCCTTGAAACGAAAGCAGTCAGCTTCCAGGCCAGAAGGATTTGCCCAGGTGTAGCAAGATCCTATTCACCACCGTGTTTTCGGTTAGCTTTCTGCCTTTGCTGTGATGTTACTTAGAAGTAGTTGGCATTTCAGTTAACTGTATGAGTTATTTTGGGTTTTCCCATACCTTGCAGCCCTATTTTATCTCATGGTTCCCTGGGCTGTGGCTCTGCTCGGTGTAGTGGGCCCTGGGCTGATCTTGGGGACCAGCCCATGCCAGGGAGACAGAGCACTGCCAGCTCCTTTGCAAGGCTGGCAAGGCACCACAGTGAAACGCTGCTCTGTCCACTGCGACTTCTTGGGCTGGCCCCTCAGCTGCTTTTCATAGCAAGAACCAGATCAAAAAGCCAGGCGCGTCCTCAGATGACTGATTTACCCTGAACGTCTCTTCCCCCACCCACAGTCTTTAGCACCGGCAAGTCCCCCCAGCCTGGCCACCCTCACGCCTGCAGTCTGTAACTTTGTGGAGCTCCGACCCTCACCTTATGTTTCAGTTTCATCGTTGAGGTTATTTATTGCTGTAATTAGTCAATTGATTCCCCCATATGCGAATACTGAGCCATCCTGAGACTGTCACTTCAAAGGACTTTTGTCAGATTTGTCACCAATAATTAAACCGTCTCCACCCAAGCAGACTGCGCTTTTGATCAAGGATATGCAGTTTGCTCCTGACTGTGGGCCAAGGAAAGCCATGATTTGATCACAGCACTGGCAGATGTCCTAGTGAGCAGGGGAAGCTCTCTTTGTTATGCTTAGCAGCTCCTGCTTTTCAATCATGGGAAATCATAATTTGACTATTAGCATGTAAGAGTTTTCCTTACATGCCAGAAAAGTTAAAAGGCCACTGTCAGCTTGGAGCATGATGCCTTCCCTGTGGAGGCTGATGAGAGACTCCATGCTAATCTCACCCTTCTGTTTGCCTGCTGGTTTCTGGTACAGTCCCAGGTTATTAAGATATTATATCAGTTGCAATGGAATTATTTAACTATGTGTGCTTTAGTTTTTTTCATCTTTGTTGCGTGAAACAAGAAGAGGCACTGCCGCCTCACTTCTGCAAACATTTGCAGCATACACCTGCAGTGACCCATGCAGGTTTTCCCCACCACAGCCCCTCAGTTCCGGCCCAGCAAAGAACATGTTCTGCTTCCCCCAGCTCATGGGAAAGCAATTCAGCCCCACAACGCAGCTGCTGGCGAAGATGTCAATTCATTTTGCCAGTCCTTTTTGTAATATTTCATAAGTGATTGTGTGTCTTTGTTAACGATACCAACATTCATTGTCCAGACTTTGAATTGCCCACAAACCCCTCTATTCCCACTCCACCCATTTTGTTGAAAGGAACTACTTGTGAACATTTTGCAAAACTGCCTTCAAATTTCTTCTAAAAATTTTGTATCTAAGAAGTCCAGAAAATAGTAGACAATTGTAAATGCTGCTTATTAGGGTGACCATGGTCATCACACTGCTGTCTTGTGCCTCACTCAGCTGCTGGTTATATTTATCTCCTGCCTCTGCTCACCTCATTGATTGCAAACTCCCATCAGGAGATGGTCCTTCCCTCCTCAGAAGCTCTGTCCTCAGCCCAGAAAGCAACCAGCTTGACTCCCCCCAGAGCCACCCTGCCTTTTCCAAAATAAACTAAATAGCAAAGTCCTTGAAAGTTGAAATGTTAACTGAGTGAAAGACCAATCCCAGAAAAAATTGCAGTGACGTGTTTTCTCTGAGTGCAGAGAGAGCAGCCTCTGCAGACTGTGGTGCTGGCGATTGTGTTTTCACATAGATTCTGGCTCTACCTAGTAAAAGCACTTACAACATATTGATCGCTTTATGTAAAAAATTGCGACTACAATCACATTTCATCTGGAACCAACTGGCCATATTCTATAGAATAGTACTTCCACATACTTCTAACATCATTTAAAGCTGGTGACTTTGAGAGACCCTTAAGGCCCTGGTTTGCTAATAACATTTTGCCTTCCTCAGACCGACTTGTAAAATTTCAGCCCACCCAGCCATGCACACTTACACCGCATTGGAATAATTTAGCTAGAGGCAAAAAAATTTTAAAAAGCTATCAGTGATATGGAAAGTTGAGTACCTAAAACACACAATGGATGGCTCAGTGCAATGCTCTTCAGGAAAGAGCATATACTTTCCACAGCCGCTTAGAATAAGGCCCTAACTCAAATCTGTAAATCAGGTAAGAGAATACTGTGGAAAAAATACATGCTTTATCTGTACTGACTTATTTCAATACCAAAATCTACATATTGGAGAGCTATCAGTGTTATGGTAACTTGCCTTCAGGTCCAGATAGCTCAGGTTACCAGCTGCAGAAAGTTTAAAGGGCTATTACAGATTGACATCCATATATATTTAGATTCCCTATTCTCTGTCCCACCATTTTCTAACTGGATGCTTAATTTTGTTCAAAAAAAAAGTAAGCTCGGTTTGCCACAGCCCTGTACAAGCTCTTTGCTCTAGGCACACCTCTGTTCCGTCTCTCGCCTGACGTGCAAGGGTCAGGGGGCAGGGATAAGGTCATGTTCCACACGTGACTGAAATTGGTGCTTTCTTTGGATTTCTCAGTACTTCAGTCCCCTTGACAACAAAACACATTTTAGAGAAACAAAAATGGAATATACTCTTAAATCCTGATTGAAACAGTCAATGTTCATCTTTGGTTTAAATTGCTTTAAAAAAATGTCCAAATGGGGAAAAAAGAAAATGGAATGAAATTCCCAAGAAAGATTTTTTTTCAGGTAGTGTGGAACTGTTCAAATCTTTGTTTGGTTGCATTTTTTTTAAAGGTAATGCTTTCCAAAACCCTAAAAAGCTCATTTTCAAAATACCAAGTAGCAACATCAGGCATCTTAACAGAAATAACACAACTGGTACTAACTTGCAAGCAGCGAGCTTGACTAATGAAAATGTTGATGCTCACTGCAGCTAACACTATGAAATCTATTTTCCTGGCATCTCAGTCACGTTTTAGGAGATCATCCTGCAGAGGAAAAAGAATTCAATAGCTTTAGACATGGCTTATTATTGAATTACAGTGGTTTTAAAGGTTGGATCGATCCTTATTGTTCAGAAGTTTTTCTCCGTATTTTGGTAACCGCCCTACAAATAGCCTCCAGAGCTCAGCTTTGCTCCAGCACGTGCCAACCTGGCCTGTCACTGTTGGCGCTGGGAGCGTTGCTCAGGCCGGGAGCAGCAGCCTTTCAGCCTGGCCAGACCCTGCTCAGAGCAGATCTTCCACAGCACTGGTGCTGACTGATATACAAGCATGGCAATTTTGGATGTGAAGTGTTAGTTCTAGTTTTGATTTATTCCTCATTCAAAGGCGGGAGGGTTTGTAAGCAGCTGGGTAGTTGTAGATACATCTTCCAGTACACTTAGAGCACTTGCTGAAGCTCCCTCACACAGCCATCTCCATTATAGCTGTGCTTGTAAAAATATATCTATCGCTAGAGCTTTGCATTGAAATCTCACTGTATTTCAGGCTGGAGATGGAGAAAGCCAAAGTAACTCAGCAGATGTTTCCGGATGCTTTAAAAGGTGCATTTAAACCCTCCCTAAGGACCTATGTAAAAAAAGGCACAGAAGAGTCACGGTTAGTGTTACACACACACACATAAACAGGTCCATTAACTGAAATAGCCTTTTAACTGTTAATCATATTGAGTAGTATGAGCAAGCACATCATTGTTTGCTGTCTTTATTGATGTATCTGCACTGTGTTCAGCAATCCTATAAATCCGTTATTGCTGGGAACAGCTGCAGAGCAGACTGGTAAGCTGAGAAATAAGCACACAGCCAACAATGCTGAATAACCAGCTCCAGGCTGGTCCAAGCCAGAGCCCTTACACCTTGGACGATGCACACCATCGGAAAATGCATAGGTATCAGCAGGACTCAAGTGTAAGAGCACTTCCCAAGGGAGCAAAGGATTACTTGGCATTGTCAGGCTATTGCTGAACTTAAGAGTTTCTGAAAAAAAAGTCATCTTGATCACGTCTACAGCAGCCTACAGATGAGCACGAGGTACCTAGCCTCTGAGGAGCAGGCAGACAGCCTTACACAGGCACCGTGTTCCTGGAGGGGACGTTAGTCAGGGCTAGAGGGGACAGCCTTTGCACCTACAGTGTGAGGAGAAGGAAGGGGAAACAGCACATGGGGTGGAGGGAGGTTATCAGAATCTGGGAAGGAAGAGAAAAAGCGAGCAGCCTGGCAGGAACAGTTTTCCCAGGAAAGAACAGTGGTATCATGTGCCATCTGGAGGCTTAAAGCAGAAATGAACAGGCTGTATTTCCTTAGTGGAGAGACAGCAGCCACCTTTTAGGTAGATACAATACCTTAATCGGAACTGACATTAGATCAACCTTTATCACAGAGACTGTTTTCTTTCTGATAGTACATTCCCAACACTGGAAGCACCACAGCACAAAACTGCCAGATAAAAAAAAAAAAAAAGAAAAAAAAAAAAGAGAAAGTCCAGAAATCTCTTAGGATACATGTCTTCTTGCCCATCCTGCCCTGCATGGAAACAAGGGCAGAGACACTGCTTGGTGTGTGGAGAGCACTCTGGCCCTAGTGCACTGCGCGCACAGCTCTTGTGTCCCTAGTGATCTTCTTGTAAGCACTATTAGTATACTAGGGTTGTCCATGAAACACTAGCATTAAGTCCAGAACATCGTTCCAAAGAATCTGGCTTTTCCTGGCTCACTTGGAAAGTTGAAACATGTTGAAGGGACTCGCTTTGGATCAAACCAGACCACCTTTTCTCAGTGAGAGAAGCTAATTTGCTAGCTTTGCTCTGACTGTCAGGAAATGATGTCTTTTAATTTAAAATGAAATAAACCCAGGAAAAAGCAACTTGGATCAATAAATGGGGTTCTGCTAAGTAACAGGGATAAAAAAGAACAGCCCTGGATCCTGAATCTTTTTCTGCAGGTCTAAGAAATAGTCTGAGAGGTGTTCCCAGCTTCTCCCCCTTGTGAGATACACAAACAGCTCCTCCTGGTGCTTCCAAGTCTGGCTTTCTGCTTTGTTTACCTCCTCCTTCCTTGAAGGCAGGAGGCCAGCATGGGCAAAGAGTTTGCCCAACCAGAGAGGAGGGAGAACGGAATGAAGCACAACACTGTCTGGTACCAACTCCACAAACACTTCTGCAAAGCGCTGAAAATGAAACGATTTAAAGCCAGAGGTTTCAACAACACAAGGTCATGTGTGAAGAGCTGAAAGGGACTCCCTGAAGCAGTGTCATAATAACTGGAAAAAGGAAGTAGAGTAACTTCTCTGGTGGGTATGAGAAGTGGGAGAACACTGTACCTACCTACCTCAAAAGCAAGTACACTATTGATCTTTGCTTGCCCTTCATTCTGCCCCTGGGCAAAAGTGATTGCATCTGCATTTTTTTTAATTAGTTTTTACTCAGATCACCCAGGAGCTGTTAAGATCTAGCAACTTTGCAGTCCCTAAGAGGCTTTTTCTTTTTGCTTGAGAAAAGCAGAATGTGCAAAGTTTTCCAGGTGGTTTTTCCTTCCAGGCTCCCATTTCTGATCCTCTTCCACAATAACATCCACATCTGTTCATCTCCAACCTCCGCTCACTGTCTGATAACACCCAGCCAGGAAGTGCATGCAAGAGCAGCAGTATTTCTGACTACATCCCATTTGTCAAGCAAAGAACAGGACAGAAACGTTACTTCCTCTCCTCTCTGACCTCCACCTTTTCAGTCTCAAAGGAAGTAAAACTAGTAAGTGACAAGATCAGGTACAGAATGCAATTTCCAGATACATGGGTTCAACTCCACCCACCTGAACAGACTAACACTCCAATGATAACCAGAATAGTTGGCTTTACTGAAGTTCTAGTATTTCAAACAAACCTATGTGATTTAAGGAAAAAACAAAAACAAAAACAAAAGTGAGGAATTTTGCTGTCCAAAAGTCTCCCTGAGGCTGATTGTCCCTGGCAGTGGTGGTCACCTGCTGCAGGCCCTGCACTAGGAGGTTCATTGTCACAGCTTCTCTTCTGCAGCACAAGTCTCATCAAGAGCACTCAGACAACCATCATGTGGCTGGCACATGCTCCCACTGGAAGATGACAACACAATCACGCTGTGCTCTTCCCCTCTCATAGAATCGTAGAATCATAGGGTTGGAAGGGACCTCTGGAGATCATCTAGTCCAACCCCCCTGCCAGAGCAGGGACACCTTAGAGCAGGTTGCAGAGGAACGCATCCAGGCGGGTTTTGAATGTCTCCAGAGATGGAGACTCCACCACCTCCCTGGGCAGCCTGTTCCAGTGCTCTACCACCCTCAAGGTAAAGAAGTTCCTCCTCATGTTTAGGTGGAACTTCCTATACTCAAGTTTGTGCCCGTTACCTCTTGTCCTGTCACTGGGCACCACCGAAAAGAGCCTGGCCCCATCCTCCTGGCACCCATCCTTTAAGTATTTATAAGCATGGATCAGGTCCTCCCTCAACCGTCTTTTTTCCAGACTAAAGAGACCCAATTCCCTCAGTCTTTCTTCATAAGAGAGGTGTTCCAGTCCCCTAATCATCTTGGTAGCCCTCTCACCATACAGTCGTTTGAGAAAATGCAGCAGAGTTACCACAGAGGATCACAAGATTCTACAGTAAGTGCCAGCATCCTGTGAGGAACTGGAGAGGCACTAAGTTCCAGTATCACCCTCCAGGCATGTGATCCTTCTTAGGAGTGACTCAGATGGCAACCAGGAATGAAAACTAAGAATTTTAGAAGAAATGGACTTAAATGAGGTAATTTTATATGCACCTACAGTGAGGCAATCTGTAATTAAGAAGCCAGCTATAACATTACATAGATATTTCTGTACTCCCTTCTATCATCTTCCCCTGACAACAGAACATCCCCTTCAAAGGATCAAGAAGTCCTCCCTCTCATTTTTCTGGAAGTAAATCAGTTCTGGAAATGCTGGTCCTCCCCCAAACCTATTTCAGTGAGTGGAAATCTTTTGATTCACCTCAGATGAAGGTATTGTTCCTTAAACTGGTACCAAGCTCTTCATTTAGAGAAACCACCAACTGCCAGGACACGTAAGCATCAGGCCCTGGTCCTGCCAGGCAAGTCTCAATGACAGATGAACATCCTCGCTGGGAGCCCTAGTGACCGTAATACACATCTGACTCAAGTGCCACCCTAGAGGATGGGAGCTCACTTTCCTTATCCATTCTAAAGCCCTTCTAAATGAAATGGGTATTTTGGCAAAAAGATTTTATTCAAAAGGAACTGAAAAGAAAACTCCAAGAAAGGAAAAAAGACAGAAAGTGCTCTAGGATGATGCTTTTTAATTGTTATTTTTATATCTTTAAAAACAAATCAAACCATTAAAAACATTATAGACGTGCTGAAATTTCCTGTACAACAAATATCAAAACAATAAAATTTGTACATCATTTCAAGATATTCAACAGTCACTTATTTGAAACACATCAATTTTTCCCTTCTTAAGCAGGCCCCAAATAGGAAAAAGAGTAGAACAGAAATGCAGATGTAATTGCCACACAGTGGAGCTTTCAGCCCGAGAAGTGAATAGCTTTAGTTAAGCAACAAGAAAAAAAAAATGACCAAAGAGACTGATCTTGGCAATTGTAACACAGAGAACATCAGAAGGCAGGGAAAGTTATTTGCAGGAATTCAAGTCATCCTGACCAAGACAGATCCACAAGGTAGTAGAGCGTTACCTGTAATCCTCCTCCTGCAGAGATATCCTGTGAGGCAAGTCCTATGTATTCACGTTGACACAATGGCCAACTTCATGCTTACATTTTAAGCCTGACCAACTTTTCCCACCTATACCTGGGATCGGCAGGTCATTTACTTCAAACTTGAGTCTCTTCTCACAACAAGTCGGTTTTGGGCAAACACATGCGTACAGTTGTATTAAAAATGGATGCTCATTAGATGATGACACAAGTGAGAATTTGGTGCCTGCTTCCAACATCAAAACAATGGGACAGATATGTTTGTTTTCTATATATGAGTATCTGGGCAGTGGGTAGGCAGAAACACATACCATTCTAGCTGGTTTTCTGATCTTCTGCTGCAGTATAACTCAAACACATGACCTAGTGTAGAACATTAATCTCCCTCTCGTCTGTACTATACAAAATAAGGGCCTTCTGAAGCAAGAGAGCATTCGCCACCCTAAGGCAGCAAGTTCTTGGGAGACCCAGAATAATGAATACTGGCTCTGTGCTCTGCACAGATGTGCCGTAATTAAAAGACTAAGAAAAAAATAGCATGACTGTGAGGGGCAGGCTTTCCTCCCTCCCAGTTCCTTTGGAATGGTTCTGTTTGGTCCAAGTGGTTTATCTTTGTTTATCATCTGACAGCAGCTTAGGAAGAATGCCGGGTGAGATATCCACTATGTGGACTGCCAGTTTGGACAGAGTTGGGCAGGATCATTAACGTGGCAGGTTTTTTTTTTATTATTATTTTTATTTTAAGGTATTTCAGAGAAAGAGAGAAAAAAATATATTCAAGAATGCACAAGTGGCTGCTATGAAAAAAAAAGAAACAAGCTGCAGTGCACTGAGGTTTGTCCTCCAGTTTTGCTCACACAGCACACCACAATTTCACACCAGGTTGTAAAAAATTCTTCTGGATATCTGTAGAGTTACAGTTGTGCACCAGGAATTCTTGTTTTCCTTCAGCTGACAGTGGATTCTGAGAGGTTGCCAGGTTCCATTGTAATGCCACATAATACTCCTAGTATTATGTAGCTTTTTCTGACAACTCTGCTAAAACAAACAAAACCCCAAACAAACAACAACAACAAAAGCAGCAGAATTCCAGGGACTCTGGTTATTAAACCTTCATAAGATTTTCACCACTTTATAGCTATTCTATAGCATTATTCATAAACTTCATATTCCTCTGCAATGCAACCAGTGCAATAACCTGAAGACCAAAAAATATACCCCCTTTCCCCCCCAGCTACTTAAGAAGTCCTTCATTGGTAATGCCTTCATAAGTCTAACAGTTATGTACCAGCAAAATAAATCCAATCTAATCCCTGACTTGTAAAATCAGCAACTAGGGGTTTTCGGCTTGTTTGTTCTGTTTTTAAAAGGACCAGTTAAAACAGCAGCAGCAGTATATTGCAAATAATTATAAAACAATTATATTAGATCAATGAGATGCAGGCAGGTAAGATGTGTCTCAGTTTTGAATGGCTAAAACAACCGAGAAATTGGTCTTTACAGCAGAATTTTGTGCAATTTGTTTTGACAGAAACAGTAAACCCAGTCAATCTGTTTGGGAGTGCTTGGACACTTGGAACCTTAGTTCAACATTTTCACAGATTTATATATTTGAGGAAAAACAACAACAATGATAAAAAGACACCAACCTGAGTAAAACTCTATTAGAATAGAGCGATCATTATTCAGTAAATCATATATTGCACCTTTAAATAAATCATTATAAATTGTATAAAAACAGGAATATCAGCCAGGAACAGGGAGGAGCTATTCTGTCCTTCATACACACCCACACACACCCCCGCACACATATTCACATACTCACTTGCTCAGGTTTTTTTACTACAGTTAAAGCTTGGAGCGACAGACCACACTCCTTTTCCTCTAGCAGAGGCACCGAAACATTGAGGCAGGGGATATTTGTGGTGAAATGCAAAAACAAAGCTCACCTCCAAACTTCTGGAGAGTCCTGCCAACAGTGCAACTACAGTTAAGTTTGACATAAGCCTTACTTAAAAATCTGTGTTCTCTTAAGAGTTTCAGTACAAAAATAGAATCTCTGCTGTTTTTTTTTTCTAGAGTAGCAACTAGAAAAGGCACAATTTCCAAGTATAAATGTCCATTTGAAGGAGCTGTTTGTACTCCTTTTTTAAATAAAAAAGAACACAGAAAAAAAAAAAAAAAAACAGAGGCACATATCTATTAGCTAAGTAACCAGATACAGTAGATAAAATATGTTCCTGAAACTTACAATTAAATATATTAAAACAGCCCACAAGCCTGGTATCTGTAAATGAAATCATATAAAATTGTAATAAAAAAGCTTGTGTTATTATTTTAATTTTTAAATTCTAGTTCACTGTTCATACTGTAAATGCTATTTCACCTATCAGCACTGTTAAATTCCCAAGAAAAAGCAGGATTCCTCTGTTAACTTTAGTTTCGCTTGTTTGCTTTTTTTTTTTTTTAATATGAATCTGTGGCTCCTGCCAGCCTTGTGTTTTTCCTCCTGTAGATCACATCTTCAAATGAGGACAGAACTGGAGAAACCAGACATAAGACACTGCACACAATCCTGGAAAACACGAGTAGAACATCTCCCTTTCCTACGCGCAGGTAACACCTCCTGGAGACACTGCTTTCCTTCCAGACTATGCGTGGTAGCCATTGACCTTCCCAAAGCCTGGCCCAGGGGTGAAATTTTCATAGATTGCCATTGCTGTCATGTTTTGGTAAATCAGATCAGTTTTCTTGTCTTTCTGGGATCTAATAATATCCAAAACACACTGGTTTAGGAAGACATACTGGTCCTGATAGGAGAAAAAGAAAAAGGAGGGTAAAATATTTCTAGAAAATACCTGATTTTGGAAGTAATTCTGCTCCTGAATATAGGTTTTGTGTTTTGGATGTACTGCTCTGAACATTATTACAGACTATTTTTTAGAAGTTGTACATATAGTTCATAGAAAATAGGGCTGGAAAGGACCTCATAATGTCATCTCATCAACCTCTCATAAAAAGCTATGATCAAATTTACTGTTGTGCCTAACATCCTCTTACAAGACTTTAATTATAGATATTTTACAGCCTTTTCCAAATCATCTTGAGTTAATCCACACACCTTTTTGGATCACAGTGATAATTTCAGGAGAAACACCTGTGTTCCTGCAGAACACAAAAGATACACATGGAGACCATTTGACTCAACATAATTCTGGCTCACAGCTATAAAGATAAAACTCACATGGATAAAACCAGCTGCAAAAGAAACTTTTTCAGGATTTGATTCTTTCCAGCTGCAAACGCCAGTCCCACAAAGTACTCTGTAAAGAGATTACTATGGCCCCTGGCTGCAACTACTGTTGTGGGAAGAGATGAGGCAGGAAGGAGGGAAGTTAAATAAAGAGCAATTTCAGATTGCTCCTTAATATCTCATCTTCCTCTAATACTGAGCTACATCTTGAATCCACCTTTCCTAGATTGCTACGCACATTTGAAAAGCATGCTGCTGGATGAAAGACAGCCTTACCTCAGTCTGCACCATTAAAGGTCGGTGCATGCGAAGATCATATACCACTCCATATACATCTACAGTACTCTCCATTTCAATCTGCTGAATCAGGCGGTCAATGGCAATGAACGTCCCTGTCCTTCCAACACCAGCACTGCAATGACATGGGGAAGCTAGTTACTGCTTTCTCTCAACCACCTGCTCACTGGTGGCCTGATGAAAAGCCGATGCAGCTGGTAAGATGCCTTCTGTTATTTCAGTGGCACAGATATTACAAGTCTCTGCAGTCCAGAGGGGTGGTTCTTATTATCACCAAAGAAGGAGGGAGGGACATGCTTCTGGGCTTCCCAGCCTTGCACTTGCAAAAGATTACATGTAAAAGCACTTGAAAAGGCAACTTTTTCAGCTAAGTTTTCCAGGCTAGGAGATAGATGCTCTATTCTAATCAAATTTTTTATCACGTACTTTGCTACCTACATAGCATTTCTACGTTTCTGAAGCATGGAGCAAAGGTTTTAATTCAGCACGGTGAATAGCCCATGTCCTTAAGCAAGGAGATTTAATTTTTTTTTTTTTAATCATATTGAAAAAGAATTGTTCTTAAAACAAGCCACAGGATAAAAGTGTCTAACACAAAGACATTCTTCCTACCTGCAGTGCACCAGAGTAGGAGAGTCGATTGGATTTTGACTGCTGTACTCATGCACAAGGTGCCTAAAGTTGATTAGAAGGTCTGTTGTCTCTGGCACCCCATGATCTGGCCAGGAGGTGAAATGGAACTGGCGCACTGTGTGGCTCTCTGGTGTGTTGGACTAGAGGAATACACATTAAAAAGAAGAAATCATACAGGCTTCAGAGGAGCAACACTATGGCTTCCTGCCATATGTACTGGGCGAAACTCAGCTTCATTAAAGATCCCTGTTACGAACTGTGCAGTAATTTGATCAAGGATATTTTGGTTTCCCTCTTCCTTCTGCTCTGGTAGAGAATACTTTGAAATAATTTCCTTTACTTTTCACTTTACTCCAAGATCACCTCTGCTGCATTAGATTTGCTGACAAAGATTGGGCTAATTGTTCAGTCTAGCAGAAATTACAAGTACCTGTATAAGCACCAGTTTTGGTGTAAGTCTCAGAGAAACATGAGCTGCAGGATCACTGATGGGGCAATCGGTAATGCCCATTAGCAGGCTGGATTTTGCCGGCAGATCCCTTTCTGCCACAGGGAGGGTCTTACTGACAACTCCGTTCCTACCTCTGGATATGTTACTAAAACACTGTTGTGGGAAGCCAGGGCACATAAACAAATGCATATACATAAATGGTGTGAAAGATTTTAAATCAGACTTTTGCCAGAAAGCAGACCATTTAAAGCCTCAAATGAAAATAAACCACTCTCATCCTTTTCCCTCAGATAACTGTGAATTCAATTACATTTTAGTGAAATTATTATATTCTGTCACTCCACTGCTGCTTGACATGTGAAGTCACAGTGCTATGATAAACTACTTCTACAGATATTTGTACACAACTAACAGCTGAGGGGGTACTCACCTTTTCTACAGTGAAGTCCCTTATTGTCCATTCTGGAAGGACAATCTCTGAGACCATTGTCACAATAATGTCACCATAGCTCTTGGATTGTTTGTCTGGCCAGTATTGCTCACATTTTGTCTAAGAAGAGAGTTACAAGGTTAGCCACACTGCACACAGCAACAAAGCAATTGACTGTTAGTTTTAGATAACACTCCACCTGAAGAACGGCTAGAAAGCATGTCACCCTTCCCAATGGCCTATCTCAAGACAGGAGAAGCTCTACCAAAATCATTATTTAGGAAGAACCACCCACCCTTAAAGACAGCAATTCCACAACCTTCCTGAGACAATCTATTCTGGTAGTCAGCAGACATAAAAATAGGAAAAAGCTATAAAAAAATTTGGCTTATTTAGTTTAGAAAACAGTCTTCCAGTAAGTGAACAGTTGTCAAAAGAAAGTGGTCAGTCTCCAACCTGCTAGAATAACAACAAATTCAGAAGAGATCCAACCACCTCCAAGAGACAGTTCAGTTTTAATAAAAACATACCCGGGCTTGTTCAACACATTTTGTTAACATAACAATAGAGTAGATATTCTTTTCCCAAATCATGTGCCAGAAGTCTTCTATAGTGTTGGGTAAAGGACCCTGTGCAGCAATAAAGGCCTTCTTCGAGTTATAGCCCTAAGAAGAAGGAAAACCAATATAAATATATATACACAGATGCTTGCATCAATGAGACATTAAAAGCTGATTTTAAACATCATTATGATGTTAAGCCTACAACATAAAAATGCATATTATATTTAATTTCAACTAATGAAGCAGCTTACAGGCATATAGCTTGCATTAATATAATCCTCAGTTGCAGAGCTTTGATCTGAAAGTTTAACACGAGAAATATCATCTGCAGAAAGAAAAAAGGAAAAGAAAATTATGAATCTTAGAACTAGAACCTTTCAGCAAAATGCTGCTTATCTAATGCATGGTTTCTAAACAAAAGGTATTATAGAACAACATGCATTTTAAGAATAAGAATATAACTTTAGGAATGATAAACAGCAGTAGTTTAACATTTTTATAATGAAAGCTTTCTGAAAAATGAGTGGCCAGGATAAGAATTCAGAATACTCAATGCAGATTTTTTTTTTTAGAACATGGTTTAGTTTTGCATATTTATATATTTTTAATCCAACACAAAATTCACTATAAAATAGATAAAATAGATAATTTGCCTCCTGCTGCTATTGCAGCTGATGTTTTTCCTCCACGGCATCCCTAAGTAGCCTTCACTGTACACCTTCCAATTTCTTCTTACACTCTGCTGTCACGCAGACAGCCTGGAAGGGCTTCGGCTCTTGGACTGCAAAGCTGGACAGCAGTGTCTTAATATTTCTCATAGCTCTGCACATCTGTCTGTCTGTAGTCAACCGTTAGCCTCTTGGGTTTTTTTCAGTCTGGACTGCAAGTTTCCCATAAATGGAAAACTAAAATTATTTAATTATGGGAAAGTTCTTTAAGGAGCCTTCTTGAGGGAAAGTTTGGGAACTTTAGGGAACATTCTTGAGGGAAAGCTCTTTAGGTTTGCTTATACAGTGATTTTGGGAAAGCAGCAGCCCAAGTTAATTCATTTGGAAATTGACGACATTAATCCCTCTTTGAAACTTCTGGGTAATATTAAAGCCAGATTAGCCAAACCCAAGGTTTTTCACCTAAAAACTCAACCAGGAGAAGATGCAAAACTGAAGGGAGTAACTCACATGGTAAGACGTTGTTGTATCTATTTTTTCCCCTGTTCTCAGCAAGTTCAGCAGCAAATTTGGGCTGATGAACACCAGCAGACTTGAGTTCCTACAATAAAAGGACTCATGAGCACGTGGTCCTGGTTTGGAAGTCATATAGAAATACATGACTGAAACAGAGAAATACTCCAAACACTGTTGGCTTCTGCTGTAAAAGTAGGCACGTTAAACTGGGATAAATGACAATAAAAATCATCTTTTTACAGAGTGGGAGGGTGACAGTGGCAAACCGGCTAGAAAAGGGATTAATACAGAATGTAGGAATAAGTAGCATGTTTAAAACCTAGAGATGGGCTTTAAAAGCCCAGAAACCGTTTTGCAGAAATACATGACACTGACATCAACTGCACACTCATTCTGACCCCAAGGCTTAGCATAAGCTTTGCAGACGTTTCGGGGAGAAAGGGAGCAAGTACATGATGAAAGGACCGAAGGAAGCAAAATCTGAGAGGAAGGAAAGGCAGAGCACCAGCCTGCAAAGTACAATAAAAGGGACAGAATTTGATCTGGAAAGAAAAAAGTAAATTAATAGGTTCAAGGAGACAAAAAAAAAATAATTAGATTCTTTAACAGCAGACATGACAACACAGAATCCTTACCGATACTTGATTCCTGTCTTTTGTACATTATAACAATTGAGCTTTAGCACATTTCATAGAGAAACAGTTATGGTCACTAAGGAAATCATAACTGCTGTTTCTCTGAGTGGTCCTTCCAGCTATTCACAGGCATCATTTGCAAATCACACCTATGCATTCAAGGAGTCAGTGATATAAGCAAGAGACCTGTCTTGTTGTGTAAAAAACCAAAAATGATAAAAAAAACAAAGTGCAGAGAAGTTAAATAGCTTTCCCTGGGCTAACTCTGTAGTGCAACTAGGACAATGACTCTGGAGATCCTGGCTCTGGTGAGAGCTCCAAGCTGTAGACCACACTATAAGCTCACAGGTAGAGATAATGGTTCAGGATGTGAAGTATTTATCACACACTTCAACTAAATTTGTAGACAAATCGGGGAAAGGAAGGCCATACATGCGGCTTAATAATCTCTATAATAAAGGTCCCTGCAGTAAGCCTCGCATACACTCCATAGGAAACCTAATTTGCCTTTCCAAAGATGTTTGTCATGAAGCTGTCTCAACCGAGGGCACATACCTCATACTCTTCAGCAAAACCACAGTTGGAGTCAGCATGCTGCTTCTTAAAGTAGGCCTCAAAGTTCTCCACCTTAATCATTTTTGATCTACAATAAGAAAAGCCATGTATTGGTAACTGGTATGAGGTAAATACACCATGAATTCAGTTAATGTGTTAGAAAGTGTGCTTTACTTACTTCTTGACTCTTCAGGGGAGGGTGAGGGGAAGAAAAAAAAGGTTGATTAGACACATGCAGCTGTATTTTTCACTATGTGAATCTAAGAATGAAAGCATGACTGTTAGTAGCAGCCACAAAACTGTGCACTTAAGGGGGACAGGATATCAAGCATAACATTTAACTGATTTGTTAAACCAAGGAGAGAATAGAACATCCTTCAGGAGAATAATATCACAGAAGGTGTCAGGTCAGCCACTTCTGTACTGCCATCAGACTGGCCCCATTCCCTGATGGATTTTATTTCAGCTATCAAAGTCTATACAGGTGGGATTTCATGGGATACTCCGGCCATGCCTTTCCATCAGCACAAAAAGTGGTGCAAGAACCAATAATGTGATTCAATTGCACTGCCTGTGACTTCAAATATGTTGTGGTTACCCTCCCATGGCCAGCTTTTACAATCTCAACGTTATCCAAATTAATGGCACAGCACAAAGTAGTCATAAAGCAAAGGAAAATTCAGGCCACAGTGCAGAATTTTGCCTATGTGCACTTTATCAACAATTTGGATTGTTTCCTCAATGTGCATGGCAGCCTGTGTTTCACTCAAACATCCCATTTTTCAAAACTACGCGGAGCATTTGTGTGTCTAAGTGATTCACAAAGTAAACACTCAAATCCCTATGGCAGTTCTAGAAGTCTCGATCAATATGATTATTTTTAGTCTGCAGGCTGGAGTCTTTAAATTCCATGAGGAATTAATACTGCATAACTCTATATAAAACTGTATAGAAAACAAGTATCAGGGTTCAGAGTAAGATTTGCAAATATCACTTGAGCTCAGAAAACAATGTGTGAAAGGAGATGGACTTACTTAATTGGAGAAAAGGACACTTCAGTATTTCTTTTGTCTTTCCTGTAAAGCGAAAGAAAACAAGAGTTTCACAGTAGAATTTAACAGAACACATATGAGATTTCTGACGACAACTATTTCCTGTGCCTGTTCAGAATAATTTCTTTTAAAGCATCTCATTCTGTGCAAAAAACCCTCCTGGGGAAAACCTTACACCTGCAGTAAGAATAACTTCATCCTTCATTCAGTGACATTGTGCAATAGGAACGTTTCTTTCTGTTGGAACGAGAGTACAATGCCTCAACACACGCATGTAGTTTGGTGGAAGAACTACATCTGAGGGATCTGCATTGCTAGCTAACATCATGGAAGAATTGCTACTAATCCCAGAATCCCTACAGTAAGTGTTGAACAGTGATGTGTCAGTGGTACTGAAAGCAGTAGTTGAATGAAAATAAGTATTCCTAGTTTTAAAGGAAGCTCTTCTCATTACCGTCCACAGCTATTGGACACGCTTGTAAAAATAGCAGCAGTTAATCAAAGAAACTAAGAAAGCTGAACTAAGGGCCCTACAGCTAACTCTTTAGAAAGCATGTACTACCTAATCAGAAGCAGGAAAAAGCCTGTGTGGATTCTAAGTCCCAGATTATTTGGAAAAGATTGGAAACAGAGACCAGGCTCAAACCCTAGACAACTCATCAGCTTCTGGAAACTCCAGAATGGAAGTTTCATGTGACAGGCCATCAAGCAATTAAAAACCGTGAATAATGGATAAGTAAAAATAATACCATCTAAATTGCAATTACATACATCTTTTAGCACAATAATTTGTGATGTTTGTTCACTTCTGACAGAATTACTTCAGGAGCATGCATGAATTCTGAAAAGCTAAACAAAATAAATCTTAACTCATTAGTTTCTAACTATGGGGTTGAACAAAGTCATTTAACTAGTTTGATACATCAACTGTAATCTGTAACACACAAAAAGATTTTTAATAGAATGTATTTTAAGGATTCAGGACAGCAGTATATAAAACAGAGAGAGGCCCTTTTATGCGAAAGATACAGAAGTGAAATACTGGTGTTCCTCATCACAACAAATACAATAATGAACACACATTACCTTCTCCTTCTCCAGAATATGAAAGCCCCTATAGCGACTAGAGCCAATGTAGCTAAAATGCACCCAATAACAGCTCCAGCGATAACACCTGATCGAGAGAGAACAAGTATTACTCATTACTGATTTGCCTCTTTAGTAATGATCTAACTCAATCAACATGCTACAAGAGAACCTCACAAGTGACAGAGCATGCTCTGCTCCGCTAAACAACTTTACTGTGTCCTTTGGCAGTACCAGTACTGATAGCTCATTAAGGATAATAAACCAAGAATGATAAACTAACAAAAAATTAGGATCAAAGAACCAGTATTTGCATTCCAATACAGCCATTTCTAATTTACCAGAACATCAGCTGTTTTTTGCTACTTGTTTATGTACCAAAGTCTCAGTGCTCCATCTAATCCCTTTCAGCATGCCATGAGTAGTACAGCTTTTGGTTACTTCCACAGTGGGAGTCATACATGGAAAAAAGAGGTCACCTGTGGAACTAGCAAAGTATGAATTTACAGAGCAGTGTCACTGCAAAACTAGAAAGAAACAGTCCATCACAGAGAAACCAATGGGTGTTTTGCTATTGTGAAACTTGCCATAATTAAGGAACCTCCACACACCGTGTACATGCCAAGCCACCAATCCTATATTTGACATTAACTATACCTGGATCCTGGGGTAGCAAAACTGCCTCAGAACAGGGTGAAAACGACACATAACTATCTTCCCCCTCAATGATGCTGGCCATAGTAAAGGTTATATTAGTGAAACCTGCAACACTTGCCCTGTTGATAAGGGAGAAGAAAAAAACACAGGTACATTACATGGTTTTAACAGCCTTAAGCAAGATCTGCAATCTTTTCATTAGAGGATCTTTCAGATTTCAACTGCAGCAAAATTAACAAAACAGTGGTTTGAGATAAATACCTGTATGAATGAAGTGGAATCAACGGTCCATTTTCGTAGCCATACATTGTGTTTCCCTCGCCTACATTAACGATGTTTGTACCATTCTGAGAATGGAAAGAAGGTGATTTTGCCTGCTCTAGATCTATGACATATGTTACATAGGTGAATGTAATCTTCTTCTTGAAATCTTTGTACGTGTTTTTCAATTTAGACTTCAAAGAATTACAACCTGCAGGAAAACAAAACAAGGATATAAGTGGTATACATCATCCACTGATTTTGTATCAATTGGCATAGTGGCTGAGATGGCAATGCAGAGTGTCACATTAACCACAGTTGTCATTACTCCATAAACACTGCCTGAAATGAAAGGCTGAGTACAACAAACTACCTCAGAATATGTAGAGAGTAAAATGCAACCAGCACAGAAAAAGTCAATTGGTATTTGATAACATTGTGCTACCCAAACAGCATCAAGCTTCAATCAGAGTGACACTGAAATCATCCTGGCCTATACTTCTTTGCTGTGTCTTACAAGAAGTCTCACACATAAACCTAAGAGATGGAAGAGTTAATTTCTGCCTCCTCTTGACAAAGACAAGCATTGGACAAAACAGTGATCAGAACAGCTTCTCTTTCAGAAGGCTAAGAAGAACGGGCTACCGCAGTCAATGACCAACAGGCCACCATCTGCAGAACAGCATCACCTTACAGTGTCTGTTGTTAGAAGACGAACCCTAGAGACTTGGGGCAGATTATACAGTTGAGGCATAGATGACCTAAGAGGTAATAAACAAGCTCAAATTACGAGTTGTCCAACAACTCAAGAGCAAGCAAGCTGATGTAAATATTCAAAGTGTTGCGGGAGGAAGAAGAATCTTACTCATTTGACTGAAGTTTGCATACGTTGCTCTCTACTGACTGCTTTTACAAAGCTAAAAGCTCCTTCTAAAAGCAGATGTAGTATTGAATTCACCTTTAAAAATGAGAAGCCTTGCAGGAGTTCTGAAAGGTAGAAAAGCTCTAGTACGTTTTCTGCAGTTATGTACACAAGGTTTGATCTGCCACCAGCAGCAAAGCTCTAAACTGTAACTGTGCAGGAACAGGGTGCAAGACAGCTCTTCTAAAGCACTGGTTACGCTGAAAGCAGCTGAGGTTGCACTTAACTCAGTTATCTAGAAATGGGTGTTCAATACTATCCAATAATGTCCTGACTGGTCCCTAGTTTCCATTCCAAAAGGATGTACATCCCAGGTTATCTCTGCAGCTCCTTGTGGATGTCTTGGATATCAGCCTAGGACATCTCAAACAGCCTTAGACACCATTGCTTATGCAATTGAATAAAGTTCCCTCTGTCTATCCTAAAGGTAATGACGTCTGTTCTAAGACAGAAACACACCTCAAGCATATTAATGCTATTTCCAGAACATAAAGCTGAAGTGATGCTTGGCCATAAGGATGGTCTTCCACTGCTATCAAAGCACTCAGACTATATTATAAATACAGGCAATCTTCCTTATTTCTCTCGGTCACATTTTGAAAGTCCTCTTTCTTGAATAACTTGCAATCAAAACCACATAGAAGAACACACTGAACCTCAGCAAGACTAAACAGGATTGGCTGAAGGTACAAGCAGAGCTGTTGGCTGTGTGCAAGAGATCAACATTCAAATCAGCAACTCTAGGGCAGCTGAGTATGCATGTGAAAAACTGGAATTTTCTGCACTGATGTACTCTTTTTATATATATATGGGCATTTCTTGGATATATATTGTACGGAAAACCACAGAAGAGAGATCTACAGTCAAACTGCTGCAAAATGAATTTCCAGTGTTAAGACAAAGGATAAGCATGAATGTCAAATCCCACTTGGGGGAAACCATCTCCATCAGTGGCAGAAATGAAAAGAAGTTCAACTAGAACTCACACTGCAAACGTAAGTTCCTTAATTTTACGATCTATCACTACACATTCACCAATTAAAGACATTTCTCTGTTTTCATGCTTTAAAGAGGTAAGTTTGATAGACTGCCCTCCATCTTTCCCTGGTGTTCAACCTCTAATAACATGTAATGCTGACAACGCTATTCAAGCCTTCCACCTGCACTCCATCTCTCTCAGTTAATAGTCTTTTAAGTAAAATCAGAAGCAGGTCTTTTTTTTTTTTTTTTTTTTTTTTCCTGTAAGATCTTACTGTAGATATCTTCCAGCTGAAGAAGGGAGGGGAAAAGAGGGAAAAGCATCCCACGTTCCAAAGCTGCTTATATTAGCAGCTCTGGAAATTATTCGAGGGGAGAGGGATGGTGGAAAAAATGATACAATCTTGAGGCAGGAATCACTGGCAAATCAAGATGGCAACAGCACAGTGGCAATACATGAAACATATACAAGGATAAGTGAAAATGGTGGCTTTCTGAAAACAAGGGGTGACTTCAAGCAAACAAGGTATTTGCCTCATGATTTTTGAAAGGTGATTGAAAATACCGAGTCAGCTTTTTCTCTATTCATTTAACACCTATTCAGAGTTTAAAACATAATGCTGCCTGATAAATTGTTTCACACAGCTACAAGATAATATCATAATATCTTACCGTGTTCTGTTGTGATCATTACTGCATAGGCTTTTAATGGTCCATTCACTGACTCAAAATCAGAGAATTCAACAGACAACGACCTGTGACTCACTGCCTTGACTAAAGGAGCTTTGCTTGGAGGTGGGTCTATAAACAGAAATATTTTTTAGTACCTTAATGACTGATAAAAAAAATTCTCTAAACAAGAAAGTGCTGTAATACTGATGCTGCTCATATAATGCATATTTATTGTGTGTCACATTAGACTTGGCATGAATGTAGTGTTTTATTCATAATCTGTAGGCTGATAAGGTATTGCGTATCAAGTTTGGTATTCTGCAATCATGAAGTTAATATTTTGTTCATATCAACGCCTTTCATACTCAAGTCTTAATGCTTACCAGTAATGCTTGTGTTACACATTTTCTGTACTGGAAGGCTTTCAGAACTATTTGCAAGAGTTACTATTGTAACATTATAGGTGCTGAAATAATCTAAAGACGCTGTTGTGGTGTTTTCCTCTGAGCCTTCTTTCACGCAGGATGGAGCCCATTGTTCTTCTTCCCATGTACCATTACGTATTATAATTTTGAAGCCAGAATTGTTACCAGAAGGACATTCCCACTTCAGCATTAGGAAAGGCTTTTTGGCCACTGGTTCACACTGAAATGAATTCACTGAGACAGGGGCTAAAAAAAAAAAATAAAATAAAGAAACCAAATAATCAAACATTGTAGTAAATAGAAAAAACTGTCTATTTGTAAATTCTGTGTATAAACATTTG
The DNA here is from genome assembly GCF_965231255.1 of Vanellus vanellus. NCBI lineage: Eukaryota > Metazoa > Chordata > Aves > Charadriiformes > Charadriidae > Vanellus > Vanellus vanellus. The sequence goes on along the minus strand of NC_138911.1, from coordinate 16,741,025 downwards.
ATAAACATTTGTAAGACTTCAGTATTCCTTTCCACTTTTAAAAAAACGAAGCTACTGCCTACAAGGACTTGCTACCCTATGAGGAAGAAAAGTATTGAACACACTCCACACACAGACCTCTTCTGCAGTAACCACTCTGCAGACAGGTTTACTGAGAAAATCTGAGTATCTGTCAAGGTCAGCAAAGTTTTCAAAATACTGTTCAACCATTGGACATACCACTCTAAGAACATTTTTAGAGTAGTATGTAGATTGACACTAACTCCCTGTATAATTATGTAAAACTCTCAGTGGCCAACAAATAAGAAAACGAATGTAAGCTCCGTGCATTAAGAGCACAGCAATAGCCATCCTCAAGAGCAACTACAACAGGTCAGTTTATGTGAGTCTTATAGGACGCAATATAAAAATTGCAACCTTAAGAGCAGATACAAAAAGATATTGAAAAAGTTAATGTAGCAGTAACACTGAGAAGTCCCTCTAAACTAAACATCTTATAAAACTTCAAGACCAAAACTCTTATAACTTCTACAATTGTAACACACAGCAAATACATTTCCTCTCTTGATAAAGAAGTATTTGGTATTTCCAAATATAGGGGTAAAAGACTCACGGATTAAATTATTTTGTTATGAAAAAGGGGTATTATGTTAAGAAACTAAGGAGAAGCAGAATTGTGTACCAGAAGAAACAGATTTATTTAAAGATAGTGACCGAGACTTTTATCTACTGCATTTTATAAATATTTCTTTTCCTTCAGTAACACTGTCAGCTACTCCTACAAATACAGTGAAATTATAGAAGGTTCCAGGGTTGACATCTGTAATAACAGCTCTGGTGACAATGGATGTCTGGTTTCTAGAGGAGGAACCATGACTTTGGATCTCTATCCTGTAGGTATAGTTAAAAGTATCATCTGCGGTCCATGTGAAAAATCAGAGACTAGTATACTCTGCCCGGATATGGAAAATGGAACTAGGCTCTGTGAAAGTCAAGACAAGACTCCATCAACATTCACGAATATTTGCTGACAAATACAGACAGAAAAAGTACAGGCACGGCCACGCTTCCATGGTTTGGACAGAGCAGCACTTTCACAGTACCAGACACTCTCTTAACGGGTACATCCTGGGGCACTGCTGGAAACCTGACTGAGGAGCTCTGGGACAGATTCCCTACACCTCAGGTAAAACAGGACAAAATGAAGGAAAGGACACAGCAGAACATATTCACAACAAGGGGGAAAAAATGACCACAATGCCTAGCATGAAGAACACAGGACCACCTCAACCCTCTCCTCTTTGCCGACAAGCTGAGCAGAGCAGTGCGGCTGAGAGCCACACAGCACAGTGATGCCCGCAGCCCATCTGCAGCCATGGGCCCCTCCAATGGGGGAAGTCCCCCAGGCACGCAATGTACTCTGTGTGGGAGCCTTTCAAAATAAGGATCCGAGGACCTCATCCACAAAGTAGAGAAGGCAACAAAACCTCCCACAGCACCTCCTTCCACACATTAACATTGCTGACTGCAGGTAGGCCATGTGCAGCACTTCTGCTTGAAACAATATTGTATTTCAACCCTCAGGCAGGTAGGCAGAGCCCTGTGCTGCACAGCAAAATGCACCCCACCAGAAACAGCTGCAAGAAACTGTGACTTACTTGTATACAGGCATATGGTCACCCCTGCTCCTTCCGTCTGACTGTCATTCACTGCTGCAAATACTGTGAAATTATACATCGTCCCAGGGATTAACCCAGTAATTTCGACTTCAGTGACATTGGACATCGCGTTCCAAACAGAGGTACCATTTGCAACCTCTATCCTGTACGTGTAGGAGTTGGAAGCAGTGTCGACCACTGACCATGTTAAGTTGATAGAAGTGACACCAATGTATTTCGCCTTGAGACCATGGACTGGGCTGGGCTCTGTGAAAGGCGAGACAACAATCTGTCAACCTGCAAGAACACCTGCTCACAAACATGGACAGAAGAAACACAGGCACACCACTCCTTCACTCTCTTCACATCACTCATCTTTCAGAGTGTGGGAGCACCCCAACAACACCACCAGATGCTTCTGGACGCTTTTTCATCAGTGGCTGAGTAACAGAAAAATAAGAAAGTGGCAGCTCAAGTGGGATTCAACTTCCTTTCACATTCAAAAACAATAGCACAGGTCAACACGGTGCCAGCACTCCCAGAGTTTTGCTTGGGAATACAAAGGTGGGCAGGAAACATACAAGGTTGCAGCAGAAGGTGGGGGAAGGAGATGGTGGTGTATCTGTTCACAGGAAAAGGTAAGGAACATAAAATATCACTAGAAGAAGAACAGAGTTGATGATGCAGCCAACTTGCTCCTTTGCCACCCTTCATGCCCTGAGCTAGCACTGGCTAAAGCTCACTCTCCTGATGCAGCCCAATGACAGCCACAGGCCCCTAAAGCACAAAAATTCCCTGGACACAAACACACTCTCTGTGTGGGAGCCCTTTAAAACAAGGGTCTGAGGCCACATCCTCCAAGAATTGAAGGCAGCAAAACTGCCCACACAAATCCCAGGCCAGGGAGGCAAGTTCTCAGGAAGGGTTCCTTCATTGCATCACAGGACTTGGTGACCACCTTCAATAACCACTGGTTTTGAGGGGTTTTGTTTTACTTTGTTTTTAAAAAGAATGCTATGTCACTTCCATGCAAACATCTGACTACAGGCAGGCAAAATACTGTTGCAGGCAGAGGTGCTTTGCTAAATTACAACCCTCAGGCAGGCAGGCAGAGCCCTGTGCTGCACAGCAAAATGTACCCCACCAGAAACAGCTGCAAGAAACTGTGACTTACTTGTATACAGGCATATGGACACCCCTGCTCCTTCCGTCTGACTGTCATTCACTGCTGCAAATACTGTGAAATTATACATCGTCCCAGGGATTAACCCAGTAATTTCGACTTCAATGACATTGGATGTCACGTTCCAAACAGAGGTACCATTTGCAACCTCTATCCTGTATGTGTAGGAGTTGGAAGCAGTGTCGACCACTGACCATGTTAAGTTGATAGAAGTGACACCAATGTATTTCGCCTTGAGACCATGGACTGGGCTGGGCTCTGTGAAAGGCAAGACAACAATCTGTCAACCTGCAAGAACACCTGCTCACAAACATGGACAGAAGAAACACAGGCACACCACTCCTTCACTCTCTTCACATTCAGAGTGCAGGAGCACTGTAACATCACGACTGCTTTTGCATCAGTGGCTGGGTAACAGAAAAATAAGAAAGAGGCAGCTCAGGTGGGATTCTTCTTCCTTTCACATTCAAAAGCAATAGCACAGGTCATCATGGTGCCAGCACTCCCAGGGTTTACTCTGGCAATCCAGAGAGGTGGGCAGGAAGGAGAAAAGAGTAGAAGGGAAAGATGGTGGTGCATCTCTGTACAGCAGAAGGTAAGGAACATCAAATATCCCTAGAAGAGGAACAGAGGTGATGACCCAAGCAGCCTGCTCCTTCTCCAACCCTCATGCCCTGAACTCACTCCCATGGCAGAGAGACCATCTCCAAAACCCCTCTCTCCAGTACCCTATTCTCTGTGCATCTTCAAAACAGGGCGATTAGCCATTACAGCCAGGCAGCACAGGAGACACTTTCAGGAATCAACTGGAAAGGTAGGAGCACACATACAGGTACATTTCAGGATAACACAAATGGCAGGAACAGGCATCTGTTTCCTTTCAAATACACCCCATGGAATGACCAGGCTGGGCTACAGCCTTGCAGGCCAGCTCCAAGATGGTCCCTCCAATACCACACATCAAGACTTTTGATACTCAACACAGCAACGTGCTGGATGGCCAAAGCAGTTCTCCTGAACTAACATTGCCTAAATCTCACTCTCCTGCTGCAGCGTGATGGCACCTATGGGTGCCCAAATCACAAAAGTTCCCCTGGTGCAATATGGTCTGTGTGAGACCCCCTTAAAATAAAGGTAAGAGACCCCCATACTCTAGGAAATGAAACCAATCCCCTTTACTAAATTTAGAAGATGCAGGTTTTCAGGGAAAAATCTCTTCTCTGCGTTGTCAGCCTTGGGGACTAACTTCACCAAGAGCTTTCTATGAGGGCAATGCTGCTTCTGTACTTTAACATCCCATGCTTCACAGATTGGCCATCTCCAGGTCTAGGACCAAAATATCACCTCTGCCTGCAACAGCACTAAATTACAACCCTCAGGCAGGTAGGCAGAGCCCTGTGCTGCCCACCAGAAAGGGCTGCAAGAAACTGTGACTTACTTGTATACAGGCATATGGACACCCCTGCTCCTTCCGTCTGACTGTCATTCACTGCTGCAAATACTGTGAAATTATACATCGTCCCAGGGATTAACCCAGTAATTTCAACTTCAGTGACATTGGATGTCACGTTCCAAACAGAGGTACCATTTGCAACCTCTATCCTGTACGTGTAGGAGTTGGAAGCAGCGTCGAACACTGACCATGTTAAGTTGATAGAAGTCACACCGATATATTTGGCCTTGAGACCATGGACTGGGCTGGGCTCTGTGAAAGGCAAGACAACAATCTGTCAAGACAGACAAAGAAAGGAAGAAAGAAAAGCCAGAGCCACATTTCCCTATTACACACAGAATGAGCATTATTTATAGCCAAGCAGAACTTCTATGATATCAATGTCCAGTTTCAGACATTCATGCTGTGGCATCTCTGGAAAGGCCACAGTTCTCAGGGACATTCTCTTTATTTCATTTCACATACTAAAATTATTTGTTTCCACAGTGGTTTTCCAGACAGAGAAACAGATGGAAATCAGGAAAGGAAGCAAAGTGCAGGGCAATCTTGATCTGCTAACTCAAATTTGTGCCCACAAGACCTAATCTGATCCCTTCGGCCCAGCCTCTCCCCAACATCAGTAGAAATGGGCTCCTTGAGCAGGTCCAACAGCTGACCCACCCTGGGGTGCTGTGTCTGCAAGCCTGACTCAGCATCTACACTAGGCAGACAAGACTCACCTCAGGCAGCTTGGACAAGCTCATCTACTCAGTAGCAGCTCCAGGACACACTGCTTTTAATTGCTGTAAAGATGTTGTTTGTTCCCTTTCCACTCCTGAGCTAGAGATTTTCAAGACCTGCCTGGATGCAGTCCTGAGTAATGTGCTCTAGGCAATCCTGCTTTAGCAGGGGAGTTGGACTAGATGATCTCTAGAGGTCCCTTCCCACTCTGAAAATTCCGTGATTCCGTGAGCTTGACTCAAAGAAAAGATCTCTTCCCATCTGGCCTTCTGATCTGGGAAAAAGGTGCCATGGCGCAAAACTGATAAAAATGGCACCACACTCGGCAATGTGGCTCTAGGCACTGTCACAGCCCAAAAGAAGCCCCAGGCCAGGAACTCTGCAAAGAACTCAAAAACTCAAAATCTTCAAGAAGAAAAAGCCTCCATGATCCTGGCTACCACATCCCTGCACAACATGTCCTTTGGTATAACCTGTGATCACCTGCTCCCAGAAGCATTTTAGGGGGCCCATTCAGCCCTTAAGTCTAGAAAAAGTCATGCTGTTGTAGCAGCTGCATCTCTACATAGACTTGAGTAGCCAAGCTGGTGAAATAATTGCTTTACAGGTAATGCATGAAAACATACAGACACATACAATCTTAGTCCTTTTCCCTTTTACCAAAGACTGCTTGGCATTCACGCTCACAGGCACCTGGAGCAAAGCAACATTACAATGAGAAATAGTACAAAGTTGAAAACCCAAGATAAAGAAGCAGAGCAATTTGGTACAAAGCTCATGTTTACTTGCAATTGAGAGGTACCATTTCCTTACCTGTATACAGGCATATGGACACCCCTGCTCCTTCCGTCTGACTGTCATTCACTGCTGCAAATACTGTGAAATTATACATCGTCCCAGGGATTAACCCAGTAATTTCGACTTCAATGACATTGGACGTCACGTTCCAAACAGAGGTACCATTTGCAACCTCTATCCTGTACGTGTAGGAGTTGGAAGCAGTGTCGACCACTGACCATGTTAAGTTGATAGAAGTCACACCAATATATTTCGCCTTGAGACCATCGACTGGGCTGGGCTCTGTGAAAGGTGAGACAACAATCTGTCAACCTGCAAGAACACCTGCTCCTCACAAACATGGACAGAAGAAACACAGGCACACCACTCCTTCACATCATTCATTGTTCAGAGTGCGGGAGCAAACCAACGACATCACCAGAAGCTCCTGGAGGCTTTTGCATCACTGGGCAGCTAAGAGAGAACTGAAGAAAAGTATTCTGAGGGGAATTCATCTCCTTTTGACATTCCAAAGGAGAAGCACAGGTCACCACCGTGCCAGTGCTCCCAGGGCTTCCCTTGGTAATCTAGAGAGGTGGGCAGGTAAGAGCAGAGAAGAGGAGCAGAATTTCAGATGGAAGGGACCTACAATGATCATCTAGTCCAACTGCCTAACCACCTCAAGGCTGACCAAATATTAAAGCATATCATTGAGGGCAGTGTCCAAATGCTTCAAACACTGACAGGCTTGGGGCATCAACTCCCTCTCTAGGGAGCCTGTTCCAGTGTTTGACCACCCTCTTGGTAAATAAATGCTTCCTAATGTCCAGTCTAAACCTCCCCTGGTGCAGCTTTTAACCACTCCCACATGTCCTGGCGCTGGATCCCAGGGAGAAGAGTTCAGCACTTGCCTCTCCACATTCCCTCCTCAGGAACCTGTAGAGAGCAATGAGCTCACCCTTCCGACTCCTATTCTCCAGACTAGACAAACCCAGAGTCCTTAGCTGTTCCTCATAGGACACTCCTTCCAGCCCTTTTACCAGCTTTGTTGCCCTCCTCTGGACACATTCCAGGACCTTCACATCCTTTTTAAATTGTGGGGCCCAGAACTGCACACAGTGCTCAAGGTGAGGCTGCACTAATGCTGAATACAGTGGGATAATCTCCTCTTTTGACTGGCTGATTATACTGTGTTTGATGCATCCCAGGATGCAGTTTGCCCTCTTGGCTGCCAGAGCACACTGCTCACTCATACTGAGCTTGCTGTCAACCAGGACTCCCAGATCCCTTTCTGCAGGGCTGATCTTCAGCCACTCCTCTCTCCAGGTGTAGAATGCAGCATTTGGAATTCTTAAATTTCATGCCATTAATCATTGCCCAATGGTCCAATCTACCTAGATCCCCCCCCCCAAGGCCTCTCATCCCTCAAAAGACTCAACAGCACCTCCCAGTTTGGTATCATCGGCAAACTTGCTAATGGTGCATTCAACTTCTGCATCCAGACCATTGATAAATATATTCAACAGCCTGGCCCTAGAATTGAGCCCTGAGGAGCACCACTGGTGACAGATTGTCAGCCAGATGTAGCCCCATTCACTACAACCCTTTGAGCCTTGCCCTTCAGCCAGTTCTTCACTCAGTGCACTGTAAACCCGCTCATCCCACAGCTGGACAACTTGTCCAGAAGGACGCTGTGAGGGACAGTATCAAAAGCCTCACTAAAATCCAGAAAAACCACATCCACCACCTTCCCTTCATCCACTAGGCTAGTGACCCTACCATAGAAGGACATAGCTTTAGTAAAACAAGACCTTCCCTTTGTGAACCCATGTTGACTGTGCCTGACGATTGCATTACTCTTTAAATACCTTTCAACAGTACCCAGTATGATCTTCTCCATGATTTTTCCACGAACTGAGGTTGGTCTAACAGGTCTGTAGTTTCCTGGGTCTTCCCTCACGCCCTTCTTGTAAATTGGAATAACACTGGCTAGCTTCCAGTCTGCAGGGGCCTCCCCAGACTCTCAAGACCTTTGGGAGATGATCAAGAGGGATCCTGCTATAACATCTGATAGCTCCTTCAGTACTCTGGGATGAATCCAATCAAGCCCCATGGACTCATGAACATTCAGCTGATACAGCTGGTCCCTTACAATTTCAGTGTCCACAAATGGAAAGTCACTGCTCCCACACTCGTGGTCCTCCGAGTCATAGACCTGGGCAGCCCAAGGTCTATCCATATTATTAAAGACTGAGGCAAAAAAAACATTTAATGCCTCCACTTCTTCTTCACCCCTATTAGTCAGTTGACCATCTTCAAGAAGTATTGGTCCAATGTTTACTTTAGACCTCTTCTTGCTATTAACGTACTTAAAAATGCCTTTCTTGTTATTCGAAACAACACTGGCCAGTTTCAACTCTAACGGAGCTTTGGTCTTGCATGTTTTCTCCCCGTATATACAAACCATGGCTCAGTACTCTTCCTGCAAAGCCTGACCCCAGTTCCAGTGATCATACAATTTCTTTTTCCTCTTGAGCTCCACGAGGCTTTGCCTGTTCAGCCAAGCTGGTCTTCTGTCTCGCTTGCTTGACTTTCGACACGGCGGAATTGCCTGCTCCTGTGCTTCTAAAAGGTGGTTCTTAAAAATTGACCAGCACTCGTGGAACGCTAAGCACTCAAAAGCAGATTCTCAAGGTAGTCTGCTAAGTACAGCTTAAAGTTTACTCTCTTGAAGTCCAGGGTAGCAACTCTGCTGTCTTTTTTTCTTATTACACTGAAAATTTTGAACTCAACCATTTCATGATCACTGTGGCCAAGACAGCCACATCTCCCACAGGTCCTTCTCTATTCACAAATGGCAAGTCTATAAGGGCATCTTTCCTAGTTGGCCTACTGAGTGCTTGTTACAAGAAGTTATCACTCATATGAAGAGATACGAGAAGCTGAGAAATAGAGGGGAAGGAAGATGAGTTTTGTTTGGCCGGTTTTGCTTTGCTTTTTTTAAAGCAGGGATATCTCTTTTCCACACATTAAGACCCCATGCTTAGTAGACAGCCCAGATTAAGCTCCAGGAATAAAACATCATGTCTAGACACAACAGTTTTATATTTCAGTCCTCAGGCAGGTAGGCAGAGGCCTGTGCTGCCCACCAGAAAGAGGGCTGCAAGAAACTGTGACTTACTTGTATACAGGCATATGGACACCCCTGCTCCTTCCGTCTGACTGTCATTCACTGCTGCAAATACTGTGAAATTATACATCGTCCCAGGGATTAACCCAGTCATTTCGACTTCAATGACATTGGACGTCACGTTCCAAACAGAGGTACCATTTGCAACCTCTATCCTGTACGTGTAGGAGTTGGAAGCAGCGTCGAACACTGACCATGTTAAGTTGATAGAAGTCACACCGATATATTTTGCCTTGAGACCATGGACTGGGCTGGGCTCTGTGAAAGGCGAGACAACAATCTGTCAACCTGCAAGAACACCTGCTCACAAACATGGACAGAAGAAACACAGGCACACCACTCCTTCACTCTCTTCACATCACTCATCATTCAGAGTGTGGGAGCACCCCAACAACATCACCAGACGCTCCTGGAGGCTTTTGCATCACTGGGCAGCTAAGAGAGAACTGAAGAAAAGTCATTCTGAGGGGGATTCTTCTCCCTTTGACACTCCAAAGCAGAAGCACAGGTCACCACCATGCCAGCGCTCCCAGGGCTTCCCTTGGTAATCTAGAGAGGTGGGCAGGAAAGATATGAGGATGGAGGGGAAAGTGGGGAAGGAAGATAATTAAAAACAAACCAAAAACATCAGGGCTATATTTCTGCTGCACACTAACATTCTGTCCTGTCCATATAGCCCAGATCAGGCTCCTGGACTAAAATATCATGTGTATACACAATAGTATTGAACTACAAACCTCACATAGGTAGGCAGAGCCTTGAGCTGCACAGTAAAATACAGCCCACCAGAAATAAGGCTGCAAGAAAGTGTGACTTACTTGTATATAGGCATATAGATACTCCTCCTTCCGTCTGACTGTCATTCACTGCTGCATATACTGTGAAATTATACATCGTCCCAGGGATTAACCCAGTAATTTCAACTTCAGTGACATCGGACGTCACGTTCCAAACAGAGGTACTATTTGCAACCTTTATCCTGTACGTGTAGGAGTTGGAAGCAGCGTCGAACACTGACCACGTTAAGTTGATAGAAGTCACACTAATATATTTTGCCTTGAGATCATGAACTGGGCTGGGGACTGTGAAAGGCAATAAAAACAAACAAAAAAATTCTTTTAACTTGCAAGAATATTTGCTGACAAACACACAAAGCACTCTTCCTCACCCTACCAAAACAACAGATCTCTGTAAAACAGTAATTAGCCTGGGAAAATCATGGAATCATAGAATGGTTTAGGTTGGAAGGGGCCTTGAAGATCATCGAGTTCCAACCCTCCTGCCATAGGCAGGGACATCTTCCACTACATCAGGTTGCTCAATGCCCCATCCAGCCTGGCCTTGAACACCTTCAGGGGTGGGGCCTCCACAACTTCCCTGGGTAACTTGTTCCAGTGCGTTACCACCCTCATAGTGAAAATTTTTTCCCCAATACGTATTCTAAATCTCTCTTCTTCCAGTTTGAAGCCATTACCCCTTTGTCCTATCACTATGTGCCGTTGTATAAAGTCCTTCTCCAGCTTTCTTGTAGGTCCCCTTCAGATATGAGAAGGCTGCTATAAGGTCTCCCTGGAGCCTTCTCTTCTCCAGGATGAACAACCCCAACTCTCTCAGCCTGTCTTCAGAGGAGAGGTGCTCCAGCCCTCTGATCATCTTCGTGGCTCTCCTCTGGACCCACTCCAACAGGTCCATGTCCTACTTATGTTGGGGGCTCCAGAGCTGGATGCAGTACTCCAGGTGGGGTCTCACTAGAGTGGAGTAGATGGGCAGAACCACCTCCCATCAAGCCATTCTTATATGTTGCAAGGCATGCTTGCTACCTCGGTAATCTTCTCTTCCTCTAATTCCTCGAGTTTCACGTCATCTCAAGGAGTAAAATTGTCTAGGTGCAGCAGTGATTACTGTCCTGCCTCAGCTGTCAACTTCATGCAGGGTGCTGAGAAATACTGGAACATACAACCTGCTGTTATTTTTTCCTAAGCTGGTTATCTCAAAGAGGAGAACTTTTCTATATGCAAGACTCACACAGCTCTCCTCTAGATACATGATACCCTCTATACTAGGTAGAGTACTTCAGCTGTACTCTCATACGTATGTATGTCAAATCTGTATGTCACAGTATGTTTAAACTGTTGCAGCTGTAACCTAAAAAGCCCTAATAAGCAGGGAACAGAGGCCAAGTCTAACAGTGATATAACTACCTCAAGGCCACGCAACAATCAGTGTTAAATTGCATTCACAGTCAGCTGTACAGGTATATTTCTTTGGCCCATTCTCTATTCCAGTATAGCAGTTGGATCCACACCCCCACATGCTCTTTGCACTCTGGACTACAGTTCGGGAGTAAAATGCTAATGCAGTACAAAAGCACAAAACACCCTGAAGATTCACATCCCAGTCACATTCCAAACCACTTACGTGTTACATTGTTACGATCACTTTTTGCGCTGTCGTATAGTGACACATCCATGGATGATCCTCCACCTCCATAGGTTTCGTTCCCACTTGTAGAGTTTACTGATAAATTATCATTACTACTGGTTCCTGTTTCCACAGTTACATTTTTTGAACTGCAATTCTCAGTGCCTGAAAGAAAGAATATAAAGCAGTAAGTATCTTTACAAAACGTCTGTGTTTCCTCTTTGTGAAAATATAGTCATTTATAAATATCACACACAGACCTGCAGTCACTTCTGGTTTCCCAGTTTGTTCTCCTACAGAAATTTCATTGCACATTTTCTCATTTGAGCACTTTTAACTTCTGTCAGATGACTTGATTTAGATTAAGAGATTGCCACATGATTTTTGGTCATTCACTGACTTTGCTCATGGTTTGGATGAAAGCTACCATGATCGATATTTTTCAGATCATTTTTGTTTAAAAAGAACTGAACAAACCCACAGACACATTCTGCGTGTGTATTTTTGTCAGGCATTACCAGAAGCTAAACTTCTTTACTTAACCTGGCATAGCAATTTTGTCTCTTCCCCTCAGCGTATGAGCAAAAAAGTTCTCATATTCACACAGTGTGTTCCCACAAGTAAGGAAGAGAAATGGTATATTTACAGAAAACAACTTTAGGTTGGTACAGTGCAGCCTGAAGTGCAGAGAGAGTTGATTCAGGGCCTAAAATTTAAAGGCTAAATCACGCAAGTCTGATGTTCAACATTAAGGTAGAACTCATCTGCAAGTACTTGTCATTTTGGCACGTACAGCACTATACTGACTCCAGAAAATCCTTAAAGTATCACTCTGTGTGTCTTTTTTTGTTTTGGCGTTTGTTTGTTTTGTATTGCCTTTAAGTATATTTCTCAATCTTCCTAAGCACATTGTATCTGTAACTGATTTTACCAGAACTCTTTACAAACGGAAAAGCAAAGGGATTAAAGCGCACATTTATATCTTCAAATATCCTTAAACACATTGCAGGAATTAAAGTCACTGAAATAAGCAAGTTTACATTTTTGAATGCTATTTCTAAAAAAAAAAAAACAAACCTTCCTGAAAAGAATTTTTAAATACTTAGCTGATATTGTTCAATCTTTCTTAAAGAAATTAAGTTAATGAGTGTTATATCAAAAAAATTATAATTGAGTAACAGAATGATACTTACAGGCAATTGTACATCTGACCTGGAAAACAAACAAACAAACAAATAGAAGTTATAACTTTAAAATTACTGGAAGCTCAAATAAAATCAGAACTGGTTTAATTAACACATGGAGGAGAAATCAGTTAAAAAAAATAAAATAAAAAAATCAGTTGTTTCAATCCAGACTTTTCAACCTGCAAAAGAGGTACCTAAATATCTATTGACATAAAAATGACACCAAAAGTATCCCAAACTATTAGAGGAAAAAAAGAAACATGCTGATAAAATGTTAGTTACCACTTTTTTTTTTTAAACCAACCAGTTTATTTTGTCACAAAACCAGCTTGCATAACATAGGTCTATACTGATTATTTCGCACATATAAATTTAAAAGCAAAACCTACAAGATCTTAGTTGAAAGACATTTTAGTTAGTACCTTTGACACGATCCCACAAAAAGCAGTAGACACAAATTAGATATTTTTTATTAATTTTTCCTATCATCCTATTGCTGTACAAATTTTATTATTACTTCTAACAGAAGAATATTTTGCATTTTCTGAAACAAATTCAGCATAGCCAAAGTTCAAAACACTTAGTATATATTCTGAAATCTAGTTTAGACATGTGTACATATCCATTAAGTATCAGCAATTGACATTTAACTGCAACCTTAAAGTACTCTGCTAGTAATATTGACAAGCACACCAGAATTTTGCTTTGAAAATGTTTTTTTAGTCTTTCAACTTCATGCTTTTACTTCCGAATAAGCCATTCCCCTTCCTGTTAGCGTGCCAACTGGCCTGTAAATTGTTTTCTTCATCTCCCTCCAGGTGGCAGCACAAAATGCTCCTAAAAGAGAAATAAAAGCTCCAGACTGAGGTCTACAGACGCTTGAGAGGAAAACTGATTTCCTGAGACTCCACAGCCAGCTGACTCCAACCGCCTGCAGCAGCCACTTTTGTCAGGTAACAAACTGATTACTTCAGCAACTGTATCAGGGATTAAATACAACTATTCACCTTGTAAAGCTATACATGACAAGGCAAAAGCAAGTATGCAGAGACACGTGTCCCAGGGACTGGCAGGTCTCCACCATGGTGCTTGGGATCCACAAGTCACTCTGCCATGTGCCAGGGAGGCATGCAGGCATGGGAGGTTTCTGCCTGTGCACTTCTGGGTCTGTTTTTGGCATCACAGTGGGTGCAGGCAGAGGCAGTTTCCAGCTCTTCCACCTGCAGAAGGGCTAGTCCTTTCAGTGGACCTTACACTGTATTGCTCCGAGAAAATCCAGCTAAGCTTTATGCCGGATGGGGCCCTACCCACACAAAGCATCAAGCCTGCTGATTGCAGAGGTTGACACATTTATCTAAAGCACTTGAAATTGTCTCATTTTTTATTTTCCACCCTGTTTCCTTAGACAGTTTCTTAGCTGTTTCTACAATTCCATGAGCTAACTCAAAAAAAAAGCAGCTATGTCACAAAAACCCAATGCAAAGCTTGAATCCCAAATCACTCGTCCCCAGCTCTCACGTTGCTGGTGCCACAAGTACCTCCATCAGCAGTAGCTCCCCACATCACAGTCATGGGCCCAAGCAGACACACCCTCAAAAAGTAGTCAGAGGATACCATTAAATCATCTTGTTCTCCATATGACAGACTACAAAAAAGCACCCTCCACAAAGATGTGTCAGGTCAGTTGACTAGAAGCAACACTAGAAGCAACCCCTCCAGCTTTACAATAAGGAGAAATGCAGCAGAAGCAAGCTTCAAGTGGGGAGACGACCTTCCAGCTCCCGTGACGGTCTTTGTGCCACAGCAAGAAGAGTTTGGGCACACTTTCTAGGCAAAAGAGCACTGGTAAGCATCAAAGAGCTAATGCCTGGTCTTCTCTAGCACAGTCCTACTGACAACTCAGCACGCAAAGGACATTATGTGGGACACTGAAGTCCTTTGTACAAGAGTGAGACTCCTCCTCAACCTTTCTGAAGATTTGAGAGCCCAGCCAAACTGCAAGGCTGTTAGGAAGTGCGCAAACATTCATCTGCACTCAGGTCAAGAGTCCACAAAGAAGTGGCCAAGGAAGAAGAGACTACAAAGGAAAAAGCCACTCTTAAGGCAGGAAAACACTACTGTGCAGCATTCACAGCAAAAGTGCTGAGCGCTATGTGGAAACAGCTGCTGAATGATGAGCAAGAGGTGAGATTCCTTGAAAAGCAGGGCAATCTACAAAGATGCTATGTTTAATAAGAAAGGGAAATTGCAAAAAAGAAGAACAAAACCAACAAGACACCACAGGACTGAGTAAGTCACAGTGATTTCTGCAGTCCTATTGACAAAACAGCAAAAGCCTGACACCATTCACAACCTGTCCTTCGGTTACTTTCTGCTCTGTAAAACTGCCTGAAGATGACAAAGTCTCTTGTCTCCTTCTCCCCAGATTTTGAGTTCAAGGGCACAGCATCCTTCCTGAGCAACAGGAACAACAGAGACATCATATGAATGAGAAACAGGTATGCCACGACCAAGTTGCCTGTACCCCTGCTTCTCACCTCCCCATTTCTTCCATGCCAACTCAAACAAGAAGCACGTTGATTCCTGTTTTACCCCCAGCTACAGCCATCTGAACTAAAGGCAAATTATTACCAAGCAGCTAAAAACTTGGTTGCTAGTGATGGTCAAACAACAAAAGGAAAGTTATGCTAAAACTTCTGTCACATGATGAATGAACAGCTTCCCATCATTTTACTTGCTTTTGTTTATCACACACTTGGGCAATACCCCCTCACAATACTCCTCTGACTTTCCAGAACCCTATGTGCAAACCAAATTCAAAAAAGCATATCCCGTCAGCAGCAGGCAGGACTCCTTCTGAAACCCAAAACCACGCAAAACAAATGATCCCATTTCAAAGCGTCAGCTTCCCTGACTCAGTCATTCCATGCTGTATTTTTCAATACAAGCCACGAACTGTACTGTACTCCAGCCTTATGTTATTGCTTAATGAGATGCTATTTATACAAAACATTTGTTTATCTGTTCAGAGGATATTTGCGCTGAACACCTGATTCTCTTTGTGTTTGCATCTAATAAATCAGAAGCCTTGCCATCTCGTCTTTTCTTTTCAATTACATGAATCCATATTATTCATATACAGAGTTGGGTGCTTTTTTTAACCAAAAAAATGGAACTTGGGGTAGGGGTGGAACATTCCTCCCCAAGAAAATAAAACAGCAAAATGCTAAACACTGAACATTTCAATTGAACAACAGGAGAAATGTGTATACACAAACTCATCACTGTCATCAGGAAATGAATCTTTTCATGTGTCACACAGCCATGCTTAGAGCCCGATCAAAGACTGTATATTCCAGAGGAGCTGAATAATTCATCTGCACTCGTGCAAGGTCTGTCCTGCACTCCTTATGTGTGCAGTTTATTACTGACCAGGGGTTGGTGGTGTGTAAGATATGCAGGATTCAGCTCCATCCTCCTCAGGTATACAGTGAATCTCTTAATTGAAGAACTATTATTATTATTAGTCTCACAGGTAATCTTATCAAGGAAGAAATAAGATGTGCTGCAGGAAAACATCTTCAAACATACTATGTGACTGAGAAGCTCAAGTTCCACTGATATTTGATAAGACTAAGATTAAGACTAAGGTATTTTCAGGAGCAGGACTTAAAATGTACCTGCTGTACACAGGAATCAGGCGAGCCACAAGAGCCAGTCAGCAGCAAGAAATACAGTAGTGCCTCCCCTTCTGCTGGCCACAAGACTTTAGATCAGCTTGGCTCTGCTGCCAAACTGTACCCTACAACGAAGTTAGCGTTCCTGCACCAGGCGGAAAACCCTTGTCGACAGCAGCCCACCTGCCGGGGGTGCTCCAGTTTCCAAAATAAACAATGTGGTTTGGCTCATGTAAATACAAGGTTAAGAAGCTGGCTCAACAGTCAAAGTGAGCAAACCAAAAAATCCTAACCAAAAAACCCCCTTAGCCACAAATCCTTTCTGAGAATACTACTTGAGGCAGCTGCTTACTATTTCTTGTGTGTTCACCAGTGTGTGCCTTATGACTCAGATGCAAAAAGCCAGGAAATTAATCACACACCTGTCAAAGCTAACAATCTTTCACATGCATACCTTCAGCTCTTCTCTTCTCCACCCACCCATCCTCTCAGGTTTGAAGGAGCTCCACAAAAACACCACCAGGCTATCACAGTAGTCTCCAAATTCTTTCTCAACACCCTTTCACAAAAGCAACAGCATAATTAAAGATCACTGCCCCAGTAACCCTGGTCTTGCTTCCTTGTTCCCCCCATCCTCCCCCCCCATGCCCACCTACCATTAGTTGTCCCACTTCCATAATTATGGGCTTTAGGGCAAGCCATGATACTGCAACCATCATGATGGTTTTTAGACTCCAGACTTTGCTTTGTTGACATTATCAGTCATCACTGCTCAGATGACAAACATTAACCAGCAAAGACGCAGTAACTCAGCCACTCTGTCACTTCTGATATTTCATACTTGGCATAGGTTTAGCCAGAAAGCATTCCCACAGAAAGGTTTTATTTAAGGTCACACAAAATAAGTGAAAATTAAACCCTGAAATGCCACTGGGAAGTCCCACAACAATGGAAGTGGGATTGCCCAGGTACTGCATCCACAGACTCATATAGCTTTCAAATACTTGCTATTTTTCTAGGATTTGTAAGGCATTGAATGCTACTCCAGCTGGGGACATCTTCCCACTTCACTGGGAGTGTAAAGTGTAAATCAGCAGAGTGACACCTCCCTGCAGGAGACAACAGTCTCAGAGACAGGATGGGGTTTGGAAAGATGTAATGTTTCTGTCTCTTGCAACCCATCTCAGGGATATTTCACCTCATTCATTTCCACATTATGTCCAAATTAATGAAGTTTGTAGGCTTACAGCACCAAGCAAGAAAAACGAGATCACCTGAGCTGGGGCATAAAACTATGTACCTAAACCTGTATGAACCTAGTTCAAGTAACATGCCTTACTTCAGCAATTTCTGGGTTTGGGGGTGAAAAAATGTCTTACTGGAAAATGACCTAAAATGTACTTGTATAATATTTTGCCAATTTTCTGATTTCTTTCTAAAATGTTGCAAGTCTTCAATTGCAAAGCATTTCTCTGCATTTAAGCAGCCAACTTCCTAGCACAAATCATTATACCATTATAATATTGTAAAATGCATAGAAATTCACATGCAATTAAAAATATGCCAAGCCAAGAAAAGCAAGTGTTTTCCCTGTGCTTATTGTATGACAAGGAAAAAGACAATGTGTGCTGTAGATTCGCTCCAAGCTACACTTACAGTTCAGTTATCAATTTCATAGCATTTGTGAATACTCAGCCTTCCTGTATCAGGTCCTTATGACTTGAAGGAAGAAATAGTCAACTGGAAGCTAAGTCAGAAGTTCACATTTAATTATGTTACGTAGTTTCATTTAAGATGGATTACTTTCTGGATTTGGTGCTGGCGTTCGGGATTTTTTTTCCCTTTTCCAGTGTATATTTACTCTGCTAAATTAATTTTAACTGTAACCCACAACAGGTTTTTTGATGCAAATTAACTCTAGATGATCTCAATAATATGACACACTCACTTCCAATGAAAAACTGAAAATATGCTGTGGCAAGTGTCAGCTGCACATGTTCTCCCTCTGGTATCTTAGGCAGGCACTCACGGCCCATCCACAAAACACCATTTCACAGAATGTCTGGTTTAAGTGGGTTTATCCTGGGGGAAAAAAGCTCTAATTTTAGAAGCAGTGCACCAAGTTTTTGCAACATATTTGGAATCTTCTCTTCTTTTAAACTTAAATGAGCAGCTCTGCCAATGAGACTGCACGGGACCAGATGGAGATCCAGAACCCAGAAGAAAGAAACATGAGCTGATGTTTGTTATTAACTGGGTAGGGCTGGACCCTCTTATGACACCATGTTGTATTAGGAAGCTATGCAAAACCCTAATGTGGTCGACAGCCATACACAACTGGGCACAGGCTATTTTAAGCTATTATGCAGTTATGAGAAAGAGGAAAGACTATTTCAACTTTGCATGTATTTATATTTTACCCCTGACATTTCCAAATCCTGTCTTCCCTGAAGCAAGCTTTTCTCCAAAGAGGGACCAAATTTCATTTTTTCCACTGGCTTTTATGAAAACACATGAGGAGATTCTGGTTTGTGCAGCACCTCTAGTGAACTAAAAATGTTGGGGAAGACAAAGCCTTGAAGGAAAGCCAAGATGAGACACTGAATGAAAATCTGTGGTAAAATATACTGGAGAGAAAGTTCTTTCTTCCTCTCTTGATTTTTCTCCAAGTTTTACCTGTATCTTCTTCTTAGATGGCTAGCCTAGGAGCAATGAGTTTTCTGGGCAACATATCCAAAATAAAGAGAAAAATATAGAATGGATCTCATCTGAACTGTACCTGTTAGATCTGTTTCCCCTTCCTCAGTTCTACCTTAAAGAAAAGATTTCCTGGGTAAGTTTTCCTGTGGTTTGGTATGAGGAAGTGATTCATCTACCTGTTCATGTGTAAAGCAAACAAGCAACAGAAATACCTAATACTAAGCAGCACAGATTTGGGTAGGAAATGGTCTGACAACAGGCCCAGACGCCAAACACAACCGCATCGAAACTGATAGCTCTCTCACCACTGACCCTAGGAGGTGCTAGAGACTTCTTTCTAATGGCTTCCAGATCAAACATCAGTTTAAAATCCTTCCACGCAACCAAGTAGTTCTCTGTTTCCCCCAAACCTGCAGGTTCTGATGAACTATAGGCAGCAGGTGCTGCAAACCATCTCACAGTTCAGTAGCATCCCTCCAAGCATCCTGCAATCTTCCAACTGAGAAAAAAACAACAAAACTTCATCCCGGAGAAAAGCTGAGAAGTTTCAACAAGTTTAAATTATTCGCATAACCCAGTGAGTCCTACTTGTAATGTCTCTTCAGAAACAATCCCGCTGAAGGAGTTTACAAAGAGAACAGCGTGCTTCTTTGACAATGGCAATGAGTAATATTTAAAACAACTACTTACTAAAACCCAAATTGTTATCCTACTTGAGCTTCACATCATCACAACACTGGTGGAACTGCAGCTGGGTATGCAATGAGCAATGCCTGCATCGAAAAACCTCCTCTTTTAATAAGAATTTTCAGTTAACGCTGCCAGTCATTTTCTTTCAAAACTAAGAAAGCATCCACCTTTATTTTATGTGAACAAGGAGCATTCCTGCATGCAGCTTAACAGCACTATTTTTTCACTCTGAGTCATTACTCAGGCACACCCTGGAAGAAGGAGGATACAATGAAAAAAAGAAGAACAAAAAAAAAAAAAGAGAAAAAAAAGAAAGGCTCCTGTGGCACTGACACAATGCTAACTGTCCTCAAATCAGCAGGGCTTGCCACCCAGGCAACATGGAAAATGTACACCAGAGCCAGCAGCCGCCTGGCCTTTGCAGCAGTCAGGAAAATGAGGGGCATTTCCTGACAGGGCCCTATTTCAGATCTGCTTAGCTGAGAGCAACTGAGACTCTCAAGTTTGTCTCTCATCACAAGCAGATTTCACTTTCCTGAGGCGGACACGTTAGCCTCTACACAGTCTTCGCTCAGGAAAATGTTAAGATACTTTACAAGGCAAACATTGAGCTGGAGTTGGTTTGAGAGTTTTCCAAGTAAAACTAGCTGTAAAATGATTTTAAAACGGATAAAAAAGCTCCCATACAACACCAAGACAGATGATTTATAATGAAAATAAAGACCGAAGTTTTGATCTATGACACCCTATCTGGGGGCAGGAGAACCATGGCCTTTGAAAGCCTTCAGCTTGCTCACACAAAATTGTCTTCCTAGACAGAAAATCCTTTCCTAGACAGAAAATCTTTTTTTTTTTTTTTTGTGGCAGTTCTGATGCTGGTGCATGCAGGGCTTGTTGTTTCCTGCCTTACTTCTATACTTTTCTTAGGATAGTTTATCTTTTTGCCCTTACCAGGGTCCTGAAAACTTCCTAATTTAAAAAGCAATGAGGTGTGCAGCTGGGAGAAACCAGCCTGTGATCACTGCCCTACACGGAGACCTCTCAGGCTAACCTTCATCTCCTCCTTCACGCTCTGTTACTGTTTATTACCATTTATTTATGCTCCTTCAGCACGTTCCATTCTAACTACATGTAAAATGTTCCACTAGAATCCAAATAAATTATCTGCATGGCACTGCCCTTGCCCCATAGCTGGGTAAATCTACCCAAAGGAAGGCAGGCAAGCAATCCTTCCTCACCATCCTTAAACAGCAGCTCTGGTTTAGTAATGAAGCCTTGAAACCACTAGAGGCCCCAATAAAACCAACAAACTTCAGCCTGAGTGACTAACAGCAGTGAAGTATGCCTAAATTCCCATAAAAGTTGACATAATCTGGAAAGTACAAGGCAAAGGATGACCACACTAGACCGTAAAGTTTGGATGTAGATGTAAACGCTAGGTCAGATATGGTCGTGGGAGCTAATGACACCACGCTAAGCTGGCTAAGGCAGACTCAGTGCATCTTCAAGCGTCACAAACCTGTCACGAGGGAAGTAATTTTATACCGTAAATTACTGCCCGGACCTTAGAATTTCTTCGCAGAGCTTATTTACTACATCCCACATCTTCAGCTGCACTGTTTTGTATTGAATCTACATTTTTTGATGGGCCCTAAAAGCAAAGTAGCATTTGATCAACTTCTTCAAAACAAATGCAAGCTGCCTCATAGCAAAAATGTGGCGCTAAACCTTTTCCAACTGTAAAATCAGTCAGAGATCTGGCTAATCTACAAGCATCAAATTATTATCACAAATGCAAATAATTTGATTAAACAATGTTTTCCCATACGCTGTTTTCACATGCAGCAACACGGGGCTGGGGGGACACCCCTGAGGTTTGCCTGCAACTGTCAGCCTATTTAATCCTTTAATGAATTTAAACTGTAGCAAAAGACAAATGGACTGCAAGCGTTCAAAACATGTAGTAGTACTCCTGGGAGGGAACAAAAGATCTCATTGTACAGCTCCAGTAAGTTCATCTAGGGCTCTGGTAGAGTCTCTCTCTTTCTCCTCTTTGAACAGAAGCTGAATAGAAACAGGAATGAGAATTGGCTCTGCCATCATCCCAGACTCGCCTCTATGAATACATCGAGGCTGCATGAGAAGTTATTCACTGACAACAACATGGGCTCTCTCTCTCACTTACCAGTCAATAGACATGTCTATTAAAGGTCAACTTCATGGCCATCTGGGAGGACCAGTTATGGTGGAAAAAGGCTGGGTGATGCAGGGTCAGAACTGGAGATCAAACTGACACTGCAGCCTGACCAGCTGCAAACTTTTTATTCTAGAAAAGTAATATCCATGGCTTCTTTCTCCTTCCAAGATACACGAAGTAGTTCCTGCTGATCTGTATGTTTGGCTTAGCTCTGATACAGATCAAACAGCTACCAGCTCATTTCAAACTTTCATATTTAAGAAGAAGATACGTTTACGTTATTTATTATGAGTCTAGAAACATGTTCATTTCAAATAAATTACATACTGTATCACTGTGCAGTGTTTGCTTAGCCTTGTGTACTACTTGAAAAAAAGAAACAGAGGAAGCTTTTAAAACTAAGAATCAATTTTTACAACATTTTGGTCATCGTTTGTTTAGAGCAATAATACCACTGATACGGCTTCCCACAGCCTTTGCTATTTCCATACAATTACAGATTTTCTGCCACCTATATCACCATAATACAAAAACGTGCCTCTTTCCATTGCATGGTCTTAACAGACAAATCCAAAGTTTTCATAAAAGATTACTGAAAATAACCTTAAAAAAATGCAATTAGGTGAACGACAAACTTTCCTTAAATTTACCCAATGTCATCCAAACTGGTTGTATTACCACTAAATGAATAGCTACTACCAGCAAGTTTAATGATGAAGCACAATCATTTAAATCATAAGTTCACCTTCCACTTGATGACGGTTCTTGCAAATTTAAAACTCACAAGATTTTGAAAAGAAAATTTCTATAGAAGTTATGTTTCTGAAGGCACTTGTATATATATTTTATACAGGCAGCCTTCTGTTTAACAGATTTCCTTGGCAAAAGATTTTAAAAACACTTTGAAGATTTATTAGAAATAGTGGTGCACTATTGAGAATAATTTTGTGACACAGACCTCCACAACATTTGACATGGTTACCCATTGGGAAAACCAGAAAGGGGCAGCAACAATTGCAGTACCATCCTCCAAGTACTTTAGGCAGAGTCTGTAGTAGCAACTATTGCCACAACTGTGGCCAAAAAAAAGTGAGATATTAAAAAGAACTAATACTAGTCAGGCACCAACACTGCAGAAGAGATTGGGGGTATGTCACATCATCAGTATTGCTCTTTTTCCTATTTATGTTATTAACCCATTTAGTCAAATTATTTTTTTAAAAGCATACTCGGGACAGTTAGAAATTCAAGTCTAGAGATGTCCCCCAGATATCCTCAAAGTATTTTAGACAAGCCTCTCTTAATACTTATATACAAAATGGCAGGATGAAAGAAGAGTAGCCAGTACTAGAGTCAATTGCAACTCCTCATCCTCCTGCTTCATTTTTGTTGTATCTTCAACACCTTCAATTAATTATTCTTTGACTGAAAGTCAGAAGAATAGATTTGATTTTATTTCACCCAGATTATATGTTCAATGTCTTTGAAACATTAGATGTATTCTCTTTTGCTCCTATGTCCTCAACAAAGACGGAAACTGAAAAATATCACTACTTCTCTAGAAGCTTTCTAACCTTGAGTTAAACTGTAGAAACAGTTTCCCAGCACCACTACAAAATGCCTTGGAAGCCTAGAAGGACAAGAACTTTATGATTTATATACATACAGGTTTATATGGATTTTTGCATGTTAAAGATAAAACAATGTCTACAATAAACAGCAGCAAAGCATTTCCAACCAGGAGAATAACAAATGGTAGTAAAACAATTCCATCTCAGACACATTTCTTTCTGGTTTGACATTTACTGTTTGATTTTTTATACTTTGCAGTAGCTAAAGTATTACGTCTCTATCATTTTCAGGGAGGAAACAAGGACATACACAAAGCCAGCTGGAGCACTATCACTGCTATTATTTATTTGCTTTTAAAAAAAAGTATAATACAGGTAAGGCTATGAAAAATAATGCTCAAATATTGCATTAAAACATGCCTAGGCCACAAATGGGATTTTGATTGATCTGTTAAAAATATAATTCTAAACTTTCTCATCTGCATGCTTAAGGCTGACAAGTACCAAAGCTTTGAATAGAAAACCCACATAAATGCGTCTGTACATTTGGAGCAGGAGCTATGGAGAACAGTAGATGAGAAGCCCTTCAGCTCACTGTGATGCATTTCACCATGCACACATGAGGCAAAGCCTCATCTTCCCACTCAAATACTAAACCCACATTAAACTCGCATTAAGACAAAGATGAAACTAAGTCCTCCGTGTCTGCATCATATTTTATGTGCATGTCACAGAATGCTAAGTCATTTACTGTATTTGCTCATGTAATAGCCAGATTTCCCCCAGATCAGGGGGATAACATACATATCTGTAACTATCTATAACCTGCTGCTTGCCAACAGCAAAGCCTGTAATGCAGCAATATAAAACAGGAGTTATGCAAGCCTTAAGCACTCTGCACCACGCCACGGGGTGGGATCTTCCTAGGCCTTTAAAGTTTAGCACATTAAAAAAGTATGTGAGAAGTCAGAGTGCTGAGTCAGAAGTCAAACCCTTTTATCAGATGACAGAAATAATTGAACTTTGCTACCTGCCGTATGCCTGTTCACCTGCATGAAATGTGCAGGTAGGGGAGAAAGATAACAGTGAAGAGAAAGTCAGTTGCATTCCAGCTGCTAAAACCTCTTTATCTCGTACCTTTTAATTGTGGTTGTGCAGATTTCTACACCACCTTCCCTGAACTGTCCCCTTAGTGGTCTCGTGCTCTTTTCCCAAATTCCAGTAAGGGTTAAACCAAGAGTGATTCACAAGCTGGATTCCTTTGCACCTCTTGCCTCCAACAGAGATAGTCAAAATGTCACAGAGTTATATAATACTGACAGAAATGTGACTACCTGAAAAACAGGTTTGAATAAAGAATGTAAAACTTTTATAAGTATGATTACATACCAGAACAGAGTAGTGCATCCTTCACAGGCTACGGCAGCCTCTCACCATCTCTAGGAGATACTGTTTTATCACTGCTTATGGCAACTACATTACAACAGTTCAACTGCAGAAAGCAAACTAACAAGAAAAAGCACTTTGGACCAATTTGCCTTATCGGCAAGAGGTGCCAACAGGGTTTGATCCCTCGCTTGCATGGCAGAACCTCCATCCTGTGTTTCAGCATCAGTGAGGAGACATCTTGCAGACACTAACTGAGAAGGGTTTTATCAAGATGAAAGATTCAGCTAAGACGACACATACAAAAGAGACTGAAGACATACCAAGCGAAGTTGAACTAAAGACGACTGTTCACTGCACCCAGACTGCCCAGTGCAAAGCTGAAAGACTTTTCAAATGACTGAGAAACACATTAGCTAGAAAACACTAGTGCAGACAAGGCCCTAGTTTAGAAAGATGCCTGATCCATCACCTGACTCAAGCTATGAAAATGGACGTGTACCCATAGACTTTTTTCTGTCAAGGGAATACCACGTAGTGGAACACATGAATCTCCAGATGACAAAAGGCATGAAGACAGATGTCTAGACAACCCCTAAGGGCTGAACATCTTTATAAAGACATTTGCTCCTTTTCTTTTCTGGTGATATATCCTGTCTGCATGACTCATAACGTTTTAAAATCCACTCTTATAACACCTTCTCCCCTGCACCATACAGCAGGTTTTATGTCTATGCTTCTTCCAACAGCAATTGCATGTTGTGAAGGCTGCGTTCAGAGCCCATTTTAAATCCAGACTTTAAGATTTAGAGCCTAGCCCCTGCTCTGTCTCTCAAAGATACTTACCAAAGCACATTCCTTACAAGTAAGCCAAACAAACAGAAAAGTGTTTGGATAACTAAGGGGTTTCCTTCTTCTTTTAAAACAGAGAAGAGACCAGCAAGTGCCCCTGCACTGTTACTCAGTAGGTTCAGACACAGGCCAAAAAGACGAGCCCTGATCATAGATGACATTGTTGCATGTAAGAGGGAAGACATAGCATCACCCATTTCTCGAGATCATGGCTTAAAAAAACCCAAACACACACACCCCAAAACCCAACCATCAACTAGAATGTCTTATCAGGGGATAGCTCTAAAATCAGGAATATGTTTATAGAAAACATTTCAAGATTAAAGTATTCTATAAGAAATAGGTAGGTAGGGTTTTGTAGGTGCCAAAAAAAAAAAAGTTTTTGCAATGCATGTACTTCAAAAAACTACGTTTAATTATGGACTGTGAGAACATAAAGTTACCTACTTTAATTCAAACACTACTACTCTGGAGACAGGAATCCAACACCAGCAGAAACAATCCAATCACAGAAGGAACCAAACACAACAGAACTACCTTTTTGCTGGCAGAAGTAGATGGCATGGTCAGTCATTAAGCCCATGGATAATCCCACACTGAAAGTCACAAGTACTACAATACAAGGCAGTAATTAAATGGGAAAGTTTCTGGTACCATTTTCCACGTTTTTGATCCAACATCTACCACTGAATATTTCCCAGCCAATTTCTCAAAAATTGAAGCTAGATGATATGACTTATCAGCATTTAATCTTCATATTTAAATGAAAGAAAATGAATTGCACATGTGGTGGTGTTAACTCTCACTTAAAGCATTTATATTGCAGGTTTACTGAAACTGTCTCATCTGATTAACATCCTTTGTGCCCTACATTCAAACTACCCACACTGGAGACTGTAGAGCAAAACAACTGAAAGGGATAGTATTTTTTTTCTATTCTTTATCTTGATTTAACCTGAATTTCATCCCAAAAGATATTGCCAGTTTTCCTAATATCTCTCTTATCCCATTTCAACATATGCTGTATGAAGATCCCCCCACCCTCAAATATTAGGACAGTAACATTTTAAGCTCTTACATTGTTCTTTTACGTACCTTTCCCCATGTTATATTAACACCTCATGTATCTATCAAGCCTTTGCACCTATAATATGCAGCCTATGGGATTTCTTTCATTAATTTCATAAGTAAAAATTTTATTGCAATTCCATCAACAGAACACATCAGAGTGTATTTATAGCCATCATCAGAAAAGCTGGGTGTAAATGGTGGCTCAGTCACCCCAGAAACACGGTGCCTGCACAGCTACGCAACCCAAAATAGACGGAAACACCACCTCTCAACTGAGCTGATCTTCTGCAGAAACAACCTTTCCAATAAAGCACCAGAGCTTCCTACTTTCTTTCAAACACTGAACAGACGCCCGAGAACAGCTTTGAATAAGGATGAGTTTAAAATGACTAATCGTTTCCCCTATTATTACAGAGAGTTTATGTTGCCTCTTAGATATCTTATTTGTGTTACCATGTGAGCTGGTTCTTTTACTGCAGTACCACAGCTTTTGGTACAAAACTCTCTTTTTAAAGCTACAGGCTTTAAAAACAAAACAAAACCAAATGTCCTTACTTGTGGAGGGAGTCAGGTTTGCTTATCGGCTGAACTGGATCCACACTGCTCACGATAAGCCTGAAGACCGTATAACAATAAAGAAATAGGCCTAGCAGATGTTAATACTGCTGTTTCTGGCTGAAACTTTTTTTATTCTCCTTGCTGAATCATTTATTCATTAAAAAACAGTTTCAAGGAAGACTAAACTATTCATGAATTTGGGCTGAACTTACAGAATGGTTCACTCCAGGACAACCCACTCCGACTTGCATTGAAACCAATGCAGGAGATCAAAATGAACTATTTTGATCACGACAAAAACGTTCAGATGCTGGGTGCGGGGAATAAAAGCCAAGGCAACAAAGAGCTACATTCAGCCGTAATACGGTGAAAGTAGTTCCCAATAGCCAAATGGTTACAGCACTCAGCTGGCACACAGTAGATTCAGGTTGAAATCTCCCCACTGCCTAGTCAACAGACTAATCCTTCTTTATGCAGGTTTACGTTTCAGACAGGCATACTGAGCTGGCTGCAGGGCCACCCACTTGCTGGCCCATGGAGGCAATAAGAAAGCGCAGAGTGGGGCCACAGATCCCTCTCCATGAGGCAACAGCGTGGTTTAGACCTGTTGTCCACCATGTGCCCGGTTATCCCTAATTACCACCAAGCAATAAACACATTCCTGCTGCAAGGGAGATCTAAGGTCAAGCCCCAAAGAAGAAAAAGGGCTTCAAAAGACACACAAGGATGCGCTGCTGGGGAAAAACATGGGCTGCTCTCCTCTCCCACTGCCTTCCCCTGATCTCCTTCCTCTGTGGTTCTTGGTTTTAAAACACAAACCACACAGGCATGAAGCCCAAGCTAAACCACTCAAACATGATGTCAGACAAAACAGTCAAATTAACTTGAAAGTAGTCAAATTGGGGGTTTCTGTGTTTCTCTAAGACTTCCCCTCCACTTCCCCTTCCCAATACTTGAATTGCTGCAATTTTTTCCCCTTGAAAAATTCTGGGGGAGAAAAAAAAGAAAAAAAGGGTAGTTATTTTCCCATATCTATACCATCAAATGTGAAAATTTTTATTCTAAGATGTAGATTTCTGTTTTTCTTTTTGTATAACAAAATATCTGGCCATTGCAGAACTGCGTGCACTTAAAAGAGGGCGAGCCTGGGACACATTCACATTTTATTAGTACCTAGAGGCCAACAGCCCCGGGAGCAGAAAATACTGTAAAAACAATAAATAAATGTTAAAAAGAAGCACTGGGGAAAGGCATATGTTTGCACGCCGGGGTGGGGAGGCAGCAGAGTACAAACGGCTGGCATAAATTGTTCTTTTTCCTTTTTGTTTAGCTTTCTGCATAATCCTACTGAATAGCAGTAATTTCGGGAACAGTGTTAAGTTCCTCTATCAGAGGCCACTTGGTACATTCCCCTCATTCAAAAGCAGTTGGAGTACAATGGTAAGAATGTTATTCATTATTTCCTATTACTTAGGGTGGGACTAAATGCTACTCAACACGACTGTGTATCAGATAGAGACATCTATAATACGTTCACTGAAATTAATATCCCAAGGAGGGAGGGTTCTGAACCACTTAATGCTGGTTTTGTTTATAGGCAGAAATAGTAAGAACTTAGACCCCAAAGACATCTAATTAATCAAAGTTATGGGCAGGACAACACTATGAAGTGACAGCAGCGAGATCATGACGCAGTGCTCTGATTAACACCAGTAACGGTGAGTCAATGCATGCACAGCAAAGCAGGATTCTCGAGCCTGGGGTATTTTGGGAATCTGTATTCTAATACATGCTCTAATTGCAGCATTCCCAGCGCTCAGCATTAGGCTCAAACAGCTACTTTTATTATGTTATCTTTACTGGAGAGAAAATACTGTGTTGCAGGTGTAGTTTCTTACCTAGAAAGTGGCCATTCATACACAAAACTACTCTTTCAGTAGCTACGGAGCTTTCATGATGCATTACACCCAATTATGTACCAGCAGGGGTGCTGTTAGTGATCACTCAAGAGATTGGATGTTTTCAGCTCTATGGCTTCAGACACAAACTTGCAATCAGCTGAAAACTCTGCCTTATTTGCCCAAGCTTGCCAGTCTCTTGTCTCTTGCATCTTTATCATTGATCTCTAAATTTACATCCCCCGATGACAATGAAAAGTAAATAGATAAATATAAAAAAGGGGCCAGCCGCTAAGGTCAAGCTGAGTTTTATGACGGCTTCTGTCAACTGCTTTTCCCACCCACTGCTCTGACACCTGGCAATGCTGGCAGGACCCCCAGCACCATTTCCCAGTCCTGAGCGGGTGCATCAGCAGCCGCTTTGCACAAGAGACCAGGCAGAAGCAGAGGAAAGTCTCCACCCTGTGGCACAGCTTTTTCAATCACCAGTCAGCGTCAAGATTTCTAAAAACAAGATCGAGACAATGAAAGATCTCAGTGATATGATGGGAGCCAAAATTGCCTGGGTTTCTTTTTGTGTGTGCACGCAAATGAATCAAAGGTTCCTGTCTGATAATGTCTTCCAGTACACAACTCCCAGCCAGTGGCACATGCCAGGCTGGGGTGGAGAACTGCAGACATTCACGGCTCTAACTGGAAAGACACTCAGTGCTTGTCAGGATCAGAGTCTTAGTTCCCAAATTCCACTCTAGTAACAGCTACTGCAGAAATGGGGTTGGGAGGGATGGGGGGAGGGCAGATTATTGATGTATAAAAAATGTTTGTATGATTTAATAAAAATAATCAGTATTTGAGTTATCTTTTGTGCTACTGATTCTGGATTAATGTTCTGCCCAAGCAGCAAACCTCTGGTTTTTTGCCGGCACTAGGATCTCCATTCCTCCATACACAAAAAAGAGCTGCTTTAAAATAATAGGGGAAGAAAAAGAAAAGATGACTTTTAACATTTTTTTCCACACACACACCCCCCCAGCAAGAGCAAGGCTTTAAATATATAAATAGCCTGGCAAGTGTGTAGTATAAACCACACCCCATCTCAGGGCCACTGTCTTAAAGGAAACTATTAATATTTAAAAAACAAGGGATGTGGAGAACACAATAAGGCTTGCACTTGACATATTTCTGTATCTACTTTTGAAGGATACCAAGTAGCTCTCATGAAAATGCCGTAGCAGGTGCTTTCCCCTGCCCCCATTTTATTTTTCATGGACAGAGACTTCAGCAGCTCTCCCAGCCCCGCTTGTACTTGATTCCTCCTGAAGCCATGACAGCTTATAATCAAGAAGAGTGGCTAACAGGACATACATCCTGGGGTTTGGGGGAGAGAAGGTTCTCTCCAGAAAAACCCATATGGAGTTTTAGGATGTTAAGGGAGGAAGATGCACAGGGCACATCTTTTTGCATGACCAAGGTCTCATCCCACTGCAGAGGGGTTCACTCCAACCCAAGAGGGATGTGGCTGCCCCAGCCTCCAGCTTGCTCAAAGTTTCCAGAGCAATCGTGCCAGCAGGAGCCACAGTCTCCCCTCCTGCAAGTGGACACTTGACACCCAGAAGGTACCACATTTCCAAATAAAAAAGAAAGCAATTTTCCAGGCAACGCACACTATTTCTGAGGCACTCATTGTTATTATAGTTAAAGGAAGTTGCTGAGAAGTAAGATCTCAGGAAGCTGAGAAGAGGAACCAGAGCTTTGTGGGACTAACAAGAATCAGAAAAATTGTAATAAGGTTGCTTATAAAGAAAAAGAAAAATATCCCTTAAGGGCAGGATTAAACATTGCACTTCAGTTATAAAGACAAGCGCTACGTTCAGGGGAGATGGGGAACTAATACGGAATTTCTCTCCACAGCTGAATTTTAAATTCCTTTGTTCTGCCAGAGCTGGACACATCGGCCTTTCACCAGCACTCTTCCGTCTTGCTGCACAGTTTAAGTGAATGCCAGCCTCCATGCCCCCCATAAAAGCACTCAGCATTTTGCTATGCATTGGGTGAATAACAGGAAAATAGAACAGGACTCCCCCCAAGAAGCCAAGACTTCACTAGCTCTGCTGAAGCTGGAAACTACAACCTCAGCCTGTGCTGTTCTCTGTCTACTGAAAGCCTTTGAAGTAAGTTCTTTGAAGTTGGCCAGAAGCGGCTCTGAACTGGAGAGAGAGATGAACAGGGTGGCTGGGGGGCTGGCTGGGGGGCTTTGATTCCCACACAGTCGAGTCCAAGTCAGACTTGGATTTAGCAGGTAAATGTGTATTTTTTAAAAGTCACCGCTCCTTTTACAGGTAAAAGGAGACTTAAATCCTAACTTACATTCACAAGATGACCAGTGGGCCGAACTGCTGCAAGTTTCAACAAGCATAATGAGATATGGAGCATACACACAGTTCAGTCTCTCTCACTACTGCAAACACCATCCATTGAAAAAACACATCTATGATAAGACTGGACCAGGCACCAAAGCTGTTCACTAGGCACATTTCTGCAGAAATGACTGAAAATTCCCCCAAACCCAAACTCCCTGCAACATTTCTGCTACAAAAGGGACAAAAGGAGCACTTAATGCAGGTTTGATTTTCTCAGGGACAAGTAAGAGTGGGAGCCATTTGAAACCAGCCTTTTCCAGAATCTGTCTGCAAAGGACATCTCTCATCCCCATTTTCAGTATGTAACCTAGTATCACACAGCCTGTAGTTTTAAGGGTTACAACTTTGGAGAGAAGAACTAAGAAGTCTGGCTTAAACTAACAGCCTGCCTGAAAACAACTCTGATCCACTGGGCCCCAAGTATATGTTATCCGTCTGAGCAAGGGGCAAAGGAACACAATAATAATAATAAAAAAAAGCTCAAAGTATTACATATTAGAAACATTTCATCCTCTTTATGATGGCTGAGAACCAAGTGAACAGAGGCAGGAACTGCATTGCTGAACACATGCAGGCAGGCAGTTTTTTTGCAAACTGATGGGAATTAGTGAAGTTTCTGCTGCACTGAGTCAAGGAATCAGGCACAGCAGGCAGCCAGGCTTTGGCCAACAGAGTTATGAAAGTGTTAGACATGTTTTGCTTCTTTTAAAAAAAAAAAATAATTTTTTAAATAGTTCAAATGAAAACAGTTGCATGTAGAAGACTGCACCATGAACAAAGTGCCTGAAATTTTGGGACACTGGGTTTAGTCATTCTTAACTATTGTTTCTGTTTTTCCTTTCCCAAAAGCTGTATATTCTTTAATACAGCTCATTTCTCTCATAATTTAGGGCTTATTGTACAAGTGTTTTCCATTCAGTCCTTGACCAGCTGCACATTGCAACCAAGAGGACAGATCAAGATTGTCTTTCACCGTTAAGGTTCTCTTGCTGTGTTTTATAACCATTACTCACAGGCCTTTTTACAAGCCAGTATTTTTAATAATTATGGTAAGGAAAAGGAACCTGTCAACACTATTTCCTCTTTATTTGCTCTGCTAATTTTGTGGCTTTCCGCAGCAGTCTAAATCAAATAATTTTCAATTTTGAAATCCAAAAAAGTTTTGTTTTTTTTTTTCCTTTAATGTCTGCCATTTAAGACATTAAGCTTTAGAGTACACATACTAGTCAAAACACAACATCAGAGCAACAAAGCAGCAAAGTCCTATACTGAAAGGAAAACATTTCCCTGTGATAAAAATGATGGTGTATTTATTGTACAGCCCTGAGGGTAAACTTCTTGTAAGGCTGCTCCAAACAGTGCAACAGGTTTCTACCTTATTGAGTCTTGGCGATTTATACATTAAATTTGCAGAGTTTGCAAGACAAGTTGCCAGTGTTACTCTATGCAACCTCACTGGTTTTTGTTTTGGTTTGGTTTGGGTTTTTTTTTGTTTTTTTTTTAATTAATTACTTAAGATCTGCAATTTGAAATCACTTAACAGTTCCACTAAGCTGCTTTTAGGAACCCTTCTTCTCATCTACTTGCCTACAGAAGTATGACTTGCGAGAAATTACATATAGAAATATTACAGTTATATTGCAGGAAGAAGAGATTATTCAAAATAAGCACAGCGGCATACGAGTTATGTAAAAATATTTTTAACTGCCCTGCTGACCATGGCCAGATACTGAAGCCATAGGGATCTTTATGCAAAGTAACTTCAGTTAACATCACATTAAAACCACCTCGTACTATTTTAACAGCTTTCAGTTTCAACAGTGTTTAACCAGATAAAGCATGGATCTTAGCACTGAGGTCTCTAAGACAGCCTCCAGACGTAAGAATTCATTTTCCATAAGGACACCACAACATATGAATGAAAAGACTTTGAACTAGATCCTGAGCTAAGCCCTCTCAAGTCACTTTCTCTATGCTTGTGTACTTAGCATGTCATCAACACAATGAGCCAATAAATTGCTGCCCCTTCCTTCCATGCTTTGTTTTTAAAGGCTTCATTGTATTTTATTTCAGTTTATTTAAGCAAGATTTCTGTTGCTGCTGGTACAGAAATGGGCAAATCTTGTTATCTTTGCAAGTATTAAAAAAGCCTCTGAAAATACATCCATGTATATTAACTGCTCTGACTTTACAATTTAACAACTTAAAACGTCTTTGTTGGCTCTAATCAGCAACCACAAATCAATAAACCTTTAAACCTTGACAAGTTATGGAAATTAATGACATCAAGAGCAGCACTTTTTACACTTCCAGTTTTTTCGTGACGATCTCCAAGATCTGAGATAAAGACAGGCAAAACATCAGTTGTAAAATTATTACTAAGCTTGCAGCACTTTCCTGAACATGCAACCTTCAGGAAAACCTTCACAATGAAGAAAAAAATTTCATGTTAATGAAAAAGTTGAAGGCTAATCACTGCATGTTGTGGGGACTTCCTGCAAACCTGCAGACACCATATTTAAAGAATGGATCTGACAGTAGCTCCCAAACATTTTTTCGGATCAGCTGCTCAGGTTTTGCTGCATACATGAAGGTCACCAAGAACTGTTTTGACAGACTTTCTCCTATTGCATATGCTTTCTGAATCACCCCAGACATTCGAAATAAAGACATGTGACTTATTTTCCCAACCAACTGCTTACAAGGATTATTGCTTTCATGGGTCATTAGACACGTTCCTGCCCTTTTTCATTGTTTCTGCTGCAGAGTGGGGATGGTAGTTCAGCTCTTCCAAAATAGTTTCGAATTTAAGAGGAGCAATGACAGAGAAGGAAGAAAAAAAGTGTGCGTGTGGGGAACACCATAGTTTTAGCACAAGAATTCACAAAATACACGGAGGAATGCCAAACCATCTCTTTCTTCCCAAAGCGCCATAAGGCAACAGCAAACAAGAGGAGGAGTTGAGTTTGATAAGGAAAGAGCTGCAGCAGAGCTGGGAACTGTGTTTGCTGTTTGCTTCCCTGGTTTTGGGTAAACATCCAAACGTTTGTATGACTAACTGATCCTCATCGTTAGATTTGTGTGTAAACTTCCCTATATCAAAACATTTCGTCTGCATATATTTAGAAGAGAGGGTTTTGCTGCCTTTTTTTTTAATATTTTCTTTTATAAGCATAACAGAAGTGGGGCACAGATTACTTTTATTCTCTGATTACTTTTTTTCAGGTGGAAATTCATAAATAAAACATGGTAAACAATACCTCAAATAGATCAAAATAGGTAACCTACATGCAACTACATACAAAAAGGCTTGCTTATATTATGAACAACTGTAAGTAGTACTTCTCTGCATCAGCTCGGTGTGAATGCTTTGGCTGGCCACTTAGAGCTGGAAGAGATGGCAAGCGGCAATGGGAGAAAAGAACTGTTAGCTTTGTTCTTCCCATTCCAACCTGTGACTATTATTTTGGTCCTTTTGATTATTATTTTGGTCCCTTTTAAAGGACAAAGTGCATTTTGAGGTCTGCTCTGTGTGAATGGACCAAGCACCTCTCTCTGGAGGAGAGTACAGGCAAGGGGCAAGCTTGCCTCCCGTTCCTGATTACACATAACCCTCCTACAACCGCTGTCATCGCAGACAGCGTGGTGCTCCATCAGGCAGGTCCAAGTTCCTGCCTACCCACATGGTACCCCTTGCAAATCTCCGCTTTGCTCCCTTGTCAGTCTGTTTCAGGTGCAGGATGTGGGTAAGCTGAGAAGAGGCAAGTTTCACTGTGGAAGTTTGAAATGTTAAGGAGCACAGCTACCAACCTAGACCCTGACAGGCAAGACAGGTAAAATCTTAAATCACCAGGCCAAATTTTGTCCAAGAACCTTTCAAATCCTTAGGAGAATCCCTTCTGCCTGGCCCCTCTGACCAACGTAGCCCAATCACCAGTCCCAGCTCAGGAGCCACCTGCAACAACAGCCTGGGAGAGGAAACTACACCACAAAATGAGCCCTAGGTTCCCCTCGCCTAATATCCCTCCTTAACCATCTCCCACCAAACTAAGACCCAAAAGCCAAGATGGGTTCTTCTACTGCTTTCGTTCAAAAAGTTACTAACGTCGTGTTGCAAATGGATGCTATTCCCACAAAGAAAAATTCAAGGGTACAAAAATCACATTGAATAAAGTTTACAATATTTCTATCTATTTTCACATCATCATTTTCACAGAGCCCATGTTCATAGGTACAGATAAACACAAAAGAAAGGTGGAGTGGACCCATATGGACATAACATTTACAAGTGAAAACATCTGGCAACAGAAGCTTAAGACTGTCAGAGCTGAAAAGAGGACTTCAGCCTGCTTCATAGCTTTTACTAACTGGTAAAAACAGGCTTTAAACTCTGTCTCCTAACTAGAAATAATTCCTTGCCAGCAGGATTACAAGAAAAATCTAAAAATCACCTTTTTTGTTAAAAAGCATAGGAAATGTCTCAGGCAACACAAATACTAAGCCTCAAAAAACCCAAAATGTGTTTGGGAAAACAGATAAGGGCCTTTGGGTAAAATAAACAACAAAGAAACAAAAATTAATTCCCTAATGTAAACTGGAGGAGGAAGAAAAAAGATTGTGCCAGTAGATTCCCATGTTCTGACCTCGGTGTGAACTCTAAGTAACCAGTCTGCAATTTCTAACAGCAACAAGAATGGAAAGTGCATAGGAAGATACTGAAGGATCCCAGACCTTCCGACTTTTGGTAAGCAGTCAAGGCACAAGTGAACTGAAGAA
Organism: Vanellus vanellus; assembly: GCF_965231255.1. NCBI lineage: Eukaryota > Metazoa > Chordata > Aves > Charadriiformes > Charadriidae > Vanellus > Vanellus vanellus. The sequence continues at coordinate 16,704,640 of NC_138911.1, read as the reverse complement.
AAACATGCACTGCACAAAGTTGCAACACTTTGTTGCAAATCACCAAAATACTTCATCGCAAGTATTATAGTTGGAACAATGCAAGTCAGACTTTTACATGCCTTAGAGCCCATGGCCCGATTCCTTCTTCAAAGGTTTCTCCACAAAATCGGTCTCTTGGGGTTTAGCTAAATGATCAGGTCAAGGAAAAAAGTTTGATTTAAAAGTGCCAAGTACTGGAGAATCTATCACATCCCCATGTTAATGATTCCACATCTTAATCAGTTTTAGCATAATCACCTGTACCTACCCTGAAAGAAAAAGATGTTACAAGACAAATATTCAAGCTATTTTAATGTACTTGAATGTGTGGATTTTTTCCAGCTCATGCTGAAATAAATAACAAAGGCCATCCATACACCCTGAATGTATCAGAAAAATTACATAAGACCTTTAGCAAAGTAGGTGTTTTCTCCTCACGCAGTGTTAACAAGGAATAGCTCTACTCAAGTCAGTGGGGACAAGCTGGTGTTAAAAGTGGCATAAATACTGGAATAAGGTAAAAGTTAAGCTTACAACATCCAGATTACACTACATATTTTTATTAAAAAAGGGTTATTTCTAAACAACAATCATTGAATGGTTTGGGTTGGAAAGGACCTTCAAGATCAACCCCCCCTTGCCATGGGCAGGGACACCTTCCACTAGACCAGGTTGCTCAAAGCCCCATCCAGCCTGGCCTTGAACACCTCCAGGGGTGGGGCATCCACAACTTCCCTGGGCAACCTGTTCCAGTGCCTCACAACCCTCATGTCCAGAAATGTACCCTGTTATGGCAAAAGGACCTTGACCTGTGTGACTTTTAAAGAAGTCACTTGCCCTGCTCAGGGCCTTCAACTGGATCACATAGGCAAAAGAAAGAAAAGTAAGGCAGGTAGAGAATAAGTCAATTGTAGAAGTGATGCTTTTGAGGTTCCTGGTCAGTAAAGAACATGCCTTTGTTTTGTAGGCAACTGGTAGAGCTTTCACCAGACAGAAAGATAGGCAAATTACTCTGTTTACTTCCTTTACCTCATTGCAATATTTGTCACCTCTGTAAAGTCTGTTGTTCGTGGAAGGTGAACATTTTTCTGCCTCAGTTGCCATTGAGACGGATAAGCTCTAGATCGTTTCCTTTATGTTTGCAAGAGGGTGAGGCTTTATGAAACAGCTGAACCAATCTAATGTCCATCTACTTCCCTGCTGTCATCCAGTGACGTGAGCTGCTCCCTTTCACTCTGCTGGCCCATGTCTGACCTCACGTTGGGCTGGGTGAGATAGCTAAACTGGCAGAAAGCTATTCCCATTATTCTGGCAGAGAAGTATCTGCCAAATTAGCTCCTTAAACAAATTCACTGTGCAGTCAGGCGAGTGACCGTGCCTCAATAAGGGCAGGACGAGGACAGGAGGCATGGCTTGCCCCTTTCTGCAACAACCAAAGTTGGGTAGGGTCAGCTACACTCTGTAATAATACTAGTAAAAGTTATATTAATAATATTTTAGTTTCTTATGCAGTGTTATATCACCCATCTCTGTAAACCTAGAATCAAATGCCAATTTCAGAGCTAAATGCCTGAACCACTTCAATAGAAGAAATCAAAGCCCAGCGTGATGGTAATGACAACATGCTGATGATCAATGAGTTTCAGACTTCAGATTTTTCTTTACAGGTGCGAAGACTAGAAGCTCTTTCAACATAAAAATTAGTTTTCCTTTTTAAAATAATTTCTTCATCTGTTTTTTGGAGAAAAATAGAAGTAACATGGGGGCAATACTGTATACCTCTAGCAGAAGCAAGTATTTCCTATCAGCCAAAACAAAATGAACTTACCAGCTTTTTCTGGAGAGTTGTCTGCTACTAGCCATGTGATATCGAGAAAGCATTAGTACATGTTTGTGCCTTGTTGAACCTGAGATAAATGGCAAAGATTAATTTCTTAGAAAGGAAACCATATTCTGGGCTGCAGAAGAAGCAGCGTGGCCAGCAGGTAGAGGGAGGGGATTCTGCCCTTTTGCTCACCTTTGGTGAGACCCCACCTGGAGTCTCCAACATAAGAAGGACATGAACCTGTTGGGGTGAGTCCAGAGGAGGGCCACAAAGATGACCAGAGGGCTGGAGCACCTCTCCTATGAAGACAGGCTGAGACAGTTGGGATAGTTCAGCCTGGAGAAGAGAAGGCTCCGGGGAGACCTTATAGCAGCCTTTCAGTACCTAAAGGGGGCCTACAGGAGAGCTGGAGAGGGACTGTCAGGGAGTGCAGTGACAGGAGGAGGGGCAATGGTTTTAAACTGAAAGGGGGTAGATTTAGATTAGATATTAGGAAGAATTTCTTTACTGTGAGGGTGGTGAGGCACTGGAACAGGTTGCCCAGAGAGGTTGTGGATGCCCCATCCCCGGAAGTGTTCAAGGCCAGGCTGGACAGGGCTTTGAGCAACCTGGTCTAGTGGGAGGTGTCCCTGGCAATGGCAGGGGGGTTGGAACTGGATGATCTTTAAGGTCCCTTCCAACCTAAACCATTCTATGATTCTACAAGCACATGCTTTTAGAAAGACTGTTTTCAAAAGTACTCACTATTACAGGTACACTAGTTTATTGTTGTCATTACTGAGATGCACAAGGCACTTGCGGAGTGATTTCACCAACAGTGAAATGAATGAACCAGTTGGGAACCACATGATGCAAAATATTTCATTGGATAACCTGCACTACTCCTTAGTAGAGCTTAGTACAGTTTTTATTCACAACAGAAAAGGTACCACGTGTTCTTCAATAGCTTTAAATACCGTACAAATGAACTGCTATGAAATACTTGTTTTTAAATAAACTGTCCTCCTTCCTCTGCACAATAATATTAGCAGGGAAGACAAATACAGCAGCTAGAAATAGCAGAACTTGAAGAAAGCAGGAGGAAATTTAGCGCCCTTTATTTTGCCTCGTCATGCAAATTGCATATATCTGCACTGCAGTAACACCTAGAAACAGCAACCGGGGCACTGTTCTGCTGAGAACCATGCTCACATCTGGCAAAAACCACTCCTGCCCATTGTCCTTCCAACCTAACTACAGTAATATTGTAAGGTCTTTCAGGTAGTTGGCTTTTGCAAAGGATTTCCCCCAGAAGAAAACATTAATTCTATTTCCCACAACACATTTTTGAAAGATGCATCTACAGTATGCGTCAGACATAAATACTTCATGGTCCAGCAAAGGCTCAGCAAGAACTTCGCCTTTTGTGGTGCCCATTTAGGGTGCAAAACGTAGGAATGACAAAGTGAGATAATTTAGCTTTCCCTGTTTTAGAAGTCATTTCCAAACGGCTGCTTTTTTGGTAAGGAGACTCAAGAAAGTTACTAAGATTCAACAGACCAAGCTTAAGAATCAAAGAAACTCAGCTTTGCAAAAAGAGAAAATTAAGTCATATGCAGAAATGCAAAGCTAGCAGCACCAAAAAAAATCTCATTTCCTTTGGCATAGAAAGGGAACAGGCAAATGAGATGTCAGAAGAGCTAAGTGGTCACAGGCTGCAATTCCACTTCCCATCACTAACAACCAAAAGACATAAGGGTTCGTTTCACTAGACAACCAGACCTTCAGTCTTTCATTAGAATGGGAGGAAATTTCAGCCGGGGCAGGTGGTGATGCTGAAAATAAAATATAAATTCTAAGAGGAAGGACACAGTAAATGACTAAAGCCCTTCTGAGACAAATGAGGGAGTCAGAAAAAGAGGGCGGGAGAAATAATGACCCTGGCACTCTTCACAGCTTTGTGAGCCATTTTATGTAATTGAGCTGTATACAGCCGGTCAAAAATGCATAACATGCCTTCTTAAGTGAGATATTGAGAATACTTTCCCTATCGTTTTAATGAAGTGAATAAAAAAATACAAAGTCATACAAGAAAAAGAGAAGCAGCATGTAAACCATGATGTTCAAAACAACTGCAATGGCAGAACCAGTATTAAGTGTGCTTCTTGCATCTAATAAAACCTTATTATGTATAATCAGAGAATATATTCAAGCAACGCAAAATGCCACATATACTTTTAAAGATTAGACAGAAAGCTCAGTGCAAAACAATACACTACCTTGTACACTGAGCCTTTCTGATGAGTAGTAGAAGAAAAGCAGAATTTCTGTTCTGTACATGCCAAAAAATCATACTACTGTAATCTTTTTTCCAGCATATTCTTAATTTTTTTCTATTGATAGACGGAAAATACAAGTTAACCCTCCATTCACTGAACTCAGCATAAACAGAATTTTAGCTTAAAAGTTGAACTACTAATTAGATATTTTTTTCTCAATGCAGAGCTCAGTGCACACATGCAGCCCCGGTGAAGTAAAGGAGGAGGAGAGGTAAGAGACACTAACCCCACCATTAGCACAGGTGAGGGGATAGAAAAGGACAGGGCAGTGCCTAAGTTCACAGCACAGAATTCTGATTTCAGCCAAGTGGCTTCTCGCTGTCATTTACATCAGGGTTGTCTGCCATGAGGTCAGCTGGGTTGTCCTTGGAAGTAAGTGTAAGGCGACACCTGGAGAGGCTGCAGAATCAGGAGAAGAATGAAGCACACAAAACAAAGCTTCCAAATTCAGAATAACCTTGTTTCTGTATGCTTGGTACATTGAGAGCTTCTCTGTGGCTCACGCGGTGTATTCTCATTGCAATCCCTGGTGATTAATTCGTATCAGAGAATACTGCATGACAGGTGCTACTTTCAAAGACTAAGGGGCAGCAGTTGGTTATTTGGGGGGAAAGGTGGTGGCTATTGAGAACTTCTTTTGTTTAATAAATAATAGTCCCTCCCCATCCACCCCATAACTAAAAAGTCAAGGAAGAAAAGCAAACACTGAGTAAGGTTACTGTTTTCCGATTTGCCTGTGCTTCTTCTAGTTACTCATTAACTTTCACACGTATTAACCAAACAATAAAAGAGACAGAAACTGGGTTGTTTCCCCTCCCCACCAAGAAGCAAATGAAATAAACAGTTGGTTTAGAACGAAAATTGCTCGGGAGAGATGCGTCTTTCCATGGACAACAGCAGTATAGCCCAACCTAGATGAAAATTCAATGATGGATCATTACTATCGCCATGGGGCCACAGAGACAGCAAACACACAGGCCCTGAGCCAAATTTCATCTGAAAATTCCCATTATGTAAGGTAGCCAGATACAACACAAGTGATGCCCAGAAAAAAAAAAAAACTAAAAAAAATGAGACACCTCTCACCATCCATTCTAAGAACTTCATATCCAAAGTTCCTGCCATGTCTGCTTAAGAAGCTGCATTACAAAAAAAAAAAAAATCCCAACCCAAACAAAAAACTCAACGCACACCACAAAAGACCAATTAGCTGTAAATTCAAGCACCTGACCTATGAAAGTATTCTTGTCTGTTTGTAATGCAACCCGCTACATCCAAAGAAAGACCTTAAAAGCAGGTTTAACTGAGACTATGCCAGTGCACAGACTTTGACATTAGATAGATTTTGACTTCAGCAGCTCTCAGGATTTAGATTTTGCCCTAGGCAGTACGTGAGGCTCTAATGACAGCTCAGAGGAGACTCCATGAGCAGTCCTACAGGTAAGAAGCCAGCTAATGGAGAAGAGCAGGACTGTGATGAGCTCCTGACATCAGGGAGCAAAGGAATAGGTGCTCCTCCTTCACGAGGACAACAAGCCAGTACAGGGTCAGCACCCACCTGAGAAAGATGCCAGCATCGCCACCGTCCAACACAATCGGCATCCCTACAAACTGCAATCAAGCAGTGCCACAGCAGGTGCTAGAGGACCTCTCCCCAGTAAAGGGCTTGCTTTCTATTAGCAATGAAAGATGAACAAAACCAATACCGTGAAGCACAAAACCCCCTGTTGTGACCCCTAAAATGATGCACAGTCTACAAAAAACAAACTAAAATGGACAGAGCAATGGACCTTTCACTCCCCTTTAATTCAATTCTCTTTAAGTCAGTGCACTGTTATTACCCTAGCAATGAGACTGTAACACTGAAGTTTTTCAGCTTGATGGTAAAATCATGTAGTGTCCATCCATCTCCAATAATAGCAATATTGAGACAATGAACTCTTTTGAGGCATCTAATAAGGCAGATAGTCATTTGCATAGTACATTTTCTGTGACTCTCTGTAATACAACATCTCAAAGACTCAATTCAGACTATTCTCCTTTCCCACAGACATTTTAAAAAAAGGATTCTTTTACTAGAAAAAGAAACAATGACCCCTCCCCATAATAGGAGAAAGCAAAAGATAGGATTTTCCTGCCTATGATGGGTGCACACTTTTGTGTGTGTGTATTTTTATTTGGTTGGGCTTTTCTTTTTTTTTCCCTAAACTTCACGTGCTTTTCATCTCCATTGTGGATTGAATGCTCAGAAGTATATTTCTGCTTTTGTTCTAACAGGCTTCTGAGCAGGAAGCACTCTGGGATCCCCACCCACCAGTACAGGCAAATTTCAACTTTAATTCCTGTGCCACAGTCTTTTCCTTTATCTCTCCACGTATTCCTCTCCTACATGACTCAATTATTATTTGCTGGACATACCATGTTTCTGTAGATGGGCTAGCCTGCATATGAGTCCCCAATTTGAGAATGAGCTCTGCAATGTAGTACTTGGGTAAAATTGTCAAATCACTTCCTCTCCAACAGATGGTAATGGCCTTGAAGACAACATACATGCATATAGTGTATGCAGTGCCTCAAAGTTCAGCTCAAATAACATCTCCAAGTACTGCCGCACAGAAGTAGTAATGATTACGTCCTTCCTCTTCATAATCCTTCTCCTTTCTCCTCTTTCAGAAAAGAACCCTGGACTTTGTCAGTGTTTATTCAGCACAAAGAAGCACACAGATTATTCCTGGAGGTAACTAAGCTACCTCTACCTATACAGGAAGGACACACACTTAAAATACCGCTTCAGTATATTAAAACGGCTCCTGTCTTCTGTCCCTCAGCATCATCACATGCAAGCTCCAGGAGATTTTGCTAAATCCTCCATCCCATTTCCCCTGCCAGAGCCTACAAAAGGAACAGTGGGAGGGAACACATATCCATAAGTCATCACCCCAACTCCCAGCCTGTGATGGGAACATTAATCCACCTTCGGCTGTGAACACAAGCCCTCTGCAGCCACCCCTGGCCAGGGTGCAATGGAGACAGCCACTGAGTTACCAGGAAGCCCTCGGCTGCTCCCCTGCCACATCCCACAAAACCAGTAGTGCCACACACTTTTCAAATGGGCCAGGCACGAGAGTTTCCTTGCAGAAAACTGAGCCGTAGAACTGTTTTTAGGTTAACCTTGGGCAACTCAGTGTCATACCCCTGTGAAAATGAAACTAGATGGCATTTTTGGCAAGTCAGAGAAGGTCAGCGGAAAGGGAGAAAAAGTTGCCACACAACAGCCCAGTGAAGAACAGGGTTGCACTCTTTGTCCAAGTTTCTGATTTTATCAGATTATGCCACAGTGTCAACATTGTTTATGGCCCTATTTTGTGTCTGTGAATCACCCACTCCCAGAGACTCTTCCTCCACCCCAGTTTATAAATAGCACCACATACAGAACAGAGTTTGTGAAGCAAAGGAGACTTGCTGAAACAAAATAATGTATATCGAGCTAATGAAAATCTTTCAAAAGCCTTTCTCATTTATTTATAGAGCTGGCTAGACAGGCAGATTCTCACATTTTGTAAACCCTGTAGGTCACTATCTCCATTGCTCATTCACAAACAATTCTGCTAATAAAAAAAGAAAAATCCCTCTGGTTACAACTGAACTTACTCCCCGGCACACTGCTTCTTGGCACATGCCTTTTGAAAAGAAAGATTTTAAAATAGGCAATATTATGTATTTTTCCTATTTGAAAGCAACATAGGCCTAGACCATGATAAGATAACAGGACATTATTTACATATCTGGAGACATTCAGACTTTACAAGCAACCTCTTGCAGCTCTATCAGTACAAGATAAGCCATTTTCTACCATGTCATAGCAGAATGTGACTTAAATATCCATAGATTGTATTTTCATAGGAAAATACATTCTTGATTGCAAGTGTAAAACCCATCAAGGGTTTTTTAATTCCCTCTTTTCTCCAGGAATCTTTTGCTTGCAATGGGAAGTTCAAAGTGCTATCATCCAGATAACAAAGTGGACAAAGAGATATGTGACCAAAAACTTGAAAAACAGTTTCCTGGAGCCCAAATGCACATGACACCTTGTTGAACCAACACATAACCAGCTGTAGCCCCTGGGACCCAAACAAGCAGAGCCTGGGTATTAGAGAAACCCAAATTCCCCAGCAGATGGGCTGGATGGCAAGCAAGCTACTAGATTCCACTTTGGCAAGGGAAACCTTCAGCACTGGTGCTGAACCCCAGGCAACTCATCCCATCTTTCCATCCCCACATTCATATTTGCAATGCATCAACTTGACACCAGAGAAGGATATGGACCGGATACACGCTGGCCTAGCAAGGGACTGCAGAGCTCATAAATGCCCACGTCAAACCCACACTTGCAAATATACGCCACTACAATGTCCCCACCAGTTCCCCAGCCACATCAACACAAGTGATGCTGGGGCTAGAAGCAGCCCTTGATTTTTCCACCAGTCACAGAGATGTGGGTACACAAAATGCCTGTGAAAAGACATCCTGCCCAGATTGATTTAACAGAAACAGAGGGCCACCAAAATAACACTGGCATGTTCTCTTGATAAAATCCCTTGCAAATGCCTAAGGTGAAAGCATTCAAGTACTTCTCTATTCAATTCACCATTTTTTTTCCCTGCAATTAATCACATGGTTATTTGTCAAGCTAATGGCCCCTTAATCAGTCGTAGAAGTTAAAACCTGCTACAACAAGGCTCCTCTTTAAACACAAAGGATGAGTAAAACAATGCACTCAAATGCATATTTCAGGAACAGTTAAATGTATTAATATTGTGGTTCTTTTTTTGTTATTCTGTAGACTCAACAAAAATCAACTGTTTATAATCTTAATAAAAAAGGAAAATACCAGTGCCTGGAAAATATCACAGTAAGTCTGGACAGCATTTAAGCCAAGTACATGTCTTTTTTTTTTTTATTCTCCTACTGCTTATCTCAACACACAGTTCCTTTTCCTTTAGCCTCTTTCAAACAATACTTGATACTAAACAAATAAAACTAAACACTAAAATAAATTATTTCTCACTAAAGGCTCATTTCTTCTCTTCTGTTCTACATTCACAAATATATATAAGTGTGTGTATACACAGTCACATAGATATATATACACACACATATATACTTGAACTGGCTTATGCTAATAAAAGTATCCTATTATCTTATAGTTATACAAAAGCTGACTAGTATTAAACATGACTTTCCGGCAGAAAGAGAAAACAAGAGAAAGGTCCTCTTGCAATTAGATAGTAGCACTGAAATTCAGAAACCCCGAGCTGTGTGTCATCAGCTCACTGCATTACTTCAGACCCTCATGCCTTGTTCTCCTCATTAATGAACAGAAGCTTTCCCGGGGGGCTAAATACATTGATCTTCATTATCACTCTGAAATACTGACCAAAGGACTTACAGAAGTAATATTTAACCTACCATAATCTCTTTTCATATAAAGAATGTGTTTGTAATCACAATCTTTGGTAACATGTCTGATCAACACTGAGGGAATTATGAGATCATAAAATAGGACCATGACATGATAACAACAATGGGAATCTCCCACGTAAGTTCTCACTTACGCACACAAAGGGGAAACAACTTGAAATCAGGGAGGAAAAGAAATTTAATTAGAGCTGACTGAAAAGCGAGGCATATGGTTCACAGGAATTTTTGCTTTCAGTTAAAACACCCTCCTCCTCCTAGGCAAACTAAATACAAATTAAAACAAACTATTCTCTGACGTGTATATGCAAAATGAAGACAAGCGTGACAGAAAATTTGTGTGGAAGCTGTACCATTGTCGTGGTTTAGGCCAACCATACCATGTGCAATTACAATCCAAGTTCTGCAAGAAACACTATTTTGTCACTACACTACACAAGCATTTATTCCTCCCTATCATCGCTGCATGTAACTATCTGTTTTCCCCACATTACTGAAACCCATTCCACCCACATACCTAAAATTTCACTTAAGGTGTGGGCAGACAAGGAAGACATAAAGAACAGGACTGAATTTTAGAAAGAGACTTTTTAAAAGAGAAATTATACTCTGAAGCTTCATATTGATAAAAATGCTAAAATATGAAAACAGCCATGTTTCTAAAATAATATATAACAGGGAACAGTGTAAAAGATGGGACCATTAGGGAAGGCTTTGCAATCAAAATGACTGACAAATTGAAATTATGAAGATACAGAGAAGACTTACGAAAACCGGACACATTTGATTTAGAAACTAGAAGATTGCTATGAGAAAGACTGTCCACGCTTGCAGTGATAAAACTCAAAGATTTTACAGAATGGGTGGAGCTTTCACCTACTGTAAGTTATCAAAGGATTATTTGGCCCAGAGAAAGGCGAATTTAGGGAGGAAAGGTTGTGACACCAGGCTGTGGCACAGCTCTGCTGGGGCAGCCCCTCTCAGGTGCACTCAAAGATTTCACCAAAGCATCACCACAGTGACTGCTGTAACTGAGGATGCCCACGCGCACCGAGTAACCAAAACCACAGAGCTTGGCTGGGGATGAATGCTTGCAGCAAGACAAGAGGGAGAAGTAGGAAGAACAGTTTTTGTATGAAAGGAAGGAACCAAAGCTCTGAAAAATCAAGGCCAACTAGTTAAATGAGAAGTCTGAATGGTAATAGCACAGGGTGTAATGTGACATTGCCCAGGGTTTCCTAAGAGAAGAGCCCTTTTTATTTGCTCATAACTTACCCCAAGTACTTCAATTTGGAGGGAAATTTTTAAGACTACATGCCAGCACCTGGCTAAATATATTTAATTATGAAATGTTGCAGCCAAAATGCTTCAAAACATTGAGAAAATGAGAATGAGGGAAAACATGTTGCTGTACCATTACTGAACACCCCAGTGACCTTTTTTCCTTCTTATGGTCTGGTAAGAAATGGACTTCCCCCAACCCCTTCAGTCCTCCCTTCACTAAGGTAGCCTTTGCTATCACTGGGAAAAACTTACATATATCAGAAACACTTGGGGTATCAAAATAAAAAGTCCTAGTGGCCTACCGGAGCCTTTGCAGAAGTGGAGCAGAGGGGAATAAATACAGCATTCAGCTATTTAGAGACTAACTAAGCTAAATCAAGCACTGAAAGGTGGTCTGTAAGCAACCCTAACCATCCTACACATGGAAGGAGAGGAAGACTTGGGAAGAGGAAGGACGGGGGGAAATGAGATGAAATAACCAGAAGATACACGTAAGGAAGGTGTGTGGGAAGGCAGGGAAGGGGGAGCAGGGAGCTGAGCAGGATAGCACATCAGGAGGTGGAGGCTTTACCAGGCAGGGGTGCACTGCCATGGTACCTGAGTATGGCAAGCCCTGCAATGAATGACACCCAGGCTCAGCCTTAGGGTTAGGATCACCAGCCATGTCTGTAGTAATGAGGTAGGTCCAAGCTGAAGCCAGCAAGTTGATCCTATGGGACAGGACCCAGGTCAGCAGGGCACCCAGTGGGTCACCTTACCAGGCACTGCTCAGCTGCAACATGCCCACAACCCAGTTGGGCAGGCTCTCCCCTCAGCTTGAAAGCTGCTCCAAAATCAAAGCAGGGGAACACACTTCTTGGCAAGGCTGTATGGGGGAGCTGCACAAGGACATCTTCCATCCTAATCACAAAATGCATCTGTGCAAGTTGAAGCTTCTCCAACAGCTCCCTCTGATGAGGCGGCTGGCACTAAGCAAAAGCAGCTAAACATGGCGAGGGGGAGAAGTGTGTGTGCTCGGGGCCCTGCCTCCATCTTTCAGAAGGGGGCAGATTAAAGTCAAATGGGCAGCTTTAATTCCAACACTTCCTAGCTTTTCAGAGACGGACTTTGCAGCTGCAGAAACGTTCCCTAAATACAGACTGTGTGTTTGTACATGTGCATGCTTAAAATAACACACATTCCAGCATTTCAGAACAGAGACTGACTTCCTATGTGTTTTCACAACAAGCAAGGTAACCCCACTCTTAGCCAGCAAGCTTTGAGCAATACCCTGAAGTATATCTATAAGCAAACAGTAATACCTATCACATCCTCCCCTCAACAGCAGTAACTGTAGAGACTGGAGACTTTGCTACTGTGTGGTGCAGCACATGAATCAGACAGGCTCGCTCCTCCTTCAGCTCTCAGATGATTGTGGTTTGGACCATCAGCAGATGCCAATTATCATCACCTCACTGTAAGCAGCATAGAGCTGGTAACCTCGTGTACCAAGAGCCTGCAAGTTCAACACTAGCTGTCTAGAAACGCCTTCTATCACTTTTAAGCAGTATCCAAATTACAGGGGATAGTGTCATATTATCACAGCTGTCAAATGTGCAAAGGTCTGTGGGTGAGCGGGTGAATTTTACCTTTCTCTCATTTCAGGAAGGGATGTGTCATCCCAACAGGATCTAATTAAAAAGAAGGAGGCGGACTGGTCAGTTTTATTTCAGAGAGGAATACAGTTCAGCTCTGTGTAATGAAACAGCACATACTTGGGCACTGCCTCAACAGTTGATATGCGCTGTTAAGTTACGTAGGCTGCAGCAGTCTTGCTCCTCATGTACACTCTGTGTTTACTCATTATCCTCCCCCAACAAACTACTTCCTTTTCTTTAGAAACTCGTCTTCGCTTTTAGTTTCATAAAGATGGATATGAGCAAAGAGTGCTTACCCTCCAAACTCAATTAGCCTCTCATATGCTTGCTTTACCATGTCCTCCTCAGCTGTAACCCACACACGGTTCTCATTTAGCTCCCTTCATTGCATTTGAGCAGGGATAGGAACATCTTAAATTAGAGTCCTCCAAACACCACCCAATACATACAAACCACGGACTGCCCACAAGACCAGACACTAAACTATGGGACATCCAGAAACAAACTGTGGGTTTTCTTCCTCAGCAAAAAGAATCATTTGCTGTGCAATCAAAGGCAACAACCAGGTTTGTTTCAGTTATGTACAACACACAGAGTTTGGAGCTTGAACAGCCTGATGGTAGCCATTTACAAAGCAGACATTTTACTAGCATAATGATTTTTGCACCATTTCAATATAACGGGGGTTATCTTTAGCCCTGATTTCTCAACAGGATCTGCACAGCCATGTACTATCCCTTCACAGGGTCGGAAGTACAGCTTGCTCTCTAGCATCCCCAATCCTTCTCGCTGCCCCCACTTGCTCAGAGTAGCTATTTCACAACTCAGACTTGCTCCATGACACGCTGAGCATCCAGGATGAAATTCGCTGTCCCACTAAATGCCTGCCAAGGTTTTGTACTGCCTCAATCACACTCCTACCCCCTTTTCCCGAGCACTCAAGTGGTTTACCACAGGCTGCCCTCTGTCTAGAGGTGAATGCCTATCTCGCAGCACAAGAAACCCTTCCCCATCTGTGCCTGATGTAAGGAATGCCTTTCCTATCTACAAACCCGCCAAGAATTAACCAATTCACTTGGAGAAGAAAGAGACAAGACCCCACAACCCAGCTCTTGTCTGATTTGTAACCCATTCATGACCAAAAACGAATACTCTATTCACAAAATACAGGAAATTGTGTGAGGGAAGTTTTTTTTTCCCCTCCAGCTCTCATTTTTGACAGTATGTGAGCAGAAGTGAATTCTGATGGAGACTGGTGTGGTGGAGCACTATATTGACTTCTTACATGCACCTGGTGACTGAGAAAGATTTCTTTTTCGAAGTCATTGCTACAGGTCCTAACTCCATCAAGATTCCTTAGTAATAGCCATGTACAAATGCACAACGTCCCATGGCATTTACAAGCTTCAGGTCATAAAACACAACTGGTGCAACAAGGGGGAGGAGAGGATGAAGAGAAAATACATGGGACGGCAGGTAAGCAGCAGCTGTGTCCTCAGACAAATCTTGACAGTAGAACCTACTGCAAATCCCCAAACTTCTCAGTCATTAACTTAATCTTCAAAACTCTAGCAGGATTTCAGAAGTCCTACAGACTCCCTGGACAATGGAAAAGCAAACGTCTGACTTCAGGACAGCAAAAAGTAAGAGGCCTTTGCTCAAAAGGGAAACTGATGTTTGGCAGTATCTCATCTCCTGTCTTTTCCACAGGTTTCTATAGGAGGAGAAAAAATGTTCAGCTGACCAGTTTTCACTGCAAATCTCAGATTAACATAGCTGGAATGGACTTTGATGCAATCTGAAGACAGTAGTGACAAATACTGCATGTAGCAATGACTCTGAATAAACATCTGCACATGAGAGATCTGTTTCCTTCTTCAGCTCCCCCTTTTAAAAAAAAAAAAAAAATATTGTTCAGAAGAAAGCAAAAGCAAAAGCAACTAAGGTAGCCAGTTCCCAGGAACAGAAAGGCAGGGAACTCGCACCACCTGCAGCAACTGGTCTTTGGCAGAGTTGGGCATTGCACCTTAATATTCTTCTTATCTTGAAGAGAAGCTGGAAAATAAATAAAAAGTAGCAACTGTGCCAGTTGTCGTAAATAGCCTTAAACTTCGGCATAGGAAGAATCACTGCACACACTGCTTACAAGCCACACCATAAATGCACTGCATAGAATTTTGCACTTAAGCACAACCTATGGGGAAAAGCGAAGGTTACCAGAAATGACCTTCTGTCTGGCAACAGCGCAGCAAGCATGCAATGGGTTTGCTAGGATACAGCAGGGGCTACTCCGTGAATCACCCAGAACTGCTGCTGGAGGAACATCAGTCCCTTCCTGCAAGTCAAAAACCAAAACAGTGCAAGTGAATGAAAAGGATAATTTTTTTTTTTTTTTGTAGGCTGCTCAAACTTTCAGAACTATTTTATTTGCACTTCTTAGATGAAGTCCTAACCAACTGCACCATAAAGAGAACTAGGCTCCATTATCAGGAGATAGCTGGGGTGGAAAAGAGGGAAAAGTACGTTCTGCAGTAAATAATTAGCAGCTCTGGCCCTCTCCTCACTCCTTCTTGCAGCGTTATGCTTCTCACACTGAGCCAGGAAATAGTTGAACAGATACATTTAAAAGCATGAAGACTGAGTCAGAACACAATAGTTAAATACCAGTTAAACCACATACCGTAGGTCTGTCTTGTAGTAGTGGGAAATGAGTACTGCTTAAGGCTGTTCCAGATATTGCATCCACCTGCAAATATTTGCTGCTGGCTAGAGCTCAGCACATATACTCTCACTAGCAGTGTCAGTACTTTGCAAAATACTGCAGACAAGAAAGAAAAAGAAAGTTTGCTTAATACAGAGTACAATAAACTAATTATATGCTTTAATCATTAAAAGCATATAATGCCTGGTTGGGGGGATTTTTTAATTTTATTTTTTTTTAAAAAGCAGGTTATATGATTATAAAGTTAGTTAAGGATATAGCTGCTTTTTCAAGCATTTTATGCTTTCAATTTCATGAATATAGAGAGCTAATTATTAGCTTCTTTAATGTGGATCTTTTACTATGACTGTATAGCGTATGAGAAATTACAATGTCACAGAGGAATTGGGCACACACAATAAAAGCGTAGAAGCAATTACACTTTCATTACATAGTCTCAAATCCACATTAAAAAAATACCTTGTGTTAAGACATTTATATTTATGAACGACTACCTTTCAGCAATAATGAAAAATCACTACAGCTGGAGAAAGAGATGACAAGAAGATAAAAATGCACTGACATGGTGCTGGAGGACATTAGCCAATAAAGTCTTATCTTATGAAGAAACAGCTAAACACTTTACAACAATATTCCATCTGTAACTGTTAAGCTGGAAACGATGCCTGTTTCCAAACATATAAAAGAATTTTTTTTTTTTTATTTGCTTCTGTTAGCTGGCTAGCTTTATTTCCAAGTATCTCCTAGAAATTTTAACATCTCCAAATGCAAGTCCTTCTAAGTTACAAATGAAAGTTTTCTTTCCTTTAATAGGGACAAAAGAGAGTATTGTTGAGATTTATTATATACATACAATTCCCTGCATTGTTATGGATATTAAAGGACAAAGGGCCAACAGATCTAATTCCAGATCTTACAGCCTTGTCCTTTCCCATAATTAGGTCTTAAAATGGGATTTCAGTTAACACATTCACAATACCAATATCTACCAATGCTTTGCATGTACTTAAGAGATAGTTTCAATTATTTTAACGTGGATGGAGCAATACATTTAATTTCTCATTGATCATTCAGGTGAACACATTCAACTTAATAGTACCAATAAAGTGCATTTCTTCAGTTGGTTACAAGAGTCTCAAAACTAGTACAAGGTTCGTTAGAAAGAATAACTGGCTAGTCTATTAGTCACTTAAAAAAAAAGGCAAACCAAACTTTCACAAAAATGTTCCTCTTTTTTTCTTCCATCTCAGAAATATTTCCAGAAATAGGACTTTGAATTGCAGAGAGATATTGAAAAAAGAAAACAAAAGTATTTTCATTCTGCAGATGTCAACACTGCCCCTTCATCTCATGTGAGAGTATGTCAGTCTGCTTTCTTCAGCTGTCAGATACGATATCTACTGGAAACTCTAAGTTTAAAGTACCAGGCCTCTGTGGCGTTCACAGTATGCCAGCTAAAAGGCCAGATCCTGACCTCAAAGCTGGGCTGCTTATTTCTCCCTGGTGCCCAGCTACACGGAACTAGACCCTAGAGGTGAATTCCCCTCAAAGAATTATGCAAACTGAACCAAAGATAATGAACTTCCCCAATGAAAGTGCTTTCTTTTTTGCAGTTTTGTTGAAGATACACATTTACAAAGACTATGGGAAGGAAACTGTGGCTACACTTCTTGTATTTCCCCTTTATATAAAAATAAAAAAAAGTATAAATCCATAGAAGGTGGTTAACTGAGGTCTTTGGTGGTTTCAGGCACTGCCTACTTTGCAACACTGGAATTACACCAGAACAAGTACATTTTTATTGGTATTGAACTCCAAGCCTAGTATTAGAAGAAGTGGCCGACCCTGAAAGGAGACTGAAATAACACTAGGGATTAGAAAACACAGTTCATGTAGCAGGAAAGCCATGAGCTGTCAAGTCCCCAGATCCAAATTTGGTTATAAATGTGTGATTATATGTGCAGCCTCAAGAAGACATTAGAATTCCCATATCTGCTTTCACTAGAGAAAAAATAATTAAAGAAAACAAAATTTAATTACTTAAAAGGACCCTACCAACTTAACATCATTCATTTCACCCTTAGTTTGAGACAGGTGTAAGTATACAAAGTTCCTGCAGAATCAGAGAAAACAACTGATGATTACAAAAGGAGGAAAACCCTAAACTCCCTTATTAACATAATACAGTTTTGCATATGTAAATTTGATGCCAGCCACAGGCACCCATTTTTTCCCTTCACAGTAGTTTTCATAACAAGTCACATTTTGATGTTTAAAATGTACGCTGAAACTATGGCATGCCTAATATTTAAAAAAAAAAAACCACTGGCAAGGCTGAGTCAATCTCTTTTGATGGTTCCACACTGCTACTTTCTGCTAGGCTGAAACTACTAACATGCATTTCTTTCACCTGCCCAGAGGGTAATGATGGAAGCCCTTCTCTTTCTCAACCAAAGCTACACAGATATCACAGAATGGTCCGGGTTGGAAGGGACCTCTGGAGACCATCTAGTCCAACTCCCCTACCAGAGCAGGATCACCTACAGCAGGTTGCACAGGACAGCGTCCAGGCGGGTTTTGAATGTCTCCAGAGTGGGAGACTCCACCACCTCTCTGGGCAGCCTGTTCCAATGCTCTGCCACCCTCAAAGTAAAGAACTACTTCCTCATGTTAAGATGGAACTTCCTATGCTCAAGTTTGTGCCCGTTACCTCTTGTCCTATCACTGGGCACCACTGAAAAAAGACTGTTCCCACCTACGTGGCACCCTCCCTTTAAGTATTTATAAGTGTTAGTAAGATCCCCCCTCAGTCTTCTTTACTCTAGACTAAAAAGACCCAAGTCCGTCAGACTTTCCTCATAAGAGAGATGCTCCAATCTCCTAATCATCTCTGTAGCCCTCTGCTGGACCCTCTCCAGCACTTCCCTGTACTTCTTGAACTGGGGAGCAACTGAACACAATACTATACTCCAGATATGGCCTCACCAGGGCACAGTAAAGGGGAGGGGGGGAGGAGAATGACTTCCCTTGACCTGCTGGCCACATTCTTCTTGATGCACCCCAGGATGCCATTGGCCTTCTTGGCCACCAGGGCACATTGCTGGCTCATGGTCATCCTGTTGTCCACCAGGACTCCCGGGTCCATTTCCACAGAGCTGCTCTCTAGGAGGTCAGCCTCCAACCTGTACTGATGCATGAGGTTATTCCTCCCCAGGTGAAGTACCCTACACTTGCCCTTGTTGAATTTCATAAGGTTCCTCTCCACTCAACTCTCCAGCCTGTCCAGGTCACGCTGTATGGAGGCACAGCCTTCCAGTGTGTCAGCCACTCTTCCCAGTTTTGTGTCATCAGCAAACATTAGGAGGAGCTACCCCCTGTGTGTCCAGTGCTGCAATAAAGAATGCCTGCTTAATAATCACCAAGACTACTGAGTCTTGATTTCAGTTTTTCATGGCATCATTTTGGCACCCCAGATGGGACCGGCTCTGCTCAGCTGCAGGACCTGCTGAGAACAAGACTCCCTAGGGTACCCCTGGGATTTCCTGGAGGGACTCCTCACCTCAATCGGGTCACTGCAGGAGCAGACAAGGACCATCTAGCAAGGTATTCTTTAAGCTTTCGGTATAAAGGTAAAATGCGTTCTAGTCTAAGGGACCAGTCAATAGGGGGTTCCCATAAGTCGTAGGAGACGTTTTACGCAGGGCGACATATACCAGTCCACTAATGCCTGAGGGTATACATTTGGTATTGGTACAACACTTGCATTAAGTGTTTGTACTTCTGGTTATGTGCATGCTTGCTGTGAGTAGTGTACTCTGGTATGTAGTACGCTGGTACAGGCCCGGTGGTAAGCTTCGTACTTCTGTAATAACATACTCTGTGGCGGTATTGATCTATTGGTATTGAACTCGGAGATACTCATAAGGAATTGTTTACTAAAAATTGATTTGGTACTTATGTGTGTATGGACTGAGTCACAACTTGTGTGTGAATGAAATAAGTGACTGAGACAGTATAGCTGAGAAGCGAGTGCAGAGTTCGGATCCACGGTTCAGTTATCCCATGAGGGGTGCGGCCAGAGACGAACAAAGCCAGTGTAGGGTCTCAGGACCCTTATAATCTTGTTGTTAACTCTGTTATTAACCAGTATTTTGTTATGTACATATTAATGTACACTTTCACAACAGACAGCATGTTTAAGAGGACAGCAGAGTGGAGGTGTTTTGGAAAAAGTCTGTTGTGGTAATACTATCAGTTTGTTTGTTTGAAGCCTAATAGTTCTGTGTTCGTGTTGCTGTAAAATAGCTGTGAGCAGTGGCCAAAGTGCATTTGAATGTGTCCTCCTGAAAGGTGTTTGTTGCGTCATGATAATTCGTGTAACCCTATTTTTGTGTTCGGGAACTGTGGGTAACTTTGGTTGGGACTTTAGTTGTCCTAAGTGTCATGTGTGGACAAATTGGGATAAGAAACAAAGGGTTGCTTATACAGTATATGTATTTTGCGGATTAGAAAATCAAATCAGGAATCAGTAAAATGGGAGGACAACAAAGTGGTGGCATTTTTTTTTTTTTTTAAATAAAAGCCCCCTAGGATGTATTTTAGCACATTGGAAAGATATAGGGGGACTGCCAGGTGGGAATGTGAACAGGAAAACATTAATCAAATACCGTAATCAGTGGTGGCCCTTGTACAAACTAGAAGATGGTGAAAAATGGCCCTTTAATGGATCTCTGAATTGTAGTACTATCTTGCAGTTAATGTTGGTTTTGGGGAAAGAAGGAAAGTGGGACGAAGTTATGTATGCAGATATGCTTTTTACCTTGCAAAAATCCCAGAACAGCAAAGGGATTGTGGTATAGATATAAGAAAGAAGTTACAGAGATTAAAAGAACTGGATACGAGAGACTTAGAGAAGTTTCTTGAGGAGGCATGGAGAGTTTTTAGGAATGGGGAGGATGCAGATAGAGGAAAATTGACGAAAGTGACAGCAATAGCTACGGTGGCAGCCTCAGAACAGAGAGGAATGGTAAATAGAGGAGGATTTAGAGTATGAGGAAAGGAAAGGCCCTTTGGAAAGAGAGGAGGCGGGTTAGGAAGGAATCAATGTGCAATTTGCTGAGGAATAGGGCATTGGAAAAACAAATGCCCAAAGATAAACAAAAATCTGCAGTCCCTGATAGCTGAAGCAGAGGCCGATTGACAGGGACCTGGGGCATCCACCCTAGTGGATCCACCGGTTAAAACAGAGCTAGGGAGACAAGAGAAAGAAATAGAATTCTTAGTAGATACAGGAGTCTCCTTCTCTGTTGTGAATCAAGAACTGATACCTATAAATAAAGATTTTTGTGAATGTAATAGGAGCCACTGGCCAACAGGAAAAGGAATTATTTTTGAAGCCACTCAAATTTAAATTGGGAAAACAGATTGGAATACACCAATTCCTATATCTACCAAAATAACCCAGGCCATTATTGGGTCGGGATTTATTGGAACAATTGGAAGCAGAAATAACCTTTAAACAGAGAACCATGGAACTAAAGGTAAAAGAAAACCAATTAACTGAAAGTTTAAGTGTATTAAGTAATATACCCTGGAAAGTCTGCTGCACTAGTACCTGAAATTGAAGAAATTATCAATCAGGTATATCCAGGAATATGGGCTGCTGGGACCTCAGGGAGGGAGAAGAATATCATTCCCATAGTAGTACAAGATTTAAGGGGAGTAAATAAAATCATTGAAGATTTACACCCTGTGGTGGCCAATCCTTATACTTTACTTACTAAACTGTGAAATAATCAAGTGTGGTTTACAGTAATAGATTTAAAACACGCATTTTCCTGTTTGCCTTTAGCCAAAGAAAGTAAAAAATTATTTGCATTTGAATGGGAAAGCCCTACCACTGGTAGGAAAACTCAGCTCATCTGGACAGCATTACCCCAAGGTTTTCAGAATAGTCCTACAATCTTTGGGAATCAATTAGCACGAGAATTTGAAACATGAGACCCTCCCTCCAGAGATGGAACCCTTTTACAGTATGTGGATGACTTGTTAATAGAAACTGAAACAAAACCTGACTGTATTCAATGGACTATTAGTTTGTTGACAGAAAGCTCAGATGGTGTAACAACAGGTAACCTACCTTGGATATGAACTGTCTGGAGGACAAAGAGAATTAGGAACGGAACGAAAAGAAGCCATCTGCAAAGCCCCCCTCCCTCAGACGGTAAAAGAACTCAGGACCTTTTTGGGAATGACAGGTTGGTGTCAATTATGGAATGACAGTAAAACTTTTGTATGAACTTTTAAGAAACAATCCCACTCAATTGACCTGGTCCAAAGAAGCTCAAAATGCATTTGAAATGCTTAAAAAGGAACTAATGAAGGCGCCAGCCTTGGGCCTACCTGATGTTACTAAACCCTTCTGGCTGTTTTCCCATGAAAAACAAGGTATAGCTCTGGGAGTCCTAGCTCAATAGCTAGGACCCAGCAAAAGAGCTGTGGCCTATTTTTCTAAACAGCTTGATGAAGTGAGCAAAGGATGGCCAGGATGCCTACGAACTGTGGCAGCTGTGGTCTTGAACATTCAGGAAGCCCACAAATTTACCCTGGGCCAAAAGATCACAGTGCTAGTTTCACAGGCAGTATCAGCCATACTTGAACTAATGTTACAAACCCAGCTTCCTCCCTCAGTGAGGTGACATCTGAACCACTGACACATGATTGCGTGGAGACCATAGAGACTGTGTACTCCAGTAGGCCAGATATGAAAGAAGAATCCTGGAAGATGCACGGGACTCCTGGTTCACAGAGGGAAACAGCTTTGTCCAACAGGGTAACCAAAAAGCCGGATACGCGGTGACAACAGCAAATAAGGTAATTCAATCCCAGTCCTTACCTGCTGGAACATCAGCTCAAAAGACTGAAATTATCACCTTGACTAGGGCCTTACAATTGGCAAAAGGGAAGAAAGTAAATATATGGACAGATTCCAAGTATGTCTTTGGGGTTGTCCACGCTCACGGAACCATTTGGAAGGAATGAGGATTGCTGACTGCACAAGGGAAACAAATCAAACGTGCAGAAGAAATACTTTGCCTATTAGAGGCAATTCAACTGCCAACCAAAGTTGCTGTCATGCACTGCCGAGAACATCTGAAGGGTAACACTGACCAGGAAAAAGGTAACCAATTGGCTGATTATGAGGCTAAACAGACAACAGAAAGAACGCAAAAGATTTTAACATTAATTCCAGATAACAGAGGTAAGGGTTTAAACGAGCAGAAAAATCTCCAGAGCCAATAAAGAATTAATAGGAAAGTTAGGAGGGCAGATTCCCTCCAAAGGGTGGGCCTACTTGAGTGATGGCAGAATTATAATTCCTGCCAAACAGATACGGGGAATTGTCAAAGAAAAACATAATAAAACACACTGTGGAGCAGACTCCCTGTATAAATTTTTAAATCAGAAATTAGTAAGGAAAAATATATATACTACAATCCGACAGGTGACTCAGTAATGTGAAGTATGTTTGAAAAACAATCCTAATACTGGCAAATCAATTTTTCTGAACTTCCAAGAAAAGGGGGGTACAGATACTTATTGGTACTTACAAATACCTTTTCCACATGGCCAGAGTCATTTCCATGTAGAACAAAGCAAAAGAAGTAACTAAAGTACTATTAAACGAAATAATACCTCTATTTGGGGTACTCATGGTCATTTCATCAGAGGTACTCATTTTTGTGTAGAAGTAGTGCAACTGGTCAGCAAATTACTAGGGATTGATTTGCAATTACACACACCCTACAGGCCACAAGCCAGTGGGAAAGTGAAGAAAATAAAACAACAAATAGCCAAAATGCATCAAGAAGCAAACCTATATTGGTATCAGGCACTACTTACTGCAATACTTTGGATACATGTGAAACCCAGGGCCAAGGAAAATTTGAGCCCTTTTGAAAATTCTTATTTACAGAAATACATCACCTCTTTGGGAAAACAATTGGAGAAAATTAATAAAAATGCAGAACTTTTCAGGTGATCCACTGGAAGAGAAGTGGAATAGACCTTATCAGGTGTAGCTGACCACTTTTACTGCAATCAAAATCAAGGAACAACCAGCCTGGATTTACTATTCCTGAGTGAAGAAAGCTCCTGATAAGCAGCGAACTTGTGAACCTCTGGGACCTTTGAAATTAAAATTACAGAGACATTAATATGGGAATGAATACACAAATAAGCATTCTAATTGCAGTATCTCAGGCATTGTTGCTGCCCAGAATAAAAGTGTTTACTATCAAGTAATTCAAACACTAGTCAATGCCTCTAGGGCAAAAGATTGCTGGATTCACACAGCATTACCTAGAAGTCCCAAACTGCCCCTATATGGGGTAGCCAGTACAAATTGGACTAAAATTACATTTTGGAATTTTAATCATTCCTGTAGATATGGCCAGGAGAACGATATTTCCAAAGGACCACAATTTGACTTAATGTTTTAAAAAAACAAAACAAAACCAAAACCTTTATTTTGTCAAAGAGATCTGCAAGATGAAAATGGATCTGTAGATGTAGGATATAGAAAGGTAACAGGAATAGGATGTAGTTGGGACTATGCAAAAACCATCACTATGATTCCCCCAATGACCAGGGACAGGCTGGGCTGGTTTGCACAAGTAACCCTCTTTAGGGAGCACTCCCATTCAGGCTATGTTCAACCCAAATCCTTCCAAGCTGGCAGATGAAAAACTATCAAAATATTGCCAAAAGGAAGTAAAGAATTAATCCAAGAATGCACCTAATCACAGAGCCAGCTGTGTTTTAGATACAAATTATAAAATCCTAACAAGGAAAAGCTCCCAGGCACTTAAGTCCCTCCTCTCACCTGGGCTGTGACAGAAGAGGGCTCCAGCACCTTTAGGCACAGACAAGACCCACTTGCAGAGCCAGGACCAGATGTCACCCTCACCCTTTCTGAAACACCCACAGCCTACAACACGGATATGCTAAGAGACTGCATCTGCTTACCAGGCTACAACGGAGAGATTGTAATCTACAGTAAAGCTCCGGACCTGATGTTCAAGTCTTTACTTGATGACTTTGTAGTCTCAGAAGCAGAATTTTCTTATCTTTAATGGGGGAAATACAGGTGAAGTTCACACAAACTAGTCCTTATACTCAATCCCTCGCCCATATGGTGCACAAGAAAACACTACTACAGTATGTAGATGGCATTCTCCTGCACACCACAATCAACCAAAAAACCATTAAGTCTTTCCAATAAACAAAACACCTAACCCAACATTTAAAAAAACCCCACATTCTAAAGCCTAAAGTAGAACCCCAGATGCAGGACACAACAAAAACTTTGCATAGATTAGCAAATTACCAATGACATACTAGATATTTCTTTTACTTGTTTAGTTTGGCTAAAACTGTACAAAACGATAAGAAAAGTCAGAAGCATACCAAACAAATGGGAGGTACATGAAGAATATGAAAAGGAAACCAAGAACAAGCAGATGTGCAGCACTGGAGAGAAAGGGATTTCTAGACATTGCCTAGGAGACCTTAAAGGTAATCCTTCCAGTGGTCCCTTCTCCCCCTGCAAAGTAGGACTCATGTCAAACACAGGCCTTTGCTCTCTTCCCTGTACACACCAAGTGGGTTTGGTGCACCACGTAAAGCCAAGATCAGTTACCAGGTCTGGTACCACAGCAGACTCCACCATCACTCCGTCCTGTTTCTAGCTGTACGTGCAATTTCCTCTATTCTGTTAAAAAAATCTGTACAGTTAAAAGCACAGTTTCCTTTTCTCCCATTATACTTCTACAGGTGGAGAAAGAGGATTTCATATGTGGCCTAAGGTGTCTCAGATAAATCACAGAGGGAAAAGAGTGATGGTTGGACTGTGTGGTTTCCAATACCAAGGGACTCCTCCGATTTCCTGGTGATGGTAAGAAAATAACCTTAACTACATTCAGTGATGTGCCAAATACCAACAACGTTTACAGAAAGATAAGGACATTACTCTGTGTTGCCCTGCCTATTCCACAGAATACCCATGAATGGCACAGAAGGTAACTAAATGAGGCCCTAAATTCATCAATCCAGCTCTGGTTGGACCACATGTATGTGTCCATTCTTTGCTGGATTACAGAAATACCTTTCCCACTTAATCTTGGATTTTCTCCTGGAATTTTGGATTAATAGCCCCAGGAGGCCTGTTTATGTGCAGATACATTTGGGAACAGCTGGAAAGCACTTAGAGAAAAGCCTTGGTGCAGCCTTCCAGAGCAGTGCATCTGTTTTGTTCTTCTCTTTCTGCACATGCCTGATCACTCTTTCCCCCCACACACATTGCTTTCTAACATTTCATATTAGCACATGCTCACCTACACTTAGTTGTCTTTTTCCCCCCACAATTAAAGTCCTCCCCTGCACAGTCATCTCCTGCTGAAAATTAATTTCCTACTGATGGCTCCATTTAAGGCAAGGTTCTATTTCACTCTCCTCTTCCTATACAGCAGTAGGCCCTCTCTGCTAGAGAAAATTCAACAAGCTTCTCTTACTATTCCAGTGACCTTCTATGATGTTCAAGGTACTATTTGCATTCAAATTTTGGAGTTTAACCAAAAGCATTCACATCAGGCTAACAAAGAGATGTGCAGCTTCTGACTGTTTTAATAGCTTTTCTCTCCTTTGCTCGTATCAGGGATCTTCTTTCAAGCAAGCAAGCAAAAAACCCAAATAAACAACATGAGACAGGCTTCATACCTACAAACATCAAATTCCTAGTTCCCAACCACTCTCTAACGTTGTTGAAATGCTCACTCTATAATACACTGTAATTCTAGTAGGAAATGTATAAATTAAAATTATATGGATTATGCCCTACACAATAAGCAACCAAAGATTTTAAAACAGTAGCAATTTCTCTCTCTCATATTTAGAAACTCCAACCAAAAAAATTTACATGCCATGAAAATCCTCAACAAAGACTTGCATGTAGCTCACATAATTGAGGAAGTACTAATAATAGCATGGCTGTTTGCACAGACAACATTTCCACTGTGGGCCTGAATTCTGATCTCAAACGTGCAGAAGAAGATATTTTGTTGTGTTTTGCTGGCTGGAGACTAAAATCAAAGTACTGGAAACCATCCGAGTGTGCTGCAATGTGCAGTCAGCCTATGCAGCTAAGGAAGCACCATGCGCATCCATGCCACATTGAAAACAAAGCATCTATTGAGTACTGCAGAAGGTGTTCGTGTTGTGTGTTCTTGTAATGAAC
The DNA here is from genome assembly GCF_965231255.1 of Vanellus vanellus. Classification (NCBI taxonomy): domain Eukaryota; kingdom Metazoa; phylum Chordata; class Aves; order Charadriiformes; family Charadriidae; genus Vanellus; species Vanellus vanellus. Next base: position 16,678,062 of record NC_138911.1, on the reverse strand, counting down.
ATAAAGAAGCATGTGAAATTAACCTGTGTTGCAGTTTTAAACAAAAATGAAAGCCTTTGCATTTCAGTATCAACTGTCAGTCACCACAGAAAAATAACTTGTCCTGACAGATGAGAACTATATTTCTAAGCTCCTCTGACACAAGCAAACTCAGTTCACAGCCACAGCTTCCCTCTCTGGTCTACACTGCGTAAGTCCAGGCCTGCTCTGGTCTCAACATCAGTGATGACCATAGGTGTGTTTCTAAAGGTGGTCAATGGTTCTACCCTGGAAGTGTATGTACAGAAGCAGTAAGGGAGCCTCACATTTCTCAAGCTTAGAGCTTTTAAAAAAGAATAAACTGAGCTACCTGTAGACCTATATCCCAAAGTATTTTTGTTAAATGGCACTTATTTTTAACTTTTTTTTTCTTTTATGTGCTGAAGATTACCTAGAATAGTTTTGCAAACTAAAATTTGAGTACAATACAAGAGAAGAATCAACAAGGATGATTAACAATGACCAATATATAGCAGAAATTAACTGACATTCAACACACACACAGAGCAAGCCCATATTTTAGATATGATGGTGCTTAATTTTAACTTCTCGGTTGGAAATTCAAATCACTAATTAAGTCATAAACCTATATAATCAACTCACGCAGTATCACTAGGAACTCTGTACATGGAATAAAGTGTAAGAACAAGCTGTTAGGTCCACATAAAAGGCATTTATAACTCTAAGCACCAAAACAAGCACACAAACACTGGAGCTTAAAAGTCCATTGCTCTTGAGTAGATGTTATATTGTCATGTCACTAATATGATCGTTTTCAAGTCACTACCTCCCACAAAAAAACATACAGCAAGGTTTGTTTTTTAACAACTCCAACCTTGCCCGCTATGTTGTAATTCATTAAAAATAAGGAAGATGCTTATTCTTGAGTAAAAGACGCCACAGAAAGATCATATGCCTGTCACACCACCCAGGAGCTGCCATGACACAGCCGTTCCACAGCTCGGGATGCTTCCCAGCCCTTGCGTGTGTTTGAGCTGACAATGCTGTCTGTGTTAGGAGCACTGTCCCCTTACCGACCCCACAGCCATCTGAAAGGCAACACGGAGACCAGATCCAGCAGAGAGCCACTTCCACCCGACTCGCTGCCTTTCCTCTCATGGGCTGGCAGGGAGACTGTAGACAAGGGGCAATAGTTCTTACTGGCAACACACAAAGTCCATCTTATGCCATGTGCCTGACAGTCTTGCCAGTTCTTACACCAGCTAAATACCTTACCATATAGTCCCAAGCCATGTCCCCGTACCTGTACACATGCCACACCATGAACGACACTGGCCAACTCTGATATCTGCCTTAACCTGTGCAAAGAACCCACCACAAAGAGTAAAATTGTTTCCTATCAGAGATCATCCTGATTTTTAGAGGGCAAGATCGTATGAACACTACTTGGAACAGGCAACAAGACTTTTGTGCTTAGAGCAAGCATTCCCTCCAACCAATGTTTTATTCTGCATCCTTAATGCTGGCATTAATGGGTTATACAAATATATATAAACATTATCCTCCCTACCTAAGTGGCAACATTGAAATTTAGTGATTTCAAATGAGTGGACAATTTGCAGAATCGCACCATCAGTGAGGACTCAGTTTACATCCTATTCTTTTAAGGACAAAGCTTCTAAGAGGCCTTTCCCCCCACCTCTCTTTGTAGATCAAGCAAGTGCTCCTAATGTTCAAAACTCTGCAAGGTGCTGACCAGCACCACTTAAGAGGTCTGGTGAATGGAGACTTCCTCACACCAGCTTTCACATTCACAGGTACGCCTGAAGTCACAACTGACACTGTCTGAAAATTTGGAAGTCTACAGTTTTTGACCATGACATGATGAGCTCAGGAACTCCCACCTAAAATGAGCCACACCAAAATCTGCAGATCTGACCTGTGTCCTGTAGCACATTGATGGGAGCTCTGATACTATCGGGGGTAACAGGACCTACCCGAGAGTCCCACAGGGAGTCAGTGGGGTGTGCAGCTGGTCCCCAAGATGATGAACGTATAAATGTAACTACATGTAATTGAGGAGACGATCCAATTTTTTTATTATTATTTATTATACTAGACACCAATTAAGAGCCAGAATTAAGAGGAAAATCACAAGATTTCATACCCTGCTTGAGAAGAAAAACTACAAACGATAGAGGTTATAGCTGGCAGATCCTCACACAAAGGCTCCTCTGCTTCAAGGAAGAGAAGTCAATACAAGCCACACACGTACACAAGGCTCCTGTTGCCTGGGTGAGCCTACAAGGCTATACCCAAGGTCAATCCAGGTCTGCCCTGAGCTTTTCCAAAATGCTGGAGTACTTTGATTCATGAGTCAGTTTTAGCTCTTATTCAAAAGAGATTTTTAAACCTAGTTTGATACAACAGCAGAGATGGAACAACAAAACACTGCAAGGTACCCCAAACTGAATGAGACACAAAAGGAGGAGGAAGTAAGAGTTTACAATAGCTATTAGGTGTAATCGCAAGCTGATGCCAATGTAGGACAAGGAAACAACAGTTAAAAATCTAAAGTGTAGTTCTGCTCTGCAGCTCTCAGGGTGGGACTGAAACATAGGCCAGGCCTATCTGTCACCACAGATTACTGAGCACCTTGGTCTATACCAACACATGTTCATGCTTCTGTAGCAGAGACTGTTGAGGCAGAGAGGCCAAGCAGGTACGCCTGGAAGCAAAAGTTCAGCAAGCCCCAAAACATTACAGTTCACAGCAGTCATGAAGCTTTCCTATGGGAACACTAGGAAACAATCAGCTGACAGAAGCACGGGGTGAAAGTCTATGCCAGCATGCGATGAGTATGTCACCTGGCAAAGGATTTTGATTTACATTACTGAAAGGTGTTCTTGGAACAACATCCTGCAACACACTTGGGCACAGCGGGAGCCTTGAAACACAAGTGCGCTGGCAAAGGCCTCCTGTTGACCTGCAGCCCCACACTGCCAAGTCTTCTCTCTCCAGAACACGGCAGGATTTTCCCGTGCAAACTCCGTACCACTCCTGAAGGCTGTAACCCAGTGGATGATGTGCACGACCAGCACAGCCGATGGGCAAACAACATATTACTAATTAACCAGCAGCGACACGACAAGGGCAGGCTACAATACTCAGTGGGGAGACAGGAGCCATCCCTCCTCTACCTAAGACAGCTTTTAGCGAGGTAAACAATCGGGTCAGCCTCATGCCCCGAAAGAAGCCACGTAACAGTACCACAGGGTCGTACCCCCGCCACATCCCAGCCGCTACCGGCCGGCGGTCGATCCCCAGGCTGCGACCGGGCGGGGCTCAGACGACCCCCGAAGAGCAGGCGGAGAGCGCCGGGGGAGGCCGAAGCCCCGGGGATCCCGCTGGCAGCTCGCCCCAGGTGAGCACCGCCTCCGCCGGGCCACGCCGCGGCCCCCCTCAGCCTCCCCTTGCTTTCCCCGGGCGGCATCGGGACAAAGCCCGAACCCCAGCCGCACACCTGCCCGGCCTCCCGCACGCCTCCCCGCGGAGCGGAGGGCGCCGCTGCCACCAGGGCAGCTCCCGGCGCGGGCAGGTGCGGCGACCGGCGGCCACGACGGAATCCCCCCCCCCACCGCCACCGCCTCCCGCGCGCTGCTCCGTCCCCCGCGCCGCGGTCTCACCTCGGCCGGCAGCAGCAACAGCGGCGGCAGCAGCAGGCAGGGCAGGGGTAGGGGCAGCAGCAGCAGCCGCCTCATGGTGACGGAGAGCGCTCCCCGCTGCGCGCACGGCCGCTCAGCCCGACGCCGCCTCCCCCGGAGACATGGCCGGGCTGCGCGCCCCGCACCGCCCGGCGTCCCACCCCTTCGCCGCCCTCACAGGCGGCGGCGCCGCCTCACCCTCCCGCCGCTCCCTCTAGCGCTCCCTCCCTGGAAAGGCGGGTGGAAGCCCTGCGCGGGGCGGAGTGAGGGGGCGAGCGGGACAGCCGGCCGCAGGAGGGCCGGCCCGGTCACCACTCTGCGCCGCGGCTCATCCCCGCCGGCCCCTCGCCCAGGGATTAAATGGCCGTCTTGCGGCGGGCGGGGGGGCTGCGGCTGGCGCTTCCCTGCCTTTACCCCTCCCTCCCGGCATCTGACTTCTCCCCACCCCGCCGCCGGGCCGGGCGAGGAAGTGGCTCCCTCCGAAAGTTTCCCGGCTGCTGTGCACACCCCCGGAGGAAGCGGCGCCGCAGGGTGCGCCCTGCCGCCCGCCCCGGCCTTGGGACAGTGCTGGGGGGCGGGCGATGTGCAGAAAGGTCGGTGGTAAAAAGGAGATAACCCCCGGCCTCGGGAGCCTCTACCGCCTTCCCCTCCACCGGCCGCGGGCCCACATGGCCCCTCGGGGCCCCGGCCGGGTGTAAGGAGCTGCTGAGGCCGGAGGAGGGGCTGGTGGGTTTGCCGCAGTGATCGGCTCCCCTTCTTGCACCACTCATCACCCCCAGCCAGGGCCCCCTCTTCCCCCAGAAGTCCTGTCCCTCTCCAGGCACTGGTTGGGACGTGTTTTATCCATGTCATCAAAAAGGACATGACATCATCAAACGCAATCCCTCTTATAACCTTAACTTACTTCCCAGGCTTAATGCACTGTTTCACATTTCATTCAAGATGACTTGGGTAAAGAAAGAGGAGAGACAGGGTCAGTTTACATAGCATATATTTAATTATGGAAACACTGGCAGTCTTCGTGTTCTCAAAAGTTTTGAACTCACATGTTTGTAATTTCCCTGTCTTTCCTGAGCCCTCAAAACATATGCATAGCATTATGGAAGCAACTATTTCCACAGGAGTTCCTGGGAAGACTCACAAGAGTATGGGTATGTGCATACCTCACTGTTTGGGAGGCTGAGACTTACAGCTGGAGCTAGATAAACAGTGTGGAGACATCCCTTCACATCATTAAATTTGTAGGAAATACATAATTAGTTCAGAAAAGCACGTTAAAATTGTTAGGGTGCATCCAAATAAGGAAATAAATACTATACAAAAACAAACAATAAAACCACATTTTCTACCCTTTCCATTCAGTGCAAAGCACCTGAGAATTGCTTTCCAGCTGAAGATTCCTCCTGGTAAACCACAAACCTACCAGAATTCTCACCAACTTCAGTGAAGTTATACTGAGATAACTTTTGCAGATCAAACCCTACCACTTGGAAATTACAGCTCTGACTTAAAAAAAATAATTCCTTGTTGCAGCTCCCTGTGCCTGGGCAGAGCCCCAGTGGGTCTAAGTTGCCAAACTGAAGTTCCTGGCCAGTCCGGGTTTCACCAGCATCTAAAATGCAATGAACCACCTTCATAGTGTCAGATCAGGGCTACACTGCACAGCTGCACTTGAGCAATCATACTTGGCCATCCTTAGCTCCAACTCAGTAAGAACAGCATAGCTTTTTTTAATTGCATGCCTTTCCAGTACGACAACTTAGTAACTAATCCAGTTACCTCTGAAATTCAGTGGGAATCTCTCCACTGATTTAAGCAGTAATGGCAGCCAGCCCTGAGGGAGGAAATAAATAAAAAAAATGCACTGAGACAGCAAGAAGTGGGATTCTGACCTATTCAAATTTGTAACTATCTTCAAGTTGATGTTGCCATCCCCAGACTCTACATGTCCCTAGACTCTCAAGTTCACTCGTTCCTCTTCTCTTAATAGGCCACATATCCCAACTTAGAAGCAAAGGGGCATTGTATTTCTTAGGCTATGTTAATTCCTTGCTCCACAGAGCAACTGGGCAGCTACATCACTATTACAGGAAGCTAATCTGGTGGGGAAGCCAATAGCTGGTGGGGCTTTTCACATACAATCTACATGGAATTTGTGATTAATTATTTTCTCATGCCACATTTGTGGCTGAATCTTCTCAACTACTTGTATGTCAAGTACCTGAACCAGGAGGGCTATGAAGTTCTGGGAGACAGTCTCATTTCTGGAGCATCCAAAAGAGTAGAGGAGTGTATTAAATTCGCTAGTAGAGATATCTAAGCAGAGTATTTCTAGGACTGTAGTATAAAATTACCTTAATGCATATCTTTAATTATAACCATAACTAGGGCCAGTCATCAGCAAGATTTCTGACGTTGTAGGTTAAACTGGCACAAAGAGAGCATAGGAGGTTTGTTACTGTTTTAGGGTACATCTCTGATTGTTACCAGACCTCAAGGAAAGAATTAAGTCCTTTCCAGAGGCATTTCTTCCGTGCGGGAAGTACACAATCAGGGACATAGCTCTTCCTGCACTGAAGAAGTGAGTTACCAAGATTCATAGACATTTGAATAGGCTCAGATATGCTGAAGATGACGGCCACAAAAAGAAAAAAAAAACAAGCACCAAGAAACATGGGGCACTAAAAGTGTAATTATTTTGTAATGTAAAACAGAAGTGTGATTTCTATTTGATCATTGAAAAAGTAAAACTGGTAGCAATTACTTTTTTTTTTGTATGTACAAATGCTGATGAAATGTTTGTCTCCCCCAGATTGTTTAAAATTCTGGGATGAATGTTGCAAAAAAGCTTTCCTGATTAGATTTTGAGAGCTCTGTGGAGAAAGAATGACACGTGTACCTGATTGCTTCCTTGGATCAATGCCTCTGCTCTTTATAGCATGCTCTGGTTGACTGCTAGCCCTGCAGACCTCAGGCAAGAGCTGGATGGCAAAGAGCTGTGATTCATGCCACAATCAGAGACTTCACATGCTGAAAATGGAAAAGAGAAATTAAAAGCCAAATTTTTTAAAGTCTTCCAGGTGTTAATTGCTCAGCAGCAATAACCATCACAACACAAGTAATTTCCCAGGAATTAGAGGCTCAAGGTTGCATTTCAGGCCACAGGCTCTTCACAGCTTGTTACTAATCTGCTGGAAATTCTCTGGATTACAACTGCTGTCACCTAATTGTTTCTATAGGTAAGTTTTGTTTATTCTACAGGCTTCTATTAATGCTATATGTGTGACAGGATTGTAAAACTGGGTAGGTGTTGCTCCTGGGCTAAGGCTTCTACTATACTTTCATCTGGAATTTAATTTGTGCATCTGAGTCATAAAACCTCTTCAAAAGGAAGCGCCAAAAAGAAGTGTTTCCTCATCCTTATAATCAAGTTTTTGAACAGGAGACGTAAGTTTGAAAGTCGCCTTGGGCACTTGCACGCAAATCCAGGAAGAATGTGCAGGCATATTACTTATGGGTGCTCTAGTTTATACAGTAAGGTATACTACTAATGCTCTGGGCAAAGCGAAAGGGGAGACTGCAAAAGTAGAGCGACCCAAAGCTGTCCAATTTGGAGCAGTTACCCTGGCTGATATTTGTCTTTCACTGAAACTGGCAATTAAATATGTTAAAAAAAACCCCAAAACAATAAAATCGGTATGGCTATATTTAACTGCATACCACAGCCAGCCTTGATCACAATAGTGTATTCTCATTAGTTATTCACAGTTTCATTCATCAGCTCAGTGTGCAGTGTCAGCCAAAAGAGGCATCAAATTGTTGAGCATCATCAGGAAGGGTGTTGAGAACAATGCAGTGAGCATCATTTTGCCAACGAGTGAAAACCAGGTGCACCCACATCCTGACTAATGTGTGCCACACTGCTCTCAGCATTGCAAGAAGGACATAATGGACTGAGGGAAGGTACCAAGAAGGGTAGCTAAAACCATGTGGATTCACGGTGCAGCTGTCTTACCAGGGGAGACTTAAAAAGCCGAGACTTTTCAATTAAGAGAGGAGATGGCTATCTGGAAATAAGATGAATGAAAAACTTGTTCACTAAATCCCACCTAGAACTAGGGATCACTAACACTAATAAGAGATTGGTTTAAGAAATAAAATAAAATGTTTTCTTACATAGCAGGCAATGAATTTGTGGAATATGTAGTCACAGCAGGTTTTAAAGACAAACAGTATAAGCAGTTCCAAAAAGAGGGTAGATAAATTCACGGACAACATGTCCATAAACAGGGAAAAGGCAGAGATGAGCCTACAATGTCCCTAATCAATGATTCCAGATGCTGGGAATGGACGTCAGATAGCAGTCAAGTTTGTTTGCTCTTCCTAAACGGAATCTCCTAATGTCACTGCTGGAGACAGGATACTGGGTTAGATGGATTCATCACTGGTCTGACCAGGTAGGGCATTTCTTAGCTGCCTTCAGTAGCAGTGTCCAAAACAGAGCCTCATTGTACAACATACTGTATAAGCACATAGCAAGAAACAAGTCTGCCAGCATCAGCTTGCTATTTCAGTAAGCAAGACAGGTAAAATTGCAAGGAAAGTATATTTTTCTATTGATATTCATAAGAGAGGAAGCACTCTGGGTTATGAGTTCAGACTGAGGTCTAAAAAGTGCTGTGTGTTTTTGCAAGTCCTCAGATTCAGACTAGATGGGGCCTATGTGAGTCACACAGAATGACAAATGGACTTCTGTCCTGTCCATCATTGCTCAGTGCCCCGAAGCTATGTAAGCCCAAAGCATTCTTTCTGGTTGACATTGCTCTGGTTCTTATTTACACCACTTCTTCTGACCCCAAAAGGGTCCTTCGAGCTTCCATGTACCACTGAACTCTGAGATGAGTCTCCTGGGAACAACTCACAAAGCAGGACTACAGTTCCTTTTACATTGCAACAGAGGAATAAGAGAATAAACTAAATTGTACATGAACATAATGTACAGTGTTGTCCCAGGAACAAATGCAGTTCTACTACTTTGAAAATAACCTTGAAATTAAAAAGATTGACTAAAGGTCTTCATAGTAGAAGGGGTGTCAATCTGCAGGGAGAAATTGAAGAATTTACAGCAAACACTACACTAGTCTCAGCAGCACCTTTGGTAAAAAGCAGAAAGTGGCTAAATACTGCATCTGGGGATAGTTCTACCATTAGAAGTGATGCAGAAAGGTTTCAGATGTTGGATGTGGCCCTAACCTGGCTTCTGCTGGTGCAAGCACTCCACAGCCTGTAACTGCAGGAGCTACTGGCTGGGGACTGCTAACGAGTAAAACAGTGGGGTTTTTTTATTATTTCTCTCATGTTCCTTACAAGGAATTAAAGGTATACTGAGCTGCTGGAAGAGCCATCTTTCAGATGGAGGGTAAAACACGAGCAGGCAGGATATTCAAAGACAACGTATCATTTTTTTACAACAAGAGGAAAGTTAAATTGACTTTTGGTTAAGCCAGGTTTGAGATGGTTTTATTTTGACTAAGGGGGAGGAGAAAGACAGTTTTTATTGTTGCGGTGGGGACTAGCAAAGAGAACAAACTGAAAACAAGCTTTTGTGGGCTTTCTACCCAACTTTCAACAAGACTTCAAAGTGTGATAACTGAAAACTACTTTTGGAGGTGGGTAACACTTTCAGTCAATCTATTATGCTCATTTAGTGGCCAGTTTCCTCTGTGTGGGAAGGCAGGTAGGCGGGAGAATATCTTTTACATAATAATTGAAGGGAAAATATGCATTAAAACCCGACAGACTAACACACTCCAAAGCATCTGCAGCGCCTGAGCTACTTCCAACACAACAGAACATTTTTGTAAGTGACTCAAGTTCAAACAGACACAAGCCTGTTAAACAGGTCATCTTCTCCACAGCAACAAATGGACTCTGTTTCCATGGGGGTAGGAAAGAGGTCATGGTCTTATAGCTTGTCTCACAAATGCAAGGTCCCATGTAATCACTAGGAGTAATGTCATGGATTGCAAAGGGATCTAGCACAATAAATACACATCAGTTTTACTTAGACCTGCAGAAAGGGCAGGAGGAAAGAGATGCTCATATAGGCAGTCTCTACAGGGATTATCAAAGGGCACAGCCATAGCTCAGCTGCCCCACACAGTAGAAAGAGGTCTGAGGTGGCATATAGAACAAGAGGAAGCAGTGACTGGCAGGATTATGGGAAATACCAGAAGAAGCTGGCAGCCTGTGTAGCTAGCAGAAAGATTTCTACTTCTCCACCTGCCAATTTTTTTTTGTTCTTGTCTCCCTGCTCACTAAAGAAATGCATAGATGTTTTTCAGCGTACAAAACTTCAGTGCAATCACTTTCAATTACTATTTAAGTCCCCCAAATATAATCACCATATAATCCAAACAGAATAACAGCAAGCTAATTGCTAAACTTATACTACAAAACAATACAATAGCTGGGTCTTCTCTAGTGAAAGAGGGAAATCACCTGTTCAGTGTAAACTAGCAGGTGTGTATATGACCAGGGACCTCTGTCAAGGGCAGTAGAAAAGGAAGTGGCTGGACAGTTTATGCTGTCCAGAAGTCCCATCTGCCGTGATCTCCTGCAATACATCCTGCTGCCTTCAAGAACTGAAACCTTAAGAAACTTGTCAGCAAAACCAGGTTCTGTGACACCGCTTGCAAAACCACTGATACTTTAACAGCACCAAGATTTCCGCATCAGAGGATTGTCACCTCTAGAGTCACAGATGACTGCTCAAATCCCAAAGTGACAGATGTTCATTAAAGAAGGGACAAATTAAAAGGTTAAAAATTAAACACGTTGAAATCTTTGACAAAATGAATGAGTCTCCTTTTCCCTTTCTTCTGACAGTACAAATCGGGGGGTAGGCAGAATTTGAATGCTGGGCTTTTATAATGTCTTTTGCTTACCCTCCGATTTGTACTGTCAGAAGAACAGGAAAAAAGGATGCAAGATTGCACATCTTCCAAGTGTGATGCATATCAACTATATCAGAAAAGGACCATTTATGGACATCCTAGAAGAGTAATTAGAGTCTTTAGCATCATTTAACTCTTGCTCCATTGTAGACATTGCCCCTAAAAGTGATGTAGACACATCTTCTTGTACCCATTTCACACATGGTACTGAAGCATGGACTATTTTCATAGCAATCTACATTTGGCAATGCTGTAATAAAGTGGGAGAAGCAGTTATTTGAGCAATAAAACTACTGTCTGGAGCACAACTGGCTTGTTTTACATATAACCAGTATTCTCCTGCACAAATACCTGCTTTAAGTTAAATATCTCTTGCTTTTTACAAAGGTATGCAAAAAATGTCAGGAACCAAAGATGAAAAAAGCAAGGAAAAGGTGAGACTGAATGCCTGGAGCATTGGTATCCAGCACCAAGAGACCAAGATCAGCAAGGTATCCTCAGACTCCTCTTGGTGGATATCAGGTCCTGCTTACTGTGCTCAAACCATTGTGAATTTGGATGGTTTCAAGCATCTTGGGCAGTAACACCTAGCAGTTGTGCTTGAAAAGCAAGATGGCAAGAAGGCTAGGAAGACATCTGCCTGGGAAGAAAACAAAAGCTGAGATCAAAAAATGATCAGTTCACATCCCACCTAGCATGGCTGAACTCCCTGGCTCTGAATTTGCATCCCTGCACTTGGTATTCTAATGCCTGGTGATGCGCTCTGATCTTTGTTCATTTACTTGTCCTGTCTGACTGGAAATGATGTTTTGGCAACAACCTGCTATTTACTGTGGCACCACAGCACTAACCATCCTTTATGACATGCTGAGGCTTAGCTGGCCAAATTCTTATGCTGGCCTTTCAACTCTCAATGAGAGCTGAGTGCCTAGCTTGCTTACATCCATTTCAAAAATCCCACATTCTGTTTTTCAATAACTTTTTTTTCAATATCTATTTTTAAAACCTCCCTGCTATCTACCACTTGAACAGTCAGTGCTGTACAGCTTCCTGATGCTGCTGGTAAAAGCTCTTACGCTCACTAAACTCTAGTAAGTGAAATAATAAGATACAAACCAAAAAATGGAGTATTGCTATTACTGTTTCCCCATGTTCTAATACTATGCACTTGCATAAGAACAAAAATGATACAGCAGCAGATTGCTCTTTGGATTAATAGTTTCTGTGTGCAATGCTTCCAGCTGCAATTCCTCAGTTGAACAACAGGCTATTCTGAACAGTACTTCTGCTCCCCAAGAAAATGAGGGTCCAAAAGGCAAGGAAGCCACATCAACAACTAACAATAAACCCTGCAGGAGGTGTAGATCCTTCTGAAAACTGATGGATTAGATTCAACCTGCTTCAACAGATACTTACTGGCAATAGTCCAAGTTAATTTTACAGCTGACAGCTTAAAAAGGCTGGGTAGAATAATATGTTCTCTTAAAATGGAAAACTTCCATATTCCTAAAGATCCTGAACTTCCCAAAGTGCATCTACACAGATATATGCTGTTGCAGCAGCTTTGCAGGATATGAAAACAAGCAATCATTTGTTATTTTCCATACTTATCCTCCTTGCTAATTGCTGCAGAGCAGGGTAACTCCAAAGCAAGCTAGTACAGAAGGGCAATGGCTATACAGACTATATTTTCTGGCAGAGATGACATGAGTTTGTTCTCTCTTTTAGCCCCCATGAGTGACTGGCTAAGGAGCTGTACCTGTCACCTATGTTGCTAGTTGAGAGATTAAACATGTAACTCCTTTCAAGTATATTCTATACATGATTCTACAGCAGTACAGTTACTCGAATTAACTGTATCACTGTAAAAACACTCCTTTTTGGCAAGAAATGCCAAAACAGTGGCCAGGGAGACAGGAAACGGGAAGAGAATAGGGTGAGGGGGAAGCAGATATCAAGAGTATGGCAGAAAATTACTGCCTTATTTCTCCACAAAACTCATACCTCCAGGTGGTACCAAAGCAAGGAAATAAGGAAAGATTTGAAGCAGCTGATGAGGAACAAGTCAAACTGTCCAGAACCTCAATATGAAAGCAGCAAGTCAAAAGCACAGAAACACTGAAACTAGGGTGTTTTTCTTCTTGTTGAAGGAGTATTGCTGCTGCTGCACTATCAGCCTAAGCAGAGGTAGGACTCAATCTGTGGTTGCAAGCACTGCACAAGTGGCCTTTAACACATGGGTTTTCTGTCAGACTGTGCTGTCATCTTCTACAAACCAGACAGTACTGAGGCTTTCTACTAGGACTAAGCTCTTCACTCTCAGTTGCTCGCTTCTTTACTCTAATGTACTCTAATAGGGATATTTAACAACTGATACAAGGGAAAAATCATTGTCATAAGACCATCCTTGCCTGGGGCCCAGGCAAGTGTGTGTCTTGTAGTTTCAGGGTGGCATGTCCTTTTGAGAGATTTCTGATCCCTGCAGCTCAGGAAAGTGGGAGATAATAGAGAATGTGCTTGAGCTTCTTAGTAATTATCAGAGGGAATCATAATGGAGCATTTGCACAATTAATTTGTTTCCTATATCCAGCATACTTAATTAATCTAGGGAATAAAACTGATTATGTTTCTCTTCTAGGAAGCATATTCTTTCTGCACCAGAACTCAATCTTGCCCTTACTACATGGTTTAGTGAGATAAATATGGTTGGGTTTTTTTAATGATTGGTCCCAGCATCAATCTTACTTAGTCTATTAGTCAGTTCTGATTCTACAGGAAGTAGGTATCTCCAGGATGCAGCAATTCTTTGTCTAAAGGGAAAAGATTCAAAATTGAAGTTAAACCCATGAATATGTTGATCTCGGTAACCAAGAGATTCTGATTAATTATCAAAATTTCTTTTTGCTGCTCTCCTTCTGAAGAGGTCCTCGGGCTTTAGCTTGTCCAGGTCTTGAGAGACATGAGGATTAATGTTGATTGCTGTCTACATGCTCCTTAAAAGTTCTGGTTTCCTAAACAAGCCTTATACTTAAGAGAGATCAATTAGATTTTTCTTTACAGGATTTAAGATAGGAAGGTAAACAATCTGCTTAGTTTGGTGCAGTAATTCCTCCCTTTCTTGTAGGAACTGACCTTTCTGGTATGTCTTACTTGATTTTGGGACACTGTATACAAGCATGGGCTGAGGTAGAGGTTGAGGTTTGCTGACAACAGCAAGCTGTGTTGAGCGGTCAACATGCTGTAGGGAGGACTCACAGCTTTTCTTTAAAATGAAATATGATTGGATCCCTCCTGATTGCAGGAGTAAGCCTGGAAATATGATCCAAGAGCTCCCTAAAGAATCATAACACAGAAGGCAGTGTTGGGGAAAGTGGGGGCAAGAACACATGATTTTCAAGTTCATCTCACAATCTCTGAACACCTGGCAGAGCCAGAATGAAAGTCTGCCTTTGAGGAGCTTTTGACACTTTAGAGGCCAGAGACCACATTCAGTCCTTTGTCATCTTTACCTTGGATTGCAAATAGACATTCAAGATGCATAAGGTAAAGAAAGAGCGCCTTGAATTTCTATGTTCCTGCCACTGCTAAAGTCTTTCAGCATCTGAATCTCTGACCCTAAAGGTCTGGCCTGGCTAGACAGTGCTGTTTGGACAAGGAAAGTCTGCTCAGGTGCTTTTAATCATTAAGAAAGTAGTTTTCCAGAAATAGCATGCTGGCTGTTTGCCAGATCTATTTCTTCCAACAGGAAAAGCTAAATGTAAACATCCAGCACTTCATAACGGACCACAGAAATCTCCCTCCAACTGGAGCAGGACTCTGGAAAGACACTGCTATCCTCTCATCTCTTTTACAAAACCCTGGCCTAGCTTATAAGCAGAATTATCCCACATACCTTAGCAGATTGGTATAGGGAGATTCTGAGATATGTTTCACACTGCAGGAGACTGCAGTGCTGAAGAATCTCCTGATTCTTGATGCAGAAGTATTCCTTATAGGCTTGTAAGAGTAGAGCAAACAAGGAGCTGCTGCCATGCAAGCACTTATAAAGCTCCTGGGTACTGCCAAAAGAGACTGGTTCTACCCAGTTGCCTAAAAGTGGTAAAATTGGGCCCACCTGAAACTGATTGAGAAGGAAGGCTGGTGGATATATATATATGTCTGTTCTCTTCTATTCCTTTCTACAGCATTTATTTCTTCTCAAAACCTACTAATATGACTACTGTCACATTTGTCTGAACATCAGAAGAACTTCTTTTTAGTTACACGGCAGTGTGCTTACTGATGACAGAGTTATCTCATGTGTTGTAACATCTCCCAGGCTCCACAGACAACTCTTTAGGGAGTATTTCATCTTCCTTGACCTGTACCTGGGGATGTCTTACAGGAGGCCTCAGGTGCAAATCCAATAGCAAAAAAAAAAAGCATCCCCTAATAACTCTAAGCATGAGACGCATGGGGAGGCAAGAAAGCATGTTTTCTGGGTTCTGCCACACTGGCAGGAAGAAAATGAGACGCAGAATGTAATAGTGAATAAAAAGAATTTCAGTCTTTGCAGTAACTGCCAGGCAGCTCATGGCTCCAATTCTCCCTTTGCAGCCTTGTTCCCCACTGGCACAGCATCTGCGCTCAGTCTTTCAGCATTGAAAGTTCCCTATTTCTGGAACCTGTAGCCAAACTACATGACAGGAGATACATTCTTATTAGTGCTTGTGTTTCTAGTTTGGCAATTTTTGGAAGACATCCAGAGGACATGTTAAAGGACTGTAGGTTGAAATAAGGAAATGGCATGGTTTGATTGCTCAGATGTTACTACTTTACTCTTAATTCCAGCAATGCATAGAGATTACCAGGAGCAAAGTTCCTTTATTGGTAAGTGCTATACAAATCTGTAGGATAACATTTGCAATAAAGAGGTGATGGATAAAATAGGAGACTCAGAGTAAGGAAGTTTTTTACAGATGGCACAGTAAGTGATTAAGTAGCTTGCCCAAGGTTGCAGAAAAAAATTGTGTGAGAGCCAGAAACTGAGACTATGTCTGCTGAGTGATAAAACATGAGTTTACTAATCTGAATTTTTCCTACTCTTTAAATACCAAGGAGCTCGGCTGTCATATAATACTGCTTAAATATAACTGAACTCAGTAAACAGAGAGTGGTTTCATTAGCTTAAAGAAAAGAAGAACTTTATCTTACAGAGGGTGGAAAATAACTTACTTGCAAGAAAGGCAGCAGCCTAGTCTTCTGGGTCAGTGCTGGGCAGTGTCACCATTGTGCTTAGTTCCAAAAGGGAGATGACTCATTAGTGTTGACACTGTCGTGCTGCTGTTGGTCTCTCTTGCACATCTGACTTCCTTGCTTTGAGCAATTTTTACAACTGTACCCATCCTCCACAGTTCTTCAGCTCATTCAAAGTTTCCATAGCCAAACTCATAGGTCTGGAGGGAGCTATATGAAAATATTGCTTATCTGCTACAGGTACAGCTAGTTGCCAAGGGAGGCTTGCAGCTAAATGGTGAATTCCTTGCAATTTACAGCAAAGAGAGGAGGGAAGAGGGTGTCAGGAGGGAATTGCATTGCAGACTTCTGCAGACTGAACCACGAATTTCTCCTCTGGAGACCAGTTGTGAAAAAATAAAGGATCATCTTGCTTCCTCTTCACAGGAGGTCAGGCAAGGCAGAGACCTGGCATCAGCTCCAGCCAGCTGAAATTAGCAAGAATTAGCAAGAAATTCAGTGTCCAAAAAGTAACCTTTATAAATTTTAGGACCCTTGTATGGCACCAAAATAATGTAAAGGAATGCTTCCCAGGAGCACTGTGGAAACATCAGCACTGTCCCATTACACAGTCCTTCATGTCTGCCTACAAGGCAAACAAATAGCTAATTCAGTCACTAAAAGGGATTTGATGCTTCCTGTAGTAGCTCTGGGAATTGAAGAGGTGGTATGACACAGGATGGTAAAGAAAGAAACAAAGCTGGGGCAGAGGGTCCCACTGTGTAGGAAAAAGCCTCCAGTTGGCAGGTGTTTGACTGTTTGCCCTGACTGTCAACCTCTGGTCTGGCAGAGTACTCACAGCTATTTAACTTGCAGCATTTAAGCAGTGTGTTGAAGCAATGTGGCTGCATCTGGCCTTGGAGTGTAACACGCAAACTAAATGCTCTACTACAGTGCTGTCTTGAATTACTTCCCCAAAAATGCAAGAATGAGCCTCTCTGACATTGCCTAGACTAGATTTTTGCTAAAAATTTCCCACCAGTCCACCTCAGCTCTGATGGAGAGATAGCAGCAATGTGGAATCTTGAGCAAAACAGACTTTCAACTTGAATGTCAAAGGTCTGAGTCCATGAGGAAGGATTTTTAGAAGGCCTAAACACATTAGGAACTCAGCATTGATTTTGCACGTTCTAGAAAGAAAATCTGTACCTCAGAATTCATACATGTTTCCAGAAAACTAATTTGACTTTCAAATTAGCACCTGCTCTCCATCTCCAATGGGATTTGCACACATCCAGAATTTATGAAAAAGCAATATATTCCTCTGTAGGAGGCTAAACCTAAACATTTATTAACATAACTTTAGACATTCACATTTGTAAAATGTTGACCTTCCTCTAAAATATTGTTTTACTAACTATTTTTTCTCATTATCTGAAAGTTTTACATGTAGTGCTTTCTAACTATACTAATTGGTTGGGTATAATAATGAAGACTATGTTAAAACAAACCTAGACAAAAAATTATTGAAAATTTGGGTTTGGTTTGGTGGTTCCTGCAGTTTGTCTTTTCATAAAATGGCCTCTTTTGCCTGGGAAAAAAAAATTAAATGCTCTTAGTTTTTGAATGTTGTCCAATGAAAATTTCTGAACATTTTTTTTTCCATTTGAGAACAGAAACATGTCTGCTCCATGCTCCCCTGCCCACAGCTGTTAAAAGATATGTAAAAGCACAGAAAAAAGCCCAACCCAAAACATTAGTTATTAAACTTCCCCCTTCCTCTTATTTTGCAATAACAGTTCAGAAGCATGCAGTTAACTTTTCATCATGAAAACTATTCTCATCTAAGTTGCTAATACACCCATAGAACTGATAAGCTAAGAATATTTCCTGAATCTTTTTTTTTTTAATTTCCACTTAGTATATATTTCCATGCCAAGCAGACGTGTGTTCTCTACCCACTCTGAAATTCATATCCAAAGGCACACTGCCTGCAGAAAGGCAGACTTTAGGAGGCTTTTTTTCTTGTCTATTTTTTCCTATCTCATGCTTTTCCTGGTTATGGAAAGTTGTTCAAGACTCTGATCACTCAGAGTGCTCTGAAAGAACTTTTATTAGTAACAACCAAAGCTAATAGGCGAAGGCAGCACATAAGAGGTTTCTTCTTTTAACATCAGGATCCCTAAACAAAGGGATTTATTGATCTTCTAAACTCTAATGCTGAGCACTCAGCTTTCTATATTTTGCCTACAAAAGCTGCTCTAACTTTCCGTCAGGAAAATTATGCCAGGCTGACTTTATAAAGCACTCTGAAAAAGGTCGGAGCTCTTATGAAAACTGGAAATTCCATGGCTATTCTTAATACTCTTATAAATATTAATATTCTATGATTAATATTCTGTTAAGAATATTCTGTATTATCTTCCTCTGTGAGGTTTATTGAAGTAGTGTTAAGCAGATCTTTACTACATAAGCACACTTTGGTAGTGGCATGTAGAAAACTTTGAGCACCCGACACCCATACCACTTGTCACAGGACTCCAAGAGGACCTCAGTGAGTCGTAGCTCTCTTTCTGCCTGAGGGGCAACTCTGCTGCTCTTCAGTCTCATGCACATTGCTAGTGTTGGCCTTGCTTGTGTAAACCGTCCACCTGTTGAATCTCTGCATTTAAGCACCAAGCCAGCTAGCTTTGCTAGCCCAAGCACCATGTTTTGCCACACTAGTGCTGTGTTGCTTGGGTCTTGAGAAGTTCGGTAGGACTGGCCACACTGGAACTCAGCCGGGTGAATGGTGACTGCTCTGCTACTGTGGCAGATGCTCGTGTTATGGAGGAAGTGAGACCTGATAGATGATGTCAAATCTCCCGTTAACCCACTGTCTTGTAAATGACAGTGGCCAATAGCAGAAGTCTATGGAATAAAAGGACAAGAGAATAACAGCATGCTAAGCATGTAGTAATGCTTTCCCAGGGTATTATCTCCGGCAGGTTTTCTCCAGCATCCAACAATCTGAAACTCAGAACTCTGGGATGTAAAGATACAGGAATTTTTAGCGCATCTATGTGGTTAGACCCTGACATTGATGCTTTTTGTGGGAAAGAACACAATTCATCAAGAATCAAAATACAGATGTTTCTTTCTTCAAAAGTTAATTCAGACTTATAAACACCAGAATAGTTTGATGGAAGCCTGGAGAATTTTATGGGAAAAGAAATTAAAAAGCAAGAAAGAGGGAACTTCCCAGCTTGCCCTGGTCTCATATTCCGTTGTCTGCACCCCACCCATTTGACTCTGTTGAGCTAAATTGGTATCAGTGATATGGTAAACTGCAAACTAGGTGAGGTTATGCCAGTGGTACTACAGTTTTAGATAAATCACTTTCAGAGGAGCAAGAGGAAGGACTAGGAAGACCTTTGTAATGTGCACAAGTAAATCAGTGCTTTTATGGCCTGGTGACTGGAAGCCCTACACATGTTTCAGTTGATAAGGCAATCACAAGGCTTTCATTCTCATCTGAATAAGAATATTTAATCTTTGCAGCTAAGTCCCATGTGCTAAATTAAATTTCCTGCCAGCTCAGCAAACAGTTTTGATACTTTGAACTGCATTGTACATGTTTCCCTTTCATCACAGGATGCATTCTGCCTCAGCATCAACAGCCAAGAGGAGAAATACCACTTAAGCCAGGGAGCTACATCTGCTTCAGCACAAGTATCCATATACTGCAGTCGGTGAGCTGTGGTATTCAGAACCACGATCAAACAGCAGGCAGCTGGGGTGGGATTCAGATGACCAGGCAGAGGTACCTGCAGTGGGGTATGTCTGAACTAGTCACTGCAGGCTCCTTTAACTGTCCACGAAGATAAAAGGCTACTTGGTTGGCACAGTGCACCTCATCTGATGCATGCAGTTGGGCAGACAGCATCCTAAAAGTGCATCTTTCTCTGTGCTGATTTTTAAGGCTGTACAGAGAATTAGCTCAGATGTAGACAGCCACATTGCAAATCTCAGGAAGGAAGAATCGACTTTCAGTTCCCTCCCAGTTCTAGGCTAATAAAAGTCTTTGCCACAGTAGTTTTGGGGAGGCTTCTCTATTCCCCCTGCTGCAACTCACTTATCTTTGAGTGTGTTTCAAAATGCTTCATACTTATAGGCTAAATTTTGCATCTTCTTTCAAGAGTTGCCTAAAAACCTAAAGCAGAGGAATTTTGTCTTATTTTTCTTTCAATGCAAGAGATGGAAGAGGGGGAGCAACTGATGGCATTATTGAAAGAGCAGAGTTTTTTTCACATCATAAATTCTCAACAAGTTTAAAACATTGCATCTTGGTAAAGTTCACCAAATACTTGTGCTGATTTTGTAAACAAAGTTTTAACTGTTTTAAATCTTTGTTAAAGTTCCCTTATTTACATTTTTGCTAAATAAGAGTGGATGACAGTTGTGATTAAGAAGATTTTACAGAAACAAAAGTTCTATGGATGCTACAGTACAAAGCGAAAGCTAGACTGGGGAAACAATGCACAGTGAAAAAGAAATTGTCAGGGGTCAGAAATTCAGCTGTCCTTTGGTCAGCTCTATTCACAGCTCAGTCTCTTCCCAACTCTTCTTGCATCATCTGGAGTTCATAGCATTTTCAAGATTTGCTGGCACGTGTTCAGAAGTATAGGGGGTTTAGCAATTAAAATCAACTCAGAAATACACTTCTCTTTGTTATACCAGTGAAATGTCACAGGAAGACGAGTTTGACCTACAAACCTCAATTTCTCAGTATCCCAAACTCTAGCCTTACTTGATCAGAGTAACTGAACATGCCTGAGGAAGAAAAGCTTTATTTGCTATAAGAAGGAATTAAATGTGTATAAACAGCAACTAGATTTTGGCAGACTATCCTCCTTCCTAATCCCTCACTATTTCCCCAATTACTACACAGCCTAATCATTCTACATAAGTTGTTTTTATTAACACTACAAGAGGCCATCTGTCTACAAATACCCAGTCAAATAATAGAAACCAACACAAGAAAAATCATATTCAGCTACTGACAGATCTAAAAGATTTGTGTGCAGAATAAATACTTACTTTTTAGGCCCTTCAATAACATTCTGGGAGTTTTCCAAGCATTTATCATTTCAAGGTGGCAGGGAATTGTAACAATTATTTCTCCACCCATTTCAAGAATTTTTACTTTCAGTCACCAAAGATGATGTAACACAAGGCCTTTCCAATCTGCATCACCCTGTTATCACACCCCCAAAATACTGTGCATGCTGTGAATGTTACAAGCTTACAGAAAACCTAACAGCACATTCTGATCCCAAAAATTCTGCCTCTCTTAGAGGTGTCTCATCTGAAAGATCAGAGTTCCTCTACAAAACTATTGCTGTAGCAATGGGCGGGTCCTCGGGATTGGTCCCCTGAATCAGTTTAGATGGATTGATGGATGGGGTTTAGTAACCTAAACTAAAATACTTGGATTAGTTGAACAGTTTCTGTTGAGAACTATTTTAGATTTGTTTATAAACACACCAATTTGCATAGAAGCTTCCTTTAAAAGCTTGAGTTTGAAATCAGCATTGTTTTTCGTTCCTGTTGAAAAGGAGGGAGAAGAGGAAGAAAAATGGGGAGGCTGCAAAGAACTAACCTGCTGGCCAGCACTAGCAAATATAGCAACTTGCATCACATTGTGCTATTATTTTCCCTATCCAAAGTTTCCATGGGGACAGAAGAGATTGAAAAGGTTAACTAGGAGTTGCAATACATCTCTGAGCAATGAACATAACAAAATGTGTGCAAGTGTAGAAGAGGATGGTTTCCCTTCCTGTTCAATAATCTAAGAAAAGATAGTGATCTGGTAGTGTGTAGCTGTTTTGCGGCTACTCCTCAGCTTCCATGTTTCACCACTGCTCATCCAGATGTCTGAGAGAGAGGAATACCCACTTACCCTATGAAAGAAATACCCTGGTAGTCACAGTGCCTCCCAGGGGAGGCTGTTGCTGCTCTGTACACAGAGAGCTGTACAGCTGTGCACTTCCCTCTTTGCCATATGTAGGCTAGAGCCCCCAGCCTGTTAGCAGAGCAGTTACTTGTGTCTGGCCCTGATTCTGGGAGGAAAAAATTCAGAAATGTTGCAGGCACGTATGATTGCTTTGTTACATTGATTTTCACTGACTTGCCTCAGAACTGCATTTGCCTCAGTGGCCATAATGATTCTAACCTGTAATTGTAGGTTTTAAATTAAGTGTCAAAATATATTAAAATCAGCTGATCACAATGAAAACAAATTTAAATATGATGAAGAAAGATCAGAAGAGTTTTATGGAAATGGACTAGATTGCCTCTTGAATTATTATCTTTGCTTGAATACACAGATACTTTAAATAAAACCCTATCTTTCTTAGAAAATCTTGCCTTCAAAATATATCCTGGGATTTCTGGTTCTTAAGAGAATGAAATATAGAGGAGGGATATCTTTTCATAACTACCGTATGCTGTAGAGTTACAATATACTGAGAACAATGACCACTAACTAAAAAGGTACACATACAGCAGGTTTGTATAAAAAAAATACATAAATGTTTGCAATATGGTCCGAAATACTATCATTACTGCTTAGGGAAGTAAAACATTTCACCAGGGATAACTACAGCAGCCAAAAAAAAAAAAAGAAAGAGGGAAAGAGGGAGAGGAAAAAAACCCACTCTGCATCTCCTCATGGTCCCTGGGGTATCTATCCAGACCAGATGTTAGGAGGGAAGGATGTGCTTGTACAGCCTGCTGCACAACAAATGACACAAGGACTATGCTTCTTGCAATAGGGTAAGTAAAGAGGTGTCAGAAATGCTGAGGAACTCATCATGGAAGGCAATGAGGAGGAAGAAACTCCTGTGCTTAGTTGTAGGTCTCACCTTCAGAAGATGGGGGGCCAGTTCCTGGCTGTGATGTTTGGTAAATCAACTAATCTGTTTCTGTGCCTCGGCCACCCATATGATGGCTTAAGCCAAACAGCAATTTTATATCATTCCGAGCCATGTTAAAAAAAGCAATCATTAATTTTAAAATCAAATAGTCACACTAATAGATATTAGTTATATGTTGCTATACAATAATATAGTTGTTATAAACTACTAGTTATTATTTGTGTCTGCTTTGCAGATAAAACAGTGCATTTGGAAAGCAGTTCTTCAACTACGAAAACTACACTAATAAAATGTATTCCCCTTCCTGCATAAACTATATAGTTATAAGGCACTTACCACCCACGTAACTGTGGCCACATTCAGTAGGAGTTGTTTCTTTTTTTACTAGCTCAGTAGAGTGAATGCTGTATGACTTCAGAGTGCAGAGAGGGACCAGCAATAAAAATGCTCTTTGGCTGTTAAAGCCACACACCATTTTGCTGGGCCTGAGAAAAGGATGGACAAGTAGCAGGGGAGTCAATGTCAGGAAATAATAATAACACTAATACTTCACTAATTACTCTTTTCCTCTGCATTCGATCAAAAGTGAGATTAGGACTGCAGTTAACCAAAAAATAAACCCCAACAATTTATGTTAAGAATAAGAGGATACATCTGTTTCCTGCCTTAGCCAGATCTGCTCACCCTTGTCATCAGAATAGCTGCACTGAGACGCGAAGTTCTGAAGATTAAAGCTGAGGGTCACTATTTTTACCCAGAAGAGCTCAAGAATATGCGTAAGAGTAGTTCATTATGTCATCTCTGCCTGTGACAATGCACAAGTATTGCCAAACAGGGAACCTCCTAATTGTAAAAAGCTCATCTGAGTGAATGCAAGTGACAGATTAAGGAAATATCTGGCCCAAAAGAGTTCTTTACTCCATTTCTGGAAGTCAAAAAGACAAGCTTACGATGGATTTAACTAAGCACAGCACTGACATTTGGCTTTAGCAGGACTTTGCCGGTATGTCCAACGTTGTCTCACTTCCTACAGTGGAAAGTTCTTTCTGTAATTTAGGTCTGGGAAAGAGATATTTTTAAAATGGACTCCTTCATTTAATTTTTCTTTTACATGCCTCCAGTTTTGGCCTGTTGGCAGGATTTTTTAAAAGATGAAATTTGCTACAAAAACTATCAGAGTGGGAATACCTAGTCACACTGACAACTTACTACCATCTGTTCACTGGTTACTCATGAGTGGTTGGAGTCCCCTTTGTGCTAAGCACTGCATGTATGCATAGCAAATGAGAAAGTGCCTGCCCCAAACAGCTCAGAATAGACAGACCTAAGATTTGCCCAAGACTGCAAGATGCACATGGCAGAGCTGGGAAATGAGCCCAAATTCTCTCATTTCAAATCCAATTCTGATTCATCTTTCTTTCTGAAATGGATTGGAAATTGTCCTATGTCTGTAGGGAAAAAAGGTTCATATCACTGACTAATACGCAGAGGGTTTTAGCAGTCTGTGGCTAAAACACAGGAGGATGTACTGATGCTGTGAATGGAAAGACTAAATTATTATTTAAGCTGAATGAAGGTGGAGGCTCTGCTACAGCCTGCACTGTTCAGAGTGACAGCAGCAGAAGTAATCACTTCATTTCACATAGACGTCTCTCTCTCTGAAGCCTCCTATCCTAGAGGAAATAAGCTTGGGTTTTGCCATACTTTTTCTCCCTTCCCTAATATAAACCCCAACTTATTGTCATTCTAGCAACCTTCTACCTTCAAAATGCCTGAGCCAGGTTTCCACAAATCTGGGATTTACAAAACAAAAATACCCCTGGAACCCTTTTTAGTTGTCTTGTTTGTCTTTTTTTTGTCCAGTATCTCAGGACCTGGTTGGGTGGTGGGGAAATCTGAGCAGGGAGGGAGAAAGGGAGAAAAGATATCTGCTCAAATAAACAGCCTGTTCCTGCTCCTCACTGGTCCCTTGCCCAAACAACCTGCTAATATCACAGAATCTATGTTGTAGATTTTCATGACACCTTGAACTGTTAACCTACAGAGCCTGGTGTTACTGCACTCCTAACTCAGGCATGGAACAAATCCCGGTCCAACTATATGCTGGGATTACTGGTATATTGGACCCTCAGAGGCAGAGAGGTGCAGAAGGCTCGGAGAAGTAATGCGCAGGAATTGCTCGTATTGGTGCAGCAATTCCTTCTGCAGTGGGCAAACAGCAAGAGCTGTCGTGTGCTCAAGGAGACAGGTCTGTGTTTGTCCTACTGACCTGCACACAGGTCTGTTTCTCAAAGTCCCTTCATACAGGAAGATAGAGGAGGTCAAAGCTACTACTGCAGGCCAGGAGCTCTGGTGATGATCATGCAGCTGCTTTATGCTATGTCAGCAATAACGTTTTATCACCACCAATTCCTGACCCCAGGAGGTCTTCACACAAAGCTCTTTTACCCTAGCTTTGGAAGCAATTAGGATTTGGACCAAAAGGCACTTAATTATAATGTAAATGAAGAACTATGGAAAGTGATGCCTAGGTTTTTGATAGCGTGATTCACAGTGGTTACTTTTGTCTTTTCAATGAAGGTGATGTAATTAAGGAAAGCACAGTCAGATCGAGTTTGCCTTGCAGAAGGAGGCAGAACTACAGTGACTGAAGCACAGAACAGGAGTGATGGAAAATCAGCACTCCTCCACAGTTCATGCAATGAAGCACTCACAGTGTCAGCTTTGAACTATTCTGCAGTGTATTTTGAATAACACATTACTTATATGCCTGCAATAAAACATAGGAATTTTAACACAACATTGATTTGTCTTTGTAAGGTGTTAACTCATAAATCCTCTTAATCAAACAAATGCATCCAGGCTGAAGATAAAGGTTGGGTTTAGGATATCTTTTTTTAAAGTCACCACTGCCAAATTTCAACTGTAAGGGAAGGTGTTATATGTGCAGTTTCTAATGTTACTGCTCAGCCTGCAATGAGATTATGGTATTGTTAAATTGAAGGAATTCCTGTTCCGTGGTGTTGGTTTTGGCTGATCCAGTATTGTGGGTTAACTTCATATGATGTATTTTCTTTAGAACAAATTTCCTTCAATTCATGCGCAGAGATTCGAGCTGCTCTGCTAAGAGTTTGTGACATTTTTTTGGAAGTGGTTATGAACACGCCAATGAAAAGTTAACAGATTGTCAGGAACACTCCCTTGGGAATGACGTTTCTAATTCTTCTTTATTCCTTATCTTTTGTTTATCCTCTTTTCCCTTTCAAGACTGTATCTTTCCAGCCTGGCAAAAGTGTTGTGTGGAGCTGTCTACTTATGACACAATCCTAGAGAGCTGCGGAAGAACCCAGACCAGGCAAGAACAATCTAATTATCTGTTAGAATGGAGGCCCTGAGCAACAGAGATTCAAAAGCAAACCTGCAGTTAGTGCTTACTGTAGAGTCTGTTCCTGGCTCTCTCACAGACTCCTTGGATAACCATTGCCGAATCGGGTATTTCAGACCCAGCCATAAAGATAAACATCAACAAATTATCAGTGGTGCAATTGGTGCAGAACAACAAGCAGGTCACCTGTGTGACAAAAC
This sequence comes from Vanellus vanellus, assembly GCF_965231255.1. Classification (NCBI taxonomy): domain Eukaryota; kingdom Metazoa; phylum Chordata; class Aves; order Charadriiformes; family Charadriidae; genus Vanellus; species Vanellus vanellus. Next base: position 16,651,686 of record NC_138911.1, on the reverse strand, counting down.
CAGGTGTGTTCCTATGCTTCATAAAGGACAGAAGCAGCCAACACACACAGTAAAACTGGAATGAGCTCTCTGACAGAGTCATCTGGATCATGACAAGAGTATGCCATTAAGTATTTAGTCAGTGGGAAGAGGCATGTGATTGTCGGTAACATAGCTAAGTCATCAATCTTGGTAATTACAGATAAGAAAATGGTATACTCAGCCAAGCAGTGGAGAAAGATGGATTAAAATAATATGGTGTCAGTAAGAACAGGTAGGGACAAATTCTTTTGCTTTCAAGCAAAAGAATGCTTGCTATTTTTTTTTTCTTCTGAATTGCTTTATACTTTATAGAAACAAACCATTTTGAAAAATTCTAATTGGCTCACTTAATAAAAATGCCTGTCCAAGCCTCTTCAAATCCATTGACAGAGGGAGAGAGGACTATTAAGAAGAAAAAAAGAATGGAAACAGCCAATGAATGCCCCTTGTCATATAGCCCTGTTCAAACATACACTTTCCTTAACAAGTGCGGTAAACTGCAGCTTTGAATTGGATACGGAAAGAAATATCCCCCCAGAAAAGTTAGATTTAGCTCCGCCGTGAAAGCTGCTCTCTTTAATGTGCCAACAACAGGAATCTAAGGCTCCACATTCCCCTTTTATATGTTTAACCTTTGACAAAAAGGTTAAACACTTTCCTCACAACTGACTCACATCAGGAAACGCAAGAACTATACTCTCCAGATGAAGCCTGGCTAGCTGCAAAATGTAATGTCAGCAGCTGAAGTGTAGTAAAACAAGGATTCCTTGTGCAGTTCCCAGTACTGCTACAGGGTAAGGAAGTGGGTCAGTAAGAGGGTCTTTTCCAGGCAGGAGAGAGCTGAAATGGTGACAGGAACAATAAGGAAGTTCGGGGCGGGGGGGAGAATTGGCTCCAATTTCAAACATCTCACTGAGATCTATTTTAAATGCGTTGATGTATTAAAATCCCCCTAGCAACATAGCAGGAAAATTTACAAAACATTAAATGAAATATCTATGAAAGCCTTCCGTGTTTTCCATTCTTTGCCTTACAGATATTTTAGGGCCAGATTCTCATCTGGTGTCAATATGCCTAATTCCTTTCACTTGGCTGATGAATGCAAGCTCAGGTTTGGCTGGATGTGTTTATTCATTGGAAGACTGGTGGCCAAACTCCTGAACCATAGCAGCTCCAAAAAAAGTCAATCAAATCTGCAAGTGCTTAGTACTTTTGAAATTCAGGTCTGGGGACCAGATCGTGCCACTGATTCTTAGTGCCCTAACTGGCTAGAGATGTACTCCAGGTTAAGCACAGGCCCTGTGAGGTGGGACAGAGTTTTTCTTGGAGTGCTGAGGAACGAAGGCTGCAGGAAACGAGGAAGTGCTGAACACTGACCTCTACCCAGGATAAAGCATAAAGAAATAATCAGAGGCGAGTCCAAGGGTGACTCCCCTCCTCAGCTTAGTATTTGGAGGGGACCACCTATGCAGGTAAGCATGCGTCTGCAGGACCCAGCATAGGAAGACCCAGGAGTGCAGTTCCTCTACCTGGAGAATGTTGGGGAATGGGAAGAGAAGAGAAATCGCTATGAACATGGCAATCAGCATCTGGAAGTAAGGTCTGCCTGCATCTGTGGACAGAACATGGCTGGTATGACAGCCACGCAACAGAGATCCTGAAAAGGTCTTGGTGGGGGTAGACGGTGCTAGTCCCCTTCCCCATGGCATACTCTGGGAGGGAAAGGGGAATGTAGGATGTGAAGAGCCAAGAGCTGTTTTCAGGAGCAGATCCTCTCCAAGGTGACCCCTAAGCACTGAACTTGTCATCTGCCACAACTTAATCCCTCCACTCCAACCCCCACTGCTCTGATCAGCCTTCCTTCTACATTTTGATTTGATTCATTCTTTGTCAGGAGAAAGCCCGCTAGAAAAAGTTAAAGGGCTCTAGTACTTCTTGTTCTCCCAGGCTTCCTAGCTGCCCAACCTTTCCATGCTGCTAGCAACCAACCCCCCCCGCCATTGTCCTGCTCATCCGTCTCATGTCATCATATAGCTTCATGCTACCCATGCTTTTGGTGGTGGCAGCAGGAAGCAAGACACAGGGGAACGCTTCTCTTGCCTGAAGCATGCATTTTAGGGTAGAAGGGTGAGAGATGGCACCTCCATTTGGCCCAGGACACAAAAGCTCTTGAAAACCACAGCACAGTGTATGGAGCTTAGGAAATGGTTGTGGCCAAGTTCCCGGTTCCCTTCTGCACAGTAAGGCAGTTGTGAAACTCTATAGCACAGCACAGCATGGGATAGTGTCCGGGTGTTTTCCAAAAGTACTCCCTTCAAGACAATGTGCAGAGAGGATGTGAGGAAGAGGCCATTCCAGGACTCTCTTGAGTCAGAGGGAACAGAGCTGCTTGCACAGCAACGCAGACCCCTTCAGCCAAGTTGGTGTGGATGCAAGCTTCACAGCTTATTAGGGCACAGAAATGGAGTTTTCTCTGTATTGAGCCTACAGGGAGGTGATCCTAAAGCATGAAATCAAATTATAAAATAAAATCAGATATGTAGGTGTGATCTGTCCAGTATACCTAGAGAGTGACAATGCTCTACTACCTGCTGTCCTGAAGGTCTAGCTCCTGCTTACTTCATTATAAGTGCAGTATAGCAAAAGGTAAATCCTGGAACCTTGTGGGACTTCTCCCAAGATCAACAACAAATTTACTTAAGGGAAACAGAATCTGGCTCTTAATTAGTGATTCAACCCCCCTCCAACACCAAAGCAAAATAATAATAAAAAAGAACTCTTCTGCATTTGAAGAGTATTCAAAAATCAGGAATTTTCTTGGACACTGGGATAAAGAGGGTGAAGACTTACTGCCAATGCGCTGATCTGCAGCACATGTTGTACTGCACAGTGCTAACAGAGGAAGCAGCCACCACCTCAGTGTCCCCCAGGAGATCAACCACTGCAGTAAAGTACTGGGTTATACTGGGTTTACAAATAGCAGGGAGGACTGTGGCAACCAGCACATTCCAAAATAATCAGACACCGAGACTCCAGCATTTTGGTATCAACCGTGCCCATCCCGCCCCTCACAAGAAACCTTTCAAGCCCAATACTTTAGATCAAACCTACAGCATTTGCTACAGAAATCGTCATAGTAACACTGGATTTTCTGCGCCTTGGTATATGATGCTAGCAGGCACCAGGTGGCGATGTAATTACAAGATTAGCAGTGATACCACAAAATCACATAGTAGCAGATGTGTTAAAATTATTATCTAGACATTTTCATATATCATTATTGATTTAAAATGAAAATTCTACCACTCTCTAGCAACTGCCTGACCTGACATGAAATGACTTTCTGATCCTCTGTAACAGGATAGACTTGACCTTTAAAAGACTAAAAGGAAGGTTACCTTAGTGTGGGATAATTGACAGCTTTCATCAGGAGTTTTTGAGACAGATTCTGGGTGGGTTTGCTCATATTTGTGTGTGTGCGTGTGCATGTGTGTTTCAGAGTAGGAATGACTTGGGATTGGGCAGAATGAACTCCTGCCCTGCTCATGAAAATGGCAGACACTGTGCATCACTGTACTTTGCAATGATTCTCCACTGGGGAAGAAAGGGAAAAAAAGAGTGGGTTAGAACAGGCATGTAAGGGCTGACTCAGTGAACAAATGTTCACTTAGTGGAACAAACAGAAGAAAGTAATAAGACAGTAACGAACACCTCGGCTTGCTGACCAGAATAGGTGGCACCAAGTGCTCAGACCTGTAGCACTAACAGGCTCTCCAATTCAGGATTAGGAGCAAACAGACCTCAGGCCTGTTTCTCCTCTCATCAGGAGTAGCACATTCAAGTCAGCAGAGCTATTCTGACATACATTCCCATATCTGGATGCCAGATGGGAAATAAGTAACACATTTTTAAGAGTGAGAGTGACTAACCATTGGAACAGACTAGCAGGGGAGGCAGCAGATTCTTCATCTTCTGAGCCCAAACTGGATGCCTGCTTTGTGAAGGCTGTGTTTTAGTGAGACACACAAAGCTCGCTGCAAGGACAGCAGACTCTGGTCTGTGATTAGAGAACATACTATTCAATCTGGCTTTTAGTTTTATTAATCTACAACAATCAGAGCAAATGAAGGGAGAATTGGCCCCTGCATTATTGTTTCTCAAGTGAGTGCATGAACCAAGCTTCTGGTGTAAATACTTGCAATGCAGGATTCAAAGTTCTTTTTTTTTTGTAGCTCATCTGCTGGTATAATCACATCATTTGAAATTCACATTAGCTCATCTAAACTGATAATAATACAAGTGAATTAATTTCCTTTTTACAATGAGTACCTTTGCCCTGCATTGTGATTTTGGATAACCATGATCAAGCCTAATTTACAGGCAAAAATCTGTGACCCCAACACTTTGGTTTTACTATTGCACTTCTGCTGGTTAATCCCACTTAAGATTCCAGCCAACTTGCAAGAGATGGACACAAATCATTCAGGTAGAATCTGCCTCTCTCTGCAATAAAGTATGACCTTGGAAGTTCAAAGTAAATAATAGTCATATCAAAGATACATTTGCACATAATCTCTTCCAGATGGCAAAGCCTGTGAGCTAGTTTAAAATGATTTCTCATCAAAAAGACATAAATTTCTCTCCAAACAACTAATATAGTTTGTAAATGTTTGTCTATGTGTCCTCAGACACATACATTTACCTCTAATGAACTGTGGTACAAGATTATTCAATAAAGATGGATCTATGCTACTGTAACTGGCGACTGGCAAAACTGATTGGGAGAACTTAATCAGCTGAGTTTTGTAACAAGTTCTAGATGCAGCTTTTGATAAATGGGCTAGATTGTGCCTACGCTTTCATTCCTTTTAAGCAACAATGAACATGCCACCAGCCATAAAGTTTTGTACAGGTCCAATTAATTCTGATAGTCTAGTACATGGAAAAGCTAAGATATAATATCTTTAAATGGTGACATTTCATTCTTGGTGTTTCATTATTATTCATTCAGTATTCATTGCAATGCATCTCATCTTGATTAACGCAGTAGATATTCATGTGGATCTCCCTTTACTTCAATTAAAACTGTGTTATAATTCAAGATTGGCGTAACTAATTGAAATAATGCTTCCTTTTTCAATCACATACTCAACATGTTACAGAAGTATATAACAGTCTTTTTGTCTGGTCATTAGTAAGCTGCATAAAAAGAATAGACCAGAACTCCATTTCTTGAGATAAAGAAGATGAAGAGCTTATTTTCTTCTGCCATTTAAGTATGTAGATGGCTATGAATAAGTTGTGAATTTCCTGTACACATATGTGCCCACCTCCATCTCCAAGCACCACTCCACAAAAAAAAAAAAAGGAACTATCCTGTTCAGAAAACAGTGGTCCAGAACAGTCCAAAGACATCTCACTGGACTGTATGCAAGAGAACACAGCGAACTAGCTCTTTGTGGCTGTCCATTAACAAGCTCCATTTTCAGTCACTGTGCCATTCTACTCTCTGTGTAAAACCACCGAAACTATTTGGGATCTCTGCTGCCTTCCACCTGCAGAGTTCAGCATAAAAGACAACTTCTTTGTTGCTCCCAGGAAGAAAAGCCTGAATCCCAAAAGGGCTGACTGCAGTGGAGCAGGCCAAAAAGCTCCCCACTGCCACCAACAGGACCCAGCCTGTCAGTACTGGTGTTCAGGTAAAGCTGACTCTTTCCAAAACCTCAGCTTTGGGTCCCAAGGTATTAGTGCTTTTTCAAATTTTGAGATCACACATAAATCTACATAATAGATGTCTTTCAGGGATTAAGTAATGTGTCACAGTCAATATGGTTGAACGAGCCTATTTTTTTGGTCCCTATTTTACATAGTGCTGCAGAAAATGGACTCTTAAATGTTCTCTTAATTTCTAATCCTGCCTGCACATTTGCAGTCTCTTGGGTGGTTGCCCTTTTCTTAAACTGTGTTTTGTTTTGCGTAACCATAAACCCAATCTAAGCACTTCCTCACAGGACTCCTCTAGTTTTTCATCTCCTTTTCATGGAACAGGATTTTAAAACATTGTTTCAAACCCTGCACTGAACCAAAGTTAAATGGTAAATTCCCTGGGGCAGACAGATCCTTGTTCTCCTTTCAGACAGTGGTGCACTTTGTAAAGCACAAACAACAGCCAGCTATTTCAGTAGAGCTCAGCTTAAGCTGTGTTTTCCTGGAAAAATATATTACCAAGCAGTAACAAACACAGCTGTCTGGTTTTTGTTTTGGGGCAGGTGGTAGCAGATCTGAAATGAATTCAATCTTCAAGATTCAAATCCTGAATGAACACAGATAATATGAAAATCTGCCACTTGGGGAATTATAGTATATGTTCATTTTTCACTGCCTCTCTTTTAGGGACAAATTCTATGCCCTATTACACCAACATAAACCTATAGCAACAGCACTGACGTTGGTGGGCTTGCACTGAAATATACCCTTGTATATCAAATTAGGGTATGGCCCTCCATCCACAGGTGAAAGGCATGATATGAAAAATGCCGATTACTTATTAACAGTGGAGTGCCTGCAGTGTCATTACCAGCTGAGCTAATATGTTTTTTCAAATTTTTTGAGGATCATTTACTAACAAAGCTTTTAAATATATTTTAAGCTGTGAGTTTAAAAAATGGAAATCCCAAAGAAAGCATGCATTGTTTTTTAAGTATTTATCTTCACTACTCTGAGAAATTTATTCAAAACCTAAAAGAAAAGCACTGCCCTGCTTTGTATCCCCCCAGATGCACTACTGTGGGCTAGCTGACTGCGTGATCTCATGGAAAAACCACTGGCCTGAGGATCCCAGCAGTCAGACCCTACTGCCCCCCCCTGCCATGACCTGCCTCACTCCTAACCTCAGTCTCTGATCTCTCCATCCTGCTCCCTGTGCCTTACTTAAGCTTCAAGATGGGAAAGTACCACTGTTTGGGCAGTCTCAAAAATAAGTCTCGAGTAGGGATCGAACAAAGCCTATGTCAAAACAGTTTCCTGGGACTGATGAGTGTACATTTTCTGAGCACAGTCTGTTTGGCCAGGGCTTGCCTCCAGGAGCCATGGCCAAGCTCTAACTATGCTGGCAAAGGCCCTTGCAGACACTTCTCATACAATGACTAAAGGAGTTTCTCTGAAAGCATTGCTACATCGGGGTGGCTTCCTCCCCTCCTTCCCACGCCTCCAGCTAGTAACTACTCTAGCCAAATGCTGTAGTACAAACCTGACCTAAATCTATCTGTTTCTTCCCATGAACACAACAGCAATCAGGTACATCTTTTTTCCCATTGATGTAACAGAGATCAGTTGTGCTCTGAGCCCTAAGCAGGGATCTGATTACAGGAGGCAATAGACCCCCAGTACCACCAAGCAGAGGTATGTGTGGTGGGACAGTGGCACAACTAATGCACAGCCACCCTCTCCAGTGCAGCTGCAGCTGCTCTACTTGGGACTCAAACGTGAAATCTCTGGGGTGTTGCTATAGAACATCCAAATTGAGTTGTTAATTAAAGGGGATGCTTTATGCTCCAAAAACCTCACCTCAACAAGCAAACCCATCTCCTTGTTCTCCATTCCCCTCCCACCTTGCCCTTTCTTCATACCTTTGGCTCCTTAAGTGAAGTTAGCACCTAAGTCATCCTCCAGGAGGATGTAAGGGGGTCATTTTCCTTCTGTACTGTTTTTTGGTTTGGTTTTGGTTTGTTTTTTTTTTGGAACTGCCCTTCCCATTTTGCAGACAAGTTCCCAGCTCCAAGAGAACAGTGCATGCCTGCTGTGGGTGTTATGTGAACGGAAATTATGTGGTTTGGATTTTTACGCGAGAATTCCAGGAGAAGGTGAAATGTTGCAAGTAACCTCCATAAATCATTTTAAACAAAGCTGAGGAAATGCCATAATGATTTAGCTGGCAATATCTAAAAAGAAGTTCACACTGTTCTCTGACTCCTGGTAAGTAAATATGTTTGCTTAAGATGTAATTGAAAAAGTACTGTGTTACCATTTACATTTTCCATTTTGTATCTCCTGTCCAGGCACAGCTCACTACTGGCAGCTCTTAATTTGTACTGTGCAGTATTTCATCATCCAAACAACAGTCCCTCTGGGGCTACAAAAAAATGGCTGGAGGGAGATAGGTACCAACCAGAAAACGGCTGGAGAAGGCTGGAGTGAAAGGCTGGTGACATCTATAGAGCTGCCGGGTTACTGCAGTTTCCTTTGCCCTTCCCTTTCATCACTGATGCAAATCCGAAATCAGTGATGAGTATTTGTCAGGAAGAAGACATACTCTCTACTGTAAAATACCAGTTTTAGTAAACAAGTTTAAGGAAACAAAGTTAATATTAAGCACTGTCTTTACCAACCAGAGATGTGGTTTTAGGACAGCTGCAGGTGTCTTGTTGCCACCAACCTTTGACAACCAAAGTCATGCTGGAATGAGCTATGGAAAGAATAAGAACAAAATTTGGAGCACAATATTAAAATCTGGGAGTTTGTGACCATTCCCCTTACCAATTTTCCACTAGGGTTAAAGATAGACTAGTGGATGAGCTGTTTTGAGAGCACATGCAGTTATAAAATTCTCTCTTGCCTCATTGCTTTTATATGAAGAAAACAGTTATCTACAGTCAAATCTACTTATTTGCTTGTCTATTGGCTAAGTTTTATACCTTTGAATAAAAACTCATCTGTCTTCATAAACACGTAAATCTTACTTATTTAGTATATGAAATCAATACTAGGACATCCCACATTAATTCCAAGGTGTTAGAAATCACTTATTTACCTACTTACTACTATTCTATTTTTATTGCTTAGCTGCCCTTGGAGGGCTGGGGTTCAAATACATCTATTTAGCGAGAAATGGCCTCAGTCTGATGCTCTGATACAAGACAAAGTCAGAGAGAACAAATATTATCATCCTTTTTTTTTTTTTATGAGTAGGAACTGAGGCACATGGTAATTTGCTCATACACTCCAAAACTCTGTGTCAGAGCTGGAATTTTAATTTAGATCTCTTGAGTCTCTGCAGTGCCATTTCTAATGTCTCAGTGAAAGCAGACTTGAATTTCTGTCACATTTCTGAAGGCAGTGGGCCTCAGACAGGCCTCCTTCAGCTTCCATACATGACTGCAATGCCTCAGAGAGTTGCTCTGAGTGACAGGAGGTACTTTCTCTCCCTGCTGGCAAGATAAGTGTGTTTATTATTTTCTCAACCTGCATTTTGGAAGGTTAGTTATGCAGGCTTAGAAGTTCACGTGTGAGTCTTCTGTGCCAGTCCTCAGAGTCACGGTCCCTGCTGCTGAATATTTGCAATGATCTTTTGATCCACAGCTTTGAAGAGAGATCTATCAGAGAAGAGGGGGAACTGCCACAGCTGTCTTTTCTATAAGTATTTATTTATGCTTATAAAGCCAGATGGGAAAGGTGCCCATCCTGTGCCCTAGGCACTCTTGATGATTATTTAAAAGCATAGCATAACAGAAAGATGAAACCAGTAGACATACACAGCAGCAACCTTTGCTTAGAGCCTACATAAAAGTGAGAGAGTAATATGAGAGAAGAAGAATATCCAGACCTCCAGGATGAAAAACAAACAAACAAACAAACAAACAAAAAACAAAACAACAACAAAAAAACCCAACCCCACACACTAAGAAACAGCCATGTTTCCAAAAGCCCTAGAATTTGCCAACTCCTAATTTGGGACTGAATCTTAAAAGATTGGGAATTCTGCACAGAGATGAGGTAAAAGGACCCAGGTCAAGCAGCATGACCATCCCAAAGCAGGTCCCTGGAACATCCAGAATGTGGTTTACATATGCAAATAAAAAAAAGCTAGCAGTAATTTTTCTTGACCACTTAACAGCTTCTCAGAAATTCTGACCTGGAAAGCTCAAGCAATTTGCACATGATTGGTCACGAGTATTGACAACTCCATATAAAAATCCCTCTCTGGCTCCTCGCTCTCGCTCATGCTCTTAAAGGTACCAGGGATACGATATAGCAACTTCATAGTCCCTGTTCTGATACAGTATGATAGCATTCAAACACAGGATGCAATCATTTAATGTCACTCTGCAGGAAAAAAAACCAAACCAACAAACAATACACCACAAAAAAAACATTGACAAATGTCTTTCCCCCCTCCCTCTCCTTCTGAGGCTTTTCCAAGCATTCAGTGCTATTCACCAGAGGTGGTTGTTTCTCCCAGAAGGTTACAGCTGTCTTAAGAGAGTATTCCTGAAGTACCTTAAGTAGCTTTCAGAGGAAGCTGTGACATTTAGATGCAGGCAGAACAAACCAGGAGGTTTAGAACACCCCACTGGCAAGGTAGCTGAGAGCTGGGCATGCTCAGAGTGCCTCGGGACACAGAATTACAGTCCTCCTCAGACAGGAGGCAAGAATTGAGAACCCATTTTCAAATACATCCCAGTGAAATCCCAGCCACTACAGTTGCAATTCTTTTCCTTCCTGCAGCTGAGTTGGCAGCCAAAGACTAAATAAACCCTGTACTGCAAGAAAATATGCTATTATTTTCTTGAAGAATTACATCCTAGTCCATATTGCCTTTAAATGTTAATTTTCTAGGAGATCTAGGTTGGTTTCTGTAGGTTCTGTGTATTCTAAGCAAGCTTTTTGAAATGTCTCTGCATTTGACATGTTGTAAAATACTGGGACAGCATAAAGGTTCACCAAATTTACTCTTATTAGACCTATATAAACATCCCTCGAGTGATGACCAACTCTTCTTAGGAAGATGGGGACAGTTTGCTAAAGTCACTGATATAGGTTTTGAAAGGCATTCTGCTGCTAAGAACATAGACTAGCTTCAGGCATCATGAACCACTTACACTGTGGGTCTGTACCAGAGCCTGTGACAGAATTGGAGGCTTCTAGAATTGTATATGTTAACCATTCTTTCCCTCACAAGGCACAACCATTTTACCATATCCATGTTTCCGAACTCATATGAGCGCTGTTTGTTCATATTTTGTGCTCTTACATTTGTTCTGCCACGTGTTCTATCGGATTCCACCCTGACATCACTAGCATTTACATGAACATGGTGGATGAACAGATTGCTTCAGCCTTCCGATGCCATGATACCTGGCTTTTGCTCCTTCTCACCAATAAACTTCAGGGTGTTGAGCCAAACCAGAATGCTTCCAAGTCACATCAATGTTAATTTGCATGTGCATCTGCTGCTGTGGTGCCTTATGTGAACTGCAGTACGGCTGCCTTGCGCTGCATTTCTCCTCGGTCCCAGCTATCTGAGATCTCCAGTTGATATTGAATGGACACAAGGTAGGGTAACTAACACAGTATGCCCTGGGACTCACCTGACTCTAAGCAATTTAGAAAAAGCCAGTGGGTTGGCATGACAATCCCAAATGATTTAGGAGACAAGTCAAACTGAATTCAAATCAAAATGTTCCTTTTCTGTTCAGGAAATGTAATACAAGCAATTCACTTTGCGACTACAGAAATATCTGAGGCCTCCATTTCCTAACCAGCATTTATTGCCACTTTTCAACCCACAGAAAGGAAAGCATATCAATATTATCATGTTTGGCCCAATTCCTCATAAACATAAATTTTCAAATACCAGAATTTCACGTGGGACAAAATGCTTACATTTATTTGCTCTTTTACTGCAGAGAGTGGGAAAGAATCCTAAGCACAAATATATAAACCTCCAGATTATTTCTGCTTTCAGATAGAAAGATTGAGGCACAAAAATTCTGAACTCTGACTGATCCAAGGACAAAAAAAAACCCAAACAGTAAATCACCCAAATTACTCTTAGGAGTCAGGAATTCTGACTCTTTGTCCACTGCTGTAATGATTAAATGATGATGCCAGTCATGATAAAAACTATATAACAGGAGAAGGTGGGCGTTAGAACACCTGTAATTGGCAACAACTAGGCTAATCATATATAGTCTGTGTAATCTGAACACTTAAAAAAATACTTTTTCCAACCCACACAGGAAAACTGTATCACTCCATACTCCTACGATGCATTGTACTACATCTATTCTTGTTAAAACTGTATCAACAGTTTGTGTAACACTCTTACTAACACCTTCTTAAGTTAGAAATAGGAAGTGAGTAATAACGCAAGCAGGAGCATCTCTTGTGTTACTTTTGTGTATGCATGCAATATACTAGTGATATGTGTCACTGCTCTGAATCAACAAGAGACACTAGATTTCTTGATTCCTGGGTTGCATTAAATTGAAGCTGAAGGTCACCCTTTTGTTGCTCTCCTGCTCTCGGGGACATTGCATCAATAATAGAAACAGGACTTCCATGTTGTAAAAGAGTTAATGTCCAGACAATTGACATGTAAATGAATGGATTAAAATGCTGTAAATTTAACAAGCTATATGGATCTCAAATAGAAATTACTTTGAAGTATGGATCTATTAATTCCTCACTATTGCTTAGTAAGTCTCCCACCATCGCATTGCAATGAAAACTGGGAAGGGAGCTTTTAGTTGATATTTTAGCAAATAAACAAAAACTTACTCTTAACTCTTTTGTTTCCCAGTTGTTGAACTGTTCCAATAGCTACTTGAATTCAAACAGCTCTAGCCAGTCACATGAAGAACATGTAAAGATGAAAATCAAGCTTTAGGCCTTCTAAGATTTTGTTCACTATGGATATAAGCAGACAGAACTTGCATCAGCTTCAAAAAGAATTGCCCTGACTTATGCCATGGACAAAAGTGACCTTAGAGCACATTTGTTTTATATACTAAGTCAAATATATGCAGGTACAAGCTCAGGGTAGCACCTTTGAAGTTAGGGCCTGGGGGCAAGAGGTTAAGGAGGCTGTAAGACAGGCTTTGTCCACAACCATACCATCTTAATAAATTAAAAAAGTTCAAAGTAAAGTAAGCTCTGAAGAATCAAGAAAGAAACTCCAGTACTTAATAGTTTTGACCCATCATTTAGTTTTAGAAGGGATTTTCCTATTCTTTCTGCTAGGATTGCTGATATATTTGAATCTTCAATGACACTAGCACACAAAATAGTACTGCAGTCTCATCACACAGTGCCCTACCTTCACCCTCCAGACTAGGAATGAGACAAAGTCTCCAGGCTGTGAGGACTTTTTCTTCCCTCATATACCATCCACTCCACAGGGAATTGATCTTGCTGGAAGCTGAAATCTCCTCATCCAGGACTGTGGCACAATGACCGCAGTGGAGCTCTTGCTTCCTCAGATGTTGTGCTTCACCACAGCCCTCCACCTTTCCTTCATCTGTGACACCCTGGCATCCACAGGTAGCCACTGCCTGAAAAGGTATGGAAGCTCTGGAACTTCACTGAAAAGATCTCTAGTCCCTTCACCACCTTGTTGCTAGAGCTGAGAGGCCAAATGGCTCTCTCGGATGGTCCAGAGCATGACCTAAGCTCTGAAGAGAAGGAATTGTGAAGAGGTAAAAGCAATAGAATCTGTAAAGGTTCAGTCAGAGTAGGATCAATCTGGATCATTCAGAACACAACGCAAACATACTGCAATACCTAAGAAGTACTGTCACCTTGTCCTTTTGGTACTGTTTTAAATCACATATATTTAGATTCAGGATACTGAATTCCCACCATTTACTGTTGACTACCTCATATACCTCCTCTTGCTTCTGCTATTACACCTCACCTGGACTAGAGGATCCATGGGTAAACGCTTCTGTTTGTTACAGCTGTGAAACCCTACTGAAGTTAACAGGATTGAAAGCATTCAATTTAAAGAAGAGTTAGCCCAACTTATACTAATACAATGACAGCCATATCTGACGTTGTATTTTTCTGTCCTACTTCAGTTTTGGTCTCATATTTCACTGCAGCCAAGCACTCCAAACCCAAGATAATGTCAGGGAAAAAAAAAACAAAAACAAAACAACACTAAACACTTAAAATAATGAACTGTGGTTCTTTTTGTTCTCCTTCTGCGTTTTGGTCCCTGAAGACTCAGATCAGAAGAAAAAATTTATTCTTACTTTGAAAGTTTGGATTCTTATAATGTAGCTATGGTTTAGTCAGCATCAAATGCTGCCAGACCCGCAGTGAAATGTTGCAGTTTCTTGACACTATCTTTGAACTCTGTTATATCACAAGTACTGACTCAAGGAAATGCCTCTCTCCTGGTCAGTTCCTGTAAGGCAACAACCTGCGGATTCCTCTCACATCAACAGCTAATCAATGCCACACTTTTCTGAGGTAAAGCTTCATCGCTATTCCACAGATAAAAGAATGATACGTTGAGTGATTAAGACTCAAGGTCATTCACCGTCTCCATGCTCCAGATGCAAATTTCGGCAATCTCCTACCTCCAGGCTGAGTTGTTATCTGGGCAGGTGCTATTTTCCCGCTGTCTTCTTTACCTGACAACCTGATTTATGTAGCAGAAAAAAATAGGTAGTCAAGCTTAAAGAATGACAGAGGGGTTTCCAGTCAGGTCCCCTGTCTGTGGCCCTCTCTGGTAAAGCCTGAGAGCACACTGAGTCATTAAGCACCCTTTGCTATTTGTCTAAATCCCCATAGGGATTTGGTGGCACTACAGAGAAGTCAAGCTACATCTCCAGAGACAGAGTCTGCTAGATCTGCAGCTTGTCCCTTTGACAACTCCAGTCCAAGAGAGACTTTTCTCAACAAGTAATATCTAAGAGGTACAGTGCTGAAATGAATCTCTCCCTTTTCTCCTGCAGTACCAAGCTACAAGGTGGGCATTAACAAGCCAGGTAAAACCAAAACATTTTTTAACAGCCCACTTCCAGGCTCCATTTCCCTGACAAAGTAGAACTTTGTAATAAGCCCTAATGACCACTACTCACAGTTCTCAAGCTTGTTTATTGCTTTGTTCTGCTGACATTATTTTATATAAGAAATAGATGGAAAGATGAAATGTGCCTATTACCATTCAGGACCAATAGTCCACTTTGCTCTGAATACTGCCTCTGTATCTGGCTTATACTGAATTCCTAATAAGAGGATCTGAAAGAAAGAAAGTGGGTAAAATCCACCTTCTTACCCTCTTCAATGCCATGCCTTTAGCCACTCCTGTTAGAAAACTCGTTACCTGACCCCACCCAGTCATGCACTGGCATCATGAAACGTGAAGACCAGTAACTGTCAGAACTGTATAGCTTGGAGTAAGTGCACTTGCTTTCTTCTAGTAGTACCCGTTTACTTCTTACATCCTCCTCTGAAGGCCTGTGACAGTCCACCCCCTGCTTGATTTTGAGAAGATACAGCAACAGGGTAGAGATATATATCACTATATATAGTGATATAACAGTTGGCCACAGGTAGGTAATTTTTTTTTCTTAAGATGAAGCTCACCCTCCAGTTTAAGTTTGGATGACCTTTCAGTTGCTGAATTCTATGCTTGAGTGCCATATGGAGCCTATATCAGTCACTCCTACTGTGAGTATCATATATATCAACTTGTGTGCATTACCCAAGCACTGAATAATGGCAATTGCTTATTACTTTCTCCAATGGTTATTACAGCAAATTAAAATTCTATGTTTCTTGCCGTATATAAACTTTAACAGCATTCACATTTTGCACATAGAGAGGTACTAAATTACAGAGAGTACTGTTAAGCAATAAGACTTTTCAAAGACAGTTACTCCCAACTGGTTAGTTCTAGTAAAAGAGGTTCAAATCAAGTATTCTTTAAATCTTATATTTACACTTGCTATATTTTTTTTCCAACCAAAAGTAAGTCAGACTATATTGCAGTTATTTGTGCAGAAACAGTTTGCATAATGACAAAAACAGGCTAAGAATTAAAGATACATGTATGCATTAAAAAGACTGATGACATGAACAATGGGTTCCTGCACACATTCTGTAAATAGCATTCCAGAAAAACTATTAGTTTCATCTATTGCAAAAGGAGTATCTTCACAATAAAAATGCTAAAGTTGCAGTAGAAAACTGTCACCTGACATAGGCTATTGCTATTCAGTTGCTTTTTTTTATTGTCATTCTTCATTATTAATATTTTTCAAATGGGGAAAACTTCATTCATAACCTCCCATACATCAGAACCTGGAGTAACTTTTGAACACTGCCTGGTGAACTAGGCTTTGTCACAACAGGCGGAAAGAAAGGGCGCTGCTGCTGCTGGCAGTTCACTAATGCTACGTGACAACGAGACTAGGAATGAATACCAACTAGAAGAATTCAAAGAAAAAGCTTGAAAACAGCTTCAGGTGCCAGACAAAGCAGTCTTGCAAAGCATATGCCAACTTCTGATGACTACATACAATATGCAGGTCCTTGGTTTCTTAATCAAGTTATTTTCAGCAAAGGGATATAGATCTTGTCTTTATGTTACCTGTCATGACACGTGAGTTAAAATCCTCAGCTGATTATACGCCCTGAAACCTAATTAAACCAGAGACACCGATATACTCAAGGCATTTTTTACAACATGAAGATACTATTGCAATCAAAAAAGTTATTTTCTGTGGTGGCAATCTCTTAGAAATACGATATACAACTTAACTGTGCTCAGGGTATTGATCATAAGACCCTAATCAGTTTGACTCCTCTGGTTTAGTATTTTGGCTTGCCATGTGGTAATCCCTTGGAGCCACCATTATTCATACACATCATACACATGTCTCTGTACAGCCATAATTGCTGGCAAATCCTTGCAATGAATGAACTTCAGTAGCAAAGGATATTTATTTATCCCAGACACATGGAAAGCTTAAGAAGTATCACTGAAATGATTCTTTTCTGAATGAGTTATCTGAAATCCCACGTTTTCAAATATTTCAGACCTTGGTAGGACTATTCCAAGTCAGAAGAGACTTTCTATGAAACATTTTTCTATGGGACTCCTGGACCAAATGTACATGCGGTCTCTTGCTACCGGAGCTTGCATTTCTGTTCCCAAGGATGATTTTTTACATTAATTTTCTTCAATCTGGAGCAAGAGGACTATTAAATCAGAGAGATAAACAGCTAAAAATCTTTAGCCATACCCAGCTATGTAGATGTCAGCTATCTCAAATCTCAATCAATTCTGCTTTGCAGCAATGCTTGCTGTGAAATGCTTGTTTACTAATATTTGCACGACTACAACAGATGTAAAAAATCAGCTAGGCTACAGTGAACATTAAGAAAGGGCAGCTGATTGCTTAATCTAGAGAGAGAGAGAGAATTTGTAAGAAACACCTCTAGCTGTTTGCTGGCATGGAAATTTTTATAGTCAAGAGGCAAGATTCTCTATAGTGACAGCCTTTCCTTTCAGATTTATGCTTTTGCCCCCATTCATTCCCCCTGAAATCACAGCAGATGAAGCTAGACTATGGATTTTTACGTATAGGGAGATCTGGCTGATGGCTGCTGTTGTTTTTGCCAAAACTTTTGTGATTTGACTATTTGTACATAAAATATGCAATAACAAGAATGCAGAAAGCATGCAGAGCCAGTGTTTTAAATGCTAGAAGTGGACACAAGGGCTCCTGCAGAGATCAAATGAATCTAGGGATAACTGGGGTACTTTAATGCTTTGAGAAGCTTGACATATATTAAAGGGCAACGTTTTAGAGTCAACTACATACATCTCATTGATTTCTTTATGGTTACGTTACCACAGCAGCCATCAGTCCTTTTTCTTGTTGGCTAATACAACAAATTTTCATGGGCTATGGGTACATATGTATGACTTAGCATACTTCTCAATGGATTGCATTTCTGTTTGCAAAAAAAGATGTCTTTTAGCACCTAAAATCCAGCCGGTGCATTTTTATGCTTTTGTAAGAGTCTTGCCTGCTTTGTTATGATCGAGCCTTTTTGAGTTGCTGTAGAAAACTACAGTCCTGGCCTCAGGAATTTACTATCCTTTTTAAAAAAATATACTCAATCAGTGATAAGAAGCATCAGGGGAAAATTGAGGAAGAGCAATACAGGTGGTAAGATCAAGAAATTACAGAAGCTAACAAAATTACTTTGATTTTAGAATTTTCCCATCAAATCTTAACACCTAATATTTTGTTACTTTTTTTGTTTACCATTTCAAAATCAGCCCTGCACCAACCAAGCAATCCTGAACTCACACAAGTTCCAAATGTGAATTTCAAATTTTAAGTGCACTGCATTTGTGGATTCTGTCTTGAACTATGCCGGCTGAATATGAGCCAGCATTGTGCCCAGGTGGCCAAGAAGGCCAGTAGCATACTGGCCTGTATCAGGAATAGTGTGGTGAGCAGGACTAGGGCAGTGATCATCCCCCTGTACTCGGCACTGGTAAGGCCCCACCTCGAGTACTCTGTTCTGTTTTGGGCCCCTCACTACAAGAAAGACATAGAGGTGCTGAAGCGTGTTCAGAGAAGTGCAACAAAGCTGGTGAGGGGTCTGGAAAACAAGTCTTACAAGGAGCAGCTGAGGGAACTAGGGTTGTTTAGCCTGGAGAAAAGGAGGCTCAGGGGAGACCTTATCACTCTCTACAACTACCTGAAAGGAGGTTGTAGTGAGGTGGGAGTCGAAGTCTTCTCCCAAGTAACAAGTGATAGAACAAGATGAAATGGCCCCAAGTTACGCCAGGGTAGGTTTAGGATGGATATTAGGAAAAATTTCTTCACAGAAAGGGTTGTTAAGCACTGGAACAGGCTGCCCAGGGAAGTGGTGGGGTCGCCATCCCTGGAGGTATTTAAAAGACGGGTAGACATGGTGCTTAGGGACACAGTTTAGTGGTGGTTTTGGCAGCGTTAGGTTGATGGTTGGACTTGATGATCTTCAAGGTCCCTTCCAACCTAGACAATTCTATGATTCTATCTCCCAGGACCTGATACTTTCAATGTGCAGAATGCCCACCAATTTCCTTAAGTGGTCTTAAGTTGAGCAGTTACTAATACCAAATGTCCCACAAACTCCAGCTCTTTTGAAAATATATGCATCGCCTATTTTATTTTTGTTCCTTCTCATATTCATACATACAATGTCCAAAGCTCTTCCACTTCTCATATTATCAGACCATTTTCAAAAGTGTACATTCTCGTAGTATCAGAGCACAAGTTCCCTCCTTCAGCAAAGGTATCTTTCATGCTGTAGCAGTAGAGGTCTGCAGGCATGATCCCCTAAGAGCACACTGCTATCAGCACACTTTTTGTCCTCAAACAAAGAATAGCAAACTGCCATTCTGATTTCCTCTGAGCCATATGCTTCGGCATCTTGAAAGCATCCAAGCCAATACTTCTTTTGCTTTTCATGAACCTCTTCAGTGAGAAAACCTCACAGTCCCAATCTTAAACTTTTGGATTTTTTATTTCTGACTTTTGCGCAAACTGAGGTTTTTACCTCAAGCAAAAATTATGCTTCTAAAGTTTTGAATATGATCATGTTAGCCTTCTGCAGTGTGTGTTTATCAAAATAGCTTCTGGTGACACAAGCTGAGGGAGGGGAAACCCCAGGACATGCACCATATGGTGACAGGGACAGCAGCAGAAAAAGCAAATACTAATTAAAACAGTTCTTTATGGTTTCAAAATGGCTTTTCCATGAAGATTTAACAACTGCTGGTTAATCCTTCCTTATGACTACTTAATTCTGAATAAACACATCTCTTTCTCAACTTTGGGAAAAGTTTTTTTTTCCTCCTTCTGCCTTTTTTAACATTTGAAATATAAGGAATATTATAGTAACCATGGTATCCTGATGACATAATGGTTACCATGAGAACAAAGCTGAAATAGTGTCATCAGAGCCCCTTCTCTCTGCTGTGTGCTGAGTTTTATATTTAATAAAGATGGCCAAACTGCTGCCACCCAGCATGGCCAATTCTATCCTGCTTCACTTGGGTTTCAAAGCTTCTAAAAGCAAAGCTGCCCTGCGCTGCTGCATTCCACCTTAGCACAGTTAGTTTTGCTTCAGGGCAGCAGTGCCACCAGCTTATAAGATAAGTCTGCATAGCAGCCAGGTAGGAGGATAACCGTGTTGTAGCAGATTCCCCTAAGACAGTGGCATTTGTCATGTCCCTAGGACATACTCCAGTATAGCCTTTGGCCATGTGTAAAATGGCTGTTCTTGGTCTTTGCTTGCCAGACAAACCAGATTTTAAATCATGTCTACGTAACTGTGTGAGAAGATTTCTTTGCTAACCTATGCAGTGTCTCTCAATGCATGATTATCTGTGCTCCAGTCCTGCAATAACCTCTGCCCATAGAGTGCTTTGTACCCACAAAGGGATCCACTGGCTTCAGGGGGTACTAGCTAAGTGCAGAGATGCATCACACCCAGCCCAGTATAGGACAAGAGTACTGAAGCAGGCATAAAGACTCAAGACAACACTGTGACTCAAGTCACACATGATTTGTCTTTATAAGTGCTCCTGAGTGCTGGCAATTCAGAAATTAATTCAGATTCTCCGTTACCATCAGTCTGACTGCTGTAAACACCAAGTGCTACCCACCCCTGGGGCCAGCACATCCCATTGCTACATGGCAAACAGGCACTGCCAAAACACTGTACCCAAAGAGTAGCTCCAGCTTCAGATAAGCAAAAGCTATTCCCAGCTAGTTTCCTCAGAGAAGCTCCTCTTTCTTTTATTGCAAGAACCACTGGACATGACTCACTGCATATTGTTTGTTCATTTTGCTATATATATTTCCCAAATGCTATTTTAAGTTGCATTTCTCCCTTATGCTCCTACCAAGTTTACTGCATGAAAACAACTCTCTAATTTTAATTTCATATTTAATCAAAACAAATGTGGTGTCGCTCTTTTCACTTCAATAAAGCTATCTTGATTTACATCATGCATACAGACATAAGAAAAGTGGTCAGAGGGGAAGACATGGAGGGTACTTCAAAACAAAGGGCCCAACTTAGCAGGCAGCATTTAATACAAAACTCTCTGTGTTCTGCTCTCTGTGTTAACAAAATGTTTCCACACCAACCCAAGTCAGTTCCTGCAGATGGTTCACATACATTTCCTTCCTCCTCTAACCAGAATCCACTGCATAAGCTCTTCCTAAAACTTCTGGCCACTTTGCAGCAGTGCACTCCAGCTCCTAACCATCTCAGGAACCCCTCTACTAGACTCTCTCCAGTTTGTTAATCTTTCTTTTGTATAGGGAGACTCAGAACTTCAGGCGCAGCCTCACAAGCACCTCACAATACGGAGAAATCAAATCCCTCAACCGCTGCCTATGCTTTTGCTAATATAACCTGGTATGCAGTTTGCCTTCGTTGCTGCAAGGGCACACTGCTGATTTGGGTTCAACTTGTGATACTCTGGGACTCCCACAACCTTTCCTGCAAAGCTGCTCTCTGGCCAGATGGTCCCCAGCTTGTACTGTCACATAGGATTACTCCATCAATACAAAAAGTACAGTACAAAAATACAAGACTTTGCACAAAACTACACATTTGCCTCAGAACACCATGAAGTCTCTGTCAGTCCATTCCTCAACTTCTTGACATCCCTCTGAATTGCAGCCCCAATTTGGTTTCATCTGTGAAATGAGGGTATAGTCTGTCTCCTCATGTAGGTCATTGACAATGATGTTAAACAGCAACAGCCCCAGAGAAACACCACTAATAACCACTCACCAGATAAATTTTGAATTGTTGACCATTACCCTTCAAGCCAATTTTTCACCCACCTTGCAGCTCACCTATCATTCCATACCTCCCCAATTGTCTACAAGGACGCTATAGGAGACTAAATCAAAAGCCTTGCTAATATCAAGGTAGACAACATCTACTGCTTTCCTCTTGTTCTCTGAACTAAACTTTTCATCATGCAAGACAATAGACTGGTCAGGTATAGGTTGCCTTTGGTAAGCCCATTCTGGATACTCCCAATCACCATCTTCTCTTTCACCTGCCTAGAAATTGCATGCAGACAAATCTCGTTCATAACCTCCCCAGGGACTGAGGTGAGACCAACCAGCCTGCAGTAACACAAATACTCCTCCTTGCCCTTTTTGAAGATGGGCATCGCATTTGCCTTTCTCCAGTCACCAGGGTCCTCCCCCAGTTGCCACAACCTTTCAAAGACAAGAGAGAGCAGCTTTGTACTGACATAAACTACTCTTTTAGCACCGTTAGATGCATCCTGTCTGGTCTCACGGACATTTATTTATAGATATTTTTATATGAAAAGTAAACTTGTAAAAAATACAACAGACATGATAGGGCATAGCTCAAAGTCAGAATAAACATAATTATATATGCAATAGTTCCGTATTTTTGGAATAACCTGTTGTAGAAAAAAATAACCTACTAATCCTCGACTACTGACGGACCTTTGAGAAAAGGGTACTTGGACAGAATAAGTCCATCTCCGCCACTTCTTTCTTGCCATACCTCAGGACAGGAAAGAGATGAGGTGATATGACCTGATTTTGAGGCCAAATGTAAGTTCACTCTAATATAGTTTGGAAAAGGCCTAAAGAAATGTGAATATGTTCATTTTGTATGACCTTACATACCTGATGCAGAACTACTGAGCTAGGCTGGAAATGTTTCTCCCATCAGTGTCCAATGGACTTCATAAGCTCTCTCTGCCATCTCTGGGTAGCCTTCTCGCTCTTTTATTCCACCATCTCTGCATGAGATCTGTCCTGTTCAAAAGAAAACATAGGCTGAAGTAACCAAGAGAGGGAAAAGAAATATAAAAGCCTGCCAAGTCCCACTGGACTCTTCCCCACCAGAGGAAAGTTTAATCCTTTCCTTACACTGTGAAGTCGGGGGAAAAAAAATAAAGGATGCGGCCCATATGTATCAACATGGCCAGATAAAGGCAGCAGGTTTGCCTGATTTGAAAGAACTGAGCCATTTGGGAGCGAGGCCCAGAGCTGTTGCATTATTTATTAACTGCTACTGTCCCCCAAGACAATGCAAGTTCACTGGGGACTGTGACGTTTTATCTGCTGTTGTCAACAGCACCCTCCTTCCCTTTTTAAAAGGAACAACTAAGTGGCAACAAGAAGTGTGTGAGAGCTACATCTGAACAGCTTATTGTTCTTCTAAGGGCATCACCTTGGGGTTTGGAGAGGGATTTTGCTGCAGAAAGCTGCTCCTACTCTCAGCCACAGATCCTCAAAAAATCCATGAAGATTATTCACAATGGTGTCTGTGATTCCACAAGGCTTCCTCTTATGTCTAAGGAGAACTGGCCTGGTGTTAAATCATGATTGCTAGTGCAGGTCAGCTGTTTTGCTACAGATGAAACACAGGGAGAAGAAACCACCTCACCAGTGCATCTCAGGTAACATTTTGACTTCACTGTGTCTGTCTTGTCATAAAATTAAAACCTTCACTGACTTTTTACTTCCAGAAGGTGGGCTTGCATTTATGAACCTGAGGTTTAAAAAAAAATATGGGTCTATATCAAAGATAGTCCCAGAGAGCAGTCCCAACCCACATCCCTCATCCACTAACAGGAATTCCCCTGAAAGAAGCATGTTACGAGGGCCTGACTGCTCTCTGCTGCAAGCAGTTGGAAGGTCAAAAGGGAAATAAGAAACAAAGTCATTTAGAAACCAGCTGGACTAGATTTTTTAATGACTTCCTGAACTGGACATATAGCATTAACAAGAACACAAATACGGCAATGTACCAACATCAAATGTTAAAAAGTCCCAGTTATTCCTACCTTAACCTTACATAGGTTCTTTTACCTGCTCCAGCAGCTGCCTCAGACCCAGCTTAATATAAGTGGTTCACTCTCAGCAAGATCAAACTTTAACCCAAATTTCAGCTATAGCCTCTGCTCCACAACCATATCAATGGATGCCCCAAAATGATTTAGGCGGTACCTTCTGAACACTACTTCAAACCTGGCTCATCAGCTGTGCTTCACTCGAAGTTCAATCCTGATCCCAGCCATAATCCTAAATCAGCAACTTCTGCCTGCCTAGCAGAAGGCAGCTGCCAGAGTCAACACTGAAGTCCCTAGCAAAGCTGGCAATAAACCCAGCTGAGTGGTCACTGAATCTCTAACCTTCACCCTCAGCATCATGTCTGATGTTAACCTCACCCCAGTCTCACACTTAAACCCTTCTTAATTGTGGTAGGGTAGTGATTTCTGCCTTCCCCAGCAATGGCTTCCTCTCACTGCTCTCCACAGACTCAAGCCAGGCCCTAATCCTGCGAGACCCTAACTGGCAGGGTGACAAACACCAGAACAAACCCTAATGCCAGATTGCAACCACCCAAACTTCAAGCTCATCATGGCTCAGCCATATACGCAACCCTAAATGTTGGCCCCTTTTCTTCTGACATAATTTTAACAGAGAGTAGCTGGTTGACTGATTCCAACATGTTCTCTGCAGCGAGCAGTTGGCAGAGTACAGGGTACCCAAATTTTGCTACTCAAAATCAGGGCAGATTTGGGCTGGTTTTCAGTAACAAAATGCAGAGAACCACATGCAGCAGCACATGTGGTTTTATTGTCATACCTCCTGCACTTTGGTACACCCAGAAAGCAAAATGATTTCTCAGAGTAAAGCAGAGAAGCCCCGTTGCCTCTCAACTATTTACTACTGCTGGCCCCATCTCTCTGCAAAGCTACTGAGCACCCCACAGCAACAAGCAGCCAATGGCTGGTATGGTAGCTGGCAGCATTCGGGACCGAGGAGAGCTAATTCCCTGGTCCGCTGCAGTCTTCCTGACCTCTAAAAGGAGTTTCCACCAAAGGCTCATTCCAGGTTTTCATGCCACTGACTTCTGGAAAGGAAGAGGATACTGAGCTAGCCCAGTAGTAGCTGATGAGTCCAGTTTTGCCTCTTACATCAAACTCTGACTCACCCTGCACTGATACCAACTCGCAATTCTCTCTTAATTGGGAAAATCACTAGGATAGTACTCACTGCCAGAATTCTGGGTCATAAAGTCATTCTCTGACTCAGAAGAAGGTTTACAACAGCTGTGGCAGTGATATGTACTGTAGGTGAGTCATGTTGAACTATTAGCACGAACATAAGAACCTTATAAAACAAATACATAAAGAATTGCACTGACCCACCTAAATTATAATTGTTCATTCGTTATTCTATAGCAAAGGACTTGACAATGTTTTATTGTGCACTCAATTTTCAGGAATGAAACATTTAAAAAATAAAGTTACTAAGACACATCATATGAATTCCAAGCAGCTTTTTTAATTCAGAGGCTAAAATTTTAGCTGATATAAATTTTCTGGCAGGCATTACATTTGTGGAGGCATACTGATTTAAAACAGCTCAGAATCTGATTCTAGATTCATGGGACAAGAACCCATGCTTATTGATTATGTAACTGCAAATGCAGATATCTCAAGTGCAGCATGCAATGTATCTTACACGATACAACAAAATATTCCATGCATATTCAGAAGGGGAAAATGCTCCATTCGATTTAAATTGCAGGAGAGATTTAGATAGATAAATACTACTGGGTTTTCCAAACGAGGATTCCAATAAATAAAATTAAGAAAATATATAAAATATTAAGTAACTTGGAGGAATTACTCCTGACCTTTGGGGAATGGATACTGAGGTAATTTCACTAATTTAGTAGGCCCCCATTACCTGAACACTTAATCCTTTGACTCTCCAGTAAGTTAGGCTAATAAAACTAATGTCACAAGTCAAACCCAATGATATTCATGCCAAAGCACTGGAAAACTTCTGGTCTCCAGCAACAGCTTGTGAAGTATGTTTTTAACAAGTTACTACCTTTTTAGGGGCAACTGATCTGAGGAACAAAAGCATTACAAGACTACCCCACAGGACCAAGTTGTGACTCGAAAAACCAAGTAGGCTAGAAGCAATTTTTGAGATCCTTTCCTTCCTCCTATTACTTCTGGACAAGAGTCCTAGTGCAGGTATTAGGTGCTGGGGTTTTGTCACTATAAAATGGGTTGCCTTTGATGGAGCGAAGTAGGTTTACGGGAGATGAGGAATCAGCCAAGTTGCCTACATCTAAGGCCACGGTCATGGCTCTGGTTTGAGACAGCATCAACCTTCCACCTTCAGCCCCAAGGTTTTTCACCCAAACGAGCTGACGAGAGGCACGCTCTTCATCCACTTCAGTGAAAAGTCAACCACGCTCGCTAAAGCACTTGCATTAAGCCACAGGGACCCACGTGTTCTAGCCAGCGTTCGATGGGGCCCGGGAATCTGGGGGCTGAATCGCCAGAACGAACCCCTGAGGAGGGGCAGCTGCGTCTTAAAATGGCCTCTCGCCTCCCTCTGAGAAGAGGGGCTGAAAGGGGGTGTGGGGTGTGCTTTAGGCAGTCTGCGGCCGCCGGCACCCCCCTCCCCCGATTCAGGACCTGGCAGCCCACAGAAGGGGCTGAGGGCACGGCCGCCCCGCCGCGGAGCTGCCCCACGGCACGCCGTCCTACCCACCTGGGTCTACAGGCGGAGCCCCGCCGCCCCCCGGGGCCCTCACTGCGGCAGCGGCAGCTCCGGCTCTGCCGGGGGCTGGGGCCGGCTTCTCTCTGGCCGCCGCCGGGCGCTCCCGCTCGCTGCCTGGCTGTTTCATTCATGCTTTCTCCTTCGCCATCTCCCTCTCCGACTGGAGGGGAAACGGGAGCGCGCGTGGGCGGCCGCTGGAAGGCTCCCTGTCAGTCAAGCGGCCGAGCTGAAAAGAAGGCGAGCGAGGGAGAAGGCGGGAGAACAGCTTTCCCGGGGGAGGGGGCGGCTGTTGTCGCTGCCAGCCTCGCAGCCCTTCCCGGGGGGCATCTGCAGAGACGGGGTTGGAGGGGGGGGGAAGAAGGGAGCGGTTTTGCACCACAGACCCTTCCCGCCTCAGGACGAAGCAAGGGGGGGCGGCTCCTCTCCTGCCCCCTCGTCACCTGTCCCCCCTCCGCGCACACCCACTCAGCGGCGACGGGGACTGGGGGGGTGGGGTGGTGGCGGCGGCCACTCTGTCTGGCGAGAGCGCCGAGCGGAGGGGTCTGCGCCACCGGCGGAGAGGAAGGCAGGGCGCTGTGGCGGTCTGCGTGTACGTGTTTGCCGGTGGCTGCGGGGGCGGTGCGCCGGCGGAGGGGGACCGCCTGCCCCCGCCGCTGGCCGGAGGGCGAGCCCGGTCTGTGTCAATGGCCGAGGGGTACGTGGGGATCCCCCTCAGCTCTCCCCGAAGGTGGGGAACTTCTTGAGGCTGAGGGGCGCTTCGTAGTCCCGGCACCAGCCGCGCCACTGCGGAGAGGAAGGGGTGTGAGGGGGTTCTGGGGAGAGATGTGGGGCAAGTTGTAACGGTTTTAACGGTCGTAACGGTTTCGGGCGGAGTGGGGGGGCGGGCTGGGCCGGGCCGGCTGGCGCGCGCGCCCCGCTGCGGGCTGAGGCGGGCAGGGCGCTCGGTAGTGGGGAGGGGAGGGGTGCGGGCGGCTGCCGGCGGCGGGAGCAGGGAGGGGGCCGGTGCAGCGCGCTGCAGGGCTGGGGGGCTCGGCGGGGGAGAGGCGCAGCGTGTGAGGGCGCGCTGCCCCCCGCCGCGCTGCGCTTGGCCGCGCCGCAGCGGGCGGCTCTGCCTTTGTGCTCCCTCCGCACCTGAGTGCGGGGTGGGGAGGGACGGCGCAGGTGGGGGCGGGCGCGCGGTAGGCAGCGGCGGCGGATCCGCGGAGCCAGGGAGGGGAGGTAAGGCTGTGCCGTGCTGCGGCGGCCGCTCCCGGAGCCGCTGGGGGCGGCTGCACACGGGGGGCTGCGCCTTCGGCCGGTGGCGGGCAGGGCAGGTCCCTTGCTTGGCTTTTCCTGCAGCCGCTTCCCATCTCGTCCTGCTGCACAGGGAGAGATGCAACAGCAGCAGCCCAGCCTCCCGGGGAAGGACAGGACTCGGAGGTGGGCAAGCCGCATCAGCCCGGCCGATGCGCGGAAGGGGCTGGGGAGGGGGGAGCAGCCGGCGGTGCGTACCCGCTCCCGCGGTCTCCGGCGCCGCTGCCCGCGAACCTGCGAGGAGCGCCGAGGGCGACCGGCAGCCCCGCTCCTCCGGCGCCGCTGACAGCCCCCAGGCGCCCGCTCCCTTCCCTGCCCTCCGCCAGCCGCTCGCAGGGCCCGGGGCGTGGTGGCGGCATGCACAAGGTTGGGTGCTCGCAAATACGAATTTTCCCTGTTTTCCCCCGCCAAGATAACGCGAAGCAGGCGCCGCTGTATTCGCTTAGCGGGTCTCGCTTGGGAAGGACTTGGAGGATTTTGGGGGAGGCTGGTTTCCAACCGGTACGGCCGGTAGTTAACTACTGACTGCAGTTAAAATTTTAGCAGCAGCAACAGCTTTGCGATGCTTTCCGGGAATATTGCTGCCTTTGAGCTGATGTGACAGGCAGCCCGTGTGGTACGCCGCCACTCTCTACTAGATGGCAGTGCTGAGAGCAGGATAGTTGGCGTTATAGGTAATAAAGTGTTGGGAAGCTAGAGACTTAGGTGCAGCTGGATTTTGGTGGAGTTACGGGTGGAACAGAAGAGAGGATTCACATGTGCCCTGTGAGCTTTTTTGCAATTACGAGGGTTTCTTCAAGCTTTACACGCAGTTATCTTGTTATGCAGTTACGTTTTAGTGAGACTGTGATTCTTACATTATATTTGGAGAAGACAAACAAATTTAGTATGATAAGCCTTTGTATTACAGCGTTATTTACAAAGTTGATGAGGTTCGGATCCACCTCCACTGCCTGCCACCTGAATGGCAAAGGTTTACAGCTGAGGATCAGATTCTGTGCTTGTATTAGAGCAATAAATTACTGATTCAAAAGAAATGTGACTGCACTGCCCTCTTTTTTTTTTTTTTTTATTTCAAGTGTTGTATATACTGAGGAAGCAATTTCGTTTGATCACAGTCTTTTGTTAAGCAGTTTGAGATAACTTTTGTTGTATAAATTATACAGTTAAGGGATCAAGTTCAAATCTTGGCTAGACCCAGAGCTCACACTAATTTCAGCAGAAGTTGTGTGGTACATGACAGAGTGCCGAGTTTTACTGTGCAGAATATCTGAAGTAAAAAAACCTCCTTGCTTGCCCTACACTTGGTTTTTGAATTTGTTCCTTTGGAGTAGCACAATGTAGTGCTTTTGCCAATGTTTTCATTGATGTATTTGAATTAGGGTTGAATATTTGAAGCTGAGAATTGTTCAGGGACTCAGTGTGTGCCCATTGAAAGAAAATTTAGCTTGTTGACTTGAATGGGAATAAAATGGACAACAGAACTCTTACTTTGCATATAATAAGTCCAAATGTTTTCAGTAGGTACGTACAGGAAGGTAAGCGCATCATGGTCGCTTGTATGATTCGTTTTGTTGTAATTGAATAGGCATTATTCTTTGTAGTATTTTG
This sequence comes from Vanellus vanellus, assembly GCF_965231255.1. NCBI lineage: Eukaryota > Metazoa > Chordata > Aves > Charadriiformes > Charadriidae > Vanellus > Vanellus vanellus. The sequence continues at coordinate 16,622,359 of NC_138911.1, read as the reverse complement.
TTGGTGGCGGGTTTTGATTGGTTGTTTTTAACTTCTCATTTAACATTATTGTCGTGGTTTAAGGGCTAAGCTTTAAAATGTTGTCACCCCACTGCAGAGAGAGTTCCCAACTGGATGACACGCATGTAAAACTAGAACAAGAGCCTTTAAATAGCAAGACCATCAATTTAGTAACAATTTAGTGTGATGAATGGTAGAATACACAACAATAGTGAAAATCTGAATGATTATAGCATGCATCTTTTGATACTAATATTGATAAAGTACAAAGCAGCATAGCAAATAAACGCATTCAGCTTTTAGGTACCCAAACTGGTTTGAAATGGAAGAGCTGTTTTCTGTTACGCAGTTTATGCTTTAAAAAAAAACGGGAGGGGGGAAGTTATTTACAAGCAGTTATTTTGTTTTTTGGATCCAAAATTCTGTTTTGTAGCATGATGCTTTCCAGTATCTGCTTTCTTAGTATCTGGAAAGGCAGATGTTGCTGCAGCAGGAGCAATTACACTGATTTGCAGCCTGTGAGGAAAAAAAAAAAAAAAATTCTGTTCTGACTTTCTGCCTCTGCCTAACAACATCAGTCATTTAGCTCTATTTTGCACTTGCCGACAGAACAGATGAGATGGGGAAGTTAAGTGTGTTCAACACAGGGAGTGAAGTTAATGTCCGAATTAGGTAATTTCTGTTTCTAGAATAAAATGAGTAAATTTGCCTAACATACTACGTTAAAGAATTGCTGTGCTTGGCTCTACCTCACAATTGTCCACAAACAAATTCTTGCCAAAAGTCAGGGACTTTTCCTAGGTTTTATTGGTGGTTAGTTGCTTAACCATATCACTCTGTCCTGTGGAATGTTGAATCAAAAGGCAGAAGAGGCAGTGGAGACTAGAGCCCTGTAGGCTTTTGTAGAAGAAGCTTTCTGAATTGTAGCTTTTTAAAAGGTGCATGGCAGATAAAATCACCGAGAATTTTGCTATCAAAGTTTGCTTCTTATCCTATGTAAACCACAGCAAAGTGTGACTGATGGCACCCAAGATTCAGCCTATGATAGGGAATGGGTTCTTGGTTTAAGCTGAGGCTTTAAAGAGTTTATTTTTAGTTTTCAGGTACAAAGTGTTTCTACTTTAGAGCATATTTGAGACTCCCAGCAAACAAAACCATGCAAGTGAAAGTTAGTAACTGAAGAGCCGATTTGTACTAAAGCATCTTCAGCAGAATAAGGCCAGAAGAGATGCAGAGTACGTGTATGCTATATGTATGTGTGCTACCGCATAGTGAGCGAGCCATGATATTCAAGAAAGGCAAGGGTCTTTAACGTCTCTGGAAGGTGACAGGATTTTTTATCTCACTGTGGTGCTCAGGCACAGTAATTCTTTTTTGGCTTTTTTCAGACTCTTCCCTTAACAGTACAGAACCAACTTGACCTGTGATTTTGGGCAACGTTTAAAGAGCTAGTATGGTAATAATTTTCATGTTAAAGTTCAGATTCGAGCTCCTGTGTTGTAACACTCCTGATTTGTGACCAGCTAGAATTACAGTAAGTGGTCCTTTATGTTCTTTGTTTGTGCCTTTTCTCCACTTAGCCCTTCCTTGCTTACTGACCTGCTGCATGTAACCTGACTCCTAACCTGTTTGGGGCAGGAGCAGCCTTTCATAACTTGTCTCAGTGGGGCTCAAATCCCTGTTCACAGTTCTAAGAGGCTAGTGTAGTAGAAGGTAACAGTCTGACCCTGGATTAAGGTCAAGGGCAGCTGCCCAGAATATGTAGTATTTTTAAGAGGTGGACCTCTAGTATAAAAAAAAATAAATCATGTTTTCTTTGTGATTCTATAGCATAACTAGTTTCATTCTGTTTCATTCAGCTAGATAGTGCAACCTTGTGCATTTTTACAGCAATTCTGACATGTGGATACAACTGCATGTGTTAACAGGAACTCATTTTTGACACAAACTCACCCTTCAGGTATAAGCAACTGGCTTAAGTTACAGGGAGATTGTGATCTCCCTTATATATCATCAGATAAATACCTTCAGACTAATCTTGTCAATTACTGCAGTATAATAAAGCCATTTAGACCAGCTTTTCTAAAAGAATTGAATATGGGATGCTGGGCTCAAATAGCAATGAGTGCTAGAAAGAGTGACAACTGCATCTAATATCTTTTACATGCATGAATTTGTTTAGGATGATACCTGTCTTCATAATCCTGTGTGTGCAAATTTGGTACTTCTGGATGTGGCAGAGGTTCAAACAGACTTTGGATGCTTCAATGAAAAGTTACTAATAGTTGCAGTGTGCAGAGCCTGCTCACTAGTTTTGCCCACTGTTGTGTACACAGCTAACATGTCACTATCCAAACTGATGTCTATATGCCTACGCCGCTTCATCGAACTGCATAAGCTATGACACTGCTAGTCTTGATTACACTGCTTTTTTAAGTCATTCAAATGTTGTAATTCATACATCACTAGAATTGTTCTACTGCTCGTTTGTCCACAGATCATGTTTCTTTAAAAGTGCTGATGAGCACCCAGGACTCTGAAGACAGCAGTTTTGTGCAAGATAAGAATGTTCCTTAAAGAAGCTGATGGCGGATAGAATTGCAGAGTTCCTGGCAGACACTGACAGCACAAGATGGCACCGTAGTCTAGTCTGAAATCGTAAGTCTTAAGGAAGACTAGATGTCCTTGACTTTACAAGAAGTTATTGCCCTGGAGAAACTTAATAATAGGCTAGAGTCTGCTTTCAGGACCTGTGTAGATGCATGTTTCTGTTCAGTTACACTAATATGACTATGGAGCAACAAGGTTTTCTCCACATGTGAGTATGAATTGAATCCTTCTACATTAGAGGAAGTAATTTTATTTACCCTGGTGAACCTGAGATTGACACCCATCATTTCTGAACTACTATGTTTCTAGCACTTCTAAGAAATCTAGGAAATGGATTGTGTAAGCTTTACAGCATGACTAAAACTACTGGTTCCAAAGGAGTCTTCATTTCAAAAACTGTGTGTTCCAAAGATGATTCATTTGCAGAGGCTGGTTGGAACCTGCAGTTGGCAAAGGTCATGAAAACATTGTTGTCACAAAATATGCAAAATATTTCACATGATGTCCATACTCTTGCAAAGTCTTTTTTTTATCACTGAGGCTTTTTGCAATATAGAGTCCTGTCATTAGGGAACGGGTTACAGGTCAAGAGGTTAGGACACTGACACTGCATATTGTGCCTGAAATACATTACACAGTTGTAACTCCAGTATTAAATACAAAAATAACACTATATTCGGCAGATATAAGATTGATAACTGCTCCCGGGGAAAAAAAAAATATCAGTATTAGCGGATATTTTAGTGGACAAGTCCACTTAGGTTTTTCCATTTGAACAAGTGAAAGAATCTTATCTCTGGCTTCTATTTCCTTTCACCTTCATTACACAGTTCTTGTAAGAAACAGTAATGCAGAAAGCAATCTTGCAAAGTACGTTTCTATTTATAAGTAGGCAGTGATCAAATCCTGTCATTCGTTCCTATGTGACCCTGAGAGATGCAGGGGATGGATGTATTTCATTGGGAAATTGAAGGGTAATTTACATATGGAAATTTGATAACATTAGTGTACCAAGCTTATTTTCAACACGTGCATACCTCTTACAGAAGCAGAAATGTATATGTCTAAATATTCAAAATGGCTCTTCTGGTAGGTACCCCTGTGTAGATAGACTCTTAGATATAAACTGCTGTTGCAGAAGTTGGTGAAATCACATCTAAACCTAAAGGAGAATAAAACAACAAAAGGAGCCAAATAACAATGCAAATAGAAGTGTAACAAAAGCACAAAGATCCTCAAAGTACACATGCTTTGGTAAAGATACGTATTTTCATCGGTAAACCCAATATGAAACGTTAAGGTTAAATGCCCTCTTAGGTATCAACTCCCTTGCTTGTTATGTATCTGTATAGTGAGCAGAATACTTTCTATTTAGAATAATGCTTTCTATTTACAGTTGTAGCTGTTTATTCCGGTCATGATGCGTCTTGTATTACTAATGCAGCAGAGTAGTGACTCTGACATTTGTTGCTTCTTGAAAGACATGTTCACCGAAATCAGGGTTATACCTAGAAAACGCAGTCTCCCTAGATCCTGCGAGTTCTCTGTGTGTCTGGAGATGTATACCCTTTACTCAAATGGAAGGGGTACAGGTAAAGATAACTTGCATTATGTGTCATTATGAGTTAGATATTGAAAATTGGTGTAAGAATAGAACTAATCTCTAAACTTAAGTCAGTAAAGTATAAAATAGTTTGAAATAAATGGCAAAGGAGCAGACATGGGACAGTGGGGGCTGTTGATCCATGCAAAGTAACAAACAAGGTGCACTTGAAGGAAATTGTCCTTAAAAAAAAAAAGTAAATTATTTGTACGCATTTTGGTAAAGATAAGTATTTTAGATTTTCTTTGTAATATACGAGTTGTAGGTTTTTCATGTCAAGCTCCTAAGTATTTCACAGTGGAGTATTTGCACTGTGGGACCATATCAGCCTATGAAATCATTGCAAATGGGAGTCAAAAAATGTATTACAACAAATTCAGTGTTGGCCAGTGTGTTAAAACATATTCTAAAATTGTGACTGAACTTAGATTTAAATTGAAAATCTTTTAGAAAATAATGTTTTAATTGAGGAGAAATAATTCGGAATGTCTTGATTACCTTCAGTTTTTTCATCTAGACTTCCTTGTGGATCATTTTTTTTCATAACCTCTCTATATTGCTTCTGACTTTCTTAGACTCAGAAACTTGAAACCTTCACATCCTTAAAGGCTTAATCAAAGCTTACAGGACCATTTATATTTAATATTAAGTTTGCATACCTTCTTTTATTGTTGAAATTACAGCATACTACTTCTGTTACCATTTAATGTATGGTTTAATTCTCTGCTGATTTCACCTCTTAGTAAGAGCGGCTTAGATTAATTTAGATGATGAATTCATTTGGATGAATGTATACGTCACTTGTATCTCATTTTTTTTCCCCAATTCCACACCCAAGAAAGTAGTGATCCTTGTGGTTTCTACCCTTAGAGACAAACATTTCCTTTTTCCTTGCAGATAGTTGCTACTCCCCTTCAGTGGCAGAAGATACTCTGTTTGTAACATCAGTGATATCATGAGCTTCTAATGGTATCTTAGAGTTTGTTAGGAAATACAAATGCTGGCATTTTGTAAAGATGCAGAGAGCTTTTTCAGATATCATTGAATAACCAAACTACTGAAAAACACTCAGAATTTTGCATGGTAAGGGTATTTGTTCTGAACCGTATCTCTTGGGTGATATAAATAATAACTATCTTCATAATAGATGCCTTGCAGTCTATAAAAGCAGGTCATTCCAATTACTACATTCCTTCTCTTCCTGCTGTTTCAATGGCAGGAGATTTTTAGCAACCAACAGCATCACAGACTTTTTTTAGTTGGACGTGAATACTTTATGGATGTGAGATAATGGGAGGGCTCCATTGGAGTATAACAAGCTTTGGATCCTTTTGGAAGGCAGGATTCAAAAAGTTGAGGTGGGCTAAACCAACAGTAACTAACTTTTTTTTAGAGAGGTGGCAGAAAGATACTAACCTAATTTCAGTTTTAAAGAAGTGTTGTTTTTTGTAGCCCCATTCCTGCCTCCCACTAGATTGCCAGGATCACAGCTTTACTCCATGTATGTAGAATGACTGTTGTAAGTGAAAGGTAAGGGGATGGAAGGGGAGGAGTTGAAAAGTTTCTTCTTTGGTTGAGAAAAGTACAGGGGAGCAGAACAGTCCATTGAACCTGCTCACTGTTCCCAGCTGGTCTTTGAAAATTGGGTTGTCACAAGCAGTCCATGGGTTGTAGGTTGGCAGTTGTCATGTGCAGCTGTGGTGACAACACGCAAGCACCAGAAGTGTTTCCACACAGCTACTCTGGAGACCTGTTCTTACAGTTCTGCTCAAAAGGCAGGCAGATTGATCGCCCTGAATGCATTCCCTGTGTTTCTCAATCAGTAATGAAATTTTGCATCTCATACAGGTGTCTTGGACTTGACCAAAATTTGGCCTTTTAAAATACAGGTATATATTCCCATGAAATAATAAGGAAGGCAGACTGTTGCAGGCCTGTTAATGTCAGTGAGAATCCTTATGGGCTTGAGGTTTCATTTTTCTCCACTCTTGCAAGATTTGAGTCATACTGTTTAGGTCAGGACACTTAGAAGCAAGCTAAGCATCTTGATTCAGCCTCTCTAAGAGAGTACTTGCTTTGCCAAAGATGTTATTTGAAGCACTCCCTTGGGTATATGATAGCACTTTTGAATTTACTGTCAGTTCACTGAATTACACTTGCCTGTTTGTTTGTTGGGTTTTTTTTTTTTTTTTTGGGGGGGGGGGGGGGGAGAGGGTTGTTTGTTTTTAATACAGGTAAATAAAATATGCTTAATATTTTTTTTTCTAGCATTGTCCAGAGAGCGGGAAGAATTTTCCCAAGAAATCCATTTTATTCATCAGGCAGTACAATTTTTTCTGATGGTTCTGCAGAGCCTGTTTTACTTTTAGGAACAGAGACTTGCTGCTTCCTTCCTGTACCTTGACTTATTGAGTATGACTAGATTTGTTTATTTTCTTTTCCAGAACATCTTCCATTTGGTACTCCAACAGCATCTGTTCCCTCATTTTCAGTCTCAGTAACAGTGCGTATTACCAGCCTGGGGCTTGTCTGTAGCTGTCTCCTTTAGGAGCAGAGCCTCCCTTGCCAGTACAGATCACTGCCACCATTCCATTACACTGACTGAAGCATTTGCTCCTTAAGTTTGAGAATAGCAAGCCAGAGAGGTGGAATAATTTAACTAATTGGCTTGTTTCAGTCCTCTTCTAAACATGGAAATCAGAGCCTGCAAACATTCATAAGATGAAAAATTGGCACAGACCTGATCATTTCTGTGAAACTACAGATGTGACTACTTTGTTATGAAACTGCTGGGAGCTTTATGAATTATTGTAACAAATCCTGTGACTAAAATGCTTGTAATGGCTACTTTATTCTGCTGGTGATTGCTTCTCCACTTCAAAGCCCATTTAGAATGGCCACTTAATTAAAATAGTTAACATTTTCTTTTAAATTAGAGGGGGGACTTCTTGCATACTTACATGATGCTTAACTTGCACTGAATACATGATGACTTGAGTGCCCAAATGCTATCTATATTTTAGCCTGTTATTTATTGTCTTAAACTATGTTTTCAGACCTTTAAGTGCTCTGTTTGTGGTAAGTTACTGCAAGCATGTGTAACATTCTCCTTGCTGTATACATTTTATAACATCACTAGTTTCTTATTTATGTATTTTTTCCCTGAAGTAGGCACTGCCATTTGTTCTTAACTTTTATCTTTTGAGCTTTAAGCATCATGTACAACAGTGTATGTCCTGAATTTTTTAGGAAAAAACATTGTTTCTGTTCCTTTGAATTTCGTATGCACTCTCTGGCACCTTAAGCCCTCAAACTCATCCTTGGAAACATTGTAGATCTTGCTTCTGAATATAGTTTTGGGCTATTTGCTGCAGTTCTGCGTGTTGCCAGTGGGCAGGAAATCGCAAATGGAGACAGTGCTCTGAAGTTTTGTAGTGACACTAGATAATGAGAGAACCAGCAATTAAGCAACAGTATGTTTTATCTGCAGTGTATTCTGTGCAGCTCAGAACATCAGCTTTCAGTCTGTTATACTTGAGTGGATTAGATTACATTATATTAGCTTGCATTAGATTAAATTGAAAACTGTTGCTTTGTTAGTCCTGGGCATGACTTTAATGTTACATTTGTTTTTTTACCACAAAAATTTTGCCGTTGGTAAGATACTGATTCAGGCATGGTGCTGGTTCCTGTATTTGGACAGAGGAACTGTTACCTGGGTACCCAGGATTTAGAAGGATTCTTTTCTGCGTGGAAAGCTTGCTTAAAAGCCAGGTCCTGCTAACACTGTCTCTGGCTTTACTGTGTTCTGTCACAGCCTACTGGCATTTATCTGGTGGCCTGGGATTTGTAAAGCTGCGCCTATGAGATTGCTGATTGCACTGGGAAGAGAAGGCAGCCCAAAGCTAGCTGGAATAATGCTTGCTGTTGTTTGGGAATTTGCTTTACTAAGGCATCTTGCTTACTTCCTTGATTGCTGATACTGAACAGAAGTAGAAATTGAGAGCAGATCTCAGCTGATTTACTGTCATTGAACACGGATGTTTATTCCAGTTTGGAATATAGAGTTTTTTATCTGTGTCTACAAGCTTTTCTTCCTTCATTTTTTCAGCCAATAGTAATCTCTGCTGCTCTGTGCATGGCTCTCATCCTTTCCGTCTCTGTCTATCACCTCTTCAGCCCAAGTGTCATCTCCTCTAGCTATGTATTCTCTCTCTTCTCTCACAAAGAACTGAGTAACCTGCCCAGAAAGGCTTCAAACCAAGGAAGTGCAAACTGCCCTCTTTTGTCCACTACATCCTCTCAGATTAGCAGCCTCTGTTTGATGTTATCCAAGTATGAAAGAAGCAGCTTTTCCCTGGAAGCCTACATTCATAATGTTTGAAGACTGCAGCATGCAGCAGGTTGCCTGTAAATTCAGTGAACAGCTTAGCTGGGAGAAGTCTGTTTAGCCTAAAATTAGTGGCAACTGAGTGCTTCAGGAGAAACAAGTAGCTGAGGCAAAAAAAAAAAAGATATGAGCAATGACAAGAAGGAAGTTCCAAACCTCTGGAGAGCTAATTACCTGTGTCAGCAAAAGCAAATCAAAGGGGTTCAATATGCTATGACCTGAAGATGAACACACTCTGGATAATTAAAGATGATATATGAGTAGCTAGAACTAGGGAGATTACATAGAAATTACTGCATGCAGCTGTTTCAAATATTTTTGTAGGTTTGTGGTTTTTTTCCCCTAATATTTACCAGTATTGCTTGAATAGAGTGGCTGATGTGCCATCTAACATGAATTTGGGGGGGAATCTATTTTTATGGCTTTTGAATTGAGGAAATACTGTGAGGTGGGTTAGGTTATTATATTGCTGTTCTGTGGTTTCTTTAGTCTTTTTGTTACAATGTCTTGAGTGTTTGTCCTTAAGCAAGGTATTCAGTGCATTTGGAAAGGGATAAGGATTTCCAAGTTTTGAGAGGTAATGACAACTTTTCACATGCTGATAACAGTCTTCTAGACCCTTAAATACCAATAACAGCAGTGGTAACTTGTAGATCTTATTTAGATTAGGACAAAAAGCTTTCTGAGGAGTGTTTGTGGTTAACTTTGCTTTTGTGACATTCAGTATCCTTGGGATCAGGTTTATTACAGGCTATTAGCCTGGAATGTTATTTGGTGATAATGGACTGGCTGTTGAGATTTCCCTGTCAGTAACAGGACGGACATACACACACGCATGATGACATGTTTGTAAGGGACTTTATCATGGGCTGAAATGAGCTGATGGCCACCCCTACCGTATACACAAAAGAATCATTTGCTTCTAGTTTTTGTTCCTCTTTTGCAAATGATTGCTGTGGACATCATGTGCTCTGATTCTGAGAACACAGCGGGTATTTGAGAATATCATCTTCAAATCAGTAGTGGTCCTGGAAAATGCCACATTAATCCATCCAGCTGTTTCTAGGCCATTTCCTGAAATGATGAACTGAAGTATTGCATTGGAGCCAGGCTCTTTTCAATGGTTCCCAGTGACAGGACGAGGGGTAATGGGCTCAAGTTAGAACACAGGAAGTTCCGTTCAAATACATGGAAACACTTCTTTACGGTGAGCACTGGAACAGGCTGCCCAGGGAGGTTGAGTGCCCTTTGGAGATTTTCAAGACCCGCCTGGGTCTTGAGTAATCCTGATGCAGTCCTGAGTAATGTGCTCTAGGCAATCCTGCTTTAGCAGGGGAGTTGGACTAGATGATCTCTAGAGGTCCCTTCCAACTCTGAAAATTCCGTGATCTACCTGCTTGTGGTTACCACCCTTCTTCTTCACTTGCTGCACAATTTTAGGAACTGATGCTTCATAAGTTACTAGAGCTGCAGGTGAGCAGAAGTCTGAGATCCTGTGAACATGTCAGGCTAGATAAAGCCTTGCTTGCTGGTCATAGTGATTTGCATGATATTGGCTCTTTGTCCTAGAGAAGTGGTTTTTTTTATGTTGTTCAAGACCTGGTCTCAGACCTTAGATCAGTGCATGTTTTAAATCTGCTGTGCTAATCTCTTGTTGCGTCATTTTGGACCTGTTAATTGATGATAATTCTGAGTGCTTAACCCATTTTGTTTGAGGATCTCTAAACCTTTTTCTGGCAGACTATTTCTCAGTAACGCTGGTTGATGTGGAGAGTGTTTTTGGGGAAGCAAAGGGATTGGAAGGCAAAATAAGCTGTTTCTCTTCTGCATCTTTTGTGTGCAGTGATGCCATGAAAAGCAAGGGCTGGGAAGGGTGAGAGAGTGATTGTTCCTATCCCTCTCTGCACCCACCAGACATTCACATTTCAGGAATATGATACAGAAGCAGAACCCCATCTGCTGATGTTCTCCTTTGCATGAGATAGTTTCTTAAAGAAGGGGCCTTATGTAAATGACTTTGCTGACCTGTGTTTCTGTGTATACGCCATATCATGTCTGTGGGTGTGTTGTTAACTGCTGCACAGAAAGGAAGAGCGAGAAATCAAGTCAGTGCTAGAGCTGGAGAAACTAAGCAGTCCCTTTAGTTGCATGCAGGTCATTATTTCCAAGCAAGGTTTAGCATCCTCACAAAACTTGGACTAAGGTAACTTAAGAAGTTACCCCAAAATTAAGCTTAATTCCTCTTCATGTTGAACTTGATGGCATAAATCCCCCAGATGGTGGAAGGAACAGGATCGGAATACATGGTGATAGCTTGCAGGTTGTGAAATTTCAAGGCCTGTCCACACAAGCATAGGTATTTTTTCTGTCTGAACAGATCCTGGTACTATGTTGGGTGGCAAAAGCTGCTATTCTGTTTGACTTAAAGTAGTGTCTAGGGAGAGGAAAGCAGTATTGGCAGCAGCTGTCTTTGAGCATTATGTCTGTATACTCCCTAGAGAAGGCATAAATTTTTCAGGCTTTGGCAGCAATAGCTTAAATGGATACAGTAGTGATGCACTGATGGCTTGAGGTGCTGCGTTCGTCCTTTTGGGATAAGTTCTGCTCCCTTCAGTGATGTGTAGCACCCCAAGATCAATGGGGCAATTTAACCTGAGAAGGCAGCTATTTAGCAAACCGGAAGGTGCCATTTGGTACAATGGCAGAAACAAGAAATCTGTTCTGTTTCTACAGCATTGTCTGCTCTCTGATCTAATCCTTCTTAGTATCGACTTACCATGCTAATAAACTTAGCCTGTTTACAGAAAGGGAGGAATTGTGCAGGAAGGTCAGGCTTACCATGGTTTTTGCTGGGGAGACAACAGTGTATGAAAGGCAAGGTTTTGAGTTACACTGATTTCTAATCAGTAATTGCTAGTCAGGATGAGTGTCTTGACTGTTGACTTACAGGATCTTAATGTGAATGGATAAGCTTTTCAAACCTGGATACGTTAAGGGTGGCCATATTTCATGAAGTTGTATATATGGCCCTTTTGTGGCTTGTAGTTTCCAAATACTTAATACAATTAAATAGTTAAGACAAGACTGTCTTAATGTGGGAAGTCTTAAATCAGACAGGGTGGAAAGCTCCTGAGTCCTGACTTAGGACCTGAGTTATTATACCCAGCTTCCTCTCTAAGAAAAGTCTTAATAAACTGCCACTGCCTTTTGAGCTACAGCACTGGACTCTAGAAGAAATATACTTTTTTTCCATGGGTAGGTGCTTTGAAAAGGTAGTAATCAATGCTGAGCCGACAGAGCCCAAGCAGGGGAGGCTGTGGCATGGCCCTGGGGCCCTGATAACATTTTGCTGCCACCTGGACATACAGCCACAATGCCTGGTGCAGTAGAAAAGAGGGATCCTCCCATGCCCCACTGCCAGGGTTCACAAGTGGGACAGACCTGGCTGCAGCCAAGGCCTGAGGCACTCTGAAGGCTGTTCTTGGGCACATGGGCACCTCTGTGAAGGTAACAGAAATATTGAAGGGTACAAAGTGGGGTATCACAGGATATTTAGGGGCACCAGTACTGGGACCTCAGGACAATGAAGTATGGAAGCAGTCAGCAAATGGGCCTCCATTTGGTACTGAAACCACTTACTGGCTTTACTTTGATCTTACCATCCTTGCTTTTTATCTTACTGGCCTTGCTTTAGTACTGACACCATTTACTGCAGATTTGGATGGTCATGAAGTGCCTCTGTCTGCTCTCTTAACACAGTCTAATGCTGCTTCCCCTCCTCGCTACTGCAATCTGTTTCCAAGAATTAGAAGTCAGAGGCATGGACTCTGCTCCAGCTGATGGGATTGGAAGCTGTAGGAGCTCCAAATTTGATACTATATATTTTCTAATCAAAGAAACAATGCCAAGATACTTTGAAATACACCACACATAAACATCAAGGGGAGAGTAATGCTCCATCTAATGCAACGTACATTCTGTGCATAAAGCTCTTGTATATACTGTATATTTCATCATGTTTGGAAGTTTATAGTGCTTATCTTCCTGGTCCTGGACTGTAGACATCATCAGCCCTGTGACAGAAGCAGGATCAAGCTCTCTAAACCAAGAATAACAGAGCAAGTACAGGTGGACTGTGTTCCAGACCCAAAAAACAGCAACATGCTTTAATGCCTATTGATATAAGTGAGTATTTAGACACTGGTAATCCCTCATTCTTTGGGGGTATGCTAACTACACGTACATAACACTGACATTATACTCAAGAGCATTTACCACCTCAAGGATTCGGCCTTAAGTGCCTGCTGAAATGTTCTCTGCTTTGGAACTTGAAATGGTTCCAAGCTGCCTTTTTTTGCATTTGTTTCGTTTGGTATTTTCAAATTAAAACATGAAATCCAATCTAGTGATACTAACACTTCTCCCCACCTTCCTCCCAGAGTCTGTCTTCCTGGACTGGAACCCTGTATATCATGTTTCAGTAAGTTTCAGCATTGTTTTGCTAACTATAATTAGGGATTTATAATGTAAATGCTGACATATCCTTAACTAGCCTATTGCAAATGTGACACTATTAATTAAGGACTCTCTAGGGTGCAGTATGCTTTTTGGTGGATTAGCTTCCTTGAAATTTAATGGCAGTTTGCCAATTGGCATCCAGTTTTGGTTTTAGTCTATCTCTTGCTACTATACAAAGCAATTTTGGTTCTGATAATGTGAGAGATTCTGTTTTACTTTGTTTTACTTTCATCTCTCTTAAAAAAAACCCTCTGTTTCACCCTTTTGCTGTACTTTAGGCAGGAGGATGGGTCAGCTGGGAAGATCCTGGAGAAATGGTACAAAGACAGATTGCTTTGTGTCCAGTTAGTCTTCTAGAAATGAAGCAGGATATTCCTATCCAGCCCTCAGTAACCAGTTGAATTCCTATCTCACTTGTTGGTGAAGCTCAGTTAAGTTCAGAAAAGGCACCTGAGATTTGTGTGTAATTATAGCTTTATATCTGCCCAGTAACTTTATAGAGGTTGAGATAAGCATTATAGGGTGCTGTGGGATTTACTTAGTTTTTTGGTACATCTGGAGGCTAGATTATTTTGCTTCATCTCAGAAAAATGTTGAAATGTTTTTATTTGTGGGATGCTGCAATACTCTGTACTACTTGCAGGTTATCGACATAACATCACTGTGCAATAACTTTCTAAACTTCATGTGTGTACGTATTCATTCTGGAATAGCTATTCTTAAAGTACTTATCCTACTATACTGTGACATAAGTTGTATGTATAGACAAGTTCTTAAAAGTTTAATAATTTTGAGGAGGTCTAATTATAAGAACCAAACTGGCCTATGTGGAAGAAATTCTTTTGTGTGGAATTGGTTAGCTAAAATGTCATCTCTTATAAAGATCAGCATTTATTTAGCTATTATATACTGCTTTTCAAAGGGTATTGCCCTAAAAATAACCATTTTGTTTTCACATTGCTGGTTGCCAAATACTTTCCAGCCACTTCATTTCAATATTTAAGTGAGAACTAACCTTTCTATCTTTCTTATAAAAACCTGGCTCTTTATATTTTCTTTTTTTTTTTTTTTTTATTGAGAGAGAGAAAATGAGTTAGTGGGTCCTTTAAAATGCTTTACTCTAAAACAACTGTCCCTTTTCAGTCAATTTCCTAGATTCAAAATATTCCCCCTCAGTCTAGCATTAAGCATGAAAATAACTTATTTTTTGAGATTTTAGAATACTACTAAAGACAAAAGCTTATTTAGTGATGACAAACATTCTTCTGTGTATTTTACTGTGGGTTGACTGACTTGTGGATGTAATTGACTTACACTGTTTGAACTCAACAAAGGCAGGGAACGATGAAAATGTTGGCTACCCTTGGTCATGCCATATGCTTTACTAGTATGATGCTTGCTCATAAGCTGATCAGGCTGTTTTGATGGAGACTTAATGCTGAGAGATCATGAATCCACACCAATATTTAATGGCAAAACAGTCTTCAGAGGCTGTCTTTCTGCACATGAGAGCAGAAAAAAAAATATTCCAAAATGAAATAGAGCTCTATAGTATCCTTATGAATGCATGAAGACTGTGCTCTGAGCTTGCTGGATCATTTTGAGTAACCCTATCAACCCCATTTATGGCATGAAACAAAGAAATAGCAAGCAAATTCTGGGCTCCTTCAAATATCCAGTTCCTGCAAAGGATACAACTAGGTGAGGCAGTTAGGATCTGCAGTGGAAACATAATTGACAGCGAAATGGGTGTAGGAATGCATCCAATTTTTCCAAAGTTAGGCTGGTATGGGGAGATTTCTAGTTTGCTTTAAAAAAATCCCCATGTTAATGAGTTTGATGCAAGTTCTTAATGTGAACTTAAACCCTCTAGCAAAAGTGACTCTAAGTGTCTCTCCATAATGTTTCCACAAACTATTTGACAACATCTCTGGACATATGTTTTCAGAATTACAGCACTCCTATTTGTATGTGGTCTGTGATCTGTTTCTGCTTTTTTACATATGACCTGTACTTTGGCTCACCCAGAAACATACAAATATTTCCTTACCCGAATCAGTTTAGTATTTCATAAGCAATGCTGTACTACTTGGATTGAGATTCATGTTGGTGGAAAGGGGCATTATATCATTTTAATCCAGTGGTTAGCTTAAAGGGTAAAGGAAGGGGGAAGACATGGCTTTGCAGAGGTGAGGATGCAGAGCTGAGTAGGGTTGGTAGAAGGGTGAAGGACTGTGTGGCAGGACGATAACTCCTTTTTCATGTCAAATTTCTTTGATGCAGCTGCAGTGTATATCACATGGGGCAGTGCTAATGGCCAGAAGGTGTTTACCCCCTCTTTACCCTCTTAGAAAGATGACCTTTAAAGACTTGTGTGGATTTTTGTAGGGTTGTGAGACTGGTCTCAAAACTATGTGCTCTGTGGAGCTGGTATTCTTAATATTCCTAAGAGTCCTAGGGAGAAGAATGTGGTAATGGTGCTTGCCGTTGTGCTTCATGAAAGCCTGTGAGAGGGGATTATCCTCACTGCCTGAAGACTGAGAGCTGAGGAGGATATTATGACCGCTTGTAGGGGCTGGCTCTGTAGCAGGGTGTTTGTCTGTTATGTGGGAGGCTTAGGTTTCATCAGAGTGGAGTATTTAATTTCCCCATTTCACTGAGGTTAGGTTTTTACAGAAATGTAACTTTGTGTCCCTTGCAGAATCCGCAGGAGAGCAGAGCTGACTTGTATTGAGACAGATCTCCCACACAGCTGTGAAAACAAGTGCACAAATTCAGAGTAGCTGGGTGTAAATCTGCAGTAACTGTCATGGAGATTGATGTTGTCTCTAGGAGTTAATCTAGATTTACGTCAGGGTAACTGTGACCAGAATCTCTCAGGATTCATCTTTGCTAGACTTTAGTAGCTCACTAAATTAATTGCTAATTAACTTGAGATGGTTGATTATTGTGGATGCTTCCCACATATTTCTTCTGTCTTACCGTCACATAATTTAAAGACAGAGCTCCACTAGATCAGACCAGATCTTACCTATTCTGAAGTCCTGCTTGTCAAAAGCTGTTCCCTTCAGCTAGATACTAACACACTGAACACAGTCAGTGGACATTACACCAAAGCACTACAGTCGTCAGGAATCCAAGCGTGTGTGCATCTGCGGCAAAACCAGCAGAGATATGGTAGCCTAAGGCACTTAAAATAAGGAAGGGGTTAGAAGAGGTCCTACAAGGCAGTCCCAGACCACCCTTAAAGGCTGGCCTTGCCAGTTTCTGCAGTGGAGCGTGGCAGTGTGAGTCTTCTCGTTGACATGAATAGTCAGTATTAAGTGGGTTCACCACCAAGATACCTAAGAAACAGCGTGAGCTGCCTCCCCTCAAAGTACTTCCCTTGTGTGTCAGAAAGCAATTGAATCGGTGCTTTGTTAATGCTTTCAAAGCAGGTTGTAACATGAAGTATCTCATGATAAAATACTAATATGCAGCACCCAGGGCCATTAGGAGGGGAAATGTCCAGAGTCACTTCTTCAAAGTCTGACAACATTGAGTCAGCTGGAAATTCTGCCTTCCTCCCCTCCCTTCCCCTTCAGATTTCATTCTCAACATTACATTAAAAAGGTACACCTTTCTTGTGTGTGTTTTGTATGTTTTAAATGAAATTGGGATGCCAGAAGGATGTTATCCCTGTGATCCTGCTGTAGTCTGTGCAAGGAGGTCTTATGAATGCCTTACGTGAAAACTAAGTTCAGGTTCTGCTCCAGCTTCCTCCAGAACGGAAGCAGAGAAGGACAGTTAAAGCAAGCCAACTGAGAACCTCTAATGCCCTTGAAGACAGTAAAAGGATCTGTGTTGGGGTTGAAAGCAAAACTAAATTGGGCTTCTATTCAGTAAAAGGTCCTTATTCTTAAAATAAACATTTTGTTAGGTCCCACCAAAAAATGTGTCTAAGCAGCATTAATCTAAAATGGCACCCTTGTCTTTACGGATTTGCTTAACAACCTTCCAGTCCTTGGGCTTCACTTTGAACTAGTCTTCGTGTCTCCTAACAGCTTGTAGTTTGAATTGGGAAGACCTGGTCATGCTGAGTGATGAACATGCAATGAAGATGTAAGAGTACAATAAACTGGTGATCATCTCTCTTGCCTGCATAAGAAAGTAAAGGCATTGTGCCAAGCAAATATGCGCATTAGATGACTAACAGAGCTCCCACACTGTCAGTGTAGGCAGGGAATATGCAGTGCAGCCACATATGTGTCTCAGAACCATACTGAGTGCTTTTTATTCTTAATGTTTGGTTTTGTTTTTAAATAGGAGTTCAGATCCTTGAGCAGGATGTTTATCTCTTTGCACAGAAAACAATATTGGTCATAGTTTTTAATATACAATCAAGTTTTTAAAACCAGCAGCTGATACATCTATTGCAAGTGACATCAGAATATCAAGTAATTGCTATAAATGTTCACTAGGGTAGCCCTGCATATCATATGTAATTGTCTGAGTTTACCTTTTTTTTAATGTCTGGAAAAACTCTTTTTTTTTTCCAGTGGGAATGTTGTTGGAAAGCTTTGTATTTAATTTCCCTAATTGAGGTTTGATCTTTCTTTGATAAAATTCATGTGAGGTTTTGACAAAAAATAGTATGCTGTAACAAAGGAGTTGAATTCCATTTGAGACTTGCTTAGAAATAGGTTTAAAATATATGTGCAGCTACGACTGAGCTGAACATCTAGGGAAGTTCTGTAAATCCCTGTGAGCAGAGCGCAGTTCAACTTTGCATTTAATCTAGTAGTGAGCTTCCACTGAAGATGGTCCCCTTTTCACTCCTCCAATGATGACTAATCCACCCCCCAAATTAATTAGTTTTCCATCAATTCTGCAAGCTGAAGCAGGAGCCTTGTTGCTACATAGATAGGTAAGATAGATGGATATAATGCAATAGAGGAGCGTGAACAGGTGAAACAAACCCATCTCTGCAGCAGTGTAAGGTTGGATCATCTTAAATGCAATATGAAGCTAACCTTAAGTGTTGGCTGTTTGGATGGTAGTCACATGTAAATTGCCCAAGAAATATTAAGGACCCACTGAGCTAAGAACTGTGCAAACACAGGCAGTTTCTTGAGCTGAATCTTAAAAAACGGAGACACTGGAAACCGAAGACAAAATCCCAAACCAAGTTACAGTTCTGTGGCCTGACAACCAGATGGTCAAATATTCAGTGGACAGACCTCAGCTGTTTCTGGAGCTAAAATCTTTTGAAGTTTATCATGCTTTTTTCACTGGCTTATCTCGTAAGCATACAGTATTTCAGAAAGCGAAATTCCAGCGTACAGGTAGAGAGAGGCAGAAGTCTTCAGACTCTTTCCTGGATTGTCTTTCACTGACTGGCAGAAACTGTCAGAATCCTTTGAGCACTGAGTAACTTTCTATCCAATGACAAACTAATTTTTAAGAGTTCAGGAAGCAACAAAGCTGTATTTCCCTTGCAGAATGATTTAATAGCCTGTGTAATATGGTTTAGTCTGTATTTCCTCTATTTTAAGCACTTGTTTCTTCTTTCTTGATCTCTGTGAAAGTTGGCATCTAGATCCCTCATCCCAGTTACTTTGTATTTACCAGCAATAATTGCTATTATGTGGGCTAGCAGTTACAAAGCGTTGTATAGAATGACTGGGGTGAGAGTCCACAGATAGTTTGCATTATATAAATTGTGCTTTCCACTCAGCTGATTAATTACACTTGGTTTTCAGATCCCAAGACAGAAACCACTTATGTACACACTTTATTTTAATATCATGTCTCTGTCCCAGGAGACTTGGCCCTGTCCTCAGGTTTGTCCGTTCTCAAGATAGAGAAAAGGGAATATAAGGACAAAAGGTTGGAGAGAGCATGGCTCTGTGTAGTCCATTTTTCAGGCAAATACTCTTGTCTGACTTGGGGTTGTAGATGAATTGAGGGAACATCTTACAACATGACATCACTACATATTGCATGAATGATGTGTTCTTTGGAATAGATTCTACGTCTTTCCCAGAACAGGGGAAAAGTGAACAGTAACAAGAAACCATTTTATTGTTTTGTGTTCCACCCTCTGGATTTGTGTTACCGTTCTGTGATGACGCTCCTGCACATTAACCTGCTTTGCTCTGTCAGTGCTAGAGTATATATCCAGATAATTGTGTGCACAATTTTTGCTTGTGTCTAGGCAGACTATGCCAGTATTTTCAGCAAAAATTAACCCAGTAGCTTAAAAACATGGGGTTTTGCTCATACAGAGCACAAGACACAAGTCACTCTCACTTCCATCAAGTAGTCTGAATGTGCTCCTGAGTTCTTCCTACCAACAGTTTTGCAACTGCTTATCAGTCCTCTGTGATGCATCCTCTAGAGGTTTCACACGGAGCAAAATGAAGCGCTGAAATCTTAACTGGGAGCATGATTTTGCTGGTACTTATGCACATGAATAAGTGCTCCTGTGACTAGTTTTAGTTGCTCATGTCAGTATAAGGAAGGACACACAAGAGTTTTAAAAGCAAGGTTATGCAGATGTATTGCCTTTTTTGTTTAAGGTGACTAGCTTTCTTTAAAACTACTCTGCCTTCAAGGTTTTCCTCATAGTCATGGGCACATGGCAGCATATTTCTTCTATATCAGTGTAAAATAGGTGTAAAATGGTACCAAATGTAAATACTGTTTTCACATCAGTTTTGCATTGATAATAACTGCAAGATGTAAGGCAATTGAGAATAAGGTTGTGTTCATTTTCAGAGACAGGAGAGGTTCCTAACTGTCCTTGCTTTAGTGATATTTTCTTTTGATCATTCACGTGCTATTGGAGATGGAAAGATGGGGCATGTTAGGCAATAGATAAGCTTATTTCCTTCAACAGTTTAAAATTACACTTGTTCCTAAGTTACATGGTGGGGGAAAGAGGAAGCAGAGGAGGAATGCTTGAATTTAGAGGCAGTGTAGAGAAAGGGATTAAGTGTGGAGTCTGACAAGGCACCTGTACTGAAGGCAGACTACAGCAGTTGCATATAGCTTAAGAAAAGATAACTCTTTCTTTCTAGAAGCTACAAGGACCTAGAGATACAGGCTTTGTGCCTACAGGCTCAGCATTAATTCCTATTCATTTAGCCTCTCTGGAAATGTCATGATATCAAGTTCCTTGCACAGCAGTGTGTGTAAGGAAAACACTTTTATACGAGCATTTGAACATTGTGGTGGACTGCAGGCACTAAGGAAGGTCAAAGAACAGCATTTGGGGCTGCTGTAATTGCAAACAGCTTTATGTTAAAAACTAACATGTGTGATAAAGTTGTCTTGTGTCAGCTGAACCACAGTAGCTGCGTGTACATGTTCTTAGTCTGAGTTTGTAAAAGCACTAAGTTCTTCTTTGCTTTAATGTTAGCAATGTTGTCTTTGCTTTGGACTGAGAGCATGCAGAGTCAATTACACTTCCACTTAACATAAGTAATAACTTTATATACTGGAGCAACCTGTTCAGATACCAGAGCCCTTCATGTCAAAACAAGGTTACATAAGGAGAGCTGTTTAGAGAGGCACAGTATCTTTTATTAGACCACTTGATGTCATTTGGGGCTATAATTTGGCCTTCAGTAGTGAGTCAAGAGACACCAATTCCTTTTGCCAGTGGCAATCACTTTTTTTTTTTTTTTTTTTAAACCCTGTTACTTCTTGGTTCTGCACCTCACAGACATGCTGCTGGAGTGGAATGAGTGCATTGCAAAGCCTGTTTCTTGGGAAGAGTTGGAGATTATGTTTCGGAGTTTCAGATGAGCCATGGGGGTGCTGATGGTGGACTTGAACTATCCACAGTGTCTTTTTATGGTACTTGTTAGTTGTTTTGAGTGGTACCTGCTCTGTAAAAGAAAGTTGACTCCCCTTGGGACTTGCCTGCAAGACATCTTTTCTGTGTTTGAGCTTAGACTTAAGAAAACACATCAGAAAACAAACTTAATAAAAACATCTAGCTGAAAATAATTGGTTGTCATTTTTTCCTGTGAGCGAGGGAGGGGTGTTTCTAAGTGGCGATAAAAGTATAAATACCATCTGTATACTTTATGCCTGATTTTTCTGGTTGTAAGAGTAACTTTTGGATTATGTTTTGACACATACTGCGTACACAGACAGTATTTCTTATTCTTGGACCTACATAGTTCCTCCATACTATGTTTGTATTGCAAGTGAAAGACACAGTGTATATCCAGGCCTTTACAGCAAGTTTCCTCTCTTTACTTAGTAGTCCCTTGTCCTGGGTAGCAGAGGACTGCTTAATGCTAAAATGTGCTATATTGGTTGAGGTGATTTCTTGAGGAGTGCCTCACACATGACTCTGCTGACTGGCTTTTACCTGGATGCTGTCTTGTTGTATCCTGGTATCTTCTAAGAATGTGACTTGTTTTTAAGTATGTTTTTCTTTAACGTGCAGATGTGCTTATCTACATGCAGTGGTCACCTCATGTCCCAGTGTCAGAGGTGAAGTCTGGATATCTAGGTGGTCTTTGATTTATTAGCCTGTTAAAAACTGGAAAGATCAGCTTCTAGTGAAATGAACTCTATGATTTCAACAGGACCTCTGTAGTAGAGGGTTCTTTCAGGATTTAGCTCTTTATACTCTTGTTCTTCAGGAGACTTCTTAATTGGGTTTGACACAAAGTGTCTTGGCATCAATAGAAGGAGTTGTATTGGTTTCTATGGGTTTTGGATGAGACCGGATGAACTGGCCTGATGCTCACAGTGGAAGGTGCTTTGGAAGTAGATAACATCTTATAAGCCTTGGAGGCAAAGCATTGTATCATCTGGACAAGGATGCATCTCTGGCCCCTCCCTTAGCAGAATTTGTAAAGAAGGGAAAAGTCCTTGCAGTTTGTTAAAGGTGTATTTCTTTCTACATGTCTTCATGACCCTCTTTACCATGTTTTTGTTATGCTTTGAGTGGCATGTTGGACACACTGTCTCTGAGGCAATGATGGACTGTCTGTTTCCAAATTACGTATTCAGTTAGCCCCTCTCTGTAGTAGGTATGATGCATTCAGCAGTCCTTCACAAATTAGGAAGAGTCTCTGTCTTGTACTCACAAACCTTTAAGCACTCTGAGATTCTAATGAAATTGGCCATTATGATTCCAGCTGAAGGCATTTTCCATGTGGAGCAGATGGCTTCTAAGGGAGGTTATGGATCACCCCTTTATGGTGCATACCATTTGGATACCTGGAAGGCTTCAGGTAGATCCCAGTTCCTGTATGCAGGCAACAAGCAAAAACACCACAGAAATATGCTTCATCTCCTTTCCGTGCTTACCCCCACCCCACAGATCAGTCCTTGATACTTCCTTTATGGTTGAACATCACATCATAGTCTTTTAGAATTTCAAGAAGAAATATGTGTAGAAGCCCTGAATGGTTCTTGGACATCTGATAGTGTTAAAGCTTAGATTTTTCACTTATTATTTAGGATTCTAGTGTATAAAGGATGTAAATGATAATCCCAGAGGACCATCTGTCCTGGAGCAGACATTGGAGCTGAGGTACTATGTGACTGAAAGAACTGAGTGCATGTCAGGTGGTAAGGAAGGCAGGGAAGATCAGATGTATCATACTGTCACTTCAGTACAGATGAAAACTACGGTCATACACTCTTTCAGAACTTGTCCTACTCATCTTGGACAGTGGAAGGAACAAGGAACAACAACAAAAAAAAATGGAAAGGAATATTCATTGCAGGTTGTGAATGGTTTGCAAAATCCGGTTAGCATGGAAGGTACTTTTTGCTAGATCTTTTTGTATTAGACTATATCTTGTAATCTAGCTGTGGTTCTCACATCATGCAACGAGTCTGTTTTACCTCCGTTACCTACCTGATGTCTATGAATCTGTTTTAACTAGGATTTCTAAGGAAGCCTAAAGGCTTGAGCCTTTGTCTCTGAAAAGCTCCTTTTAAGTCCAGTCCATAGCTGTCTCAACATGTTTTTTATTTTTATTTGTGGTAAGCAGTAAGTAAATTAGTTTTGTTTAATCATCAAGGAAGTGGGTGTTTTCAAGTCATTCTGGACTTGGTTCTAAGCATTCTGTCGCTTACTAGAAAGCGTGTCCTATCTGTGCAATAAGGGCTCTTAGAGCTATTGGACTTTGGACTTCCAATCATGCATCTGGTGTAGATAAAACTTTTTTCTTTTTATTGGTTAGAAAGCTGATCTATTTACCTTCTGGTTACAGCTTAAATATGCCTTCGTGCTGCACTGGACCAACCTTTCATACCATCTTGCAGGTATAGATGTCTTGCGGACTGTTGCAGTCTGTGGTTGTTTTCACTGTACAGAAGCCAGTTCAGCTGATGCAGGTATGCTTTTGCAACCAACTCCTCATGATGGAGGCCCAACTTATGGAAAGAGGATACTGAAAGCCTTTATTAGGGAGCATTTGGAGGGCAAAAACATGTTCTGTATGTGAACAAGCTATAAGGTGAACATGTTCATTCTGCCTTCTGTATGCTTTACTTCTGAAAAGCCCTTTATGAGTGTGAACTTTTATTTCTGTAAGAATCCTGACAAACTTCAGGTAACCTACAGATATTTCTCCTGGGTGTTCACATTCTCTTTACAGATTATATGTAAGTGGTCAGCTTTGGCCAGCTGATAATCAATGCTTGTCACTTGTTTGATGGCAGAAAGGATGAACTTTCCTTTCTATAAGCTCAGAGAGTCATGCTAGTGTCCTTTACAGCCTTTGTTATACAGTCTTGTCCAGATCCTTTGAGGCCAGTTTTAAACCTGGGCCATAAAACATCCTTTTTATTTACTTTTATATTGAGGTAGTGTGTAGGTGTACCAAATAATTGGAAACCTTATTATGTTAAGACATGTACAAACATGCACTAAATGGCAAACATGCACTTTTTACCTCCAAGCACTTACTTTTGATAGTTTAGCATAAGTGAAAATATGATATTTTATATTACCTGATCTTTATAGTCATAGATTATATTAATTTCCAAGCAAGATGTAAATGCAATTCTGCTGGTTGTACAAAATAATGAATTCAGAAATCACTTTGCAGAGTTTATCAATTTTATCACTGCACTGAAATTTGGAGTAAAATGGAGTTAAAAGTATGGAGTTAAACCATGAGTGAATTTGATCACCAATATAGAAACCATACACACTCCCTATTTTTAACTGGGTAGTTTAAAAAAAAAAAACAAAACAAACTATGTGGTATAAATCTAGTATACTATTCTTATGGATACTGAGTATTCACATTTCACTTCCTATTTCCTGTCCACCAATATGGCTGCTTTGGGAGTAAATGTGTGAATGGTTCTGGCAGGCTAATGCGCTTTTTTGCCCCCCCCCCTCCCCGTTTTGTATGTGACTTCACTTTTTCCCCTTTTATTTTCACTTAGGCTTTGACATTGCCCTAAGAGAAGCCTTCCCGTCTTTCTTCACTTCTCATCTCCATTGAATTCTGCTCAGTCAAAATATCATGTGTTCACGCACATAGCCTGCACACTGTTCATCAAAAAGATCTTTAATTCTGCAGTGGTACTGGCTTACTCTTTGTATGTGGGCAATACAGAGGGAAGTTTTTCAAACAGTTTTGTTTTTATTGCAGAATAAGGCGTGGGTAGTTCTGCCTTGCAGAAAAGCTTAGCCTGGGAAAACCTGATGTGGGAGGGGAGAAAGAAAAGATAGACGATCATTTATCATGTGACATCAAAGTAGAATATTACAAAAAAAAAAAAATGTGCTAAAGCTTTCCAGCTGAATGTGAGCTGAAGGTCATGCACTTGCCTTCGTGTTAAAGTAATAGTGTCTGCATGGAAGAATTGGTAAAGTACCGTGGAAGAAAGTCTGTTTGTAATAGGCTGCCTCTGGCAAGCGTACCCTGAAAACGCCTCAGTCTGAGGTGGCTGAACAGACTGGTTTTGGCACAAGAGGCAAAGAAAATTAGACAGTGTCAATGATAGTAATTTGAGTGAAGCCTTGGGAAACAGTGTATGAAATGCAAATCTATGTCTTTAAAGTTGACGGAAGATACTCCAATATATGTTTGAAGTAAAACTCATTGTCTAGGCATTGCCATAGGACCGTAGACTGTCCCTTGTTTCAAGTTTGGCTAAGAAAAGGTTATCATTCTGTTCAGCTGTCGCAACCACACTAATAAACTTCAGTATTGCAGAAAATGCTATGTAGAATGTGGCCAGTGTTTTAGTGCCTAGCTTGAGCAATCAGAAAACATATACAAAGAAAATATTGTCATTTTCATTGCAGGGCATGTGAGCTAAAGAGAAACTTCTAATGCATCGCTTGATTAGGGTAGATTGGAGAGCAAATGTTAAACTAGTGTACACTCTCAAATTCTGAAAAATGCTGTAGGATGTATTTGTGCTGGGCAATGAAAAGGGATGGTGAAACTGTAAAATGATGGACTAGACTGAAAAATGGTCATTTAAAATAACTAGAAGGCTCTTTATTTCACAGAACTGCCTCGTGTTAGATTTTGCATGTACTCACATCTAACATAGCGCATGAAGCAAAAAGATTGCAGAGTGAAATAAAACTGGATGGTATTCGTGGAGGCTTGAAAAGTTTTGCTGTAGCTGTGAGACATAACCATGAGCTGCTGTGGTGCGGGTGGAAGACAGGATACAGATAAAAGAGGTCACATGAGTCTGTGGGGATGAGCAAAATTAACGTGCTATTTTTGAAGGAGTGTGCATTTGCGCTGACAGTTTGAAGTTCAGGTCTTTCAGTTAATTCTTTGTTAAAGCAAATTTCTTCTGCAGTATGTACACAAAACTCAACACTGTAGAAAATTACACTGATGAAAATATCAGTTCATCTCTGAACAGCATCTAAGAATCAGAGGATAGAGAAAATGAGGCCATTTGCAGTGCCAACGTGCACTGCATCAACGAATTTGCATCTACAGGGACCCCAATTTCAACAAAGAGTTAAATTAAAAATCAGTCTATTCTTTTTGACAAGTATCAATTTGGTAAATTATCATGTACCAGTTTTAGTTATATGATCCTTACTGCTTTAGTACAGTTTCTTTTAGGATTATGTAAGACATTTTGCCTTCAAGAAACTTCAATTTAAGAAAGGTATTGGTATGTCATGCAAAACATGAGTGTTGTTTCTTGTGGTCCAGATTGTAATCCCCATTTCATTTGATGGTGTTGCACAAGTAATTCTGATGACTTGGGGAGGTTTCTTACAAAAAGAAGAGCAAAGAAGTGAATAAGGAAGCCTTAGTTTGGTTCTGTGTGGTTTATACTGCTCCTGTTTGAGAAATAAAATATATATACTCTCAGTGTGGAAAGAACGCTTCTGTGGGAACATAGCGGAAGGAAGAAGAGATTGTTTTCTTTACTTAATGGTTTGACAAATACAAGTTGAGAGACTGTTCATTTAACATTGAACTTTCATTACGTGGACATTCCATGATTTCACTGTAGTATTTATAAACAGTAGTCATCATTTCTAAGGAATGCTTGATTCAGAAAGAGATTTGTGCTTGTGAAATGTTTGCATAGTAACATGAGCAGAGTTTGGCTAACCATATGCTTGCATGTGGAATGCAAATAGAACCATTAAAAAAGCCACTCTGACTTGGCATGAAAAATCCCACCCATTTTCTTGTAAGGTTGTTTTTCTTCCTGTTCCATTACAAACCAGGAAGAAGTGACATTCACAGGACACTATGTAAACTTGGTGAAAATGTCAGTTGCAACAAGGAGAATCATAAGAAATGCTAAACTTTCCAGCCATGGTTACATTTATCAATGGATTAAATATGTATGTAACATGTATTTACACTGTTTTATGTGCTATATGGGGTACCATGGGTAGATACTCATACCAAAATTTTGTCTTTGTCCAGATCTTAAATGAAAAACAATTACTTGGAAGGTAATGTTTGGAAGATGGTTTTTGTGTGGCATACCTTTATGAAGGGCTGGACAAGTTCTTAGCCATTTTTTGGGTGCTTTGAGATGATACCCAGCACAAGCTGTTCCATCATCTTTCCAGGGATGGAGGTGAGGCTGACCAGCCTGTAGTTTCCTGAGTCATCCTTCTTGCCCTTTTTCAACACTGGAGTGACATTATCTATCCTCCAGTTCTCAGGCACCTCACCTGTCCTCCAGGACCTTTCAAAGATGATGGAGAGTGGCCCAGCAATGACTTCCCCCAGCTCCCTCAGCACTTGAAGGTGCATCCCATCAGGCCCCATGGATTTGTGGATATCCAGTTTATCTAACTGATCTCTAACTTGCTCCTCGTCAGCCAAAGGAAAGTCTTGCTCCCTCCAGACTTTCTCTGTTACCTGCAAAGTCCGGGTTTCCTGAGGACTGGTCCAAACAGTGAAGACAGAAGCGAAGAATGCATTTAGCAACTCAGCCTTCTCTGCATCATCTGTAGGTCCATGTCCTTCTTATGCTGGGTACTCCAGAGCTGGATGCAGTACTCCAGGTGGGGTCTCACGAGAGTGGAGTAGAGGGGCAGAATCGCCTCCTTTGACCTGCTGGCCACACTCCTTCTGATGCAGTCCAGGATACGGTTGGCCTTCTGGGCTGCGATCGCACATTGCTGGCTCATGTTGAGCTTCTCATCAATCAGCACCCCCAGGTCCTCTCCTCAGGGCTGCTCTCCAGCCATTCCCTGCCCAGCCTGTATTTGTGCTTGGGATTGCCCCGACCCAGATGTAAAACCTTGCACTTGGCCTTGTTGAACTGCATGAAGTTGGCATGGGCCCACCTCTCCAGCCTGTCCAGGTCCCTCTGGAAGGTATCCCTCCCCTCCATGGTGTCTACCTCGCCAAACAGCTTGGTGTCATTGGCAAACTTGTTGAGGGTACACTCCACCCTACTGTCTGTGTCACTGACAAAGATGTTGAACAGTGCAGGCCCCAGTACCGACCCCTGAGGAATGCCACTCATCACTGCTCTCCACTTGGACATCGAGCCGTTGACCACGACTCTTTGAGTGCGACCGTCCAGCCAGTTCTTTATCCACCGAGTGGTCCATTTGTCAAATCCATGTCTCTTCAATTTAGAGACCAGGATATTGTGTGGGACAGTGTCAAACGCTTTGCACAAGTCCACGTAGATGACATCAGTTGCTCTTCCCTTGTCCACTGCCGGTGTAATCCCTTCATAGAAGGCCATCAAATTTGTCAGGCATGACTTGCCCTTGGTGAAGCCATGCTGGCTGTCACCAATCACCTCCTTGTTTTCTATGTGCCTTAGCAGAGTTTCCAGGAGGATCTGCTCCATGATTTTGCCAGGCACAGAGGTGAGACTGACTGGCCTGTAGTTCCCTGGTTCTTCCTTGTTTCCCTTTTTGAAAATAGGGGTTATGTTTCCCCTTTTCCAGTCAGCTGGAACCTCACCAGGCCGCCACGACTACTCAAATATGATGGCTAGTGGCTTAGTGACCTTAGCATCTTTCATGAAAACACAACAGAATCCATTTGCTGGTACATGTCTGGGTCTCTGTATCACTAAGTGACTTTCTAGGTCACTGTGGAGAGATTGCAATTCATTATGTAACTGTAACTCGAAAACCATGAAGCTGGCTGGTCTCTGGCAATGTTGACAGTTTGGTATTGGTGGAGTATGCATTTTCAAATTATGAACTGCTACAAGGGTTTATCTTGAATTTCTGCAGGCCTAGCAGGCCACATCAACTGGATTAAAGCATACGGGTTTCTTCAGACAGCAGTTTGTAGTGGTGTGTTGTGAAGTGGCGTGTATTGTCATCTTAAACCTAACAGCCCTAGTAAAAGATATACACAGGCCGATGTAGCACAGTGTTTTGGTGCAAAGCTCCAGCTTGTCATTTGGGTTTCCTCAGCAAGGTATTCCAACTACTGTGCTGCTGTTTCCCCAACAGCTGTGAGTTTTTCCTGGATTTCCCCAAGGACATACATATCTTTCCCTCCAGGTGGATTCCACCCTGCTTCTTTCTTTCCCAAGTAAAAACTGCATTTCCAGTTGCAGTGACAGAACAGTTTGGGTTTTGTTTTTTTTTTTTTCCAAATTGATAAAGATGAAACTGCCTCTTGTTTGCTTGATAATGCTGGATGGGGCTTTGAGCAACCTGGTCTAGTGGGAGGTGTCCCTGCCCATGGCAGGGGGATTGGAACAAGATAATCTCTAAGGTCCCTTCCAACCTAAAACATTCTATGATTCTGTGATCTTCAACAGTAGGGACTGTCACAAAAGATACATGCGACCATGTGCTTTATTTGTCTTAGGGTGAGATCTGGGTGGCATCATCTTTCTGTCTTTTTTCCTGGTTTCTGATGAAGAAAATGTGGGTATATGGACCTGAGGAGAGCAACAGCAAACTCATTATAACCGTGCTCTGGGTGGTTCTAGAGGGGAAGAATCATGGTTGTAGTTTGTTCCTGCTGTGCAGTTAGACATAGCATGCACACACACTGTGACAATAAAAACAAGTGGGATGTGGTGGGGTATTCCCTGAAATAGCATTTCTTGTTTGGCATGTCTACCTGTAAGGCCATGTTCCACCCCCGTGGGACATGAAGTTATGTTAGGCTCTGGCTAGTGCTGTAAAACTTCCCCACATGGGACTTTCTCAGGTTTTGTGCAGGTGCAAATACCATAAACATAACTGCAGTTTAAGACCTGGAATGTTGGGCTGTCCTCAGACTGCCTAGTTTGTAGTACTTTATGTTCTCACAACTGCACCTGTGTTTCTTTAATTGTGAGTGACAAACTGACACCTATTTGTGTGCTGTATTCACAGTCACACAGTTGAAGGAAGCAAAAGCATATGGTAGGCAGCAGTTTGAAAAGCATGCCAGTCTCAGTTTCAAAAGCAACTATGCAGTATTGTCTTTCAGCATGAAATAGACTCATATTTTTAAGCCGCTTTTGAAAATAGAATTAAGCCCATCTTTTGAAAACTTATTGAAGTTGTTTCAGCAGAACTAGGGTCCTGTCTGGCTGGATTGGGGATTTTGACAATTTCCTCTAGACCTTTTGAAAATCTGGCCTCTTGATGCCCTAAATCATTTAGGGAGGAGGTACCTGCCATCATGTTTTCCAGTAGAAAAAATAATCAAAATCAGTGTCTGATTTCTGCAACTTTGCCTTTGAAAATTTCCATTAAGGGCTCACAGTGACAATTGGGAAATGACAATCACAGCAAGGTTTAATGACACTTTTTCCTGCTTCAGAGTTTAGCGCAAGGTATTCCAGAGGAGAGAGAAGGAAGACACTCTACCCTAACTTTGAGATTACTTAATCCCCAAGAGGACGGAAGTTTTCAGTGTACTGCACTTCTTGCATATGCTGCCTTGTTTGATTTGAGCTACTGCCAGATGCTGTTTTTAGTCTCCATTCGGATCTTCTGCTGGGCTTTCACACTCCTCCTCCTCCTGTGGGCTTCTCTTCTATGGCCTTGTATTTATTTTTCTTCTTTCGTCTCTTCTCTCATCAGATATTCTCATTTCCGTTACTCTCAAACATACTCACACCTTCTTTTGTCACTTTTGTCACCCTCGTTTTATCTTCTTTCTCTGCTTGTTGCTGCTAGTCTGTTATCTAGCTTAACTTTCATCTTTCACAGTAGCTGATGAGACTGGTTTTGTAGAACCTGGTTTAATGAAATAGAACAGATTTTAGAGGTCAAAAATACCAAGGGACCTGCTTCAGGGATGTGGGATCCAAAACAGTACAGTATTTTGAATTGGGTGCATTGTTACATACCAAATTTTGTGCTTGCCTCATGGTCACTGTTTGAGTTGGTGGACTAACTAGTTGATTAATGGACAAACTAATCACATAACTACATGCTGAAATAAGCTGAAAATCAACCTGGTAAAAATGCTCATAATTTCTGAGAACAGAACTTTGCTGACGTATCTGTTTGCATCAGTCTTATAAACTGTTTTTTTTTGTTTTTTTTTTTAGCTGAAGCAAACCACCCTTTGGAGGTCTAATGTCTGTTGTGATAATATCTCAAACCTCTATTGCTTTTGGAAAACATGCTTTCTAGACCCCTGCCTTATGAGTTTGCAGGCTGAGGTTGCATGCATTCCTTATGCCTGCTGGTGACATCTCTGTCACCATGGGAAAATGCAAGAAACCCCAATGAGAAAAGTTTTTCAATAAGGACAGCATTAAGAAGAGGGTGGGAGGGGAATACCATCCTCAGAATTAGAGCTTTTAATGGTGCAATGTTTTCTTAATTGTATCACATTTCCCTCTCAGAAAAGAAGTCTTGGGAGCCTGAGACTTGCTTTATCTTTGTGCATCTTCTCTCTTTCCACCTGCTCATGATTTCTGATCTTTGTTAATCTGGATCTGCTCTGCATGTTCAGATGGGAAAGTTCTTAAAGGAAAGAGGAAGAACTGCAAGGACTGAGAAGTTAACAAAGCTAATGGAGAGGAAATCTGGTTGAATGCAACCTGGGAGTTCCCCATGGCCCTTTCACCAAAAAATGAGCCTTCCAATTGAGATCTGGCTATATTGCAAAGAAGAACCATATTCAAGCATGGTATTGTGGGAAAGAACAGGAAGAGGAGTTGTCCCGATCTAATATCAGGAAGGTTTTGCTATAGTCCCAAGGACTAGATTAAGACACCGAAGTCGGTCAAATGTCATACAGCCTTTTACTTGATTCTCTTAACAAACCAGGGAGAGATGGTAAAAGGGAGGCAAGAGGAAGGCAAAGGGGGAAGGAAAAGGAAGAAAAGGAAAAAAAGAGAGAGTGAGAGTTCACTACTACCACTCCGAGTCCAATGGTTTTCTGCTGACTCTGTCCCAAGTCTTCAGTCGTTACATGCTTCATATAAGCTGGGGTCCGGGAAGGCGTGCAGCAGGGAAGAAGAGAAAAAGGAGAGAAAAAAAAAAAAGGCCCCGTCAATGGGTGCATGCTCCTTATATAGGGGTCTTGCGCATGCGCAGATTGCAAATGTGTGCGTGCGATTCATGCCAGACGCGCTGTTCCTAAAAGCCTCCTCCTGCTCTTTTCACGCCCCTGGTCCCTGCACAGGCGCATGAGGCCATCCGCCTTGAATACTGTGAAGAAGATGGTTCTCCTGGAGTACGATGCTCGACCTTGGGAGATGGCGGTACAGCAGCAATGTTGAGACAAAACCACATCTGGTATCAGTTCTCTACAGGAGTCTGTTGTGGTGAACCTTCCTTAGGAGCATTTGAAGTGGAGCTGAGGAGCTTCAGCTCTCAGATTTAGTGGAGAAAGGAGAGATTCTGGCACTCCATGAGAAGAGCTCTTGGAACAGAAGAATTCAGTAAATATTGATATGTTTGACTTTTCTGGGGTGCATTTTAGCAACATCTGTCAAGCTTCCTTTAAAAATACCCAGGCAGCAGTGGTTTAAATGTGGATATTTTTCATACTTACTTCCCAGTGTAGCCATCACGGCTTTCTGATTGTTATCTGAGCTTTAAATAGTCTATTCCATTCAGGTTTTGTGTTGCACTGTATTCTGTATAAATTCGTCCCTGAAATTGCGCCCACCACCACGATATGTGCTAGCACTGGGTTGTTAGACTGTTCTCACCATGGGATCTGAATGCCTCTTCACTGTAGTCTATTTGGCTTCTTGCATGCTTCACCCCATGCTGTGGTAGCAAGCTGCCTGGATATTAATATATTGTGGTTCTTTGCACCTACCAAAGAGCATAAACGCTTATCAGGTGTCCTTAATAACATGAATCTGGTATTGTTTTATTTTCAACTCAGCTGTTTAGCTAAAAGAATGTGTTATTTAAAAGAAAAAAGCAATTTCACCTGAAAGTAAATGGCCAAATGGAATTTTTATTTAGTCCTCACAATAGAGCCCATTGGCTGTTGATGATTGCCATCATGGCACGCTTTAAGTGAGAACAAACATACTACCCCCCTCCAATACACACGCCTTTTTTCCTAACAGATTTATTCATTAAGCATATGTTCAAAGACTACAGCTATTGCCACTTTTAAATAGAACCATTTTTAAATTGCTTTTCATAGATACAATGCCACAGTGTTATGAAAAACCTAATAACGTTACAAATTTAATTAACTAACATATTTTATTAAAGCTTCTTTCTGCTTCAGCAGTTGTTTGACAATAGGCAGATAAATACTGTATGTTGGAGACTGACCTTCAAATGACAGTCCAAAGTTGCTGCTTTGCAAACTCTTTAGCAGTTTGAATGCCTTTGTCTTCCATATACGTATGATAAAAAGGTCTCTTCTGAGCCCAGAAATAGGAGGGGAGGTGGTTAGGCTTCAAGGCTTGGTCCCAACTTCCCTGCACAGGCAACATTTCTGCTTAAATAGGTAAAAGTTTCATCTGACCAGTTTTGCAGGCTTTCAGGAAGAGGGATGACGCTCTGAAAGACACTAAATGCCTTCCATTTTGTATGCCTTCTGTGGGAGACAAAGATAAATACAGAAAGCTTTTTCAGAATAGGTCATTTTTCTTTCTGTCACGTTCATGCAGGGGCTCACAAAATGGCCCCTTGTAGCACGATGTGTGCTCTCTGTACTGCCATGTGCTCACTGATACTGGCATGTTCTGAATGTCATTTGCCAAGACATTGAAGAGCCTGTGCTATTTTCATAAGGGAAGAATGCTTGTGCAAAAGCTCTTAGGTGAAGCTTCCTTTGTGCTTGCGGTTTTTCTGCATGCTACTAAAGTGCTATTCCTATCAGATGCATGTATGGATTCAGTGATGCTACGTCTTTTCAGTTGGTAAGACCATTTCAAGATCTATAGAGATGAAAGGATGGACTATAATGTTATAATTATCCCCCAAAAGTAGGGTTTGATACTTCCTTGATTAATCTTTTGTCTTTTGTATCTCGGCTCAGCATAGCTGAAATAGATCACGGTGCTTCTACCTGGGCCATGCATAAAACATAGCTCTTTCTTTTCTTATCCATTCTGCTTATGATCTTCCCAGCATAATTAATGCTGTCTTCAGGAAAAGAGACCAGGAGAGTGCGTTGCACATACTTGTCACTGGGAGTTGAGGGGTGCAAGGAAAAAAACTTCTAGTAGAACCTGGACCCTGTGGAGGAAGACAGAGGTGGTGTGTGTTTGAAAGCACAGCATTAGTCCTTAGAAGCTAAGAATGAGATTCACAAGATTACTCAGTGCAGGTTTAACAAGTATATACCTTAGTGTGGGAAGAGGCTTGGTATAAGGTGTTTGGCATCTCCTGTTAATGCAAATGAAGTGTTCTTGATAGCGTAGCAGGAATATAGCTATGTGGATGAAATCGTGCTTCCTGTCAGCACATACTGTCACCCACACTTCATAAGGAACACACCATGGAAGGCAATTGACTACCCATATTTCAAAATATATACGCAGCAGTATTTCAACATTGAGACAGAACAGTGGAGCAACTAAGAGTCCATAAGGATATGTTTGGTGCTTTTGTGGTGGACTGAATTATAAATGTTATGAAATCGGGAGATCCTGAAAAGGAAGAAGTGCTTTAACCAAGGCCTGAGAAAACAATGTTTTTGAATAGCCCCAATTTGTGTTGAGTAGATGAGGTGGTAAAATAACTTGCTGTCTTTTCGTCCTCAGAAATGGAAATACTACGAGACCTTTTATACCTGTAGCAATGGGAGGTTTTAAGTGTACCTCATTGGCAGTTGTGCCTGTCACAAATGCAGCGTGCTTGCTGCTTGCTTCCATGTAGCATCAGTTCATATTCATGTCCTCTCCAGAACGGTCTTGGTGTAAGGTATCAAAGAGCGTTTCCGCACCGTTTGCTGGAGTAGAGAACAAAAATCCCTAGGCTGGCTGATAATAAACTAACCCTGAAGCTAGCAGTAGAAATGCTATGCTGATGCAGGATCGAAAACGATGTCTCCACAGAACTTCGCTTACCACCTTGCGGACCTGCTGCTTACCGTCAGCTCTGGCTAAGGTAACTCAGCATGAGGCTGTGGGGCATGAGGTACAGTCGCCACAGATCAAGCAGAGCCTAGGGATACACACATCCATGAGAGGTTTGTTTCTCTGGATTGTTTTGTAGAGTGAAGCTCATGACTGCAGGCAAGTGGTGCAAATTCCTTCCAGAATAATTGCAAAGCTCATCATCAGCATGTGCTTTTTTCGTCTCACCTTCTCTGACATAGATCCGTAACAACTTGTGCATGTCTGCTTATATATCTAGACAAAACATTGCTCTGTGCATGTTCCCTCACTGGGAAGAGGATGAGAAGGCAAGCTGTTGGTTTTTTTTTATAGTTCATTACTTCAGGCTGTGTATCCATGTTGATGAGCACATATAGGAACCCATATAGACTAGACACAAGTAAACAAAGCGGACTGTTGCCTTCCTCTGTGTGCATTGTGCACTTCTTTTGCTGCCATGCGGTTAGCTAGAGAGAAGGAGAGATTAATGAGACTGTTACGCTTCTCACATTTTAATAATCTAAGCATGCCCCTAATATGAAGGGACTGCAGTTATAAAGGTAGCAGAGCACTGAACTGGAAGCAATGATATTTAATTGTGCAGGCTTTGCATTTGGGCCCATAATGGAGTAGCCCTGGGTGGAAATAGCACTCTAGTACAGAGATAAAATTGAGTGTGGTCATACTGTTTCTAGATGTTCACACCCTTATCTATACAAGTGCTTATTCTGGAGCCTAAGTTATAGCGTCTGAATGATACCATTGCTTTCTGAGGAAGCCAAACACTGCAAGCATAGCCTTTTTAAATGCATGAAAGGAAGTAAAATGCTTACACTTGGGATAGTACCCTTGAGGTTTGTATCAGGTTTGTGGCTGAAGATGATTGTTGAGACTGGTCTTGATATAATTGACTTTGCTCAGGAAAGAGAGTGTCTTTGAAACAAATGTTGAATGTGATAGTGGCTTTCCTAAATGTTTTTGCTGAAGGCTTCAGGGCATAAGGTTTTAGTCACTGAGTGAATCAGGCTATACCCAAATGAATGACATCAAAATGTTCACATTTGAACCTGGCAGGAAGCTAGCATATCCCTTACCTGCTTCAAGGTCCAAACCCTCTCATTCATCAGAGCAGATCCTGCCTACAGGACAGCAAGCTAGTAGGTCACTGAAGAGAAATTAGAAACACACAATGGTATTAGCATTATAACTGTCGAATTTATTAATTTATGAGAAGAAATATGCTTTTTTTTTAAGCAATATAAGTGTGCTAACACCAATTCAGATGATAGTAGTATGACTAGTAAATACTTTAAAAAGTGCATGAAACCAGAATGTGCTTGTTTCTTCTAATTGTCATATTAGTTCTTGTATTGCAGAGGCCATTTGACTGCTTTTAAATTATCGCTGCTATTTTTTGATTATGCATTCAGGCACTTTTAAGTATATCCTGTAGTTAAAGGCTAAAGGAAGAAAAATTATAATTTGGGTTTGGGAGGGGAGAGTTGGTTATCCTATTTCATTAAGAGAATTCAACCCTGTACATCTCAATCTGCATCACTGTTGTACTGTTGACAGTTCTCCCTGGCTATGTTGTCTGTGGAAGGCTGATTCATGAGCAGTCAAAGCCATAGCTCTTTAACTGTGAAATTACAGAGCTGCTTTGTGGGTTTCCATTTTCAGTGTTAAAGGGAGTTTGCAGGCTGGGAATAATTTGGGATGACCAACTGCACTGAATGTCAACTTGCACTCTGTTTACAAAAGCTCAAGGCATCTCCAAAATTATCACCAGGCACTTGAAAACTTTCAGTGAAGGAAACAGCATAACAAAGAAATGTATTCTTTATAAAAAAAGAAAAAAAAATGCATCTAATTGTTAAGCAGTAATCAGACAGACCTTCTGTAACGGTTTTAATAGGAAAGGAAGAAAGAGCCTTGCACAAAAAAAAAAAAAAAAATAACAAAAGAAGCTTTGAATAGAGCCCTGATTGAAAGATGGCAAATGGTAATTATGTGTGGGTGTGATAGAAGTTAATATTCACTGTCTCTGCCCGCTGAGGGCCTGCATTCACTTTTTAAGAGCTGTAATTTGACACCATATTTAATATTTTAATTGTTTCGAAGCAAACACTGCTCTAGGGGCCCTAGCTGCAATGAGAAATAGCATATCCTTTAACTTGATATGTTTCGCAGGAGAAAAGGAAAAAGGACAGTGCTTAACAACACATTTCGTGTTTAAGACCTGTAAGCATTAGTAGAGCCATTAAGAATAGACCTCTTGTGTATTTGATTTGATAGTGGGAGTACAATTTATATGTGGACAAGGGCTTAACTAATCTTGCATTGGAAATTAAGAGTAACTCCCCCATTATTAGTAGAGACATAGCAGTTTATAACAAGTATTAGAGGAGAATCACACCCCAGCAGATGGTACAGTAGCTATCATATACTTCCCATATGGTTGCTTTATCTGACAGTCCCTTGCTGGTTCTGATGGCTCCTAGTGGTTCATCTTTGCTGAATTGGGAGGCCTGTCTTTGTAGGGCAGAGAGCCTGATGATTTTGTTTTATTCTTGCTCCCATGTAAGTGAGGCTTACACCTGATCTAGAGTGGTGTCAGCCAAATGTAATGTGAGCTGCTTTGACCTTGCAACTCTTGTTTCATGTGAATTATTATGGACTGGAGATTCCGTGAGATGATCAGGTCAGTTACTTTCTCTCTTCTTAGGTGGGCCAATAGCTCTGTGCAGGCCTCCAGGTCTGGGAGGAATATGGTCTTGAGCATCTGGTTTCTTCCAGGAAGGAAGCTCAAACGAAGTCTCCTGGCCTACCCTTCAGTGAAACAAAGTCTCTAGTGGCAGGCTGCATCCTTTCTTCTTCAAGGATGACTTCATAGACCAGAGTCCTGTCTTGTACTTGTGATTATTTGGAACAAAAAAGGAGGCAGGGAACTTTGAGAATGTTTTGAGTTTTACTTTTTTCTTTCCCATGTTTCTTTTCCCCTGCAGTTATATTTTTTCGTGAGCTATTTCTTGAGCAATATGACAATGAGCTAGGAGGAGGGGAGTGGAAGTTGATATATAAAGGCACGTTAATGTGATGTCATTAAATTCTTCTCAGACTGGGTTTTGGCTTTGCACTTCAGGCCTGTACAGTGCAAGCACATTTTCAAGAAAACAGACTCGTGCTAGAAGAATTACAGAGAAGCAAGGCTGAACATTGCCTAAGAACACACTCTTACAGGGAGAAACAGGCTTACTTTTTGAATTGCTAATTCTCCTTAATAAAACAAAATCCTTATTTAGTTCCTAACAAGTCTCTAGTTTTTCTACTGAATTCTAACAGTAGCAGTAGGTTAAGAATTAGTCTGAAAATTAATCAAAGTTGTCCTGGTTTAGTTTGAAGGTCAGTTTCAGAAACGCTTTTTCAGATCATTAATTTAATAAACTAGGAAGCTTCTAGGCATTTTGTTTTTTCGTGATCTATAAACTGTACTGTCCAGAAATCCAATTACAGAAAAAGTTACTACCTAGATAATTTAATTAAATGTA
Source organism: Vanellus vanellus (assembly GCF_965231255.1). Taxonomy (NCBI): domain Eukaryota; kingdom Metazoa; phylum Chordata; class Aves; order Charadriiformes; family Charadriidae; genus Vanellus; species Vanellus vanellus. Next base: position 16,583,754 of record NC_138911.1, on the reverse strand, counting down.
TGTTTCTGTATGTAGAGCCCAACATAAGAGCAATCTGGACCCTCTATAACCGTGATAAACATGTATCCCACCACTGATAGTAAAGTTCCTTTTCTACATAAGAATTTAATAGGTAGTAGGAGATATTGGCTACTGTTATGCTTGGAGTTTATGGAAACTGCAAGAAAATGGCTAAGATTTTCTCTTCATCTTCTTGAATGAAGAAAGTTGGAGCTGGTGGACTTTTTCACTGCAGCAACTGAGCTGAAAATGCCCTTAGGAACTGGAATCTATGCAGATGGTATTGTCACTTATCATTGTGGCACTTCCCTGTGGTGGCCAATCAATTACTGCACAGTAGCTGTTGGACTGCTGAAAAAATCACAACACCTTGAAAGCTCTTCTAAATCACAGAAAAGAGGGAAACCTCAAGGCCTGGTCTGAAGCCTGAAATTTGCAGAACATATCAGCAAGCACATAACATCAGTGACTTACTGGGAATCAAATGAGGTTTGCAACTTGTTTGCTGGCCGGTCTCCTCTTGTAGAAGATGAGGGGGAGGCAGTTTGTCTTGCAATCTGACATTTCTCCATCCCTCTCTAGCAGCTTGCAGGCTTGCTTTTATATGTGACCCTGCAGTATCATAATAATGGTCCTGGGTGAGCATGAACATTTTTTCTGACTTCACCTCTTTTTCTCTCCTCCTACCCATCCCAGATGAAGTGGCAGGTGGACTGAGTGGGAGCAGTGTGAAAATGAATGCAGAGAAAATGTGTGACTCAGCAGTTCAGCAGGGAGCTGCTGAGTGGAAAGGCAACTATTCTTCTCGCACACTCTGGCATCAGGTTCCTGTTCTCTGAGAGATGAGAATAGGCCACTTGTGGATGGAGCTGTGCAGCCCACCAGCAGGGAGAAGGGGCTGCATATTCTTTTCAGCAGAATTTATTTCAATTAGAGAGGAAAGATTCATCTCCAAGTTTGTTAAAAATGTTGCCAGTGAAAAAGGAGAAGCATTGGACTAGAAATACATAAAACTCAGTTCACTGCCTGGCTTGCTCACAGATTTTCTGCATGACTTTCCTCCTTGCTTTCTTTTTCTCTTGATGCATCTTTCAATTTTGGTAGTCAGAGTTTGGCTTAAGCAACAGCCAGACTACCAGCTGAGCTTGAAAAGTGCAAGTCTCCAATGCTTTCCTGGCTAGTGGACGACACCCATTTCCCTCTCTGCACGTTGTTTCAGGAACTCTGCGGAGAACATTTGCCCATCTCAGAATGAGGTTGCTGGCTTTAAGGATGCTACCTGCTGCTCACGGACAAGCAAGTGCAAAGGAAAATTGATGATATTTGTGGGTTGTCCTCTGTCACACAAGAGTAAATTATAAATTAACCTTTTTTCTCGCTCAATATTAGGCAGGGGCCATTGCAGTGTTTTTCTAAGCAGTTTTGCAAAAAGTTGTGGTATTTTAGTAACAGTTTCTGTGCTTTTCTGGACTGAAGCAGATTTTTCTCTATAGACTAAGCAACAGCAGGTAGACGCTTTGTATCAGTGGTCATACTTACTAAAAGCTCAGTTTTAAAGCTGTAGTGTGTATCATTGTCACTGAATTTTCCAGGCTTGTGTTCCAGAGTTTGATCTTTCAGATGAGCTTTTTCCCTTCTGGCTGATGTAGATAACGTGCAAAAAAAACCCCAACATCTACCCACCCCTGCCCCTCTCCCCCCACCAAAAAATGCATGGTGGCATTCTCTTGAATCTTCAGAGAGCCTGAAACAGTGTCACTTGGGAGCTCTTGAGCAGCTGCATTCCTCTTGATGGGTGTATCAACCCAGGAATCAGAGTGAATTGAATACCAATATTCTTGGCTACTTCCAGTGTGGTAATTTCAGCAAAAACATCCACCTTTCACAAATGGAATCCCTGAATGTTATAAATTTCAGTTGTTCCCCGCACAGCTATGAATACCTGTAACTTGGCCCAGCTAATTCTTATGGTCCAGGGTAGAAGCGCTTAGTGCAAACTGAAAACATTAGAAACTGAATTTCGTCTCAGAATAAGTAACATAGGAGACTGACAACCAGGTTGCTGATACATAGACTGAGTCTTGTTGAAGAGTTTTCCATTCTTCTGTAATGTGTCAGAGATGGTATTTACCATTGCTTGGACCTCTTACTTGGTTTAATGTTATGTCAGGCTTATTTATTCTTTAAGCTCTATTACACAGAGAGGAGAATGAAGTCTGTAGTTACAGTTTGCTGTCCTACAAAGGACCACTGGATGAATCTAACTGGCTTCCCATCAGATACCAAAGTGATTTTAGAATTGCTTTGGTGCCTTGCAGGGTTTAGTTGTAAACTTAGTGGCATATGTGAATCTGAGTTCTTGCTGGCGTTTGAATTAAGCTACCTGGTATCTTCTGAAGTAGCTCTCTGTAGTTTTGTATTGCATGTGCAAGATCTACCAACCTCAATTTCTTGGCAGCTAAAACTTGGGCTTTTTCCAGAGTGGAATTGGAAGTACTGAGGTGATTACATTGTAGTAAATCCCCTTTGTCTCCAGTCAGGCAGTAGTTAGTAGCTGTAGGGTGCATTTGGGAATGTTTTTCTTTGCAGCTCTTAATCTGGGTACTTTTAGGGACTAGATGATCTCCTCCCAGTTAATGTTTTATTCAGCAATTTGGAAAAGGAAAATGTTTCAAGCTCTTGTAAACAGAGCAGGCCAGGGATCAAGTAGCATAGAAGTAGTCAGTATCATATAATGACTGGGAAGGTCAAAAAAAAAAAAAAAAAGGGGGGAGCCAGGAAAAGATGCATTCTTAGGATAACAGCAAGTGTTGGAAATAGCATTCCCAGCTTTCAACACAGCTCATTAGATCTTGAGTGTAATTTTTAACATAACTTTCAGATGAGGTAGGAGTGTGGAGAGCATCAAGAAAAACGGACTTTCCTAGGTGGTGAATTGTATCCATCTGTAAACAGTAATGATGCAACTTCTGTCATTACATTTAGCTCCTTTATACCTGAGATTGGTTGGTTATAAAGTTGTTCAGTAAAAGGTTCTGAATTGTAGAATAGTGACCCACCAGTTCGCTTCCTGTAGAGACAGGAATGTAAGTACACAAGTTGTGTTTGCCGTGCAAGTACGTAAGGTCCCCTTCCTCTTATTCACTTCCTTTCATACCATTGCAGTGCAAAAGAAAGATTGAGTTTTGGCCCAAAAACTAATTATTCTTTTTCCATCCTTCTCATACTGCAGTCCCAAGCAAAAAAGATAATGTCTTCTCAGCAAATACCTTTCTCCTAAAGCTCCATTCTTTGATTAGATGAGCTGTCTTTTTACCGTCCAGCATAAGCTACCTCTTGTTCTTGTGCACTCTGAGGCAGCTCATTCAGCTTTGATGTGTCTTGCCAGCATTAGGACTTTCCTGCAATCACTGTGTCTTATGACCTGCGGATTTAACAAGGTCTTGATCAGATATGTGAAATACAATGCCAGGGCTACGTCCTGCATGTGCAATTTAGGTGCACGTGAAAATAAGCAATAGATTTGCAGACCCGTGTCAGTAGTATGCATTCATCTACTGTTCTCTACTCATTTGCAGGTCTCCCTAGCAGTTAGATGGAAATTGGAGACAGTGATTTTAGTAGGCAATTGCATTTTGATATCTGAAGATGTACTGGCTATATGTAGATTTAGGACTGGTGTGAAGTCACAAGTGGTGTCCCCCAGGGATCGGTGCTGGGGCCCGTTCTCTTTAATATCTTTATCAATGATCTAGATGAGGGGATCGAATGCACCCTCAGTAAGTTCGCAGACGACACTAAACTAGGGGGGCGTGTTGATCTGCTTGAGGGTAGATTGGCTCTGCAGAGGGATCTGGACAGGCTGGACAGATGGGCTGAGGCCAATGGTATGAGGTTCAACAAGGCCAAGTGTCGGGTCCTGCACTTGGGTCACAACAACCCCATGCAGCGCTACAGACTGGGGGCGGAGTGGCTCGAAAGCTGCCTGGCAGAAAAGGACCTGGGGGTGTTGGTGGACAGCCGGCTGAGCATGAGCCAGCAGTGTGCCCAGGCAGCCAAGAAGGCCAACACCATCCTGGCCTGCATCAGGAATAGTGTGGTGAGCCGGACTAGGGAAGTAATCATCCCCCTGTACTCGGCACTGGTGAGGCCTCACCTCGAGTACTGTGTTCAGTTTTGGGCCCCTCACTACAAGGACATTGAGGTGTTGGAGCGTGTCCAGAGAAGGGCTACAAAGCTGGTGAAGGGTCTGGAGGACAAACCTTATGAGGAACGACTGAGGGATCTGGGGTTGTTTAGCCTGGAGAAGAGGAGGCTGAGGGGAGACCTTATCACCCTCTACGACTACCTGAAAGGAGGTTTTAGAGAGATGGGAGCTGACCTCTTCTCCCTGGTGACAAGTGATAGGACAAGAGGAAACGGGTTCAAGTTATGTCAGGGCAGGTTTAGATTGGATATTAGGAAGCATTTTTTCACTGAAAGGGTTATTAAACATTGGAATAAGCTGCCCAGAGAGGTGGTGGATTCACCATCCCTGGAGGTGTTTAAGAAAAGGGTAGATGAGGTGCTTAGGGACATGGTTTAGAAGTGGTGGTGTTTTTATCAGGGTAGGTTAATGGTTGGACTTGATGATCTTAAAGGTCCCTTCCAACCTCACTGATTCTATGATTCTATGATTCTAAGTGATGGTAAATCTTGATGGATGTGAAGTATTGCTGGCATGTTCATACTTTGCAATGCTTCCACACTGTGGTCCCTTCCTATAGAGTAAATTCTTGCCATGCACAGCCATAGTGAAGATGTAGACAGGTTCAGAGGGATATGGATCTCCACACACATAAACCAAATAGGGGACAATGTAGCGGAGCTGCTGTGGCATGTTGACTGCTGTAGTCTGAGAGATGGCAGAACAGGTGAGGCCCATTTTTCCCTCCTGTCTTGTGTGTCTGGCAGGTAGTTCCACAGAGCTCAGGGATTCCACCATGAATGAAGAATAAGCCACCGTTAACAAAATTCATATTTCCCAGTAAAAAGGCAGTGCCACACAATCCTCCAGAAGCATAATTCCCACAGATACAGTGTGATGGATTTAGGTAAAAGTCTAAAAGCTGTATGAGCACTATATTTTCATTGAGGGAGGTACATTTTAGTCCTATTATAAAAATACTTTTGGTAAGGAACAAGTCTTTTTCATTCCCAAAATACATTGTTAGATTAAATCTGCCAACAGAGCCGTGTCAATTCCTTGAGCATTAGCACCCATGCACAAGAGGGGACACAAGTTCCTTTTAAAGTGTTAACTTCATTAGGAAATAAAGCAAGGATACGTGGTCCTGGGGGGTTGTTTTTTGTTTTGTTGTTCTCTGAAGGCTCTAAGTATGAATCACTTGAGTTACAGACCTGCTGATGCCTCGCCCACAGCAGCATTCAATTGGATCATGGTGTGTTTGTTACTGCAAGGCTTTGTTGACTTACTTATCATTGCTACAGTGCCTTTTAGTGTTTTAGTTAAGTCTGGTACTCTAAGCACATGTTTTTCTGTGAGTGCATGTAGGTATTCTTGTTTTGTTCTTCTGCCCTTTATGTACTCACATATGAAGTCAGAAAAAGAAAGAGTTGGAGGCACAGGGGTTTTAAAATGGGCATTGTCTGAGTTACGGAAGCCAGCTGTTACCTTGTGAGTGGACAAAGATGTTTCCCCGTAGAGATTATTCCACAGTAAAGTGTTGTGCCATTTATTTCTGGCAGCTTGTACTGGTGGCTACGTTTAAGGAAACAATACAGGATGAATGGATCACTGGTTTGATCCAGGAAGTTCCTTTCCCTGAACAGCAAGGATGAGGTTACGTTTATGGTGCTGTTTTGAAATTTCAAGTTGTTTTAACAAGCCATATGGCTGCTACAGATGTCAGAAACCTTTTAATTCTTATGCCAAAGGGTTTTTTCTAGCAAGCATAACCCCACATCAAAGCAGAAGTACTTGTGGAACTTGAATCTCAATCTCCATGATGCAGAAATTCAGGAGGATATCACAAGGATGATTAGCTTTCACTGTCAGTCAGATCACTAGCAGAGGAGAGGCTTAATTCACTTCTGAATGTAGTCATCCTTGTCAGCTGTCTCAAGACCTTTGCACTGACCTTGACACAAGAAAACTTTACTTATGTCTCACTCTTTTATTACCTGTTCTGTGCACTTAAAGGAACCAGGGCCCATTCGGGCAAATAATACAGGAATATAGGATTAAAAGGTGAAGTGTGAATGGTAATTGAAGTATTGTGTAAAGCTGACATAGTTAAATCAATACAGAACCTTAGGTAGGCATCATGACGTTTGTTAAAATCTAATCTTTTGTGATTTGGAGTAGCAAATTTTTGAGTGGACTTTAATTAACCCAAGGCAGTTTCTTTGTATGCCCAAGACATTAATCTTAACCTATACATTTAAACATATTAATTCAGACAGTTCTCCATTACTTTAGTTCTTGACCTGGTGCCTGTGTTGTCTTTTACTGTATTAGTGAAAATACCTGTTGATAGTGGCTGAACTGTATCAATTCAGCAGAGCTGGAATCCTGGGCTCCTTGGTCCATAGACCATATCTCTGCCTTATACAGTGAAAATAATGGAAAGAAGTAGTAGTCTATTGTCCTTCAAATAGGGCAGTCATAAGAAGGAGAATGTGACTTCTACAATTGTACAGCTGTTGCTAGACAACACTGGAATACCAGGAATTGAGCTTCTGGGCTGTGGAGAGGCATAGATCCCCATGGTTACAGATGCACAGCGGTCCCCTAACTTTGACATCTTTCTTCCAGAAGGCATGTGGTTAAGTGGGCTTCACATCATCGTGTTAGAGTCAGGGTTCTGTTTCCAACCTAGACAGAAGTGACCTTGTAAAATCTCAGGCTGTTACATATATGAAACAAATAAATGTTTACCTGCTGAATAAGGCAGGCAAATGAGCTTTTGGTCAGTTAAAAAAAAGGTCTTCTGAAATACGAAATATTATGACTTACAAAAAAATAGTTGAAAGTGGAGCTTGAAATCTGCATTCCCTGGCTCCTTGTTTTGGTTGTCTTCCCAAAGATGTTTTAGTTCTGCTCTGTGTTATCTTGAGCTTTGGAGAGGGATATCCAAGAAAGGAAGATATTAGGATTTGGAAAAAAAGCAAATAGGTACATTAGCCATTCTTAAAAGCAGAGGTGCATTATTTAATGCAGAGAAAGGAAAAGTAGGACTTAAAACATGGTTAGTGAAAATGGAAGATTAGAGACTAGGAGCAAACTGTAATAAACTATATGTAAATAGATATTTTGAAGGTTTATATCTCGGGCACAGGTGTATGTCTTTTTGTGTGGATGGCAAACATAATTTCTGACATCAAGATTCTGTCCCTCCTAAATTTCAAATTCCTATTCTACAACAGAGCATAAACTTCATGCAAAAATAGCAGAAAACAATGGGCAAACATTTAACAAGGGTTTTCCCCTCAGTTGTTGTCCATATCCAGTGAGACATGAAGCCGTTTGGAAGCTTGAAAATTTTCAACTTCAACTGATAAGTTTTAGCACACCATAAAAAATGAAACCAAAGGTCAGGATTGAAAGTATTTAGGCAGGCTTAACTGTGGCTGCTCAGTGTGGCCGCTGTGTTGTCCTCTTGGAGAACTTTGTGTCCAGTTCTATGTAGCATGGTATCAGAAGTCAGGTATTAAATGTATGGTCAGTGTTCCTGGACATCAAGGATTGCGTCTGGATTCTCTTGTGTTTCCTGGGGAGGGGGGCGGAATTGTCACAGATTGCAGGTTACTAGCTGGAGCCTGAAGCACAGAGGGGTAGAGCTCCTGTGATCTCTTGAGCTGTATTTCAGAAACTGTCCACTTTTCTTTGAAAAGTGCTATTTTCAAGCTGTCTTCTAGCATTAAAGACATATAGATGAAAGCGAAGGAAGTTTTACCACTGGGATTGTTGACACTTCTGATTTTACCTTTTTACTTCCATATTTTTCCATCTTTTTCTGACCTGTGTTTAATATGACTTTTTGACATTGTTTATGCAAATTGCTGTACTGAATCCTTCCTAGCAAATAATCGGTTAATTTCAGTATATGCCTATGATATGACATACATGGGTGTATGTCTGTCTAGATGCGCATTCTCTACACTTCCTGGAAAATACCTGTGTAAAGACAATGAAATAGCTACATATAACCAGTTATATGCAGCATACCCTGCTGAGGCTACCCCCCATCATAAACTGACTGGAGATATTTTGAAAATGAGAAACCAGTAACCTGAGCTCCTGGGGAAGTACCTGCTTTAGTACCTTGCAGGTGCTCCTTCTTGTATTATCTCTGGGTTTCCCCAGTCATTACACGATGATGACCCTCTTGTTGCCAGGCAGCTGCGGGAATGGAGAACCTTGTAGAGGAAGCCATCAGCATTTCCCAAACATCTTGTTCTCTTGGGCATGGATGGATGTCCAAAGATCTGTTTCAGTGAGGGGAGGGAGAGCATTCATTGAGTGGGAATAAGCATCTCATGTTCCTGTCCACTCTCACATTTTTGTATTTTAGAAATCGGAATGGGTTATTTCCGTGAAGTCTTACTGTACCAATCGCCAGACCCTCAGCTGATACATGATTTCACATTTCATTTGCCTAATTAGAGCTATGGCTAGTTTGTAGGTGCTTATTTGACTTAAAGTGACTATTGTGAGACATTTAGAGAAATGTCTAATGAGAGGAACGTTCTGTAGAAACCTGACCTCAACAAACCACGGAAGGGCCAACAATGTGGCCTTTCCCTGGGGCACGAGTGACGAGTGGCTGGCTTAGGCTTAAGGCTATGGTGTTGTACATAGCCTTGTTGTCTTGGGTCTCTTTTCATGTGGAAAGATGTAAATCGGTAGTACTTACACCAAAGGGTCTGATTTTTCATTCCTTTTAGCTTGTAATTTAATTTATATCCACACAGACTGTGTTCAAAATACTGTTACTGAGGGACTAGCCACTCTAGTGCATATTTCCACTGAATGGAATAGCATTACAACATTATTAAATAGCTCTTGAGTATGAATTCATCCAAGAAGTAGGTTATTAGAATAAAGTCTATTTTATTAGTGCCTTAGGACTTTCAGCCAAAATCCAGAGCCTCTGAGCACTATTCAGGCACATAACATGAAACAGTCTGTACCTCTGAAATTTATAATCAAATTAGGGAAAGCAGACAAATTAGGGGAAATAGAGAAACTGAGGCAGGGAGTAACAAAATGGGTTCTCTGCCACCATGTAGCCAGGAAGTGTGGAGCTCAGAAATAGAACAGATGGTTCCTTTTAAAAAGTAAAAATGAAAAGGTGCAGTGATGTAAATGAGAATTTATTAACAACAAAGCCCAGAATCTGCACCTCCGGAAAGAAAGGGAAAATAATTTATCCGCCCACACTCACTTTTTTCTGACGAAGGCAGGTGAATACAGCTGCACTAATAGAGTGTGACGCTCACAATCCTGAGCCGCGCTTACTGATGCAGAACTGAGAGGTAACCATCGTCTCTGGAAAACAATAGCCCTTGCGGGCTCTGCGGTGGCTGCAGGGTTACATACTATTCATTCCCTGCACATGTCATTTTCATGTGAAGGTCTTTCCAATCCAGCTGTTATGGAGTCCATGGATGAAGCTGAAGGACAGCTGAACAGGAAGGAGCAGTCCCTGAAAACCTTCCGGAAAACAGCACTGCTCGGTTGGGCTGCCCGGTGGAATGGATTAATGCCTGGAGACAGCATGTATCTGTTTGTCCTCTCACAGATACTGGTAAGGCAGCTTGTCATCGCTTTGAAATGCTGGGACCCTTCTTTTAAGCTTTGTTGGCTTAGGAGGTTTCCTCCTCGTTCATTGTAGATGTAGCAGTGGACATAGCAGCAGTCCTTTCATTTCTGTAGCCACCTCTCACAGCCTTGTTTTGCAAACAGACCTTTTAATGTCCCAGACTCCCATCCTGTTCCCTGCCCATCTGCAAATGCCTCCTTTGCCAAATGACCCATCTCCCAAAAAGTCCATCTTCTGTAGCTGATAGGTATAGGGGGAGATAACCATCTTGTTAAAAAGTGGATTGGGAAGTGTATTGTTTAAAGTTGCAGTGTGCCCTTCATGATTGGGGATGAAGGTATACCTCTCTGTGAAGGATGTTAAGTATAAAACTACAAAAGCAGTGATGCTATGTTAACTGTGGTGTGTGACGCAACTTTAAGTGGTTCAAATGAAATGTTTCAACATGTGTATGTGCATATCTGTTTATAGGGGTACCTGTCTGAATATGGCTATTTGTGAGAACTTTGCATAGGCCTTAATAGTCTTTTAATAACATAACCAGTTTTGATCTAAAAGTAATAAACCTGAAAGTTCAAAAGTCAGAGGAATCTGTTGCTCTTTCTCTGTACAGGCTACCATGGGCAGGTCTTTTGCTAGTGTAGATCAGAGTAAGCTTGCTTAACTTAGTAATACACATCTAGTTAATGGTAGCTGAGCATTTATCATTCAGTCTTTTTATTCCTGTTAAGCTACAGCCTAGAAAATACCTGACTTCTTAAAGCAGAAATGATGATCAACATGAAATCAATGAGAACTAAATTAGTTAATTATGCAGTCTTGAAATGAAAATGAATGTTTGTGTAATGAGAGATGTTCATTATGTATTTTCTGATTGATTACACAGCTTCTCTGCATGATGCTGTGGTACAGCACTTACGGGACCATCCCAGCAGCTCAGAATGCCTTTGACCTGCTGTCTTACTTGTTTAGCCCATTTAAACAGTTTTTGTCAGATCAAGGGGAGGTAAGTTGCTGTACTCCTCTCTGATTATATAGTTGATGCCAGTAGCCTTGGGTGGTGCTTCTAATATCTCTTCTGATTAAAAGTATAATACCCATGTACTTTGTGTAATATAGTGACTGCTGCATTGTCTGGATGTCCTGAAACAGTGAAAAGAGTTTTCTAAAAACAGATCCATATTTTATCTTCAAGATACAGGGCTGAATTTTTGACTATGACGTTAGATCAGCACAGCAGATTTTTCATAATGTGCAAATCATTACAAATGAAACAAAGCAATAAGAAATCAGCCCACTAAGGTTTAGCCCACAGTAAAGGGAGAGCTGGAACTTAATTTATTAGGATGAATAGAAGATTAAATTCTGGAAGAATGGATCAACCTACATAAAGGGTGCAAATCACAAGATACTCAGTGACAAAATTCTATTTTTGTTGAGTGTTTAGAGCATATCTATGTGCAGTAAAAGTATTTCAGGTGTACTAGATGTACAGGTTAAATTACATCTACAAAGCTACCCCAGTAAAATTGCTTAGCTTCTCACCATGACATAATGACACGTATGCCAGTATGATTCATCTGATAAATTACTGGGGTAATTATACCCAGTGCAGATTTCTCTAGTGTGGACAGAACATTAATTAAATGGTGAGCAGCTACTTTCATAAATCATGCAAAATATATTTGCTATCAGAATGTTTAGATTCATTGTACGTAATCTTTGTAGCAGAGGCTATGCTGTACAAATAGGAAATCTGACTCAGTGCCTCTTGTGACTGAAGTACAGTGGAGACTGTTTTCTGTGTTCGCTTAACAATGTTTGAGCTGCATGTCACCTGCTGTTTTGTTTATTTGAAAGAAGCACTTTTTCTTTGCCCTTTCTTAGTTGGATTTTTAATGCACAATCAGAGCTCTTCATAGAGCATTGCCGATATCTTATTTGCAGTGAGTCAATTATTAACAAGTTGTTTCTCACAGAAGATCCCTGATTTATAGGATTTTGACTTAAAATAACTGTTTGGTGTGGAGGAAAGTGATTCCTAGAATGCACCACAAGAACACACTGAGTATGACTCTGTGCAGATGTTCATGCATATCTTTGAGGACTGTTTATGATAGCAGTATTAACAGTGTAAATTTAGACTTGAAAACAGTAAAGGCAAAGAAATCTTCTGACATTAAAATAAGCAAATGAAAGCTCTTAACTCCGAATTTCTCTATAGCTGTACTAGTGGGTCAGAAACAGAGTAAAATTCCTTGCCCGCTGAAGCCTATTAGGATTGTGTTTTGCACCTACTACTGAGAATAGGCTGAACTCTATAAACTGCTTAAATATGATTAAGACATCAGAGTGAATTTCACTGTCAGTGCTGTGAATGAACCTGATGGTATTTCACAGAATGTGTAGAAAGCATAGAAAAGTCCTCGTGGCTGTGTTTTATGTAAGGACCCACAAACACTGGAACAGTACTAAGCTTTCCTCAAAGCCCTTTGCTACAGTATAAAATTACATTGACTGTGGCAATGAAACTGGGTCCAGGCTACAAAATTGAATCATGGATTCAGATCTCAATTTTGGCAATGTGTGAGGGTAGGAAGCAGATTTCCTGTTTGTCTTCACCGTGAAATCTGTTTTTTAGACCTGGGATGCTGGGGCTTAGAGACGGTTTCAATTTCAGTCTTCTCCAAAGCCCAGCATTTTTCTGTTGGTGGTGGTGGCTTTTCCACGGACAAGAGTATGATACGACTAAATCTATATGGGAAATCCAAGAATGAATACACGGTTTGCCAAGAACATGCATGCAGACACTATATGGTACCCCTAAATACTTTATGAATCATTGTCAATTCTGTTGTTTCACAGGACGTGACTAGAATCGGGAGCATTTTGGTATCATACATCCTGCTGTCTTTAGCTTCTCTAGGACTGTTATTTGTAGGATCTCTGGTAAGTTATGATACCGTGCAAACTATATTCGTGCCCTTTTTCAGTTTTTATAAGGTGTCTAATTTACCTGAAATTGTTGATGTTATGCCAAAGTTGATTGTAAAGCAACATCTTTGGGCTATTTCTATATAATTATCTGCTTGCTTTACTTAGAGAAATCACAACCACGCTTATCCTTATTCAATTTCTCAATTAATTGGGGATTACACTGATGGTTTTTATTCTTTACATCCACAGATAGGTAAACTGTTTTCACGTAAGTAGAAGGGATATGGTCCAGTAACAGGACTATCTAATATTGTTGCCTTGTGAATTACCTGCAGAGCATCCATTGACTTCAGTAACAGAAATAGCTGGTCCAGAGCACCGGTGTACTTGTGAATGTAATGCCCTTGTAGATGTAGGCCAAGGCCCCAGCTGCAGAACAAGATTAGTGGCATGACTACAATTAATCTAGTTAGCTTTCAGCTGTTTGGAACAAGGAGTGTATTGTGTTTATCCATCGATTGTGTAACTGCCACAAAGGTACATGCTAGATGGGAAAGCTAGGGAGAATTCTTTCTTTTTAGGGAGATCTAATTGAATATGGCTTTTCATACCCTTGTATACTGTTCTGTTAGAGTGGGGATGCAGTTACAGAAAATGCAGGTGGAACATCACCTCCTGCCCTTGCAGCAGTACATCTTCAGGCAACTTGGGAAGCTGAAGCAGTACCATGTACATGACTTTTGAGCGATGCACAGTATAGTGAAGTACATCATAAAATCGCAGGACTTCTGGTGGGAAGGGATCTCTGGAGATTGCTAGTCTGACATCCTGCTTGAAGCAGGGCTGTTGCCAACACTCAATAAGGTCAGCCATGCATTTTTCTACACAGGTTTTGAAAACCTATGGGGAGGTAGATGTATCATCTCTAGGGGTGCCTGTGCCACAACTGCACAGTGCTCGAGGGAGAATTTTTTCCTATTGTCTGATCTGAATTTCCCAAAGCTGAATGTCCAAGCTGAATTTCTGCAGCTTGTGGCAATTGTCCCTTGCAGTATCAGCTGCCTCTACCAAGAAGAGTCTGACTGCATCATCTCTGGAGCTGCTGTTTAAGTACTTGCAGGCTGATGTTAGACCACCCCAGCCTCCTCTTTGCCAGGCTGAACAAGCCCAATTCCCTCCATCCACCTTTTTCAAAGATCATGTGTTCCAGACCCCTGACCTCCTTTGTAGCCCTCCACTGGGCTCACTCCAGTTTTTCCTTGTCTGTCTTAAACTGGAGGGCCTAAAATTGGACACAGTATTCAAGGTGCTGCTGCATCAGTGCCAGGGAGAGGGAAATAATACCTCCTTTGATTTGCTGGCCACACTCCCTGGTAGGAAGTTGCCATATTACATACCATGGTTAAGTTCACCCAGAGGCAGCATGGTGGCAAAATCTTCTGTTTAATGTGTCAGGTGAATGTGCTTTTTATACTATTCACAAGGCAAAGTAATTAGTATTAATGCCTCTATTATTGTGGTCATTGATGTAGGCAAGGAAGTTAGCCAGGCTTATGCAATTTTCTGCTTTTTTTCTGCTGGTGTTCCTTATCCAGATGATTTTTGTCCTCAAAAAATACACTTTGGGTGATCTTGTAATTGCAAATATTAAAGAACAAAAATGAGACATCTGAGAATTGTGATGAACTATGTGAATTCTAGGTAACTTTGCAGAAAAACATTCTGAGCTGGAAATCAAAATAGCAGGGGGGTGATTTCTCTGCATATCCAACCTAGTTGTTGTTGGATGGAAACATTTTATTGCTGACCCATTCTTAGCACAGCAAGTAACTTTTCCATGTAGTGGAAAGTAACAGTTTCCATGTAGTCAAGCTTGCTCTGTTTTGTATTCCTGTGGTCTGTGCCAAGACTCTCCTAGGTAGAGTGGAGGCATGAATGTCTCCGTGACAGCCTGTTCTCTGGACAAGTCATAGAGAACCAGAACATAAGAAATGTCCTCTAAGGTCAGACCAATGGTCCATCTTGCCTGGTATGTTCTCTCTAACAGTGGCCTTAGGAAGGAGAGGCTGTTTAGAGAGAGCATGAGAGTCTTGTTTCTTCCTACCTACCTGTTACCTTACAGTTTGAGATAGAGTCGTAGCATCATAGAATAGTTATGGTTGGAAGGGATCTTTAAAGGTCATCTAGTCCAACACCTCCTGCAGTGAGCAGAGACATCTTCAATCAGAGCAGGCTGCTCAGAGCCCCATCCAACCTGGCCTCGACTGTTTGCAGAGGTGGGGCATCTACCACCTCTCTTGGCAACCTGTTCCAGTGTTTCACAACCCTCATCAGGAAACATTTCTTCCTTATATCTTGTCTGAATCTACCTTCTTATAGTTTAAAACCATTGCCCCCTGTCCTATCGCTACAGGCCCTACTAAAATGTCTGTCCCCATCTTTCTTATAAGCCCCCTTTAAGTACTGAAAGGCTGCTATAAGCTTTCCCCAGAGCTGCCTTCTCTAGGCTAAACAAGCCTAACTCTCTCAGCCTGTCTTCGTAGGGGAGGTGCTCTGATCGTATTTGTGGCCCTCTTCTGGGCCCGCTCAAGCAGGTCCATGTCCTTCTTATGCTGGGGACTCCAGAGATGGATGCAGTACTCCATCTGCATCTGCATGGTGGGGTCTCATGAGAGCGGGGTAGAGTGGCAGAATCACCTCCCTCAACCTGCTGGCCACACTTCTTTTGATGCGGTCCAGGTCATGCTGCTTTGCAATTTGAAAACTTCTGCTTCTATCAGTATTTAGGCAATAAGGTGTAAAATAGTTCTTAGCAGAACACTGAAAATAATGTAGTGATGAAGCTAAGCAGGGTTTCTAAAATTGCAGCCTGGTGGACAACAAATAGTTGCATGAAGACAGTTTTCTTTATTTTCCCTCTTTCTCAGCTGAGTGATATTTCTTATTTATATTTTTTCTCTTTTTTTTTTTTTTTTTTCCCCTGGGTTTTAAACGATGCGTTGCTTAGAAGAGATCTTGAACGGGTCTTTTACATTAGGGAGTGCCTTTATGATGAAATCTTTCTTTCTCAAATGTACCCTTCTGTCTTTATAGATGGACCTGATAGATCAGTCCCACACTGATGTACATATTAGATAGCATACCAGTGAAAAGCAGCTTATGCATTAATTTTTTTTATTCAGCAACTGTGGTAACTTACAGTCATGCTTCAGTCGTTCTCTGGGAAAGGGAGAAAATGTGCCTTTTTATACAGGTACTTTGTTGATTTAATGTAGAGAAATAATTGTTGGCCACCTAACAAGGCTGAGAAATAGTGGTCAAGTGGATTCTCAAAAGTGATACCAAGAGAAGAGAGGCCCTGTTTGGTCTGTGCGCTTGCTAAAGTCTAGCTCATTCTTGTGTTGGGGAATCTGTGACTAATACATGTAGACCACATTTTTTGGGAGAGCAGACCTCAGCTAAGGTTTGAGGTGCTTTTCTGAGAATACCCAGGTACCAGAATGTGTTGGGAGGTTAGCAATCACAGTGAAAATAAAAGGCTGGATAGAGTGCTTGCGGCTTGTATTAGTATTCTGTCTGTTTTCTGCCTCATATAATGATGTTTTAAGACCCAGGCAGCTGCAGAGAACCAGCATAGAGCTGTCTAGTCCTCCTGAACATGTTTTCAAGAGATGACTATTTTTCCATTATTTACTTTAACCCCATCACTTTTAAGTATAACTTAATTTCTTCCAGTGTCCTGGGCAGCTTCTTATTTATCACACGCTTCTTTCAATCTAAAGAAAAGCTGCTTTGTTTCTAGGGTGAACTTTTTGTTCCTTTGGATTTACAGTGTGTTAAATCACCAGTAAAATCAATCCTGTGTCGCCATACCAGCTCTAGAATCTGTAATACATAATTGGTACCTAGACCTTCAACTTGGCCCTCAGCACAAGTGTTGATTTTAGTAACAACAGCACTCTGCCGCAGTACAAAGTTGTGGAGCGGATACGTTACACTGTGAACTGCTCAGCTATTATAGTCTTGTATGTGAAAGAACCATGGCCAGTACTGCGGGACTGCCAAGCTCCAGAAATCATCTTTGGGAATGAAAATAGAATCAGATCTTCAACCTTCTTGCTCGTCATCCAACAGGCCAAGCATGTAGGACAGGCTCAGGTCAGATTTGGCCCCAAATTTGTGTAAAATAAGTCTAGTAATCATGTTCCTATGTTGGCTTTTGTAATTACTGTGTACTCTGATTAACTGAAACTAAAAACATTTTGTGTGAAGTAACTGTCAAATGAATACTGCTGCTGCTGTGGGAGTCTAACATTCGCTAAAGCTGACTATGGACAGAAATTAAAACTTGCTTCACTTCCTTATGTCCTTTCTCAGAGAAATGAGAGTACATGAAGACACACAGGCACAAGAAAATAGTTGTTTAAAATCCTATACAAGCTAATGTGCTTTAGTAGCCTAGGAAGAGAAATTTTTTTTAATGGCATGTTTTCTAAATTCAACTCCCCCTTTAGAAGCCATATAAGAGAAGGACAGGAGAGGCTTTGCTTTGGAAAATACGACCTGTTCTTCTTATTCTCAAAAGGGTGCGTGGCGGCGCAATATAGTTTGTATAACATTTAGATTGAGTGACACTGGTCCTAGTTTGATGCTGGAGGGATGAAGTTGGCCTAAGGTTCCAGATCCTGGAATTCAGAAGTGGAATTGACATTTTTAACTGTGGCCTGCATGTCAGATTAAACAGTCTACTGATAAAATGTCTGAATCATCTAGTCTGCCACAGCATCCATGCAAACTGATATGATACAGTAATTTTTTAGATTCATGCCATTTCAAACCCTTCATTAGTTTATATTATAAATTCTAATATTACATTTATGTCCTAGAATTTCACAAGATCTATTGTTTAATGTCTATACCATGTTTAAATCAGATAATTAGATTACAAAACAGGCTTTGCCACTGGCCAGAAACTGAAATGGGCATTCTGAGCCTCAAAAACAGGTGCATCAAAATCAAGGACTCTAAAAAATTATTGGTTTATACATTAATTCGGGGTACAGTGCCAGATTATCAAAGATGTGCACTTCAGGAAAATTATGTTTACTTTTCTTAACCGAGCTATATCTAAATTTTAGATGGAAAACCATTAAGTCAGGAGAGGTATGATTTGTAGAATAGTATAGTAGATTTTTATTTTGTAAACAAGCCTAGGAACAGTAAGAAATTGAACAAAAGGACAGTGATATCACGTTGGCTTGCATATGATGGTCACAAGCACATTCCACTCCCACTGTATCCCCGAGTTAAGCCAGGCCAGCTCTGTGGAAACCTCTGTGGCTGAAAGCAGGTTTGAATGGGTAGATGTGAATCCTTGTAACATGGACCACAAAGCATGGAACATTCTTGTCCTCTTCAATACTCTCCCATTCTAATACATTATAGCAAGCTGGGATTCTGCCCTAAAGACCCACCCTCTAGGCTGTATGGAAGAGCTGGCAACAAGCAGAAAGCTTTTTTAAATGTTTGTTTCCTCCAGTTTTGGCATCTACTCCGAGCCCGTCCAGACCCCCCCTTTCCGCTGCAAGAGGACAGACGCCAATCTGTGAGCCGGCAGCCTTCATTCACGTACTCAGAGTGGACAGAGGATAAAAATGAGGATGACTTCCTAGATTTGGATCCTGTACCGGAGACTCCGGTCTTTGACTGCGTAATGGACATTAAAGCGGAGACAGATCCAGCAACTCTAACGGTTAAATCCGTGGGCTTGCAAGAAAGGTAGGGTAGATGTGATTAATAGGGGAAGGTCTGATCCAAGATTTCATGGATTTAGGAGTTCTGTGCCTAGTAGGAAGCTTTATTGCTTTCATGGATGTCACTTTAAAATGTGGTTTTAAAGCCAAGCACCTGTTTTATTTCCTGTCTTGTTTTCAGTCCAGTCATAAATACAAACATATTAGCCAAAAACCATACAGTTTCTAGATGGCTGTCAACAAGTGTTACTCAAAAGCATCATTTCTTTCTTTTGAAATATCCATTTGTATTTGATCAGTTTCTTGCCATTCCCCAAGATGGCAACTGCATAGCATGAAATCCAATATAGGGTGGTGAAAGCTTTTACCTCTGAAAGAAGTGGATCTTGTTAATTTTTTTCATTCACTCATGCTGGAGGATTAGTCCTTTCCCCAAAAGCAAACCATAGGACAAATTGTAATCTGCAATAATTTGCATATAAATAGGTAACTCCAAAAGTAAATTAATTCCTTTGAAATTAACCCAGTAGTGAAACTTTGGGGTTAGCTGGTGTTCACTTCTTGAACCAGCAGGGCAATGGAGCTTCTCAGAGAGATTCACAGCTGGGAAAAGGCACTTTAAGATAAAAGGAAGATAGGAATGATGCAGTATTGATTTGTGTTGCATTTCTTCATCTTCATTCATACATCTCACAGAAAGGTCACATGTAGTGGGTGAACTTTGAAAGGCCAGAGGTGGGTGAATTCCAGAATGTGTGAGTTGGCACAGGGGAATGTTCACCAGAGTTACTGAGTATTCAGTTGGTCTGAACTATCCTTATGCTTTCATCCATAAGATTATTTTATTTCACTTTGCCAGTGTGTCTGTTTGTGTGAGTGAATGGATGAGTGAAAGCAAGTACACCGGACTTAGTGTCCTCATCTCTGAGGCTGAGGTTGGTTTAAGGTTCCTGTCTTTTGTTCTGTGGACCACAGAAAGCCTGAGTTTGTATTGTTGGCAGCCTGCATCTTTTCCTGTTTTTTCTGTTTCTGGTTTTTCAGTTGTCTTAGTGAAAGAAAACAAAGATCTTGAGGGTAGAAATCCTATTAAGAAATTCTGCAAAGGTGATGATGTTATGAATAAGAATGAGGTTACTGAAGGGCCCAACATGGTGAAGTATCACCTTTCTTTATTTCTAGATTTTCGAGCTTAATTGGAGTTCTAACCATAGTTAAATCTCATATCTAAAACTGCAAGGGCAGGACTTAGATTTTAAAAAGTATGATGCTGAGTTTCCAAAGCGTCACATGACACAGTAAAAGGGGATGGTTACAGAAGAGGCTTTTAATTTGCACTGTGAGCTTAGAATGTTTTTTCTCACTTTATTCTTGATTATTGTTATGTTTTTCTACTTTAAATACAAGATTGCAGTAACCTCTGGGGCTTGTCCCTGAATCTGCTGCTTTCAGTGAGTTTTGCCATTGTTTTTCATTGCGGGCAAGATTGGGCTTGAAATGTATCACCATCCCTGATTTCATTCTGTCACTCTGATTTTAAAGATGCTGACGTTTCTTCTCAGGTGACCACTAGCCTGCAGGAAAGGTACTGTTTCAAGAGAATTGGGGAGTATCAGTTGATTCAAGTAAGGAACTGCAATTAAAAAACTGTCAAAGAATTGGGGATAGAAAAAGAAAGCAATTACTTCGTGTTCAGACTACGTAGAACATGTACATTTAAGATGTAAAATAAACTTGTTTTCAACCTACACATGTGCTTGAGAAGCCAGACATCATTTCAGGTTTGGGTTGTGCTCTGACAGATTTAATTTAGATCAAGCGTTGGTCACTCTTTCTTTGGTGTTGTGTTGAATTATCTACCTATCCCTCTTTTGTGTCCATTCTGTTTCTCCGTCTTACTTCCCTCTCATTCTTTAACCACCTATGCCATTAGAAGGCTAGTCACTAGCTAAATTCAAACAGCACTGAATGTTACTGCTAAGAAGAAACAATCTCATTTCCTCATGCTGAAGAACTATTAATATCTCTATGTATGTAGCCTCTTCTACCTTAGAAGAACCAAAAGCATTTGTTAACAAATGCATCTGTTTCTGGGGAGGAATGTAGGAGCGATTTAACAGTACACAGGGTAGGGTCAAAATCTTTTGAAAGGTGTCACTAAGGATTCAGTGTCTACCAATAGTGGTCATGTTTCATCAAAAATCCTTTCTCCATGACTGTGAATCATAGCAGGATGCTGGCTGCACATTCTTTTGGAAAAACTCCTGAATCCATAACAGGGCTGTGATCCAAGTAACAACTTCTACTGTCTTCTTTGTGAGCTAGTCATGCCTGTGTGTTTTCATGGTTTTTCAATAGCTCCTTCAAACATTTCCCAACTAGATTTTGCCAGTTCACCAAAAATAGGTTTAACTTGGGGATGTATAGAACATTATTTCTAGTAATAATCATATTGTATTATTTTATTATTATGTTGAAGATAAATATAGATTCATTGACGGCATTTGAATCTTACTTTTGTCTGTGATATGGAAGGATTGACAGAAGCTCAGAAATGCTTTAAAACTGCATTCAATAAACAATGCAGGCATTTTTAATTTTTCATTTTATTGTGTGGCTTGCTTAAAGCCACAAAAAATTCTACACTCAACAGCATCTCTGTTTTTAATGTAACTGTTAAAATGGTGGGATCTTCATTTATCCTTCTTGTGATGTACTGTTGTGGAAAGAAAGTTTTTCAGACAAAAAAATTATTCGCTGTATTGGTTTGCATCTCATGTGTTTGTTAATGTTGAACTGGTAATGTTTGTCCTGAGATCTTACACCACTGATGTTGTCTGTGCTACTAATAAACGATTATTCAGTAGAATCTGGACTGATGAAAACTAAGACCAATATTTTCACCTGTGGCATTTAAAATGTCAGTCTGCATTCAGACATCCAAAAATATGGTGTGATTTACATAAGCATGAGAACTTTCCAGCAATTTCCTGCTCAGCACCTTTGACAAGCAAGTTGCTTCTGTTTAGGTGACAAAGTATACAGTTACCTCGCTACAGACAACACTTTGAAAATGTTGGCCTTCATATTCCAGTGTACAAAAATCATCTTCTAGTCTTGTCTACACAAGAAGTATCACCCATTTTTCACAGTCAGCGATCATAATGTACACAGCAGAACCAGCTGGCTGCTTTTCTAAAGTTGCTGTTTATCTGTCATTGGGACTGTATTCATTGCTGACAATGATGGGTTGGTCTGTTCTGCTGTAAGCAAAGTCCAATCACTCTGTTTTGCAGGAGAGGTTCAAATGTTTCACTCACACTGGATATGTGTACCCCAGGCTGTTCTGAGCAAGGTTTTGGCTATGTCATGTCACCACGGGAACAGTCAGCCCAAGAATACCTCCAGACAGCATCAAACATCCTTACTGAAGAGGAACTGCACAAGAAAGCACTGGATCCATTCATACTCCAGGCAGAGTTTTTTGTGAGTATCTGACTGCTCTCTTCGAGGAGCATCAGAAAAATGGAATGTTGTTTCTCTTCTATAGACCTTGCTATTATTTTCTGCAAGTCTAAAGTTAGTGCATACAAATTCCACTTCCATCAGTGAAACATTTAACGCAATTCTGAAATTCGTCATCCCTTGAAATGACAGTGTCTGAAAGCTTTCAGTGATATTGTTACTTAAAAAACAGAGAATTGGTTCTGGCAACAAAAAAGCGCTCAGGTTTTTTTGTTTTCTTTTTCAGTCGGCATGCTACTTTAACAAAAAAATCAAACTTTTTCACTAGACTACAGAAGAAAAGCCAAGTTTGCTATAGGCATAACTTCTTGAAATGTGTCTGGAGTTGCCCTAGGGATTAAATTAGTCTGAGTGCATGCTCTTTGCTGTTGAATGTTTGGCATGGAGCTACTTTCCAGGCCTGAACATTCTACAGATAACTGAAGCACAGGATGGCTAAGTATGCCTTACTGGTTTGGGTTTTTTCTGTACAAAAATTATTTACTAGTTGTAAGCTGCTCTATCAGTTGCTTTTAGGGTTCTGAAATATTTTTGCTTGGCTTACTGTATCCACTGTTGCTTTGGGAGAAAGAATTCTTTGCCTCATTTGGGAAAAAAATACACATACACAGATGAAGCAAGCAGTTGAAAATTTGATTTCTAAGTAGTTTAGGATAAAGGCCAGATACATTTTGCTGTAGCAAGTACACTGGCTTTTTAGATCTTTGTATTCTGAGTCTCTTCCCTAACTGCTTGAGCGTCTTTCTGATAGACATTGTCATGTTTTTTGTACCTGGCAAAAAAAAAAAAAAATTACACAAAATGCTCTAGTGGCTATGGGTATTGTCTACTAGGCAGGGTTGTAAATTCCTGCACAAGACGAGAGGTAACCAGGGCGCAGTCTTTGCATGCTGGGGTGTTTCAGAGCACATGATCAAGAGCTACTGAAGTTAATGCTGCCAAGTCCAAATATTCTCTTAAGCGTGGAATCTCAGCAGAGTGGGAAGAAGATGAAGTTTTGCAACATAACAGCCCGTTCAGTCTGTCCTCATTATGACCTGCAAGGGTCTGAAAGGGCAAGTTAATACTTTGAGTATCACTTGCCGTCCTCCCTCCTTGTGCAATTTCAGGAGGTTTTCTTCTGTAGAAGCATAGGGGGAGATGAAATAGTCTGGACTTCTGTTTTGAAACAGACCACCAGGTATCTGTGGTCCTTAATTCACTTAGTGCTGTACAAGTTGAAGAAAAGCAGCTTTTGCATAGGCGAGCTCTGATTCTTTTAAAGTAAAGCATCTATTGCCATTGTAGGGAGGAAATGTTTGCTTAGCGAGTGTCTGAATTGACTGCTGAACAACTCCACATGCAGTTTCATCAGTCTCTGAGGTGCACTGTAGCATTCAAGCAAAGAAAATAATGTTAGAAGTAGGAAAAAATACGTTTTGTTTCTCTGAGAGATTTTGAATTAGTTTTCCCGGTGTTCAGAAAAATCATTCAACAGCCAAACTATCCCAAGTAATTTTCATTCTTTAATGAAAACTGAAAAACCATAGATAAAAATGCTGTGTAATCAAAATGTCATTTCTGTAATTAAAAATGGTAAACTATTTAGTTTTATAATGAAACAACTAGCTCTGCATCATTTATTTTCAGTCTGTCCAACCTACTTGGTTTTCAAAGTCCAGATCTATGATGAAGCAAGCAGCTGTGTTTCATTTTGGAAGAAAAGTCAGAGGGGATGTTACTTGCAGGGCTAAGTCCTGAAATTCTTACAAGATTTAGAGTTTTTACTAAGGCAGAAGTCCTGTTGATTTCACCAGGGCTTTGCTTCAGCAGTAAATGACTAAGTCCCAAAGACAGACCATGGAGCTTGGGTCAAGAAGAGTTTTGGGTGATTAAATATCAAGTAACAATTGAGGAAAACATGAAGGTTTCATTCCCATGCAGTTCCTCAAATTGATAGGAAGCTAATTCGACAAAGTGTTTTTATCATTAATTGCCTCTGGTTAAGCCCAACAGTATGCTTAGTAAGAGACAGAATACGGATAGTCAGCCTTCTAAAGCTCCAGAATTTAACATAGTCCATAGCTCTGCTCATCTTAATTTCTTCCCAGAGTGAGGCTTGTCTTACTCATCCCTGACTCCTGTTACCAATATATCCAGTACTGGCCTCTCAAATCCAGTGTGCAGCAGCTGGCATGACCAGCTCTGCTCCCAAGCTCTGCTCCATGACCCCTTTCTCTGCTGAGCCTGGTTGACACATCCCATCTCATCACATGTCTACTGACCCCAGTTGGTGGAAGGTTCCTGTTTGTTCCTGCCTGGCATTGGCCAAATACTTGCAGGAGATGAGTAGTGAAGAATAAGAAGCTCCTCCATCTTTTGTGTGTTCTTTCAGTCAGTAGTGTAAAGGGCAGGTAAACCCTGAACATTTCTTTGCTGTCCTTGCCCATGGAGCTTTAAAGTGTGGTGAGCAAAAAGGGTGATACTTCCCCAGCTCCGTAGAGGCAGATCAGTACGCCAACCTGCCATCATGTAGGTCATAATTTGTTGCTGGTGAAAGTCACTAGCAAATTATTTCCTTCCACCCTCAGAGAAGAAGGAGTGTGAGTCAGGAAGGATGGTGTCTGAGGTCCATTGCTTTTGCAGCAGAGTATCTTACGTACCACCTTTTGCTTAGTTCTGTGCCTACACTTGCAATTCTGTTCTAATAATATTTGGACCTAACATAATGCCATCGCACGTATTACTCAATGAATTAGTCACTATGAGCATTTTCATATTAAGGATTTCAGAAAAGAAAGCCAGTGACAGTAAAAGGAAACATCAATCATATTTTGGTGGTAAATTGCTGGAAGTACTGTACCATTTGTCTCAGTTGACTTTGCTTTGCCTCCCTCACAGGCAGGACGTAATGGGCTCGGGTGTTTTGTTCCTCTTGTAAATCTAATAATACTACCTACTGTGTTTTGTAGCTTTTTGTTGTTGTTGTTGTTGTTTTTTAACAGGAAATTCCAATGAACTTTGTGGATCCAAAGGAATATGATATTCCAGGCTTAGTGCGTAAGAATCGCTACAAAACAATTCTCCCAAGTAAGTTTACTGATTTTAAGTCACTGAAGCAGGGTGGTTTAATCCACATTCTTGAAGGGCTTTGCACTTTCCTTTCCAGAAAGCATCAAGTGTGCTGTCACTACCATGTATTGTCCAAAGGCCATATTTATGAAGCAGCAACATGGCTTCAAAGCATAAATCAAACTTCAGAAGAGGTACAGAGCATGAAGAACCTAAAGTTCACTGAACATCAGCAGCACTTAGGTTTTTAAGTCATTAGAATTGCATCTTTTGGTGCTGATTAAAAATTCTGCCCAAGAACTTGGCGTGTTTATTCAGATGTTACTTAGTGGTTTCTTTGATTAAACACTTTAGAAAGACTAAATTCTAGCAATGTTATTTTCCCAACTGATGTTTTTCTCAGAATCATTCCTCAAAGGCAAACAGAATATTGGGAGCTGGCCTGATGGCATTAAGATGATACAGAAAATCAACATCTCTTCCTTTTCTATTACACTGTTTTTATTTGTAGCTAGGAGTAGGACTTTGAGAAGGATTTTGGTACAAGTTTTCACAAGTGTTGTCATTTTCCCATGTCATGCTTAAAGTTACTTTGAAAAGTGATACAGTTAGATGTCATGCCTCTTTTTTGGTCTAAGCCATTTTTGAAAAATGCCACCACTGCCATGGTGCTCTATTTGCAAAGCCCAAAAGGTTCAGTGTCAGGTTTGTAAAGATAAGTGCAGAGAAGTCCAGAAGGTCCTCAGCTATAGCTATCATTTTAGTCAATGAACCTGTATTGGGAATGATTCCAGAAGAGACTTTTTTATGTAGGCTTACCACTCCAGCAGCTGTAGCCAGTGGATCCACTGTGCACAGCCCGTTTTATGACTCTGTACTCCACCTTAGACCAGAAGTGTAAAAACATTCAGCCACGTTTCCCATTTTTGTCCTAATGACTGAGGTGAATCATTCAAGTATTAATTAACTTTTTTTGCTGGAAAGGGAAGATTGCAGAAGTGGGTAGTGATTTAACATCCTCAAACTGCTGGATTTTAAAGTGATCTATATATTCTGAATTACCTAATCTAATGTGTACTTTGAGAACTGGATCCAGTTTAAATCTCATATTGGATGTTTTAACTGAAATGTCAGAATTGCTGTGTGGTGGGTTGACTCTGGTTGGATGCTAGGTGCTCATCAAAGCCGCTTTATCACTCCCCCTCCTCAACTGGACAAGGGACATAAAATATAACGAAAGGCTCATGGATTGATATAAGGACAGGGAAAGATCAATGATTCAGCAATCATCGTCACAGGCAAAACAGACTTGACTTGGGGAAATTAATTTAATTTATTGCAAGAGAAGGATCATGAGAAATAAAAGCCAAATATTTAAAATACCTTCCCCCAACCCCTTCTTTCTTCCCAGGCTTAACTGCACTCCCAGATTCTCTACCTCCTCCCCCTAGGTGGCACAGGGAGATGGGGAATGGGGGTTGTGGTCAGTTCATCATGCGTTGTTTCTGCTGCTGCTTCCTCCTCAGGGAGAGGACTCCTCACACTCTTCCCCTGCTCCAGCATGGGGGCCCTCCCACAGGAGACAGTTCTCCACAAACTTCTCCAACATCAGTCCTTCCCCCAGGCCTACAGTTCTTCATTAACTGCTCCAGTGTGGGTCCCTTCCATGGGGTGCAGTCCTTCAGGAACAGAATGCTCCAGCATAGTTTTCCCAGAGGGTCACAAGTCCTGCCAGCAAACTTGCTCCAGCATGGGCTCCTCTCTCGATGGGTCCACAGGTCCTGCCAGGAGCCTCCCTCAGCATGAGCTTCCCGCATGGTCACAGTCTCCTTCAGGTGCATCCAGTGTGTCCTCCATGGGCTGTTGGTGGATATCTGCTCCACCATTAACCACCATGTCTGCAGGGGGAGACAGCCTGCCTCACCATGGTCTTCACCACAGGCTGCAGGGGAATCTCTGCTCTGGCACCTGGAGCACCTCCTTCCCCTCCTTCTTCACTGACCTTGGTCTCTACACAGTTGTTTCTCTCAATCCTCTCTCCTGGTTGCAATTGCACAGTTAGTTTTTTTCCCCCACTTCTTAAATGTTATTGCAGAGGTGCTGTCACCACTGCTGATTGGCTCAGCCTTGGCCAGTGGTGGGTCCATCTTGGAGCTGGCTGGCATTGGCTCTATCAGACATAGGGGAAGCTTTTAGCAGCTTCTCACAGAAGCCACCTCTGTAGCTCCCCCACTACCAAAACCTCGCTCTGCAAACCCAATAGATGCTGCCATTTTGAACACCCTGTTCCAGAGTTGTAAGCAGTTGCTCATTGGCCCACTACCATATATTTTTAAGAATGACAGCTTAATGGGTTAATTATTTCCTGCAAACTTCATCTCAGCCGTATCAATATCTGCAGCAGCCATTGTTGTCACTTTGACCTCTTCAGATACGATAAGTACCATACAGATGACATGTTGGGCGGCAGTGTTGATCTGCTTGAGGGTAGAAAGGCTCTGTAGAGGGATCTGAACAAGCTGGATCAGTGGGCCATGGACAATTGTATGAGATTCAACAAGGCCAAGTGCTGGGTCCTGCACTTGGGTCACAACAGCCCCATGCAACGCTACAAATTTGAGGAAGAGTGGCTAGAAAGCTGCCCAGCGGAAGAGGACCTGGCAGTAAAGAGGCTAGCAAGGAGAGCTAAACATCCCCTTTATACTTCAAAGCTGGGAATCCCAGTAAACTATCCAAGCACAAAGTAGGAGAGGGAACCGGAGGCAAGATGAGGGAGAGTCCCGTGCTTTTCAGGCTTTGACCATCCATTGACTTTGTTTCTGAGCTGACCAAATGTAGCCAATGCTGCCTTGAGTATCTACCTTGCCTTCCACTGAGTTCTAGCTGCAGAAAGCAGTTAATGGCAGGAACTGCTGAACAAGCTGCAGTAGAGCAGACTTAGACAACTGATGATCATAGGGAACAGCAAATGCTTAATTACCAAAGTAGAGCAAACCCCAAAATCTGAATTTAAAAAGTAACTAAAATTCCCTTACCAGCTGCATTGCCAGAAGCAATCTAGGCAGTTATCATTAAAAGGTAAGCAGTCACTTAGCATAATGATCAGTTACTTGCAACCCTAGAGTTGACTGTAGTGAGAGGCAGGATAATAGTGTGTAATTCATGTCCTTTATATTTCTTTTGTAGTAAATTCTTTTTGCAGATTCTCCAATTTTGCTGTTGGTAGTAAAATGGCTTAGAAGGTGGCTTTTTGATGGCAGAAGGGAAAATGCCAAGCTAAGGAGGTTGATTTGGATATTTCATTACTATTAATTTGTTTGTTTTCAGACAGTCCTCTTCTGGGGATGTGTCCTATGGCATTTCCTGAAAAATTATAACTTTTCTCTAAGACATTTGAAGGCGCTTTTTGAATGTACAGAAAAGGATGTTTTTGTTACGGAATTCCAGAGCTGGCGAGAACTTATTGGAACATGTTGTATATCAGTCTCATTGAATCCTTTTCTCAAGAGTAATGTCTATGCAGACTTGTTAAATTTCTACATAGTTCTATTGCTTTTATACCATTTTAAGTTTTGCAAAACATTTCAGTTAAGTTTAGCAAGTTGCTCTAAAATGTCACCCATAGTATGAACACAAAATGGCCATAAAAGAGACTGTGGAAAAAATAGCTGATGTATCATTTGGTTTCTTAGAGATACAGACTACTACTGCTTTTTTAAAGGTCCGTTGTCTTTTTGAACCTGACCTGTGTGCCTGTTTTGTGCTAGGAGAAATATTTTCATTAAGAGTAGGATTTGAGTTTGCTTAAATGTCTCTCTGTTGAAAATTTCAAACTCATACTGCAAACTCTAATATTAAAGTCTTGTTACATTTGTTTTTTTTTAAAGGAGGCGTTATTCCTGTTTATATATTTCTAAGAGATGTGATTCAGCTTTTTTACACTTTCTGCAAAACAGTGCACATTCTTGTGTTAACAATGCATTAAGAGGCCTTTCTTATATGAAATAAAGTTGAAACTGTTCGCTAACATACTACCTTAACAAATGTAAATACTACATTAACAGAAACATCACAAGCCAAGTATTATAATTCAAAGTAAAACCATATTCTGAATGTTTTAATATTTGTGGATACAGCAATAAAAAAGTAAAAAGTAACTCAAATTCTACTGCAGTTGAAGAATACTAAAAGAAATCTGTGCTTAAGAGTCTGCGGCACCTGTTGATAGAGCTCTTCAGATCTGTTTTATTTCTTCCTAAAGACCCACCATGAGATGGACAACATAGTATTATTGGATTATTAGTAGGGAAAAATTACATAATCGTTACTGAGACTTCAACAGGCTCCATGGATGACTGCATAAAACCCAAGCAAAGGGACTTCATGCAAGCAGTCTAACTACCCAGTCCAGTGACATTTGAATAAACATGTGGAAACCACTGTCACCTTTTTAAGGGTATGACATGTTGAAGGCTATCAGAATTACTGATTGAAAAGCAGATTTTATCTCTTGTCCCACCATCTCCCCAGCACTAGAGATGTGAGCAAAGTTGAGTGGGAGGGAACTCACTGGTTTCAGTACTTCTGTGCTATAAAACAGTATCTTTGTTGATATCTTTGCTTTTCAGATTGTGATTATATTATCACATGATAGATAACATGAATCCATTTTGAGGACAGCATTGCATGCTGAGTCTTTGTTTGTAGTACTGTAGAAATTAGCATGCTTAGTCCTTTGTGCTTTACCCACTATCACACTTATTTTTGCATATTTTTTTATTTTGTTCTGGTTTCTGAGCAGGCTGGACCTGTGCTTTGATTTTAATATTCTCCTGGTGATATATGGTGTGGCTGTTTGCTGAGGCCTCTGTTAGGAGGATGTTTCTTGTCAATGATAACAAACTGTGTAGTACTGGTGAAAGTGGATGAATGTGGGCCTGTGTCAGCTCACATTAAAATCAGTGGAACAGCTCGCATTGACTTCAGTGGGAATTGGACTGAACTTTTCAGGTGGAATAATGTTTTCATTTCTCTTATTAAAACAAGAGTAATGCTTCATAAACAGCTCCAATGAGGGAGACTCAAGTACTGAAGATGCTTATGCAAAGTACGAGAGACTGTTAATATTCTTTAATTTCTCTTTAACCAATGTATTTGTTAATAGCACATCTTGGAGTTTAGTTCACTGCAAGACAAAACAGGGAAAGAGTTATTGTCATCTGGCTTGCCTGTGTACAATATGTGTTTATGGTTTGGGAGAAAAGCTGTTTGCTATCATTTCACAAACAATATTCTAATGTCTTACAAGCCAGAACGAGTCTGTTGACCTAACAAATTGAGAAATAATTTCCTGGAGCAGAAAACTGCTTTTCCAGAGTCACTCTGGGACACTGACTCTGCAATAGAAACAATTAACCAGGCTTCAGAGAGTGCATAAAACTATCAGAAGCAGCCAAATTACCCCAACCACCCTTTCCTTTTTTTATGGTAACATTTTAACATGGGAGCTTTCCAAGGCCACTCACATCTGTTGTGATGGCCATGAATGCATGTAAATGTCTCACTGTACAAAATAATCTTGTGTCTCTTTCTGTCTTCTGAGCAACTTATAAACTATTACTTACCTCTTTACACCTTTCAGATCCTCACAGCAGAGTGTGCCTTACCTCAGCTGATCAGGACGACCCCCTTAGCTCTTACATCAATGCTAACTACATCAGGGTAAGAGCTCAGTAGTCCAATGTTTCTGTGTAGCCTCTATCAGCCACTGCTAATGTAAACAGAATTGCAACATCCACTGGCTTTTAAAGGCATTCTAGCTGAACTGATTGCTCTTCTCTCCTGCTTATATTAACTGAAAACCAAATCTCAAAGTGCAACTGTACAGATTCAGACCAGACAAAAACACACTTCTGCACTTCTTGATGCAAATTGTTTGTCAGCGGGCCTTAACAAGGCACTGGATAATAAATCTGAATAAGGCTCTTGACCTAGCCAGGGTCACCTCAAGGCTGTTGGACACTAATTGTTGGAATTACGTGAGTCCATATTGTGCCTTTGCTCCATGTACACGTGTGCAGGAGAGAGATAGAGAGGGGAAAAACTGATGCCATGGAATCTCCATTCCAACCAGTGGTAGCTCTCTGTTTTGAAGACTGAACCTTCAAGGTTGCAGTGGTCATCCCTGTTAAAATTGATCTCTTGTTGTTTTGTTGGCAGGGCTATGGAGGAGAGGAAAAGGTATATATTGCTACTCAGGGACCGATAGTTAATACTGTCAGTGATTTCTGGAGAATGGTGTGGCAGGAGCGTTCTCCCATCATTGTCATGATTACCAATATAGAAGAAATGAATGAGGTAATGGTGTTACATATAGTCTGTATTTTTATCTGTACTCTAGCAGATATTTTCAGCATAGATGCTAAGCCAGCGAACAGAAGTTGGTTCAGTGGCCTGAGCAATCAGAGCCAGCATTAAATTCTTCAGGCTCAGAGAAGATGTGGGCTCCTCTTTCAGTTCAGTTTGCTGTAAGTCTCGTTTTGTTGTCTGACTTAGCCTACTGCTGGTTTTGCCATTTTTTCTCTCCCAGCTGACCTGAAACCTCTCCAAACCCAGCTCTATTTGCAGACAGTCTTTCACGTTCTCTCTAAAGGAATCAAAAAACAATAGTACCCCATAACTACTAAGGTTGAACATCTTTAGTCAACAGAGTTGGTGCTGCTATATCTTGCATTTATTATGATTCAGTGTCTGTGTCCATATTTCATTGAGGCTGTCCCTCACTAATGAAAGATGCTAGTTACAATAATCAACAACTAGAACTGACTTGGATATGGAGGACCTTTTCCTGAATGCTTTTGAAATATTGAAATTAAGATGCTAAAATTTTCTATTCACCACCTACTTCCAGAAATTAAACTGACATGGTGTTTCTACTAATCCACCTAATGTGATTTCTGTTTGCAGTTTAAAATACTGCTGTCCTCCAGCTGTTCATTACTTAGCTCCTGAAATATTTGCCCCATAGCAGACTTGCAAGAACCATGTGCCTGGGCTTCCATTCGCAGACAGGTAGCTACGCTTATGTCTGCCTTTACTGGCAGTGCAAGATGTGAGAAAGTGGTCTGGGCATGTGTTGGCCTGCATGCCCCCTCACTGCTGACAGCAAGGTGTAGTGGAGAGATCGAAATGGTGTTTCTTAAGCTGCAGCAGCAGCTTTTGTCAAATTTTGTCCTTGAGAACCCATTAGTAATTTAGGTGAGAGAGTCTCCTTTGGAGAAGAGGCTTTGTAGACATTTAGAAGCCCAAGAACATGGGCATACCTCCATCATACATGCAGAGTTATAATGGCTTAACTGCCAGCTGGAAGCTTAGTGCCCATAATTATGCATGTGCACGAACCTTTAGCTTTCCCCAGTTGTGAAGTAAATAAATTTAACCTTGGGTTTTAGTGAAAAAAAAAACATGAACAAGACAGACAGAATTATCATGCTTTGCAAGTTAAAAGTGGTCAGTTACTGCAGTTGGCTGATTGGACGCATACTGTCAAGGCATTGGTGATGCAAAGTAAAGTATGTTGCTGGTCTAAATGTTTTGTTTGCACTAACATTTTAAACTCATGTCTGCCTCTATCTGAGAGGAAGCACTGAAGTAATATCTTGTTCATTGATCAGAGTTGCCAGCTTATGGCAAATAAGATAATAAAATGTCATGACATGGTGTACCATTTAAGGACTTTGAGGTTTAAAGATGATGATGGAGAGGAAATATTGGTCCTGAATGATGTATCTGGTGATAAGTTCTTCCACTATAGTTTTCATGGCAAGATTGTATAACAGGAATGTAAAATAACCTTTAAATCTGAATTTCCTCTTATCCACATTGACCAAGTATTTCACCCATCATATCAGTCTTGGGAAGCAGTGCACTGCAATGTTGATGCACTATATAACTGGAGCTTGCTACAGCCTATATATCATAACAGAGCTGCTGAGTCTTTTCCAGTGCCTTTTGTGTCAAAAATTAAATGGTGTCAGGAATCTCAGCCATAAATATAGGGTAAGTCCTTTCATGTAAATGGCTGCCATCTTCATTCCCTTTCTTTCATAACACATATATTAATATATGAATAACAGGACTCAGAAGTATGTAGATTCAAAACCAAAACCTTTGTTCAGCAATGATGCTAGTTACAGAGGCTTTGTGTTCCTCCTCGGTGCAATGACTTTGCTAATGCGAGTATTAAAAGCTCTGTATCTCAGCCCTCTGTTACATCTAATCTGAACTGACAGACAGCCCACAGAAATGAGTGGGCAATCTTACTCCACTCCTTTAAGCAGAGCAACGTCTGTGCTATTGATAGCTGCTAGTGCTCTCAACAATTTTTACAATGGATTCTGCAGTTTAAGAGGAGAGGAAGAAAAAAAGCAATCTGCGTAAATAATTTTACAGAGACACAGTGGGCCACATTCCCAGTGGGTTATTAACTGATGCACTATGCAGATGGAACAACACTGGTTCTCCCACACAAAAATTTTGACTCAGTAACTTTGCAAGATACTTCTCTGTTGTTAGACTTTCTCTTGAAGTGAAATTATTTTTGGTAGGGGAAGAGCAAAATGATTTAACTTGCTTCCTTCAAGATTGTGTACACCTATGTAAAAGAGCATGTTTACATGTATCATCTAAACTAGGTTTGTCCGATAGCAGATTCTTATTGACATGTGATGATGAGATTGCTTCTTCCATTATCACAAGGGCACCTTTTTCACAGACCCTGCCTTGTTCATGTCATTCCTTGTCCATGAACTAGTTCATGGAGAGCAGCCCTGAGAAGGACCTGGGGGTGCTGATTGACGAGAAGCTCAACATGAGCCAGCAATGTGCAATCGCAGCCCAGAAGGCCAACCATATCCTGGGCTGCATCAGAAGAAGTGTGGCCAGCAGGTCAAAGGAGGTGATTCTGCCCCTCTACTCCACTCTCATGAGACCCCACCTGGAGTACTGCATCCAGCTCTGGCCTCCCCAGCATAAGAAGGACATGGACCTGCTGGAGCGTGTCCAGAGGAGAGCCACGAGGATGATCCAAGGGCTGGAGCATCTCTCCTATGAGGAGAGGCTGAAAGAGTTGTGGCTGCTCAGCCTGGAGAAGAGAAAGCTCTGAGGAGATCTTATTGCAGCCTTCCAGTACCGAAAGGGGGCCTACAGGAGAGCTGGGGAAGGACTTTTTACTAGGGCATGTAGTGATAGGACGAGGGGGAATGGTTTTAAACTGGAAGAGGGCAGGTTCAGATTAAACATTAGGAAGAAATTTCTCACTTTAAGGGTGGTGAGGCACTGGAACAGGTTGCCCAGAGAAAGTTGTTGAGGCCCCATCCCTGGAGGTGTTCAAGGTCAGGCTGGACGTGGCCTTGGGCAACCTGGTCTAGTGGGAGGTGTCCCTGTGTATGGCAGGGGGGTTGGAACTCGATGATCTTCAAGGTCCTTTCCAACCTAAACCATTCTATGATTCATGCACCATGTTGAAGTGCTTGTCTCTTTCTTTGTGTTTTGATTAGTTTAAAGGGAAACTGCATACAAAAAGCCACAGTCTTTTTCAGTCCTCCTTCCAGGATAGGAGTGCTTACAAATTCTCACCTGCTCATGTCTAGTGTATCAGTACGACAAGGTAGATTTGCAAATGGACTATAGTTTCTCCTTCTCTAATTGCCAGGTTGTGCTAGTTGCATCTCTGGCTGTTGGGTATGGGGGTTTTTTTTGGCAAAATCAAATGTAGTAGTCTAATAGTTCTCACAGCTGTTGCATCCTTAGCTTTGAAAGATTCTCAGTGTCCATTTAAAGTGGATTTTGGTACATAATGTAATTCCCAAAACATCCCCAGTCATGTTCTTTTGTACAAAAACCTATGCACATGATCATCTTATAAAGGGTCAGTGCTCTCTGAATATAAAAAATAAAAAAGATGTATTTTGTGTTTCCATGTCAGTGTACACACCACAGAAATATTGGTAACTAACACTAGTTATATTATACTAATCATTATTATCTTAAGAAAAGGATTAATCTAAAAACACAGGCACTATCCTTTCTAATGAACCTTCAAAATGCACATTAGTTGCATAAAGATAAATAAGGATGTGTGTATTTAAAAGCATTGGTTAGTCATTACTTGATTTGTGCATTTTTTTAATCATGCAATCAGGCTATTATGAATGCAGCAAAAATCAACTGAAATGCCGTCCCTGTTTAGAAAGTGAAGCTTGTACTTATTATAGAAACAACATTCATTCATATTCACCTATGCATGTGCTATATCCAATTTCAGAGGAGTAAAAATGAACCTTCCTTGACATCTGCTTAACTAAATTTATTTTATATTGCACACAGAAATGCACAGAATATTGGCCAGAGGAACAGGTCACCTATGAAGGAATAGAAATCACAGTTAACCAAGTCATACAAGCAGACGATTACCGTTTAAGGCTCATCACCCTAAAGGTAAATCATTCCATTGTACTTACAGTAATTTAGCTGTCTTAACCCTTAAATGGAGTTGTTCATGGAGAGTTGTGTAGAAATCTTCTGCACAGTCTATTGCTGTATAAATATCACTTTTCATTACTGAAGTCACTATAGTTTTGCCCAGTTCACCAACATATAAAAAGTAAAATAAGCAGTCAGAGATTTAGACTGCATATGTACAGTCTTGAAAGCTAACAGGCCAATTGTGGCAGCATGGGGTTCATTCAGTGGAAGAAACCAGTGACTCATTCTGCGCCCGTGTCTTCTGTGTTGACTGGTCATTTCAAGTGACATGTTAGCTCACGGGTAGCTTCTTACCAGGTTTTGCAAGTCAGACAGCCAGCACTTATGGAATAACCTGCTAAACTCTATAATGATGTTCTGTAGAATTCAAAGGCTTGTTTATTCTTTCAGCCAGAGACTTAAGCAAAGGATTACTGAACAGGGAACCTTAACCTGCATAGCATCTTACATATTTTGTAGTATGGGAAGACTCCTAAGAAATACTTAGATTGTGCTTCTTATCTTTTTATGATCATTATTAGGATGCTGTCAAACTGCTGGATACTTTCCAGCTACTTATACCTAAGATAACTTGTCCTGCTAACGAGAAGTGGGGGAGTTGAGAACTCAGCAAAAGGCTCTTTAATTTTGCTTACCTGTTTTCAGTTCCTCTCAGCAGTGGGAGTACTGGTCTGCTTGGCGCTTGTCAGTGGTGTGGTAGCACCACTCCTGTTCACCATGGCTGAACCCCTTTTAATAGGTACCATGCTAATTTATTATTTGAGCGATTTGGCTGACTTGACTTTGAAGATGCTTTAAGGGATCATTCCACTCCAAGACACTAAAACTGTTGATGACCTTTAAAAGAGCTTTCACCGCAGTGTTCTCCATGTTTACATTTATAAACATTAATATCTTTCCAACTAACTGTATATGTGGTTTTACAGACCAGTAACCATTTTATAATCTTATAGATGGCGAGTTTAAATACAAGTTTATTTTTTTACTTAAAGTACCAGAGTCCTATTTTACAACTGTTTTCATTGCTATGTTCTAGAATCTCAAGCTACGTGTTTTAATAAGGACAGTCTATTTACATAAACTTTATACTTCTTTCATCTACCAGATCTGCACCTGACCTCAATATAACACCACTATTTCTTTCCAAGCTGAAAAAACTCCTTTTATCCAACCAGTTTCAAGTCTCTTTAGCCATATGCTAATAGGCAGAAAGCCAGCATATGAAATCCCATGTCTGCATTGAGAGTGTGGAAAGTCTGTCACTCATACTTTTGGCAAAGGCAGCAAGGAGAAAATCACGCTCCCTGGCGAGTGGGAAGTAAAGAATATTTACAAGTATGTTGCAGACTTCAGAGGTCTTAAATACAATTTATCCAAAATACTACAGTGCAGCAGCAAGAATAATACATAGATTAATTCTGATGCAATGCTGATATCTAGCAGAATTGGTTGCTTTTTGGTTATGGTGACAAAACAAAATTTCCTCAATAAAAAACTACACTATCTGCCAGAATTTTTTGTAATTGTTTTAAATTGTTAAAATACACCGTTTTAATATTAGTGAGTATTGCAAATCTTTTTTCATCTTGACATTAGCTTTAGAGATTTAGGTTGGAATGTTCTTCCCCATGCCCCTCCGTGCCCCAAAAAACCCAAAACAACACTTTCCCACTATATTTCTGGAAGGAAATGTGATTCTCTCCCTGGGGAAGGATCATTCAAATTCTTCTTAGGAAGTTCCATTTTCAGATGGGAATTGCAAGGGAGTGGCATTTAATGTTGATATTGCAGTAGCATAGCCAAAAAACAATCAGACTTTAAGAGGTGTTGCACAAAACAAAGAAGCAGTCCTGAAGAGCTTATATACAATAATTCAAATGTAATAAGCCGTGCTTCCATCTCACAAGTATCTGTCAAGCGAATACTCATCCCTGCAGAAATGTTTTCTTCCAACAGCAACCTTTCAGTGTTTTCGCAAATTCTCTTGTCCCTGATCAGTTCTTCCTCAGGTGAAGCTCTCCATGTTAGAGAAGAAGCTTCAGAATTTAGAGTCAGATATAAATATATCTTTTCAGTATATATAACTGGGGATCCCACAGGGGAAAAGAGAAACAACCAGCAAACTGAAAGCCAGATTATTTGTCAGGGCTGGCATATCCAGTATGTTCAGG
Source organism: Vanellus vanellus (assembly GCF_965231255.1). NCBI lineage: Eukaryota > Metazoa > Chordata > Aves > Charadriiformes > Charadriidae > Vanellus > Vanellus vanellus. Next base: position 16,545,948 of record NC_138911.1, on the reverse strand, counting down.
CACTAACAGAAAGAAAAAAAGAATGGCTAGTAGCAGAGTATAGCAAAGTCATAAGGAAAGAAGTATAGATATCACACTTTTTCCCGGTTGTAGTGAAGAAAGACAAATACGAAAGCCTTTATTGCATATACACATCCCCAAGGATGTATTTCCTTCCCTACTCAAATGATTTGATTATTTTCTTTAAGGTCATCCTAGTTTGTTTTTCAGTTAAGTAGTGCTTTTGTTTTCAGGACTATTGAGGCAGTGTCTCTTTTCTCCCACCCCCAAACGTCAGGAGGCGAACTGCTTAGTTCTAGAGCTGAAATATAGTTTCCTTTTGTTAGGTTACCATTGCCTGGATCTGTATGTTTGTCATTTCATAGCAATAGTGGACTAACAGCTCCAGACCGTACGTATGTTAAATGGCTTGGTAGTGAAAACTAGAGAAGTGAAGGGAAAACTTGACTTCTGTTTGTTTTGCCTTAAACAGGACTGGTCAGAAATATATGATACCATCACCAGCAATATATGATTATGGCATGTGTTACAGGGTGGACTTTCATACTTTTCCGAGACTAGGGGATTGGATTTGGCAAGCTTTAGGAATTTAGAAAATGCTCAGGCAATAGGGCAAGGCTTGTTTTCCTTTCTCAAAGGAACCTGCCAGTGTCTAGCCACTGATTCATGATCTCAGCTACAGCATACATGATGGTAGACTTCAAACCATCAATTAAATCTTGCTTCCTCCTAGGTGTTCACAAGTCTTCTTAGTCTCAAGGAAGCACTAATAGAGAATATTTTGTTAAAGTCAAAGTAGAAGCATACAGAACCACAGAAGTCAGGCTTCTGTAAGCAGAAGTGTAAAACCGGTAACAGCGTAGACAAAACTAAAGACATCCAGAGTTCATCATTAGTACTTTGGCTATTTTCTCTTTCTGTCAAATGTGTGACTTTATGCAGTGATTCGTGTTTTTCTTCAGGTGACTTTTATCTTTTACTTTTTTCTCAGTATTATTGACAACGTTTTTATTATTATTTTTCACAACCCACTTAAGAATCCAGTGTTGATAATTTCTGTTGCTCACACATGGTCACACATTCAAAAGCAACTGTGTATGTTCACGTTTCAGAGCAGTGACTGTAGTGAGCTCAAGTACTATTCATGACAACTAATTATGCTCTCTTAACCAGAGTATCTTCTCGCCAGGGTAAATATCCTAAAGCCAGGCTCTGTACTATGATACTAAGACTCTTTTTCCAAACAGAGTTAAACATACCCTTAAGGTTCCTATGGCTGTGCTTCAATGAGCACTTTAAACTCAATATAAGCTGGAACAGCAACTAAATGAAGCCTAGCCTCCTTTTGTCCTGCTGTCTTGTTCCTACCCTCGTGCCATCTCCCATATGCCCACACAAGGGTTTTAGTGACTGTGTGGTAAGCCAAATTGGGAAACTGATCGATCCATCTGAAAATTAATCCAACTTGAGAAAGAAAAAAGATTTAACTAGATCATGTCCCCAGTCTAGTTCACTGTGAAGCTATGCAAAAGCTTCGTCAACAAAAGAGAAGGATGGAAAGTGGCACAACCACAGAGCACTTTTAACATCCAGTGACTGACAGTTATAGGGACTTAGGAGAATAGATGACAGAAACTATTTCCAGATTTTTTTGTGCCTGGTTCTTTAGAAAGAGACAAATCTGTTCTCTTTTTTCATCCCCTCTTAAACTCGGCAAGCCATGTGTTTAAGGGAAAGTTGTGGAAGCTAATGCTTCTGTTCCTGGACCTTTTGAAGATATTTGCTTAGCCCTATGCCAGCTGGCTTATGTAATGGCTGAAAGGTTCCCTGAGCTCCACGTTACTATTTGGCACCTTTAGAAATCAGGCAGAAGGATGTCACTTTGAACACACAAAATCAGAAGCATACAGTGCTACTTGGCGCTCAGAAAAGGTAACGGCAGATTTGCTATATTCATAACCATGCTAAGACATAGAGAGAATTGGAATTTGTGTCTCTCAAAAAGCCCTGGACTGCAGCTAGATACAATTCCCACCTTCCGTAGTGTCTCTGAATTTCTCACCGTGTCTAAGAGAAATGTAGAATTGACAGGAAACCGATATGAGTCTGTCTGTCAGAAAATTCAGAAAAAATAAGCTCCTATCTCTCTCCTTTATCTATCTATCTAGCTATCGGAGACAGAGATAAGGCTCCTGGTTCTCTGTCTGTCAAATACATTATGAAAGCAATTATGTCACAAGCACAGCTCTGGCTTTGCTGAATGAATCTGTCAAGAGGGAGCAGACTGCCTGGAGTGTTTTGCACATAGCTCTTGGCACTAAAAGAGCAGCATACTTTTTTGAAGGCAGTTTACTGAAGTGCAGACGTGATATTTGAAATCCAGATTTCTGTGTTATATGCCTTGCCATTTGCATCTCCGGTTCCACTTAGTGTTGATTTACTCATCTCATTCTTAAAGGGAAGGCCAGGTTTCAGTATCAATTTACAACCAGAAGTTCTTTTAAAACTTTGTGGTGTTTTTCTTAACTGGATTGCAGAAAGGAGAAGAAGTCAGAAATCTGAAACATTATTGGTACACATCTTGGCCAGACCAGAAGACACCAGATCAAGCCCCACCCCTGTTACAGCTAGTACTAGAAGTGGAAGAGGCAATGCAGAGTACGGAAGAGAAGAATGCCCCAGTGATTGTTCACTGCAGGTAAATAAATGTTGGGTCTGACTTCTAAGGGCTTCTTTGCATACAGTGGCGTAGTGCAGATACTGTCATATTGGCCATCAGTCAGACATGGGGGGAAATCTTGCCCAACTGCTTCTGAAATATACTTGGAACTTGTAAACTGTAATGACAATAATTTTCTATTACCAAGTGTTACATTCAGATACAGACTGAGCTGAACACAGAAGCTGGTAGTGGCTCAGTTACAAGTAAGAACAGTCTCATTTTATTTGCCTTACCTGTAATATATGGCTTTAATGATCTTAAAAGGGCCAGGTTACCAAAGCTTATCGTACAGGGAGTAAAATTGACTAGGAAGACACATGCAAGCAGAAAAATGAGAATGTTCAACTTTAAGCCTCAAAACCCCGTTTTGTAGGTTCCTTCTTTGGTTTTAAAAAAATCCTCATTATGCCAAAGACAATAATTTAAGTGTAATATGTAAAACAAATGAAACAGTGCCAAAGCTGATTGAGCAAGTACTAATCAACAGACAGGAAATGTATGCAAATAATAGTAAAACTGAAATATCCATGAAAAGCCCCTGGCAAAGATGAAAACTTCTTATTTGGAAGAAGCAAAATCTTTACAGTGGTTTGAAGCCTGGTGGAAAATGGTAATTACCAATCACAGAGAAGTAAAAATTGATGAAGATAGATACTTTTCTTCTGTCTTCAGAAAGAAGTAAGATGATGTACTTATCACTTGTAGATGTGATGAAGTACATTCTTTTGTGCTGCTAACTAGGGAATGTGTTAAGCAACACTACTAACCATTATTAAATCAGCTATACTGGATGATTTTCACCCAAGAGTGTTTAAAAAAATCAGTCCGCAGGCTCTAAATCATTGAAGTTTAGTATAGCTGAGTTCTAGTTCTTGCAAAATTTGAGAAGTTCCAGAGGTCTAAAAGCAAGTCTTGTTTTGGCAGTGTTGAGAAAAGGTTAAATGTGAGTACTTGAAAACTACAAGTCAGTTCTCAAAACAATTATTCCAGGTAAATAGCGAAAAGCCTGATAAGCAATGCAGTAATCTTGACAGGGTAATCTTGCATAATTTCAATAAAATAATTTTGCCAATTGATCTTTGGGATTTTTGTAAGGAATTTTACCTAGTTTTGCATAACATTTTCTCACAAATGGCAGATGGTTGCTATCCAGAAGCCGTAATAAATGGGGTATTGTCATACAATGGGAATGTTTTTAAAGAGACTCTTGGCATGAGTGGTGAGTAGCCCATTGTCATCAAAGATCCACCTATAAGCTAGTATGGAGTAATTGCTAGTAAAGTGTTCATATGATGCCACATGTCCAGTTTTTCTGCCTGTGTTTTAAAACAGATTTTGACAAATTGGGGAGAGTTCAGAGAAAAATAACAAATGGTTTGTAAGAAGGTTCACTTTGCCCTTGGAAATCTGTGACTCTCTAAGAGCTCCTTGAAGTATTATGGTATTTGCTGCAGGTAAAGATTTTGGTCACCATGTCACTCTTGCTTTGCATACTTGTTTTGTCCTCTTGTATTGTGTCATCCCCATGACACAGTAATAATCTGGGAGGAAATGGGGTATTTTTATGTGAAATAACTAAGAGACATGGTGATAGGATTATGAAGTATTTTGTGTGATAACTGTGGACCACAGCCCTTTCAGCTTATTCTCAGTTGCAGTCATTTTGTCTGAAAAGGGAATTTAATACATTGCCTCTATTTCAGCGTGGTATACGCAGCAAGCTGTTAACCAAGGCTTGTGTTACGCTTAGTACTGTAGCTTCTTTGGCTTTTGTGAGAGTTCCTCAGTAGAATATAATCACTGTGGTTTTGGCCTTCAATGATGTAAAATAATGCACCTTTAAGAAAAAATAGATACACACCTAATAATGAAGCTGTTAGAATCATAGAACCATAGAATAGTTTGAGTTGGAAGTGACCTTTAAAAGTCATCTAGTCCAACCCCCTGCAGTGAGCAGGTACATCTTCAACTAGAGCAGGTTGCTCAGAACCCCATCCAACTTGACCTTGAATGTTTCCAGGGGTGGGGCATTTACCACTTCTCTCAGCAACCTGGTCCAGTGTTTCACCACCCTCATTGTAAAACATTTCTTCCTTATATCTAGTCTGAATCTACCCTCTTTCAGTTTAAAACCATTGCCCCCTGTCCTATTGCTACAGGCCCTACTAAAATGTCTGTCCCCATCTATCTTGTAAGCGCCATTTAAATACGGGAAGGACACAGTAAGTTGTCCCCAGAACCTTCTCTTCTCCAGCCTGAACAACCCCAGCTCTCTCAGCCTGTCCTCATAGGAGAGGTGGTCCAACCCTCTGACCATTTTTGTGGCCCTGTTTTTAAAAGCAGCTTTATGTTAAAGGCAGGCTAACAGTCCTGTTAAGATTCTGTAGCTAATGCACCACTCTTGAGCAGTCTTGGAAGGATTATGACTTTGTCTCAGCCACTGAGAGACCTGCAGCTTGTCCTGGGATGAGTGCTGTCTCATTGCTATTTGCTTTATGTAAAATGGGTGTTGTTCACTCCCTTTATGAAACACGCACAGGTGTATGGATGGAAAACAGTATACAAGAGCTGTGTGCTGTGGCCTATTTGGTTATGGCATAAATTGGAAAACGAAGGGCTTTTTTTTAACCATTGATGTAGATCCATATGCAGCAAAGAGTCCCTCTGAAACCCTGAAATATTTGAAGCATTGATGAGCAAACCAGATATAGTAAAGAAAACAGAAGTCAGGGCATGAGGTACAAAGAGTTTCAGGGATAAAAATGTTGTCAGGTAAGTACCTCCATCACAATTATTTGAAGACTGAGATGAGTTCTTAGTGAGTAAGGTCATCCCCTAAACTTCCATTGAGTTGCCTTGATCATTCTGTACTAGAAGTTAAAACAAACCCAGTGTAGCCGTTTCTCTAACGAGCATAAAAGCAGAATGAAAAAACAGTCTGTACAGTCAAAGAAACAGTATTAGGACTTCACTAGCTAACTGCAAACTATTGTTGCTTGTACATTTGTTACCAGTCTTTTTGTATTACAACTTTAGTGCAATTTAAATGGAAGCAGGATTTCTTGCAGTTGTGTCAAGTAATTATTCCCGAGGATGCTCACTTAAATAATTAACACATAAGAAGGGCTGTCAGCATTTGCTGCTAGCTTTTTATTAGGTGATAAGAAGAATTCACAGCTTTGATAGCACGGTGCCTTTGAGAATAAAATCAATTCTGGTCATTAAGCAAGGACTGAATTGTACAAAGGTGTTCAGGAAGACAAAAGAATTTCTTTACTAGTGAGTTTGTTGTATCCTGCACTAATTCAGAGAATTACTAGATTGCAGATATCATCAGCAAACAGCATCACACTTACCATATTGCTGTTAGTTCTGCTTATTTAGGGAAGGGGTTTGTTGGGTTTTTTTTACTGTACCTGTGAATGAAAGTAGCTTTCAAAGAAGCTATTAGGATTAAGAATCTCAAAGCAAAAGTTGCCTTCAAAGCAAGTCTAACTAAGAAATACTGTTTAACAGCTTATTTTCAATAGTTCAACGACATATTGGGTCAAACTGTACCCAACAGTCCATTTTTAGCACTGTATGTGCCATGTCCATCCCTTTACTGCGAGTGGCTCACACTTAATTGTGTTGTCCCATTGAAGTTAGTATCTTTTTCTAGTTACAGCTTTATATTCACAAGCACCCACCTGGTAAAGATTGGAGGGAGGAAAGGGATAATGGGGTTTGATTGCTGGTTTGATGGCACACATTTAGCGAGAAAGTTCCAAAGCCATTCTGACATCTCCACTGACTCTCTGTGCTTTTCCATCCCTTAGTGCAGGCATTGGGAGGACCGGCTGCTTTATTGCAACTAGTGTCTGTTGTAAACAGCTGAAGAGCGAGGGCATAGTTGACATATTGCGAACAGCCTGCCAGTTGCGGTTAGACAGGTAAGAAAGCTTTTTCCTTTCCAGAAAAAAAAAAAAAAAAAGTAATGGTAATTTTTCCCTTTACTTAAGGGAATTTGCAAATGGGAACAGAGGAGGAATAAAGGCAAATGGAAGCTAAGAGAGAATGTTTGTGGAAGAAAGTTGTCCTGTTCTAAGCAGTTTTCACTTGTAATCTTTGCCTATTTTGTGAGCAGTAAACCTCGATGAACAGCCCTAGAACTCATCTAGATTCACAGCTGGCATCAAAATCTGCACAGCTATGCAGCTGCACAGCTCAGTGCAGCAAGGGATAGGAGTTTGTCCCATGTTCTTACAGAAACAAAGGCTCAAAAGTCTGCTGTACTTAAGTTCAGAGCTGCAGATCAGCACTTTGCTCCCAGGAGGAGTAAAGAAAACTGATCTTGCATAGTTGGAGCTGTGAGCACGGTTGGGAGGGCATGGCTGCTTGGGACCTTGTGGGGAGAATGAGAGTATGCATAGTCCAGAGTGTTTGCAGACATATGAAAGGAGCTGTGAAAATCTCCGGAAATTCAATGGTTTCCAGTTAAGCATTTCTTAACACACCACCTTGAGTTTGATTATGAAGTAAACAGACTTGAATTTTGCACCAGAGATGTTATTTTTCCTCTCCCACTGGTTTCAAGTGCCATCAAAATATGTCTCAGTGCTCTCTCTAATGATAATGATAAATGTAGTCAGAGGAAGAGATGTCACGAAAAACATACCAAAGATTTTTCTGAGGAAAAAAAAAGAACCTCAACCCCACGCTGATCTTTATTTCAGAGGAGAAATTATGCTCAGTGGGAGGCAGAAAATGAAATGCTTGCTGTCCTGCTGTGGCTCTGATAGACAGGGACCTGCAGGGACTTGGAGGTTTGGCTATTTCAGTGGATTTCAGGCCGGACAAGGAAAGGCTTCTTGAGAAAAAGAAAACCAGAATGTGAGTAGTGAGTGCTGATTATCTGTGGCCCAGTGAAATATCTGCCTGGATCTGAAATACCTTGTCTCTGTGACTAATGTTACACAGGAAAATAGCCATACAAATGAAGGCTGAAAACGCCTGCTTACAAATGTGCTTCATACAGGCCAATTGAAAATATTAGCTTTGCAGGGAGAGGGAAACTGGCAGTCATTTGCAGAGGCTGGAGAAGAGAGATCACACTTAAACGAGAGAAGAAAGCCTGCAGGGACCTCTGTAGCTGCCATGTATTTCTCAGGGATGGGATGTGATAAGAAAAGGCCATTTAAATGTCATAGGAGAAAATACCCAAGACAGAAAGCAGTCAGATCTCCATCCGTGCTACAAAAGAGCATGGTTTCTTCAAGGAGTGAAAAATGGAGCTCATGGTCTCTTGGAAGTCATGCTGCCATCCATTGTTATTGTCACTAAACCCTCACAAAAGGTCTATATGACTTCAAAAGCAGCATGAGAATATGAGGCAGTGTTGAAGCAGCTATACCAAGGAAGACCCTTTCTGTCTCCTCCTCTTCCTGTCTGGTGGTTACTGGCTAGAGAAAATAGGGTGAATGGGAAGGAGTCACCAGGGACTTAGGGAAAGAGGGTTGGATGCAGGCCAGAGCAGACATATAAAGGAATGCACCTCACTGCTTCACAGCATTAGAGGGGTTGATATTAGCCCTGAGAACCGCCTTTCAGGTTGCCATGGGGTGAAGGGGACAAATGTTTCTCTCCCTTCATTGCCTTACAGATCTCTTAGAAAAATCTTATGCACTGGGTTTAGCACCAGTGGCCAACAGTTGGTCCTGAAATAACCTAGTACGACTAAGGAGCAGAAGTCATCATTCCTGCATCCTTCCCATGGTGCTGAGAGACATTTGCTGTCTTTTCCCACAATGCAACTCAGATTTGAAAGGTTTCTGTGGCAAATAGGGGTGAAGACATAATTTCTCTATTCTGTGCCAGAGCCTGGACAGCAAGCACATGTCATGGTGGGCATGTGTGTGGGAAGGAGGGGAAGCCACCACATAGCAGGGAACCAGATAAAAAGGAAAATAATTTCCTGTGGTCTGAAACTTGATGGCCACCCTAGTGCTTCTGTTGCTACAACTTCAGGGTGCAACCTCACTGTTAATGGAATTGCATGGGGAGTAATTGCCAGATATGACTAACATTCCTTTTGTGTCATGAACTGACATAAATATATTTCAATGCTGGGGGCAGCACAGAAGGGCTCAGAAACAGACCTACTGTGAGCCTGTCTTAAGTAGAGCAGATGGGGAGGAGATGCTCAGCTAGGAAATAGTTTCTTTAGAAACACAGTGTGTTTCCCACCTTTGCTTATTGATGAGAAGTTGAAGCATGGGTCCCTGCCCTTCCCTGCTCATTGTTATTTCAAACAGCTGCTTGACAAAATAACTGCAAGAGGCTGAAGGAGGAGGTTGTCTTGCCCACTCATCTACCCATTACTGGTATGGTTAGTGTGTGACCCACAATTGTTTAGCTGGACCCCATAGAAGAGGACAGTCCCCAAGGAGGGTGCTAGCAGTCTGTTATCTGTTTGGCTCAGAGGAAGCAACTTTTCATTAAAATTTCCTCCCAAGGAGGTTTCTGAGGGAATGCACCACATATGCTCTTCCTCAGACTGACACAGTCTGGTTGGCGCCGGCCACCCACGGGTTCCCATGTTCCTCAATGCTGCTTGTTGTTTCAGCCTCCTTTTGGAACTGGATTCCCGGGATCTGCGCACCAGCATCAATGCTGGCACAATTCTGCATACACCTTCTGTGAATTTGAGCCATGGGGTTTAATTATTTTCATAATGGATTGTCAAGAGACATATCACTGCTGTTGAGGTACTTGTAGCAGAATTTTAAGTGTTAGTGAAATCTGCTTAAAATGGACAGCTTTATCCTTGTTCTTTCTGTTCATTTCTGTCTCCCACTGTAGTACTCATGTGTTGATTAATATGCTACTTGTAGAAATACACAGGCTAATGATACATGGAAAAGCAAACTGTTTCTGCTCCTGTTTGCATTTCCTTTCATGTTTGCAGTTTTAAAGAGAGCAGCAAAAGCTGAAATAAAAGCTGAACCAAAACAAATTTCTGTGCTGGGAGTCTTTTAATGATCAAGGTGTACATGGCAGTCAATTCAGTTACAAATCTGAGTTGTCTTTTGTTAAAGTTCCATTGTCTGTTCCAAAATCCTGCTGGCCATCCCCTAGTTCCCTGGTGAACTTGCCAAAAGCACAGCGTGGGGTGGCATGGAGGGAAGAACCCTCATTCCAGAATGGAGAAGTTGTGTGCTACATCAGTTGTCTGGCCTGGCCTGGCCCTCTATAATCCTGAATTCAGTCCCTAGTGCAACTGTGAAGTCTTGGATAAGATACTTCCCTTCTTTATTCCCCCTGCTCCCATCTATCTGTCTAGAGTTTTGGCGTGGGGGTTGCTGTTCATGGTGTTTAAAATGGTGCTTGGAGTATAGGTGTTCCAGTAAATGAATGTAAATCATGATGGTGTTGCCTTGCTGGATGAGGGCCTCTGCCCAGGAAAAATGAAGCTAAAGGCCATTCCTGTTCTGACTGCCTTCTGTTCCTTGGTTAGCAGAGACTTTCAAAATGGAGCTTGAGGTCAGACTATGAGCTGGTTGCAATCAATGGGCACTTTTCACTCATTTCAGGAAGCTTGGGAATAGACCTTTTGTGTGTAACACCAGTTTCATGTGAGCTATGCCATTTCCTCATACCTTATTTGCATGTAACAAGGCTGCTGTTTTCCCTCCCCTTTTTTTCTTTCCTTTTCAGGGGAGGAATGATCCAGACTTGTGAACAGTATCAATTTGTCCATCATGTCATGAGCTTGTACGGAAAACAGCTTTCTAGAGCAGCAGAAGAATAAGTGTTCATAATATTCCTAAAAGCTAAAACCAAGAGAACTTTTGACTCCATTCCGATATATTTCAGATCTGATAAGAGACACGCGGTAACCTGGTTGTCTTAGCTGGAAAGAAAGATATATTATTTTACTTTGATATTGCTTTTATGCTTTTGTTTGCATTGACATTTAAGAGCTGAGGTAGGCCTTGTCTTAAACATATGTGACAGGACATAATCTTCACCAAAAAAAGGCTTATTTATACTGTAAATAAGAATAGTAGCTTCATTTGTTACAAAAGCAAGAAAAAAAATCAGAAAAAATCCACTGTCTTCAGTTTGCTATTTTTAAAAAATCATTGCTAATATATCCAAATACTGTGTGAAACGTTTTGAATTGTCATGCTGAAATGTGCTGTATGTTGACTAAGCTTGAAAGTAACTTTTTGCCTCTTTCTGATTGTTTTTACATATAAAATTACCGAATACTGTGTATATCGTAAACCTTCTGAGCCTCTGCGTTGAAAGATTCAAGTAGATTCACATTGAAATGATGTTTCACACATCATGTTTGCTTGTTTATTTTTTCTAAAGCAGTCCCCCCACCAGTGTTATCAGAACTAAGGGGAAAAAAATATTGCAATGATTTGAGTGAAATTCTTACCTCCAATTCTTACCAGCAGTGTACCCCAGTATCATGACAACTAGGTGAATTTGAGGTGAATAGTAGAACTTAATCTGAACATAAATTCTTTATGCTTTGCCTTTTCTTTGTCAATATTTTGGCATCTGAGGTTTTATTTTTGCAAAGTTTCTCTTTTTCCATAGTCAAACCACAATCCAAATACAATTTCCCCTGAAATTTGAGGTTTGGAATCAGGTGAGGAATTCTGTGAGTTGAATTCATCTTTATTTAAAAAATGTAATAATAAAACCACTTGTATTCTATGAATTTAAACTTGTTTCAAAGCTTTGAGGATGACCAGGTGCCCAGTGCTCATTAAAATTAACACAAATCCTATAGGCAGCTTTAAAAAAATATTCAATCTGAATCTGTTGGCTGCTTTTTGATAAATTTGCCCTCAAACCAAATTTAGACAATCATTATCCTATTCTAATCACTAGTCTGGGCAGCAGTGTTTCCTTTTCAGTCATACAGACTGTTGCCCATGCTTTTCTTTTTAAACATCAGTCAGGCTGTGAAGACTGTAGTTTGTGTTTAATGCTTAAAGGTAAGCACACATTTAAGTGCTTTATTGAGCAGAGGAAAATGGAAGTACACAGGATGCTTAACATGAAAGATGAGTGTTTTGTGAATAGAAGCTGTAATACTAAAAATATTTTTGCTTCTCTTTATTTGTAACAATAACCAAAACCAACCACTTTTATTAGTGCAGAAGATTCTGAGAATTTACTGCACTTCCTAATCAGGAGAAGGTAAAGCAGCTTTCAGAACAGTAAGGGCTGATCCTGTTCCCACTGAGGTTTTGCCATTGACGTCAGTAGGTGCAGGGTGTAGGGCCTGAAATGTTATGCCTACAACTTCATCACTGTGGGGAAAGTTTCCCAATATTTCAGTACACATCCTTTGTGTTTATTCTGTATCCATGAACCTGTAAAAATCCTGTCAGCAGGGTTTGCATGAATGTGTGGCAAAATGTGTTATCTTTAAACCACTTGATTTTATTGCTGTATTTAAAATATTTCCTTCAGTGAGAAGCTAGCAGGAAGAACTGGCATTCTTTTAAAAATACTGGTGGTAGTCATTAAATAGAGCAATAAACTTAAGCTTTTGAGCATAACATGACTGTTAGTTTTATGTAAACCTTGCTAGCTATATTCTCCCCATTGCTACCGATTCTTTCGAAGGGTAACACTATTCCATCTAAATACTCCTTAGAAAGAACAAAAGCAGCACTGATTTTCTGAATAACATTGTAAGTGGAACTCCCTATAAATGTTTTCAACTGTTCAGTGCCCTTCAGTGTCAAAACTGACTCAGTGAATAAAATTACTTGTTCTGTCCTCAGCTTCCTGTGCATCTGCTAAAGAATATTTGTTGATGATTGATAGGAGTGTGCATATATGAGCAAAGTTCAATGTATAAGTTGCCTCCTGTACAAGGAGACTTTCTAGACGAGAATTGCTTTACGGCAAAGAAGGTATAAAGGGCTCTAAGACACTGACTTTTGAGGTCCTTGCGCGGATCCGCAGCGGGTATAAGTTGGCAGTGCTTTGCTGTCCGCTCCCATTCTACATACGTGGAAAGTCCTGAGAGACTGATCACTGTTAAAATCAGGTTGCTTTGCATCAATTCACTAGTAAAAGCAAATGTCAGCCTAGTTGCACAGTCTGGTTATGAGGGCTGCACTGCTGCCATTGCATACAGGGCAAGAGCATGTTACTTGGTCAAGATGAAAATATTCAAATGCCTCTCAAAGCATTGTTTTATCTAACAGATGTGGAACTAATCCTCATATTTATTCTTTGTCCTTACCATCATTAACATATTTCTCTCTTTCTTTTTTTTTTTTTTTTTAATAGAATTTGAGGTCTGAAGGGCCTTATATCAGCTGTTCTGATCTCTCTGATGGCAGAAGTAGTCTTAAGAAGTGTTTAGGATTAGCAGAAAGAGCTCTGGCCATGCAGAAGCACTTGAGATGAGTGGGGCTTCTGCTTCTGTAATCAGGTTTGAAACTGAGTTTACAATAGGACCTAAGCTAAGCTACGTGTCTTACTAGACTTCTCTTTTTACTGGGGGATAGTATTTCTCTATTAAAAGAAACTTCCTAGCACACTTCATCCCCTCTCTCCAGCTCACTGCCCAGGCCTCTTTGTACCAGAGACTAAAGCATTAATACATAAAACACAGTTGTTTCCCAGAGGACTGAATTCCTCTCTCCATGTCCATTAGCATATTACAAACTTGAGATTATTTTATTTAGAACCAACTGTGATGTGTTCTGTTTCATAAGCTTTTTCACACTTCTTGAACAGGGCAAAGCCTAGCTCAGTGCCTCGCATGTTCGCTGGTCATTTGCTCATTGGCCATCACATTTAAGCAGTGTTATCCTGTTTATGTTTTTGTTGCGGTAACAGACTAATGACATACTCTGTCCTTTTGTAGGTACTCTGAGATCAGCAGATACACAGGGTTATGTAAAACCAAAAACTAAGATCGCACTTGAGAGCAAGAGCTATCCCCAAGTAAAGCACGTCTGACTTTCTGAAGGATCAAGATAAAGGTGACTTGGTCAAATTATTCTGTAACACCAACTACCTAGCAGTCATGTACGGTAGAGTGTCTCATTTACTTGCGGGACTTTAAAAAGTAGCTAACAATTCTAGATGCTTCCTCTACAATTAGGCTACTTTGGAAAATCTTGACCTGTGAATTTGGAGTTGCGGAAGGGCTTGAGACTGAGGAGATCACTGTCACTTCCTGCTGTCTCGGCAGTGGAGGAACAATGCAGCTTGCACACAGGTGGTCTTAGAAAGTGTACGTCTGTTGATTGGTGAGTTGGCAGGTTTTAGAAGTGGACCTGCACTATTATTTTGGATGTGTTCTTTCCCTGGAAACCATTTTAAACAAAGGGAAATAGTAAATTCACAATTCGTTAGTCATAAGTCTGTCTACCTCTTTTTGACATGAAACATGCTCTATACATTTTCTAGGGAGAAAAACCAAAATATTTTTTCTGAGATACATTGGGAATAACCTTATTTCTTCTGCCAAGTCTGTAGACGTATCATTGCTGATGTCTGTGAGAGTGACTGTCAATTAGGATAATGTATGGCAGCTCAGGAGTCCTGCAAGAAAAAAAATTACTCCATTCAAAAGCACAGAAGAAATATGTGAATGAAAGCAGCATTTGCAGATTTGTGTGTAAGGGACAGGCAGTCAAAGAACTGCATGCTTTAGACAACAGAAGCATTGATTTCTGATGTCTAAAGGTGAAATTCACATATTCAGAGAGGTGAATTCCTTCTATTACATGCAAGGAAAGAGAAGAGTCCACTCTCCTCCGAGTACTGATACAGATCAGGCTCCAGCACCTGAATACAACAGATGCCACATTCTCATGGCATGGTGTGAAAGACACAGAAGGGGGTATGATTAACTTTGGTGCAGAAAACCTGACCAAGCCTGTGTGCCGTGTAATCCCCAGCAGGGCAGCAGTGTCTGGTTTATTCAGCAAAGCTGAGTGCAGAGAAAGGCAAAATTATTTATTCAGAATTAAAAGCTATGTTGGCACCAGAGCTGGCAATACGGCTCAGAGTATTTAAGAAGATAAAGCTTAAACAGTCTGGCAAAAGACTCCAGTATTGCCATTCCTGGCCCTTTCTCTCCACTGAGCCATGCTACTCAACTTCTGTGTTCCCTATTGCATCTTTATCTCTTGTCTGCCTGTTTCTTCTTAGGCTTAAAATACAGTTTAAAAAGTCACTGTATTGCACTAGTTTTAATCTATTATGTTGAGAGCCAGTGTTTTCTGGGGATCATCTCTTCCCTTGGAGAGAGCCTGTCATGCCAGGCATTCTTAAGAGGGCTCTTCTGCCTACCTTTTGATCTCAATACATCTCAAAATTTTGGGGGCAGAGAAGTCTGCAGTACTGTGCACCATACTAAAGGCATTTCTTCTTTGGGAAGTGGTAGTGTTTGCCCAAGTCAGTTTTCTCATTGCCATAGAATCATAGAATAGTTTAAGTTGCAAGGGACCTTTAAAGGTCATCTAGTCCAACCCCGTGCAGTGAGCAGGGATATCTTCAACTAGAGCATGTTGCTCAGAGCCCCATCCAACCTGACCTTGACTGTTTGCAGGGATGGGGCATCTACCACCTCTCTTGGCAACCTGTTCCAGTGTTTCACAACCCTCATCAGGAAACATTTCTTCCTTATATCTTGTCTGAATATACCCTCTTATAGTTTAAAACCATTGCCCCCTGTCCTATCGCTACAGGCCCTACTAAAATGTCTGTCCCCATCTTTCTTATAAGCCCCCTCTAAGTACTTACTGAAAGGCCGCAATAAGGTCTCCCCAGAGCCTTCTCCAGGCTGAATAATCCCAACTCTCTCATAGGAGAGGTGGTCCAACCCTCTGATTGTTTTTGTGGCCCTCCTCTGGACCTGCTCAAGCAGGTCCATGTCCTTCTTATGCTGGGGACTCCAGAGCTGGATGCAGTAGTCCTCTCTCTTGAGAGCAGAGTGGCAGAATCACCTCCCTCGACCTGCTGGCCATGCTTCTTTTGATGCAGCCCAGGATACGGTTGGATTTCTGGGCTGCAAGTGCACATTGCCAGCTCATGTCCAGCTTTTCATCCACCAGTACCCCCCAAGTCCTTCTTTTCAGGGCTGCTATTAATCTCTTCATCCCCCAGCCTGTCTTGTTACCAAGGGTTGCCCTGACTCAGGTACGGGACCCTGCACTTGGCCATGTTGAACCTCATGAGGTTCTCATGGGTCTACTTCTCAAGCTTGTCCAGGTCCCTCTGGATGGCATCCTATCCCTCAGGCGTGTCAGCGGGACCACTCAGCTTGTTGTCATCCGCAAACTTGCTGAGGGTGCACTCAATCCCAGTATGTCATTGATGAAGATATTCAACAGTACTGGTCCCGATAGGGACCCCTGTGAGGGACACCACTTGTCAATGATCTCCATCTGGACATTGAGCCATTGATTCCACCATCCAACCAGTTTCTCATCCACTGAATAGTCCACCCATCAAATCCACATCTCTCCAATTCAGAGAGAGGGATGTTGTGGGGGACCGTGTCAAAGTCCTTACAGAACTCTGGATAGATGACATCTGTAGCTCTTCCCTTGTCCACTGATGTAGTCACTCCATCATAGAAGGCCACTAGGTTGGTCAGTCAGGACTTGCCCTTGGTGAAGCCATGCTGGCTGTCTTGAATCACCTCCCTGTCCTCCATGTGCCTTAACATAGCTTCTAGGAGGATCTGTTCCACGATCTTCCCAGGCACAGAGGCGAGCCTGACAGGTCGGTAGTTCCCAGGGTCCTCCTTTCTGCCCTTTTTAAAAATAGGTGCAATGTTTCCCTTTTTCTTGTCACCAGGGACTTCACCTGACAGCCATGACTTTTCAAATACCATGGAGAGTGACTTGGCAACTACACCAGCCAATTCCTTCAGGACTCTGGGATGCATCTTGTAAGGTCCCATAGACTTCTGTAATTTCAGGTTCCTTAGGTGATCATGAACCTGATCTTCTCTTACAGTGGGAGGGACTTAGCTCCCCCAGTTCCTGCCTTGCAGTCCAAGGCATGTCTGAACTTAACTCCCCTAGTCCCAGTAGCAGCTACGAGGTGTCTGCTTTCCTCTGAAAAGGCAAAGCCAACACTTCTCTCCAGGAATCTGAGGGGGAAAAAATCCTGCATAGATTCTTTTGCTCTTTCTCCTTTGCATGCTTAGTTTTTTTGCCTCTGAAGTGGACACAAGGAAGACTGTCAGGAACTAAGTCAAAACTAATATGGCACAACAGAACAAAAGAAACCTCTTGTAAATTTTACCTTTCTTTGACTCTTTTTGTTTCAAAAGAAGGAAAACCGTATGTGATTGATTTCACTAGATCCACTGTTGTCTTCTTGATCTTTAGGCTGCTCTGAGGAATATGGAGAGCAAACACTCGAGTTTCACAAAGGTCAGGGTAATGAAGAGATGATTCAGAGTCACTCTTCCCCTTTTTAAGGCCTGTGTCTGGCAGCATGGCCAGACTTAACGGTCCAAACTGAAAGATATTCTCTGTTAAATGCATTGGTTCTCCCCCACAGCAGTGTGCGTGCATGGGCGCGTGCCCACTCAACGTGCCACAGTAGCTAGTGTAAGAACAGAAGCATGAGGGAGGATTCATGAGCACTGTGAAATGAACATGGAGAGGGACTGCCTGGTTTTTGAGTCAGTTTGAATAGGTGGGAGGAATTGGATTGGGTTGGCAGTGCTCTGTTTTTGTTGGGGAAAATGTGACTTCCAGCACGGATACCAGGTTTCTCTCTGTCTACCTTAGGCTCTTGTTCCTGTATTAGATTATTGAAGAGGTAAGTGAAGGTTGGTTCCTTGATAGATTTGTTAGACAAGCAATAAATAATACCTTATCCACTTTACAGCATCACTGATCCCATTTCCATGCACTTCTGATTTGGTAAAGGCATCTGGCTTAATAAGAACACTAACTTCTAGAGAAGGGAGCACAGAGTTTCTGTCATGTTGGAATCCTTCTTTAGCCTATGGACTACAGCATGTGTTTATTTTGGCTCCCTGTATATAGTATTTTTTGCTCACTGGAAAAGTCAACAATGTTTCAACCTCTGCACATTTTTTTCTTGATTTTTGTTAATCTTTTTACTTCCTCTCTCTTTCCTAGACTAGCAGAAATAATCTTAAATTCATCAGGAAAGGTGGTATATTCCTGGGGGGTGTTGCTATTTCTTTTTTCAGAGTTTACCCCTAGAATTATTCCTGTCAACCTATGGAAGTTGGCTAGATTTTGAAGTTATTTGGTTTTCTACGTTCCTGTATTTTGCAAAGTATAACCCAGGTGCCTCCTGCACTAGACTCCCTTTTTGTTTGAATTTAACATAAATACATAATAGATAACAGCAGTCTGTTCCAAACAGAAATCAAATGCGGTCAGTAAAGAGAAGCAGTTTATTGCCACTAGTTCAGCCTTTGTTGGAAGCAAGATATGTAGTTTGTGTTGTTCAGAATGGGCAGACCCTTATACACGTAAAATGGCCTCTTGTACCTGCGCTATTTCAGCACTGCTGCTGTTAACACTAGTAAAGTAAGAGAGAGGTAAATACACAATCTGAGATCTCTAATTCATTCTCTTCTTGAGAAGTGCCTTACTCGTTGGGAATTAAATTCTTCTCCATATGAAGAAGGGTGACAGAATCTCAGGTTTATTAAGGAGTAGAAGAGAACTGTATAAAGAATGATCTCTGTAATCTAAAATTGTGAACTGATTTTCTAATAACCTAGTTCCTGTTTGAGTAACTGAATGAACTGGCTGGGCTTGGAAATGGTGGAAACTGCTGCCTGTGTCACTTAAAAATAAACAAAGCCAAAGCCTGGTCATTTCACTGAGGTGTGAATGGAGCACCAGGCACTGACTTAAACACCAAAGCAGGATTTGTTGAATGTTTAACTGTTTGAAACCTGGACCCACATATTTTGTTTTTAACATGAAAACCAACACTGGTAAATTGTTTAATAGTCTGCCTTTGATCACAGATTTGAAATGGTGTAAAATGGTGTAAAAATCAATCATAAGAAAACCTGGGATTGAGGAGGTAATTTTTCTTTTTAAATAAAAAGATATCCTTTTGGCCTACAGAAGGCTTACTCCTTTTAGCATCGTCATACTTGAAGTTTTATCATGAAGTTTCATTGTCCTGTTATTCCAAGAATGAGAAACTGCTGAAGCCAGTGTAAAGGATGTAACAACATAGCCCACAAGAAGCCGGTATGTATTTAAATTTTGAACTACTCAAAGCCATATTTGTCCAGTGTAAAGGGACACAGGCATCTTCATAGGAACACAACAATTTACGGGACTTCATGTGAGCTGAGGAACACGGAAGGTTCAGTAATGGTCTTGAAAGATCCTGTCCCTTTAGTAGGAATAATCAGGACCTTAGCAGCTGGAAAAAAAAAAAAAAAGTCTTTGCTGTGTGTACTTCAGTGGTACTGACAAGTGTTTTCTTGAGATCTGGTTTGCCTTGTAATGTGTGCTGATTCTGTTAATAGCAGCCACAGTAAATACAATGCGATAGCCACGCTAGATGTGATGAGTGAAGTTAATCTCTCTGCAGAGTACCAGTGGGCAGATTCATGGTATATCTGTACTCCTAAGCACAGAGTGTTGTCTGCATTATCATTTTGTTTTCTTTCTTGCCCACAGTCAAGGTATGAGCAAGTTGAGTCATGGTGATGGGTAGTAACAGACAATGTCACATCCTTCAAGTGCAGCCTTTTGGGCTCTGGAAGTCGGTTCCAGTCTCATCAAGAAACAGGAAATCTTGTAATCTGATGAGACTTCCAAAAGCTCATCACTTACTATTCAAGGCAATTTTTTCTAACAGAGTGCTTGCTCTCCTGACTGAAGGATAACAAAAGGTAATAGCCCAGGAGTTTAGGAAAAAACTGTTTCTTACCAGCCGTTTCTGCTCCTTAGCTGGCACAAGCTACTGGATCTTAACCTGTAATATTTTCGTGTTTTGAAAAGCAGTGGCCAAGGATGAAAATTTTGATCAGGTAAAAGAAATACAAGTAAAGGGAATTCAATTTTTAAGGTGAAAGGAGGAACTGTTAAAATGGTGGGTTGGCTTTTAAACCATGTCACTGTGAGCTTTGTAAGATTTGAAAATCCAGATAAACCCAAAGGTATGCAGAGAGTTGTGCAGCGGAGTAGGTGAGTAAAGCAGCATGCTGTATGTCTTCTCGTTTTAGCACTTTGTGCTACTGGTGTGGATTTGCCCCATAACGACTGAGGGCAAAATATGCTAGGGCGTTTGGGATCATAGAGTAACATCTTTTCTCTTCCTGACCGACCCCAATCATTGCTGTCACCAACACCAATGACCATTGATATGCAAGAGTGAAAGGGTGAGAACAGAACAGTGAGGAAGGGTGGTAAGAAAGGGCGGGAGGGAAACACCTTTAGGCAGACCAGGCAAAAGCAAGAGTGATCTCTTTCTCTTGCCTTCTTGGTTTGTAGGAAAGATTTTAAAAATTGTATCTCTGAGAAAATTTCTGAGTAGAAGAGGAAAGACATAACAGGGTCTAGAGATGCATGATATCCTTGTATAATTTTACAGGGTAAATGGAAATATATAGTCTAAGATAGAGACTCTTCACTTGTCTTCTGTGCATAAGGAGTCAGAGAACATTTGTCTCTCATACAGGCAGGCTGGAGACAAAGGCCAGCTCAGCAAGGAGATCAGGGTATATATATTCTGGTAAGGAAAAGGATCTCCTTGGGAGGATGCCCAAAACAGAGCACTTTTGGCATAGCTATAATTTCTGCTGGCAACAAAGCAAAGTCTCAAGGTCAAATGGTCTTAACATTGTCTTCCCCGCGGATTCTATCTTCTAGGTTGCAGTGCTTAATTATAGCTTTATCATTTGTGCCCCCAAATCCTGGAAAGGCTTGTGTTTCGGGTTGATTTCCTTCTGCCCCAAGACCCTTCAGCAGCACACAACTGTGTCAGAGAATACCATTCCTTACTCTATCTGTCTTGCCAAGAAACACTTTTTAAAACTAGGGAGCTACAATTTCTAGATGACTAGTACTTATCTCTCAAGGACTAGATTCAAATAGTTGTCCCATTTCTCCAAACTGCCTTCCATACTGGGACCAGTCTTGGTACAGCTATAGGCAGCAGCGTCCCCACTGGAAACAGGCTATATGGTGACAGAGTTTTTTCCTGTAGTATGGTCACATGGCGTCCCTAGGTGATGCACACCAAGCTGACAAAAGATGTGCTGCATCTGTGGAGTGGGGTTTGCCTTCTGCAAAGGGGGAAGTGAGTAATTTTGTTCTTCTCAAAGGCCAGCATACTGTCTACCTGCTATTGCAAGACTACAGGTATTGCCCCTGCGTCAGCCATTGCCTTTGATTAGAAACATTTTGTCTGGCTTTGATTACCTTGGCTTAAAGCAACCTCCTTAATGGTTCTGTCTCAACACTGTAGTGAGGACAATGACACAGTTCCCAGCCACATCCACTGAGAGCAGGGTGTGCACAGGCTCGTGTAGCATTCACATATCCCACTGTATGTGACACACTTAGGAGAGCTGAGGAGTCCTTGATTAAGGAAAAGTGCAATGAAATAGTCTCAGTGAATAAGCCAGAATAATCCAAGCTGGTAGTAGAGTTTCTGTTGATTTTCCTGGTGTAAAACTGAGACCTTTTGCTATTAACCACAGAAAAATATCTCTTTTGCTATTAACCACAGAAAAATAGTGAGGCATTTGTATGGAGGTGTTAGAATTTGGTATTCAGGGCCAGCTCCTTACTGGTCAGTCTGACTGAAAAAAAAAAAATAGTTTTACCTGAACTGATGAGTTATTGTAAAAACAAATTAAATGGGTTCATTCTGATAGAAAAATGCAGCTCTTCAGAGCCTCCTGAAATGAACAGCTTAAAGAAGGCGAATTTGTCTTAAACTATGGGCATTTGTCTAAACATAGGGCATGAGCAGCACTCAGTAGCTTAGTACAGCTTGCGCAGAACAGAGTAAGTCCTAATGGCCTTTTGATACATCCAGTTTTGGTACCTTTCTTAAATGACATCAAGCATCAAAGCAGCTTGCAGCACACCTGTGCAGCAAGGCAGCCCATTTTTTCCATTGTGTAGGTGACAAGACAGGTACAGAGTAAATTACTTGCCCAGAATCCCACAGAAAGACTGGAAAGAAGCAAGGAATTGATCAGCAGTTTCCTATGGACAGCTAGCACTCTTCCTGCTGCACAAAACTTCCTCTCCCAAGAGTTTTAACTGACTGAGGCAATTCTCTGTGTAACTTTGTTTCAGGGCCTCTTGTATCCACGCTTTCCCACTCCCAGTAAATAAATCCTCTCTGTTCTGCTTGATTAACATATCTTTTCCCCAACCTAAGAAGTTGTTTCTAGGAAGTCTTCTGCCTTATTGGAGTCTTTTAGCATGGTGACATGCTCCTTTGAGATCCTTGCTGGAGAAAGCATTCCTGAATTATGTGGAAAGACCTTGCCCACTGGCAACACCCAAGGGTGAGTAACAACAATTTCTGGTGACAGTTCGTTACCTAGTACATGCCAACAACTGACTGCATTTTCAGGTGCTCTTACGTATATTCACTCTCTCATGCAAGTAAAAATGGTCTGTCATCTTCTACAACTGGAAGAGCGATAAACAAAAACAGCTGCAAACTGCAGTTAGGTATGTCCATCCTCACTGTTTGTTGACATTTGTCATGGATCAGTAATAATCAGTAGGAAAGCTGCTGTTCATTTTAGCTGCTGGAAAACTGTCCTTACTGATTTAAATACAGCAGTTCTTGTTTATGCAAAGCTCATGATTGAATGATTTGGCTGGGGCTAGAAGAATGTGACCTTTAATGCATAAGTAAATAAGCCTTTCCATAGTGTATAATCTCTTCCATATGACAGATCTCTGACTGTCTAAAGTGACAAAAAGATCATGAGAGTCCTTATTATATATCACCACAAAAATCACAAATCATTCCTGTCAGTGTGCAGAGCGCTGCTAATGAACAAATTTCATTCCCAGAGTGGTATCTGTGATGGATGTAAAGTTGTAATAAGTACAGTAAGTAAAGTAAACCAACATTAATCTAGTCCCCTCCATAAAGCAGACAGAAAAAGCAACAATACATTTAAAATAAAACCAAACAGGTAACAGGCCCCTGTTCCATTTCACTCATTCATTCATTAATTCCAGTGTTTCTTCTTGGATTTTAGAAGACAAAGCAATATTCTGAGCTAAAGTTAAAAGCAAACCAAAGCCTAATGCAACATGGAAAACAGAGAGAGGGCACCAATAGAAGAAGGATCCAGAATGCTTTTGACAGTATTTTTAAGTATGTGCAAAGGTAACACACCTTTTTTTCTTGCCATTAGCGCATTATTTTTTTTTATTTCCACAATGAGAACTGTAAAGAAGAAAAACTTACACACTATGGTATTCCTCAGCAGCAATAAAAATATCCCTGTTTTCTGTCAGCCTACTGCAGTCCTGCTACTTTCAAATACTATTGTGTGTTTATAGGGCAGTGTTTCTGATCAACAGAAAAAGCATCAGGGCAGGAACCATTATTTTTGTTACTTGGTTTTGTGTTTATCATAGTGAGGCCTAATGCCTCTTGTGTGCCATTCAGACAAAACCAACACTAAATCTTAATAATTCATAACATTCAAGACATGTCCCAGTTCAGCTCTTTTTAATTTGTGATATCCCATGGCTACAAAAGTTCTGCTCGTTGTCTGTTCCTTTCCTTCCTTCCCTTGCTCTGTCCCTTTCTCTCCTCTCTCCTTAATTCTTAGTTCACTCTAATCCACCTCTTCTGTCAGGCAGTCCTTTGTTTACAAATCTGCCAGCCAGGGCAGGTCAAACTCTTTTTCTTTTCCTACAGTAACTCCACAGTCCAACAGCTTCCATTCACCCTCCTCCAGTTTCTGTATTGCTTATGCAGTTCAGGGGTGATAATCACTTTCAATGCAGAGCACCAGAATAAAAGGATGTCTCTGAGAAGTAATGTGGGCTCATTTTGCTGCCTTAGGCCAAAAATGGACCTGATCCAAAATACATCACTGTCAGTGGAAGACTTCTGTCTGTTTTGGGGACTTTGGGAAGGCTGTGAGGGATCTTTAAGGAGGAGGCAGCATTGGATTTGGCCTCAAAAATTCTGCCTTCAGAGATTCTGGATTTTCAACAGGTCAATTCTGTAAATGATTAAAAAAATACTAATTTAAACACAAATAAAAAGAGGAATTCACTAAGACATTTGCCATATCTGCTCCCCACCACCCCAATTTATGTGCTTTTGCATATTGCTTTCTCTATGTTTTTTTCTTCTTTCCAGTGTGAATGTTTCTCCTGAGATGATACAGATAACTGCAACTGTGTAGTGTCCAATACCCACACCGATGCCATCTACACAGTATCCTTGATCGTGACTGAAGGTAAGCTCTACACGTCTGGCTTGATTAGTGACTAGACCAGTTACTTACAACTAGGCTTGGAAGAATTTTTAAGTTAGACAAAATGGAGAGTCTTTGCAGGGCAGATTTGCTGCAAGGAGAGTGGGGTGAGGCAAGATGAAAGAATCTATCCCCATCTGATTTTAAAGTGAGCGCTGTGTGTCTTTCCCTCTGTGTCCACTGCACAAAAAGAACATGTTTTCAAAGGTGCAAGAATTGTGCTTATTATGGGGGAGAGCCTTTATGTTCCCTGTATTTCCAGAGAAAAAAAATGATGTGATGCGTATGGGTATGAAATGTATGCTGTGCATCAACAATGTGAACGGGAAAGACCTAGGCACCTATGGTCTCCTCATGGCTGAAAAGAAACTGTTATACTAAGAGCGATAGGTAGTCTTTGTTCTCTTATACATGAGGTTCTGTGTACAATGTCAACATCTGCAGACAAAAATTTAAGGGTCAAAATTGGTGGGCTAAACTGTAACCTACTTTCTTTTCTTATATGTCTTTGCAACATTCATGTTTCACTGGTCTCTTTAGGCTCAAACACAAGTCTGACACTGCACAAGTCATAAACCAACCAGTGATTACCAGAGCACCCATGTGAAAGCACCTTTCATGAGACAGCAGATTTCAGTTTGAAGCCTAGTATTATATATAATAAGCCAAATTCTCCACTGACCGTCAGTGTGGCAGGGGTGTGAGTCACTACTGAATTTGGACCAGTTTTAGTGGAAAAGATGGGAATGACAAAATGCACCTTGGCACTGTCCTTTTAGTGGACGTGAACTATCCTCAAACAGTGTTACAGGACTTGGTAGTGAGTGCATGGGCCTGGGCATAATGACAACAATCTTTTTTCATCTGCATATGCTTCCTACAACCAGCCAAATGTGTGCCTGCTGTTTGAAAGAAAACCAACCACATTATATACAGCAAACTTGCTTTAAATCGATGCTAAGTAAAAGTGATGCTGCCCACTTGCCTTACCTTTTATTGCAGTGGGATCGTCTCTTAAAGATAAGCTTTGCTGTAAGTACCATTCTTTAAGTATAATACAGCAGGGCTTGGGCACAGACTATTTGGTAATGTGGTAGATTACCTTACTTAAGTCAAATAGCGACCCTGTGCCAGGCACTGCAGCACTCTTGACCGATAATGCAGGAAGATGTCAGTCCCCCTTCAGCTTGCCAAATGGTTCTAGGTGTGCTTTTAGATGTCATCTGCCACTGCCTGAAGCCATTTACTTTACAATGACCTGCAGTAAAGGAGAGGAAAAAAAAGCAGAGCTAAGACAGAAGAACTGGACAGAAAAGCAGTGCGTCTGTTGGTAATCAGCTTTGTAGGATTACATGCAACTTTTACTGAACATTATAAACTGTAGTTAGCTTAATTTCCACTGAAGTTGAAGGAATGAATTAATCTTTCTGCTAACACTTAAGAAAGAAATCAAAATTACTTCACTGAAGTCTAGCTATTTAGTGTAGGAAATCTGAGATCAGGAACTAAGCGTAACAGTATGAATATTATATCTCTTTGGTGTTTCAGCAGGTGAACCCCTAACTCCCGACAGCAGTGAAACCACGGAAAGTGACTGAAAGACAGACAGCAGTGCTTGAAATCTGTCTGCCATGGAAAGTGCAAAACTCCACCTAGAAGTTCAATGGGAAAGAGTTGAAGTGGAATGATAAGTATGAAATCATCACGTCTGATGATAGATTGGCCCACACTATGAAAATTAAGGGTGTTCTGTCCTGTGACTTTAAAGAACTCCATGTTGAGACTGGAGGTATAGTGCAGAGCACGCCACTCTTCATTGATCATAAGTGATGCAAAGTAAGCATCTTTGGGCAGTGGGTGGATCGAACCCAGGATAGCAGTGTTTGAAACATAAAGCCCCAGAGCTTGGGCTGAAAAAAATTGGAAGCCACAGTCTCATAAAGCTACTTTGTGGACAAGCAACCAAGACCTCATTTTCACACTGGAAGTAAAGTCCCAAGCCTAGAATCTCTCCTGCACAGGAACCCATGTTATATCCTATAAAGGCAAAGCCCCCTGTTTTTATTAATAAGGAGATTGCTGGTACGTGCCATTCTTTCTTGCCAACCCCTTCCCCAATTCAGTTCATCAGCAATCTCAAGAACACCCAAGTAAAAAAGAAGGGAAGAGCCTTTCTGGAGTGTGTGCTGACTTCTGAAGATGTCACCCTGAAGGGAATGTAGAATGGACGAGCAGTTGAGAGGTCTCCTCAGTACCTCATGAAGCATGAAGGGAAGAGAGTAGAGCTTATCATTAATGCTGCTGAGCTGAGTGACTCAGGAGGTTGCACAGCGAGCATAGGCTATGCAAGACAGTGACCCTAATGAGCAGTACAGCAGTGCCAGTGTAACTGTGGAAGGTAAGTGTGAATGGCTCAAGAGAGGAAGCAGAGGAAGAATAATAGTCTTTACACTGTTCTTCAGTGAACTCTGCAGAGGAACAGTGCTGCTTTGCTATAACAGTTAGGAAACTAATGTGAGATAACACTGCTGTGGAGTCTGTTTGTTGTTTAACATTGAATAAGCCATTAGTCTGTGCCCCCTCTTGGTAGCATGCAGATAATAATTAAGGACTTTCCTTTGCTGTATAAAGCAGTAAAAGCGTAAAGCAGTAAATCTTCCATTTAAGTCCTTGCACGTGTCACCTAAACCAGCCTAGTAAAGTGTACCGTGTTTTTTATTTTAATCAGGGTTGTCCTAATGAATTCTTATCCTGATTCTTTAAAGCCACCCATGGGACCTTTGACTGCAGCCTGCTGAGGACCAGCAGCACAACATGAGGCTGGTAAATATTTAATATCACTTTTATTTTGTGAATTCATTTTGCAGTAGCATTGTTGATGCTGTAAACTTAAGTCTATGATCTTTATAGAAAGACACAAGGCTGTTAAGAGCAGGAAAAAAAGTTGGAAAACTTAGCTTCATGCTGTCAGCATAGGCTGGAGGAGAATTTCAAAGTTAGGAACAGCCTTTCTTCATCCCCCTTGCTTCCCATGATGTCCTAAACGTCCTGAGGGCCTGTCCATTTTGTTATGAGGTCTCCCTGCCATTAAATACCTCCTTGATGTTGGAAGTGCTCAGTCAACAATTATTCTGCAGTTTTTCTGTTCACATGCTTCCACCAGGACTTCTTCCAGAGAGATTTGTAACCATGAAGAGCATGTGTGTGACATTCATGTTCTAATTGGGGATCCTGAAAAAATCTCTGTTGTCCTGAATGACACAAAGGTGGAGGGAATATGGCTCAATGACGGCAAATAGGTAAAATGCCCATGGTATTGTCAGTATAATGAAAGGCTGCAAAAACCTAGTGGTATGTTTTCTCCAAATAGCTACTGTAGGGCTTGGCCCAGTTTTGATAAAGGGCTTTTGACTAAGGACAAATGGATGGACAGATCAGACAAGAATGGATCTAATCTTTCCCAGCCTACTATAGCCTCAGTCTTACTAAGTTTTGGCTTTGAATCTTGGCTTTTTCAAAGTTTTCTTTCCCAGTCTCCTGTAAAGATGCTTTTACATTTTCTCACCCGTTTTCTCAGCCTGTAGACTTGCATTCTTTCCTACAAGGTTGGCTTCTCACCACCCACCCTTCTGCCTCTCCCAGGCTCTGATTTTCAGAGTAATCAGTAAATGTATATTTTGCATGCAAATGCACACCCTTCATTACATGCCATGTGGCTCATCTATGCAGATGCACAGATCAGTCTGTCCACATAACACTGAATTTGTTTTGTCCATAGAACACAGAGCATTTTACCAGAGTAGGAGCAAGGAATCCTGACCGCTTAGTCATCTTAGAGCAGGAAACTGATCAGAGGATTCAGGGACAGGGTTGGAGATGGTGTTTGTTGCAATGTGGGTTGTTTCCGGCCTCAATCTTCTTGTCAGATTACTGACATGAAAAGGATCTGGATAGTGAAGCAGGGAGCCATCCACAAACCTGTCACTGACAGAATGGGAGAGGAGCGTGAAGGGGGGTAGACATTCAGAGCCAAGGGGGCTGAGCATGGAGCAACAATTGCCGTTGGAGGCAGCCACCCCATCTACTTACTGCTCTTTATTAGGTGTACACAAACACTTGCAGAATCAGTGCTTCACCAGGTCTCCTTACCTCGGCCTGTACCATTTTACAGGCTTATCTGTGTGCTTGAGCAAAAACCTCCTCTTTCTGCTTCTTTGTTCCCGAGGGGAGAAAATTGAACAGTCGTACTGGTTGATTATAAATGACTAAGAATAGGTTTCTGTGTTTATAAATCAGTGATCAAGAATTTTGGCCTGAGCCTTTACTTCAAACACTGTTGTCATGAGCAACAAGAAAAACACCTTTTCTGAACTTATATATAGAAATACATAAATATGAGTATTACTCAGCTCTTGGCAGCCAGATGGCGCCAGATGGACTTGCAGACTCGTCTGCAGCACGGAAATAAGCCTCTTTCTGTCTGCTGAATCAAAGCAAAATGGATAGATACCGCCGCACAGAGAGTGGAACGAACGCAGCTGTAAGGATGCTGTAGCTGCAGCACCGAATATTTATCATACCTGTGTTGCAGTAAAAACCCAACCACAGCAAAGCTTTGGTATAGGGAGCGTTGGTTTTCCTGCATTCAAAAAAATTTTTGAATGACTTTTTATGACTTTCAGCACAAGATTGTAATTTCTAAACATACATGTTGTGTGACAAAACTAAAAGGAAAAACAGCAAATATGTTTAGGAACCTGGTTATTTTTCTTTATTGTGTTCAGGACATCCTTATCATTTTCCCATATTACCCTGTAACAAATGAGGGATCATTTTCTTTGCAAGCAGTACCTAACTTTGATTCTACTGTCTTTATCATGATCATAGAGATCCCAGTGTGGTCTTAGGGAAGAACAGCATAAAGGGCTTCTTCTTGTGCCTTTCAAAACTTAGAAACTGCCTGGAATCACATCTCCAGGCCCTCGGAAAGTGACAAGCTTTGGGGGTTGCTATTTCGCAGAGGTCCCTCTTTTTCTGCTGAGCTGAACAACTAAAGGAGGTCAGCTGGCTCCCTGTACAAGAAACAGAACTAAATTAACTGAATCAAAACACGCTGAAGATTTTGAGTGTCCCTGAAGTCTTACACAATATACAGGATTCTTATATTAAAAACATGAAGAAGCGTATGAAGGGCACAGCTTTGGACCACCTTTTCCAGGAACTTACAGACACAGGGAAGATGTCAAGCTATATTTGCAGCTGCAGCTTTCAGATGTCTTTGTTCTTTCCAGATTCTCCTGTTATTGAAGAATCTGTCCTCGAGCTTTTTGCTGCACACCAGGTTACTGTGAAGACTAAGCATACAGCAAGCATCAAGGTGCCTTTCAAGGCAAAGCCAAATTCACAAGGTTCAAAGATGGTATTGAGGTGATAGAGGAAGAGAAAGTGGTGATGGACAAAGCCAGTGACCACGTTACTCACAATCAAAACCTGTATGAGAGAAGACAGTGGAGTCATTATGCTGAATCTGAAAAATGACTGTGGGCCAGCTTCTGGCAATCCTTACCTCAACTTTATTAGTAGATCTCAAATGAATCATTTTATAGCAGGACAATCACTGGGAGATACTGTTACAGACACTGTAATTCAGACTTTCTTTTTAAAAATCTTGCAGTGGGGCAGACTTTCTGAGTTATCAAATCAAGTGATTCAAGACAATTTAGTTTTGCTGTAATCTACACTGATTTACACCATGACAGTATATGACCCTCTAAATAACAGCCCTCCGTGTCACTCTGGTCAGCTGCTCACACTGCAGACAAACTAAAACCCCCATAGGGGAAAGCGGAAGTCCTGTAACACGTGGGGAAAATGCAAAATGAGATGGAAAGCACCCAAAGGCAATGGAGGAAAGCAGGTGACTCACTTTATCATCAAGAGTGGGATGGCTGGGAAAAAAATTGTGGATCAAAGTAGGGCTGCTGGAGAGCAACTAGACCACATTTGCTACAGAGAAGGTGGAGGAAGGGAAAGCCTACTAATGCAGAATATGCAATCAACTCTGAGCGCCTCATCAAGCCCATGGAAACAGGAGAAATTTTTGTTAGAGAGCCTATTAGCCAGCTGTTTTTAACATGGTTTCACAGTCCTGCTTCCCATCATGTTTGTCTTCTTCCTCCTTGCCAGTCCCCAAAAGAACACTGTCTCCTGTGCTTCAGGGGACAAATTCCAAGGACAGAGCTTAGAAGCTGGTTGATTCTTAGGCCGATAGCCAGGATCAAACAAATACCCAGGTCCTTTCACTGCAAGTGTTTGTGGACTCAGAAACCCCTCGACATGGACTGGCCACAAGAGAGGACTGACTGACACACTGTTCCAGTGTCAGTTATGTAAGCTTAGTGGGATACAGCAGAAATGAAAAGTGGCTTTCTCTGGAAAATATTGTGGGGGAGGAGGGAAGATAGTTTAAAAGGGAATGCTTAAAAACATTTTGTTTTGCAGCCAAAAAAGAAAATATGTCAGCCAAAAACTAACTTGGTTAGAAAACACTGCTGAACTATCTTCTGGGACTTATAGTTTGCGTACCTCCCGTTCCCATTTTTCCTTTATGGACTCAGATCCCCAATGAAAGGAGATTTGCAGTCCCTTTTCCCCAAGGCCGGAGTGTATCACAGAAGATGCAGTGCAAACAGCGAGCCTGGCCTATTGAAACATTTCAGAGGAAAAATTACCAAATTGAAGTAAATATATTGGTTCTCACCTAAAAATTCACGGTTTTGTCCAAACTTCTTATGGATTAGGGAAGGCATTCCAGAGCTGCTCTGTAATGCATTGCAGAAAGAGCTCATTTTTGGAATAAGTGTAAGAATTGAAATGTTTCAACATTTGAAATGACAAAGGGAAGTAGATGGCAAAGAAATAGTCTTTAGAAAAAGGTTTGTAGGCATGAATAAACCTTAATATACAAGTTACCCTCCTTGACTTCTTGCTGTACGTACATACATACATATATATTTATACACACACACATAACACATACACACAACTTGGAGTCAATGAATTCTGATTGTACTGTGCTAATTTGATTTTCTTCTGTGTAGAGCCTTCGAGACAGGTGTCTCAGCCTCAAGTTGTAGATGTCAGGAAAGAAGATGTCACCATCACCTGGAACTTCCCAGCCCTGAATGGAGGCTCTCCAGTGCAAGGTTACATCATAAAAAAAAAGGAAGAAAGGCAGCGATCTTTGTGTTCCAATCACCAAGGAGCCAGTCCAAGGTCAGACCAAGATTATTATCTGTTTTATGTAGGCAGAAGGAAAGTTAGATATGCTTTGAATGCAAAGCTGAGTATTGATTAATCAAGGAAAATGTCATCATGGCATCTAGCAAGATACACATTTTGACATATGCTGTTCAAAGTGAGATTTCTCAGCCCTCAAATAGAAATTACTTGATACTCACAAGCAATGATGAGAGGGCAGAACATTCAGCACCTCTGTAAGTCCCACCTATGGATTTGGGTGCCTAATTTCAAACACCTATATTTTACATTTCTCCCTACCTAAATTTGGCTATTTTTCCCTGACTTGGACCAGAACTGAATTAAACAAGTCACTGATTTTGTTGTATCCATCAGATAGCAACCATATGATCCATGCTTAGCACAGCTTGTATAACACATGGGAGTGTTCCTATCAACAGCAGCATCTGACTAACGAGATTTTTGCTTTTCCTTTTCTGTTAATATTTTGGTTCTTTCTTGGATTCTTTCCTCTGTCTCATTCAAAATGTTGGACTTTCATATTAAGTTACAATCAATCACACTATCCAAAAATATCCTCCTTAAAGCACCATTATTACTCATGGTAAATAAT
Organism: Vanellus vanellus; assembly: GCF_965231255.1. NCBI lineage: Eukaryota > Metazoa > Chordata > Aves > Charadriiformes > Charadriidae > Vanellus > Vanellus vanellus. The sequence goes on along the minus strand of NC_138911.1, from coordinate 16,513,872 downwards.
GGAAACACTTTTTAAGGGAATTACTCAGGTTTCTTTCAAAACTGAATGGAAGTTTAACCTTGCTTGATGGTTAGGTTGTGAAAGGCTTGGCCACTCTATTGAGTTTTTAATTCATGGGCAATCCCACTGAAGTCAGTGGAGCAAGACATGAAACTATTTTTCCCCAGCATGTATGATTGTACCAGACTATAGACCATAATCTAGTGGAAAGCAAATTATGCATTTTGCCTCTTATCACATGCATTAAAATTCCATCTCCTTAGGGAGAGAGATATTTAAATGGAACAGACAACCGGAGAAGTGAAAGTTAGACCTAGTTAAGGGGGTCCCTGAACCCCTGAAATTTGTATTGTTCTCCAGCAGTTTGTGAGCTGAAATGTCTTCTTGGTTTATCTCAATCCAAAAGCAATTAAAAAAAAACAAAACCCAAAACAAAACAGTGAGCACTTGAGAACATTTTTATGGGTGATTAGAGAGTTGTGTAATTGCAACATGTACGTCTCTAGGTACCAGATTCAAAATGGATGGTTTTCTGGTGGATACAGAATAAGTTCCATGTCATAGCTGTGAACCATGCAGGCCCTGTACTTCTTAGCATGCCTTCAACCTCTCATTGCAGAGGATCCCATCAGTATGTTTCTTCCACTGTTTAATGTCTAGTTTTCCTAAACATGTATGTGATGATCAGGTCTATGCATTTATGACTGAAGTCTGAGGCACTGTGGCAAATTCCAGGCTGGCTCAGTGTAATGGACTTCATTGTGTTTACAGCTTAACTAAAGATTAAGGAAGGCCTTAATACTGTCGGCTGTAAATGTAATTATATTATAAGTGCTTGAAAGTGTGATATTATTCACTTAAAATGTGTAACTATTAAGATAAGGACATAGTAAGAGATTCCCACCTGGAAGGAATTGAGTATATGGAAACAGCGGAGATCAACATGATAAAGGTGCTCTAAGGTGTAGATACCTTTAGTACTTAATGTTCATGTATAGGTATGACAAACAAAATAATTTCTCATATATGTTACTATGCTTCTTTCACCAATCCCCCATCAACCCTTTTAAAAGAGAAAGATCTTGCAGAATTCATAGAATCATAGAATGGTTTAGGTTGGAAAGAACCTCGAAGATCATCGAGTTCCAACCCCCCTGCCAAAGACAGGGACACCTCCCTCTGGATTTTTACTAGTGAAGAATCGGTACCTAATTCTGGACTGATCAAAATCAGAGACAAACTCCAGAGGGTTACAGTAGCCTCAGAAATGCCGAAATCGGCAGATTTTATTTTGTGCCAGTTATAGAGAATTCTTACTCTATATGACCATATAACTAAAGCATTTTAAAAACAAAAAGCTGTCAGAGGCCATCAATAAATAGCTTAAACTACTGATGGAATTTTGTGATAGATACAGGAGTGGGCCGTAGTAGGTGCACATAATTTAGAAAAAAAAAACCTGGCCATTATAAAAAGTGTGGAAGCCAGTATAGCTAAAAAACAAGAGAATTCTATGTAGTAGACAAGAGCCTTGAGGTTAAATAGTTACTCAGGTGGGAAAGCATTCAGGTTCCTTTACATCAGAAGAAAACACAAAAACAATTTAAACCCTGAAGCTATGATTCTTCTCCTATTTGAAGGCTTGCATTATTTCACATTAGGACTAGGAGAATATGTACTGTCCATATGTACCATATTCCTGATGACCCTGTGTGCTCATATGAGCGTTCTGTATAAAAGCCATTAGCATTAAGTTTGTCATGGCATGCTGCACAGGTTGACTTTTTTGGGGTTGGGGACGGCAGGGGGAGGTCATTGCATTTTAGCTGGTACTTTCATTTGATTAAAAACATACAGATATTTTTTAATGTCCCGTCTTTTGCTTTTCTTATATATTGTGGAGATCTAACTGGACTGCTGCAAGGTGGACTAAAGAGCAAAAAGCAAGATCTGTATTTTCAAAAATGACTATTAATTAGAGGTACTGTAATCTTTGGCAACTGAACTTGAAGAACATTATCAGGATCTTGCAAGCCAGTAAGCAAATTCACTAATCCAAGCAGTCCAGATAGCACCTGTCCACTCTACGCAGGACTGTAAGAGGGATTTATCAAACAAGAAGAGACAGCAGGCACTCAAAGCCATACTTGACTAATTATAGGAAATGTACTGCAGAGCTCACCAGTTAGCTAGGAAGAGACAGAAGGAAATCTTTAATGCTAGACACCTCCCCCAGATACATGTGGAGAATGAGTGGTGGACAGTGTTCAAAGAAGGTGCTCTTTCCAAGATGAATTCAGATGGTCTCATGTCACATGTTGTGAGGATTTTCCTTAAATAGCCAACCTGGGAACAGGGTCTACATGTATGTGCCATTTTAGGAACTGCATTGTTTTGTTGGACAGAATTTGCTCTGTGTTTATTAAAGCTTCTTTTATCCTTAAACCTTGCAGGTTTGGCATCTTGAAATGGGAGCAGCTCTGTATTCACATATGCAAGCATAGGCCTGCCAGTACAGTAGTGTGTCACAACTCTCTTGCTAACACAGAGCCTCCAGGACTGCTGCAGTATTTCCTTAGACCTGGCAGGAACCAGACCAGAAGATGAGCTGTCAGGATACATACTAGAGATGTGAGCTGAGGACATGAAGAAATGGACAAAATGCACCAAGATCCCTATCTCTAGCACCACTTACACTGTTGGAGGCTTGCAGGAGAGACAAATACTACCTCTGAACCCGACCTGTGAATGAAGCTGGTATAGGAGAAGCAGTGGAGTTACAGGAAGGAATTCTGGCAATCCCACCTTCAGGTAAGACCTGCAGTATCCGTCCAGCTAGAACTCCCATCTATCACCTGTTACTTTCTTCTGTTTTTAAAATATACCTCATTTTGTAAAGGGTTACCAAATTAATCTTGCACATTTAGCATCACAACTCTGCTTCTTTTTGCTGAGTTTTCAGAGGTGCTGAGAAAAGATGGACAACAGCACCACCTGTGCAGTCCTTGAGTCAAATTAAAATAATTCTGCCATTCTTCTTGCTGAGCTGTCCCCTGAATGAATATGTCAGGTATAATGGCAGTTGTTTCTTTCACCATCTGACCTCTCACATCAAATCGCACACATAATTACAGAAGTCACCGTTGGAAGATTCTCTGATTCCTGTCGTGGATACTGTAGTCTGAGTATGGGTTAGGAGGGTAGGTACTATAGCAAATAAACCACCATGTTGAAATGCCCGTTTGTTGTAAATATGGTGGTACTGAGACAGGTTTATAATTCTTTTAGGTGCTCATTTGAATGGGATGAACAGTCACGTGCCAGCATGCTAAAGTTGAAATAATATTATCAGAGGTCATGCTCCAAAGACACTAATTATGTTTTGAGAATGGGAGTATCATGACCTGCCATGAAATCCCTAGCTAGCTTACTATTTGAGGTAGCAAAGTATTTAAATCTTTATTGGTTAGGACTTACAATTGCTTAGTTATTAATTAGGAAATTCGGACTTTTTATGTCTAAGATACTCCCTGGTAAAAAAGCATGGTGATGACTGCCATCAGTAGCAGTAACCCTAGCAAGAAAAGGTGCATGATTAGAGTGATGTCATCAGACGCATGAAGAGTCACGTTATATAGCACGGATTCCTATAGAGTAGAGGGACATTCAGGCTTGACTGAGGAAGTCTCAGAAGACAACATCCAGGTGACCAATATAATAAATGGTTGTTTCACTTTGGAACTACACAGTTAGTCCGTGCATCACAGCTTTGTGACCACATCTCCAAATAGAGAAACCCCAAAAAATCTCAGAGAGACTGCAGGCTCCAGACAAATTTCTTTGGTGTCGAATAGCAACCTGCAGTACCATACTGAAGAGTATGAGAAGTCCTATAACAAACAGACAATATACAAAATTGGTTGTGGCAGAAGGTGGACAGTAAAATCATCTAATAAGGCATTAAAGCTGCCTCTTCTCTTTCTTTGTTCTCATTCACATGTTACATGAACTATTTTTAAATGTTCCTGTTCCACCTTCCTCACCTGAATTTTTTCTGAATAGATGCTCATCACTAAGCTGTTGAATGCTGAGGCATTGATGTTTTTTTTTGTGGTGGTACAGGTATTAGGAAAAGAACTGGCAACATTGCAACCTGTACACTAGCTGTCTTCTGCTGAAACAGTTTGGAGGTTTCTTCTTCCAGTCTCAGTCATTCACTTCTCCAGGCATGACTCAACAGACTGAAGAATGGCTTTATTTTTCTGTACAATCTCTCACTCTTAATTTTTAATTTTCTCTCTCTCTGTTTTTCTTTTAGCCCTCCCATAGATTTGATCTGACTGTGAGGCTGAAGAGCCACATGGTGGTTTGTGCTGGGACAGCACCATGCATTCATACATCTTTCCCTGTCACAGGAGAAATCCTGCAATTAGAGCTTTCTTGGATATCTGGTGAAATGCAGCTGCAGGGCTATGGAGGCTGTAGTTGTCTTTTGGCCTTTATCACATGAGCTGTCACTTTGGTTTAAAAGAAGTTGACTATTGGAGAAAACTCATGCAGTGCTTCAGGTTCATGAAGTCCTGCATAACAGCTCACTATTTTTATGGTTAGTCTTTTTATAAGCCTCCTCTGTGGTGGCTAGGGTAGAGGGACGTCTGCATGCGCAAGTTTGTCAGCTGCACAATCCAGCCGTCTGCAGCTGGAACAACAGTGTTCAGCAAACCATAAAACATTGGGGAAGCTCTCTGATTCATCACGAGGAGCAGAATTTTTCAAGCATGCAACTACAGTTCAGACTAACTGAAGTGAAATCATTCTTGATTAAACCTTGAGTGACCCAGGGGAGTGAACAGGTTGTAAAGACAACGCTTAAAGTCCCAACACTGTCCTTTCTGAGGTACAATTTCTATTAACATGGACATTAAGCTCATTTCTGTAGAGGCTAAGGGCAACTTCTGTGCTTTCCTTTTTTTTTTTTAAGACTAAACTTCTGCACTGAGACTCTACAGTACCTTGCAGAATCAGCCCCAGCCTAAGAATGTATCTCTTAGTCTAAATTGTACCAAGTTTATCTGTATCACACCAGCTGTTTTCCCTCAGCTTTCAAGATGATCAAACTAATGAACTGTAGCATAACATTTATGTGGCATCTCCCAAGCCAAGCAATTTCTGTGCACTTTGCTGAGGATAAAGCCTGCCATTGCCTCTACAGCTTGTAGAAATCTCTGGGATTGCTGTCCTTTAAACATATTTCTGTCAGGCTGATCATGTACAAGTGGCTCCTGTAGACACAGATATCCCTTCTGTGCTCAAATATGTGGTTTGTTTCTGTTGCCACCCAGGTCAGGAAGCAGAACAGTATAGCTGCACGTTTGTCTTGGCCAGGGCTCCCCACCAACACCAGTGACACGGCAAAAAGAAAGCATATCAACAAGAGGGAGGGCAAGAACCATTCACAGTCCTTATCCAAAGCACCGAGTGATTTGTTTCTGACCTGTACCAGATCATCCTCAAAAATAGTTATGGAGAAGCCCTTTACAACATTCAAATGCAATTTGCAGGGACAGTAGAGAGCAAACGAGCATCTCAGTCACCTTTGGGTATCAACAGGGAGTATTGCTCTGCTGATGGAAATTTCACACAATTTCTGCATCAATACTAGAGTTGGGAAGGTTGGGGTTTTTTCTTGAAAAAAGACAAATGATCCAAATCAAACATACCCCTTATCCAAAAAATGCCACAGGAGTGATCCAAACTTTCATGTTTCCACTCAAGGGGCAAAAGACTCCCTGGTCAGAAAAGATTTTCCTACCTCTTGTCACTGTGTTTCTCAAGTCACACCTTTGTGCAAGCTCAGAGCCAGTTAGCTGAGCCAAGCAGGGGAGCAGCATGGTTCAGAGCTGAGGGATAAGGAAGGTACTGCTGGGGTGTTACCCACTCCATCCGATGTGGAGGGAAAGGATGAAGCAGTTACTGCTCCAGACATCCCCAAATGCTGCCTTGTTTGTCATGCCATTATTTGATCAGGCAAATCCCTATAACAGCACTAACACAACAGTGTCCCCTCAGCAGTCTGGTGACATCACTTCCATTGCAAGTGGGTCTATGACAGCCAAGTGGAGACAGGCTGGCTTGCTCCTTAGAGAGATTCCTATTACTATAATGATCTGCTGGGGGTTAGGGCCCTTTGCAGTGTATGGTGTACTTGTCATCTCTTCAAAGAGTGCTGTTTGAAACTAACAGTTTAAAACTATTTTTTCATCAGAAGATTACACGCACAGGGCAAATTGGCTCTCAGGTTCCTTGGGGCAGGAAAAAAATCAAGGAAAGAAGTACTTTCCTAGACATACAGGGACTTTAGAAGGGAGGAGCTGAAGTGAAAAATTTTGCCTCAGTAAAGGACATAGGGAGGGTCCCAAACAATACTTAAATGTGCTCATTAATTCTTAGATTTCCCCTGACGACCTGCTAATCTGCAGCTGGTTGAGGAAGTCCTAAACACTGTGACCCTAAATCACAGCTCAAATGTAGAAGACAACTAGCAGACTTATTATGGTGTCCTGAAATGTGATGTCAATACCGCTACATCCTTCAGAGCCACAGAGCAGGTCCACAGCAATAAGTACACTGTCACAGGCCTGGTCCCAGGGAGGAAATACTTCTGAGTCATTGCCTGCAATGACACTGGGGACACTGACCCTCTGGATTCACAGGAGCAGCAGTACATCTCCAAAGACAGAGGTAAGCATAAAAACTTGTGATGGTGCTGGAGTGCTCTGGTATGCAAAACTGTGGATTAAGCTTAGACTCCCTCTGTGGCCTTGAGTGTATCACTAACCTATGGTACCTTAGGTCCCCACCTGGGGAATACACACAAGAATACCTTCTGTCCTACCCCATTCTTTTGATGGCAATCTCTTCAGAACCAGGCTTCCTTTTAGTGCATATGTGTAGCACATTACATAGCAGTTCATACAGATGCTGTTTAAATTAAAATTCAAGACAGTAGGGGCCATCCATGTGCAGGGGGGGTGATATTTTCATGTCTTGACATAAAAAAAAAGATTGGTGTTACAAGTCATTTGCCTTGTAGCATATTTCCAGTCTGACTGGGATTTGTTTCCTAAATGAAAAGCAAAAATTCTGTCACATGTAGGAGGCTGTCTGACAGTCTTTCTGGGCCAGAAGCTATAAGTTGTCCCTAAAACCACATGAAATTAAACACTCAGAAGTCATCCCATCAGGTAAACACCTTTTTTGTTCAGTTGCTCCTTGCTCAGGCCTAATCAGTAATAAGGGTATCTCATTAGCAGTTCCTCCCAAACAAAACTGAATGTGCCCCAGCTCATCAAATCAAACCAGTAAGTGATTCTTCTGCCCAGTCTGGGGCAAAGCAGAATGCAGTTACTCTAAATAGTGAGATGCAAGCCAATGTTTTTTTGCTTGGCCTATGCCTGTTGTAGTAAACAATATAGTAATATAAAACAAACTTTATTAACATATATTACCAGACTATGCATATATTTCTTCAGAAGCCTATCCACATGCTGCTACAAATCTTCTAATCCCATTACGAGGAATGGGCAATACACTAAAATAAGAGCATAATACACTAAAATGAGTAATCAAGTGTCACACTGCATATTTGTATTTAACAATCAGCCTTCCTTGATCGATTTAACTAGACCATGCTTGTGGTACTTTGGTTACACGTGAAGCTGAGAAAGAGCACTTTCAGTTATGTGGCTGTAGTTGTATTCTTGTATGGAAATACTCTAGGCCTGGATCTTACGGAGTCTAAAATAACTACAGTAACTTCTGTGCATGTAGGCGAGTATAAAAAAGTAGTAATGGAGGAAAAGCTCGGTTGGTTGTGCCTTGCAAGTACATTCCTTTGATAATGGCCTGCCTGTCTTCAGGCAGGACAACAGGACACAAGCAGATGTGAACTGTTTTCCTATTCTTCATTATAAATGACAAGTCACAAAATTATTTGCAGAAACCTGAGAGATGGTAGAAAAACTCTGAAGGATAAGGAGGAGATACAGCTGTTTTCTGAGATTGTCGTCTGATGGAAGATTTGCAGTGGACAATGGAAATTAAATTGCACGTGCAGTTCCCCTTGATTCCCCCAGAGCATTCTGTAGACTATTAGTGCCTTAGAGCAGTGCCAGCAAAGCAATATACCTTTCTTTACAAGATCACCTGCTTTGGTTTATAATTGGGTGTAATTTAATCATGCATTTCTAAAGTGCCTTGGGAGCCAAATATCCAAAAGCACTTTATAGTTTAATGGCATTAGTGACAGAAGGCATCGATATATCCCAATGGAGCAAAAACCTGACACCTTATTTACAGATCAAGAAACAAAGAAATTAATTGCTTGCTTACAGTTGCATAGAAGATTATTGGGAGAATGAGATTTCTGATTCCTGCCTCTCTTGCTTTTCAGTTTGCATTTGTTTACATGTAAGATAGGTATGCTGGTCAGATGATGAGGGTAATGCAGTGTATTGTTCATTCTTCCTCCTCCCCAAGTTTTCCCTGGTGGCAAAGAAGGCTGAGATCATGAGATGTCATACCCAAGCTCTTTGGATTTGTGCTTGTGCAGGAGAAGACTCTGTCTTGACGGTGCTGGCTCTGTGTTTGCGTGTTTGCATGTGCAACAGACAGTGCACTGTGAAGCAGTCCATAGTGATTCTGTCCTCAGCAGAGTGTTTTGATTTCAAGATGAAGGAGCATCCCAGGAAGGGCTTTGCTTCCCATTTCATCGCCCTACTGAAGAACCACAGCATGAGTCATGGCAACGACTGCACCATGAGCTGTGCTTTCACCAACAACCCCCACCCAACAGTGACCCTGTACAAGGGTAATATTAGCATCACATCCAAGTCTAAGTTGTGGTTCAGCTCAACAAGTAGCATCTGTCTGCTTATGATCCCTACAGCTTGCCAGCTGCAAGCTGATCATCTGTGGTAAGTTAGTTTGCAGCCACTGTTATTTGTTGGGGATGATTCCCTCCAGGTTGAATAACCACAGATTTAATGTCTCCGAGCATGGTTTACACCCTGCTACTTTCCAGGGCAGGTGTACTTACTGGGACTGGCACTTGCACTGTGGATCACACTTCTCTGGTCCAGTTTGGCTCTCATCCTTGTCCCGTAGAGGAAGATTTTGCTCAGTTTGCAGCTGGAGCTGCAAGGGCCACGTTGTAAGAATTTACCTTCCTATCCAAAAGCAGCCTACCTCTGACTTTATCTTTCTCTGAAGTCACTGAGATTCGCCTTCAGTTGCTTGAATGCAGTAGTGGGTCCCTTAAAACAGCGTATTTTGGTTAGCAGGTCTCATAAATTCCCTAGATGGCTCAAAAGCAAATATGGCTATTTCTCATCCCTAACCAGGCTTGCCCTGCACCTGTGGCATACTTAGCTCCTCCAAGCAGTCAACTGGTGCATTCTGACAACAGTTTTGTGCTTTTTTTTGCAGATACCACAGACACTGCACTGGGTGAATCTGTTTTCTTCCATTGTGAAATGGCAGGATTTTGCCAGCATTGTATGAAAGCTAGTAAAAATTTCCAAGACACAAAAAGGAAGAAAATCAGACATTTCATATTGCTCTCTCTCTTCTCTGTTTTTTCCATGCTGGAAATACCCAGTGAAGTTTTAATTCAGGTTGTAATACACAGCTTGGTTCCAACTGGCTCAAATTGGTCCTGTGAGACTGAACACTTCCAGATGCATGGACTGAAGTTTTACTAACGGTAGCTCACGACCTACACGTGGTTCCCCCATGTCACCATGCTCAAACTTAGAGCTTGCAGAGCGGTCTTACAATATGTACACCAGTGCCTTGAAACAGCTGTGTCCTGTGAGTTTCATCAGCCCCTGGTAAGCTCACCCTGCTTATGATTGATTAACTAGGGAGCCTTCAAGGTTAAACGTTTGAGAGCAAGAATTCTCCATCCTTTTGTCTGTCATGACACCGAAGTATGTTTCCCCCATTCTCCCTTTCAAGAGAAAGGCCCTGGTTCCTCAGGACCTGTGGGTGTTCTCTTAAAGGGAACAAGAGACAGACACTGCCAGGCACAGCTTGAAATGAAACTGATACAGCACCAATAACAAGGGACTATATTTGGAAAGATCTGTTAATGTTATTTTTGTCTGTGATCATTGCTTCTGGACAGCCTGCTGACAGCTGTTGAGCTACCCCCGCGGTTTGGTTCTCTCTGCTAATGTGGAAGTAGCTCAGTGTGGGTCAATGGAGGGAAAGGATGTGCACGCTGGGTTTCCTGCTCTGATTTTCAAGCAAACTCCTCTGTCTTTGTGTGTAGGATACGTGCAACGCTTCTTTCACTGAAGCCAGCCACTGCCCATCTAAAAGACTGAAAGTAGTTCTTTACCAGTTTTTAAGAATTCGTGGTGTTACTGGGTCTCCCACTTCCCACACTCCCTGATACGCTCCTCCCTGAAGCCACAGTTTCAAGCCACAGCTGGAGGACAGTTTCCTAGTCCCTAAAATCAGTGGGAGCTTTCCCTGGGCTGGCATCACTGCCAGCCAAGCTGATGCAAGAGGAGCCCTGGCAGTGCTGCTCACCTGGGTTCAGGGAGGACAGGCAGGCCTGAGGGGCACAAGAACAGCTTTCTATCCCCTCAGAGATCTGATTGCTGGGTAGGACTTACCTTTTGCCTTCCCACACAGAGCTTGTTGAGGTAAGGACTGTTGCAGTAGGAACATACCTCTTCAAAGTTATTCAAAGCAACCTGTTTACGAGCAGAGCTGTCTAAGGAACAAGGCTTGCAAAAGCACTGTGTGGGTGAGGTACTAATTTATATTCAGATTCCTTAATGGGAGCCTAATTCTGAAGCCTCCTCAGGCTCCTCCTTACCTTAACCTGGGCAGTCTTTCAGGGGGGTCTCTCTGCTGCTGGGGCTATTTGCAGTTGAGTGAGGTGGGAAAGCAGGAGTTGGAATAAGAGACTGTAAAACTGACTTTAGGAGATAAGGAATTCACTTCAAATTGAGCTTAACTGTGGGTTTATTTTAGACCTCAGGAACTATATTCTTGCTGATTTTAGTTCTGGAAGAGGGGTAGTTACTGCCTGGAGTCAGGTGCTGTAGGCCGGAGGACGGTGTACCTCCTGTGAAAGTTCTCTTTGTTAGGCTGGGAGCTCCTTCTGAGCTTCAAAGATTCCTCCTTCAGGTCTTCAAAGATTTTCTTTAGGGACTTTTTTTAGAGACTTTCAATGGTCTTTACCTGGTGACAGGCTGTGGAAGGGTAAAAGGAGTAAGGAGTGATAAGCAAATCTGCTGATTCAAACAGCTGTGCAGGAGTCTCAGTTGCTGATTTCTATGCCGATTGCATGGGAACAATGTTTCTCAAATACCTCGTCTTAATGTATGCTTTTCTGTCTCTCTCCTATAAGGAAGGACGCTTGCATTCTTCTATTTCAGTTCTAGCCTTTTTCTTAATATTTGCAAAATCAAATAGGGCATTGCTCCACCTCTGTGACACACAGCAGCATTTTTCCTGCAGTTGTAGCACAGAAGGGGTGAATGTCATTTTTCTTAGGTTGGGAGGCGGCAGGTTGCAGAGAACACAAAGCCTGTTAGACCCAAAGTGAATTATTTGGAACAGTGATGAACTGAACAAAGGGAAATGAGAATGAAAATGAGAACTCCCTAACTCTGAACTGTTCACTTCCTATGAAAACTGTGACCAGATAACTTTATCTTTTATACAGTGGAAAGCTTTATAAAGCTTTTTAGCCAGAACATTGTGAGACTTGCACTCAAAATGTAGGGTTGGTTGCAGTAATTATTGCACTTATTCCTTTTTTAATTTTTTTTTTCTTAAGAAAAATATGATAAAGCCTCCTGGACACAGTGACAGAAAGTTTGCGGAAGTCAAAACAAAGATGTAATTAGTGGAACTAGCTCTGGCTGGTCCAGCATGCACAACAACATTGCTGTGGCTGTGTAGTTTGTCTTTGTGTGGCTCAAAACGCAACTGCCCTTGGCTTTTGTAATGGTCGGTCAAACAAGGTGGTAAAGTGGGGCTTCTGCTCAGGAGGGATGCTTCTGATGTTTCCATCTTCCTTCCAGAGGGAAGGAAGGGAAACAGCAGGGTGCATGTTAAAGGTAATATTTCTAATACCATCTGCTAATGTATCTTAATGGTAATAAAGGAGCCAAAGATTGCAGTTCTCTTTCCTATATATCAGTTTGCTTCCGCACTGGTCAATGAGAATTCTGTTTCTGAGTTCAAGAGGAGACTTGGGATCTGTCTCCATGTCCCCAGATAGCCCAGCAGGACCTCCATGATGTCAGACTTCGTTATGTCAGACTGTATATAAACAGAGTAAGCCATAAATCTGAAGCACTTAAATCCTTGCAATACCAAGGAAGTAAATACAGTCTGCAGCGAGTCACTTTGTGTGAAAGAGCAGGCTGTAGAAGGTAAAACTTGAGATCCAGAAGGGTCCAGGAACTTCCCTGCTGGTGGCCAAGACTAGATAAGGAATTACAGAATATCTGAATAATTGAAGGATCAACAGATTGACAGATAGATAAATACACATATATATATATTGGTGCTGGTTCTTTTAAGTTAAAGTGAGTACTTCCGGGCGCCAGCTGTGGAATAAAAATGTAGCAGTGGCCAGCCAAACACATGCTCAGTCTGAGAATATTTTGCTACCCTTGTTCCATCTGGAGCTAGGAAGGAGGTGTGAGGAAACAGGATGATCCTACCAGCAGGCCTCTAAGTTTTTAAAGGAATTTTAAAAGACCAAATTAAAGAAAGAAAAGAAGCACCCACTTTTGCCTGCCATTAACCCCTTCAGGCTGCTTTAAAAATAACTTGGTAGTATTTCTGCCTGGTACTGATTCATTCTCACATCAGGAATCACTCCACTTCAGAAGAGGAGTATGAAAAAGTCTGTGTTAAGCCTGTGGGCAGATCCATTTAATTGACTGGGAGCAGTTACACACTCTGTGTTTCAATGCTATAAATCCTTGAAACCTGTTCCGCTGGTGACAGATGGCCTGGTTTAGGATTAATGAAACCAAATATCTGTGCCACTGCATCAAACAGCTGAAGAAACTGGCATCAGCTCCCCAACCAGAAAAAAACGTCCATACTACCCTACTCTTTCCTCCTGGAAATTTTTGCTGGGGCAGGGGGAAGAGAGACTTGGACATTTGTCTGGGATTTCTGGGCAGTGAGCAGCCTTCCCAGAACAACCCTTGGCAGCAAGCTGCCTTCTCCCTGGAAGTGTGGACAAACGGCCGTTGTACGTGGGACTGGCTGTAGCAGCAAGGGGCAAGCATGGTTCAGGGCTCCGCATCCCAGGGCACCCGGGACGTGTTGTAATATGGGCCAAACACCATCACCACAGTGGTGCCTGGTCGGTTTGTGTTAGATGTGCTCTGTGGGGTGTACGTGGCTGTGTTTCAGGGTTCCCCAGACAGGAATACTGTAGCCAGCTGTGACAGCTTCAGTGGGGCGCTGGGTAGCTCCAGGGCAGAGCCACACGACTGATGGGCATAACAGTGGCAGAAAACTGCCTGCTGCAGAGGTTCAGTTGGCTACATAGTCCATGCTGAAACTGTCACAGAAACAGAAAATGAACAAGGAGACATATCTGCACAGTAGAAATACCCAGTAAATTAATGTTTTTAATTGCTGTTACACACAGAAGAAATGAGAAAAAACCCATACATTCCAAACAAAGAATTAAAATAGTAAAATCAGCATAAAAATGTGTTAAGAAAAGATCCCAGATCAAGTGGCCATACTGCATGTGGTGACCTTTACAATCACGGTAAAGGAAGTAAGTGCTAGTCTTTCAGATGTGGCAAAATGCTTGACTCCCCCAGGGGAGAGCAGCTGCTTCGGTCACATCTTTCAGTGCACTCTGCCTGGAATGCGTGGGAGAGGGGCTGGAGCGAGAGGCTCGCATGGGTACAAGACATGGAGATTAGTGTTCAGGACAGACCAGCCAGTCTGCGGCCTCGGCCAGGCAGAACTACCGCGTACCCAATGGAATTTGCTTTTTCCTTCCTTGGTTTCTTTTTTTGTTCGTTTTCTAGTTTTTGGAGTTTTATTTAACAAAGCATCAGGTTCTGCTGGCCTGACCCTGCCAGCACTGTAGGCTTGGAGCACGCCTCCGCAGGGGAATTGGGAGCAAGGCCTGGTCAGGCAGAAGCCTGCATAAGCAAGGTCTAGATCTGTGTGTTTGTACTGATTCAGCACCGTCGCCCAATGGGCTGCCTTTGGTTTCTTGCTTTTTATCTGTCAGGAAAAGGTTTCTTTCATTTCCAGATGCACTCTCTGTCTTTTGACTGATCCGAATTGGCCCAGTCGTGCTCCCACTGCAGTCTTGGTGGCTCGGCCCCTGCGTCCCTCTTATATGAGACTGGCCTTGTGCCTCACTGTTGAGCCGTCACACCACTCCAGTAGCTCATCCTACAGCAGCGTAGTGTCACCACAGAAACAATACAAGCCACAGAAGTTTTGGCATTCCTGCCGACTGGCCACCTTTTTTCATTTGTAGTCTATCTAGATTTCTATATTTGCATTCTTTACAATAAGAGCAAAAATAAAATAACATTAAGGAAATTTTCTCCAAACTAAGAAAACTAAAACCCATCAAACATTTTAAAGAAACCGCAAAAATTTGCATTGTGTTTGCTTCTGAGTTCATATTAAGATAAGATTTTACTGCAGCTGCTTCAAAATCATGGTCCATTTCACATGTGCACAGCTCATGTTCCTTGGTGTATAATTCCTCACCTTCATTTGTGTTTGTACAGCTGCTAGTGCTACCAGAACTAAGTAGTTTCTAGCTGTGGTCCAGATTTGAAATCAGTGAACAGTGACATTTTTACACTAGTTGAAAACATAGTGATGGTTTAGAGCTGTATTTCTAGATCAGCTTTTGTTCTGGGCCCTAGGACTGGTGGTACAAGCACTTCCATCACTATAGAACCCGCTATTTTCTTTGATTCAGCTGAAAAGGAAGTAATTCAAGAAGTATGTGCCAACCTAATTGATTCTATCAACGCCTTCCCTCTCTGATGATTTTAAAGCCAGTAAAACTTACAATCACAGAAATTAAACAACCCTTTGCAAGTTGTCCCATGAAACCTAGCTGACCTTCTGCAGAGTGAAGGTTGAACGGAATGCCTTCATTTTCTGTTCCAGTCTTTTTAACAGACTGTGACAGCACTGTGTTCTGGCTGGATTAGACTTATTCTAGCTAACAGTCAGTCTGCAAAATTTGGATGCAAGGTTCACATCTAAGAATTTGGTTGAGGCTTTTAGAAGAACTAAAAACCATTTGCAAAACTGAAATTAGAGTTCAGACTTTTAAGCTAAACCCTCCTCAGAGTTCAAGTGCATCTGAGCCCATCCTGTTAACCAGTATGAATAAATATTTTGTATTTGCTTTCCGTCTGTGCAAATTGAAAAGGCAGTCACATATTCCATGCTTTAAGAGAAATCCTGCAGATCCCTAAAAGCATTTTTAACACTAATGTAGGATAATACTTGGGACTTATATAGCACTTGACATCTTCAAAGCGCTGTATGACCATTAATCCTCACAGCATCCTTGTGAGGTAGGTCAGTGCTATTATCCCCATTTTAGAAATGGGGTGAGGGCCTGGTCCCCTGCTGTTGTAACTTGGCATAGCACTGACCCTCATACACTTGTGCCTTTTAACACCAGATGAGGACCTGGCCCCAGAAAATTTAAGTGACTTACCCAAGGCCACAAAAAGAGCGAGCATGGATAAAAGGCAGGAGAAGTACCCAGAAAGACTTCTGTCATGAGAAGTCAGCAACTTCCCATCCACTTCCAAGAAAACAGTATGATGACGCCTCTGCTTAAAAGAGTCCCTGTCTGTATCCAAAAACCAAGCAAAGAGAAAGAGGTACCTGCCACTCAGCTTTACTTTTGCTGTTTGCTTTGATCTGGTTTTTCCAGAACAGCTCCCAAAATTACCATGATAGCAAGCTGAAAACATACAGGTGTTAGTGTCAAACTACGGGACCAGAAAACTCTGAAGAGCCACTACAAAATTCTGCAAAGTTTGTCCTAAGAATTTTATATACTTGTATAACAATATAGCAATTACTTCCACTGATTACAACATGAAACCTTCAGCAATCTACTTAAAAGCCATGTTAGAGTAATTCTTAAACCAATCAGTCTTACAGTTGCCTCAGTATGGAGGAGTATGAAGGCAGGTATTAAGCACGAATACAATTTTCTTGGTAAAGATGTTAAAATCCTCTGTCTTTGTTCTTCTGAACCTGCCATTTCTACACCAGCTTCACCCTGCTGACATCAGTGTGACTGGCACAGCCCAGAAGCATTATTAGCATTTAAAAAACAGTTGCAATTAGCATTGCTTCTTTGACTTCATTGGGAGTTCTGTGAGAGGAAGGATGTACCTACAGAAAGAAATACAAGGCTTAAATAAATGTGCTACATCATTTATATGACCAAATAAGGAGCCAAAGGATCTCCAAGAAGGTGCTAACTACAGAAAGGAAAGAGAACAAAAGTAATCAGACCATGTGTGTAACCTCAAGTGACCACAGATGGGAATTGCAGCGGGGTGTTTGAATACAGTAGTGTGAAAAGAAAGCCTCTGTACTTAGCAAGCCAAGGAGCTGATACTGCTGGGGCCAGGCACACTACACCGCTGGGGTGCTTAGTTCCCTCTGTAATGTCCCTGGGCCAAAGACTGGGTGCTTCTCAAAGACTCTACCCCTGAAAAGGAGAAGAATGAATCAAACCTCGCAGTTTTATAGTGCAAAGAGACAATAAGAAGGTCCACAAAGGCAGTGCCATGGATAGTCATGTAATTCCCGCTTCTTGTTTGCTCCCTTTCAAAGTGAAGATTGCCCTCACTGGGGTTGAGGGAACAGTTTTAATCCCAGGAAAAGGAATTTAACAGACTGTCAGCAACTACTTAGTGTTTCTTAGAGTTTATGAAACTCAGAATTGTGTCATATCAGTGTCCACAGCAGCTGTTTTTTCCCAGCAGGAAAGAGCCTCCAGGAAAATGATCTCATTCAAGCAATATGGATTAAAAAAAGAAATGCAGCGTAGAAGAGATGTTTTGAAGATTGAGAGCCTTTGCTGAGCCAGCCAGGACTCTCCCCGACTTTGTATGCTGAGGGTTCTGCCTCATGTTCCTGGGAAGGCTGAAGCTGTTGCAGCACTGGGACGGAGCCAACAAGGCTGGCCAGGATGCGTTCCAGCCAGCCCACTCCAGGTGAGGGGACAGCGAGGGAACAACAGCCCACTTGGGCTGCATGTGTTTCTGCTGTCCCAGCTACAGCCGTCCAGAGACCTCTGCCACTAGAAACTGCACCTCTGACGGCCAGTGGAGGGGATACAGCAGGCCTCCTAATAACACTAAAAAGATCCTTTCCTGCAAATATCCAGTGGCTGATGGTGGAGCAGGATAACAAAGCAAGCCATGATGAAAAAGCACACAGAAAAGCAACTTAGCCATCTTCAGGACATTGAAGACTACTCATTTCTAGAAGGGAAGAAAGAGATAATAAAAATTCTAACTTTTAAGTAAAGGTTACTTTATTACATATCCATTTTCCTCAAAGCAAAGCTCAGGGTGTGGGGGGCTCCTCTGAAGAACTGCCAACTAAGGACCAAGTGTGCCAGACTGACCCATGACAAGGAACTGTAAATCAGACTAAAATGTGCTATTGGCTGACATGCTGGGAGGATGGTGGGGTTCACCCCAAATGCTTAGATTTCATCTTAGCTGGGTCAGTCTGCTGCAGGAAGAGATTTGCGAACAGTCAAGCTGAGTAACAGCAGGTGACATCCGCAGAGAGCTACACTGCAGCGTTCAAGCTGTGACCAGGATATAAGCAATGCTGATGAATGAAGATGTTTTATGGCTCTAAATTCCCTTAGCAGTTTACTCCAGACAGGCTCCAGTGTGCCAGTGAATGAATGCTGACAATATTACACAACAGCATTAAAGGGAAGAGATTACATGGGGCTGTGCTATTTACAATACTTTCCCTCTCAATAATGCAGCTGACCTTTCTGATCTCTGTCTGAAAAGCAGCAGATGACTCCATGGGGTCAGGATGGTTAACCTAGATTTTCATACTATTGGCTGCATCACTTTGTCATGAGGAGACAATGCCTATTGCACACTCCATCCCATCACACAAGGCTGGGGAGGAGCAGGAGACCTACTTAGTACCTCTCAACACCAAGGGAAAAGTTGGTAGGGTTGCCTCAGCTGCCCCCTGACCCTGCCGCACTCCTCACAAAGAGGAATTCCTTCTCTGCTGACTGTGCCAGGGACTCAGTGCCAGGCTTTCGCCTGGAATGGTCTGGACATGCTAGGTACGGAGACCGTGGTGATTTTCAGCCCACAAGGCCTGTCTGGAGGGCTGCCCCTACATGGGCACTCTGCCCATGTGAGCACCTGCAAGGGGCTGTTGGGGCACGCATGGATTTAAGTCATGCAGTCCGTTTTGGTTGTCCCTGTTCAGCTGCAGGTTTGAAGAGGTGCAGAAATCCTCAGCAAGCTTCCTTTGCACACCTGAGTGTGCTCCTGTCTTAAGCCATTGGGGGAGCATCTCAGCCCATGGGAGTGGCCCTAGGATGGACAGAAGGAAGAAGCACATTCAAGACAGATAGTTTCAAACAGAAATAGAGCTTGCTGTTAGATACCCTAAATATCTAGAGGAAAAAATATACGTATGATCACAAATGAACTTGGATAAAAATCAGGGCAACCTCTTCCTATATCTTTTTAAGAGAGTCTGAAGTCAGAAGTCATCTTGCTTCAGCAGATTGGCAGACAAACCAACCAAAGAATTTGGATCAGAATTAAACAGGCTTTCCCAGCCCTGATGGCTTTCACATTCTTGCTGCATCCACGTGAGTTCAAGAAGGAAGCAGCAGGCACTTCAAACACACAGGACGGTGCTTTTCAGGAAGTTCTGCTGAAAAGGGGCTTTCCAAAAACAAGTGGTGAAAAGCTGATCGTTTACCACCAAAGCTGGCAAAACACAACAACAATCTACATCCAAAATCAGGGCCTTGACCACAGGAAATGCTCACACGAAGATTCGAGAGCTACTGCAAGCAGCAGTACCGTAATGCTTAATGAGTATATGGAATATTATTTGTTAGGATACTGAGGAAGAAAGGCATAAAAGTTAGATTCCTGTCCACTGTACTAAGGACAATTAGGACATACATTAGTAAGACACATGCTCAAAGTCCTGCTGTAAAAATCAAAGTTCCTCACGCGCCCATTACATCTCAGCTGTCACTGGTGACTGCAGACACCGTGTAACTGCACACACATGGTGGGGTAGAATGCACTGGCCTGGCTACCTAGATGTCCCTGAAATCCCACCAAACTCCTAGTTCTGCCACATGGCAATGCTGAGAGGCACCTACACACCTGCCCTGGAGCAGTGATCAGCCACGATCAAAGCACACAGCACTGCATGTCAGTGCACCTCTTGCTCTGTGCTCTCTGCTTGGTGTTTTGCTTTCATTCTGGTTCTGCTGGGGGCTGCCTCACATGCTGTCACTGACTCCAAAGTTCAGCCCTCATCTGGATTTGCTGTTTTTACTTTACCTCCAGGCTTCCTTTCAGCAGAGGCAATAGCTCCAGTTTGCATACTGAGTTTATAATGCACAAAAAGAGACAAACATTGGTTAAATTCATTTTTACCGATTACTTTAGCAGAGATCTGTGCTTGTCTGCCTACTATTGAAAGCAATTCTTCTAGCACAGTGCATGGCCAAACTGCCTTTCCATCAGCCCTCCTCTTCCCAGACATTCAGCATCAGTTTCAATACTAACAAGTAAAATGCAGTAGTACAGCACTTCCAAGGAGGAAAAGTTGAATGAGTAGCTACTGCAGGGACAGTCTAAGCTTTCTGATGTGGACTCCACACTGAAGTAAGCTGTATTCAGAGAAAGCCATTGAAAAAAAAGCCCCAAAGGTAATGCTTCAAAGAAGCAAAATCAACATCACCAATATGCCTAGAGAAATGGAGATCTCTCTCAGGGGTGAATGCAGCTACAGCACCTGAGATATAACCCACATTGTTCACAGACTATTGGCACTCCACCTAGCTCCTCTTTCTGAAGTCCTCTTCATCTCTGCTCTCTACAGCTGACAGTGCAATAAGCATTTGGGCTGCATAGTAAGTAGCCATGATGATGAAGCGCGAGTACGGCACAGGAAAGCAGAACTTGTTAAGTGCAATGGTCAGATCCGACACCATGAACAGCATCGCGCCGATGCAGGCCGAGAGCTTGGTCCATGTCCAGAGGTCGTTGCACAGCTGCACACCGGCGACCGCACGCCAGCCCATGAAGCCAATCAAGGCGATGTAGACAGCTACCAGGTAGGTGAATGGGCCTGAGAGGTAGGAGTACAGGAAGGCATAACAGGAACTGGAAACAAGGCCCATCAACAAGCCAGCTTTGAGGTCCAAAGGCTTCATGCCGAAAGCTGAAGAGTACAGGATGTGTGTGATGGCGAACATCAGCAGACCTGGAAAGAGGCATTGACATAGTAAGTGTGACCTTTTATCAGTGACTGGCAGTTGGTAGCAGGAGAAAACATGTGGCTATATTGGGTTTTAAATATACCGCAACAAGCACAGGCTTAGATGTCCTTACAACCCTTAAGACTTTTCAGTGGGAACCATACTGATCACTTGGGACCATTTTAATATAAAAATCTGTGCATAGGAGATCAGCTTTAGCACCAAGCTCCTGCCCTAAGAAAAAGCCCCAGCACATCTACAACTGCAGCCAAGTACAACTCTGTTGTGATGCAAGCCTTTTTGCTGAGGCCAGGTGAACTAAGCTGCTGCAGAAGGAACAAAGCTTGTTTTTCAGGTGGTTCCTCCTCACTTGTTTTGGATGGAAGGGTGGGGGCAAGGCAGACCTAAGATCATCCCCTCTAACTATCCAAAGTGTTTTGCTCATAGATCACGTGTGGAACAGGAAGGCTGGAATGAGAGCAGTGTAGGAACAAAATGCGAAAAAAGATACTGATCCCTCCAAACCCAGACACAAAGCCTGACTGTATTTAGCCAGGAACCCAAAGGCACTCAGGGACTAAATCTGGCTTCTACTCCATCCTCTGCCCATAGCTAGGAGAAACCTAAGCTGGAAAGAAGCAGCTAGCATATTTCAGGGGCTGCACCAATGTGATCTGCCAACGATTTTATGGCTATTTGCAAGATTCAGATGAACCTTAGCTGGAATCAATCAGTGAAAATAAAATGCCAGCTTCCCTTTGAAGTGCAACACCCCTGAGAAATGCCAGATGTGGGTGTTGGAAGGTACTGCCCATATGTTATTCACTTGCCACTAATCCATTAGACAAAAAATGTCACAATGCGTTGGTACAGCTGCTGAATACTAGTTGTTGTGCCAATTGTAGATAATTGGCCCCAAAACTGAGTCCAGGTCCTCTGGTTCCCAGATCCGCACATGGTGCAGCTGCAGGCTGTCCCACTTTATCCTGGCAGGGTTATTAGAGGAGCTGGAACTTTTCATGCAGCTCTAAAGCATGAAATGAAGAAAAGAATCCGGGAAGCTGAGTCCTCCAGCAGGACACTTGTTTACATTTAAAGCATGATGCTGTGGTGTAAAGGGCAGTCACTAAAACCTGCTGCTGGCAGATATGTCTTCATCCTAATACTCTTATGTTGAGGTAGCTCAAGGAAAGGGAAGTGTCTCCCTGCCTTTGAGGATGACCAGATCAGACATCCACTGAAAGCTCAGCCATGGTGGGATGAGAGAGGAACCCGCAGGAAGGAGGGGGCTAGTGGGGATCTGGTCTGCAAGGTGAGGCTGGAGAAAATGGACAGTGTGAAGGGGAAGAAAGAGACATGCAAAGAAAGGCAATGAGAAGCTGATGTTTCACAGAGCTATTAGACATCATGGGCACAGCACTGAGGAAACTGAGGAGGGATTTAGAATAAGAGCTGTTCATAGTGTTATAGTGCATGAAAGGTTAGAGCCCTGGGGGCGGTAAGGAGAAGAAGGTTACTTTGCGCTAGTAGTGAGGAGTGATTTTTCCTTCAATGGCATTATACAGAGAGTGTTGTCCTTCATGCAGGTAGCTGGAAATGAGGAGGAGGATGAGAGGAGGACAGGATGTGGCAGCCAAGCAGAATTCCAGAAAGGCAGGAGGAGTTTTGTGACACATGGTGAAGCTGGTCACAAACAAGACAGTCAGCTCCCAGGTTTGCTTATTCAATGCCCACACATCAAGCCACGGACTGGGGAAACCTGTGATGGCTGCACAGGAAGGGGGGTGCATTTCTCTTGTATTTCTCAGCCTTTGGCTCGGCCCTCCCAACCACATCAGGCAGATCAGCCCTTCTCTTCTCTGTCCACTTCCTTCCCCCTCCCTGGCCCCGGAGTTTCCCCTTAGGCTGGCAATAAGTCTTTTTTGTTAGTCCCTGTCTTCTTCACCAAATGCATTAATTGTTTCTAAGTGCCTGTTATCAAAGGAGGTGGATGTTCACGCTCTAAAGTATCTTCTACATGCAGTAAGACACTAGTCAGAAAATAGCGTGTTATTAGTGGACTGAAACAGCAAAAGCAAAAAAAATAGTGTTCCAGCAGCAGGTTCCCAGGCTCTCACTTCCCTATAAAGTAATGAACAAATGCCCTGTTATAAACTCATTGTCTCAAAAGCTATTCACATCAGCTCAGTTCCCAACCCTTTTTTTTTCAGCCTGAAAGCCGTAGAAATTGAACAGAAAGTACATTTTTATCTATTATTTCCTCTTATTCTCCTGAGATTTCCAATTCTCACAAATTATGATGTCAAAAAGTTGAATATTGTCAGTTGTCAACAACAGCAGCCTGCTGAATTTTAAATAGGAGAAAATACGTTTTGCAAGAGAGGTGAAGGATGAAGTGGGGTGGTGTGCTTTATTTGCTAACAGCTGAAACAAATATTAACACTTCACTATGGAAGGTGGTAGCTCGGATCAGCATGGACTGAGGCAGGCAGGAGACAGCCAGGATGAAGGCTGAGATTTTCAGTGCTCCAAGAAAGCTTTTAACAGAATCACAGAATCACAGAATTATCAGAGTTGGAAGGGACCTCTAGAGATCATCTAGTCCAACTCTCCTGCTAAAGCAGGATTGCCTAGAGCACATTAACAGAAATGTACTCTAGGTTTAGACACATTTTTCTTCTCCTTAAGAAGAAAAATGTGTCTAAACCCACAAAGCAACACTTCTCAGTTGTGAAACTAGGGTCAAAAATCCAACTTATTTGCAGATTAAAACACATTAACCAGATACAGAGTTGCTGTGACTGGTTGACCTTCCTCTAGCACTAAATTGGAGAAGGAACTCCGAGGTATCCCAGCTACATGGGAATGGAGAAGCTCAAAACAGTTCATGTACAAGAACAGTCATGGTGAGAATCAGGCCTTGAATGTTTTCCAAGCCACAGCTCAAGAAGCAGCTCCAGGAGGCAAAACAGAAGTACAAGCAGTAGGGCTGAGGGGACCTGCCGCTGAGCTGGGTACCCCTGTTAGGAGGAGGTCCATCGGTGGGAATGCCAACACTCAGCACAGAGGGGACGGCACCCCAGGAGAAGGCCAGAGCTCCTCAGCAACATGTCCAAGGTTCAGCCAGATAGGTCCAATCCTCAGGGCCTAATCTAACCCCACCAAAATCAGTAAAAATTTCTACATGAACTTTTAATGAGATTGGGATAAGCCCTTGGGAAGCAGGATTAAAGCCAGATTCAGAGCATTTGGCCTTTCATATCTGGCATTGCACACACTTCCCTCAGAAAGAAAGTGCTTGTGGGAATCCCAGAATAAAACTAAATACTGACCTCATGAGAGGGGGGAAAAATAAGCCTTTGACTTTCAGAGCTGACAACAGCACAAATCAGAAAAGTTCCCTCGTCTCATCACATTTTCCAGTGGGACAGTCTCAGCAGCCAGTTAATGGTGGGTGTTAAGTGAGACCCCTCTGCTGGTTAAATTAACTTCAGAAACCCCACCAGACAGTTTAGTGAAGGACTCGACTGCTGCTGATTTCTTGGGACAGTCCAAGGCCAGGGAGAGTGTTGCTGCAGGCAGGTTCAATGTGGCTTTAAATGATTAATCTAAATCATTATGTTCTAGTCTGCAAACTCACAAAATAAAACAAGCTTGTTTTGCTCTGAGAGATGGGGATCTGCCTGTAGAGAAGACAGGCCATTGTGGTAAGGTTTGTCCTTGATTGCCCGTAATTCACACGTCTAGCAAAACAGACATGTCTTGTACAACAGGTTGCATGATTCATACTGATGAACCTGCAATTAGGACAAGATTTCTTATGCTTTGGTTTCTAGCATCCACTTAAACACCTCCCCCAGGCTACGGGCTTGTCTATCAAAACATAAGGGTCCTCTCCACCTGTTCTCCACTGAGGACCTTTGCACCATGTGTCCTATTTCTGATCCTTGTAGCAAAGGGCTGACAGATCTCCCTGCAGAGAGACAGGAGGAAGATACTTCCTGTAGCTTCATGGGAGCTGCTGAATGCCATAAGCATTTCCTTCTCTTCCCCAGGGATTCTGCCCATGCCACCTCCCCAGCTCCAACCAGCTGTGATGCTGTGACCATGTGCCAGGAAGCCAAACCTGCCCCAACCTCTCTAACCTCAAGAGAAGCTCAAGAGAAAGACTCATCCATGATGTGACTCCTCGAACCGTGATGGATTTTAGTCAAGGGATGAGTGCTTCCCACTGCCTGGGGGCTTAAGCTGTACATGAATAAACAAAACATGTGGCCTAGCAACTCATTACTACAAAAAGATGGTAACAGCTGGACATTGTGGCACCCCTTTAGGACTGATACTGCACTCACCGTGAATGAAGTATCCCTGCTCCTGCCAGATGAGAAAGGCATCTCCCACTGCCGAGAATATGAGACCCGCTAGGATGCGGCTGGCGCTTCGGTGGGACACTAAGAAGTTAATTCCATGAGCCAGAAGGAAAACCCACAGGCAGAAGATGGGCAGACATTTGATGAGGGCACTGAACCAGGAGGGGCTGGAAGTTGGCAGCCAGAGGACAAAATAGACACAAGTGGCTTTAAAGAAGGGCACCAGTTTGGGGCCTTCACTCTTCACCTAAAAGAAACAAACATTAAAAAAAGAGGAATTAATAGGATCATCATAAGCTTCAGTGGAATAAACTGCATAACAGCACTGTCTCCTTCCTTTTGAAAGCTGCTCTTTCATCAATACTGTCAGCTAGAAGTGTTTCTACCCTGAGAAAGGCTGGTTGAACTTGACCGTGATCCTTAGCCTAGACCTTTGTGACCCTCTTGTTGAAAACACTTCTTGGCTGGTAAGAGGGAGTTTGGGTGGTGGAGATCAAGGAAGTTTTAGATACCTTTTCTCTTTATTTGTTCTACTGAAAATATTTAGGCCATTAGTCAAACTCCTCTGGTGGTCCTTGCTACCTATCTTGTGTTTAGACTAACCCCTTTTATACACCTCCTTTCCTGTAGCTGTGTAAATACTGCACTCCCCAGGAATATCCCAGCAGCAAACAAGCCAATAAAAGTGCAAATCTTCCCTCCTATTTTGGTGAATCCTCTTGCTTAGCCAGTTGCTGATCACCCTGAGGATACAACCTCTCTTCTAACCCGTTCTCTCTCCTGCCCGGTAGTCTCATGCTTGCAGCTTGCTGTTGGCATCACTACATGACTTCAAAACCCATCACATCAACCTCCCAGGTGAGGATGTCACTTCCTCAGCTGACTAATATCAACATCAATCACATGTTGCTTTGTTCTACCATTACACTAATAATATACTGCCCATATTGCAGCAAATGTTTTGACTCAGGGCCCTTCTGTGTAAATCCAGACACAAAAATGCAGCATGAGCACTAAGCTACTCATAACAAAGCCACAACAGAGGCAGGGCACGGAACTACAGACTCCACAAGCTGGGTCTGCTCTTAATACACACTTAGCTGAGACCACTCTGGACAGTGATAAGATACATATTGTGTCCACCTGCCCTCCTGTGATACTTATGCATTTCTGTGCAGGTGGCAAAAACCCCACATGAGAAACAAAGCTATGATTTTATTTTCTCCTGGAGTACAGCTGAAGGTCAAAACAAGCAACAAAGAGAGAGATTGTGACTGCCTCACGTGCCTGCCTGAGCTATGTCCTGGGGTCTTTTAGGAGGCCTGTTTCCTCCTGCAGCTAAGGCAGTGCAACTTCCAGAGCTCCCCTGCAAGCAATGATTCACTCCCAATCTTATTTCTTTGGTCAAGCAAGATGTAGTTGCTTGATAACACGACTTCCCACTACTCATGGTGAAAGCACACAGAGGCCTTATGCAGAGGAGGATACAGGGGAAAACTTGGAGGCATCAGAGCTGGAGTTCACACTGCAAAGTCCATCAAAATGTGAACATCCATGTACGACACTCTGGGATTGCTTATCTCGCACAAGGAGTCCATGCTCCAAAAACCTGCAAAAGAAACATTGGTCTTTTTTTCCAAATCACTGGCCCTATTTCTGCTTTCTGGATCATGGGACATTGCCATGACACAAAACCAGTGTCTGTCTTCCTTTGATCCAATGTGCCTTGGTGGAGATACCTAGACCAGCTGAAGACTGCACAGCAAATGTCTCCGTGCTTATGGTTCTCAATTAATAAAGCCTAAACTCATCAAAATTCAGGAGCTCTTACAGACACAAGCAAAGGGAGTCAGGTGAAGCTGGAAGACAGAGCCAGAGGCAATGGAGGGCATCTTCACATGCAGTACCTAAAAAGAGAATGCAATCTCTGAAGCAGCAAGACCATAAATAAAGGGCATTCCAAGAAGACAGTGCTTTCAAATTTGTTCTCACATCTGATGGAAATTTCCCCAGCATATCAGCAGTTTCTTACTAGTAAGGTATTTCATTATTCCTGTATACATTATTCATAGGCTATTGCCAACACAATTTTTTAAACACTTCATTAAACAACCAGGCTACACAATTCACTCACAAAAGGACATCAGCAAGCCGTTAACTTTCTTGTATTACATGGGGAGCCCGTCGCAAGTCCTCTAGTTAGGTTGTCTAAATTAATCACCATTTACGACTTCTTGTTTATATTCCTTGGGAGAATTTTGTCAGCAAATAAAAAATGAACTTGAAATAAAAGTCATAAAAGCCCACGTAGTCTCACAGCACAGGGGGTGCCTGGAAACTATCAAGTATCATAGGGGGAAGAGTGAAGCCAAGCTTCCCCCTCCTTCTGACCCAGCACCTTGCCCTTCTGAAGTGACACATCAGCCTCAGACTATCCAAAGCCACTGCCTGGCTCCAGCTCTGCCTCCTGCCTTTCTGACTCTTTTTTTTATTAAAAACGTAGTTGATCATATTCATCCTCTCACAGTTGCAGGCAACAGATGACCGTGCTTCTGGAAGGGTTTTCTCCTCTTTCCCACCAGTTGTGGAGGATCCCCACCACACCATAATGAGCCCAAGATCTTCAGCATGGAGAACTAACAACCTCCAGAGCTACAAAGTGCAAAAGAATTTGCAGCATCAACAGTGCTCCAGTTCCCTGTAACAGTCTCAGCTAAGGTAGGTAGTTTTGTACCTCTGAAGACAAAAGCTTGTGCTGAAAGATACAGTTCAAGTTCAGCCTTGTTTGCAACACCGAGGCACTGTTAGAAGCATACAGAAGAGTATCAGGGTTAATAAACACAGGAAGTTTTATTTAATACCACAAAGAAAAACACCTGCTAGGAGCAGTTACCATTACAGTCACAGCTTGCCCTCCCCTGTGTGCATGCATGATGAGACAGGTTTTAATTACACTTGTCATTCTCCCCAGGAACCTTGCCTTACGGAATATAAGATAGGCACTTTTGCAGAAAGATTACATTTGCTTGGTAAACTAAAAATTACCATTTCTTACTATTTCAATGTGAATTTTCCAATACCAGCCATCATTATTTTAAAATTATGGTTTTTATTATTTCCATCCTAATAATAATTAAGGAATTTTTCAGGCATAAGGGGTCAGATTCCAGTCTCAGGTACTCACCCGTAATCCTGGAATTTACAGTGTTATGGAGCCCTCATATAAGAATAACCTTGTATATCTAGAAGGGCTATAGGCTTCTCATCATTAATGCTTTATTCCTTTACACTTTTTCTACAAGTATACTTCAAATGAGTTATTTCCAAACATGCCCTTGATCATTACTGAATGCTGCAGCTCAGTGGAGCCCCTGTTATGGCTCTGACCAAAATGAGTGCCCCATTAGGGACACCACTTGCTAAGACAGAGGTACCTGCGCAGCTGAGGGCTGGGCAGCACATCCTGCTGGGATGGTGTGGCACTGAAAATACTTGGGACAAGTCTCCCAAGAAAAACTGAGGCAACCAGAGGGTGAGGCTGGGGGATTGCCCTCTGTTTGGACATGTGGCTGAGTCTTGGGAAGAGGTGATGGGGCAACTTGCCACCTGGAGGACAAGTCAAGGCTGGTATTGGGAAACCATGTACCAACACAAGTGGAGGCTGTGGCTCAAGGAAAGCCAAGCATATAATCCATGACTGGACTTGCCTGTACCTCAGGGAAGGGAACATTATTTCTTGGCTGCGTGGATAAATTTCATCAAACCACCCATCTCCTTTGCACCTGTGTCTCAGAGATGGAATGTGAGATGGGGCTGTGCCATGGTGTTGGAAAAGGAAGCACTTGATGCAGGTGACGATCTTTTTTGCTAATGTATGTGATTGTCATGGCTTTAAGCTGGGTTTTGCTATTTTGTTACAAATTCTATTGCATATCTCTTCCTACTTTTTTTCTTCTTCCACTGCTATTTTACTCTGTGCTGAAATGCAGTACAGAAAACATCTTGAATACAAGACAAGGCAGTATTTCCAAGTCTTGAGTTTCTAAACTAAGCATAATTTAGGGCATTTTCTCAACTGCTATGGCTACTAAGTTACTTAGAGTCTTTACAAATTAGTTTAAATTGCTGTAAAGCCACTATCTCCATATTTGTGGAATTACAGTGAAAGTATCATTTGTTGAATTATCTATATCCAACAAAATCCAATAAACCCTCCAAGACTTAGGCAGACTAGGAGGAAATTGTGGCCTGGCTCTCACCAAGACATTTTGGACCAAATGATCTCCAGAGGTCCTTCCAACCTCAACCATTCTGTGATCTTCAAACAGAACATGGTATTAGCACATGCAGCGCTCTGGAGGCTCAGGGCTTGGATATCCACTTCCCTGCTAGGGATTCATAGGTTTACAGTATCCAGTATACAGCATATGGTTACAGCGGCAGTGGCTAAGGGAAGATCAACTGATGTCATCTACCTGGACTTGTGCAAAGCGTTTGACACTGTCCCACACGATATCTTGGTCTCTAAATTGAAGAGACATGGATTCGACAAATGGACCACTCAGTGGATAAAGAACTGGCTGGACAGTCGCACTCAAAGAGTTACAGTCAATGGCTTGATGTCCAAGGGGAGACCAGTGACGTGTGGCATTCCTCAGGGGTTGGTACTGGGACTGGTACTGCTCAACATCTTTGTCGGCGACATGGACAGTGGGGTCAAGTGCACCCTCAGCAAGTTTGCCGATGACACCAAGCTGTTTGGCGAGGTAGACACGCAGGAGGGGATGGATACCTTCCAGAGGGACCTGGACAGGCTGTAGATGTGGGCCCAAGCCAACCTCATGCAGTTCAACATGGCCAGGTGCAAGGTCCTACATCTGGGTCGGGGCAATCCCAGGCACAAATACAGGCTGGGCGGGGAATGGCTGGAGAGCAGCCCAGAGGAGAAGAACCTGGGGGTGCTGATTGACGAGAAGCTCAACATGAACCAGCAATGTGCGATCACAGCCCAGAAGGCCAACCGTATCCTGGGCTGCATCAAGTGTAGCCAGCAGGTCAAAGGAGGTGATTCTGCCCTTCTACTCCACTCTCATGAGACCCCACCTGGAGTGCTGCATCCAGCTCTGGAGTCCCCAGCATAAGAAGGACATGGACCTGCTGGAGCGTGTCCAGAGGGGAGCCACGAGGAAGATCCGAGGGCTGGAGCATCTCCCCTATGAGGAGAGGCTGAAAGAGTTGGGGCTGTTCAGTCTGGAGAAGAGAAGGCTCTGAGGAGATTTTATTGCGGCCTTCCAGTACCTAAAGGGGGCCTACAGGAGAGCTGGGGAAGGACTTTTTACTAGGGCATGTAGTGATAGGATGAGGGGGAATGGTTTAAACTGGAAGAGGGCGGGTTTAGATTAAACATTAGGAAGAAGTTTTTCACTTTGAGGGTGATAAGGCACTGGAACAGGTTGCCCAGAGAGGTTGTTGAGGCCCCATCCCTGGAGGTGTTCAAGGCCAGGCTGGACATGGCCTTGGGCAACCTGGTCTAGTGGGAGGTGTCCCTGCCTATGGCAGGGGGGTTGGAACTCGATGATCTTCAAGGTCCTTTCCAACCTAAACCATTCTATGATCCCTTCTTGTTTTGTCTGTTCTCATTCTGCTCCAGTTTGAAATGTTGCTTGTTTCCTTGTTGCTGTTGTTCAACAGTGAACAGATGACACTATCACACAAGTATTCCAGCCACGCTGTGATTTGGTATTGGTGTAAGACATCTTGAGAGGTTAGGCCAGCCGATGAAGAAACACAGTTACAGAAGTGGCAGACCTGAAGAAGTAACTGTGGGTAATAAGGACTGACAAAAAGTTCCCAATGTGCAAAATACAAGTTGTAGCACACAAAGATGACCAAAATCTTCATACAACAGTTCTTAAGCTATATCTGCAAGTTATCGGTTACTCCCTCAAGAGTGCAGAGGTCCCTGCTGGATGCTCTCTTCTTGCACCTCCCTGCTATGCAGCACTAGGGAATGCTCATGATTCATGTCTGTATAAATCAATATTCACTATGGTGCATGACCTAGGGAACATCTCTGCTGCTCCTCAGCAGCACAGACGGCCTGTTCTGACTGCTGCAGGCACATAACTGAGCCAAAAAATTTACAGCTAGCTCCTCTACCCCAGAATAAGCTGCATCCACAGAAAAATGGCTACATTTGTAAGACAGTGTCCTCATTTTTTTTTTAACATTTTGGAGTCAGTTGTCTGTATCTACATCATGAGTGGGATGAAGAAAATCCAGCTGCCACAGGAAGGGAGACATATTGCTCCTGAGGTACTGAAAAATGTCAGAAGCTTGTTGCTTTGAAATGCTAATGTTGGACAAAGTTCACTGTTCCTAAGCCTTGCACTGGTCCCAGAAACAACGTGGAGCATCAAATAATGCTCTTCTCTCTGCAAGACCCCTAAATCAGCCTGCAAAGAAAATTAATATACAGCCTCTCCAGCCACCAGCTGTGTGCCAACCTGCTGTGAGGATACGGCGCACACCCATTGGGCTGTAAAATGCTGCTTTCCAGGAAAAGTGTTTTAAAAATAATACCCTAGCTATTCCATTGAGCAACAATTCAGCATGCCTGTGCACACTGGCCAAAAAAAAAGCTGGGTTGTTGTCCTCCACCCATTCCTCCCGGCAGCCTTAGCTGGCAGAGTACCATTTTGCGTATCCACGGCTGAGCTGTTTCTCCTGGCTTTTGGCATCCTGCATCGTGGATCCCACCTTGGTTCTGCCCTACTGTGACAACAGCTCTTTGCCCCAGTTGTGCGCCGATAAATATTTATGTGGCTTTGTTTCCATGTATTATCCTGCCATGCAAGCCCATGGCTCGTGTTTCTCATTTCCCAGAACATGTGGCTCTTTGCAAGGCACCGACAAACCTTTGTGCAGTCCGAGTCACAGAGGGAGAGCTGCTTCAGCCTGGGGATGGACCACAGTTAGGACAAAGTATATGTGTCTGCAACAGGCTCTCATCTACAGAGCAATGGGGAACCAATACAATTACCCATCAGGCTGAGCCTACAGAAGACCCTTCTTTGTGCTTAACCAAAATCAGTGGACCATAAGGAGAAGCCCATGTGTGCACAGATCCTAGCCAGAGGTAGCTGATTTTCTGCTGAATACAACGACCCATCAGCTTTTGCTGAACCAAGAAGGAATGCAGCAGTGGTGGGAAATTCCTGGCCACGAACCCGTGTGAGCTCGCTGCAAAGCTGCCATCCTCCTGGACTTGCTTGCTCATTCCCACCTTTGCTCAGATGGTGCAACATCAAGCCTTCTGAATGTGTACAAACTGAAATTGATATAAAAGAGGTTTTTTTTAGGCGGGGGGGCAGATGTGTGCATAATAGGGAGGATTCAGCTGTTTGGTATCCAAACTCACCACTTACATCTTCCCTATCCTCAGTGGGCACAGGTGCCATCACAACAACCAGCCTGGGCACAGAGCAGAGGCCCCAGCGGCCACTTTCTCCACTCAGCTCTGCATCCCTCCTGGGCGGCTTGCAAAGGTGAGAGAGGACGAGACAGATGAGACATAATGGGGCCAGCCAGTTGACACTTCTCCCTCCACAGGGTTGCTGAAATATTAGGGCTGGCTGGGACAGCCCTAACTGGTACACCCTGACAAGTGTAGGTGAGTGCAAAGCGCTTCACCTCCAACTCTGCTCTCCTGCAGGAACAAACATGCTCCTGGGGGAGAACCGATTGCCTTCTGTCAAGTAAGGCACTGGCTCATACATGCCCCAAGTTGTTCCTCAATAAAATTCTGAGAAAAAGTGCTTGTTTATGGAGGGTGGTGAAGAGTTACTGAACCAGCCAATCAACCTGCCTGAAATACTGTGTTGGTGCAACATATTTGTGCAATTAATAAGAGGGCTTATGTTTGTGTTAGAGGTGCCACGGGCCAGGCATCCAAGGCAGATGGCTCCTGAACAGGCTCCACGTGCTGCAGGAAATTCAGGGTGATAGATAAACGCTCAAGTGTAGACAAGACTGTAGAGACTCCATCTAAAATGGGCTTATATAATAGCTAATAAATCACCTGGAAGATGGTACGTGATTTGCCTTTGGGAGAATGTGTGTGCTCATAATCCTCTGTCTCCATCATGCTTATGCCATGTAGTGAGTTCCACCAGGCCTTGTGGTGCTTTATTGCAGCTACTGGCACTCCCCAGCACAACTCAGGGCCTCCATTTCTCCAGTGAGGGTAATGCAGCGAAACTCAGCTCATGCTTGGCTGTTCAGCCAGACCTGTTTGCAAGTGGTCAAAAAATCATGGGTTTGTCTGACAGGAGAGCCTCCATCATTCAGTGCAAGCCAGAAGTAACAGGGCTCGGCCTGAACGCTTCCCACCTGCAAAGGGACCACGTAAAATAGGGCTGGTTTGTTCGTGTCTCTCATCCCTCCCTCTTCCCCAGCAGCCTGGGTACTCTCTTCCTCTCTCCAATTAAGCAAAGTAAGCTCCATCCACACTTCACAGCTTTGCTCCACAATGACTGACACAGAGTTGAGAGCTAGAAATACTTGACTTCTTTTTCTTAAGACCAAGCTGTGGGTCTTTGCCAGAAAAATACAATTAAAAATTTGGCATGGGCCCTCACAGTCCTTCGGTGGTGAACTCAGATATATTGCTGCACAAGTTCTTGGCATCAGAAAAATCACCCTTTGGTGGAGGCAAGGGGGAGCAGGCAGTGGGTGAGGATTAATCAAACTGGCATCTGACAAGGACCGCTGTGCAGGGCTGGGCTGCTTCACACACAGCAGCACACAGAAACAAGAACCGCAACAAAAAGTTCAATTTCCAAGCCAAAATTCTGACCGACTTGCAGTCACATTCAACCTAATCTCTGGATTAACCATGGGGGGGATGAAAACCTATCAGCACCGAGGTTAAAATCTTCCAGATGAGAGTCTTCCCCCCAGAAGCAGAAAGAAGGGAGGAAATTTGGAGCAGCAGTTTCCCCGCAGCCACCTGGCAGCAGGGCACGTGCCGCCTGGCAGCAGGGCAAGGTTTGTCTGCACCAGCCTCTCTCAGGGAAAACCACAGCTCAAGTCGCTGCAGCGCGGCAGCACGACTGGGCACAGGGGGGCACGGCACGGCCACCCAGCTGAGCGGCAGCAGGCAAGCGTCGAGAACGGGACATTTTGTACGGAGCCAGCTGGGGAGCACGTGAGCAAGGCTCATCGTGTCGTGGGAGTGCCAGCAATACGAGATTGCAGACGCGGCTGTT
The DNA here is from genome assembly GCF_965231255.1 of Vanellus vanellus. NCBI lineage: Eukaryota > Metazoa > Chordata > Aves > Charadriiformes > Charadriidae > Vanellus > Vanellus vanellus. Next base: position 16,479,655 of record NC_138911.1, on the reverse strand, counting down.
GCAAAGGTCTCTTTCCTGATGTTTGCTCTCTGAGTGCGATTTCTCAACCACAGATGATAGCTGTCTGTCCTGAGCTGTAGCCACTGCTCAAGAGAAGTCAGTGCTACCCAGTGCTTTATGTTAGCCATGCTGTGATCTATCACCAAAACCCCCTACCATCTGTTGTACGGGAGTAAGTTTCTGGAGGGAACTTTCTAGGATAGGTTTTAGGAGAAAATTGCACTGAACACACAATGTATGAAGGACATTGAAATAAATGACCTGAGAAGGTAAAAGTGATAGGCATTAGACAAGCTTTGTGGCCTTCTTCAGAGGACAGCAAAATAGCTGCAACCACTAATTCTTGTGCAGTGGTCAGGGAGGGAAACGAGCAATAAAAGACAAAGGTGGCAGGCAGTCTTCACTTCTGCCCCTTCCCAAGTTAAGGCAGGAGGACCCAAACTGCCACTCACAAGCAAAGCTACAATACAAATACAACAGCAGTCCCGTCTTGTCTTGTTGTTTAATGAAGAAATTAAAAAGTAGAGGTGGGTAGTTCTGGAGCCAAGGAAATAATCCCCGCCGCATCAGGGCACTGCTCGTGCCACACATTGCATCAGAAGCCCACTCCTGCTCCTTGCCTTTTTAACCACAATATTGCCCAAAGCTATCTTGAGACACTGGACCACGGTGCTCCTTCCAGCAATTAAGGAAGTTATAGCATCCATAAAGGTATCTCCTGGGCTGAATAGAAGAAATCAGGTTAGCTTGGCTAACTGTGGTCAACAAACTGTGCAACAGTGTGTCCAGGACCTGCCTCCACTATGCAGGACCTATTGTTACCAGCAGGGAACCCTGATACCAGGCAAAGTGGGATACTGCTGCAGCCGCCAGTACTTTAGAAAGTCAGTCAGGTATCTGCCCTTGGCTTCCTTGGACCTCAGAGAAGCGTTCAAGATGGCAAAGCCTTTCTTTAGCAGATGTTAACTCATAAAAATCAAATTATGAACACTTTTCACCCAGAACTGAAGACTCTGCTTGGATGTATGTTGTTTTGCTAGGGCCTGTTTGGGTTGGGTTGGGTTTGCATTTTGCCATTACCAAGCACCATCTGTCCTGTCTACTGGACTAGTACAGGACCACAAGCAGGGCTATTTTAAAAAACATTTTTTACCCTGCAGTGGTAATAATTGACTCTACTTATGTAGCAATCCTATAGCTGTCAGCAGTTTTGGAGATTGCCTTCTGAGCGCAGTCGGCAATGTACCATTGCCAATGACCAACAATGTTAAACCAGTCAAGAATTCAAATGTCTCTGCAGGGCCGAAGGAGCTTTCAGGGTAGTCCACTGGCTGTCAAAAATTAAAGAAAAAAAACAGCATTTGCCTGCCAGCATCTTATCTCAGAGCAAAGATTGCTTTTCCCTCCTGGGATTCCAGATCTTCTTTTTTGTATACCAGAAAGCAAACCTCTCAACATTTCCTTTGCTGTAACACTCACAAAAGAACCCCTTGCAGATGTTTAAAGATCTGTACCAAAATGGATCTGTCTTTTCACTTTGCTTATCAGAGCTGCAGTGCTGCCACTGCAAGGGCATGCACTCTTCCTCAGTGAGCAAGGTCAGGTGGGGCTTCGTCCCCTAATGCTGCCCATCAGCTCAGGGGGATGCTGTGAAGCCACAGGGAGCTTAAGGAGCCAACCAGCACCCTGGGATGCACAGTCCGTAGCTGTCCCAGGCAATTCCTCTCAGCATGGGAAGGGGCAGTTATTTGGCTTGTCACATTAAAATCCAGATAAAAAATTTCTACTGCTTATGGAAAAGTCTCCGCAACCCATCCTGGAGATCGTTTCCAGGCTACAAGCACACATTCTCAGGAGACTTGTCATTATTTATATCACACTCTTCTGTGAAAGAGAATGCAGATTTCTCTTACCTAGGAAAAAGCAATGTTAGGTTTTATGTTGCTCTGAGCATTACCTTGGAGGGGCTGGGTAAGCCCAGTGTGCTGGCTGTGGGGCATGGGGCCACAGCAGAAAGCAGCACCCCCTTGCAAGGTCCGTTGCTGCAGACGAATGCCACACACTGATATCTGCCCCACAAGCTGTGTGGCAAGACAGGGGCCCCTCTCCAGTCTCTCTGAAGTGGGTGCAGACTCAAAATAAAATCTCCCAGGGAGAACTGTCAGTTCTTTCCTTGTAAGCACCAAGGGCAGGTTAAGCCCCAATGCAGTGAGGGATTTGCACAGAGAGTAATTTGTCCCCAGAGCTGAAATCCACCTTTTTCCTTCAATCTCCCATTTCCAGCCTTATTTGCACCCAACAGCCCACTACAACATTTATGTAATTGTTGGAGGGCCCCAGCCACCCCATCGCTCAACCACAGCAGAGGGGATGCATGGAAGATTGGGCGCTCAGGGAAAATGGGCACTTGGCAAAGCTCTACCCTGCCACATGCTGCTTTGCCAGTAGGGATTGGTATTTGGAAGGGAACAGAGGCCTTCCATCCAAAAGCAATTTCTTCAGCAGACAAGACCTCATGTTACCTACAATCTATGGACCTATGCAGATCTAAATGAAGCGTGTTGAAGGGATTGGTGCTGTCACAGCCCCTTAAGATAACAGCTAAAGAGCAGAGAAGGCAGGTGGCACATGCCAGGCTATACTAGCCCTACCAGCCATTCCCAAAGATGTGCCAAGGGTGAAACCGCCTCCAGCACCCAAAAGGCACTTTTGCGGCTCACCTTTCTGGCCGCACACCAGATTCGTATACACCTGGCAGGTCAGGTTTTTGCAAAAGCAACAGGAAGGGAGAACAGAGAGAGAAGGGGAAGGCAGCTTCCAGTGGCTGGGAAAGCTGGCAGCTCTACACAAGAGACTCTCACTGTACAAATCCCCTCAAGGTGCTGCAATAAGATCACCAAAATCTGGCACAAGCAAGCAAGGTGGTGCTGGGAAACCCAGAAAGAACAGTTCAGCTTGTCTTGTGCCTAATGGAAAGCTGAATTAAATCCTCTGCCTGCGTATCATGTCCTGCAGGCCAAAAGCTTGTGGAACACTGATGTTAAAGACAATTAGAAGGGAAAATAGCAATGTACCCCCAATAAATATGTGTATTGAGAGAGGTGCCACTCTGGTACCTTATAAAAAAGCAGCAGCCCTCCTCATGTTATGATGGGACCAATATGCTTTAAGAGACAGGAGGAGGTAAGGTCAAAATATGACAGTGGAGCCACAAATTTTATTTCCAGTATCTATTCTTGTGCCAAGATGTTGTGACCTGGGCAAATCAGCATCAGACACAAATCACATGAAGACAAATAAGACTTTACCAGCTAATCTCAACAGATGTAGGGTGGGCAGGTGCAAACATTAACCTGTGTAAACACTAACCCATGCACTCCCAGGATTTACACTAATATATCAAGGGTTTCACTTGCAAAATCCCTGCTGTAATCAGGCTGCATATACAAATGCGGACCAGGATCACAAATGAGCATGCAGCTGGTTAATAGGGTTATGCCCTTTGCATTGAGGGTGCAAGTCCACAGATGCATGGGACATTAGCCAAGTGGAAACTTCACAAACATCAATTAAGTGATAAACTTGTCATCATGATTGTTTTATATCAGGGCTGCAGGGAAAAGCCATGCAACTTGCTTAGTTTCTCTTGCAATGGAGCACAAGTCAGCATTGCTATCCAAGCACCCTAGCTGGCTCTGATTTATGCCATAACAAAACAAAAAGACACAAGCATATAGGGATACAGCAGCCAAGCTATGGTCACAGGCTCTCAGCTGGCACAAGCCCGGTTCTGCTGAAGCCATGGGAGACAAAATGACTCATGTAAGGCTAAGGATCTGCCCTGCGTGTCTAGTATGTGCTGAAAAAGGTGCGGCTTGCTTAACTTCAAACTTACCCTCAATCTCAAGCAACAATTCAATCACAGGCTACTTGCCACTAGCAGAAACGCACTCATTCAGATACGTTATTGGAAATCTAATGCCTGATGCCAACTGGCACCATATCTGTCTCCAAAGCTGGTGTCTGGTGAGGGGCAAAAAATGGAACCTCACCATCCAAACTTGACAAAAGTCCCAAGGCCAATTCAGTAACATGGCTTGCCTCACCTTCCCTTGGTCTTGGAAAGTATACATGTTAGAATAATCTATACAAATTAGTTTTTGGGAGAAAGCGTAGGCTTTTCCATAAGATCACAGCAAGGTGAATCAAAACAACCACTGTCCTTGTTAACAGTCAGATTTGCAAGAGAAGTCAACCTGCAATGTTAAATTAACATAAGAGAAGACATAAATTGCATTTACCCAGAGAGGAACTGCGCCCTGTGCGATTCTGGGTCAAAGTCTGTGGTGTGAGCCCCCAGGCCCTCTGCAGGTCTCTGAAATCCTTCCCACCCCAGCACACTTGAAATCTTCCAGGAAAGCTCTCGCCCAGCCCACCTACCACCTTGCAGTGGTGTGTAATCATCTCGTAGACAGAGTTTTCTGCTCCATGGCACCCAGATACTTGTTTACATTGAGCTTTACATGGAGGGATGCTCCAGAATGACACACTTGTCATACAGAAACCTGCCATTAGCTTAAACACTATTTAGATTATGGCAGTATAAGAAATGGCTATAGGAAGGGCACAAGCAGGATAGAAGAAGCAATAACCGTCACCTTCATTTTGGGCATGCTGCAGTAAGAAAAACCTACATCTCTATTGTAATGACAAATCTATTGGGCATTGTGTGACATGAAGGGCAGCAGGAAAATGATGTGCTAATATAATAGCCACTTGGGCCTCCGGGAGGGAAGGGAGTTATATAACTAATAATCTTTTCGCGATTCAAGAGTTTCCACATGCTAGCAGAAGACAGGCTCCAGATGCCATCTTTTTCTAGGAGTCTAATTTCACTGGCATTATTATTTCCTTAGTATTATGCAGTTACCCACAGAGAAAGATAACTTTGGCTCTTCTATCGCACTTAGTGTATTTTGGATATAGAGAACGGAAGAAATGAACCTCTGTCCATTCAGAGGAATTATGTGTAAGCATAGGCTTCTGAACTGGACCCATAATCTTAATGCACAAAGCACACTTTGAACAACAGGCACTTGTGACTTGAGCGATATACTTGAGTTAATGAAGCCTTTAATCTACAGCACTGCCTGCAGCAGTGATTGGCACTAACTGCTTAATGCAGCCACACTGGGACTGGGAAGAGTGTGAGAGAAGCCCGCACTTTGTAGCCTCCAACTTCAGTTACCCATATCTAAGCCCACCCTATCATAGCAACAGCTACAGCAAAGAATGTCAATGTCATAGGAAGAATGCGCAAGTTCAGTCTGAAAAAATAAATCATAGTATGTAACACTATGCCTGGGCTCTAGCTGGCATAAATCAGCACAGCTTTTTGCTCAGGAGAACCCAAGCTTTTAGGCTTTCCCAAAAGATGTAACTGACATCAATGTTACTAAGATCCTGCTAAGCTTACCTAAGGTGATGATTCCCTCCCTTACTTCATTGAGTTCAGATGTTTAGAAATCTTTTCTACAATTCATTTTAATTGGTTTGGTTTTTATACAAATGCTTTATTTCCATAATTGTCTATGTGGTATATAAATGTGCATGTTTACAAGCCTCCTGGATAATAAAATCCCAATTTATGATGTATTTAAGTAATAGGGAAAATTACAATGAAAGCAACAATGTTGGGTATAAACAAAGAGAACAAGTAAAATTAACCTCTCTACCGTAAGAGTTACCTCTGACTTAGACGGTTGCTAACACTTTATTCATTAATGCAGAAATAATACATCCTCTATTTAAGAAGCAAAGTCTGAAACAGTTCAAAGTGTGATCTGGCATTCTTGTTTTCAACAGCAGTTTGAGGATTATGGAGCACACTTTCTAATAATAAACCTTTAAAACTATGCTTAGACCTACTACTGCTACAATTGCCCATAGCGCAGAGTCTCTAAGCAACGTGATTTACATCAGGTTTCTATATTCATCTGGATTAGTGTGGTTTGGACCCTCCTCAGAAACTCAAATGATACCCACCCAATTCGCCAGCCTTATTCAATATTTGTTGCTCATTGTTACACTTCCAGATCATACATTTCAGGTTTTTTGCCCAGTTTTTGTAAGTGAACTCCATAGTCCCCCACAGCAACATCCTGCATCTATCCAGAGGGTCGACAGAGGCTGTTCCCAGGAGGGTTGCTGGCTGCTTCCCACCTAGGGGCGAAAGGGCCAAGGGCTCGACTTGCTTGATGCAGCCAAAACAACATATTCTTCCCCAACTCACCTACCTCAATTTAAAGATGCAAATAGATCAGAGGACAAAAGGGAAGGGATGGAGATTGTTAATATATGGCTTCTGGGCAAAAATCTGTCCCAAACAGGGAGTTTCACCTCCCTCCCACACATAGGACTGTGCTAGGCCAAGTAAAAGTCAGGTATGGAGGGAATGTTGTAGGGATGAGAGCCCAGAGTTCATCTTGCTCAAAAATACACGCCAGTATCATCTATAACTGACCCCCAAAAGAGACCTATTCTCAGCCAATTAATGTCTTTATATTTCCCATGCTCTGTTTTCCTTAAGGTGGTGTGAAGCCCTATACTAAGTTTAGCCCTAACTTTAGGGCAAAAATAAGGTTCCTTTGAGCAAGGAGCATTATGTAAATGCCAGAATGACTGCGTGTCTCCAGGCTCATCTCCCGGACACTTGCATCCCCTGCAATCATGGTGCCTGCTGGGCAGAGAGGTCCTTAGGGCAAGGGCTATCTCCCACAGGCTCACGCTACAAACTGCTTAACCAACAGTGGAAAAAGAAAAAAAAAAAAAACACAGGACAAAAATCACTAACGAGACTGTCTCAGAAAGTTAAGATGGGACCAGTGATGACTGAACAAGAAGGGAATTAAACCTCACATATGCATGAAGTAAACGCACCATTAATTAACACTGCTTTCCAACCACAGGCTCTGAGCCCACACAGCTTTATGCAGAAAAAGCAGCTCTTAATCAGAGAGGTATCAAGAATAATACTTTTTAAGCAGGATGCTCCTGCTTGCCTAGCAGAGTAAGCAGTGAAAGCTTCCCTCCAAGGTGACTTCCAACCAGAGTGAGCACTGCTCACCAGCTGGAGCAGGACCGGCAGACAAATGCATCTTCCCTGCCACAACCCAGCACCATGCAAGTCTAGACTCTGGCACCGGCATGACCCCAGAGCTTTATCCCAGCTGAGGACCTGGCACAATACATTAAACGGTATTTTGGCCCCAGACGTGTTTATTTGTGGGCATGCTCCCCCCTCAGCACATCTGAATTCTGCAGCACCAGAGACAACAGCTTGGCTACCTCTGCACAATGCCGCGGTCTCTCCGGGCGCGTGGGGCGGACATGCCAACCCCCCCAGGGCCATGATGCACACCTGGCAGCCAGCGCAAACAAGCAGTCCTAGTCGCCATCCCTCCCTAGCTCCCTCTCCATGGTCTGTGCCTCCTTGCGTGGTCTCTCCCAGCTATCAGTTGTACAGCAGACCTGGAGCTCGGGGTTTCTGACTCTTGTTACAAGACTGTCCTAAAGAAGGAAAGAGGGGGAGATGCACTCGGCTGTGCTCTTCTAGTGTCCTCCCCATTGAGGCTGGTGCTGCAGTGTCCTGGGAGAGGACATACACTGTAGACAAATCAATTCCTCTGGCTAACTTGATTCTGTCTCAGGTCCTACCCCCCAAGAGAGCATCTCCATCATGTGTCATAGCAATGACAGCCGTGCTGGCTCCAAACGCCCGGTCTATCTATGTAGCAAAAAGGCAGTGCAGTACAGACATAAGGCCTGGGACCAAAGAGTAGCACCTAGCTGCGGCCAGACCAATTGCCCACTGCTGTTCCCTTCAGCAAGCAACTTCCCGGTGGGAGCCCAACAGCTGTGTAGCCACCCTGCTTCTCACCCCCTACACTATGCTCCCAGGCACATCACCATTTCAGCCCGCCCTTCGCAGACCACAGCACAGCTAATGCACTCCTTCAGAGGAACAGCAATGTGAAAACCCACTGAAGGTGATGTGCAAAGAACTGCTCCTTAACAGACTGAAGGCTTGCATCTCGTTTTTTATGAGCTTTTTGGAGAATGAGGTGCCCTCCCACCTGTACAGCCACGGTAAACAGCTGCAGCTCTGGTCACAGCTCCTGGTCTCATCGTCCCTCCAGCTCTCCGCAGCTTCACACCTGCATTAGTTGCCTTTGGTGAAGTAAAGAGTCGGTATGTCATGGATGAAGCCAGAGCAAAACCATGTTTTGTTACATGCCAAAAGGGCAAGTGAAGAAAGCAGTTGTTTGGGTATTTTTTCCATTTTTCCTCTCAAGTTACCTTCCTAAAGCGTACTTTCTGGTGTAGGTGAAGCCTTCTGGTCTGAACTACGTACACCCTTCCCAACACATACTCATGCTTTAGTCATTTGCCTCCGCGCAAAGCTCGGTTGAAATATACTCTGCAAGACGACCCTGATTCACTAGCCAAGTACTGCCTCCTGTGGATTATGAAACAAATTCTGCCAGGTTTTGAGCCGTTCCAGCATTGTCCCAGCATAAGATTTTACTTCTGAGGTACACATACATAATTGACTGTAACCAAAAGCACTACTTAAGGATGAATTTAGCTTATGGCACAGAATCACAAAGATAGCAAACCTTTTTAGTTATTTTTAAAAAGCATTTAAAAAAAGTAAAAAAAAAAAAAAAAAAAACTTTGGCACTACAATGGTATAATTTACAAGCTACTTCCCTCTGTCTCTCAAGATAAACGTCACCCCCAGGCTGCTGATGAACTTACCAGGTACAAGTTAATAAATGGGGGAAAATTCATCTGATTTATCAGACAATACAAGCTGATGTAGAGACAGTACTGGCAAAGCAATTTAAAAGTTTTGAAGCCTGTCTTTGTGAGTTAAGAATGGGAAAGGGATGGGATTTCTACCTGCAAGAGAGAACGCAATGGACCGGCCATTAACCACAATATTTCAAAACAGGATGACAATGGATCTGCAAGGAACTGGGATACCAGCAATAGGTGTTCAGTGCCGCCACAAAGCACCAGACAACTTCCCCACCAACAGTTACCTATTCTTACGGCACGCATTAGTCTGCCAGTGTGTTCAGACAAATCCCTTGCTTTCTAGAAAGAGGAACATGCAAAGCAGCGTATCTAAAAGCGCAGCTTCTCTGCTGATCTGGCTGAAAGCATTTTGTCTTCTTCCAGCATTGAAACACCTTTCAGCTACAGGGCCAGGACGTGGTATTGCTGGTCCTGCCTGCCGTGAGCCACAGATACTTGAGTTACCAGCCTTGCCCCATCAATCCAGCTGTGCTGCTACACACGTCGCCTATTGACAGGACAGTGGCAAGTCGCTACCTTATTGCTGGGTATGTTAATTAAGCATCATGACTCCCCCATGAGACAGGCAGGTGACACCATCCCCATCTTATGTCGTTAGATGCTGGAAATGCCAGACTGGCTTCTCAGGGGAGATGAGGTCCTCGGCAGGAGGTCACCCAACCTACAGCAACGTCTATCCGGCATGGTGGCCGGCCCAAGCTGTCACCTGGACAGCAAAGCCACCTCCGGATGATCAGGCGGAGGTGCCTGCGAGGGCAGGGAGGCCGCGGGAGCAGGAGGATGCTCCCGGGCGCTGCCACAGCACAAGCCCAGGGCAGCTGGAGCAGAGAGGCTCCGAGCAGGTGCCTTCTACCTAAAGCGGACGTATCACAGACTCTCTTACAAATCTAAATGACAAGAGGAGGAAGAGATGCAGACCCACCCAGGGACCCGCACCGCTGGAGCAACAGCTGCCGGGGGCGGCACCGGCGCACGCCCAGGGCCGGGGTGAGCACCAGGCACGCGGGGGGAGGGAGAGGGGGTGTCTCCGCCAACGGTCGGGCGCGCGCGGGGAGCGGCGGCGGCGGGATCGGAGCACCCACCGCCTCGGGGACCGGGTAGGGAGCACCGGCGATGGGGTTGGGGGGAGAAGGGGAGGTACCGCCTGGGGAGGGCGGCTGTGGGAGGGGGCGCGGATTCGGTTCCGTTCCGTTCGGTTCCGTTCCGTTCGGTTCCGCTCCGCTCCCCCCAGCCCGCCCGCCGCGCGGGGCCCGCACTCACCACGGTGACGGGGGACACCATGTCGGCGGCGGGGCGCGTTCTGCGCTGGCTGCTGCCCGCCCTGTCGCCTGCCCGGCCGCCCGACCGCCGGGGCGCTTTTTTAGACAGCGGTGACGTCACGGGAGAGGGGGCCCCCGCGGCGAATGCGCTGCGGGGAGGGGGGGGGGCGGTGCCGGCCCCGCCCCCGGGGCGGGCAGCGCGGGCAGGGCAGGCAGAGCGGGCAGGCGCAGCGCGGGCCCGCGGCCGGGAGTGTGTGCGGTTCGCTCGGTCCTCGGCGGCGGCGTCAGTGGCGCCGTCCCCCTCCCGGCGAGGCGCCGGCCAGGCAGCCGGCAGGGGCCGGGTCCTGCGCTGCGTCCCCTCCCCGGGGACGGCCGCAGCGGGGACGCGGGCGGCGGGGTCCCGGGGGGGAGGCGGCGGGGTGCGCCCGGTCCTTGTGAGGCCCGGTTGCTGCCCGTTGCCGGGCCCTGGGGGAGGCACAGGGGTTCCCTCCCGAAACCGGGCTCCGCTGTACCCCATGCCGTAGCAGGGCGCGTTGCCTTCTTCCCTGCAGCACTGGCGAGGGATCGCTTCTCCGGCCGATCGCTCTTGGCTGGGGAGAAGCGTCGGCCCGTTCGGCAAAACGGGAGGTGCCCGCCGAGGCCGGGTCTGCCGCCCGCCCGTCGGTAAACGCCCTGCAACGGCAGCGCCTCGGAGGATCGAGGACATCCCCGGGCGGGGCAGGCCCCCGGCCTTGGCCCCAGCACCGCCCAGAGCTGACGGTGCCGGCGGTACCAGGCACGGGGCGAGGGGCAGCACGCCCCATACCCCTTGCCCTGTCTCAGGTCGCTCCCGTCTCGGCGTCGCCCTCCGGCACGCCTGGTCGCCTGCCTGTGCCCGCACCCCCCAGCCCCAGTCTTTCCCCTCCCTTGCCTTCCCCTGGCTTCCTGCCTCACGCTCTCCAGCTCCTGCCCTTTCCTTTCACATCCCTATTTCTTGCATAGACAGGCCCTTGTGGTCTTCCACCCTTTCTGCTCTACCTTGACTCCTCACCACTCCCCATTTTTCCTTTCCAAGGGGCTTCTCTTATTTCGCAGCTGCCCCCTTAACGTTTTTCATAGCCTCCATCTTAAGACCTGCTTGGCAGATCCTCTCTCTGCAGGGCTGCCCATGTTTTCCAGCCCGGTTCCTGCTCCCAACGGCTGGTAATGACCCCTGTGCCCCCCCGCAGGAGCAAGTCCTTCCCAGCTCACCTCCCCATCCCCATCCTCCTGCCAAGGTCATCCAGAGGCTGCAAAAATGTTAGTGTTGGCACAAAGACAGGGTGAGGAACGTGTAATGTGGGATACTAGAGAGTGGGACGCAGCAGCTCAGGCTTATTAAAGTGACCCTGGGACTACCTTCAATCTGTTTTTACTTGAGGATTAATATTTAAGGATGCAGGAAGCTGCTTGACATGTAATATGATCTTGCTCAAAAGTTTCAGTACGTAACAAAATAAACAGGTACTTAAATAGTAGATGATTAAGTAATCTGCTATTTACAGCCAGAGCAAAAGTTATGTTCAGTATTTATCACATCAAGGGAACATTTTCTTCTATAAAGTAAAAAAAATATCTGTGCAATTCTTTTGCAGTCTTTGTGCAATAGATATTGGTATCATGTTTCTGAGGACGAAATGTATACGAACAGCAGTCCTGAGATCCCACACAGGCAACCCGAGATCCCACACAGGCAACCTGATTTATATCAATAGAGACGTGTAAATAGAGAGAGGGCAGAATTTGGCCCATCACCATCCGATGGGACTGGGATGGATGCTTTAGCCATTGCGTCCTTTACCGATCGAAGAGCGATTTCTACCCAAAAAAAAGAAACTGCAAATCTGCACTATCAGATCAGAGAGGCATTGCAGTGAAATCTGTGGCAAGTAAACCTCAATCAGATCAAAGCAAACTGTTCTCTGGACAGCAAAGACCTGCATGGCCGCGGCCAGGGGATTGAGTGCTGTTCTTACAATTTCAGCTAACGTTGTTCATAGGGCAGTAACATTTTCATTAGGCAAGAAGAGAAAGATAAGCTTTCCCATTTTTGGGGGGAGCTACATGAACTACAGAACGGGAAGAAATTTCACAGCTTTTCACAACGAAGGCTTTGCCCTGCTGAAATCAAGGGGGACAGTCCCTAGTGGAAGCAGCACAGGGATACAGAGGTATTTAGATGTCAAAGGATGCAGTTAATTTGATACCATATGGGATTTTCAGTAGGACCAATGGACTCTCAGAACTTAGGTTCCTAATTGCTTTTGAAAATCCTTCTGGGAACTTGATTATGTCTTGGCATTTAAATACCTAAAAAAAAAAAAATAAATCTGCTTCTTGGTCCTTAGCCAAAGTCTCCGTCTGCTTATCCTGGCCTTTATTTAAGTGACGAGCCAGGCAGTGCAATGGGTAGCAGCTTGTTTGGGTACTGTCTCTGCTGCTCCAAAAGGGGGAGATGATACTAGGATGGATGCAGCTTTGCATTCATTCTTTTTTTTTTAGTGCAGTATATGTCTTCACTGGTTAGCAGCTGAAGCTTCACCTGGTCTCACAAATGAGGTGTTTCTCTGTGTCATTGATGCAGACATTCAAAATATGTTGACACTTGGGGGTGGGTTTTAATGCTATGTTATTAGCTCAAAGAAACTTATCAGAAGTGAAGGGGAAACTCTGTGCATCTCCCGACCTTCCCATCTCAAACAGGCACCAGGAAACTCAGTCTCATTAGTTTTCCTTGGGAAGGGGTTGACCTTTTGTGATTTCCAGACAGTTCCAGTCCCACAAACCTTTTAAAAATAGCGATTCAGAAGTGCTAATGGCAAATACGGTATTTGTATGTAATAAAGAGATGGCTCCTGTGACAAAGATTTTACCACCGAATATAAGGTGAAAATTTGTTGTAGTTGTTTATTTAATACTAGATTAATTTCATATGACTTGAGTTTATTCACGGGATGACATCCATTTTTCAGCTATCAAAGTAAGTGCTACATCAACGATGGGTAATTCCTTGTAAGTAAGGGACACCTTGGATGATAAGTTAGGTATTTGGATAGAACAGAATTGTTTTACATTTTATCTACATTTTATCTAAATAACATAAATATTTTACATTTAATCTTAGTTAGGGGCACCTTGGAGTATAAATTAGGAATTTGTATTGAGCAAAAATATTTTATATTTTATCTAAATGCAAACTCTGATAGAACAGATTCTGGCACAAATCCATTCTTACACTAAGCAACAGATGAAGCAAGAAAAGGGAATACAGGATCGATGGCTACATAACACAGTCAAATTTGTCTTGGTCTGTGCATGCCATGCTCTTGGTGTTTGTTTTTTTTTGCTGCTGATGCTGCATTCTCCTGTCCTAACCAGTGTAGGCAAGACAGATCTCATGTGGCTCATCACAGCATTTTGTTCTATGTCAACTGCAGGGATTTAACAAAAAATAAAAAATAGTTCTAATTTGGGGCATGTGTGATATTTTTAACTTGCTATCAGTAAGCAACCAGAGAGCAGTAATTACATGAGCATAAATTTATGGGAGTTGGGAATAACAAAACAAAGCATTAAGTACTTCTGTGCATGTTTGTGCTTGAGAATGCTTCTGCTGGGCCATGTTTGTGGTGTGTGGAGGGAAAAAAAAAAAGCAAGCAAGAGAAGTCCCATCTTCAGCAAGGTTGCTACACAGCCAATATTTTTCTGAAGGATCCCATGTTGTTCAATCCACTGCACATAGTCCTCCCACGCCATGTGTTTGCAGTAGCTCCGTGGCTCATGTGGGCAAATTATTTCTTTTTAAAATTAATCACCATAAATTTCAATAACAGCTTGACCCTTTTTCTCCCCCTCTCTGTATTTTTTTCCACTGGTTTGATCTCCTGTTGGAGAAATGTCACTTCATTAAATAAAGGGGGGACATTGCAAATTCATACCTCCCAAGAGAACTTTTTCAGGCTATTTACTGAGCCAGAAAGGCAACACAACACATCATATATTTATGGGCTTTGTATTTGAAAGTTTTCTTCAAAGGCATAGGGAAGAGTGTCACCAGTAGGTCGAGGGAGGTTATCCTCCCCCTCTACTCTGCACTGGTGAGGCCACAACTGGAATACTGTGTCCAGTTTTGGGCTCCCCAGTTCAAGAGGGACAGGGAACTGCTGGAGAGAGTCCAGCATAGGGCAACTAAGACGATTGAGGGATTGGAGCATCTCCCTTATGAGGAAAGGCTGAGAGAGCTGGGACTCTTTAGCCTGGAGAAGAGAAGGCTGAGGGGAGACCTTATTATGGCGTACAAGTATCTAAAGGGTGGGTTGAAGGAGGATGGAGCCAGACTCTTTTCCATGGTTACCAGTGACAGGACGAGGGGCAATGGGTGCAAGTTGGAACACAGGAAGTTCCATTCAAATACACGGAAAAACTTCTTTACGGTGAGGGTGACCGAGCACTGGAACAGGCTGCCCAGGGAGGTTGTGGAGTCCCCTTCTCTGGAGATTTTCAAGACCTGCCTGGATGCAGTCCTGAGTAATGTGCTCTCGGCAATCCTGCTTTAGCAGGGGAGTTGGACTAGATGATCTCTAGAGGTCCCTTCCAACTCTGAAAATTCTGTGATTCTGTGAAATCAGTTTGCTGTTTGGGCTTAATAAACGCCTTGTGTACGTGTGCGTGTACATGTGTATGGAAAGGATAGTATTCCTAGAGATGAGCATCTATATAGCTAAGCAGGATCGAGGTGGAGATCCATTATGGGACTTTGCTTGTTTGTGATTAGTTTATATCCTAATAGCCATCAAAATCAGCGCATTAAAATCTTAATAAAAAGATTAATAGGAAGTGAAAAACATTATCCACTTTTTAAAATTCTCCATACTACAGCATGGAAATAAATCATAAAATCTAAAATGTTTACAGCTTACAGAATCATACAATGGTTTGGATTTGAGGGGATGTTTAGAGATCATCTAGTCTAACCCCCCTGCCACTGGCAGGGACACCTTCCACTACATTAGGTTGCTCAATGCCCTGTCCATCCTGATTTGGATTAGACAATCTTTTAACATGCAGAGTAAAGGTGCAGCTGCCAAAGTACCAAACAAGAGAGGAAGAAAGCATTCTTACTGTTATTTTCTTAGTTTATTGGTGTTTGGTTTTGTTTTGTTTTAAATAGGGGGAGAAGATGGAGGATGGGAAAGAAGGGCTCACACCACCCGTGGCAATCAGCACAGTAATTGTTGATGCCAGGAGACGGAAGGGGTGAGCCCACAGGAGGGCCAGGCGCAGAGGCTGGGCCTCCCAGCTAATGGCAGGTGCGACAGCTGGGCTGGATGCTCCTGCGACACTGGGCGCTCCTGCAATGCGGTCACTGCTGTGGCGTCATGGAGGGGAGGCCTGGCATAGTGTGGTGGTGCCAGGGGAGCTGTGCTGCAGGTGGATCCACCTCCATCAGTTGCTCCTGATCTTGGGGTGGACCCACCTCCATCGGTTCTTCCTGATCTCGGGGTGGATCCACCTCCATCAGTTCTTCCTGGTCTTGGGGTGGATCCACCTCCATGGGCTCCACACCATCAGCCACATGGTATGTGTGGCTCATGGTGCCCTCCATCTGAAGCTGCCTCCTCTTCCTCTGCAGTTCCTGGAGCCACGCGTCTTCTCTGTCCCGCTGCAGAGATGGGCAGCCACGCACTGTGCTCTTGGACCTCTTGTTTCCAGGCGTCTTGGAATCCGAGGGCCTCGAAGCTCAGCAACTGTGGGCCAGCGGCCAGGGTGCCTGTATTTACAGAGCCCAAGTGGCAGCAAGGTGGCTTGTGACATCAGGAGGCCCCTGTGATGCGTGTGGCCAAATATGGCAGTTCTGGGAGTTGGAGGGCCTGTGGCCTGAAAGATGGCCACAGGTGGGAGAAGGAGGAGGATCGGGGGACTGAGGGCCCCTTTCCTGGGGATCGTTCTGATGTGCCATTCTGCTGGCCCTCGCGCACAGAGACTGCCCTCCACCTGCCCTCGTGTGCCTGGGCTCCAGCCCCCTCCTCGTCTTG
Source organism: Vanellus vanellus (assembly GCF_965231255.1). Lineage (NCBI taxonomy): Eukaryota > Metazoa > Chordata > Aves > Charadriiformes > Charadriidae > Vanellus > Vanellus vanellus. The sequence continues at coordinate 16,463,460 of NC_138911.1, read as the reverse complement.
TGCCTGGGCTCCTCCGGACAAGATGGCAGCAAGGGTGTTGCAGGATGGTCAGGAGTCCCTCAAAGGGATTGAGATAGGCCCTTGATAGAGCCCTCTAGAAGTGTGTTTGCCCCCTGCTTCTAGGGATGTATGTGTGATTTAACATGAACAGTCTTATTAGGAAAGGACCTTCCAAAACTACTGCCTGGTAGATGACAGCGGGACAATGGCATTTGTCCTCCAAAAGTAGCTGTGCCTGTATCTGTTAAAGACAAGACGTATTGGAAAACAGAGCTCGAAAATGCACTTGAACTATAACAAACAAGGTGTTGCGCTTGTCTTGCTTTGGTAATATTTGGGCATGTCAGTCGCAGAGGACAGTGCCACTAAAGGATTCCTGAACAATTCAGGGATACCAACCTTTTTTACAAAGGTGGTTATAGGATAGCATCCCACAACGCTGCAGAAATTAACTTCTCCCAAAAACTTATTATAATCTCATCAAGCAGATGAGACCTTTCAAGGGGCATTGAAGAGTTCTTTGGAGGAAGAATCAGCTCCACTGCTCTTCCCTTTGTCAACTATTACAAGTCCCTGCTGTCTTTCCTTGGGCAAAGTGTATGTCAATTTGCATATTCTCCTTACAATAGCAAGATCTGGTCCTCTAGACTTCTCTAAAGCAGCTTGATTTTTTGCAACCTGAAGCAACTGAAGCTTGCTGCAGTATGCTGAAGCATAGGATCATTGAATCAAAGAATGGTTTGGGTGGAAAGACACCTTTAAAGGTCATCTAGTCCAACATCCCCCCTGCCATGGGCAGGGACACCTGCCACTAGATCAGGTTGCTCAAAGTCTTGTCCAACATGGCCTTGCACACTCCCAGGGATCGGGCATCCACAGTTTCTCTGGGCAACGTGTTGCGGTGTTGTCCCTTGACCTGTTGGCCACGCTTCTTTTAATGCAGCCCAGGATACAGCTGGCTTTCTGGGCTCTGAGCACACATCGCCAGTTCGTGTCCAGCTTTTCTCCATCCCTTCATCCCCCAGCCTGTCTTGATACTGGAGGTTGCCCTGACCCAGGTGCAGGACCTTGCACTTGGCCTTGTTGAACCTCATGATGTTCACATGGGCCTATTTCTCAAGCTTGTCCAGGTCCCTCTGAATGGCATCCTGTCCCTCAGGCTTGCAACTGCACCACCCAGCTTGGAGTATTCTGCAAATTTGCTGAGGGTGCACTCGATCCCACTGTCTCTATCACTGATGAAAATATTAAACAGTACTGGTCCCAATAGGGCCCCCTGAGGGACACCACTTGTCACTGATTTCCATCCAGACACTGAACTGTTGATCACTAGTCTGGATGCGACGATCCAGCCAATTCCTCATCCACCAAATAGTCCATCCATCAAATCCATGTCTCTCCAATGAAGAGAGAGGGATGTTGCGGAGGACTGTGTCAAAGGCCTTACAGAAGTCCAGATAGATGACATGCATAGCTCTTCCCTTGTCCACTGATGCAGTCACTGCATCGTAGAAGGCCACTAGGTTGGTCAGGAAAGACTTGCCCTTGGCGAAGCCATGCTGGCTGTCTTGTATCACCTCCCTCTTCTCCATGTGCCATAGCTTCTAGGAGGATCTGTTCCATGATCTTCCAAGGCACAGAGGTGAGGCTGAGGGGTATCTTTCACTAGATCGTGTTGCTCAAAGCCCCGGCCAGCCTGACCCTGAACACTTCCAGGAATGAGGCATTGACAATTTCTCTGGGCAACCTGCTCCAGTGTCTCATCCCCCTCATCACCAGAGGCAGTTCTCTCAGCCTGCCCTTGTGTGCCATGTGCCCCGTCCTGTGGCCAACTTGAAGGTCCCAGGCTGGGCCCACACCCCACGCATCAGTGTCTTTCCTGCACTGGGGAGACCAGGAGGGGACAAAGGAGTCCAGATGTAGTCGCCAAAATACCAAACAAGAGAGGAGGAAAGCATTCTTGCTGTTATTTTCTTAGTTTATTGGTGTTTGGTTTTGTTTTGTTTTTAAATAGGGGGAGAAGATGGAGGATGGGAAAGAAGGGCTCACACCACCCGTGGCAATCAGCACAGTAATTGTTGATGCCAGGAGACGGAAGGGGTGAGCCCACAGGAGGGCCAGGCGCAGAGGCTGGGCCTCCCAGCTAATGGCAGGTGCGACAGCTGGGCTGGATGCTCCTGCGACACTGGGCGCTCCTGCAATGCGGTCACTGCTGTGGCGTCATGGAGGGGAGGCCTGGCATAGTGTGGTGGTGCCAGGGGAGCTGTGCTGCAGGTGGATCCACCTCCATCAGTTGCTCCTGATCTTGGGGTGGACTCACCTCCATCGGTTCTTCCTGATCTCGGGGTGGATCCACCTCCATCAGTTCTTCCTGGTCTTGGGGTGGATCCACCTCCATGGGCTCCACACCATCAGCCACATGGTATGTGTGGCTCATGGTGCCCTCCATCTGAAGCTGCCTCCTCTTCCTCTGCAGTTCCTGGAGCCACGCGTCTTCTCTGTCCCGCTGCAGAGATGGGCAGCCACGCACTGTGCTCTTGGACCTCTTGTTTCCAGGCGTCTTGGAATCCGAGGGCCTCGAAGCTCAGCAACTGTGGGCCAGCGGCCAGGGTGCCTGTATTTACAGAGCCCAAGTGGCAGCAAGGTGGCTTGTGACATCAGGAGGCCCCTGTGATGCGTGTGGCCAAATATGGCAGTTCTGGGAGTTGGAGGGCCTGTGGCCTGAAAGATGGCCACAGGTGGGAGAAGGAGGAGGATCGGGGGACTGAGGGCCCCTTTCCTGGGGATCGTTCTGATGTGCCATTCTGCTGGCCCTCGCGCACAGAGACTGCCCTCCACCTGCCCTCGTGTGCCTGGGCTCCAGCCCCCTCCTCGTCTTGTGCCTGGGCTCCTCCGGACAAGATGGCAGCAAGGGTGTTGCAGGATGGTCAGGAGTCCCTCAAAGGGATTGAGATAGGCCCTTGATAGAGCCCTCTAGAAGTGTGTTTGCCCCCTGCTTCTAGGGATGTATGTGTGATTTAACATGAACAGTCTTATTAGGAAAGGACCTTCCAAAACTACTGCCTGGTAGATGACAGCGGGACAATGGCATTTGTCCTCCAAAAGTAGCTGTGCCTGTATCTGTTAAAGACAAGACGTATTGGAAAACAGAGCTCGAAAATGCACTTGAACTATAACAAACAAGGTGTTGCGCTTGTCTTGCTTTGGTAATATTTGGGCATGTCAGTCGCAGAGGACAGTGCCACTAAAGGATTCCTGAACAATTCAGGGATACCAACCTTTTTTACAAAGGTGGTTATAGGATAGCATCCCACAACGCTGCAGAAATTAACTTCTCCCAAAAACTTATTATAATCTCATCAAGCAGATGAGACCTTTCAAGGGGCATTGAAGAGTTCTTTGGAGGAAGAATCAGCTCCACTGCTCTTCCCTTTGTCAACTATTACAAGTCCCTGCTGTCTTTCCTTGGGCAAAGTGTATGTCAATTTGCATATTCTCCTTACAATAGCAAGATCTGGTCCTCTAGACTTCTCTAAAGCAGCTTGATTTTTTGCAACCTGAAGCAACTGAAGCTTGCTGCAGTATGCTGAAGCATAGGATCATTGAATCAAAGAATGGTTTGGGTGGAAAGACACCTTTAAAGGTCATCTAGTCCAACATCCCCCCTGCCATGGGCAGGGACACCTGCCACTAGATCAGGTTGCTCAAAGTCTTGTCCAACGTGGCCTTGCACACTCCCAGGGATCGGGCATCCACAGTTTCTCTGGGCAACGTGTTGCGGTGTTGTCCCTTGACCTGTTGGCCACGCTTCTTTTAATGCAGCCCAGGATACAGCTGGCTTTCTGGGCTCTGAGCACACATCGCCAGTTCGTGTCCAGCTTTTCTCCATCCCTTCATCCCCCAGCCTGTCTTGATACTGGAGGTTGCCCTGACCCAGGTGCAGGACCTTGCACTTGGCCTTGTTGAACCTCATGATGTTCACATGGGCCTATTTCTCAAGCTTGTCCAGGTCCCTCTGAATGGCATCCTGTCCCTCAGGCTTGCAACTGCACCACCCAGCTTGGAGTATTCTGCAAATTTGCTGAGGGTGCACTCGATCCCACTGTCTCTATCACTGATGAAAATATTAAACAGTACTGGTCCCAATAGGGCCCCCTGAGGGACACCACTTGTCACTGATTTCCATCCAGACACTGAACTGTTGATCACTAGTCTGGATGCGACGATCCAGCCAATTCCTCATCCACCAAATAGTCCATCCATCAAATCCATGTCTCTCCAATGAAGAGAGAGGGATGTTGCGGAGGACTGTGTCAAAGGCCTTACAGAAGTCCAGATAGATGACATGCATAGCTCTTCCCTTGTCCACTGATGCAGTCACTGCATCGTAGAAGGCCACTAGGTTGGTCAGGAAAGACTTGCCCTTGGCGAAGCCATGCTGGCTGTCTTGTATCACCTCCCTCTTCTCCATGTGCCATAGCTTCTAGGAGGATCTGTTCCATGATCTTCCAAGGCACAGAGGTGAGGCTGAGGGGTATCTTTCACTAGATCGTGTTGCTCAAAGCCCCGGCCAGCCTGACCCTGAACACTTCCAGGAATGAGGCATTGACAATTTCTCTGGGCAACCTGCTCCAGTGTCTCATCCCCCTCATCACCAGAGGCAGTTCTCTCAGCCTGCCCTTGTGTGCCATGTGCTCCGTCCTGTGGCCAACTTGAAGGTCCCAGGCTGGGCCCACACCCCACGCATCAGTGTCTTTCCTGCACTGGGGAGACCAGGAGGGGACAAAGGAGTCCAGATGTAGTCGCCAAAATACCAAACAAGAGAGGAGGAAAGCATTCTTGCTGTTATTTTCTTAGTTTATTGGTGTTTGGTTTTGTTTTGTTTTTAAATAGGGGGAGAAGATGGAGGATGGGAAAGAAGGGCTCACACCACCCGTGGCAATCAGCACAGTAATTGTTGATGCCAGGAGACGGAAGGGGTGAGCCCACAGGAGGGCCAGGCGCAGAGGCTGGGCCTCCCAGCTAATGGCAGGTGCGACAGCTGGGCTGGATGCTCCTGCGACACTGGGCGCTCCTGCAATGCGGTCACTGCTGTGGCGTCATGGAGGGGAGGCCTGGCATAGTGTGGTGGTGCCAGGGGAGCTGTGCTGCAGGTGGATCCACCTCCATCAGTTGCTCCTGATCTTGGGGTGGACCCACCTCCATCGGTTCTTCCTGATCTCGGGGTGGATCCACCTCCATCAGTTCTTCCTGGTCTTGGGGTGGATCCACCTCCATGGGCTCCACACCATCAGCCACATGGTATGTGTGGCTCATGGTGCCCTCCATCTGAAGCTGCCTCCTCTTCCTCTGCAGTTCCTGGAGCCACGCGTCTTCTCTGTCCCGCTGCAGAGATGGGCAGCCACGCACTGTGCTCTTGGACCTCTTGTTTCCAGGCGTCTTGGAATCCGAGGGCCTCGAAGCTCAGCAACTGTGGGCCAGCGGCCAGGGTGCCTGTATTTACAGAGCCCAAGTGGCAGCAAGGTGGCTTGTGACATCAGGAGGCCCCTGTGATGCGTGTGGCCAAATATGGCAGTTCTGGGAGTTGGAGGGCCTGTGGCCTGAAAGATGGCCACAGGTGGGAGAAGGAGGAGGATCGGGGGACTGAGGGCCCCTTTCCTGGGGATCGTTCTGATGTGCCATTCTGCTGGCCCTCGCGCACAGAGACTGCCCTCCACCTGCCCTCGTGTGCCTGGGCTCCAGCCCCCTCCTCGTCTTGTGCCTGGGCTCCTCCGGACAAGATGGCAGCAAGGGTGTTGCAGGATGGTCAGGAGTCCCTCAAAGGGATTGAGATAGGCCCTTGATAGAGCCCTCTAGAAGTGTGTTTGCCCCCTGCTTCTAGGGATGTATGTGTGATTTAACATGAACAGTCTTATTAGGAAAGGACCTTCCAAAACTACTGCCTGGTAGATGACAGCGGGACAATGGCATTTGTCCTCCAAAAGTAGCTGTGCCTGTATCTGTTAAAGACAAGACGTATTGGAAAACAGAGCTCGAAAATGCACTTGAACTATAACAAACAAGGTGTTGCGCTTGTCTTGCTTTGGTAATATTTGGGCATGTCAGTCGCAGAGGACAGTGCCACTAAAGGATTCCTGAACAATTCAGGGATACCAACCTTTTTTACAAAGGTGGTTATAGGATAGCATCCCACAACGCTGCAGAAATTAACTTCTCCCAAAAACTTATTATAATCTCATCAAGCAGATGAGACCTTTCAAGGGGCATTGAAGAGTTCTTTGGAGGAAGAATCAGCTCCACTGCTCTTCCCTTTGTCAACTATTACAAGTCCCTGCTGTCTTTCCTTGGGCAAAGTGTATGTCAATTTGCATATTCTCCTTACAATAGCAAGATCTGGTCCTCTAGACTTCTCTAAAGCAGCTTGATTTTTTGCAACCTGAAGCAACTGAAGCTTGCTGCAGTATGCTGAAGCATAGGATCATTGAATCAAAGAATGGTTTGGGTGGAAAGACACCTTTAAAGGTCATCTAGTCCAACATAGTTTTTTATAGACATATATATATTTTTCAACATATCTTCTAGGAGGATCTGTTCCTCAATCTTCCTAGGTGGGAGGTGAGGATGACTGGTCAGTATTTCCCATGGTCCTCCTTTTTACCTTTTTTTAAATGGGTATATGGTGCCCTTTTTCAAGTTGCAAAGGAGTTTACCTGATTTCCATGACTTTACAATATGATGGAGAGTGTCTTGGCAACCACATCAGCCAATTCATTTGGGACCCTGTGATGCAGCTCATTGGGTCCCAATGACTTATGTATGATCAGGTTGCCCAGGCTATCTCAAACCTGATCTTCACTTATGATGGGAGGGACTTCATTTGCCCAGTCCTTGCATTGAGGTTCAGGGGCTTGAGAGATGTGGGAAGAGAGATTACCATTGAAAACTGACACACAAAAAATTTTGAGCACCTCATCCTTCTCCATGTCAGTTGTCACTACTTCTCCTGTCTTGTTTACTGGGTGCTGGTGGTACATTTTCTTTAATCTTCCTTTTGTGCCCAACATACCTGTAGAAGACCTTAGTATTCTTCACATCCCTTGCCAAATTAGTCTCCAATTGAACATTAGCTTTCCCAGTTCCATCCCTATACATCCAGGCAGCATCCTTGTATTCTTCCCAGGATACATGTCCCTGGTTTCATGGCCTATGCATTGCTTTCTTACACTTTAGTTTGACTAGGAGGTCCTTAGTCTGCCATGCTGGTCTCCTGCCTTCCTTTCCTGATTTCTTACATGCGGGAATTGAGAGCTTTTGTGCTTTAAGAAAAATGTCCTTAAAAAGCTGCCAGCTCTGTTCAGCTCCTTTATCCCTGAGGGCTGTTTTCCGGGGGGGGGGGTCCCATCCACTAATTCCTTAAACAAATGGAAGTTTGCTCTCCTAAAATTCAGGGTCCTGACTCTACTCTTCATTTGGCCAATATCCCTCAAGACTGTGAATTCCACCAGGGCATGATCACTGCAGCCCAGGCTGCCACCAATCTTGTCATCTCTAATTAGTTCACCCGTGTTAGTAAGCAACAGGTCTAGTAATGCTTCTCCTCTGGTCGGGCTGTCTGTCACCTGGATTAAGAAATTATCCTCGAAACACTCCAAGAGTCTCCTGGATTGCTTGCAGCTTGCTGTGCCACTTTTCCAGGAGATACCAGGCTGACTGGAGTGCCCCAGCAGGTTCAGAGCATGTGAGCACAGTGTTTCCTGAAGTCAAAGTAAGAATGCCTTGTCAACAGACTCCCCTTGCTCAGGTGGCCTGCACTAAACACCAACCACGAGGTTTCCTTTGTTAGTTTGGACCCTAATTTTTACTCATAAGCTTTCAACCTGTTCATTGCTGTTTTTCAAAGACAGTTCTGTGCAGTCAATCAATTTTTTTACATGCAGGGCAACCCCCCTGCCCCTCTGTCCTTGCCTGTCTGTCCCTTCTGAACAGTTTATAGCCATCAATTGCAAAGCTCCAGTTCTGTGATTGGTCTCACCATGTTTCAGTGATAGTGATTAGATCATAGCTTTCTAACTGCACAGTGGCTTCCAACTCCTCCTGCTTGTTACCCAACAAATAGTTTTATATCTCTGTACTATCCTTAAAAGCTATTGCATGTAATATGCAACAAGTTAAAAGAAATTGAGAAGGGTTCAACAGAAGCTCTTAAATAAACTAAAAAATTCAGAACAGCCTACCTCAAAAGTTCTCATGCAATTACAATTTCTGTTCCTCACTCAGGTGCCCTATTTCCCAGGTTAGAAACCCACCAAAAAGAGCTCTGGTTTGTCTAGTGATCAATTCCCTAGTGATTTAGTGAAATACTTCTTTACAACCAGGAGGTGGTAATAGCTGGAGTGTTACAACATGCACAAAAGAGGTGAAGGCTTGTCCTGGGAAACATTGTTGGACAGTTTGTAGGGAAAGAACATGACACAATTAAATGGTTAGATTACAAAACAGAATATAGGTAGGGCATTTCATTACAGCAATCTAGCTGAGCATCTGACAGAAAACTTTTACTCATGATGAGGGAGAACCTTTACGGAAGAAGAGGGAGAGGATCCCAGCCCAACCCAAAGCTAAGTGATGGTGGCTGGTGGATGAAACCAAGTTTGGGTGGCATATTAGGTTTTGGTGGGCTCATACCCATCATGAATGCATGGTGTCACATGGGATGAGCACCAGCCAGAAGCTGGGAGAGGAGCAAGGAATTGACCCGGAAAAGGTGCATGGTGGTCATTAGAACCATAGTAACCTGATACTATTCATCTCAGGTTTTTGAAAGTGCTCAGTGGCTTTCGATGGATGATCTAGGTACCATTTCAGCATTTTCAGAAGGTCTGCTCTGTTCTATGGTATTTTCCACTGGCCCACCATAAACTGCAGTATCCAAAGTCACTCATCACCTCAAAGTCTTGTCTGTGGGCAACAGGCATTTTCTGAATTACTCTAAAATCAGTCTGAGTCACTAATGAGTTCAGATAAATTTTGTACCACTGTGTTTATTTAAAGCCAATCACTGTTACATTTCCCGGAGGAAAACACTGCCAGCACCATCAGCAAGCAATACATTGATTTTAAATCAGCAAGACTGCCATTGATCTTAGCAGCTATTTATTGCACATGTTTCCAGCAGCCACTTTCTAATGGAATTTTAACAATTCAGTAGGGTCACTTGAAGGTCTCAAGGAAACAAGAGAAAATTTTGTCTCTTGCAGCAACTACCTCCCTAAGACAAGGCCTTCACTCACCATCATAAGACAGTCAGAGTGCTGCACTTCTCAAGTTTTGGTGAATCCTAATGATTAATTTTCAAGAGATACCTTCTTATTCAAGACGGTTCTTCTTTTAGTCAGTTTGTCCTGGCAATATATACACAGTTTCATCTCTGTTTTATTAAATCCCTGAGCTGCTGGTTGCTGGAGGCTGGGAATATACAAAGCAAATATGTCTAGCCTCTTGGCCTCTTCTAGGGCTCTCCAGTGGTTAGCTGCTGTCAGGCTTATAATAGATGAACCCTTAGTCTGGTGCACTATATCTACCCTTACATTAGAAATACTGTTATCAGAACTGGTCTAAATATGCCTCTCTTTCTGCTTTCTTTCCTATAGAATATGACCTTTTTAATTTGAGTTAAAATCTTGCACCAGAAGGACAATTTTTTGTTTAGGTATAGCATTTACATTGGTTTAACAGGAAATAACATGCAAAATATTCTTTTCTGACAAAAACTACATTTGTTACCAATCTCACTCTGTTTTCTTGCGTGTACTCTCAGCTCCAAAAGTGTTGCACAGATATGTGGGTAAGAATAAGAGGAGTAGGAAGGGAATAATAACTGTAAAATATTTAAGAAAAACGTTAGTTTATCATAAAACTGAAAGGGATTTGGGTTTGGGGCTGGAGGAGGTGGCCGGTGTATGCTTTGAGTCAAGCTGGTGTCTTGCCTTTTGTGCCAGAAGAGCCTTGGACTGCTCCATGCCACAGCTCCTTTCTGTTTTGAAATCGCTGCATGCACAGCAGTACCTGTTGCGGCCATTACGTCCCTGTGCCCCTTGGGCAGGTGTCATCCCCATCCGGTTGGCTGGGTGTGCTGAAAAGCTGGGCACACACAGAATGGCTCCACAGACCACAGAGACCCCCACTGATGTCCGTGGCATCAGGTATTCCTGAGGAAAGATATAAGTGCCAGAGCTACTGAAAGGGTTCCTGAGATTTGTACAAATAGCACAACCCCACTTTACCTCTTACACATGCGTAATGCACGTTACCTAAAAGCTACAAGTAACATAAGCACTTGACAGGTAAATGTAATTTTAGCCGAGACTTGATCTGTAAGAGTGCTGTAGTTGTACTTCTTTGCATACTACAAACTGCAACATAATCCAGCAGATAATGAAGGATGAGGACAAACGAGCACTTTGAATAAGTGGCAGCGTCCGTCACTTGCAAACCTTCACCGCCTGGCATTGAGCCGAACCTGGCAGATGTTCTGAGCCACTCTGGCACGCTTCTTATATGTTACAGCAAGGATCAAAAGAAAAACATCATTGTGTGAGATTCCCTATGCCCTTTTAGGAGGTCTGGATTACATGCAGGGGTGGAAGTACCCCATATGACAAATAATGAAAAAAGAAGAAGGGAAGCAGCACGTTCCAGTAAATAAGAATTAAATTGGTCCTGGGCTTTCAGCCGGGCTCCTCTGCTGACTCGCCAGATGATCACAGAATCATAGGATCATAGAATGGTTTAGGTTGGAAGGGACCTCGAAGATCATCGAGTTCCAACCCCCCTGCCATACACAGGGACACCTCCCACTAGACCAGGTTGCCCAAGGCCACATCTAGCCTGGCCTTGAACACCTCCAGGGATAGGGCCTCAACAACTTCTCTGGGCAACCTGTTCCAGTGCCTTACCACCCTCAAAGTGAAAAACTTCTTCCTAATGTTTAATCTGAACCTGCCCTCTTCCAGTTTAAAACCATTCCCCCTCGTCCTATCACTACATGCCCTAGTAAAAAGTCCTTCCCCAGCTCTCCTGTAGGCCCCCTTTAGGTACTGGAAGGCTGCAATAAGATCTCCCCAGAGCTTTCTCTTCTCCAGGCTGAACAGCCACAACTCTTTCAGCCTCTCCTCGTAGGAGAGGTGCTCCAGCCCTCAGATCATCCTCGTGGCCCTCCTCTGGACACGCTCCAGCAGGTCCATGTCCTTCTTATGCTGGGGACTCCAGAGCTGGATGCAGTACTCCAGGTGGGGTCTCATGAGAGTGGAGTAGAGGGGCAGAATCACCTCCTTTGACCTGCTGGCCACACTTCTTTTGATGCAGTCCAGGATACGGTTGGCCTTCTGGGCTGCAGTCGCACATTGCTGGCTCATGTTGAGCTTCTCGTCAATCAGCACCCCCAGGTCCTTCTCCTCAGGGCTGCTCTCCAGCCATTCCCCGCCCAGCCTGTATTTGTGCTTGGGATTGCCCCGACCCAGATGTAGGACCTTGCACCTGGCCATGTTGAACTGCATGAGGTTGGCTTGGGCCCACATCTACAGCCTGTCCAGGTCCCTCTGGAAGGTATCCCTCCCCTCCAGCGTGTCTACCTCGCCAAACAGCTTGGTGTCATCGGCAAACTTGCTGAGGGTGCACTTGATCCCACTGTCCATGTCGCCGACAAAGATGTTGAACAGTACCAGTCCCAGTACCGACCACTGAGGAATGCCACACATCACTGGTCTCCACTTGGACATCGAGCTGTTGACTGCAACTCTTTGAGTGCGACCGTCCAGCCAGTTCTTTATCCACCGAGTGGTCCATTTGTCAAATCCATGTCTCTTCAATTTAGAGACCAGGATATCATGTGGGACGGTGTCAAAACAAGCCCAGGCAGATGACATCAGTTGATCTTCCCTTGTCCACTGCCGGTGTAATCCCTTCGTAGAAGGCCATCAAATTTGTCAGGCATGACTTGCCCTTGGTGAAGCCATGCTGGCTGTCACCAATCACCTCCTTGTTTGTGCCTTAGCAGAGTTTCCAGGAGGATCTGCTCCATGATCTTGCCAGGCACAGAGGTGAGACTGGCTGTCTTGTAGTTCCCCGGGTCTTCCTTATTTCCCGTTTTGAAAATAGAGGTTATGTTTCCCCTTTTCCAGTTGGCAGGAACCTCACCAGACCACCACGACTTCTCAAATATGATGGCTAGTGGCTTAGTGACTTCATCTGCCAGTTCCCTCAGGACCCACAGATGTATCTCATCAGGTCCCATGGACTTGTGCACCTTCATGTTTCTCAGGTGGTCTCGTACTTGATCTTCACCTACAGTGGGCGGTTCTTCATTTTCCTAATCCTTGCCTTTGCATTCTGCATCATGGGCAGTGCGGCTGCAGTCCTTGCCAGTAAAGACTGAGGCAAAAAAGTCATTGAGTACCTCAGGTCTGTCTCTGTACCGGGTAACCAGTTCTTGTGTTTCCTTATTGAGAGAGGGCCCACATCTTCCCAAGACTTTCTTTCCCCGCTGACATACTTAAAGAAGGATTTTTTGTTTGTCTTAATGTCCCTGGCCAGATTTAGTTCTATCTGGGCTTTAGCTTGTCTAACCTGATCCCTCGCTGCTCGAACGATTCCTCTGTATTCCTCCCAGGCTACCTGCCCCTGTTTACACTCCCTATAGTCCTCCTTTTTGCTTTTGATCATGTCCAGGAGCTCCTTGTTCATCCATGCAGGCCTCCTGGCTTTTCTGCCTGCCTTCCTCTTTGTAGGGATGCATCACTTCTGAGATTGGAGGAGGTGATCCTTGAATATTAACCAACTTTCTTGGCTCTTCTTCCTTCCAGCACTTCATCCCATGGCACCATACCAAGCAGATTCTTCAAGAAGCCAAAGTCAGATCTCCCAAATTCCAGGGTTGTCAGTTTGCTGTGCTCCTTCCTCGCTGCCTCGAGAATCTTGAACTCGACTATTTCACAGTCACTACAGCCCAGGCTACCCTTGAGTTTGACACTGTCTACCAGCTCCTCCTTGTTGGTACGAACAAGGTCCAGCGTAGCTCCTCTCCTCATTGGCTCCTCAACCACTTGGAGAAGGAAGTTGTCAATGCAATCCAAGAACCTCCTGGATTGCCTATGCCTGGCTGTGTTACCCTTCCAACAGATGTCGGGGTGGTTGTAGTTGCCCATGAGGACCAGGGTCTGTGAACATGATGCCACCCCTATCTGTCTATAGAGGTCTTCTTGGTCAGGTGGCCTGTAGCAGACCCCCACTGTAATGTCGCCTGCTCCCGATTTCCCTTTAATCCTGACCCATAAGCTCTCAGTTGGCTCTTTATCCATCCTTAGGCTAAGCTCCATGCATTCCAGCTGGTCATTGACATATAAGGCAACACCACCTCCTTGTTTCCCTTGGCTGTCTCTCCTGAAGAGCCTGTAGCCTTCCATGCCAACACTCCAGTCGTAGGAGTCATCCCACCATGTTTCTACGATGCCAATGAGATCATAGCCTTGGAGGTGTGCACACATCTCTAGCTCCTCCTGTTTGTTCCCCATGCTACGTGCATTTGCATAGAGGCACTTCAGCCGTGTCTTCATTGAGGCTGACTTGGCTGGAGCAGTTGTAATTACTTTGCTCTGTTCTCCAGGCAGCATTCCTGTGCTGTCTATTAACAGTGCCTCCCCATTGGCTCCTGTTGGTCCAGGAGCTCCTGGCTCATCTACGTAAGACTGCAGAGTAGCCAGCACATTTCGGAGCAAACAGCTGCAGGCCCTCACTAGCACCCCGTTCCTTTTTGCTTGGTACAACATCCCTTGTCTGGTCGCAGGCAAACCTGATAATACTCCCTTTCCCCATCGAGTCTAGTTTAAAGCCCTGTTAATGAGCCTTGCTAATTCTTGGGCAAAAACCCTTCTCCCCCTTTGAGTGAGACAACCCCCGTCTTCTGCCAGCAGGCCTGGTGCCGCTTAGGCCATTCCATTGGTGAAAAACCCAAAATCGTGGCAGTGACACCAGCCATGGAGCCATGTATTAACAGACTGAGCTCATCTGTTTCTTTCAATGTCATTGCCTGCAACTGGAAGTAGGGATGAAAAAATAACCTGTGCTCCACATTCCCGTACTAACTGTCCCAAGGCCCTGATATCTCTTTTAATCATTTTTGCACTTTTATTTGCACTTTTGTCGCCCCCCACGTGGAACAGAAGCAGTGGGTAGTCCGATGGCTGAACCAGGCTAGGGAGTCTCTTTGTGATGTCCCTGACCCATGCCCCAGGGAGGCAGCAGACTTCCCTAAGAGCGGGGTCTGCCCTACATATCGGGCCCTCTGTCCCCCTCAGAGCTGAGTTGCCCATGACTATAACCCTCCTTTTCTTCCTTGTAGAGTTAGTCTTAATGCGGTGAGTAGGCCTTTCCAGTCCTGGCAGCTCCTCTGATGTATTTGGACCGTGAGCCTCATTGTCCTTTGGCTGTTCTACCATGCCCAGGGCCTCATACCTGTTGTACAGGGGTACAAGGGGAGGGGAGGCAGGCAAGGAGGGGGTTCGCTTGCTGCCCCTACCACAGACTTGCCTCCATTTGCCATTTTCCAGTAGGCCACTGCCTTCCGTGCCTTCAGCCCTACAGGGCAAGGAGATGATATCCCTGTGATCTTATTTTATTTCTGGCGTGTGGCCTGGTCTCTCTTTCAAGGAGCTCAAGGCCTGGGTCTACCAGTCAATTTCTTTCTCATTCTCCCTGATACTCCTTAGTCGCTCAACTTCCTCCCTGATCTCTGCCACCAGGCTCAGCAGATCATCTACTTGCTCACACCTCACACACCCGTTTTTAACACTACCACTTGCTAGTAGTGCAAGGCTGTGGCACTCCCTGCAGCCTGAGGCCTGGATGCCTGTGTGTTTCCGGGGGAGCGCTGTCTGTGTTGCTGCGTCTACTCTGGCAAGTGCTGAGGACATGGCTTTCCAGCAGGTAGAGATCATGCCTGAGCTTCTCTTACCAGGTGAACCCACCTCTGGAACTGGCAGCACCCTCAGCGCCCTTCCTGCGCGCCCTGCCGCACAAACTGCCGCACCACACTCCTGGTCACTGCGCTCCTTCGGGCTGCCTCTTATGGAAGTGGGGGAGCTGCCATTGCTGTTGGTCCCGCCCCTTCATGTCAGCTGCCCTCGCTCAAGCTGCCGCCTCCCTGCAGGTCCCTGTGCCATCTTGGCCCATCCCTGGCTCAAAAACAAGCTCAGAAAAAGCCCCTTTTGCACTGAGATCGGCCAGCTCTGCTGCGGACATGCCTGCACCGGAGCTGTTCGTCTTGGTGAGTGACCCGAGTGCTCATGAGCATGAGCACATTTCAGTTTTTCACACCAGTCTGCATCAGGTTGAAAGCTGTCTTCAAATCTGGCTTTTCCCTTTATAGCAAAGTAAGCTTGAATACAGCTAAACCCAACCAAAGCACAAGCCAGAGAGCATATCTCTTTTTTAGAAATACTTCATTTTAGCTGTGATTAAGCAAAGCTGTAGTGCTCAGGGGTAGTACAGCCCACAGGCAGCTAAAAGTGTGGCTGGTGGGCAGGAAAGTCATTTGAAGCAAAGCCCCACTATGAACACAGCAGGGGCTGGGGGCAGGCTGCTCTGGAGCTGGCTGCACTGCTGAATTTCTGGCTAACACCCGGCCTGGGCTTTTTGGACCTTCACAATGGTGCCACAGTTCCCTGTCACTATGGAAACTGGTTTTTGAAAAGGCGCTAGTTTAAAAAAGTGAATTGAAACCAAAACTTGTACTTTGTCTTCATCCCTGGCTCTGGGGTTCCCCTGGGAACAGGGAAAGGCTCCGGGAGGCTGGCCTTGCCTCCTCAAAACCCAAACTCAGGTTCCCCTTCATGAGAGAGCCACAGCTGAATCAGCAGCTGATTTTTCCACAGTTATGGGCAGAAACCAGAAGAGCTCTTAAGACAGCAGGAAAGATCCCCAAAATACCTCAAGAGGAACCAAAACCAGTGTCAAAGTAACACCATATGGTCTGTCCCTCCTGCCATTATGTGGCCCACCGGGAACAGCCACACGATATGCAATAAAACTGTGTAGTTCAGACAGGTTCATCTGAGAGTGTTAAACAAGTTAAGGAGACTTTTCTTTAAATTACTTTGTTCTCTACAGTCCTGCTGAAGCTTAGATATGGGAGCAAACACTACTGTACAGTTATTGAATTAACAGGACAACAGAATGGGGGGGGGGCTTTCCCCTGTCTATGTGCTCAGCATTCCTCACTGCCAGGCCTTTCACAGTCTAATTCAAACCCAGCAGAAATGAGGGTAATCAAAAGTTGGGTTTTTTTTTTTCCATGAGTGGGCTATAAAAAGGTCCTCATTGAAAATGGCTTTGTCTTGGAGCCTACAGTTCAGACTTAGCTGTGTTCATCATGCTCTGGACAGGTCATGCTTGGCTCCAGTGAGCCAGCTATGAGAATAAATCCCAACATTTTAGGCCTCTCACTGCAAAAATCACACAAGAGACCCACATGTGGGTGCTGGTCCCAGACTAGACCTGGTGGCACAGCCCTCATTTTAATGGTAAGTATTTCTGCATTACTACCCAGCATTAGAGAATCACATCTCAATCTTGACACTAACACTGTCACCTGGGAATCACAAAGCACTTGCAACCTGTATTTTCAGCCCTGGAGGTATCACTGGAACCTAAAAGCCCTTTGGAGAGGCTCAGTGAGGATAGGCACTTCTCTCCCTGCCATTTCTGCTCCTTTTCTGATTTCATCATTGTGCCCATGTAACTCTTCGTGAGGCTCTGCTGAACTGAAAAGAAAAAACTGAGGGCTGGAGAAGTCCAGGAGGGGGCAATGAGCAACCTGAGGTGGAGAAAGGAGGGAGGTAGGTTTTTGAGCGAACTTTGGCACTAGAGGAATTCCTTAACTACCTTTCTGGGTTCAGGAAGCCCTACATAGGGCATACCCCACTTGCAGCCCTTACAGACATCTAATTAGCAGGTGCCAGGGTCCAGGATGTGAATCAGAGTAATTAATTTCCATATACAATTGGCAGAAGGAAGTGAAGATTCCCCCAGGGAAGACCCAGAAAGCCAAGTAATTATAAAGAGCTGGAAAGACAAGGCACAGTGTTTCCTTCTCTCCTTCTGCTCCGGAGTACAGGGGCGATTCCCAGCCCGAATGTCAGAGGCTGCCCCTTGTCCAAGGCCAACACCCCATCTCCAGAGCAGGCGGGACTGCCGGAGAGGACAAAGTCAGTGATGGAAAGGGCTTTCTGAGCCCCAGGTGCCCCCAGGAACCCTTGGACCAAAGACATTAGCCAGCAGCTACCAGTCCATGTAAGAGAGGCTTTGCAGGCCCCTTCCGGTCGCATTTATTTTTGGTCTGTTTTGCTTTCTCTCCCTTAGGGTTTTCTCTTTTCCTGGGCATGCTGTCAGGCCCTGGGCACTTTTCCAGCAGTGCAGTTCAGCATTGCTGGTCATGCCGTGCCCCAGCCTGGGAACTTCTGCTCCCAGCATCGTTGCTCCAGTCTTTTTCAGCCAGAACTGCATGGTGGCTGTTTTCAACAAGAAAATTCACCCACACAGCCATCCACAGTGATGTTTATTGCTCATTCTCATCAGAAGCATGTTTGGAAAAGAGAATGGAGGCAGGATCCACGGCCAGGTCCTCTCAGAAACTACCAGTGTGCCAGCATATCAGGAAAGGAGAGTAAGTAGCTTAGGCAAGTAGCTGGCAAGTAGCTTAGGATCGTTACTAGCATCATCTTCTTACCTGGAATAGCATTTTTTTGTCTATAAGAGTCCTAGATGCTGCAGTGCACAAACTCATGAGGAGCTCCTTTTTCAGCCACACTGCCCCTGTGCTTCACCTGTTTTGAGTTGCTAAGCTGGAAGGCATAGACTTGAATTTGGGCCAGCATTTCTTTACCATAAATATCTGTGACAGCAGCCTCAAAGACAATGATTTTCCCCTGCTACCCTTAGTGGTTTTTTTTAACATTTCAGTATGCTATCGAGCCATTAGACTTCAAAGTATTTTAGTGTTTGTGGTTCTCACATTTGGACAGGGAGGACAAACACTGCAAATAGAGGGTATGAGTCTCCTGATAGAAAGGGCAGATGCTGGCACTGGTGCCAGTCCTTTCCACCTGGTGCAGCAAGGCTTTACCACAGCTTTCAAGAGCAGAGAGTGAAGACAGAGATTTTAGGTTAAGCAGCAGTGCAGTAGCACCAGGCTGGCACAATAAGGCTGCTAGGCTTCCTCCTTTCATCCACCCATCTTGCATTCCCAGGGCATCAGGTAGACAAAGGACAGGAAGCTCATGTTGCCCCTATAAAGACTCTGTCCCATGAACACAGGGATGTGAGGTAATTCAATCATTACTTTTTGTTCTTGCAAGTATGGAAATATTTTAAGCTCATCTGGGACTTCATCAGCTCCTCCACAGGTATACCTTAAAAATAAGTCCAAACTTCAGACATTTGCCTGTGGGCAAAATACAGGGGAACATTGTAAACAAGATCAGAAGTAGGCAAAACTGATGTTAACTGATGTCTTTGGAGAACAATTTCAGGCCCCGAGAAACATAAAAACCTGATTACCAGGTTCCCTTCTTGGGCTGGCTGTCTCTGACTGCCTTACCAGAAGATTGCCTTTTAGCAAGCACTTTTCATTTTAGGAAAGAATACAACAGTTGTAACTTGCTCACATGACCATAGCCAATCTGTGTGACCTCAGTTGTCCTTTTGCTTGTCCTGTGCCTCACCTTACGCAAAATTGAGATCGTTAAACTAGAATTTTTATTTAGACTATTGAAGATTTTTAGTTAATGAATAAAAATTATTTTACGGAGGAAGACTTGGATTGTGCCTACAAATTCCTGTTCCTATTGCAAACCAGCTGTGGGAGGCAAGTAATTTAAAAATCCCTATTTTGGCAGTTGAGAGTTAGGCAGCACTTAGGAACTGAAGTCTAAGACACTTATTCAGAAAGCATGTTAGACTGCACTCCAAAGTCATTCCTATTGATAAGGTAAATAATGTGTCCTTGCAGTTATCACCTTTGGTATTTCTGCTAAGCGCAGAGCTAAGCTGGCTTTATTCTAATCTTTCTTCCATAGGGCAGAAAGAAGTGCAAATAGAAGATAATGAAGATCAGCATACCCTTTAGGAGAAGTCCAAAGTGCTTCTCTGCACTATTATCAGTATTGTCATATCAGGTAAACAGTTTTAAATTTTTCCTGTTTGGCACAGAGGAAGCTCTGTTTGTCACCAGAGTTTATGTAGCCTCTGGGACAGGGTCAGCAAGTGGCCAAAGCATAATGGACAATAAATCCAGCATAAATAACTGAATCTGGATTTAGATCAAGGGGCGAATTACAAATGTTTGAGGAGCTTAAAGAAGAGATTTGAAACTTATCTTCATTGCTAAAAATAGGGTTTAAACTTTTTTTAAAGCTTTTTTGAGTTTTTAAAACTTCTGGATAGTTCACGTTCATTTGTTTTCCTGAGGTGCAAACAGTCAGAAGACAACAATGTGGTTTTGCTGTGAAGTAAACGTGCTGAGATCAGCTCATATGTCTGTCCAAAACTGCTGACTTCAGGGTACACTGCTAAGTGCCTGCTTTTCATCTCATGGTAACTCATGTATGTTCATGCTGCTGCTGTAAAAAAATACAGCTCTTTTATCAGTTAAGGCTAACTTTGTAGTTACATGAGAGCATTTGAGCTGGATTTTTTATGTTTTTACTACACTCGGTCACAAATGGCTGCTTTCTAGCAGGACAATATAAACTGAGCAGCAAAAGTCCCTTCGGCTCAAGCTGCTCCTCCAAGGCTGCATATTGCAGTGCATCTGGTAATGCTGAAAAGTGGAATGGCAAAAGGATTAGGAAACTTTGAGCTCTGTGAGCTATGTACGCATGATCTCTTACAGAGAGTCTTCTTATCAGGGAAACGATGGAAAGACTTATCCATTGCTGTCAGTGGCAGAGTCCATAATTGCTGCTGTGCAAGCAAACAGCACGGGGGTTGATAGAAACACCCAAGGGTCAGCCCTTCCTCTTGGATTAATGTTCTGCCTCTGGTAACATTATCAGACAAGGAAATTATTAGAGAATATTGCACTTGTGCATGTACATGTGCTATTGCGCCTCAGTAGAACGAGAGGCATAGCTGGGATTAGGATGGGGACAGATGCTAAACTTGCACTTATGTTGTCTGGATTTAAGTCTCTGTTCTGCCACAAGCTGCCTGTTTGTCTCTCACCGCCTCTCTCTTGCTGGGTGCATGAGTGAGGCACAGTGCAACCTGTGCTGTGGTTGGCATTTCTAAGTACTGTTGTAAAAAAAACGTAGTATAGACTCTTACTATCCAGTGTTGTGCCTCCAAAAGTTTACATTTCTGCATCAATATCATTAGTTTGATGAAGCTAACTGAAATAATAATAGAAACACACAGTAAAACAGGTGTTCTTCATTTCAAGTCCTTGACCTGTGCCTATTAAAGCATTTACAGGAGGTCTGATCTACAGCCTATTCAAGTTAATGAAAGTCTGTGCATTCACCTCCACGGGCTTCAGATCAAGACCAATGAAATTAATTACAGAGACAATTTGCAGGAAAGAAACAATAAAAAGAAAAGCATAGTACTGGAGGATGCAAAAGAGTATAGTGGCAACAAAGCTTAATCACTCAGAACTGCTTAAAGGCTTTTTTAGTTAAATGATCAAAAGTGTTGATGTAATTATCATGAACATGATGACAGGAAAATGAGATTTTGTATAGGGAAATTATTAGATTAGATTAGATTAGATTAGACCACTACACACTGACTTTTGAACAATGGCATATAATTTACTTTATAGCAATAACCTGTCCAAGAGAATGACCAACCTATTGATAAGAATAAGGCTGTAAGCAAAGATGTAAAGATGGGACAGCCTTGCTAAGGTACAGGCTACAGGCACTAATTCAACTGCTCTGGTCTAAAGCAGTGGCTTCAGAAGATACAATACTTGGCAGCAATATCAGTTAGTGATATTTTCCTTTCTAGCTTCTGGGGTTGCTCCATTTCCCCCTTTGCTCCTGCCTGCCCTCTTGCCAGTGCAGAACTTGGTATATCCTTTCCATGAATCACACAGGGAAACTGAGCCCGCTTCCAAACATGCACATACAGAGACAAGCAAACATATTTTGCTGGGTTATTTTTTAACCCAAATCACCCCCCAGATCTGGCTCAGAGCATGGGTTTTTGAGTGCTGGTGTTGACACCAGTGCCAGGATAGTAGAAGGTGAGGAGAGACAGGATGGCTGGGATGGGCACGGGGCAGGGGGTGGTGGGGCAGCCCTGAGGCACCAGCCAGCCGTCAGCAGTTCAAGTCAGCTTCTCCTTTGCTAAGGGGTCCACAAAGCTTTCATGTGATCTAAAGATCACCAGAAAAACCCGGTCTTGGGTTTCCATTTGTTTGTTTTAATGCAGTCAAATGGTGTTTTTACAGGAACCATTTGCTTAAAAATTGTTCAACCTTGTAGGTAGTGATGGAGTGTTGATTATTCATTCACTGAAATTCAGGAGTCCGAATATAAATTCTTCTCACACTACCATTCCTAGCATGTCATTATTCGAATTAGGAGAGTGTTTAAGATATTTAAATAATCTCCCATTCATCTACATGTATGAGAAAATGCATTCACTCACTACAATAATGCAATTGTGCCTTTCCTCTCAGATGGCAAAAGAGGGTTGTTAGAGCCATTTTGAGAAACAGTAGCTGAAAAGCAAAGGCAGTCAGACAGACTGGGCATGAGAAAACATAAAATCAAATAGCAAACTTGTGAAAAAGCCCCGGTGCACGCACAGACAGTGGAGAACAAAGCTAACAAAGCAACCTGTGTGAGATGAGAAACTGCATCGCTCCACCAACTAGAGAAATATGTCGATTTGGGTTGACTCTCTTTCAAACTGTGCAAGAAAGGAGAGAGTGAATGGACTGATGCTGCTCTGACTTTCACTGATGCAAATCAGGAGCGACTATGCTCAAGCAACTCATTTCAGCACAGGCACACTAATGTAACAATGATTTATGTGAAGAAAAGGTTCAGACCCAAACGAACAGGTGTAAAACCTGGCAGTCTGCCCTTGCACTTCGTAATAGCCATAATATTTTTATGGCACTCACCTAAAAAAACCCCAAAGTTCCAGTGACAATTATTCACAATGCAGATACTGGGACATTTACTATACAGCCAAAAGATCATCAGCAGAGGAGGTCTATGTTTAACCAAAGAGAACAAAAAGACCTTTTTACAGTTGTTTATGTTTATTTGTTCTATAAATATTGAGACAGGATTTCTTTTTGGCCAGTCTGCAGATCCTAATTAATTTTTTTTTCAGTTTCATTTTTGCAACAATAGGTTCAGAGGTGACTTAGGGTTGCAATACACAGTGACCACAGCTAGTAAAAATAGATTGCAGTAACATAATACATACACCAGAGTCTGACCACCACATTCCCCTATACCTCAGGTCTTTGATGTCACTATACTTAGGCAGATTCATGTTTTTGGAGGCATGTAAACCTGATGTGGTTGTGAATTACCATGTCCAGAGTAACATGGGGAAGGAGACAAGATGAAAACAGCATGTCCAAGAGGCATCCTGAGCTGCTGAACAGGCACATGGCTGAACACTGTCCCATCCCATAGGGATGGGTGGGGAAACATTTTCCCTTGGGAAAGCTAGGATTTCAGCCTTTCGGTGTTGTATGGCTTTGATTTCAACTGCAAACAGTTATTAAAATAGCAGTCTCTAAAACCAATACAGAAAAGAAAGAAAAGGGTGTGACGGGAATTAGAATGATGCGATTTTGATGGATTTTTTCTTGCAAAGTCACAAGCCTAGAAATAAATCTTACACAGCAAAATAAAAATACTTCCCTTTCCAATAGAGGGCTGTGGCCATTTTTATCCTTAAAACTTTCAGACTGTCAGGTATAAAACAACTCTGAAGAGCTACTAACTCAATGATGGTGGAAGTAACCTTACCTAAGCTCTTGAACCCAGGCCTGTGTTCTACAGGGTTTGTCCCACCTTGCTGGGACAGGGGAGCTCCAGGCGAGGTCTGCAGTGGGTGCCCTGAGCAGAGGGCAGTGCATCACTGCCCTGGGAGCAGCTCAGCAAGCAGCATGGGACCTTTCCAGCTTGGCTGGCAGTGGCAGAGGCGGTGTTTTGCCCACTTCTCACTGCTCTCCTCTGGGTAACTGAGCTGAAGAGGTGGCCTGGCTGGGGCAGGAGAGCAGCCACTAAACCAGGGTGTTGGGCCAAGAGGGACCGGACAGCTACAAGAGGTGGGGATAAGGCTGGAGGAAGTCAGGGAAGGGCTAAAATAGTGGAAGTGGAGGTGTTTAATCTTGCACATGTGTCAAAGCAGACGCAGGAGAAGCCAAAGCAGCGCCAATTAATGGGACTCACTGCCTCAGAAGCTACTTTCTTGTATAACAACTAGGAGTAGTTTCATGACTGGCAAGCAGAGGTGACATTATTCCACCCAGTGCTGCAATTTATACAGTTCTGCTTGGCATTTTCTCTTTCTCAGATCAGGAAAAGAAGAGGCTTTCATAGGAAAAGCATAAAGGGTTTGATGTTGTACAAGGAAAGGCAATATTTATAAGCTGGAAGGATGCCAGTCAGTAGGGTGGGGATGCAGCAGACATCTCTGCCGTTAATGGTCTTCTCTCAGTTTTTTCAAGGGGTCCTTACCTGCAGTTACTTGTCCAAGTAACTTCATTGGTAAAATCAACAGCGGTGCAGCAGGTAGTCTGTTTCCTTCGTTTCTGACAGTTACCATCCTCCTCATCACTGGGGGAGAGAAATTTCTTGGCTGATGGAGGGGAGACCAATGGGGCAACACTGTCTGGTGGCCTGCCAGTATGGCAGGACAAATATCACAAGACGAGCCAGACTCTGCAACTCAAGAAGTGAGCAATGCAATATCTGTCATGATCCAACACAGCAAGACTTCAGTTTTTTAGCTGCCTATACTTAGGGTCTTAATTTTGTATTTAGGGTCTTTAATTTTGTGTTTATGGTACAAATTTGGCATGCATGCAACGCTGCAGGTGACATTGACGTCAATCCTTCAGCCCCGCTTTCCTGGCACTTTTCTCATCTCTCTCTTCATCCCAGCTCTGGCCCTGGCTCTGCCAGTGCTCCAGTGATCCCACAGGATCTTAGAGCAGCTACTGACAGGTGGATGGAGATCACTCACATGTGGGGAAAATGTAGCCTTACCTAGATATGACATGTCTGACATAATGTCCCATTTCTCCTAGACAGTCCTTTGTTCCTGTCTGTGTCTCCAGTGACTGTTGCCTAAGCCATTCCTGCCATATCACTTCCTGCATGCAGGGGATATTTGCGTGAGGCATGTTTGTAAGAACACATTGTGTGATGTGTTTGTGCTCTGGATTAGCTTAATGGAACTGCAGTATAACCTGCAAGACAGTTTCCCAGCTGGTAAATTGTGTTTAAACAGCAAAAAACAAATACACTTCCTTATCGCTTCAGTCTTTTTACATCTGGTTGCTTAGCATTGTTCCTATCTCATGTCCACTTTGCAGTGCTTCAGCAAGATTGCCAAACAAACTGGCCAAAAATCAATTTAACAGAGATCAGAAAAAAAAATCCAAATGAGATATAACAGTCATTGATGGGATCCACAGACATATCAATTTGGCACTTAGTCAAACTCCTCAGAGCACTCAGTTGTGCTCATTAAATGTCAGAGTTGTGAATTTGCCCCGGGCGTTATCAGCAAAGGCTTGAACATGGTCCAGCTTGGTTGAAAGAGATTTTCTCCTCCAAATTCAGGTAAATAGATGAACGAGAAGAATTGTCAACAGCACTTCCATACCCCAGTTGTAGCTCCAGGAGCAGGTTTCTGTGCCACAAAGCCAGGTTGTAAACTTTTCCTTCTATTCCAAATACAGATAAATCTTTTTCCTAAGTATTTACATGTACTTCTCAAGCAGAGGATCCCAAACCACACAGATTTGGACTTTAATGCCAGTAAAACTTGTACTGAGTTTTGATTTGATAATGTTCATTTATACAGCAATGTCAACATTTCCATAGACACGTTTGTCTCAAATCTTTTCCCCTACACCACAAAAGTGATAGGGCTTCTAGGTGGGTATTGGTGGTTTTTTTTTTGACATGGAAGATTCAAGAAGCAGCAAACTTTCTGTAAACACTCAAACTTGGAAAGAAAGATGCTGCCATTACCGGGTTTTGTTTCCTTTAATATCACAGCAGCTCGTGTATTATATGACAACTGCCAGGAAGTGACATAAAATTGAAGACAACTTAGGGTGAGGTAGAGAAAACCAAATTCTTCTAGAGATCAGCAAAGAAAGAGCAACAGCTCCCTTCCCCACTAGCGCTGCTGAGCAGTGCCGGAGAGCACATGGCCAGCACCAGGGAACCCCTTGGCCCTGTTAAGTTTTTCTGCTCTGCGCATCAGGAGGTTCTTGTTGCTTTGTGTTCAAACAGCATAGATTAGAAGACCCAGTGGCTTGCTCTTTTATGTAGTCTTTGAGAAAATTTTGGGACAAGAGTTTATCCTAAGCAGACATCAGGAAGGGCATCTTTTTTTCACCTGACAGGGGCCTTGACAATGATAAAATGTAAGCCAGGTATTATTCAGACAACTCTACAGAAATCAGTGAAGTCTCCCACCAACAAACTGTTTACTCAGTGTGGCCTAGGTTGTGAAACACATACTTGGGTAAGGGCTTTGCCTCACTAAGGACATTGGGATTTGACCTTTAATTTTGAATGTGTAACTGTATAAACAAGCCATCACAATTTGTCTGCGCTGCACTCATCACAAAAGCCATTCACATATAAAGGACCTGGAGGCAAGTAGCAGGCAGAGGCCATTCTTATAACACCCAAGCCTGCTGACTTCTCTGAGGGCAAGAGACCTCCTTACCTTACCACAAAGGTGGAGAGCTGCCCAGCTTTATAGCCAGGGCCCCAAGCGCTCTGCAGGTCCTTCTCTATGGGAGCCTTTACCTGGGATCTTAATACATATGGGCATTTAGAAAAATGTTCAAGAGTCAAGCATTCCCCTGTTTAAGAAAGAGATACTACTGCTTCTGGAGTGCAGTATTACTGTTGCATTAGGTAAGAGTCACCGTCAGTGTCCTGACTAACGCTGCCTGCTTATATCATATTTCAAAACACGCAAACAAATCTGTGACCTTTGCTCCCAACAGAAGTGTTGTGTTGATCTAATGGAGATGGGGAGACTGGCTGGCAGGGGGGGACCTGCAGACCAACTAAACCATCTGCTGCTGAACAAGTAAATCAGGAGGTTTCTTAAGAGTGAAAAGTCTATGTCAGACACCTCATGTCTCTAGCACTGGACCCAACAGGGATCAGTATCCATCATTCCACTGCTCAAATGCAGCAGCACCTTCAGGAGGAAGTGGCATTTATTAAGTGAATGCTAAGTAGCATTTGCAATATATACCAGACTCTTACCCCTAGCATGCTGATTCTTGAGAAAGAAATTGTACCTGCAGCCTCAAAATCTGCGGCTATTTGCACCTTGTTGTTGGGTCAGCAGTTTGCCTGATAAAGGAGCCCTGACTTCCTCACCTGTAGAGGAAAGTCCAAAGATATCTTCAGAAGGTTTCGGGGTTGTTTACCAAAAAGCAAAAGCGCAGAAACCCACACAGGGAGGTAGCCTGGAATACAGGCCAAAGAAGATGCTGTAACATGATGGAGGCTTCCAACAACCAATAAGGGAGTACAAGTCTCGATTTATAACTTTGGGATGACCCTCAACCATTTGAAACCCCAACCAAAGGATGTCTCCTTTGAGTGACATGAGCTGAATGTTGCCAAATCAACAATTCAGTGCCATAGCTGCACTGCTTCCTGCAATTCCTCTGATGCTGGAGAAAACGACTTGCCTATTATCTTTACTGTTAAAGCCTGGATTTCCTGTACAGGGGAAGTCTTCATGTAAAAAGCAGAGAAAATGCTTTAAAGAAGGAGGAGAATGTGCTCAGATTGTGAAGCAGCTGATCTAAAGGCAGCGAGACCCTTAGGGAACCATGGGCCACAATAGTTGACATTTGAGGCAGGAAATGGTGGTTTATTTAACTAACTGAACTGAAAACTGCCACGGAATTTATACAAGGGAAATAGAATTACTAAGAACAGCATTTAGCCAAGACAGACATGAAGGCTAAAACTCCTGTGATCGTGGGAAATACTGAGATATTTGACATCTGTAAGTGGAAGTGGCCTCTGCTTTGTGATTCATCTAAAAGACAGATCAGGTGGGCAAGGGATTCCTCGGAAGGTGTTCCTGCTTGCTTATCAACACGGTTTCTTGCAGTGTCTGCTGCTTCTCCGCACAGTTTTCCTTCCAGCCACAGGCCTGCCTTGAATTTTCTGAGATATAATAGCACAATTCTGCAATTAGGCTATTCTGCTCCTAAATATGCATGTTTTCTGAAATGCTTCAGTAAAAATACTTTTGAACACATTTTCTGGTTAAAAAGGACCTTTCTGTTCAAATAATGTTGTTTTTTCAGAGGTTTTCTTCACTCTTCTTAGCCATATGCAGTAAACACTGGGATTTTTCACTTTCTGTGGTAGCAAATGATAGCCAGGAGCTTGACTTTGCTGAAGGATCTGGCTGCAAACACCAAGATGAGAGGAGAAAACCTAAGTCAGATAACTTTAGTAACAGCAAAGGAAATGGAGAGAATGGCACAGCATAAAAGCATTCATTATTCATCAACTGATACCGAGGGGAAAAAAAAATCTGTGAGCAGTTTTTGGGTTTCACAAACCAAATCTGACTTTGCCAGAGCCTGGCTGTTCTCAAGGCAGAGATCCTGGAGGTGAAATGCTTGATCTATGATATCCCTCATTTTTGCCCAACAGGAACATTCCCCATGGCCCAGGTTTCTCTCCTACGTGTTCCTCCCCCTACTCTCTGCAGGTCTGCTGAGGGCCAAAGAGTCAGTGTTTCAGGACTGGAACCCATTCTCCCAGTGGCACTTGAGCCCATTTAACAGGGAAAATGGCAAGTAGCTGTCCTTCTGCAGAGGAGTGACCTTAACCTCCTTCTGCAGCCCGCTGGGAGAGCAGAGTTCAATGAACAACAGTCTGGCTGCACTGCTGAAAGCTGTGGCCTTAGGGGAACTAACTTGTTGTTGTTAGGTTTGCTTCCAGCTGAATGGTTCCCGGTTGGCTTCATTGTGCAATTGTACAAATCCTGATGCCAGCACAAATAAGGGGTGATGGAAAAGCCAGTGATGCAGGCAGAGCAGAGGTTTCATCTCTTAGCAGCTGCACTGGCTTAGGCCATCTGCAAACGTTTGCGGG
Source organism: Vanellus vanellus (assembly GCF_965231255.1). Lineage (NCBI taxonomy): Eukaryota > Metazoa > Chordata > Aves > Charadriiformes > Charadriidae > Vanellus > Vanellus vanellus. The sequence continues at coordinate 16,435,045 of NC_138911.1, read as the reverse complement.
ATGCCTGCTCCAAGAAAAGTTTGATGCAACCTTGTTGAATGTAAAATCCTGTGAGGTGATTATTCAGACTCTTCTGCAATTCTGCACAGACCCTAGTAAGGGTTTCCTCCTCCCTGTACTGCACTTTGCTCAATTTCTGCGGGCTGCATCATTTTTAAATATTCACACTACACTATCAGGAGGAGAGTGCTTCAAAGGGGAATGAGTCTATAACACCAAATCATCTCCTGCTGAGCATCACCAAATCATTGCAACCTTGGACAATCAATCAACAGATTTTGTGTTATTTATGTTGCCCTAAAGGCTACATTTCAAAACCTGAAATGTATGGATTGGAAAAGCTGACAACAATTCATTCTGCTCAAGCTGCTAAATAACACTGCATAGACCTTGTTTGAAAAGCTTACTTTCAAGGGAGGGAATTTAACTGACTTCCAGGCCAACTTCCTCCTCAGTTACGGTGAACAAAAAGTCTTCAAAATATTTAGAATCTGATTTAAGCTAACATATCAAGGGAATAAGTGTTAAAACTCAAACTCCTGCTCGACGCTCTATTTGTAGTTGATCCGGTGGTAATAAGCCAGACTCTTGCCTAGTATAAACGGGCATAAATCCACTTAAGCCACGCAAGAATGTTGATTTATGCTTGCTACAAATCTGACCTTTATTTTGGTATTTCATGGTAAGCTCCAATCCTCTTTGCGCTGCTCATTTATTGGAATGGAATTAGATTTACCAAGGTATGCTCTGACAAAACGGATTGCTTTTCCCTTAATTTTTTGTGCCAGGGATAAAATGGTGGTCTATTTCAATGTAGAACTGTTAATAAGATGGTTTTGTAGAAGGAAAAATGTCCACCAAATGAGTACAGTATGGTCCACAAATTACCATCTCCTTCTAGGAAATCTGAGATAAATCTGCAGAATGGAAATTGAAATAAGTTTAGCTAACAAGCAATTGTGTAAAAGCTTAAATATATGAAGCTAAATGATTTGCTGAGTGTGCATTGGAATGGATATACCCTTACGTTTGCTTAACTGAAATTACATTGCTCCAAATGACCTTACATTGTTTATTTCTAAGTCCACAATCCCCACACTGAGGCCCAGCGTGCTGCACAAAGCCAGATGTACCAGAAGATGATAATCAAGAATCTATTTTATTAGTTTTAAATATAACACTCTCAATTTTTGCCTATGCTAACTGCATGGTAAATACAGCTTATCACTGCAGAGAACCATGCTGAGAAAATTGCGTGTGAGATTACACTACTGCGAAGTGCTCAATATGGGGGCTACAACAAAAAGACAGAGCTCATGTAGGAGGCAGCAGCCTGTTTGCTAAATTCTGTTTCACATAGGTAATATCTGATGCTGCTGTTTTCAGTCTGCAGTAGGTTTTGCTTAGCTTCCTGATGATGACTGAGGTGTTAGTTTGCATTGAATTGTTTACAACCTGGCCACCAGGTAAAGACTTCTCCTCTAACGTGACGGTATGCCCATAGGGATTTGACATAGATACATTGAGGTATGAATGGCAATGTGCAATTGTGAAATCATCAAGAAATGACAAGAAGGGGCAAAGGAATGTTATGTGCAGTTTCTGAAGGCACCTGGGTCTGAAAAACCAAGGGCCGCCTCCTGGGTGGGTCTCAGACTTATGTTGGAGGCAGTTTTTCTTCATCTCTGATCCCTAGATGAACCTCAGATCTATACTGGAGGTAGCTTGTCTCTAGCCGTGTCTCCTAGGTGGACCTTGGACCTACGCTGTACCTTTGTATTCAGCCCCATCTCCTGGATAGACCTTGGACATACGTTGCAGCCTTGTTTGAAGCCTTGTCTTTGGTCCCATCTCCTGTTACTCCTGGATGCCCCCTGGACCTAATTCATTAATTTTGCCTTGTTTCGGGTTGTTGATGGACGCTGTTATCAGTAGCCAGGTCTGCATGCCATGTTTAGGGACAGCACCCAGTCAGCGAAGGCACTGCCTGGGCTGAGTCAGCCTCAGCTCCTGGCTTGCACCACAGAGAGTCCTGTCAAAGCTACATGGCCACATGCATCTCCATCCTCATACACATGAAATAAGGAATGAGAACAGTCTGTGAGAGAAAGTATGGATGAAATGAGTTTAAAATAAAATAAGCTTCCTCTTCTATGTGGTTTTGCATTGAACTTTGCTACATTAGCAGAACATAAGCAAAGGATACACTCAAGGTAATTCTGATAGAGTAGTGCAGGTTCTGTTGTGCCCTTGATTCTGGAGCTTGTTCCCTGATAATATGCAAAAGAAATTGTTTTTGTCGATCTTGGAGGGTGGGGGGTACTTGACAATCTGGGCATGAGTTTCTTCAAGGCAGGGACAGGATGAGATGTGGAGGTGCAATAGGTAGAGGAGCAGAGTTTCAAGAAATGGTTAATTTTAGGTTGCTATCATTTGGCAGCATATTATACTGTTTTTATTTTCATGTGTAATACAGTAGAGATCTGTGAAAACAGCTAGGACCCAAACTTTCAGAAATGCCATAGCCCCAAAAAATGAAGTAGATCTACAAATCAGGCTTTTAGCACTGTTTGGGAAATAAATCCAAATATTTCTCAAAGTGTTTGAAAAGAAGATGCTTTGGCTCCAGAGCGATATGAAAAAATGTACTATCCATTTGATCTGCTTCAGATGCCACAACCATCTGCAACCGCATGTGGCAAACACACATTTCTCAGCTTCACAGGCACATATGATTATGAAGAGCTTTGAATACTTTCAGTGAAATAGATAAACCTTTGGTATGCTCTTTTTGTTGTTTACTTATCTCTCAGCAGTGTTCTGTGGAAAGATCTCCTCCTGGAAGGCCAGGGGAGTGAGGGGGGAGCTCTGCTGAGCCTTTCAGCACAGAAGAAGTTGTGTACAAAAGTGCCTGAGAAGCAGCCAGCATGAACAGTGAGGGCTGGCACCAGGAAAGGGCAACAGATGCTTGTCTGAACATGCTACCGTGCAGTATCTCCACACAGTGTAGGCTCTAGCAGCTGCTGTACTAAAGACACGACCGCCATCTGCTGTCATAAACCCAAATAATAATGAGTGAAAGTCCCATAGGAGGCCTCATCTGCCCCTGCCCACCAGCGACTCCCATGGGCTAGCACCTTCATTTCTCAGCTTCCACTTTGTCATTTCTAGAGTTGCTCTCAATCCTTATAGCTTATTTATTTCCTTGCTCCCAGGTAGAAAGAGCAAACGCCAGTTACCGGTCATGTAAGCTGGCGTGTGGATGAGCAGCTGGCAGTGACACTGCACTACATCCTTCTGGAAATGCCACCCGCCGTACGAGATGGGAATGGGCTCCTAGTCAAAGGAGTCCCTACAGCCAGCATGTATGCATATATCTCTGTATGTACATGCGTGCCCTTACAGCTGCTCAACAGTGCTAACTGTTGCTTTCTATGCACCTGAAATGCCATTTTCTCAGCATTTATATTCCATGCAAATACTTGGTCTCTTAGTTGGGAGCTTGGATGAAGTGCAGATGGAGAGTTTGGTTCAGAGTAGTTTCCTGGGCAGAGAGCTTGCCAGCGCTGGATGACGGATCTGTTGGAAATGGCTTGCTGAACTGGGGCAGTTGTCTCTCAGTCTATTTTTCTTATCTGGGTTGCTCTCCCCAGAGGCTCATGTTTCTCCAGCAATCCAAATCAGTCTAATCCCACCATGGAAGAAAGCCCTTATTGCTTTGCAGACTGTCTTACATGTGTTGTTTAATTTCTATAGTATCTGGGCACTATGGCTGATGTTCGATGTTTAAATACATTCCTTTCTCTGTGTCTTATTTTCATAATTCTTATTAGTATATTGCTTGCTTAAATAGTTCAAGCTACTCTCTCTATATCCTTATACCACATATAATAGAGAGTGGGGTTTTGTCTATTTCCCATATACTTATCTTTTTGGATTTTTGACACGTTTACGCAACAGACACTTTCAAGATACTTTAGCTAACTAAACTATTGAGTAAGCTAAACAGCTACATTAAATATATTTTTTTTTCTCATTCTTAAGCTTCTTTCTTCTCTGGTTAAGAGAACACTTTGCAAATACAGCTATTCCACCAGCTGGTGTTATTCAGTATCATTATTCTCGCTTTCTGGCAGACCTACATTTTGTTCATGTTGTGGGTTTTTTTTCATAAAGACGTTCATACTTTCATCACCTGATAGGTGATCCACGGGGCCGAGTTCTTCACCCTTCTAATACAGTTCACCCATTGACTTTAGGGTGCACTGAATACTCACGGACAGTCACGGAGTGCTACACAGCAAACTGCTTGGTGGGGTGCAAATGTATTTGTTTGCACTTATCTCTGGACCAGAAAGACTCATAGCCTTTGTTTAAAGCATGAAGCTGAAAATTGTCCTGAAAAATCCAAGGTAGTTACTTGAAATCACTTTTAAAGACATGGGGAGTTTATTTCTTGGTTTCTTAAGTTTATTTCTGTTCCCAGTGTACAGCAATGTAAAAGTGATATTTTGTGATTGCTCTGGATTTGAAATATAGGCATTTTAGATGACTGATAATTTTAGATCACGTACAGAGGAATTCACGTTCTCTGAATCTAGTTTGTCTAGCTTGCATTCCTGTGTTAGGAAGCTGTACCCCTTCCATGACCATTTGAGCCATTAAACAATGAGCTGCTCAAGTTAAACCTCTACCTCCATTGACACATTTAAGTACCTAGAAAAGAAATCAGTAGCAATGAGATTACTTTGTCTAGAATAAATCATGTCAAAGAAGTTCATTTCCAGCTCTAATTAGGTAACTGCTCCTGTGTATTGCACAAAAGCCACAGATGCCAGATATCTTGGCTTTAGAAAGACTTTGAACACTGTCTCACACCACCATCTGTGTCACAAGCAAGCCACAGAAAAACACAAATGGGTAAGTACACAACTGGGTGTAAACTGGACCCAGAGAATATTTAGCAAGAGTATGTTTTTTATTTGCATGGATGCATCAAGCAGAATTCTGCAGGAATATCTCCATAGCACCAGTTTGATATTTTCATTAAATAATTTGGATGGCAGAACAGACTGCTTGCTTACCAAGCCCACTGGCTGGGAGAGGCAGGAGGTGTTGGAGGACAGGGCTAGGACCTCAATGAACCTAGCAAATTACCGTCGAGGGGGAAAGAAAGTGATTCAAAGGACATGGTTTCACTCTCTGCACAATTACCGACATCACAAATGCAGGTTGCGGAATTACTGGTCTGATAGCATCACTGTATAAACAAACTTGGTGGTTAGCAGAGATCACAAACCAAACAGGAGTCAGCCACGCCACTACAAAAAAGGCAAATAGCACCAGGGGCTATATAAAAAGGAATATTGTTTGCCAGGCAAATGAAGCTATTCTTCTGTTATGCCTGGGGCAACCTCCAGTTGGAATATTGTATTCTGCTTTGGCTAGAATAGAGAATTAGAGATTTTATGATGAAACATTGGAGAAATTGGAGTGGTTTGTCCTAGAGAAAGGGGACACCCAGTAGGAGGGCCCTAAATATGTGCATTATATTTCTAAGGGAGAGGGCAAGAAACTCATCTGCTGAAAAGGCTCAATGGGCAACAGAGGTGTGAATTAGACATTAGAAATAGCTTTCTCATGATGCAGATTAAAAAAAACAGCAAGAGAGATTACTAAGGGGTATGAGAACCTTAGGTTTTGAGTTTTCAGGTGTGTATTGAACAAGTGTCTATCAGAAATTACCTAGATATAATTGATTCTGCATTTGGGGCATGAGGAAGGAGACAATTCCCATCCCTGTTTTTCTGATATTCCTGTTTGGAGCCAAAGGTCATCATTTAAATGCCTAAAAGTTAGGTGTCTAAATTATACATTGTCAATACCAGCTAATTATCATCCTGAGACTCTTGCTTTCTGTTTCTGTTTAATATATCATTGGGAAAAAAAAAATCTTAGTGGTTAATAATTCAAATAAGAACTAGCTATAAAGTAAGCTGGCACCACACAATGCAAACTTGATTTGTTCAATCCTGTGTTTTCCAAGTGCTAGTCTTCTTTTGAGCGCATACTGCCAGCTCTGCTAATGTCTAAACAGCTTATAACCTAGAGACCTGTCGGACATTAGGGTGATCCAGTTCATTTAATAAAGGCCATATTGGAACACCCAGTTAACTCACAGCAGAAAGAATGCTGGATGAAGAGAGGAAAGGAAAACTCACACAAACATTACTCATTCAGAAAATGCTAAAACTCAGGCTATGAACAGCCTTTGATATTTGACCTCTGCAGATGGCCTGTAATTAAGACTCTAATCCTTTAAATACTCAAACACACTTAACTTAAAGTTAATAGGATTAGTCACATGCCTGAAGTGTGCATGGCTGGAGCAAAAAAATGTCATTGAGTACAGATGATTAAAAACTTGCAATGAAGTCACTTTCTGATGGAATATTGTCATATATTTTTGAAGTCTTTTCTAAACAGTTCTAGTCCCAAGTAATTTCCTAATGTGAAAATATTTAACAAAAATAAAACTTAACCAGGTTCTTGCTTAAAAAGGTGTACTCAAAAAAGAATAAATGGATCTGAACACTTTCAGAGGCAGAAATTACAGGTTCTTGGGCAATTTGAGAGGAGTTATTTTGGTTTTCTGGAAGATGTGGGTTTAAATTCACTGACTTTCACAATTCTTTCAAAACAAGTTTGAGATTAAACATGCACAGAACCAGACAGATCAGAGAGTTACTGTTAAAGGAGAAGCTGCTGCCAGAGCCTTCACACACCATTCAAGGAGCCGCACACACACCACCCGAGTCCTGAACTGCTCGGACCAGGGTCCCTTTGCACTGGGCGAACCCAGTGGAATGACAGGTGCCCCTTCCGACTCCTCACACACACACCCTCACCCACACCCCTACTCTCGGACGCACTCCCTCCTTCTTCAGGCTCAACCCTAGGTTTCCTGCAGCAGAGTCTCAGGCGTCAGATTTTATAAAAATAAGTAATTTAATTGAAAGGTACAGCAGCAAGGTCAGCCCAGACTGGGTGTCTCCAAAAAGGGAGGGACCTCAAATATAGAAATGCCTGGGCAATTACACCTTTGCGATCCCTACAGCCGCCCCTCACACGCTGTTCATGCATCTTTTAGTCCAATGTTGACTTTCGGTCTGGGGTCTTCTAATACCTTATTAGATTCTTTTTCTGCATCCATGGAGGCTCTTGACTGCTTTTATCGTGTTGATTTGCAGGCTCTGCTGACAGTTGTAGCCTCCTTATCTTCTGGTTTGCGCTTCTTGTGCACCTGAGCCCGCTGGCAAAACATGGGAAACTGAAAAGTCCAGACTCAGAGAAAACACTACCAAAACATCAGTGTGTTATCAACATTTTTCTTATACTAAAAGACTAAACACAGCACTGTATTACCTGCTAGGAAGAATACTAAGAAAATTAACTCTATTGCAGCCTAAAGGCTTTGGCAAATCTATCTACTTATGCTAAGTAAAGCTAAGCAAACAGCATAAACCACACCATATTATAACCTTAAGTAATGTATTATAATTAAAACTTACTTATTTAAGCTAAACAACCAGTATCTCTCAACAGTTACAAAAAGATAAAGAAACATTTTCTGTCTTGGTTTTTATTTAACAGAAATATAAGTTTGGCTTAAATCATTTCTTCTCTTGTCGCTGACAGTCTAGGTGTACTTGGGAATCCTGGCAAGCTTAGTCTGGATCAGTTCATCAAGTTGTAAATGTATGAAAAGATTATGAAGCGCAAACACAATTTGGGAATTGATTTAAGATATGGGGAGGACAGAGCTATCAGCATACGCATCACGGAGGTTCCCATTTGTTGTTGCACAACTGCCAGAAGAAGAGACTGGACCACAAGGCATTACACTGATGTGTAACATATGCTAGATCTGGTTCTAAGTGCCATGGGTGCAATCTGGGAATCCTGACACAGCTCAGCATCGCTTGCCACTGCTCTATAAAATGCCTGCAGCATACATTTACACAGTGCTATTATTTCTCCCATTGGCCCTAACACAGACGTAAATCCCCTCTGCTGAAGAACGTGTGATACCACAGTATTGTCACATACAGGAAAAGGTAACGGCTGTGGTTAAAGGTTTCCAAAAAGTGGCATGAAACGAACAACTGCAATGCCATTCCCTGGCCTGGTGGTAACTCCTCTTTTAGATGCAGGGAGAGATTTTTCTCCACTCATCTTCAGGATCAGTCAGCAGAATAAAGGCTGCATTTAGCCAAGTATTCCTGCCAACTCTAACACAGACCAAAGTAAGCAAACATAAAAGTCAAAGAGCAACAATCATCTCTGTCAACACTGTTGTTGTTATACAGGAATCTGAGTCATACTAAAAGGCGTCTGAAGGAAGGGAGCAGTGGAGGTACAAGAAATTCAAGACAGAGCAGGGAAATTCTGATTAAAGAACCACCGCAGCAGCGATGGGGTGGCAGATAAGACTACCAGAAAATGGCATCATATCCTTCTTGACAGTACCACCGGGGGGTAACAGAATACCAAAAATGAGATAAAAATTGGTGAACCACTCACTGCTTCTGAAGAGAGACTGACTAGAAAGTCTTTAAAAAAATAATTAAACTGAAAATTTAAAGAAAGTAACAATACAAAGAGGGCGGGAACCAGAAGAGGGGATCTAGGTCTGAGTCAGAAGTAAAAAGTCAGTGCAGTGTCTTATGGAGGTGAGAATTAAAAAGGGAAGACAGTGAAAGATTAAGTTCTTACAGGACAAGGAGTAAAACCAGGACTGTGGCCCAAGAGAAAGCAGTAGGAGATCAGGAGGAGTGTCTACTCTGCACAGAGCCAGGAAGAGAGATGCCAGAGCAAGCATTACAGAAACAAGTTCAGATCGCCCATAGTTCAAGAACTACAAAAGCCCTGTGAGTTAACTGGTACAGTGCCTCACTCGAATAAATTGTCCTGTTCCACCCCACAATTAGGGCCACACCGGGCATCTTTACACCAGCCTGCAGTGTGGCTTATAGCTACATCCAGAAAGGAATTTCAGATACGGAAAAAATAAAGTGAGGGCAGCAAAGAGGCAAAGGGAGACTGGAAAAGGCAGGAACCTGGAGGAACTGAAAGTGAAGAGTGGTCAAGTAATATCAATGTTAAAGAAGAATTTATGTAAAAGAAGGATAAAATGAAGAAAAAAAACAAGCTTCCTTGCAGTGCCCAGGTTTCTATGAGCAGTGTGGACCAAAGGAATTTTTGTCAGGTGGATCTTGGATAACAGTGATAGGCAAAGAGCTGACAACCGAAGCAAGAGAAGAGTCTTCAGCCAGCTGGTGTTCTTGCACAATTTTCCAGATAGTCAGAGACTTGGAAAAACATTTGAACGCACACAGAGCATTTTGTTTGGCCACTCCGAAGGTCGGCCTCGCTCCTGGGCGTCCTGTTTTGCCAGGCAGTATACACTGCTGCTGAAATCATGACATCCCTTGAAGCTGCGCGCAGTCTCTCAAGCCTCGGTAAGCCGAGAAAGATGGCTGCAGAAACTTGTCGCCTGCTCCTCCTTTGCCAGGGCATTTCTGCTCGGCTGCCGTCCCCTGGGCAGCCGAGCTGGTGGCTGGAGCTGACCCTGGGGAACACGAGGGATGGGGGACAGGCGTCCCCAGCGCCACTGGAAGAGCACGAGCTGCAATTAATTAATTAATTAATTTAATTAGTAATTTGATTTGTTGACGCGACTCTATATTAAGGCCGTGTTTCGCCGGGTGACACTGAGGTGCTCAACGCCGTGGCCGGGGGAGCCCTAGTGGACACCCCCACCAGCCCCACAGCGGCGCCAGCTGCTTGCGGAGGGCCGCGGGCAGGGTGGGGGCGGAGCGGGGGCGGCCCCGGCGGCCCTTATTAGGCCTCCCCCGGCCCTCAGCGCTCTCCCGGAGCTCACGCAGAGGAGGCGCCGCCACTGCTGTCGTCGGCTGGGGCACGCGCCGCCCCTCCGCCTCTCCCAACGGACGCGCTTCCCGAGGCGAGGCGCTCGTCACAAGGGAAGTGACGCGCGGGGTAGGGGGGGCATCGTGACGCCGGCGCGAGGCGAGGTGATATAAAGGGGTAGGCGGCGGCGGCCGGAAGCGAGCGGAGCCGAGCGGCGCGGCGGGAGGGGGGCTCGGGCAGGCGGGCGGGCGGCCGGTGTCGCCTCAGCCGGGCGCGGAGGGGAGCGGGGAGGAGCAGGGCGGCTGCCTCAGACCCCCCCTCGTCCCCGAGCCAGCCATGGATTTCCGCAATATTCTCGTCATGGCCTCGGAGCAGCAAGGGCTGAACTCGGTGCCGGTGAGCTCGGGGGTAGATGGGACTTGGGGGGGGCGGGGGCGCAGAAGCGCGAGGCCGGGGCACGGTGGCCGTTACAGGCGTTGGGGCTCCCGGCTGCCCGCTCTAGTGGCCTTCGGGGCGCGGAGGGGGCGGTTCCCGGCGGGTCGGGGCTGGGCCCAGTCGGGTCGTGCGGGGCCCCCGCGCTCCCCTTCATGGTGCGTCGAGGGTCTTGCTTGAGCCTCTACCCCTCGCCTGGGCACCCGCCCGAGGAAGCCGGTCTGCGGGCCTGGCTGGCACTCGCGTAGCCTGCCAAGCCGGCCTGCGGCCGGGCCTGTCGCCTCGCCGGCCGGAGGTGCTCGCTTTTGGGGGCTGGAAAAGCGTCTGTGTGCGGGGGGGGGGGGGGGGGGGGCGAAGCGGGGTTCCGCCTGTCAACAGGTCTCGGCACGGCACACTCGGAGCTGGGAAGGGGTAACCGGGGTTTGCACCTTCTGGTCGCCGAAAATACCGGGATCCTGAGAGTAAAAGCGGTGGTGCAGGGGAAGGCAGTGGTTGTGGCTAAAAGTCGGATAAGTCCTTTTGTTTGCTCTGAAAACAGAAGTCTGCCACGTCTCGAATGCGGGTCGGAGACAAAGAATGACAACTTTTGGATGAATGTGCTGCATTGTCCGATACTCTGTATCCATCGCTAAGGAACAGCCTTTAACAACCATATGGGGTGCTGGGTGAAAGGCGTTTGGTTTATTATGAATATTATTCTGAAGTCTGTATTTCAGTAGTTTGTATTTTAACTCAAGCTATCAGTTTTATGTTGATTCAGTATGAGATAACCCACTTACTCGGCTGAATGAAGTCTGGCAATAGAAAGGGGCCTGTGGCCTCTTGGTACATTAGTATACTGTGTTTCATTCCTTTGGCAGGACCCAAATTATAAGTCATGTGTGCTTAGTTGGATAAAAAATATGTTCTATTTGGTAGCCACCAGCTAGGGAAACACTTTTCCTGTCTGTTTTTTAACTGAGTGCTAGAGTTCTATGTTTCTATTATTAGGTCACTTAAACCAGTGTAAATAAGAGGGGTAGGTTTTTTAGCATAAACTATGGGGAAAAACAAACAAAAAGGCATAATTGTTAGTTCTGACACTGCTGAAATGGGGGCACTTGAGAATTGAAAGTCTCTCAGTCTCTCTGTATCACTAGTAAAAGTTTGGTAATGTTTGCTAACATTGTGAACAGTTGATAATGTGGACCAGCCATACAGTAGATATGTGTAATTCATAAGATTCATTACACTTTAAAAGTATTATAAAATGTACTCTTTCACATTTAGTGTGATCTAGTTTGTTTCTGACTCTACATAGAAATACAGTTTGATATTTAAATGCTTGTTTTATGACTCTTAAAACAAGCTGTTCCACTAAGCTGTCACTGGGTTGTTGTAGTTCTTACTTCAGATAGTTAAAACTTCTTTTTACCTTCTTAGTTTTCTCATGCAGCTTTAATGTGCTGTGCCACTACTTTGTCACAAATAGTCATAAACCATGATGATGAATTGATGAAATATCTGCCATGTTCTCTATTGCAGATGTAATGGTGAAGGAAGACAATCCTACTTGTTGTGCAGCGAATGGGGGTTTTGTTACTCTCTTTAGAAAAGGCAGGATTAGGATTTGCTTACCTGATTTAACTCACAGAGTGAGAGTGCAATTCAATCCATAGCTGAAGCAGTTTGGTTTCCTGCTGCCCTAACATTAGTGATGCAGTTGGCCTTAATCTCTGAGCAAAAGTGGAGCTGCATTTGGCACTGCTTGACATTTTCTGCAGCTGTTAACCTCCAAAGGCCCTCTTTGGAAGCCTTTCTGATCAATGGATATCAAAGTAACTCCACTAGATTAATGCTATTATGTAAAATACGTTCATATGAGAATATGATTAATTTTGAATATTTTTATTAAAAATACCATATAGCCTAATTACAAAATTTACAAGTATGTAAAGTTAACAGGTTTACAGAAATGTTAGTTCCCGCATTAATTAGCATATCCCCTGAAGTTTCCTTTGAGAAGTTTATTTTAAACTTTACAGTGCACTAAATATTCCAGGCCTATTGTAATGAAAGAGTAACATGCACAAGTAGTATATATATTTCAAAAGTAAAAACTATAAAAAAACTCTAGGAAATAATATGGTCTTGTATCGTGAAAGAGGGAACTGTGTAAAACAGGTATTGCATCACATCCCTTTAAAAATGAATCTGCTTGTTCATCTCCCTATGGAAATCCAGATTCAAAAGGAATACTGCTGAAATCAGCCTTTCAGTGCCCTGTTAGTTGCATCAAGTTTTGTTTCTAAATAAAACGGTACATATATGAACTAATGTATATGCTATTAATGCTGTGTTGCTAATCTTTATAGCAGTTGCTGAAAAGAGCCCCAGTTTTTCTCCCATAATGTTGTGTAGGCATTTCAGTATTGTGTGGATATATCTTGTTACATATGTTCATTTTAGCCATTCGTTAGATTTCCAATGTGATCTTGCTTTGATTAGACATGATACCAGTTATGAGATTTAATGTTAATTTCAGTAAGACTTAAATCATTTCTGTGTCACTCTTCTATTTTTGTTGAAATTGGTATACTCTGTTATGCCGCAAGTTTTACACGACACAATGGATATGGTGAAGTACTTTGAGATGTTTGTAGGGAAGATATTTGTAAAAGTATGAAATCGTATTGCGGTTTATCTTAAAAATACTGAGCATAGTTGGAACCAAGTCATTCTTTTATTTCACCTTGTTTCTATTGTCATTAATAATTTATTAGAAATGATCTTGCATAACTCCCTACTCATTTTAACTGAGGAGGAATTGTTCATGTATGGGACTATGAAAAATCTGATACAGAATAGCATTTAACCACAAAGCGGTGACCCAAAACTGAAACAGTGTCATCCACGTCAGCACTTGCTGAAGTCTCATTTTTAAGTCAGACTGACACATAGTAAGTATGAATCATTACAAAATAGCCTCCAGTGAAGTTGACAGATTCAGGTTGCTACCAGGGATTAAGTATTTGTGAAGTAACCCAAGAGCAAAATCCTGGAGTTTGTTACAGAGCCTACCCATGAAGTGGTAATCTACAAACTATTGAAGGATGGCCTATAGGCAAAAGAAGCCCTGCAAGAGAAATATGGAGAATGGCCGAGAAGCACAGATTGCTCTTATAGAATCAGACTCCTGTTTTGATTGGTGTGCATTCATTTATTACGTAGTTAAAACTTGTCTTAAAACAGTGCCTAGGAATGCTTTGTATTATATCGGCATCCATGCGAGGAGAACTGCAAGACACACAATGTAAAAAGTTAGCAAGGGGTTAGGAGGGCTTTTCCTCTCAACTTGAATGAACTCAATAGTTAAGTTCCAGGCACTTGCAAGCATTGACTAAAATGTGTAAAACTTTCAGTTTTTCCTATTCCTGGTCTCTTTTTTTGCATAAGCAGGTGAGAATGGGCACCACTATACCACTACATAAAGGAAAGCATAAAATATGCTTTTAAGTTTTGTTCTGGGCTTTTTTTGTGTGTGTTTTGGGGTTGTTTTGTTGTTGTGGGTTCTTTTACTGTGGGAAGCAACATTTAACAGAAGAAACTTCTGCATTTTTTCAGCTAATTGTTCAGCTTGGGTGTTGTGACAGCAATTGCAAAATCTTGAGAAAATTATTTTTGTTTTTTTAGGAGTAAAATGTATGATCCTGTTCAATTAGTTTTGGGACATGAGAGCAGTATAAGCTGACAGTTAAAATACTTTTATCAGTAAAGCCTTTCTCTTGGTAGGTGGTGTTAGAACCTGAAGAGAATCAAACAAATTTAAGTGTGCTTGGTCACTACCATTTACTTTGTCATAACTAGATACTAATAACAGTAGTTGAGAAAGCATTACATGCATGTGTTCTAAGAAAGTCTAACTGCAGTGTGAGGCGCTGGTAACCCCAGCGTGGTGTCTGCAGAGTGGACAGTGCTAAGACTGTAGCAGAGGCCTTGGAAGTATAAGCACAGGATGAGAGTGGAGGCCCCTGGGCAGTCAACACAGATGACCACTTATCAATTTGGAAAGCTGCCTTTTGAGGAACTAGTATTAGGGAATTGTGAGAGGAGTGACACAAAAAAGGATGTATATGTGGCTTAACTGAGTGAAAGAACCATTTGTGATGTTATCAGAAAGCTATACCCTAAAGAATATTTGAAGGGAAAGAGGGATGTGCCATTGGAGAAGACTACATGTCTTGAGGAACAGTAAGGAAGAACAGGAAAAGTGTTGTAACATTGTACAGGAGTCACAACTTGCTAGTGAAAAACAAGCAAACAAAAAAACCCACTCTGGGAGAACCTCTGCCAGTTGCCTATATGGGATAGCACAAATGGAATTGTCTTTACATTGCGTGTGCAAGCCTGCAGCAAAAATGATTAGCTGCACAGGTGGTCTACTTGAGAATCAGGTTTGGAAGATTTGATCATTCATATCTTGCATTGCTACCTGTGTAAATATTGGTAATTGTTAAAGGCAATACTACTTCTGTTGCTTGTGTCTGGGTCTCATATTTGGTCCAGATTTTGGGGGGGCTTCATTTGGATGCCACAAAGCCTACAAAAATTTTGTAAAATCTCTTTTATGGTCCAAGATTTGGCACTTGAATGCTGACACCAAAACAGCTGCAACTCTATCAGGATCGTGTGCCACATCTTAAAGTCAGTGATTTAAGAGCAAAATCTTGGTTGCAGACTACACTGTTAAACTTGTGACCTGGAGCTTGCTTGCTGGCCAAAGCTGGCTACTAGACACTGGCACTCTGCATTTAAGGGATGGATGTCTTATTTATATGTATATAAACAGTAGGTGATGTATATCTCACACAAGTCAGTGTGCATGTGTGTGAATGTATAGGCACATAAAGCCTGATGGTTTTTTTTATTTGCTGTATTAATACTAATCTTTTTGGTTTGAGGTATACTTTTCAGAGAAAAATCTGCTTTGTCAGTTGTAACTTTGTATGCTGGATAGCCCACTGAAACAGTTTATTCTGGCTGTAAGTGGAAAACAAGATTTTGCACTGTAATGGACTTTTAAAATGTGTAATGGCCTTTTAAAATTACTCTTAAAGTACCATTGTCAGACTGAGGGAGAGCCAGTTATTGGGTAGGTAGTTATGGCAAGGTTTGCAGGGATGAAGGTAAAAAATGAGAAACTTCAGGAGAAATACTACTCGCTGGTAGGAAAAAACTTGGTATTTCTTGAGGGTAAATAGTTGAGGGCAGGCACTCCCACAGCCTTTACTTTTTCCTTTGGGTGAAGCAGTGCCCACGTTGTCTGTCTGAGCAGGACTCAGTTAGAGCTGTCACTAGGTTCTAACCAGAGACATAATCAGTGTTTACAACTTTAGTGCAGTGGTTTAGGAACAGCTTGACCTGCTCTTGCCTAAAGGCTAAACACTTCTCTCTCTGTTAATTTAACCAACTTGGCAATAGCTATAAAGAGCCAGAATGGCGCAGCTGCTGGTTGGATGATAAAGTAGTGACATGCCCCGGCTTATTTGGTCTGGTTTACCTGCAATCTAATGCATGTTCATTTGCACTGTAAGTAAAGTGCTTTATCAGTGCTTGTGGAACATCTGCATGGTTCAGTGCTTTTAAAAACACTAAACTTAAGCTGGTTATTTTATGCTATTTCTAAATGAAGGTGAAGAAAACTTCTATCAATAATAGTAGTGATTCACAGTACAGAAAATTTTTATTCATTTATTTATTATTATTCATTTAGCTATGTTTTCAGTTGTTAGCCAATATCAAGAAATGCTACTGATGGGAAGACTTTTAAATCTTGACTTTTGCACAATTTACCACACTAGTGGCAGTGGGAAAACAGCATGTCTGTCAAGCAGCTTTACAAACCGGCTCCTGGATAGGACTGTTGGTTGTAGTGCAGCAAAACAAAGTCTGAAAACTGTTTCTCCATCACTTTGATCTATCCTGCTAGGAAACCTTATAAAGAATTAATCTACATTTCTCCTTGCTATTTAGCAGCTTTAAAAGGTGCTCCTTAGGCCTAAAACTCTTTCAGAATCATAAAATCATTTAGGGTGGAAAAGACCCTTAACCTTGAGTCCAACTGCATCCTCTATTTTGAAAGTACTTTGTTTTGTCTGTTTTTAAAAACTGTGTAGGAATTGAATAATTAAACCAAGTTTTGCTAAATTAGGTTACCAATGGCAAAATGTGACATGTTTAACTTCAAGAGTAAGGTAATTTACATAGATATTGTAACACTATAAGTATACTACAGAGTACCTCAAGTTGTTCCTAAGTTACTAATTTGTGTCAACCTTTTTCTGACAGGATTTTCACTCATAATGTGTGAATTGCTCTGCTGCTTTATTCTGATTTAGATAGAGCATACCATCTTATTTTGGGCCACTGAGTCATGGTCTACATGTGAGCAAAAATTGGGAGGCAGTACTACATCGTTCAGGTTTTGTGAACTGTTAGGTTTTGGAATACTTTTGGTGTAAACAGCACAAGTTGGGGAGGTAAGGACCTCAGCTTCCTAGAAGAGAGGAGACCAACTCCAGCTATCTTATTATCCTTTAAATAGTCCTAGCTATGATGATCAATTGTAATGATTTAAATTGTAAGTACCAAAAGTTGTTCAGTGTTGGAGCTTCTCAAAGTGATAAGGACTTACAAAATCAGTTCTCAGATTGTGCTGAGCTCTTGTGCAGAGGTGAATCTTGGTAAGTGAGCTTGACTGTAGCAGGTCTTTAATATGATGAGGCAACATGTCAGGCTTTACTACTGCAGTGTATGTGGATGGTGTATCTTTATAATTTTGTTTAGTCATTTCAGAAATTACTAAGGGCAACTACAAATAGCTGCTATTGTAGCTGCCTTTCTTGGAGCCAGTTTTGGCTGCATTTTGAAAATGAGTCTCTGAACCTTCTTAATGCATGTATATACAAGATAATATATGGGTTTGCATATTAGAAATTAAACTAATCCAAGGATCTATTCATATGCTGCTGTTTCAGTGAATTAGAAATTAGAACGAAGGCTTCCATTGGGTGATACTGAAATCTATAGGGAGTTCTGCCTGATTATTGCTTCTAAAATATTTCTATGTAGATATCTTTACCAGATAATTTAATTTTAGTTATGTTTCATAAGGCTATATTAGGATTGGAAGATACAGGAATACTGACTTGTGTGGCTTTTTTTATTGGTGATACTGGTTTTACTTGGGACTGTATTTCACAGCTCTTTCATTTGGTGAGGATCCTAACTTTCCATGTGGAAGGTCTTGGTTTAGGTTGTAATCTGTTGGCTTACTACTGAAATCCAGAAAACCCCTCAAACCTCAAATAGAGTTGGTTTTGTTTTTTTCCTAAATGTATTCTTCTGCTTTCCATCTGCTTCTGGATTTAACTGGCTTCTACTGTATTTATCTTTGCAAGTGTCTCTGTCCTTCTCATTGCATTATTTGTCTTCTGTAGTCTGTTTGTGGGAAGAAGATCAAAAAAGTCTTTTTCTTTCCATTTTACCATTCTGAAGCCCAATCTGATAATTGGTACATTTATGAAAGGTAATGTTTGAACAGGTGTAGCACATTAGTGCAAGTGTTTGTTATAGATCCCAGTAAGAAAGGCACTCAGACTCTTAACATATTGATTAAAACAAAATATATTGGAGATAACAGGGGAAGGAGAAAAGGAGACAGTGTAGATAACTTTACACCTGTTCAGCTGCCGCAACCCAAGCTGTACAGCACTGGACAGACATTTAGGCATGGCAAGCTGTGCAAATCCTCTCTGTATTGAGGATCCACCAGTATTGCAGTTTTCAGAGCTTTCAGAGCATGTTCTTGGAAGTAAACGGCTCTATTTCCACTGCCAAGCAAAAGGACGTTATATGAAAGCATGCTTCTTCAAGATGTGAGACATAGAATCATAGAATAGTTTTGGTTGGAAGGGACCTTTAAAGGTAGTCTAGTCCAACCCCCCTGCTGTGAGCAGGGATATCTTCAACTAGAGCAGGTTGCTCAGACCCCCATCCAACCTGACCTTGAATGTTTTCATGGGGCATCTACCACCTCTGTGGGCAACCTGTTCCAGTGTTTCACCTCCCTCACCGTAAAACATGTCTGTCTTATATCTAGTCTAAATCTACCTTCTTCCAGTTTAAAACCATTACACCTTGTCCTATTGCTATTTACTAAAAAAAAAAAAGGTTGTCCTGTCTTTCTTATCTTTAAGTATTGACAGGCTGCAATAAGGTCTCCCTGAAGCCTTCTCTTCTCCAGACAGATTACACCATGTGCCAGTAGTGTAATTGCCAGGTGCTAAGGGGGATCTGTGTATTCTGTCACAATTAGTCTGCTGAGTTCATCCAGTGGTCTCAAGTGATAAGTATAGTAGAGTGCAGGCCTGCACCTAGTCAGGTTAACTGGTATGCAATCACTAACTCCTTGATGTGCAATAGTTTTCTGTTTAAGATCAACTGCAGTAGGAACTAAATATCACTGGTTTTATATCAACCCACTAATTGTGCTGGTGAAGTCAGTTGCAACTTTTGGAGTAATTCCATTTTTTGAGTTGGTTTGTTTATTTTCACTGAATAAGATAACCTGAAAGTGAAATGAGTGTCCACAAAAAAGCTGAAAGCCCTAATGGATCTGTAAACCTGCAGTCTGACATTGAATAGACTCTGGCAGCTTGAGCTCTAGTCTGGTTTTGTTTCCCGCTTGATCAAGGAATAAGGCTGAATTGAAATATTTTTATTCCGTTACTGATGCATCTGTTGCAGTCCTTCTCAGTCTAATGCATTTTACTCATTTCTCTTGGTTTCCCTACCTGTCTTCTGGTTTCCTGCTCATTCCTTCAGAAAGCTAAGTGTGCTCTTGTCCCAGATAAGTGGAATTCACCTCACTCAAAAGAGAGAAGCAGCAATATATTTTTGAGATAAAATAATAATTTTGGAGTTCAATGAGTTTGATGGAATTTAACAAAGTTTTAACAGTGGTTTGACAAGGTTCAGTAAGTGTGACAGCAGTGTTCACCTTATTAATTACTGCATGGAAGAAACATACAAAGGAAAATTGAGTTAGAATGATTCTCACAGACTGGAGATGCAAAGAGTGAGGAGGACCCTCCCATTGAGTCATGAGGTTCAGAGTGGACCCCCTTGTTTTCTAAACCCCTTTGGGGGCCTAGGAGTGGCTGGATCCAATCTTAGTCCCAGACTTGGTCGACAGTCTATCTAATGGAATTATCCATACAATATTTATGATAATGTTGGATAGCTACATGGATTAGTAATAATATTAATTCAGCATGCTATCAGTCGCTTACCAAGGATCTGTCACAGATAAGGGGCCTCTCTACCTCGGGTGAGGAAGGCTCTTTTAGTCTCAGGCAGGGAATCTCTAACCTTGAGAGGGATGTCCCTGCTCAAGGGGAAAGTTGCCTGGCATGCAGTCCAGCTGCAATTCAGGGAGAGCTCAAATTTGGCCCATCCTGACGGTAATATTTATAGGGTGAAGTAGTTGGCTGTTAGTCAGTAGTATAGACAAGATGCCTTGCTTTTAGCTCTGGTATCTTCTTCTGTACTTTGGTTATCTTGCACTTTTGGGTTTTGAAACCACCTTTAAAAATACTTTTCAAGACACCTTCACTCCCTTGCACATGAACCAGGGGCTTTCTAGCTTGCAAGTTCACCCCAAGGATGGGAGGGTCCTTAGTCAGCCTGAACCAATATATGGCTAGGAGTCAAGTGTATCTGTCATAACTCAGCTTCAGTGGGAATTCATTGTTTGTTTATTCTGTACCATCTCTATTCTTAAAGTCAACTACATGACTGTTATGCAACTCCTCAGTTTTAAAAACTTTAAGATTTTTACATTCCATAACTTTCCTAACATATTTATTTGTTCTTTACAGAAAAGGTACAGTTTAGCTGTTGGCCCTCCCAAAAAGGTTCCAAAAGTCAAGGGTGTAGAGTCTGCAGCAGTGCAAGCATTTCTCAGACGGCAAGAAGAAGAAAAAAGAAAAAAAGGTAACAGTCAAATATTTCCTATGGGAGACTTTCATTAACTCTTTGAGACTTTGTCACCTCCTTCAAAGCTCTTGCAAATACAACTACATATCTGTTTCTGGAATTTATGCATGTAATTGATGCTGAGGGAAAGCCAGGACAGAGAAAGGACTAGGGATGTTTGCATGCTTTCCTAGGGAGCCAAATATTAATCGGCTATACTAGCATGTACTGTTTGAGTAGTAGTTAAGGTGAAGAGATATTGCAAGAAACCATCTGGATTTTTGGTAACTTAACTTTGAAAAGCTTCATCTGTGGAAAAGAAAATGGTAAGAGTTCCTGTTGTTTCTTCATCTAGTGTATCGATACAGTCTGAATTTTAAATTTATATGGCAGAGGCTTTGATTGAGCCACATTTTTTCCACTGTGTTATATTTCCTTTAAATAGTCTATAGAATAAACTAATACTGCGTTGCTTCTAATGTTAACCTTTTGTTAAAGGTAACCAAATCTGATGGACTGGATGGCCCAGGCTATTCCTCCTCTCCTGAGCCAGTCATGAGCCACCTCCTTATCCCTACTTCCAGGTCCAGTCAGAAGCAAGAATGAGCATGAATTCCAAATAGGCATGCATTCACACTCTCTCGATACAGTCATAGCCCTTGACAATAGAATAATATAGGCAGGGGATGGTACCTTTACAGACACCCAGAGCATGAGTAGCCCAATCCATTTTGTAGGAATTGATGCTTTTACTGAGTCTTTCTGGTATTTGGCCCCTACTCCCTTGGTCTCTCCAGTATCTGGCATTCAGACCTCTCATCCTATCCGCCAGCTAGTTCAGCCTGAATTTTGTCAGCAGGTCACACAGACTCAAGATAGAGCATGCTTATGCAGAAAATGGCTAAAACCAGTTCAGTAAGAATATAGGACAGGCTGTGGAGATAGGGCACAGGGCTCTGCTAGAAAGATGTAGTGACCAGCAGCGTACTCATCTGTGGCTGGCTCCTTCTGTCTCCCCCCTACACCCTACTACGCATACACTCAGCCTGTTTTCCAATTCTTATCTCCCTAATACTCTTTGATTCCCCCTTTCCTCATCTTCCCTTAAACATCTAATAGTAAATTCTGTACAGTCTCAACATTCTCTTGCCCAGTCTCAAAACTCCTTCCATTACCCAGAGATCCCATAGGTCCTGTACCTCCACACACAGTAATTCTCCTTAGTTTGCATAGCATTCTGGAGAGCTGCTTACGTTGAGTCACCATAGTGAATTTTGCAACAGCAGCATTTGACTTAATTGTTTGCCTTTGTTTGTCGGACTAGCTGATTCAGGTGGGTTAGCTTGCCCTGTTGGCAAACCTCTGGTCACTTTCTGATCTATTTTGAATAGCTGTTAGCCAGATATCCTTAAACTACTGTCCTAAATGATTTGTCAGCTTGGAAGAAATTGAAATAAAAAATAGTGGTTTTGCATAACTTTCTCCTGATTTTCTTCTACAGCACTGGAAGAAAGAAGAAAGAAAGAAGAACTCTTGGCTAGACGTATTGAACTAAAACATGACAGAAAGGCAAGAGCTATGGCCTCACGAACAAAAGATAATTTTTATGGATATAATGGCATTCCTGTTGAAGAGAAGCCTAAAAAGAGGAGGGCTTGTGAGAATGTTGCTCAGGCCCCAGAGGCTGAATATGCAACAGAAGATGAAACTGAGCAACTTGAATACAGTCAGACTGAATCTGAGCATGAGCAAGAAGAATATGAAGAGAAACCATCCAAAGCTGCAGTGAAACCAAAGGCACCTCCCAAAAATGCACCAGCACCTCTGAACTTTGCAGAGCTCTTAAGGCTTGCTGAAAAAAAACAATATGAACCCGTGGAAATAAAAGCAGTGAAAAAGGTAGAAGAGAGACCCAGAACAGCAGAAGAATTGAGAGAGCTGGAGTATTTGGGACGCAAAAACAAAAGAGTAGAAATGCATAAGAAAAGTGAGAAGGAGATTAAGAATACAGGGCTATCTGGTTCTTCAAAAAAAGTGACTTCTCAGAAAGAATCTGTGAATGCAAAACTTAACAAATGCTCAGTAGACAAACATTCCACACCAAAAAGCAGTCTGTCGTCTTCTATGAGCAGTACAGATAAGAAATCCAAAGCACCAGCATTGACTGAAAAACACTCACGTTCATCATCTTCATCCAGATTTGATCAAAAGGAAAAAACCTCACAAAATGGCTCCTTAAAAAGCTCTACTGGTAGCAGTCACAGCAAATTACCTGCCAATGGTACTGGAAAGTCTGTCTCAAGCTCTCATGTGCCACCCTCAAAACCAGCAGCCAATGGGGCTCAGAGGCTACCATCTGCTAAAGAATCCAGCCTGAAAAAGCCTGCCCATACAAAATCAGGAAATGCTGCCGCCCTTCAGCACGGAATCAACTCTAATGCAAAACGATCAGGCAGCAGCTTAGGAAAAGGAGGACCTGGACATCCAGGTGGTGGTTCAAGTGCAGGACCTGGGCGATCAAGCAGCAATTCTGGTGTGGGACCTGGAAGGCCAGGAAGTGGTTTAAGCCCAGGACCTGTGCGACTAGGCAGCGGTTCAGCTGCAGGACCTGGAAGGCCAGTTAGCAGCTCAAGCACAGGACCTGGGCGACTAGGCAGCGGTTCAGCTGCAGGACCTGGAAGGCCTGCTGGCAGCTCAAGTACAGGACCTGGACGACCAGGTAGCAGCTCAAGCATGGGGCTTGGGCGACCAGGCAGCAGCTTGGGCACTGGACCAGGAAGGCCAGGCATCAGCACAAACGCAGGACCTGGACGACCAGGCAGCAGCACGGGTACAGGACCAGGAAGGCCAGGAGTCAAGCCAAGCACTGGACCTGGGCGACCAGGCAGCAGCTTGGGAACAGGACCAGGAAGGCCAGGAATCAATCCAAGCACAGGAACCAAGCGACCAGGCAGCAGCTTGGGAACAGGACCAGGAAGGCCAGGCATCAGCCCAAGCGCAGGACCTGGGCGACCAGGCGGTGGCTTGGGTACAACTGTAAAACCGAAGTGTACTGTTGTATCAGAAACTATTTCTTCTAAAAACCTTGTTGCAAGACCTAGCAATGGACAGATAAATGGAATGAGATCTTTTCAAGGGCATAGACCTGTGTTTCATCCACAAGGTATAAAGTTCTAGAGCAAATAACTTTTTCACTTAGTTGTTTTGTGTGTTTAATGTATGTCTGAGGCGAGGTCACTGAGGGTCTTTGACAATTACAGATGCAATTAGGAAGACTTGGACAAAATAACATATTTGCCTTTATAAGAGTGCATTTAATGTTGAATGCTCTTTCTGTTTTGCAACTTTTTATTTATTTTTACTTTACTCATATTTCTTGAAATACAGGCCTGGGGTGTGAAGTATTACGTGACCTGGATGAAGGGATAGAGTGTACCATCAGCAAGTTTGCTGATGACACAAAACTGGGAGGGGTGGCTGACATGCCGGAAGGCTGTGCCACCATACGGTGTGTGCCACCATACAGTGTGACCTGGACAGGCTGGAGAGTTGTGGAGAGGAACCTAATGAAATTCAACAAGGGCAAGCATAGGGTACTGCATCTGGGAGGAATAACCCCATGCATCAGTACAGTTAGGGGCTGATCTCCTGGAGAGCAGCTCTGCAGAGTCTCCCACCTGGGAGTCCTGGTGGACAACAGGATGACCATGAGTCAGCAATGTGCCCTGGTGGCCAAGAGGGCCAATGGCATCCTGGGGTGCATCAAAAAGTGTGGCCAGCAGGTCAAGGGAGGTCATCCTCCCCCTCTACTCTGCCCTGGTGAGGCCACATCTGGAGTATTGTGTGTAGTTCTGGGCTCCCCAGTTCAAGAAAGACAGGGAACTGCTGGAGAGGGTCCAGCAGAGGGCTACAGAGATGATTAGGAGATTGGAGCATCTCTCTTATGAGGAAAGGCTGAGGGACTTGGGTCTTCTTAGTCTAGAGAAAAGAAGACTGAGGGGGGATCTTACCAATACTTTAAGTATTTATAAGGGAGAGTGCCAGGTAGATGGGAACAGTCTTTTCAGTGGTGCCCAGTGACAGGACAAGAGGTAACGGGCACAAACTTGAGCATAGGAAGTTCCATCTAAACATGAGGAGGAACTTCTTTACCTTGCGGGTGGCAGAGTGCTGGAACAGGCTGCCCAGAGACGTGGTGGAGTCTCCCACTCTGGAGACATTCAAAACCCGCCTGGATGCCATCCCGTGCAACCTGCTGTAGGTAACCCTGCTGTGGCAGGGGGGATAGACGTGATCACCTCCAGGGGTCCCTTCCAACCCTGACCGTTCTGTGAAAGTAAACTAAGCAGCCTGTGATGGATGTTGGTATATGGATTCTGTTAGAAGGGAAAAAAAATTTGAAGGATTCACATCCTGCATAGCTTAAATATGCTTAGCCTTTAAAATTTCATTGTGTCTTAAATAACAGATGCTTAAAGTGGTACATGAAAACTAAATCCACACAGCAAACCTGTGACTGATAGTTAAGTATTTTGGCAAATTCACCTTATCAGTAAGCAAGCAGTTCTAAAAAAAAAAAAAAAAATCATTTCTGAAGAGACACAAGCAGCATGGACTCTAGCAAATAAGTGCCTAGAAAACCCTGAACAAGAATGTAGACTTCTGTCTGGTAGTTTCCTCAGGATGCAGTTGGTGATACTGATATGTAATCTTCTATAGCGCAACTTAGAGGAAGTATTTCCTTTTACTGAGTTTCTGAGACTTGCTAGTTAATTTGAGGCAGAAGTTTTCCACCTTGAAGCCCAGAGCTGTAAAATGGCTGTGCCCATGGTATAGCAAGGAGAAGTACTGTTATATTAATGTTATTAATTGATGATTTTTTTCACCCCCTTGTTATTTAGGTTTTGGCAGACCACCTATTAGTTACAAGAGACAAATAGAAGATGATGATGATGATGAATATGACTCTGAAATGGATGACTTCATTGAAGATGAAGGGGAACCCCAAGAAGAAATATCAAAACATATTCGGGAAATATTTGGCTATGACCGGAAAAGGTAAGAAAAAGTCAATTATAAGGTATTGCGGAACAAGCAACAGAACAACAGAAATTAATATAGTTCAACAAATAAATCTTTTAGAAATAGGGGAAGTGCTGGTATCCTGCACAGGATACTGTGTCCAGCTCTGGGGCCCCCAACATAAGAAGGGTATGGACCTGTTGGGGTGGGTCTCGAGAAGGTCCCTGAAGATGATCAGAGGGCTGGAGCACCTCTCCTATGCAGACAGGCTGAGACAGTTGGCATTGTTCAGCCTGGAGAAGAGAAGGCTCTGTGGAGACCTTATAGCAGCCTTCCAGTACTTAAAAGGGGCCTACAGGAAAGATGGGGAGGGACTCTTTATCAGGGGGTGTAGTGATAGGAAGAGGGCTAATGGTTGCAAACTGAAAGAGTAGATTTAGATTAGATATTAGGAAGGAATTCTTTACTGTGAGGGTGGTGAGACACTGGAACACGTTGCGCAGAGAAGCTATGGATGTACCATCCCTGGAAGTGTTCAAGGCCAGGCTGGATGGGGCTTTGAGCAACCTGGTCTAGTAAGAAGTCTTTGTGCATGGCAGCAGGGTTGGAACTAGATGATCTTCAAGATCCCTTCCAACTCTAACCATTCTATGATCCAAAAATGGTTTTGCATTGCAGAAATTTAAGAATTAAAGGCCTTTCTGTGCAGAAGGGACCTTGAATTTTCACACTGCTTGCCATGTTCTTCTAGGGAGCAATAAAATTTGATGCATTAGGACGTAGTTGGAAAACAACACAGCTTCTGCAGTGTCTCACCTGTATAACTCATAGCAACTCTTTCCTATTATTGGAGTTAAAATGCTTTCTATAGCAGTCTGTGCTATTTCAGAATTCATCAAATGTACCTGACTGCAAACGAACTGCTAAATGCAGTAGTGCTAGCTGCTCTGTAAGAGGATCTAATTTGGTATGCCTAGGAACTGCTGGAAAATGAAGGCTCTTATTTAGCTTACTTAATACTTCTCTCTTGCCTGACAAGAAGATATAAGAAAGCAAGCATTTTAAAGGCTTGTAACTTAGATTCTTTCAAAACATTAAAATCTGTGTATGGCAAGGTAATCATTCTTTCGAAGAAGGGATGTGAATTGGTAACTCAGTTGTACATTAGCATGTTGGTTTTAGTGTGCTGAAAACTAATATTTAATTTCCAGATACAAAGATGAAAGTGATTATGCCTTACGTTATATGGAGAGCAGCTGGAGAGAGCAACAGAAAGAAGAAGCTAGGAGGTATGTGTGGATTTGAACTCGGATAGAAAGTGGGAAGTTTGCTTATTGCCCAAGTCATGGGACTAAGTTAGAGTAGATATTTGTTTTTTATAGCAGAGGTAAATAACCCTTACTGTTCTTATATAAAAAAAAAAAAAGCATAGGTAAAGATGAAACTCAGCCAACCAATGCAGTAAATAAATCTTGTATGTTCATTCTCATGCATCACAAACTTTGCTTGTAAAAAAAAAAAAAAAAACAACAAAAAAAAAACTAAAACCAATTTATGCCCAAAAATCTCTTTAAAAATACTTTAAACTTCATTTGAAATGCTAAACCCTTACATTTGTCCCAAACATTACAATATTCTACTAGTTTGAAGATTTGTTTTGTTTTTATCTACATACATGTGTTTGTGTATTTTTATGTATGTAGGGCTGTTATCCAGCCCTTATTTGTTGAAGAGGAGATCACTGATTGCAGATACTGTTTTAAGTATCACTTTCAACACTGAGTTCTAGGAAGCTGAAGAAATTATGCAGGGAAGTAGCTAGAACATGCTGTATTAGCAGAGTCTCTTCTGTGGGCCTGTTCACCAGACACCAGAGTCATGGCAGCTAGATGGACTGAGGGTAGACTAATGTTCTGCTTGTAGCTACCTGAATGGTGCCTCAAGCCAGGCAGTTGCAACAAATTCTTTTGCTTCTCTACTGTTTGATATAGATCCGTTCTCTCCCTTGCCAATGTAAAAGGTGTAGGTGACTCTCAGAAGTTGATGAGTCAGTCCTCTTATGACTTGTATGTAAGAGTTACAGTGGCAGGAATTAATGGGTGTGTTTCAAGCAGCTTCTTTTGGGGGGGGGGGGGGGATGCCTTTCCTATTAAAATCAGCTTTTTTCACAATCTTGACTTTTTTTTTAACAAGTTCTAAATAATTTTTCACTCAAAAGATTTGAATCTAATGATAAAATCTTGATTTCATTTCTTAAAGCTGTATTCTTGCTATAATTGAAGAAAATTTGATTGTTGAACTGATCTAAAATTTTTGCTCAAATCAGCTGTAATAATCTTAGGATTGCTGCTCTTGTTGGGGATGGCTAGAAGCTAAATGTCATGTTTCTTGCGTAGCGGTGTGTAAAGGATTTCATCTTATTTTGCAGCTTGAGACTTGGTGTTCAGGAGGACTTAGAAGAACTGAGACGTGAAGAAGAAGAATTAAAACGCAAGAGACAGTCTAAGAAGCTGAGGACACGTTAACCAACTTCTGGTGTTGACTTTGTTCATGTTTCTGCTACCCTTTGCCTCCATGCATCTCTTATTCTACTTCAGTTTCCATTTGCTTGTTAGAGGGCAAAAGAATATTTAAAGGGATTAAAGTACTGAAAAGCAAGGATTTAGTTTGTCCTAAATAAGATATTTATTTTTAATACTTGCCAGGGTTGGTTTTTTATGAAGAAATTAATGCACTAACGCATATTAAGTGGAATAAAATTAATAGATGTTTCCATTGATTAAACCATTTCAAGATGCCAGCAGAAATATTGACTAGCTATGCACTGACTTGGAACTGTGTGGGCCCATATACTGGTAAACCAATTTTGCATTCACTTGAAAGAAAGGAATAGCATTCTCTGTTCCCTGATATTTCTTGAGACTAAAAAAAAAAATTGTTTTATAACCTACTCTGTCTCCCAACTTGAGCCTCAAAGTATTGAAATGTCATCGTCTTGGGTGTAAGTTCAGCCATTGCCACAGATGTTCAAAGCAATAAAGTACTGTATATTTTCTGATTTGAGGACCCATAAAAATAATTTGAACCTCTTCATTTCTAAACAGAAAAGTGCATGTCATTTGCAGGTTGTACAGTTATAGGTATGGCCAAAAGATTATGTTGGCTTTTGCTGTGTCTGGAATTCCAATGCCCATCTAATTCAGTATGTTAAATACACACCCTGAAAACAGGAATTTCCAGTGTTTGTATGTAACTTGTGCTTTTGGGCTCAAGTGTATATTTGGGAATTCTTTTCCTGCCCTGTAAATCCTCACATTTAAGAGCTTCTGCTGCTTTTACAAATTGTGTACAGTGCACATGTTTTTTCTTGCATTAAACATCCGATGTGTTAAATGATTTAAAATGTGAAGCAGTCATTTATCTAATTAGGCTTACGATTTAGAAAGCACATCAGAATTAAGTTTTGTTGGAATGTATTTGCAGCTCTTTAATATTAACAACTTCATGTTAACTAGTTAATACTTGTGATTAATTTCATCAAACCAAAAATCTAAAATGTTACGTATAGCAGGAGAGTTAGTTCAGTTACTTACCTTAATGCCCATATTTGCACACTGTTTCTAACTATGCACTTAAAGACTGTTTCTTTCAGTAACTGAATTTGTTTACAATCAGCACAGGTCAATGTAAACCTACAGAAGGTTTATTGAGAGTCAAGCTCAAATCTGGTGTTGCATCTACTTTGACTTGCCCTTTAAAGCTCACCAGTATCACACTACTCAGCTTTGCCTCAAGCTCCAGGATTCCATTGATAGTTCCTCTGGCTTCAGCTGCTGAGGCGGTTAGTTTTAATGCTAGAATTATTTGGAAAAGTACAAAAAGGGCTTTGGGTGCTTGTTGGGGGGGAGTAACAGAATAAAAAGGAAAAATTACCTTGTAGAAAAACAACAAAGCAACTTTTCCTATCAATGGGGCTATTCTTAATAATGCTGCTTCTAGGAAGCAGTTCAGGTAGCAAGCTGTAAGGAACAATCTTGGAAGCTGCTGAAGTTTAAACATCTGACTCTTAATGTAAGAAAAAACAGATTTGCCTTTTAAAGATGTTTTCAGTCAATGGTGTAGCATTTCACTGCCTCAGTAAAACACTGACATGAGTAAGGTGTTGGGATAGATTCTATGAACTAATTCAGTATTAGCTGACAGGGAGCTCAGATGAAGGTGCCGTTGTTGCTCCTCTGTATTTTTAACTTTCTATATATTAACTAACAAAAACTGTTTCTCGGTGCATGCACTTGAGACCATGCGAGATAGTGTAACCTCATTGCTTGTCTAGAAGTGTGTTGTATTCACTCTGCTTCATGGGGACCATCTAAAATTTTCTGTTGTAGTTCCTAGAATTATCCAGTCAAGACAACGCTGGGACCATGATCAAGTTACTGGGTTTTTTTACTATTTAATTCTTTTAGCTGGAGAAAGGCTCTGGGTCTATCAGCCCAGACAGCTATATCAGCTGTGAGCAACTTCCTGCCTGGTTGGGGAAAAAAAAAAATCTTTATGAAGCGAAAGAAATATATTAATTCAAAATTGGTTCAGTTTGGAATTAAATCTGCATTTCAGATAA
Organism: Vanellus vanellus; assembly: GCF_965231255.1. Taxonomy (NCBI): domain Eukaryota; kingdom Metazoa; phylum Chordata; class Aves; order Charadriiformes; family Charadriidae; genus Vanellus; species Vanellus vanellus. The sequence continues at coordinate 16,405,023 of NC_138911.1, read as the reverse complement.
ATACAGGTTAAATAAAACCTGCTTATTTCACCACTTTATGATTATTTAACCATGCGAGATCAGTTAAATTTCATAATCTGTAAAGCACTTTCATTTGTCTTTTAGATGGTGACTGGAATGTACTCTGCTAGCCTCCCTAAGACACTGTATAACTGTTTCTTCACACAGTGATCGTTGCTTAAATTTTGTCTATTTCATACAACAAATTATTCAAGGACACATTTGTAATTTTACAGTCAAGAAGTACTTTCTCATAATTGGCATGGGATGCTAATGGCTTTCAAATTTTGTACAAATGTTTGGGTTTTAATGCTTTTGGATTTGCTGCATATTTGTAAATCTGCTAGGAAGGAACTAAATTTTGGGGGTTTAAGTCCTGACCTTGTATCCAAAACCATGCTTACTGTTTGCCAGATTAATAGTATTAATTTAACAAGAGTACTTCAGTACTTGTCCAAAGTGCATCTGAATTTGGGGTTAAGAAAAACTGGAAGAATGCTTATATTGGTTTATGAGGATCTGATGTTAAGCTAATGATTTAATTGTATTTAAAGAAGCTCTGGTTTGGTTTTTAGATTTTTAATTCACTGTTTGACAATGTGCCTTTTTTACTAAATTGTGTCAAAAAAATAATGAATGTAGGCGTATAAAAGGTCGGTCGGTTTCTGCTATCTCAGATTCTATATCCTTAAACTTGATAGTGTGAAATGACATACTTCTCATAAAACCCTTCCAGGTCTGGCTTTGATTGCACAATTACAGTAGCTACTTCTTTACTGCTAACGCTAAATCAAATGAAGGGCACTTTCTATTGATGACTACTTTTTGAAAATGTCTTGTACTTACACTTGAGCTGTATTTCACTTTACAGCGATGTCTTTTGGAGGCCAGGGTTTTGCATATCACAGGAAGCCTTAGTGTGCAACTCTGTGCTGTGCTTTAAAATAAAAATCTTTCAAGAAGTATATGAGATCTCTATGGAAATCTGCATTTATTTTTGTGTAAAGCCCAAAATATTGTCCAGGAAAACTAATTTTCTATTTTTTTTGCATTTTGTAACATAATCTAGTAGCTGATGCATATTTCTAGATATAGCATATTTCTGGAGACCAAAACATGTCAGAAAGAAAATAAATATATGGAGAGACTGGTGTTTAAATTGTGATGAATGTACTTCTATTTATTTTGGTGAGTGGGTGTGATGCAATATTAAAGTGTTAGTGTGTAAATAAGGGTGCTTCTAGTTTTAGCCAATGATTTATTTTTTTTTCTTTGGGGATATCATTTGTGCACAATGTCTTTTTACACAATGTGACAAATCAGGTTAAACTCGTACATAGCTTAACTGTTTTCTGGTGCTGTCAAGAAAGTGTATACTTTTGCACACACCAAACGCATATAAGTTTTGCGGAGTATGTATACAATAAATAACAGGCATTAAACATTTTACTGCTATTTCTCATTGGTTTACTTTATGGAAGATTTTTCAGAATTCTTTTCCACTGGTTTCCTCTGAGCTGTCACATACAACAGTGTTAGGCTGAATGTTCTCCAAGAATTGGTCTCCTGTCCTTGTGCAGCCAGCAAGAATGCATGAAAAATTAATGGAGTCGCTTAAGCATTCAGAAAAGATCTGAAAATCATTCTCCTGCAGTTTAGGCTTGTGACATATATATTTGGAGGTACATGTATTAGAATGGTAATATACACAAGTGTGCCAGTTGCCTTTAATCTCTTCCGTTTTGACCGTGGTGTTTTATCCTTCCATTTCTCAGATTCTCCTACTCCCATGTAAAGAATCTGAACCTCCTTGATTGCTATGTGCTACGGAATGGTTTTACTGCTTCAACAGGTGGAGGGAGATACCAGTGACTGTTGTGACCCGCTAGTGCTGTGACCCACTTCCAAACAGATAAATGAACACACACCAAAGTGAGCCCATCTGCCTTTCCTTTGAAAGACCAACGCTTGCACACTCTTCTGCTTAAAATATATTTTTTTTTTTTGAATCATACTACAAACTAGCATTTAATCAGTGTCCTAGGAGTACTTTGTTTTGAAGGCATGAAATCCTACCTTGTTTGGAATTACCTTGTGTGGAATTCTCTTGAGATTTTTAATGTATCTTAATAGCTGTAATCAGCCATTATTTCAAAGCAAATATATTCTGTTCAGGTGGAGGGCGATTCTACATTGAGTTTGTCTTAATCCAGCTGGTAAAGCTCTACTTTTTTGGAAGCAATGAAATTATTTTACTCAGGTTTGGGGGGGGGGGGGGGTATAATTACAGGTTTCCCTCATTTTAGTTGTAATTTATTTGAAATAACATTTCAGTTCCACAAGATAGATCTGCAGTTTAGTCATCCCATAGATAGCCTTTTCTTACCACTTGAAATGCATATGGAAACATTTATTTTTCCATGAGCCTAGGGATCCAAAAATCCTTTGACATATTGTCCTTAACATGCTCTATGGGATGAAATTAAAGACAGAAGAGGTTCATGAAGTAACAAAACATGTCACCAGTTTAGTTCTAACCTCTCTGTCCACAACTGATGAATGGTTTTGTTTTCCCAAACCATCTGGTGCTTAATTTGCTTTGGGGGTTTTCTCTGTTCAGTTCTTCATGGGAGTCTTGGGTTTTACCTGTATCTTTTCCCCTGTACTGGTAAATTCATACTTTTTTTTTTTTTTTTTTTTGCATGTTGGATGCAACTTCTGCCTGGTTTCTCAACATTCCTCAGCTGAGGAAAGGCAAGCATCTGATGCCATCTCATACTATGTGTGTGAAAGCTTATAGTGATTGACAATTTAAAGAGAATCAAGAGCTTGGGTGGGATTTTTTTCTTGTTAAAGGAAAGGCCTTGATTCTGACTTGAAAGAACACTTGAATGTAGTGTTTCAGGTTTTGTAGTGCATTCAGAATAACTACAGAGCATACTTCTACACGCATTGAGCGTAAAAGGATGGTTTTGAGTGCCTTGCGTGTGCTTCTCAATGTATTTAACCTCTTTTCTGCACTTCCTCATGAGAGGTAACCAGCTTCCTTGAATGACACAACTGTGGATATATGATTTGTTATGTGTCTGTCCTCGGCTCCCTGTCACAATAATTCTCTTCCCTGCCAGCTTCTTCCAGCTTTTGTGTTGCATGAGTACTTGTGGTTCCTCAACACATCCTGTATGTTGTGAGATTTGTCCAGACACAGAACTGGTGTGTATGCTAGAGCACTACACCTGCTGCTCTGCGATTGATAAAGGACTCTGCTTATCATTATTTTTGCACAGGAGGGGCACTAATGTGAGTGAATCCACTTTATCTGGTTCTTGATTTCTATAGGCTGTGCAGGCAGCCTGTTTTTGAGACCTCTACAGCGGTGTCAAACGTGATGGTAAATGATGCATAGGCAAGCAGCCCGGTCACATAAGGTGAATCTTCAGAGTTCAGTCATGCGCTTTTGTTAACAGTCCTCTTCCCCCAGCCAAAATGAGTGAACCAGCAAACCCTTTATTAACCCGGCTTCTGTTTGCTAGATGTGCGTACAAAAGGAACATGGTGACGGCAGTGTATAGTGTGTGATGTGGCCCAGGGCTATGGGGAGCCCTGTTTACAAGCAGTGTGAGATGCTGAAACTTGCAGGAAAAAATAACTATTTTGTGGAAGACTATTTGCTGCCACATGCAGTTGGCAGTGAGGTCTGATGTACGTCGAAACTGCTGTTTTAAACCCAGCCTTGGTTGAACAGTGCTTTTAAACTTATAGTTATGATGTATAAAATGTAGCTCACACACAGGTGACTTACTGGCTGTTCAGAACAAAGGTGAACACTGAGATAAATAATGCTCTTGCTCATGATGTTTCCAGAGCTGAAGCCAATTTGGGTTTTGTGAGGAAACTTGCTCCTGCCACTTGTGTTGCAGTTGGTCTTCATTTATTCCCCAAACTTCAGTATTTGGGACGATCACTCAAGCATATTTCAGAGGTGCAATTTTTTCCCATAGCATTTAATGTTTATAAGTTCAACTTGTAATTTCCATTCCATTACTCTTAATTTGGACAACTCATAGTATTGCATGATTTTCTCCACTTAAGAAAATTCTTTGAAATGTTTTCTGAATTGTAGTCGCCCATTAAAACACAGGAACGCCCTTAGAACACAGGCAGTTCCGTTCAAATACACGGAAAAACTTCTTTACGGTGCGGGTGACAGAGCACTGGAACAGGCTGCCCAGGGAGGTTGTGGAATCCCCTTCTCTGGAGATTTTCAAGACCCGCCTGGATGCAGTCCTGAGTAATGTGCTCTAGGCAATCCTGCTTTAGCAGGGGAGTTGGACTAGATGATCTCTAGAGGTCCCTTCCAACTCTGAAAAATTCTGTAATTCTGTGATTATTGAGAACCCTTTCCCTTGGCTTTGCTCTAAGCTAGTGTACCTAGAGACACAGGATACCCACGGGTAAACAGAAGAATGAGACTAGAGTATGAAAGGTTAAGACAGTAAAAACGATGCTGTCTTCCTCTTGTGTGGAGCTGAATAAAATTCAAAAGCCACATGCTGTAGAACTCGCTCCGTGTGCCACAAGACTGTCATTTTATTTTGCCATCTCCTTCAGCATCTGAGAAACTGCAGCCTATTTTCTGTATAATTAACCATCTTTTCTGTCAAGTCTCAAAGAAAACATCTCGGTTAGTAATAGGACTCTTACAGCTGGCAAAATACTATGTTTGAAATACATAGGGTGCACTTTTATGGAGAAAGGAGTTGTAATAAAATAAGAGTTGGATGTATTGCTCAATAAGTGCCAGTTTGGGGGATTTTCTGTAGCTTGTTGGTAAGAATATAAGCAAAATGCTATGGCCTCATTTGGAAGAGCAGTGTTACCAGTTGCACTGTCTTTAACAGATTTTGTGTTGCAGGTTGATACGCATTTGAAAGCTTTTCCTTTTCACATTTTTACCTCTAGGAAGGCATATCAACTTAGAATCGACACCAAAGTCAAAACTGGCCAAAAGACAATCAAATAGAGTAAAAGAATAAGTTTTTCATAGTAGATTAAAATTTAATATGTCCAGTAAAGGACATCTCATTACTGTCTTGCAACCACCCATGGATAGTGTAAACGCACCTTGCCTTATCTTCAAGACTGCCTTTAACAGAATGCCCACGTTGCTCATGGAGCTGTCAGTATCTCTCCACCTGGCTGTGTTCAACTTCAGCACTACCCTCAGTGCTTCTGGCCTGCCTCATACTACTTTGGCTGACTGAAGCATGTGTGCAAACATACACAGATGAAATAAATAACCAGCGGAAAATATCTTCAGAAATGACAGTTGTACTGCTGGCTTCCTTCTTCCTTAATGCTTGGGAGATGCGGGGCTAGGAATTTGAGAACCAACTTCAGAAACTGAAATATAAAAGGGAACTTTAGCAACAAAAGGTAGCGATCGAGTGATGGGGGGAGAGGAACTAATAGAGGATCAGTACAGGGTGGTACGTGGCGTAGCAAGGCTGTGTTCTGTGTGGGCAGAACGTGAGCCTGCTAGCGAGATATTTCATTACCTAGAGGTTAGTTGGCATTAGGATCTGTTAATTTAATATAGAGATATTCATTGCAAATGACATGTAGAGCAGATTTTGATTCAGAGGGTACAGGCACAGCTCTGAATTTAAAGGAAAGTTTGAAGAGTGAGTACTGAGAAATTTGGATCTCTAGTTTGGGTGCAGGCTTAGTCAAGGGTGACCTCTAAGCCTCACAGAAACGGTGTTACCACTCTTATATTTTTGAGGCATTATAGTGGTGTGTAACTGCCAAGGGTATGTTGTTATTGTTCTGGTTTCTATGATTATTTTGGTTATGTATGCACATATAGATTTTTTTAAAGTGTTTCCAAACACTTAGCCTACTAATAAATGCAAATATCAGACTTTCCTAGTTGCTTTTACTGTGAAATAAGGAGAAATTAAAAATTTAAATGTTTGAGATTAAATATTTAAAGAGAGTGCTCTATTCTCAACCATTAGTCCACACTAGGACCTTTGCGAAACAAAATGATTTTCAAATTCTCTCTTAAAGGGGTTTAAATGAATGTTCATGGAGATCATTCTCTAACAGCTTATCGTAGGTTTTACTACATTTCCACCCTCCAACAAAGCATGTAGCCCATGAGTCTGTAGGAGGCTGGGGTGAAGGCAGCTGCCGCTGCGTGTGTCCCAGATCAGAGCTCTTGGGTCCCAGTAAAGCTTTAAATTCCTTTTCCTCCCACCACAAAACCCAGGCTGCCCAGAATACTTCCCCCTGTTTACAGAGGGCCTCTACCGCAGCACCCACCACCCCAGAGAATGCAGTGTGCAAGGTTATATTTGGTGACAGTCACTGAGATAAAGTGCCTCCCTCCCCTTTTCAGGGCAGTGGCTTCTCTGGGTTGATGGGGTTAGGGACACAGCACCTAGGACGCTGCCAGCCTCACATCTGTGGTGCAGAGTAGGGCCAGGGGCTTGGAGGTGAAGTGCCTGGTCACTGCTGCTATTTCACACATCCTGCCCTGCAAACACTCTCCTCGAGGTCAGCAGCTTTTGCGCAAATATGGGCCTTGAGGAAGGGTAGGACCAAGCAACACGAGACCACTGGGAAGGAGGAAAGGCAGTCCTCGCCATATCTCCTCTTTACAGAGATCCAGTCTGTGGTGAGTTTGGCATCCTACCCTGTGTCTCACCCATTCAAGAGGTCCCATAACGCCTTCCCCCTCGCTCTGGGGTTCACAAAGCCCCACTGAGTGCCAGCCTGGCTACTTCCACTACTGCCGCTGCAGCCACGCTACAGTCCTCCTACATGCCAAGCTACGGTTTCTGCTTCTGGATGGGCTTTTATAATCCTGGATACAAGATGCTGTTGTGAATCCATCTAGCTGGGATTCTTAAGTGGAAGAAAGACCAATATATAATGGTCCTAGCATCCTATCACAGAAAAAGATAAGGTCAGTGTCTCTTCTTTAACCTGAGTTGCCTGTTAATATCTCTTTCCTGAAACTTATTTGCATCGAATGTAGACAGCTGGAAACTAAAGTATCTGCTCTATGTTATATATCAGCCTCTGATGCAGAGAACATCATGTCTTAATAAGCAATATTTAAAAATAATCTGATACTGAGTCACTGATAAAGCTTAAAGGGCCAGAAAGCAGATCCGCAGTGCGTGTAAGTTATTGTAAGCCTGCTGAACTACAGCAACTCATTCTGGCAGAGGGCCTGTGCTGAGGCTTGAAAAAAGCATACCTCAGGTTCTGCCGTGTTAGTGGAGCGTGCAGAAACAGCTTAAAATCTAAAAGTGTCTTTTAGGAGTTCTGCTAGTGGTATTAAGACCTTCTTTTGCATAAACAACTAACACCTTTGCAGGGATGCAGATTTACTTTGAACTTGCTTCACAGTACTTCTCCTTCAATATTATTCGCAAAACAACATCCTAAAGGTAATGACCATTGCACAATTGTTTGCAGAACTTCATTACTGAAGAGGTGCTGTGCTTGCTGGGAAAATGATGTGTGCTTGCTATGCGGAGTCTGCAAAGGCTGGAATCTGCATGGCAAGTCTTGATGGACTGATCTTGAGCGGTTCAGTTTTGTGGCTTTCCTTAGAGGTTGTGGTACTCTCCAAACTGAACACTGAGATTACAAGGGCATTTATTAGGTCACAGACGACAATTTCAGCACAGAAACAGAATAGCATCAGTAAACAATACATATGATGGAAAAATGATAAAGGTTGTTCTAAACCTAATTATTTTCTCTTATGGCTGTACCAACAGCAACCTGTGCTTTTTGTTACTGTCTGTCTCAGGCCTCACATCAGAGAGGGGAAAAAAAATTGTATGAGCTTTCTTGAGATCTTACTCATTGTAGAAACATGCTAATATCACGTTTGGTCTGTTCTGTTATGATCTGGCAGTTTTCTGTTAGGTTATGGGGACTGGCATTTGTCTCCATTTACCTAGATGAACCCACTGTTTTCCACGGAATTGGCTGTCAGACTTGCACAGCCCACTTTCCAAAAGGCAGTTTTCTGGTATCATTACTGTGTGGTAGGGAGGCTTAAAAAATAAGAGGTAGATTAATGTAGGGAAGGAATTTTGTGAGAAACACGCTCACTGTATTGAATTTTAGTCAGGAGCAAATTCGGTGGAGCAAAGAATATTTATTACAGTGCTGGGAGTTACACAGGGGATTTCTCCTCCTGTGGCTCATTTTTCCTTTACAAATGCCTGTTTTTATTTCGTATTCCTTATATTTATTCATGTTTCTTCTTGGAACATAGTTTGCATAATCAATAAGTTTTCTGAACGCAACCCAACCCCAATTACATAATCAATGAGTTCTTGGAATGCAACCCACCCCCGAACACGCCCCCTCCCTTCTAGTGGTGCAGGCGCTATGCTTCCTCAGGGGTCTTCTTGGTAGTCATCGGAGGGAGGGTCAAAGTCTTTATCACCATGTCCTTCTTGTGGCTTCTTCATTCTGCATACTTCTGTGGTTATCTTAGCTATCTACACCACCCTTTTTTCTGCAAGGGTTCGGTACTTTCAACTGTTGCTTTTGTCTGATATCCTAGCTAACACTATCCCTTTTCCAAACGCATAGCAAGCACACACCCATCTTAGCTGAAGCCATAGCAAGCACACATTCATTTTAGCTGAAGCAAAATTCTTTTGCTAAATTACTTATTACAATTTAATTCCAGATTTTTATTTACATACTTGTAACTCCATAAAGTTGCAAGTCAGTTGTGATACTGTCAACACAGAGGGAAGAAATCCCCAATCCCTATAGTATCTATGTATATCGTCTTATACCTGAGATTACTTCTCTGTTAGTGCACACAGCCAGGTTACATTCAAAGTCCATGTTAGCTGAGTGAGAGAAGAAACAGAAAGGACAGTAGCCGAGAACCACCTGGCATTGCCACATTAGAAGCGATCTGCTGGAGGAGCGTTTGTTCATCTTCCACACAGGCTCAGTAATGTTTGCCTCCAGATTTCACTTTTTTTCCAGTGCAGAAACCGGCAGATGTGCTCCAGGACAGGCACCTGCCATGGGGGTGCCCCTGGAGCAGCGTGTGGGGAACCCGTAAGGCCTTTGCTCTCAGGGTACAACCATGGCATACCCTTGCCTGTCATCTTGAAGAACGCAGCTAAGCGAGCTGCTGGATAGCTGTAAGGTGGGGCTTTTTTTCCACAGATTTCAGCCTTTTTTTTTTTTTTTTTTTTTTAGAGGCTGCGGCCTGGCTGGCAGGTTGGTGAACCACGACAGGTGGAAAACGCACCCAGCCGACACCTCTTTGCATTCACCTGTCGCAGTAATGTACATTTTATTTGACTTCCCCCTCTGAGATCCAGAAAGTAATAAAAAAAAAAAAGCGGGGGGGGCTTTATTTCTTTATTTTTACTTTTTTTTTTTTTTTTTTTACGGTTCCCCACGAGAACGCTGACGAGAGCCGGCGCCCTGAGGACGCCCCGCGCAAGGGCTGTTGGGAGGCGGCACCGCCCCGAGCCGCCGCCATGGAGCTCTCGGAGGAGGCGCTGAGGAAGCGGCTGGGCAAGGTGCGCGCGCCAGGGTGGGGAGGGGGCGCGCGCGGGCGGGCCCTGCGGGGCGCGGGGCGGCTGAGGGGGAGAGGGGAAAGGGGAAGGGGAAGGGCTGTGGACAGGTTGTGGTTCAGGACGCAGTAAGGCGCCTGCAATGGGAACCTTGCTCTGCCTGAAGAGTTACTAATTTTCTTGGGGATTTTTTTTTTTTTTTTTTTCTTTTCCCCTGGCAATCCCAGCATTGGTACCTCCAGGCTTTAGAAGAGCAGATTTTATAGCATTCCTCTGAGGTAAAGGCGTTTTAATTCCCATGTGGGAAACTGAGGTGTGCGCGTTGAAGTTTTGGGCATGCTAATTAATTTTAGGTGTAGAAGGAGAAAGGTCTCTATCTGGCTCGCCTCGTAAATCATCTGATCTTTAGAAAAGAACTAGATTTTTAATAGGAGTACCTCATTTTGCATCACAAATAAGAAGGGGCTCAGCTGGGGAAAGATGGCTTTGATTTCACAACCACATGTATCAACACTTCTGAAAATGTGTTATGTTGTGTAGACATTCCTAACTTGAGCACCTTTGATTTTTTTTTATTTTTATTTTTTTTTTGCTGCTTGAATTCACAGTATCCTGTAAGATTGACTGCGGAGAAGCTGACTAAAGGGTGTTTCTTTTCAGCAGCTTTGTGTTTTCTTGTACAGAGTAGGAAATAGCTGTACCATCCACGTAGCTGTAGTATTGCTGCTGTTTCTGTTGGGTGCCGTACTGAAGAGATTGTAGATCCCAGCTACTGCTTCGTGCCAAGTATTCCAGTACGGTGCAGAGCTCTTTAAGCCATTGTCAGGCTGCAGTTGTGTTTGCTTAGGCGAGGGTTCCAGGACAACTCCAGAATTCCTCAAATGAGAAGCAGATGCTCTAATCTAGGAAACAGAAAACATTCTTCCTAACTTTTAGATGTGGGAGGATGCAAATCTCTTGGAAGTTCAGGTATCAAGACTGGCTGGGGACAGTCTAAATGAAGTAGCAGTGATTTGTTCTTGCTGATAATTACTTCAGGTCGCATTTCAAGCATCGGTACCTCTGTTAATCTGTGGGCAGGTTTTCTGCAGCCGGGAAAGAGGGATGCATTATTTTGTTTGAATTTTCTCAACTCTCAAGAACAGCTTAAACATGGACAAAAAATTCCCAAAGGCTAATTACATATTTAATGTGTTTGTGGAAATTAACATCTTATGAAACTTTTCTAAAATGTGTACAGGTGCATCCGAATTTTTAGTAGTAACTGTCAGAAAGAAAGAAGTTGTCTTATTACTAAAGGCTTATATTTTTATACTGTTTTTAATTACAGTATGCGGAGGAGACGAAGTTAAGTCTCTGCTCACACAGCTGTAAAGGGAAAGGAACGGTATATAAGGAGTGATGTTCAGAATTTGAGTTCTAATGTAGCAACAGCAGACCTGTGATACCTGTAAAGCTTTTTTTTTATATCAAACTTTTTAGGAATTTATTTCACACCAAAACTATTTATAATATTACAAGTAATTATTACCTTCCCCTTCTCGTGTTTCTACTTTCTCTTGGTTCCTTTTCCCTATCTCTGGTAACAAAAGAAGAAGCCTGTGAAATAAAACATTTTTTTCTGATTATTTTTTTTCTCCCCTCTTCCCAGTATAAGTTCAGAGACCTGACCATAGAAGAACTAAAGAATGTTAACAAGACCTACCCAAACTTCACGTTCTCCATGAACACATACAGTAAGAACTGATACAGCTACTTTGAACTAATTGTGATTCTTCCTTTCCATAGATTCAGACTGTGTATAATAGAATCTAAATAGTGTCAATATCTTTCAGTTGTGTTCCTGTCTTTATTTTGACTTGCAGTAAAACTTCTCATGCCATGTGACTATTTTTGAAAGCTCGTCAAATAATGTATACATATAAAAACGTGACTAACTCACTAAATTTCATTTTATTTTAACTTGGCAGTAATTATAGAAGATTGATGTTCTTGTAAAGTCTTTATGCGTAATAGCATTTTTCCCATATCCCATGACTGTTGAAAACGTTTTGATGTCTTTAGCTTTCAGAATCCCTTAGCCTGACTGAAAGTTCCTACAACATGAGAATTACCCAGGACAAGGGATTTTCAGACTAATGATGTGCTTAGTTGTACCGATACAATTTTCATTAAGATTCCATTAAGGAATTTTCTCAAAGGGGGAGGGGATACCTTAGTAACATTTGAGCCTTGGCTCTTTCAGGAACTTTGTATATTGGTAGTTGTGGATGGGATTGTCCTGTCAGATTTGAAAGGATTTATTATTATTATTTTTTAAAATCACATTTTTAATTTCAGCCTTCAAAGATGGATCCCAGAAGGACCTCCTGAATTTTAGTGGTACTGTTCCAGTGAAATATGGTAAGATAAATCAAATATAATTTCCTTACCAGTTAACGCATTTAATTGTAAAATATGTTGGGTACTGCCAATATACTATGCAGCTTCTTTAATGGTGGCTATAAAGGATTTTGCATGAATTGACAGAAGCAACTTCTACATAAACAAGTGCCTTTGTGCACTCATAGATGCTGAAATTAGGTGGTATTAGATAAGTCAATTAACTATTTAAAAAAATCATGTAGTTTGAGACGGTGTAGGCAAACTCTTTGGTTCTAATGGAGGTTGCATGAACTCTACAAACCCTATGCTTGTGTAGGCAGTGTCCAAAAATAACTAGTAGGTAATTTTTTATTTTTAACTCAAAGCCTTTGAAGTATGAGGTAAAGCTCTTAATGGGGGCCTCTGTGCATCAGTTATTGAGTCCCGAAATAAGTGTGAAATGGGTAGCTGTAAGAGATTTCTTTGCCTGGAAAAGGGGACACGTTGGCTGATAGAATACACTGGGAAACAAAACAACAACAAAGCTTTATATTAAGAAAGACACAATCAGTAGTACTTCAAGTTGATCCAGACAAGTCTCCTTTTATTAAGTAGCCTAAGTAACGTAAATACTTTCCAGTGTGAATCTAGAAAGTGATCTCTCAGGCTTTTTTTCTTTGTTATTATGAAGTGTGAATCACAGGCACACATGCCTGGTTTTCAGTGCCTCTTCTCAATGCAGAAGTTAGCAGTGGCTTTTGCTTTGTGTTGAACAGGTAATTCCTATAACATACCTATTCATCTGTGGATTCTGGATTCTCATCCCTTTGCTCCACCCATTTGCTTCTTGAAGCCGACTGTGAACATGGGCATTTCAGTGGGAAAGCATGTTGATGCTCATGGCAGGATTTATTTGCCCTACCTGCAAAACTGGAGCCATGTAAGAGATGGAGTGGTTGACAGGGGAGGAAAATATTTGGGAATAAAACACGGTATCATGTGGACATCAGTGGAGAGGATTGCGTAGGGTTTGGGGCTTTTTGTTTTCTGTGGTTTTTGTTGATCTGAAATATGTAATGAAGAGAAGCAGAATGTCTCTAGAAACTGCAGTTTTCAGACTGAAGCAATTGAAAAAGGAAGGTGTAAGTAATTGTACGGAAAATTAATTTAAGCTGAAGGCAAAGGGACTGACTTTGTTATAAAGCAGTATAAGCCTCATGTGGACCCTTTGATACTTTTTCGTTTGTTGTTGTGAATAATTAATAATAATAATAATAGACCAATTGCTTATCCCTCAAGAAAGTTCAGTGGAAGTGTCTCTTTCAGCAGAACTCTGAAACATTAGCAGAGAGATTCAAAAGCCAATGCTGTTGCTAACTGATTTTATGCCCTGTAATATGACTGCCAGGCCAGTAAAAATGATTTGATGAATGCTAGTTTTCTGAAATGAATGGGATATATTTTTCATTATTGATAAAGAAATTCCCAGGCTTTTCTTTACCTTAAGTGTTTATGTAAGTGTTAAGGGTGTCAGTATTTATAATTTGATTAAATTTTGTACAGCTATGGTTCTCTATGAAATCATAGAATCATAGAATCAGTGAGGTTGGAAGGGACCTTTAAGATCATCAAGTCCAACCATTAAATACTGCATTTACTGCTGATACCACTATATGAAATAGCTAGTCAACTGTTTGATCTTCTGTATTGCTATATTTCAGCCTAAATCAACTGTAATTGGATTAATCAAGGAAATGATTGCAAAATTTGAGGAAGAGCTCCCTTTGTATTCACTGTCATCTTCTGATGCAGCCAGGCAATCAGAACTTCTCTCCTACATTGCAAAGATCACTGAAGGTGTGGATGTTTTCATATATTTGTTTGTAATGTTCTTACTCAATATCTGATTTTATTTATTGTTGTTACTTGATACCACAAAGATGCCTACACAGTTTTAATATGTGAATTTTTGGTGTTTGCATGTCCACGGCATTTGGTATTTTCTCTGTATAATCAAAAGTGCCTCTTTTTGAACCAACAGCTCAGATTTTTTTTATTTGAATAAGCATCTAATTTTGGATGTTTGTATTTAAGCCTACTGAAAAATGCTGTAGACTTGGTACTACTTATTTGTTGGAAATTACTGCAGCAAAACTCTATGTGAGATCTTGTGGAAGGGAAATGTGATTTTATTATAAAAAAGTTGATTTTACCCAATCACAGTCATTCATTCTCTCCAATGTCTTTCACTCATGCTCTCACATCCACTCACATCCACTCACATCACAAGCCCCGAGACCCATCTGACCATAATCTCTGATGTGCAACACTGAGGACAAGGAGTGCTGGCTCTTGAGCCTATACCATGTTTCTTGGGTTCTTCTTGTTCAGTGGTGACAAGCTGATTTCAGACTTGTCTTTTACACTCTTCGGCAGTGGATGCTATTTGGCATTTTTGCCTCATTACTTTATCTCATCCATTGTAAGTCTTGGGCAAAATTCCTGAATTTCACAGTTCTCATGTTTTCCTTATTCGGGTATTCTATGGCTCCAGTCCTGTTGTTCTTCATCCTGACACGTTTTCTTCAGGTCAGTCTTTTCTTCTTCCTTTTTTTAGTGAAATCATAGATGGTGATCTGTGCAACCAGTGCAAACCTTACCCTTTAACCCTTTCCTGCTGTTTCTTCTGGTAATTGTGAACACATATGTGCTTGTGAGCACACACATGTGTGTGATTCTAGCCAATCAATTCTAATGATTGACTTGATTCTCACTGTGACTATAATGTAGAGATTATTAATATTGTGTTACCAGTAACACTGGCTGAACAACCCCATATCTCTGTATTTTAATCAAATTCCATTTTGCATGTCTTCAAAATATGAAATATTTTACAGATTTTATGACCGTGGTATATATTCACACCTGCAACAGTGGGAAAGGGAGTATTTGTGTTTGTGTGGTCTTAGTGTCTAGCTTCTTGATATTGTTACGTTCATATTTTCTACTTAGTAAAAAAACATTCCTATCCAGGGAGGCATATTTGTGTTTTACACCTTGCAAGTTGTGGTGAATTTTCTGTGGTCAGGTTTGACTGCTATTTTGAAGAAATTTATGCAATTTGCATTAACTCTGGCACAACCATCATTCTTTAGGAAGCAGCAATACTTGTATTGATACCATGGGGACCAGTACTGAAGTTTGTGGTTTTCTTTTAATTGTAGGAGAGACTGACATGAAATCAAAGAGTAAAATTGGTGGAGGCAAAAATGAAGGATGTTTTAACAAAATTACTGTTGTTGGAGCTGGAGATCTTGGCATTGCATGTGTGCTAGCAGTTGCAGCAAAGGTATGTAATTATGATAAATAGCAACAGACCTGACTTAGAGAGGCTTCCAACCTAGTTCTATGCATCTGACACATAGAAATAACTCAGCAGTTTTAATAGCCATGTCACTGCTTACGTCATTTGCCTCTTCAGTTAACTTATGGACACAGAGAAGTGTTAGTTTCTGCCTTGTTTTCTCAGTCAGTTTTTTAAATACAAAGGGTTGAATATTGAATTAACTTATTTTGAAAACCCTTAGTTAAAGGATTCTTGCCTAAGTGGTGGCCTTTTATAATTGGGTTCTTCTAGTCCCCTGGAAAAGGGTTGTCTGTAGATGGTCTGTACTTCGTTATGGCTATATGTTCAGAGACAACAGTAACATCAACATCCATAACTTCCCAGAGATGGTTTGGTGAGACTTTTATTTGTTTGTTTCGTAATGAGTCGTTTTCCAATTAAACTCACTCAACTAAATTTTTTTTTCTTGTGATTTGACAGTAATTTTGGTCCGTAATTGTGTTTGTTTTATACCCATTACAACAAACACTGGAGTTGGAGGAATACTGGTTTTTATTCCTCGCATTTTGGTTTGGTTTATTGTTCTGCATTATTTTTATTCATACAGGGTGCTGCAGACAAGGTGGTTCTTTTGGATCTTTCTGAAGGTGCAGCAAAAGGAGGGACCATGGACTTGGAGATCTTTGCCCTGCCAAATGTGGAGATCAGCAAAGGTATTAGGTGTTGTTGCTGGAATGGGAGCGAGTACTGTACTGTGTGTGCTTGTGCTCATTTAAATGAGAGTAGGACACCTGGGGACATACAGAGGTTCTGGCATATAGGCCATCTTTTTAAAAAGATGTTGTTATCTTTTCATAGCTTCTTGCTTTTCTTACATCTTTTCAGGGCAAAATTGGGAAGGAAAGGTTCAGCAAAGCTTGCATCATTTTTATTTCAGGCTTTTTTCATTCTGTTTATGGAGGTCTAGAGGTATGTGAATCTGTAATTCCAGGGTAAGAGGCTAATGTTGAACTTGAACTCGCGCAGAAATAGAGAGGAGACAGGCTAGTACTTCAGTGTCCTAGGTGGAGAGAGGGAAGGAAGGGGGGAAAATATACGTGTGTTAGGGAATTAGAGATAGCTGTGAGAGCAGTGTTAAAAAGGCTGATAAATAAAGGTAAATTTCAAAGTACTACTTTCCTAGATTGGTGTTCATTAAACATGCACGTGGCCAATAGTTAGTTCTTAATCACTGCATATTCAAACAATTAGTTCTTAACAGTCTTGTCCTCAATTTGCTGTCAGTGTATAATTCAACAGAATCGATGCCATGTCTCCACAATTAGTGGTGATGGCTACAGTCTCTGATGGTCTTAATCGCCGAGGCTGAGGTGGTGTGGCTCCAAGCTCCTCCACAGGGGAAGCTGGAACGGAATTGAGCAACTTCCCCACTCTTCCTTGCTTGTCTGTGGTGGTTTTATGTTCCTTGTGCCCTTTGCAAGATGAAATTAGGGGCTTTCTTGTGCTTCTGAGGTAATACATCTTATTTCGGGGGCAGAGACTTGTTCTGGTTCCACCAGGCATCTTATCTACTTATTCTGCACCTGACATTGCCTGCTCTACATCCTTTGATCTTATCTTGCAGGTTTTACTGGTAGTGCATTTTTTCCCAAACCCTGGTTGTGCAACTGTACCACAAATCTCTTGTTTGTGCCTTTGTGGTTACCTATTACATACTTACATTTAGCTGTGGTGCAAAAAGTTTTTATGTTGTTGCTGGCTATGCTGTTAGCAGTGTTACAATATTACAAAATGCTTAAACACTGTTATTTTAGTATGCTTATACCTAGGTTTGGGGCAAGCTGGCATTAGTTAATCCTCCTTAGTATGCTTCCAATTTGTCACTGCACCCGACTTCTGCTTTGGCTTCAGCTGGTTCCAGAAGAGGTGTGACAGTCAAATTACCTTATTTCTGTGTCCCAGCTGATCACCTGTGTGGTACTTGGATATTCAGAGTTACCCGCTCAAAGCACCTTTGACTTATAAATTTCTACAGCAAATGTAGTTGTGTGGTTTTTTGGGCTAATAAACACGTCTTTTAATTTAGTTGTTAAATAGACTCTTGGAACACTTTTTATGGTTGTCTACGTGTCCTTGATTGTGCTACAAGATCAAAAATTATAGAAGATTCAGATAAAGGAGTAAAAGTCTTTCCCCTTCTTTAAAAATTAGAATAAAAATTAAGGAGCCTTTTCATGCATGTATTTTTTTTTTCCTCTCTTGCCAAGAAAACTTGGAAAAGCTTCTTTTTCAACCTCATCTAGATGTTTTCTGGTCTCTGCTCTGTAACATTGAACAAATTGCAGTCTGCCTTCTGTGTTCAACTATGAAACAGGAAAGTAGTTCTGTGGGAGAGCTGTGTTTTACAGTTGCTGTGGAAGTGCCCCAGATTCCACGTTGGGGGAGATAGGAGGGCAAGAACCCTAACTAAACTGGATGCTGCAGTTCAGCCTTTAGTTCAGCCTTAACTCTGTGTTTTGCATCCAAAACTCCATATAATGACATAAATTTTGAAAACATATTTTCTTTATATTTTTCAGATTTTTCTGCTTCAGCTGATTCAAAAGTTGTGGTACTTACAGTTAATTCTCTGGGTAGTGCTCAGACTTATCTTGATGTCATACAAAGCAATGTGGATTTGTTCAGAGGAATTATCCCAGCAATATCACACTACAGTCAGAACACTGTTCTCCTTGTTGCTTCTCATCCAGGTATGCTGGTACTTCGCCTAATGCTCTGTTTGTTGTCTAGCTTTCTCTTTGGCCCATTTTAAAAATACGTTACTACCAAATACACCCACTTAGTCAAAAATTCTTGCTACTCTGAAAGATGTTTTCCTTTTCAGCTTTGAGCAGGACACTGACTTTGAGGGTTTTTTCTTTACTGTTACCAAGATAAAAGAAAATAGTATACTTTGTTTTGTATAAAAGGTATGTATTTCTGTATGTTTCTGTACGTAGTTTCAACCTTACCGTATCTCCAAGATTAGCATCCATTGGCTGTTGTCTTGTCAGTTGTGAGTTCTATGTATATGTTTTTCCTGTGCAAGTAAGGATAGATGCATGTATGTTATATGTCATATGATCAGACTCACAGACAATTAATATACATAATGTAGTGTTGATAGTAAATATTGCAGCTCTGTTTTGCTAGAAAGTTTAAATCTGTTGAGTCAGTGATACTGTGAAGTAAGACAAAGCAAAAACTACTCAAAAGGGAAAGAAGTAAGTGTGAGCCTCTCTGTCCTGTAAATACAGCCCTTTTCTGTCTCTCACGTGCTTCTTACCCTTTCTATCATTTAGAGCTGTGGAGATGGAGAAAAAGAATACTTGACAAATGAAAAGAAATTAAACACTGGCTGAATTAAATTTAGAAGCTTGTGATGTTTTTGGTAGAGGGAAGCATGGTGACTCATTCTGAAGTTTCACTTGACTTCTCTTAAAACTTTACTTGAGCTGTGAATTTTCTTCACCTAGAATCATAGAATTGTCTAGGTTGGAAGAGACCCTTGGGATCATCGAGTCCAACCATCTACCCTACTCTACAAAGTTCTCCCCTACACCATATCCCCCAACACCACATCTAAACGTCTCTTAAACACGTCCAGGGATGGTGACTCAACCACCTCCCTGGGCAGTCTATTCCAATGCCCGACCACTCTTTCTGTCAAAAATTCTTTCCTAATGTTCAGTCTAAACCCCTCCCCACCTCCTCCCCACCTGACTTGCTGTTTTAAGTTGAAGTAAATTACTGATATGTTCTTACATGCTTATATATTTCCTAAAGTAAACAACTCGGTCCTGAGTTTTTCATAATTGTGATTCATAGTTTGGATTCATTGATTCGTTGTGTTGAATTTTGAGTGGTCCTTCATTGTCAACATGTTTTTCTTTCACATCTAGTTGAAGTAATGACATATGTGTCGTGGAAGCTGAGCGCGTTTCCCAAAAGTAGAGTTATTGGAGTAGGTGCCAACCTAGATACTGAGAGATTTCAGTATATACTGACAAACCTTTTGAAAGCAGAGGTGCTGGCAAAAGATGCTTGGATTATTGGTGAACAAGGAGAAGACAAAGGTAAAGTGATAATTCATTATGAGTATATAATGTCCTGGCGGTGCTTAAGTAATTGAGTAATGAAAGAATAATTGAGAAAAGTAACAAAGGTTGTCATAAGCAGAATGGTAGATTTTCATAATAATGGCTCTAAATAATACAATTTTGGTGTGTGCCCAAGACTGTAGACCTGGAGTGCTAGTAAAAGTATTCAACATTTGTCACGGGGAAAAAAATAAATATAGAGAATACAACCTCAAATGCTTTTTATCTGGTATAACAGTATAGGTTAAAAGTACTGAAAGATGAATGAAATGTATTACAACATATGGTAGGTTACTGCTAATGTAAGAGTTGTTACATATTACTTCATTTTTAAGCAAGTGTCTCTGGCCAGGTGCTACTATAGTTTATTTCAGCGGTCCAGGGAACCTTAGAAGGTCATCAACTACATTTGGGCTGTTGTGGGGGAAGGAAATTTGGAAACCTTGAGTTTTTTTTCTTCTCCTCACCTTATCTGGTACCTATTTTAGTCACTGCTTAGATGTGCATATAAATGTTGGTTGTCTCTATTTAGTACCTTCGTGGACCAATTGTAATTTAGTTGCAAATCAAACGGAAACAATGGCTGCTCGTAACTCAAGGGAAGAGGTGGCTAACAGGTAATGCCATTATAATATTAATTTTTTTTTCTTCAAGTTTGGGCACCTGGTATTTGCAGGGTTTTTTTGCTTCATCTCTTTTCATAAAGAGGAGGAATTTTGCTATAAACTATTCACACATTGAGTTTATAGGAAATTTTAGGTCTGAGTGTCATTCACTTTTATGTGAGTGTATATGCCCACTGTTTTTCTGAAGTTCTTAATAATGTTGTGCCATGATGATCTACGAGCAAGACAAGCTCTGAAGAATATACACTAGAATATTAGAGCTGCCAGTTCGATTGTGTGTTTAAAAAAAAAAAAAATAGACAAGCCTTCTGGCACACTCTTCTCAAAGCTTGTGTGGAAGCAGTTTGGATCAGATTACCTGATTTAAAGCACAAGTTTGGATCAGATTACCTGATTTAATTAGCCACGTATCAGTTACACCTCTTGACAGAAAAGGTAATTGTTACTAGTGTGGGTAAAATGTACATAAAGAAATTCTTTAAAGCAATTCTTAATTCCCTTCTGTTGTTTTCCAAAACAGAGAATCATGTTTTTATAATACACTTTACCTGATATGGTAGGCTTAATCTGTCTTTGGGGTTTTACATATAAACCAAAATAGGAATAATTAAAATCTAAACATCATGTTTTCCTCCTTTTCCTGGTTTATATAGAGCTATGGAAGTTCTAAAGGGAAAAGGTCAGAGATCTTGGTCTGTTGGGCTCTCAGTTGCTGATTTGACTGACTCTATACTGAAAGATAAAAGAAAGGTTCATTCTGTATCCACTCTGGCAAAGGTAAATGTGTTATTAATATATTTTGGTTGGCACTGTAATTATAGTATTTATACTGGATACGACCATTAATTTTAGCAGCACAGCCATCTCACTTAAAGTGTTCTGAAGTAGCACTACTTCCTTTACTTTCTTCCAACAACAGCTTTCAATTCTAGTCCAAAAATGAGCAAAAATCAATGATTATGTTAATCTGAAACCAATACTAAAAGTGAATTATTCTCCCAAAAATACAAGAGTCCAGAGGGAAAACACATTCAAGGTTGCTGACCAGCTTCCCTGGAATAGCTGGATGTGGCAAATTAAGAGAAATGTGTGTGTCACAGTTTCCAAGTGCTCAGTATGAGTGTAGATTTTTCCAGGGGCCAAAAGAGTTCTGTATTTTTTATGAAAGTATAAAATGCATTTTCTGCCAGTATTTTATTTGACCAGCTTTGAAACAGCTGCTTTTTTACTTCTTGATACTTTACATTGAGAAGATTAGGAAGCTATACTTAACTTTAAACATGGTTCAGTCTACAATTTTGAGTTTATCCTAAGAGCCTTCATCAAAGCATTAAGTCATGTCATATGAGGAAAAAAAACATGTAGTAACATTTGCTCGTCACTTGTATTTACAGCTTCAGAAGAATGATTTGCATGTCCCAGTGCAGGAAAGTTGAGCAGGCTGCTTTTTCTATCAAGTACAGACACGTACCTAATTTCATTGTTATGTTTTCAAGTAAAGTTTGTAACCATTTATGAACTAAACGCAGATATAGAGGAGTGACAAGTTTCTTACACTGCAGAGTAACTACAGAATGTAAAATTTCCCATACAGATCCTAAAAATAAACAAAATCTACAGTGTAAAGTTGAATTATAGGGATGTAAGTTTAATGAAGTCTCTCACAGAATGAATATGGGATCAAAACTTGAAAAGTATACCCCAGATAGCTCTCTTTGGCTGCATTTTTTAATTTCTTTTGTTCAGTCCTAAAAGAACTAATGATACTGTACTATCAAGTGTTCTTGCTTGTTCTATCTAAGAAACTGGTTAAACAGTGTTTTGTAGTATAAACTTTTGCCTGCATTATAGAGGCCTGATATTGGGTAACTCCTCCAAGTGTGACATGATTCAAGATTTTTTTTTATCTGTATTTTACAATTTCTGTACAGTAACGCATTGCACAGGATCTAAGATAACTGGAATTTGATCTATACAAAGCATGCCATGTGATGGAATATCCTTATAACTTGATTAAAATAATCGAGTTATTCTGTGTAGTTCTGTGCTTCAGACAGAGCCGAAACACGTAACTGTGTGACAGTGTTATTCACGTGTTGTTTCAGGGATGTTGCAATATAAACAGTGAAGTATTCTTAAGCCTACCGTGTATTCTTGGAACCAATGGAGTGGTGGAAGTGGTTAAACTAGAAGAAGATCAACTGGTGCAAGAGAAACTGCAAAGCAGTGCAGGATCAATTCATGACCTTCAGCAGCAACTGAAACTGTAAGCAAGCACGAGGCAAGCCGCTGTCTGCTCGCAGAAGTCGGAGATTCGCTAGGCAGAAAGGGTTGCTTGGTACATAGTACATATGGAGTTCTATACAAAACAATAAGTTTTTTTACTTTACTTTCAAAAAGCGCTTTGTCAGTTTTGGTTATATTATTTAATCCTGCACAGCACAGTAATTTCTTATTTGAAAAGTGCACTTTTGGTAGCCAAAATGAGGAGGGTAAAGTGCAAGAATGTTTTACCTGAATTCAGGTGACTTTTGCCTGTGTGTATTTTGTTGCTAATTATAGCCTGGTTCTTGGGTTATTCTTAGCTCTTTGCAGCTCATTAGGACACAGTCTAGGAGAGCGACTTACCCAGCTCTCCAGAAACTCCGGTGTTCAGAGCCCACTAGAACTCTGCCTCCTGGTTTTCAAGTGCTGCATCGGGGGCTTGTCTGGAAAATGGTCACGCTCCAGCTCTTCAGGGCACCGGGGGATGCAGTTCGGTAGCTCGGTCTTTCACGCCTATCACAGATGCTCTTATGTCAATGGACTCCTGCTTATTACTATGGGGGGAAAAAAGGCTAAAAGTATGATGTTAGCAGTGCCCTTCAAAACTGAAGTATTGGGTATGCATTTTTGTTCTATGCTTAATGATGTCTGAGACTTTCTGGTTGTGACTTGTTTGCTTTTATTCTGTAAGGACGTTAAGAGCTCTAAAGAACTGCAGTTCTCAGTACATACAAGCAACACTCTTACCCTGTGCAGCACTGGGACAGGTGCTCTTCCTAAAATGGAGGAGCAGGGGGTGGGCTTCAAATAAAGGATAAAATCGGATAGTTAAGTAATGCAGAAGTATCTGCCAGTTCGGGCCTTGATCCAAAGCCAGCTGATATCAGTAGCTTTCTGTCAGCTTGAGGAGAATACAGCTGCTCGAGAAGGCAACAGAACCTGTAACCCTCCACCTGTGACCCTCCTCATCAGGGGTGGCCAAGGGTGTGGTGAAAAAGCAGAATGTAGATTTTTAGATAAATCAAAAAGCAGATGTTTTTAAGATAAAGGCTTTTGGGGGGTTCTCACCTCTTGATTCACTGCATGGGTAAAAGACTATATTCATCCCAATTATACCTCAGCATCGCACTGCAGGCAGAGGAGAGGCGGGCTCCACTCCTGCTGCATACAGCTTAGGGACGTCATTCCACGCTTACGTTTTTGAGATGTGACTGGTTAAATATTGATGAAGCTTTCTAAGGAAAAGTAGGATCTGTGTCAGAGCGAAAGATCTATTCCTTTGTGCCTTCCAGTTATGCTTCACAAAAAGCCAGACTTACAAGGAATTCTGAGTTTATATTCATCTCAGAATTAAGATAAAAATAGAAAGAAAAAAAACTTTGTGGTTTTTTTTTTTTTTTTTCACGGAATACTTAAATTTCCTCTGTTGTGGTGGTCAGTGATAGGACAAAATTAGTGATGCAGGTGACCAACTTTGCTGCTATATTAAAAAAAAAAAAGGCACCCAAGACAATGGCTGGACCTTGGTTTTGTTTTTTTTCTCCTACTTTGGAAAAAATAGCATGAAATTATGGGTTTACGTTGGTTCTTCGAGGTCTTGTATTTAATCCATTGAGCACTTATTCTCATGTTAAAAGTCCAGGTGTTTTATTTTGTTTATTAATAGCTTTAATCATAAAAAGCTGCAGAGTCTTCCAGGGATGTCTTTTTTTGAGCCTGATGCTTATGTTATAAAATAACTAATCTTGGCTCGGCACTCTTGCGTTTGTGTTGTAGTCCTTGAAAAATAACAGTCGGACAGACTGCAGCTCAGTCAGCCCGCTGGGAAATGGCTCTTACTTACATTTACTTACGGGAAATTTAATTCCCAGAAATGTCTTTTTAACAATAAACCGCACTGCGGAGAAGGTTGGGGTTTTTTTAGACGTTCTGCGAAGTAATTTCTGATACCCAAAGCACTGTCGGAGCGGGTGCCTGCAAGAGGCCTGTCGGCAGAGGGGGCTCCAGCACCGGCCGCTGGCCTTCGCCAAGCGGAACTGTCGCCACCGCGCGCAGGCCTGTCGCGGAAGTGTCGTCACGGCCTGCCGGAAGTGGGCGTCGCTGCCGGAAGCGGGCTCGGGAGGTCGCTTCCTGTTTTTTTATGTAGGGTCGACTGGGCCGGGCCGGACCGGACCGGACCGGTGCGTGGCGGCGGCGGCACCGGGGGCGGAGGAGGGGCCGGCCGCCATGGCGGTCTCCGAGAGCCAGCTCAAGAAAATGCTCACAAAGGTAATGGTGTGGCCGGGGGCGCCCACAGCCCCTTCCCCCGCCCCTGCCCTCCGCCTAGCCCGGTGCGCCGGGCCGGCCACCCTCTGTGGCGGCCTCAGCGAGGGGCTGGGCGGAGGGGAGCCGGGGGCCTGCCCGCGGCCGGGTGCGGGCCGGCCGCGGCGCTCGGCGCCTGGCGTGAGGCAGCGTCGGAGCGGGGGCCCCGTGTCTCCTTCAGCCTGGGCGCTGGTCCCCGGGAGCGGTTAGCTCCCCTTTCGCATTTCCCTCCTCACGGGCAGTCACGGACATTGCCAGCCTGCGGCTTTGTCCCGGGGGTAGCTGCGGAGGTCGTCATGTCCACGGCCGGGCGAAGCAGTGGTAAAAGGGCTGTGTCCGGCCACCCGGAGACTGTAAATTGAGTTAGTTTGTAAAGGGAAGTATGGTGCACCAAAATCTAAAATATGTCATTATTTGTAGTCCTACGAAACTTTAGTTCTGCGTTAGGATATTGCTGGTAAAAGCTGAATGGAAACCATTTGTCTGGCTGAGGCTGTCGTGCAGCAAAGTGGATGAGAGCTACGGTGTGGGTTGGGTTGTATAGCGTCATTTGTGTTCACTGGTTAAATGAAGGTGGGAGGCAAGTTCAACTTCATTGACCAGGATAAGGGTGGGGGTTTTATCACCCTTGTTTAAGGAAAAAAGAAAATCTCTTGGATGGTAAATCATTAATCACTGAATCATACAGAGCGGTGTGTTGTTGTGCCACGCTTCAGATGAGAACTGGGCTTTGTCCAGCAGCTTGAAATGAAAACCCCTAAAGCTGCATACACAGGGGGAGTTATGGTTTTGTTTGGGGAGATTTTTTTTAAACAACGCTTAATCATTGTATTTTCACAATTTTAAAATGCAATATGATGGGAATGGATCTGATCAAAACTAAAGAAACTTTATTAAAGGGTCTTTCACTTTCATGGAATCTTAACCAAATTTTTTTAACAGCTTGAAAATGAGTGCTGAATACTAACTCAGTGTCAGCAAATGAGATCATGTATATAT
Organism: Vanellus vanellus; assembly: GCF_965231255.1. Lineage (NCBI taxonomy): Eukaryota > Metazoa > Chordata > Aves > Charadriiformes > Charadriidae > Vanellus > Vanellus vanellus. The sequence continues at coordinate 16,379,402 of NC_138911.1, read as the reverse complement.
TTGTATACATCTATCTTCCCTAAATGAATTACTGCCATGCCACAGAAGAAAGAGAATTAAATGTAGTCTGGTGTCCTCTTTCCCCATGCTACCCATTTTTATACCCCCATCTGACTTTCTGTAGGTAAGTTCAAAGTGCAATGTACTTAATAGCTGATGACAAATGAAGTTACTGTTTCGCTACTTTATTTTTCAAAAATAGTTACACTTTCTGTTCTATAGAGGGAAACTTAGTGATATTTTCCATATTGAATAGTTCATTGTGTGAGATAACAAAAGACTTAAGCCCTGGTTTGGCTGAATATAAGCACTTAATTTAACTTCAGGTATTTATTTACCTGCTGTCTGATTGTGAAAAGATTTATCTCTCTGTGATCCATTTCCTGATATGTAAAATGAGGAAGATGCATTTGCCATCTGAGAATGGAGGCGGGAAATAAAGTTTAGAAAGAATTCAAATTACTGAGTTTTAGTTACCTTTGTAGAAGTCACTAGGATTTTATATTTTCCAAAGAGATTTTGACATTTCTTGGAAATGCTCAACTACTTGCTGTCTGAATACAGGAAAAGATTGTCTTCTAATATTCTAGCACCCCTTAGAATGGAAAAGAGACATAAGCACAAAAGATTATAGTTTTTGCTTTAAATAATAAAAAATGCTAGAAGAGCTATCATTCTCATTAGGAAAACTTATTCATATGTCAATTTAATATAGAGAACTTCGATCTTCTGTAGTTATCTGGATCTAAGTGCTGATATTATTAGCTTTGTTTGTGTCAGTAGCTGGGATCTTACAAGCATATCCCTACCAAGTAATTATTCATCACTCAGTGTAAAAACTATTGGCAGCAATAGTCTTTTTCTTAGTTTTAACAGACATATGAAAATGTTTTTTAATTTTTAGGTGTTGGGCCTAATTTTTCAAAGCATCCCAGATAACCAAATCTAGGTTTTATCAACCCTGTCAACCACCGTGTACCCGACTCCCAGTATGTCTGCTGAGCAGGCAGGTGTTGTTTTATCTCTTCCTTGACTAAACTGACTTGAGACTCCTGTGCCAAAAGTGGAGTTAAATCCTGACTCTGAATCCTTGTGCTTGTTAGCAGCTTCAGTTAGTGGAAGCCAATTCTTTTTTTAATAGTGATTATGCCAATCTTCTTGAGCCTATATCCTGCACCATAAGGTATGTTCCTATGAAAAGACCCCCTCTTTTTAAAGTAGCCGGTGACATGCTCCCATTCATGCTGTATTAACACATTTAGTGATGTGACTATGCGCTGCCAGTCTCAGCTGGCCTAGCCAAAATTTCACAGACCTCTGTCTCCATGTTCTAGCAATGCCTGTTACCTATTTCTCGCTTCTGCTATGTGATGGGAAGGAGGGAGAAATGTACTCAAATGCTAGCAAAGTTGTCTCTCCTCTCTCAAACCCCTTCTGCACACTCCCAATCGTGCACCCACTTTCCAGAGGTTGAGATGGTTTGCTGCCGCCCTCCCATCAAAACAGCATGCAGAGGCTGCCCTCGCCCTCTGGCTGATTGACCTCTATGCACACGCAGGGATTCCTACTAGAGTGATAGTAATCCCTACTAGAGGGGTTGCTTTCTTTCCCACAGACTAGTGTTTTGCAGACTTACCATATGGCTGTTTTGCGCTTGGTCGTTTCAGGAAGGTAAGTCACAGCATTCGCCCACCGCACAGGTGCTTTTTGTAGAAAAATTATGCATTATGGGAAGCAGCATGGTGTGTTCATCTCTGCTCGTTAAATAAGAGTTCTCATGCCTAGGAGTAGCATCCTTGTCAATCTCTGTAGATAATAGGGAGAAGAGTTAACATCTAAGGTTCACAACTCATGAGTGTTTGTGGGAACAAAGGTGACCTTTAGCTGTGGCACCATGCTTTGCTCCTGGATAATATCTGAATTAATTTGTTCAGATGTTGTTAACATCTGCATGCTTTGGGTATTGGACATGTCGTTGTGTTGGGCCCATTGTCTTTCTGCCATGGTTGAATGAAGGGAAGCTGTCCCTTAAGACATCTGAAGATTGTAATTTTAGTTTTTGTAATTTTATTTTTTTTAATATTATTACATTGAAAACATTGTTAATGGGCATTGTTAGCTTTCTTTTAAATGGTAGTCACCAGGAGGGATGGCTACAAGGTTAAAGAGCTGCGCCATGTGGTGAACCAGCTGTCTGTTGCCCAGGAGCATCTCCTTTGTTGTCTGTGGATTATAGTTTGGAGACTGTTAAATTCTGTAGTAGTGTATCTGTGTTTTGCAGATCTTCTGTGCTGTTACTCCCTACTCCTGATAAAAGGAAGGGGGTGAAACCAGTATTGTTACTGATAATATTGTACTTTGAAATTTCTGCTTTCTAGTTGATAAAATACATGAAAATACCGATCAATGATTGATAAATATTGCAATGCTTTCAAAAGTGCTATGAAAGGTTTCTGAGGTTCAGATCCTAGATATTTGTGTATCAGGGATGTTCAAAACATCACTATATTTGTTCAGAGATGCGTTTTTGGTTGGTTTGGGTTTTTTTTAAGATCCACATATATATCTCAAATACTGTTGGTTATGGTAGAACGTGGATGAAAATGCAATAGCTTTTCCCAAATCGCTTGATGTATGGACCCTTATTTAAGACTAAAAGCATCTTAACACCTTTTTGAAGCTTGGTAAGTTATATAGGCAGTGTTCAGTTAAGCAATATGGAGAAATAAATTCTTATTCCAAAATAAGAGTAAAGAAGAATGTCCATATATCAATGTAAGCTCTCATAAATGCAGTCTATTGGGTAAAATAAAACTAAATTAAATTACACTGAAAATTCAGTCTCTAAAGTAATTCTTTCTCTTTTGTTTTCCAGTATAAGTATAGAGACCTAACTGTACAGGAAACAACCAGTGTTATTACTCAGTACAAGGACCTCAAACCTGTCATGGATTCATATGGTTAGTCTGTGCATGAGAAAATTTTTGTTATTGAATTGTTCATCGTTTAAACATATTTGGTAGCTTTTGTGCAGGGAAAACGAGGTTAAAACTAGAAAACATAATTTGAGTTTCTCTTCTTGATCTTTGACATCAATACTTAGAAACAGACAGTTATTTTCTAAAATAGACTCAGTAATACAGAAAGGTTATCTAATCTGTCAAGAAGTATTGTGTTTTTCACAGTTTAACTTTTAGTTAATCACTCAGTGATGTCATATCAGTTCGTGTCCTGAGATTGATGGTATCTTAGAAATTCAGCTTTGCTGTCATATAAAGATATTTTTAGAGTTCTATTTAGAAAGAACTGTAAATCAATGAACAAATACTTCATTAAAAGTAATTGTGGCAGTCCTTCAGAGAATGAAGAAAACATCATCAAGTGTATAGAAAATTGGTATGAGGGGTTTTGTAATATAAATTAACAATGACAATCACTGTTCATTTAGCTATTTTAAAGGCTCTGAGTGAATTTGAATGCATTAAGTGAAGATGATATCTAGGGTCAGCTCCAGAGGCTGAGGGCATGGTTTCACAAGATACGGTGAGCCAGCGTAGCTGCTGAGGTCATCCTCCTGATCACCTTTTTTTAACTGTTACCTGTGGGATTCTTCTGTGAGCTAATTTGTATCACTAATACATCATCAGAGACTTTGTAGTCTTTTGCTCTCTAAATTCCAAATCTGGATTGAGAAGTATTAAGAAGGGACGTGGACAGGTAAAAGATAAATTAGTTTTGACTTGAATAGCTGCAAGCCAGCAGCCGTCACAGAAATAAAAATTCGTGCAGTGACTGAAGAATCAAAAACAATAGTGAAAGGACTGTGGTTGGAGTAGCAAGTTTGCATAACAATAGTGGTCAGAATTCTACTTGCTGTAGCAAGAAGCCTGTTTGTGTTACCTAACTCTTTCTAAGCTGCCTGAAAAAGGCAGAGCACAGAACCACTTACAGATAATTGATACTATTTGGAGCAGTGAAATGAGCAAAAAGAAAATGGTTACATTGCCAGTGAAATAATTTTCAAGTTTATATTAATAATGAAATATATACCCCCATTTAAGTCCTAAATTGTTCTACCTGCCTTTGCAGAACATTAGCACTAAAAGAATTGTACACAATAAGCTACATTTGAAGTATGACAAGAAACTTTCTGAGAAAATTAGGAAAATAACAGCTTTATTACCAGAAGTTGATATATTCAGCCAAGAATAATCTATTGGATTGAAAGGATGGGAAAACTAAATACAGCAACTCAGTAAATTGAGGTCAGGGTTCCTGTGCAGTTTGTGAACTAAGGCTAAGATGTGTCAGTGAGTCACATTTCTTCCACTTCACTATATTATTGTTTGGTTAAATTACCTTTACTGATTATGTAATAAATGCCTGTGGCCTGATAATTTTTAGTATTCTTGCTGACCTGTTTGTTTGGAGAAAGTATAAGGAATTCTTTGCAATCCTAAAATGACTTTTGTTTTTTAAATTATGTTTAAGTTCAGATTATCTTTCTGGCAATTTGTATGATTTGCAGTTTGTATAGTTCCAACATGTTTTACTGGGTCTCTGAATGAGGAAACAGTTTTATTTGCAATGAAGGTAGTTTGACAATAAGTAGTCGTTTATTTCTCAGAAATATATTGTTCATAAGAAGTTACCTGACTGTAGGCAATCATTTGCTAGTCCATAAATGTGCAAGAGCAGAACCTACCAAATTGAGTTTATGTATGTGTAACATCTGAAAAGTTAGGCTCATAAATAGGTGGGGTGTAACCTGAACAGAGATTAATGTAGCAAATATGTTTGTTTTAAAAATACTGTTTGTTCTCTTTCAGTTTTTAATGATGGCTCATCTAGGGAGTTGATGAGCCTCAGTGGAACCATTCCTGTGCCTTACAGAGGTATGCATTTATTATTATTATCATCACCACCATTATTTTCCCAAATTACATGAAAAACTATTTAGATTTGTCCTGGTTCAACTTCAGTATTTCAGTGATTGCTATTTTCTTGAAATCCTTTACTTGTCCAAAGTATACTGTCTGAAAGAAATTGTTCTCTATTTTTGCTGTGGAATAAAATTTTAACATTGGGCATTGCTTCACAGCCCTGTAACATCTCTTTTCTTTCAGTACTGTGTGTTTTTCAAGTTTCTCAGTGGAATGAGTGTTGCAAGCCATTTATTGCCACAGCTAACGATAATTCAGATCAGGGTCTAGTAATGTTGCATTGTAGAACAAATGAGATAATGTATTAGTGGTAAATGATAATGTAAATGAAAGTTAAATTATTCTGAAAAATACTGAGTTCATAGCCATATTGTGAGGTCTTTGTTGAATGTTATTAGTAGATCTCAGCTTTGGTTCTGATGCTGTGCAGTTAAATTTACTGGGTTTAGGAGTTTTTTATAAGTCTGGATAGAAGAGGACAGTTAGACAGTTGGAGTGACGATTAAAATCTTTCAAAATATCTTTTCTAGGTAACACATACAATATCCCAATTTGCTTGTGGCTACTGGACACCTACCCTTTCAACCCCCCAATTTGTTTTGTTAAACCCACTAGCTCTATGACAATAAAAACTGGGAAGCATGTTGATGCAAATGGAAAGATATACCTTCCTTATCTGCATGAGTGGAAATATGTAAGTATAGGGAACTTGAAATCCTCAAATTGCTCAATTCTGAATTCCTTTAAAGATAGTTGTATCATTTTTAACAAAAAACATAATCCTCTTGTGAGTTCTTAAACCATTTTTAATGAAAACAACTGCTTATTATTTGTAATGTCTTAAAGTTCAGAATGTTGCATTCTGTTGTCTGGTTAATTGCATCTATAGTTACATTTTTGTCTGACTAAACAGCCTTCCCTGGCAGCGCACTGATGTGATGAATATTTACAGAAGGGAAATCATAAATTCTGTTAAACATCTCAGGCTGAAATTAATCTGTCAGACTAAAATGGACTTGTACGAGCACTTGGACTTCTTTACATAGACATTGCTGGAGCTTCAAGTATGTAGATATATTTCCTTTACCAATAAACAAAGGCATTGAGCAGTGCAGGCCTCATAAACGTTTTGACCAAAGTATGGATTTGTAAAGAAGATAAACTGTGCTGACAAGATCAGAAGAAGATGCATAGTTCTGTAAAAAGCGATTAATGGAAATAAATTTATTAAGCACGGGTGGTAGTCCAGCACTTGCGTGGTAATAGTGGAAAACAACTGCCCAGATCAGGATGTAGGTCTTGCATAAGCAAGAGGATCATCTAAGATATAGGTGTTACAGAATTCATTCCATTTGAGAGGTTGGTAAAAATAAGTAAGTGGAGGTATCTAAGAAAATTTGGAAATAGGATATTTAATCTGGTGCTGCATTCATGCTGCTTGTCCTTATTTTGGTGAAAGGAAATCATGCCTATATTAAATGTAGTTATAAACTGAGAAGCCTTGTTTAGCTATATTAAAGGAAGTTTGTGCCACTCCTTAGTGTTTAGAATGTATTTTCTTGTGAGCCATTCTGAACCTCAGAAAAAACTATATGCTCTATGAAATTGAAATGTCTGAAAACATAGTGTTGTGTACTTTTTTCATGTTGGAGAGTGGATTTAAGTTTTAAAAAAACTATTATAATCCATCATTGCACAGTCATCTTCAGTCTATTGCCCTGCAGTTGGTATGGAACTATGTATTACCCAGTTTATTCTGAGTGTAAACACTACTGCAGCTGTATTCTGCTATACAGTTCTGAATATCACCTGGCTGGGTTTGCAGTCTTTAAAGAAATCTATAAAGGAAGTTAAATGTACGCATATAAATATATATGTATGTGTTTTTATATATATGTGCGTGTGATATATATATAGTGTTATATATCTTGTGGGTTTTAAAAATATTTATATAAATAAAAGGATGACTTTTGAGAGCTGATGGATTGTTACTGTTTTGTTATTATTGTTAGTTAAACTGTCTTTTAACAAAATCAACAACTTGTGATTTGCTTACCCTCACAGCCCCAGTCAGACTTGCTCGAACTGATTCAGGTCATGATTGTTGTGTTTGGTGAGGAACCTCCAGTCTTTTCTCGGCCTACTGCTTCATCAAGCTACCCACCATACCAGGCGACAGGCCCACCAACTAGTAAGTGGTCATGGCTACTAATTTCTACAAATACTTATATTCATATTCCAAAGCAATTTGTTGTTCTGCATAGTTTGTCAACAAACATTTGTATTCTACTCTAGAATGACTTTCTATAGTGCTGGTTAACAAATTCACCTGTGCTGTATTTGACCTTTTTGAACTATGTTGGAAGAATGTGAAGAATGTGTGTGTTTTCAGCTTTTGGAAGGGAGGGGAAAATCAAGTTTGTATTTAAAAACAAACAAACAAACAAACCAAAACAAACCACACACCCCAAGCCCCTCAAAACAACTAGTAACCTATGAACATTCAGAGATAACCTTAAAAAGAGATTATTCAGATAACTGTCTTTGTATCGTAATTTTTTTTTCTTCTGATAATACAAGTCCATCTGTTAAGTTTCCTGCAACTGTTGATTTAATACGCAAAAGCATATGGCTTGTGTTTTCCATGCCTGCACTCCTGGTTTGTTTGTTTGTTGTTGTTTTTTTTTTATAATTGCTGGCTGAATGTGAAAGAAACCTGCCTTGTGATTTTTCATTCTTCTCTCCTGATTTGGTACTCTGACTTAGTACTTGTTCTTACTTTGTTGCAAAAATTCTCAAGACTTTTAAAAGTCTTTTATTTATTTAAACTTCTGGAGACATCTTATTTTAAAGACTGGGGATAGGTTGGTTGGGGGTGAAAAAGGGGAAGTGGGAAACAGAAAATCCTATAAAATCCTAAAAAAAAGCCAAAGACTGAGGGTGGGGGGGAGCAGATTAGCTACAGGTTGCTTAGTGATCTTATAAGAGTTGTACATTAATGGTCAAGTAGCTGTATTTGGCGTTATATATTTTTGCTTTATTTTTAAAGTTGTGTCTGTTTTCTGTTGAAATACAGCTTTCATCAGATCATAGTGTTACATCTGAAAAGCTGCAGTACTATTCATTACACTTTCCAGCAGAAACCATTTTTAACAAGGTCTTAGATTCTTAACATGCAAGAAAAGGGGTAGCAAACATAAATGGGAACATTAGGGATAGTTGGCTAAAGGTAAGCGTTTGGGACTTTTTAGCTTGTCCAATGCTAGCCTGTGGGAGCACTAGATGATTCTACTGTTCTGATTTTCCAAGACCAGTGGGTGTCAGTACAAGTATAGTTTTAGGGGAGACTGTGACCTGTATTGTGCTTTAAGGAAGGACCATCAACTGAAACACATTTAATTACTCTTGCCGTCACTCAATGCTAGCATAGCTGAAGTATGTGGACACATTTCAGGATTTTCACATTGTTAACAGCTACTTGGTTTTACTGATGTAGTCAATTTTTCCTTATTTTACAGACATGTATGTTTTGGGTTTTTTTAAGTTCTAGATACACTATTTAAGAGGAAATGAAGCCCTTTAGAAAAAAACCCAACACAACTATTTGATGTAATACTACTAAAATTACTAGAAATGTGGAATAAGTATGTTAAAAACGTAATTTTTATAATAGAATTGTCAGATTTCCACAAAGAAACTTGAAATTGCTAGGACAGTTAAAGCCTTAGACATTTATAAGTTCTGATAAAAATTGTTTAAAGCGTGACTTCTAAATGGCAGAAATTACTGGATAAGAACATGATTGGATTGTTGAAGGACTAATCTACTGTGGTGAAGTCTAGCTGCTCTGAAGGTACTTAAATTATACAGTCATTATTTAGTGATTAGAGAACAATGGCTACATTGGAAAGGTTATTTTCTTTTCTCAGCTATTATATAAAAAATTGAGACACCTCTTCAGGTGTGTCACCTTTAATAACATGCCATTTTTTTGTGATCCATAGCTGCAGATACTTTTTCTTATGTACCCACATTTTACTTAGTACAACTACTTGTTGTGGATATTTAAATCGATATCCATTTTTATCCATGCAGTGGTTAGTTTAAAGTAATGATCAAGAAAAAAATAAATATGCAGTGAAAGGTGTTCTACGCAGTTCTAAGGAATGTGTAATTGACTTCAATTACAGTTCTCATCCTCTCCCTCTGAACAAAACTCTTGAAAATATTTTAACCAAAGTCGATAGGCAGAGGTAGAATCTTCAGAAACGCAAAATTTGCTGGTGTTTAGTGAAAACGTGCTTGCATACAGAAAGGAAATTCTAATTGATCAATATGTGGAGGGGAAGGTCTGCTGCAGTTTAGTCCTTTCTGTGTTTTGAGGGGAAGCCTTGGTCAGTTGGCAGAGAGTGAGCTCACAACAGACATCTGCATGTATCCCTCTTGCCAAACTGCACAAGAGCAGCATGGGAAGCATGTGGGAGTGTTGTGAGAAGTGATGGTGTTAGAGGATGCAGGGTACATGTTATTGAGTGGCTTTGGCCATAGAATGACTTCTCTTACTCTTCTTGTTTCATTGTGTTATACTGTATTCATTGTTCAATAATATTTCAAAAAGCATCTAACTGCAGCATAAATATATCACTAGTGTGATCTTGATATATATTAAACTTCTGAAAAGTAAAAAATATACAAAATCATTGTTTTATTCAGCTTCCTATGTGCCAGGCGTTCCAGGTGGAATATCTCCTTATCCAGCAGGAAGCACTCCAAACCCGAGGTAGGAACCCCTTTAAACTGTTGCCATTTACATAATAGACAATTTTACTGAATAGTATCTAGTCTTAGTTGCATTTTCTTATGGTATATTTGTTGTATAATTATGGTGTTAGCAGTTTTGTGGGTTTTTTTAAAGTGAGGACTGAATTCTTGTTAATAGCCAAAAGAAAGCTCAAAAAAGGTTTAGCTTTCTTAGTGTTGCTTCAAACACAATATACTTGGGTGATAAATATATTTTGAAAACTCTCCGATGTTATCTTGCTTCACTTGTATATCAGGTTAGTTTTTTATAAAGTTGATATGTTTATATGTTATAGAAAGAAATGTACCCCTACAAGTTGGGATTTTTTTATTAGTGTTGTTAGTATTCTTTGGGGTAATTAGCAACTCAAAACATTGAACAAAACAATTGCTGGATGAATACAAACTTTGTCTCCAGCATAAATGTGGACTTGTGGACTTAATTCAAAGCACTCTAAGAGAATTTGGAGGGCACAAAATTTTTTTAACAGCTTTTTATTAATATAAACCAAGACTTTTTCTTTAAGTATATTATATAATAGTCTGGAATAAAACTTTTCGGGAAGACTTGCAGTTCTGTCTTAGCAAATAGTAAGATGCTGATTGCTGCCTCCTTGTGTGTACCTACATTTTTTCACATAATAATTAATTATTCTTGTTATTAATATCATTATGTCCTGATTTTGTGTTAGGAGCATATGAGGAGCTGCTACAGTATATAACATTTTGATTAAAAAAAAAAAATAATTTAAAACCTCTTAAGCATTAGGAAGGTGGGATGTTAAGTTTTAAGAGGTGAAAAATGGGAATTATGGCAAGTTTTTATCCTCCTTAATACATTTATTTAAAGTGCTCTTAATGTTTGTACAGAAATGTGTAATAGAAGAACTGTTTTTTAAAGTAATATAATTTATGAATGAACAGAAAGGTTTTAAGAACTATTAAATTTGCAATTATCTGGAGAGGCACAGAATATGCTTATTTTAGATTTTACATGTTTTCTTGGACCATTTTTTTTACTTATAGCCATGGTTAATACTCTGATGTATGCAGGTGTTAGTTTAGTACTGACTAATTTGAGTCCTTGTTTCAGTTGCTAGTAAATGTATTTCAGAAAGGTATTGTAGACTGTGATGTTATGTGTCATCTCGCAATTGTTTCAGTGAAAAAATGAATGCTTTTGTTTCATCCTTCAGAGCAGGGCTGAGAATTTCTGAAGGAGCTTCATCTTGCAGCCATATTTTGCACGATGTTTACATAAAGCAGTTCAGCAGTCATCTTGTTAACTATTCTCATATTAAAAATTATTAAACTGAAATTGCCATTTGTGAGTTTGTAGCTACAATAATTTCTTTTGGATACTTTTGGGTTTTCAGATGGCAAGATAGAAATTACATGGCAAGACTGAAGATAATTTGGAATGATCCAAATGCTTGACCAGGCAATAACTAGATAGGGTTTCAGACAAAATGATAATCTTCTTAAATCATACCAATAATATAAATTGTGAAAGACGTTAATGTGAACAGGAAAAGAGAAAAAGTGTAACTTGGCCTGCATTTTAAACATTTTATTATGTAAACAACTGTTTAACATAGTGACATAACGATAATATACATGGATGATATTTTACAAATAGTTACATAACATTAGCATATCTTTCTTTGTCAAAGCAGCTACCCAAACTATCCTTATCCGGGTGGTGTTCCATTTCCAGCAACCACTAGTGTTCAGTACTACCCTTCTCAGCCTCCTGTGACTACTGTTGGTGAGTAGCTTTGAAAGGATTCCTCTGAAGTGAAGCTTCCCTCTCTAACTGATATGTAAAGAAAGAAAATGGAAAAAGGAATGTATTGTTCTTAATCTGACCTTCCGAAGTATTGATCTTCAATTAAAAAAGTTATTCAAAGAAAAAATAAAATACATTTTAGGTCCTTCACCTTATGTTTTATTTAGTCAGGAACCTGATAAATTACTGGGTTTGTGCGATGCATTGTGTGTGCTCTATGAGTATTTTGAAGAACACTGAGTGTAACTACCTTAAGTTTTTTTCCTCACTCTTTAACTGTAGGTAACTTTTGATTGTCTGTGTTGCTCTGTTCGTGATTGTGGTTTATAAGAATGCTATTGTCCTCATTTAATCATTTACTGGAGTCATTTTATTTATACTTTCTTTACTCCAAAAGTAGTAGCTAGCTAAAGCTGAGATTTCCAATGCATTTAGAGGGAGCTTCATTTTTACTGAGTTTCTTCTTCAGCCTATTCACTGTTGCTTCTCAATGGTCCCTACTTGTTACTTCCTTCTTCCCTTCAGCAGCAAGATCCTGGAGTGTTAACATGTGTCTTTTCCCAGTCTGCTACTCTGTGGCCCTGTGCTGGCAAAACACCCTAGCTTAGTTTCTGCTCTACATCTCACTTTTAGTGTACGTGTAATGGATTGAGAACCAGTAATAGGTCATCTAGGTTATCTAGTTAATTAGGAAGTTGGTGCAGTAACTTTCCAATTGGATGATAGTCCTTTTGGAACAGTTATATGGTAAGGACATAGACATTTTGTGACCTTGTTCAGAGTATCAATCATTTGTAGTCTCTTGCATCATAATTTAAAAGTGCATCTGTAGGTTCTTCATTTAATGTGTGAACTCCCAGTTACTTACACACACTCTTCCCTCCAGAATTGTGTGTATTTTGAAATTTTCATTCACACAAACGGGAACAAGGCAAGTTCACAGCTTGGCAAAGAAAGAGGCTTCCACTTAAATATTTGAGGAGCTGTTCTGCTGTTACAGAATTTGGAAACAATAATAAGTTATATTCTTATTTTGCCTGATCCAGTCCTTTGTGTCCATCCTTTGTTTCAGCCTTCTGAATTAGAAAAGTCTTTTCTGAAAGTTGTTGGTCGTTTCAGTCGTCATCTCCTCTCTGAGGTCACGTGTGTCTACCATGCACACTGCAAGAAAGCCATTGTCCCACTCAAGTAGCTCAAAGTACTCAGTGTTGGGGGGGCTGCACTTGTGTCCTTAAGAATCAATGGGTCTCCACTCTCTATCATGTAGGGAGGCGACAAGAACCTTTCTAGGGAACATTGTCTTTCTGCAGCATCTTTCTCGAACAGATCCAGTTTTGCTTTTATCTTGTAGAGAGTTAATTTAATATATAGATATGTCCTATTTCATTTCTTTCCCTCATTTTCATCCCCAGGGAAGATGAGCAGAGGTGGAATATCTGTCAGCTATTGTACAAGGCTCTTCAATTCCTGAGTTAGATCATCTGATACCATGTTGTAATGCCAGATTTTGTAGTGGCAATTTAAGATTAGACTGATGCATTTGAAGCAGCTATGTAAAAGTCATACACCTGCTATACATGGTTTATCTCTTGTGCCAAATGAAATGCAAACATGTCTCTTTAATCATCCACTGTATTTACAATACTGTTTGGTTTTTTTACAGTACAGTATTGGGTTTTTTTTTTTTTCTTTCAACTGCAAATGTTCATTTCCTACATGGATTGTTTGGCTATGGTTTATTGTGATAGTTTATTTAAGAGCATATCAGGTGCTGCAACTTCGGAGTTTTGTGTGGGTGGTGGTGGGGTATTTGCTACAGTGGGCTTAGTTTGAATTGAATGAAAGTGTTCATTTACAGTAGCTTAATTTTTTAATAATACCTGTTTTTTCAAATAGTCCTTTAGGCTTTTTCTTTCTGTTCAATCGTCTGCCATTAATTACCTTTCTGAGCAGTTACTAGTTTGATGACTCTGTAAGGTCACTTCTGAAACCGGACTCTGCCTCATAAAGGTTAAGGGTTGCAGTGCTCTGTGGATTTAATGGCTGTGCGCCATAAAATCTTCCCCAAGCTGGGCTAATTATGGAAGTGACAGAAAATGCTAAGGGTTCACGCTCTTTAAGAAGATACATAAAATCTGATTGAGCTGTATTAAAATGATCTTTTACATGTTCAAAGTTCTCTTTCCTATCTGTTGGCACTTCTACATGAACCTTCATTGTGTTAGGTGTATTGTGATTTTACTTCTTTTCTCTGTCCTGCTTTACTGCTAAATTGAGCCTTGTATGAAATCTCCCAGAGTGAGGGATATGAGGGGGAAAAAAATGTAGAACTAATGGCTGGTTCTTTATGTTAGAGAATAATTCATTATGTAAAGTAAACAGTAACTGAAATGCTGAAACTGTCTTGGTTTAAGTTTGACTTCTCAGTATAGAAAATACTGTTCTTTTCTCCTTTTCATAAGAAGCAGAAATGATGAATTCCTGGGTTTGTGTGTATGGTGCCATTTGACAGCTTGTGTTGCTGATTCTAATAGACAGTTAACCAAATATTGAAAATCACCTTGTTGACTGGCAACAGGGTTAATAGCTTAAACTAGAATTGTAAATCAAATCAATTGCTGGGGCATTTATATTTTCATAAGGCTATCTTTGCAGCAGTTGATTAATAATTCAATCTCTCTTTTTTCCAGTAGTAATTAGCTTTTAAAAAAAAAAAACCACACATATTCTGGTGCAATTTGTATGACAGTAAAGTATTCACATGAGTAATTACCAAAATCTGATGTTTTCATAATTTTAGAAGAATTTGGTGGGTTGGAAAGCATGATGTGCACCTTCCCATAGTTCCTCTCATGTCATTTGTGTAGCTTCATTTTTCCAGATATCTGGCTTGGTGTAGGTTTTATGTACACGAATACAGTAAAACGCATAGGGAAGAGATATGAACTTCCTGGGCTGCATAGGGAAGAGTGTGGCCAGTAGGTCGAAGGAGGTCATTCTCCCCCTCTACTCTGCACTGGTGAGGCCACAACTGGAGTACTGTGTCCAGTTTTGGGCTCCCGAGTTCAAGAGGGACAGGGAACTGCTGGAGAGAGTCCAGCGAAGGGCAACTAAGATGATTGAGGGATTGGAGCATCTCCCTTATGAGGAAAGGCTGAGAGAGCTGTGACTCTTTAGCCTGGAGAAGAGAAGGCTGAGGGGAGACCTTATTATGGCGTACAAGTATCTAAAGGGTGGGTTGAAGGAGGATGGAGCCAGGCTCTTTTCAATGGTTCCCAGTGACAGGACGAGGGGTAATGTGCACAAGTTAGAACATAGGAAGAGAGGTTGTGGAGTCCCCTTCTCTGGAGATTTTCAAGACCTGCCTGGATGCAGTCCTGAGTAATGTGCTCTCGGCAATCCTGCTTTAGCAGGGGAGTTGGACTAGATGATCTCTAGAGGTCCCTTCCAACTCTGAAAACTCCGCGATTCCGTGATTATGCAGTCTGCTGTGTTAGCAGCAGAAGTCCAAAAATATTCTGCATGTTTTAAGAATTGAGGTGTGCAGTCAACAGAACTTGTCAACAACAGTTTGCATTTATTAGTATAACAATACCTACAGATACTCCAAATAGATAATTTTTTTTTAATTACGATAAGACCCTAACAGAAAATTGTTAATTTTTCCATTCAGATGCTTGTTACTAAATGCAGAGTTTAGATTTTTAAACTGTGTTCTGGATTGTTGCTGATTATCAGGAAGATATCCAACTTACCCCAAGAACACTGTAATGCTGAGATTTCGCTTAACAGCCAAACCTTTTCCTGAATAACTCTAGTAAAGTTATTGTAATCTTATTTCTGGCTAATAGTCATTTAGTTACTGAGCACTATCGATAATGTATTAAAAAAATATATTTATAACTGTTTATCTTAGTGTAATTTACTCTAAAAATACCAGTCTTTGAACTACTGTGTTTAAATGGCAAAATTAATGTATGGTTTGAGTAGCTTGTTTGCTTTTGCTTCTTCTGAACACCTGTGATTATTAAGAAAGGTGAAGAGGTTGATTGGATTTCAGCTGACTTGAGACACTTTTCTGAACCTTTGGGAGGGAAAAACAAAAGATAGGCTAATGATTTTGTCTTTAGCTATGTAAGATTAATGGTAGTCTTGATGAATATTTTTTCACTTTGTAGTTTTTTTGAGATCTAGGGTACTGGGAAATACGATGTATGTAGTGCTGTAACAATTTCAGAGTTTTGATAACTGTGTCTTTGGATACAAAGATACTCTGGTAAGATTTCTTTTTGCAAAATTTCTTTCCAGTTACAGAACTTCAAATCTCTCTACGATTCATCCATAAAAGTTGGAAAGCTTAGGCACAAAACCTGCTATGATTCTTGATTTATTAGTAGTTGTTACAGTCGAACCGAAATGTCGCTGATCTAAAAGGTGCGAGGCATAAGCATGGGGAAACTGTGCTGCTCCAGTTTTTCTTATAGAAGAATGGTTGAAGTGGTTTGAGATAAACACAGATACAATTCTGCAGCCAGTAGCCACTACTTCACATTCTCCAGAGCAATCAGATTTTCATGGTCTGCAGATACACAACACTTCCTGTGACAGACATAAAGGATTTACCTTTCTATTTAAAAAGGTGTTAGTGATAGACTTGAAATTAGGTAATCTCATTGAACGGCTGATTTGCAAAAGCAGTAGTAATATTCAAGCTTAAATGTGAAAGCCTCTAGTGTTCAGAGGGAGAGGGACTAATGAAATATATTAGAGATGTTTTTTTCTTCTACTATATTTGCTAGTATTGCTGCATTGAAATGTGATTTAATAAATGGAAATTACAAGTTTTACCTAGCAATCAAAACAGTCAAAAAAGATAGTAACCTCACTTCTTGTGACTCAGTTACATAGCAGCCTCTGTCGCTGTTTAACTGTAACATTGATCATTTATAGAAGCTGGTTATAAAATACTAGAACAATATTGGTCAGTAGTTTATTTCACTACTAGTAAAATTACTACCCTTAATTTCTGGGCATGGTGGACCAAGTGAAACTGGCAAATTAGTATACCTGCAGTCAAATTGTATGTTATCATCTTTGTCTTACACTTACCTAAAATATCTATGCTTGCTTTTGTTAGAATCAAATTGTATAACTAATTCCACAGAATCTCTGTATGCTTGACTAATAGTCTTTATTCAACTAACGTTAAAGAACTTCTTCATGGGTGCTTCAACACCACTACCTAATTTTATAAACCATGCCCCCCCGACCCCGCTCCATTACAGTACCATCCTGCAGAAGTTTAAAAAAAAGAAATGGTCGGCCCAATGTAACACTGAACATGTACCTAAAAGACTGCCATCTCATTTTAGTCTGCTAGAACATATCTATAAACCATATGCTAATATGATTGATGAGCATTTCTCTCTCCGCTTTATATTTTTTTAATAAATGTTGCTTGTTTAAAGTAAAATTACATCAATAACAAATGTTCTATATCAATGTTGATTGGTTTACTGCCATCCCATACCTGCCCTAGGATGGCTGAATGATAATTGTGAAACCAATTTAAAGACTAGTTCATATTGTAGCTTTTTAATCACTTCCTTGACACTGTCCAGTAATTTTTCAGTTAAACAGACCCTGCTTTTAGATCTTCATAAATATAAAAAGGCAACAGTTAAGATCTTTTCATTGAAAATTATTTTTGTTAGCTTAGTGTTCATCTAATTTTATTAATCTTTAAAAAGACCCCAGTAATTAGCAAGCCTCAAGACAGGGCATCTATAGACAAATTCACTGTCTCAAGCCAGCCGTTACATTAATTGTGGTTGAATACATGTATCCATTAATCCCTATAGAGTTTTACCATAAAAATATTCTTCTTTTAAAGACTCAGACTTAACAACATTTGTAGACTTCAGGGGAAATGGCCAGCCCATTTTTAACTTCAAAGGAAGATTGTGGATATGAGAATAGTAAAGTGAATGAATGGATGCATGCTCTTAAATTTATTTGTGTACATATTAATGTGTCACTGTGGTTTCTTTGCTGCTTCTGAAAATCATTATGGTACCCAGTTTATTTTACTGTCTCATATTGCTAAAGTACATACAGCAAGTTAGGCACTTTTTTTTCCATACTGGCTTTCTGCTGAAGCTAGTGCAGAACAGAGTTAACTTTATGCTTGTGAATTTTCTTGTGCAGGACCCAGTAGAGATGGAACTATCAGTGAGGATACCATTCGAGCTTCCCTTATTTCAGCAGTCAGTGATAAACTGAGATGGCGGATGAAAGAAGAAATGGATCGTGCACAAGCTGAACTCAATGCCTTGAAACGGACAGAAGAGGACCTGAAGAAAGGACACCAGAAACTGGAAGAGATGGTAACTCGCCTGGATCAAGAAGTGGTAAGCTGAGATGAAGCACTGCTCTGTATTTGATTATTCCAAGTAGTGAACAGAAGCATGTACTTAATTTATTATTAAGCATGATAGAAATATCAAAGCTTCCAGTGTATTGCTTTTTAAATATGTATTCTCTTTCTCAATTGGGGTGCATGCGTTCACACTGAAACAAGTCAGAAATAGCAGTGACTGTAAGATGCGTTGTCCTGTATGTATCTTCCAAATGTCATTGTTCAGCAGTCAAGGAACAGTGTTATTTTTCCCCATCCTCCCTGTGAAAGATTTCAGTGGTGTGAGATTATTTCATAAATGTGTCTCAGTTTCTGGATAGTAATGTGTAACAGCAGCACTGGAGCACATTTCAGTGTCTTAGTGCAGAGACGCTGATCTTTGTCACAGCTTCCTTGTATAACCTTCAGACTTTTTCTTTCTCACACATGAGTCTGTCCTACTCAGTATGCTCAGAAGTTCCTGCAGTTTTTCATTAAGGCCTGACATCTTCTGCTTAGTTCATCTGCTCCTTGCATTACTGCTTGGAAGTAAAATTTTGGGATTGATGAGCAGTTTCTGAAATCAGCTCAGTGCTTGGATATGGTTTTAAAAAAATAATTAGCAATTATTAATAAGGGCTAGAGAACAGGGGATACTATTATGTGACTGTATAAATCTACAATGTGCCCACTTTAAATGTCTTTCCTATCGTGGAAAGGAAGGACATAATAGAACTGCAGATTTTTGATGCAAAGGCAAGAAGGATGATCCAGCATGTCAGACAGCTTGCTTAGTCATGTTTTAAATGGAAGCTAGGTCTTTAGTCTGGAAAAAAGCCAGTGGGGACAGAGAGAGTGGAATACGAGAATGGTCTGTACGGCTTTGAGTGATATGAGGAAAAACACAGTGTTGTACAGTCTCTTCTAGTGTGTGAGCTGTGATACATCAAAAATATCAGGAGGCAAATTCAAAAGTAGCAAAAGGAGGTACAGGTGCAGTTAAATTATAGTTATCATTAGTGGGTAAAGCCAGCATCTTTTGTTTCCTGTTAATACAGTTAAGTATTTGATCCATGCTCAGCAAACTTGTGCAGGAAGTTACTCCAAAAGACACATTTCCGAAGAAAATAGTTATTTTGGCTTTGCTTTTATTATCTTTAGCTAGTTTAAATGTTTTTTTCATTTACATGGCACCTTCAAAATACTTAGACTGTTAGAACGCCTTCTTTACAGTTATAATTTCATAATGGATTGACATTATCTAAAACAGCCTTTACTCTTTTAAAATGAAAGAATCTGAAATCTGTAGATTGGTAGCTCTTTCCTTTGGTAAAAATCATAATAGAAATGAGTAGAAAAGTAAAGAATGAACTGGCATGTCTAATAATCTTTCATCTTGACAGTTTTATCACAAGAAGACATTCCTCTCTTGAGACTTAGGAAATAAACAAACATCTTAATTGTTTTTAGGCTGAAGTTGATAAGAACATTGAACTTCTCAAGAAGAAGGATGAGGAGCTCAGTTCTGCTTTAGAGAAAATGGAAAGTCAGTCAGAAAATAATGACATAGATGAAGTTATTATTCCTACAGCACCGCTTTACAAGCAGATCCTGAACTTATATGCAGAGGAAAATGCAATTGAAGACACCATCTTCTATCTTGGGGAAGCATTGAGACGTGGAGTGATAGACCTAGATGTCTTTTTAAAGGTAGGTTTCTTGGGATGTTTTTAAGATGTGCATTTTAAACATGTTTAAATAATTTAAACTCTTTTGTTCAGCTAATGAATATTAGTGAATTCTTCACTAAAGAGGATCCTGTAAGAACATGAATACTTACGTGTTGAAACATAAGTTTTAAAATAGGAATTTCAGAATTAAGATAAAAGACCAATTATAAAAGCATTATAAATACAAAGTCATTTATCATTAGATGGATGCAACAGTGTCAACATAAGCTTTCTGTTGTGTTTGCATTCTAATTCAGGAGAAACTAACTTGAAGGGTGATTGGAGTATTCAGACAGCATTTCACTTGCAGTCTTTGCATGCCTCTGCTTAAGCAGCCAGTGGAGTTTTAGAATCATGAAGGGGAAAGAAAACCAGCTAGTTTTGCATCTCTAGCAGAGACCTTCTTAGACAAATTGTTCCCTTTCCTCGCTGTCCTTAATACTGAAAGTTTTCATAATGTCTGATCTAATAACCTTCTTTTATTTTGAACTTATCTGCATGGTGATGGCACGTGAAGTAAAAAGACATGTTGTTATTTTAAAAAAGTATTTTTAATCTTTTCAATGTGGAATAAAACTACACAAAATGTGTATGTCAGCGTAATTAATGTTGCCATTGGAACCGGAAAGATTAGTGTACAGAAGTGTTAATAGTCTGTACTGGGGCCACTGGGTAACAAGAGTTACCAGTCCTTCCTTTTTCTAGCAGTTGAGGTTCACCCCAAGTTACCACTTAAACTTTGTTTTTAACATCTAGTGTAGAATGCACTGTGTAAAGACATATTATTTCTTTCTTATGTAGCTTGCTAGTTCTACTTATCTACTGTTAAAAGAACTGTTTTCTGCCCCATGGGAAGTGCATTAGTCTGTCTTCACCTTGGAGTACATATTACTACTTTTCTCTTTGATAAGAATATGTGCAGAGTTAATAATTAAAATCACAAAAAATATACTATAGTGCATCTGCAAGTCATGCTATTTAGTAAACTAAGGCATTTAGTGTCTCCAAAAAACTAACATCCTGTTTGTCACGGAATGTGTCATGCTTTGACAATTTATATTGCAATATAATTAAGATATCAAAACTTTCCCAATAACCAGCTGTTCTTATTCTTTCTTTCTGTAGCATGTACGTCTTCTGTCTCGCAAGCAGTTCCAGCTGAGGGCATTAATGCAGAAAGCAAGGAAGACTGCTGGACTCAGTGATCTCTACTAAATTCTCAGACTTTACCTGGGAAGTTAGATTTCCTTATGAAGCAGCCATTCTCTTGATATTTCTCTTAATCAGTAGGTGCCCAGAATAAGTTATTACATCATTCAAGTGTAAGATATTTTGAATTAATAATATATTTTCTTTTTGGTAAAGACTAGCTTTTATTAATGCACTTTCTATCTCCTGTAATCTTTGTGCTGGTGGACTTAACGCTGAATAAAACTTGTTGCATATTTTCTTCCTCTACAGAACTGTGTATGATGCGCTTTCTTTGCAGACAAGCCTGGCTTATGCAGTGTCAGCTTAACCGTACTTTCTCTTTACTTCGGAGATTTGGAAGACATTTCAGTGTCCTGAACTTGAAAAATTCATGTTTCAGTGTAACTAACTTTGTTATGAGCAATGAAAGCTGGAAACTCAAAATTTCAAGGCCCTGCTGTTAGACCTAGCTGTTGACATCCAGGGATTGTTTTCTTGAAGTGAGCTTAGTAACTGTTGTAGTGACTTGCCTGTTCTACCATCAAATCACGGTCATAGTGGAGTATACCTTACGGTGCCTTAAGAAGCCTTGATGCATTTTTCCAATAGAAAATGCTAGGAAAAAGAAAAGCTGCTACATTTGGTGTTGCATTACCTGCCAGGCAGAAGATGCTACACATCAGAATGCCACAGGAAGCACAGGGTCCAGCTGCGTTAGCTGGGACAGAGCATGTAGTGACGAGACTGGTCGTTAACACTGTGCTGCCTGCAAAAGAGGGTACGTTGTACAGAGCATCTCCCAACTTAAGAGTGCTGTAGGGATTCATGGTGCCGCTCTTGTCGCCTTGTAGCAGCATGCTACTGTCCTCCATTTGCTGCTGTAGGCTGCCTCAGCAAAGCTAGCTTGAAACCCAAAGTTTCTTGGTCTCAACCCAGTAATCAGTGTGGCTTGAAACTGTGTCTTAAGGCTTTTCATGTTACCATTGGATCTGAAGAGATTGGAATTCCTATTAAGAAGCTGGGTGAGACTTCATGTAGTAAAAATTGGAAATCCTGTGGGTCTTCTGAAAGCTTTGAAAATGGCTTTATACCATCTTCCTGTCATCTGCACAAAACACTATTGCTATGTGCTCTCTTTCCAGGTGCTATTTTGGTCACACGGATATGAGAGAAAGTGGTACACTAGCTACAGCTTTTAGTTCATTACTGAAGTTGCTTCAGGACCACTTCCACCTTATTCTAAAATACTTTGTCCTGAGAAGTAGCACCTGCTGCAGTCCATATTAAAAATCTACCCTGATCTTAATCAGGTGGTCCATTGCTATTCTTAAGCTACATGCTGTGTCCTAATGTTAGAAAAAGCTAAGAATAAAGCCTTTCCCTCTTCATTGTAGTGAGGTGTATTGTTTTAAAATATCAATCACAGAGAAGACAGTTAATTCTTCCTTAGCTTAGTTAATATAGATTTTGAGGAGTAACTTTGGTCATTGTTTCTACACACAGCCCCTAGTCCAGATGTGATGCTTTTCTGTGCTTGGCAGCATGTTGACTTTTTGTGAATGTCAAATACTTGATGGGCAGAGATTTCTTCCTACATGCATTTTTGTGTGTACCAGTAAGGAAGATGGTTCCTTTGTTGGATTGTTTCTCCACTCTCCTAATATAATGTCAATAGCACCTGTTATCTTTGCATTAAGATAGGAATCAAGTTTAAGTTCTGAATATTTAAGTACCCCCATTACTGTTTTTTCATTCCTACCTTAGGACCATGAGAAAGTTCACTACAAAAATATCTGGACCCTACAACAGTAACAGTATTACAAAGATAGCGTGACTGAAGAAATAGAATTGTTTCATTTAAATGGGTGTAAGTGAAGCTGCATTTTAGAGACAAAGCCCTATAAAAGAAAAACAAGGAGACAGAAATAAGTTTGTGGTTTATTTGGTGTTGGAGCTGGTACTACAGTTGGACAGTCACTGTCTTGTTGCATACAGAAACCTTAATATTTTTTAAGTGTGATCAGGAGACAAACTTACAGCTAGGCTGATATAGTACACAAAAATACCGTTCTCTAAAAAAAAAACACCACCACACAAAAATTCCAAAGCAGTGTTAGGAAAATACATTTGGACCTACCAACAGTGAAATATTTAAGCTATTCAGCTGGCAGAGAAGGTTGGTCAACGAGCTTGACAATCCTTTAACTGCAAGAAAATAGTCTTTGGTTTCACATTGTGTAATAATTAATTACTTATTGTTCTGAACCAACATTAAAGATGAGGAAAAGGCAAAGGATTTTCTAGGCAGTGCTGATTTGAATGCTGGATTTCTGTCACACCACTTCACTATACAAGACTGACTAGGTTATCTGGCTCTGGCTAAGAACATGGGTGTCTGAACAGGGAAAACCCTAGAATAGTTTCCTAATGGTATCTTCAGGAAACTTATTTGTTCAGATTTTTGCGTGTTCTAGTTGAGATACATACATTGAAAGATTTGACCTACTTGGAAAGTGCAGCATAAGACAAACCACTAAATCCATTAAACTGCAAAGAGTAAACTGCTTGGGCAGATTTAAAACTGTAGTTCCTTCTGGATTCCCCAGAGTGTATCTGCACTCTTCCTTAATTTGTCTTCTTCCTCAGGTTTTAGGATCATCTTCACTACATCAGTGATACCACTATTGCCCAGTACACAAGGAACACTTAGGAAGACATCTTCTTTTATTCCATGCATGCCCTGAAAATTAGGTAAGGATAGTTAGGCTAGAATTTTTGTATGTCTAATATCCTATCAAGAAAACTGAACTAAGTTTAGTTGAACTTAAACTAGAAAGTTACCACTGTTCTTCAGAATTCCCAAGGTTTTTAGTTTTCAGTATGACAAAAGTTAGCAAGAAAGGGCTGCTCACCTTAACAATTGTAGAGATCGGGTGCACTCTTCTCAAATTCTTCATAATACTTTCAGCTAGATCTGCCACAGAAAGGCCAATAGCCCATGAGGTGTACCCCTTCAGCTTGATGACCTCATAGGCACTGCAGAGACAAAGTTACTCATTAAATATTTCAGTTGATGGTACTTGTTTTTTGAAGTTTGTAAGAAGGGCTTTTGGAGGTGCCTTAAGTTAAGAGACATCAGAAGCTTGACTGATTTGCTGACAGGACTAAAATGAACTCAGCAGTGAAGAATTCTATTTCCATTTTACACTGCTCCACACAGTTACACTGGAAAAATGGAAGTTAGAACACTTCCCTAATTTGAAGTTCACTAACTATGAAAAATTAACTCTGCCAAATCTACATTACTCCTTAGAATATTATTTCAGGTTCCCTTCTGTCTGCATCTTGACATTTGATTTTGGGCTACTACGGTATTTATGAAACCAGGTATGGATAACTGCAGTTCAGAGATGCTCTAGCTCTTCATCATTTGTTCTTGTGTTGAAAAAGAAGAGAAATCAGTATTTACCTGTCCACCACCTGCTTATGGACCTCCTTCCAGTGCTCCTTGTCTGCATCGGTTCCCAAGTCTGGATGAAGAGCCTTCAGGGAGACGCCAGCAACATTCACTCCACTCCAGACAGGTACTGAGTTGCACAAAGATTAATTATCTCACAAGATGAAGAATGTCCCCGGCCATAAGAAAACTTAGTTTTGTCCTCCTCAGATTAACAGTTAACACAGGATCTAAACTGATTAATCTTCACACCTGTCACTGATTTAGTTATGACTTTAAATATACTATGATCTATGAGGCAAATGTAATTTGTGGGCTAACAACCTAAGAGCATATGAACATCCTTCTTTATACGTGATGTCACAAGGTTTGACTTTACCTTTATTAAAAGCAAAACACCTAAGCAACATGGACTAAAATGACAGTAACTCTGGATTTTGCAAAGGTTTCTCAAAACAAGAATTGATTTTAAGTGAGTCCTCCGGCACATCAGGAAGCAGACACTACTGCTGTGGTGCTGCTAGAGGAAGTACAGGTTAAATAAGGAGAAAGTTGCTCTTTCTACTGTCTTCTACACTTGCCTCTGGACTTCAGTTCCTATATATAGTTCTTGAAGTAATCAAGAGATGCCAGTAAAGACAATCAAGTGACTCCCAGTAGACCTAGTGGAGATCTTTGGGAGTCCCTTGCAGAGAACTTTACCCTCTTGCTGCTTCAGTTTGTTTTTTTTAGAGGGTTACAGGAACAACTTAGCCTAGAAGTTTTCAGCCTCCTCAGGTTACAGTAATGACCTTTTCCAAGCAGAGTAACTCAGGTCAAATATAGATCATCTAGGGTTACTCTATACAGCAGAAGGTTTAAAGCAGGACTTGCATTCTTACGGTGGTGCAGTGCAAAGGTTTTTGAGCAATGTTTTACTGTAGCTTTTGGAGATGTTTCTTGGAAAGTATCAGAAAAAGTTCTGTGTAACAGCCAGGTTTCACCCTTACCACTGGAATCTCCGTGCTCGCCAACAATCCATCCATGGCAGCTCAGAGGATGGATGCCCAGTCTTTCTCCCATAAGGTGGCGGAAACGAGCAGAGTCCAGATTGCAGCCACTGCCGATGACACGGTGTTTAGGAAAGCCACTGATCTTCCAGGCCACATAGGTCAAAATATCCACTGTAAGTAGAACAGAGAGGATAGTAAGTTTGGATAACTAGGATGGTATCTTCCATTCATCTGTAAGGACTTTATCTGCATGCTGCTTATGTGGAATAGAGCACCAAGCAATGCTCATCACCAGGCCCTGCAGCAGGCTAACATAATGAAAGTTTTAAAGGCAGAACAGAGAGGCTGTTTATGCTATGCATGCAATTATCAGTGCCCCTTACTGTATCCTGTGCTAAAGATCACTTAAAAGGCAACTGAAGACCCAAGTTGGAGACAACTTGGTTTATTCTCAGAGGACCAGCTTGCTGAGTGTGGAGGGGGAAGATGACACTTCTTGCTATATGGTTATGTGGCATAAGTATTTTCTAAAAGCCTGTGCTTGGTCATATTAATATACTAATACTGCCTTACTGAAGAAAATGCTATTCTCTAAGCCAAATCCTCTTATTAAGGCAACACAAGACCAACCTGGGTTTGAGACAATAAGCAGCTTGCAATCAGGACTATATTTAACAACATTGGGAATGATGAATTTGAAGATATTCACGTTGCGCTGGACCAAGTTAAGGCGGCTCTCTCCTTCTTGCTGACGGGCACCAGCAGTGACAATGACCAGCTTGGAGTGCGCAGTCACACTGTAATCTGCAGACAGAAGGCAGTGTCAAACATGACCTCTTTCTACACACGGTTCAGAACAGGGGTTCTCAGTTCCTTTTAGTATTGATACCTCAAATTTTCAAGTTTGAGGGTGCAGAAATTCTCCTGGCAATTGTTACCCTGGACTTTGCTTCTATAGAAAGTTATTTTTCCTTTTAAGACTGTGGCTCATGGCCACAAGTGGCAACCTTAAGGACATATCAAAATCTTACGGTGTAAAATATGGGCAGTGGTATTCCATACTGCTCAAGCACAGGTGGGTATAGAGTGAGCTGTTGGGATAGCATCCAGTGCAACTGCTACGTAGAAGAGGAAGAAGCCTTTGTCCTCATAACCTACCTGTGGACACTGGAGCTGCAAATTAACTAAAGGTATGAAACAGCTAGCATTCGGCCTAGTCAGGTTGCTAGTAAACTTAAAGCTATCAGACATTTATAGCCAAGAAGCAAGCAGTAATGTATTCAGGGGCTTACTGGCTGGGAAATAAAATTCCCAACGGTGCAGGAGAAATTAATCTTTCTGTACCGAGTGGTGAACTCTGTAAGAGGATTCCTAGTTGGACTGGCTTTAACAAGGTATATGAAACAATGTCAGCTGAGTAATACTTCTGTAGCAAGAGAAATTAACTGAGTTTTCCTCTTAACAATTAGGATGACAAGCTAACTGCTAGATGTGGATGACCAGTTTGAGATCTGAGGTCAGCTATCTCCATAGTTTGGGTGTCTCTGGAAATAATGAGCACATTAGAGCCAATACTTGCCTTTGCCAGAGACAATCTTCGGTGTTCTAAGGAAGAGGCTGCCATGCTGGAGATCTAGCATCTCTCCTCTGAGCTTGTCCTCCACAACATCAACAAGGGCAAGTTCATCAGCTAAGTCCTGCATGAGGCCAAGATTAAATAGTAAGTTTATTACCTCTTTGAGCAAGCTATCCAATTTGTAAATTGTGAAGTTACAATTATTTTAAAAGCAGTGATCTACTTAAGCAATTTTGCTTATCTGTAACACTTTGCTTGGGAACAAGCAGAGTATT
The DNA here is from genome assembly GCF_965231255.1 of Vanellus vanellus. Taxonomy (NCBI): domain Eukaryota; kingdom Metazoa; phylum Chordata; class Aves; order Charadriiformes; family Charadriidae; genus Vanellus; species Vanellus vanellus. Next base: position 16,352,252 of record NC_138911.1, on the reverse strand, counting down.
TAAATTAATTTCCTGGGGCATCCACTTTGTGGAGTTAGTTTGGTACTTTTCATATCCACATTCTATGTGGAATAGTACAATTTAGCAGGACAATGATGAAGAATAATTTAATAGCCGTTATTAAACAACCTATTTTACAGTTAAGAAAAGCAAGCTTGGCAATAACAACAGCATTATTGATAATAATGCAATGAAGAGGACAAAGCATTCAGAGTGTCTAGGACCATTTTTTCCCAGTCCACTCTGCAAAGAATTATTCCACTGCACGCTCTGCTTCAGACAAAATGACTCCTCACTTAATCTTTTTGTATGTTTGGAGTGTTAGAGGACTTCTACTTAGATGAGATTCTGGAATTCATTCAAAGGTAAATGCAGCTCTTAAAATTATACATAGAGCATGTTCTGTCTGACACTGGGATAAAGCTGGTGTACAAGAACTACAGCTATTTGATCTCTTTAAATAGCTTTAAGATTGCAGCTTCACTTCTGTCCCAAACAAAGGAATGTACAACCAAAAGTTCATCTTGTGTGCTAGCCCAGTTAGTCTAATAAGGGAGATTACTTGTTGACCCTCTTTTAGGCCTCTGATAGTCAAAACTGTGCTGCTTCATTCCAAACTTGACACTTACCTTCATCAGGACACTGATAGCACAGGCCATTCCAACTGCACCCACACCAACCACACTGATCTTATTGTGGGCATGACTCTGGTCCTGTTTGTGGACATTGTGGATGAGCTGATCCTTGAGAGACATAGTGCACTGCCGAAAGGAAAGCAGTAGATTATTTCTCCAGGCTTTGGAGCTTTTACTGGCACCAGATATTTGTATAAAGAAAGACGGATTTAATTCTGAAATTTAATTCCAGGATGATAGGAAAATGGATATAAATCACATGCCTGAAACATCTCACCACTGCCTGTATGCAGCAAAACGATTAAAAAAACCTGAATTACTGATGACAATGCACTGTTTTAAGTTCACCATAGTTTTCTCTCAAATACAGCCTGAGAACCATTATATAGCTGGGTGGCACTCCAGCAGCCTTAGTAGAATGTTCTAAATGATCATCCATATTACATTTAGGTACAGGAAGCCATTTTAGTACTTCTAAGCACAGTGCAGTCTGGCAATCTCTATTCTACGGCCCTGAAAAACTGGTACTCTGTGCCCTGAAGCCTTTCCAGAGCTGAAGTTGTACAACACTTACGCAAGCTCTCCTTAAGCACAGTGTGATCCTCAAAGTCAACTTTATGGATTTGTTTTAAAGTGAAACGGCCTAGTTTTGAATTAAGAGGTCTAGTCCGGTGTTACTGTCTCTCCCCCCCTCGTTTTTTTTTTGGTTTTTTTTTTTTTTTAAGCTACCAGCTGCACAGCAGCCTGGTTTATATAGGTTCTAATCCAACAACCAGAGGTGTACTGAAATACCATGATGATGATGAGTATTGTGCTTTCACCCCAATGTCCCTGCAGAAGCTGACACCATGCTTTCCCAAGCAACACAGCTTCTGGTTTTCCTGAAGAGCCTGAGGCAGGGACAGCCTTGCAGATGGATGAATGCAAGTATAGACGCAACATGGTTCCAGAGTTAGTGCTGAACAGGCAGCAACTGGTTCAGAGCAGGAAAGGCCAGGGAGGGCTGGCAGAGCAGGTAAGGGCTGTGAGTTTGGGGCAGGGGTGAAGAGGAGGGACAGGAAGCCATCAGTGCCTATACTGAGGAAAAGTTAACCACAATGCGTCAGTCTTCATTTTCAGAAGTTTGCTGAAGCATGGCCCGGTGTAGCACACACCCTGTCCATGTGCCAAGCTCTCCCTTTGCACTGTAAGTACTTTAATGCGCAGGGCTGGGGAGTAGCGCCCACACAGAAGCATTTCTCAAAAACAAGAATTTTCAGTATTAAGTGCCATTAAGAGTGCTATTCCCCTGAAATAAGCGTGTTAGGGAGTAGGTAGTATATTAATGCTCCATTTCAAACACAGCCCTGAGCCCACCCTCCTAGCCCTTTGCAGGCTCACCCCCAGCACCCTTCCCAACAGGCAGGTCCCTTGGGGCCACATGCACTTTTACCGCCGATTAGGGAAAGCGAGTTAATTGCGGGGGGGGGCGGGGGAAGATGGCGGGGCAACACAGCGCACAGCAGCCTCAAGGAGGGGAGGGGATGTGAAGAAATCACGGCGGTTACACAAGGCCGCCGAGCAGGGCGCGGTGCCTCTCCACACCGCACCCACGGCGGGCTGAAGTCCAGGGCTCTGCCCGGGAGCTCCTCAGCCCTCCCGGGGAGACTACAGTCCGCTCGGCGCCGCCTGCTCGACCGAGTCTCCCCGGGAGGGCTGTCGGCCAGCAGCACCCGCATCCCCCCGCTCTTCCTCCTCCCACAGCAACCACCCCGACCCGCGGAGCCGACGGCACCTACCCGGCGTCCTCAACCAAGCGCGGCAGCGGAGGCTATAACGGCGGGGCGGGGAAGGCGTCGGCCGCCTTAAGTAGGGGCCGGGCGGCTGACGTGAGGCGGGCGGGCCGCCATGGTGGAGACGTGCCCGCCGACACGTCGGGGTGGAGAGGAGGGGGAAGTTGGGAGCGGGCGGGCAGGCAGGCAGCGCGTGAGGCGAGGCGAGGCGGCCGGTAGTAGCGGTCGGCCCGTAACGGTCGGCGCCGTGAGGGAAGCGTTCCGTTTGACGGCTCTTCTCTGGAGAGGCTGCCGTGTTGGGGGGGCGGGGGGAGGTTAGGGCGGTTTTGGCAGTGATGCCTCAGACAGGAGCGCTAATGTTTTCCCGTCATTGCTGGAAATACCATGACAGGACTCGCGGTGGGTCTTTCTCACAGTCACGCCAGTCTCTCGGCTCCCTGTCACTCCGTGGTTGGTTTGTGAAGCCAAGTCCTTCTCCTCTTCGCTTATTTCTTGCTAGAATACTAACAGAGTAAAAAATACTATTTCCTGGATGCCTGAAGTTTCGATTTTACGCTATGCTACAAGGTTGTCCCACAAGACTGGCTTTTTGTAAACCCATACTGCCTTTTATCCCTTTATTCATTGAATTTCATGTTGGTAGTTAAACTTACCTTTGCAAGTTTTCCCGAAGAACTGCTCAGACATCAAAAGCACAGGCCCAGACCACTTCCCCCATGGCTCGCTTCTTAAATACTCCTGTGGTAATGCCTCCAAGCCAATAAATTCACTTAAAATCTTTGCAACTGGATTTGTGGTTTACTGTGCGTCAGGATTTTGGGTTCGAGATTTTCTGGTTCCTCCAGTTGGAGCACAGTAGACTCTGTGAGTTTTGCTTGCCAGCTGGCTGTGTTCGTTTAGTATCATGTATCCGTTTCTCCTTTCTACCCCTCTTAGATATCCTGTCTTTATGTCATGTTCATCCTTAATGAAAAATTAAAATCAGGGAAGCATTCATTTAATCTTGTGTGAGTTGCTGGGTTACCTTTATTTTCCCATTCTTGTTTTACAGTGATACTCTTTTTTTTTTTTTAATTTCTTGTAGCTGCAAGTAACTTTGTGATGTTTGTCTTGGTTTCCTTTTGGGATTCTAACTCAAGCTGATTTTTGGCAATATCTGTTCACGGCTTCTAGGATGTACTTGACTTCCTTTTTGAGGTGATTATCTTGCTGTGGCAGAAGGCCTTCCTTACTAATTAACCCCTTTGTCTTCCTCGACCCATAGCATCTCTTTTCCATTTCATCTTTTGTCTGGGATGTCTTTTCTCTAGTTAGACAGAGTCTATTTACAAATGAGGAGGTTGTCATGAAGGTCCTGATCTGTCCACAACCTCATCCCACTCACAGTGCATGCTAGCTTAAAACATGGTCCTCTGTCATGCTAGACCAGAGCAGATCGTGTGAAGATGGGTATATCTCATCACACGTAAGGCTTGTACTTGTCTGCCAAACTCTGCTTTACAACTGAAGGAATTTCCTGCTGCTGTTCAAGGCATACCAATGCCTTCTCACAGACCATCCCAGTGACAATTCCTTTCTGCTGTGGTGATCTGATGGGAATGGTAGCCAAAAGCCTCATCATTTATTTGACAGTCCACTGGCAAAACAAAAGAAACAAAAAACACAGGTGAGAAAACATCTAAAACTGCTTGAAACATATAATAAGGAGACTTGCATGAAACAAGCCAGAAAAATACAAAGTTTTGGTTCTTATTATAAAGCCCAGCACTTCTACCAAAAAGGGTTACATATAATGACCGATCAGCTGCAAAACTAGATGTGCTTTGTTCCTTGCTGCTGCTTGAGGAATGAATGATGCTTGTGAGATGTGTCATGTCAGAGGGGACTGGCAGCTAAGGAAGGGAAAGTGCGGCTGGATGATGAGTAGGCCTAATGCTGCATGAATGCAGAATAAAAGGAAGCCATATTATGTAGTTCTGTCATTCTGCATTATGCTGGGTTCGCTGAGCATCTTGTTCTATCAGAAGTTTCAAGGACGGATTAGGAAGTTTAGTTCTGCATCCCAGGAGTCTGTATTTACAGTGGCTTTATGTGAATGGGACTAAACCTCTTGTCCAGAGTTTGGGTTCCAGACATCTAGCAGGACAGAAAATTTTGAACATTTGGCACGATTGAAGATCAAGAAGAAATATTTTCTCCCTATAAAAATTCTGCATTATGCTGGGTTCGCTGAGCATCTTGTTCTATCAGAAGTCTCAAGGACAGATTAGGAAGTTTAGTTCTGCATCCCAGGAGTCTGTATTTACAGTGGCTTTATGTGAATGGGACTAAACCTCTCGTCCAGAGTTTGGGTTCCAGACATCTAGCAGGACAGAAAATTTTGAACATTTGGCACGATTGAAGATCAAGAAGAAATATTTTCTCCCTATAAAAATGTTTACTTCTGAAGAGTTTAAAGGTAGAAGATAAGAGGTTTCTACGACAAGACTGGCTGGATAGATGAATGGGTATTTTAAAAATATGTAACAAATGTAGAGCAAGTGGTATTATACTACTGTCACAGTAAGACCAAGGCTCCTAAGAGAAGAATGTTGGTATTATAAGGTTCTTCTTATCCTGTGGCTCAGACAAAATAAAATTGGACATGGTTGTCAGGGTATAAATTCCAATAAACTTGCTTGCATTTGTGTTTCTCATTACTAAGAAACTGAGATTACTGTCAAGGTTAGGTTAATGGTTGGACTTGATCTTAAAGGTCCCTTCCAACCTCTATGATTCTATGATTCTGTGATTACCAAGAAAAGAACCAAGACCAAATCTCTGTTATTTATAACATAAGGCATCAGGTTGTCCTTAGCTGTCTGGCACCTATTCAGATACCAGAGGTCCTACCTTTAGTAGAGTAGGCCAAAGCAAGCAGACTAGGATGTTTCAAAACCATCCTGGTCTCAACACATCTTCGATGATGATAAGCAGATCAGAAGCCTTGTTTTGTTACAAATTAGTGTCAGCTTTTAATATGCCAGTGTTAATTCACCTAGGTTACAAAACTGAGAAGAAGGCTGTGACTGCCAAATTTTTCCTTTGTGGTTTTAGTAGCAGCAGCAGCAGTTGCTCAGGAGGAAAGCAGTCATCTGGCATGATTGACATTGATTTTCTGCCTCAGAGAGCTTCAATTGGAGAAATCTCATAACAACACAAACAGAACGGGGTGAGCAAATTAAGGGCATTTTTCTTGCACTTGGAAGATGGAAGCCAGATCTGTTTTGGTTTCTTTTAAGTGATTGACTTTGATTGTAGGGATGGAGCTGACTTTCCTCCCTTGTATACATACGGAGTTTTATTCTTCCTGGTTCTTCTTCCGCTGCTGCCTTCCATTGCAGTAGTGGGAGGTGGTGTTGATAGAGTGATAGGAATGTTTGAAATGTGACAGGGTCTCTCTCCCCAGGGAAGCTTGGCTCTTCCTCAGCCTGCTTGCCCTCTTTTCTATATTAGCTTTCACAGATTATACATGAAAAAAAAAGCAATAGAAGTTGCTGAATGTGGCAACACTTATATTTTTATTCTAGGAGTTACAAGCAGAGCCTTTCCACTGGCCTCAGGTGGAATTTGATCAGGCTTTGGTCAGTAACAGAAGGAAACAATGCCACATTCTTATTAAACAATGTGTTTGTCTTTAAACTATGAGATACCCATTAAACCTTTATCACAAAAATAAAGTCCAGAGTCAGTTATACAAGGTGAGTTCAGTGTGTGCATCTCACTATTTTCAATGAAACACAAAGCGTTAGTAAATTTCTCTCCATTTTGCTAATATGCAAGAGGTTTTACATGCTGATATTTAATTTCTACATTTGTCATTTGCTCAGGTCCTGGCTCATGACAGACTAAGTCAAACCTGATGGTGTTGCTGGGGTGAATAATGACACCAAACCATGACCTGCACAGGTTTGCTGTATGAGCTACAGCTCAGGTAGGCGAATAGCAGTAACCCAACATCACTGTTGATGCTGACTGGCCCTGAAAAGGTCAGTGGAATCTCTCTGCTCTACCTGAGATCTGACGTCTGATTTGCCCCTAAAAATCATATTCCCAGAATGATCAGTCCTGCTTTTGCTCTGACATTATCAAGGGCTTTGATGTCATTGTGTGAGGGAAAGACCTGGCACTAGACATAGCTACCTCATGTTCCAGTCCTGACTTTCCCTTTGATTTATTCTGGCACCTGAACAACTTCCTCCAGCTTTAATGGCTTCATTTCTCATTTGTAAAATAGGAAGAGTCTTTATCTACCAACCTGATGGTGGTACTGTAGGGATTAGTTAATTATTAAACACTTCAGGTTCGTACAGGAAAATTAAAATGATGGAGGTTCTTTACCTAAACCAGAGAGGCCTGGACCCCAAAATGGAGTAGCTTGGCACCAAAAGTTTGGTATACTCTGCTAAATTGTCAACATCAGTAAAGCTCCCAGAGCCAGAATTCTTGCAATTTTGAAGTACTTATCAGGGTACGATACAGGTAGTTGGTTCATACTCCATAAAAATCTGTATTTTGCGTTCTTCAAATTTGGACAGTATAGCCACATCAAATCATTTGAACTGCTCTCCTAAGAAAACTAAAAGCTAAAAGACCTTGGCTTGCACTAACAGGTATCTCTGCACATAACTGAGTAGCTATGGTCCATACACCTCCAGGTCCCTGTCCTTGGCTGCTTCCACTCATGCATGTTACGGTAAAGACACTGGTATTACAAAGATCCAGTGCTTTTGTTGCTTCACACCCTCTTTTTCTTTGCACTGTCATTGTGGGAGGAGGGGGAGGAGCTAGCTGATGCAATTCTCATCTCCGGGTATTTACACATATCTGTTTCTACAACCTATTTTTAAATCTGCACCAGGGTAATATATGGAGACCTGTGTAAATAATTGTCAGTTTCTGAAGATCCCAGACTTCAACAATGCCCTTTTGTCAGATGTATGCTTTTGACTGCAAACTGTTTTTTAGCTGGCATGTTTCAATATGCAGAACTTCTAGGTTACACCAATTTTTCTTTTTCCCTTAAAAGTTTGGTTATATTTGCAAGTACAACAGCAATGGATTATGCATTCAGTATAAAGCAAGATAAAACTGTATTTCTTGCAATGATTTTCTCGATATGAAGCTAAAGAAAACTATTTCTTGCAATAGCTTCCTAAATCATCACTCTAGGTAGCTGGGCTAAGCAGAATGTGCGCTTTTGTCTTGCTTCTCTAAGGAAATGAATTTACTCACGGAAGCATGAGTCACTGCACAGGATTCTCCAAACCCATTCCCTTCGTGCAACTCTGAATACTTACTCATTTACTCAGGAACTGCAGGAAATGGGATGCTCAGCTAAATCAAATGGTCAGAGAGAGATGGAAAAGCACTCCCGTGGACACAGGCCACTATTCAGTCTTCACCTAACCAGGTCACAAAGATACCTCAGCCAGTTCAGCACCTGCCTCCTGTTGACTGTCAAGAGGAGTGTAATCATTAATGCATCCTTGCTGCTGCCTTCTAAACTATTACTGTTATCTGTCTTGTTCTTGAGTGCCTGGCAGGTTGCAATACGTGGAGACTTTCTATAAATTACAGTAAAGAGCTGGAGGGATATGAGAGGACAACTGCAGACTGCTTCTGCCACTGCTACTTGCCAATTCAAGAGGGCGGGCAGATTCAGCAGCAAAAGATCAGAGGCGTATCCCTGCACACCATCCGGAGCAGAGACCCCCTTGCCCTTATTTAAATATTCATATTCATTTTGCAACTGTCAGTTTTGATTTCCCGAGGATCCCTTCTCAGTACATTACATGCCAACAAGCTGATTAGTTCAGGGTAAAGAGCTACAGAGTCCTGCAAAGACAAGTTTTTACTGATTCAGGCCATTTGGGACATAGTACACTTAACGACACAATATTGCTTTCCCTACGAAGAGAGATAATTTTCTAGCATTTCAGACCATGCATATCTGGTTGACCCTCTGCGTATTCAAAATGATAGCAGATTATGTATTCTCTCCCATCCAAAAATCACTGTGGCCAAATTCATTTCTGTGCATCAAAATTCCAAGTTACACGGCTGGAAACTCAGCATCCTATAGTTGAGAAGTTCCTGGGCCATACAACCACTGTAGAAAGCTGAGAGTACACCTCAACATTACAGACAGACTTGGTGGTGGAACTTCTTGCCTTGCCTACTCTACAGAAACAGCACACAAGAAAGATGTGAACTCATCCCTGCATCTCTTTCATCCGTTTAGGAGATGGGAGCGTCACAGTTGGGACTTTGCAAAAGGAAGCTCGCACTTTAGCAACATAAAGTTGCAGGGTCAAGGAAGTCCTAGAGATTGAAAATACTTTGGTCTGTGTTTTCATGAAGGACACGCTTCGGCATGCAGGATACCTCTCTTCAAAGCTTTCACTGAAGACATCAGTGCTATAAAGCATAACTTTTACAGTTCTTTGGCTGAAGTGGAGTGGGAAGGCCAGAGATCAAGAGATAATCACATTCTGGTCTTGCAGTCTCCTTTTAGAGCCTGGATGCTACAACAGCCTCACAGACTATCCCATACATTGGTGTTCTCAGATAATGCCCAGTGAATATGGAAAATGTATGTGCCTACGGATGACTATGTAATAAATGATTATCCGTTCCTTGGAGAAGGAAGATGAAGTTTGACTTGCAGTTCAACAAACTTAGCAAGACAATGGAAGTATGTAACCAGCTGCTTTAATTTCAATCCCCACACTTGGGCCACACCTGATGCTTTTTAAAAGAGCTGCAGCTGGGCTGGCTCAGCCCTAAGATAGCAGTCCTGAGGGGTGGTTCTGGCTTGTGTTACAGAGCTGAACTCTTCTGCTGTTCTCAGACGGGAAAAGTAACTGGACTGTTTCTGCACAAGGTACTCTTTTAGATCTTTATTTCTGTGGTGTGTTTGTTGGCAGCTCTGTGGGCAAACACAAAGCCCTGGGGGGGGTGGGGGTGGGGGGGGTGGTGACGTGAGTGTGAAAGGTAGGTACTGTCCTCAGAGGTCACTAGGCAGAGTTTTTAAATATTGTCTATATTATATGTACTGCTAGCAGAATGTACTGCTGAAGAGGATGTGGAGCTGTCCCCCAGGGGAAAGCTGTTGCCTTATCTCTTCAAAAGTTCTGCTCCCTGGACTTTTTAATTTTTTTTCTGTTTAATTTTATTTTATAAGCAGAAGGTAGCCAAGGGAAAGAAAGACACACACAATTTCCATAATGACCAAGTTCTCCTAACTTGTACTGTTAGGGGTTTACACCGTGCCTAGATGTGCTGTAGCTGTATGTTAGTTGGCTACTGTGGGCATTCAGTGGCCTGCGCTTTCCCCAGGCTCGCGGATTGGTGCTGGGGACCTCAACCTACTCACAGCAAAGCTAGAAGTGAGCCCTGAGTCACATGTAAGTTCAAAGTGCAGCTTGGCAGGAAGAGGGGGTAATTGCTAATCCTTTTCAAGAAAGACTTTTTTTGTGGTCTTAATCTTCTTCCATTCCTTTTTTTAATTTTAAGTGTCTGTGTTTCTTAATTGAAACACAATATGGTGTGCCATCACTCAATACCAAAGGTCTAAACTGTGGCAGTGATTCCAAAGGAAAATAAAAGTGGATAGAGGTGCAGCATGTATTGCTAACATGCAAGAGTCTCGTGACTCAGATTCATTATGCAGCCATAGGGAAATCATTAATACACTTCAAGCAGGTACCAAGCTGAACATCTCTGTCAGGAGTACAGCTTCACAGTGCAGGAACTGTACAGACACACAGCAGTTCTCCTCAGCAAAGAGCTCATCAACTAAAGAGGCAGACCAAAACAGGGAAGCGAAAGTGGAAGCAGAATAAGGCAGAATGATTGCCAAATATGGTGCTTGTCTTAGTATGCTGTGTTGTTCCAAGAGCATTACACAAATACTGACCCTTATCTCTATCAATTAATTCACTTTTCTTATTTACATTCAAATTTTAAATAGAAAATGAAAGATTGCTTCTTGCCTACAGACTGCCAATGAATCATTGTCACAGTGCTATGCTAAGTGTGGAGTTTCTGGCTTGTGGACCTGTATTTGGATGAAATTGTACAAATGTTTAGCAAACATTTGTAGGGAATGGCCTTGCAGTGTTGCAAACCATGGTGAGGTTTAAGGAGGTGGATGTTACCAAAGGGAACAAGCACCTGACTTTTAGCTCCTATGGGGGGAACCCTGATACTTGCAGAATCTGTTGATTTTCTAGCCTGGCCTTATAATAAGAGGAACAGCATGCCTGTGTCCTGGGTGGTAAATGCAAAGTATGCTATTTCTCACTGGCTATCTCCAACCTTATGTTGTTTTTCTCATAACTTTCTCTAAATTCAGATGTATCCCTAGACACTATGTGGCTCCGGCCTTAAGAGGTAATATCTCAGTGCAGGTACCTTTTTAAAAGATGCAAATGTGATGAAAATGTGAGGTGCTGGGAGACGGTGTCATGAATTCTTTGTGTGTGTGTGCACACATGTGCATAAGAGCTGGATTTCTGGGAGCTGGGTCTCCTGAACACTTCATCTAATATATTGTCCATATATTCTCCATATCCTTTTTGCTAGTTGTACATAATTTCTGCTTTTTACATTCTATAGTCTTTGTAGGATTCATTGTGTGTTTGTGGAAGATCTTCAATATTTAATGCTGGAATGTCAGAAGGGAAAAGATACCAGCATGCTTTATCTCTTGCTCACTGTGTGAGGGCAAACAATTTTTGGAGTGGCAACAGGGATGTGCAGCCTGTTTGAGCTGTGTTAACTCCTTGCCACATGACAAGCCTTTGGACTGGCTGCTGGGGCAGTGGGGTTTGCCCATCGCTTCACTCTTGGTCTCTGGACTGGAATGTTTGCAGGCAGAGCAGTGCTAGTTTGGTGGAAGAATGTCTGTACTAGAATTTGTGAGGCACAGGACAGACCAGAGCCCAGGTCTCTGCCAGGATGTGATGTAGTGTATGTACATGTTCAGACAGAAGGAGCTAGGTCTGTTGCTTTCTTTATGGAGTGTCATTCTGTGTGTGTGTTTGGCTGCTAAGCCACTCTTCCTTCATTTTTAATGTCATCGACTGTTTGTGCCCCCAGAGTGGCACAATAAGGAAAAGAACTGTGTTTCACTTTGAAACTTCTGGAGCTAAGTAGTATTTCTATCTCCAGCTTTGGTCTTGAGAAGTGAAGGCAGTTGAAGGCTGAGGTTACTCAATAAATTTTGGAAAGTTCTGGATTAAGGATATGGCCATATTATTTTTCCTGTTTGTATATGTTTAGCTGTAATATTGAACATACATTCCTTGAGTAATAATCTCAGTCTTGCATCCCCTTTTAAAATATGCTCCCTTGCAACAACAAATATGGAGATTTGGAGTCAATAGGGTGTTAGGTTACGGAGAGAATTAAAATCATCATAATAAGAAAATAATGTCTGTAACGTTTCATATATCTTAGGCAAGGGTTACTGACGACCAGTTAGTTGAGTGCATGACCTCTGTAAGAGTTCTTAGGCGTATAAGAGCAGTCAAAAATAGCTCCTTGGAAGGTCAGGGAAGGCATCTTTTCTGCATGTGGATAGCTTTGCATTTCTGATCTGAAACATCTATATGTCTTATGGTAAGCAAGTAAGAATATATGGAACAGAAAATAGAATACCAAAATGCACTTGGAGATTAGCCAGAGCTTGTGTAACATGTTCCTTATTCATATGAGCTTGTACAAACTGCTGCCAGCCTTGGAGATTTTTCCATATGTGAAATGGAGAAAGCCTGCATTAACTTCTAAACCGTGCTTCAAAGACAGCCTAGCCTAATAAAGACTGGATTCAAACTGTCAGTAGATGAACAACAGCAAGAGGGACCCTTATGTTTTAAAATGGAGCCATAGGCTTGCTTCCAAGAGATTTTAAGCTTCTGACTGACCCTGGACTCTGAAAGAAATTTCAGCTTGTCAGACCAAATGTTCTCTTTCTTTTGACATCTGCATGCTGAGACAGAGTTTACGAGAAGCTTTTATAGCAAACCCAAAGTCAGAGTCACCGCAGAACACTTTAATTATTGAACAGGCAAGAGCTAATGTGAGAGGGAAAGGCTCTGTATTTCTCTGCATTTTAATCCCCCTGCCCCACCCCCCTGTCCCTTCCTGCCCAAATCCCCTTGGTTAATCAGGTTATGTTTGCCCTATTTCTCTCAGGGAGCAAGCAGAATGCAGTGTTGCTAGAAATGGAGGAAGGGAAGGAGGAGAAGGGCGTGCTGAAAGCAAGAGTGGGTTGAGGATGCTCCAGAAATGAAAGCTTCGCTTTGGCAGGGTTCCTGAGATCACAGCAGGATGCCTTTAGGCTGTGGGATGTCTCTGTGACCTGTCACACTTGCTGACATGCATGATCTTGCATGCCAGACCATGTGGCAAAGGACAGCGAAGGGAGCTTGCGGGTCTGCGCTCAGCCTGGAGGCATTGGTGGTCTCTGCAGCCAAGAGCTCCCTCCCCAAACATGCTCTCAACAGCCTGTTTCAGCTAAGATCCCCCAGGAGAGAGGAACTGATGACCCTGGGGAAACGCACTCTGCCTGCCATTTGCTTGAAGTGCCGTGGTTAATTCTGTGGGGGGCAGTACGCATGCACACACACACGCAGAGCTGTACGTGCTGCATGCTTTTATACAGTCATACAGCCTTTAATTCTTGCTGTGCTCATCCTCTTGGACATGTGGCTGCAAGCCGCAGAAAAATAGCACAGATGGACCCGCCAAAGTAAAATGCAGCTATGAGAAGCAGGGAGCCAGCACACACACAGACAGCACTGCTGCCCTGCGTGCTGCTGAATCTAAGTTTCTTTTAAGTCTGTTGATCCTGGAATTTAGCTCTGAGTGTGCTGAGATTTGAGGGGTTCTTCATATGGGTGCATGCCTTAGAAATGCTCTTATCTCCAATTATAATGGGCAATACCATACCGGGAGACTGAGGTCCGACACTTTTGTGATCAGTGTCTAAACTCAAACCATTCCTGCAATGTGAAAAATTGCTTCTTCTGAGGTCTGGGTCTGGGCGGGCTTAGGAAAATAGAGTAAGTCCTGATGAGAGAATTAAGTGCAGTGACTTGGCCAATTTTGGGAGCATGGCAAATAACTCAGAAGGATGTAGATCTGCAGGTCTGCACCTGCATTCAATGTTTTGGGGTTGAATTTATCCAAAAGTTCAAAACCAAAATTTTCTAGACCAAATCATGAAGCTTCAGGGAGTTGCTATGTAACCCTGCTTCTTTCACGCTCTGATCCTGGCTCAGAATCAATTGAATGTCATCCTATGCTTGCATTTCAGTTTTGCCAGGAAATGCCAAGCCACACAAGCGTTGCCTAATTCAGTCTTGTGTGCTGGCTTCTTTGCTCGGATCATGGTGCATTGTTCCTTTGAGACACATGTATTAGAGGACATTCTTAGCATGCCTCTTTGTTAACAGCATGGATCAGAAACATTTTTGTAGCTCAAAGGCAGGTCAATGCTAAGACATTCTTCCAAAAGCATTGGCAAATGCAGACCTGAGCTAGTAAATCCTGGAGCCATGACATGATTTTGCATGTTCCTCAGCACAGAGTAGAGCTAACTGGATGGCTGCAGAGTCCTGTTCCCGCAAGAATGAAGACAGGCAGGAAATGAACCACCAGAAACCGTTCCTTGGCAGGAGAGAGCTGTGGAAAAAGCAAGGTGTAGCAAGCCCCAGGCCAATGCAGAGCCAGACCTTGCAGGTGCCTACAAGCCACGTGGGGATCCCAGATGCCTTGTTCCCACCGCGCAGTGCTCGCTGGCAAGCATGTGTTGTGGTGTGTGTCCAAACTTGTTGATGCCCCAGAATAATGTGCTGCCGTGGCCTGGTTGCTCGTTGCTGTAAGATGCTGGCTAGCACTGTATGTTACGGCAGCTTTACTGTGCTTGGGCCTCCTCTGTGCAATCCTTCTTTGCAGCAATGAAAAGCAGGAAGGCTGAGTTGCTCCACAGAGCTGTTGCTTGGTTTAACTGCAGTAGGTGGAAGGGGATGGTCACAGCATGCCCCTGCCCCACAAGAGCAGCAGTCGATTGTGTGTGAGGAAGTGAGGGGAGAGAGCTGAGCTGTGTGAGTGGCATTGGTTCAGATCTCTAATAGGTAGTAGTCTGCCTTGCCAGCCTGTGCGTGGGAGTGCTGTTGGAACAGATGGCTAGCAGCCCCGTTGCTGCGGGGCTAGCCAGCTCGTGGGGAGCTGTGAGTTTTGTGCAGGGAGGAGGGCATCCTGCCTTTTGGAGGAGAACAGTGCATGTTGTGGCAGCCTGGAGGCTCACCCAAACACAGAGGAATCTACATCTGACTTGAAGGCTGCTCCAAAGAGCAGATCTCATAAATTGTTTGCAGGTTAACAGGAGGCTTTTTCTATGCCTCTCTGATACTCCCAGGTAAAAAGTTGTCAGTTGCACAAATATATATATATAAATCACCTCCCCAGCCTCCCCCAAACTAGACTTAGGCTCCCAGATTCATGTGACTGGCTTAAAAATTCTGAATTTACCATCTGGTGTACTTCTAATTGTCTTTCTGTTAATTCCTGTTTTCAAGCTGCTTTTTTTATAAGCCAGGAACTGTTTTGTTTGTTTGTTAACAAAGTCCCAGGACTCCAGAAAGTGAAGCTTTAAGGAAAGCCACAGCAGTTGCTCAGATCTAGTAACACCAAAAGGAAGTTGAGAGGCAAAAACCTTAGCCAAGAAGGTTGGCCATGAGGCAAGGCTGAAACAGTGGCTCCATTGTTTGATTTTTGCTGTAGCTGGTGTATATGGCTGTATGTCCCAGGGAGTTCCGTATAACAAATACATGGCTCATGGTATGCACAGCAATCAAATCACAAGGTAATTACTGAAGCAGTGGGAGAGGTGTGCAAGCATTATAGGTTGTTAAATAATTAAAAAAAAAAATCAACACTAAAATTTAAAGTTCAGAACTCTGCTTGCATGATCTGGTTTTAGATGAGAAAGAACTAGGCAGTTTAGAGATGAAGAATCTTGAGAATGTCTGCCTCAGTTTTATTTACTGACATTCATTTTGATAGGGGCAAGGGCTATACCGACTTTTGCTCCCAAACACTTAAGTTTTTAAGCATTTAAGGCAATAGGTGTCTAATGCATTGAAAGTCTGATTTTGCAGAAAGTACTGGTACAAAACACCCATTGAAGTCAGGGCACTAAAAAAAAATCTTTAAAAACACTAATATGACAGCATGGGATGAATTTGACCCACAGAGTTTTGCACAAGATCCATAGGGCTGGAGCTCCTTGGCTAATAGAAATAGGATAATTGTAATATAAAATCTTCCATCTTTTCCCATGCTGTTCTGCTGAACATATGACATAGAATTTGGGAAGTGAGGAATAAAATGTTAGGATTTTAAAATGTAACATATATTAATGTCTCTGTTCTTATGTGCAGTTTCAGGTATCCTACAGATATGAGGTTCTTGGAGGTTGGATACTTCATATCTGGACAGCCAGTACTTCCTCTAAATACAACATTTTTAAGCTGTTACACAGTGTTTCTTTGAAGTTTATTGTCCCTGGGTTGACTTAATCTGTCTGGAAACCTTGAGCAGAGCAATAAGCTTATATGGAATCTTGAATGTAGGTGTGTAATAAAGTTGGTAGATACTTAATGTTGGCTGATACATTAAATAGTTTGTTGCATTTCTAGTACTTCGGATGCAAGTGGCTTGCTTGTGATAATGCATCTTTGAGAAATTATTTATGTACCAAATGGAAAAATTATTCCTTTTCATACAATTTGTATCCTTTTGAGGATATAGCACCTTCTAGTTTCTCTGAAATGAGCACAATCGCTGCTACGTCCTTTGATAAAGAAATGTGAAAAAGCAAACTTGTTTTCCGGAAAGTATTGATAACCTGCCCACGTTACCTGAAAATGCCTGTAGTCTCAACTTTGTCACTAGACTAAAGATGTCATTAAAGGCCTGTTGTAAAAATGGTTGCGTAAAGCCATTAATAGGGAAATCAGTTTGAACTTTGTGCTGACACCATTTCCCGTTTCTATGTAACTTGCTATTATTACATGCAAATAAATAAAGGGGAGGTAGAAAAAACATAACCCAAAAGTAAGGTCAACCACTGGACTCTGGACTGCTTGATGTAGTAGCTGCAAATGTGTAAAAAATATTTCAGGGTTAAAAAAGATTTGCCTTCACAGTTCTTCTATGAACTGTATACACCTAATGAGCCTGAGGGCTATTCTGGGAGATGCTCAGAAAGGTTACCATCCGTGTAGCCACGTCACTTCCATGAGGATTCCTTCCATAGTCAACAAAGAGAAGTCAATCCATGGATTCATACTCTAGGAGAGCTGAAACTGTTCTCTCTTCTCCTTGGATGGGTTTTCAATCATTCAATCATTCAATCAATTTTGGAGACCCTTAGAGATGTGTGTGTAGATCCTTGCACTGCAAATGGAAGATAAGCTTGCTTTACCTGAGACTTTTTGCACATCTCTTACAATTAATCTGTGGACCTTCAGCAGTCACATACATGACTCTTCTGCAGCTGTGGTTTTACCTTCCATGAGAATGAGAAGGAGCCCAGCTTTGACAAGCTGAAGTTAGCTTTTGTCAGTATCCTTCCTACTTCTCATCTCATCAACTCCATCTGCTATTGGGTATCTTTAAATATGACGTTGGAAGTCCTCTGGGACATCTTGCTGAAAAACAAACCTCTGTCAGTGACCTAGATCCAGTGAAGTTTTGAATTATTTAGATCACATCTTACAGATAATGCAAAAAACTTGTGTTTGGGAGAATGCTCTCGATTTTAGGTTGGATTAGGTAATCCTCTCTTCTTTAGAAGGTTTGATGCTGACTGGGGACAGCTAAAGGGCTGTCTTTGACCACTGGAACTGCCCTTTTGATTACATAAATCTTCTTAACAGTTGATGGTAACCTTGTGAAATGACACATCTAAAAAGTTGACCCTGTTTGATTTTTTTTTTTTCCCTCATGCTGTTGTTTGGTAGATGAAGATACCAAAATGGCTGTACAGGTTAGGTGTGCAACTGGCAAGGTTTGGGCCCTGTGCTACCCAGTTAGGCTCTTGCCAAGCAAAGTCAGGAGGCAGGATGGCCTCAGGGTTGGATTTTTAAAGAACCAGTAAGTATTTTAATCCTGCTGCATCCAGTGGGAGTTAGATGCACAAATACTTGGTAATAAGCCGTAACAGATATGTGGGGGAGCTGCATACAGAGCTTGTGGCTCTAGCTCGCAGCACTGCTGTCTCAACATGCCATATGGCTCTCGCTGCCACCAGTATCTATAGGCCTCCTACAAAACATGCGCTGCTCCAGCATGGCATTTCCTTAGAATCATAGAATGGTTTAGGTTGGAAGGGACCTTGAAGATCATCAAGTTCCAACCCCCCTGCCATACACAGGGACACCTCCCACTAGACCAGGTTGCCCAAGGCCACGTTTGCCCTGGCCTTGAACGCCTCCAGGGATGGGGCCTCCACAACCTCTCTGAGCAACCTGTTCCAGTGCCTTACCACCCTCAAAGGGAAAAACTTCTTCCTAATGTTTAATCTGAACCTGCCCTCTTCCAGTTTAAAGCCATTCCCCCTCGTCCTATCGCTACATGCCCTAGTAAAAAGTCCTTCCCCAGCTCTCCTGTAGGCCCCCTTTAGGTACTGGAAGGCCGCAATAAGATCTCCCCGGAGCCTTCTCTTCTCCAGGCTGAACAGCCCCAACTCTTTCAGCCTCTCCTCGTAGGAGAGGTGCTCCAGCCCTCGGATCATCCTCGTGGCTCTCCTCTGGACACGCTCCAGCAGGTCCCTGTCCTTCTTATGTTGGGGACTCCAGAGCTGGATGCAGTACTCCAGGTGGGGTCTCATGAGAGTGGAGTAGAGGGGCAGAATCACCTCCTTTGACCTGCTGGCCACACTTCTTTTGATGCAGCCCAGGATACGGTTGGCCTTCTGGGCTGTGATCACACATTGCTGGCTCATGTTGAGCTTCTCGTCAATCAGCACCCCCAGGTCCTTCTCCTCAGGGCTGCTCTCCAGCCATTCCCCGCCCAGCCTGTATTTGTGCTTGGGATTGCCCCGACCCAGATGTAAGACCTTGCACTTGGCTTTGTTAAACTGCATGAGGTTGGCTTGGACCCACCTCTGCAGCCTGTCCAGGTCCCTCTGGATGGCACTTACACCTAGTACTTTAAAAAGGACAGAGCTATCATTGTGTTGGTGACCTGAAAATGAGTAATATGAACTATTTGTCTAGTTTATTAATGTGAGTTACTGCAGCTAGTCCAATGCTTCCTGGTGCTGCTGTAGGAACAATTCAGGCAGGAGCTTGCCCCGTTGCTGTTGGGAAGAGAAAGTAGAAATGAGGCTGAGCAGTGAAGCCTTGGAGTTTGGAGCCTGGGTTTTGTTTTGAAATCATCCTTTAAATTAATTAAAGATATTTCTTGGTCTGGCAGTAGTACTTGGCATTGAGATTTGCACAGGACTGTGACCAGCTGTGTCTGTGCTAACAAGCTGTGTGTAATACATGGGGTCAGATATCAAGCAAGCGGTTGATGCTAAGGTCCTGATATCCGCTTTGTGTGTGTGCTGGAGGTTTTACTTCTGGTTAACTCTAGTCTAGTCCTGTGGACTGACACCCACTAGTGATTTGAGAAACTGGTTTAGTTTCAGACCAGGGAAATCTGTTTGTGTGCTCTGAGACTGCTTTGTCATCTGAACCAAGGTTTAGTAACCAAGAACACTTGGGAGATTTTGCTTTAAGAGTTTGTTCGTGATGTGAATAAAACACATATATAGCTTCACCCGGTACCCAGGAGTTATGAGTTGTGTTGTGTAATACACCAATGTGTGCTTTAGGGGTGTCTAATTATAGCATCAGATTCTGATTTCAGATAGCTCGATATTTATTATTTAAAGGGGAGGTATGTTTGGGGGAGAGTAATAAATAATCTAATTTCATCTTAGGCAGTAGTGTGCGTGCAGAAGAAGCAAAGCTGCTTTACTAGCAGACTGTCTCTCTAGCCTGTGTACTGTGCACAGCATTTCTTGCCAGTGCCAAGCCATCACCGGCTGTGCAGGAAGTGGAGCGATGTTGCATAAAGGGAAGAGATGGCTGTGAGTCAGGGCTGGAGGGGAGAGGCGTTCTTGCAGGGCAGAGCACAAAATGTCAACGTTTGAATATAGAGTTTCTAGGCATGACTGTGCTGTGTCCTGTAGGATTAAATAGGAGTTTGACTAGGACAGAAACAAAACTGATTACTGCTTCTGCTTGGTTTTGTGAGCTTTTTTCCCTTATTTTTGTGAGTTTTCCTGTGGTGGAAAAAGCATTGGGTAGTCCTACTTAGAGAGTGAAGCATGATGCTCCTCCCATCCCGGGAGCTGCAGTTTAACTGTGGAATGGACCAAGCTGACAGGAAATCAGCCACTGTATTGTAACATGCAGCTTCTTTATCCAGTACTACTTCTAGTGGAAGATTTCCTGGTAACAGTCAGGTTTACTGCTATTGAGACTGCCACATCTGATGCTTCTGTGGACAAAGGTTTCTTTGAGCAACAGGACAAGCTGGAGCCTTCACACTTGCT
The DNA here is from genome assembly GCF_965231255.1 of Vanellus vanellus. Taxonomy (NCBI): domain Eukaryota; kingdom Metazoa; phylum Chordata; class Aves; order Charadriiformes; family Charadriidae; genus Vanellus; species Vanellus vanellus. The sequence goes on along the minus strand of NC_138911.1, from coordinate 16,332,183 downwards.
GGCAGGAATCTGGTTCTGGCTTCCTGATGCCAGCTGCAGCCTGGGACTTGAGGAAAGCACCAGCTCTCCAAAGCTGCCCTTGCCAGGGCCAAATCCAGATCAATAACAGGCTGCAAAAGGCACTGTTAGGTGCTGTGGTGTCTCACCGCCCACACATGCTGTAGATCCCCCAGGAGTCGGGGCTGTGTACGTGAGTGCCTGTGCCGCAGAGCTCCAGCTGCACCCTGAGGAGATACAGCCAGGGGACTGCGTGTCAGGTCAGCGTTGCTCACCCTTCCTGCTTGCGTGCCTGCCTCCCTAGGAATACGCTATTTCTGAATGTAGGCCAGTGCTTCATAAGCCTGTGTCATTCTTTGCTTGGGTACAGCAAACAGCTGCAGGGTGGAGGGGCCTGGTTTTGCACTCAAGTGGCATGATGTGGTAAATTTCCTGTGAAGTAGCTCTATGCAAGTGTAGTCAAACAGTTACTGACCCCCATGGAGACTAGACTGTGCCCTTAAGTCACCTCCGCTTCCATCCCAGGCAGCAGAGAAACTAGCTGCCTCTTTCGTGTCTCCTCCCAGGCCTTGCACATTGAGAAAAAGAGCCCAAGATATGGAGTCCGGGGGCTGGCAATGCTTTGTCCCAGCTCTCATCTGGCTTGGGCTCGATGAGGGAGCTCTCAGGGAGGGTTCTTGCACAAGGCTGTGCAGGAAAGGACTCAGGAGCCAGGCTGCCTGCATTTAACAGGGCTAGGGGATCAAGGCCAGGCCCTGCCAACCATGCTGCCAAGGCACTTGTCTGGCCTCACAGTTCTCCCAGGGCTGGTAGCCCTGAGGCAGTGTTCCCATCCCAGTGCCACAAAAGGCAATTGCTTCTGCAGAAAGGCTGGGGGAGCAGAGAGGTGACAGAGCAGCTATTTCCCTTTGCTGAGTAAAGCAGAGAAAGAACTAGGTGTTGCTCCCCAGATGACTGACACAGTAGGTGTCCAAGCAGCGACTGGGAATCTCCAGCACCCAGTGAATTTGGAGCTGGTAAGGGAATGGACACTGTTATCTGGGGGGATTGTTTGCTTGTTTTCCGCCCCCCCACATGCTTTGGTATGAAGGGTGCTTGGCAGCGAGTCAGCCTGTTGGTGTGTCTGGGGAGTGAGGTTTGAACCCACTATTGATGGGGTGTTTCCTTGTGAGAGACCAGCACCAAAGAAACTGCTGGCAATCTCTGCTGAAGTGCCTTGGGCTGGCTGTGACCTGGGATCATCCTTTCTAGAGCTAAATGGGGATTGTCTGTCTTCTGTGATGTTAGGTCTAGAAATTGTGACTACTAAGTTTGAATGACATGAAGTGCTGGGGGGGGGCGCGGCAGAGGATGAGAGATGAAGAGAAGAGATTCTCACACACACCCCATCTCCCCTGGGAAAAAATGGATTTTAACTCCCCAGATAGACATCTCCGGTTACTTTAGCTGAATAGGATCTCATTTAGGGATTGGATCACAGCTCTGACAGCTGCTCTTGTTCTGGTTTATCATGCTAGTGTGTTGGTGTTTACTCAGTCTAAAGTAGTGGTTATCACCTGAGAATAGTTATCACAAAATCTAGTAGTAATTCCTGTGTTTGTCTTTGGACTGTTGTATATGTTTGCTTTTGTAAAGTTGAGAAGCTGTGTCCAAGGGAGTGGCAAGCCACAAAGACTGTTTGATTTCTGCAGCACCCAGGATCCCCATCCAAGACTGAGGTCCCTAAAGAAGCACTCTAGTGTCTACTGTAAAACAGCACAAGCCAGTTTGGGAGGTAGTGACAGAATTTGTCATAGGGAAAGTAGCATTTTGGTGAATTGGAGTTAGCCAGAGGGCTGGAGAGGAGTATATCTGTCCTCTCTGGAGTTTTCAATAGCTCACAGTGTGCTTTTGATCAACATAAATTATGGTAGGACCCCTACTTGAAGTGTATTTGGAGTCCAACAGAGCTCTTTCTTTCCTGTCCCTTTTTTGAGGGAGTGCTCTCTTTCCGCATAACTGCCCCCTTGCTGTCCACATCTGTCCTGTGCAGAACAGTGCCATGGTCAGCCATTTGGCATGTAAAACCTAGAGATCCCCTTTTCTTCTTAGAAAAAGTGCTAGTGAGACAGACAAGTCTGAGTTCATTCCTTAGTGTCTTTATCAGGCACTCTTTTAGTTTGGTAGTTGTCCTTTGCTGTAACTCCTTAAATTAGTAATGAGATCTCTGTAATCTTAATTCCACCATTTTCAACCAGTCAGCTGGCTCCTTGTATTCCAGTTACAATACTTGGTGTGTTTGGTACCATGCTCAACAGCACCAACAACCACACTCCTGAAATTCTTGTTGTTTGAAATCATGGCGGGGGTGTGCACAAGCCAGGTTTTATGTAATGATTTAGTCACCTGAAGGGTTAGGAAGGCAGAAAGCCTTTGGGGGTGTAATTTCCTGAGCTCTGCAGGGCTGCAGGGCAGAAGAAAGCATTCTCCTTTTGGTGACATAACATCTCCATACAGAGCATGTTGAGGGCACCTAGGTGCCTGTGATGCACTGCTGTAAAGCATTTTTCATAGTGACATGCCTTGTGTGGCCTATTCTTGCAGAACAGGATGTTTAGTGCTTACCAGCTGAGATATCTGCTGTCTGGTTCTGGCTGTGCAACCTTTGCCCCTGATCAGTGCACACCCTGCAAAACCAACCAGCCTGATGCCAGTGTCCCTTCCTTGTCCTGCTGCTGTTGTTTGACCTGATGATCAGCTCGTGGCCAGAAGGGGAGGGGAGCATGGTGCCTATGCAGGTAGCAGGCAGGGAAGCCGTGCCCAGGCTCAGGGGTTGTCAGCTAGGAAGCATGTGGCTTTACAAATTGGTGCTTATTTCCTTAACATACTATCTGCAGAAAGAGGGCAAAGGTAGAAACAGGGGGAGTACTTTCAGGGAAGTGGCTACCATTGAGCTGTTGCATCTGAGTTGTCAATTCTGATCATGGGACACGCCATATGTCAAATAAAGTTATTATCAACGCTCTTTTATCTGGATCAGCCAGCTGTAGGTGGAGAGGCTGCAGGTTAGGTCAGGGAGGAAGTGAACATGCTGCTGTGATTCATGTGACAGGCTGGAAGCCCCACCTGAGGCCAACACTCCTTGTGCAGTACCTAGAAAGAGGCAGCTCCTGACCCAGGAAGTCTGGTCGTCTCTGGTCAATTCCCAAAGTGTTTGAGTCTTGTCTTTTTAACGGAAGCTTAAGCTTAGGTATACTTAAATCCTTCCCTCTTTTCTCTGCAACTTGGAATTGGGGTCCTGTTGAGGTGATGCAGACTGGTTAGTTGTAGGGTAGAAAAGGGAGGATGTAAGTGTTGCTAAGAGCAGGACAGCACATTCCCTTATGGTTTAGGGGATGAAATGGACAGCTGTGGGTGCACATAGATTGTGTTGGCAGCCAAGTCCCAGGGAGGTTACACAGAATGGATCTGGGATTCCTAGGCTACAAGGTGCTTGGGCATGGTGTCAAAGTGTGGTGAAGACGGCATTGTGCTAAAGATATGATGGGCAGTCATATGGGTGAGCACAAAGGGCATGAGCTTGCTCAAGGAGGGTCATGCATGGAAGTGGGGAATGTCAGCAGTGCTTGAGGATGCCTCAGCTGGGTGCAGTAATTGTAATAAAGTGATGGTTCGTCATGTTGTGACTGTGAATGAACTCGAGTTGGAAGGGGATGGAGTGACGTTTTGTGGATGCTGATGCTCTAGAGAACAAAACTGTGTCTGGTTTTAGCTGGTGTTGGGGGACTGGAAGGCACCGCCTTTCAAAGCTTCAGATGTAATTTGTTTGTGAGGGCTGTGGGTGAGCTAGTAACAAAGCAACCCCGTTAAAGGGGATCTTAGCAGACAGGGAGGACAGGGTCTGTGTAAGTCCAGGACACTTTTCCCTTGGGGATATGTTGACATCCAAACTACTGGAGTAGTTTGGCTTTACCAGGAAGAAGGGTGTGTGGACTTTTGTGGGGGGAGGAGGACCAGAGTGCTGTCAGGTTTTGGAGTGGATGGGGACGCTCATTGCATGGGAAACAGCAGCTGAGGGCAGGTGGGATGGGAAAATGCCAACATAGAGTCCCAGCCTCGGCTGCATTCCCCAAGACATCTTTCACGTCACTGTTGGGCACTCTGACACCCAGCTTTGATCCTGAAGCTGCCTGGAGGGCAGAATAAAGGTGGACTGGCACCGCATGGCCTGGCGGGAAGTATGGGTGCAATCATACTGACCTTACTCAGTGAGCAAGCTGGGGATGCTCGCTGTCCAGGGCTAGATGCATGGAGGTATTTGGGCTCCGCTCCGTACTCTCGAGCGGGCACTGTGCTCTCCAGCCAAATTGCTCCTTCAGTCTGATCAACGGCTCTGGCTGCATTTTGCTTTGACAAGCAAGACCTTTGGGTCTTGTCTTCCATGGCAGACAGCCAAAAAGAGCCCTGATATGTTATCCTCTATTTACAGGATGTTATCAAGGAGAGCGGTGATTCTCTTGCTCTCAGTGTTACAGACAAGGACTTGGATATCTTTTGGGGAGATGATGTTACCTCAGAGGTAGCTGAGGGGAAACGCAGTGTCCTGAAAAAGATCCAGATTGGGTTAGGTAATTTAACAGTTCCTTAGGCTTTCAACTCTACCTCAGGAGCACATCTGCCATTAGTTATCAGGGCTTATGTGGAGGATCAATGTTAGGTCACCACTGGTGGCTGATTGCTATGCAAACTGAAGTTGCTGTGTTCCATTTGGATCGAGCTCCAGCTCTTGCTGCAAGGTAAGGGAGAGCTTGGAAACAGGTTCAGAGTATTGTGGTTCACACACTGAAAAACTGTGTTGCAATACAAAGGCTCCAAAGCCACTTAATACATTACCTGCAGATGGCAGGGATGCTTGGGTAGGCTCTTCCCTTAAGAAATGGAAACAGGATGCATAATGGAAAACTGGATCTTAAGCTTTCCAGTCATTACCTTCTCTGCTTACACAAGTGACTTTCTGGATAAAGCAGCTGGTTGGTAAGAGTTTTGGCTTTGGTTTTAAGGTGAGATTTCTAGCCAGTAACAATACCTCATGATAGGAGTTGTAAGGAGTTGTAAGAATGTAGTTAACAGTAACAAAGGGGAAATAGTTGTAGCTGTAAAAAAAAAAAATAAAAAAAAAAATCTTAAAGGGGCAGTGGGGATAGCCACCCATCTGGGAAAGCACAGGGCCTTGGTCAGGGCTTTGTCACATCAGGAAGCTGAAGATGATAGTTTAGACAGCTACTCTGTGAGCGTGCAAGAAACTACTTGTAGGAATGGCTCCAATGAAAAGATGTTGCTTCCTGTCCTTGACTGGGGTGCAGCTCTTGTTGAGAGAGAAAGCCTTTTTTGTGGTTCATCTAAGTATTTTCATCTGCTGAAATTCACAGGCTACAAATAAGCTGAGCCAGACTTGTGTTAATATCTGCTTTAAGTTATTCTTTCTCCAGTACTAGCAAAGCTTGGATTTGAATGGCTGACAGAGCAGCCTGTGCAGCTCTCCTGAACCAACAGCTGCTGGATCAATATATGGAACAAGGAGAGGACTAATCCCTGCAGACTTAAACTAGCTTTTGTACGATCAGGAACAGAGGGACAGTAGCACGTGTAATGATGTAGATTTGCTGTGCAGCAGAAAAAGTTCTCGACCCCTAAAAATGAAATAATTTGACAGTAACTGTATTGTAACCCTTTTGCTCCTGACCTCTTCTACCAGCATGAAGGGACAGCTGAGCTAGCGCTATACACAGCTCTCTCAATTTAGATCTGAACGGAGCCTGTTTGGGATTTAACTGAACACCAGAAAACACAGCCTAAGCATTAGAGAAGACTTAACTTTAGAATTCAGTAGGGTTTATTCTACAAATCTTAGATCAATGCCAATGATACAAGTTTTATGAATTCTCATTAAAAATACAAGTCAGTATAAAGATTCCAATAGTAATATAATGCATGACGATTCAGTTTCAAAACTTAAGGAATGAATCTGGGTTTTGGACCATGCTACAGAAAAGGGGGAACACAATGTAGAAGGAATATTTAGTTTACCTCCCTTACTTTAGGAGGGGCCTGTGCCTTATTGCCACAATACCTGAAAAAGCAATATGAAGTGCATAGCAGCCTTGCCTGTACAGTCTCTAGGCAAAACTGTTGAATTTAGTATCATAGTCCTCTTTCCCCCCCAGTTCTGTTAATTAAGGTACATTTTGATAGCCTGGTATCGCTATAATAACTTAAAGCTATTGCAACAACATCCCCCATAATGATTATAAACAACAGTCCTTTGAACTGTAAAATGCTCTTGTGACGCACTGAAACTTTTCCACTGTGCTAACCATTTTGCCCAGCGTTCCCAGGAACACTAAATACTGATTCGAATCAAAGGTGAATTAGTTCCATATTCAAAACTCTCCTGTCTATTTTTTTAAAATGACATCTCAGTGCACTCTAATACTCAAATGTGTTGTTCATAGCTTCAGGCACAGTTAGAATTTATTTTCTTGAACCTAGCCCTCTGATATGATGAAAGGTGTTACAACTTCCGCTAAACAGTTGAAATTTGGCCACAGAATTGCTAGGTCAAATGGTCTGGAGTGGGGAGAACAAAACTACCCTTTCTTTCTGGAAGCTGCCTGCACTTACAAGAGGATTAGGCTTAATAACGCCATACCCTAAGCCTAAATTTTAGAGAAACAGTTTATATTTATCACAAGAGGTAACTCTTGGTAAGAGATGCACCTCATCCCCCAAATGCTGTACGTACATCTGTTTATTCCTAGTGATGTTTTCACCCTGTCAAAAATAATGGGCATCTCTCTTGTTGAGCCCAGTCATTTCTTGTAGCAGAACCACATTAACATCACAGAGCAGGTATCATGCATGTATCTGCAAAAGCAGACAGGGAAACTAGGTTTAACAATATGCATACATTTCCAAACATAATTTTGGTGCAGACAGAGACATTTAACTGAAAATCAGCTTTTACCAAAATATTAGCATAATACAAAAATCCAAAAACACTGGGTAAAAAGAAGCTGCTGACTTCCACGCATCAGTTAAAGAAAAAACTCCTCTTGCATAAATGCAGCAGCAGCACAAACTTGGCTATACAAATACATCTTTTCTTCTGTAGGAATTTGCATGAATTCTCCACCCAACATCATTACTAGCATCATACCAATGGTGGCAAAATCTAGTATTAAGCCCTCATGCAGGCTAATGGGGATTTATTTTGCAGTACTGAACACTGCTGTGCTTGCTTTGAAAACATATTGTCACTCTGATTTGTCTTTGTAGTAAATGCATCTTATACTCTAACAGTCACATTTAGTCAGAAGTAAAAAAGTTCAGTAGCCCATACTGGGCTTTAGGTACAGTCAAGATGACAACAAAATACAAGGATGTCATTAAACTGCATATATTATAGAAAACAGGTTTACTTTGCATTTAAGTCACATTTAATACAAGACAAGTTGGTCTGAAACTGTGAACTGATTCTATTTGGAACAAAGTATGGCACAGATTCCCAATAGCTATGGATACTGTGTAAATAACACGTTTTTCTCTTTGCAATGATTATCAATTCGCCAAAAATAGTGTAACAGTCAAAAGGGAAGAGTGAAGGAAAACAGATTTAGGAAAAGAAATAAAAAATGTCTAAGAACTGAAAATAAATGACTACTTTTGTAAGAAACTTTATTTAACTTCATTTTTAAAAATGCATTCTCTCCTCAGAACAAATGCCACCATAAAAAAAAAAAAAAAAGACTGCAGTAGCACACACTTGCACTCAAAGGAAAACATGCAAAACTGATGGCTGGAAAAATTCTGCATAAAAATCCAAGACTTCAGGCAAAAGTTTGCCCCCATGTGCCTTTAGGGACCCCAGACCATAAACAGTTTTCAGTGCAATGTCTCTTGTTTCCAATTGGTGGGGAAACATATGGCAGAAGCTTGTCGTCTGACAGCTACACTCTCCCAGATGTCTGAAGCAAAAACAGTCTTAGCTGTATTTTAAAATATCATTGTTAAACTGTTGCAGAAAGTACAAACAGAATTCAATAAAATGTCAGAATCCAGTGAAGAAAAACTTTTGAGTTCTACCCTGTGCCATACACTTCTTAAAAAAAAAAAAAAAATTAGACAGAAAAACAGATTTTATTAATACACCCTCTTTAAATTTTTTATTTCTGAAAGCAGCTCTTTATGCAAATCAAAAGCAGTTCCTGAGTAACTGCAGTAAACAGTGTCTTTTAAATATTTTTGCGCCTCAGCTCTTCTGTTTTGGTTCTTCCTTGTTTTTCTCCCTAGTTTTCAAGTTTAATCTCAGTTCTTTTTCAAAAATGTGCAAGTTCAGTTAGCATCGTTTCCAGAAGTCCACAGCTTGCAGGTCTTCCTGCAACAACTATAAGATCTGCACATATGCTAGGTTGTACTCCTATACCTATTGCAGATTTTGCTCTCAAACCTGTACAGCATGCATTTTCACGTCTTCTTCAGCATACGCCGGGACTGCCACGTATGGAACTTATTGTAGGCCGTCTGCAGCATCTCTTCTATATGACTTACCAACTGAAACATTAAGAGGGAAAAAAAAATGTCCCAGCTACTGGAAAACACATCCCCTCCCCTCCTTTTGACTCCGTTGGATTCTTCCTTTTATTCACTAAGAGTAATCTCACTAAAATCAAAGAGGTATGCCAGATAAAGAGAGAAAGGACCTTGAGGCTCTATTGCAAAGTATCTGTAGAGGGAGCAGTTCAGAGAGCTATGAAGCTGTGAAGGTCAGAGGGAAGTGACACTTGATTGTGCTGTCTGTTCTAGTATTTGGTCTGTGACCACTTCAAGTCTGACGTGGTGGGAAACAGTTATGAAGTTGCTAAAGTTCTACTTCATGGTGGAAGTGAAAAACAAAACATGACTTCCCCTTTATATTGTCTCACTTGGGTAATTTCAAATTATAGTTCATGACAGTTTCTGGTATTACTCAGCAAGCTGAGAGACAGGGAAAAAAGACATGCTTAACTGTGTACCCAATTTCCCACTGCCCATTTCCTAGTTAACAAAAAACTTAAAATGCTCTAGGATAAGAAGTAACAAAGCTACCATCCTCTGATAATTATGGTTCAAATTATTAATATGCACCTATGTAATTAAAGTTAAAGAGTATTTTCCCCTTACATTTGTGCTTAAATACTGTCTCCGAATCTTTTCTTGGAATGGGCAGAGCTTTGTAACCTGAAATCTTTCCAAGTTGCTCCTCATTTTCACAACCTGAGAGACAAACAAAAACCAGTATTATAACCACTTGCACAGAAGTTTCATTTCCTTTAACAAATTTTTCCCCAACAGAACACCTTGTAACTAATTCTGGGGGCTACTTTAAGTATGTATAGTTTGCGGAAGAAAAGTATTAAAATAACAGTCTCTAACAATGCACACTTAAGTGCATATTTATTTTTGAGGCAAGTGCAATATGACTGAAAGTGCAGTGTGCCACTGTGATCATTATTACTTTGGCAGTAAATACTACAGATAAGATATTCACAGAACAACCTTTTTTTGCTCAAAGCAAAGACTGTACCATGGATTTTTAGGCCACATTTTGCAGCAGAAAAAGCCAACATATCTGAATGCAAACTTTTATCTTTGTGATCCATATGAGGTCAAAAGAAAGAATAGCAACAGAAAAATAGTTAGTCATATGCCTGGTCGTAGACAGATATTTCTTCTTGACGGCAACTCTGTTCTAAAAAGCAGTGTCTGCAAAAATCACTCAGTCATAGCTTCAAAACAATGGATAGAAGAATAAGGAAAACTTTCTTATAACTGTCACTGTGGAGGCTATGTCTTAGAGTTGGGGAAAGGGAGCTTTCGTTTGTGTGTTTTAAACTGGCAATGAGAAATCTGCAGCTGGAATACAGCTGACCATTCTGTTTGAAACTAGCTTACAGCAACTGCTCCTGAAGGGGGCTAACAGGCATGCAGTAACAAGGATGATTTTCACCAATGGCACTAGCAGAATTGCTGAAAAAAAGTAATATTTTACATTGTTTTGTGACCTTCAGTTCTAGAGATGAAGAAGTGCTGCACTGTTTTAAAGCATGTGTATTAGTTCTATACTTCAAGTTAATGACAGTCATGCTAAACCAAGATCTGGCCACATCATAATCGGGGTCACGCTAGGAAGCTCTGCCTTACCTTTTCTTCTAGGAATGGCGTGTTAACAGGAAAGCAGGACCAGAAGTGTCGTAGCAGTTCCCCTACTGCCACATACAAGTGTTTTAGTTCAGACTGAACATCATTTGGCACCATCTCTGCAACAGGAAAAAGATTTTGTCACATCACTTAAAACTGTCACATGAAAAATGAGAATGTAAGGCTAATGAAGGAGTTCAGCCATATACATTTCTACTAGAATCACAGAAAGGTTGGCTGGGAGGGAACACTGAGGTGCCTCACACCTGAAGTAGGACTATCAGCAGCATTAGATCAGGTCAGCCGCTATTTATGGCTATATACTTGGAAGCTTGTATATTATAAAGGGAGATTTATGCCAGGCAAAGAATGGACACCAAACTTAATCCAGGATTAGAAGCAGTATATTTGGATTGTTTTAACAGTGTGGCAGTACTGTTTTTGAGACCAGCACTCTGTTCTTACAGCACAGTACTAAATACTGTGTGGCAGATACTGCAAGCTTTTCTCTCTCTCTTATGTTAGCAATAAGAATATGGTCACAGCGTGTGAAAAATGAAAGATCCAGGCAGGAACAAGGAACTGTATCACAGTTCCTCTTAAGGAAGAAAGGGTGACAGGATTCAACAACAGGGAAGGAACCACAATCATAAGAAAACAAAGACAAAAAGCACAAGCAGTCATTGTGGATGACAGGAGCACAGCAAACTGCACAGTGAATAGCGAACTCTAGAATGAGGCTGTTTAAGGAAAAAAATAAAAAAGTGGTGGTCATGCTCAAAGAAGTGGAGCGTAGCACCCAGTATGTCAACTGGGATGGGTAACAAAGCCTCACTACTGATTGCTAACTGCTTTTCTTTCAGTACCATGAAGAACTCATACTTGCTTTTTCAGCTGTCTGAATCAGTTTCTGCTGCTCTTCAAACCAAGTTAACAAAAGTTACACTGGAAAACTGTTATAAACCCTGCTTGTGAGAATAGGGATTCATCTGCTATGAGACTAAAGAGAAAGGAACTCAAACTGGCAGGAATGAGACAACAGAAAAAAGGTGTGGTTGAATGGAGATGTGAGAAGGAGGGGTTGTCTGTTTTACCCTTGCAGTCTACAAAAAAGTCGTCCTTTTTCATAGCAAGCTGTGGACCTTAAATGTAGGTGTAAAAACACTAGTTCCAGACAATTATCTATACCTCACCTCCTTAGAGCTTTCCCAGAGTATGCCTTTATTTTCTAAAATTCCTCCCCAAAAAAATCAGAAAAGAGAAATGCTGAACAAGCTAACCCCATTAGCTGTAAGAGGACTTAGTGTCAAGTGCATCCTTCACTTGCTCTGTAAAATTTTCTCTCATTCACTTGCCTCAGCACTGGTGTAGCCAGTACCACCCTCATGGTGTGGCTGGGTGGTTGCTTTTCTTTTGTTCCTGTAACCCAGTATTATTCCAGCTACATGCTTCCATAGTTTCCTTTACCACTGTAACATATTCTAAGAGGGAGATGAAACAGCAAGCCAGGTACTGCTGTATAATGCAATAAGATATGATTAAAGTAGTATACATCCTAAAGCCTTACGGTTTATGGCTTGCTGTGTTCCACCCTGCATAAGTGCTCCTCCAGGTGACAGGACTGCAATAGTGCTAGTAGCATCACCACTTGAAAGAACCTGAAGGGAGAGAGGGAACAAATACTTCAGACTGCTTTTTCTAACAAAATCTTTTAAAAATAAGTTGTATTTGAACTCCAATGGCAAAGATACAGTTGAGCAGATACAATGGAAGTTCTGATGAAGAGTCTGTTCTCCAGAATTAGACACAGTGCCTTTAAGTGCTACAGCTCATGTTTTCAGTGAAAACTCTCCAAATTATTACAGGCAAACAACCCTTTTCTTTAGCTAGTAAGTGAACTGGCTGTGCAGCTACTTTTAAATGAGACAGAGAATTACTATGCAGAAACATTCACAGTTGTAGCTGCTTTACTTAGGGCCAAATCTAGGCTGACTAACCGAAGTTCAGGTACTGGCTGGGGAGGTTGGTTACATGGCTATGCTGCCCTCCAGTTGCCAGGACAGAGTTCCTGTGCAGCCCACAGCAAGATCTACATCCTACCTAAGTGTATTTAGGAGTGGAAGACCTGTTCAGTTATAAGCCTGCTTACTGTGACCTCCTAAGGCCGTTACATCCTAAGTTTCACATGGTAGGATCAGTAATATCAGCCTGTGCTTCATGTTGCATGACTGTCCTGCTTTACTACTTTATACCTTTACCAATCCTTCAAAAGAACATGGTAACAGTAGAACATAACTCTGAATATCAGCAATGACTCAGTTTCTTATTGTTCAAATTTTAAACACAATAGCTCAAAAAGTATCACCTAAACTTGTAAAATAAATCTAGTAACATAAAACTATTGGAGATAATGAAGTTTACACTGAAAAACTAACATTCCAGTAGACACAAGACACGAGGTTATACAGAAAGCAAAATGCTAATACCAAGAAGGGAATTTTTGGAGTATTCTTCCATACCTGAGTTAGTTTGGGTACATATGATTCCATTTCTTGCCTAATACTATGAAAAGAATTAATTATATCCTGACTGGTTGCATATTGCTGTGATTGAATTGGAGTTGGACCATGATAATACCTGTGAGGTGAGAAAAGGAAAGAGAAAAGTGTCTTAATAGGAGTGTTGGTAAAACAGAGGCCAAACTCAATGGACAGTTCTTCAAGTGTTGCCAATTTTAGATGCTTTGCAACTGTTGATGCTACTATCTAAATCTTATTCATTGACAGAGTAAAATACATTGCCACATGGGAAGAGGTTGGATTAGGGATGGTATGGCAGTAAAATAAGAGAAATATCTGTGTCACCTAGTTCTGGGAATATCATTAGAATGGAGGCATTCACGCAACTTTCGATTGAAACTAAGCTAAATGAAGTTAGGTACACGTTTGGAACTGCTTTCTTTCCTATGGTATTGCTCCTTTTCTGAAGTTTCATCTATGGCTCTCAAACTCAAAAGTCTAGAAAACAAGAGGAATATTACTACAAAAATACTAGAGCAGTGAGCAGTCCAAACTATCCTGACTGCACTTTTTTGCCTGGGAGCAGATTTTCCTTAGAATTGTATGTATTTTCACATGTAACATGCATTTTTCCACTGTAAGCTGCAAAAGAGTGCTGAACCATAAATGCAGGTCTGATAGACTTTCACGGAAGTTACATGTCAAAGCCCTTTCAAGTAGGCTTACAGAGACTTAACTTGCTGAAAAGCAAGATGAAATGAAAATTTCAATGGGAATTATTTGGAAATTGGTTTATGCAGGAGTTCATACTAGGTTTCTTAACTTAGCCTAAACACACTTGAGTGCGGCACAGTAGAGACTAAATCAGCTGATTCTGTGCAGGCTGTGATGAGAGACCTGCCAGACTGAATATGCCGAAATAGCTGTGCATATTTTAACTTACCTATCAGACTTCTTTAAGTTTAGTGCAATAGTTTTAATGCTATTATTCTTTGCTAAATCTTCATATTCAATGGACTCCTGCAGCTTCACCTAAAAGAAGCCAAATAATTATACATATTACTAATGAGGACACAATTTGATGCTTCTAGTGCCTTTTTTTTTTTTTTCCCCTCGAGTTCACTGAGTTTGAGCGGAAAAGTTACCAAAGCCTTAAAGAAAATTAAAGTGTGGAATGGTTCATGTCTACCTCCAGAGGGAGCAGTGCCCAATATTGTTTAAAGTGTGCCATTTGGAAGTCTTGGCACTACCGTTTTTTCTGCAGATTCTGGGCAAAACTTGCAGTCCCTGCCACTTCCAAAAAGTGCTCTGCTATACATAGCTCATTCTTTGTGCTCTCTATTTATGTCCAGATTTATTTATTCTCCGGATTAGCAGAAACAGTAATGATTTAATGGCTGGTGTACAAAAATGTAGGGCTAAAACCGTAATAGTTACCCAAGCTATTTGGTAACAGTAGAGCTAGAGCATTAGTGGCGAGAGGCACAGTGATAGCAGATTTGTACAGCGAGAAAACTACTTTTGAAGTCTCCTACTCTCATGCTACTTTCACTCTTTTAATCACATTTATTCTAGTCCTGGTATATCGTTTACTTCCCAGTAAAAACTGCAGCTTTCAGGAAAGTCAAAGCTGTTGACTGCCTCAACATTTAACAACACGTGTATTCTACAACCTTTTCTCACAATATATGCAGGTTTTGGGTCCCCTTGGCATTTTCTCTTTAGGCTGTCAACTCTAGTGAGAGCATTCAATTCAGTTTTGTGGCAATTACAATACTCTTTTCTACTTTGTGAGCTGCTATGGTTAGTCTAAAACAGGCTGTTTCAGTGCACCAGGCATCACTACACTTTCAGTTTAACCTCACTTCAGCTTCTGACCTTAAGATGAAGGCTGCCATGTGCCAGCTTAATCATGCCCTCTGCAAACAATACACTTGATAGATTAATATTGGTGCTTGAACACCAATATCTCTTTCAGGCTTCTCTAGAAGTTTTCAGGCATTTGGAGAAAAAAAAAAAAAAGGGGGGGGGGGGAGAGGAACTGCACTGAATGGAAACCAGATTTCTGGGTCCAATCAGAAGCATGTTGGAAATTTTTTACTTTCATTGGGCACTACTGAAGAGCTAAACGGAAAAATACTTCAAAGTGTAATTTATTTGTGTTTACTAACAAAGGTACAAAGTTTCTTACAGGTCCTCAGGTTCTTATTCTATACACTTCTATGCAAAGCTAAATAAGTATCACTGTAGATGCACTATAAAACAAGTAAGGAACCTTCAGCAGTCTTCTGAGACAGAGCTTCCAGTTCTGTTCAATTAGAATTGCATCAGCTAACTTTATACCTTTTTCATTGGTGGCTGAAAGAAATCTGAATCCCTGGAGTTTCCATCCGTACTGCTGGTCTCACTGTAATGGTCATTTTGTGCTTCTCTTAAAATAGAGAAACAGCATTAAGAAGAATTCACCTCACAGGAAACTTAAGATACAAGCTAGAGACAAAGTAAATACATCTGTTTCAAAAAATTTATACGCATCTTCACATACTGTATATAAACTTTTCCCTTATGTCTTCATTTCTAGAAGTTGATCTAGATGAAAAAAACAATTCCTCAAATAACCCTGTTTGTCAAGGGGGAAATTCAACAGCAGGGGAGGGTGCTTCTCCCTCTCTTCAGAAATAATAGCATGCCAACAATGCAAGTGGGACACAGCAAAATCATGCCTAAATTAGAAACATTTTGCATACACACTTATGCCAACCAGGTATTAGAGGAACTATGGGAGCCCACAGAATACTACTGTTTCAGAATGATACTACTCTTTCTGAACTAAGACACAGAAATACACATTACCAAGAAGAGATTGTTTAAGGTCCGCTGTTCAATTTGTGGACTACAGAACAACATGAGGGAGCACAGCTACACAGAAGTATTAATTACGATCTCCACAGGTAAGGTCTGTAGGATTTGGGTAGAGTAGTAATCCGTTGGTGGTTGTTTATAAACCAATTGTAAAGCAGACTTCACATCAAACGCCATTCATGCCTCTTTTAAGAAGTTTCATTTGTGAAGTTTACTGTAAATATACATAACTGGCTGATACTTTTTTTGGTCAGGGGCAGGGTACTGCACTGGAGGAATCTTTCATCTGATCCACCCATGCCACACTGTTCTTCTGGTTCCTCACTTACTTATATGCATGCACCCCACTACAGGAAGTGCCCCCCCCCCCCCCCCCCCCCCCCCCCCCCGCTACTGGAAGGCAGGCAATAGGAACTCCCTGTACCAGACCTCCCCTCCACACAGCAAACAGAACACTACTTCTGCAGCCTTCACCAGGGCTACAGAACTAGGGCAGAAACATCCTTTCCTTTTCTGATCTGCTTTGTACGATAACTCAGCTCAAAATAGCGTTTGTCATCTCAAACAGCTCTGAAGAACTTTCATAAAGTAAAATGGAACCTAAAAGTATTTTCGTTTCTAGAGAAAAAATACTTCATCCATAAAAATTAAAAGAAAAGGTTAGATGAGTAATTGAAGATGTGTTTTCCTTTTAGAAATTTCTTGTTACAAAAAAAGCTTTTACACAACATTGACACTTACTGTTTCCTGAGGCCAGCTGCAAGGACCATGGCACTATGATGATTAAAGCGTTTTATAATGGCAGCATTGCTACTTTCTCTAGCGGACTTTGAGGCATTTGATGTAGAGGCCACAGAAGCAACACCATAGCCCTACAAAGAAAACAACATTAGCTACCTCCTGCCCCAAAATCAGAAGGATGATTCTCTGCCTTCCATTGAGTCAGAAAGTCTGCATGCTGCCGCCTCTGAACTTTACTGAGTGATATTGCATCATCATCTGGAGCAGTATTTTCCTACCTTCCCCACACCATCACCTTATGTACTTTGAAGAAATTGCAGACTATTTTATTCTGCTAGCACTTGGCAGTTTAGAGGTGTCTTAGAAAAGAAAATTCTCAAACTTATAGTTTTATAAGACTGTGATCTGTTATAAGTAAAACCAGAACAGCTTAAAAAAATTTTAAGGATCACTTGTACGAAACAGACAGGCACTGATGGCAAGTAAGAGCTAGCAATTGTTTTACTGACCTCTTTTTAACATCTTGTGGGACACCAGCAGCCCACAGGCTAAATGACAGCCGTCAGGAGGATGTGATACCACTAGGAATTCAAAAAATCTCAAGCCTTAATTTTGGCGGTGTTCCCCAGTTACCAGGTGGCTGAAGGCAACTCACTTTACCCCATGCTCAGTTTCATGCTTGCAGTTAACCAGCCTCAGAAGCTAACAAGGGCAGTTTGCACAGCACTTCAAACATACCTATCGTAAACTCCTAGTCCAGTTTCAGACTTAGCTTTGTACAACCCTTACCAGGAAAAAAACCCCAACAACTTAGACATGCAGCACCAGTATTAATTACAACTCAAAAGTTTAAGTTAAATCAACTGCATAAAAGTGCATCTGTAAGTTAAGTGCATCTGTAACTTATTTCATGTTATGGTACACCATTTATAACAATTGTTTTAATTTGTACTTGGAGGCAGGTGACAGTTCAAGTTAGTCATATTTTTAGCAAAACACAGTATTTAAAGCTAAACAAAGAAAACTGTATAAAGTGTCCTTAATTTTAAGCTGAATCAAATAGCAATGTTCAAAGTGAGAACAAATACAAAGAGTTCTTCCTGTTTTGTGCTACTCTTTTGTACGTTGTCACAGCTTCTAAAGGGTAGGAAGAAACGAGAGTCCACTTTAGACAATAAAGCCATCCAAGTGAAATAATAATTCTTTAAATGAAGTCCCACTTTTATACCCAGCACGCTAAGGCAGACATCTGAGGCATACAGGTCCATCGGCACAGTCTCCATTTCTTTACACACATACAACTGTATAAATGTTGACTACCCAACCACTGCAGCAGCCTAGTAAGTGATGTGTTTTCGAATTAGCGTTTGTAGTTATTTTAACAGGAGATGGACCCTTTTTCTCCTTAAATGAAACTAAGGGAGAGAGGGGTTGCCAAGTACTTACTTCATCTAATGTTTTATCTTCCAAAGCTGTTAAATCTATCAGAGGGTTTTTTACTCCTTGAGACACCATTGTTTTTAACCCTGTATGACACAAAGAAAAAAACATGAAAAACTGTAACGAAACAAATAGGAATAATTGTGGGAGTATTAAATTATATTTAACCTTTAGAAGGAGATGACAAAGGCTCTGCAGATGCCCTGTGACTAAGACTTTCAACCCTTTTCAAAGTTCCATTTAAAATAAGCAATAAACTTGGAAAGTTATTGTAAAAGATCATCCTACTAGTTAGCACAGTTTTCATCAACTTCTATGCATCACTGAATACTGTTTGGTTAAAAAAAATAATTTAAGATGCAGTTATATTAGTTGTGTTAGTGGGAACTGGGAAACCTTACTTGTGTGTTTCTTCTCATGTCAGCACTGTTTAGCTACCCTGTCTTTGGTAGAATGGTATTTTATATCTGGTGATAGCTTTTACTTGTGAAGGGTTGTGGATTCATAATAGAATGTTTTAATTAGTCAGAATACATATTAAGGAATGGTGTTAAGTCATCTCAACTCTCCACGTTTCTGTATCATCACAAACCTAACTCAAAAATTCAACAAAAACATAAGTCAGATAATATTTTAAGTTTCACATTAAAAAGGCTGACAGAGAACAGGGATGGCAAATCCTCTGGAAAATCTTAAACAGGATCCATATTTGTCTGTTACTAAAACCTGATCTATAACAAAAGCTATACTTGTTGTAATTTGTGCACAAAACAATGCCTTACGTAAACAAAATTATTCCATATTAACTGATGGCAGAGCATAATCAGCATGATAGTATTTTATGGAATTTATTACAGATTTACTGTTGTATGAGTTGTGGAAGCTCAGGTGGAAGAAGGGAGTTTACAATAGGTGGAAGAAGGGGCTGACTGCTTGTGAGGAATACAAGAATGCTGTCAGGGTATGCAGGGAGGAAACAAGGAAAACCAAGGCAGCCTTGGAATTGAACCTGGCGAGGGATGTCAAGGCCAACAGGAAGGGTTTCTTTAAGTATATAGGAGACGAAAGGAAAACTAGGGAAAATGTGGGCCCGCTGTTGAACGAGACAGGTGCTGTGGTGACAGATGATGCAGAGAAGGCTGAGTTGCTAAATGCATTCTTCGCTTCTGTCTTCACTGTTCGGGCCAGTCCTCAGGAAACCCGGACTTTGCAGGTAACAGAGAAAGTCTGGAGGGAGCAAGACTTTCCTTTGGCTGACGAGGAGCAAGTTAGAGATCAGTTAGATAAACTGGATATCCACAAATCCATGGGGCCTGATGGGATGCACCCTCGAGTGCTGAGGGAGCTGGGGGAAGTCATTGCTGGGCTGCTCTCCATCATCTTTGAAAGGTCCTGGAGGACAGGTGAGGTGCCTGAGGACTGGAGGATAGCTAATGTTGCTCCAGTGTTGAAAAAGGGCAAGAAGGATGACCCGGGAAACTACAGGCTGGTCAGCCTCACCTCCATCCCTGGAAAGATGATGGAACAGCTTGTGCTGGGTATCATCTCAAAGCACCTGGATGAAAAGAAAGTTATCAGAAGTAGTCAACATGAATTCACTAAGGGGAAGTCATGTCTGACTAATCTGATAGCATTCTATTAAGAAGTGACTAGATGGGTGGATGAGGGGAGGGCAGTGGATGTTGTCTACCTTGACTTTGGCAAGGCTTTCGACACTGTCTCCCACATCACCCTCACATGCAAGCTTAGGAAGTGCGGGCTAGATGAATGGACAGTGGGGTGGATTGAGAACTGGCTGACAGATAGAGCTCAGAGGGTTGTGGTTAGTGGTGCATAGTCTAGTTGGAAGTCAGTAACAAGTGGTGTCCCTCAAGGGTCAGTACTGGGTCCAGTCCTGTTCAATATATTCATCGATGATCTGGATGAAGGGATAGAGTGTACCATCAGCAAGTTTGCTGATGACACTAAACTGGGAGGAGTGGCTGACATGCCAGAAGGCTGTGCTGCTTTACAGCGTGACCTGGACAGGCTGGAGAGTTGGGCAGAGAGGAACCTAATGAAATTCAGTAAGGGTAAATGTAGGGTACTGCATCTGGGGAGGAATAACCCCATGCATCAGTACAGGTTGGGGGCTGACCTCCTGGAGAGCAGCTCTGTGGAAAGGGACCTGGGAGTCCTGGTGGACAACAGGATGACCATGAGCCAGCAATGTGCCCTGGTGGCCAAGAGGGCCAATGGCATCCTGGGGTGCATCAAAAAGAGTGTGGCCAGCAGGTCGAGGGAGGTCATCCTCCCCCTCTACTCTGCCCTGGTGAGGCCGCATCTGGAGTACTGCGTCCAGTTCTGGGCTCCCCAGTTCAAGAAAGAGAGGGTCCAGCAAAGGGCTACGAAGATGATGAGGGGATTAGAACATCTTTCATATGAGGAAAGGCTGAGGAACTTGGGTCTCTTTAGTCTAGAGAAAAGAAGAATGAGGGGGGATCTTATTAATGCTTTCAAATACTTAAAGGGAGGATGCCAGAGGGATGGGAGGAGTCTTTTTCAGTGGTGCCCATTGATAGGACGAGGGAAGTTCCATCTTAACATGAGGAGGAAATTCTTCACTTTGAGGGTAGTGGAGCACTGGAACAGGCTGCCCAGAGAGGTTGTGGAGTCTCCCACTCTGGAGACATTCAAAACCCGCCTGGACGCTGTCCTGTGCAACCTGTTGTAGGTGACCCTGCTCTGGCAGGGGGGTTGGACTAGATGATCTCCAGAGGTCCCTTCCAACCCTGACTATTCTTTGGTAAAGAGTATTTCTAGTGCTACCACTTTTGAGGCCTGCATGGATGAACAAGGACAACCTCAAACACAAATAAGAAGCCTACAGAGGGTGGTGGAAGCAAGGACAGGTAGCCTGGGAGGAATACAGAGAAATTGTCCGAGCAGCCAAGGATCAGGTTAGGAAAGCTAACGCCCTGAGAGAATTACATCTGGCCAGGCACATCAAGGGCAACAAGAAAAGCTTCTACAGGTATATCAGTGACAGAAGAAAGATGAAGGAAAATGTGGGCCCTCTCCAGAAGGAAATGGGAGACCTGGTTACCCAGGATATGGAGAAGGCTGAGGTACTCAATGACTTTTTTTCCTCAGTCTTCACCAGTGAGTGCTCTAGCCACACCACCCAAGTCGCAGAAAGCAAAGGAAGGGACTAGGAGAATGAGTAACTGCCCACTATAGGAGAAGATCATGTTTGAGACCACCTAAGAAACCAAAAGGTGCACAAATCCATGGGACCTGATGAGATCCAGGTCCTGAGGGAACTGGCAGATGAAGTTGCTATCCATCATGTTTGAGAAGTCATGGCAGTCCAGTGAAGTTCCCACTGACTAGAAAAGGGGAAACATAACTCCAGTTTTTAAAAACTAAGACCTGAGGAACTGCAGGCCAGTCAGTCTCACCTCCATGCCAGGCAAGATCATGTAGCAGTTCCTCCTGGAAACTATGCTAAGGCACATGGAAAATAGGGATGTGATCAGTGACAGACAATATGGCTTCACTGAAGGCAAATCGTGCCTGACAAATCTGGTCTACAATGGGGTTACAGCATTGGCAGATAAGGAAAGAGCAACTGATATCATCTACCTGGACCTGTGCAAAGTATTTGACACTGTCCCACATGACATCCTTGTCTCTAAATTGGAGACATGGATTTCACAGATGGACCACTTGGTGGATATGGAATTGGCTGGATGGCTGCACTCAAAGACTCCAACTCTCAGTTAAACTGAAAAGAGGGTAGATTTAGATTAGATACTAGGAAAAAAAACTTTACTGTGAGGGTAGTGTGACACTGGAACAAGTTTCCCAGAGCAGCTGTGGATGCCCCATCCCTGGAAGTGTTCAAGGCCAGGTTGGATGGGGCTTTGAGCAACCTGGTCTAGTGGAAGGTGTCCCTGCCCATGGCAGGGGGGTTGGAACTAGATGATCTTGAAGGTCCCTTCCAACCCAAACCATTCTGATTCCAAAGGCTAATCTGTTTCAAGAAATGCACTTGCTATCAAACATGCTAAGAATAGCAAAGTGATAGCTAACTTTCAATGACAATCTGTAGCTTTCACTTTACACTTCAACAAAGACTGACAGTAAATGGACATAAAGAACATTTCTGACTTTAGCTTTGCTAGGTTTACTAGATATACCTGAAGTGTTGTGCTCTATGATATAGCTAAGACTGTAGCAGCCCTCTGCAGAAACAAAGTCAAAACGCTTACCTTTTTCATCCAGTTTGGCACATTCCGCAAAGAGGTCTTTTGAGCCTGTGTTGAGCCTGTCCCGATGGAAATAATGAGACTGAAAAAATCGTGTCCAGAATTCCCTCTCGGTCATGTTATGTGGAACATTTTCTGCATATTTCATTTTTACTGTTAACAAAAACCATAATGGTTACACACTGTTCTGCAAATCTTAATAGGGTATTTTATGTTAAAATTACCTTGTTTTCTGTCTAATACTCCCTTCATTTATGCCCATTAAATGTAAGGGAATGCAGTAGTTAAGCATGAGCAAACAGGTACTCTTTTATGTGCTGCAATGCTAGCTAAAGCTTTGAAAAAAAAAAATGCCCATAACAGTAGTCCGAATACTCTAATTTCAATTGCATGTGCACAGGAAGTCTGATTTGCCAGAGTTCTAGTTACTCTTAGAGTGGATCTAGTCTTTTTAACCTGGAGTGAAAATGAACCAATGTCAGTGTTCAATATAGTGCCGGGGAACAATGGCAATCAGATTATTTTCCTCCCAAAGGTGATTTAATGAAAAATAACAATTTATTTAAATGCTGAGTAAGATAGTATCATGGGAGCCAAGAAACTACTCACAATTAAAAAAAAAAGTCAACACAACAAATTAAAATGTTTTCATTTAACAAAATCAAGTTTTCGTTTCAAAAGCATGTTTTAACACATGCTTCTTCCCATCCCTCAAACAAGGCAGGGAAAATCATCCAGAAGACTGAAGATATGGTCCTTTATACTTCCAGGTTCGACTAACATTCTAGTCTTCCCATTGGAGAGCAAAAACCAAATACTAAATGCATGTATTTATTATGTGAAGTACTATTCTTACCTGCAGGATATGTTCGAAATATGGATTCAATGATATCTGAAGTCAAATTATACCTCAGACCATTGCAGCCATCTGTTTGAGGCCGTACATCAGCCTAAAAAAAAACATACTGTGAGGAAAAACAGTCATATCTGAATGCCTTCTGTAACTGGAGAAGGAATCTTGTAATCAAATTCTGCTGCAGATAAAATAATCTTCCTCCTCCAATAATACATCGCATATTTGATCATAAATAGGTATTTTTAGAATGAGAAATTAAAGAGCACGCATTAATTTCTTTATTATACTTGCCACTTAAGGGATGATTCAACAAATAGACTGTAAGCTATAGAAGATGAAAAGCAAAGACCCCTCCCATCAGCCAAAAGAATGTATGTTCACTTTAATATATCCTTATAGGTGTGCCTATATGCCTAATCTTTTCTTGTTCATTCAACAATTCCGCTAGTGAATAATCAGTGATGATAATGAAGGGACAAAAAAAAGGATTTATGGCCTTTACACCTTATTTCCTTACACACTAAAAGCATCTCAGTCTATGATTCTAACTGATAAATGACACTGAATTTAAAAGTTGAGGGTAAGCCTTAGTGAGAACTTGCAAATTAGATCTCAGTGATCTCTTTAGGAAGCTCTGGAGCAAGGAAGTTCTCAGTCCAATTCTCAGTAACAGGAAAAAGTACACGATTGCATATGCTGCCTCCTTTTCTTCCTTTTCCTGTATACCTAAATTCTAGTTTTTGTACTACCTTCTTCCTAGGGAAACACTCATTTTGAACAGAGCCAGATAGTTATTTTAACTTGAACTAGGACACAAGTACCTGAAGTTTTCTTCTTCACAAATGCAGAGTACACAAACACAACCAGTTATTTTAAGAAGGCTTCAGTTTTGAAGGTTTGGGTTTGGTTGCTGAGGGTTTTTTTAATGTTAAGGTATAAGAATAACAAGAGACAGGAAATCAGAGCAATCAAGTTCATTTGGTAACTGATTCAGGTATTTATGGGGTGGAAAAACAAGTCTTTGTACAGCAGCTAAGTCATAAAACAACTTTCACCTCTTTCCCTCCCAAACCCTTGAAGTGTGCAGAGTCATTACAAAGGTGCTAATGGGATTCCAACTAAAGAGTCATAATCTGTATGAATTTTGTGGCAGAAGTAGAAACATGTCTCTGTGGGAGGAATCTGAAGATTGTACCTAGATTACTTTTAGACTGCATTGAGGTTACCAAAGCATGGTTTCTACAAATGGGTAACACAACGGAAAGTCAGGGTAAAAGGGAGATGAAACGAGCTTTCACATTGTTCTTTACACAATTTACACATTGTTCTTCAAGTAGCTAAAAGCATGTACTGGTTTAAAAAAACTGGGGAGGGAAAAAAACCTTTTGTGTGGAAAGCCTTTGCAGCTTCATTTATGCATGTTGATGCTGCAACAGTTATTCTTTTTAACTTAGAGACTTAATACACTGTAATCTAGTGACTGTAAGTTCACTGTTATTCCTGTTTTAAGGAAAGCAGAGCAGCAGTATAAAAAATTTCTGTCTATAGTCAATTTAAAGTTCAAATTAAGCATCATAAATTGACAAAGTTTTAAAGTTGCAGATTTGCATAAAACTTTATTTCCCCCCCTCCTTTACACTTGGAATAGTCTGACTAACATGCAGAGAGATGCTAAGTTGAGGAACCTGGAAAGAACATCATTAAAGTATACGGGAAGAAAGTACATGAGCAGAACTCCCACTTTACTCAATCTGTTTGTTCTAAAATCCTTAAAGTTAGAAGTTCAACGTACCAGAAATGCTGCAGAAATGCCCACGTCCTGCTTACTAGGTGCTGCAGAATTATCCCCTGCATTCAGACTTAAACGGTTGGCCCAGAATTCTTCAGCACTGATTACTTGGCTCACAACAAGGTCTTTATAGAGCTGAAACAAAACAGGATCTTCTTGCAGCATTCTGGTAAAAGAATGTATTGAATAGAATTGAAACGCTGCAGAATAAATCACTAGGATTTCCATAACTAACATGAGTTCACAAAAGGAACAGAAACCAACTTTTCTTTCAAAATGCTGTGCATTTCTTAATAGGACTGTGTAAACAATCAGCCTCAATAGCTGTATTTGTTTCAAAAGACTTAAGAAAGGACTAAAGGAGGACTAAGGAATAGCATTAAATGCTAGAAAACAGTAATGGCAAGGAAAAAGTTAATGTGGGATTAACATCTTGTCTTAAAATATTCTGTGGTGCTCTTGTGTCTTTGCACATCCAGGACTGGAGTCTTCTGAACTGTAAAAGCAGAATGAATTTTCTTGAACTTCTGTAACAAAGGTCTTGTGGGGGGAAACAAATGAGACTTCAATTCTGTCCAATTCTTGTTTAAGATGCTAAAATTCAGTAGTTACAGGTCTCTATTCTAGTGCAAGGGTACAGATCACAAAATATGCGTGGGACAAGAGACCTTGAAACACACATTGTTGTTTGTTCATCTATGTTTCTGTTGGTGACAGTAGGATCTTCATCACTTAACTATCACATGCAGCACAAGTGCTACAGAAACATTCAGTGTCACTACTTCCACCAGGGAATAATGTTTACAAAAGTTATCATTCAAATATCAAGTATCACCCTTACTATCCAAAACACAAAGAATGTATGCACCTGAAACTTCAGTTAATTCATGTTTAAGCAGCTTCTCATACAGCTGTATACCTAATTTGAAACCCATTAGGGTATTTTCATGGAAACTGGCACGCGTGTTTATAATCAGCCAATAACGTCAACAATCTTTAGCATGTACCTCAGGGTCTTGATCATTTGCAAACAAAAAAGAAAGGGGGGATCTTATGCATACATAGTATGCATGGTCTAGGGAAGAACATGGATAAACTGCATTCTGGACTGAATGGAGGTCTGTAGCTGCTCTAAGGATGAAGTAGGATGAGTTGGAAGTGAAAACTTAGTGGCAGGCCATCCCTATTACGTTTTAACCACCAATGTTTTTCTAGTTTTTCTTGTTGGCACAAATATGGATTAGTGGCAATTCTTACACGTTAGTGCAGCAGGAAGCAGGCTGTTATTCTAATTATTTCATTAAAACTTGGAATTTTGGTACATGCCTGATCCACACATATCAATAAATGGAGGAACTGAAGCAGGGACTCTGGATGTAGCACCCTTCCAGAACAGGTGGAAACTTTTTTGCCTCATCTATTGCAAATTAGGCTAATGAAGCCCCATCACTAGACCTGGACTTCTAACATCAAAAGAACAGACTATGACCGAGTATGTGCAGAGATTCTATGTTTTTCTGTAACTAGAAAAGCTCTTGGCACAATCCTGTAAAACTCCATTTAAGGATACAAAGATTCAGAGCTAAGAGTGCTCATGTACTCAGTATTAATACTGTTAGAAATAGGCACATGGCATAAAGAAACTAGTGTGGTAATAATGCCAAAGCAGTTTGTGCTGCTGTAGACCCTAGTGGTTGCGGCAGTACTGGAAATAGTTAATCCTGGATGTGTCAGAGCTCCAGCACGAAGGTTCTTGCCCTTCTGCTGGGAAATCTTGTAAAGATCTGATCTGCTCAATGAGGGAATGTTCCCATGTTTTGAAAAAATCTAGCTTTAACTTACCTAAGTTCAAAGCTAGACCAGTCTTTGGAAACAGAAGCTAGCAGATAGAGGATTCAGAGCAGATGCTAGAATGAAGTGAAACTCAGCTGGGGAGATGCAGAGAAGGGTACTCTGCGGCCACAAGGACTGGTTTAACACAAAACATTTTAAAGGCATGGAAGTGTATCTTAAAAGCCCTTTTGGGAAAAGAACGTCCTGAATGTCTTCTCAAAACATTTTTTTAGAATAAACATTCTGTATGCCAAATAACAAACTAGTGCATCTCAAGTCAGATGCATGAAAATACCTAGCAATTTAGTAGAGTGAAAAAAACACCAGGAAAGAAGATTTGAGGGGCAAGAGGTTATACAGGAAGGAAAAAATAAATCACAAATCAAGAAAGGCAAGAACTTCTGAAAAAGGAAAAAAAATATCTTTCAAGCAGCTTTTTTAACTGACACTTATATACTTAAGACGACTAAAGAGACAGACTGCCAGTTGGGTGCTCTTATCTCATAGCCATGGATAACAAAGACTGGGTGGCAGCCGGGCTGGCTGCCTTTACACCTCAAGAACGTGTCACTGAGAACAGAAGTATAGTCTCAACATGTTACAGTTATGTAAGTCACAAGGAACTGCCTCTAAATTGGAAGTGGAGAGATTTTTACTAGGAAAACAAATATCGTAGCACTAACAACGTGGCAATAACAACAACTGTTATCAGAAATACACTATAGTTAGTTAACAATTAAAAAAATAAAATAAAACCAAAAAACTTTGACGCTCCTTTCCCTTTACCTGTTCTTCTCCTCAAGTTCTTTATTAGCTTTCCTTTTGAACTTGGGCAACAGTTGTTGAAGAAGATCCTTTACCGCATCTCGCTCCTTCACTGCTGTGCTTTCATTGGAGAAGTGAAAGTTGGTTGTGTCCCCTGCATGCAATACTAGCTGAAGCTGAATTTTAGCTTTACCTTCTGGACTGATTTTCTGGCCTAGATTACACAGAAAGTATTAATTAGCAACAGACAGTAAGCTTATGCAAGAAACTGTCTTCTCTAGAGTGTTCGCTTATAAGCGGTCATCTAATTAAATACCAGTATCCTGTGTGTGAATTCCATCCATGAAAGTGGAACAGACAGTCTTCCCCTTGAATTAGTTTGAACCCTGCACCTTGCTCTCTCTAAAACACAAGACACAGACACCAATAGCCTATTGCTCAGTATCCTTCAGCTACTGCTAAGGAGACCTAATTCATCTTTGCATTCCTCACATCCTCCATTAGTAAACTGCTGCAAATTAGACTGTCATCACCTAGACACTTTAACGTGGTACCAATCCAGGCTGCTGCTGAAAGGTGACAACCTCATTTCCCCTTTACACTTCTTCCTGTTGCCTTTCTTTTCGAGTGTTAGCGTTTGTGCAGCAAGCCACACCAAGGAACTCATCCACTGAAAAGTAACCCCCTTTTGTTGTTC
The DNA here is from genome assembly GCF_965231255.1 of Vanellus vanellus. Classification (NCBI taxonomy): domain Eukaryota; kingdom Metazoa; phylum Chordata; class Aves; order Charadriiformes; family Charadriidae; genus Vanellus; species Vanellus vanellus. The sequence goes on along the minus strand of NC_138911.1, from coordinate 16,304,219 downwards.
CAGCTGGACCAGTTCCTGAGGAAAAGTGGTAAGAAAGCAGATGCAGGGTGGGGTAACAGCACCACTTTGTCAATTTTGTTGACAGCAAAGGTATGCCGGTTTCTAGTGGCGTGGTAAGCACATTTAGCCATTAGTACTCCCAAAGTCGATCCCCAATGCCTCCAAGGTGCTATTACACCCTCATGACTCATAAGACAAACCTAAGTCCTGCTGCCTTTCTCGTAACCAGAGGGACCAGATGCTACAACAACTATGTTTATGGCCTGTTGTGCTATATCAACTTCAGTGTAGTGCTGCACATGGCACTAACCTAACTTAGAATCCTACCCCTTTCTGCAGTGCAAGTGGGAGAAAAGGAACCAGATGTCACCACTAAATCATCATCTCTATTACAAATGTACAAATACTCCCCCCACACACACTTTTTTTTTCAATTTTAGATTAAAAAAGAGCATCTTTCATCTAAGTTAAAAAGACTTCAATGCCTATACATGTACGTATTTAAAATAAAAGCTCCTTACATGTAAGTAAATAGAAAAATAAAACCTTCACAAAGTTTATTATAGGTGAACAGAACTTTTAAACTCCTTATCACGTTCGTATTTAAGAAAACAGCATATTAGTTCTGACTCATCACACACACTTTCGATCATGCTGCAGTACTTGTATGTGACTTTAAACAGCAATAGTCACTAAACCTTTACCAAGTGACATACACAACTTTCTTTTTATTCCTTCTTTGGCATTAAAGCACATGGAATATGAACACTAATTGGAACCAGAAAGGCAGCATGCTATAGACATTTACTGTTCAGATTTGACTTGCAAGTACTCTGCTATTGCAACAGCAAACACTTATTCGGAATGTTACCAGTAAGGCAAAACTACAGAAGCTAGCACTTCTGAAGCTGTGGTCTGTTGGATGAAAATAAAACAGCGAGGTTCGTTTTATATGAAAATTGAAACAGCTTTAGCTGCATAGTTTAACAGATGACATGCCAGATAGTTTCTGTGTTAGACCCTGAAAATCCTATACTATTCCTCAACCCTCCTCCCTCCCTTCCCTCCACAAGCATATGGCATAGATTATTTTTCTGTTCAATTTATTGCAGAAGTTTATCAAAAGTTAATACTAAATGCAGTATAACTTAAACACCTGAAGACTACAGAAGTTCTGCACTAGCATCCTTAATAAACTGGTGATACTTCACCGTGGTCCTGATCTCTGCTGCTACGTAGAATAACCTAGTCAAAGCTCCAGATCCTTGCAACCTTCCTAACTTACCTACTTGTAAAAAAAGCTAAGCAGCTTTGGGTAGTATTTTAACATTTGTCGAAATACTGCTTACTGAAGCTGGAACGGGAAAAGTGTTCACTTACATTTTATGTCGGCATACATATGGCTGACTGTGAATCGGTCTTTGCCCTCAGGTGCCCATGCTATCCTTTCAGCCATAAGGTAGAGAGCTCCATCCTGCTTCTTCTGACGTACCTTCTTTACAATCAGTAACACTTCTTCGGATGACGTTGCCATTGTGGCTACAAGGAGCTATTAAAAACATACAGTTGATCTGATTAGTATAATTATTTTTGCTGTAACTCCTTTGCTACTCCTATCTACATCAAAGTATTACAACCCAAATTTACTCATTAATGCCTACATCATTTTTGAAACATTCCAGATAAACGTGCTCCCCTCTGTCAGTGCAATCAGCAAATTTATTTAAACAAAATACTGCCAGCTACCTAAATTCATCTAATTATATTGCTGATACTGCTTTTTCTCCAATAAAAGACCCCCAAATCTTACATTTAAACTGACAACCAAATTTTCCTGTTTTAACGTTCCTTTATTGGTTTTTCAAGTTCAGAATAATACTGAAGCTAAGCAATGACATAAATTCCAAACCTCCTCTGGCATTTGGCAGCAATTCCCTTCTTCAGTGTGAATGGCAGATGTTAAGTAATTTCAGAAAGGGGAAGGATACAAGGTATGTGAAAAATCATGGATTTTCAGTTCTCTGTGCTGAAGGTAGCCCAGTTACACTCCTGTTCTTATTGTGGTGGGTTTTACCCAAGGCTCCAACAACGTTTTGTACACTTGATTCCAGCTGGCCAGTTTCCTATCCCTCTCCCCCAAAGTCTAAGGGACTAATGCTATACCGACTTCAACACGATAATTTTGTCACCAGTCTCACATCAACAAGCCTTTAGATACTTGCTGCATTCTTCTCCCCAGCAGTCACTATCATTCCTCTCCACAGGTTCACCCTACAGCCTTAAATTTCTCAAGAGATTAAGGACACCGCAAGTATGACTACATTCTATTAACAGCTATCAAAAAAATTACATCTTTGGTATGTCTGCTGTAAATGTTTAGTCTGTCCAATTGCCGTATTTTGTACATCATAAACTTTACTATTGATATGTAAAACAGTATTTTCAAATGCTGATATGCATGTTTCATGTGCTTTAGAATACCTGTAATATTTGCTGGGGTCTGCATCAAACTTCAACCAGCAACCTACATCAGCTATCATGCTACTAGTAAGTATCACAGCATTATAATTCTAAGCATTTAAATTCACATACTTTTTATTTTTCTTTAAAAAATCAGCAGCAAGATAGGATATTTTACTCTTGACGATCTGGACAGTAGCATAGCATTCTCTTAAGCGGAAGTCTTACAAGCCCATTTCCGAAATGAGTTAAGTAAAATACTAAATGGAAAGACTTGATGGCAACAGGGCTCTGCACTTAAGCTTCGCTCCTTCATCATTTCAGTCATCCGAAGCTTTGCCAAAGACTTCAGTGATGCTGAGCTGAACATGGGGTTTCACATCAGCACCACTGCAGCAGTCACTAGAACACACTGTGCCACATTCAGAGCCGCCCTGCTGATACTTCTCTCTCAAAGAAAACTGCATGGCATGATTTCAGGACCGTTTCCTAGCATAGTCCATTACAGTCTCCCCAGCAGCATTATCCTCTTTCAGTGGTATTCACACTACCATTTTATGTAGTTTCCTGTTGCAGGTCTCATCAGCACCTTATCCTTACTGGAAAAAGGCTGCTGGCCACAGACTCTAATAGACTAGAAACCTCAACATATGCAAGACTAAGGATTTTGACTTTTTTTCTCCCTTTGTTACTTTACAGTCATTTAAGGTCATTATTATCCAACACAGTAGAGACAAAGCCACAGAATGCAAAGGAATGAAACCTGTACAGAACAGAAAGAAAAAGGAAAGCATTTCCATAGTCAGCCTCATTCTGATGCACGTTGCTTTGCTCTTGTACTATGCTATTTCACCCACCTACAACCAGTCTTTTCAACTACGGAAGAAAATGATCAGCAGCTAGCAACTTCTTTATAACCGCAGTGCTTCTAGCACACTACCCTGCAGTGTGCAATCCGTGAACGCACAATTATCCCACAAGTGGCTCATTCTACCTTCTGGGAGGGTGAACACACTAGCTCACTGCTGTTCTAATTTATGTCATTGCTGTGCTTCCTTTTTCATGCAGTAATTTACAGTGGCAGTAGGATGATACAACTCACCAGCACAGTAAGCATTACCCAGAATGGAGAAAACCCTGAGCTGCCTTTTGAACAGTACATCAGAAAGAATAAAAAAAAAACATTAATAATGAGAATTTAGGAAAGTTACTGTCTTTCGCTAATGAAAACAAGATGGCTTCTTGTTACAAGTAGTATAGGAAAAATTCTAAAATAGAAATCTTGCCTAGCTGCTAGAAAAGCATGAGGATGGTCTCCTGCCGACTGCAGAGAGGAAGGCTGTGTCCTCGCTAAGCACACACAGTACACCAGTCATTTTCTTTTCTTTTCGGACACTTAAGGCTTACTATGCAGACGGGTGACAGCCATCAATGATCTATTCACGCCTGCCCAAATTTCATAACCTCTATATTTAACAACTGAAGTTTCCAGGAATCAGTACTGCAGACGATGACACTGCTGCTCAAAGGGGCAAGAACTGCAACATGAGCACGGAGAAATTATGTTATTTTACAGCTTTAAGTGATAATTTTAATCTGCTGCTAAAAGAAGCAGCATTAGACTTCTTCAGCTGCAAATTTTCGAAGACAGACCCTTCTCCGGTTTAAGTATCTTCCAGAATAGGAAGGTCAGGCACAGTTTATTTTAAATTCTCCAGCTTCTTTTGAAGTGATGGTTAATAGTTCTGAAAAGCACTTGGATCAACCAGTAGCCCTAACCCACAAGGGTATGACTTGTCATCAAGCCTGTCTTGAGGATGTTAATTTCAGCTGCAGTTTACAACCCGCGAGGTCTATCAGGAAGCTTCAGTGCTGGCATAAAACAAAAAAAAAAGGTCCTGTTTGCTTATTCACCTATAAACACCCCCCCCCCCCCCCCAACTCTGTGGCAGTGAATGCAGCTTCTGGAAATACTGTCAAATTCCAACAGCTACCCTTCCTCTAATGCAACGACCCTTCCTAACCACTTTTAAAAACAGGTACCTCTCTTCTCTATTCCTTATGACACCTGCTCTGAATGCTCTCTGTTACCAGCATTTCACTCCAGTCTATTCCCATGTGGTTTCGTCAAGTTCTGAGCAGAAATAAAGGAAACCTTTACACATTTTAATAATCCTGATCAAGTCAGGATTATTATTAGGCACAGGCTGGCAGGTGAGCTCTGACAGATTTGATGCAGGCCTAGCTGCTAGGTTTCCACTCCCCGCAGGGAACAGCAGAATATCTACGCTAATGGCCCAGACTGAACCGCAGTGGCACGGGTCTGCAGCCGGGCCCTGCCGTTCAAAAGCCCAGGGACTTTTTGGGGTCTGCCTGGGAGCTGTCAGAGCAGCACCCCGAGGGGCAGCGGCAGACCTGTGGGAAGAGTACAGCTCAGCAGAACGCAGAGCTGTGAGAAGTGCCATTTGCCTCGGACACTGCTGAGCACGGCAGTGAGCTGGAGGAACCCAGTCTGTGCCCCTTAGGGGTCAATCGGGCCTTCCTTCCTCCGCATCACCTGCGCTCCGCATAGCGTTTCGGAGAAACGGGCCCGAGGCACCGGCGGGTCCGGCTTCTGGCGTCCCCGGCAGAAGGTGGCAGCGTCCCGGCAAGGCGGTGCGCGGGCACCTCTTTGTCTATCGCCCGCACCCGCCGCCGAGCGCTCGGGTGAAGCCCCGTGCCCCCCAGCCGGGCTGCCTCCGGCGCGGCGCTGCCATTTTCCCGCCGCCCCCCTTCTCGGGGGGCGCAGACCGGCAGCTGCCGCCGCGCCTCTCGGTACCTTTCCCTCACGGCACTCCCGACCCCAACAGGCCGCCGCCGTTAAAAGGCCGCCAGCGCTGCGGCGGGGAGCGGGCAGAGAGGAAGAGCGGGAGGCCAAAGGCCGCCGCGGCACCACCGCAGCGCGCTCCGCCGTGCCGGCGCGGCACCGGGCCCGCCGCAGCGCTCCTCGGCAGGCACTGCCCCGCCGCGCCCGGGAGGGAACCGCCGGGGCCGGGGCAGCGCCGTCGGGAGGCGGATCGGGCCCCGCTGCCCCTCATACACACAGACAAGCACGCAGAGTGGCCACCGCCTCCCCGTCCCCCGCGCCGGCGGGCTCCTTACCGTGCGGCGGTGGCGGGGACCTGTTCCGGGCCGGCGTACTGGCTGCTGCTGGCGGGCCGCACGGGAGGGGCCCGGGGCGGGAGCGGGCGCTACGGGGGTCGGGCCGCCGCCGGGGCCATGGGGCGGGCAGGGGGCGGGCACGTGACCGGAACAAGCCGCGGGGCGCGGGGAAGGCGGGGGAGGGGAGGGGGAAGGAGCCCGTCTCACGTGACAGGGGAACGGGCCGCCACGGCTCGTCCCCTGCGGTCACGTGGGGTGGGCCGGCTTCTCCCTCCCGCCCCCCTCCCCGCTCACGTGATGGCCCCTCCCCCGTCGCCATGACAGTAGCGGGCGGAGGGGGGAGGGACGGGCCGGTAAACAGCGCCACCGCCCCCCTGCCCCCCTACC